>NC_135245.1:18109839-20771506 GCF_947623445.1 Clavelina lepadiformis
CTGAAATTCAATAAACAGCAGCATACCAACACTATTTCATGCTTCCCACCTGGCATGTATCTACACCTCCTTCATTTGCAAAGCCGGCACAGATTTGCGATTCTATAACTTGATGTGATGAAGAATACAAATCCCTGCATCTATCCAAATCGACGATGGGCACACGGGCCTGGAATAACGTCTCAGGAGCATTAAACAAGCCACCAGATGGAGCTAAATACATACAGACCAATTTCAAATTTAATCCTTTTGCAAGTTGTAAACTTAGTCATTTACTCACAGATGTTTCCCCATCCTGTAATGATGCAAGTTGTGCCTGCATCTGGACCAATCCATGAGTCATCGGCGGGTGGATAGCAAATTTTCCTGATGTTTGTAGCAAACAAGATGGCATCTTCCAACTCAAGAAGAGCAATGTCATTTTGAAGGTTGCTAAAAATATTGTAGGAACTAAAAAGACTTCCTTGTTTACAAAACTACAAAATCACACACTTTAGTAACAAAGTAATTTTGGTAAATTTTATCACCAGTTCAAATTGGACTGAAATATAATTAAATACTAACTTACCTGGGATTATATGCTGGGTGCACGATAATGTTTTTCACTACAAGCAATTTTCCTTCGCCGTTATTATCAAATGAATGCCTTCCAACGTATACCTTTATGTTTGAAGGCCTACATATAGAAATTAAAAATATTTGTTTAAATCAATAAAGTAAAGAAAAACACCAAAAGAAGTTAATATTGTTTTACAATTCTTAGTAGGCTATATTAAAGTTGCATTAATCTTATCAAAAAAATCCAGGCAGCACATAAAACATTCATCAAAGTAATTCTTACAGAAATATATAGTTGACGCAATGAGCAGCAGTTAAGACAAATTTCTCATCAATGATGGAGCCTCCACACAAACTACTTCCCGCCACTACCATGACTTGCCACGGCCATGATCCGTTTCTTGCCTCATTTCCTCCAATTATTCTCTGGTTCTAGTTTCAAAAATATGCATGTTTTTGTGCACAAGCTTTCTTTCGCGTAAATACTTTGCAACAAGTAAAGTCAATTTACAGTTTAATTAAACAATAATTGTGGAGCATACCCAAGCAAAATCTGGTGCTATACTTTGCTTTCCGCATTCTTCAAATGTTGCACTTGTTTGAACTAAATATTTGGCAGTAGTTACAGCAGACAAAGAAAAATCTTTTGCAAAATTAAATCATTTCAATTCGTGGTACATAAATTTATTGTAACTAGACATTATCAAGTTCAATATTTGTGCCACTGATATTTACCGCATTCTACTTCGTCACTGTCATCTTCACAATGTCTTACTCCATCACATTTTTCCTTGACAGGAATACAGTTTCCATTCCAACATCTGAATTCAGTATTTAAGCAAGCATCTGTACATAACAAGCTCAAACAATCAACACGAAATCGGTCACCTAATTATGCTTGAATTGTTCATGTTATACTTTTATGATAAAGTCGTAATAAGAGACATTTTAAAAATTTTTGTGGCACGTATTCAATAAACCTAAATTTCATCAGTGAACTTCACATATACAAATAAATACATATTGTAAAGTTACCTACAAATGTCCAATTAAAACGAAAACCTTTTCTTGAGAAAATATTGTCACTAATAAAGTTTATTGTGACTTGATTTGTTGAAGATTCAAAGTTTTTTGGTTTGTTTGATCCACAAAACTCAACTCCAGTGTACTTAAAATTCGAGTATACGTTTTAAATCATATAAATTATATATTTTATTAAAGGATTTTCCATGTAAAAATTTTAATAAAAATTTTGTTGGGATGACCTTGAAACAAAATGGATTCAAACATGCGATAACAAAAGCAATGAAAGAAGATTTTGAAACCACGCATTTCTTACACAAATTTTCTTACTAGTATGTTTCCGTCATAAACGGCCAAATAGTCATTAACTGTGTAGCTACATCCTTGCAATTCAAAGTCAAGAAATCGTACTTTGATCAACTGAAACATAAAATATTGCTTAAAAAATGTAATGTTTAGTTTGGAACTTTGAGTTAATTAGAAAATAGTCCACCTTGTTCGCAGGAGCTTGTATGATCCAAGTGCAGTTTAAATTGTTAACATAGTCGCTGGGATAATTTGGGGACGATATGGTTCCATTCCATTCAGTAATGATTGTTGGCTCAACACATGCGAGCTTGTTAATGTCAACTCCATATGATCCATTCGATGCAATTACTACGTATTCGTTTATAATTCAAAGTGTTATTTATTTTTTAATTAAAATCGAAAAGTATTAACAACAAAAAAATGAAATCACCTTCGTCGATCCATTGACTGAAATGTGATAATCTTGTATAAACGCCAGGATATCCAGGCTGGGCGCAACCAATCCCAAACGAAGTTATTCCAACTTGATACCAAGTGTTTTCATTAACCAAGCAAATCAATGGACCTCCTGAATCACCCTACAAAAAAGGAAATATTTTGTGAAAAACTTCGTCTGCTATAGAAAACTGCAAAATGTAATAGAGAGATTAACAGCCTCTTATATAAATAATAATGGACTAATTGCACAGAGAAACCGACATGACGTTGTTCTTTTGGTATGCGCTACTCAAATTTTGGTGCCAGTAAAGCAATATCAATAGAATGTCAGTAATTTTCTCACATGACACGGTCCTACACCTCCATCGTCAAAATAGCCGACACAAATATGGGAATCCAGTACGTGAATTGACGACGAATACGAAACATTACATCTGTCCAAATCGACGATGGGCACACGGGCCTGAAATAAGGTCTTAGGAGCAATAAACGGACCACCAGACGGAGCTAAAATCATTAAATTTATAACAAATTTTCAATCTTTGAAGTAGTTAGGTTGAGTACGAGCAATAGAGTATTTAAAGTTATCACACACTTCAAATTATAAAATTATTGATTTAAATGACTGCTGAATGTTTACGCACAAACATTTCCCCATCCTGTAGTAATACAAATTGTTCCTGCATCCGGATCAATGGATGAGTCATTGGCAGATGGATAGCAAATTTTTCTGATGTTTGTACCAAATGAAATTGCATCTTCCAATTCAAGAAGGGCAATGTCATTTTGGAGGTTACTAAAAACATTGTAAGAACTAAGAAAACGTGGTTGTACATAAAACTACAAAAGCACACACTTTAGTAACAGAATAAATTTGATAAATTTAACACCAGTGCAAGTTAGACTGAAATATAATTAAATATTAACTTACCTTGGATTATATGCTGGGTGCACAATAATGTTTTTCACCACAAGCAATTTTCCTTCGCCATTATTATCAAATGAATGCCTTCCAACGTACACTTCTAGGCTTGAAGGCCTACATATAGATATTAAAAATATTTGTTTATGGCAAAAAATTAAGGAACAAACACCAAAGAAATTAAAAATATTATAAAATGTTTTGTATAATACAAGTCCGTTTATGTTAAAGCATCATCGAAATAATTCTTACAGAAATATATAGTTGACGCAATGAGCAGCAGTTAAGACAAATCTCTCATCAATGATCGAGCCTCCACAAAAACTACTTCCCGCCACTACCATGACTTGCCACGGCCATGATCCGTTTCTTGCCTCATTTCCTCCTATTATTCTCTGGTTCTAGTTTCAAAACACAAAAATGTATATTTTTACGTACACAATTTTTAGTACCTGTTACTACTACTACAATTGTTTTGAAGCAAACTCTATCACAAAAAATTTTACAAATGAAGAAAAATTCAAACTTAATTGCAGCAGAACAATATTTGCAATGCGTACCCAAGTAAAATCCGGTGCTATACTTTGCTTTCCACATTCTTCCAATGTTGCACTTGTTAGAACTAAATTTAAATCAAAGCTTTTGAAAAATATCAAAAATCAAGTAACAATTCTGTTATGATACATAGCATTAAAAATAGAATATAAACATTCAAAATGGCAAATTTGGTATCTGCAATGCAGAATATTACCGCATTCTATTTCATCACTGTCATCTGTACAGTGTCTCACACCATCGCATTTCTGCTCAAAAGGGATGCAACTTCCATTCCAACATCTGAATTCATCATTTGAGCAAGTATCTATAACAGCAAGCTCGGACATTTTTAAACATGAAAATCATCAATCCCATCACAATTTCATGAAGTAGTATTTTTAGGACAAACTGAAATCATAACCGGTGCCATCGCATGTACACTTAAACTTTATTGTTATTGTAATAACAGAATACTGGCAAGTACAGTATTTATGTTTATTAAGCAGTTTTACCTGTAAAATTCCAGGCAAGAAGAAATCCTTTTGTTGTGACGACGTAATCGGTGTAAAGATGAATTCTCACTTGATTTGTTGAAGACTCGAAATCTTTTGGTTTGTTTGATCCACAGAGTTGAACACCAGTGTACTTAAAATAGTTTGGATTAATTTCAATACTTTTTGCATGAATTTTAAAATCACATTTTCGAATGTTAGATTAAAAAGGAGTTGTAAAGAAAAATACCAGTGGTGGTTGAATAGAAATAAAAATAATTTATTTACAAATCCAATAATTAAAAATACAGAAATAGAAATAAAAGTAAAAATAGTTCGCCATCTTTAAACATTTGTCAAATAAAATGTCTTACCAGTTCGTTTCCATCATAAACGGCCAAAAAGTCATAAACCGTATAGCTGCATCCTTCCAATTGAAAGTCAAGAAATCGTATTTCAATCAACTGCTCAATAACATTAATTACATTGTTTACGCAGCAGAATACATTGTTTCAGTTTAAGATTAACCGGATATGGAATTTGCATCATGTCAAGATTTATATTTGTAACATTTCTTTTTTTGTGTTTATGTTTGTAACAAAACTAAAGTTGTACCTTATTGGAAGGAGCTTGTATGATCCAAGTGCAATTTAAATTGTTAGCATAGTTGCTGGGATAATTTGGAGATGATATGGTTCCATTCTGTTCAGTAATGTTTGTCGGTTCAACACAAGCAGGTTCTTCAGTGTAAACTCCATTAACATAAGATCCATTTGACGTTACCACTGCATATGGACAGTATCATAGTTATAACCAAATTTTTACTGAGCACATCCAAGTTGAAATGATTTTGATTATTTATTTAACAACCGGCCTTACGTTTTCATTATAAGAGAAAAGTTACCTTCGTTGATCCATTGGCTAAAATACGACAATCTTGTGTAAACGCCTGGATATCCAGGCTGCGCACATCCAATCCCAAACGATGTTAATCCGACTTGATACCAAGTGTTTTCACCAACCAAGCAAATCAATGGACCTCCTGAATCGCCCTGTTGAAAAGATTTTATTAGAACAAAAATAACGATTTTAGGGTGAAGTTTTGAAGTTATCAATGAAAAAACATCAAAAAGTTTTAGAAATGCTTGATCCATTTTACCTGGCATGTGTCTACACCTCCTTCATTAACAAAACCGGCACAAATTTGCGATTCTGTAACTTGATGTGATGAAGAATACAAATCCCTGCATTTTTCCGAGCCAACTACGGGCACACGAGCTTGATATAAGGTCTCCGGCGGAATAAACGAACCACCAGAAGGCGCTAGAATTATTAAAACATTATAATATACATTTCTGACATCTCTCAGTGATAAAGTTACATAAATGCAAAACATTATACTCACAGATATTTCCCCATCCTGTAATGATACAAGTGGTGCCTGCATCCGGATCAATGGATGAGTCATTGACGGGTGGATAGCAAACTTTCCTGATGTTTGTAGCAAACGAAATAGCTTCTTGCAACTCAAGAAGAGCAATATCATTTTGGAGGTTGCTAAATTATTATTGTAAATGTGAAGATTTTGCCTTACGTACATTTATAAGAATATTCATTACTCATGTCAGTTTCGAAATAGATTGAATTTTATGAACAGTTCAGCTTCGTGTAAAATTATTAACCTTTCACTTACAATTGATTATAGTCTGGGTGTAGAAAAATGTTTACTACCGAAAGTAGTTTTCCTTCGCCATAATTTTGATATGAATGTCTTCCTACGTACACTTTCACGTCTGACGGCCTACATACATATACCTTTCAAAGATGTATATTTATAAAAGGGAATGCAGCAACCATATATTGTAAAACATAGCCTGTTGTAGTTAATATATATTCTTATAGAATGATTTGAAGTAGTAAGTAAGTGGAAAAATATCTTTTACCCAGAAAGAAATTCAACACAATGAGCGGCAGTAAGAATGAATCTTTGATCAATAATGGATGCTCCACAAAAACTACTTCCACCAAATGAATAAACCAACATCGCTTGCCAAGGCCATGATCCGTTTCTTGCTTCATTTCCTCCTATTATTCTCTGGTTCTAAATTAGGCAAGAGCAAGTTTAAGGTTATACCAATAAAAATATTAATTTTGACATTTCATTTTGTACGTTATATAATACAATGAAACAGGTTAATACTTTCCGGAATTGCAAAAATCGAAATAGTAGTCTATGGTAATTGCAATGCATACCCAAGTAAAATCCGGTGCTATACTTTGCTTTCCACATTCTTCCAATGTTGAATTTGTTAGAACTAAATTTTAATCAAAGCTTTTGAAAAATATCAAAAATCAAGTAACAATTCTGTTATGTTACATAGCATTAAAAATAGAATATAGACATTCAAAATGGCAAATTTGGTATCTGCAATGCAGAATATTACCGCATTCTATTTCATCACTGTCATCTGTACAGTGTCTCACACCATCGCATTTCTGCTCAAAAGGGATGCAACTTCCATTCCAACATCTGAATTCATCATTTGAGCAAGCATCTATAACAGCAAACTCAGACATTTTTAAACATGAAAATTTGTCAAAACAACTTCATTAATCACGTCACAATTTCATGAAGTAATATTTTTAGGACAAACTGAAATCATAACCGGTGCCATCGCATGTACACTTAAACTTTATTGTTATTGTAATAACAGAATACTGGCAAGTACAGTATTTATGTTTTTTAAGCAGTTTTACCTGTAAAACTCCAGGCAAGAAGAAATCCTTTTGTTGTGACGACGTAATCGGTGTAAAGGTGAATTCTCACTTGATTTGTTGAAGACTCGAAATCTTTTGGTTTGTTTGATCCACAGAGTTGAACACCAGTGTACTTAAAATAGTTTTAATTAATTTCAATACTTTTTGCATGAATTTTAAAATCACAATATCGAATGTTAGATTAAAAAGGAGTTGTAAAGAAAAATACCAGTGGTGGTTGAATAGAAATAAAAATAATTTATTTACAAATCCAATAATTAAAAATACAGAAATAGAAATAAAAGAAAATAATAGTTTGCCATCTTTAAACATTTGTCAAATAAAATGTCTTACCAGTTCGTTTCCATCATAAACGGCCAAAAAGTCATAAACCGTATAGCTGCATCCTTCCAATTGAAAGTCAAGAAATCGTATTTCAATCAACTGCTCAATAAAATTAATTACATTGTTTACACAACAAAATAAAATGTTTGGGTTAAGATTAACCGGATATGGAATTTGCATCATGTCAAGATTTATATTTGAAACATTTCTGTTTTTTGTATTTATGTTTGTAGCAAAACTAAAGTTGTACCTTATTGGAAGGAGCTTGTATGATCCAAGTGCAATTTAAATTGTTAGCATAGTTGCTGGGATAATTTGGAGATGATATGGTTCCATTCTGTTCAGTAATGTTTGTCGGTTCAACACAAGCAGGTTCTTCAGTGTAAACTCCATTAACATAAGATCCATTTGACGTTACCACTGCATATGGACAGTATCATAGTTATAACCAAATTTTTACTGAGCACATCCAAGTTGAAATGATTTTGATTATTTATTTAACAACCGGCCTTACGTTTTCATTATAAGAGAAAAGTTACCTTCGTTGATCCATTGGCTAAAATACGACAATCTTGTGTAAACGCCTGGATATCCAGGCTGCGCACATCCAATCCCAAACGATGTTAATCCGACTTGATACCAAGTGTTTTCACCAACCAAGCAAATCAATGGACCTCCTGAATCGCCCTGTTGAAAAGATTTTATTAGAACAAAAATAACGATTTTAGGGTGAAGTTTTGAAGTTATCAATGAAAAAACATCAAAAAGTTTTAGAAATGCTTGATCCATTTTACCTGGCATGTGTCTACACCTCCTTCATTAACAAAACCGGCACAAATTTGCGATTCTGTAACTTGATGTGATGAAGAATACAAATCCCTGCATTTTTCCGAGCCAACTACGGGCACACGAGCTTGATATAAGGTCTCCGGCGGAATAAACGAACCACCAGAAGGCGCTAGAATTATTAAAACATTATAATATATATTTCTGACATCTCTCAGTTAAAAAGTTACATAAATGCAAAACATTATACTCACAGATATTTCCCCATCCTGTAATGATACAAGTGGTGCCTGCATCCGGATCAATGGATGAGTCATTGACGGGTGGATAGCAAATTTTCCTGATGTTTGCAGCAAACGAAATAGCTTCTTGCAACTCAAGAAGAGCAATATCATTTTGGAGGTTGCTAAATTATTATTGTAAATGTGAAGATTTTGCCTTACGTACATTTATAAGAATATTCATTACTCATGTCAGTTTCGAAATAGATTGAATTTTATGAACAGTTCAGCTTCGTGTAAAATTATTAAACTTTCACTTACAATTGGTTATAGTCTGGGTGTAGAAAAATATTTACTACCGAAAGTAGTTTTCCTTCGCCATAATTTTGATATGAATGTCTTCCTACGTACACTTTCACGTCTGACGGCCTACATACATATACCTTTCAAAGATGTATATTTATAAAAGGGAATGCAGCAACCATATATTGTAAAACATAGCCTGTTGTAGTTAATATATATTCTTATAGAATGATTTGAAGTAGTAAGTAAGTGGAAAAATATCTTTTACCCAGAAAGAAATTCAACACAATGAGCGGCAGTAAGAATGAATCTTTGATCAATAATGGATGCTCCACAAAAACTACTTCCACCAAATGAATAAACCAGCATGGCTTGCCAAGGCCATGATCCGTTTCTTGCTTCATTTCCTCCTATTATTCTCTGGTTCTAAATTAGGCAAGAGCAAGTTTAAGGTTATACCAATAAAAATATTAATTTTGACATTTCATTTTGTACGTTATATAATACAATGAAACAGGTTAATACTTTCCGGAATTGCAAAAATCGAAATAGTAGTCTATGGTAATTGCAATGCATACCCAAGTAAAATCCGGTGCTATACTTTGCTTTCCACATTCTTCCAATGTTGAATTTGTTAGAACTAAATTTTAATCAAAGCTTTTGAAAAATATCAAAAATCAAGTAACAATTCTGTTATGTTACATAGCATTAAAAATAGAATATAGACATTCAAAATGGCAAATTTGGTATCTGCAATGCAGAATATTACCGCATTCTATTTCATCACTGTCATCTGTACAGTGTCTCACACCATCGCATTTCTGCTCAAAAGGGATGCAACTTCCATTCCAACATCTGAATTCATCATTTGAGCAAGCATCTATAACAGCAAACTCAGACATTTTTAAACATGAAAATTTGTCAAAACAACTTCATTAATCACGTCACAATTTCATGAAGTAATATTTTTAGGACAAACTGAAATCATAACCGGTGCCATCGCATGTACACTTAAACTTTATTGTTATTGTAATAACAGAATACTGGCAAGTACAGTATTTATGTTTTTTAAGCAGTTTTACCTGTAAAACTCCAGGCAAGAAGAAATCCTTTTGTTGTGACGACGTAATCGGTGTAAAGGTGAATTCTCACTTGATTTGTTGAAGACTCGAAATCTTTTGGTTTGTTTGATCCACAGAGTTGAACACCAGTGTACTTAAAATAGTTTTAATTAATTTCAATACTTTTTGCATGAATTTTAAAATCACAATATCGAATGTTAGATTAAAAAGGAGTTGTAAAGAAAAATACCAGTGGTGGTTGAATAGAAATAAAAATAATTTATTTACAAATCCAATAATTAAAAATACAGAAATAGAAATAAAAGAAAATAATAGTTTGCCATCTTTAAACATTTGTCAAATAAAATGTCTTACCAGTTCGTTTCCATCATAAACGGCCAAAAAGTCATAAACCGTATAGCTGCATCCTTCCAATTGAAAGTCAAGAAATCGTATTTCAATCAACTGCTCAATAAAATTAATTACATTGTTTACACAACAAAATAAAATGTTTGGGTTAAGATTAACCGGATATGGAATTTGCATCATGTCAAGATTTATATTTGTAACATTTCTGTTTTTTGTATTTATGTTTGTAGCAAAACTAAAGTTGTACCTTATTGGCAGGAGCTTGTATGATCCAAGTGCAATCTAAATTGTTATCATAGTTGCTGGGGTAATTTGGAGATGATATGGTTCCATTCTGTTCAGTAATGTTTGTCGGTTCAACACAAGCAGGTTCTTCAGTGTAAACTCCATTAACATAAGATCCATTTGACGTTACCACTGCATATGGACAGTATCATAGTTATAACCAAATTTTTACTGAGCACATCCAAGTTGAAATGATTTTGATTATTTATTTAACAACCGGCCTTACGTTTTCATTATAAGAGAAAAGTTACCTTCGTTGATCCATTGGCTAAAATACGACAATCTTGTGTAAACGCCTGGATATCCAGGCTGCGCACATCCAATTCCAAACGATGTTAATCCGACTTGATACCAAGTGTTTTCACCAACCAAGCAAATCAATGGACCTCCTGAATCGCCCTGTTGAAAAGATTTTATTAGAACAAAAATAACGATTTTACGGTGATGTTTTGAAGTTATCAATGAAAAAACATCAAAAAGTTTTAGAAATGCTTGATCCATTTTACCTGGCATGTGTCTACACCTCCTTCATTAACAAAACCGGCACAAATTTGCGATTCTGTAACTTGATGTGATGAAGAATACAAATCCCTGCATTTTTCCGAGCCAACTACGGGCACACGAGCTTGATATAAGGTCTCCGGCGGAATAAACGAACCACCAGAAGGCGCTAGAATTATTAAAACATTATAATATACATTTCTGACATCTCTCAGTGATAAAGTTACATAAATGCAAAACATTATACTCACAGATATTTCCCCATCCTGTAATGATACAAGTGGTGCCTGCATCCGGATCAATGGATGAGTCATTGACGGGTGGATAGCAAACTTTCCTGATGTTTGTAGCAAACGAAATAGCTTCTTGCAACTCAAGAAGAGCAATATCATTTTGGAGGTTGCTAAATTATTATTGTAAATGTGAAGATTTTGCCTTACGTACATTTATAAGAATATTCATTACTCATGTCAGTTTCGAAATAGATTGAATTTTATGAACAGTTCAGCTTCGTGTAAAATTATTAACCTTTCACTTACAATTGATTATAGTCTGGGTGTAGAAAAATGTTTACTACCGAAAGTAGTTTTCCTTCGCCATAATTTTGATATGAATGTCTTCCTACGTACACTTTCACGTCTGACGGCCTACATACATATACCTTTCAAAGATGTATATTTATAAAAGGGAATGCAGCAACCATATATTGTAAAACATAGCCTGTTGTAGTTAATATATATTCTTATAGAATGATTTGAAGTAGTAAGTAAGTGGAAAAATATCTTTTACCCAGAAAGAAATTCAACACAATGAGCGGCAGTAAGAATGAATCTTTGATCAATAATGGATGCTCCACAAAAACTACTTCCACCAAATGAATAAACCAGCATGGCTTGCCAAGGCCATGATCCGTTTCTTGCTTCATTTCCTCCTATTATTCTCTGGTTCTAAATTAGGCAAGAGCAAGTTTAAGGTTATACCAATAAAAATATTAATTTTGACATTTCATTTTGTACGTTATATAATACAATGAAACAGGTTAATACTTTCCGGAATTGCAAAAATCGAAATAGTAGTCTATGGTAATTGCAATGCATACCCAAGTAAAATCCGGTGCTATACTTTGCTTTCCACATTCTTCCAATGTTGAATTTGTTAGAACTAAATTTTAATCAAAGCTTTTGAAAAATATCAAAAATCAAGTAACAATTCTGTTATGTTACATAGCATTAAAAATAGAATATAGACATTCAAAATGGCAAATTTGGTATCTGCAATGCAGAATATTACCGCATTCTATTTCATCACTGTCATCTGTACAGTGTCTTACACCATCGCATTTCTGCTCAAAAGGGATGCAACTTCCATTCCAACATCTGAATTCATCATTTGAGCAAGCATCTATAACAGCAAACTCAGACATTTTTAAACATGAAAATTTGTCAAAACAACTTCATTAATCACGTCACAATTTCATGAAGTAGTATTTTTAGGACAAACTGAAATCATAACCGGTGCCATCGCATGTACACTTAAACTTTATTGTTATTGTAATAACAGAATACTGGCAAGTACAGTATTTATGTTTATTAAGCAGTTTTACCTGTAAAATTCCAGGCAAGAAGAAATCCTTTTGTTGTGACGACGTAATCGGTGTAAAGGTGAATTCTCACTTGATTTGTTGAAGACTCGAAATCTTTTGGTTTGTTTGATCCACAGAGTTGAACACCAGTGTACTTAAAATAGTTTGGATTAATTTCAATACTTTTTGCATGAATTTTAAAATCACATTTTCGAATGTTAGATTAAAAAGGAGTTGTAAAGAAAAATACCAGTGGTGGTTGAATAGAAATAAAAATAATTTATTTACAAATCCAATAATTAAAAATACAGAAATAGAAATAAAAGTAAAAATAGTTCGCCATCTTTAAACATTTGTCAAATAAAATGTCTTACCAGTTCGTTTCCATCATAAACGGCCAAAAAGTCATAAACCGTATAGCTGCATCCTTCCAATTGAAAGTCAAGAAATCGTATTTCAATCAACTGCTCAATAACATTAATTACATTGTTTACGCAGCAGAATACATTGTTTCAGTTTAAGATTAACCGGATATGGAATTTGCATCATGTCAAGATTTATATTTGTAACATTTCTTTTTTTGTGTTTATGTTTGTAACAAAACTAAAGTTGTACCTTATTGGAAGGAGCTTGTATGATCCAAGTGCAATTTAAATTGTTAGCATAGTTGCTGGGATAATTTGGAGATGATATGGTTCCATTCTGTTCAGTAATGTTTGTCGGTTCAACACAAGCAGGTTCTTCAGTGTAAACTCCATTAACATAAGATCCATTTGACGTTACCACTGCATATGGACAGTATCATAGTTATAACCAAATTTTTACTGAGCACATCCAAGTTGAAATGATTTTGATTATTTATTTAACAACCGGCCTTACGTTTTCATTATAAGAGAAAAGTTACCTTCGTTGATCCATTGGCTAAAATACGACAATCTTGTGTAAACGCCTGGATATCCAGGCTGCGCACATCCAATCCCAAACGATGTTAATCCGACTTGATACCAAGTGTTTTCACCAACCAAGCAAATCAATGGACCTCCTGAATCGCCCTGTTGAAAAGATTTTATTAGAACAAAAATAACGATTTTAGGGTGAAGTTTTGAAGTTATCAATGAAAAAACATCAAAAAGTTTTAGAAATGCTTGATCCATTTTACCTGGCATGTGTCTACACCTCCTTCATTAACAAAACCGGCACAAATTTGCGATTCTGTAACTTGATGTGATGAAGAATACAAATCCCTGCATTTTTCCGAGCCAACTACGGGCACACGAGCTTGATATAAGGTCTCCGGCGGAATAAACGAACCACCAGAAGGCGCTAGAATTATTAAAACATTATAATATACATTTCTGACATCTCTCAGTGATAAAGTTACATAAATGCAAAACATTATACTCACAGATATTTCCCCATCCTGTAATGATACAAGTGGTGCCTGCATCCGGATCAATGGATGAGTCATTGACGGGTGGATAGCAAACTTTCCTGATGTTTGTAGCAAACGAAATAGCTTCTTGCAACTCAAGAAGAGCAATATCATTTTGGAGGTTGCTAAATTATTATTGTAAATGTGAAGATTTTGCCTTACGTACATTTATAAGAATATTCATTACTCATGTCAGTTTCGAAATAGATTGAATTTTATGAACCATTCATCTTCGTGTAAAATTATTAACCTTTCACTTACAGAGGATTATAGTCTGGGTGTGGAAAAATGTTTTCTAGCGAAAGTAGTTTTCCTTCGCCATAATTTTGATATGAATGTCTTCCTACGTAAACTTTCAAGTCTGACGGCCTACATACATATACCTTTCAAAGATGTATATTCATAAAAAAATGCAGCAACCATATATTGTCAAACATTACCTGTTGTAGTTAATAGATATTCTTATAGAATAATTTGAAGTAGTAAGTAAGTGGAAAATAATATCTTTTACCCAGTAGGAAATTCAACACAATGAGCGGCAGTAAGAATGAATCTTTGATCAATAATGGATGCTCCACAAAAACTACTTCCACTAAATGAATAAACCAGCATGGCTTGCCAAGGCCATGATCCGTTTCTTGCCTCATTTCCTCCTATTATTCTCTGGTTCTAAGAAATTGAATTAAATCTAAGTTGAAGTTATTATGATAATTGTTTTGATTTTTATTATTTAGTTATTCTGCAGCAAACGCTGTCGTGTAGAAATTTTCAAAAAAGCAAATTGTTTCAATGCTTACCCAAGTAAAATCAGGGGCAATACTTTGTTTTCCGCATTCTTCAAATGTTGCATTTGTGTTTGCTAAATATGTGCAAGAAGTTCACCACATTTATAAAACTTGTTAGCTCTATCGTTATCGAAAATTCTAAATTCTCTAACACACGTTCACCAATGGAATGCCAAATTCAATAACTGTGTTACTGATAGTTACCGCATTCTATTTCATCACTGTCATCTTCACAATGTCTTACATTATCACATTTCTTTTCAGAAAGAATGCAACTTCCATTCCAACATCTGAATTCATCATTTGAGCAAGCATCTGCAATAATAAGTTTGGGAAGCATGTTTGAAGAAAAATATGAAACAAATTTAATTAGTCACATCATATTTTAATATGATAGACATGATTTATTTACGCGTTGGTGTAATCTGAATTTTAACCAGAAAAATTAAAGTTTGGACATTAAAATAAATTGTAATTTTTAGCTAAATCTTCAAACTTTATTAACTCCTGACCTAAACCAATTTATCCATAATTTGTCCATTCTTACAATTTGACCACAACTGCTGGTACGTAAAAATACTTAGCCCGTCATTCACGAACAAGTTGTGAAAACGAAAATAGCAAAGAAATTTGATTAATTAATGCAGAATAGATGATGTTTTAATATTTACTGGATAGCCGGTTGTTTTGGGAGTCGCCAAATCACAAGAAAATATACCGCATTACCTTTAAATGTCCACTTTACCAGAAATCCTTTCTCATTTGTGCTGCTGTCACTGGAGAAAAACAAATTTACTCGATTCGTTGATGATTCAAAGTCGACAGGTTTGTTTGTTCCGCAAAATGATATCCCTGCGTACTAAAAATGAAACAGTTTAATAAGATAGGCCTAATTTAACATATATGACTCGTTGATTAAAGAAATAACTCGATGGGCAACCTTATGCTGTATAATTAATTTTTGCGCTGACGTCATCCTTGCCAACAACGTCAAAATAAACCTTAAATATATTATTTTTAAATGACACTACCTTTTAACGCTTTTTAAGTTTCAGGGCAAGAAACTTATTTTAAATACGTACCAGCAACACATTTTTGAATTGTTTTACGAGCCCGCAGCCTGTAGTGGTTGAAAACAATTAGCTTAATAAACGTAGCTCAGAAAAAAACGTGACAACAAAGAGCGTAAAAGCTTCTTAGTCTGCTGCAAATATAGTAACGAGAACTGAAACCATTTATCAAATCTTCCGTTTGAGACAAGGAAAGTTTTGAAAGCCCTTGCACAAAAAAATGCGGAACAAAAGTACCGTGTTGTCTCAGCCAGAAACAAGAGATGGCAAATACGTTCCTGTTCACAACGATTATTATCAAATTACCTGCTCTTCGCCGTCATGAATATTGAGGTAATCTTTCAGAGAAAAAGAGCAACTTTGCAAATGGAAATCAACAAATTCCACTTCAATCAACTGTAAAGCATAAACGCGCATTTATTACGTTTCCCTCGATTCTTTGACTTAATCCGTTTTCATAGCACATACAGTAAGACTTGCAACAATTCATACCTTATTCGGAGGTGCCAAAATAGTCCAATTGCAATTTAAGTTGTTGCTATAATCATTTGGATAGTTTGGCGAAGATATATTCCCGCTGTCTTCAGTGATTATTGCGTATGACGTACATGCAGCATCTAACAAAGACATGGGATGAGTTTAGTGCTTAATAGATTTCCGCAGCAAGGATAAAGCAATGCGATAAGTTCATGGGAATAATTAAAACAAATAGAACGGATCTTTTACATGGCTTTCCTGAGGGTATAACCTGAAGAGAGGAACATGTACTCAAAGAAGAAATAAAACATAAATTTCTTAAATAAAAAATAATATTCCCACAAATCTTAGTTTGAACCATGCAACAAAAAAATAACAGCATCAACACGTAAATACTTAAAATGTACCTTGTTGCTGGAGCTTACAAGCATGGAACCAAATAGAGAATAATATACAGATAAAAAGGCTTTTTGCCGGCATGTCCAGCACAATATTTCACTGATGGTTTTGTTAAAACTATGCTTATATTATCCTGCAAAAAACTGCAAAGTAAGCTGGTATCAATATACTGACGTTGGTTTAATCAATAAATAGAATATAGCAGTGAAACACACAAAATTTCCAAACTGTTTTTTTATCAAGAGGCGCGCAGAATACTCTTACTCTTATGTTGTATGTTGTGTTTTTTTACTCTCATCAGAAACAAGAAATGCACTCAGAGAAGACAGATCTTTGCCTAGGCTGCTCATTACATCCATCTCATAACAACGTCGTGTCGCTTATGCTTCCTTTTTATAAATGTCACTTTTTGAGTTTTTGAACATTTAACGTTGCTTAAGGTTTTTCCCCAACTTATTCGTAGACCAATTCGATTTTTTTCCTGCGCAATGAGTCGAAAACGGTAAAGTGCATACACCCTGTGAGGTAGTATGGGACGTGCTGCTTGCATTTTGAGTCCGCGCCGAGCGGTCATTTTTGATTAGGCGAAACAAAATTTCAGCAGCGTCGTTAATCCTACGGCATTAGCAAGCATTTTACCCGGCGTTTCAAAATTGTACACCATGAATTGCTCCAGTGATTTTTCTGTTAAAAATTTCGAGATAGACATCGTACGAAAATAAATTTTAAAGTTTAGGTAAAAGTAGAATAAACTGCAATTTAATCATTAATGAAAAGTTCTCTAAAATAAATTACCTGAATTGCCACTCGTTCATATATCACAGTTACCTTATATCCTTGCACAATGCAAGTGTCTTTTCAGTTTACGAATATACTTTCAACTACAACAGCAACCATAGGCGTCAATATAGGCGGCAAATCCAGAAATCGTGCTAGCGTTTGTCGGAGACCCTTATATACGTTCAGCTTTCAAGTTGTGTGGCTGCAATGCACTCATAAAAACGCTACATCCTGGTTTTCATTATTTTGTTTAACTATTTTATTTTTATTATTTTAGACCTTGTGTTTAATCTGCGTTATGGAAATTGGTAAATCCATCGCCTTCTTCGTTGCGCAAGGAGTGAGGCGTAAATTAAGCGGCCTTTTGCCGGGAAGAACGTCACATACGACACCATACATTCGTCCCAAGTTAAAAGATTTTCGTAAAAAGATATGGTTTTAAAATCCGGTTTTGAAATTATCACTAATAGAACTTTACAATAAATTATTTTTCTTTTAGATATTTTTACCAAGATTTGACTTTGGAAATTGCGGGGAAATTTTAAAAGACCGGCACTTTGAAAGAAAAATTGCTAATTTTGTGCCGTACTTACAAGAGTATGAATTTGATAGATGGTTAGAGAAATTTAAAAGACCGTAAACATCATACAAACACACTGGGCTAGTTAATAATGAAAATTTACGCATATAATGGAGTCACGTGTGTTGTCAAGTATGACATACCGTAAAACCTCTATTTCACCGCCATGGCGCTCTATTTTTCAACTCTTGTTTAAAAGTGGCGTTCTATTAGAGATGACGTTCAATTAGAGGTTGGCGCTCTATTTTACTGCTGCTTATTGTAACGTGATACTGCATTGTTACTACCGGTATGTTGGTTGGTATCTTTTGAATGGCTGCTTTAACTGCTAGATTGTGAAAACATAATCAATTGTATAATTATCAGTAGAGACCTGCTAATACAATTCCGCCGCTAAAAGTGGTGTTCTATTAGAGGTGGCGTTCAATTAGAGGTGGCGGTGAAATAGAGGTTTTACGGTAAATTGCTGAGGCGTAACGTAACAACGTTGGTACGTCTACAGCTTTGCCAATGACACAAGTTTATAACATCCAACTCGTTCAATGCTGTCGCTATAGGGTATTACAAAGAATGGAACATTGAAAGCGGCATAAACAACTTTCGGTTTTATTTCTGCCACTGGCCGTACTTAAAAAGCTCGCAACGATCGTCTTGTCTGACGTAACTTGGCACATGCGATGTTACGTAGTTACAGAACTCTGCTGGTCTCCGTGTTTGCACTTAACAAGAGGATGGTACCAAACAGATTAGCACCACCTGCTAATCGCAAACTGCAGTGTTTTTAGCAGTAACACGCTGCACCATGATGATACAAGTAACAAATGGTATCATTATGACATCTTATTGAGAACTCGGATTTCATGCCTTCTGTAATAAGTTACCTACTTGTAAACATTGGTTGTTTGCACTGAAAAAAGGCGCCCTAGAAGTGATGAAATAAACCGTAATTGTTATAACAGTGGCTCTTATGAAGTAATTCATGAACCATGAAACATTCATTCGGCCTTCATCAGATGAGTACCAACACGAATTCATAAGACCTATAGTTAAAAGTCGCCAATTCGGGGAATTCCCATATTTTGAAATGTAGGTTCTGACCTGGATCGTGTAAGATCCATATTTGACGTCTGTGAATCCAAATCATAAGACATTTCGTTATTGAAAGTTAATTCTTTACCAAAAGAATGGGCATTAAAAGTGGATCAAAAACGCGGCCCGACGTTTGCCTGGTTAATGTTCACTCAAGCACGAAACACGTTAAAATTGGCGCAGCAGACACCTATACGAATATGAAGGAAAAGTGACATCGTTAAACTTGTCGTAAAATGTGAAACGTGATTTACAAATTTCCGCTTCAGATACGAAAAATATAAACCTAGGAAACATAAAAACGCCACTTTGGCGCAATTTTCTGAGTAATCGATGTGTAGTGATCGAATTTGGCGCCGCGAAGTAGTTTATAAAAACAGTTGTTAATTTTTTAAATCCCATCACTGCCTGTTCGGTAAACAATAGATGGGAGACCGTGTCACGCGAGGTGCGTTTCTAATTTCTTTGTTTTAAACAACAATAGTGTTGCTTTCGTCATACAATCCTATGGTTCCAAATGCCTTACGCCTGTACGAAACTTTGGCGACGGGGATCTGTTACCTAAAAGGCCAAGTGGTTTGACAAATGTTTAAGTTTCAAAACTGTAAAGTTAACGTTAAAACCGTTAAACTGACTGTAGCTGAGTTAAAACAGTAAAGTGTTGAAAATTAGCAAATAAAATACTGTAATTACAAATTCTATCTGAGAAACCGTCCTTGCTATGCTGGCCGTTACATTACCCTCAATCTGTATTTAAGTTCAATCATCTTCTACTGGAAAACAAGCTGGGTAATGCTTCTTGCATTTTTACAATCACTGCGTTAGGTTGCTTCAAATTTTCCACTTGAAAACATTTTCAAGTTATCCGCGCTATAAATAACTAAATACGGACTCACTGGTCGTTTTGCTTTAAGATGAAAATCTTTATTTTCCGAAGCGTGACAATGATCACCTGATCCAACTCCATTGCGTAGACACGGCGTTATAAATGACAAGTCATGTGTGAAGACAGCTAATTTTTCAAGTGGAAACATAGTCCTGCCAGCAATAGGGGTCACACGTGAATAAATATTTCAATAAATTCAATAAATTACACTGAAATATAATTTTTGACTTTAATAAACTGCTTCACTGCAAACCCCTAGGACCCTAGGTGCTTTTAGTGAATTCACTCAAGCCATTTACTAAAATGCAAAACCTGTTATTACGATATGAAAAAGAAAAAGGGTTTTCCAATTTTTTTGGTTCTGTTTGGAATTTTAAAAACCGCTCTCTGGGATAAATTTTAGATTTCTCAACTTTACTGGAGTATGAGAATGTACTCAAGCCAAAAATTTTGAAATATCGGTTCCGTACAAAAATAATTTTTGAAGCTAAGCTAAAAGTAGAACAAACCGCAATCCAAACAGCGGTAACAAACTTTCAAACTAAATTACCTGCTGGCTAACTACACGCTCAAATATGATAATTAATCTACACCCTTGCTCAATACAAATGTATTTTCAGCATGCGAACCATATGAATTATAACAGCAACGCTCAACCGGAAAACAATCTTTCAAACGGTGTAAAATTTCTTGAAGAACAATAGCAAGGGTTCCATTGTTTTTGTTAGTTTTGACAACGTTATACTTCTTTCCACGGTTGTTTAATGGGCTTACTATATCTCATTAGCAAATGGGATTATCTTTTAACGTGATTTTAAGGTTTTTGGATGCTTTTACCTATAATAGGCTGTATATGGCATGTGATTCCTTGCGAAACCAAACCAAAAAGTATGGTGTACATCAATTGCATTAATGTCAAGGCTATATGCTTAATTGCGGTTTTTAGCCATTCAACCAAATGAGAAAACATGCTTAAAGACAAAGCCTTACACAAAACGTGTTGTTGCTCTTTTTCACGCCAAAGAGTTAGAGCTGGGTAACCGCTTTTGCAAAGAAAACGTCGCTTTCGCTCGCAATGAAAAAAGCGCATCGCTCGTGTTTTTCATCTTCTATAAAGAAAAGAGCTCGTTTTGTGCTCACGTCCACGATTTTTTAGTATTTTAAAAATATTTTCACTGCGGTGCATTTTGGGAATGTTATAGGAAATTTGATGGAATCCAATGTTTTGATCACACCAGGGACAAATGACTATTAACCTATTGGAGTGTTAAGAACATTCTAGAAGTGTAAACGCCGACGTTCAACAACTTACAGTAATATTGTTCATTTTCAGAGCATATATCGATCAAGTTATAAAAGTAACGGCAACGTGACAAAGTAGCGCAAATTACGACGTCATGATGAAAACTCGGCTCAAATTATGTGAGTTTCTCTACCGTCTCATCAGTCACCTGTTTCATAGGTCATTGAATTATAATTGATGAACTAATTCTACATAATCCCAATTTTTATAAGGTACCACAAACGAAAAATCAGTCCATCTAATTATTCAATTAACCATTGCCACCATTGCCACCATTGCCACCATTGCCACCATTGCCACCATTGCCACCATTGCCACCATTGCCACCATTGCCACCATTGCCACCATTGCCACCATTGCCACCATTGCCACCATTGCCACCATTGCCACCATTGCCACCATTGCCACCATTGCCACCATTGCCACCATTGCCACCATTGCCACCATTGCCACCATTGCCACCATTGCCACCATTGCCACCATTGCCACCATTGCCACCATTGCCACCATTGCCACCATTGCCACCATTGCCACCATTGCCACCATTGCCTTGATTTTAAAGCGTCAAAAAAAAAAGCATGCGACAAACGTTGTCTTACTATAAAGGTACAGCTTATAGTCACCAATGAAACCTTTTCGTGATGATACAAAGTAGGCAGGAGAAACACATGTCACAAACTAATTATGAAGTGATCAATGCTTTTGACCAGGCCCGCCTATGTTAGAACTCAATACCTAGTTCAGCTCTTGCATCAAAAATTTGTCCACTGTAAAAATCGAAGGTCCGTAATCTGGATCTATCGGAGGGAATGTAAAGGGGCGGGTCTCTTGAGGTCTTTCACTTGCAATGAAAAATCTTAATGTGAACAAGTTATGAGACACAATTATGGAAAAAAATTTGTTGTACAGTAATAGGCTGAGTCTTGAAGAGTCGATGCTGACATGATGGTAGTACAAAAGGAAAAGGAGCCGAAATAAGCTACAGACACCTTAATAGGCTATTAATATAACAACTAACTTTTCATTCACCACTCACGTCACAATTAACTTGTTCCTGAACCTGTTACATCGGCAACTGAGCTTCAAAGTTAACTGCATGAAAGCCAAAGTACGAGGCAACACAGCAGGCCAAGGCTGTGCTGTCGATCATGTCCAAATACGGGCATGGAGCGATTGAAAACCACTGCTATACTGAGATATAACCCAGCATAAGAATTCAACTAAGGGCATACAAGTCCCTTCATTTTCTGCCAGCTCGAAACGAGAACCGAAACTTTTGGTCATTTCATCCATATAAGGTATTATGGGGTAAGGTATTATGGGTTGCACATTCTTGCGCAAAAACACAGAAGAACAAAATATTGTCTTGTAATAGTCCAATTGCAATTTTAATTATTGCTGTAATCATAGATAGGATAGATAGATAGATAGATAGATAGATAGATAGATAGATAGATAGATAGATAGATAGATAGATAGATAGATAGATAGATAGATAGATAGATAGATAGATAGATAGATAGATAGATAGATAGATAGATAGATAGATAGAAAAGGAGTTTAATGCTTAATAAATCACCATTGAAAAGCTTAAAAATTATGCAAAAAGACATGATATTTAGAAATATTTGAATCTTATATACAGTATTTGGCACGTATTACAACGGTTTACGTCAACTTAAAATTACCATAAATATAAACATTCACTAAAATAAACGTTTTTCCATCTTATATTTTCGGTATAACTTGTACCTTGCAAATTGTATAATATTCTAATTAACTCTTTGAAAATGATTTCGGAATGGTAATAAACGAGCGACCATGAAACAAAGAGACAATAACAAAATTAGCAAATAAACAGTTAAAATGTGCTTCGTTGCTGACGTTTACAAAATGGAACCAAGAAAAGAATATCAACTGCACAAAGCACATTTTGGAGACATATATTCTGCACGGTATACTACTTCGCTTAAAGTTTAGTAAAAACTACAGTATAGTCGAATTTTCTGCTACAGAGTATAATATATACATATATTACGTATGTTTTAAAAATTAGGAAACAACATTTGGTTATATTTTTGAGTATTTTCCATGTGAAAGAATAACCTATGGTAATTCTTACAACTCCGTATCAATCACTCACAAAAGTGACGGATCCTCAGGAAAAGTGTGAAATGTCGGAAAATGCTTAAACGTTTTTACTAGAGAAACCTTTCACCAAGCTATGCTGTTCATGACTTATATAGCCTACATTCCAACACGTACTGTTGTTGTTTTTAAACTTTCAAACATAACAGATCACCTGACGTACAGGTAGACGCCAAGGCATTATATATTGCCATACTAAACGTAAGTCATGTGTAAAATCAAGCTCGGTTTGGAATTTAAAGAAAAACCTTGGCTGTAAATCGCAAAAAAGCAGGGCAGAATATTTGAATACATTGAACAAATTAGAAAACTGTATTTCATAACTTTGGGTATTTAAACATCGACTTCCATTTAGCATGTATATATGTGTCCTTTCCTGTTCCAATTGCTAAAGTAAAAAAGCTCTTCCAAATTTATTTAACTTTAACATGTTGAGAATTGCACGAAACCCTCGTTTTAGCAGATTGTCATTGCCTTAACTTTTAACGAACTGTAAAACTTTGCTCAAAAATAAACACAAATATTCATGCAAGAAAAAAAAGATATTTTTAAAGATAAAATTACAGACATACAATCCATCGAAACTCAACTATAGACTTATAAGTGAAAATATTCCAAACTAAAATGTCTGACTAACTGTTTTACCTTCGCACAGTTTACGTATATTACGAGAAAAGTATTCAACCAGAAAAGCCAGAATAAAACGTTAATCAGTGTCAAGCATTTCTTTTTGTTTTTTTATTAAGTATAATAGAGCGAATACATTGTAAGCGCTGGATTCAATCGATACTAGAGTCCACAGTCTTTTAAATAGAATCATTCACACATAGGTCTATGCGTCCTGTTAATAGTTAAAACAATATTTAGAAAGCAAACAAAGCAATTGTTGCTGACGCAACAGCGCATGCGAACAAGCCATGCGAGCCTAAAAATAGCCGTGTGAAATGAAAGGAGTCAGAACTTATTTTCCAGGTCGTTGAAGCATGTATTGACGTGGTTTCGTGAAACAATTGGGTATTTTGTGACGTGATGGGACTAAAGCGCCTGCCCGCTTTCGGAAACTTTCCTAATCTTTCCAATATATTAAAGCCTGATTAAATTGGCGGAAAATTATTCTGGTTTGAAAAAACGAAAAGCATAAAGTGCGTTTTAGTAAAACCAACATGCAACTAAGAAAATATATTTTAAAAGGCATATCCATAGCGACTCGCCATCTTACAATTAAACCGAAGCTCGGATCATCTCAGATCGAATTTAATTTGTATATACTTTTATTTATTAGTTTTTTTATATTGCCAGCAAGTTTCTATTTTTTCGCTGCTGGTTTGAATAAATACTTTTAACTTTGTAGCCTATTTAGTCTACCACATGATGATGTGACATAATGTGTCATATCGTCATAAAACATATCAGGTTCAGGCTCGTCGGTATTAGAACCCGAAGATAGAGCGTCATCGTTACAGTTATCTGTAATAATAAAAGTAAGTACCTTCAATGTTGTATGATTTCATTTTTTGTTGTAGTGCTGCAGAATTTAAAATAAATGAAACTTCCAAATGGAATTTTATTGCCATCTGTGTTGTAAAATTTGTTTGTCTTTTCACGTATAATGTTGAAGGTAGTATCTATGTCGAGAAAAAGTTTATAATGCGTGTTCGGCTTAAACCTAGCGTATATTGACAAGTTTAGCAAAACGTAGCCATAGATAAATGAAATTAATTTAACGTTTTCTGCAGGTTGACCTGCAATAAGTGGTTCCCGATTCATTTGTACATCCGTCATTTATTTTTGTATCAGTGCATCCTCGGTCAATCGTTACATCCCCTTGTATGCTGAGAGCTGTGTGGAAAAGTAAAAAAATTCAGATTTTCAGTTGCTGCATTAGGAATAATAACGTTAAGCCAGAAAAAATATAATTGTTATAATATAAACATTGATCCAATTAAGCGATACCTTACTGTCAACATAGCAATAATCCTCATAGCTGTAACAAGACCGCAAATATTGACTATTTATGCTTGGCCCTTTGCAGAATGCAGTACTAGAGCTTAAGGAGCTATATGTACATTCATAGCATTTTCTAGCATTTAATGGAAAAAGAAACATTTCTATTATCTTTCTTCGTTTATAATATCACATTTTAACAAAATTATTGTTGTAACTTAGACTTAGAATTATAAGTACAAAAACATATATATCAATTAATTTATTTAGGGATTGTAAATGTCAATATTCCATAGATTAAAGCCAGTTTTCGTAGGTTAATGTTTGTTATCTGTGTAAAGCCGCTAGGTTACTTTCGCGTTAAAGAAAACCCAGAAAAATTGAAGACTGTCATGTGTCAGTGAATTAATAATTATTATTGTTATTTGACTAGTGTGTTTGAAGAAGTTTTCTTATCATATTGGCTTGCACGAAGATATCACGATTGAGTTTCGAGTCTGAACCATTTGCAGTTAAAACACAGACAGAGATCAAAACAAATTTTTGATATTTTCACCACATCTCAAACACATTTCTATTTCCAGATCTTCCAGGGTAACCGAGACCGAACTAGTCACGTGACCAATCGCTTTCCAGCACCGATAGTGGCAAGATACCTTCGCTTGATTGTCCATAGCTTCCAAAGTCGTATTATACTACGCATGGAATATCTGACGTGTTAAGAAATACAGAAAATGCTGCAAGTGACAGAAAAGCAAGAACACAGTCCAAAAATGTGTAACACAATCATAGATATCTTATAAAACACGTTTTATGGTTTTAACATGTTTTATAAGATATCTATGAACACAATACACATATTCCTCTGGAAATGATGATACTTTATGATTATTTTTAGTGTTTGGAACGCCAGTCCAGTATTTCTTTTCACGTAATTCAAAGCGCCTTTGTTTGACGTTTAATGTAATGTGTGAATTACATCCAGCTATATTCAACGCATAAATCCCAAAAATTCTACAAAATTCGTATTTTTCTAGACAGATTAGTTTCAAGTGGAATATTTGTCATTCATGGAAGTTGCTTTTTGCGTTATAGACTCGGTCAGACCCAAAATAAAATGGTCAGCAGGTGGAAGCACCATATAGAGATCACTCTATTGACTGTTTGCCAAACCATTTGCTAAATGCCAGCCAAAAATTTGAGGAAGCAAACATATTAGCAATCTCACATTGCCGCGATCTTACACAGGGAGTGCGCGCCTTAAACATTAGGACTGTAGTTTTTTTCTACCTCTGTGTTTAACATGGCAGAAAATTTAATCAAAGTACTTTTTCGAGCAAATTGATATGAACGATCCAATCTATGTAACTGCTGTTGTAATCTAAAGGATTTAGGAGATAGGTGGAATCAATGGTTCTATGGTATTTGCCAAAATGACCCTGAAATTATGAAAGCTTCTGCCAATTTTAATAAGCGTTGCTAACGTTCGGTGTTTTAAAGTATTGCAAAATTAAGCACAGAAGACAAACAACCTATATAACAAAAGCCAACGGCAATCCCAATGCAAAAACTTAAACGTTGCTTAAAATTGAGCGACAATGCTAAAGCATGACCACCGGCAACCAACCAGCAAACTTTTTGACATAAATATGATGCCGACTTTTTAAAAGTAACCAGCACAGGTATCGTGCTTCTGAGAACACGCGTGAAACATCCTCAGAGACCTTATAATTGTCTGTAATTTTCGTCCTGTGGCGTTTCTCAACCGCCGTTCTAGACCCTCACAGGTTTGGCGGATTCGCTGAAAATGGGGCCGAAGGTAATGAAGGATGATTGCAAACAGTGTTTCCATTTAAATTTTATGTTCAATTATAATCAAATTATATTCTGTGAGCGCTTAGTCAACTATACCGTGCTGCTTTTGCTGGGTCATACTGCCCATTTTTACAATAATTTCGTCTTCTGAAAATGTCGGATTAACACCAATATTGTGTTGCACCGTAAAATGTAAGTACTTATGTAAATGTGATAAACAATTTTCAAACTACGCTGATATATGGTCCAAATTGATGTAGTCAACTTTCAATAAATCCAACTTTCAAATATTGATTTAGTGACGTCACAGGGTTTTCTGCTTTTAAAGCTTAAGCTGACTAAACACGGATAAGGGTTTAAAATCTGCCTTCTAACAATTACCCCGTCATGTTCAATGGAAGAAGCAGACTGTTGACTAAGTCAACAAGTTTTTCTGTTCTAGAAATCAAAACGTACAACGTTTTATGTAAGTTGTTGTATAGGGACAGATGTGCGCTGTATATTTAATATTTTCGGTACATTAGGCAGAACAAAATCAAAACATTACTCTGTATTTTTGCTGCTTACTAGCAAGAGGCTGTATTGATTTTACTCAGAATATGATTAATTAAATATGTAATAAATTATATATAAGCTTATATAATAAATAAATATATTCTATATATATTATATAATGAATTAATTATTCTGTTATAAGCCTATTAATTAGACAATAGATAAATATTAATTCTTTGTATTCTTCGTTAATCTGTGTACAAAGAAATATGACGTTTTCAAAGCAACTTTGGACTCAACGTAGGAATCTTTAATGATATTTCAATGGCTTCAGGCAAATACTAAAATCTTAACAAACTTGTTTTGATGCCAACGTGGCAGTAAATTTATTAAAGCTTTAGGCTTCCAGTTTAGTTTTATGCATAGCCGCGCCTATGTTAAGCCTGACAGCATCACTCAACCGATGCACATTTGAATATTTATTTTAAACAAAACTTGGGCCAGATTTAAAAATTATGAATATTATAGTTAAACGCATTTGAACATTGTGATAAAAAGAGAGCGTTTTTACATGAACAACAATCAATCAATCTGACCGTAGGTTTATTGTGTAAGTGTAGGCAGAGAGTTTGTCGTACTCATCTTTGTAGAAATTGAAGACTTGCTGACGGTTCAAATATTTGTGACTCAATACTTTTTAAACAAAACGAAAGCGGCTAAAACAAGGGTTAAGTTGTATATTTATCGTGAGTTTAACAAAATTGCTATTAGATCTTTCTTTTGAAAATAAAAATAAGAAAAAACAAAGAAACAAATTCAGAAAACACTACACCGAGTATATGTTTGCAAAAAGCTAGAAAGATTTATTCTTTTTTTCTTGTACAGAGTTGCTAAGACATATTACATAAATATTGTTATAATGTTCCAAGCATTTCGTTTATTTTACGTCTTGGTCGTTGCCATTGTCGTCAGAGGAGATTCAGATGAAGTTTGTCTCAAACTTCCAAACCGGGGCAGCAACGATGAAGGGCGCCATCTACCGCTAGCTCAGGGTCCCCCAGGACGACGTGGACCACAGGGTGCGCAAGGTGCCAAGGGTGATGTAGGTCTTCCCGGAGTTCGTGGTTTACCAGGGTCATGCACATGTGATCCAGATGACATTGAAGAAATGAGAACAGAGATTCGTCGTCTTGCAGGTGACATGGTTTCATTCACTATTAAAATGGAGCTTTTTGCAATGCAACGTATTTGAAGGAAAATAAAGACTATAATTCCAACGTTTTGAGCAACGTCAAGTGTCGCTTAGCTTTATAACACTTACCAGCTACAAAAAATGAATTCCTAACAACAGCTACTAACTCTGTGGATGACTAATTATATTTTCCAGATTCTGTTGCAAAGTTGAGCGCCACAAATCACCAGCACAATGACAAATGTAAAATAAGTTGTGAGATGTAGCAATTAATTTTTCATATTTTAGATGTGCAATGATACACAAAACTTGAAAAAGTCTGATGCAGTACCTTTATTCATATTTGTTCGTAGTGACTCATTGCTCAGTCGGTCTTAAAGATGGAAGAGTCAGGGATCAGGACATAACTGCATCATCGTCGTGGGCGCGAGGCCAAACTCCAAATTATGCTCGACTGGACAATCAAATGGCATCTGGCAATATTGGAGCGTGGGCTTCTGGTATCGCTGGTAGCCAAAGTGGTAAGTAATCTTTGAGCAAACCAAAACCTGACAATCAGTTTAATCACTTTTCTTTAACCAGTTTTCACATTAAAATCACTTTAAATAACATTAAATCAAAGTAAAAACTTCACACTTTCAGCAAAAGCAGGAGATTGGATTCAAGTTGACCTGAAGGTTCCTACTTTTGTAACAGCTGTTGTCACTCAAGGAAGACCTCATGACCATGAACAGTGGGTAACAAGTTACAAAATTGCTTATGGGAATTCCACTGAAACTCTGCAGATTATACAGGAAAATGGCAGTGATGTCGTAAGTAAAAATGTATTGCATCCATAGACATCGGAAGTATAAACGTTTTATAGGTAGGCTATTTGCATGTCTGCGATGGTGTGTATATTTCCGATGTCTATGATTGCATCTGTTCCATTGTTGCTGAAAGCGTCTTACATTGTTGCATCCTTCAGTGCTATTTAACAGATGACAATTCATATGAGGTTTGTTTCCTGTCTTAAAGACGATGGATTGACAATTTAAATGGCTGTAAACTAGATGCAATCGCACAAGGCAAATTCTATGAACTATACATAATCATTCATTTTCATTTCACAATCATATAAGCACGCATAAGTGCTTGTCTGTGCAACGAAAGCGTAGAAATGTTCATCACCCGAAGGGTTCAAGTTTATGACGAGACCTAGTATCACATTTTTCACTATTAAACGTACAATAGGTCTAGGCTTGGGGATGTAGCTTATAGCCTACATAGATGGCGATATGTAATTGGATCGACTTGTGGTCTAGCTGTGCTGGCTTAAGTTACGTCATCATATCTTTATGTTCGAGTATTCGTTTATTAGATAATAATAATGACGCTGGAATTTTCAACTGCGTTAACATTAAACAATTTTGCTGTCTAGTCTGATCCTGGGAAATTAAACATTATTAGTATCCTGTTCAATATAGAAAAGGAATCGAACGTACAGTATAATGCAATCGTGACGCGACACCTGATCGAAAGACACTTTATCGGACGACACTTAATCGAACGACAGTTTATCGAACGACACTTAATCGAACGACAGCTGATCGAAACGACAGTTGATCGAACGACACTTTATCGAACCGACAGTTGATCTAACGACACTTTATCGAACCGACAGCTGATCGAATCGACTGTTGCTTCTCTCGCACACAGTCATAGCAAAACGTGGCGTACAGTTGCATTGTTTGCTGTAGAAAATTGAAATTTGGTGACTTTTCATAAAAAATGTTCAGCTATCTGTCCATGTTTGTTTGATAAAGTTGGATTTTGTAATTTTTGAGATATTGTGATATTTATATAATTTTGCTCTCTCTCCGCATTGAAGCGTATTACTCATTTACGCACCAATAACTTGACTAACTATTCTCTTTCGTTCTCTTCTCGCGGTCAGCTGGTTTTCCGCACAGCGGGGGCGCGGCGTAACAAGAAGAATTTCTAGAAATGTGTCACTTTTAGAAATACCTAATTTACACTAAATTCACTTTCTTTAGTTTTACAATTGTGATGTATACAGGAAGCCAGTTGATGTTTCTACTAACCTGTAAAAATCTCATCAGTCTACGACGCATAGTTTTCTAGTAATTAACGATTGCAAATGTGTGTGCGGGGTTGGCCACACCTAGTCTTTTTAGTAAACTCGCGAGCCTGGTTAGGATAGGGTTAAAAGATCCACAATTTATCGAAACAACTGACGATATGCGCTGTTAAAAGCACGACAACTGACGAAGTGCACATTTCAATCGCATTCATTTAATTACAAGTTGTGTGCAATTGCTCGACGATAACTTTTTATGTCAATATTCGTTGAGTCATAATTTTCGACTATGCTCTTCAGCCGTTGGTTGACAGCGTCGTAGCGCTTCTTCCGAGGTGGACCATCAATTCCAGCACTCAATTGCTCAATTAACATTTCGTTGGAACCTTGTTCCCGCTTAATTTTTTTGACGAGTCTGCGAAGCGTCGGATGGGATATTGAGACACGCTTGCTGAACGCATTGTGCCATCCTTCAATATTATTATTCGTTCGTGGAAGGTCATCTTGAACCAGGTGGAAGACATTCCAACACCGGATAGGAAATAGAGGTTGACGACGATTCCTGCGACACAATCGTCCAATCCAAGTAGTTTCGAAATAGTCAATGTATTCAGACAAGTGCTGCTCATCGTTGTCACTGAACGTGGCCAGGAAGTCCTCGAACCGTTGTACAACGTCTTTAGGCGGAACGAATGCCAGTGCCTGGAAGCATTTTATGCGAAGTTCTCGGTAACGGTGTATACGAGTGGCACCGTGCGATTTTCATCGACCAGCGCGTGTAACGTGTACAGCTGGTATCCAAGTGGGGCAACATCAAATGTACCGTCACAAAACCAATTAACGCAGTTGTTCAGTATATCCAGATTCTTTTGAGACGCAAACATATAGAATTCGTTCTCATCGTCTTCCTCGACAACGAAGGCTTCTCCCCTCGGTGTCACGCGGAGTTCATCCATCAAGCCGTTTCCTTCTGGACATACGCGCTTTCGCTGTATCATCCGCTTTAATGATTTTGCTTTAGGGAGAGCACCAGCGGTATATACATCACAATTCATTAATGTACACCATTACAAAGACCGCACATCACAATGGCTTATTGTCTCAATGTTTGAGAAACACGCAAAAATCTTGCTTGAACTGTCGGTTCGATAAAGTGTCGTTCGATCAGCTGTCGGTTCGATAAAGAGTCGTTCGATAAAGTGTCTTTCGATAAAGTGTCATAGTACCTAATGCAATAGTCTCCACAACAGTTTTGGTGAATTGATATTTGTTATCTGAGTAAAGCCGCTACGTTACTTTCGCGTTAAAGAAAACCCAGAAAAATTGAAGACTGTCATGTGTCAGTGAATTAATAATTAACTTATTATAGTTATTTGACTAGTGTGTTTGAAGAAGTTTTCTTATCATATTGAATTGCACGAAGATATCACGATTGAGTTTCGAGTCTGAATTAACCATTTGCAGTTAAAACACAGACAGTGATCAAAACGAATTTTTGATATTTTCCTCACATCTCAAACACATTTCTATTTCCAGATCTTCCAAGGTAACCGAGACCGATCTAGTCACGTGACCAATCGCTTTCCAGCACCGATAGTGGCAAGATACCTTCGCTTGATTGTCCAGAGTTTCCAAAGTCATATTATACTACGCATGGAATATCTGACGTGTTAAGAAATACAGAAAAAGCTGCAAGTGACAGAAAAGGAAGAACACAGTCCAAAAATGTGTAACACCATCATAGATATCTTATAAAACACGTTTTATAGTTTATAAGATATCTATAAACACAATACACATATTCCTCTGTAAATGGTGATACTTTATGATTATTTTTAGTGTTAGATAGCCAGTCCAGTATTTCTTTTCACGTAATTCAAAGCGCCTTTGTTCAATGTTTAATGTAATGTGTAAATTACATCCAGCTATCTTCAATGCATAAATCCCAAAAATTCTACAAAATTCGTATTTTTCTTGACAGATTAGTTTCAAGTGGAATATTTGTCATTCATGGAAGTGGCTTTTTGCGTTATTGGTTATAGACTCAGATAGACCAAAAGAAAATGGTCAGCAGGTGGAAGCACCATACAGAGATCACTCTATTGATCGTTTGCCAAACCATTTGCTAAATGCCAGCCAAAAATTTGAGGAAACAAACATATTAGCAATCTCACATTGCCCAAGCATCGATGAATATAAGTCTGAAGCAGCGCGGACTTACAGAGGGAATGCGCGCTTTAAAGATCAAGACTGTAGTCTTTTTCTACCTCTGTGTTGAACATGGCAGAAAAATTAATCAAAGTACTTTTTCGAGCAAATTGATATGAACGATCCAATCTATGTAACTGCTGTTGTAATCTAATTCTAAGGGATCTAGGACAGGGGTTCTTAAACTTTTTGGCACACGCCCCCCTTGACGGTACCTAAAAATTTCGCGCCCCCCTCATTGCAAAATAAAAAAGCATTAAACAAAACAACAATTTATTTTCAATTAACTTTCATTAATGAGAAGGATGTAGTTGTTTTTGGGAAACCAAACGATTAATTCGAGGCTTTTTGGAAGATAATGCACATCTTAGGTCGGCTGCACAGTCAAGTTTGTTCCTAGGTTTTGTCTTTATATTCATGAAGATGACGCTGCAAACGACGGTTCCACGACAATTAACCGTGGGAAATTGACCGCGAACAAACTGACCGGGGACAACTGACCGGGGGACAACTGACCGTGACGTAAATTTACCTAGAACCAACTGACCTCAAATCATATAATTTGAATAAACAACAATGCTAATTTCTGTAAAAAATAAAAATAAAATGCGTAGCGGTTGATTTGTGTCGCCGGCCAATTTGTTGCCGGTCAGTTGACCACGACCAATTATCGCCGGTGAATTTGTTCACGGTCAATTGACCCAGTATTTTTATTGTTGCCAATTTGTTGCCGGTCAGTTGACCACGACCAATTATCGCCGGTGAATTTGTTCACGGTCAATTGACCCAGTATTTTTATTATGTGTGGTCGACACTGCACACAAATTTTCAATCGTTAATGACTCGAAAATTATATGTCGTAAACTGATCGGATATTTATAGCTTAGTAGCAAAAACATTTGACTTCCTGTATACATCATAATTGTAAAACTAAAGTAAATTAAGTATTTCTACAAGTGATACATTTGTAAAAGTTTTTCTTGCTACCCCGCCCCCCGTTGTGAGAAAAAACAGGTCACCGCAAAAAGAGAAGACAAGAGAACAGTTAGTCGAGCTAGGAGTGCATGATTGAGTAAACGAAAACGATACGCTTCAATGAGGAGAAACACCAAATATTATGACGTAACAATTGACGTATTTAGGAATCCAAATTTCAAAAATACGATTGCCATCGTGACACACTTTAAAATTTTAGTAAAAATAACCTATAGTGAAAGTCAAGAAAGCATGTTTAGACATAGCTCATATACACCTTGTCATCTCTCGCGCCCCCCTTACGAATGTTACACGCCCCCCAAGGGGGGCGCGCCCCCCAGTTTAAGAACCACTGATCTAGGAGATAGGTGGAATCAACGGCTCAGTTTACATTACGCGACCTGCGACGTCCACTTTAACAATAATTTACCAATTGTGTACCATATATGGACAAGAAATATCTCTCGTCAACATATCCTATATGGCCTAATAGTATTTGTCCCAGTGAGAAGATTACGCCTGGCATGATGAATGATTTGATTGAAATTCAACTATCAAAGGAACCGGTTTACAATCTAGTTTTAATAAAAGAAATTCTTACATCATCAAATATTCTTTTATTTTGTGGTACTAAAACTTTGCGCAGTTTACAAATACAATAAAACGTGCAAACGTTACGGAAGTAAAATAACCTTGCACTCTCGTTGAATAACAAAAATGCTTTGCCCTTCCCGCAAGCACAATGCAAGCATCACAACTGGAGTGATTCTGATCTCAACTGTCAAAGTACTTCAGAAGTTTCCAGAGATATTACTTCTTTTAGGAATTTCATGACGCATGAGCCGGATCCAATCTGAAGATAGTGACCTTCAAGGAAGTTATTCTGACGCTGTTGTACTCTTCAGTCTTCCCCAAAAAGCCATCAATCTTCGTTCTAATGGACATTATCAAAGTTGTCGGTAAGTAACGGTTGTACATTAAGAAACCTGTAAGTACGTCAGCCAGACTTTTAAATGGATTTCGAATAAATCCACTTCGTTTTGAGCGATTCTTTAATTTGTTGATCGATTATTTCCAAGTAAAATTTCTAAAACTTATCACGGATTTACTTCATCAGCTTTCAGTTGCTCGACAAGCATTCGCTTCCTTTCTTGCTCTCTCTTCAAACGCATCAGTACCATCGTTTCAAAATCGTCGCCGCCGCTACATGTCGTGGTGGAGTCCGGAAAAGAGCTTTTCGTGGATTCCAACTGAAACAAATTGTAACATAACTTGGTGACGTGAAATGTAATTAGACGCAATACTTAGTTCTATGAAGTTCTGATAATTTAGAGTACCGCGAAAAACATGTCTGAACCTCAAATCTACTGATAAACACATGATTTTTGGTGTAGATATGGACAAGAATGCGCAACGTCGACAAAACTCTAACTCATGTTATCCATGGAATCACGTTAATCGTTTAATACATTGAGATATTGAACCACAGAATCTAAAAACAAACGTAAAACTGTCATAATTAAAAGCTTTCACAAATGATGAAGGACAGTGAGAACAGAACTTTGTTTCAGAAACACGACTGCCAATCTGACTGCACGTTACCACGGCTGCACGTACTGCCAATTAACACATTGATATCTTGTTTCGGATTAATTATATCGATGAACTTATCGTCTAAGGATTTTCTGTCGTTTCAAAACCGTTTATTTAACTTCCGCGTCACGTTTTTCCGAAAAAAATTCAACCCAAACCGTAAATTCTATTGCCACACATGAGCCTATAACATGTACTTCTTACTGTTACAAGGTAGTTGCGGCTAAGAGGACGGCCGACATATCTGGCATCTTTATGATTTTAATCGCGAAAACATACAGATTAGTAGAGTTAAAGTACAGACCAAAACCAAAACACGAATATATGCAAATCAAGAGTGACAGGTAATAAGGTTACATTGTCTGTTGCAAAACACGTCATAAATCTGAACCAAACTGACTACACACATTTGGACGGACCGAATAAAACCTGAGTTCATCAAACGGAGCATAAAGCGTCTAAGTAAGGAGAGAACTTTTGTAATCTGCAACTTTATCGACAAGGATGTAAACATTAAACCACAGGCTTCTCCTTAGCCAGTACATGGCGGTTCTAGGGGCAAAGCTAACCTGATACAACGCCACTGTGTGGCTGTAAACCAGGGAAACAGAATCAAAACATACCGGTGTGTGGTAAACCCTCCACCCGGAGTTGAGTTTACAGCAAAAAGGTACCTTGGGGCCAGGTACGTATTGTCGCCAAAAAAATGAAATCAAGTTTGTTTGAAACCATATCTCAACCAGCGCAACGCCTTGTAATGACATCACAATGACGAAGGTGCTTTGAAGTGTAAAAATTACGAAAAACACATGAAAAGTTGGAAAAGGTTAAATTTAATAACTTGAAAACAGGTAAGAGTCAACTTACACAATACACAATACAGACGACAGTATCACAACATTGTCCTTGATTAGAAACGCGTGACCCTGTATTCAGGCAGAATTATCGGATGATAAGATTCTTTCAGGTCAAATGTTAAGTTGAATTGCGGTGACGGGATGTCTTGTGGTTGTTATACCATTAATTGAAACCTTGTATTTATTACAAATGTTGTTCTTTAACGAAACAAGTAAATAAAAAACCTGAACGGCAAACTGGGGTCAGAGCGGAGTTATAAATACCTCCACATCAAGGCTTTTTTATCCATATAAAGGCACTCCGACACTCCAGTAGCGCAACAAGGCAATCCAAACATCAGATTACCGGTTGAAATCTGAAAAGTCAACAAGCAATTGCAGCTCAACGGTGCAGAGGGTATAGAACCTCTCAAGCTGTGACCGACATTAATTTAAATAAGATCATTACTGCCCGCACACCAAACCACATGGCTGTGGAAATACCGTCAACATCCTCACGAGGTCACAGAAGTAATTTGCACAAAGGACAGCAAGTCGTAAGACTCGTTAAACCTATTTTTGACATTTAAGAAACTAAGAAAAGCATTTGGAGATGGTGAAGAGCAAGCTGTGAGTTGAAAGATTTAACTCGCTGTAGCCTCGGTTCCGCATTCTTCGGGTAGACGAAAACAACACCCTCACATACAGCAAGCCGTAAAGTTGAAAACGTGTGAGCGTTGAAAAGGAGTTTCACTGCGCAGGATTGCCTTTTAACAGTATATTACGTGCGGTGTAACTGTTTGAAGTTTACAAACGAGATGAATTGCAACTTGCAAACAATTACAAAGTTCAAACAATAACACACAACATACTCTGCAAAGAAATACAACACAAAACCTTTGCACGTAAATTCGCAATAACATTAATTAACCGTTTTCCGCGATGATAGAATAACTGCATGGAAAAAGTTACTGCATTGAATCTCATCATCTGACGAGAAGCTGATGTTTTTCTTCTCCCAGTTACAGGCAAATTGCGGAAGTAATAAACATCATTCATTTCGACCTCCCAAGCCTTTCAACTCCTATTCGACGTGATTCATAGTTTTATAACACAAGCCATTATGACGTAACACCAGAGGTATTAATAAATTTGGAAAGAAGACAGAAAGTAAGATACGGAAATAGAAAAACATCAGACTCCACTGGCTTTGCAATCCTATGCGATGAATTGTTTGGTTATCTGAATGGTTATGGGCACTTGAATACCGTGAAGTTTGCTAGCTGTCGTGCCACTAGAATCACAAATTGCATAATGTTTAATTTAACGTGTTCTAATACGTTGAAGAGGCGGCGCTGTCCACGATATGACGTCACAGTGTATTTATAACGAGGTGGTTAAGCGCAAAAGCAGTGTGCAAATGACGGCCGCAAGGTAGCGCTACAGAAGCCACAACCACAAAGAGTAAATTTTTAATTCCTTACTTCAATGTTCAAAATTAACAGCAAAACCAAAAAAAGCTTTCTCGTATGCAAAATATAAAAAAATTAAATGAACACAGATTCCTCATGTTTCTATCACACCAGCCCCAGTGAACAGTGACAGCATAAATATACCTTAACATATAATGAAAAGCATGTTCAATGTTCATTAACCAGAAAATGAACTGCAACGAAACCTCTTCACCACGTCGACCAATATCGACAGGACGAACTTCAAAATTGATGTTATAATCACATACTGTGTATGCCCATTTTTTAATTGCAGTTCAGAAAGTTTCAATTTTTGTCTATTTTCAGCAATGTCACTATATTCGGTTCGTAAAATTACGGATGTTATACGTGAGAAAATGGAAAAGCTTAAAACTATTTTAACCTACGCAGGATGTCGTCAAACACGTCGTAAATAACGTCATAAGCGTAAATATGTCGAACCGGGGATAAAATATTTCGTTATCAACACTTATTTATCACAAATCCCAGTTACTATGCCGTAACGTATGAGTCAAAAGTTAATAAAAAAAACAATTGAAATAGAATACCGAGAATACCCATGTACCGAGGTTTGTATTATCAGGGTTTTGAAGTTTAATGCGATTAATTCCGATTCTACATCGCTATCTTTGCACAAGATTGTGTTTAACGAAATTTCGACACAAAATTAACAAATCATCGATCAATTTTGCGGAAGGATTACCTATGACGTAATGCAGAAAATTCATGAATGAACGATTGTTAGACGGCGGCACGCAACAGCTAATTAAAAAATACAGAATCGAATGTTTACTGAAAATATTGAAACTATGTCAAGCAACCCCAAATATATGCAGGTGTGGGATCAGCATCGATCGATTGATGCTTGCTTAGCTTTCTGAACTTAAAGATTTGCTAAAATTGTGAGAAAAGATTTTATACAAACCATAGTACTTTCTCATTCATGATCAAAAAATTGAAGACCAAGCAAATAGTATTTTTGAAAAAGGGCTTATGAAAATTTACTAAAAAGCCTGTTTAAAAGCAAATTTCAAACCGTATGATTCGCGAACAATCCTTGTCGAATTGATATTGATCTAATAAGTAGTTCTTTGGTACGCAGTTAATAAAATCGAGCGATGACCGCTTGGCCGTGTCACTGTTGTTTCAGCTGTGGTCACTTCTGATGAAAATAAATAAACATATGGAACAGATTTTCGCTGCTTACGAGCAAAGCTTCCAACTCAATAAAAATACAAGTTAAATATTTGCAAGTTACACAAAGCCAAAGAAAGGTCAGAAATCAGAATGTTGTTGCGCGGACCATCAAAATTTGAGTGGAAGACAGCGAAAAACTTCGCAACAACTGTAAGCTGTTAGATTTAGCTTTACAGCGGCCATAAATGGAAAGTCAATCTTGTTTCAAGACGAAAACAAACGTGGTATGAGCGGCATGGTTGGTAAACCCAGGATTATTTTTCAATCTTTTTATAGCATTTGAAGTGGTTTAATAACTTTGAAATAAGAGGTTTTCCACAAACCCAAGCCAAAAACACGAAGCTATAACAGGTGATGGTGGTCTACTAATTGCTGCTATTCCTGTTTCAAAATACACGAACGTTCTCCGTAACAAGCTCTGTATCTAAGCACAACATCCAAAGCGATTGCCACTTGACCAGTTGAAATCGACAATCTGAGATGGTGATTAGAGTGACGTGATAATTGCTATTATGACGGCATAATAAGGATTACAAAGAGATAGTCGTCGTGGGATTTTTTGTGAAGGAGATCGTGAGAATAACAAAAGCCAGGTGGTATTTCAACGATATAGCTCTGTTTACCAGTAAATTCCTACAAACATGTTATCGATGTAATTGGTACAAAACCAAAATAAAAATCAGTTAACTTGAAAAAAACAACAACCAATAATTTAATAAAACAAAAACAGAAAAAACTAAAGAATTCCAAGATGGATTCTGCGATAGGTCAAAAGGGGTCAAGCAAAGGTACAAAACCAAAACTCGCAGGCACGTGATCAGTGACACGACCAAGACAACGTCATCGCAATTAATTTTAATTAAGACTGAGCTTATAAGGTAAGCATTAAATATATCAAGTCACGGGACAGAAAGTGTCTACTAAGGATCTATATGACGTCACCAATTACAAAGCACAAGGCGGATGTAAAGCGTAGAATTGTTTCAAACCGCGCACGAGAGTTAAGACACCTAATAAACCGTGCCACCATTTCCATATATGTATCGTCAAAGTAAGCAACACGCTTTCCTATTGAGACTGTTGTAATGATTTCGATCATTTGTAGTGGTCTCTGCTGTATTGCGATTACGTGGGTGGCGCTTACTAGACTCGTTTAGAAGAATGCGGATTCTTTTTCACAGCGTGTAGACTGCAGAGTCTACACTGCAGACTGTAAATATTCTGTAAATTATTCTGTAATCTTACTTATTACGTCACAATGCTTGATATTGTGGCGTAATTTAGCAGATAGCGGACAGCACATATGCAACACGTCCAACAGGGCATTCAATAAATAGAAAATAGTTAGGGGCGGAAATGCATAAGTGAGTGATTTAGAAACTTTCCAACGCACCGGAAATAGCAGCTAATGTGATGCTATGTATGACAATAATAGATTCATAGTGACGTCATAAGTGAAAAGGGTGTCAGTTGCAGAAATAGGTTGACAGGACATTCCCATTCCAGTTAACGCTTGGAATGGATCACACAAGACGTAAAAGGGTCAGAAATCAAACAATACTCATAGCGATAGAAACGGGAAACAATAAAAGTAAAAGAAGCTTACAGCGTTTATGATTTACTTTTGTTTCGGAGTCTACACCCTCGCATACTTAACGAGCTAGGCCATCGAAAAACGACAAGCGCTTGTCATTGATGTTTTGCCCTCAAGTCGCACTCTTATTATGATGTCATAAACAAAACATTGTCGTGGCATACTTGAAACGAGAAGAATTGATAGGAGAAAATGACTTTTTATTTGCGCAGCTTTATTACAAGTGTCTTCTTTTAACTACTAATATGGTCAGCTTTTTCAAATTGATTTAGGACGTGGGAAGAGCATGGAACGGTTGGAAGTGAACCAAAATGTGACAAAAGACATCAAATCACCACCATTTAGGAGGGTGCTACAACCATACAGAACACTTGGCAGAAGATTTATTGGAAGGTAGTTAGTGTGTTGTAACGTCTTTGAACGAAATGATTATTTCCGTGAAAACAGTTTATTGGTACCGTTGGCACCAGTTTGTATTCTCACAAAATTTCTATTGACATCGACAAGGGAAGCCTAGTCTTACTACAGAACGCAACGCGTGTGCAAAATACTATTAATCAAAGGCTATTATGCTAGCAACAGGAGTTATCCCCTGGGAACGGTACTTTGGGAGTAACCAGCTGTTGCACAACACTGAACGCTTTTCTCTCTTGAATTTACAACTGCACTGAAAAGAATCGCGTTTATTATCGAAAACAGCAGCAATGACGGGTAGTCGGTGGTTTATTGGCCTTTGTTATGCCCAAAACAATTTTTACTGTGACTGTTTTCGAACTGACTCAGAAGAGATTGTGTAAGATTGTTAACGCTGTTACGTTTCAGCTTTTTTATCACAAGATGGTTAATCGCTGTCATAGTTAGTTAGAAACCATAGGATATGATTAGGAAGTCTTGTGTATTGATAGATATTACCACGCACAGAGCGCGAGCCAGGTGAAATATGGAAAATATAGACATGCAGACTCAAATGAACATACGCAGGTACAGCAAAGCAAAGGCCAATCCCATTAATCATTTCTATTGCAAAGTTTCAGCATTTTGCTCGAGTCAATGCAGTTGCTGAACGAAAAGCTTAGAGCAGCATTGTAAAAATTACAACTAGCCTTTTACTGTGAATGCTTTCATACTTGCAGGTGTAGTGTAACTGGAAGTTTTGCCAAGGTCAAAATATTTTGATACGCGCTAAGATAATTGAGTTATGCGAAAACTACGTGAATAAATTTACAGTGTGGCTGCTTTGCTGTTTGGACAATACGTTTTCGTATACAAGCTTCGACTTGACGAACTGCCATCTTGTTGGCGTTTTTCTATATCTTTATTTCGAAACTATCCTGTCTTGTGGGGCGATTTCTTGTACAGTTTGTTGTGGCCAAATCTGCCAGATGATAACAATTCAGTCGATTCTGGCGATCAATTTGAAAATGACCTATGCTCCCTGCCTAAATAATAGAGCGCAATTTTTGATGACCCACAGTAAACCAGCCGTCACAAGAGCAATTGTGACGTATATAAGGGCACTTGATTTTAGACCTGTTAGATTGGATTTTAGTGGACTATGTCTTTCGGTAAGAACGTGAAAGCCAAACAAAGGAATTGAAAGAAATTCTAGCGACACTAAGTAATACGATGCCAAAGCGGTCAATAATTCACCAAAGCGCTAGGTGTAGTTATCCCCAACTGACCCCTATAGAACGCTAATTAAAGCTTGCGGAAGAGGAAAATACTCGTAAGGTGGTCAACAGCTTTGTCAGAGAAATATAGCTGCAGCATTTACCACAAAACAAAGTGATTAATCTGCTGGCAAGGATTAGCGCGTAAATAAGGTTCGTGATTTATAGCAAACGCAACAGCGTAGTTTTAAATATAGTGCGATATAAGTCCAAGCAATTGGACTGATATAATTGTACAGTACTGTACCAGATTCATTAAGCAGTCGGGGATCATGCAGTGATTTTATCATAAAGCAGCGTTATGACTTAACACTGAATCATAAACGTCACAAGCTGTCATTTTAAGTGTTAGCAATCGTATGCAAAAAAAGAAGACACGTAAGCCGTTGTTAAAGATAGGCGGTTAGGTTTGGAGAATGAGTATGCAAAAGTTCTATTTAGCTATTTAAGGTTTTATTGGTGGAAATTAGATTTAGGTTAGGTTCAAGCTATTGCTGTGTTATAACATTTTAGTTAGGTTAACAAAAAACCGTGAAAAATAGCTTCGAACGCACCATTTTTTCCGGTGAAATAGTGGCAGCCTAAAAATAGAAATGTGACGAAAAAGAAACGTACCTAAATATTCCAAACAGGAAGAAAACAGGAAATTTACGATTTCAAAATATCCAAAACACGTACTGAATAATAGGAAAGTTATAAGTAGGTATTTAACGCACGAAAACAACGAAGCTTTGAGTTGGTTAGTTGGATTACTATTTCGGTTTTTGGTTGATTACGAGTCGGCCATTTCTATTATGGTACATCCTATTTTGGTTGATTTTTTTAGGTATTTGCTGTGTAGAAAATTTCAATACTGCAATAGAGTTCTTTTGAAAAAAAATGTCAAAATTCAAAGGAAGTGCATAGTTCAACGTAGTAGCTGTATGCGCGAATTTGCTTTAGCTCGATGTAGTGTTTACTATGGGTGTTCTATGGACCATTTGCCCGCGTGAGTGTAATAAAATCTTGATAGGCTTTGTATTCGCGGAGTTAAAATTTAACTTAAAATAAATTTACTAACGTTGTTTTGATCGTTTCACATCAATCCTTCCACAAAGCAATGAAGGTTCCTCAAGTTTTGTGTCGTGAATTTTGCTCGCTGTGGTTTTGACATTGCAATGATGTGACACGATTCTTTTATTTCGTAACTATCGACACTTGTATGCGTTGGCGGAATGCAAGAAATTTTGCTGCGCTAGCTCGCGTGAAACTTTGCAGCAAAAATCAATCGCTCCTAAGCATATAAGGACAGACCAAAAAGTCGGCTTTCGTGCGAAGGATGCACGACCAAGATTTCTGACAATTTCGGCTATTTTTGCGATTGGGGACAAACGAAATGAAAAAACGTTTTGAGTTGCTCGTTGGTATCTTCTGCTTTTAGCGCAAGACCCTCGACCGCAAAACCTTCATTGAAAATTAGAGGTTACTATTAGCTGGGCAGCCCAAGCAAGTCAGCACTACACAGTTTACGTTTAAAAAGCTCGCAAGTAGTCTAAGAAAGGCAGTGGAGGCATTTATAAGCCTAAAAGCATGTGCATTGAAAGCGTTTGTGCGAATTTGATAACAATCAGGCCTGCATTTCGCAAAATACGCCGCGATAAAAGGAAATTGAACACAAAAGTTTTCGTGAGAAAGTCTAGTGCTAAAATCGCTTGCTTTTTGCATTGCCTTTTGTGAACAGGAGGAAGTAAGAGTAGCCTTTTGTTTACCTGTGAAAGAATTTTGTTTTCGCTTTTCTAAAATTGAACGTCAGATAGGGCCACATCACTTTCTATGGTGACGTAGCACGCTGCATTTGTGACGTGAGAATACGCAGAGATAAGAAAGGTAATTAAATGGTGACGAAGCGGGCAAAAGTAGCAATTACGGCCGTCTGGCTTTCGTGTTGATAATGTGCACAACGTTAACAAAAACTGTAATTAAGTGCTGTATTGTGTATGTGGTATTCGATATCGGGATGACATACTTTGAACATATCGGTTGTATTTTACATGAAATATTTTTGAATTTGAGCGACGTTGTCGAAACAACGTATTTTTTGGTAATTTTGACGTCTTAGCAGTTCATCCTGATAAGCAGTTCATTGCTCACTAATTGAAAATTCCATTTAGTTGTGATTGGTATAAATATGCCAAGTAATGGTCACGCAACAAACACGTTTATTGCATCATAAACGCTTCGTATTCTTACTTTACCAATTACGTGCTTATAAGGCGTTGCACGACTGAATAAACTTGACAGACGCGTAGAAAATAATTCACAAAGCAGGTTCAAACATTGGGTGCAACACTCATATAACCCCTAATTACCCACAAACAGGTGTTGTGTTATCACGGGCGCTAAAAGTTCATTTAGGCCCCACATTAAGTTATACGACTGCCAGCACAAAACACTCGAACAACCACCCGTGATGACCATATAAGGCTCGATAGCGGTCCCATTTTATAATGGGTACTTGACCCCAAGGGTTACCGTGATAATGGTTTTTCATTAACACGCGCTCATGGTCATTCAAGCGTGAAATTCATAAGATTGCTGCAAATCTTATCGAAAATGTCGCAATGCGAAACTGGAAAAAATTTTTCTGGGTGGTTACCAGTAATATTTCCATAAAGGTTTGGTTGATTGCTTAGGAAATTTGCAAAATCGCTTTGCGTCTCTAAATGTCCGCGTTTACGCATGTGAAATCGAAAAGAAATTTACGCTGCGTCATTTATGGAGCCTATGACATTAGCTTGCAAAATTCGTGACGTAACTCTTTGTGACGTAACTATACGAAAATTTGGAGATAATGGAAATAGCCTAATCAATTATTGAACGAAAATTTTAACGTTGCAAAAGAAGGAATGCATGCATTCGCACATACGGTGGCACTTCGTCGTTATGCGGTTATGTTATAGCGTAACGCCTCGCGAAAATATAGCAAGTTAGGCATATTAATACAAAGAAGTCAATTCGAATACTAAAATATAAGAAAACGTAAATTTCCGCGCATACGTTGTATTCTACGAGTGGTTTCCACGTGAGTTATGTCAATTAAATCTCTGCCCAGACGGCACGAATAGTGGGAATGCCAGGCTTTCATCTAACGCAGCGTGGTCCAACTGCAGGCCCGCGGGCCAAAGTTGGCCCGCGAGCACCGATTTTTTGGCCCACGAACTGATAGTCAGCTTTGATAGTCGCTATTGTCGAGGAAAAACCTCGACCGCAGATGTCACATTGATCAGCATTTAATAGCTAAATTTTGAACTATTCTAATTTCAGTTCTAATATCAATGTCACATTGTTCTTCAGTTCTAATTTCACATTTCTTCAGTTCTAATTTAAAAACATTGGCCCGCAAGATAAAAAAATTTTTTGATTTTGGCCCGCGATGAAAAGAAGTTGGACCACGCTGATCTAACTTATAAAATAAAGAGCAAAGTAATCCAGGCTATTATAAACGCTATGTGGTTTAAGTCAGTAAATAGTGGTTATGAATATAGGCTTATGGAGCATGAAGCGTGCTGGAAGGTTGTCTAGACTTGACGCCTGAATAAGTTTACTTAAGACCAAGCAAGACTCTGTTACAGAACAAAATCGTTAAAACTGGTACCAGGTCAGCCCAGCAGGCTAAATAAAACTAATGTTCTTAATTCATTTCTTCTAATAATATATCACGATTATGAACGCCAAAATTGGCAACAGACGTACAAAAAAAATCTTACGAAATGCGTAAAAAATTTTTTTTAAACGTTGTCCGACAAGTGTACGCAGTAGCGTGTTAAAAATACTCTTTAGCCATGCTGCTGTCGCACGTAGGCTATGATGCTCTTATTAGACCTGTATTACGCTGTGAAACCGCGTTTCACAACAAGCCGCCTAGTGCAATAAAGGTTTGCGTGCTAGCAGTCGGACAACGGACGCATTGTGCTGTATTTATAGCAAAATGGAGTTGTTCACAGACGGAAGATTGCATTATTTTTGTTTCAAAAGCCTCAAACTATGAAATGACGTAATCTGGACAAATTTGGCGTTGAAAGCGCGGTTATATAATTACGTCACAAAAGCAACATTATTAAATCACCAGGGACATCAGCCATGTATCCGGAATCGTAGAAAAGCTTCCTTGAGCGAAGAGGCGTCTCTTTCAAGGGTTATGTTTTACAGTGAGCTTAGTGATGAATTGTTGTTTAGGCTGGTAATTTAAGTCGTGGGAATCAAACTAGATCTACTAGCCATGACATCATCACTTGGTTGACTAAATTTCATGGATGACTAACTTTTACCGTCGTTTGATTATTAATTTTTCCAGTAAAATATTTTTCTCCTATGAACTTACAAAAAACCTAATAGACGGCAGGTCTAGTGTTTTGATTTTTCAGCGACATTGCAAATATTTAGACAACTAGGTTCGGTTTAGACAAGTAGTCGCCCAAGATAAATGAGATTAGCTATTTGCTGGAAAACAGACCACCCTATACGATAGCTTAGGCAACTACAAGTAAAATGTATATTATATTGTGCAAATTCATATGTGGTTGACTACTGGGTATACAAACCACTTATTGGAAAAGCGACACTGGTGCTGATGACGTAATAAACCACTACTTTTTTTGTGTAGCAACTTCGAAGTGTGTCATAGCACCCTTTAACTATCATTTTACTGCCAAGGCCAATATTATATTAGCCAGTGGCCATGCATAATGGGCATGTGGTCTTGATTTCTGAAAATGGCAAATGTTGATGGTTTGCTAATTGACCAGTTGGGCGATTTTTCAATCCGGTCAGTAGGGTCGCCGAGTTAACCGTTAAAGCACGTGTAACCTCTGATACTAGTAGATTAATTGTCTGAACACAGGTTTAATGGTGAACGGCATTAAATACGGATTTAGACCGTGTGGCTGGCAAACATGTACAATTGTAAATACATTAATCTAAACTTCAGATATTAAACAAATCTAATACTATCAAAAGTCCGAATATGTTCAAAGTCATCTACTGGTTCTTTGTGTGCACTTGTGTCGTCATAATCTGTTAAGTGTTATCTCATTTCCTGTTTAACCGATGTCATGCTCTGGTTAGGTTTTAAAATATCAATTTCCGTTCCTTGTTAGGACAGGAAAACTTTGTTTGAATTAGAAAAAAACGGGCGTTAAGTTAATTAGACGTACTGCAGGCTATTGCACTAAACAAGGTCGCCAGGTCGCACTTAGTCTTATTTATCTTTGAAGATATAAAAGTATAAAACGTTAGACAGCTGCCCTCGGAGTGTGTTTCCTGTCCCAAAAGAAACGTGCCTTTATGCAGGGAAGAAAAGCGTGCACATTTTTAACGGTTAGGAACTGCAGCATAAATTTGCTTACGCACAACTATGGCGTTAAGTTAGTCACTGTCTAAGCGAGGTTCTGACGTCTTTACACAAAAGTACCGGTTACTAATTAATACGTCAGATTTAGCTTATAAAACGAGTTTTTTGACAATTGCTCAACTGATAACTGGGACTACCTAACAGCTTGGCACAAGCGCCAAAGAGACAGCAAAAAACAGTTTTTCTTCGAAGGATTTCGACTTTAATAGATAGTTATCAACGCATTTTTGTGGTCTTTGTTTACAACTTGCAGTTTGCAAAGTACTGATTATATCATCTTCGGGCCTTTTGCGATGAAAAGTCGACGTTTTCTGACCGATGTCTGATTGACACCAGAGTGTCTTTGTTCAAACGGTACAAGTCCATTCGAACAATGAAACCAGGCCCAGGGCATTTCGAGGGTAATTACAGCTCCAGGTTTGCAAATAGGAAAGTAAACAGCAGCTTTTTTCTCTATAGCAGGGTAATGTGCCCTGAGGGCAGTCTAGCGTGACGATTCGTGCTTTTGTCTCTATATTTATAACAAGAGAGTTGCTCTGCTGGCTTAGTAAATACTGGCAGTGGACACGTTACATACCACTGGGACCGATGACCAGGCTATTAGTATGTTCAGATTTTTCTAACTGTGCAAGTGCATTTGAAGATAAGGAGGCTTTTGCAGTGTTTAACTTGTCGTTTTGTTTTCTTATAGATTATAAGTGGAAGTAGTGTATCGCTGTTTTAATTGAACTGCAATTGCAAAATCGGCAGTTTATTCGTACAAGTTCGGTAAACTGACTTGGATTCAATTTAACACTGCATCGGAAATCTTCAACCAAACTTTGAAAGGCGTTTTTGAATAAAGCGCTATCACCTATTCATCCAACGTCGCGCTTCGCTAAAGGCAATCTTGTGTAAAAGGCTAGACGACCAAACCACCAAGCTGGCTAGCACGATTCTCGCTCTCACTAAGTTCTCGGCACGCAAGAAGAAGGTCTATATAATGCCGGCCAAAGCCCCGATCTATTTGAAGTCTGGCGGCGGGAAAAACGGCGCTGGAACCGGGAAGGGAGGCAAAAAATTGCGCGAGCTCCTGTCAGCTGAAATGATTTCCTTACCCCTGGGGGACTTTCGTCATATGGCTCATGTTGGGAGGGGCGGTGATGATGATATGTTTGGAGACACAGCTTTTCTGAAAGTGAGTTGGGTTGATTTATTTCTAGATTTAGATGTTTAATGTTAAAAGTTTGTCAGCAAAGGTTGAAACAGTTGTTTACATGTACACTATGGCCTTTTATTTACCTTTACATGTACACTATGGCCTTCATTTGGCTATGCCTTTTATTTAGTAGTTTTGCTGCACTGCAGCTGTTGCAAGGTATGATACGCATACCAAAATAACGTAGCGTGGTTTCGTAGACACTGTAAAATGTGAATGTAACAAATAAACTCAAAAGTGGAACGAAATTAATGTGATAGAAGGGTAGGCTTTATGATTATGATCTTGTTTTTGCGTGAAATATGCTGACAACAGAAGGTCATGTTCTGCGTTTGCAGTAAGTGCCACGAACTAAACTTAACCATGAACTTGTTTACTTCCAGCATAAAGGTGGCAGCGAAACGAGCACAGACGGTAGCGTAGAAGGAACTCAAACCCTGGGTCGGGTCCAATCCAAGAAGAGAAATAAAAAGAGCAGAAACCATAGGTAAGTGGTGGTATTACCCTGAGACAAGATCTTTAAGATTAGAAGTAACGATAGCAGTAAAATGACTCATATAACAGTGTTCTCAGTGAGTCTCGTATTTTTAACGCTGCGCAGTCAAGTTGAAACGCATTGTCAGTTGAGCCGGCAAGGTCTGGGCGGTTTGACTGAAATTAAAGATTTTCCTGTTTTTTCAACTCCAGTGTTCCGGACGGCTGCGATATCAAGTCCACGCACTCCCATGAGGTAGGATGCGGTCCCATGGACTCCCCTGTCCTCCAAACCGCTTTCTCTCTTCCTGCGCTCAATCATCAGAGCACATCAACACCTTCCTCTCCGAGAGGGTCCGGGAAGGAAGGAAAGAGAAAGAAGATGAAAAAATCCGCCTTGAACAACAACTGCATCACAAACGGAAAGTCCAGAAGCCACGAGGCGGGTCTTGACGCCATAGCGTATCCAGCCACGCCTAACGGTACCATAAACGGACCAGCAAAGCCACGAAGATTGGCATCGACCGAAGAAGCGAACGGCAACGGACATATCGGTAACGGAATCCCCGCCAAAAATCCGACACCGCCCCGACGTGTTTCGGAAAATCCAGTCGAAACACAAGAAATCGAACTTCCCAACGATACCACGTCATTGGACGACGGCTGGGCACTTGATCTTGACTTGGGCTCGTCATTAATGGACGACGTCATGGGTATTATGGATAAAATAGAACTGTAATCTTCATCCTAAAGCGATGGACAATGGATAACAGCTCAAGAAATCAGCCAAGTGGCTTAAAGATGGCGTGACGTCACTGGTGCGATCATGCGGAACGGAGGTTGGCATAAATTTTCGAGATTGGCAAAGCGCCACGAATCGGAAAGCATTTTTTATTTATATTAACGCGCGCTAACAAAACGATCAAGCTATTCCTGCGGATCTCATTCTTTATTTAAGTAGTACTGTATTGAAAATTCAGCTGAAGTGCCCTGTTTGATTGCCTGCGGCGAAAGGAATTTAGCAGACCTGGCGATCCGAATTTATATTTTATTGTTCACATTTCGAGGTTTACATCGTGTCCTTGTTGTGGGCCATCCTATTGGTTAATCAGTCGTCACAATTTGCCGCACTTTTCATCTCTAAGTTGTACAAGAAAAGCTAATTGTAGGGTTGACTTCATAAGCACAGACTACGTTGCATATTGGTTTTGATTAGCACTGTTACTAACAGCTGGATATAAAGACTGCGACCAAAGCGGTTAATTAACGTTTCGTCGCAAATGAAACCCCGCTTTTAATCAACAATATTCTTTCAAATTGTTGAAATAACAAATTACGTAACGTCGAAATCGTCTCTCGTTTACTGTACATCAGAAAACAAGGACCAGTGGCTGAGTATAAGAAGAAATAAATTAGGATTTCGCGGTAGTTTCTATCAATACCAACATGTCGGGCCAATAAGGCGCTTACTTTCTTAAACTTAAGTATCCACGCAAGTACAGCACTTGAATTAAGTCACCGCTCAAAGATGGTTTGAACGCGACTGTATAAATTCGTATTTGGACATCCGGCTAAATATGGAAGCGTTAGAGACACAAAAATATACCCGGGTTTTGGAATCACGTTGAAAGTAAGTAGGTGGCACTTATACTAACAAGCTTAATCGCTTCTTAAAACACAGCCATTCGAACAAATGATGCAGTAGTCGAAAACAAATTAGTGAATAATGACTACTACACAGCCCTCAAAGAACTGTTGGTCTGCGGGCGTTTTGATTAAAGCGTTTCGAGTAGGTGTACGCCTTTGCAGCCCGCACTACCAGCAAGATTGCACCACCAATGTTTGTCCAATTTGGTAAGGGTGTTTCGTTAAAACTAGCAACTTGCGAACGACATTCACGCATGACTGCGCCGACGCAGGCTGCAAACTGAAGGGCCCTGGCACGCAAAATGAGTTTTTCACATTCTTTGGTGAGTAACCTCTGGCCTACAACTGGGACACGATAAATTTTGTTTGCCTCAAATTTGGGTGATTTATTAGTGCTTTTATAAATTTATTGCTGACACTTTTTTCGACATTGTTCTGTCGTTATCCAACGTCTTGTAAAATTTAAATTTATTAACGTTTGGACGATTTTTGCTTGAACAACCTTTTTTGTAAGTGGATTTCTTGTGTTTACGTCCTTGTCAATTAAGAAGTGTCGCTTTTACAAGCACGGAAAAGCCCGCACGTACATAACCAGTAGGTTCATTCCTGCTGCAGCAGCCACCTTAAATGACAGGAAATTGGTGACATTTTGAAACGGACCAAACATGCTCCAGCTTTATGACACTTCTGCATTTCGACTGGTAGTTAGGGTTTCAATGAAAACCGCTTTTTGATTCTTTGCAATCGTTGCCTTAAAAATTCGTTCTATGTTTTTCATTCGTTTTTGTTTTGTATTTTTCTTTCTTCTTGCAAATGTGCAGTGTTTTTCCTTCGAAATGTTTTATTTGACAAAAAATTAAAACGACATAACAAATACTAGGCATTGTGTGATCACAATCAGGATTGATCATCACATAATAGGTGACAGTCTAGCTCTAGCAGCATGTATATGGGTTTATCGAGAAAGTTAAGTGCTGCACAAAAAATCGACCATCAAGCTATTTTTACAAATTTCAGCAGGCAATAGGCGACGTAAACTGCATTGCTGTGTAAACTGATAAGGCTTTCAAGGCTAGGGTCTTAGAATGATGACAAAATTTGGTATATTTTGAGCAAAGGTTGCTAAGAAACACGTGTAAATGGTTCGTGGAGTTGTGTGTTTTGACGCAATACATCCAACATTACCTTGTAATCGCATGACACGGTGATATCTTTAAGCTTAACAAACCGCGCTTCCCCTTAAGTGTATCTCCTGAGGCTATGGCAAAAATTCTTCAACATTGCGGCGTCCGTTTTAAGCCTTTGGCACTTAAACGCTCAAAAATAAGCCCCAGATGAAGACTGTGATTCGCTTTGATAAGGCAGCGTTGGCCGCAAAGCTTAAGCAATGCAACATTACTCACGCAGTAGCAGGCTTACGGCGCCTTTCGACTTCAAACTTTGCCTGTCTCTACTAATGCTTTGAATAAACCCTGATTGCCTGAGTAAGTCAGGTCACGTTTGGGGTTTAATCGTTGAAACACAAGCAGAATTGTTTGAGGTTTTGGCATGTGAGGTATGTCGGTTGGGGTGATTTTGCCTTCAGTTAGCATTTCAGAGTGTTTGCTTTTTTGTAGCATCTATTTTTAAAAGATCGACTTTGCATGAGACGGCACATTTTGACTATATATAGCCTGGTAGGGCTTAGTTGAACTTAAGATTTAACGCTTCATCTGTCTAAATCAGCAGTTCTTAACCTGGGGTAATTTTACCCCTGGGGTTGATTTTACCTAGTGAAGGAGTAAACTTGCTAATTTAATAGATAACACCTACAGCGATAAAAAAATAATTCAAAATGTTGGATGTTGTTATTAATCGTTCCGTTAAATCACTTAATGATAAAATTTATTTTTATTCAGTTAAAGTTTATCATCGATTGTTTTATCCCCCTGAAGACTTCGTAGCCTACCTTTGAAAAAGTAGGCAACTCATATATATGTGTGTACTGTCGACGTTGAGAGGGGTGAACGTTTTCGTCGAGAATATGCAGGGGGGTAAATAAGATGAAAAAGCCCCTGGTCTATATCATGCTATCGAAAATACATGAGGGTAGCATTGCGGGTTGCGCAAGTCAAGAGATCAAAAAACAAACCGACGATAAAAATACGTTTTCGGAAACCAAACTAAACCCTAAACGAAGAGGTCCGTCACAATACACGTTTATGGTCGTACGAAACTACTGTAAAAGCAGAAGCGAAACGAGCATGGCAATACTTTAAACTGAATAAGCACGCAGAAAATCCACGTTTACCGGTAGATTATTTTGAAGGTTGTTTTTCGATTCTACGATTTTGATCAACATTTAAAACTGTATGTTTACGTCTATTTATGACAAATGATATTTCACTCAATATGTTAAGATGAAATCGAGACAAAAGTTGTCCAAATGATGTAAATGTTTGCGGTTCATGCCTTGTTCAAAATGATAAGCTATGTTCTCAAATAATCAGGTGATTTCTGTATGAAATATCGAAACGTACCTTACAACCACTTTGCTGTCGATAACAATATGCTGCAATATAACACAACAACTGAATATTTAAAGTTTCCGAGCCACAAACGTTTTGATTACGTTGAACTGAAGCAACTTGCATACAGTTACAAGTTTTATTACGGGAATTGTTTGAATGTGATCCATCATACAACACGCCCACAATACTTTAAACACCAAATCAATCTTGATGGGCAAAACAAACACAAGATTTACAGAGTGACCGGTTTAAATTTTCAGATTTTGAAACGTTAATTCCGATTGGACGATGACGTATGCGTCAAGCAGAAGCTTAGTTACAAGATAACAAACACTAATCAGTGATGCTAATGGTTTGATCGTGTAGGCAGGTAGGAAGCAATTAGAAACGCAAGCAATGCAACGTTTCCGAGAAATATGCAATACAAAGCATTATTCATGCGTACAAGGAAATTATGTTGTAATTTACCAAACAGTATAACGGCCCTGCCTATGCCTGTAGAATTTTGACAGCAGCTTGGTCTACAAAGAGATTACACAACCTCTTAAGGTTGCCAACTGTCAACATTATTATTATCGCGCATCGTTAAACACGGCCGTCTCCATAAACATTTAAGGTCTAAAACATGTGGCATTTCTCACACATCATGTACAGCTTATAAAAACAGGTAAATACAGGCTGGAAAAACAAAAAGTTCGAGTTTCACAGCAATATGACGAACGAACTCCGTAAGCTGAAATTGATTAACGACAAATATACTGGAGTTGAAACCAAGCGACCACACTATGATAAGGTCTCATTTGCGCAGCGGTGAAGTGAACTTAGTCTGCAGCGAATACGATACGTTATTGCGCGGACTGTGTCCACAGGGGTCATGAGATTAGTTGTTGGAGTCGCAAAATGCTTTCGACTAATTTTGCTGATGCGTTTGGCCAAGCCTGAGTCTATATGACGTCATAACATTCGAGCACAGAGAAGACATCTTTGGTGGTGTCATGGAAAGGTCGATGTAATTGTAAGCGAATCAAAAAAAAACGCATACATAAGGGTTAAAGGTTACCGTTTAACTCACACAATCGCAATAACGGTTCAAAGGTCAAAATCCCAAGCAAAAGCAAGACATGGCGAATCCGATTTAAGTGATTGGGGTAATAAGGGGTATGCGTGTGGCACTATATGAAGCGTGCGGTGAGTATTGGGGCAAGCATTTCACTTTTCACGCAGCATTTCACTTGGAAAGGTCGTTTTCACTTATCGAGGGGTCAGGGTGACAAGCAACTCAAAATATTTGGAGCACGTTAACCCCAGATTAAAAACCCACGTCCACACGCCCAAATTTCAAAATCCTTAACCGTAAAACTTCCATTTCGGAAGCCAAGTGTAATTCGGGCGAACGCTGAGTCGACGGACATAAAAGTCACAGAACATTGGAGTCGCGCGAGAATGGCCACCTTCTATTACTGCAAATTTAAAATATCTTGACTTGTGATAATAATTAATTACGTCAGCATGTGTTGCTAACCAACCTCATGTGTACGGTCACGTGCCATCGTTAGATTTACAATCAGCAAATGCGACCATCCAAGTCCGAAAATGCCCCAACAAATTATTACGTCATGATATGGTATATGCCATTTTGTATTGATAAGTTTCTAAAGCGAAATGGACTAGGCCACTAGGGTAACAGGATTGGAAGTTCCGTAAGACAGTGGTCCCCAACCTTTTTGTCTCCGCGGACCGGTCTACGTTTGATAATTCTACCGCGACCCACTAAAAGGGTGGGGGAGACGCAGACTTTTTTTAATTTTCTTGTATTTGAACAACTAGCTGATACAGTCAAGATAACAATTCAAGAATTTTAGCATAACAAGGGCTTGTGATGTAATAAACTAAGGTTATTATGCGATAAAATGGCCTCTCCAGACAATCGATTTCGAGAACTCAAGCGTGCCTACGCAACAAAAGGGGTTCCCACACTAATTAACAGTACCCTGTGCGGACCGGTACCAACTGACCTACGGACCGGTACTGGTCCGCGGACCGGGGGTTGGGGACCACTGCCGTAAGAGACTGGCCATATTTATAACGTTAAGGGTGTGGCTAACCTTCATTTGATTCAATTTCAAAATTTTTCGATTAATTCTTAGATACAAAAAGCCTCCCAGCTTAACGCTATGTATAAAGCACGCCCTGGAAGAGCCTTAATTTTCAAAAGCAGTTACCGTAACAAGCCAATCCTGAACACAAAAAGAAAAAAACGACAAAAATCAGATAACAAGTTTGGGCAGTGCACATTAACCAAAGGCTTAAACTTAATTTTCAAGTCACTACGAAAAGTGAATGGTCTGGATTTTGATACCAACGCACCTCAATTTGAAAAGAATTTTTACATAAGCGTATTTATCCATGGGTCATTATTGGCAGTGGCGCCGCCATTGATTTAGGAATTAATTGCTTAGTCAGCCGCCAGATTCTTTTCCTATTACAGTCACTGTCTGCGTGATATTTACAGTATAACGTTGACATATTGACGAAACAAAGCTACCGGCAGCTTTTGGGAAACTTTTTATACATTTATGGCTGATTTCATGGTTCAGGTAAAATTTCAGACAAAGGAAAATCACCTTCCGTTTATAGATAGATCGTAATAGACCTCATAATCACTTAAATAGGAACAAATAGCTTCGTTGGTATGCAATTCTTTGATACGCCTTCGTATTGCTTTAAAAATGTTGACCGAATGGGCAGTACCTTTAAGCTTGCTGGGAAGCAATTACCGAATTTGATGTCTTTTCTTGGGAGGGTAGCGTGCAATGCTGACATTACACAGCATACTTGACATTTTCACGAAAACCGCGTTTCATGCTGAAGGAAAATGCGCAAACTTGTGGATATTGAGTTTTTGAAGATGAAACTATTCTTGTTCATCTACGCAATGACAATACATTTCATCTAGAGACCGGCTGAAGTTGTAAAACGTACAATATACATAAAACCAATGACTTTTTAAAGAAGCTTCAGTCGTGAATAAAAAGACTTTAACATTTAATGACTTAATCTTAACATGGAGCTTTGAACTTATCTTAATGGAAGGACTTTAATATTATTGAGTTAAACATAGCAGCTTCGTTCTTTATGGAGTAATTCACTGATACGTCAATCAAGTCAGAAATTGCACCACCTGGACGATATCAAAAAGGTCAACAAGAAAAAAGCAAGCAAACGTAAGAATGAACAGAGTTCAGTCAACAATCCAACTTCTATGACATGACAACAACAGGCTGCCATTGCCAGGTGATTGATGATGACAAAAAGTTTCGTCCTAAGATGTGCACGTTTGATAAATACATGACGTCAATATTTTGAAGGTTGAAAGTTTCATGCAAATTTGTTTTTCACCAGAAAATCGCTCGGTCAAGACAACATCGACAGGACTTAAAATTAAGGCAATTCCGTATCTTCAGCTAAATCAACCGCAGCAGGTTCATAAAGTATACTTAGAAGTTATAGTCTGCAGGCTTGGTATGTGTTAGTCAGCTCTGCCTACCAAAACAAACAAACAAACCTAACGACTGACACGGATGGCAGAATTTCCTTGAGTGATTATGACGTCATAAAACCCAGGGTCTTGTCGTTTCCAACGAAGAGTCTGATTCATCGTATAGGGGGCTTAGGGGGTTAAATTTCGACGATAGTTGAGCGATGAGCTGGCATGCATTGGTGCAAGGCATTGCATCAAAAAACCAACATTGGATTTGGGTCAAATAAATAGGAAACGGGGTTTACGGTGGGGTACCACCAGTAATGCCTACTTTCTCATAAGTGGGTGCTGATGCATTGTTTTTTCAGCCCCAATGTTTTTCAAGGAGAAACGAGCAATTCCGTGTTTACGGGGCAGGTAATCACCTTCCAATGCATCAGTAGTCAACCCCATACCGTGTATGGGTTAAGTGATACCCAAGAGCACGCGCATGCTTCCAACAGGGGTACAATTTCGGGAAAGTTATCTCACCCCTAATATGGGTCAGAATTTCCACCGTAATTAGATTTATGGCGATCTATACACCAAACCCCCTAAAGTTGGGAACATTGGCTAAAGAGACAGCAGAAAGGAGAAAAGCTTGAAATACGGTTTCCGCGCCGGGAAAATATTTCTTCCTTCTGGGGCAAGTTCGGCGAGCGAGCGGAAAATTTTATCAACAAACATTGCCCTTTAGTGGAATTAACGTTCGCTAATACTTTGTGAGAAAACTGTGGCGGTTGTCATGGTAACAACCAGTAAAAAAACAAACCGTTACGTCATCACTGAGTGTAGGTTTTCCTCCGGTCAATTGTGATTGACGTTTGTCATTTTCACCCATATTCATACCTTCTATTACGTCTGACGGAGCAAAATATTTAACTGGACAATCATATGGGCGCCGTGACCCCACCTCGGTCACTTAAACATTAATAGCAAATTTTTTTTGCGGTTTTCCTTCGTGAAGCGGTTCCAAAATTGAGTTTTTTACGCTTGTTGGAAAAAATGAAGAATTTTCGTGTAAAATCAGCAGCAATTGACTTTTAAAACAACAGAACGCGATGTTAATGACAAGCAGTCATCTTAGCCAAGTGGATCATTCACGCACGCATGGCATGGCAAAGTGACCATAACCCTCTGCGAGTGAACTGGGAATAATATTAAACGAAATTCGACTGCAAGGTTCACTTCGCCAACACGAATCGTTAGCGTGGAGCGTGTTATGGCGTCACACTTGGCATATTCTTATCGCATAATGGTTATCTGTGACGTTTCACAGAAGATATTACATGAACCAAAAGGGGCCGCTGTCGGTTTTCGAGCAAAATCAAAGGCATCAAGTAAAATCTGCAACAAGATAGCCACATCATTTGTGATGGATGGTTAAGATTTAGCATTAACAGCGTCAGTATATCGAGTTGCTTTGAAAATGATGCGTTGTAAAAACTTTGATGCTTAAGAAGGGATTTTCACGGGTTGCAAAATCGCTACAAGATTTTATTGAAACAAAAAACGCTTTAAACGATTAATGTTGAATTGTCTCGGCGCCAAATCACCGAGAATTCGAAACTGAAATCTGTGTGTGGCGCTCGGTAACGTCACAAGGGCTAGGCCGTTACGGATTGCTACGTTGTTGATTGAGCGATGATTTTAAATGGAGATTCCTGGCATAGTTTGTGTATTGCGACACGTGGTTGAACTTGAAAAACTAGCGCTGACAACTGGAATGCCTGATATTGCCTGACTTGGGCCAAACAGGAAAACAGCCAAAACGACAAAGGCGATCAGACACTGGTGTCAGAAACGACACAAAACAGACTTTGGCCCCTTGACGCTCGTTTTTAAGATCAAATGACGCAATTCTTGGAAATCCTACAGCGCCTGCTTCCGGTTTTTCAAAGGCAGGACAAGTTACCTTTGAAAACAGGTTCAGTTCTGTTGAAGGTGATCTTGTTGGCGGCGCCACTGTGACGATGAAAAGGCCGATAAAGTTCTAGAATTTCATCCGACATATTTCTTAAACACAATTACCTCGAATTATCGTGACTTGTAAGCTGCTTAGCGTAGGTGCACGGCAACACACAGCTTTCACTTGGATTTCGAACCCCACAGGCGATAGGGTTGCTGGTGTTTTCCTAAAGCTCACATTACTGCATTTTTATAGCTAGATGTAGAGTCGTACAGCCAACAATTTATACACACCCTGTGCTTGTTACGTGTCACACTAATAACTCTAAGTTAAGGTGGTGAGTTTAGCTGAAGCACGATGCATAAAATTGTTTACTGATTTGCATGTGGTCTTATTACTCCCAGTACCCAGCAGCTACAGTCTGCAATGATAAATTCTACGAAAGAAAACACTTGCCCATTTCGTTTTGCAGTCAAAGCACAGCCAGTGTTACACTTCTAAATTAGTTCTCGTTTCGGGTATTTCCCGCATATTTGTAGTCGGGATGAAATGAGACCAGTTACCTGAACGCCTGTTAAACAAAACGGTTACACAGACCACTTACAGCTTGAAAAGTTCAACGTTTGCGGATAAATCTTGAAGGTCTGATAAAGTGTCAATCAAAAGACTAACCATGCATAAAGAAAGCGCAGACAATGTCACGTGGTGAGGTAAAAGGTAGTCTAATGCAGACACAGTTGCAGATGAGATAAGGTTCACAGTGATCTCTTTGTTAATACTATGTAATAAAATACGGAGATACTTACGAACGAAAGCGCAACTTACGACATGTGCTACCGTACGTGTTACATTTCGCTTTTTATGCGGTTAGACACAAAATTGAACTGAATGCGTAGTTTAAGAGATTTATTGGTAAGCATAATTAGAATTCCTTTTGGATTTTACATCAAATTGTATTACGCTGAAAACAAAACGACTTGACTGAAAAAGAAAGATATTACCAAACCTACGTCATTCGAATATTTTATGCATTGAAAAAATATGACAATTCGGTGTGTTCATTTTTGACTCGAAATTTATAGATCTAACAGTTTCCCTAGATATAAATCTATTGCGGAAACCCACAACTGATCCAAAAAAATTGACAAAAACGGAAATTGACAAAATTGGTTTTCAAAAAGGGCCACATGAGCTTAGTTTTATGCAATTTCGAATCGTACCGAGTTGAAGGAAAACGAATCTCTATTTCATCGCAACTTGAAGTTACTCAAGTTACCGACGTTATATAAGTACACGTTCAATCTCATATATCGACAGAGACCTGGATTAAATGGTTCAAATTTAACGCAACCACACAAAACTTAAATCATGACAATGTTATTAGCGCTGTCCAGGCTGACACTTAACTTTTTCAGCAAACATAAGCAGCAAATTTTTCGCAAAATCGTTGACATTTTGGCACGATAATGACCATGAAATACGACACCCTCACACTGGGTTGTTAGCGATTATGACGACATAAAAGCCCAACAACTACACGAACGACGTTATCTACCTTTGTTGAAATCACTAAAGCGCAGTAATTTCGGCAAAATTCAGCGGAGTTTATCAAATTTATGAAGTTATTTTCATCCGAAAATCACGTTTTCGGTGAAAGAAGATACTGTGCTAGCTTTTCAAAGGTCCTGGCAACACAATTGCTTGATGCAGCAAGCGCACAATCTTAAGTTAAGTAATAATTAGTGTTTGTGACGTGATAATGACCGTAAGGTAACAATGAAACCTGTCAAAGGGTGAAAAGACTTTTCGAGTTGGTAAAAACTCGGAGGCCAAAGGCAGGTTCAAGTACGCTTAGCTGATGACACACGCACGTTTAAGTTAGACATAAAATAACACTTACAGCTGCTAACAATTCAAAAAGTTGATAATCGTTATCTTCTCTCTCTAAAAAATAACATATGTGTTTATGAAGTAGCCCGCTAGATCAGGAAATATCTAAGGTGAAAAACAACCAAGGTCGTACGGTTTGCTACTACATGCAAGACAACGACACACAGGCCGCGAAGTCTGTTACGGCGCTAACTCAGAGACAACGGCATTGGTTTTGATATTGATCAATAATCTCCAGTTGTCAAAACAAGCGAAAATAGACACAAATAAATCGCAGACATTAAATCGGGCCTCGAAACAGTGATCCTGTCACGTGACAAGAGGAAACCGTTTGCAGGCGGTGAAGACGACACTTTTTCTCTCATAAAATAAAACACTTGGATCATTTTAAGAATGCGGTCGGCGCTTATCACACAGCTGCCTGCAAGCCGTGCAAACGATGATAGTTCGTCTTGACGTGTTCTTTCTGCAAATAAGGCAAAGAACCCGATATTGTAACCACAGCGATGGCTTGATTGTGCCTAAAAATATACGGGGGTTGTTTTTCGATAAACACTGTTTACTACTAACAGAGAAATACCGCAACATTCGTGGTGACTCGCAGCAAGACACATAGGTGTGGAAGCATATGCTTTGTTAGTACGAGATTGGCTGATAAACGGTAAACGCAAATATACATGCCAGACCTGCGTTCCAAATTTGAGCTGGTTTGCGTTTGGTTTTGAAACATGCACTTACTACCAATCCATCACCAGGGGTTAATGACCCGTGCCATTTCCTTGACGTTGCAAATCGTCACAATAGGTTTAAAGTTACCTAACAAATAGTTTTCTTGTCCCAGGGCAGTCGAAAAAGACCTTGACTGGATTTTTTTGAAAATCTGTGCACAATTTGGAAAACAGATGTTGTCATTTTCAATGCCGCCAAGACATACAAGTGTAAAATGCTTATTTAATTGGCCTTCGCATAGATAATAATTGGCCTATGCGCACTATAATAATAACATACCGGCGTGTTCAGAAGCCATTTGAAAGATTCTCACGAAGATATGCATGTAGAGAAAGGTAAGGTGCATTACTGCATGAATTCTTAACCTGTTTTCAGTGCCGAATCGCGCCATTTTAATGTATTAAACCTAACGAAGTAATCTAAAATATGCAGTGAAAAAATTATCGGTCTGGTATCGCGATAAACACTATTTGAGAATAGGTTTTTGAGCTCAACAAATCGCTGTTATCAGGCTGCTTGGTAAAAGGTTTGGTTTGCGTTTTTCCTGTCATTTGCTGCATGATTTAATCACAAAAAATTATGATTAGTGTGACGCAAACACACCTATTAGGTTAAGCGAGGTCATCGACCTCGATATGAAACAAAATTTGCGGTTTGTTTTTAAGTTTCAAAATGTTTTTGCAAAAATATTTTCGTTAAAAACGATAGAAAATGGAGATACGAACGCAAAATTTTTCATAGACTAGTCATAATTTTTGGAGGAAAGTATCCAACATCGGCGCACTGCGTAGAACTGCTTTTAAAAAGATTTTTTCTTGGTTTTCCAAGCATTTTAATGAGCGCAAAATGAAAAACTCCTCCTTTTGAAAACAAGATACTTAAACGGTTGGCTTTGTAATAGATGGCAATTGTGGTAAAGCGCCACTTCACAGCTTAACATAGTCTGCGATTGGTTGAAGTCAGGTGGTCGATAAAGGACTCTTTCGACACGAATTGTTCATAGAACATAATTATTATTGGACAGGCTTGCCGTGAGTTTGCTTGCGCCTGCAAACTTTTCCTAAAACGTGGCAACAGACGTGACTTTACCGAATATGTTTTGCGTGATTTACGGTGATGCTTCAAGAAGTTTAGTTGTGGAGTTTGGAATTTCAGTGAAAACTACACAGAGCTGCAAGAATATTCTATCAATCTATCAACTCGTAAGACGTGACCAAAATACGGCTAAATTTGCAAGAAAGTTGATTATTTCCTAGAAAAATTGGATCTTAGCAATAGCGCATGAGAAAAAGTAAAAAACCCACAAGAACGACCAACAGATTCCTGCTGAATACTCCACAAATAAGCAAAATATAAAAAACAAACGTTACACAAAAGCAATTTCAGTAAAACTTAAACTAATACCCCGTTTTTAGAATTATTTTACCAAAACCAGACATTCAAAATATTTTTCACAACACTTCTTCGTCTCTTAAGCAGCAAATCAACAAAACTTGTAAAGTTCAAACAGAAACAAATTAAACCAAGAATTTACTTTACTTCAAAAAGCCAATCATAGTGAAACTTTAAAAACAGTTACTGGCACGACATTTGCCCACACAGCCTCTGAACAAAAATATTTATAAATTCAAAATACTGGGAGTCAGCTTTCATACAAACTCTTTAAGAGGAAGAACATCGTCGACAAACAAACTGTGGATTTTACAAAAGGTGAGAGTTAACTAGCTCTGCTTTCAAAACTAGTTTCTCACAATATTTAGATAAGAAATGTCCTTACCCATTCACAATTTTACAGATAAATTTAATTCATTCCTTTAATCCGAGGCGAAAACATTTTCACAAATACGATTTTAATGATCAACGAACGTATTTTGAAATTTTACTAACCTTTTTATCAAGCTCTTTAGCTCCATCTCCCGGGTTTCTTGACTTGGTTTGGCGCTCACTTGGTGGTGTACTTTCCCTACCAGGATTACCACTCAGCCAGGAGATTTTTAATGGATTTTTCGTGTTGCCAACCTCAACTTCACACGCTAGTCTCTGAAATTATACAAACACAAGAGCGTGAGAAGTATTGCACATTTGCAGGCTTTTTGGCTAAGACTGAAAAACGCTTTTTACTATAATATAACTTTTGTAACATTAATGATGTAATAGTTTGGTTTGGTTAGGTGCTTCATTTCGACTTTAGATGACAGTTTTTAGTTTTGGAAGCAGAATCAAAAAATTTTGTGCTCATGTCCGCAAGGTGCCCTTGTTTGCGCAACTCTTTATCACGTAACATAATGTTGCGTGATAATAACCCACGGTCATGCAAACACTAGAAAATCACATACCGCCGCTTCCGACGTTGACAACTCCACTACCGCAGTTCCACGCTTCTTTTTTGAAATCAACAAAGCACTGACGTCACCGTACTGGACCCACAGAAAAATCCAGACAAGCAAAACAACAAAGAAAAATGATTAAAGCGTTTTTCAGTATACAACAAATTCAGCTTTTCTTTAAAATAAACTTGTCTTTAATTATTTATTTACTTATGTATAAAAACTATTTACGTTGATATAGTAAACGGTGTTAAAGAATTTTATGTCAAAAATAACCTTGTTTAACTTAAAACTAATTTTAAAAATGTAAATTTATCCCACAAGCATAAGCAAGCATTACGCAAAAGAAAAGTGCACCTTAGAAAAAAGCTTCATCAGAAGATCGTGTGAGTAACCGCCATTTGTTGAATCCTTTTTCTCGCATTTCCACTTTAATTTTAAACGAGCAGGTTCGTTAGGATGCTTCATATGTGCCTCTGCCTCTAACAAAAATAATGCTATTTTATCAAAAAAGAAAAATTATATGTATTACATATTAGTTTTTTTCATTATTTTGCGATACTTTGCTATTTTTATTATTCTGTAAATGATAGGCTATTGGCAATATCAATAGATGTTTTTGTTCCGGCAAAATTCGTTTTAGTTCTTATCCCAACAAGTAAAGATAAGAACTTCGAATAACTTTACCCTCTTGCTCTTCTCTGATCTGCTCTCGCATTCTTCTTTGCTCCTCTTCCAAGATCCTACAACCTTCGTCACGAAGTCTTTCAATCTGAGATTAACAGTTTTTGATGATTTTAAAAAGCATCACACGCGAGTAGGAACAAAGTGCAAACCAAAACTGCCACAAAACGTTAGGATTACTTTCGATCAAAATGTAATGATAAAAAAAATTGCATTAAAATCAATTACAATGACTTCATTTTAAAAGATACTTTAGTAAGCAATAGATGAAGCAATAGCTAGCTATGTAATGAAGCAGTGGTTTTCAATCAAAGCTATCAGCACCCATATGGGGGTATTCCGAAGAGTTCTTGCATCCCATTTTTCTGAACTAGCTCTTTATGGTCAGTAGATGCTACATAACAGATACTATGCTGCGAGTCTGTTCTATAGTCTACTCTACAAACACACACGCACACATAGCGAGCAGGAAACAGTAACCACGTGTCATTGCAACATATCTCAGACTTATTGCGTGATAAAAACACAAACATGCTGACTGCTTGCATAATTACAGCGTTTTTCATATCAAAATGCCACACTATTGTCAAGAACAAGCAGTCATGACTAGACAGACATGCAATAAGGTAATGCAAAAAGTCAAAGAATACTGCATTTGCATATCTTAGCCACAATAGTCTGGTAATTCTTTCACCTCACCAAACTTAATGTATGTCTGTACATGAGCTACAAAAATCAGAGGTCCCCAGTTAAAAAATTGTTAAAAAAACTGTAATAGAGTCGTGACGATGATTAACTGAAATATGCAATTGAGTGAAAGGATATATTAAAAGATGTAACATTTTTCAAATACCTCTTGTTTCAAAGTGGTCTTTGCTTGTTTTTTCTCAATAACTTCAGCAGCACGTTCACGTGCTTCTAAATCTGCTCAAAAAAATAGGAATGGGACTTAATGGATTAAATAAGGATAAGACCAGTTTTATCACTTTTTGAAAATCGTGTAAAAAAATTTATCTAAGCATAGACAACGAAAATGCTTTTCATCAGAAAAATAGACTCAGACCTTACCTAGTTTAACTTTTTTCCTATGAGCGTCTAGTTTATCGGTTCGTTCTTTCGCAGCTTTCCTTGCTTTCCTCAAATGGTCATAGGCAGCCTAAAAATATATCGAAATCATACTCAAAATGTCATAAATTTTAAATTGAAAACTTATTCAAAAATTAACAGCATTTATGAATTAATTTATTATACAGTACCAATACATTATGTGGAGGTCTTCACAAACACAAAATATTTAAATGGAACAATATTTTAAAATGTGTCATAAAAGCAGTTATTTATGCATATATATATGCTAGATTTACCCTCGCTCCAAGATCAGACAAAATTTTAAATGCCTCCGACAACTGATGAAATAATTCCGCTAAAATAAAAGAAAAACAGCAAATAAAAACTGATAAACTTTCTACACAATCTTAGCACGTATAAAGATAAAATCTTACGAAATTAATAAAATCGTTCAGCAAGTACTGGTAATTTACTATTAATTTTATGTTAGCTGTTTAATGACATGATCATCAATCGGTAGAACTTTGGCAAGAAAGAGCACAAAAACTATGCAAAACAAACAACTAAAATATACCAATTTATGCCACTAAACTATAAAATACTAGGCATTCATATGATACTGAGGCATTTATTAGAAGCAATTTACCTGCGTTTGGATTGTCTGGATTTTTATCAGGGTGATACTTCAAGGCTTTTTTTCTGTATCCTTTCGTGACCTAGAGCCATATACAAACAGAATTACGCTTATACAAATAAAACAATTTGAAGAGTCCAGAAAGACCAAGTCTCACACAGTAGCAAACAATAAAAACTGTTTAGTTTTAGTTTAGTCACTATCAAAACACTTGAATTAAATACTGAACTATTAAACCATGATACAAAAGCAGAATACCATATATAACATCGGTTCTAACCAAGTTTTTACCTAACTTTTTTATTTTTCACTCAGCTAAAGATAACTGACAAAACAGCTCTCTCTTTCAGAGCTATTTCACTGTATACCTGTTTCTGGGTTCCATCTTCCGGAACACCCAAAAGCTCGTAAAGATCCAGCTTCATCAGATCTTTATTTTTATTTCCTCCTGACGTCATTTTTATGGTATCAATTAAATTATGTTTAAATAAGGATATGAGTGAGAATATTAGACACTATAGTAAGGCAACAACAGTTTCTGTAAGTGAGGATATAACACTAATAAATATTACCTAGACTAATATTTCATATTCATACTTGCAATTGAGAGATTTCTGAAGCAAAATAAGTAAATAAAAACGTAGCTTTGAGGTCTTGCAAAAATAAGAGATTACTGATGTTTGTAATCGTGTATATTTCTTCAGTGTAATTGTAATTATTTTACTTTCATCTTCAGATCACGGACTGGACAAATTTGAGCTATATCCAAACGGGCAAGCACGTTTAACAAAAGCTAACGATTAATTAGCCTGACTTACTTTTGCATTGAAAAGTTCGATGGCCACCTATTTACATCATGCATTATACTTTGCGGTGCCAATAAATTTAACATATAAATATATAATGCTTTTTGAGAGTGACTATTTTTACCACAACGTCTGTAATATGTGTCGCAGTTTGTTATCCAATGTCTATAGTGGTCAAAAGCTCAGCTAAAATGAGCAAATTGCGTAAGTAGATCATTAATGCTCCCCAATGCAATCATTTATGTTATCCATTTACGCAATGAAATACAAATTTTAAAAGCAACTTTGTAACTTTTTACTCTTTGGTCAAAGTGACTGAATGGGTGAAAAATAGTCCAAGACAAATTAAGCACACAGTTCAAAATTAAGCACTTCATGGTAATCCTAATAGCTAGTAATAACCCCGACTGAAAGGTACAGCAGTCTTCAACGAGAAATTGTGGGTGAAAAGATGCAAGTTTTGATGTGACGGCATGCACTCAAGCCACAATTCTTTGTTTGTTTATCATAAATCGGTGTGAAAATAAAAAATATTGGTGTGCACGTTGATGAATCTAAACAATACAACCTTCACCCCAAGTTACGGTACATAACAAAAATACAAGGCAAACTGTCCAAGACATATGGCGTGTTTGAGTTTATTTTATATGTTTGAGTTTAAGTTATAAATAAACCATTGTAGCTTCATTGCACGCTGTTTATGTACTTTCCTCGGGCTCGTTGTTAACTTAAAGATAGTTTGTTAGATTTTAGAAGCAGGTAAATGGCTGACAGTCTGAAGCGAGTCCTGCCAGCCTGAATGGAGAATGGGCGCATGCAAAAAGTCTATTCCAGCGTCTATATCTCAAAAGATTATTTCGGGTTTAATTGAAGTTAAATTAGAAGGAAGGTTTAAGTTACTACGTTATACAAATCTACTCTACGATAACAAGAAACTGTAGAAAGTAGCTTTGGACGTTTACGGCCTACGACAAACTGTCTAGTTCCATCTCCACAGGAGTTAACCGAGGAAATGCTTACTGAATGGGGAGGACCCTTGTTTGAGAATAATTAATGAACAGAAATCTGATTTATTTCCTATCGAAAAAATGTCACTACAGTGAGCTTATTGCTTAATACTTATACCCAGTAAGGAGTAAAAAATTTTTCTTGGATATGTATTATATGTGTACTGTGCGGTCATTTTCTTTTTAATATCTATGGTAATGTTCTGCTTAACAATAACTGAATCAATGCGTTGACCTGTAGGAAAATTGGTAAACACACATCAATTCACCAAATAGTTACCAGGCGAGAGTGAAAGAACGTAAAAATAAACATTGAAATATGGTAAGAATGTGTTGCCTTAGTTTTTTTTATATGGCTTTCAATCTGTTGAGGTTGTATAATAAAAATCTATAGGAGAAAACTTTTGAAACACTTTTCTTTAAGAACCACTCCTATTAAACACACGTTTGCAAATTTTCTGGGGTCTTTAACCATTCAACCTGCGCATCACGTGATCAATAAATTGCATCATCGGAAGATCGTCGGACAACTTTATCACCATGAGGTAAACGTCATAATCAACACAGATAACTGAGTAAACGACGACAATTACTCGGCTCTCACACGATCTAGAAACCAAGCCCAGGAAACAAGACGTTCTCCAACAAGACGCTGGAGTTATACAAGACCGAAGATGTGTTTGTTCTATGAAAGTGCAAAACTTTAATCAATGGATGCTTAGATTACCTGGCGCCACTCACGAAAGATAATCTTGGCAAAAATGTTTCCATCCGGAAATTCGTGTTAGGGAAGATAATTACCAGTGGGCAAGTTATGGCTACAAGCTGAAAATGTCACGTCATTTTTTTCCAAGCAAAATCTAGAATGGAAAACACGTTACGAGAAAAACTACGCTCTAACCGACTCATATGATGTACCACGATTGCAATAAAAAGGAAGTGTCCAATTATACCAAAGCACTGAGTTTGCAGCGCTAAAGTTCGAAGGACTGAGTTAAAACTGAGAGAAACTAAGAATTCATGATAGAAATGTTGGTCACAATGTTCTAAATTACAATTAACTTATGATTGAATTATGGTGATCCCACTTTCATAATAATTCAGTACTAACTTCAATTTTACAGAACAAGGGAAATAACTCAGAGAAGAGAGAATTTTCCCTTGTTCTGTAAAATTGAAGTTAGTACTGAATTATTATGAAAGTGGGATCACCATAAATGGTAACCCCGTCTTTCTTCTGAAGAGAAGAGAACACTGCACTTCTGAAAGATTCGATTTAGGAAAGGTGAAAATTGGAGTCAGATTAGGATCGAGAGACAAACTGCTTTCAACGGTCTGTTAGCGAGAAAATTGCGGCAGACATTTCAAAAATTCTCGAAGTAACCAGTTGAAAGAAATCTCGCTAACGAACAATGACTATCATGCTACTGGCCTTATGGATTACGATGATGACGACGCTAGCCAACACTAGCCAAATCCAGCAACCAACACCGACCAGCGTCAAGCATCGCTCAAAAGAAAAATGGAAGAAACATCATCAAGAAGAACGAAGTTATCAATCTGTTGTGGACACTTCTACATTTGATTCTGCTCCCGATTAATTCTTAGCCGGTAAAGTACATTACTCATTTCTGAATAAATCGTAGCATGTTATTGGTGTTATTAGATATTAGCTAGCGCACATATATCATGATTATTAATAACAAAAATATTAAATACGTTTCTTACTCTGATTTTACCTCATAAATTTATGTCCCCAAGGACAACGCGCATATAAATTCATACTGTAGTTATATCTTATATTTGTTCTGCGTAAACCGCGCATCATAATCATAATGGAGAAATTCAATTTGAATTAAAAGTTAATGTATTCCTTATCCCCCTGTCGACTTCTATCTATACTTATTTTTCCATATCATGTTTTGTGGTAGATGATTTTTTATTTTATTTTATTTGCATGGACACAGGCTAACTAAGCCAAATACTTATCAACGGTCACTTTCACCCCATTGTCTACTTACAAAGCATTCTCTTAATCTTTTCTTACGCTAAGCACTTTTAGCTACGTTTTATATTAACCCACCTTTATTGCTTCATAAATGACTTACATAAGTACAAGCGTTAACAAAAACGCCGTACGATTATTTTGCCTGTTTGTCATAATATACCAGGTTGCAAACTGCCAGCCTGTATAAGTCAGAATCTGTTGATTTGTGACTATATCCCGTAATAACCTCGATTCACAAATGGGTACCGCATAAACTTGCATCAACAAATGCAAGGAGATAACGAGTTGGGGCGAATCGCGATATTAAGCTTATTACTCAGACTGATCGAACTTTTATTTTCTTCTCCTGCATTATGCAAACCCTCTTAACCCTTACCCACCCTTATACTTACATTATCTTGCTATAACAATTCGGTAAACCAAACGCGTTGTCCGATATCCTTTGTGTCAAAATATTGACATGCATTTAGTTATAATGGCAATCATTTCATTCAAACTGTTTGTGTTAGGTTTTGTGTGCAATTACATTACCATACTTTTATGTTACTTTGGTTGTGGTAAAAGCTATATAAAAAAAAAAAAAAGAAAAAAATAATATCAAAATATTTAAAAACCCTTCTATATAACATAGTATTAGCGAAGAATATTTACTGCTATTTTTTCTATTGCATGTATCAATTCGTGTAACCTGTGATGACTGCACAAATCTGACTGGAGAAAACAAACAAATGCTCTATTCTCAAGGATTGCAAGATGCCAAAACCAACATTCCTACCTCGAAGCTTTTCTGAGTGGGGGGAATTATATTGTGGGGATCATGTAGAAACATTGCAATAATTATATATATTGGCATTGCAAAAGTTTTGATTTTTCTCCAGGCAGATAATAATGTGCAAAGCTTGTAGCGTGCTGACATAGATTGAAGTGTTTCAAGTACCTTGTTTTCGTGGTGTAATATGCGACACGTGGTTTATGGTAGCAGGTATTGTTCTAGTATCTTTAATCACAAGCGTAGTTCCAAACCAATATGTGATATAGTAAGTGTGTCAAGTGGTTTTTTCTGTACTGGTGTAAAATCGATTTGAATTCTTTGTGATGAAAAGCTTAGAATAACATGGACACATGTACACGTGTGATAGCAGTTAATTTGGCACTCGCTCATTGGTCAATATTTTAGTATATAAAACAAGTGTTGGATTAAATCGCTCTCTTGGAAATTCTCTCTTCTCTGAGTTATTTCCCTTGTTCTGTAAAATTGAAGTTATTACTGAATTATTAAGAAAGTGGGATCATGGTGTAAATATTACTAATTCGATACAACTGATTCGGACAATATAACAACTAAATTTTATGAAGTTGGTGTTGATTTAAGAAGCAAATGAGACAGTAAAACGCAACGGAGTCAAAGACAATCATAGGAGTCAGACAATAAAACTGAAAGACTGGGTTTGGCTTAGGCCATCCCAAAACCATCACACCACTCATCCCATAGAATATTAAGTTTACGACCGAAGAGAAGTTCTGATCGTGGCGTGTTAGCTTATGAATATTAATGTTGGTGACAACTGTGTATTTCGGCAAAATAAATCTTTTAGATCGCTCTGCTGGTTTGTGCTCTCTCGTTCCAGACGTTAGTAGGTAAATGTAAGCGAAATAAGCCTTAACCCTAACTGGCAAAAATAAGGTGCTGTTCCTAAATGGAACTAAAAATGCGCTAATTACGCCTATATGTACATTTAGTTGTTTGTATTAAACGAAACCGCTCGGCAACCAGGAATAATGGGATTTATGTTGAATAAATTGTCTATGCTCGTCCCAACAATTTGCTAACTGAATCCGGATCCATATTAAGCATGAAACACGACCGCGTCACATTTGTTCATTCGAGTTGTGATAATATTATGAATTAATGTAATATAAGATTGTATAAGACATAGAATTCTCATCTATCGAATCAGCGAAGCATAACACTGTGTGACGTAATCGATTGCTTCCCTGGTTATTGTGCGTGCAGTACGAGTTATCACTTATCAGTCTCTTCTTGCTATTACGTTCAACGCCGCAACATGTCTTTATGCTGTTGCTGTCACAATGTTTTATTTTGAGGTATTCGTTCAAAGAAGCTTCAACATAATCAGAATATACAGTTGTCGAGGTGAACAATTAATTCTAAGATTAAGAAAAGCAGACAACGACCTTGAGGCTCATTTACATCGAGGACATTAAACAATTCAACACGGAAACATTGTAATTGAAGTGGTCGCCCTTACAGGATAAGGAACGATAAACAACCATTCCATTACAGAGTTTAAGACAGTTTCTAATCAGCCAATTTTTGACGGCGGCAGAGATGGAGTGGATTTGCATAATCATTGACAACTACCACATCATCAACTAATAAAAAGTAACTCTTAACATGAGACCAACCAACAAAGGTATTCTTGACATGCAATGCAATGCATATTGATATATTTCATACATATTTGATCGTCACAAAATCTTAGTTGTGATAACGAAAAAGAACTTTAGCCTTGAATAACAGTACATTACCATTCATAAAATATAATATGTTTTTATTTCCACAAATAAGTGAGGACATAAGATGGTCCTGATCCTAATTCTATTGTTTTACACTCTCAACGAATCACAGGTCATGTACTCCAGACGAACGCAGGGACGACTGGACCAGAAAATTGGCCAAAATCTGATGTATTCGGCTGTTATCGGCTCAGGAAAGTGATTGGCTCTTGGTAAGGAACGATCGTCATTTCCGTTAAAGACCTATTATTCATAAACTAGGAATAAGTACAGCTGAAATCACTACTTTATTTCGTTGCATTGTCCCAATCAATCCACAATCAAAGTCAAGTTTTAAATCCGTTTTAAAGACATTCTTAAATGATTAGACCAGAACTTACAAGGTCATCGTTGAACTGCTGAACAAACTCCATGTTGTCCGTGGAATCACCGTAAGAGATCTTGAACCGAGTCACCCAGTAATTGGTGTTGAAGCATCCTTGGGTTATGATTCCGGTTATACGAATAGGAACATGCAAGTGCACTTCTAGCCATGAATCTGCGACTAAACCGAAAATATATTTAATTTTTACAATAACTTCACATTCGGTATCAAAAATATTTTTACGGTAGTAATAGATTAGAATATAAGATAAGCAGCGTTATGCTACCGATATTAAAAATAAAGTTTATAATATAATTACGCAGCTTTTACCGTATATCAAAATGTACTTACCAGCGTTCGGGGCCCATCCAGTTACAGGAATGTTAAGTCTGGCGAATTGGGGTTCGTAACTGGTGGAGAGAGAAGAAGAAGCAGAGATAGATGAAGCCTGTACTCGCCCGTCTGCCAATCCCGTTGTACAGAATCTTCCTGAACAAACAAAAGAACAAAAAAAGTTAACAGAATCTGTCTTTTAATTTTCGTAAAGTAAATAGGTTATCGAACGTTGGGCCATTTTAACGAAGTCAAAGGAACTGTGGTTAGCAAAGTATTATTTGAGGCCTTTTGGTAATTTTAAAAATCTAAAAATACTTCATTTTTGTACTCACCCTGGTCTTCGCATTGACATGGAAGATTTGCAATTATTGGCGGAACCGATGGCAATTGCGATTCTTCGCAGTTGTTTAAAAGTTGGGAAAATATCTCACAGGTCATTATGGGTTCATTTTCTGCCGATCCAGTCTGAATAAACATAAGGCAAAACAAAGCAGTACTGGCTAGCATTTTTAGGATTCGATCTGTTGTTCTTTCACCTTATAGTTTCGAAAACCACTGAAATTGGAACAAAAGTTATATCTTAATTAAAAAGCAAACAATCTATATAACCCCATATCCACGAGAAAAAGAAAATTGCTATTTGTTAGTAAGTTTTTGTTATTTTTTCTGCAGGAAAACCTGAACCATAGCTTAAAGGTAATCAGTTGATGAACCACACTCGTTCAACTACGCCTATACATGAAAATATTTCTCATATAGTCTCTATACCTTAAGATCCACTATGTTGATTGCATCGATAATTCAATGCATTACATTTAAATTTATTTCCGCCAATTTTTCTGAGAACCAGATCCTGACTGAAGAAGAACAATGGTTGTCATTTACATACAAAATGTGCCGTTACGAAATGCATTGTTGAATATTCTACAGAACGTCTATTGTTGTAGCGGTTTTCATTGTTCTGAATCTGCATTGCATATAACTGTATAAGTGTATATGCATGCGAGTGGTTGGCCTATATAGTATGGTATAAGAAACTTTTTTCTCGGACTACGAAAAGTCTTTACTCGACTTAAGCTTGGCGATTATTTCTTTGTCACCAAGCTTGTCTTTTGTGTGGAATTCACAAGCAATGTACAAGGCAAGTCAAAAATTTCTCGTACATTGATGTAGAGCGTACTCTCGCTTCTCTTTTTGGCGCAATGTTTTTTGCGCGTGCCGACTGCTGTGTCATGTGATCACGATCAGCTGACCTACTTGCTCGATCGATCTTTACAGCTGTTGGTTGCAATTGATAAAAATGGCCGCTCCACTAGCACAATGCACCAATGAAGAACAACGCGCAGTGATCCGATTTTTATAGTCAGAATGCACATCTGAAAATCAATTGGGCTGAAAATCACAGGAGGTACAATACGGAATACGGAAGCAGTGCGCTACCGAAAGAAACTGTGCGCATGAGTGGATTGACAAATTTAAAAGCGGCCGGACAAGCGTGAAACATGCAGAAGGAGCGTCCATCCACGTCCATCAATCTCTACCACTGACGAGGAGACTGAGCAAGCTCAAGAAATGATACTGGCAGACCGGCGCATTGCTATCGATGAGATAGCACGCTCTTTGCAGATTAGTCACGGCTCTGCACATTAAATCATTCATGAAAACCTTGGCTTCCGTAAAGTGCCTGCGAAGTGGATGCCAAAACAACTTACGGTAGAGGGCAAGCGTGGACGTCTGTAGATCTGCCGCCAACGCGTGGCCGAGAAAAACTATTGAAACCATTGACAAACTGGGTTTGGAAGTGCTACAACATCCTGCACACAGCCCTAAACTTGCGCCTTCCGACTCTATTAGCTCCGCTCAAATTTTCTTCAAATGAAGCAGTACAGGACGCGGTGCATAAATAGTTGTATGACCACCCAAAAAAAAGTCTTCTCAGATGGAATTCGCAAGCTTGTGGACCGTTGGAATAAGTGCATCGAAAAGGATGGGAACTATGTAGAAAAATAAAGTATTTCTTTTACCTTTGTGTTTGTGAAAATAAATGAAAATGATAAAAGTGCGGAAATTTTTTGACTCGCCCTCGTATATGATAAAGTCCTGATAATTAATAAGTCTGTACCAAACGGGCAAACATTTACAATATATTACAGAAGAAAATTTTGATCTGCGTAATAATGTAATGAAGGTGTCAGTACATTTAAGACATGTTAAAACAAATAATGTTACAATTGAAGAGAAATAACATCATTTCCTTAAAGCGTATGTTGATTTAAAGGTTATTTTGAAGCTATAACAAAACCACTTCTATCCGTTAGATGTCAGCAGATGTCAGTTAATTTGCCAACTGTTGTGCTTGTGAGACTGAAATACGGACCAGCAGATTTTGCCGAGTCGTGATGACCATTGCAAACCACGTTCGCTAATCAGATTTTCTTGTAATACTTTTCTAAAATGGTTTTAGTACCAAACGATTTACTTCAGCGTTTTAAGTCAATTTCTTCATATTGATTCCACGAAGTGAAGTCCATAGACTGGTCATCATCAGCATAAAGAATTTAGCGGAAAAATTTCCTTGCATTGATTGGCAGAATATTTCTGTCTATTATTTACGAATTATTCTGCTTTGCTTTATATAGATGATAAAAAAGACTTTGAAGATTCACCAAACTTTAGTAACGTCTTCCCTTTTACGATACCACTTACCACTTTAGCTTCAGCCAGCGCTGTAGGATTTTGAAGTAAGAAAATATGCGGCATATAGTGAAGACTGTTATTGTGGGCTTAGGATAGCATTAATTTTTCATGGTATTTAACCGCGCGTATGTAAGTTTATACCACAAACGTACCGTTTATGCGTTCATGAAAAAAAGGGAAACTCTAGAATATAAGTTGCCGAGAAAATTCTTCTTTTCAGCACAGTGGGAACTTGGTAACAGTCTTGTCATAAAATTATTTCATGCCCCCACTCAATTGTTTCTTCGATCACTTAATTCTTGCATTTTACCTCACTAAGAGCTTCTTTAATGGGACAGGCGACATTAAAGTTCCATTAAGAGCACAAGCTTGTCCGCAATTTACTCTGAGGAGAAAGCGTGCTTATGTCTGTCAAGAAAAAGGCTAAACAGAACATCAGGAATGATAAACACAGTTCTGGAGTAGAATAAGGATGAAGAGACCGACAAAAGTTAACTTTCTTAAAATGTTAGTACAAAGCACTTAACCACGTTTTGGCTGGTTTTAAGATTATTGTGGTTAGTTTTGTTCTTTTGTACTGTAGAAGGGTTATAAAATTGAATGACGACTACAAGAGAATCATGAGAAGTTTCTTGTAGGACTAAGAAACTAGAAAGTTTTCCACAATCAGTTGCTTACATTACGTACACAGGCTGTAAAACTCAACTGAAAAGTCACACGACACAAAAAACAGCATTAAACTTTTGCAAAAACGTTTTATGTTTTAGGACAATTAGGACAAGCTTGGACGACGATAAGTTGCTGTAAATGAGCAGGTAAAACTGTTGGTGGTTTGGAATATGCCGTAGCGGTCACTTCTACCTCAGGTTTGTAATTAACAAAGGTATTTGGATTGCTGCAAAAAACTGTTGTCATGAAGGTGTTTCTCTTTTTGCTGTGGAATGCTTTTACCCAAGGTAGGAATTAAAGGAAGCCAAAAAAATATAAGCACAAAATTGTTGTTGTGTCGATCACTGTGTTAGAAATTTAATATGCCCTTATATTACCATAAAATAGATTCCAAAAACGTTTGCTTCAAACTATTGGACAAGAAATGAAAACGATGTTTTTAAATTTGTGAAAATTTACGTTTCAGTAATTTTGTTAACATGCCCAAAATGCAACACGATATTTTACAGTATACAGAATATTGTGTGTGCAAAAGCCTACTACGCCACGTAAAATCGTATACATGCATATTGGAAAGCGTGTTTGGAAATTGTTTTGGAAATTCAAATTTAATTTTAGCGTTTTGGCTTGCCTATACAATACAGATTGTCTACCATAGAAATAGTGAAAACACGTTGAATGTCAAAGTAAATTTGACAAGGAACTTGTGGTCAGACTTGTCAACAAAATTGACAGCAATGACCCCAATACAATTGCAAATTGCTATAAAAATCCAACTTCCTTTCGTTTTGAATACGGGTGACAAGTAAAAAATGTTTCCCATCTATACATTGAGTAACCTTATATACATAACCTCACAGTATATACACTCTACAGCATCAATATAAAAGGTTTTAACTGTTATAGTATTGCTTTTGTAGGCGAGAATTATAGTTTTCATATCTTAGCCAAGCAATTTCAAACATGTATTGGTTGTTAATTGATCTTACGTTTACAGAAAATCGTTTGCTTGTTTATATTAAATATTGGGTATTTCTTTAAGTCTCTGTAATTATAGGTTGTATGGACCTAATTTGCAGACAACCCAGCCTTTCAAGTACCAACCGAAGCTACCAATGTTGTAAGTGTTTCGGTTATTTGACACAGTAGGCCTAGCTTCTGTAAAAAGTCAACTTCGTGAATATTAATAGAGAACACAGTTTTCTTACTTCGGTCTGGTGAAAAGTTTTATCAAGCGGTCATTAAACGATACAAATTTGAAGAATTGAGAATTAAAACAGGTAAAATAAACATTCATTGATTTTTCATATGTCCAAAATTAGGTTTTGGATTAAAGGAAGACTTCCTTTCCAATCTTTCAGGAACGTGCAACATCAGTTTAGCAAGTTCGTATAAAATATAAAACCACCACGTTTGTTTTTAAAGTAAAAACATAAAATCAAATGTTTATTTTCTTCAGTTAGAAGTGACATTAACGCAGCTTTGGTTGATCAGGAAACGGCATTCAGCTTTCTCCTAAACGCAAGTGGTACGTTGTTATCATCCCGACCACTTTTTATATCTTTGTCATTTTGTCCTTTACAAAATGAAGCTAACCGTGCATTCATTTGTAACATTATCTTACTGGAAATTACACTTACTTTTGCACGAAAGACGTAAGATGAAGCCTGCTGAAAATAAATTGTAAAAATAAACCGATATACTTTGCAAATACGTCTAGCTAAGCTTTTCTTTTGACACCTTATGTTGTTTTTTCGGTAGATTGCCAATCGCAACTCCATCTGGGAAACTGTTATCAACAAAGCGAAAATATAGGTGAGACGTCAAATTAATGTTTATTTGCAAATGATTCAATAAATAATTTGCATTTTTAAGTTTAATCGTCCAACATTTTCTACTTTTAAAAATAGCAATTCTGTTTATTCATGACAAAGAAAAAAAGACTATAACTTACAAAAAAACTTTGAACGCTTGCAGGAGTTTTGGATTATATGCAAAGTTATTGCTTTTATATCAACAAGACAGTCGAAGGTTTTGAAAATGTTACCTTTGAAATTGACTGTAGAAAAGGTACGGAGAAAAACTATTTTGTTTTAAGGGATGCTTATGCTGGTTCACGGTATGTTCATTTGTCTCAATTTCTTTTATATGACAATTTTAAGATTGCGCCAACAACAGACTGAAGGATAATTCGCTCCAAATTATGCAAACACGATGCGTTGACTACGAGACCTCAGACCACATCAACTCTGACGTTAAAGATAATGACTTTGATTTTGACGAGAAAAGTACCCACAACTCAAGGATTGTGTCAACGTCTGTTACAAAAACAACCACAACAGCAGAACCAGAACCGCCACCACTTAACCAAAATAAGAGGACGACAATTGCCTCGACTATTGCTATAGCAACCAAAATCAATACTGATTCCTTGTTTTTCCCAATTACCTCCGAACGCACTTCAAGCAACACCACCAGTCCAAACACCGGTTTGATGACTTCAGATGATGACGTAACGACAGAGCAAGAGATCTCAAAATCGACTGACGTCAGCAACACATCAATTGAGCCCGTTGAAACCGGTTTGAATTTATTTGAAACCGACGAAGCGACAGAAATTTTACGGTTTAACATAACTGACATCGCATCTGCCGAAGAGTTCGAGAATCGTTTGTACGAACTTAGTAAGAACGTCACCAGTAATTTTCACCGAGTATTCGGCTTATTCGAGGTATGGGTTGTGATTTTCGATGACCGTAACCTCACCACATCACCATTCTCCAACGCTAGAATCAATGATGTAAAGGTGGAGGAAAGTTATGAGAAAGTGACGTTGGTGGCGGTACAGATCCCTGCTCTAACGTCACAATCAACAAATTTCCAATATTTTGAAACTAAAAAGGAAGCAAGTGACATTTCTGTGGACATCTTTCCGCTAAAAGATGTTCCTCTCTTGTCAATGAGCGCATTTGACAGGAGTAAACACGTGATAATACCTGGGCAGGTGTCGTACAGCCTAAGCGTCGAGAATGACAGCACCGTTGCTATGGTAACATCAGCAGCAAAGGAAGGTATATTCAGTGCTCCCCAGCGGGTTATTCGTAAACTGGATTTCTCTTGTCAGTTCTATCATCCTCTTCTTCAAACGTATTCCGGGGATGGATGTAGGATCTCAAAGGATTTGTCGAAGAATTCCGAGATAAGATGCGATTGCAATCACACGACTATTTTTGCCGTACTGCTATCAGTAGAGAGTTTTGTTATTCCAACACACGTCAAGGTTTTTCATGTTTGCAATTTCTATAAGTTTAGATAAGATAGATGAAATTTCTAAGCGTGGTTAAAGATTAACGAGCAATTTATTAGTCTAAAATTTGTTTACATGATTATACATTATCATAGCTAAAATAGGACCGCGGTCTTTTCTGCATTAAAAATATTTTTACTTTTACTTTTTGTCCAGGTGGTGTCACTAATCACTGAATCAGTCTCAATTTTTTGCCTTATTGTCACACTGATTGTGCTGGTGCAAGTGAGAAAGAAAATCAAAAACGACCGAATTGTTGTGCAAATAAACCTATCGCTGGCCTTATTGCTGCTACACCTCGTCAATATTTTCCATGATCTGGCGTTAAACAGCAGCAGAATGTGCGAGATGGTGGCCGTCTTGATTCATTATTTCCTTCTTAGTTCAGGTACAAGCTTAGTGGAAAATAATAACATTTAGCCTAAAGCTTAAATGACACAAAAGAAAATTGACAGAATTTGTTGTACACTGAGTTTTTTTCTAAATGTCGGTAAAGAATGGATTAAAACAAAGTAAAATAAAGGAAAACAAATATTAAAACTTACGTTTTATAGCGATGTGGATGCTGATTGAAGGCGTGACACTCGTTATCAAAACCAGTGACAATTCCCTCGCTTTTAACAACAAAAATCCATCAACAGTGTCGAAGATAAAACTCTTCTTTGGATGGGGAATACCCGGAATAATTGTTACTACGACAACAATCGTAGGATTTCTTAAAAGTAGCGGTTACATAGACAAAGTGGAAAACTTTGGTTACAAACGCTGTTGGCTTAACCCACACAATGGCATCCTACTTGGTTCCGTTATAATCCCCATAGCTGTTATATATCTCCTCAATTTCTGCATGTCCGTAAAAGTGGCTGTTTTCGTGTACAAAATGAGCGCTGCATCCAAGAATTTTAAACCAACCGACAGCCAGCAAGCATCGAAAAAACCAAAACAAAACATCGCTCACATCAAAACAGCTCTGAAGGGATTGATAATGCTTTTCCCGGTTTTGGGGATTCCCTGGATTTTCAGTTTCCTTTCCGGTATGTATGGTTATACTAAGCAATTAAAAATTGACAGCCATGAAGCCGTCTTTCTGAAATTGGATTAGACAAAATGAGAAAATTTCAAATTTCAAGAAAAAATACGCTGCTAGCAATTATAAGTGACTACCTTTCTTTCACCAAAATTACAACAATTTTTATGCACAAACTTTTGTTTTTATTCAGGTTTAGAATCTTTTGAAGCGCGGATGGTTTTCATCTACCTAAATGTCATCTTGAACGGATTGCAAGGTCTCTTCGTTGCTTTGGTCTACTGCGTTTTCGGAAGAGAAGTCCGGAGTCTTTGGATCCGAAGAATCGAAAAGTCTTTTTCTTCCTTCAGCTCATCGGAGAGGAAAAGATACCAGAAATCCAACTCCGTTTCAGGAACCCAAAGCAGCATCCAAAACTAAAAACTTCACGCTTTAAACGGGAAGTGTTCATCACGACGGCAACAGCATGCAGTGCATGACACTGTATGCTAACGCGTTTCCGCTTTACAGAAAGTTGTGCATTGTACATAAAAATATGTAAAAGTTTAAAAAGTTTTCTCAGACCTCAGCCTATACGTGAGCCATTAAAATACGTTTTGCTGAACTTCGAAATGGTAATTAGATATCGAAAATAACAGCTAAATGAGTAGAAAGCATTTCACTATAGTCAGGCGTTGCGATAAATATACTGTATAAGGTGAGTTTAGACTTTAGAGTGTACTATATTACAATCCTTTTCAATGTACCAGAGAACGTGGTCGTAGTAGGCTATTCTTGACCGAAATGTCTGATTGACTAAGAACAGGTTTTCTAGAAATTTGGCTTTGTTTTCGTTGTAAGTAGCCTATGACTCCCAGCGTGCAACATTTTGCTCCAAATGTTAAAGTTGCTGCGTTATATCAGTTTTAATTATTTCGTGTCAGTCGTCAAACTTTCAGTTGAGGAAACGTTGTGAGTCAAATACAGACCGACATCTCGTCATTTAATAATTATAAATGATTGCGGACAACTTGCGTAAATAAATGGAGGCAAAGATACGCAACAGTGCCTTATAAAGCTCTCACAATGCAAATTGACGTACATTTCCTCTCCACTTATATGGTTCGCTGCTTCCTTTACTGGACACAGCGCATTCGTATAATTTGCAATGACATTTCATGCATAGGATTACGATAAGGCTACACCAATAGCGCTTGTTTTTTTCTAAGACTTGCTCAGACTTACTTAAGGCATAATTTTGTTGTCAATTTGGTCGTTATTTTTAAACATTTAGATATCAAATTAGTTGAAATTTTCCGAGCATAATAAGCACTTTAAAGGAAATTTTGATGAAACGCTTCTCAAATTTACAGAACGAGAAACAAAAGGTCTATCTCGTTTACGCTATAAACTACCGATGACGTCATTATGTCTCAGCTATGTTTGGATCAACTTAATGCGTGTTTGTATTTTCATCGTATACGCTGTAGAATATTACAAAAACGAAATTTTAGTCTAAAGCGTATTCTTTGATGCGTTTTCTCGCTTGTTGCGCATTTTTCAAGTGTGATTACGTTATCTGTAATCTCAATAAACAAAATTTACGCCCCGCATCACATTTTTTCAGTTGCTATCTTTGCAGGTCGCTTGCAACAAAACACTGGAGAAAAATCATGTTTTAATAGACGGAAATATGCCAGGTGCTAACCTTTTGAGCGTGGCGCATTTCTTACACCACTTCCGTTGACGTCATACCCTGCATGCAGACAACAGAATCGCGAGAATAAGTGTTATCATGTTTTTTATACCGGGTTAAAAGTTTTCGTGGAAATTATTCTGGGAAACGTACGTGCCTACGAATACTACCAAGATATCAAACAGTTGATAACGCAGAATTTGTTAGGTTTGTGAAAAGACATTAAGCTCAGTATAAGGTCTTATACTATCTACGTCTATCAGCTTAGTAGTTGATGACGTTTCCCACTTTTTAAAAATAGGATGTGTTTCGCCAGATCGATTGATAAGGTGCTTAAAGGGACAATGTTTTAGTTAACCACTATGGAAGTTCATCGGTATTTTACTAAAACAGGAAAAACAGAACTTAAAAAACAATCGTAGAAATGAAACCTTGTACAGTATTTACAATAAATCAGCAGAAATATCGGCGCGATTGATCGAGAAGGAGCCATGTGTAGTATAGTGAGTTGCGCGGGGTGTCTGTTTCTGAAAGTCTACTTACTAATCAACACCATGAAGCATTTTGGATTATTGATTGTTTTTGTTTTGCTACTAGGTGAGTTAGAATGTTAAACGTTTTACAAAATGTCTTTTACGTTTTCCTTGTTTTTATGTATTTAAATAAATGCGTATCAATTAAATTTGTTATTTCTATAAACAGTTAAGCACCTTACAACAAAAGAGATTGGTTACGTTTTAGGCGTGACTAAAATGCGTGGGCGGACCGTTGCACACATTTCCTTACCTCAGCGTAGGAAAAGTCGATTTCCGTTAGTAAAAACAGCAATTTATTTTTCAATGGTTTTCTCCGCAGAAAATAGAAGAACAGTTGGCCTGGGAAACGAGCCAACACCGTCAGACGCACAAGGTCTCACGGAAGTAATAACATCAAGAACCCCGCTAAACACAAACACGCAAACTTTCTTTTACTCCTTTCATCCGGCCATTACATCAACCAGTTCTACCAGCATGCCTTCATGTGGGATGTTATCGTGTGACGTATTAGACACAAACAATCGCATATTACACTGTTGTAAGTTTCATGTTTGATCGTTTTTTTTTTCTACTGTAACATTTCAAATCTATCCAGCCAAAATATTCAGTTGAACGTAAGAATCTGCGAACATAATTCTGTTCAATCTTATCGTTTCAGGTTTTAATGGAACTACCAGCAGACAACAAGCGCAAACATGTCAGACAACGTTGCAAATATTTAGATCAGGTACTTGCTGGATGCTGCACTCAGCTGTAAACATTAACATAAGATTTACTATCGATTAGTTATTGCAAGAAAGAATACTTAATAGCATTGTATTTTATTACATGAAACATTAATACTTGAGTATACTAAAATAAAATATTTCTGACAGATGAGAGTTCTCCAAACGCCTTCCTTAGAAGTGAGTATAAAAATGAAAAACTTTTAGTTTACAACTTTTACAGTAAAAATAAACAAAGGTTTTGAGTTAAAATTTAATTTATTTCTGCAGGGTGTGAGAATTTTTCTTCATGCACAAATTCATCAATATATTTTCAAACTAATCTAGAAGGTATATTTTTTAACATGAACAATTTTCGATATACCGATATAAAATATCTCGTTTGCAAATGAAAATCCTTTAAAAATGCAACTTTAGATCAAATATTGGGCAGTGGAAACGTCCAGATAACCGTTAACAATGACTATTTGAAGGGTAAGTATGACAGGATCAGGCAAAATAACATGCAGTAGCACAGTACACGTTCATGATAATTAATGTGTGCAAAATTGAAAAGCTTTGTGTTATATTCAGGGTTGCCATACCGTCCTTATTTCTAAGATTTATCCTTAATTTAAAGGTCCGTGTCTTAGAAAATATGTTTGTCCTTTTTTTCTAAGAAATGTTCTCATTATTATACCATTTTGAACCAAAGAGATACCAAAATTAAGAACATGCAGATAGTGTCTTGTTATTTTTTGTTTTTTTTTAGGAACATTGGTTGCTTTCTCCTGTTGTGCAATGTTTAAGGTGGTATTCGTCTTTCGTTTCCTAGTCGTTCTCATTTTTGAGTTGAGACCTAGTTATATGGCAACCCTAGTTATATTGCTTAGATATCCATCCTTCATCTCTCTGATTTAAAAAAAAATGCAATATACGTGTTAACTTGAATTTAATTTGAAGAAAGGTTCGAAATTTTTGTTATTGTTCGCTTAGAATGTAAACAAAGCTTTGAAGAAGATTTGACAAGAAGAAGTATAGGTGAATCATTTTGTTTTTTAAATCTTCGCTTAGCCTGAACTACTAACCAACAAACAATAAGAGCAAATAATTACATTTTTCCTTTGTTAAACTCATTAACTTTGTTTCTAGAACATTTAAACCAACTTCTAGAAAGGAGAAACATCTTAGAGTCAGAAAGAAGAAGATTATTCTTGCGAGCGTCAGGCTTCTTGGAGCAGACAGAGGTCCTCCTGATCTCATCCGGGAACACCAGCAATGAACGATTCGTAAACAGCAGCAGGATCAATTTTGCTGTAAAAAGAATCAACCTACAGTCGCAGAGAAATCCACGACAAACTCCGCTGTTACAACTTCGGGGAGCAAAGTTACAAGGAATTGGACTCAATCCGTCAAACAATCTTTCCCAAATATCACTGGTTGCCGCCAGAATTGAACTCCCAAGGGAAATACAGGAAGACGCAATAAAAGAAGGCGTCTACGGTGATAATGTAGAAGTTAAGGAGTACCCCTTGGATAATGTACCGGTGCTGTCAGTCAGCGCATTTGATCAAGCCAGTTATGAAAGGGTTCAAATTAATGTTTCTTACGTCATAAATATTGAAAACGACACCACCGTTCAACAATACGTCACACCGAAAGTGAAAACTTCATCTAATGAAAGGATTGTTTTGCGCAGTCTAAGGTACGTTTAACAACAAAAGAAGATTTCATCTGCAGCAGTTAAAGCTCTTTCGCTACTAATTCCTAATATACTGTGTATCGCATCTTCAACAGAGCGCATGGTCCGTGACTAAGCAAATTTTTAGTTAATGTATGCTATAAAAATCTTTCGTTATTTCTAAGGTACGTTTGTAAGTATTTCGACGTCGAAACAGAGCGCTACTTAAACAATGGGTGTCGGCCACTATTTCCAAACAATACCAACGCGTTTGAAACGTCACGGGAAGTGACGTGCGAATGTAACCACACGACGATATTTGCCGTTTTGTTGGCGGTAGAAAGTTTCACCATACCGCGTGAAGTTACGGTGAGATTGTTAATGCTTATGCTGTTTGGCTAAACGCGAATCTAGTTTTACTTAACATTTAAGCAAAGTGCTCACTTTAACATTTGTTTTTCAGATACTTTCATACATCACACAGTCTTTCTCAACACTGTGCCTTCTGGTCACTCTTGTTATTCTAATAAAACTAAGAAAAAGCATCAGAAGTGACCGCACGATTGTTCAAATTAACCTGACCTTGGCCCTCATGTTTCTACATTTCTTCAGCTTGTTTCACGACCTTGCTATGTCTAATGACAGGATGTGTGAAATGATCACAATCTTGAAGCATTTCTTCATCCTGGCAACAGGTAAGCAACTCCGCGCACAACTTCAGGATGTTCTGGAAAACTTGGTGTCTTATTAAAGAGCATGTCTATCAGGTCGTTTTTTCCCGCAAGTATATACATAAGTTTTCACATTATTTATTTTTTCTTTTAGCATTTTGGATGTTTGTTGAGGCCTTCACACTTACGATCAAAATAACCGACCGCGCGTTGGCGCTAAACAGTAAAAACTCGACAAAATACTCCTTGGCGCGCTATCTCATCGGCTGGGTTCTTCCAGCTACAATTGTAGCGGTGGCAGCAATCGCTGGTTTTGCGACTGACAGCTACATGGACGAAGTCGATAATTTTGGCTTCAAAAGATGTTGGCTTAATCCAAAGAACGGTGTTTTACTCGGATCCGTTGTGATACCGGTCGCGCTCATATACTTCGTAAATCTATGCTTGTTAGTCAAAGTGTCCGTCTTCGTATACCAAATGAGCAAAGCGTCAGAGAAATTTAGACCTGCCCAGGAACAAGTGAAAAATATCGAGGATAAACTGCTTCACATCAAAGCAACTTTTAAGGCCATTATGTTACTTTTTCCAGTCATTGGTGTGCCTTGGATATTTAGTTTTCTAACTGGTAAATAACCTAACTAAATAACAAGAACTTTAATAGCCTAACTTTAATAACCTAACTTTAATAGCCAAACTAATAGATAAAAAGTAGGCTATTAAAACGAAATGTGTAACTGGGAAAGAATAAGTCGTATCTTACTTCGGTTAGAGCGAAACGTAAGTGAAAATATTGCACAGGCCTGAATTTCTTTTTTTCACTTTTATAATATCAGCAGCCTACAGGCCTTATAATAAGTTAACATTAATAGGTTTTTATGAAAACTTGACTCTTGAACTTTTCACAGGTCTTGAATCGTATGAAACTTCAGTCGTGTTTATGTATTTCAACGTCATCTTCAATGGACTTCAAGGCTTGATGGTCCTGCTCGTTTATTGTGTGTTTGGAAGCGAAATTCGAAAGATTTGGTTGCGACGCATGAGCCACTCAATTCAAGATATCGTTACTTTTGACAAGAGGAAAAGAACCAGAACAAACACTATGACAAATTTAAGTTGAATCCAAGTTTAAAATCGATAAAGTTTGTTTCGAAAATTGAACAAAAGCACCTGAAACAATCTGGGGCGGTGACAGATGTATTTCCGAATTAAGCAAACTTGAGGCTACATGACATTTTAAATTTAACAATTTGTGCCGTGGTAGAGTTTGAGATAAAGCGATTCATCATGGACGTCCATCACAACTGTTCCAGACAAGGCAAAAGTGGGAATTGAATGATAAATAAAACACTTGAAGGACGCCAACCTCCATAAAAATTGCCCGATTCATAACCGCAAAGAGGAGGACAAATCCTCTGTGTGACTTCTTAGCAGACTATCACGGAGAGATAATGTGTTACTGCTGGTGACGCTTTACCTACGTATATCAATACGCGCGGCTGTGGGACAAAGTCGAATCGCCAAATAGCAATCCGCAATCATTTCTGATTTATGCGTTAAATTAAAGTTGATACATACTTTGCCCTGCGGCGAAGGGGTAATCGGGTAGGCCCATATCTTTGTAAAATTTAAATGAGATTATTTGAAGCATGTATTTATTTATTTAAAAATGTCTAAACAAGGATTTGTTTACTTTGTTTTGTAGCAGCATTTCTGTTTTACCTGCATTAATTGGTGTCAATAAATAATTTGTTGCTATGTGTCAAGAACCTACGGTAGCCTATGACATAGAAAAAAGTCAAACTGCAAAACCCGTAAGCTTTATTTTTCTGCAGTCATAACATAAAAATCAAGGCCATTGTAAGTAAATGCTGCAGTTGCGTGATAAGCTGCTATGGCAAGCTGGTATGGCTAAATCTGTCAAATAGTGGAACAAAATGTTGCCATATTCCTACCATGGCGATACAACAGTAAATAAGCCGGGGAATTCCCTACAACGCAAAAAGTGTTTTGATTGCAAGAGCATTGAACTATTTTTTACAGAAAAGCGGTTAAACTTTTTGTTTCCAAATGGCCCTGATAAGAAAGTTTGCCAAGTAGGCGGGTATTAAAATTTATTACGCGTATTATGGTTATTGGTTTATCTTGTTTAGCGGGGGATTTCTCACCCAAAAACAACAAACTTTTCAATCTGGTACAGGGACATGTTGAAGAAAATTTAATTATATCTAACTTTTTAAAACAGAAAAAGATTTACCCTAACCTTAATAACAGCGAGGAACTAGTTTAAACTTCTCTCGGTTATCGCTACGCTTTTCCTCCAATTTAAGTTCATGTATTTGGTTTTAGTTTTAGCCAAATTTTCTTTCAATACTGCCTGAACGCTGTATTTTAAAGAAAACAAGCAAAGTTAAATAACTAAATAACCTTTTGCAAAGGTAAAATTGTATAAACTAAATACTGCAGTTATGGCTTCAAGTAGCTCAATGGACGATGTTATTTTATTTTGTCATTCTACCACATATCAGCTGGGGGAGCAAGTTGCGGAAATAGCAAGTAGGCCTAATTATTGTATTGATATAGAGTGGAAATAGTACGGTACTAAGTATCTATAGTCATCTGTCATTTTTTCTGAGCCATAAATTTTATTATGTTCACAAAACGTTCTGCTATCACCCACATTTTGCTTGCTAATGGTTGTTGGTTACTGTAAATCTGAGATTTACACGTTAAAACTCAAGGTTATTATAAGCTACCCTAGTCCATGCATTTCTATGATCTACTTAAAATCTATTTAACAACCATACATCAATCAGGCTTTGAAGGGCTTTTACTATCATACATCATATCATATCATATCATTAGAAGCATCATTATCATATATATCATAGGACTTCCGAGACATGTGTCTAATTATTACATCACTTGCAAGTCATAAAAGTATCACCTTTGACATTGATTTGTGATTTCCTATCCTTTGCAGCCATGATCCAAATTTCAGACATAGTAACCTTGGCAGCCAGCCTTGTAACTTAACACGACACTTATTCAACGGTTGCATTCAACCTTTTCTAAAATAATTTATCATTGGTTATAAATAAAAAAAAAATGGTAGGCAAATGACTAATGACAGATTATAATCGCTTATGAATAACATATTTTACTACAAACTGGAAAACTTGTAGAATTGGTTGTTGCCTTGACAGGAATTAAACTCAAATAGACTTAAAATTTGTAGGCGCAGCCATAGACTAATTTTTGATGAAAGAAAAAAATGCATCTTTTTGAGGTTTAGCAAACATTGCCAAAATATTTCGTGAATATAGTTTCAATTTTTTGTTCATTGCACCTTTGTAATATTTTAATTTGCTTCATATTTTGCAGGAAACAGATCAAGTGGTAAGAAGATTGATTTCCGCAAAGATGTACAATGGAAAAAATTCCCTGATGGTTATCCAAATCTCTTCATTCAAGTACAGTCATGATGAGAATTTTTGTAGTAATTTCTATCGTGTGTATTAACGCAGTTTGTCGGATCACACTGCACACACTTTTTTGTTTTATAGAATATTGAAAACTGTGTCGGAAAGAACGTTGTGTTTCTTGGAAGCTTCCACTCCCCGGAAGTTGTATTTGAACAAATCTCTTTGCTTTATGTTTTGCCTCGATCTTCTATCAGGTGACTGCATAGCTTTTGTTATCATAAGCACAGGTGCTAACAAATGTTTTATATATGTGTCGTATTGTTGTCGTTTTCTTTTATGTTAAAGGGTTTGTGTTATGTGAATAATATCTGAGTGATATTTCAAACGGAACGTTTACATTTAAACGGCACTTTTGTGAAACTTTTACATGAACCTGCTGATGTTTTATAAGATCCCTCACATTTATCCTGCCATATTTTCCCACTGGCACCATGGAGAGAGTTGACACTGAAGGCCAGGTGGCCACAGCATACACCATGGCAAGAATGCTCTCAGCAATTCCGTTGTCTGCCTTGGGACCTGCAAAGATTGTGATATATGATATTCATGCCTTACAGGTTAATGCGTGTAGTAAGACTCAGTTATAATTTTCACATGAGTTAACAGCCTGTTAAGTATTGCCACTTTACACATGCTTCGTACATCAAAACAATTGATTTCGGGATTTGTTGACTCAGGAGAGATTTTTCTTTGGTGATAACACCTTACCACATTTGTCCTCTGCAATTCCATATTTTGTGAAAGAAATTGAGAAACTTGTCTTGGAGGGGGAGCCCATCAGTATTGCTTTTCCAGATGACGGAGCGCATAAACGCTTCCAGAAATACTTCACAAACTTCCCCATTGTTCGATGCATAAAAAGACGAAATGGTTCATTGAGGTTTGTTGAGATCCAAGAGGGAACCATATCGAGTCACAATGTGGCCACTGATTTTTATGCGGGCATTAGTTAGACTCTCTGTTAGATTTCTATCAACATCCGTTTTGTAAACTTTAAACTATGATAGACTTATGTTGCTATTGTTCACCTTTAGATCCAATTATAAGCAGCATTGACAAGCTTTTTGGATTTATCTGAGACAGAGTCTTGTCTTAAACAACTAACATCCTGCAATGCACAAATGAGCTTCTGGCTAAAGAACTGATCATGTTTTACGTGCATTCAGGGAAGTTTCAATCGTGGATGGAAGCCCCCAGGAAAGGCACGTTATTGTAGTTGATGACCTCATAATGACAGGTGGCACAATGAGAAAATGCATCGAGACACTCTCAGCCAATGGAGCTGCCAAAGTCAGCGCTTACGTTACACATCCAGTGTTTCCGCAAGATTCCTGGAAAAAATTCACGCGTGAGTGAACCTAGCATAACGTAAAACACATCTTAAACAATTTTTATCAGACTTTCGTGCTGTGTGACAGCTAAACTATAGTACAGTAGTCAGTGCTAAATCATATTATACTGCTATAAATTTACACATTCAGTGCTAAAACACATTATACTGCTATAAATGAACATAAATCAGTACTCGCGTGTTTGTTGCCTTTTACAGATGTAAACTTGCATTCTGCAAACACAAAGTTGCACATCAATTTTGAGAATTTATCACCAGTTTGACTTATGATGTATATTTCATTTTGCAGATAATGGTTGTTTAGAAAACTTGGTGAAATTAGATACATTTTGGATAACTGACTCTATACCACATGCCAACGAAATATCAAACCATCAACCATTTAAGCTGCTTTCGCTTGCATGGAGTGTCCACGATGTTCTACAGAATATTGTACATCACTAAACTATGCACATACCCTTATGCTGTTGTTAAACACTGTTCTACTCTAAACTTAATTTGTGTTCACTCTTCAAGTATGCAGTTTCTTCTTTAAATTTTTATGCATGTAGCCAAGTAGTCCTTTTAGGATAGTGTAATTGTGGACTGCTAGGTTTGTTTAATCTTGCAATAAACAATCTATGATTCCTAAGTTTTTATTGCGTTCATTCCGGCTAATTTTTGTAGAAATGCAAGTGCCACAACCAAGTGATTAATAGTACCATTCTGTTCTATAACTGCTTGTGGACAGTAGGAAGTTATTTTCAGTGTAGGGCAATGTGAGACCAAGCAGTAATCAAGCAAGTAACTTGACTATAGGGTGTCGGCTTTCTAAAATGTTGACTGAAGTTTAATGAAAGTTGAAAAACAACATAAGCTTTTTTGAAACAGTGGCCAAATATTTCTAAGTAAACAGAACTAAAACTGCCTATGGGTAAATACATGTAAATGTTTAGTTCAATTAGCTGTCAGCAGCATGGAAGGTTATTTTGTGGCATTTTAGTTTCACTTCCTTGAACAAACTGCAATGTTTTGTTATAAACTAAACGCATTACCCTTTTTTAATAACAGTAAACACATCGTCAGCTTTCTCATCTAAATATGTCTGACCGCGGTATAGTTGAATAAATCACTTACAAACCATTTTAATGAAATTAGCAACATCAAAATATCACCACATTGCATACGTTCATTTGTAATAAAATAAAATCGGGGCATTACAACATCAAAAAGAGGGAGTTTAAGTTTTATAAGATGTTTATTATGGCATGCCAATTGTCACGAATCTTCCTGAAGTAGCAGGTAAATACAACCCGCATGCAATTGCAACATTTATGGTATTGGTTATTGTTAGTAGCTATATGCAGTCGTTAAGCATTATAAATAATAGATTTATCATGATAACACGACTGGCAGCTTCTTGAACTACTGTGCTTAAAATATTAAGTATTTGAAGTAATATTTTAATACGATAAGCAAAATGAATAATGTGTGCACAAGAAACGACTATTTAGGCTGCTGAAAACGTTGTAGTAAGGTAAAGGTAACAGTACTATTGAATGGTAGCAGTCAACAACAGGTTATTGTACGGAAGAGCCTTATTTGTGTTGTAAGCAAACTACAACTGAAATACATAAGCCACGCAATATTCCATTGACATATTAATGTTGAAATGTCAAAGGAGTGCATAAACACTTTCCAACACTGCAGATGGATATTTTGAATAATGCCACTTTAAAATCACAAACACATTACACGCAAGACAGCAATACGGTGAGGTATAAAAACTGAAAACTGCCCGACTGGTTGTGCTTTAAAATATGCATTTTTCAAACCATGACAAATAAAATCAAACATAAGTTATGAATAAGTTTAGATTGGAAAATAAGGTAAGACATTGGAAATCAATCGGTATCGTCAAAGCGAGACTTGTAAATCATTTCCCTGTGCCCAGGGTTCAAGCACCATGCTATGTCTTTCTCAGTCGTGTTGGTTCTTATTTTAAAACGGTCTCTGTCCCGTGCATAACACTCCCAACCACCTCTTCGAGCCTGCCGATATGCGAAAGACCATGCCACCATCGGATGAATCTCAACTTTGTCACAGAAGCGAACCTGCAAAAAAACATGCAAGATTGAGCAAAGTTTCCAAGAAATTCTGAAACCATGACAGTCATAAATAGCCTCTACAACTGCCTTAATCCTTTCTTAGCCCAAGGCAGTACATGAAGCAATTACGACAAATGGGCTACCCAAACAAGGATAATTAATATAACAAACTTTAAATCTACGTCACGTACTAAGGTAATTAGTTAATTACACTTCATTATCCTCTGCTCAAGTGTTTATTAAACCACAGCATAGCTACGGAACAACTGACTTTTATGTGTATAGGATCGAAAAACAAACACAGCCAAGGACAAAAGAATAGGATATCACCTATCACACTAAGATAATGTATAATACCATGTATTATAGTATATCATATATATAATAAACACTCGATATGCAAAATTGTAATGTTCAGCTTTGGAGTCTGAAATCAAGAAAGCATAACCAACATTTTACACTATAACATGTCACCTCTGATACATTAACATTATATATTAGGTATGTAAGTAATAGTATGCAATATAATGTGACATCACAAATCAATTCACCTTAGTTGGAGCTTTATAGAATTCTGCAGCGTAGTTTTCGCTTTTTGAAGGTTCTCTATCAGCTGAGTGCTTTCGATCACAGTGATTTTGAAGAGAAGGCCCACAGCTCGGGTTTCTTATTATCGTATCAACTTGTGTGCACTCGAATTGTTGGCCACACCTTACAAAATAATCCCAAAGTTTTGCTGATTCACTGCAAGATGGTGTATTTGGCGTGCTTGAATCCACAGTTTCTTCACTTGTAGAAAACGAATTATATGATTCAGAGCTCCATAGACCACATCTCGATGATGAGGACAAAGATGTTTCGGAGCACGAATTTGTTGAAAATACGTCGTCATTATCTTGATCAGTTTCTTGCTCGTCTTCAGAATCTGGATCAGACCAACCCAAGATGAAAGAAATCTGAGAATTTTCACAATGTGGCCGACTCACAGTGTTTTCTGTTTCATCATCAGATTCTGAGCTATGGGATGTTAGTTCTGAGCTTCCATAACAACTATCTATGCTCGGTTCTTTTACACAGTCGGTAGAATTTAAACAAATGGGGGTAATGCTGTTTGTATTGGCAGAAGTATCACTGTCACTTAAACAATTACCGCCAGACTTGTCATCAGATGATGGTGCGCTATTGTGGGGATGGCGGCGTGAAAAATTGCGAAGGCAAGTCCATGAACCATGCCTTGATGTGATGCGATCCCACAGAGAGAAATCATCAGAATCAGTTCCTTCTTCAGAGACTGGGCAACCACTCTCATCATCTTGTTCAGAGCACGTATCTGAACCAAGATAATTTTTTGAGTTATTGTCATCCGATTCCAATTCATCGTCCGATGAAAGGTAATCCTCGTCGGTATCAGAGACAGAGGATGTGGATATGTCTGAATCTGCATCGGAGTCAGATTCAGATTCAGATTCATAGCCAAGCAAAGTAGCAACAACAGGATTTTTTCTTCTGTCAATAAATTCTGTGTTTGAAAATTCATCTCTTGACTTATCAATCCCATTAGAAGTTGAAAAAAAGGAATTATTAGTTTCAGTAAAATACACTTGTTCGTTATCTTCTGGTGTACGCTGGTCAGACTGTATTTGCAATTCTTTTAAGCAATCCGAGCTCATAATAGTTATTTCTTGTTCCTTTGAATCGTAATTCACAGCAAACATCTCACCACCCGAAGATGACTGAATTTTGGAGCAGCTTAAGTGGTTTGGCACATCAGAAGTAACACTAACAGCACTAGAACAACTTCCAGCACATGACACATGAAGACAAGCTAAGCATGCTTGGGGAGGTAGCATTTTACTCAGTGAAGGAAGAATGGTTTCCTTCGGTTGTTTCGCAAATATTTCTTGACTTATACTGCAGTCGTGAAAAAGTCCAGCAGTATCTAGATCACCAGGCAAAGAAGTGAAATTACCTGTCAACTTGCAGGGAGCTTTGCACAGTGACTTGACCATCAGGCTTCCCATTCCTACAAAGTCAGTAGGCACACGAGAGCACAGTTCTACTTTATCCTTGGAAGAAAAAGCAACTTTTTCTAGGTCTCGGTTGACCTGATTTGCAGATTGCAATAAATTACCAGTGAAATATTCGTCCAGCTGTTTTGTTGGTGGGTAAGAAAACCTAGACTGTTCAATTTCAACACCTCCTACACTATCCAATCTCTGAATAGGAAATCGCTTTGAAATTTCCTGATTCTTAGACATGTAAAGACAATCCTTGACTTGGGTTGTTTCTTTTTTTATTTCCAAATTTATATCCCACGACTTTGATGCAGTTAAGGTATTGGATCCTTTTCTTGATGGCGGCGTAAACTTTAATAATGTCTTTGTCGTGGCTGGTACAGAATACAACCAATCGAGAATCTTTGACTTTGCAGGTTTTGCTTCAGACATTTCTTTAACCTTTCAAGTTATTTTTCAGTAGTAGAAACAGTCATATGATGATAGTGAGGCTTATGCAGCCATGTTGTGTTCACAAGCTTCCAAAGGTTCTTTTTAATTAAGTGGGTTTGGGGCAAACTTGGTCTCGCAGGAAGTGATTGAGGAGAATCAGGTAAGTTGTACACAGCCGAGTCTCTCGCAATGCAAAAGCTTAAAATGATGATGGAATAGACAAAAGCACAAAAACCAGCTTCTTGAGAATAAACGTTTTCTGCAACAATAAATATAACATAAATATAAAGATAGGGTTTAATGCAAATATATATACAGTTAAAGTCTATATCATAGCATAGTATACATGTAATTAATATAACTATGTCACAAAAATCAAACAAATTCTTTACTAGGCCTATTGTATAAAATAAAAATCAAGTAAAGTAAACAATGACTGAAAAGGCAAAAATATGTTACCCCTGCTATGAAAGTTACTGACATAGCTGACTTATCAGTACCAATGAATATTAGTGATCGACTGATTATTTATCCGCCACCAGCACTGATACTTTGCATTTTGAAGCATATCGGTATCAGCATTTTTTAATCTAGTGTCTGATATCAGATCAATTTAATTAAACCAGTTAATCTGGCTTGTTCTAGAAACGGTGCTTCCCTGTCTCTGGTGCTATCTGTCTAGATCAGGGGTGTCAAACTCAATCGAACCAGGGGCCAAAAGTCAAAACTTATTTAACGCCGCGGGCCGTAAGGATAAAACTTGATTGAACGTTTCGTGACAGGAGTACATGAATTGGAACAGGCAGCGAAACAACACCAAATTTTTTTGATGTTTTTGACGATTTTTGACTGGGCTATTTTTGATTATTTTTCTCTTACGTCATTATGTTTCATTCATCTCCTTGCAAAAGCATTAAAGAATTAACAAACAATAAAGAAAAAAGCAGCCCATATTGCAAGCGTTAGAATAAATCGATTTATTCTATCGTATGGTGGGGCAACTGCTGTGCTGCTGTATTGTGCGATTTGTAATATTCTTGTTTCTTGCTTGAAAAAAGTAAGTTATACTGTACAATGATCTCGCGGGCCGGAAATAGTTCAATGTATAAAATAACATTGCGGGCCAAGTTTTATTGTAAAGCGGGCCGGATGTGGCCCGCGGGCCGGGAGTTTGACACGTATGGTCTAGATAGTCAATCAGCAGTAAACTTTTTGCATGCACAGCTGTTTAACTTCCAAATTACATTATTTTCATTTGATGTTATGTGTTGATGGAGTAATACACAATACAAGCTGTCTGATAAGTATTTAAAAAAATTTTCAAAGAAAGTGATGCGTTTTGTATCAGTGGTTCAACATTTTGCGTTTAACTAGACTAAACTAGACTACAGATTAATTTCAGCTTCAAGTATCAATTTTAGTCTTCTTTGACTACTAATATAATACTAAAAAAAATACTCTTTAACTACTTTTAACTTGTGTTGGCTGGCTGGTACTACAATGGAAAAACAAATTACCAAAACTACCCTTTGCTGAAAGAAAACTACACAGTTCACATGAAACGATTCCTATTTCCAAATGTACACTTACAGTAAGAGTTTAACTAAATTTCAAATGTTCCAGGCCTTTTAACTAAATTATCCCTGTTTAAACATTTAGGATTTAGTTCTTTACGGAAAGACCAGTTAATCGCCTACATTGTCAGATTGGAGTCTAACCTAGCCTAGATTTTAACTAACAAAATTAAAATATTTAAAAAAAAAACTTACCGAAATTGAACATTAAAGAGGATTCTTCACTACTTGACAAGATATTCGTCATATTTTCACGTCAAAATAACATCGAACACATAGATGATATAATTCTTTGGTAACTTGCTTTCGTTTCGTTTGACAAAAAATTGGGTATGAGGCGGAACATATTGACGTTCGATACTTACGTTGGCGTTGACGTAACAGCGTTTCCAACTTTAATTTTATTTATATTTTATCAAGTGACGATTGTTTGTATTTTTAGATTAGTTTCCCAAAATTTAGCAAATGTTTTGGCCTGCTAGCTTCTTTACAACATAGTTAAAACAATAAAAAATTAAAAAAAATTAATTTTACACATTAAAAAATACGTTTTGGTATTTTATTACTTGGGTGTATATTTAAAATTTTTGATTGAAATCACGGGACAAAATTACTCCGCTCTCGGCACAAGATGAGTCAGTCACGTGACTTTGTTCTTCTTAATATGACGTCACCAGTTGCGTCACTTTGGTGACTATTATTGCATCATCCTTTCAAATATGGCTCGTGCGTTGTGTGACAAGCTCTATAAACAGGGTACGTGCAGTTATGTAATCATTGTTTTAAATTGCCGAAATCAAGTGAGTAGTGAGCTATGGCACTTACACATTGCATTGTGATATCACACCTTAAAATTGTTCCATCACCATAAATATGCTTTGTTGAGTGAACGCGTGGGAAAATTGTCCACAACTGACAACAAATTACTTTTCCAGAGCCAATCAACTAGAATTTTCTACGAACATCACTAAAATAAAGGCTTTAAAAGTTTTACCTACGTCAACTAGGCTGCGGAACTCAATCGTTTTCGTGAGTGTTGCGCAAAATCAGTTTTACGCCACCGAACGTTATAAAGCCGAAAATAAAGGCGCAGTTTCTTAATACTGAATGACAAAATGTGTTTACAATGTAGTTGCGTCACACACCATGAAGATCGCCTACACAGTTTTCAGGTCCCTTGCTGAAAATTTATCGAACTCAGTACCAATATCCAAACCCCTTCAGGGAAATTTAGGATGACAAAAGCGCTGCGCGCAAAGTCCCCACAAGCTCATATCAAGCCGCTCAAGTAAAAAATAAAACCCCGTTTATTTAGAAATTTGAAACGCGAGATATCTTACGCAATAGGATTAATATTACTGTTACTAATCATTCCACTTTCTGGAAACAATTGCGTTTTATCGGTTTCGGTTCTATGTTTTCCCTGAAATTGATTTTATGATGTCCAGTGTTTAGCAAAAATGCAAAATATTCCACTTTCAGTTTCAGAAGATCAACAATAAATTTGTAGATTTGCATAAGTTTGTTTAAATAAATTTGGAATATTTTGTATAAGCTCAGTGTACGTGGCTGGGAACATGTAGAAGCGTACAGTTACTTTATTGGTGACTGTAGACTTCAGATGTGTAAACATTGCTCTCAGCCAGTATGACTATAACTTAGTTGCCTTTGTTTGGTAAATATTTAACTTTGTTATAAATTTGCTTTTACAGCCAAATAAAATAAGCTTGTGGCCCATAATGATGTACCATGCGATCCAAGACAAGTTTGTCTGTTGACAGGCTAACGTTTCCTAAACTGCGACCAACACACCCTGTGGTAAACAACTTTGTTATGTCTGGGCTGCAAATCACGAAATACAGGTTGGTTGTCAACAAACTGCTTGACAGTTGTTTTGGTTTGTCACAGTGGGAAACCATTTCTCCTCGGGCAAAAGCGAAGTCAACAAGTGACGAAGTTACAAGTCTTTTTCCGTAAGTTCGAACAAAAATCGATGAAGCAATTTTAGTTTCGTATAAGCCTACTACAGGTCACAGTTGCTCGAACATAAGCGCGTTTTGGTTTGAATCTGAATGGAAGAAACACTGCGTTGTTATGTGCTACTCGCAATTTAAAATGACTCGCCAGTTCGGCACAATGACCGTGTTTACCTATTGTTCAGGATTCCACAGTAGGGGTAAAATTCCACTGTTGTATGTAAATGAACATTGTCTCGATTCTTTTGTGAGTTAATCCTATTATGTGATATCCAAGCAATGGTAAACAGTAAGCTAACAAAGCGACGTACCTCAGTCCACCACGACACGGGTAGCACCTGTACATCACAGTCGTTAAACATTAGCCACTGCCTGCTGCTAGTAATTATAATAAGTGAGTGAAGAGATGAACGAGTAACACGTTAACTGAAAGCATTTTATTTCCAACAACTCGAGTTCCAGCACAACATACGGATAATTTTTGTCAGGGACGCGTATTTTCTTTTTTATCATAGGGTAGGCGTAATATTAACACTCAAATGTCGTCTTTAAAATCTCACGTGATTACGTCACATGTGCCCCTTAAAAGACACATAAATAAAATCACATGAACGCGGCCTATGACTACGAAAGAACATTAAGCAAGTATAAAGGAAAAATAAGAAAGAACGGCCACTGTAGAATATGAGAGCAGGCAGAATGATTCACACTCAGTAAAGCATTGATGTAGCAATGCGATGGCAACAACGCAAAACTATTGACGACCAAATCTCTTCTCACTCTTGCGCGACACCGTGTGCAAGATGGTTCGCTACCTTTCACCGCTGGCAGCGCTAACAACCTGTTCGGTGCCAATTGACCGAGTTATTATTTGAAGTCCGTGAAATATGGCATCATAAGAATTGTACGATGCCATCATCTTCACTTGTTTATATCAATAAACCTGGTGTCCATGATAAGGAAATATCTTCGAGGCAAAGGTCTCGGCGCGGGAGACAAAACGCTGAAGACCTGAACACAGAACATCAGCTGGAAATTATGTAAATAATTGACACCACAGCACACTAACTACAAAACTCTGGCCCAAAAAATTAAGCAACTGTGAGATAAAAATCACAAAAAATCGGAAAATATTGCATTAAATGTAAACTTTACGGAAGAAATAGAAACAAACCTGGTTGTCAACGTCAACATTGGTAACAACAACAAATCCGGCAACGTTAGTTTCAATAAGATTTTCATCCAACGATTCAGCCATACTTAAACTTAAGATGTGATGAACTAAGTCACGACCAGGCGTGACGGGAACCAACTTCGTGTGGGTGTCTTCTTGTTCCACCCCTGAGATAAGTTGTTTGCAGATATGCATCAAATACACATGATCATATACACATGGGATAATATACATACCTACTTTGTGTTAAAAAGCCTCAAATTATTTGCAGCTGAACAAATAACATATCATGACAACTTATGATTCAGAATTATCAAAATCCATTTAAAGATAACACGGTCCAGACACATCATCATAAAGCAATCAAATGCAGAAAGTTACCAAGTGGTAGACAGGAGTCCGGCAAAGAAGGAGCTCCAATTTTAAACAATTCTACATCTTGAAAGCTCACGTCAAATGCATGAGGAAAATAAATCTTCCGAGGCCCATAGAAATATTCCTTAATTTTAGAATCTCGGTAATCTCTTCTCACATCTCTTGGTCGTTCAACAACACCTTTATGAAGGAAGGAACGTTACGTTACGCAATACAAGCACTATTTGTATTAAGAAGCAGAGAACAACTTGTAACCAAACATACATAATAAACTGTGTTAACATCAACATAGCACCGGCATCTTTTGTTTTTCCATTTAATATTTTGCACGTAATCTACTTCATACTTCATTTACTCATATCAAAAACCACTACTTTGAAGTGAAATTCTAAGTCACCTGGAGATTTGGGTTGAAGAATGATGTTAACAAAGTCTGGTAGGTCCCTTTTCAAATCATTGTACAAGCGTTCGCTGTCAAGCACTATCACAACGTCCGCTTCAAATGACTGAGCTGCGTGGAGGAGACATTGATAGCCTTGGCCTTTGATCCATCCGCAAGTGTTGATAACGCAGCCGCTGTGCTTTATTAACCTTGGTAAATTGCTTGTAATTAGTGCGCTTTTATATAACTTGGTACATATTACGCATAAATTGGGTTAAGTGTAATGCAAGTGACCGCCTGCTAATTACATTTTTGCACTATAATAAATGTATGATACATAAATAAAGACAGGGGTGGTCAGTAACATGGAAGTTCTACTCAGCCTACCATTTTAGCTATGTACTGATGTACTCGAGCTGTTTTTAGCTCAAGATTCCTGTTAAGCTTGATGACATGAAAAGTGCAAGTACCTGTTGTAGTCACATTTTGCATTGAAAACGTCGGCAAGTCGGGATATCAACGTTTCATACAATTTTATATTACCATTAGGTGAGGTATGCCCAAAATGGTAAACCAGGGGAACCTGGAAACAAAATGTTTTCAAAGAGTTATTTATAACACTGATAAATTTTGCACTTTAAAGTGGAGTGCTACGATTAAATACATGCACATTTTTACAATCACGCAGAGACATCAGAAACTCAAAAATAAAATCGGTACAGCAATTAGTTTTAGGTACATCATACTTTCAATTCAAAACCATCCACAGGATCAGCCGGTCGTTCAACAGTCAGAGCTCCAACAGTACCAGGAATTGAAACTCCTCCTTGGCCCACGTCAAGATCAAGGAGGGTGGTCTTCCTCCCCATACGAACAGAGTAATTTAACAAGATCCTGAAATATTCCCAAAATTGGGGACTTAAGTTTATTTTTTACTTAAGTAAAATTATCACTAAAAGTATCGTAATTAGACAAGTCGTTTATTTTTATATCAAACTATTATTCAAGTCAGTGGTTCCCAAAGGCAATTCAACGAGCTTAAGACTCTGAAAAGAGTTGCCAAGGGTTTTGAGTGATAGATGTAAATAATGGAGGAACTATGTGCAAGTGAAAATTATTATATCTAAATTATCTAGCTTTGCACTGGTTCCATTACAACTCACTAAATTCATTCACGTCACAATATAGCAAACAGTTATTAATACATAGTTTGATTCTTTGCTATAAATTTCATTGTGTGTTCTGACAGGTTTCTTGGAAGGTTGAATAGTCTTAATAAGTTCTGCAGTCGGAAAAGTTAGGGAACCACTGATATAAGAGAATGGGGACAAAGATTTCACTTTTTACCTACATACTGTCGATTTTCCCACATCTTGTGGTCCAACTACCATTATCCTGGGACCCCGTATGTCCTCTTGATCAGCAGTCTTACGCATCTGCTCACAAGCGGCGTGCGTGTTCAAGTATATTATCATGGGCGTATCCTGAATTGAAGACATAAGCACCACAATGACAGCATGATTATTGTTTTCATTCCAGGGTTTGAAAACGGGATGTCAGTTACCCGACAAAGGTAATAAAAGACTGTTAACATCAATTGACTACGTAGCTTCCAAACAATTCTTTGTTTACGATAACATTAACAATTTCACTTAAATTGTATTCAACTACCTTTGACACATATGCCGCTTCATTTTTTCCAGTGAGACGAATCGAACAACCAAACCAAGTAAACACAGCAATCTTGGCACCAGATTCAAAAATGTAAGACCTGTTATCCAAAAAGGTTAGTACTGTACAGTGTCAGCAGCTGTATATTGTAAGATCAACAAATACATTGTAATCTAGAAAAAATATTCTTTAATATTGAATATATACAAATAATACAATAGTGTTTCACAATTAATGTATATTAATAGTTTAGATTATACACATGTTTCACATGTAATGATATGAAATATAATATCATCTGCATGTACATTGCAAGTAACATAGAGATTTTATAACAACTACATGGATTATAATTCGACAATCCACTTCCAATATATACCAAATGATGTAACCTACCGTGAATGGACAAGCTCTGTTCCAAAGAGCTCAGCACTGCCATCTAGCAGAACAAGTTTAACCCTTTGATTTGTTTCAACTTCAAACCTTAGCTCATTGTCTTTTGCAAGTTTGAAGTCTTTGACCACAGAATGGTCGATACCTTTTTCATCAGCTTTTGTGACACTCATATCTATTGTCAGGTCAGATAATAAACTTCTCCTAGCCTACCAAATTTAACACGGACACAAGTTTAATGTCAAGACATTTGTCAGAGAACTTTGCAACAAATAAACCACATGTTGGTACAAGAAACCACTGCTTGCATTAAAAATGATAGCACACAAGTGAAGTAGTTAAAAGATTGTACGCATGCTTCATGGAATAAAGTCATTACATAGAAACTAAGACAAAATGTCTATGCAGATAAAAGCAGTATATTTTCATGATATCAAATACACAGAAATCATACAAAATTGGCAGAAATATCACTGAAAACCACTGTTGAACACATTGAAGATTCAACAAAATTTAAATTGTTCAAATTACTTTCCCAATTAATATCAGAAATTACTTGTGCTATTAATAAGCTGAATGGTTTTCAAGTCAGTAGAATGCTGCCTTGTTTGCAGAACTGCTACTAACGAAGTTAAAATATTTAGTTATTATAATATTCATTTATTTATTCCATTCTCGGCATGAGGAAAGACATCTTATGGGTAGATAGGAGCAGGGAGAGATTATGACTGTGTGGCTAGAGGATTCTTCAAAATGATGATAACCGAATCACCGCGGAGAAACATCTTGCTGATGAAACGATCTCGATTAACTGGTTGTTGCTTCTTCTTGCCCTTGCCGGACTTTGGCGTCTCGGTCCACATCTCCTTGATGTTTTCAAGCACCATGTTGCAGTGACGATCGAACGCTTTTACTCTAGCCAGAAGCTTACGATTGTTACGGCAGTTTATCAAAATCTGAGTGTTGTTCTTAACAGAATCTGTCAACACTGACAATGGACCGGTTTGAAACTCTTCCTTTTCCATCGCTTCCAGTTCATCGTAACTCATCTCACTCTTTGGTTTTGAAGCCATTCTGATATTTAAACTGATAACTCAGCTAATAAAATTCCTAAAAGCAAAATATTATAAGGATTTACAATATTTATTCTATTAAATCAGCATTTAGAATGCTACCAAAGGTTTTGCAGTGCACTTGCACAAGATATATTTTTCATGCGTTAGTGTGCAAGAAACTCTACTTCATTTCTTTTGCTTAGATAGCTTACCAGCATTACACTTTTTGCACAAATCATCGAAAACTCAAGTCAAGCTTAAAAACAATGTTTTTACGAGGTGAGTGAGTACGAAGTAATGAAACTCAAAACAATCTATATGTAAAAACTGTAAAATTTGTATTATAATTAATGCAGCACTGTGAACAGTCGCTTTGCATGATTGAACAATTATAGGTCTAATGGGCATTCTAAGTGAGTGAGTGAGTGAGTGACTCAAGATCTTTGGCGTGACCTACAGTCAAGCGGTGTAAAATCATTTCGACCTTGGTATCGCATGCAGCAAATCAAGTCTTGGCGCAACCGCACGTAACTGGGACATACGCTGTAGCCTAGCCCTGATGCGTAGTCAGCTACCACTACACGATGGACAGACCAAAAAACGAAAATGTTTCACATAGGGTCGAGTAGCCAGTGTACGATAAAACACTCTATTTTGCCGATTCAAACCCAAATAAAACAAGTTATACCCAATGTACAACAAAAAAATTTATACCGTCACATGAAAAATTTCATCCTGCATAACATACTTTATACAAACAAACTGCATCATTCAGTCGCAAAATTTTCAAGTAATTGTAACTTCGTTGAAGTGTACTCAGTTTTTCCTAGAATGGACCCAGTAAATGAAACTTCTGCCAGTGTACGAAAACCAAATTTTTCAGTTTCACTTGTATTTGTGCTGAGTTTGCCATTTTCTGATTGGTGGGTTTTTTAAACATAGACATCAGATGTTTTCAGTATTACATTTTTGGACGATTTTTTAATTGTACATTCAGCCTTAATCTGCAAAACTTTTCTTCAAACATCACCAGAAAATATCAGATACACTTGACACATTATTTCTGTCATGTAGTGGTTGAAGACTTGGTCTACGACGCATAGCAAACGTGAAAACGATCAGTATGGCGGGAAGTTACTTTAAATATATACTAAGATACTAATATCTTTAAATTTAACATCTTTAAATATATACTAAGATAAGACATATATAAGATACTTTAAATAATCCAAACAAAATAATCGTGTCTAAGCTAAGTTCAATTAGTACTGTTACTATGGTACTGATAATAATGCATTTTTCCATAGTCGATCTTTTTCGTACACTGGCTCCGCCACAAAATTCAGACCCAAGCAGAGAAAAGTTATTTAAACAATCTACAGATAAGATAACTCCGCAAAAAAAGAAACAGAGCAGAAATTAATGCACAAGTGTGTAAAAAAGAGCTGTCTAACTCGTTTCTTTCGTGAAATATTACAGCTTTTGTGCTGAACATTGAATTTCTTTTTATGCTTGAAAATGAGGTTTTACCAAGGTGGGTGAGTTTGAAGTAATGAAACTTAAAACGTATTTTACGGAAGGATTTATTTAGTATACAGTTAGAAAATGAATCTTGTTTACTACTTGCAAAAACTCCATTGAACCAAAAATTAGGTCTAGTATACAAGTACAAAACCACAGGATGCCTTTGTATAGTAGACCCCGCTACTCAAATTGTGACGTGATCTGGTTGTGCAGTTGTATACTAAACTTCAAAAATTAATATTAAGATAGCAATTGTTTGGTAAAATTCGGACACTGGGTACTTTTGTAGACTGGCTATCCGACCCTATTTTATGCAGGATGAAATCCTGTATGTGATAGTATAAATTTTGTTGTTGTACGTTGAGTATAACTTGTTATATTTGGGCTTGACTCAGCAATATTCAGTGATTTTTCGTACACTGGTTGGCTACTCGACCATACTTTTCATTCTGTAATATTGTGATATTATTAGTATTACGCTGACGTGGCGGAAATATCTTAATGGCACACTTAGGCTATCCGGCGCACTGATAGCAAGCTTTCCAGTAGGGTGGAAGACTACCGTATATATGTATACGGTACGGCAGTACGGGTACAGCGAAATGGTAGCTTATTTTCTATTTGGGCGGTAGGCCATGGAAAAGTGTTGTTTAAACTGTTATATCATAATTTTTTGGAAACTAATGCCTTTCAGCCTATCTACACTGTAAAAAATCTTTTCTAATTATAAGTCAGTGAGACAATTGAGACTAACTAGCCTATAAGCCATACTTTTCGTTGGAAGACTAACTATTAGTCTCAATTGTCTCACTGACTTATAATTAGAAAAGATTTTTTACAGTGTACTAATTACCAAGTCCTTAGGTCTTTAATTTTAACTCCTGCTCCATACTCGGTTTTGATGAAACATTCAAACTCCGTCTCCGTCATCAACTCTGTCTATTTTGTCCCTCCAACTCAGCGGCTTGAACGCACGCGCAACGCTTTTAAGCCGCTACTAATTGCAAATGTTACAAAGAACGTGCACTCATATCGTTTTAGCCTAAGCGAATTAAATAATGATTCACATTATTGCAATAATAACAAAACATCATAAATAACCCAAAATAATAACAACAACCTAATATTAACTGCAACGGTAAGGTAGCGCCCTGGTTGTCATTACAATTTACAACTCTAATTGTTAAGATGAACGATATGATAAGTTACTTCCAAAAATCAATTTATAAATCCACGGCTGCTAACAACCTTTGGGTGTGAGTTTGCCACATCTCTTTGGCTGCTACTAGCTAGGACCATCCCCTTCTACAATATAACCAACAACTTACTGGCAAAAGGAATATGAGCTTTTAAATAGTATAACTCGGGAAAAGTTAAAACAGCTTTGTTGTACCAAATAATTGCAAGAATTATTACAAATGCAGCATACTACATATTTTTATTAAATAAGAACATGTTTCGGATCTAACACTGGTCCTTCCTCATGGTATAAACGATGTGTAATATATAAATGTCAAAGTTTTAAATAGCAGCTTAAATTTCTCTATCGATCCTATATTCTGAACTAAAGTTCGACTGGCTGAATTTAGGTTGACCTCTTTGGGTTGACGTACATTTGTAATTTGCAATTATGGTAAAGCCTTTTACTTACCATTCAGAACACGAAAGACAGGGTTTTTCTTTAGAATGGTGGGAAATCACTTCAAAATCACTCGATTCGAGCATATCCTTATTCTCTGTCGTAATCAGAAAAATTTTGGGATGCTGTGGCTAATGACAATATCAACCTTTCATACTTAAATTTCCACACCTTTTTTGCAGACTAAAATAACTAAAAGAATCAAGGCAACTAAAATGGTGGCCACCGTTTTTGTTCAAAAACGTTTACCGGAGTATTCGTCTTTGCGTATCTATTGGCCTTATGAAGCCAATACTTAGCCTATTAACTTATACACGCAAGCTTCCTAAGCTCCACAAGAATATTCTAATGATAATTATACATTGGCCGACAGAAACAAATTTAGATTTAGCCCTATTTTCACTAGGTGTGGCTTCTCCTGCACACAGTCACAGCAAAACGTGGCGTACAGTTGCATTGTTTGCTGTAGAAACTTGAAATTTGGTGACTTTTCATAAAAAATGTTCAGCTATCTGTCCATGTTTGTTTGATAAAGTTGGATTTTGTAATTTTTGAGATATTGTCATATTTTCATAATTTTGCTCTCTCTCCGCACTGAAGCGTATCGTTTTCGTTTACTCATTTACGCACCACTACCTCGACTAAATATTCTCTTGTGTTCTCTTCTCGCGATCAGCTGGTTTTCCGCACAGGAGGACGCGGCGTAACAAGAAAAATTTCTAGAAATGTATCACTAGTAGGAATACTTAATTTACACTAAATTCACTTTCTTTAGTTTTACAATTATGATGTATACAGGAAGCCAGATGTTTTTGCTACTAACCTGTAAAAACCCGATCAGTTTACGACGTATAGTTTTCGAGTAATTAACGATTGAAAATGTGTGTGCAGTGTCGGCCACACCTAGTGAAAATGACAAAGTCGCGAGCCCGGTTTGGATAGGGTTAGTGGTTGTTATCAGCTGGTTTTAATTAGCAAATTATATACCATTATTATTTTCATGCACGCTTTAAAACTTTTTACTTTGTCACTCTTATACCGTGCTTGAGCGCATGCTTATTGCAACTGGCCTTTGTTTTTTGTTATCACCGCACTAATGGCAAAAACAAAGTGATTGAATGAGCAACATCTAATAAACTGTACTCTTTATTGTCGACCATTAAGTACTTCCACCATTAAACTGAGGGAAAATCCAACAAAAAGCCTGACCAAGAACACCATCATAAAACACTTGGGACAGATTTTGGTCCAAATATGTTTGTACTCATCTGATACATCAACACAGCAAAGTATTACCCATCGGTTTCAGAAACACACCCACTTGCCAATATATTGATATTAAGCCTATAGTTGCAATTCTTGACTGATCATGCAAGTCTATTTTGGCTACATTTTTCTTTTAAGCAAACATGATCACTGTCTATCGATTAGCCTAAGCTTATAAGTTTGTGTGGTTAGCTTGAAATAGGTCTATATTAGTTTCAGCAATAATTTGCATATTTTGCAAAAAGCAATAAGGTAAAGATGTCTTAAAATTGGACTCAAGTTTTTTCTTGAAACGTCAGATTGACCCAATTAGATTTTAGTTTTATCAGTTGTTGTCGAGTGCTGGGATCGTTAATTTGTTCGTAAGTTGTCATCATCGGAAGGCCAGTGCCTTTTTCAGTGCTCTTCCAAGGAAGGGAGAAGTTCCAGCTCCGCCATTTTAAGAGCATTTTCAAATGGACATTGTCGTTCTCATCCCAGGGATAATACATTAGCGGAAATTTTCTTCCATTTTTCATCAAAACCGGCTTTATTCTTGTATGACCTAATTTTTCTCGTAATATACCTGCGTTAAAAAAACAACAATTTTCATGGAATTCATTTTACCTTCTTATTTTGAGTGTAAGCCTATAACAGTAATTTAGCAGGATTTGGAATGCACGAGCCGTTCGTGAAGACTTTTGTACATTTTGAGTGCGATCTGATAATGGAAATATTTTGGCGTCACTGACAAAAAAAGAAAATGCATAACAGCACAAAGTTTTTTTATTAAGCAGATTTTACAATGAGTAGGCCTACTGTTCATATATGACTATTTTTGACAGTAATTAGCCTATATGAGTGGCTTTGGACTAGGCTACCATAGTCCATTAGTACAATAGTCGCTTTTGTGGTCATCAATTTGCTAAACACGATTTGTTTTAGTCGAATTTGTGAAGAAAATCGCTTTTAATGCATTTCCAATAAAGCGATATGTCCTGACTTTTTCATTTGCGAAAAAAACTTTTCCCTGGCAGTTGGTAGCGGATAGAGAAAAGGAACTTACGCCAATTCACCATCAACTTTCAAGCCTACCCTATTTCATTTGGTAATGATGAAATCAAAAGTTATAAATTCTAAAAGTACTGCGGATTAAAACCTATAGGGGCAAGTTGCAAGTGTTTGGCCGACCAGGTTGTAACTTGTTACCAGTGTTAAGTATCAACGCTTATTGTTGAAATTACTTGTTTTGACATAAACCGTCCAACAAAACTTGAATGAATAAAATTCGGACACAACTCGTCTATATTGAGAGCTGATAAGTTGCGCACTAAAAGATTTGATTTTGTCCATAATTGCCTTCTAAACTACAATTAAATGGGCCAATAAATTTACTATGATGTATATGCACCACAATTTTACAACTTCTCAGTATATGAGTTACGGCTTATAGGCCTACACTGGCGGCAAGGTGGGCCTAAGTTACAACAATAGAATCAATTTTTAAAATTAAATATTTTAAGCTATGGCCGCAAATAGAATAATTATAATTGTTAAGTGAAAGACAAATGGACCACACTTCTTAACACTGAATATGTCTGATTTAGGTAAACACTTTGCTAAAAATATGATGTTTTCAAAAATCGTTACAACATATCCTATATATAGTCTGCATGTAAAATGAGAAGCCTTGAATGCATTTGGCGAAAATATATTGTATCATACATATTTTATTTCAAAACTGTGATCCACGGCGAACCTGTCCCCTATTATCTTGTCATCTCCACAAACACTTTATAATTCAAATTCAATAATCTTTGACAGATCTAAAAATATCCAACACCTGTAAGCTATACTCTATAGTCTATACCCTTTGACCTTGAAACATAATAGGATATTTTTGTTTGCAAATTGCATCGGCAGTCAACGCATTCTGCAAGGCGAGATAATAGTAATAATTTTTCTAATTCGTTTTAGTCATTAAGCGCCTATCTTTTTGCGATTAATGGATTTATTTGTTTTTATACACGAAAGGAATTTTAGGCTACTTCCACCAAACATAAAACGCAATGGTGGAAAACGCATAGAAAATTCTTACTGCTTTCTCTGAATAATTAAAGCTTTACTTCCTATCCAATTATTAGGTTAACAAATACCCGTTATATAGACGTCTTCAAGATGAAAATCCCCTTTCTCAGTCACTTCAGACATACAATACAAGTCTTGCAAAAGAGGCGGGCGTAAAGTCCACATTCCACCATGGCAAAACGAAGGATAAAATTTGCCAGAATATTGTTGAGGACTTACATACCTAAGAATTAAGTTGAAAAATCGTCATTTGAAAAATTGGCTTCATATCTTTTTTTATCAATTTGCGTAAATCTATTAATGTTATCAGTCTGGTGAGCCTATTCTCTACGACGCTTTGTATTCGACAGATTTTTCTGTGAAATCTCTCCGTGCAGTAGGCTTACTATAAAGCGGCATTTAAGAAAAGTGAAATCAATATATACAACTTGGTGATGTGACAATATATTAAAAGCTATAAACCTACATAGTTTAACCGACGCTTGAGTTTGGAGCAAACACCACTATTTCTTTAACTTACCATTTGTTTTTGGTATGTCTATTTGGTTTTGATTGTTTGTTATACAGAAAACCACAGTATAAGTCATAAGCTTCAACCCGGATCCGCTGAAACCAAGCATTGATGTTCAAAATGTTCATGACGCAATCATCGTCTGTGACCGTGAGAAAACGCGTCTTTAAGTTAGTTCTTAGAAACCAACCAAAGGCGGCCAATACCTGCAAGCAGAGATACATTAATACCACACAATTCCTCAACGGTTTTTGACAGTTTGTTCGGTTGAGTTATTAATAATGTACTGTATAGACTTAATTAGCGCTTGGTTTATTATATAATTTTATATAAAAAGTTGTACCTTTAGCGGTAACGCGCGGTAGGTATCTTGTACGTTGCATTGAAGTAAATCACCAAAAATTTGATTTTCTTCTTCCAAATAACTTTGCGTCTGGTTGGAATTAGTGGTTCCAACTAGGAAAATAGTGGCAAAAGTCATTCCTTGAATAGATTTGATAAAACCCCAGGTCTTTCTGATGACTTGTCTTCTTTGAAAGTTTTTTGGAGCAGATTTTACCAAGAAAATCATGTCCACAGTGTGATTGCTGAAATGATTCCAAGGCTGCAGAAAACCGCCAAATCCACAATTTGCTTGCGGCTTTGGTACCGATAGATATTTTTGAAACTTTGCCGGAAGCACTTGAACGCTGTTTTCGCTATCTTCTGACGAATATGACGATGAGTTGTTAACCGGAAGAGTACACTTAATGACCCCTCCTGGGGGCTCCGCTTTCGAGTTAGCACTTTCAAACGTTCGTATCCAACGTGAAACCGGTGGAGTATACAAAACATGACGGTTCCTCGTCCTTAGTTCTCCGTCAATTGCAGTTGTATTTAAATTAGTAAAGGAAACTCTACTGGGTTTCAAACTGCGATGAAGAGTCGTGTTAACTTCAGTGATCTTCCGCTGAAAGGGTCGTTGGTTTAAGCTGCTTGAAAAATCATGTTTTATTCCAGTCTCTTGTGCGGCCAATGTAGGTGGCAAACCTTCGTACCATCCAGTCTGGAGCTTTTTTTCTTTTTCATCTTTGACGACATCTTTCCCTATTTCCAGCTGTCTGCTTATTTCAAAATGAGGCTTCAAAAGTTTTTGGAAGATGGTCGAGTCGTTGTCAATTGAGTTCAAACTAAGTCTTAGAGCTTTAGCTTGCTTAAATTTACCCAAACAGCTTTTGTAATAACCGCCGGTTATGATGCCAAAAACTAAGGAAATTGAACCCAATAGAAAAAACCTAATGTTGGTTAATCGCAAGCGGCGACGTGAAAGCATTTTTCAGGAAGTTCTGCATAAAGTACTTTTCAGAATCGTTCAGCACTTAGTAAACAATAGTTGACTATTTTTCCGTTTACGTTTATCATCTCATCTCACCAAGAAAGGTTGAACCTAAAATCTTTTCAGTTTCTTAATTCATTCATAAATATTCATTCAAAGTTGATTCATTCAGGAACCCCTGCAAATCATGGCTAAGTAGCCTAAAACTTTTCCTTTTACAGTAGAGAGTTGTGTAGGTTATAACAAAGCGGTTCACAGACCTTACTAGTAGATTAAAATACAAGCCAGCAAAAGCTGGATAAACCTTTGTGGATTAAATCTTTTTCCCTAAACATCTGTACCTGTTCCCTGAATAGCAAATCAACCTAATGTCCTTAATCATTGTATTACCGCTTTTTCTTTCGATATAGGCAATATCGTTTAAATTCCGAATATTGATTTTTCTCTCCTGTCGTCACTAATTCCGTCAGCCAAAATATAGGTACAAGACGCGGTTACAGCTTATATCCCAGCTATCTATATCTGTGACTGTGTTCCATGGAGCTGTGTTACATTAATCTTTCATGAGTGCTATTATGAAAAGCCGAAAATATCACCGCTTTTGCCGAAAGAAAGATTAACTTATTTTTTTAAATTTTTACTCAACTCATAACAAGCCGAAAGCAAAATATGCCTTAAATTTTAAAATTTAATAAATTTTTTAATGCCCCTTTTATTACATTTTTTTCCTTTGCAAACTTCTTTTTAAACTTTCCCTGGTTTGAGAAGACTAGTTGTCCATTTGTGATTGGAACTGCCTTATTCGTAAACAACAAGTATCAACCAACAGTTTCTTCCGTCTACTTCTTTACTCTGCTTTCCATGTTCCATAGTAGTTTCATGAAAGCTAAGCATCAGTTTGACAACTAGGCTATCCATTCAAACTTCGGTCTTCTTCGCTTGGTTTATGCTTTTGTTTTCATAACACTTCGTAAGTGTTGAACCGGGAATTGTTTGACTTGTTTCACAACATCTTAAAGCCACTCAGACAACCGGTCTTTAACCACCACGTCAATCTTTCTCACACATCCTAAACTGAAAGGCGAAAACAAATTAAGTTGACTTTTCGGTGTCAATAATTTTTGATTGCCGGTTGGTATAGTGTGGGATTATCAACATAAACTGTCCGTAAATCAGCCTTGATTGTGTATTCTAATCGATAGCGCTTCCTATAGACTCGTAACTGTAGGCTAAATTATATCAGGGCTGTAAAGATAAACTATAAAGTGTTGAAAAAGATTGGGTTTGATTTATTTTACTTTCATCTCCCATTGATAAATAGATGAAAGAGCACAACATAAAAGGCTTGTCATAACAATCACATAGCGAGGTTAGAGTTTGGCACTCACCAAACTATCCACTATTCATTTGTCAAAGTCTCTTTAAAAAAATTTCCCTTTACCATGTAAGTCGACAATCAATACATTGAATTTTTACAAAATTACCTATTTACGCTTCGAATTTATATCTCTTGTTGACAGGCCTACATGCTTTACTTTGCAAATTTTTGCCCGAACTGTCTTTACTTAATTCCAGCCACTAACAACGGCTCTTTACATTGGTTGTACTTTATATATTTTCAATATGGTCTGACAGTTGTCACCTGTGTATGGAATTGTCATTCGTAGTCGAAGACTTCTCAACACTTTTACACACAGGCTAGTCTACGGGCCGGATATCCGCGTGAGAGTGGAGTATTGTGTAATCTGATATCATTAACATTATAATATAATGATATCATTAACATATCATTATAATGATATCATTAACAAGATGCATTATTAAACCTGCAAATTTCACTGCCGTCGTAGAAAACATTAAATTCGAAAATGACGGATCTCATGAAACGGCCACAAAATCTTAGAAATTGAATAAAAAACTAAAACTCAACTAAATCAATGAAAACGCAATTAAATTTTACTAAAAATTTCAAAAAATTAATTTTAATTTATTTAAAATCTTGTTTATTAAGAAAAATTAAATAAATTTAAATAGGTTTTAACATTGATATAAATTTAAATCAGGCCAAATTAGGCCTAGTTAAGAATTTTAGGAATCTTTATTTTTTGGAGATTTTAGCGGCATATAACCTAAACTCATGACTATTACAACAGCTAGCAATACCTAACCAGGGAACAGGTAATTAACTTCATGCGTAACAACTATAGAACCAGTTTTTAGGGATTTGGGATATTATCACTAGATTGGACATGTGGCCGTTAATTTTGTCAAAATCGACGCCACACCATTGCATTGGTCTGTGGACACAGACATGACATATCAATATTAGTAAGAAAAATATATTTCTACAACATTGCAGACTGCAAAGCATTGTAAATTCATTTTCGGAAAACAATAAAATATTCCACTAATTTATTTAACTTAATTTATGTTGTATTATTGATTTCTAGGACCACAAAGCCTTTCCAACTTTACTTCGAACAAATTGTCCCATCTCACCCAACAAAATTTATACACGTCATCAACCGGCATTGTTACGCTTGAATAGTTCAATAACAATACCCACACGTTTGGTGGGCCAGGAAAGTCTCCAAGTTTAACAGCCGCTGAGGATTTTTTCAAGACCAAGCGCGGATAACACTCATAAATTGTACAGTAGGGTATGCTATAGAATGCGCAAAGATAAGGGTTACCTCTGTTCCACAACGTGCGGATAGGGCCTAGCGCGATTTTCATTTTCTGTGCTTCATTTTTCGTAGGGACTGGGCCTATTTTACCGTATGTTGGTCACGCAGCATGTTGTTAAGTAGATTTAAGTTAAGTTTAGGTTACTAAGTTATAAAACTTAGGTTAGCTTAACAAGAAACTCTAAAAAATAGATTTGGAATGACCGATTTTTTTCCGTTGAAATAGTGTCAGCCAATTTAGTGCATGCCAGAATTTGGTGTCACAATTGGTCATCTGGCACCCCCCAGATCTCGGCGAAAACTGCCATACTCTGCAATCAGGCAAATTTTTTTATCTTCACGTCGATTCTCAATAAATAAACAAAGAAAAGTGGTTGTTTGAATGCCAGTTTATAATAAATAAACAAAGAATTGAAGCTTCAGTGTACGCCAAAGTTTGTTTATTTGCATGCACGAATTTTCATGGAAAACTGTCAAACCTTCCCGTCGGGACAGTTGGGGTAGCAGAGATCAGGAGATCTAATACTAGACTGCAGGGTCCTGTATGGAAAGTTTGCTAGCAATTTTTTACAGCAGAGAGATTTATGTCTAAAGTTTAGAGTCTAGGCTATGTTTTACGCCACGCTAGAATTAAAACTATTATTTTCTGGTGCAACTAATTGCTATTTTACCAAATAGAGCTGATTTTAAGGCAGTTGGTTTCCCCTGTCACCACCACTGTCAAGTTATAACTAGCAAAAGGTGAAACTAAACGGAATTTCGCTGCACTTACAATCTTTGTATGTATGTTTCTTGTGACATTTTGTGAGGCACTGGAAGTTAGGGCTGTTTTCAACAAGAACTCGTGCATACAAAGTCACAAACTTTGGCGTGATGGTGTGCTCTGAAGCGTAATTTTTTTGTTTGTTTACTATAATTTGGTGTGAAGATAAAAATGTCCAACGTACATTTCGATGAACCTCGTACGTGCAGGTGCCACACTTTCCACTACGGTATCTCGGCAATCCGTAGTAGAAAGCAGCTTAATGTTAATATTGTGCACAAACAAAATCTTTTCCATGTTGCTTGTCTTGATTTGTAGTTTTCATTCTCTTGAGCAAAAAAACGTGAACTTGACAAAGACGTTCATATTCTGCACACAAAGTTAACTTAATAACTGAGAATGACTGGTCAACTGACTGTTTGAGTTAATACACTCAGCTAATTCACTGAGCCTTATGCAGGTGTGAAGGTCTACCATGCTATTTATACGTCAGGATAGGCAACTATTTACATCTAGCAATTTTTTCTCGCAGAAAATATACTTATATTATTATTGGTTTTACTTTTTAGAATCAAAATATTTTAACTTTTTTATTATATATACTTTTGCAGCTTTGTATATAAAATATAGCATCATTGTACTTATGCAATGTTTAATTTTGTAATTATACTTGCTGCAATTCTGTTTCAAACATCACCGTCGCAAGCGGGAAAAGTTATTTATGCTGTGAACGCAGGAGGCGACAACCATGTTGATTCAACTGGCATAACATACCTGTGAGTATAAAATTCTGTAGCTATGTGTAATTATATTTTTTATAGACTGAAATTTATAAGCTACGGTTGGACATAATCATCTGTATAGTTGTTACTATGGCATCAAATTTGAGAAATTATGACCCTACCACAAAGATTTAACCACGATCTTACTCAATGATTTACCCATGAATTACCAACTTCTGGAATTTTAATAAAAAAGAAATGTCCATTTGTCCAACCTGGAATAAATCTAGGTGGTAAAAGCCCAACAGAGGCCTAAGAAGAGTTGCAGCTTGTCTTTCTCTAAAAATGTTTTACAGGTTTTACTGTCTTACTTAGCTAAAACTTTAAATTCCCATCCAGCAGTTCAATTCAGTTCAAATTTAATTGTTATTTATTAACGTACATCAAAACCCTACATTACTAAGAATGCTTTAAAATAGCTGAAATTAAACCAACATATGTTCTCGTTGATATCAAAATGATCTGTACGGGTTTTTGTGAAAATATTCTTCTATTTCATTGTCTTATGTCTATCCATGAATGTTTTTGTGAAACTCTGAAAAAGCAGATAAAAGGGTATAGTTTATTGTTAGCGTTCCAATTTTAAATATACCTGTATTGAACCACTATTGAAACTGTTGTTACATTGCTTGCACCAAAAAGTTAAGCTAAGTTCAGTTCTAGCTACTTTTAAACTGCCACAGCACTGCAAAATTTTTACTAGCTATGAGTAAAAATAACCATGATATGACGCTTTAGAGCTGACCCTCTCACAGTTGGAGTGAGCAGCGATTACGGGCGAAGACAACCAATCGTGAGATCTGCACAGAAGGACAACATTCTCTACCAGACCGAACGGTGGCACGACCAGTCCTTTTCCTACGAAGTGCCTGTCAAGGAAGATGGTGACTATGTGCTTGTTCTTAAGTTTGCGGAAGTTTATTTCTACGGCCCAAATTTAAAGGTAAATATTATTCATAAGTTTTCTCGCATTGTTATAGTTTCAATGGAACGAAAATATTGCATTTTAAATGTTAGATTGCATATATCATTTTCTTCATAGACTTATTTTGTTTCTAGATGTTTAACGTACTGTTGAACGACCAGCATACGATATTGCAAAACCTTGACATTTTCAGTCTGGTTGGTCACAGTACTGCTCACGATGAAGTTATTCCACTTTCAATAAAGAAAGGAAAACTCAGCGTAATGGGGGAATATTCAACTTTTAATGGTGTGCTCAAAGTGGAATTTGTAAAGGTACAGAAGAATTAGAATTATATAATAGTTTTTTTTTTTTTTTGTTTTCATTCAGTCATATGTTTGATTTTGCATTATCATGATTTTATTCTTTTTATTAGATTTTGTGCTGACGTGCTTTACATTTTGCTTGCTTTTGTCACAGGGCATGGCTGATAATCCAAAAATCTGTGCATTTTATTTGATGAAAGGCACACCTGAAGGTAAGATAAAAGCTTTGTAGCAGAAAGATTTGTTTTTGATGTTTCGCTGATCTGTCAATTAAACCCAGGACCACCCAACAAATGTCCATAGGTTGAGTCGTGTTTGGGTTAAATTGTACTGGGTTTTATTCGTCCCATGTTTGGATTGCCTTGGGTTTAATCATCTTGAGTTGGATCGCTTGTTGGTTGCATTGACCAACCACTGGAACATTTAACCTTTCATTGCTACCTATTCGGGATTATGAGGCCACCACAAAACCGTAAAATTCATGACTGATTGTCTAATGTCAGCTTAATTTTATGTCTCATAATACCAGTTAGCTAGTCATGGGTAAATTCTTGTTTAGTAGAACTGCTGCGATTTTGTTCAAAATAAGCTGCATAAACTTTAATTCTAACATTCATCAATATTCTCATGTTATTGCAGATGTGCCAAAACTACCAGAATTGAAGAAACCTGTTGAAGAAGAAGAAGAGGAAGAAGAAGAGGAAGTGGAAGATGAAGTTGAGGAGGAACCAAAGCAAAAGGCCTCGAAAAAGTCCTCAAAATCTTCGAGCAAAAGCAAGGTGGCATCTGGACCACCAGCTGCAGATCCATACGCAGAAGACAGTAGCAGTCTGATAATGCCGATAATGATCGCTTTTGCTTTGTTTGTGCCAACACTAGCATGTCTTTGCCGGCTGTAAGTCCGATGTTATTTACTGCTTTTGTATCTTGTGTGTGTTTTAGGTGAGCCTGAGACAAGGATTTAGGCTTCTTAAACCGTTCGTGGTTTCCTGTGCCAGGCTTACTGAAAGTGCTGAAATGTTAGTATACGTTGATAATGTAATATCCATACGTTAATTTACTTTCGGTTTATGCAACACTTCGCTGTTGCTAACGTTTTGTGACGTAATAAACACCTTTTTATCCACTGCTTTATTAAAAACTAACCGCTTATTGAAAGTGCGTGCTAGTTACTGTGAAATGAGATTATTGCTTTTATCAAATGTTATGAGGTTTTTTCAACTTCCGGTCGCATATTTATTTATCGAGATATACCCACTCAAAAGAATGGAACAGATTTTCTATTCGCAAAATTTGGATAAATATCATAGTTTAATGTTTTGGAAGTACCTGTTTTAATTTCAAAGTTGTCCAGCTACAATGTAATCGGTGAATTAGTGGTTCATCTGGTGTTGTGCAACAGGTTGCTTCTGTCATTCTTCAAAATTAGATTTCCTATTTGCTGGTATCGCCAAGTCATGTTGTGTATTTAGTTCCTATGTATTTTAAAAGCCGCTTTTATGTGCTGTGTCCTGCCAGAAAAATGCAGACGTATGATTGAGTCGTTTCGATGTCATACTGTGTTCTACCTAATCTTCCCTGATATGGGTGTTTTTTTGTCTTTGTACGCTGTAGTTTGAAGCTTTCAAGGAACTCGGGTGCCAATATTTCGTACCACATGTCAGCGGTACGATAATAATGCCCGCTCCTGCCATAATTAATCATAGCTTTTGCCGCTTTTTTTTGAACCACATTTAGCCGGACCAACCTCTTAGACCCGTTACTGCTAAATGACACGAAATTTTTCTTATCGGGTAATAAATTATAATCACCGATCCCATTGTATAAAGCTGTCAATGGGTCCGCCCCTGTAGTAAGGTAAGTAACGTTCTAAATTAACTTACGTTTCGTGTACAAGCGAATTCATTTCAACCAGAAGTTTTTGACGAATTCATGCGGTACCTTTGTCGTAATATTGTCAAACAATTGACGGTTTTGCTTTACGTTCTTCCACATATTAGTTTAAACACTTCAAAGTATGGTTTATTAACTACTTGGAAACACCTTGTAATTCTATATTGTGTATTTCACACATATGCATGCATTAATGGCTGGCTGAAAATTTGTGTGTTAAGAAATAAATACTGATATGCATTGTGTCGTTTTATATACACACGTTATGAAAAAGTGCACCTCGCTATGCAGAACACCAATTTCGGTTTCAAGCAAATAGCTCGTTTTCATTGAGAGTTTTACACATGAACATAATTGAATGTCTGTTCTATCTATGCTACTGGTGCCCTACACTGCTTGTTAAACACACCCTGTCCGGCTAAGATCTCAATTTGCACGCCCGATAATTTTACAAAATGTGACGTTACTAAGAAAACTAAAATCTTATTGTTGTAGCTGATTTTTCAATCACATTTTTATCGAATGTTTAATTTTCTAATTAAATATGGGCATCGTCATGTAATTGAAGCAATCATTGTTACGGTTACGTCACACATTAATTGTTCATGTGTATATGCTGTATTGTGCTATAGCTATACTGTAACGTTAGCGCGATAATTAATTTTCGCTCCGCACAGATACACAATATGATACTTAGAGAATAGGATATTCATTATCTAAAAACTTTTGAACGAAAGGCTGCAGAAGACAAAAGATTTAAAACATGGTCCCTCAAGATTTAAAACATTGTTGGCACGAGCGCCAAATAAACAAGTTTCTTTCGATACCAACCGCATGCCGTTGTAATTACTATGTCACAGCTCGTTTCTTTTGAAAACCAGGGTTCATATCCCCAGCTTGCGCAATCAAGACAGAAACAAAATGTTTATTGTAATTGTATTTTCTAATATTTTCTGTGTTAGAAAATGACTATTTCACCATAAATCGATCACACAGCCCGTTGTTAAAGATAGGCGATTAGTTTAGGAAAAAAGGCATACAAGAAGACGATTTTAGCTGTTTAGGCTTTTATTTGAAGTTAGATTTAGGTTAGATGGTAGACACAGGTTACGTTTAAGTTACTACGTTATAAACTTATAACGTTGAAGTCAGGTTAAAAAGGAAGTTGTTAAAAATAGCTGCAAACGTATAATTTTTTCCAGTGAAATCGTCTCAGCTTTATGATTAATCATTATAAGAGTCCTAGCTATTGTTTTTATAGATAGTTTCCCAGGTTTGTGAAAGCAACGGTCGATGTGATAAATGCTGGCAGGTTACTCGAAAGCTCTAGCTAGCACGAAAACGTTCGAGAAAGCAAGCCTGTGATGGTGCAACCTTCTATGAGGTTGGTAGGTAGTAAGGATTATCGTCTACAGACGTTGAATGACAGCATTGTAGAACACATAATGATTGATGGTAAATTGTGATATCGATGCCTCCGTTACTGGTGCATCGCCATTTTGAATTATGTGGCAATTTTTTATGTGATCTTAAAAAACTGCTCACAGCCAACTCAGCCTTAGCTTAGCGTAGTTGAAAAGCATGACGTATTGGCGCCATCCATGTAATTTCACGGTCTGTTACTCGTTGCTTTGGTGCCAGGTGAAGCTAAACTACCGCGACTGTTAAGACGACTTCAGTTCAGTTTGGAGATTTCTGTGTAATTCTACTAAGTCGGCACAAGTTAATGATTCGAAAATCGTTATTGTGGACGTCAATTAGGGTTAGGCCTAATTTTTTATAGTACGGTTTTTGGTAGGCTTACCATATTTTTGTGATTGAAAAGCGGGACGCTTCAGAACAACGAGCCCTATCAGATAAATGTGGTTCATATTTTACTAGAAGTATGAGACTATTTTGGATTCCTATCGTCAGGGACAACTGAAGTAGTAAGACAACAAGAAAAACTAAAATAATGGATTTTACTAGGAAACGAAACAATGTTCAAGCATTTGTAAATTTACATAATCGTCCAATCATACTTTTCTGTAGACAATACTTTCTTCCAGAAGTCTATATTCGACTTTATTTTCTCATAAAAATCACAGCAGGAAAAGTCAGTTTTAATTTTGCAGGTGATAAGGGCTTTCACATTCAAATGGTTTTTGCAGAAGAAAATGCAAACAAGTACCGGAACCGTACGAAATAAGTTCTTTCAATGACCTAACTGCAAAAAGATCATCTCCTCCTCCTAGCCTACTATTACTGAACAGTAAACAAGCGAATGCGCTAACAATCAACTCACTACTGGACCAATTACCCGCTACAATGATGTAACAACTACTTTTACATTTAACACAAAGAAACAAGAACACGCATCGAGTATTGCTTTTCAGCAAATTGGCTAAACAAACCAATCACATCATGCTAATATTCGTGTAGTGTAGGGCAATGCTGGCTCAGTAAATGCCAAAGCGGGACTTTTAGTTGACTGACCGGGACGCCGGGACAAAGCCTTTAAAAGCGGGACTGTCCCGGCTAAAACGGGACGTATGGTAAGCCTAGTTTTTGGTGATAGTGTTAAACTATACAACTTTACAAACAGTTATGTCGGCCTTTATATGAGCTTCGAACATGTTAATTTCCAATGCTGCCGAACATTTAATGTGATAAGAAATTTTCCAATATTGTTTTGGGTATATGCACGAATACTTGATCTTATACCGTGCGACTTGTGACAGTTGCTGCAATAAATTATCTGTGTGTTATGTGATAGCTGGTTATACGAGTACACTTATACAGCAGCATTTATGCCCTGGGGCTATTACAGAAAAAATCTCGGCTCACAATTCGATGTTTCGTTGTTTGGTATTGTACCAGGTTGTAGTTTCTGCAGTAGGCTAACATAATTCAGGATGTTTGATTGAAAAAACTATATTTTCCTTTAAATTCATTTCTGTTAATCGGTCAGGTTTAGATGTTATACATTTCTAGATACATATGTTTTCATTAACTCATACAGAGTAGCCTACATTATTAATTGTGTGCTGTACTTGAGAAATTATTGAAGCAAAAACATTAGGCCTAATTGTAATTTATGACAAAGGATGATCTCTGATAACAATGACGTCATTTAATAAACAATGCTTCCGAACGCTCAGTTTAATCGATGCCACATGTCATGAACCTAGATACAGTACTAATATGTAGAGATTTTTTTGTAGGTTAGCCTGTAAAACTCCTTTGAGTCAGTGAATGTGTACTTTGTAATTTTAGGTACCAGACAGGTTATCAGATTACATCCACACACATGTGATATGTGTAACAGCTACAGGAAGTGACGTCATGACTTGTCACCAGAACAGCGCTATGGCGTTTGATCTGCCGACAGTTGATATACAAATAGACAGTGGTTATGCCCGTTCTTTACAGTCATATTCCGGTACTACCTCATTGTTTATTTGGACGTTAGACTGTGGTACGAAAACTTTACACGTGCTCTTGATAGTTTAGGGTTTGACTTTGAATCATGCGGTGTTAGTTTGTTTGTACATATATGGATAAATTGTGATCTTGCATTGTACAATATGAGCTCTGATTCCGACGAAATCCCAGTAGATGAAACCTGCGGTTTTGAAATAGGATGCGTTCCGAAGACAAGAAAAAGGTGAAATTACGTGGCAATAAACATTAAATTCATGCTGACAGACAGTATAAGCATATCTTAACTCGTGAGATAAAAAGCGTAATATTGTCTAAATAACCTCAGCCCTCAAATGTTAATTAACCCAATTAGTGCTTGCATAGGCTTGCATTAACAATTACCTCGCTAATTGGAAGTATATCAGTTTGAAGTGGTACCGGTATTAATTCTGACTCAATGTGTTTTATAGATTGCCCATACGTTTCCTACAGTGTTGTGCTACACCGCCTGGTGCTCTTGTTGTTTTGTCTATCTCCGCTTTCCTGCAAGGCTTCATTGTTAATGGTCTTATCAATGCTTCAATCACCACTCTTGAAACCAGGTATGAATGTACATAAGCATTGTAAAACACGTATAAAGCATGCAAGTTCCTTCCATAGTGCACGTCAATCCAGTGTTTTCAAACCGTGTGTTCACCAGCATTAAACTGATGAGTTGAAAGTACGTAACAGTAACAGTAATAGCAACAGTTATCATAGCCACCAAATAGTAGGTAGCTATATACTGTATTATGTGGGTCGAGGTTCTGTGTCAAACGGTTTAACAGACGATCTGAAACACAAAAGAATTTGTTTGCGCAACGCTGAATCAATTTATTGTGCACTGGCCAAGTATTTTGATATATTAGTTAGCGTTATTATACAGACGGTTAAATTGTTCAAAATATAGTTGATGTCCAGCTTTATTATATATCGGTGTACTAACTTTTTGCTTTGTTTATATAACAACACAATAGAAATCTGATCGAACCTGCTTAAGGTGTTTATAATGTTGATAAATTGCTAAAATTGCAGTATGTGTCATTTTAAATAGTACGAGAAAACCGTGAGAGTTGCTTGATTAACTTATGCTTTTTACTAATAAGCAATTACTGTAATAGCGTGTAATCAATCAAGTGTTCCTATTTCAGATTCGAATTGCTTAGTTCTGAGGCGGGTTTAATAGCGAGTTGTTACGACATTGCGTCATGCGTGTCCCTGCTATTCATAACTTACGTTGGCGGAAGGGGCCACAAACCCCTGTGGTTAGGTTGGGGTATCATAACTATGGGTGTGGGTGCAGTTGTGTTCTCGTTACCACGCTTCATCGCGCCGGCTTATTCCCCTATGCTTTATGAAAACATGTGCTTGATCAACGGGACCGTTCCATTAAACCCAGTATGCTCACAAACAAGTTTGCGGGACTACAGGTCGGTACATGTTACAGTGAATACGAGTTCTTTGTGATGCTTGTTGACTTTGAATGGTTTTTTCACGTTGAAGGTATGCGTTTTACGTCGCCCAGCTTTTAATTGGTGCTGGAGCTACCCCTCTCTACACGCTAGGCGTGACGTATTTGGACGAAAACGTCACACAAGTGAAGTCCTCCCTTTATCATGGTAAGTTAGGAGTATGTCATGGTGTTTTTACTGGCTGGTTGCCAATAAATGTGTTTCATGGTGTTTGTCATCTGTCGTTGGGTTTTTTGATGTTGAAGCGAATAAATAGTTTTCACAGCTGTATCCATACGTTTGTTTTGATGCATTTACTGTGCTCAATCAAAATCAGCATAACGTATGCGTTTGACATGCATTACATACGCCAAACATTGACATTTTTCTATTATCTCAGGCATATACTACGCACTGTCAATTGTGGGACCTGGAATTGGGTTTTTACTCGCCGGTGCCTTCCTGACCTACTTTACCATCCTGGGAGAAAAGTGGGTTCAAAGATCTTTTAACTTGATTTTATTTTGTACGTTTGGTGTTTTGAAATGACGCAGTCGAATTTTTCGGGCCGTTTCACGAAATACCACAACAATTATTCACATATTGACTTAAAGGCATAATTTTCAATCTCGCTGTTAGTCATTGTCACGTCATATGACGTCATTAAAGAATCATCGCCGCAAAACAAAGTTCTTCATAATAGAAAACATCCACTTTCAATCAGCCACAACGAACAAAATTCACTGCACGATCACAATATCCGGCATTTGGCAATACAATATTCGTCCGACTTCACATAAAAACGTGTTTCTTGTCTCTTGATATAGTTTTTAATATAACACAGTTCAACGCGTTTTCAAGTGTATCCTGATGCTCACACGACCACTGCGCTGCAATTTGTGTAATGTAATTTGAGCTGGTTCGGTATTGAAATGTGTAATATAATACGTTTCTTTTATTTGCCCTATAGTGTAAGGCTATTCAGAATACCTATATACATAAGTACCAGTACGTTAGTGCTGTACCGTGATTTATCTCTATTTAGCGTGGTTGTAAAACAGTACTTGGTATGATAAGTTGTCCTCTGTTATGATAGGATTTTAATACGCAATTATAATGACGTATGATATAGAGCCGACGAACCACAAGTAAACTGTGTAACGTACATCCAGCAAAGAAAGCAGGGTTTTGTGCGACTTTTTGTGTAGTAGCGCCAATATATCTTACAGTGCCTTTGTAGCTGACAGCTTTCCCTTCCGCCAAATATCGTTAATTCAAGCGAGTTGTAAAAAAATGGAAAATGTACAAAAACAAGCTTTTGTAGACGAAATAAACGTCATGGTTTAAAAAAAGATTTTATTTTAAAAACTCACGGTGCTCACGATGAAGAGAAAACGTGCTCGGCGTCACAAGTTGGGTGACGTCATGTAGTAAAACGCCTTAATGTTGCTGGTAAAGTGGTATCTCGGTGATTTACGAAATTTCTCGGCGATTTACAAAATTTCTCGGTCATAAAAAGCTGCATAGAGCGTATTGTGAGCGCATATTGCGTGTCTGTTTCCAATGATACCGAAAGGCATCGTAACGACTTGACAGTTCGTCGAAACGCGATTACTACAATGGAGTGAAATGTTCTCTGAAACATTGACGTATGACAAACTCTATCATTTGTGAAACTTTCCCCAATCGCACATTCTTATTTTACGATTTTTTGGAGTTGTGTGGCCAGATGTTTCGTGAACTTTGGTTATAACTACGACCTTGTGTTCTGCCACCACGTACAATACCACTTTTCCACACATCAGCTTAAAATATAAGATCCTCCATATATAGTCCAGGGATTCCGGAGTCAAGTCCTCAGTACATCGGAGCGTGGTGGCTGCCGTTCCTCATCTTCGGAGTAATTACCTTCATCTTCGGCTTTCCGATACTCTTGTTTCCACGACAACTCCACGGAACAGAGGAAGTCCGAAAGAATCGAGAGAATGAGATGCACCAGGATAAGGTGGCCAAGGAAGTTCAGACGAACGAAGACTTCGGAAAAAGGTAATTAGGGTCTAGATGATTGTTATCACTGAAGTTTTGGAAACGTCGCTTTCGCGATTTGAGGATTTCGAAAACTCGGTTTTATTTCAAGTCATTAAGAGGAAGTGGTTTAAAATAATAGTCTTTCCACCCTGTTCAAGATGCGCAGTTTTGTTCAGGATGCCACCATCTAATTCTTAAATATCATGTAGGCTGAAAGACTTCCCGAAATGTCTGCTCGTTATCTTGCGAAACCCGACGTACATATTTCTAACTCTTGGCGGCGTCATCGATGGAATGTTGCTCACAGGGCTTTCAACGTTCGGTCCGAAAATCTTGGAAGCCCTGTTTGGTCTGACGTCATCATTCTCTGCAGTCTTACTCGGTTATTGACTTTTTTTGCCGTTTAGAAATGCTTCAAAAACTGTGAAGTTCAGTTTTCGATGACTTACTGCTGTGACATTAGCATGTGCATGCCCCGTCCCCGTCGCAGCATATCGCCATGACAGTTACGTTTCTTGCAGGGGCAATCGCTATTGTCGGAGGAGCGGGTGGACAGCTCGCTGGTGGAATAATTGTTTGGAAAATAAAGTTATCGGTCAAGGGCATCTTTAAACTCAGCATCGTAGGCTCTATTTTATCCTTATTTTGTCTGCTAGTCTTCCTCATGAAGTGTCCTGAAATTCGTAAGTTTCTGGTTAATATTGTTTTCTTACCCCATTCAAACTCTGGCGTCTTATTATAAAAGATTCATCTGAACCAGCTACGTTTTCACCCATTTCCTTTTGTTATGTTTAGCGTTTGCCGGGGGAAACACCCAATATCCCAGCGCGTCTGATATTGTTGGAATCGAAGCTTCGTGCAACCTGGGTTGTAGTTGTAACCCGGACTTCTTCGACCCGGTCTGTGGCAGCGACGGGATCACTTATTATTCAAGCTGTTATGCAGGTTGCACTGAGGAAGTGAATGAAACTGTGAGTCGTTTGGGGACCGCCCCTTTCCTGAAAACCTCTTCTCTCGATGCCGATATCCCGAATAAATTCGCATTCCCGACCTCAAGCATTGCGTAGGTTGGGGATATCAGCGCCCTTAACAGCTTTTGGTTGTCCTGTGTGAAAGTTGGTTTTCAGGAAAGTGCTGTAGGCCCGACACTTTGCAACTTTTCGGATAAATGTCTATGACTTCATGTATGTAATTGAGAACTGTATTGTATTAATCAGCGTTTTCTGCCACTGAACAGTAGAAATCCACAAGTTTTACGTTTGCACTGTTAAAGTTTAAGATCTATTTCGTGCAATTACAATGGTAAAATTTGCAACTAAGGCTTTGAATAGTTAAACATTGGGGCATTCTTATAAATACATGTGAAAGATTTGCTCGCCAGGAAAGTTGCCTTTTTGAACCTCGTTTTATCTTAGTACACAAATTGCTTATGCATCGCCACTAACGGCACCGCTACGAGGGGTTCTTGCGAGGGGGAGGTTTGTGGTTCAGGAGGATACATCACTTTCGTCATCTTCCTTTTTCTCACTCTCTTTCTAACCTTTGTCATCGCCATCCCCGTCTTGCAATCCACCATCAGGATCGTGCCGTTCACTCAACGATCGTTTGCAGTTGGTGTCCAAGTTCGTTAACTACCGGCTATGAAACTTAATTTTGTTGCTTATTCTGGATAACCTTGTTCAGGTTAACCTACGCCACCATCTTTCAGTCTTTGTTTTATTATTTACTTGTATCCAACATCTTTGAATTAAGTTGCAGTCAATATTTTACACATGTCACGACATTTTATTTAAGCTGATTATATTGACACTGTTTGATCTTTCAGTGGCTTTTCATCCGAGCGCTCGGCACCATTCCGGGTCCCCTGTTGTTTGGGTTCGTTCTCGACCAAGCCTGTCTTTTAAGCGGCGAATCTTGCGGCTCCCAGGGCTCTTGCAGCGTTTATACGAATGACAGTATCTCGAACAACGTTCTTATTCTTGTCATTGTCTTGAAGGTACCGGATTTCACGTTTTGAATTCTTCTTTGTTATTGGAACTTTTTTCATTCCTGTGTATATACAGAAATATAAACGAAATATAGAAATAAAAAATTTCAAGTTTTAATACCGTTCCATGTTTGGTGCAGATTTTTCTGCCATTGTTATCACCTGAAATTACGCCTTGTAGTATGTTTTAGAAGAACACTTTCCTCCAAAGTTATTGGACGTTTCTGCAAATTTCTGTTCAAATTTTTTTCCACGACAACCTCATATAAACGACATTAACTTGCTTGCTGCAGGTTGTTGGAATTATCTTTTATTCTCTCGCATTTATCACTTACAAACCTCCTCCTGAAAGTCCGGACGCCACGGAAGACGTCACTCTTGATTCTTCGGCGACACCAAAGAAGGAGGTTGCTATGGGCAACGGAATAGAGCCCGCTTCCGACAACTTAGAGGGAGAAGTCAACAGCGCGTTTGAAGCAGACAACACACAGTTGTGATTGGTTCAATTGCAGCCTACGGCGTTCTCATTGGTTGATTTAAATTTGAAAGAAGCGCCAGATATTTTGGCGAAGAAGAAATCAAGTTTTGCGGTGTATGTTGTTGGCTATAGTTAGTTATTCATTTTTAATTAAACCTCATTTGAATATTGCTTATCGTTATATTACAATAATGTTATATAACTTTGTATTATTAAGCAATATTTGATCATGCCCAAAAAGACATTTTATCTTAAGGTCTCTGACCACGCAGATTTTTCAAATATAACTTTATTAACTCACAATGATTATAAATAACCTATAAAGTTCACGTTGTGTTTAGACTTGAATTGCCTGAACCGTTGGCGGTTTGGGTTTTATTGCTATGCTTAGCTATAAACGCAATAACAACCATTTTTACACAAGCTGTCTTTTTAACCAAGTATTTTTATTTAAGATTATAGCATCCATCACAGGCTAGCGGATGCAATTGAGTACTAACATTGCACTTAAAAGTACCTTATGCAGTGACACGATGATTTTGAAATTCTCCAAGCATGACTACTGTATTTTTGCTTCTATTTTGGCTTAATTTCTCCTGTACCGGGTTATGCTGATATTCAGGTGTATACAGTATACACACTCATATGCATTCCTTTTGATAAATAATAATCAATTATCGTGCGCATTTTTATAATCGTTCCTATTATTCCTATATTGTCCTCAGGTTTGTCCACATTATGTTGAAGTTATTTCGTAGTTGTGCTTCTGTCACCAAACCAATACGGTATCAAAAGCATTACCGATGGATGTATATTTCACCCGCACTTGGCTATGTACTGTTTATTAAACTATCTGTTTGTTGACGTATATCCACTCGTTCGTACGATTCACGTATTTCTAAACTCTCGTCTTGCAAAGTAGGCCTACTATTATCGTATGCTTCTGTTTAAATCATGGTAGGCTAACAGAAAAGACCCTTGTTTCATCCAAAGTTTGTTTCTGTCTTTTTAAATGCCAATGCCCAAACCACCAAACCTTTGAATATTTATACCTAAACCTTCACCTACTGATCAATAGTGTTGGTGTTACCGCGTTCACTTTATCTCTGATGGGTGGTGTTTGTGTTTGGTTTCAGTTTTAATTTAATGCATAAACCGCCTTGTCTTTGCCTGAGTGCATTATGTGTTTTGATCTTTTTATTTTTGTTTAAAAACCAAGCAATAAACGCCAGCCTAATAAACCTAATTCAATCTTGCCCGTTTAACATTTCTCAGAGGATTTAAAGTTCACTTTGTGGTCAGAAGAAAAAATACTGCGTTGTTCATTACTGGATTTAATGCGATGATTGAGTATATAACATAAGCGTTGACCGTATATAGAGATGGAATAGAGAGGAGAGTATAAATTGCAATAATTTGAAGCGTAGGTTGCATGAAAAACTGTTATTTCTTCTTTTCAACTTTGCAACAACTGACTATAACTACTGAAGGCTAACAAGTGATTATAAATAATCGATTCGCTTAGCAAGTCAGAAACTCCAAACGTAGTATAACGTGGCCATGGAAGGTTTCGACAATCAAGCGAAGGTATCTTGCCAGGATACGCCCTGGAAAGCGATTGGTCACGTGACTGGATCGGTCACGATTGCCTTGGAAGGTCTGGAGAAAAAATTAAGCCGACGTAGTTTACTGCCTGCCTTGTTCTATGTGAGAAATGACATATTACAAGTAAACACAATGAAAGTGTGTTTTATGGAATATAGAAAGCATTTATACTACCTCGAGTAATTCAACAAAAATATACCATGGTGGAACTTACGAGATCTTGTCCACCCTGTTGTATAGTCTGAAGGTTATCCGTGGAATTCCCATAAGAAATTTTGTAACTTGTAACCCACTGCTCCAAGGTATCTCCAACAGGCCTCCCTTGAGACACAACACCAGTTAAAAGGGTCGGAGCTCTCAAGTCAATTTGAATCCAATCCCCTGCTGTAGCTGGAAAGTTTACATTGATTAATTATTAGCTTTGTTTCCCTAAACATTAATCCAAGGCCGGATTAACGCAGTGGCAATTGTGGGAGTTGCCACAGGCCAGGCGCTCAAGCCAACCTAACCTAGATTCATATTACGGCGTTGATTCCCTTATTTAAGCATTTTCTAAAATTTGAACAAATTTTTTATCTATTTTGCAAGTACACGTTTGCAAGGGAACAATAGTTGGACTATAGTGTTTGTTAATTTTTTAAAACAGTTTAATTTACTACTTAAAAATGAACAATTTCAAGCGCCCACGGAAACTTTGCCACAGGGGCCGCCGTTGGTTAATCCGACTCTGTATTAATCACGTGAATGACGTGATGTCATGCATGTGGGTCCCATGCTTACCTCCGATTCCTGTAGCGGGGAATGGGGCGGCCTAATACTTACGAGGTTGGTTGGGATTAATGCCGGACGCCCATGCTCCAAGTGAACCAGGTGATCTGTGGTTGTCAAGGCGAGCAAAGTGCGCAAGGTGAGAATTGTCCCACGCGGAAGACGCTGTTATGTCACCATCACGTACTCTTCCACTTTTAAGACCGACTGAGCATTGAATCACTAAAATTAAGAAAAAAGCAAAATATTTGTTTCACTGGGCTAAAATGGATCAACATATATGTTACTGACGACTCACATTTCTCATTGTGTGTCAAACTCAACTTTTCGACTGAGTCTAGAAAACAATAAAGGCTTCTTTACTTTCTCACCAAAATTATTTTTATTGCAAGGAGAATTATGTTCGTGTACCTCCAACTTACATTTAATTATCCGGAAATTTTATGTCACCTGCAAGACGACGATTTTCTTCTCTTAATTCTTCAATGTCATCTGGACCACATGTGCATGACCCTGGTAAACCACGAACTCCGGAAAGACCTACATCACCCTTGGCACCTTGCGCACCCTGTGGTCCACGTCGTCCTGGGGGACCCTGTGCTTTTGGCAGATGACGTCTTTCATCTTCGCCTCTGCGGTTTGGAAGTTTGAGACAAACTTCATCTGATGTCCCACTGATGATAACCGCAGAGGTCACGATGAAAATTAAGACAAACGCAAGTTTCATTTTAACCACTTTTTCCAAAACGTTGGACAGCTGAACGCAAAATTAAAAATCTTCGATGCGGAAAGTAATACTAATACTACTACTATACAATACTATTACTACTACTACTTCTACTATTACTACTACTACTAAACTACTACTTAACTATACTACTAATAATACTATTAAGTATTATATACTATATTATAGAACACAATTTAAGAGAGGTAATAAACTTTTTTGCTAAATATTTTTTTCTGGTCATAAGTTGTCCAAATTAGGCGAGAATATCGCTATAGGCAGGCTACAAGAAACACTTTTTATTAAAAGTATTTACGAAAAGTTGATATACCATCAAAACGATACAACGGGTACAACGCTTTATGCTGATTATGACAACTTATAGTTTATGTTAATTAAACGAGCGACCCGCTTTGTCCTCATGAGCTTTGTCAGATAATTATATTAATTAAAAAAATACCATCCTATTCAGTTAAAATTCTAAACAATAAATAGTTGATTCAACATCGGTTGCTTAAGAGCTGCATAAAACTGTTATTCTATAATGTTTTTAGGAAATGCTTCCTATACTGTTGAAATAACTGTAACTCTGATATCCTTCTTATTAAATCTAATAAGTTTCTTGAGTTATATAAGTTTTTGAGTTACCTTGCATACAAGGCGGAATTTAAACCCTTATCGATGTTTAAACAGCTGAAACAAAAGTAAAAGAATGCTGACGTGACGGAATGAACAATAAAGGAGAGGAGCTCTTCACAAGTCAGGAATCGATGTAAGCACTTTATGCGGAAATCTTGTGTTTAAATTTTTTACTTTATAAGTAGTACTGCCTGGAGTTAGGAAAACACGTTCTAAAACAGGGGTTCCCAACCGGTGGTACGCGTACCACTAGTGGTGCGCGGGAGCTTTTCAGGTGGTACGAACAATTTAATTTTGAGTTGCTAAAATATGCGAACAACACTTTTATTTCTTTCCGTACTAAATTCTCTGCACTCAGTAAGCTATTTTTGTCGATCTTGCTCCCTGCTGTCGTTGTTATTAATACAATGCTGGCTATGCTGCTGTGCGAACTTAATGGTGTGTGTGACGAAACTATTACGTGTGCAATGTGGTCTGTGCAATTGCAGAATTGCGTTTATTCTGATGTTGGTTTTCCGACGTGTAGTGGCTGAATCTTGAACAGCATTACATTTTTGTCTAAATATTTACTTTACGCTACTTTCGCTGACTTTACATCCTGATTCATCATCTTGCAAATAATTTAATGTTGGATCAAATTAGTTGTTTTGAAAATAGTGGTACGTGTTGACAATCCGTGGTGGCTAAGTGGTACGAGAACATAAAAAGGTTGGGAGGCCTTGTTCTAAAACCATATCAAACTTGATTTATCACCACCTTGCACTTACTTGGCAACTTTTCATTATGAACTGTTTTTTCCAACCTCAACCACTGAGCAAAGTAACCGCGTTGTTGGTTTATCTTCTTATACGACTGAAAAAGGTGCCGGCTTTTTAAACAAATATAGCCCACGGTAAACCAAACTTTAGTACTGGTATATGATAGAGCTGACTAAAACTGGTAGAAATTGTAATAGACGTGCTGGGCTTAACACGAAAAACGAGGAGTATAAACAACGAAAGGGAACAGTAAGATTGTGACTAATGACAGCAAACTGAAAATCACCCGAAGTTGATGATTATCACGCTCTTGATTAAGCTGATTGCAATTTAAGATCTGTATGATGATCGTATGATATTGTGTTTCTTGTTTTATATAAATACTATTCAATAGCATCTTCGATGCTATTGGCCAAACTTATCTATATAAACTCTCAAAAATAACCTTAAAATAATGGAAAATATTGTTTCTTTTCGCTGTGACGTTGCGTATCTACTCCAATGCACTTGTATTTGCACGATTTTGTTTCTTTGCCCGATTCAGCGCTACCTATACCTTTAAATAATACAGTTTAAAAAAGAAAGTGTTGAAATAACGGGAAAGGAAAGTATGAAAACGCGCTTGTCGAAATCAGATTCTTCTCGTTCTTTATTCGCGTGTCACGAAATTTGAAGTGATATAATCATATTATAACATGAAAAAAACGTCACAAAATAATTTGGCAGGAGTACTCATAAGATTGATTGTAAACATTAAACTCGTTTTCAAACTCAACTTTATATTTGCTCAAGAAAAGGCAAGATGCGGCTCAAAAAAGGATCTTTATTAAATTATTAGAATTGAAAAGAAGCTTTTCATAACAAATTTTCAAATCGCAATTTTTTATCCCTTTTAAGTCCACAAAAAAGAAGAGCAAGTAAATTGGATGAATAATGAACAGTTCTCACTCCTCCTTTCCAACGAAGAATTACCATACTTGCAAAGATTTGATGTAGTCCGCCGTCAGCATTTTTGGCTGTCAACAACTTTATCAATGTAATATTGATGCTTTCTACAAACAAGCAGAGACTATTTTCAGTTTAATTATCAAATAAAAGTAATTGGCTACTGATTGTAACAAAATTTCAGAGTTCAGCTTGTAAAATGAGTTTTTACAAAACTACATAGATGTGTATTAAACAATTTGACTCTATGGATTTGAAATTCCAGCGCTCAAACTCTATAACGCAGTTACAAAACTTCCGGTTAGGCTGAATTATCTACAGGTTTATTTTCACACTTGTTTGAAATTTGTTTTGTGTTTGTGGAAGCGGTAATAACCAGGTGAAAGTATATATCCAACTTCTTCCAAGTGTTTTTCGTTTGATAGTCACGTTAGCTGATGTTACTGCACATATTGAAATGTTTTAATCATCTGTCATGACAAGAAGACATTTGGTGATTAATTGTAAACAAGCCGTCTGTTTTGAAAACGTAATGTTTTTAACCATAACATGAATTGGCAACTTGCCATAACGTCTTATTAAAGTTAGTCAGATTTTTGGGTAGAAATTTGGATATTTAAACCAGAAAATTGTAGCCTACTTTCATAATTGCGTTGTCAATCTTACAGTCATATAGACTTAAAAGCATCAGGCCGTCGACAATAAGCTGTTTGTTTTGTTGTCAAGGATTACTGATATTTTCTGTAATCAAAATGAGTGTGTGGCTGTTTGTTGTGCTGAGTGCTATTGCTGCCACAGGAAGAAGTTCTGATGAAATATGTATTTCTCTTTCAAGACGGAATCAAAACGATCATCATCCTTCGTTAGTCCATGGTGCTCCCGGTCGTCGGGGTCCACCGGGACCTCCTGGGCCTAAAGGTGCTTTCGGTCCCCCTGGACATTGCGCGTGCAACCCCAGCGAGATTGATGTATTGATGGGCCAAATCCTGTCGTTGAACGGTACGTAGCAATAGAAAAATTTTAGTTGCATTTTTAAGTTTTAAATCCGAATAATCAGATTCAATAACGTGAGTATTTAAATATTTAAGAACAAAAAAAAATTGTTGAGTTAAATGGCTTTGATTGAATCAGAAGTTTTTTCGACAGATACGCTGATGACTATAATGCGAAATTTCTTGTTCTCCTTACCACCACAAGCTGTAGAAAAATTTAAAGGTTGTATTTTTGAAAAAAACTTTTTAACGTTCCAATTAACCTTACATATGCGTAGTAAACTAAACTCTGGAAAACCGTTCTAAAAGTTTATTAGAAATATGAATAGCACTGTAACTGCTTATTGTTAACACAAGCCTGTCTGTATCAGAAACATATTGCAATGTCGGGATGAAGGATGGATCTTTACCCAATGATCGCATCACGGCATCCGGGTTTGCCCACGGAGGAATGGAACCGTTTAGAGGAAGGCTTGACAACGTTGTGTTAGATGGGACGCATGGGGCTTGGGCTTCCGCACATCCCCGTAAGATAGTTCCTAAAAAATGTTTCTCGCACTAACTTAGAAACTCTTTCTGCTACAATTAGGCTATAACTGCAAGTGATATTTGATGCTGTAAAATATCAATAAAGTCTGTTGCGTTTGTATTTTAGTAACCACTTCCACTTGGCTCCAAGTTGATCTCGAAAGTCCAACTTACGTAATTGGTCTGACAACTCAGGGAAGACCTGGAACAAATCAATATAATCAATTCGTTACAAGTTACAAAATATCCTATGGAAATTCAACCACGTCTTTACAAGTGATACAAAAAGATGGAGCAGACCTCGTAAGCAGAAACGTCATAAATACGTTTGAATAAATACATCATAAATACGTTTCTTACATACATGGCGTTTATTCATCTTAAATTTATACCACATCAAAAATATGTGTGCGTTAATGTTTTCATTTTTGTTAATGAACATTTTTACATCTTGGATATCTGTAGCTTTTATGTAATATGATGCAAGGTTGACATTTTTAGGTGTTTCAAGGAAATCGTGACCGTTACAGTAAAGTGACAAACTTCTTTCCACTTCCAATCGTCGCAAGGTACTTTCGGTTCATCGCTCAAACCTGGAATCAACACATCACAGTTCGTCTTGAGTATCTGACTTGCTGAATAAGAAGACTTGCTTCTTAGCTTCTGGCATTCATCTTTTTGCCAAAAGCTAATTATTTCGCATTAGAAAACCATAATAACCAACTACAGTATATTGCTTGCGTATTCATGCCTAGTGTATAAATGTAGATTGCTTAGAGTATAACGTGTGTTGCTAAATACACATAAATGTTGTCAAATGCGTTTTCGTTTGACAAATAAAGAGAATAGTAGGTTAAGTCAACGATAGTTGTTTGCAAATACATTAGTAGGCCTTCAAGTTCTAGGTACCTGTACCGAATAAGGCCCACCTAACACTTTTTTGAAAATAACTCAAGAACCATAAATGAGAATAGACTGAAAAATCGTATTCTATTAGTGAGGGTATATGACTACAACATATTAAAACCACAATACCTGACAACCCCCCAAAAATTTTTTATAAAGAAATTAAAAATTCCAAAAAATGGGCCTTATTAGGAGCATAGGCTCCTCATAAGGCCCACCAATTTTGTGAGTATTTTGATTCAAAACATAGTAATAGACAACATATAACATTATTAGAAATTTCACATTTTAAGTTGTACAAACATTTAAAAAGATTCCACTAGGCGCATCAAAGTAACTGCAACAATTTGCCAACTGATGACTGGAACCACTCTTGAAGTCTGGACATCAATTAGCCAAGCATCTTGTATGGGCCTTATTAGGCGCATGTGGCATCCACGAAAAAAATGTCACATTTTTATCATCAGAAAAATTTTAGCAAAAAAAAGTGCATTATCCTTTTCAATACTAAGTTGGTTGTTACATGAAAACTTCAGCCGGCTGACAACAGTTCATTTAACCGGCCAAATTCTCACTTACTTTTTTTCTAAATTAACAAAACCACCTTAACTGCAAATATCAAATTTTTGTTGTGGTCTAGCGAATCGGTTGATCACGTGACAAGGATGAAATCTGGTAAACCATCATGAATTTATATTAGTTTTTATGTAGGGACAAAATCTTTCATTTATTTGCACGGGTTTGCGAAATATGAGCAATGGGCCTTATTAGGGACCGGGCCTTATTCGGTACAGGTACCCTTATAAAGGAATTGATAAGGACAAATTTAGATAGATATAGCTTGTCTTGAACAAAACAGAACAAGTCGTATTTCGTGCTGGTTAGGAGAGACCGGGACTAAATGTAACCTGGGTATGAAGTTACTTTTTCTACAAATTTTAGAAAAAGTTTCATTAACCTTTATTTGTCATAAAATCTGGCGGCAACTCAGATGTGTGAGAATTTTCCTTTCGTTTTTGTATAACCTCAATGAATTTGCCTTGACAAGAGTTTACCGAGTTAATTAAGCAAATTGTCATCTATAAAAGTTTGACTTAAATTTAATATCATTTTGTTTACATTTTGTTTGCTTTGAGGGACAAGAATATATTGTTAATCAACCTAACATAAGTTTAAAAGATATTCTGAAAGCAGTAAACACGATAGCAAAACTGGTAGAACGCCAACAGCTTTGCAAGGTGATAAAGTGCTTAACGGCGTTGTAAAAATGCTAGGCTATCGTAGTTCAGATATTTCCCGATCAAAAATTCTAATTCTTGATATTTCTAACACTTTAGTTCACGTGGAAACAATCACAGTATGTACACTGAATACTTTGAAGACCAAAATCTTTATTGCATTGATAAGGCTGACTGGATAAAATAGTAGTAGGCCTAGTTTGTTGTTCTACAAAAATATACTCATGCACCATCAACACTACAGCATAACACTGTTAACAACTATATAGTTACTGCTGTTAGCAAAAATAATGCACTTAGTGTGCGTTTAAATATCGATAGTGCAGATGGAGGTAGACACATTGTCAGCTGTGCTACACAGGAGTGGTAAGTAACAAAAAGAATAGGTTAAATGTTAAAAGCATATCTCAATACACGCATCATGTAGACTAATGCATATAGCAGTAAGTAATTTACGAAAAAATCATATCAGCTTGTGTTACCTATACTTTGAAAACATTTGCCACTCCTGCTACAGATTAGCCATATTATGCCTGCTGCAACCCATAAGATAAGTGTATACCCTAGTGTCACCCATCGTCTATAATTACGACCCCCTGGTCCTTCTGATGAACAAACTGAAAATGTTTCTACTGTCACGTCGTAGTCTACACCGTACCACCACCTGTCTAAGTTTTCAACGATTTCCACGTTCTCTGGGAGATCCTGTCTTAATTTTTTGCAGATTGCGCAAAAGCCTGAAGTGCTGTTGTGCAACTTGTTTTCGACAAGACCGCGTGCTCCCATTTTCTTCAACGCTTCAACATTGGACAGATTTGTGGCCCAGTTACCACCGCTTTCTGTGGCTGAAGCCCAACGCAGATACTCTCCATATAAGTCATCATCTTCGTCCAACTTTTTCAAGTAATTTGCCAACGATTGTGGAGAATCGAAGTCGTCGATGTGAATGAATGAATTGGGCGGGGCAATAAGCTCATAGTCTTTACGGTCTGTTCCCATTACAACCGGAACTGCACGACTGCCCAACGCTTTCTCCCAGAATTTTTCACTGATGTAATCCTTGCATTTCGAATTTTCAAAGGCAAAGTAAAACTTGTACCTGCCAAATCCAAAAAAGGAATTATCTATAAAAAATATTTTTCAGAGCAAGTTTGACCACAGGTTTATCCCACGTTAAGGAATTTTAATTTTTTAGAAAAATTCAACAAGCGTACAAATAAGCTAGCTATTGTATCACATCAAGTAGAAACAATGTGACTGTTACAAAACTGGAGGACAAAGTTACTTGGACAAAATTTTTGCGAAACATTCTGGTTCTCGGCACAGAGGCTTTCCCGAACATCTTCCATAGATATCAATTGGTATGTACTTTGACAGTTCAGTAATGTATTGGCGTCGAATGGAAGGGTAGCAATTAGAAACTGCCCATGCACCGAGGGCTTTTGTAGTTTTATGCGCAATTAACTCAGCCACTGTTCTGCGGAAACAACCATAAGCAAAAGAAGTGAACATTTTACAATTACAAGAAAGTCAATCGCTTTTTTAAAACGTCACAAAAATGTACAACGCCTCTATTTTTGCTTTGGAATGTACTAAATGTTACATTACAAGCCAAATTGAGCAATGTAACACATGTATGATAATGAATTTTTGTCTTTACCTTTTTATGGATTTATGCTGCAATATACCAATGTTAATAACTTATAATAACTTATAATGTATAGCGTTTGAGTTCTTCATTTTTACAACTTATGAAGTATGGAGTCTTCGACACCATTCAATGATTTGCAAACTCTATACCTTTCAGAAGGTTGATACGGGACCATGTAAGGGTACAGTATGTCCGAATCTGTTCGATACGACATCGTCCAGTTAAACACCCCGTTTAATGGGGTCAACGTCTTGTGAAAAACATTTCGAACTCTCGTAGGGGGTTCTTCACTAAACCAGACCCATCTACAGACAAAAGATAAGTGTTGACTTGGGCAAAAAACTAAAAGGATTTTATTTGTAATTAGGTTTTGCTTTACGCATTAATTTTGTTATGTTGATTTCGTTTACATGCATAGCATGTTACCTTTGCTCTCTGTGCCGGTCTTGCCAGGGCAGGTTTTCCCCCGAATCGAGAATCTCCGCAAAATGAAAGACAACTGCATCAGCTTGTTTTATAGCACTTTGATCGAAGGTCAGTAAACAACCTTCGCATTCGTACGGGTCCTTATTTAAGACACCAAAGTATGGCTCCCAAACAAGTATGATCTTTTTGCTAAAATTGATGGTGACATTGTGAGAATCAAATTATTTTGATCGACATCTTAAGCAATCCAACTTTTCCAAAAATTTCGGAAAATCCTTTTACTCAGAGACGGTATATATCTTTACTAAATAATTACAGTAATTATTTGTGCAAATATTAGTTTATTCTTATAAAAATGTAGTGTGTGTAACAAAAAGTAAATTTTTCGTATGCTCGCAAACTCACAACTTTAATGTTGTTATGAGCGCGACTGTTTGTGAAGTCTTAAATGATGAACGAAATGGTGCGATTAGTCCTACGTATGCTACCTATGTAACTGAACTTCGCAAATGTGATAGAATCGCACCAGCCCTGATGTATAAAGAGATTAATAACGCGCCTCGACGAATATGTATGACGACCATTTCAACAAAACGCTATAGGCAGGAAACATGATTTCATTGATATTTTTATTAAATAAAGTAAACGACTATTTGATGGAATCATAAAATAACGAGAAGAGCTTGCCTTAGCAATACACATCACGTTTTAGGCTTTAATTAAAATCTGACTTAATTTCCGTAGAATGCAGTCGTAGTATCTGATAGTTGGAAAGACATAATTCTTGTGCAACTCTCAGACACAGTTATTGATCGTACATCATGTCATTTTCTAAAATTAAGAAAGAATGCAAACAAAAGCTTTATCTTCGGGTACCAGGCCTTTTTCAAACGAAGTGAACACTACGTAGGTAGTGTACGTATCAAGAAATCATATTCATCAGCTGGAAGGTTGGCCGTATGTGTCAAACAGGATAATCGTTGTTCCGGTCTAAAGGCATAAATCTTCGGTGTACTTAATCTCTGTTGTATATGTTATACATAATTTTGATGCTCTTTGATTTTTTAAACATTTCGTCTCAATGAATGCTCTTCTAGCTTAATTATCACAGCCAAATGCTTCTTATCTTTATCTGGTGTAGGTGGGAAGAAGGACAACATGTTGTTTTGTAGATCAAAATATAATATCTGGTCTTTATGCATACTAGTTAGTTAATCATAAGCTCTTGATATACTGTAGCATATGGACGTATAGTGTGTTAATTAGCATGTATATGAAAAATTAATTCAAGCCAGCGTGTGTACACTTTTACACCAAGACAAGATTATTGCGAAAAGTGCGGTTATCGGCTATACATGGCTTGAAAGTAATCACGGAAAGCAGATCAAGTCGACTTATAGGCAGGGTTGCTATCGGTCTGGACTCAAAAGTAAAGATCACTGGGAAACGAAAGAAGAATACTTCCTTAAACAGTGCACAACAGGAGAAGGCAATTAATGTTTCTCAAAATCAAAATCAAAAACGAGACACTATTTGCATTTTCTTAATTTTGGTATCTCTTTGATACAAAATGATATACTAAAGGTGTCGAAATACCCAAAATAGGAATCTCTGCCCTAAAATAAAGAACGCAAGTGAAAATAAGGACGTTTCTTAGAAAAAAAGGACAAAAATATTTTATAAGATACAGACCTTCAAAATAAGGACAAATCTTAGGAATAAGAACGGTATGGCAACCCTGGCTATCGGTCACAAGATTGTTGGCCACATGCTTACCCGTAGAATAACATTAATCAAATGCTACATATTGCAGAGGCCCATATGTATGAACTTTTGACCTACCTTTCGGTCAAAGTCGCCGGTGTGCGATCCACCCGGTACATCGTGTTGATAGTATCTCTGTCGTACCTCATAGCAACACGAATTCTGCTTTGGGCGATTTGAGCCCATCCAAAAACTTGCTGGTCATTTCTCCATACTATTACTACGTATCCGGTGAAAAGAAACAACAAGCAAACGAATCGGTAATTGACCTTGGAGCTAGCAAACATTTTGCTGAATCTCTTACAATCTGCGAAAAAATTGCTTCATAAATCCTGTTGCGATTATGTGAAGTTTTGGCGTCTTTTTACACTTGCGTCGAGGCCATGCTTCATAATCATGACAGTTTGTTATGAAGTTAAAGGCGCTTTTATAAGCTTGGGTGAAATAATTAAACAGTTGATATGCACGGGTTGAAAAATCTCTGTAGAGTGTAGAAGAATAAATTTACTGCCTTAAGCTTTTAAGCTTTACGCGTAGCCATCCTCAATTAACCAAGTTTTTGTAGTTTTACGCCGATACTTTGCTGTACAATTTTGAATTCCGTTTTTTTCTAATCGCACTGTGAATACAAAAAATCACGTACGCGCTGCCTTGCATGAAAAATTACGTATGCTGCAATTAGCTGTGAGCATATTCCGTGATTGTCGTTTGCCGTGACTGTGTGAGCGTTTCAGCAACAAATTTGCCTTCGTTTTATCAAATAAAGCTTCCTCACAACGCGGAATATTTGACGGCCTAAGTTCGTCATACTCGGATCATTTCCTGCGCCGGATATGGAACTTCGCACGATTTTGGTTGCAGTTTCCCACTATCTAGATTCTAGACATATGCCATGATCGGTGTTTTTTCAAAGTGATTTGTGGGATCTAAACGATCTTTTAAAATTCTCCAACGCTCTCGCAAATTTTTTTAGCGTTCGTCGAAGCCAAACCTTAAAAATGACCTCGATTACTTGACCTTTATCTGCTGTAGTTTTGAATGTTGTTTTCTGAGCTTCCAGTCTGTTTACGTTCAGCCGTGGGGGATAGATTGATTTCTGATAAGGCTATCCTGGTCGATAATTTAGCCATCATTGTTGTTACTTTGCTATTACGCGAAGCATCGATGAATAGACATTATGACATTTCAATATTCACGCGGTTATCTCCGTGTAATATCGTGTAGTCTACAGCAGACGCCTCTGCGTTTGGTCAAAGTTATTCCTTTCGAGAGCCTGAGCTGTCAACTGGCATGTCTATGAACGCTTTGGTCATTGCTTAAGCCTAAACTACAAATGCATTGGCCTTGCGGACCTACTTTTGTCTTTCGTATAGTTTTCTATAGGTTAGGCTACATTCATAATTTGTGTGTCGTTTCTCAGAAATCAACTGCGTGTCCGGAAAATGCTTATAACTGCAAGTAGACAAGTTTAACCACAGGACAGTTAGACAGATATCAAACGAACTCATGCCACCACCTTTTCAGTAGTTGCAAATATTCGACCACAAAACGCACTAAAGACAGCAGAAATGGGATGTGGTGCAAATATTTACATGCACCCAACCATTCTTATCTGAAATTCAAGCAGCGGTAATTAACAAATATGTGAACGACTAAAGCCAAATGCGATGGGTTATTGTAACTTGGTCCGGTCAAAATGTAGTGACGTCATGTGTCGATAAAATTGTCACGGGTTGCGTGAGGTTTCTCAAAAAACTGTCTTGTGATTCAATTTATTTTTATCCGACGTTATGTTAAGTTATGGACTACCGTTGCAAAGAACTTTCATAGTATTTTACTTGTTGATTGGCTGACACCATCAGTTTTAGTAACCATGGTCACCAGTACGTGTTACTGCAAGCCTTTTTCTGTATGAGTTGTCTTTCGAATTAGACTGCTGAGAGACCAATAGGATGTTACAAAAACTTACGCTTCAATAATTTTTAAGATGTATGCTGGGCACGCTGGCGCTGGCGTATTATATTTCGGCCATGGCCTCCCCACTACGAACTCAATAGTGTGTGTCACGTAGGTGTTTTTACGCATTCATTACTTCTTGTTCATCCCAACTTCTTGTTTGCGATTACTTATCGACTATAACCTATGGGGACATACAATAGGCGGAGACTCGACGTTTCAAAATCGTTATATATTTCGTTTCAAAATTGTACGCCATAAATTGCCAATTATTATACGTATAAATATATGAGATACATTTAATTTGGTTTTGTAGCGGTTGTTCGCGCTCGATCGGCCTCCTTAAGCATACACAAACCACTATATTTGGCCGGCGTCGTTGAGCTGAAGCTGCCGTAAAATTGCAAAATATCAGACCGCCACTGGGTTATTGCTATTCTCGTATTACGAAAACAAAGCAACGACACAAACACTTTTAGAAGTAGGTTTAGTTTATGAGTCAATAATATAATCAATTACCATAGTCAATACTGTCAATCTGAATGTCTCCTTTGGATATGTCTGTGCTCAGTAGCCAATAAAAATGAGGCTGATGGTCTTTGCACGACTAAAACTCGGCGATATAATTTGCGGAACGTTACAAACAACATAGAAAATGAAACGGAAACGTGGGTGCGTAAATGGGCAAAGAATTGTGTTTGTTTGTGGTTTTATACCAGTGTTGCATTTGTTTTGCGTTGTGTCTGCCCTGCCGCGTTCTCTCTTGAGGCCTACTGCGTTTTCCGTGCTTGATTAAGCACACGTGTCTTTTCATTGACGTGTACCACCCAAGTAGTCGTACAGTCAGTCCTGATTCAAGCTCCTGAAATGAGCTGCTGTGGATGACAACTTAACTGAGCTGCTTTTAATAAAAGATGTGCCTACTATGTATCTAAGACTGAGGACAGTAAAAACGTAACACCAGACTATTTACTGCTCGCATTTTACTATTTAGCGAAGAATAAACGTGTTAGGAAAGTTCCTTTTCTGTTGCGCCTTTTGCAAAAAAAAACATCCCGCGCTAATTACAAACCATGATACAATGTTGTAAGACAGAGTTCCGAAAACTCTGTAGGATCGTCGACCATGCAGGGCCCCTGGAAGAACAGACTGAAAACGAGTTCACAGATTGCTCATAAACTTCATCGTACCACGACTTGTCCAAATGTTCAACAATTGCAACTTTAAATGGAGTTTCCATGTTTTTTTACACAAAGCACAGAAACTTATAATGTTGTTATAAATTTTGGTTTCTGGGAGACCACAAGCTCTTTCTTTTTATGACGTCAATATAGCAGCTTTGTCGTTTGAAACCTTTTACAGCGTTCTGTATCTGATACCCGGCGCAGATGCTCTTTATCCTTATGTATAGAAATGGACAAATCTCATTCATCATAAATACGTAATTTACGGCCAGTTTTTTATGAAATTTGAATTAAAGTAATTGCAATCTACAAGTTAAACGCTGCTCGGTATAATAGAATCGATACAACACAACAGTACAAAGGTTTTTGTCAAAACAAGCAGTGAAGCAAGCAAGCTATCCTTGAGTCGTGTTTGATGGAACGGCCCAGTCCGGGAACTCGTTCAAATGGAAAAAGGCCACTCCGTAAGTGTTGATGAAAATAGTTATCGTCGCAATTCCAAGAATATTCATAAAGGCCCCAGCCTTAATCTAATTAAGAAGACATAATCGTTTTTAACGCTTGTTCGATGTAATAATAACTTTGGAAAATCGTTGCTCAACCATATTCAACAAAACAAACAAACCATATCGATAACTTTGAGGCGGCCGTATGAGAAAGCGATGGCGTTCGGCGGCGTTGCCACCGGTAGCATGAAGGCAAGAGAAGTGGCCAACACAGGAGGAATGAGCAAGTAAAGTGGATGAACTTGAATGGTTTGAGCCTGCGTTAAACGATTGAAAAACAACCTGTGATATATCTAAAAGGAAGTTGTTTTAACCAAGGCAGCTTACCAGTGTTGCCAGTATTGGAACAAACAGAGATGCCGTCGCTACGTTGCTGGTGAACTCGGTGAATGCGCAAAGAATTATCGTTACGATGAAAGAGATGAGCCACGTGTCCAACTTCTCTAGCACGCCCAGCTCGTCTCCTAACCATTGCGATAGCCCGGACTCCTGGGTAGATCATAGGATGGTGAGGATCCTCCAACAGTTTCCGCAATTCTTACTTTGTGGTTGCGCACTTCGCTCTACTTACAGTTGCACCTTCGGCAAGAGCGAAACCTCCGCCGAGGAGCAAGACAACGTTCCATGGAAATTTCTTCATATCTGACCATTTTAAGATAGAACCTACAGGACGCACTTTGGTGTCTTCATCTGGAAATATGAAGGTTGACTTCAGGGAAGTTTCTGTGTTTGCTACTTTTCTTACAGCCTCACATACAGTGTATATGTACACTTACACTTTTAGTGCCCTTACCTAGATAGCATCTTAGTTAAGATTAAAGGACATGGACATTAAATTCGAGGCAATGAAGTTGCCAGAGATCATATACCACTGAGTTATGTTGAAATTAACTTGCAATTTATCATGTACGGCTTAAAGTTCTGGATTTATGATAACAACCTTTTCTCCGAAGAAACATTGGTTTTACATCTGGTAAGAAAAACAAAAGGGAAGCCATCCCTATGGCAACCGTGCCGTCGTCCACGTAACCTTCTTCGAATAACATGGCCCACCCTGGCATGAAACCAGGTTCCCTAAAGAACCAGAGCAACGCCGTGGTCACAAACACCAGTAGAACCGTTAGCTCGGACCACCTGTAATCAATAAGAAAGTGGTTAGATGGTTGTTTAATTTTGATTTACATGATAACGTGAAAGTGTTTAGGTGTTGTCTTTGGAAAACTTACTTGATAGGGCCAAGGTTTTTGTATTCGCGTTTTAAGAGTCGGTTTGCATTAATTTCCTGCTGCGTTTTGTGTTTCCGTTGAATGCAACCGATATATTCACGCACGCTGTTGCCCATAGCAAAAGATGATTGTTACATCCCAAATACATTGACGACCAATGTGTTACTTAGATGTCTATTGCTTATGCTCCACAATTAAGTTGAGTACGAAAATGTCTTTTTATCTGTTTCTTGATAAATGACTTAAAAAATGTTTCAAAAATATATGTAGGTTTTGACCTGTATAAAAACATAGAGACCTACCTGAAGCCTAGATACAGAGATGATATCCAGAAGTAACTGACTAAGAAAAAGACAAGAGCAGAAGGCAAGCAATAAGCAAACCAGTTGGCAAAAGAAATTAATGGTGGCGCATCGGGGAAAAGTCTGCAAACAGTTGCGTACAACTTTAAAGTTTCTGCAAACGCCCTCTGCTGTTGAAAGTATAGTTGACAACTTACATGGGGAACTGGCCTGATAGTACCAGGTTAGGGCCAGTGCCGGTCAACGTAGCGGTTCCTCCAATGCTAGCGGCGTATGGGACGCACAGCGTTAGGCCTTTTTTCATCTTTAACTTGGCGTTAATTTGTTTTTGGGAGGGTTCGACTTCTGCTTGCTTGACATAGAGAAAATATATAACGGTTCGCTCCTCATCTTTATGGAATAACTATTATATTATTATATTACTATTACATTATTATGGAAAAACTTTATCTTTATGAAAATAACTTTTGCATCTTAACATCTTACCGATTCAACTTCAACAGTAGTTTCGATGACATCTTCTTTGGTTTCAATCTCGTCTTCTTCACTTAATGTTCGACTTTTGTAAAACTGTGTTGCGTTTGTTGAAGCAGTCTTTTCAAGCGTTAGCCCACTTAAGGAATGGTTCTAAACACGACGGAATAATTGGAATTAACGCTTACGATAAACTAACAGTCAATAAGTCAAAAAGATGTAAATTTCTGGGCTATAAATTATAGCAAAGCCCATTAAACCAGGTGACCTCATAAGAGTCATTTTTATTGCCTCGTTCCAGTGTTAGTTCCTTGATGACAGCTTCAACTATGGGCAGTAACATGGCTGTGGTAGCCGTGTTGCTTATCCACATTGACAAGAAAAATGTGGTCACCATAAACCCGAACATGAGACTAGAAAAACACAGATCAGCATTTCAAATTGTTTCTACTTTCAGTGCTGTCGATGTCGCACTTACCATCTTGGATTAGCGCCAACTAGCGTCAGTACTTTCAAGGAAATGCGTTTGTGTAAATTGGTTGTCTCGACAGCCAGAGCAATTGTTAGACCTCCAACGAAAAGCCAGTTGGTGTTTGTTAAGTAAGACCTGCTTACGTCATCGGCAGTCATGATACCAAATAAAGGGAAAAGAATCAATGGGATGAAGGAAGTTATTGCCAGCGGTATCACCTCTGTCATCCAATACACACCCATTAAGATCATGCAATAGCCACATAACGCCTCCTAAAAGTGATTTGCACACATGTTCACCATCTAGTATTTACTGAACAACAAGTTCATGTATGTCACAGCGCATATACAGTAAGTAATCTTATATTATCAAGTGCAATAAACTTAAATTTTTACTCTATAGCATATAGCCAAAATGTCTTTGAAGATTAGGGAAGTGTAATTAATTATACTATGATTAAACAGCCATGGCATACCTTTCCGGGTATAGCAAGAGGCACAGCCAGCAATACAATTGGCGTTAGTAAGAACACGAGAGTTGATCTATATCGCCATAATGCGGATAGAAACTTCATACCGGCTGATAAATGAAAAACAATTTAGAAAGCTCCCAACCGCTACTCAAATAGTTTTTTCTAGAAACCTGACAAATAAACTTTTCGGTTGATTCTTCGGTACAACTTGGTGTTTTAATTATTTATCTTTTAACCTTGCTTTCAAACTGACCCAATAATCTATAATAACGTTGCTATTAGTTCAAAATGACGTCAAAGTGAAGGTTTAACTGAAGCAAGCTGGAAAAAATGAGACAAGATCATTTCAGGTGAACGAATTTCCAAGTATTCATTTGCAGACAAAAGCGCAAATGCCAAAGTGCATTTTAAACATTGTAACCTTGCCTCGGATGAAAAAGCTGAAACTGTTCTCTTTGTCACACTCTCAACCCTTGCCATTTTCTAAAATTCCTTCTTCTAGCCTACTGCCCTTTGCTTCTTTACGAGTTTTGTTCTTCTCATTCACGGTCGTAAAAATGTTTTTGTGAACAGTGAGATGGTAAAGTTGCTAAATTCTTACGTTTATGATTGGTTGTTAAGTCGTAAATGATCACTTTTCAGATTGCCTTCATGTTTGGATAAAAAGTTAAACCCACTTTACAAATGATCTTATAGCGGCATTACACTGAAACAAACCTGCTCTAACTAAAAAAAGATAGATTTCTTATTGAATAATCGGGTTTTTATGGTGCTTACAGACTCCTAATTTTCTAGTGTCTTACTGTATTAAGCTTAAAGTAATTTTATTCGTTAAAAAGACTTTAAGGAACGTTTCCTTATTGTTTTGAAAACAATTTAAGATTTGCAAAACACACCATTTAACGGGATGAGCAATAGACATCTCATTCCTTCACATTCTTGTGCGTATTTCCGGTGCAAAGACATGAAACAAGTTAATTGTGATAACGGAAAAGGCTATAAATGTAACCTAACAAACGCAAAAACCTGGTTACTTGCATTATGACTACTTACACGTTTTTCAGTTTGCTCAAACCAAAAGATGGAAATTTTTAGTAATCTAATGTCTCTCTTAACTATACTAATACATAAACCTACATGCATTTTGCTAACCATTGACATAAGAGCACCGGGCTGCTCTTTATGACGTTATTAAACGCCGTGTGTCAGACATAGAAAAGTAAACGTTTTTTGCAGGCAACATGTCCAAATATGTCAACATTTTGCATAAAATTTAAAAACTGCCGTCAACCGTCACTGCGTCTTCCTTCATGTCATCTCTGGAACACTTCTAGTCAGCTTAAAGCATTAATCTAAAAGTTTTAATGCTGCGTTACGATTTGTTTGCTCCAACGCGGTCAAGAAAGATCAACCATGTTCCACCGTATTGAATTACCACCATAAAAGCATTGCGCTTGCGTGCAGCTTTCAACATTTTCTCCCTGACAGTTCTTTTACAACTTATTTTCAATTTATATATATATAAAAGTGTACAAACTTGTATTTGAAGATTTACTAAACTTCATTCTAATCTAGAGCACAAAAGAGCATGTAAAATTTTATAAAATGCTCTCCTTCATTATTGGAACATTCTGCTTTGCAATGTGCTGCAATCTTAGATAACTTATGCGTAATATAAAAGGTTTTGTGGAAAAACTTTGTTGTTGTTGCTTTCTCTTTTGCTGGCATTCAAGTTAAATGCGGCTGCTTTAGACGGTTTCAATTAACCTTGGTTTAATCCAGTGCTTTTCAACCTTTTTGAGAAATATCCGCACATTTTTTTTCGCAAAAATTTCATCCGCACTTTAAACCAACCGAAAATTATTACACAAAAGAAAATGAAGAGACTTAACACTTTTTCATTCAAATGAAGAGACTTAACAACTTTTATCAATGACTCGGCTGCTGCTGAATGTTTACCAATTGTTTTATTGTGACAGAACAATGAACCAAATTAACAATGCTTGGTTGTGACAAAAGCACAAGTCCCACAGAACAATACTTCATTAAGATAGATATAAATACTATAGCTTGTGTGTGCATTAGAACAACAAGATAGATTCTGCAAGAAAAAAATCACAATGAATAAGTTTGTTTGAATAATTCCAAGTCAGAAAAAGTAAAAAATATGCACAATTTTCATCCGCACTCATCCGCACCGCGTTTGTCATCCGCACTGCAATTTTTTTCAACCGCACAAGTGCGTACCGTCCCACAGGTTGAAAAGCACTGGTTTAATCAAACCTAAAATTTGTTTTCATAAGTTAAAAAGCAGTGCTTTGGAAACCTTTTCTGAAATAACTTTACCCCTTTACGCTCTCTAATGTAAGAAACTACAGCCCAGCCTACTATGGGCTGCAATCCAAAGGTTTTCTTACGAAAATGTGTTTACCGTTCCATGTCTCTTGGTTAATGAACTCGATTACGTAATTCAATACGGTCACGCATCAGGCCATCCTGGATACGTCACGACATGCATGAATGGTCGAGCTGTAACAACAAAGCACATAAATCAAAGTTTATCGTACATAACTATAGATCGAATCTATTACATACATACAGTACCACAGAAATGTTAAGCTTTTTGGCACGATTGTCTGAAATGATTGCAACTGCAACGGTCTTAAACTGTTTACTGTCAACGCCAACACGTAGGCATAATAACATTAAAGCAACAAAAACATGTTTGTTTGCAATTGCGGCTACAAGTATAACGTTTAAGCTTAGCTTTATACCGGTCAGAACAACAAGTATATACAAATTCGTTTACCGCGCTTATTCGATTGTGAGATGTGGCTTACAAAGTTTTTTTATCATCATTTGTGCGGTTTACATGCAAGGATGGCTTACATTTTCTCATCAAACAAAGATTTTGTTTGCTGCCATTTTATTAATTGGCGGCACTTCTTTGACAAAACTCTTTTAACCGTTCACTTGGGTAACAACATTATTATTGATGACTATGACAGTGGCGATGATGAATGTATGCATGCAGCTTAAACTAAAATCATGAAACATTTGATATTGCCTTCTGTTTATGACATTGCCGTGAATATTATTATTAATACATTACCATATTACCAATACAAAACTTTTGATCTAATCTGGGTTACCGTATTTTCATTTCAGCACTATTGCCACACATGCTGCGCGGTTTACAATCAAGGGCGGCTTACAAACAAGTAAACACAGTATGCAAGTTTAGAGGCGCTTTTATATAATATAAGTATATTGTACGGTTTGATATTTTGGCCCGCCAAAGTATGTGTTATATGCGCTTGTTAAACAATTTTTACCGCAAAGTACAGTTTTACCCAAGTCTAATGCTGACTTCACTCGCCAAAGAAGTGAAATGTAGTTGTCGGCGAAAAAAGATCACTCACACTCGCGGTTTCGGGTACGCCAGTTTACAGTTTTTCGCTACTCTTTCTAGATCGCGTATTCTTAACATGGGGAGCACCTGAAATTTATGACGAACTCATATTTCGCTCAGAGCACTAAATACTTTTTTGATTTCCCCCAACATTTTGCGGAAACTCTATTACTGAGTTGGTGTTTTGTTGGAGTTTTCATGGAAGATGATTGAGATAGTTCAGTGTTTCTTTAGATCAAACAAACGAGTTAATTTTGAAGTGGATTTTATTGAGTTTTGGCCTGAATGTGCCCGAGATTACAAAGATTTGGAACAGACCGTTTTAGCTCTTTATATGGCCTGTGCGCATAAAGTGTAGAGAGTGTTTATATTTACAAGCACACTTGAACCAGTTGAGACGAAAGTTTAATGAAAACAACGCCAAGCAAACAGGGTTTTTAATAAACTCTACAGGCAGAACCATGTGATATGGTTCGCGCAATATAACTGCAGAAATAAACGCAAGACTGAAAATCAAAATCTATCAACTTGTGTGAATCTATGAAGCAAGAGGTAGCCCGTGCAGTGCAGCAACGGCGGGTAAAACAGTACTGTGTGAATGAAACAGCGGAAAAGTAGTCGCAGATTACTCAACGGCACTGATCAATCACTGTTTGTGCAACCATATGGAAGATTTAGCGACAACAAAGGTTTGCTATGTAAGGCGCTTACAGCAGCAGGAACTCAATTCGCGACGGCAGGTCGTCCCATAAATTGGCATTAGAGCAAACACACAAAACATTTATTTGGTGCATTCAAATGATACTAACGCGATTTGAACATTCTGTAGACTGTGACAGTCTTTCGGTCGCTCTTGTTTCGCTGGTTAACGTCATAGAGGTTGTCGTCAGAACTTTTGCAAACAAGGTTGACGTAACCCGACGCCGCTTCAACTTTCCTGCTTTCAAGTTTGCAACTTCGCGAGCGGTAAACAACGTTTTTAAAAAATACTACTTACTCTTATAGCAAAAACAGGATATAGGGTGAAAGTAAAATTTATTACAAGTGCTTTATATGCTATAAGGTCCTCGTTTGAAATTTTGAGTTTCTCTGTCGATCGAATTTCACAATGATTCCAAGGTGGTTGAGCCAAATATGGTCATACCGCATCACCCTTGTGATTGTATTCACTCCGTTACTGCTTCTACCGCTACCATTGGTGTTTCAAACAAATGTAAGTACTTAATAGAGTAACCAAAACAACATTAGTTTATAGTTTTGCTTTGGAAACAATGGCAAATTTCAACCATCAAACGGTGAGAATTAGGACTGTTCAAGCATGTGGAAAATAGCTGGAGCTCGTTAGAACCAAAACCTTTGATTTAAACCGTTGCGTCAACTCGAAGCGATCCTTAACGTATGACGCCATAATAATACAAAACAAAAACCTTTCAGGCAAAGCGCATTTTATCAGTATACTGCAGGCTACGTCCAACTTTTATGCTTTGTGTCGGTCTCGAGATCGACAAATCCCGGGTGGGTATTCACTACATAGTTTAAAATTAAAATCTTTAATCTTGTTTCGAAGTTGAGGTCTGATTTCTGGGCCATAGAATATAAGGAAGAATTTTGTTTAATTATATCCTTTTACCTTCTTGAAATGCTGTCATAAGAGACCTTTGAAAAAGGTCCGCCGTTACAGACTGTTAGAAATTTCAAAAGAACAAGCATTTAACTTCATCTCAACACTGCGATTTATTTCTTCCCGTATTAATTATGAATATTTTCAGGAGGCATCTTGTGGTTACGTCATTCTTCTCATGGCCATATACTGGATTACCGAGGCTATTCCGTTAGCAGTGACCGCTTTACTACCTCTCATACTGTTCCCAGTGACCGGAATTATGACAGCAAAAGCGGTCAGCCAAGCGTATTTTGTGGACACTAGCTGGCTTTTCATTGGCGGATTAATAATAGCAGTTGCGATCGAAAGATCCAACCTTCACAAGAGAATTGCTTTGAAAGTTTTGATTCTGGTTGGGACCAAGCCGAGGCGGTAAGCCTGTATTTAAAGTTTTATCTACGTCAGCAATTTTAAGAAATTCTTTATGTTAAGAACCTTCGTTTAACACAGGCTGATGTTCGGGTTCATGGTGACCACATTTTTCCTGTCAATGTGGATAAGCAACACGGCTACCACAGCTATGATGCTGCCCATAGTCGAATCTGTGTTCGGTGAGCTAAAAGCAGATGGAGAAACACATGACGAGAAGACGAGAGAGAGACGAGAAACAACACATGAAGAGGTAAATTGCCTTAAAGCATTCACAAGAAAGATGTTTCCGAGCATATTTACCACACGAGAATCACCATGAAACTACAGTCTTTTGTTGTCATGCAAAAGGGTAACATTCGATTCATACATTAGTTTCTGTAAGATATAAAATAGCAAAAGTTGCATAATTTTTTTACAATGTTTTGATTATTTTTATCGTTACCGGCAAAGAATGAAAACTCACAAGTGGATTTGGACGAAAGTGACCATAGAAATCAAACAACATCTTTTGACAACCAGGGCTACGAACCTGATTTTGACGAGGTAAACCAGTTTGTCAAGCGGTTTTCATTGAATGGTGAATTCATGGTGAATCTTACTCATTGATAAATTCAACAAATTCTTCTGTTCAGAAGCAAGTCGATTTGGAAAATACTCTTGACGATGACCAAGAGGTAGGTTAAATAAATGCAAAACTCCCAAACTTTGTTCTGATAATGTCGCACAACATACAAAAAGTCATCAATTTTACTAGCTAAAAACGCTCAGTTTTGCCAACATTCTCAGCAGAATAACTGTAGTAAAGAACCTGAACAATTGCCAGAGGAACGCCATAATCGTCTCATAAAAGGAATTACACTTTGTATTCCTTATTCGGCAAGTATTGGCGGAACCGCTACCTTAACCGGGACAGCCCCCAATCTGGTACTGTCGGGACAATTTCAAATGCAAGTATAACTTTAATATAATGTCGGACTTAGCGATGCACAATTCAGTGCTACTAATGTTTGAAGTATAGGCCTACTACTAATGCCAAGTGCCATTAAAGTTAAGTATGAAAGACAAGTTATCCATGGGGTTGAAGTCATTTCAGGTGCTTTGTGCTTTTCAGTTTATTTCCCGATGCACCTCAACTACTGTCGTTTGGAAGTTGGTTTGTTTATTGTATTCCAGGAGCTTTGCTGACCCTTTTGCTCTCATATATGTGGCTTTGCTGGTTATTTCTGGGATTCGAGTGAGTAATTAAACAAACACCTCTTTGAAAAAAGTTTTATAACTGCAGTTTAAATTGGATTCAAAACAATTTTTTCTTAAGGATTGTGACGTTAGTTCCGGTAAAGTTGTTGGAAAATTACAAAGAAAAGTATCATGATGGTTAAATCGCCTGCTTTTGTCACAGTTTTAAAGACTTCAGCGTCTGCCGCGGTGAGGAATCTGAAGAGGAAAGAAAAGCCAGAAATTATTTAAAAACAGAACACAAAGCACTCGGAAGCATAAGGTATTTACTTAGACTGTCGGTTACAGAACGAGGCATACTGTGGACTATGTTAAAATAATGTCATTTTCTTTCCCCTCAACATGAATTAGTCTGTTATAATTTAGATGGGCTGAAGGTTCCGTGTTGGCCATTTTCATTACTACCGCCCTCTTGTGGTTTTTCCGCAAGCCTGGATTCATGCCGGGGTGGGGAGTGATATTTCTCGACGGATACGTTTCCGACGGCACAGTGGCTATCACAATGGCATTTTTACTCTTTTTGTTGCCAAAAGAAAGACCAGAGTTTTTGAAGTATTCTGAAGGTGAGAAAGTACAACTCTTACTATATAACACAGCACTAAGTGTACTTGGCTACTGTAAACAAGTAAATACAGCTTCAACATCAATTATACAGTATTTGCCATTATGTTTACTTGAGTGTGCAGCTTGTTTTCGTAATCGTGTTGTTCTTTTACGTTAGAACTATGTTTTCTTGATTAAGTTTAGTTTGTATAAAACGAATTGTTTTGACAAAAATAAGATCAAGAACTCTGGCAGCCAGTGGAAGCTCTTCTAGACTGGCCCACAATGCATAACAAATTTCCATGGAGCGTCGCATTTCTATTGGCGGGTGGTTTTGCTTTGGCACGTGGAGCAACTGTAAGTTGACAAACTTTATATTCGTTCAATTGTCTTTCTTCATATAATAAAATAAATAAAATAAAACAATAAAACCGCTACATCATTCTTTTAAACCTTTGCTATATCATTGCACAAATCTAACACCGAAAAATATGACTAATTGTTTAAATTTTATACTGCTTGGATAACACCGTTTACGACTAAACCGTTTAAATTTTTTTATTAGCATCGACGACTTGTGTTTCGCTTTTTTCAAAATTATGAAGTAAAAAGAAAAGTGAATGAAAGCTAAAGTCGGTTTTTCGCGAACATTTTTAGGAATCCGGTTTCTCCGCCTGGATGGGATCCCAGCTGGCATTCCTGGAGGGCGTTCAGCCGTGGATCATATGTTTGCTCGTAACTGCTTTGGTTTGCCTCTTCACCGAATGTTCAAGTAACACCGCTACTTCGTCACTCTTCGTTCCTATACTTGCCAACCTGGTATAATAAGTAGAACAACTTCACAAAAACAATAATCTCTTAAAGTGAGGGGCAAGACCAGAAACAAGTTCATTATAAAATCAATTAGTAGTTGTCAGCAGTTATACTGGAAAAAGACTTTTTACTTCTACGTAGCGGTTAAGCAGTTATTGCCATAAATATGGTGACAAAAAATGCAGATTTATTGTTATATTACAGGACGTTTATTTAATAGGACTTGTCCTTCACTTTAAAGAAAATCAAATGCATGAAACTGTTACTATACGTTGGTTGTTGTGCTAATTTGGTCAAGTTAGGCTGTTAATGAGAAAACCGATTCTGATACTTTCTAAAAAACTGTATCTTTAGGCTCAAAGTATTGAAGTCCATCCACTTTATTTGATGTTTGCTCCAGTGTTAGCATCGAGTTTAGCTTTCATGCTGCCAGCCGCCACACCACCAAACGCAATCGCATTTTCATACGGTCGCTTAAAAGTAGTAGACTTGGTAAGTTTTGAAGACACAAAGTTTGAAGAGCAATTTTTAATTCACTATACCTTCCACATCCATATCTATTTGCTCTTGTTGAATTTAGGTAAAGGCGGGATGGGCGTTAAATGTCATGGGTGTTCTCGTAATCACACTTTTCATCAACACGTACGGAAGAGCATATTTTGGCTTTGGTACTTTTCCAGCTTGGGCCTTTGCCCGTAACGCCAGCGCTACCAACTTAACTAGTAACTTCAACACCACTTCCCTCCCGTGATCTTTTCAGTCTGGTTGCAGATCAACAGTTAACGCAATTGAAAACCAAACAACTGTTCAATACATCTCGGTTCATTTAGTCAGAATACTTTACGTTATGCATTCAACAACGTGTGTTTTGTATCTCTTTGTGTTTTGTCTTCATGCTTCCATATCCAGGTTTTGAAAAAAACAAAAAAGCATTTTTTCGAAAGCTTTTTGTGCGGTTTATAATCAAGAGTTCCCTTTACTTTTGCCATAACAGAATTATTTGATCATTAGATCGTATATGTTAATGTTAATGTCATGCTTACCGTGTCAATCAGCAGTTGGTAGCTACTAACTACGCCCATTTCTTTCGATCAATTCTTAGTTGATTAAGACAACGCTTGCACACTTTGAAGTCGTATACGCTGCGTGTTTTTAGTGCGGCAATTTTTAGCAACATTTCGTGCGCCTTCTTTTTGAAAGAATTATTATCAAGTAAATACGGTTGGTCAATAGTTAAGCAAAAGAATTGCATAAGCTTTAGCTACAAAGAAAAAGTAGGCCAAGCAATATGTAATGTTTAAGCTGCAATAAAAACGTGTCCAACCCATCTGCGGAATTGTATTGTTATATCGTCTTTAACACAATCTTTTCACTGCAAAAACAATAACATCATATGCAGCTAGTGTTTGGATTATACCATCTGACGCTTTTCCTAATACAGTTAATGCATCTTACATGAGTCATAGTCTGCGTGGTGCTAAGCCATCTGGAAACGTGTGGGAGCTATTGCGTAGGTTTTAGTAATCTGTAATTCACTACAAACAATATCGTTGTATCGTTATAAACGTTGTCATTGATCTTTCGAAGTATCTTTTAGTGATTAGCTGACGCGAGAGCTTGCAATTCGTAATTTCAAGATATGTTTTGGTTCATTTTAAAGCAAGTATGCGCTCTGCTGTAACACCAGATTTTGTTGTAACACCAGTCTTCCAGATTTTACGCAGACAAGGAATGCAGTTAACATCATCGGTATAAGGTCGTTATGGCAATTTTTAACTCAAAAATCTTTTTGTAAGTCGGTAAGGTGCCACACTAGTGATGGATCCTGTCGCCGTGTTGGCTTTTTTGTCAGGTGCTTTGCTGACGGTGTTGACCATAACGTAAGTGTTGAGCAACTTAATTTTAAAAGATTGAAACGGTTTTATCTTTTATTCTTAACTGTAATTAGTTGTATTATAGTTAAGTAAATTTCAAATCGATGACTGACCACATTTGCTTTTCACAGGTTGACCTGGGCCTTTGCACTCTACCAGGTAGGCTATAAGTGATGTAGCATTAACCAACGTCATCTATACACTAAAGCAAGTGCTTGTTTATTTACTGCAAGGCCATCAAATGTTGTTTTGTTTGCTGTGTGTCACTACAAAATATATTTGTTTGCTGTGTTTTCCTATTGTTTGTTTGCTGCGCCGGTGTAAGAGCAGAATGTAACTTTTATCACAAATTTAAGCAAACTTATATCTTGGCTAGCTTTCTTCTGTTTCCATTTATTAGAATCATTCAGCGACTAAAAAAATTGAGCAAGTCAACGCAAATGTTGAAACGTTGGACGATAAACAAAATGATTGGAATTTCTTCCAAAATGGATTATTTGAAAAGGAAGGAAGCAGGCTTGAAGTACAAAAGAGCTTAGAACAAAAACAAAAAAAATATTTTAACGAAAATGAGACAAAAGATGATAAAATACCTATCTTAATTTCTCCCTCCGAAACTAATAGCCAAGGGATCGAGAAAAATTATGAAGCAAATGACATTGATCCTGCTCGTTCCTATGACAAACAATTGCCATCTAAAGGCAAACCGGAGCTCCGTCTTGAACTCAAAAATTCATGTTCCGACAACGATGCTCCAAAAGATGTGCAAGATATTTCAGAGAGAGTGTTTGAAAAAGACAAAGCACAACGAAATCTGAAAGAACTAGAGACGATGAAAGAAGAGGCATCACAAAAGGATTTAGATGGAATTAATATCACAGAGATCTCCAACACAACTTTTAACTCAAAAATATCTCCTCGATTCTCTGAGTATTCCGTTACCAGTTTGAGCACCGATTACTCACCTATTTATGAGGATGAAGAAGATAGACCAAACGTTCCGGTTCCCATATACTCTTTTGCACGTCAGCAAGAAAAACTTGAAAGATCTTTCAAGCTTCGCAGATTGTCTTCGTTTTCAAATCATACTGGCCAAAACTGGAGATCGTCCATCAACACCATAAGCACCAATTATTCTCCTCCGGAGAAAATCTTCCATGAAAATGATCCTTTTCACGATTTCAAGGAGATACCATCTACGTCACAAATACACAATCCTATGTCCGTTCTCTCTTACCGTTTTCTTCTTCCTCAAAAACTGTCATCGATCCTAGTTCAACCCGGAAATGAAGATGATTTTGATCTGACGCTCTCTTCATTTTCGAAAAAATATTTCAGTTCAGCACTTCCGGACACTGATCCGGATGACGTGAGAAGCCAAAGCACTTACAGGTTTGTCAAAGAAAAAGCAATCGTTGACGAGTCAGGTGGCGTTGTTTGCACGGCGGGCTGCAAGGTTACTTTCCCTAAAAGTGCTCTATCCAAGGAAGCCAAGGTTGAACTACGGTGCATATTCCATTCCAAAGTAAGCTATTTTGTAAATCTGTCTGTTATATAAGTCTAATATTTTATAAAGCTACTTTGCAATTAATGAGACACAAGCTTTTCACCAGCACTTCGTAATCACTTTGTGTAAATTTCGTGCATAAATACTGACCGGTTTTGTTGCCTACGATTTTAGGGTTGTCAATGCGGCAAAGATGAAAAGATGGTAATTTCTCCCATTGTTTGTTGCGAGCCGGCCGACCTCAAACTAAATTGTCCTGTGGTTGTTGAAATCTCAACTTGTTTTGTAGGAATGAAGGCAACTGTTTCTGTACGTTGTGAAATCAAGCAATAGCTGAAACATAAAATTTCTTCAAAAGTAATAGTCCAGTAGCCTATTCGTTTGTTGTAAAATTTGCTCATTCCATTTCAACAAAGATCTATATAACCGACTATCCATAGCATACCTTTTAAAACTTACAATTTTACAAAGATTGAAAAAAAAACTAGCGGCCTGGATTGGGCCTCTATACAAGAAGTTACACTGGAAGAAAATCATTTCATCAAATTCAAGGTGAATCATCTTTCCAGGTGAGTTAATCTGTTTTTCTCAACGAGTACTTTTGCATAACTTTAATTAGGCGAAATATCCAGCAAAAACACAGATATAAACTAGATTTTCAAACTAAGTAAATGTAAGTAGACTGCTCATAAAAGGTATACAGAACACAAAATAAGATTTTTTAGCTTCTTTTCGCGCACCTGAAACTTGCATTTCTTTCAGTTATCGGGTGACTGTTACCGCAGCTGAATTCTCAAAACTTGCAAAACGTTTGGTGTCGGTCGGATTTCTTAAACATACGGGTTTCCGACATCAAAGAAACTTGTCATTGATTTGGTGCATAACCGACGATATGCCCCATCTAGTGGCACAACTGTGGTTGGAAATGTCGCAGGGTGACGTTTACGAACGGATCATGGAGCCTCAAACATTCTTCGCCGGGTGAGAAAAACTTAAAGATTTATAAGAATTTTAAGCTCTATGACCTTCAAGGGATTACGTCAATGTACGTATAAACTTTCGTCGAAATGTTGCGAAAGTCTACGTAGTGCATGTGCTCTTCCCCGGAAAGTATTATTATGACCTTAGGGCTGTTACTTACGTTCATATTCTGGGAATCATCGCTTGTATGCACAAAATAGACCCTTGGCATAAAAGACATCAATTGTACGGTTTTTGCAGTCATCAGGAAAACATGCGGCTCAAAGTCACGTCAGGGTCATGTGAAGCCACGCCACAGAGTATTTTCGTCTCCAACGAATGGTTCTGGGCAAAGCAATTTTTCGCAAAGTACGAATTTTCATTGAAGAAACCAACATTAAATAAACAAGAACATATTACGTTGCACTACGTCATTTCCGGTAAACACGAAGAGAAACTTATGGAAGGATCAACTCCCGACTTTGCTTGGGCGCGGCCATGTCACGTTCGTTATCTGTCCACCAGTTCACTCTTTTCTTTGGACGAGGAACAACCGGCAAAATCTAGATCTTCTTCCTCGATTACTTCTGGAAACGAGGCCAAAGACGACGATAACATCGTCGATAAACAAACATCTAAGACGAATGACAATAAGACACAGTACCCCGACCCCTCTCCACAAAAAAATAGAAATATTGTGGAACTTTCGAGAAACGGAATGAGTTGTGAAACTCTCTCCGGCAGTACACAATCTCTTGCCGCAAACTCAACGCCGAAGAAGAGGCTGCGCAAGATGATGGCAAAGTTGAGAAAAAAAAGCAGAAAGACTTTGTAACCACCGTCTATTCGGGACAATCTCCGAAAACATGTAAAAATTGCAACTTAAACAGTTTTTTGAAGACTTCAACTGATACAGTATAATCTGTGCATTTTACATCCAAACACATGGTGTCGCGGTAGAGCAGAATTCAGAAATGTTACTTCATTAGCATGTTTGTAAATAACGTGACGCGTTCTTGGAACGCTTTCGAATATACTGTCGTGGATTTTGTGTTTTCTAATAGTATTATACTCATTTTTGCAGTAACCATTAAGTTTAAGAGATTACAAAAAAGCCTTAAAGCTTTGAAACAACTTTTAGGCCCAGTGGTTGAAATTCTACATGATTTGATACATTTGATTCTACATAATTCGATGGTAAGGTCGTAGCTATAAACTTTCTAACATACAAGTGAGATTTTGTATGAAAATTTCTGTAAGTATAACAGGCATTTTACCAGCCCATAGACATAGAGAATATCGAAAATAGAGAATATTCAATGCAAACACAGGATATCACTATGATAACAATGCAAGGAGCGTCGGGTTCTTCCCCGAACTTAGTACTACTGCATTGCATGACGACGATGAAAATGTCTGTCTTTGTTACGTGCGTCTTACTTGCGTCCTTAGTAATGCAGACACGAAACTTTTGAGTATCCGGTCTCTTGTTCTACGTCAGCTGTTTTGATTCACTTTTCGACTTACGTGCTGGAATGAGATAGCAATGCCCTAATTTGGTAATGCAACCAACGTTTTAGTAGCGTGAAATTTCTACAACCGAACGAGATGGGACATGTTTCAACTGCTTTTGTAGCAACTTAAAAATGTATTCTCCAGAAATCGAACGTGTACAGCTAAAAGTTTTTTCCCAGAATTTTCACATAAACACTAAAAGGCTTTTAGCCTGACCTCATATACGGTAAATTAATCTAAGCCAAATAAGGCAATCATGTGTTGCGATCCTGAATTGTCAATGAAATTCAGTTACATCATTACAATTACATGGTGGTTTTAACCAGAAAAACTGAAGCCTATAAGTATTTGGTGTGATAACTCAATAGCAAATAAACTGGCCCAATTATTGTGGAATGAAGTATCAAATATGTCTCAATTTTGGAAGTAGACGACCAGTTGAAACATGTCAACTATAAGACTAGGTTCAATTGCTTAGCTTTAAGTACTGCTAGCGTTACTGATGATGACGTATACAATATGATGCGGATGTGTAGGCTACGTCTAGTGCAATATTAAATCAGGATAAAAAATTAAAATAAAAGAACAGCATATCCATTGCAATCGCTTAAAGTTTTCTGTTGCTGGTACGATATATGGACAACAATAGTATTGAAATGTTATCACCATTTTGACTTGCTAGTTTGTATAATTAAAATTGTGACGTCTCAGTTGTGTGCGCTAAAACTGGTCGTTTTCCTGCTTTCACCGCTAAGCGCTTGTTGACGTCAAAGGGGGAGGTAAGTCGAATCCGGCAGGAAAACGTGCCAGTGGAAATGGTAGGCCTATACAGTGAAAATATAACTCTGGTCAGTGAGTGATGTAATGTGCATGTCCTTGCAAGAATCATCAGCTTGTACGTCACAGAGACGATTATTTTAGTTCAGGGTTTTTCCCGTAGTTGACAAAGACATTTCATTAGGCATTAGCACCGTTCAGTTTGGGATCGTCTTGCAGTAGGAATTAGTCGGCTACAAGCTAAGGTAGGGCACAAGCCCATATTTTATCCGGATTAAAATCTAATCTTAAGATTTTTTTGTTAGTAAAAGTCCGAAGCCGAACAGAAAGGCCAGTGGCAGTTTTCAGTTTAAAGTCAGCTTGTAAAAAACAATTACTTCGCAAATTAACATTAAAAAAGTGAAAAACAAAAATTTAGAGTTAATAACTGGTCACTTGCCGTTTGTCGGTTTCCTTTCCAAGTTGCAAGTAACTCAAGTGTAGGTTATCATACGCTGCAAATTGTCCGTAACCGAGAAAAGATTCCAACACGCAAGCAAGCCGGCAAAAACGAGCGAAATATGTGAGCTATTTATGTTTGCTGCTGTTTACAGCGAAAAATTGTCGAGCACGTGCGTCGCTGTTACCTTTTATGGCATTGACATGTGAGAAAGAGTTTCCTTTTTTGGAAAGCGATCACCATATTTGTAAAGACCACTCCTTTTTTGGTAGTGTGTTGTAGACGCATATATTCATACGCTAGAAAAATTACCTAATCTTTAATTGATATGTGAGAAAATGACTGATTTTTCTTGCTGAAAAATGGTGATGCTTTTTATTTCAGATTGATTTAACACAAAAAACTTGAATTTTATGCTAGTATTTTGTGATTTGTAATAGCAGAGGGTTTATTTACCACAGAGGAAACATATTATGATCAAACTTGGTCAGCTGTTACCAGCCATCATCCAAATACGGTTTTGACAACAGCTGTACGGTACGCAGCGCGAAATTTTAAGATTAACTGGCCATACTATACGATATTTGGGTAAAACTTTCAAGAAATGGAAAATATGAAAAGGTCTAGATTAGTTGCTGGTTTAGACGATGTAGAATTACCAAACAGAGACGATCAGTTGGATTCGGACGACTCAAATGTGACTGATGACCGTTCTAGTCAAGGTTCCAGATCTGATACTGCGTTACCTAAAACTGGTAAAAAGACAAGAGGTCGTGTCAAGATTAATATGGAATTTATAGACAACAAGTTAAGAAGATATACGACCTTCAGTAAAAGAAAATCTGGCATTATGAAAAAGGTATCAGTAGTTTGTTGTGCCATAAATAAATAACTCAGAATCTTAGATAAGTTAAATCTTTGCTGTATAACTTTGCATCTATTTGCAGTATATTTAACCGCTATCTGCAGCATATCATTAACACTAAGTTTGAATGATTTAAAAAGCCTTTCGAGATTTGCATCAGCATTTTAGAAAAACATTTTTTATGTCTAAAACTGTAATGATAATTGAATAATGTGCCATGGACTAGGCTAAAATGTTATCGAACAAGCAGCAATAATGTGTGACATGGTTTTTTGCAAAACAATCTCATGATGTCTTCATTTTTGTTAATTTGTGTGCACAAAGCTTCAGTTACACTGTTATGCTCGTACAATTTTATATGAAACTATCCAGCCGCAAAGCGGCCCAGTTAGCATCCCATCGAAAAATAACAAACTTTGGCATGATAGTGTACAATAGACTGACTGAAGCCTCAGTTCTTTGTTTTTTATAAATTAGCATGAGCATTTAAAAATTTGGCGTGCACATTGATGAGTCTTATGCATGCCTCTCACACTTTCCACTATGGCAAAGAGGTGGATATCCAAAACCTTGTAAACTTTACTGAACTTATCCCATTGTACTGCTGGGCTTACATTTATAACTGGACTGCAAAGTTTCAGTTTTGCACAGAAATCTTAGGCTGGTGTCGCAAAAATTTCACAATATTGATTTCTACAAATGTTACACAATTGGGCTTATCAAAGTTAGGTTTTTGTCATCATTGTGTGATTAGCAATGTAGACTTAACATTTCACATTGAACATGCAAATCAACTTCTCTAGACAATTATCGCAATATCAAACGTTACAGTTAAAAGTGTCAGCCTGACTAGTATAAATATATACTTCCTCTAAAAGAGATCTGCTTATTTTTTTAACTCTAATGAAAGTAGTTACGTGTACTTTCATTAGAATTTATTGAATATATTAGTTCATTATTGGCTCGTTTATCATAGAGTTTATTATTATGCGTACTTCTGTTAAAATTATGTTTATTGTCACCTCATGTGGCACTAAACATAATTCCACTTTATCCATTGTTTATATAATAAGTATGGTTGGCTCGACCACATTTAACTTCCATTGTTATATATCGTTAAATTTGACACTTACCTATATAGAGAACTTGTTTTTGCTATTAGCTGTGTGTTAAATATCCATTGGTCTTTGAAGATTGATCTAATACTCCACTGCATTGTGACAGTTGTCAGTTCAATCTCTTTAAACCAGGTTGAACAAAATATATTTGGTCAAGCGGCCAGAGATTGAGTTGACCAGGGATGGATTTACAACGGAGGCAATGTGTTATTTAATTTTGGCCTTCGTGGTTAAATACTTAGACATTTTTGACTTCGATTAATATGTTGTTGCTACTGAACCTTCCAATTCGTATCAAAATTCATGATCACAATCATTTTTCTTAAACTTTTTAACCATCGCATGTATCTTACGTAGTAGTTATATATATCCCGTGATTATATCAAATGTGTCATGAAACCCAGCTTTTCAGTCTATGTAATATGTAAACTATAAGTATTTAAGAGAAAATACAATTGATTTTCACTAATACAAAATTTTTTGTCAAACACATTTTCTCACTAAAAGGATGTAAAAACTGAGAATTTACATACCCATTTAACACTTGAGCATCAGACATCACACATAAAACATATCCCTACAATTTAAATACTTTGCTATAATATAATGAGTAATGACAAATGCAAATTGAGAAATGGGAAAAGTATTATGGTGTAGAGTAGGCCTATCGGTATTAACTGTGTGAAAGTAATGTTTTTATGGTTGCCATTTTGTTTTCATGATGTTTAAACCTTTGAGTGTCTAGTTGGCGGTTCACAGTGTTTGTTTGGACATTACAATAATCCAGCTTAATACAATTCAATTTAGACCCGCAATGACGTACATAACTAAACCTTAATCAGACGCTGCATAGCACAGCTTTGTTTGTGAAGAATTTGCCCAGATGGAAAAAAGTGTTCGACATTTTTTACTTTACGAGCTTCAGTTAAAATATTGTGCTTTTTTTCAGCACAGTTGTTAACATTTTCAGATCGGTACTGATATATAAATAGATATATATATATATGATTGGAAAGTAGACATTTGACCATTTTTATGCATATATACTAGAAATGCACTCACACATATATGCCTGACTATGTGTACTAGTGTGCTAACTTATTTTGCCTTTTTTAATCATGGGAATAAGATTACATTCCAGTATAATTTTAAAATAAAAGACTAGTAATTTTGTACTTTCGCTTCACACCGTCAGCACAATTTGGGATTGTAAATTTCATTGCCAATATGCTTATCACAGCATATTTCATTCTTTAAAACGCTGACCATAAAAAGATGGTGTCACACAATCTTAATTAGAATTACGAAACATGACCGGAAGTAATGTGACGCCAATCTCCATTGATCACTGGACAGTCAGGGCATGTGAAAGTGACATCACAATCACATAGCTCGTGTTAGCTGTTAGTCATAAATTGATGTCATGTTTCCTTAAGTTGTGCTCTCTCTATGTCATTTATTTAATGCGTAATCATTTTTATGATGCAATTAAAAGTTTCTCCAAAAGTTAAAATGTTCACTTAACTGACCAGATATATATAATTGTGTTATGTTAATTAATTACAAAGAAATTAAATCTAAGTCCATTAAACTGTGGTGATATTAAATAAAACTACTTTTAACACCTTAGCGACAACAGCGTTTGATGGAGTGTGTTTCGTGGAAACTTTCGTTAAGTATATATATATATATACAACAGCAATGTACGTTTACCAAATTTAGAAGTTTTTACTTCACAGTATATCCTTTTTATGAACTTGTTGACAATCATTCAGATGTAAGTTGATAATGTTATATAACACTGGATGCCTTGTAATACCATATATGTTGTCAGTGCATGAATGCTGTTCCAATTTTCCATATATCAATATTTTAAAATTAGATGGTTTTGTTATTTTATGTACGAAAATATTTTTCTTCCTTTAGTTTACAAATGACAGTAATCGTGCACCAGATTAATATTGCGATGTTTTGCTACTTTAATCCACTACAAAAATAAACGCCTTGGAAAACAGTTTAGCTTTTCTGTTTAAAATCTTTTCTCAGAAAATGGTTTGGCAAAGAAAATTCACTCTTATTACTTAAACTGAATTGCTGAATATGACTAAACTGTTTATATATTTTTGGTTGGCTTACTCCTATTAATTTTTGACCACAAAGTTGTTGTTGGATTACACCACAGGACTACGATTCAGGGAAATCGTCTGTGACAATTGTTTTGTTATACAGAGTGGCACAGCCTTTCATAAAATTACTATATTTTTATATATTACAGTTACAAAGTTAAAAAAAATTGTTTTATGTGATTATGTGACAGGCGACTATCCTAGCAATCATTTCAAATATATACGCGCTTTTAAAAACTATTTTTTGTCACTGCAGTGTAATTTGATGGCATCATAACAGATAAAGTAGCATAGCTGTCAGTGTCAGCAAAATTTTACAATTCTCTCAATTTTATAAACCAGGATTTACGTTTGTTTATTTATATGTAAACTGTTTATTTTAGGCCCATGAGCTTGCAACACTTACAGGAACACAAGTCATGTTATTGGTTGCCAGTGAGACAGGACATGTCTATACCTTTGCAACACGAAAGCTTCAACCAATTTTGTCGAGTGAAGCAGGTAAAAAGCAATTTGCAGCAATGCATTTTGTCTCAGTTTCAATCTTTCACTGTCCTATTAATAACGTCAAATTATCATCCTGTATACAGGAGCAACTTAAAACTCGCAAATAGACACTGCTTAAATAATATGTGTATAAATGATCATTACGATATTTTTGTTCAGGCAAGCAGTTGATCCAAACCTGCCTTAACTCACCGGATCCAAATGAGTCGACAACATCACAGCAAGATGACCAGAGAATGAGCGCTCAGGGATTCGAAGAACCAGAACTGTCGTATGTTCCTCCTGATGACACAAAGGTATTTGATTTATTTGCTATTTTCTAAATTATCGGGTTCGATTAATTAACAGAAAATTTACACCGTTTGAATTTAGTCATGCTTTTTTTTCAATATCTACATTTAGTTGCAATAGCTTGAGGCAAATTGTTATTTGTTGTATTATAACATATATTCCCGTTGCCGGTATTTAAAATATTTGAAATTCTAGCAAGATGTTGCGTTTTATGTTGCTAATCAATACAAGTCCACTCGAATCTGTCAGTTTTATGAGACAGAAGAATATATTTCGCCAAAAATGTCGGCACTAGCTTCTATAAGTAACGCTTTAAAATGTTGAAATATTTCAACCTGAACTAAATTAAGTTTCTTGCATGACAGACAAGGCAATTTATGTTGCGGTTATATCATATAATTCAATCTTTTTAGGAGGGCTTGCTACAGAAGACATACCACATTCTAAATGCGATTTCAGCCCAACAGCATGATAGCCCTCCCCGTCGTGACAACGATCAGGTTTGTACCGAAACAAAAGTAAACAATAAAATGTTTAATATGATAACAATAGAATGAATTTTTTTCAGCGAAAGAGCGTGCTATCTTTTTTATAAATTTTCAATTTTCTGGATTTTAGTCATCTTCTGCGCCGGTCAACTTGGTTGCCATGAGCAACGCTAATATGGAAAATCACCGCAAGTCCACAGCCGTTCATTTTCCCACTTCCCAGTCCTATACAATCATGCCAGCACAATCAGGTAAAGATTTAGAGCTTTCCATGTAGCGCTAATGAACGCGGTGGACGCGCTACTGAGGTCTTTAGGATAAAGCAATGAATTTTTATTTTATTTTAGCTGAAAATTTTTTTGCGTTGAATAGGTTCTCCTCAACTAGACCATCACCACCTCCATCTTGCCTCGTCATCACCAGCTGTTAGGTAAGCAGTAGAACGATGATTGAAATTTAATCAACTCAATGGAATGGGTCTTTGCAATAAGTTAAGGAAGTTTGTGTTAACTTGCCTGTACGAAGCTTTAAGTGATGTTTTTTGCCATGTCATAGTACACCTGATGACGTAAGCTGATGGTTGCGAAAGCTTGTGTCGACTAAAGAAAAGTTAACCCCTGCAGTTTGCATCCATATTCTGCGCTTTCGCTTTATTGTGTTTAATGATGGAAGATTTCAACGAGAATTTCTCGGGCGTGACGTCGTAGCTAATAACATTTTAATTACTTCGCTTGAAATTACTCCATGCAATTAACTCGGCCTGCGTGTTTTTCCTTCCGCCATTCTTGCGGTTGTACCGGTCCAGAAAAAGGCTTTTACCAATATTTATTACGTAATAAATCGTGCAGTGATATCCGCTATACCCAGAAAATTGTTGGCCCCCACCTGACCTTAACTGACCGATGTAGTCGTGACGGGTCTTAGACCGTTCTTGGACGTTTCTTGTTAAAATCAATTAAGAAATGTCTCGTCTGTAGCAAAGTTCTCATTTTTCTTATTTTAACGATAAAGCTTGTTACTAGGCACCTACTAATGCAATTGGAATGTTTGCAGCAAGTGCCCAAGTCTCTTGTGGATTGGTGATATTTCTAACATTTTCTGTTTTTGTTTTCAGGATGCAAATGGTTCCAGTATCGCACGATAGTCCACCTCCCAACTCCATGCCGCCATCTAGTGTTACAAATCCACACGCGCACAACCTCGGTAAGTGAAGTGTTGCCGCCACTTAAAACGTAAATCGGTAATTTCGTGACACTCTGGGTGCTTAGAAAATCGCGGAGTGTGCGACGGTTATTTTTAGATGAATTGAGCAAACGTATCTCAGCGCACATTAAATCTCGAATGACCATATATGGTATCGTTTCAGCTCGAACCATGGACGACGGGAGACTGGCTCTGTTAAACCCATACAGCAGTATGCCGCGCCCTGTTCCTGGTGAGTGTTTTTAAAAACTTTAATTTGCTTCGTATCTGCAGGCTAGGTGCCGTATTAAAACAGATCGGTGTTAGTAGAAACCGCTATCATCAGATAAAGTGTTTATTGTTTATATACCGTTCCCTGTGACTAAGGTTTCCATTTTTTTAAGACTTTCTGCCTCGTTTCAGTCTCTTATAACTGTACACCTCCAGTGTTTTTTAAGAGTGCTATTGGGGACCGAAACGGTGTCTTAAATTTTTCCAACGGTCTCTCAAAATTTACACTGCTGCAACAACAACAGAAAATTATCAGCTAGTTTTTAAAAGTCGCGGTCTCTTCGAATTTCTTAGCGGTCGACAAAATCAAACCTTAAAAAGCACTCCTCTGTCCTCATTGACTGCAAAGCTAATTACTGGCAGAGATGTATTCAAAAAACTTTGTTTCCCAACAGGTGTCCAACCACTGCTAGTCGCAGGCTCAGGTTCCCTACAACTCCCGACTGCGACACAGGTGTGTACATTATAGAACGCTCTATCGTATCTTCTATGTATGTCTGATTCCCATTTCTCCCGCTTTATCGCTCCGAATAATAGGAAGGGGGTTTGAAATGGAAAGCAAGAAATATGAGCTACAGAAGTATAAACAGTAAACATTATTATCACCATTATCGTTGAACGTGCGTCGAAAATGGATCATTATAGCAGGTCCTTGTTGCGAAATTTTACTTCAAACTATTTTCTCTATGCAGGTTGCAGTACTTGGCCATAACCAGAAGAAAACCAGCCGATAATAAGAGTCTCGTTCTTCTTCAGAAACATTTGAAGTTCCGTTCCATTTACACTGTTTGCACTTACTAAACTTTTATCTTTTCTGTTACGTTAACCAGTATGTCTAATAGCCTATACCCAATTGTATGCCAAATAACCCATACTTATGAGTGAACCCCATAAGGTGACAGTTTACTGTTTTTTTTGTGTGTGGAGGGCCCCTTCTAGGGAAAAATATTGCGAGTTTTGACAGACTATCGCTTCTTGTGTGATGCTATCCACTGTCACTGCCCGAGCCAAGTTATTTTTTTCTTTTTTTTCTAATTTGCCAGCTTGGAGACCAACGAAAAGCATAATGTGGTTACCTGCTGTATAATGAGAGAATATTATCTGTTGCTACAGTGTGCATTCACTTCGCACGATTTTTTCAGCAACAAAATCACTTCAGCCTACAACGTGCTTGAGCTAAGTTTTACCTCCAAGATATTCGCATTGTTTTCAACAGCTTTTGGTTTACAAAGAAATCTTACCACCTTGTATCTGGTTAAAGCATTACGCTGCTTACATTTCTTCTGAACTATCGCAAGTACATTAAAGCGACATAGTTATAAATACTCTTATACCGCTACAGATAGCTCATTTTCCGTATCGGATGGTTTATAAATGTCAAGATGCAATATTATGGTTTGGATCAGGCATGTGCAACCTTTTTCACTGGAGGGCCAAATACAAAATTTTAAATGACAACGCGGGCCACATGATTTTTTCAGAAAAAATTAGTATCATAAAACGACTTTCCTATGCAGTTTATATAGTTAAGAAATAGATTTAATGCAGTCCACGACACGAAAATGCGAAAATTTCGAAAATTTCCATTGCTTTAATGTGAACTGCATCAAATAGTGATGGCTAGTATGAACTTCTAACATTTTGCTGAGCACCACGCGGGCCGCTTGGAACAACCTGGCGAGCCGCACTGCGGCCCGCGGGCCACTGGTTGCACATGTCTGGTTTGGATTAACCGTTCCCCCCCCAGAAAATTTAAATTGTAAGCAAATTTGACAAGAAATTTAGAAGCTAGCATTTTCACCTCTTGCAGAAATTTAAATGACGTAATCAATTGTTTTGATCAGTGGATTTCACGTGATGTAAGCTTTATGATCTTAGTTCATCGAACGCTATGCATTTCGTCAAACCCTTTGCTAGCAGAGGGGCATCACTATGCTTACATGCCTGCTTCTAGGGAGAAACACCATCTTTGATCGCAATTTTTTTTAAATGGGTTCATTATCGTTTTAATTATAAGTTTTGCGTTTTAAAATTTCCTTCATAAATACATACGGCATTAATGCATGGTGTGTTTATGCATCTGATTAGTCTAAGCTTGTTACTTAGAAAGTGGAAAAACTAGTTCATGGTCAGAAAAAAGTAAGTTAGCAACTACAGTTTTCAGATTCTGTCTTGGCTGTAGTTTTCGTCCGATTAAATATTGCAGGCAGATCTGGCTCAGCACTGCTCTCTTGTGATCAAAATTTATATTTTGATTACACCATTTGTGGCAGTGTCCTCTTAAATAAATCAAAAGTTGGCTGTCTGATTGTTTGTCGACACGAGTTTGTGCATTATGTCACTGCAGAACTGTAGACAAGTACTTTGTTCAAAAAAAATTTTGCGTTAGGCGTTGCGTTGTGCAAACCTTGCACCTTTCCAATTTGCTTGATAATGTCCAAAACAGCATGGATAAGGCTATTTATAGGATGCAATTTTACATAAAAATGAAAGTAAATCGATGAAAATTCAATACTGTCGTGGCGTATTTGTTGAAGATGGTCAGCGCATGGCCCATAAAAATATTATTTCAAAAAAGCATCAAAACAACTCACTCTAAACATTCAGATTTTCTTTAGTTTACTGGGACGTAGATTTTTGTCAAACTTGTGCGTGCATTCGGTTAATTTTCCCACATCGTTGTGCTAAAAGCCTACAGGTGGTTAACAACAGCTAGTAAATGGAAGAAAGTAATTCTGTAATCCAACTAACCTTGCAAGCACTGGCTAAGGAAACTTTTCTCCTTATGTTCAGATTTTTTTTGAATATGTAAAACACAAGAGTTGTGTATTACATATGCAGTTGTGTTTATAGTTGTGCAGAAGTCTTCAATAATAATTATACTTCCGACTTCTTTGATTATAATCAAACGTTTTTTCTATTATCATCTTGCAACGTAGACAAAATTAGAAATTGAGCAAAGACTTTCAGAGTTGTAACCGAAAACATGCAAATTAAATCTTCATAACGTAATTACTAATTACTGATTACTAATCATAACCATAGAAATCATTTTATACATAACGATAATCCAGACAAACATTTTCAGTTCAATTTAGTTTGTGATTCTTTTTTGTTTTCAGGCTGCCGAGTCCTACATGTAACATAAACTTTTTCTAGCATTCACATTCCTCCAAAGCGAGAGCCATGTTATTCGTCCCATTTCGAAGATGCCGAGATATCCTAATTGAGCACTTTACCATTTTTCATTTCTACTTGTCAGGAGGCAGCAAAAAAACAAAAATATTTGTTTGAGAAACGTTTGCCATTATTTTTAGCTGACTTGAATTGCCTTGTCATTCTTATGCCTTCTTGATTCTTCTAAAGCGAAAATGCAACCGATAAAAGTTTTCCGTAAAACAATGAAATACGACTCTTAAAGCTCTTTAACCGCATCCGCATCCGCATCCGCATCCGCATCCACGATAAGCCTCAAATCTCCTTTTTTGATCTAAATCTTGCAAAAAGTTCTGGAAGGTAACTAGTGATTGTAGGTGAGGTGTAAGCTAAAAGCACTTTGACAAAAGCAATACATTTTAGCCTCAGTAAAAAGTTTCAATACGCTGATGACGACTCTGCAAGTTTGAAATTTGTTTGATGAAGCCGCAATTGTATGTATTCGTACGACAAACTTTTACAAGCAAATTGGTAAAAAACATAAAAAGCTTCAACGAACTTCAGTTATCTTAAAAGTTCCAGCTCATGCATAGAGCCGACGAAAACCTCTTCGCTAAAACGTAAGAACAAGGCAAACACTTGACGCTGCTTATTCTCCTTAGTTTAATAGATTTTACCGGACTTCTTTGTGTGCGTGAACCTTCATTACTTGGGTTGATTTCTTAATAATAAGTAAAGCATGTCTGGTGATGCTGAAGGCTCGAATAATATTACCATCACTTTTCAACGCTGTTTACAGTTATTTTAAAGTCGTTTTTCAAAGTTTCTTTTCAATCGAAGAAAAAATTATTTCTGAGAATATTCATAGATATCAAGCAAAATTACTTAATCTTAGGATCACAAAAACTCGAGACTGAGCGTTATTGTCTCAAATTGTTTATCCTGTCGTTAAAAATAAACCCAGGAGCGAATGTCTGCTACACCAAAATAAGAATGGAAGAAAATTAAACAGAGCAATGACGTATTTGAGTTGTTGTGAATAAGCTAACGCATTGTCCACAAAAACTCGATGTTAAAAAGAGTGGGTAAACGAAACACTTAACACACGCCAATCTTCATTTATTTAATCAAATTCTTGCGGTGCTAAAAGTCCGAAACAGATGTTCTTGTTTTTCAAAGCTGCCTAAAAGTTACAGCATCAAAAACTTTTTTCAAAACTGATTTTCAATTATAGCTGGTTAAGCATGTTGTATGGTTATATTTATTGCCACACCCAAAATTGCGTATTGCAAGAGTCATAAAAAACTTAGATGACAAATGATGATGGTTATATAAATTATTTGTCTTGAAAAATGCAACTGCAATTGTATGTATATGCATGCGCATATATCACTGATATGATATTAACTTCTTCCGGATAAAAAAATATGCAACATTCTAAATCGAGGTGATCGGAAACTATTAAACCAATACAGTAACTAAACAAAAATACTATGAACAAAGATGAACAACCCAATAACAGAACTATGAAAGTAATACAACTGTGGCTGTCTGTGGATACGAGGATACGATTTATTACGTGTGTGGTAATAACTTAACTGCAATATATTCTGGCTTTATTTCACTGACGTTTAATAATAACCATTTCACCAAATGCTTCTGAAAAAGTAAGTAAGTTTTCGCAGTGTTTATTCCTTGATTAAAATGATACTAATGTATAATGAGAGCGTGTGTTTGATTTAAAAACTGAATTTTTAATCCAGTGCAAAAATAACTTTCACTTATAGATGAAAGAGGAGCTTCTAAAAATTTGGTCAAAGATTTTCAAATATAATCTAAAGTGGTTATGCCGTATAGTTATCGCGGACAATACGTCAAAAATTTTACGTCCTTTGTGATACTTTCGGCAGAAAATGTGACGTAGGTCGTTTACTTCATGTAGTAAAACTTACAAGAATACCGTTATCGTACTGGTTATCACAAACAAAATGGAAGATGTTTTGTATTTGCAATGCAGCTAAAACCAGAATTTTAAATGGACAATACAGATACGTCAAAATGGGTTCAAGCTATTTTAAAATACAAAACTCAATCGATATGGATTTTATCAATTGCTATCGATTTCAAGGATTTTAAACGATTTAGCATGTGAGATAATCCAAACGGATGGTTATATGTGTGTTCCAAGTTTGTGCAAGAAGTCTGAAGTACCTTGCAATTAATGGGTGAGGAAAAATGTTGACAACTTTCGTATCCATGTTTCGATTGCCTTGAAGTATCTGAAAAGACATATTTACGGCAATAAACTCAGAAGATATTTCAAACAGCTTTCGTGCGACAACAGTAGCAAAAAACAAGTTTCCTCTTTGTCACATCCCAGTAATTATTTTGTTGTTATGGCAACTTACCAGGTCGCTTCCGTTTTCCTGTATCACTCGCATTTGGTTGGTGGAATTGCCGTACGAGATCTTGTAACTTGTTACCCACTGGGGGCTCCCTTGAGGTCTTCCTTGTGTCACTATTCCAGTGATGAAAGTTGGGGTTTTAAAATCAACTTGAATCCAATCACCAACTTTCAAAGCTGAAAAACAACAAACAAAAGCAAATTGTAAAAGCACTCGCACTGCATAACCTCTCTTATAGACTACCACATGTTAGGATGCCAGGGGTATATCAATATACGCTTTCATGAACGCAAAACCTTTTTATCCAAACTGATTTGCCGTACTTACGATGTGCTGCAGCCCAAGCTCCGTGCTGGCCATTGCCGACTGTATTATCCAGTCTCCCACGATATGGTTCCATTCCACTGTGAGCAAATCCTTGAGATGTTATTGCAGCATTGGGAACTCTTCCACTTTTCAGACCAGCCAAACAGTATGCAACTGGACAAGAAACGTTATTTATGTCATAATTACATAGGTAGATAAAACTTAAAACACACGATAACAAAAAACTGGGTATATCCTTAAAGCGAAACAAGTGAACGAAAGAAAGTCAGTTCTCACACAATAGAAGGGAGCCGCTTTATCAGACTTACCTTTATCTGTATGGGTGTGTGAGCGAGACATCAACACATTTATGGAATCTATACCAAACAAATGCTCAAGGCATTATAAGTTGTACAACATGTCAAAATGCAGCAGAAATAGACGTAAACAAATCGTGAAAAACCTTAAATCTTATTGAACAAAAGTAAAAATATTGCAAAAATAGCAAAATCTTACCCCGGATGTTTCGCATCTCTTCTCGGAGTTGATTAATCTCACTCGGATCACAAGCACATCGTCCAGGAGATCCAAAATCACCCTTCGGTCCAGGAGGCCCGATTGGGCCACGACGTCCAGGCGGGCCTTGAGCCAATGCATGTGATTGTCCCTCCACTTGCTGGGACAATGTCAGACAAACTTGATTTTGTTGGCTATTTACTACTGTGATCAGCAACAACAGGTTCAACACAGCGGTTAAAGTCATCATTATCAGTTCTTTCAGTTAACCTGTAATTATCAACCGCACAAAACGGCTTGGTTTAAGATATTATCCAATCCGAATATAACACAATATGCATGCCTAAACATTTCTTTTTTCAAGCGAGAACCACATTTTGCACGCATAACATGAGTTCTGATCCTACTGCTACAAGCCTGCACAATCTTTTGAATTAAGCAGTAAATATTTATGTTCGGCACAGTGGAATTAGCTTAAGTTATTGACGAAAAAGGCGAATTCCAACACTGTTTATCGGGAAGAAAAGTAGGCAATTAGTTTCAAAAATGTATGAACGTTGGAAGTAGCTTACAGTAAACATGGTTTCGAAATAAGTGATAACAGAAATAACCGCCGAGCTGCTTAATTATGTTTTGATGGAAAGCCCTCATTCATTCATTGAAGCAGCACTTACGTCATTTGCGGTTGCGTTTTGAGCTCTTCAAAGGTTTTGCCAAGAAAATTCAGAAAAACATTCGAAAACAAATTGCTTAAAACGTTCAACGGCAGCATCACCGCAACAATAAGCCGTGTGTCACTGGGCAATTTCAATGATAAAACGACGTCAAAACAACTTCAATTATATCTCAGCATGTTTTAATTGCATCTAAAATGTTTTAATGATGTCTGACACTCGACAGATAATTAATTAATCAATACTTCTCAATTTTGAAATTAAGACTTAAGTAACAATTAACTGATTCGAAATTGTTCGATTTTAAAAGTATGCTCTGTTCAAACTCATTTGAATTTTCGTCAACAACTAGTTGCATACATATTTAAAATTTTGTTTATAAGAACGGTGCCAAACACGTTGACTCAAGGTCACATACGTATTTATTTTGACTCAATTTCAAAATTCTCGTAAAATTACAGTAAGTTACAAAGTTATCTAAAGGAGTACAAGGGACAAGGGATTGGGTGTTTATTGTCGTCAGAGTGAGCGTCAGCATAACAACATCCGCTATTATCCTGGAACACTTTGATTGATGACTTTAATTCGTCACACTTCAGTAATGTCCAAAAAACGCTCGATATCCAAAATTGCTTCCACTCAGGTTCTCAGTTATTTTTTCCTCCTTAAATAATTTCTTGCTTTTTTGTTATTTTTGTGCCCTGTACAAGTCAAACTCAAGTGTCTGCTTGCGGCAACAAAAAAGTAGTTAGAGCAACATAAGTTTATACAAACATTCCTCGAGATTTGCAATCAACAGTAATCTCCCATTTATCACTATTGCTTTGGACCGATCATTTAATATTAGTTTTGTTAAGCAATGACGTGCAATAAATTTATGATCTTTTAATTGTGTAAAACGCATAACCTTGCCAACCAGCCCTGTACTACCAAGTGGCAACTTATAAAGAATAATGATTTAGTCTTTATCTGTTATAGGCTATGCTTAGTATAGATCTAAATTTACTACCGTACTTTGAACCAAGGACCTAAACATTAGGCATCAATCCTGTATTTCCGTAAAGTTCAGTTTGTTTTTGTTGTGTATTAATATGCGTTTTAAAGCTTCGTAATGTGTACGTGCAAGGCCGGGTTGATCCGCAATTTGAGGCTGGAGATATTTTGATGAAAAAAAAAATTGTTTAGTCGCTGATTGTTACACCCTCCAAAGAAATGTATTCTTTGGTAACCTTTTTACATCCATTGCTTGATGATATAAAGTTATTTTGTATCGCATTTTTTTGTCATGTGCAAACTTAAGCCTGCTTATGCACGAATACAAGCCAGCTGGTAAAGATTAGGCTTAGTGGGGGGTAAGACGATTGAAGCCACTCTTCATGCACATTTTCAGGCATGTCCTTAAGCGTTTTGCCAAGCGGCCTGCTCTACCAATAACCTAGATAGCCCATACTGATGGTACGTAGGCTTCACCATGGCATTACGATATCTACCTACATCACGGTAGTTACACGATTGTCAGCTACAAGATTAACAAGAATAGTTCCAGGCGTCGAAATGCGTAACAATACGTGGGAAAATAGATTAAGTTAGGTTTGGGTACCGCTAGGAGAGTGACTGGAGTTGTGACTCAAGGAAAACCGGGAAATTATTCACAATAGGTCACAAGCTTCAAAATCTCTCACGGAAATTCCACCGAGCCCATCAACATCATCCAGCAGTATGAAGACTTGGTAAAATACTATAAGATCATTGTGGTTTAGTCAAGTTGCCAACGGTACAGTTTATTGTGTGTGCAGGTACGAGTAAAATACCGTTACACAATTAAAGTATCTTGTATAAACATCTTGCATAGTATCTTTTTAAAAGTTTTACAACTGAAAGGAGAACATACGGTATATTTGCATATCTTTCCAACCTAAAACGACAAAGACACGTGGTTAACAAACATGTTCTCACGACCAGTGGTAGCAAGAAATGAACGACAGTTGTCACCAAATTTCACGTTTGGTAATTCTTTGTATATTAACCATGCTGACAGGCGTGTTAATGTAGTACACTGCGCTTTGATAAGGTTTTAGGTGTGTCGTTAGATGTATTCCACGATGTGTTTTTTGATGAATTTATTGATTTATTCCATCAGTATTGTTGCGGCCATTCTTGTACACAATGTGTGACAGCGTGTTTAGTATCAGTAATTTATCGATATGCCACTTGTGGCTCCTTTTACTGTTTTCAGTAAGTTTTATACACGCGTATACGGTTTACGCCTTTACCCACAACTCTCTCCGAGGCATGTTAAGCTGCCCGCAATTTCTAATCTCACACCTTGATTATAATTAACTGATTACGCTGTGGTTTGGTGGACAAGATTTTTACTGGGCATTCGACGTTTTGGACTTCGCAGAAAGGCTTTTTTCAATTCTCTTTTCTTTTTTTCTTTTTTCTTTTTTCCTTTTCTCTTTTTTCTTTCTTTTCTCTTTTCTATTATCTTTTTTCTTTTTTATGGACAATACTGAGAACACCGTTGTTTTTATCCTAGACATGGTCGAGTGAACGTGATTAAAAGTTAGAAGAGCAGAGGTGGGCTAATTGACTAGTCGTCAGTGCGGGGAGTTTCTTGTTGGAGAATTTATCGTGACACAATAACATAAAGATGTTTATACAGTAATAAACTAATCCAAAATCATGCTTGAAAAGAGCGTTTTGCAGTTGAATTTATTTTTATGCGTTCGCAATTCACGTACAAAGCTGTTCATAAGTACACCGTACGTTTAACTCTCCTAAAATCTCTGTTATATTCAGCAAGTCAGGTAATCCAGGCGGATTGAAATGTAACTATGCCAGGTTTGTGAAAAAAGCCTGAAGTATCTTGCAACCACAGCGCGAGGAAATATATTGATGACTTTTGTATCCATGTCACGATTGCCTTGAAATATCTGCAGCGAATAAAAGAACATAGACAGGTTCCATCGGTGATGATGTTTCTGTACTTCACATTTAGTAATAAGTTTTTTTTTATAGAACACAAAATATTAAAACTTTACTGGATTAACTGAAGCTACTCAATACCACCAAATATTGACCTATAGAACATACACTATTTATATGCTTACAACTTTGTTTTACTCGCTTTGTCGTATGGGAAACCTTTATACTGTACTTCGCAAAGCACAGAACGCAATTTCGCATGTGTATGAGTTCGGTTTTAAATAGGTTCCATGTTCTGAGGAATCGTACACTTATGATACGTTCACATACAAGTGTTTTCAAGTTGTCCATTCTGGTTTTAAGTTATTTTTTTGTGCTCAAATAATTTCTTGTGCTTTCCTATCTATGAGCATAGTTCGTTCACATACAAGTGTTTTCAAGTTGTTATAACCGTAGTAAACTCCATTGAAACCTTGGCGTCAAAATTAAAACAAGACCCTTAAATGTTCTGAACATCACTCTCATTCGAACAAGAGTTTTTCACGGCCTATTATGAAACATCCAAGAGATCTGCTGAGAAAACCTGATATGTGAACGCACCCTTAACTTCATGTTGTCTTTATTATACAAACCTACTTTTTCCGATGGCTGCAGATTACTCACATTTCCCACACAAACAAGCCATTTCTATGAGGGTCATGACGAGGCGTTTGTTGTTGTTATGATTTCAAGAAAACTTTATTTTAAATACATATTAAATGTCTCTACATTGTCTAAAGTAAACGACAAAAAAAAATTTTAATTGAAAATGAAAGTAAGAATTGGTTAAAATACGCTCCTCAAGTTGAGTCAAGTTTCAGTTAAAACTAAATTGTTTGAAAGTATTTTCTCAAATTACTTTATTGTAATCTTTAAAATGCCAAACGTGGCAGCAATTTCTGTTGTGTTCTTCTGGATTTAAAAGCAATAAAACATTTTTGTTGAGCATTGTTTTGACAGTTCTTCTAAAATCTCATTGCTGAGATTAGAAAAGGTAATGAAGTAATTGCGAATGATACAAGTGGTGCTTAAACTGTTATAATATTCTCAATTAAAGTCTAAGTATTCATTTTAGCAGCAACTTCGAAAACGTATTTTCTGTCAAAATTCAAATATCTTCAAAATTATTTATTTACCTTTTTATCTTAAATCGAAATACATTACCTTGATCTGTCCAGTGTAAAGCGTAAAACTTGCATTTTTCCTGATTCAAGGTATTATTTTGTCATAAAATAAATAAATGTTTTGCTTATTAGATAACCTTCGGATGCATAGCCTAAAGTGAATAGCGCATATCTTCGGCGTAAAGATATGCCAGGTTTTGTGCTTGAGGATATCTCAAAATGTTTAAAAATATTGTTGCTTCGTTTTTTGGGTTTAGAAATTATAGGTTGTTCGATTGAAACGTAACAAACTATTCTTTTCTTGCAGCTGAAATTGTCTAAAAGCGTTAATACACTAAGTGATACAAATAATGGCTTTTACCGTTTTCTTAAACTTGTTGTTGGTGGCCACGACAGTGCAAGGCCAAAAAGATCAAGTTTGTTCGAAAATAATACAGGAAATAAATGATGATCAAGTTACATTAGGTCAAGGCCCTCCTGGACGTCGTGGCCCGCTTGGGCCTGTTGGACCGAAGGGTGACTCCGGACCTCCTTGACGATGTGCTTGTGATCCAAGTGAGATTGATCAACTCCGAGAAGAGATGCGAAACATCCGGGGTAAGATTTTGCTTCTTTAACACTAATTTTACTTTTGTTCAATAACATTAAAAGTTTTTCACGGTTTGTTTTCGTCTATTTCTGTTGCATTTTGATATGTTGTAAAACTTATAATAACTTGAGCATTTGTTTGGTATAGGTTTCATACATGTGTTATTGTCTCGCTCACACACCCATACAGGAAAAGGCAAGTCTGATAAAGCAGCTCCCTTCTATTATGAGAGCACCGATTTTCTTTTGTTTACTTGTTTCGCTTTGATGAAATACCCAGTTTTTGTTTGTATACCCATATACCCAGTTTTGTTTGTTATCGTGTGTTTTAAGTTTTATCTACAGATAATTATGACACAAATAACGTTTCTTGTGCAGTTGCATACTGTTTGGTTGGTCTGAAAAGTGGAAGAGATCCTAATGCTGCAATAACATCTCCAAGATTTGCTCATGATAAAACAGAACCATATCGTGGGAGACTTGATAATATACAAAGATATTGCCAGCATGAAGCATGGGCTGCCAGAGATAAGAAGTAAAAAAAGAACATTGTGCGTTTGATAATCGTAATATATTTTGTATCCAGACTACGACATAATAGCCTGATTATACCTATGACGTAAGCTACTATTCAGACAAGCGATATCAAGAGTTTCATCATATTTTATTTTAGATATAGATATTGTACATATTTAAATACTTTAGATAGTACAGATGCACAGCGTTTTTGTGAGTCTTGTTTTGAAGAAGTTAAATAAACTAAATAACGATGCAAAGAAAAACATCAGGATAACTTCAAACAATTACTGAATGTGTGTGTGGCAGCCTGTGTGATCTTTGCAGGTGCAGAATTGATGGTAATGCTGTAGTATAACAAAAATCTAACACTTTCAAACATTTCGAAGCTTTCCAAACATGAACCAATAGATAATATTAAGCTTCTCATTTTGCTTCAACAATGCAAAATTTTATTTCGCTTTGTACAAATCTATCGATTTTGAATATAACATTAATAAACACAATGAATTGATAAAAAATATCCATCACAAAGCAAATAGTAGTTCAGTTCAATAACTTTATTATTTTAAACAAAGTGCAAGCTCTTTTTACAAGCTAGGAAAAGCAAACTACAAAGCTAGCATGGTGATCAACAAATTAGATATTCAAGACGAAGATTGATGTGATTGTTCCAGCTTTGAACGATCAATCTGATATATCTTGCAACCACTGGTTCAGAAAACATGTTTGTGACGTATGAATTCATATCCCGATTTCCTTGAAAAGTCTATAATATAAGACAAGAAACGATAGTATATAGAAGATAAAAAACAAAACCTTTTCAATCAGTTTGTTCTTTCTATGTGCAATTAAAAATAAACCATTAGTAATGAAACTGAAAATTTGCCATCGGTGAGCAAATTTTATCTGTAATGATAACTGCCAAATCAAAAGTTAATTAAACGTTCGTAAAATTAACTTAATGCGCTTGTACGCACAATGTCGCTTCCATTTTCCTGCATGACTTGCATTTCACTTGTTGAGTTTCCAAACGATATCTTGTAACTTGTAACCCAATTTTGATAATCTGAAGGTCTTCCTTGTGTCACAACGCCCGTTAAAAACGTTGGAGATTTCAGATCAACCTGAATCCATTCTCCAGCTCTTGCTGCAAGGTTTTACAAAACAAGAACGTTTATTAAGTGAGTTACACAAAGTATTTGAACAAAATGGTTAAAAAAATGTTAATTATAAGCTGTCATAAAACAGGTTTCAAATCGTATACGTGGTCCTCTATTTTTTCCAGAGGCCCAGGCTCCAATGCTATTCGGTCTTTTTTGAAAATCTAATCTTGCAAAACGATCGGCATGTCTTTCATCCCAATTCGAAGATGCGGAAATATCCTGGTCAAGCACTCTGCCATCTTTCATTCCAACTGCACAGGCGGTGACTAAAAGCAAAAGTATTTTTAGAAACTTTTTAGTCTAAAGTTTGTCTACTATTGCTCATACCTTTGTTGATATTTTGAAAACGAAGTTTCAAGCGATGAAAGTTTTCTGTAAAATATTAAAGCTTGCGGTAAGCTGCAAGTATACATGTTTTGTCTTTGTGACTGTGGCAATACACATAGCCTATACTTAATTGGTTGACTTCAGCAAATTTCAAAAATAGTTTTGACAATAAAATCAGCCAACTCAGGCTGAGACCCATAATATAGCAGTTAATAATACTTTAAATAAGATCGGGAAACGTTTAAAACAGCAACGTAAAATTGTTAGTCGCTGATCAAATGCTATGCAAAAGAACAACATAGACACAGAAAAATCTTCGACATTTTTACCAGAAAATTCCCGCAACTGTCCACGAAGCTCGCCAATCCCATCGCATTGGCAACTACCAGTCGGCCCCAAATCTCCTTTTTCTCCGGGTAAACCCTGCGGTCCGCGACGTCCTGGAGGACCTTGAACAATTTGCTCCTGATGCGAGGTTTGACTAAGTGCTCCGCGTTGCAAAACTGTCAGACATATTTCATTGTTTTGCCCAGAACTTGAAGTCACGCAGAGCAGCAAAATATTTGCGACAAAAGTCAACACAAGCATCTTAACAATAGGTTGCAGCAATTGAGCAACACGAGTCTGAGCTAAATGAAAAGATAACTTTTGTTAAAACACTCTGACAACGTCACCACAGATTTTTAATCTGTTTTTCAACACATGAACTGGGCATATTTATAGACGACACTTTTGCAAAGAAAGAAGTAAACCGCTGGAAACTGAACACAGCCATGACGTATTTGTGTTTACGACGTAAACCTTTTGTGAATGGTCCAAAACAACACACTTAACACGCCTATTTATTCTCAGTTTGATGGATTGTTCTGTGGTTTGCTTGCGTAAAACTTTGGGATTTGCCATCACAATGAAAAGCACTTTTAGGTTTAAACTCCAAAACAGTCAAAATATCATTTTTCAGCACGTAATAGTTTTTCAAACTTGTTGTTTCAGATGAAAAACAAGTTTTATTTGCAAAGAATCATGGCCCCGCTTAAAATTAGGTAATCTTTCTGTCACGATGGGAAATAATGAAGAGAATGTTGTTGTTTTTATGCTGTTTTTGAAAGTGTTAAAATTAGGGAATCAGTAAAGCTCGCTTGCAAATACCGAAAGCGTATTAGAAGACATAACGCAGATAGAATATAATGTAATATAATGCTTTGATTTACAATATAATATAATGAATAAACGCTGAGTGCATGAGTTTCGTGGTTAAATTGTAAATCCCCAAAATCGACCGTAATCTGTTTGGTACCCAGTATGTAGGCTACCTTTTGTTGTTCTGCTCCACATTCGGCGGTGGTTATACTTTGCCATAAAAAGTCAATAATATGTAGTTGTCGAAAATTCTTGAAACCCGATTTTATAGTGGAGACGAAATTTTTATGCAACCAAGCGAATCTACAAACTGCGTAGATATATAGACCTTCCTGTTTGTTCTTTGTTCTTCGATATTTTATGCTTCGTGCTTCAGCAGTTTGCCCCGTTTATATCTTTGACGAACGTTACGCTGTATGAGAAATAAACAAGAAAATAAATGTATGTTAAATACATGTTCGTATGTTATCACATATGTATTATATATATTACATAATTATTATTGTTATATACAGTATATACAATCGCATGTTATTTTGATGAACGATTCGTCATTGTTCCATTAATATAGGGTTTGTGTCATAGATGCCTGCTGTAATTACATAGACAAAATACAAATAAAAATTCACTTATATACGAAGAACTATCACTTAATTAAATGATTATCTAATGCAATTAGCAATCTTCTGAATAGCATAAATATGACGTTTTGTAATAAAAATTCATATAAAGTACAGGATGACACAATCAGAAATGACTGTATACTAAACTAGAAAGAATAAACTAGAAGCAAGTGAAGTAGAAAAGAGATGACGTTCATGGCTTAGGCTTAGATTTAGAATATAGAACAAACATAAATTATCTAAATTTGGCAAAATATTTTGAAAATATTGGAATTTCCACAGTAAATATGTTTTTGAGGTCTCCACTAAAATGCTTGATCGTTTTGACTGAGAGTTTTATATCCACTTAAAGTACCACGCAAGTCATTGGCAGAAACTTTTCAAAGTCTTAGTTAGCACCACTGAAGTCTTCAAAGTTTAACAAAGACTTTTTATTGCTGTCAAATTCATTAACAAAAACAACAAAAATCTTTGCGTCATCCGGCACTATGAAGATCAAAATCAATGATTTTCGTAAATATTTTATCATAATTTAGTTATAACGAGAATTATTTGATTTTGAAAGTACACTTGCATTGTTCAAATCTTATCGATATCAAAATTGTAGAGATAGGTTTGATATCTACATAACAGATTTTGCCTAAACTCATAACAATAACAAACGGCAAGTCACGATATTTGTTTTAAAATAGATGGTTTGTCTGTATATGAAGGAAGTTGTGAGTATTATATAGTCTGCGGAAGAAGCCGGTTGATGAAATAATAAAACAATAAGTATTGAATATTAAGAACTCTTCAGAACTTAAAACCTATTTAGGGTCGAGCACACACACGAGAAATCCCGATATGTGCTTCACGAGGCAGCTTTCTCTTATTACACATTTAAGCAAGACGTAAGTCAATTGTAAGTAAAGAAACTTAGTATAGATAAGTTTTGTGACTTTTATGTTAAAACCTATTTCAATTAGAAAAGGAATAGCTTTTTGTCAAAAATCTGAAATATGATGGCTTGCAATTTTCTTCCGTCTTTGGTTTTGATATGATTGTCATTCTACGTTGGCTTCATAAGCGCCAATATGGGTGAGTTATATTTTTTAATTAATTTCTAAAGAATTCTCTTTTGACAGTAGCTTATGGAATTTAACAGCAGAAAGAATTTCATTGTTTTTGCTTTATCAAAACAAAATTATTATAATTAATATAATTATAATGCTTTGTTTTCTAGGACCGTGTGCAAAGCAGTTTGATGCCATCAAAAGATTACAAAGAGATTTTCCCAACGAAGTGTTTGAATATCCGGATTGCAACTCAGATGGAACCTATGCGTACTTGCAGTGTAGTCCACAATTGAGAGTTTGTCGATGTTACAAGAAAGATGGAACAATATTCTATTCACTCAATGTGCCGATTACACAGAAGGACCAACTGGCCCCAAAATGCCATGAACGTATGTCGTTATAGCTTGATATTAAGTGAAATACAGAAAATGTAGTTGGTCGTTAAATGAATTCGCAATTACTTCATCCAACATTAGCTTGTTATAACCAGAGCAAACTTCACTCGCATATGATCTTGGTATCGACCAATCATTAAGAACCAGTTTGATGTTATGGTTACCGGTTCCATTATTAGTAATTTGCGGTAGTTCCTCATTCGTGAATTTGGCTCTCACTTTGTGTTTTAGCAGATATTTACTGATTTATAAATGAAGTTTATTCAAACTGATAAGTAAGTGAATAAGTAACTGTAGAAAATCGGTTCAAATTTGAACATATAAAATAAAATAAAAAATATATTTGGTGTTGTACAAAAGTATACGGTATGAATTTCGAAAATACAAACAAATTCTTTTCTTTGCAGACACCGGATCTTGTTGGGAAGCCAGACAGAAGGCAGCTAGTGACCAACGAGAAATCTTTGGCTTTGACTGCGACGAAACAGACGGAACTTATAAACCACGCCAATGTGATCATCGTCATCAAGATATGTCTTGCTATTGCGTCACCAAAGACGGGAAAGAAATCGCTGAAACTCGACGAACTGGATTTGGAGTGAAGCCGCCTGTTTGCCCACGTAAGTGCACGTTTCGGTTGCTAATTGGCAGCTTTTTCTTGCTGGATTGGGTGTAAGGAGCAACAGATGAAATAAAAAATTAATTCTTCTGTGTAACTCATCATAACGTCACGGCGCAACGCAAAGTCATATCGTCAGCACGCAACGCAACGTCATATCGTCAGCACGCAACGCAACGTCATATCGTCAGCACGCAACATTTACTTCCATATTAAGCACTCTTAGTTAACAGTCACAGTCACCAATCACTATCAGTTAAGCAACGTTTAAAGATGAAATGCAAAAAGTATTTCTGAATAACTATTCTAATTTATATTGAAATCATAACGTATTAAAAATCACTGCTAGTGTTCAGTGGCGAATAAAACAACAATATAATTTCATAATCATTTTATATTAGTTCTTTCCTATAGCAAAGATGAATACCGGCCAAGAATTCCCGGGACATCCAGAATTCCCAAGATTTCCTGAATTCCCAGGATTTCCTGAATTCCCAGAATTTCCAGGAAATCCGGAATTTCCAGGATTTCCTGAATTTCCAGTACCTCCGGATGTTCCACGTTTTCCGGATTTGCCAGAATTTCCGGATTTGCCAAGATTTCCTAGGGGTCCGGAAGAACTTCCAGGCAGGTTTCCCTGAGATGACAATGATAAAGACGATTGGCCATAATGATGTTGCTATAGCAACATTACTCTTCACAATCTGCATTACGTTGTTGAATTACTATTATCTGGAATGTGTTTCATTTTTTGTTACATCTGTATAAGTAGAAGTGTATGAAAACTTATCAGCTAACCTGTAGATGTATTCACTATACAAAGCGATAGGTATTCGTAATATTCTTGAGTTTGGTATTGTTGGGCATACAAGAAATACGAATATGAAGCATGCTCATGATGTTTAGTTAATTTATTTCCTTTGTGGACAATCATCTATATCTGCAAACCAATCAAAAGAATTTACCAGTGGTAGATCTGCAGAGGTTGCTGCACTGCTTATCAGTCTTAACTTATGATATTCGGACTTAATTTACCTGCCGAATTAATGATCTGACTCCGTGGTTGCGTGCGGTTAGAATTCTCTAACCTAACCTTTTACTAGCCGAAAGCTCTTACGATTACAGATACAGTTTATCAGAAACGATCCTTTGTTGTAGGAACTGTACAGGTTCCGAATATTACACACAATCACAAACTTAGTATTCACCATTTAAAACCAGTCTAACGAATTACAATTAACACGACTAACGTAATACGTTCGTACGATTCTGTATCTCTGTCTGCGCGGTTACTCGCGTATCAGTTCGAGTTTATAAAGCGGAGCGATGTGAGCGGAAATATTCAACACAATATACACGAACATTTCAGAATGCACGAACGATAAAATAAAGCGTTGGGCAATGGGGATTATTTTCAGTTAAAACTCGGATGTTATGAAATCACCTGGTAACGTACTAAACGGCGCTTTCACATGAAGTTATTTAGAGAAAGTTTCCAAATATTAAGCGACAATTGCAGTTTCATCAATAAACAATATTTCAATAAATAGCTGGCAAATACTTTCCCACGAATGATATAAAGGTATTAAAAATGCCACCCAGGCCACTACAGATCTGCAGTCAATTCTATCTGATCACGATGTCTATAAAACTCTTTCTAGGTCTAGATCACGTGATTATATAATGCCCGTTTTGTGGACTTGCCGAAATTGTCTATGGTAACAGATTTATAAAAAGCCTTCTGAGTCATAAATATGAGTTTAGGTTTTTTTTTTATTCAAAACATAAACATATTTTTAATAGTTTTAATATTAATGATTGATAAATGATTGACTGATTTGAACCATCAATGTTTCAAATTTACTGTAACAGTTACTGCGTTATATGCTTTGTTAGCAAAATGTGCTTGCACCGTAAATGATTACGAAAGTTTTGGTATCAATACAAAACAAACATTTTGAGGGTCACCAAAAACACTTCATCACAATGCTTGTGAAAGTTTATGACTTGTTTGTATAACGGAAATGGTTCTCAATTTGGAAAAAATAATAAAAAAAATCGGTGCGTGAAATAAAAGCAATAATAATAATGTTAATAGATCTGGTTCATGGAAGAAAACTTATTGTTGGTAGTTACAGTTTCGTGTAAAATTGTGTCATAGGCTGAACTTTTTCAAGTTTCCAAGTTCAACAACTATCGAGTAGAATTAAGTAAATTTTGTTTATACTTAAAATCATGTGAAATATAGAAATACTCAGCAGTGACGTCACGTTAAACATTATCGAGAAGGTCAATTGACGTTCTAGTAACTATTATAGAGGCTTAGCGAGAAAAATTCTATTCAGATAAAATATGCCAATTTCATGGCATTAAAACTCTTTCCATGTTACAGAAGATTCATGGCTTCCAGATATTCTAATCCAGTGTATGACATTGATATGTCTTCTCAGCCAACGTTATTAAAGCCATGGCCAGTGACGTAGAATTTTAGAAAAACCATTTTTAAATCTACATTTCCTTGTCTTTAAAGGGCCCTATAAGGTGCAAAGATAGAACACCTCTAAAAGATTGCAGAAAGATTTTACAGACGAAATGTTTGATTATAAGGGATTATATGTTTGATTATATGAGACCGCAACCCATACGGAACCTATGCTTACTTGCAGCACAAGAAAGGGATAGTTGTCTCTAGTAGCAGCATAACGGTTGGTCTAGCTGCATAAAAATACAAACAGTAAAGACATAATGCCGGATTTTTCAACAAAGCTTTTGTTTAAGATATATAATTAGGCTATGTATATTATACAGCAAAATATTAATATCACGATTTTGAGAAACGAGTTATAGCCTATAATCACGAGTTAGTTTTGAGCTATTGCCACCATGCTGATGGTAAGTGCAAAAAAAGGGGCGGATTTCCTGCTGCTACTGCTACCTGTGCTGATACCTGTTGCGGCATGCGTTAGAAATAGACGGTTGAGGTAAAAGAGCGCAAAAATGAAAAAACGCAATATAGCAGCATTGTGTTCGACATACTGTCAGCTGATGGTTAAACAATTGTTTTTATCATGTTTGTTTTCACATTTCGATAATATCATTTTACTTAGTTTTAACAAGATTTAAATGCTTGAAAGCAGAGCAGTTGTTTAAGATATGTTTGTCGCGAACTGAGAACGACAATCAGCAACATTATAAAAAAGTACAGATAGTGTAAGCTCGCATACATTTTAAATGGCATAAAGAGACATTTGAAAGAAGATTGAAGTTAACCGATATTAATGAGTGATCCTCTTCTCATGATTCAACTTGAAGCGAAGTATAATTCAAATCAGCCAAATAAAAACTTTGAAGATAACACCGAAAAAAATTGCCTACAAAGATTCCAAAGATAAACTAAACCAAAAATATTTCTTTTACTGGGTAGAAAAACAACATAAGGACTGTATTTCAGGATGAATTTCCTTACTATTTTTTCTCTGCTTTTTCTGGTTACTACAGTAAAAAGCCAACAAAATCAAGTTTGTCTGACAATGTCCATGCAAGTGGAGGGTCAATCACATGCATTGGGTCAAGGCCCGCCTGGACGTCGGGGCCCACTCGGGCCTCCTGGACCGAAGGGTGACTCCGGATTTCCTGGACAATGTGTTTGTGATCCGAGTGAGATTAATAAACTCCAAGAAGAGATGCGAAACATCCGGGGTAAGATTTTGCATCTTCTAGAATATTTTTACTTTTGTTCAATAACATTTAAAGTTTTTCTTGGTTTGTTTACGTCTATTTCTGCTGCATTTTAATATGTTGTACAACTTATAGTAACTTGAGCATTTGTTTGGTATAGATTCTATAAATGTGTTGATGTCCCGCTCACACACCCATACCGATAAAGGTAAGTCTGATAAAGCAGCTCCCTTCTGTTATTATGACAGAACCGACTTTCACTTTCAAGACACAAATAACGTTTCTTGGGCAGTTGCATACTGTTTGGCTGGTCTGAAAAGTGGAAGAGTTCCTAATGGTGCAATAACATCTGAAGGATTTGCTCACGGTGGAATGGAACCATATCGTGGGAGACTGGATAATACACAAAGAAGCGATCAGCATGGAGCTTGGGCTGCAGCACATCGTAAGTGCAGAAAATCAGTTTGGATATAAAAGGTTTTACGTTCATGAAAGCGTATATTGTGATATCCCTGACATGTTGCCCTGATATCTTGAAATGTTGCAGCCCATAAGAGAAGTTATGCAGTGCGAGTGCTTTTAAAATTTGTTTTTGTTTGTTATTTTTCAGCTTTGAAAGTTGGTGATTGGACTCAAGTCGATTTTAAAACTCCAACTTTCATCACTGGAATAGTGACACAAGGAAGACCCCAAGCGGGCCCCCAGTGGGTAACAAGTTACAAGATCTCGTACGGCAATTCCACGAAACAAATGCGAGTAATACAAGAAAACGGAAGCGACCTGGTAAGTTGCCATAACAAAAAAATAATTTCGTGGATATGGCAAAGAGTAAACTTGCTTTTATGCTACTGTTGAAGCACGAAAACTGTTTATCACAAAAATAAACTATCTTCTGGGTTTATTGCCGTATATATGTTTTTTCAGATATTTCAAGGCAATCGAGACAGGGATACAAAAGTTGTCAACATGTTTCCTCATCCATTAAGTGCAAGGTACTTCAGACTTCTTGCACAAACTTGGAACACACATATAACCATCCGTTTGGATTATCTCACATGCTGAATCGTTTAATATCCATGAAATCGATAGCAATTGATAAAATCCATATCAATTGAGTTTTGTATTTTAAAATAGCTTGAACTCATTTTCACGTATCTCTATTGTACAGTTTAAAATTCTGGTTTTAGCTGCATTGCAAATGCAAAACATCTGCCATTTTGTTTGTGATAAACAGTAAGATCAAATCAGTCAAATAAAAACTTTGAAAATAACACCGAAAAAAATTGCCTATGACTATGCGTTAGCTTATTCATAACAACTCAAATACGTCATTGCTCTATTTAATTCTCTTTGATTCTTATTTTGGTGTAACGGACATTCGCTCCTGGGTTTATTTTAACGACAGGATAAACAATTTGAGACAGTAACGCTCAGTCTCAACTTTTTGTGATCCTAAGGTTAAGTAATTTTGCTTGATGTCTATGAATATACTCAGAAATAATTTTTTCTTCGGTTGAAAAGAAACTTTGAAAAACGACTTTAAAATAACTGTAAACAGCGTTGAAAAGTGATGGTAATATTATTCGAGCCTTCAGCATCACCAGACATGCTTTACTTATTATTAAGAAATAAACCCAAGTAATGAAGGTTCACGCACACAAAGAAGTCCGGTAAAGTCTACTAAACTAAAGAGAATAAGCATGCGTCAAGTGTTTGCCTTGTTCTTACTTTTTAGCGTAGAGGTTTTCGTGGGCTCTATGCATGTGTTGGAATTTTTTAGATGACTGAAGTTCGTCGAAGCTTTTTTTATTTTTTACCAATTTACTTGCAAAAGTTTGTCTTACGAATACATCCAATTGCGGCTTCATCAAAGTAATTTGAAACGTGCAGAGTCGTCATCAGCGTATTGAAACTTTTTACTGAGGGTAAAATGTATTGCTTTTGTCAAAGTGCTTTTAGCTTACACCTCACCCACAATCGCTAGGTACCTTCCAGAACTTTTCACAAGATTTAGAACAAAAAGGAGATTTGAGACTTATCGTCGATGCGGATGCGGTTAAAAGTCGTATTTTAATGTTTTACGCAAAACTTTTATCGGTTGCATTTTCGCTTTAGAAGGATCAAGAAGGCATAAAAATGACAAGGCAATTCAAGTCAGCTAAAAATAATAACAAACGTTTCTCAAACAAATAATTTTGTTTTTTTTTGCTGCCTCCTGACAAGTAGAAATGAAAAATGGTAAAGTGCTCAATTACGATATTTCGGCATCTTCGACATGGGATGAACAACATGCCACTTGCTAAAACTTTATATTACATGTAGGGCTCGGATGCCTGAAAAGAAAAAAGAACCACAAACTAAATTGAATTGAAATTGTTTGTCTGGATTAATTATAATTAATAATTAATTTATCGATATGGATAAAAAGATTTCTATGGATTAGTAATTAAGTTATGAATTATTTAAATGTATCTTGTTAACGTGATACAAATAATAACCCATTGTTGATTCAAATTGTAAGCATTCGTTTAACTTGCAATACAAAAACTATTTAAGTTGCTTGAAGCTCTGTTTATTTTTCATTTTCTTTTGGTGGGTTGGACGGAAAGCGTTGTGTGACAAAAGTTTCCTATCTCTGTCGTAAGAGATCTCTAGAAAACCTTCGATCATTTACGGTGTTTGAATATTAAGTTGTATGATTTCTGTGAATGTTTCTGCTCGAAATACTTTCTCTTGCCCCAAGGCATCATGTGCATTTGCCACGTTGTTAAAACTTTGGAAAACCGGTTTCGCAAGCCTTAGCCAACTATGATGGTTAGTCTACATTACCAAAGCATTATTACTTCTTTGCTGAGTTGGTGAAAAGGAGTTATTTTCCAATTCCAAATCCAATATATAAAAAAAGTTAACGTAAGCAGGACGTTTATCAAGAGGTTGCTGATGTTCCACTTAAGTTCAAGAGATGATAGTGTGTCAGTATCGTAAGTATACAGTGGTACAGTCTAAGCCAGTGATTCCCAAACTGTGTGCCGCGGCACACTAATGTGCCGCCACAGATTCGCAGGTGTGCCGCGAATCTTTATGGGATTTTGGAAAAGAGTTGTATAAATATTTAAATTAAAGCATGCAGACAAGCATAAGCGACTCAAAAGCTTTCTAACTGCTTCAATAGCTGATAAATAAGCACATGTGACGACGACATCAATTATGGCATTGCCAATAGAGTAGGGTAATTTTTTAAAGCAACTTTTCTTGTCTTGTAAGTGTGCCGCGAGGGTTTTATAATTTTTCTAGTGTGCCACAAGCTGAAAAAGTTTGGGAATCACTGGTCTAAGCACTTTCATGTTTATTTCAGCAATAATAGTAGTTATTGTTTACCAAAAAGCACCAAAATGATATATTTGACAACAAGGCTTTGCCTGATTTTTTCATATTTTGGATTTTGTTTATCCAATGAAGTTTGTCTCACATTGCCTGATGCCCAGCAAGGACAAAATCCGACCTCACTGAAACAAGGACCCCCTGGGCGTCGTGGCCCACTCGGGCCTCCTGGACCCAAGGGTGAATTTGGACCTCCTGGGCAATGTGCTTGTGATCCGAGTGAGATTGATCAACTCCGAGAAGAGATGCGAAGAATCCGGGGTAAGATTCCTTTACAGTGCATGGCAGGACACACAAACAAGAACGCATGGTGCTTATATACACTACTTCTGTATTCATGTTTATTAATCAAAAAGTTTTGTCAACAGGATCAGTAAATATGTTGATGTCTAGATCTCACACTCATGCGGATAAAGGTATTGTTTGCAACATATTTTTTTTTACCAAAACAGAGAATGTTCTTCACCTACAATTACTTCCACTAACAGCAGACTGCAAATTTTTAACGCAGTTTCTCACTGTTTGGCTGGAATGAAAAGTAGAAGAATAAATGATGCAGATATAACTGCGGAAGGATTTGCTCACGGTGGACTGGAACCGCACCGCGGAAGATTGGATAATACAATCGGCGATGGCCAGTACGGAGCTTGGGCGGCAGCAGGCCCTCGTAAGAATACGTAGCCTAAATAAAACATAAAATCAATGTGTAAATATATTTGTCACAATGTTAACATTTTATACGTCGATTTGTGACATTGAGTTCAGTTATATTTCCAAAAGAACAATTAGTTCCAATTCCAAGACATTGCAATATAAATTTAAACTATCAACATACTTTCCATTTCAGTAACAGTTGGTGATTGGATTCAAGTAGATTTTAAAAAACCCACTTTCGTTACCGGAATTGTAACACAAGGAAGGCCACAAAACAGTAATCAATGGGTGACAAGCTACAAGATCTCATACGGCAATTCTACAAACCAAATGCAAGTGATACGGGAACGTGGAAGCGACTTGGTAAAATTGGTCAACTAGTTCATCCAGGATTGTTTTCTTTTTTTATTTCTATAAAACGTAACTGATATAGACTACAGCACGTTAAGTGCGTAAACAAGGTTACATGTCTACGTTGTTTTATTCGCTGCAGATATTTCAAGGCAATCGTGACATGGATACAAAAGTCATCAATATATTTCCTCGCGCTGTGGTTGCAAGATACTTCAGGCTTCTTGCACAAACCTGGCATAGTTACATTTCAATCCGCCTGGATTACGTGACCTGCTAAATAAATATGAAAGTTGAATGATTAATGTAAATAGCTTTGCACCTGAATGAGTTTGAATAAGAATGACTTTCTCTGCAAACATCTCATTTTAAGCATGATCAAAGATAAATGTCTTCATTTTATCATCATGTATATATGTAACAGCCCACTGAATTAAAAACAAGCTTGCTTACTTTTCTGCGCCATTATTTTATACTTTATATTAAGTAACTGCTACAGATTACTCTAAGTTGCTTTGTGGAAAATCCTCGAAAAACCATTGCATAAAATGAAACAGTGCATTCATTTAGAGTTTAGACCATGAATGTTATCTTTGATCGTAATAAGACATTTATGTTATTTCGTTGATCGGTGACCTAAATGAAACTATCACAATTTCTCGTCCGTTGCCTTATGTTAACATGAGTTTTAATTCCTGGTCTTTTCCATGGAGAATATCACTTTATAAAATATGCGTAATGTAATATAATATAAAAGTTTAATAAACAAATGTACTTGTAACATCTTCGTTATTGCCCAATCTATCCTGTCGATATAGTAGCAAAAATGTTCTCTACTTTAAATGTATTTTGGTACCGTGATACAAATAATAACCCATTGTTAATTCAAATTGTAAGCATTCGTTTAACTCGCTATACAAAAACTGTATAAGTTGCTTGAAGCTCTGTTCATTTTTTCATTTTGTTTTCGTGGGTTGTGGACGGAAAGCGTTGTGTGACAAAAGTTTCCTATCTCTGTCAAAAAAGAACCCTAGAAAACCTTCGATCATTTACGTTGTTTGAATATTAAGTTGTATGATTTCAGTGAATGTTTCTGCTCGAAATACTTTCTTTTTCCCCAAGGCATCATGTGCATTTGCCACGTTGTTAAAACTTTGGAAAACCGGTTTCGCAAGCCTTAGCTAATTATGATGGTTAGCCTACATTACCAAAGCATTATTACGTCTTTGCTGAGTTTGTGAAAAGGAGCTAGAAAAGGAGAATTGTAAAAGTAAGCAGGACGTTTACCAAGAGGTTGCAGATGTTCCACTTAAGTTCAAGAGATGATAGTGTGTCAGTATCGTAAGTATACAGTAGTACAGTCTAAGCATTTTCATGTTTGTTTCAGCATTTATAGTAGTTATTGTTGACCAAAAAGTACCAAAATGATATATTTGACAACAAGACTTTGTCTAATATTTTCATATTTTGGATTTTGTTTATCCAATGAAATTTGTTTCTCATTGCCTGATGCCCATCAAGGACAAAATCCGACTTCACTGAACCAGGGACCCCCTGGACGTCGTGGCCCACTCGGGCCTCCTGGACCGAAGGGTGATTTTGGACCTCCTGGACGATGTGCTTGTGATCCGAGTGAGATTGATCAACTCCGAGAAGAGATGCGTTCCATCACAGGTATTGCTAAACCTGTTTTGTTGTTTTGTCTTCGTAAGTAAGTTGTTTTGTTTTTGTCTATTCATACAGTATATGGAGAAGGTGTGAATTTGATCGTGTAAGTGAAATTTTTATAGTTATGATGTTCTTAATGTTCGATTTCAATAACATGCTTTATTTTACAGAAGCATTAAATTTGGTGAAATCCATCGACAGAGGTATTTGTGAATTTAACTATATTTTAGTCAATTATCAGTTTATGAATACCTGGAAATAATTTGTTTTAAACGAGGAGATACTGAATAACGGTTTAAGGTTAATAAGGTTAATAAGGTTTTGATGGTTTACTTGTTACTATAGAAAAACTATGTTCGGTTGGGGTTAAAGATGGGAGAGTGGCGGATGAAGACATAACAGCATCTGATTTTGCTCATACTGGAACGGAGTCCTACAGAGGAAGGCTGGATAACAAACTTGGTTCTGGCACAGGGGCTTGGTCATCAGGTTATGACCGTAAGTAAAGTGAAAAAAGTCATAAAGTGAAATTGATAGTTTGCTGTTAATAAATCATTAAAACCTGAAGTCAGGATTTTTTCTGTTTGTTTTAAAAAAGAACAAAACCAGAACTTATGAAACAAAAAACAAAACCAGAAAAATTTTTAAAATTAATGACTTTCGTGTGTGACTATATTTTTTACAAGGGAGACCTGGTGTTCAGTGGATTCAAGTTGATTTGAAACATATTACTTTCGTTACCGGAATTATTACACAAGGAAGGCCAAGCAACGCACAATGGATCACCGGTTTCAAGATAGCTTATGGGAACGACACGAGTCATATGCAAGTTATTCAAAGAGACGACCAAGATATTGTGAGTGAAATTGTTTAAGGTTCTTTCACTGTTTCAACTGTTTTGACGGCACATGTAATGTTGTCATCTTTTACAGACCTTTCAAGGTAACAGCGACTCTGACACGAAGGTTACAACCATGTTTCCAGCACCAATCGTTGCGAGATACGTCAGACTAATCTCGGAAAGTTATTATTCACATCCTTCAGTTCGATTGGAGTACATAACATGTTAAAACTAATAATAGCCCGGTGGACTAAGTCAAGGTTTATTCAATCAACCGAATTAAAGCTAACCCTCACTGCATTCAGATATTTGCAATTTTTATCGTAAAATGTTTCTTGATCGCATTTATGTATTTCACGAACACGTTTCCTTTCACGTTCATTTTATTTTATTTCATTTCACGTAGAACATCTATCACGACCTCCGTAGAAACATGACCAAACTTTTAAAAACACAAACTCTTGCATTGATGAAATGCTTGGCAGGGTGATTACCTAGAGCAGCAACTTGTTCAATTGAATCAGTTGGACCATATTATGAAATCTCATTAAACCTTTTGCGGTTTTTACGGAAAATTTGTAATTGTTAGTTTACATTATTGGCTAAATTCTTTGCGAAATAGCAGAACTTTCAATTTTTTGAGGAGTACTATGAATGAAGGTATGGCGACTGTATGGTGAACGTGAAATAATTTAGATTATTGGCATTGATGCAAAATGTTTGTGTATTCGCTAGCCAGATAAAATGGCATATTAGTAACAAAAGTATATTGTTTTGGGGTTGGTCATATCATTTAAACATTCAATTCCTAAACTGACAAACTTGACTCAGTATTCTAGTGTTTTTAAGTGGCGTCATATATGTAGAGTGTTGCTAAGTTAGGCGGCACTTGCGATAAAGAATATAGGTGACGTAGGATATGTTAGTTTTTTATAGTCGTTAAAAGGAAATAACTTTGTACACGTATAATGTGATAATAATTGTGGCCTTTTTTGATTGGCTTGAACATAAGGATATAAAAACTGAGTGTTGATTCAAATCGCTTTCTGTCTATCTCTCTACGTTTTGATTTGTTATGGAATTCTATCATTTTCTATTTGAAGAAGTGGTAATCTGAAAGGTTTCTGGTGTAATTACGACAACTTTTGGAAAATAAGAATTTGGACTTTATGAACATTGTGCTTAAAGATGATGACTTAACTTAAAGAAATGATCATTGATAGCATAAACAACGGAGTCAAAAGTAAAACAGACGAGGAGTTCTAAACGAACGACTAAAGCCATGAGCTTTAGGCCAACCTAAAACAATTAACCCCGCTATGCCTATAAAGGTATATCATTATTGCCACTCACAAACCGATATAACTAGCAAGAAACCCAAATTATTGTTAAACTGTAAATGAGGTTATCGTAGTAAACACAAAGCATTTACAGCAAACATAACTTGTATAAAGTGCATTTGTACAGTGTGTATGTGAAGGCTTGCATGTATAATAATTAATCAGGGCCTGAAATGCAATGCACATCTATGTTCGCATTTGTGTTACCGGACTGATGGCGAAATATAGCGGATATTTAAAAAAACATACAAAATCCACTAAGTGTACACGTATTGCGTAATCAGTAAAACCTTGAAACAAGTGAAATTCACATTGAGTCTCTCAAATAAATACGACTACATCGCCTTTTGCAAGAATATAGTGGAAATTCCCAACCTAAAAATTTATAGATTTCTGGTAACATTTAGGTCTAACTTATTCGGATTAAACTAATCGGTAAAAAAGTACGTTAAATAACTCGAGACAAAAATAACCTAAAAGATTAATTCCGAAGTAAACTTCTGATATTAATCCACCTATACACCTACATTGGTCATCAGAATGTAGCATCATAAAACGAATATCAAACAAATTTGCCTCAGGAAAGCACGCGCTAGGGTCTAAGACAAGTCACTTTAAACCCATCCATTAATATATAATACGTCCGGCACAGTTTAAAATTACTGTAACAGATTTGTGGTTGATGCTAGTTGGCGCTTTGCAAACTAATCTTTACTTGCTTTGGTGCCATAGTTGAGTAACTGGCCTCTGTCTGTTTACTTGAATTGCAAAACCAAGTAAACAGCAAACGCAGCGTCGACAACGTTGAGAATGCGTTCGTGTTCAAACGGCCAACAGTGTAGTGTAGTGTAGAAAAATAAACTAAGGGTTCCGCGACTTGTATCAGGTTTTAATGGGTTGGAAGACGACTGTTTGCTCTATTAATTGTTAATATTTAACAAACATTTGCTATGTTATAATGTTACTGCAGTTATTGTAGTTTTTGCAGCCCAGTAGAAGTAAACTTTTATGAAAAGAATTCTATATTTCAAAATGAGTTCCGAAAAAACAGATAGTTTTAAAATTATTAATGCACCCATTTTCATACCGAACAATCAAGACATAAGTTTAGTTGAAAATTCAACAACGGAAAAAGAGGTGGTTCGTGATTTTTTGCAAAATCAGTCGAATGTGAGTAGAAAACAGCAAGTCAATACGTATTTTAATTGTTTTATTGACATGCTGGTATCCTACTTTTTAATCTAATTCTAGATTAAGAATTAGGAATTCAAACAGAATTAAACACTTAACAGTTTTTCCAGGTAAATTTACCAAAAATGCATCTGTTACGTTATAGCTATGCATATTTTTTTACAAAAGAGCTACATAATTCAGAACAACTATATGAAGTAGTTAAATAAGCTATCATTTTGACGCCATTTTTACGTTAAAACAGCCTGTTGTTAAACCTGCATAACTTACACGGAAACAAGTCGATAAAATTTCCACCGAACTTTAACAAGAAGATGATTTTGGAATTTAAGATTAGGACGTACACATACGTTTTGCAAGTTTTTATGCGTTCACAAGTACTAGGCCTATGCCAGCTGTTTTCTTTAGTGGTTATAGTATTTAGAAAACAAACTATTTGTTAGGATTGGGACGACTCTTTTTTCCTCGGAGATTTGGGTGACGTGCTTAAAAAGTGGAAGAAATGGAAAGAACATTTACCACGAGTCGAACCATTTTACGCGATAAAGTGCAACTACGCACAACCTGTCGTCCGGTTTTTAGCCGCTCTTGGTGCTGGATTTGACTGTGCAAGTCGGGTATAAGAACTATAACTTGTGTCTTGTGTCATAATCTTGTGTCGTTTAATCCATTGTTTAGGCCTATTACACATTTAATGCTTTTCTTGAAATTAACCTTTAATTTCAAAAACTAAAACCTTTGTTCACAGTGAAATATAAAATATAATAAGCGGCGCTGAGAAGTTTTCTAGATCCAAGTTTTAAACAAACTTTTATTCTTTTTCAGAACGAAATTGCATTAGCTTTAGAATGTGGGGTTGACCCTAGGAAGATAGTCTATGCTCATACTCAAAAGTTTCTCACACATCTTGAATATGCCAAGGAGAATCAAGTATCTTTAATGACGTTGGATAGCGTTTACGAACTTGAAAAGATCAAAGGAATTTATCCAGATGCTAAGTGCGGAAATTGTTTTTGAAACATTTTTTTTGCAGATCAACTTAAATACAAAAGTTGTACGACATATCTGGTGACGTAGTGCTGCAAGTGTTTTGTCATTAAGTATCATTCTTTACGCGTGTTTAGAAATCTTGCTTCTTTGCTTGTGCGCATATGGGATTAAGCCATAAAAATAATTTCAGACTTCTCCTGAGGACTAAATGTGACGACGAAACTTCTGATTATCCGTTTGGAGATAAATTTGGAGTTGACGTAAAGCAAGCAAAGAAGTTGATTGCACAAGCAAAGCAAATGGAACTAAACATGGTTGGAATATGGTACGTATAGAAATATCAGCTGCAAAAAATGGAACATACAAGATCGGTATTTTTGCGCTTGTTTCTAAACTTATCGCTCGCTTTATTTGATTATTGCAATGTTTGTAAATCACTATCTATTAAAATTTAATTTAGTTTCCATGTTGGCTCCGGATGTAAAAACGCTAAGACTTACCAGAAAGCAATTGATGACGCCAAAATATTGTTTAACTTTGCAAAAACCGTTGGATTTAAGTTTAATGTGTTGGATATTGGCGGCGGTTTTCCAGGTTCTGAAGATGTACCAGTCGCATTTTCCGAGGTTAGACAAAGTAATACTTTTTAGAAAACTTGAAATTTTCTGATATTTTGAATTACAAAATCAAGATTGGAGTTTAAGCCAAATTACAATGTTTATATTCTTTGGATGCAGCAACGTTGTTTGCTGTATTTGACAGGTTTACGAAGTTAAAATTTTAAAGGTCTACTGTACAGTACCAGTTACTGTAGAACGCATTTCAATATATTTCAATCCCTTATACGGTTTTACAAAAAATGTTTATATTGTATGTTACCTATACTGTAAGTCGTCAAAAGTCATCCACCATGCTTTGAATGAACATTTTCCTGACGATAATGAAGTGAGAATTATTGCTGAACCTGGAAGATATTTTGTTGATTCTGCTTTTAGCCTCGTGACCAATGTTGTCGGAAAAAAGAAACTGGAAGGTATTATAAAATTTAAACGCTAGATGATCGAAGTATCTTATACTGCATGGCACAAAGATGAAATTTCAACCTGAAAAATATATTCATGAAACACGATAATATTGTGCGCCATGAGGTTGTTTGCTATGTTTTTTTATTTAAGTCAGCTTTAAGAACTTATTTTACTTTAATTTTTTTGTTTTCATGCATACACCACTGAAAGAGAATGCATTGTGAATGTGCGAAACCTGTCAGTTTTATGAATATAGCATTGGCAGGTTATGTTTGCACTTGTTGTGATAATTGCAATACTTTGGTACAGTAAATGTATTTATAACTCCTCTAAATTTATCAATGTTTCATTTTTGAAGATAAATTTGCTTATTTTATTGGCGATGGAGTGTATAGTGCTTTTAACTCGCTTTTATGGGAGCAAAAATCATGTTGTCCGAAACCTCTTGAGGTAAAAGATTTTATAGTTCATAGAAAATTTTATAAAGTATTTTTTAAGTAAAATAATATACAAAGATATAAACAAATGCAAAATTTACTTCTATTAAATTTGTGATACATGTTTTCCTTTTCGAGGATGTTGTTGACGACGAAAATAAACCACTATCAAGCACAGTTTACGGAATAAGTTGCGATGGAGCAGACATTATCAACGAAAGCGTCATGATCAGAGAACTTAAAGTTGGGGAATGGTTAATATGGGAAAGTAGGCTTTGTTTTATGCTGTTTATAATTAAATAACACACATCACTTAAAATGTTACACACAAGAAATATTGTGTCAATATATACTGGTCATACGTTGCCCAACAAACATTTGGTCCCGAATATATGGGATTTGTGTTTGAAACATGGCAAAGTTCTGGAGTAAGATAAACGATGCCTAATTCAGTTTGTTTTTCTCTTGATCAAGTTGGCAACACCATCATAAAATTATCAAATAAAATAAAGAATCTTCCATTAAAACACGTGTGAACTAAACAGAAATTTGTCCCATATTAAAATTTTAACCGTGAGAAATCATGGCCTTGTTCTAATTGTTTAATGATTTACTCAATCCAAGAATAAAAACTGTACCATGACACTTTGTCAAGTAACATGTTTTCCAGATATGGGCGCTTACACTGTTCTCGTCTCTTATGGGTTCAATGGATTTGTAACTTACAAAGCAAAATACTTCATTCGGATTTCTGACTGGTAAGCTAAGTTTTGAAATGTCACAAACTTGCCCTCAGGTAAAGGCAAGTCGTGTTTGTTTCACAATATTTGATATTGTTTGTTTACGTCTGCTTTGTATATTTTTATTCAGGGAAAAGTTCTGCAATCTTTCGAAAATCAAACAAGATATTACAAAGAATGTTTATGAGACAATTTGTTTATGAATTGTTTCATAACACCACGGTACTGACTGCAACTCGGAAAGAACACTGATTACTTTTCCTTAGGTTGTAATAATTTCCTTCTGTTGTAATTAAAAAATTTAAATAGAACTACAAAATTATATAGTTAATGGAATTTTGTCGTCGTGTTTCAATAAAATACAATGCTTTAAGTTTTATTCTGTTAATGCAATGCTCTGTATTTATGACTTGATAATGTGAAATACGTTTGTGTTTAAAGTTTTTGCTGTTTTTAAATTTAAGCAGAGAAAGCTTCTTGAAAGCGGACGTTTGTACAAATTTATGATTTTATTTGAAAAAGCTTCTAAATAGTTCGATTTCGACTTTGCGATATTTTGGAATGGTCAATAAAACAAAAAAAGAAAATAAACCAATTTTGAACTAAAATTAAATTTAAAATTGAAAAACTAAAATTGTTATCCGGAACATTCCATTAGTTTTATTTCGCTTGCTTCTACAGTATGTAAACACCGCCATTGGGGTTGTGAATAGACTAGGTTTGTTTAATAAAACACTACTGTACTTATAGCATTGTTACACCACAGCGCAAAGCTATATCAGGTGGAGACCCTTCTCTTGCATATAACTGTAATCAAAGACTTTTGATATACAGCGCACAGTAAGTTTCATTTACCTTTAACTGGTCTTCTTTAAAGAGCAGGAAAGGTTGACTCCACACACTGATTCCTTTTATTTGTCCTTCATAATCTTCTGTCGATTTGAAATATTGTAGAACTTTCTCTTCAGAAGGAAACTTGCCTTTAACCTGAAACAAAATAATCTTAAAATTTATTTATATACCAATATTATGATATCAATGTTTCATTAACTAAGATCATTAAATTAGTATTATTATTATTAATTTATATTAATGTTTAACATAATTTAATTAATATATACTAATAATATAACGTTAATAACACTTTATTTAAGATAAACGATCAGTGAAAACTACATCTGTTGCAAAGATGAAGTCAAAGCAAAATGACAGGTTACACATTCATAAGCACCTCCTGTGCAAAAAATCAGAATCTATATCTACGTGTAGCCTGAAGTTTTAAACTGTGGCTACATCTGCATATAGATCTAAACCTTCATCCCGTATTGTAGTTTGTTTAACACAGTGTGGAACATTTAGCGGCTAAACATGACTTGAATAATAAATTAATTATAAGTCAATTAAAAATTAATTAATTAATTAATAAAAAATAATAATTTAATTAATAAAAAAACCTCTGAGTTTAAATAATGAATCAGAAGATTGAGAAGAAAAGATTTTCCACTTCTCATGGGTCCAATTACGGAAACAACTATCACAGGATTTTCTTTGACATCCAGATGATGAAATATTTTATCCAACGCTTCTTTGTTTAAATCGTATCCTCCTTTCTCCTTGGGTAGTAATATTTAAAGAGCTACCTCATCATCAAAGAATCCTTTTCAAGAAATTCTTAGAACAATTTAATGAAGAGTACAATGTAAAACATAAATCATTTTATGTATTTATTATGTAATCATTGAAGAAATTATTCATTTTTCAATAACAATAACATTATTACAACAATATTGCATTTACAGTACCGGGTTGCCATTCCGGTACTTGTTGAGGGGAACACCCGGCTGCCTTTTCTTCAATTCCCTTCTTTTGTTCAGATTCATCAGCTGCTACTTTCTTTTTCACTGTTCTCTCTATTTCAAGTATTGCTTCTGTCATATCACTGTCAGCCATTGTTGCAGGGAACCACAATACTCAAAACGAAACTGGAAATACACAACATTTGTTACAAATTTCAGTTCTGGAATATTTCATACAGCTCAATACATTTTTATCCTTATTTTTAACGATGCACTATATTTTGACTGTTTGGTTGATTTATTAACGCATTTATTTTACTCACACACGCATTAAATCAAATGTATGTTAAAAGAATGGTTTCTAAGAAAACAGGAAAAAATGAACGTTTTTAGGAAACGTTTTATAAAGTCCTATATCCTTCAAACAAATCCATTCATCTTTTTTCAGTAAAACACCAAGCAATTCCTAAACTATACGATATCACAAGTTAAGTTAAACACATTCTGACTAAAATGACTTGTAATTGTTGAGCGATGGTTAACTTCTTTTCCACGTAGAACACGCGCTTCATGTCCTAATCATTATTTCGCATTTTCTTTAATTGCTCATTGCCTGAAAAGCACAAGCGAAATTACGTGGAAGTACAAAAGATGTTTCCGCTTTTTAGAATAAGTAAAAAACCTACCAACATGCAGCAATTCTTTTCAACACGTCGCCATGATTCGTTTGTCTTTGTGGCGAATTTTATCTTTATCGTAGGTGATTTTAAAATATTATATAATGCTAAGGAAAACATTCCTCAAAACTATACTGTTTCGTTTTTGTCATCGCGAAAGCAGCGTTACGTCATCGCGATTGTATCTATTCCGTTCAGCATTTTCTCCACACAGGTTTCATTGCGTAGATAGCACATTATTCTAAATCTGCTTCGATTTACAGTCATGATATCATCCTATCTTAGCCTGTGCAGTTTTCAGATCGAAGCTTATTTGTAGCTGCATCGATGCAATTGTTCTTCAAACTTTATCGGCTTCGCGTCTTATCTATTTCTTATCTGCTGTTAAACGAAGGCGGGTGATCACGTTTTTGATTTCTTTGCAGCCTTAAACGTTTGAAATGTCTGCGCTTCACAATCATTTGCAACTTAGCAACTTACAAGACAAAAATAGTGATTTTAGGTGAGCATAATAATGAGGTCAGACAAAGGAAGCAAAAGTTGGTGCTGCGTTTCAAGTGATAAGTTTTATTTCATTCAGTCATTTTATTTCACGTCAGCATTTAGTAGCGTTTCATTGGCGCATTGGTATTATTGATAAATTTAAAGCATTCTTTCACGAAAAGTTTCAGTTTATTTCATCTCGGTCAGTAGAGGCTTCAAGGTGAATTGAGCGAGGAAGGGACTCCCTGTTTGTATGCGCGATGTTAACAATATTAGATATGAGTATTCTTCTTATTATCGTTAACTTATAGTTGCAGTTATTCAGAACAGGAGTCATTCACTGATTCATGCTTATTAACTGTATAGGCTGCTACTGCTAATTTAAGATTGCTTTCCTAACATCATTTCAAAACTAAGAAAAGATTGTGTTGTTTGCTGGTGAACCTCTAAATCTGTATTGCTCTATAGCAACAAACATATGAAGGGTATATGAGATTCTGGGACATGGAGTAAAACTTAGGTGGCTATAGACTGATAATAAATTCACCTAAAAGTCTCAAACAGTAACTTTGTGAAGGAAAATTTTTTTTACAAATTTTAATCCGTTTTAAACCAAGTAAAATCAAACTTTTCCGGTGGTGTCCCCGGACTAGGAGTAGGACACGGTCTGCGTGTAGGAATCGTAGATTGCATTTACGCTGAATTGTTGCTTAAACTTACTCGGCTCACTGTAAACGATTTTATCCTTTTATTGCCAGCTTGTACATGAAATGCATCTACTGTATAAAAGCAAGACCAATCTTAACATAGAAAACAGCTTAAAGAAAGTGTGTGATAAATATTAAGATTCTGCAAAATGTCACATTATTTCTGTAAATTCGGTCAGAATTGAACATTTTATAGCCTATGTTTGGCAAGGCTTGATCGGTCGTATTATTTCGTAATATTGGAACCACGAATTAATGCAGCTTTTGCGAGAAATAAAGCTTGTCAACTTGCCCAATCTGTCTGTCTGTAAACTTAGTTTTCAGGCAGAAAATATTCTTTTAATTCAACAAGATAATTAAAACTGTTAGTCTAAAATATATTTTATGTAATATATGCAATAAATTGTCGTCTGATATATCATTTCATTTTTATAAAATGTATTAAAACTAAAAACAAACCGATTCAAAAGTCTTGTTCAACGACCAACATTTTCTTTTTCTTTTACAGCGAGTAGTAAGTTTTTATTACAAAACTGTTTTAGCGTTGAAACTGTTTTAACTGTTCAAAGCATTGAATTTATCGGTCGACGAAATGAACAGAAAACCGAAGAAACATGACTTTTCTGAGTCAGATGAAACTGGAAGCGACAGGTTAGCTCAAGTACGTCACTGTCCTGCAGCAAAGCATCCACAGAGCGGCATCGCTTCATCGAAAACCAAAACACAGACATCGACAACAAAGTCTCTCGACGAAGAAGCACTCATAAAAGAATTTGATGACGGTTACGATTCGGATCTGATCGGAGATGCGATGAATCGTCGCCGATTGCAGAACATGACGGAAAAAGAACGCGAGCAGGAATTTTACAACAGATTAGAACGACGAGAAACTTTGCAAAAACGAATCGAAATCGAGAAGAAGCTTCGACTCGCAAAGCAACAAAGGAAAGAAGAAAAACATCATCATCAGAAGAAGCCAAATACATCCATCGCTAGTTTTTCATACATCTTGCCAGATCCTTCTAATAGGAAAGGAGTCACTAGAAAGAAACAAAGAAACAGAAACCTAGACAATCTGAAAGCGGAAAGACAAAGAAAGAAGAACAAAGCGGCAAAGCAGAAATTGCAAGTCAGCGATGTCTACTCTCATAATGATGATGATGAAATGTCGATGTCCAGGAGCCGATCTGCCGTCACCGTGTCCTGTTGTTCCGATACTGGTTTTGATGAAGAAGTTGCTCAACCATCAGACAAAGATGGTCGAGCAAACAATGTCAAAAGACAACCTTTGCTTAGCAAGGACAAGCTATCAACTATTCGATTGTCAAGATTCAATTTGGAAAAATGGACCCATCTTCCTTTTTTCAATGAAACCGTTTTGGGATGCTACGTCCGCGTTGCGATCAGCGAAGAAGAAGGCAGGCCACTTTATCTAATGGCCGAAATAATCGATGTTGTTGAAACTGCCCCAACGTACCAGCTTGGTAAGAATGGAACAAATCTGAGTTTTGGTCTGAAACACGGTCAGCACACGCGCTTCATCAATCTCAAATTCATGTCCAATTCCGATTTTACGGATTCCGAGTTCTTGAAGTGGAAGCAAGCGATGGAAGAAGCGGGCGAGCCTCTTCCGAACTTCGATGACATCACAAAGAAGCAAGCGGCGATCAACAAAGCTCAATCATACAAAATCACCGACACAGATATTGATCGCAACGTAAAAGAAAAGAGTCGATCCCGAAAGCCTAAGTTTGACTTTCAAATGAAGAAGATCGAACTCCTGATGCAGCAAAAAATGGCTCGGTCTAGAGGTGATACTGATGAGGTGATTCGTCTGACTAAACTCTTAGATGAACTGATAGGACGCCCGACTTACCTGCATACTAAGAAACAGAAACATATACTCGCGGTCAGTTACAAGCACAAAGGCATTAAAACGGACAACTTGCGGAAGGTGAAAGCTTGCAAGGAAGAGTGGAAAACTCTGCAAAACATTGAGGCCGACCCGTGTACAAGGAAAAGATGCAAACCATTTGTCGTTTGCAACACAGAAGATGGGAAGCCGATGCAAAACCTCCTCCGGAAAATAGATAAACGTTACAGCATCAGCTCGACAGAAAGTAATTTTGAACCTGAAATAAGCAAGACGCCCATTGCAACCATTCAAGCAAAGAACGTGTTGGAATTCTTTTACTATGTGCACGATTTTGAATTAAACATTGACCTGAAGATGCTTTCAGCTGACGTAAAAATTGAGGCACTCAAAGTTAATCCAACGAGTATTGTTTCGAACACTCCCCGTCGTTCGTTTAACATGGCTGAATATAAAAAGCGCTGGAATTTGATATAAACATTCAAGTTTTCGGTTGCATCGCTGTCTATTTGTAAGATAAATTGACCGGTTTTACAAGAACGATTTTACAATTTTACAAAAATTTATTTTACAAGAATCGTTGATTGAAATAAAAGTTTTATCAAACAAAATAAGAAAAAATTGAGATGCTATTGTTAGTTAACATTTTAGACTGTAATAGCGCAGTTTATAAGTTAGTTGTGATATGAGTTGATAGCACGGATTCTCAACTGCAGTGTTGTTGGATTCGCAACTTTAAGGCTGACTCACATACAAAACTAAAAGTAACTTGGTCGTCACTGTGAAGTTTTCTACAATAAATAGAGTAGAGAAAGTCACACCCTGAAAACGATATAGAATAGTTGACAGCTCCTTTAAAGCAAATTAATCACTCTTTTAAACTTATAAGCTTTTGTAACTTTGTTCTTGGTGTTTACGTGTTATCGACGTTGAGTTCTGCAACATTTTCAGATTCAGCATTCGCTGTTCAACGAGCAGTTTTGCTACAACAGGAATTGTAGAGAAAGCTTTGACTTCCTTTCAAGAGGATAAATCAAGAGTGAAAAAGTGAAATTTAGATACTATATAAAGTAGGCCTGCTACCAATTAAAACTTGCCAATTTAGATTATTTTGATAAATAAATTTATTTCAATAAAGTTTACGTTGTAGGTTCCGTTATACCAAGATATAATTTCATACACACACGAAGCGCAAATTCGAAGTAAGCAGACAAAAACGCAGCAGAGAAAACGGATCTCACATGAAAGGGTTTACAAATTAAGACAACCAGCATAATGTAACTTGATATATGGATAATAAGATGTCGCGTATTTTCGGGTCTACCGGTATACAAGTGCACAACCACATAAGTAAACATTTCGTTACAAATACAATCTATGCCTATTTGCAATCTTTCCTAAGCAGCATTCAAAGTCATGTTCTCGATCCTGTCACCACTAAAGGTGACCTGTATTAAGCGCCGCCAATCCAGGCTAGGCCTAGCCTGGAACATCCATTATCAATTTTTTTTTTGGCGGAACGAATGAATAAAAAACGGAAAATAATGAACAGAAAATCTCTTCCTTAGGCTTGGACGAAGCTAAACAGTGGAGTTGGTAAATTTTTTGTTATAAAGACATGCAACGTGTATTGTGATCGATGTTTGTCATTGTTTAGATTACAGACAGTTACTTTCATATAAATTGAATTTCAATATTTTAAATTCAAAATTAAATGAATAAAAATATTACAGTACAAAGTATTGAAGCGTCTTTTATTGTTTTAAATTTTAATTCATCTTTCAAATGTAACAATGAGTCAGTTTAGATTCGAAACGTTCACAATTAGAATGTTTGCACCTAAGTACTCTGTCTCAGGTATTTTTTGAAGTGGCGGAAATGACAACAAGAGAAAATTGCAGCGCTTAAAAATAACGTTGTAAAAGATAATGTGGCAAAAATATTAGTGTTTCTTTTCAAATATTTACAACATATTATTGTGGGTTTAATCATTTTGCAAAGAAAATGTCGCAAAGCAATCAAACTGAATTTTCCAAATCAATTTTTAAATTTTTGAACCCATACAGAGGGTTAAAGCTCTATAAAACATCGAGCCCGTCTGAAAGTAAACAATGTTCCTCGTGGACTTAGTGCAGTATGATTTCAAAATAGCGCTGTCACACCAAGACTTTCCGTTTTAGATTTATTGTAAAAAATCCACCATGACAACCAAGTTACAACTAAATTAGTTTGTGAATGTGACTGAGATGTAACAATTACATTTATGAAATTACCGAATTTACCAGAACCGCAGTTGAAAATTCATCTACATAACCTACATCACATAACCTGAGCCATGATAGCGCTGTTAAATACTAAAAAAATAATAACTACTCATTTTAATATCCTTTTGTTTGACAAAACTTGCATACACTGTAGCAAAGAAATTTTGTACTCATTTTTTTATTTCAATCAACGATTCTTGTAAAAACAACGCAGACAAATATCAGCTCATTAAACACAGCAATAAATCTTATATGAAAAACAATGGCTGACAGATTGACAATACACAACGACTTGAGCGACAAGTTAGTGTTTATATCAAACCCCTGCGCTTTTTATATTCAGCCAGAGTAAGAGAACGACGGGGTGTGACCGATTTAATACTCAGCGGATTTACTTTAGGTGCTTTGGGTTTTGCAGCGGAGTTTGGCATCTTGTCTCGGTCGGTCTCGGTGTTTCGCAGAGTTCTCCATTCTTCCTTGCCAGCTTCCATCTTCTGTAAGTTGTCCGATTTAATGCATTCATTTAAGTAAGCGACCCCGAGTAAATGTCCTTGTCTCTTATTATACAGGTAAGTCGCGCGCTCTTCCAAATTATCTAAGAGTTTAGACAGACGACTGACTCCATTAGTATCACCCCTAGACCGAGCTATTTCCTTCTGTCTCAGGAGGTCGATCTTCCTCTTTGCATAATTAATCGGAGTCTTTCGGGATCGACCGTTTTCTTTTACGATGCGATCAATATCTGTGTCTGTGATTTTGTATGATTGTGCTTTGTTGATCGCCGCTTGCTTCTTTGCGATGTCATCCAAGCTCGGAAGAGGCTCGCCCGCTTCTTCCATCGCTTTCTTCCACTTCAAGAACTCGGAATCCGTAAAATCGGAGTTGGATATGAATTTAAGATTGATGACGTGCGTGTGTTGTCCGTGCTTCAGTTGGAAACCCAGTTTTGGATCAACGTTTCCAAACTGGAAAGTTGTGGTATTTTCAACAACATCGACTATTTCGGCCAATCCATAAACCGGTCTGCCTTCTTCTTCGCCTGTCGAAACGCGGACGTAGCATCCCAAAACGGTTTGTTTGAAAAAAGGAAGATGGATCCAGTTTTCCAAATTGAATCTTGACAATCGAATAGTTGATAGCTTGTCCTTGATAAGTAAAGGTTGTCTTTTGACATTGTTTGCTCGACCATCTTTGTCTGATGTGTGATGCTGGTGTCTGATGCTTGTCTTTGTCTGTTTCATGACAAATCGACTCCTCCACAATGAAGCTTCATCATCATCCGAGGAGACATCACTGACTTGCAATTTCCTCTTTGCCACTTTGTTCTTCTTTCGTTGTCTTTCAACTTTTAGATTGTCCAGGTTTCTGTTTCTTTCCTTCTTTTCAATGATTCTTCGTTTATTAGAAGGGTCTGTCTGGGAGGATGAAGATGAAAAACTAGCGATGGATGTTTTTGGTTTCTTCTTCTGTTGGTGTTTTTCTTCTTTCCTTTGTTGCTTTGCGAGTCGAAGCTTCTTCTCGATTTCGATTCGTTTTTGCAAAGTTTCTCGTCGTTCTAATCTTTTGTAAAATTCCTGCTCGCGTTCTTTTTCCGTCATGTTCTGCAATCGGCGACGATCCATCGCATGTCCGATCAGATCCGTCAGATCGGTATCGTAACCGTCATAAAATTCTTTTCCGAGTGCTCCTTCATCGAAGGAGTTAATTGTCGATGTCTGCATTTCGGGTTTCGATGAAGTGATGCCACTTCTTGGACGCTTTGCTGCAAGACATTGACGTTCTTGAGTAAAATTGCCCACATCAGTTTTATTCGACTCACAAAAGTCGCGATTCTTTCGTTTGTTGTTCATCTTGTCGACAATAAATTCAATGCTATGAAGCAGGATATCTATTTGTAACAAACACTTTGTATTCGCTGTAAATGAAGAAGCAAATGTTTTCAAACACAAACCTCATAAACGAATTTGCTTCCCTTTTTAAGATATTTTTAGAAATTAAATGATAAATAAGCAACAGACATCAATTTATTGGACAATTCATGCAAAATATTTTTCAGTATTGCAGTATTAATTACTGTAATAAATTTGAAGAATCTTTGCTGCGTGAAAACTCCGCGAATTTAACCTTACAGACAGACAGAAAGAGTTTTGACAAGTTAGCAGATTTTAACTCTCGAAAGCTCTATTGATTTGTTCATTTACAGACTTGAATTGATTTATTCCTGCTAATTATAGCATAGCGCCGGTTATTATTAGCAAATCTTTTATCTTGCAGTCACTCGTCCAATAAAAAAGAATAAAAAACTGACAAAGTAATGTAAAGTTTACAATTTAAAAGCTGAGTAATGTCAGTCAAATATTTTGCCACAAGCGCAAACTAATCTTGCTGCCTACACTAATCGGGTTCCTGATTTACATGGAAGCTGCTGTCCTGGCTTCAAATATCAATCGCTTAGTTTTGGGCGAGACAAATGGGCTACAACCAGCAAATGACAGACGAAAAGTTGTTTGCTTGCGGGTTTGAAACTTAAACTTCAACAACAATTTGAAACCATGAAATGAGAAAAATGAAACTAAATGAGAAGTTTAAGAAGAGATTAAGAACAAATTAATAAAGAACGCCAATGGGTAAAAATCTACTTTATGCGTGAAACGAGAGTCATTACTTCAAACACAACACCAACTTTCAACTCAACATCGTTTCCTTTAGCAAATCTATTACAATTGCATTATTATGCTCACCTAGAGTAACTTTCCTTGTCTGGTAAGTTGCTAAGCTGCCTTGTAAAAATGTGTGAAGCACTCTGTGTGTGCAGCAGAATAATTTATATTGTGAGACGTTTACTGTTGTAACATGAATAAATGTTATCCACCTGCGTTTAAAAGAAGATAAGACGACGTTGTCCGCAAGGTTTTACCAACAAGTACGGCGATAACGGATAATTACGGCGCAGTCAGGAAGGGGTGAAGAACGATTACATCGGCGCAAGTACAAATAAACTTCGATCTGAAAACTACTCAGGTCAGATAAGATGATATTATTAGCGTAGGTCTTATCAAATTTAGAACGGTATTCCAACCACGCAAGGAAATTTTTGTCAACAAAATTCTTAAAACAACCAGATTAAGCCTTTGGAAGATATGACGCTGCTTCAGCGACGATAAAGACGAATTACTATTAATCGTTACGAAAGATAGACCGATGGTAGAAAAAGTGACAACGAGCATCAAGTGAAAATGCCCATAATTGGATAATTAACCAAAAATAATTTTATTCCTCAATTCGAATATCAGCTGTTTTATTACAATTGAATTGAATTTTGGTTGCATTTCTACAGTTTTGCTTTTGCAATGCATCGGGTTTGATTTCAATATTTTACAATTTTTCTGTTAAATTGTTGTTGTTGTTTCACTGTATTCTAAACTATGGCACCCAAAAAGTGTGGCACCTCTTCATCAAACCGAAGTAATACCTAAAGTTAAAACGTACAGGACAAGATATCTTACTCTAATTTCTAGTAAAGGAATTTAGAAGAGCTGTTATAAGTATGAAATCACAAAGCACTTAGGCCTACTTTGTGTCACATTTATAACTTGCCTTTTGTTGGTATGCATGAGTTCCAAGCTTTACGACAATAGCTTTTCTTTCTAAACCATGCATCGCCCCCGTAATAAGTTCGTTTGTTTGTACAAGAACTTGGTTATCTGCTCTCATACATCGCCGCTATTTTCTTTCCTTCTGTCTTTGCGACTGGACAAAACAAAAGCTTGACATAAAACGGAAAAGGGCTGAAAAAGAATTATACAAGATCGATGAGCCTTGAACATCTTTTAGAATAGTGTAATTGAAAAAAAAGCTTGACAAAAGACGGCAAAATTTCCGATACTTTTCAAACGAAACCAATGAAGTAGCCGAAAACCAATTTTAACAAGATCAAACCATAATCAGCCTTGAACGTAATAGTCTTACAGTTAGTTGTCAAATTGTACCCAAATTGAAATCAATTTTTCCAAATGCCATATTTCGAATGAGGTTTTTAGCGTGATTAGTGTGTCAAACGCATTCTTTGAAAACTATACAACAAATATGCAGTGATCGTCACCTTAGTTCAACGTGGAATGCTATTTGCGTGTGGTTCGTGATTAGTTCCCTTGGCTCACGACGCATGTGTAAGTCTATTAGTTACTCAATAATTTACCTTTTAAGTGAGGTAAATTTATTTTCGAGGTGCTTGCAAATATGTAATTTAAACAAATCGGTTTGACAAAATTTCTGCTAATTCCCTTTTAATCTCACTTAATTGTTGAACTTTTCGAATACAAGTTATAAGCAAAAAAAATACGTTTGAGATACTTTGCACGTCCTTTATGTAATAAGTTACAATAAATAGGTTAATCAAAGTAACTTATACATGTGACTCTGCTCTCTCAAACTAAGTTATTCCAATCAATTTTTTTCTACACGCTAATTCCTCCCACTTCATTGCAGGCAGTAATACTTCGGCAAAATGAACTCTGTTTGTGTTATATTCGACTTGGAACGGTCATTTTGCGGTTGTGTAATATTTTTCCTCGAGGACAAAATAAATTAATGGGTAATATGCCAAAAACTAGAGCTCTCGCGTAAGTAAGCCGTCGATCATAACTCAAATTCGCTAACTTTAAACAAAACACAACGTTTAACATTTACTGCTAAGTCAATTATAAATTAATTGGAATAAATCGCAGATAGTGTTGGTTAAAGAGTAAACCTCAGGTGAACTCATGTCAACTTGGTGCATTACCTACTTAGCTATAGTTTTTACTTTTAAAATTTTGTACGATTTTCAACAAGCTGATTCCAATATGACTGATTACCAAAAGTTACAGTTTTAAGTAAATTCATACGCAAATTGTTATGACAGATCGCTTTGAGCAATTTAAACGTGTGTATATGAAAAACCCAATGGATCATCCTAATGCATCTTCATTATATTATTTTACTTATCTCAAAGCAAATTGTATCCAACGTTGGTGAAAGGTCTTATGCAAGTCAAGAGAAATAAAGATTTTTGTGACTTACTTTAATGCCAAAGCCAATTTACAAAACACCAGCATTGTATAAGCGAAGACGTATTTTCAATATCCTGTAAATTCGAAAACATTTGCAGAAAACAAAACAGACATCTCTCTACAACACGGGATTCCCCTGCAGTAAGACTTCGCCACAGTAAAAAAATCTAAATATTAACAATGTCTTTACCACCATTAAAAGGAAACGAAGTATGGAAAACATATACACCGGATCTGCTAATACACAATTTTATCAGTATATCAGTTATTACGCACCAACCAATGTGCAAAAAAATGGACAATCTCACAGTTCACTTGACGAGAAGTATCTTGGAACTACGAGCATAAACGTTTCAGCGCTGAAATGGTGCATATTGGCTGATAAAACAACCTTTAACACTTTCGCTGATTAACATTTTGGATAACTTTGCAAAACGTACTACACAGTTGTAAACATTTGAATATCACTTTTAAAGAATTTTAAACCAAGCTAGAGGAAGCAGATGCAAGACGGACCAATTTCTCCTTATCTTCAAAATCCTCACCTTCATTTTCACTGTTGTTGTTGTTGTGATTGTGGTTATGGTTGGAAGGTATTAACTTCACGTCGGCGAGCGCCATCTTTTCCTCGCCCAACACCTAATATATATTCAAACGACCGCTAGACAATGATATGTAACACATATTTGAAATGTCAGGCCAATATTGTCGTCAGTCGTATTTGAAACTTATTTGATAAACATCCACGTCATGTAGTAGTAAAACAACCAAAACATAGCGAATTTATGTGAAGGAAACGAGGACAGTGTGCATTAGAAACTAAACTTCATATTACTTACTCTTCTGTTGGTTTCGTTGGCCGCCTTTCGTTTCAAATCGGCTCTTATCAACGCTGAGAAGAGAAAATCAAGTAATAAATGTTACGAGTCGCAAAAGAAAACAAAACCTTTTACTGTTTACCTGTTAAAACTGCTCCCATCAATAGAGCGATGGCCATGAATAAATTAGCAGCAAGACTGCCAAGCTTTAAAAGTTCTTGGGCAATGATTGTGAATAAAATGCCGAAGAACTAAAATTTAAAAAACACTGTTTAAAACATCAAACAAACAAACAAACAAACGAACGCCGACATTATGCGCTTGAGCAAGCTATACCGTAATCAATACAATACTATGGTCAATACGTCTTCAGTCTTAAGGTAACCCTACTCGTAGAACCACGAGTAATGGTGCATACACGCTACTGTAAAACTAATGGTGTGTCTATTGTTAATTAGACAGGATGTAGCCTACCTGTGCCGATACGTTCAGTAAACCGGATGAGGTTGCTTCCGATACAGGATACGTAATTTCCGCTGCAAATTCGAAGCCGATCGGAAGGTAGCCAGTCATGAAAAAGCTAAACATAAAGAAGTTGAGATTCTGCGAACTTATGCAAATTCTATCATAACCGTTGACGTTTATCAAATAGTTTACATAAACTCAAAGCAAGAATGCCATAGTGTGTCTACCGGACACTCAAAATCATTAGTTTTCGTGCTACTCTTATACGCAGTGTTCTTCAAAATGAATTTCTCACCCGAGTAAACCAATGGAAAGATAATCAAGCCAAAGAATCTTAAGCTGAAGTGTGAAAGTGAATACGAACATGAACGCCATCGAAAGAACATAGGTGACTACCGTCGTTGGTCTTAAAATATAATGAAATATGCGTTAGACTTAATTGCCACGTGGGTTAATTTTGCACGGGCTTAAACCGTGTGCCACATGAGCAACACTTGTCTTTTTTGGAAAAGTTTTGTTAAAAACTATTTCATTGGGAATTACATTACTTATTTTAAGCACGTTCTTTGGGGTGAAATGGTCCAAAACAACACCATAGCAAATTGAAGGAGTCTTTACCAAACTGAAAAACCAACGCAAGAAACGACAAATTAAATGCAAATATACAGCAAGCCTAACGACTGCTTGATAAGATGATGTTCATCTTAGGGTTAAATTACTTACTGTCAAGGTCGGCTTAGGCCAATGCGAGCGATGTGATTACCTTTTGCTCCGTGCTGCTTGGCACCAAAACAAAAATTAAAATTTAGCTTTCATTTTCGGAAAGTCAGTGTTATTTTTCAATTTATATTCTAAACGGAAGGTTTTGGTAAAAATATATCACGAAGCAAAGTTTTGAAGGGAGCTGATTTGCAAAGAATTAATATTTGGTTTACGTTATTAATATCAGTTTTAAATTTGTAGGAATACCATTTTTTTGTTGTCTTTTCGATTTTTAATGATATGATACGACGTAAGTTAATTGATTTAAACGATTTTAATGACAACAACATGATTAGCTGCCCCGTAGATGATGCTTGTTTAAGTTTCTAAAACTTATGCGTCTAATCAGTTAATTATTGGGGGAATTATCTTAACATGGGACCAGATAACATTTGACGCAGATAAATTATTACAGCACAATTTTGCTTTGTGCAATTATTATAATGTTATACCAATTCTAGACTTAATATTTAAAACTATTGGGTTTCCATTAGGGCTTAGGCGTATACCAAGAGCAGCCAATATAATACTCACTTGTATAATTTGGTTTTATCAAGAAAATATCCGCATAGAACTGACCCAACAAGTCCCGCCACAACCATTGTGAGTCCTATCTCTCCTATTTGTTGCTCGGCGTCCTAAAATAACACGAAAACTTAACATATATTTAATGCCGTTGTCGAGAACTGGTTTTGAATGAAAAGCAGATCTTAGACTGGTTCCAGGTGAATTCAATTCACGAACGATTCAACCCGAGTCAATTAAACGTAGAACGACTAAACCCAGGACGACCTAGCCTAGCCAAAGTCTGTAGATTGAATAGTTCTTGGGTTGAAACGTTTTGGTTCTCCACAACGTCATTAACGGTGCGGAGAAATTCTTCAGATTAAAAGCCAAAGATTAGGCTACCTCGTGGTAGTTGAGCATGATAGGGTTAAGAAGCGTTCCAATCGCATAGTAAGTTCCAGTGTTGATACCTTTAAGAAAAAAAGAAAACAATTAAAGACAAAATGTTGGTTGCAACGCAATGAAACTGACATCAATTACCATAAGTTAAGAATAGAAGAAGATACGGAACATTTTTCATCAAAACTCCAATTGATCTCAAGTAACTTTTCATCGGTGAGTTCTCAGCTTTCTCTTTGTTTTCTGCCACAACTGAAAGAGCTCTTGCGATGCTTGGTGGGGTTTTGGGCTCATCTCTAATCACTGAAAAAGCGCAAGTATTACAGCATTTGCTGTCGTAGTACTTAGGAAAAAAATTTTAGTCCAAGAATTAAATAGATTTTTATTATTCAGCACAAAAATGTCACATCAATAGGTATTGAATTTTACTAATTGATAATTGATAATACTAATTCATAACACATTGTTAACATAAGCAATTACTCAACCACCAATCAATTTCATATGGAAGCAAATCAACATATTACACTTTACCAATGAACATCAAAAGGAGAGCTCCGGTGCAAACAACTGCAGAGGAAATGAACAAAACACGAAACCCTGCTCCAATTTCATCGAGGTTGTCTGAGTTGGGTACAAGTTTGGGAGGTATTAAGAACCCAAGAGCACAACCAAGCTACGCGAAATAAGTTTTTTACAAATTCAAAATCACTAAGTGCTTTAGAGATTAAGCAATGTCAGTGAAATGAAGAGAAATTTGAAAAAAGTTTTACTCAATGTACTAACTTAAAGTGAACCATCTGACATACAATATACCCTTCAAATATTACACTTTGTTGATCCCAGAAAGCGAAGATAAACCAAATTAAAAAAATAAAGCAAAAATGAACAACGTGGCACATAATTCATCAACATTAATTAAAACACAGCTGATTGTGTTAATCTCAAACAACCTGTCAGGATATACAATGAATCGATTTATATGACATTTTGCTGATATTTAAAAGTAGGCTTATATATACTGTAGGTCAGGTATTTAATAGCAAAGAAAAACTTGAAAGCGGATTTAGACAAACTTGATTTCCAAAAACACCAATTGCTGTTGCCGTGGAAACCTCAGATGGCCCAAACCAGAGGGAAGCAATTTTGGGAGGAATCTCCAATACAAAGGCTTCTGCACACGCTGAAATAGTCTGCCCTGAAATATATTTGTGAACAATGAAATGTTGACAATTAAAATCCAGATAAGTTAAAATAATAATCTGTTATACATGATGTCATCAAATACATAAATCTGATAATTAGACTACATGATTACCTAGAAATGAAACAACAAAAAGGTTAGGAGAAACACTTCCAATTTTGATGAGCGATCCAACAGCATTTAATGTCGCTCCAAAGAGAAGAACTTTGCGCAAACCCCAATTATCCAACATCCAAGTTGCAACAAACATGAGCGGAATTGAAGACAACAGATAACTCATTGAGGTCCATGCAATAGCTAATTCTGTTGCACCCTCATAATACTTCAATACAATGTTGGTGATTATGGCATATTCAATCCATTGGAAAGCAACGGACATGGAATACAAACAAAAACTTCCAAGAATCAGAAAACGACGTTTGGAAAGACGAGTGGTTGGTGGAACATTTCCATAATCGTTGCTTTTGTCTAAAATAACAACTTCACTGTGACCATTTTCTTTTAACTTTGAACCAGACTTTTCGCATTTTGTGAAAACGCAGCCATCATTTAATGCATCCATATTAATGTTATCGCCTACAATAGCTTTACACCAGTCCACTACAAACAGCAACAAGTCAAAACACAGTTGCTTTGGTCAGCTTATGAAGATATTTAACAGACTTAAGATGGCCAGTTCAAAATGATTTCACAAAAAGAAGTTCTTATACCAACAGCGATTTTTTGTAATTTTTCAAATGTTTTATTTTTATTTAGCCTAAGCATTTTACTAATAAAATATTCAATAGTTTTGGTCTGTAAAATAGTGGTCGAATTTCGGACTCATCTTCAAAACAAACGTCAAACCATAACCAACCGATTTTCTAGTCATTTCGAAAGCTAATTACACAGCTAGAAGCTGAATACACTCTTTCGATTTACTACATAATACAGGTAACTGACTTGATCTAGATCCAAACGACTCGATTTGACTTGTGTTTTAAAGTGTTAATAACTTGACGTGCGGCTCGAGTTGAATAACTTTTTTGCGAGTGTGACTCTAAGTCTACCTCATACTCTTTGTTAGTCAGTCAGAAGACTGAGTCATGGCTATATCTATGATGCTATACATAATTTTAGATTATGCCTAACCGTCGCAAGTGGCTTGCTACAATTTTTGATCTATACCCACAGTTCATTTACTGGTGCAATAAAGGAAACAACGGATAGCAATTATGGTATTACGTAAGTTCCGTGGGTTAAAGGAAAATTGCGCTAATTAGAGAGAATAAACAACCCGCTTTTGGCCGTGTTGTATAAACGCGAGTCTCATATTTTGGTGACGTGACTTAACTCGAGTAAATGTGACAGTTATTTGCTTTTTTAATTTCTTCAACCACTCTGCCCAAGTAGAGCACTTGGTTAGCTCAAGGAATTATAAAGTATTTTTCGATTTAAGATTTCTAAATTTAAAAATAATAAGCACTTTTTCAATAGCTCTTTGACAAAGTTAACGCTTTGAAAATTGGTTGTGGCCCAAAAAGGTTCGACGCCTGTTCGGGTTTTTGCCCCTCCTCTTAAAGGGTTCATATCCAGTTTCGGTTTGAGTACGGATTAATTTACTATATTGAAGTCCCGTTCCGGTTCGGTTTTTCAAAAACATCTGACAGCAGTGCTGCGTTTAAACAGGCGAGCACAAACAACTGAATAGCGTCAAACCAATTGTTATTAATGTAGATTGCAGTCTAGCCTATATAGGCTACATGTGATAGTGTACTATCACATCTATACTTTACTTAACTACAAGTGTATGGCTGTATGGCGGACAATTTCTGCACTTAGGTTATTTCATTGATATGGGTACCAGCCAAATGACGACAGATTTGTAGAAGTATAATTTAACGTGACCCTTAGTTTCTTGTGCTATAAAACCTTAGTTGTCACCTATTTGGCGGCTGGGTACCCGAGTGCTCAGAGCACTGAACTTGCAATAACGCAACCCAAGTTTTGTGTTCGACACCTAGTGGCGTTACCGTTGTAATGCCCTGGGGCAAGATATTAACGACGCTTGCTACTGTTCAGTGGACCAGGAGGACAGTCCTAAATTCGAGCAATACGACAAAATAAACAAATAAAAATTTGTGACAATCGGAACTTGCTCAAAGGCTAGCTCAGTAACCGGGGCTCGAGCAATGTGCTTAATTATTGCACAGACCTTTTGACTGTCACTCCGTTAAGTGAAAATCACGCATTTCATTGATGAAGCGGAAAAGACCTCGTTCATTCGTGTACGAGATAGCTAGAAAACCAGATACACGGATACATTTTCAACCGGCTCGCGCGCAACTCGGATCCATTTGTAGCGCCTGGGTGGCATATTTAATACCATTACGTCATTCTTGGAAAAGAGCTTTCCAGTCAATTTAATACCATTACGTCATTCTTGGAAATGAGTTTTCCAGTTAGTGATTGGAGTTTTAAACTTTTAATACCACCACATCATTCTTGGGAAAGAGTTTTCCAGTTATTGATTGGAGTTTATGAACTTGCTTTTTCAGAACACTGCAATTATCGTTGGTATATTTGAAAACTTGCTCTGAATAACTTCGTGTGAAAACTCCTTTTAGTACGTTACCAGGTCGTTTCCAAGAAACTCCAAGAAACTGTTTCCAGCTTTAACTGAATGTAATCTGCATTGCAAACACACTGTTTTTCTCGTTCACACGCTTTGAAATGTTCATGCTTTTTTTTGTCGTATATTTCCGCCACATCGCACCACGTTTTATAAGCTCGAACTTCTGCGCGAGAAGTGCGCAGACGGAAAGTTATAGAGTATAGACAGTGGCACGACCGTACTACGGTAGTCATGGTGATTGCAATTCAATAGACATCTTATTAGCAGTGATTATGCGTAATATTGAGAAAGTGTACAGCACCTACAATAAAAGCCTTTTCTGGTAAACTGTATCTGTATAATATAATAAGAACTTTCGGCTGACAAGAGGTTAGAGAATTCTAACCGCACGCAACAATAGAGTCAGATAATAATTAATGCAGTAGGTTAATTAAGTCAATAACATAAGTTAAGACCGATAAACTCTGCATCTGCCGCATCAACCTCTGCACATTTATAACACACCCTTTTTAGTTGCAATGGCAGTCACAGATAAGATCTCTTATTCTCACGCTTTGCTGGAAGAAAAGCTCATCAGCCGCCCGCTATGAAAACTTTTTAAAATAACACAAACGCTTGTCTTATATTTCTGTACAGGCAACGCATCTGGCTTACCCGATGAAATATCTATTCACCTGACGTAGCAATGTCTAAGTTACTCATAATCATAATAGAATAGGCCAACCGCTTGCCAGACCTGTAACTATATATGGTACGACTTTGGTTGAATAAACCACAGTCCATAATCAACTTTTACGAAAGTTTACTTGCAATTTTTATAATTTTCCACAAAGTTGATCTCAAGACAAAAGAAATTGAAGCCCATGGAATTATCTTTACTGGCAAGCTCAATTTATTAAATTACTGCAAGTACGCTATTGCAGTATTTTCTAGTTACTGAACTGCAATAAATCCCTATATAAAGCACAAACGTTGATTGGGTTATTTGTAATAATCCGGTAGATTCGACATCGATTGACGAAAAATGAAAGATTTCGCTTGACAACAGTGATTCCCCTAAAGCAAAACCAACGCTTTTCAGTTGCATCACAGTGAAAAAGCAAAATAATTGCGATGCCTTAACGACAATTTGAAATGGAACGAAATACAAGAAAACCATTTTATCAGTACGTCAGTTATTACGCACTAACCAATGTGCGAGAAATGGACAATCTCACAGTTCACTTGGTGAGAGGTATCGTGGAACTATGGCGGTCAAAGGGAGCATAAACGTTTTAATACAGAAATGGTGCATATTGGCATAACACTGCCACTGATTAACATTTTCGATAACTTCGCAAACGTATTATATAGTTAAGCATTTGGAGATCATTTTTACAGAATTTAAACCAAATCGACTGTAAAACTGAAATGCAAAAGATTCGGTAAAAATGGAAATACTGTAATGAAATTGGTAAAACAATAAGCAGTTATTTAGTGTAAGATCTAAAGCTACTTACAACTAACAATTTGTATAGTTATATGGCGCTATAGATCCATCAAGTACTTAATAGCATTTAGCTGCTTTTTAATAGTACAAACAATCTTAAATGACATGAAATAAAAACATGACATGCCCCACATAACACCGGGCTTTATGTTTTCTCCGGTTATTTTTACGTGGAAATATACTTAAGCGATGACGATAAATAGTACGACACGCCAGATTTACAGATAGACACCAAAGCATATGTAAAAACAACTTTTTGTGGAAGTGAATGTCGTCAAGTCAAAAGGATTCATTACAATGCTTCGAGTTATCCGAATTTGATAAAAAGCAGCAAAAACTCCGTGGAAGTGATTTAGGCATCGAGCAGACACACCATGGCACCAATTACATTTCAATTAAGTCATTTACATGCGGTAAAGTACGTGTAGTACGGTAAGTAGTCTAGTCTAGTACGGTTAGTACGTGTAGTAGGCTGCGGACACTTCGGGATGACACCATGAGTGCTTTGACCTGACCTGGTAATAGCGGGAGCTGTTTATTTTCAGGGCCAACAAAAACTCGAGATTGGCCAAAATATCGACTAAATGAAATATTCAGCGTCGAGTTAAAACAATTTTGCCGGTACCAGTTAACTGAGTTATCCCAGGTCTCCACTGCTTTCCAAATCATAAAAAAATGCTTGAACCTTATAGCATGTGCGCGATTCTCGAGGAAATCACGCTACCACGGTGTTGCTATTAACTCGGAAAGTATAAAAATGAATAAAATAAATCTTGAAAAGTAATTTTACAAAGAATAAAATGTTCAACACAATGTGACGATAAGAACCGAATGATTGCATCGAGCAAAGCGACGTGTTTTGCAGAAAATAAAACGCAAAATCTAACCAATCACCAATCCGGCCCTGCGCTGTAGCAAGAGGAAGCAGATGCAAGACGGACCAACTTTTCCTCATCTCCGAATCCGCCGCCTTCTAATTCCTCACCCTCAACTCTATTTACGCTGTTGTTGTTGTTCTGATTGTGGTTATGGTTGGCCGGCATAAACTTCACGTCAGCGAGCGCCATCTTTTCCTCGCCGGTCACCTAATGTGAAATAAAACGGCCTCTAGATGGTGATGTGGAACACATATTTGCGACGTTGATCCAAATGCAGTCAAACGTATATGAAACTTATTTTATAAACACCACGTCATGCAGTGGTAAAACAACCAAAACATAACAAATTTATACGAAAGAAAAGTCGATATACAAGTTAGAAAGGAAACTCCATAATACTTACTCTTCTATTGGTTTCATTGGCTGCTTTTCGTTTCAAATCAGCTCTTATCAATGCTGAAAAGAGTAAATGAAGCAATAATTGTTACAAGTCAACAACGATGAATCATCCAACCCTGTTTGTGGCGTTCTAAGCAGAAAAACATATTCGGCTTGCCGTAAAGTAGACAGCAGACACGTATTCTTGTACCGTGGTACTTTACGATTAAATGTTTACTCTCAGTATTAGAGGTTGGTAAAAAATGATTAAAACTGGGCGCAAGAAACGAGGCACCACGAACAGCGATAAGAATATTTGTTGAACGGTCTTCGTAGAAACAACAATAGAAGCTAAAACGAATCACCAGGCGCAAATTGTAAAGGACGAAAATGTTTCGCAAGTGTGTTAAATCACATGCTTTTAAGTCAAATCTTTGAAAAAAATGTATCAAATTTCAGTGATCAACGGAATTTTAGAATAGAATCGATTGGCATCAATAAATAAACTCTTCCCGCGATGAATTTCAAGAAATCGATCTCTGAGCAAACTAACTTCGATTAGGGCAATTTATGTGAACAATCCTTTAGCTGAATGTTTCAAATAGATTTTGGTTTGAGTGGCACACCCCCTACGTCATCACTACGTCACAACACCTCCCATGTGTAACCCAATTTGGAGACGATCAATGTTGGAAAAATGGAACTACGAAATGAGATTAAGGAAAAAAAACCGAAACAGAAAATCAATTAAAGGATGACAGACCGACTAGATGGCTTAATTCTAGTAGGCAAGCACAGTTGGGCGATTGCAAGTCGTTTTTCTAAATCAAAAAAAGTTTGATCGACTGAGTAAATTTGATATAAAGTTTCAGAGCGGTTTTAAGTAGGCAACACAAATTACTTTAGTTAATGCACCGAACCACCGTCTCAATCGCAAATATATTTTAATTAAGGTGAAACAAAACTTTTTGCTGTTTACCTGTTAAAACTGTTCCCACCAACAGGGCGATAGCCATGAATAAATTAGCAGCAAGACTGCCAAGCTTTAGAAGTTCTTGGGCAGAAATTGTGAATAAAATTCCAAAGAACTGAAATCAAATAAGCACGGTTCATTGAGAATGCGCTTACAACAAACTCACATCACAACGATTCAACTCTTCGGCATTGTTTACATGAATCCCGGAAATACGTATTCTTTAACGTGCCAGCATTAAGCGCTCGAGCAAGCGGTACTGCAGTCCATACCGTTTGCAAAAACAATCGCGCATACATGTTACTATAAAAAAGTTGTGGTTTTTTCATTATCGGTTAGACCGGATGTACCTGTGCCGATACGTTCAGTAAACCGGATGAGGTTGCTTCCGATACGGGATACGTAATTTCCGCCGCAAATTCGAAGCCGATCGGGAGGTAGCCAGTCATGAAAAAGCTAAAGACAAAGAAATTCAGATTCTACGTACACTTGTGCAAATTCTATCATAACCGCTGGCCTTTACCAAGTAGTTGTATGGTATGGTTGTATGATGTATGGTAAGTACATCAGTACACGGTAGTTGATTATGTGTTGCATTTACGATATTTCCTACGCTGCAAAAATAAAGGTGATGCCAACGTGTTTTGAACCATAGTTTCGCAAATAGTAGGTCTCGAAACCTTCTAATTTGAGAAGCGAGATACGTTTTAAACTTTAACAGTTCTATAACTATGTACCAAACTTTGTAATCAGCTGTAAATACACCGCAATTGTTTCGCCTTTTTGGTCTACGATCCTGACTGATGCAACATAACCCCCGTGTGTGTCACAAAACCATCATTCGTCACTTTAAACAGCTTTCAATCTATAAGCAGTCTTATTGCCAGGTGAAGCAGCTTAAGCATGGCAGCACGACAGCAGTGGGCGATCCTGTACGGCGCATCAGCCATAAATCGTTTGTAATGAATAGCGGACAAATTCTTGTCTAAGATAAGCCAGCCGAAATCCACATATTTCTTTTACAAATGGATAATTGTAAATTTCTTTTAGCTGGAATGACAGCAATAAATTTGGGCCGCTGAACTTTAAGATAACTGTTTTGTGGTTCGCACCAAACAGTAATTGTGGACCTTGGTCTAATCCACTGCAAGTTAAATGGCAAAATGTGTTTATGCAGCTGACAAGGTGACTTAGATTCAACGCTAGAACGGAAGACACGAGGACACACACGACAGAATAATTAGTTTTCATGCTGCTATGTCACACAATGTAGTTTAAGATGAATTTCTCACCCGAGTAAACCAATGGAAAGATAATCAAGCCAAAGAATCTTAAGCTGAAGTGTGAAAGTGAATACGAACATGAACGCCATCGAAAGAACGTAGATCCCCACCGTCGTTGTTCTGAAAATAAAATAAAACACGCTTGGTAATTCTATTACACTGGGAATGGTATTACCGGTATTTATTTTACGTGTGTGCTTTGCTACAAAGTGATTTGAACACCACAATAGCATTTAAAGGAGTTTTTATAGAACTGTAACAGCCAAAACTAGACACAGATATCAATTTTCACACGGGCACATTTGTACGAACGCCAACCACAAACGTACAATCAGAACAACAAAATTACAATGATAAAATAAACGCAAACATTCACAGCAAGTGCAACCGATTCGTGATTAAACGGTGGTCACATTTGCAATATTAGAAAGCTAACTGTTTATTAGACAATGATGTACAACGTATCATATGAGTTTTCAGCAATGCGCCATTACAGCTTAATGAAGCTCTTTTTTAAGTTGATGCACAAAATTGCGACGATGGCCTCACAAGCGTGTTGAGTGGTGACCGCGTAGAAGTCAATGTGAGAGCGAAACGTGAATTCGTATGAATTAATTAATTTGAAAGATTTTAATGGCAGCGACATATGATTTCCTGGACCTCAGGGGAAATAATTTTAAGCGATGACAAAATCACGTCCTGAAAATTTCGCACCCACTCACTCAGTTACTGAGGGATTTACCCTAACATGGGACAAAAAGACACAAAAAGATAACTTGTAGATAACGATAAAGATAACTCACTTGTACAATTTGGTTTTATCAAGAAAATATCCGCATAGAACTGACCCTACAAGCCCAGCCACAACCATTGTGAGGCCTATCTCTCCTATTTGTTGCTCGGCGTCCTAAAATAACAATGGGATTTAATACATAATTAATAACGTTGTGGAGAAATTCTTCAGATTAAAAACCAAATATTAGACTACCTCGTGGTAGTTGAGCATGATAGGGTTAAGAAGCGTTCCAATCGCATAATAAGTTCCAGTGTTGATACCTTTAAAAAAAGAAAAAAAACATATGATCTGATTCCATTAAAGACAAAATGTTATAAGCTACAACCATTTTCACAATAATGAAACTGACATCAATTACCATAAGTTAAGAATAGAAGAAGATACGGAACATTTTTCATCAAAACTCCAATTGATCTCAAGTAACTTTTCATCGGTGAGTTCTCAGCTTTCTCTTTGTTTTCTGCCACAACTGAAAGAGCTCTTGCGATGCTTGGTGGGGTTTTGGGCTCATCTCGTATCACTGGATAAACGCAAGTATTACAGCATTTGCTATCGTAGTACTTAGGAAAATATTTGATCCAAAAGAAGGGAGGACCACTGTCTTCACTGAAATTTATGAAATTTTCACTAAATCAATAGGAAAAGTAGCACATCAATAGGAACTTAGTTTTGATAGTATTAATTCATAACGCAGTGTTAGCAAAGGCAATTATTAAAACATCATTGTCATAAATCAGTTTAACACGTATGTATATATATTTAATACATACACATCATATACAAATATAAACACAAAGATTTTACCAATGAACATCAAAAGGAGAGCTCCGGTGCAAACAACTGCAGAGGAAATGAACAAAACACGAAATCCTGCTCCAATTTCATCAAGGTTGTCTGAGTTGGGTACAAGTTTGGGAGGTATCAAGAACCCAAGAGCACAACCAAGCTGCACAACATACAAGTTTTTTTGCTAATTCACACTCACTATGTGCTTCAAAGATTAAGCAATGTCAGTGAAATGAAGAGAAATTTAAAAAAGCTTAAGTTACATTAAAAAGATAATGTTAGTATTTAATTATGTACATGCATCAACTTTTTGATTAGGACATTATACCCAAATAGGTTTAACTTAAATCTGCCAATCAGTGTTAACATGTTAAAATTTCAAAATATTAGAAAACGGTTGGCAGTTATAATAAAGCAAACAGTATTAAACTTTTCACTATTTGCTGCAAAATGAACCATCTCTGCAATCAGCTCTTTCAATATTTTAAAATGTCAAATTTTCCTGTGATATATGATACAGCATTAATTTGCTTCCAAACGCTATGAATTGATAATCATTTCCAGTACTATTAAAATCAATAAGCCAAAAAATCTTACTGCAACATAAAAATTAAATGAAAATAGAAAGAGAGGAGTATAATAATGGTCAGAAGAACTATTTGTCTTTTGAAAATTTCACAAGAAAAAGTGACACATTGACTGCAAACAGCTACTCAGTTAGACGACAATACCAATATTCAACAGGTTGTTTTCAGCACCGTTAGTTTTAACAGAAGTTTAAGTGTGTTTGTGCTTAGCAAACAGTAACATGAGAATATGCTGAACACACAAGGAGCATGTCAGCAATGGGGTTATAGTTGCTGTGTAACAATATACAGGTGTACACAACCAGCACATAATAAAGAACTATAAAGAAATCCTGGACTTTGACCTGTTGTTATCATCATACAACTGAACAAAGTACAATCAGAAAAAGGCCAAGAACTTCCACGTGCACAAAAATTACAACAAGCAAAATGCAAAGTCCAAAAAATACTATCACTTCTTTCAACTGATTTTGACAGGCTATATCATTCAGTTTACCAAAATTGCCTAAATAAGCACAAAGCTCATAATTATGGACTTTATGCAGAATTACTCAACCTTGTCAATAGAGTAACTTAATTCATATTCTTTTAGAACAGACTTCTTGTATTATGATATAAACTGAGTACCACAGCCTATAGAAAGAAATTTTACTCAGTGAATACAATATCCCTCAAACAATATACTTCATTGATCTCAAAAATCAAAGCTAGATCAAATCATGAAAAGCCAGGCAATAATGGACAACATGACACTCAATCAATCGGTATTAATTAAATCATAAGTGGTTCAGCACATCAGCACATCTCACACAAAGATGCGTACATAAATAACCAAACAAACCGACTGATCATATGACGGATTAATCTATCAATATAGCCTTATTGTTCCAATATTTAACGGAACAATAAGGTTTTTGCGAACAAAAACCTGGAAGTGGTTTAGGACAAACCTGATTTCCAAAAACACCAATTGCTGTTGCCGTGGAAACCTCAGATGGCCCAAACCAGAGGGAAGCAATTTTGGGGGGAATCTCCAATATGAAGGATTGTGCACACGCTGAAATAGTCTGCCCTGAAATATATTTGTAACCAATTATCGCCCAAGCTAAGCAAAATAATTGTCAATCAAATACATCATAAATACATGTGATAATTAGACTACATAATTACCTAGAAATGAAACAAAAAAAAGGTTAGGAGAAACACTTCCAATCTTGATGAGCGATCCAACAGCATTTAATGTCGCTCCAAAGAGAAGAATTCTGCGCAAACCCCAATTATCCAACATCCAAGTTGCAACAAACATGAGCGGAATGTAAGACAACATATAAATCATTGAGGTCCATGCAATAGCTAACTCTGTTGCACCCTCATAATACTTCAATACAATGTTGGTGATTATGGCATATTCAATCCATTGGAAAGCACTGGACATGGAATACAAACAAAAAATTCCAAGAATCAGAAAACGACGTTTAAAAAGACGGGTGGTTGGTGGAACATTTCCATAATCGTTGTTTTTGTTTAAAATGACAACTTCACTGTGACCATTTTCTTTTAACTTTACACTAGACTCCTCATATTTTGTGAGAACACAACCATCATTTAATGCATCCATGTTAACGTTATGCCTTGACACCAGTCTAATGGAAACAGCAAAAAGTCAAAATACAGTTGCGTTGGCTAGCTTACGAAGATACCTACATAGAATTAAAAGGTTTTTCAATGCTCTTTTGTAAGCCTATACTGTATAGGCCTACAACTGACAGATTGTATTAGATTCAATCTGTAATTCTGCATGAAATCTGTGTAAAAGTTTGACTGGTACTTTATATAGCCTTCAGCTCAAGATACTGTACAGAAGTTAACATTAAACAAAAACATCCACGACAGACGGAATGCAAGTCTCTGCATAACAACATACTGCGCGTTCAACGGATGATTTATTTCGTTTAATTGTTTCCGAAATAGTCTATAACTGTTCCGTAAACGTTCCTATTCAATCTTAAATTTACCGCCAAAGAAGCGTGCCCTATGGCAACCCTTGCGTCTATTTCTGTTGTAGTCTCAACAGTACGTTAATCCTAAGCGGTTTCTCGCAGCGAGTGATCGAGACACCAGTACTTCGCTTGTTAATAAACAGGGTGCTGTGTAACCTCCAACAGCCTGTACGCCATCGCCTCTCTCTCTCTTTATTTCCTCTGCCAGACACGCGCTCGTCAACCTCTGCCGACGTTGCACGAAAAAAAGTTGATGTGTAAGGGTGATTGTTTTTGGCTTTTTCAGTTCTGAAGCGCCATCTCCCGTAAGCAATTGGTGTGTGTTGTGTCAAAAGGTTAACATACTCACTCGTCGACCTGATTTTGAATATATGTGAAGCTGGACATTTTTATACTTCATCACTTCTATCATACCGTGTAAATTATCTACAAAGGTTTGCATTACGGTATTTTTATAAAAAATGATCTTCATTTATTGAGTTTCATTTATTTCGGTTGTTGAATAGTTATCCTGACGTGTAACTTCATTTATTTATTACAGTTGATTGCCATTTCATGACTGGTTGCATATAGTAGACTAGGTCTCGCATGGTAAATTTTTCAAATGTGTCTTACGTTTGATTTTAAATTAAAGAGCTCGTCGTTCGGCAATTTAAACAGTACAACCTTTTGGCGAAATTCTCGTTTTGAACTCACTAAACAGTAGGGATGTGCCGCGAGGACGATTATTCGGGTTCGTGCGAATCCGAATATCTTAAAGGTCAACTCGAACGAATCCCGAATCTATTCATGTCACCGTCAAATGATAAAATTCTATCAAAAAGTTGCCAAATCTTGTCTGTATCGTGACATAATTACTAAAAATTAATGATTAAATGGCGATTTGAAAAGCAAAATCCTTATGTAAATGATTTCTGGTGAGAAATGTTTACTCTAGTTTAACTAAACCAGAAAAATTGATCATTATTTCATGGATAAGTCGATAAATCTGTAACTAGTATAGTATTCGTCCGAACCTTCCACAGAGCCAATATTCGGCGAATCTATTCGCGTTTGCATTGGCCTAACCCTACTAAACAGTGCTTATAAACGTACCTACGACTTTCCGTTTTCAACTGAAGAAATTTGCAAACTATTCAAACTTTTCCCTGTTGTGATAACAACAAGAGCGTCTCTGATTGGTCAATAAGTTCGTTGAATCAGTCGAGCTATGTCCAATCAAAATATCTTATTCACTTACGTCACTATTTTAAGGAAGACGAACGTTAAGTAATTTCTCAAACAAGATCAAGTTTATCACAATTTTCCTGGAAAAATATCAAGAAATCAAAAGCACGTTATAGAGTGCAAAAAATATTAACCAATATAGCACACCGTGGTTGCCAGTAAAATGATTTAAACTTAGCATCAGGCCAACACATGGTTATATAGTTGCGTAGCCTTAGCATAGTCTTTATATTTGAAGAACACAAATGGAAAACTGTAAGAATACAGAAATAATGTATTTCTGGAATAAAATTGATCGGTTTTATTTAGCCGAAGTTTCCTCGGCAACTGTTTGTCATTATGGTGCTTTAGACTGTTAGTTAGTGACTATTTCATGAGAAAAACCAGTACATCCAAAGCTACAGTGGCCTACTTCACTTCTTTCAATCCATTTTCTTTTTAACCTATGTTACACCATATCATACCGTACCTCTACTCAAAATCTAACTTCAATTCAATCCAAATTAACTAAACTCAACTTATTTCATAACCCCGTTATCGAAATCGCAATTTTCGAATGATTTTATTGAAAAGAACACTGAAAACCCCAGAAAAGACAAAAGGGTGAAGAACATACTTGGTGAATATGAAGCACACAAACAGTGAAGGTGGCAGTGAAGAAATGAAAGTACTTAGGACAAAGAAATACCGGGTGTTACGAAGGCATTTTGCCTGTAAGACATCAACAGACGAAAATAATACTCGTGGCATGAGCTTTGGCAGTTAATTGGCAAGAGCTTGGCAAGTTAGGGCAGTTTTGGACATGTTTTACACAAGAACATAAAAGAACGAAACATGGCACATAATTTTATACTAATGCTGGTTTTCACAGAACTGGCCGTAAAAATCATGTACAGAAAGTTTGAGAAAAATTATGGATATTAGGGTGATAAGCTTTCTGCAGATTGGAAGTCAACGGTACTCAAAGATTCGTTACATTCACTTGAAGTGTCTCGTACCTCGGAAGATTCGCCAGCACGGCATTCGGGTAAACCAGCTTGTTCTGCGTCAGAAACAAGAGAAGTTTTAAGTGCGATGCCAAGTTCACTTCAAGCTTGAAATAGCCTTGCACTATCTTTGTGCTTGTCTTGAAATATAACCAATACGTTACAGCCAAAAACAAAACGTTCGAGCTAGCTAATCCCAAGTAACTACTAGTACAATGAAAAGTTAGCATGTCACAAAGTACCGCTTGATTTAACATCTCTGACTGGTGTACTGTATACCGATGAATCGTTATGGTTGGAATCTTCCACTGGTAAGTCTGGTGTTGTGACCCCTTCACACAAAATTTATAACATAAATTGACCCATCAAAGGGATACACCATAGGTACTATGGTGTACAGTGTGTAGATATGGTAACAGTGATGACTATAACTTAAACATGATGAATCGTGTAAGTGATCGTGATATTAAACCTTGGATGCTGGACTGCTCACTGTGAGAAGTGACATTTTGTTTTGGGTCAATTCCATCATCTAAATCTTCCGGGGTCGAGATGTCAGTGGTTTCAACTTGCACTGTGTAAGAGTACAGAGAGTAAAAATTGAATACGTGACACAGAACAACATACACTTTACATTTACCTTCCATTTTATCTTTAGTTGGTGTTGAGAAAACTGGTCCGAACTGGGCAGCATCCAAACATGATTGATTAGGTGTTGAGGAAATTTCTTTGGCGCTTCCATCCATGAATACGTCTCCTCCCATTTCAACTATTTCACTGACATTATCTACATCCTTCTTCCCATCGTCACTGCCTGCCACTTCCTCTGGATCGGAAGAGTTATCACCACAAATCTTGCCCAGGATCTCATTTGGTAACAACTCAGCTTCTGGACTGGAGGAGCAAACTGTAACTTTACCATCATCTTGTTCAAAGATGTCATCACAAGAGCAGATCAGATGAGAAAGATGTTGCAATGCATCGTCATCATCATTTTTCCCTTGCTGTGTTACAGTGCACGCATCATAGAAAATACCAGTATCACCATCATGCGAAATGTCACGAACTTCACATAAAACTTTCTCAGAGTGGTCCAATAATTTTACTCCAACATCCACAGAGGCGGCCGCTGAAGAAAGCAAATGGTCATGATCATTACTGTCTCCGTTTTCCTGAGACACATGAGCAGTTTCTTCCTCATGGTGTTCATCATCATCTTCCACCATAGCTAACTCTTCCACGTTTCTGCACTCATTTTTTTTCTCCTTTGCAAAAAGAATCACAACATCTTCAAGGCATTCATTCACTGCATCTTGGCACACGGCGTCCACAAGTTGTCGAGCAATCTCGTTCATGGATGAACTGGAGGTCGTCTTTCCACAGCTTACTTCAGTGAAATACTCTCCGAGGAGGCCCTTTGCAGCTTGTGCCATCTGACTGTCCGTACTGAAGCAAAAACAAACAACAAGTTTTAATTTGGTAAAACACGTTGACTACAACCAATGTAAAACGAAAACATAAACACAAAACCTTTATTACAACCGTGCTTGCGTTAGAAAAGTTGTTGGAAAGCAACTTATGCAGACCCATAAACCACAGTATTAATATAATTATGAATATTAGCATAACAACCAGGGCTGGGGAGCCGGAGCCTGGAGCCAAGCATTTTCTCCGGAGCCGGAGCCTTTTTAAACATTTCTTGTGGAGCCGGAGCTGGAGCTGGAGCTACAAAATATTTATCAGCTCCAGCTCCAGTATTGAATATAACAAGCTTTAATCACTACGCAACAAAATTTAAAAAAATTTTTGTTTGGCTACATTTATTAAGTGTATCTGTATGATTTTCAAGCGCTGATTTCAAAAATGCTATTCAAATGCTATTCAAATGCTTTATTCAAAAATGCTTGGAGTTTTCTGTCTACTTTGAAGTTTTTGAAGACCTTTGCTTTTGCAAAGATGTAGAAGGCCTGTTTGGTGCTGTTGGAATAGATCATGATCCTACTCAGTGGTGGCGTTTCATTGACAGTTCTACCAAAAGTCTTAAAGCAGTGTTACTTCACAATGGCAACATATATCCATCAATTCCACTTGCTTATTCCTTACAGATGAAAGAAGATTATGAAAACGTCAAGCAACTGCTCATTAAAATCAATTACACTCAGTTTAAGTGGTATGTTTGTGGTGACTTTAAAATGTTGGGAATTTTGCTTGGTCTGCAGGGTGGTTACTCAAAATACTCTTGCTTTCTGTGCTTGTGGAATAGTAGAGCTGACGGTGAGCACTATGAGAAAATGAATGGCCGACATGGGAAAAACTAAACCCAGGAATGTACAACGTTATTAGGGAACCTCTTGTAAGCCGGGAAATAGTTTTACTGCTTCCACTTCATATCAAATTAGGTCTGGTAAAACAGTTTGCCAAAGCTTTAGATTTTCAAGGACAAGTTTTTCAAGAAATCCGTTCAATGTTTCCCCGACTATCACTTGCCAAAATAAAAGCAGGAATATTTGTTGGTCCCCAGATAAACACATTGTTAAAGTGTAAAAGCTTGGAAGAAAAAATGAATGAAACAGAAAAAGAAGCTTGGCAAGCATTTCGAGGTGTGGTTGTTGGATTTTTGGGAAATAAAAGGGACCGAAAGTACAAAGAGTTGGTGGAGAAACTGATCAAAAGTTACCAAAACATGGGTTGTCGCATGTCTGTCAAACTTCATTTTTTATGTTCGCATCTGGATTTTTTTCAAGAAAATCTAGGTGACTTCAGTGAGGAGCACGGTGAGAGACTTCATCAGGATATTGAGCCAATGGAAAAATGATATAAAGGCCGCTGGTATAGTGTAATGATGGGAAACCACATTTGGTTTTTAGTAAGGCAAGACAGGAGTAGTCATAAAAGAAAAACTCGCTCAAAAGTACATTTTTGAACGACTCTTACTGTTTGACAAAACTATGTTACAATTATCTTCAAGCCTTCCTTACTAACGTTTTTAAACTGGTTTTTGCGTTTAATAAACCAAACAGAACCTTGATGTGGAAATAAAATCTACTGCAAGAGTAGAACACGATTTGAATTTTTGAAATATCAAAATTTGAATACAGTATTTCAAAAAGTAACGATGGTACGAAAAAACTAACTGGATTTTTGAACTCAGCACCCAAAAATACATAAAGGGGCATTAAAAAAAGTAGCCAAACAAAAATTGTGTTACGTAGTGATAATTTGTCTTAGCTGCTATTTTTAAAACCTATACCGGAGCCGGAGCTGGAGCCGGAGCCGCTGTTTAAAAGTTTATAGCTCCGGAGCTGGAGCTGGAGCTAGTGGATGAATGCTTGATAGCTCCGGAGCTGGAGCCGGAGCCTATGCTTTTTTGCAGTGGCTCCCCAGCCCTGATAACAACTACAACATACTATTTGTCAGTAAATGGTTGAAGATTTCTTAATTCTGCTGCAACTAAGTTCTTTTCAGTGTCGCAAACCTGTAAAATTTAACAACTGCAAACGACTTGAAGGCTGCAATTAAATCATATTAAAATGCCCTACACAAGACCATGCACGACTAACGTAAAATAATATTAGGCCTTCCATGTTTGAAACACCATTCATCTCAACATAGCACACTACAGAAAATGAACAATTAACTCAGAACCTGGAGCGACCAAATAAATTATTGAGTAATAAAATGTTAGCATAATTGATATTTCTAAGGTAAGTATTTTGTCCTAACCATTAAAAGTTACTGGTTTGGTTAAAACATTTTGAGTTAAATGATGTAAAGTAGAAATACTGAGCTTCCAAAGTACTAACAACCATAAAATACTCACTTGGCTTGTTTCTGTGGTTTTGGCAAGTTCCTGAACATCAGCGACTACTTCTGTGTTTACTTTGTGATCTAGAACATCGTCACATACAATTTTACTGGAACTGTTATCAGTGTTGTGCGCAATGACATCATGAGTGATGATGTCACAACTAACATGTTCTTGTGTGACATCATCATTTACACTGTGAGTGGCTGCATCAGCATCATCGTTACAAACATCCAGAGAGACATGAGTTGCATCATCATTTACATTATCGCAGGTGACATCATTGGTACTCATTATGACATCACTGTTAAGTGCATCATCATACACAGGTCCAACAGCAACATAATGACCTCTATTTACAGTATCTTGAGTTTTTTCTAATTCTTCACAGACATCGTCATCCTTAACAGATTTTTCAACTTCTCTTTCCTCGCTATCTTCAACGTTATCGTGCTTCTTTGCAACTGCAACGCTTTCACTCTGATACAAAACATTGTCGTCATCCAATGGATCGGAGAGACCTCCAGAATCTTTCTCTTCCTGCGCTTTGTTATCGTCATCAAATATATTGTTGGGACTCTCCTCGGGAGGTATTTTGTGATTCTCTGGTCGAAACATGGAAATGCTTTCTGTAGTCTCATTAACGGTGACTGCGTCTTCTACTGGCATTTCTGTTGACATCATGACATGTTGTCAAAAACGGGACAAATACAATGTCACATTGAAGCTATGTTCATATGTCTGATATATGCAAAAATACACACTTCTGCTAATATGATATTTCAAAATAATGGCCCAAAAATGAATTTAAGTTAATATTATTTTCAATAACAACTAAACAAGTTTGAACATTATACCTGTGCAAGTTAGAGATGATCTCCTTTCTTCATTGCAAGCAGTACTGGCGGTTTGTTTAACGGTTTTGTAGCTGAAAGGAAAAATTTGGTTGAATGGTTTTGATTTAATTTAATGAAAATCAGCAAACATGCATAAGGGAAGTACGTCATGAAAATGGATATGTGTTGTCACCTGATTGCTGTAGTAACATCTTCTAATTTTTCTGCTGGGTTGTCACTTGTACTGCAATAAATTGTCCAGGTCTTCTGTCCAAGACTTGAGCCTTGACAAATACAAGTGATACAACACTGCAGGTGAAATGTGCAACGAATAATGAAATAACATCAAGTTTAATTAATTTTAAACCTGTTGGTGGTTCCTGGATAAACTGGGGACACTCTTCATCTTTCAGCAGAAGAAAATCTGTCATACCAACCAATTACTCCGAGCCACAAAATACAAAGCACTTGTGTACGAAATATAGCACTTGTTTTGACCAATATTAAACGCAAAACTTGTTTCTAACAATGGTAACATCAGATACAACAACAACCATTGAATAATCACTTAAGCATCTAACAGGATTAATGACATTTATTGAGAGAACGAACCTGGAGTCGGAACAAGGGCATTTCTTTCATCATCACTCGCAAATACACTATCTGACATCAGTGATCCAACTGACGAAATGGAGTCTGGCAGCTTCTTTGGATGCAAACTAAGCGAGTCTTGAAAAGGATTTTCTGACTTTACGTGAGGGAACGGATCCAAGAAGGACACTAGCGGTTGAGATGAAGCCAATTTTTCAATGTCAATCAGTGGAATACGATTTACAGTTTGAGAATTTTCGTTGCTGTTCACCCCATATATGGCTTCATTCTGGGATTGTGGTTTCAAATGTGATGATTCAATGTTTCCAGAAGCAAACTTTCTCTTCATCAAAAGTCTCGACAGAGAACCGGACTTGGTGGTAACAGCAGCAGACCACTTGCAGAGAAGATGCTCAGGTGATAAAGGTCGCTTAAATTCCACTCTGATGCTACCTTCCGCATCCCTAGCCTTGAGCTCTTCCATGAAAAAAGCACAAGCTTTCACTGACCATTCCCCATCAAACGGAGAGGCCCCGTGAAGGGAGCACTGAATAGCACGAGGGGGACATGACTTCATCTCCTCTGGGAGTTGGAAAATCTTCTCGAGAGGAAGCGAATACTCCAGGCCTGAATCTATATCCATGACTTTGAAAACGTCAGCATTGTGACTCAGCACAATGCCACGAGTGATCTCCCCATTAGGCTGCTCCGGTTTGCTATAGAAAGCGCATAAGGTTAAATTGTCTGTCGAGTCTAGTGGCTCCATAATGGAAGTTTCTGCCAGGCTAGGTACCATGTCTGTAATAAAGCAAGGCCTTATAAAAAATAAGCTGGGGCTAATGCAACAAGTGACTTGCACCTCGTGGACACAAATAGGGCTGATGAAGTGCCTTGGTAAATCAATTAAGCAGCCGCAGGTAATTTCCAACTTAATATTGGGCTTGTTCTCTGGGAGACTGTGACTGGGTAGGATGACTGGAATGTGAGGCATTGGGAGGGGTTTATCAAGACGTGGTTTCTTACATGGGCTTACCGGGACGTTTGTTGTTATACCTGGGCGTTTCTGATCGAAGGAGAATGATGAGGTGGCCTGGCCGTCACCAGCTCCACCGACAAACTGATAAACATTGTGATGACCTTGGTAGTTTGTCAGGAAGAGCATCATTGCATCAACCTTTTCCATGACTGCTTCCGTAGAAACGCCCTGAACTAAAGAAGACTTGATCTCTGAACAAAATTCCTTCATCTCATCAATAAAACTTGATGGAACGGAAATTTTCACAGGGTCGGGGGCGGTAACATTTTTCATACAACATGATTTGTCATCTAGTACTTTAAGGTCAGCGCTTGTCACAATTATGTGTGGCAGAGAAGGAGTAGTCAGAACATTTGTAATAGAGTGCGGGGTTTTTATCTCAGTGAAATTGTTTGTATCACATGATTTTTCTGTATCTGCAGTTGGCAGTTTTTTTGTAGCCAATGACACTGACTCATCTTCCACATTTACAGCAGGTTTGTCAACTTCAGGTAAAGACACATCCGTATCATCAGGTGGCAGATTCGTGTCTTGTATCTCATTTTTCTGGCAAACTTGCTGCTCTACACCTTGCAGGGTTGTGGTTGGATTTTCGTTATTTTTATCTTCACCGCACTTTGAGAGTTTTTCCGAAATGTCCACACCACCAGCTTTGAGTAATACCTTCCATTTTCCTATTTCATCTGCTTTAAGAAATTCGACTTGCAGTGGCACATCTATTGCAAGTGTCATGTATAAGTCGATCGCTTTCTCAATTGAATCCTCTGGCAAACGAGCAACATTGCTCAAAGAGCACAGAACAGCTTGCATTGGAATTTGAGCAGTCTGAGGACTGATTTTCCTGATGTCTTTCCATTCAACGTCGCAAGCATTGCCATAATCAACGAAGAATATTTTGGCATTTGTGCTGCTCTCAACTATCTGACCCCGATACCATTCACCGTCATCTGGACTTTTGGCAACACAAAAATTGTCTTTGTTTCGAAGCTCCTCCTCAAATTGAGAACAGCTTGCATCCGCCTCTAGGTCGTTTTGAATAAGATCAAACAAGGAATCGAGTTTCTCTTGGGCTTCCGATAACTGCAAGAAGAACTGGTTGGGATTTTCAGCAAAGCTAACATAAGCTTCTGTAGTCAGACCTTCCTCAATAGAAATACCTTGAATCTGTGAAGTAATTTCCGTGCATGGAATATCAGTGTCATCTTCCTGAGTATCACTCGATTTATCGTCTTCCGGCTCATTGTCTTTGCTAGAATGGGTTTTTCCAGCGTCATCCTGTGCATCAAGCGTCTTCATGTATTCTTTATTGAGCAGAGTGCCATCTGGAAGACGAAGCTTCACTTCATATGTGTCATCATCTTCGACATAATTTGAAAATGATGCTGAAAGCTCCAAATTTGCAACACGGGAATCAAAATCCTCAATTTCTTTTGATGTCCAGGTTGATGGGTTGAAATCCACATGTGCCAAATGACAATGAATAGCTTGAAGTGGCAAAACACAAAATCCAATCTCAGAGTTACGTATTCTATCCACCGAGAGAATCTCAATTGTTCCATAATCTACAAACTGAACTTTGACCTTTTTGTCATCAATGATGTCGAGAACTGAAGCTCGATGCCACGCATCATCACAATATTGTGCAACACAAACAGATCCAACAGACAGGGATAATGTAGAGGCGATATCAACATCTTTGTGATCCTCCTTGTAATAAGATTCCAAACTGAGCATCATCGTATCAAGATCATTTGAAAGTTCTGCTAATTGACAATAAACATCTCCAGGGTTTTCAACATGACTGATGTATACCTTGCAGCTTCCTTTATGTAACATGTCGGTGAGGCGCTTGTATTTTGGCAACGCTTCATAGTCTGTCTGGGTTGAAATTCCTTCGTTGCTTGGCACGTGGTCAGTGGTCAATGAGGTGTTGGTAGATGAGAAAAAATCTAGCAGTCGAACCGTCTCACCATTGCTTCTTTTAATTTTAAGGTCTGCAATATTCTCACTTTGGTGATGGTCGGGAAATCTCAAGGATGCAAGAACAACAACTACTTCTAAGATTGAGAGGTTTTCCAAATTCTGAACTGTGTTTTCTGCACCGGATTCAGGTATATTCGGCAGTTTGCAGCAAACAGACATCGCTGGAAGTTGTGCAAATCTGTTATCTAGTTTTCGAACATCACCCATGCTTATGCTAGCCATGTTTCCGTAGTCTACGAAATGAACATTTAATAGAGCATGTCCTTCACTATCAGAAGTGATTTTGTCAGCAATCTGAGCTCGATAGAACTGGCCATCTTCGCTGTAGCGAGCAAGACAGAAGCTGCCTACATCTGGAACATCAGTGATTATATCTAAGTTGGTGGTTTTATTAATTTCATCCATCATAGCATGCAGTTTTGCCAAGGACTTAAACTTTTGGAGGTAAACCTTGTCATGAGATTCAACATGGCTGATGATCACCTCTTTTTCACCTTTCCATAGCTTTGGTTTATTAATGACAGCGACATCACACGAGTGAAAATTGATATTGAAGATTTTGCATTCCGCTTTGTCAAAGGAGGCTAAGTTTTCTTTTACCAGCTTCGTTGCCAAGTCCATTTTTCCAACCTCCAGGCTAATCCACCATGACACGGTATCTTTATCTTTGTGATAAAACCTTGCTTTTAAATCGCTGCTACTACCAATAACCATTGATTGAATGAGTGCCTTTGATTCGTCTGACCAGTAGGGACCTGTCTTGGGTTTTATGCCAGCAAGGCAACATGGTACAGCCATTTTAGGCCATCTGTCCATGTCAGCCACCAGTTGTTTCACATAATAAGTCTTCTTTACCTTTTCCACATGTCCGCTGTCAATGTATTGCACTTCAACATATTCGTTTTCACTCTCGGAGACACTTAGCACCATTGCACGGCCCCACTCTTCATTGCTGGTTTGTCTACTGCACACAGTATCGCCAGAGTAGAGATCTTGGACCGCGTAATCAGCGTTTCTCACCGCAGTGTAGAAGCCATTAATGGTGTTGTTGCAGTGTTCTCGCTGTTCCTTCAATCTATCAAACTGGACAAAGAAGTGTCTTGGATCAAGAAATTTTGAGATTGTTACAATCTCACATGCACCAGCTTGTAAGAAAAATGGGTCAGTTAGATTTAATTTCTGCGGACTCGTTTCATCTGAATCAGATAGACTGAATGATGTTGGGCTCTTGAGACCTAGTTTCTCAATGATGATGTCATTTATCCTTTTTTCTTCACTAAACAGATCAAGGTGAATTTTTCCATTTTGTGAAGAAGTGACAACTCCGTTAAACTGCTTGTCCAGCAAAAGGTCTTTCATTATATCTAGTATTTTGGCTTGACCGTCATCGGACACAAACTTGTGCACATCTGTTAGACTGCATGGAAGAGCTTGTATCGGTAACTCAAAAAATTCATCATCTTTGAACCTCTGCACTTCTGCTAAGCCAACCTCGGCTGTATTCCCATAATCAACAAAAAGAACATGTGCGTGATCGTTTGGCATTGATGATATAAAATGAGCACGGTACCATTTATCTCCGTCGTACTTAGCAAAACAAATACATTCCCTGGCTAGATCTTTCAACGTCGGAGGACTGTTCTGATTCTCAGAGCAATGACATTGTAACCTTTCCATCATCTCGTCCATAATCTTAAATTTTCTTTTTAGCTGGCAGTAGAAAAGATTAGGGCTCTCAATGTGTGTAATGTAGAATTCATCTTCCTTCCCCTTGGCAACATCCAAATTAGTGTAGAGGAAAGATTTGAGCTTGAATGGAGGCAAGAGCTGCCCCATGATTTGCGGTTTCCGTCCAAATCCTGCCTCGATTGCCAAGTCCGCAAAATCGACAAGTGGAGTACGGAGACTGCATATAAAGAAGGTGCCCAAATCATCACCTGCACAGCCGTGAACCGTGCATGACAAGTTACAGTGATTTGCATCCAAGAATCCCTTGAACATGTTAATGGCTTGTTCGGACCACGAGTCTTCAATTGGCTGGACTATGCCACGTAAGGAACACCTCATTGCCGCAGGTGAACACTGCAAGACAAATTTTGGTGAAATAGACCTCAGGTTTTGGAGCTTTGCCTTTACAACTCGGCCATAATCAACCAGGCAAACGTCCAAGTTGCCTAAATCTTTAAAATTCAACACAGCCCCTCTACACCAATGGCCAGACCTCTCATAGAACACGACGCATGGCAAGCCGACACAAAGGTCGCCTTCAGAGACCTCTAATTTGTCAGCATTATTGTTCTGATTATATTCTTCATCGATCCGTTTAAACAAGCTTAAATACTTCTGTTTGTGCACACTGTTGTTAATTGTCAGAAAAAAGTCGTCTGGTGATGACCCTTCGCACACTGACACCTCAATCTCTGCTCCCACCATCGCCATGCCAGCACTTTGGTAAAACAGCTCCGGTCTTGGTTTCGGCAGCGCCACTGGCTTCTCAGTAGAGGTAGGGGCACATTTCTCATGAACATCGCTTACAAGCACTGGAGTGTGTTGTTCATCACTGGTCGTTTTGCTCTGAGGTGTTTCGATCCAAGATGCATGATTTCTCTCAACCAAGACCTCACAAATATTAACTTTATTGCCACTGGGTTCTTCTATGATCAAATCGACAATGTAGGAAAGACCTTGTCTCTCGATGAATTTCCCACGAACATGAGCACTTTTTGTAAGAGATATAAGTTCTCTCACTGCCCCATTGGTCCAATGTTTGGACGCTGGCTTGATATTGCCAAGCTTACACTTTAATGCTTGCGCATCGGTTCGAAAGAACTGGGGGGCCAAGACACGTATTTCGTCCAACTTAACTTTCATTTCGTTTCCGAAATCAATAGATTTCACCTCAACAGTGTCTGCATAGCAAAAGATCACCTGTGCTCGGAACCAGTTGTAAGAAGTTTGGGACGACTTGCAACAGCAAAAATCATTAAGGTTTAGTTTGTCAAATGTCATGACATTAGGTGGTAAGTTGTTGTAAAAAGACTGCATCTCTGTCAAAAGGTGATAAAGCTCCATTTCATTTGATGTTTGCTGAACCCACATACACTCTGGGTCTTGAATGAAGCAAATAGACACATCTATGTACGTGCCGAACGTCGTACAAGATGAATGTATTGTTTCTAAGCTCATAGAACGCTTCATTGCATTCGTTTTAGCAGTTTGTGCTGCAGCATCATCAAAACTACTGGAGGGCACAGCAGCAGTGGAAAGGGTTTTTGGATCAGAGGCCATATGTTCTTCACAATCAGACAAACTGTCGTTAGCAGAAAAAAATAAAGTTTCACCTTTGTGAGTTAACTTGGTTGCATAAGAACCCTTCTCTTCATCTTTGAAAAGGAATTTGACATCCACTTCTTCTTCCATCAGACCTTCAAGAAGCTTTCTTTCATCCTTGCTTAAATCTTTCAAGATGTGACAAGGTATCGCTTGACACGGCAACTCCACAAATTCCTCCTTAATCGCCTTCAATGAGCCCAGGGGACAATTTTCTGAGTTTCCATAATCAACATGATGGACTGTGGCCTTATCTCCATTTTTCCCTACGACTTTAGAACGGTACCACTGACCATCTTCGCTGTACAATGCACAGCACGCTTGTTCCAATACCACTTGGTTTAACGCTGCAATATTCGAGTCAGCGCAGTAAGTAGCAAGGTTGTTCATTAACTTCATCAGATTTACAAGCTCCTGGCATGAGGTAACATAGAAAGAGGCGTCGGATTTAACGAAGCTAATTGTCATCTTATGCTCTGATCCAAGCTCAACTTCAGGATAAGAGAACCGAAGTTTCTCTTGGGAAAAAGACACTGATTTCGAACTCGAACAGCGCTGGAGTTCACCATATCCCTCCGCAATCAACATCAATGAAATATCCTCTTCCTCAATACAGCCTTTTATGAAAAGCTGAACAGACGAGCCAAAGCTATGCTGAACGATTTCTATGTCTATCAGCTGATCAATCAGGAGCTCACCGATTCTTTTGCTTAGCATTTTTGTGGCTTTTTTAGGGTTTATTTTCACATTATAAAGTTGACATTGCAAAGCCTGGAACTCCAACTGACAAAATTCTTTTGGAAGGAAGTAGAGTGATGTCACTTCCTGTTGTTCTGTGTCGCCGTAATCGATGTAGTAGACGGTGCATGAATCTCCGTCGATGTTCTTTATCCGAGCACGATAGTAACCTTGGTCGGCGCTGTACACTGCTGCTACAAGTTGGCCAACTTCAAAATCTTTCTGTTGCAAGTTCCTTCTGTTTTCAGGAGTTGAGTAATACTGAGCCATGTCGTTCATTAAATTAGTGAGGTCCTTTGCAGATTCGAACTCCTGGACAATTAAGTGAGCAAATTCGGTGACATGTGCAATGTAGGACTTGAATTTTTCATTGACTTTCAATTTTGAATAAGGGTAACAACTGCCCTTTGTTTTTACTGCAAATCCATTGTCGAACAAAAGTTGGACTATAGCGGGACAATCAACAACATACAGGCCACTTGTGCAAGACTGAACCACTTTGACAGTGACTTCAGTGTAAAGAAGAGCATTCAGCAAAGTTCTGCGAACAGCAGGTGACCACAAACCAGCAAAATCCTTAGACTGTATTGCTGAGCTTAAAACAAGACCAACAGCTTGGACTGGAAGTTCAGTGAGTCCAGCAGGCATTTGATGACATTCACTCTCATTCAACGCCTGCGAGTATGAAAAGAAAATAGTTTGAAGAGATATGAAAATTAGAATGTTGTTTACTGTGCTATAACTATAACGGTTAGCATTGTAACTTTCGTTCTGCACGGTTAATGGTGAAAATAAAAGATATGATATGAAATGGTATTTAAATATGCATGCAGTATAGTAAAAGATAGCTTAAAAGTGAAAGAACCCATAAAATATTACTTAAACTTAACCAAATTAAAACTCCATCTTCTGTACAATTGGCAGAAAACATAGATGTAAAATTGACACTGGGAACCATGGTGACATTTTGTTAGTGTCATTGCACCAGTTAAACTGCAAAAATATTATGTACACAAACGAACAGCTTTGGACAACGTGTTATGGTAAACAACAATGACATCTTGGACTAATTCCGAGCTAGTGAGCACTGTAGATAAACCAGGGCCGACAAAAGCGTGAAATTCATGTCTCCAAACACTATTGTCAGTATAATGATTCAAATGAAAGAACCCTTACAAATAAAACAAATACATCTGAAATGTGTTGCTTACAATAACTACACGGGATGTCCTGCACATCTTGCCATGACTCTCGAATTCACGCGCTTACTACAACACAGAGGAATAACCATGCATTACCAAATGTAATCATCAATATCTACAACCTTCGAGTATTGTTTGTAAACTACTATTACTGTTACCAATCATAAAACAGAAGGATTTTTTCTACAACCTTTGCAAAGTCTTACAATACGCTTTTTGCAAAATTAGAAAATCTAGAGGGGATTATTGTATGCGAAGCATGCGTTAAAAATTTAGTTTCAAAACCTAAATTTAAAAGGAGTTTGTATGCCGGTAATTCCTGTCAAAACATCAAAACTATCAAAACACTATTACACAAATTTATCATGATCATGATCATCATCTATTAAAAGCATGCAACAGCGTCACAGCTCACTTTTTGTCCTTGTCAACCACATATGATATAGTGTCAAAAATCACTGCTAGCTCACCCGTAGTTATATTGATAAATAATTAATCTTACAACTATTAGGCTTGAACAAAGTCTAACAGGAAAGAAATAGTAGCCCAGATTTTGAGTTTTACAAGCGAAGCTGGGATAACGATCTTCCAGGACATACATATATATGACATACTTTTTGTTAAATTGCGTTATTGACTGTATTATTAAGTACTTTGCCAATAATGTGCAATCGTGCATCCATGGTTAAATGAGCTAACAGCTACATTCTTTAAGAATAAAAATACACTTACAAGCAAATAGACACTACAGGCATATGTTAGGCCAGGGCTTTTCAAACTTTTTTGTTTTTCGAACTCATTTTAGAAAGAAATTTCTATGCCACCACTTGATGGGTAGTCTACATGTTAATGATATTAAAACAATAAACATTCTTACACAAATCTCAAGTAATATTTTTGTTTATAGCGATATCATACACACACGGGCGCCGAACTTGGGCGGACAGGGCGGATTTTTCCGCCCTGGATTTTTCTAACAAATAATAGCGATTTTACGTTCAAAAAGTTATGCAGTCAAATCCGGTTAATTGCATTTTGGATAATCGCATAAAGAGCACAAGTCCCAAACCATAGTCTATCATTTGTAAAGATAATAATTCGGTTTATCGCATAACAGTTTATTGCATAATCCGCTTAATTGAATAAAACTGAAGGTGATTTATTCGATTATTCAAAAGTTTTTAAAAGATAAAATTAAAAACAACGCGCACTGGGAGCGCACACGCAATGCGTAAGCTTTGTGACTTGTAGTGCGCTTTGTTACGAAACAATCAAACCAACAATGCTAAATTTAAGCATTAACACGTGGCTGTCAATACGCAGACATTAACATTCGCACTGTTTTAGTTTGATTTAAGCGTTGCGTTAAGATGATGCCGTAATATGAGAAGAAGAATTACAAAACAAATAAGTTAAAAAAGACGACAACAATAAAGAAAGCTCTGCTGACGCAATCGCTGTGACAACACCAAAAAATAAAGAACTTCTACATGTACTTCATACAATTCGCCAATGACTACAGTTTGAAGGGGCAGACATGGCCACATTTGTTCATTTAAAAACACAAATGCAAGAAAGCATGTTTTCATCTTTTGCGTGCTTGAATGAATGGATGATGGCAATACACAATAAACGTTAGTGTTTTGCGTGTTGACGTCTTTACACGTGACCGACTTCGCCCGTCAAGTAAGAAAGTAAGTGGAATTTTCACTTTTGCATAAACGCATAATTCGTTTAATCGCATAAAAAGGCTTGGCAAATTGACTACGCAATTACAGTAACCGAATTCCACTGTATATGCTTTTGTTGGAAGTGTTTTCCCATCTCTGGTGTTACGTCTGTACAGACAAACATAATGACCAAAAATAACGTTGGGACGACGCATGCGAAGAGTTTAAAGAGAATAGTGAGTGCAAAACTAGAAGTGGGTGCGGAAAATCACAGACGAGATACTTTACTGCAGGGTTGAAAATTTAAACGTTCTTAATTATGTGTCAAATAGAAGTATTTCAGTAATCGTTGCTGCTAATTTTGTTAGATCTGTTTCGTTTTTTTGATGCGAATAAAATAAAAACGAACAACAAATAAATAATAGATAATGATTGAATAATGCGTATAACAACTAAAAGTAGGACGTATGGTAGAACAAAGAACATGCTCCCAGCGGTCCGTAGATGTTTGGGGAATTCCCAAACATCTGAACCCATTAACTTTTCCGCCCTACATTTTGTAAACTTCGGCGCCTATGCATACACATGCACACAATCCATGAAAATAACTTTACAGTAACAAAAGAACCGCATAATGAAACAGTAAAGCGAAAAAGAATTAACAAAAAACTATTCAATTTAAGTATAAAAGGTGAATCAGTTTTACAAGAATAAAATTACATTTTTGCAACCTGCGGCCCCTAGTTTGAGAAGTCGTGTTATGCAACGAACAAGAGGTGAAATCACTGCATATTTTCATGTCTTTTTAAATTCTGAAACTGGTACCTGAAAATTGCCATAATCAACAAAACAGACCGACCACTTCCCACTTGCAAGTTGACTTTCCACACGAGCACGATACCACTGACCATCATCAGAAAATCGACACGTGCAGAACTTTCCTGCATGAACAATTTAGCAAAAATTTGCAATTCAATCTCTGCTTAATTTCTGAATGTTCGAAGTAAAGTACAGAGACACTTCACGATTAAACAGTACTATAATATACCGATGTATACTGTATATGTTTATAGTAACTTGTTAACTTGAAGATGAAAGAAACCTATTAAACTACTTTGTGTGATCTGAAGTCAGTATATAATAGAATACTGCAGTGTACAGGAATTATGCTGGGACATTTTATTTCTTTGAAATAAGCAAGGGTACATTTCATTAAGCTTCCAAAGCATGAATGCAATAGGTTATGTATAATATGCACTTAAATAGCCAAATGGATTTGTTCGTTGTGACAATTAACTATGTGGAAAGCAAAAGTATTATGTTGACTATCACTAACCTGGTTCAGTTGATTCCAGTGGTTGCAAACTGGGACAAATGGTTTGCAATTTAACTGACAACACATCGAGGTCATTGCGCTTACTTTCATCTGCTTGTACCCAGACTACAAGCTGTCCTTCTGTAACCAAATTTAAATTCGTAACAAAACAGTGACCATTTACTAAAAACCTGAGCAATTTTCTTTGTTTTGACGAGAAGATTGTTGGAATTTGTTTTGTTGCAATACTTCATTGAATGATGTTTGTTATCCTGTTATTTCGTTTTTTTTTTGTAAAAATATTAAATGACTTAAAGCTAACAATACCGGGAACATTAGTATAAACAGAACTTACCTGAGCTAAAATTGACATCAGTCAGAAAGACAGCATAACTTTCACCTTCTTTCAAATTAAAACCATCAGCCATATCTACTTAGCATTTGCAAAACACATTTGATAACAATTCCACTGCTACAGAGTGCATAGTGTGTTTACTGTAATTCTTTGTATAAAATAATCTACATACAGTACATTTGGGAATATCATTTCTCGTGATTTGTGAAATGAAATTATTTTTAAGTCTGTTTCAAGTGATATTTTGGACAATTGCCTCACATGCATCAATGGTACGTGCAGTATACTTCACTAGTATAGTTCGGCAATATAATGTAGGCCATGAGTTGCCGAGATATTTCTAATTTGATAGAATGGTGGTTCTCACACTTTTTTCTGAGCGCCACATTTGGAAAAAAATTGCTGAAATTGCGACGCACCAGTGATAAAAAACTAGTAAAGACACATATTGACAGAGTTGTATGTATTGATACCACAATAAAAAGACACATATATATACCAATTTAATATGATGTGTGGGCATGCTTACTTTTACAAAGTTCATTGAAATTAGTGAAAATTTGTAAAACTGTAACTTGTGTTTCTCTTTCCACGTTTGTTCGTGTTCGATGTTTGGTTGCAATTGCTACCTTAGCGGAAAATCTTGCCTTGCACAAATAATAAGACGTAGCGAAAGTTGTAGCCAATGTAGTGCTTTTTTCACCAAAGCTAGATATTCATCATTTGATGCAATCCAAAAATCTTTCACATTTACGAAATTAAATTTCTTTTTCCTCAACAATTCTGTTCACAACTTGGTAAGACATTAATAAAGCTTTAGATGTGAGTTGCGTGAAGTGGCACATACACAAATTTCTTACCCACCAAGGCCACCATACCAAAAATTGTCTGCAGAAAATTATAATTCTTTATGGTGTGCTGCAAACAATTGTATGTAATATAAACTGTAATTACACCAAATGTTCTTGAGATGCAGTTTCAAAATTTTCTGCAAGTTGGTGTGCAATAATTGCTATAAATTGCAAGTGGCTTTGCAAGTTAGAGTGTGTCAAAGATTGCAAGTGTCAAGTTATACTAGAGCCAGACTGAACAGTTATCCAGGAAAATAAACCGATAATCTTCTGGTGGTCTTTGGTTGTACATAATCAAATGTGCAACCTCTACTACAAAGATTAAATGATAGAAATCCGGCACAGAAAGTTGGCTTTTGCATCAAGTTCCTGGTGCAGAATCGCCGTTTGGCTCTGTATTCTATGTTATAAGTATTACATTGGCGTGGCGCAAATTTTGGCATTACAACTTTTGTCATATTTATCCGGCACAGAGAAATCAAACTTTCCAGTAGGGGTTTCAACCTACATTTTCTATAGGCAAGGGATGCATATGTTCCAAAATGTATGTGCAAGTATCGATAGACCAAAGTGGAAAGATGGTCATTCATTTTATTTTCGTCTTCTATGTGGTGAACGAAAAATTGTGCTGACGCAGGTGGTCGCAAACATATAGCAGTAATGACAATAATTTCCACAAATTAGATGAGCAAATGTGACAAGGCCTCGAGGGCAAAAACATGCATTACGGACTAATATGAGAATGTAAAAAAGTTATTAGCGACAGCACAGCCACCAAATCCAAATTACAAAAAACATAACTCAAACACATTAATATAAAACAAAATTTATAAGCTGATAGTATGGCAGGCTTTTTAAATCGAACTTGTGCACATGTGCAAAGACATAGTTTAGCTTGACAACATGCACTAAAGGGTCATTTTTTTTTAAATTGTTCCTCAATATTTGAGGATCCAATTATTGGCTAAATTGGTTGTTGTTCAATAGCTCATAAACCAGTGTGTTGTGACTGCCAGGCTGCATTCCATATGAGTCACGCCAAACTAGGTCTCGCAGCATAAAATCAGTTTGACCTTGGTATGGTACGAAGCAAATACCCATTTTGGTTGTTTGTGGAAGTGCTTGTGCTGCAGTTTCAACTAGGCCTATGGCGGCAACGCAGTTTTTTGCAAATATGGTTGCAAACACATTAATCTAAGCAGCTGCACACTGCAATTTTTATCAACGTGACCGGACCATGCAGTCGCGCATAACGGTTGAAAGCAGTTTCATTGAAATTTAGCAGGTAAGGTGTTCATCAACACAGACAAAATTAAATGTGCAAATATGACAAATTGGTATACTTCCTTAAACACAAAATGCCTCAAACATATGTGCAAGAAACAACTAGCCTATCTTACTAATTAAGTATTCTACCAGAAAATTTGTATGAAGCAAAAATCCAGCGTCGTTGGCTTAGGCTTAAATTATGCGAGATGGAGTGCACTAAAGTTTCAATTGTTTGTTTATTTTTATAAATTGGCATTTAAACAATCAGCTCTTTCTTGTTTACTTAGCGTGAAATTAAAAAAGTTTGGGGTGCACTATGATGGATCACCAGCATTCTGGTGCCACACTTTCCATTATATTGCAGAAATGCACTTTCATTCTGTCACAATTTGTGGAGCAGAAGTCAAGGCTATGAAGTATCCAAATCACTTTGTTTTTTTGCATTTTTGAACTAGACTAAATCTTCGGGAATTTGACAAGCCTTTCAAGCTACGAGAAAAACATTTTGGAGATATGGGTTAGCACGGCAATTGAAATAATCTATTTACACGAATCTACTTACAAAGTAACTATTTTACCGTATATGTAAGTCACGCAGCCTATTGTTAGAGATAGGCCGTAAGGTTTGGAGAATGGGTATGTAAAAAGTTAATTTTAGCTATTTAAGGTTTTATTGGAGTTAGATTTAGATTAGAAGGTTAATTTAGGTTGCTATGGTATAACATTTAAGTTAGGTTTACAAGAAACTGTGAAAAATAGCTTTGAACGCACTATTTTTCCCAGTGAAATAGTGGCAGCCATCTATTTCATGGCCATGGACGTACACATTTATACATAGTACTGTAAAAGTCCGTCGCGAGACTTCATTAATTACAGACATCAGAGAAAAAGCCACAATGACAGAAACCACGCGCGAAAGGGAGAGGTCAAAGTGGTGCTTGACCTTTATAACCATAAGGAAATGATACCATAGAAAACCTATAATAAAACTCTGATAAAAAGACTTTTTATGGTTATAGCCTATAATATAGGCCCTATATGAAAGGTGCTATTAAAAAAAAGTACAAGTGTCAAGTAAATAAATACCAAACAATATTGTAAACTTTTTTGCACTGCTAAAAAATTATTCAATATTTGCTAATTTTTTGGTTTTCTGTCTGTTCAAAAGTAAACTGTGGCTCGGTGATGAAGGATTGTGATGATATTATAAAATACAGATCATATACGGTATCAGTGTCAAGTTAGACAACTTCGTTGTCATCTTCACAAGACAATAAACCGTTAAGGGGAACAATTAAGTCTGAGAGTGAGAAAATCAGACAACGACCTTATGAGACTCATATATCATCATCAGCAATAAACATTTCAACAAGCAAACATTGTAGTGAAGTGGGTCAACCTGTCAAGTTCACGTCCCATACACCACCCTTTTCATTACAAGTGTGGTGCCCCGAGTGAGGATCGAGAGAATTCTATACCGTATACGATCTGTATATTATAATATCATCACAGGATTATTAGTTGGGCACTGATTGGTTTGTCACCTCTAATCACATCACAATGTATTGTTTCCTAGATAATCGTTCATTAGCGCAGCTTGAGTCTCCTTCCGAACAGTCTCACTTTTACCAGTTAGTTTAATCCTTATTTTGTTTACATGCTGAATTCTGGAACAAAAGAACAGGACCAGCAGCAAATGTAGCCTACGAGGTATATATTACCAAAACACATACAATCGCCACCAACGTTAACATTAATAAGTTAATAATCACCATCAACGCTTCAATCGTAAATTTTTTGTTCACTCATAAATTGTCATAGCTTAAAACGTTATAGCCAATATTTCTACTACGAGTACATAGAGTTATTCCAGTGGTAATTTATTCGTTCGAACTGATAGGCACTGTTTCTTTCTCTCATAAAAGTGACGTTGGACTTAGACAAAAGATTTTATTATTCAAAGCGCTTATCCTGTTCTGTAAGTTTATCTTAACGCAATGTCTTCTCTTTACCTCAGATGATGCAACACTTTAATGATTTTATGAGCTTGCTTCGGACATTTACGTAACGGGTTTTATGACTTTTGAAGAAGCGTTAGCGGAAGATTTCCCAACCGGGGCCCTATAGCCTCCTGGGGGGCCACGAGCAGATGCCTCCCTAGTGAGTTACAGTGTGATAGTAGGGGAAGACGAGGCAAAGCGGGACACGGGTTTCTCACATTTTTGTGTTTGCTGTGAAAAATTAAGGCTACTGCACACGCAGTAGTGAAGTAAGAGTGTTTTGCAATCAACAATTTTATTGATGAGCAGGTGGCCACGAAAGGTTGAGAACCACTGCGTTAGAGAAACAAACCAAGAAAAATAAGATGCATCTGCTTAACCAAGATTAAACAGTGAAAGTGTCACAAAAACACCTTTTAAGTCAATGAAGCGTTCAGTGCGTCAAAGTTACAAGTAAATACCCTATTTTCACGATGTCAGTAAACTTCAACCAAAACTGTGTAAGATTATCAACAACTAGTTTCAGTTGCAGAAAAAGTGCAAGGTGTAGCCTACAAGTAGTAGACTACTTATGACATTGATAGCTCTGCTCATCACGTATTACCTGAAGTGGAAATAACGCACTTGCTTGTTATTTACCAAGTACTGTAGTATACTTGTAACATCGCCAATTTTCTGCAGCGTTCTAAATTTTGTTTCAGGAAACGGTGCACTACAATTATTCGTCCCGACATCACCTGCGACTATTACAAAACCTACCTTGACCTGTTATAACTAAGCAGTTTGTCTGACGACGTAAATTAGAAGCTTATTTTATAGATAGTTACTGCACTAAAATTATGTGGCAATGTACACTACTGAAAAGGCTGTATAGTAGAGAAGAAAACGGCCGAATTAAGCTGGGTAGTGCTCAGCTGGGATTTCAATTAGCTCAGACGATGCATTTGGTTTAAGTTAGCAAGGGAATCACTAATATAGGGAAAATTTGTTCTCAGAAATTCGCTTGAAATGGGTAATTGTTTTAGAAATTGTGACAGCCAATAGTTTATGAATAGCAATATAACGAAACAGTGAAAACGGTGTCTTTAAAGTACATTTCGCATGTACAAAAATTCTCAGTGCAAGGTCATAAATACCACTGAATAGGCAAAATTTCAAACGAGTGTGTTTGCGAAAACAAAATGCAAAAAATTGAAACAAAGCCATCGAAACCGCGAGAAATCAAAACTTTGAAACACAACAACTAACAATAGAGTGATCACAACATCAAGTTGGGAGAACGTTAAGCTTAATAGGGCTTGTACAATAGGGGCATTCCCCAAACATGACGTTAAAGCTTTGCTTGGCTCCTGGCACACTTTTTATCCATTCCATCAAACACTCATGATGGTATCCTTGTCCACATCGCTGATCAGCACATATCTGAAACGTAAATTGTTTTTGTAAAAGTCACAGAAAATGTTTGTGAAGAATAGCTCCTTTTATATGGCACTGTAATGGCATAATCTGGTATTGAAACAATTTTTATTAAATTTTACTGATGAACGATAACAAAATATATGAACGTTAGTTCAGTTAATATAATAGAGGAAGCATCTGTACTTAAATATTCATACTTTAGCAAAGTTTAACTTCGACCGCCTCCAAATCAATCGCGAATATGTTTTAAAAACAAAGTGAAGCATTTTTAAACTAACTTCGGCAAGTACAAGAGAAATAATCCCAACCTGATCGGGAATATTGGTGCCGAGACGATACGAGTAACAGATCCCACATTGAAGAGAGAGGTCATGCGGATGGCTGGAATCTTTGACGGGAAATTCAATTTGCAAAATGCTGCTTAAATTCTGTTCCAAAATAGACATAGATTTAATAAAACGAAAACTAATCACATTATCTTGGATTAATCAGTTGCCTTTGAAGTTACCACATTTACTTAAATAGAAGGCAATGGTTTAAATTTTACAAAACCATTTGAATCAAGGGCGCTTTTTAATCAAGTAAATATGATATGAATGTAAGTCACTAAAGACTAAATCATAAACATTAAATATGGACAAAACTGCAGACTTGATCCAAGGCTTGATTAGAGTATAAACTTGATATTTGTTAGTGCAGTACAGTTAAAGTTTGCATTTTAAGTAAATTACATAGGCTATATGTTACGGAAGCAATGCTGTTAGAGCTAATTAACAAAATTAGGGTCTGATGTCCGAAATTATTGCATTTTGGCACTCAAACAATAGCATGCACCATTGACTACAAAAGAGTTGCCGATTAACTAATGATACAGATATATATAAACTAAACTTATAATTAGGGCGATTATTTTTTGACTTGTCAAAAAAAGTCAAAAATTTGTCAAATTTAGAGCATTAGGTCAAAAAAGGTCAAAATTGTTTATAAAGTCAAAATGTTTTACCAAGTCAAAATTGTTTACAAACTGCATTTTCGTGGTGTCTTAGAGGTTGCACTGTTGGTGAACTTGTCATTTTACATTGTACACCTTGTAACCTACTTTATACTGTTGTAAATGGCCCATTGTCTACTTATTGTGAATCAGCTCTTGCTTCTGCTTTGCTTTAGATAGTTCAATAACTTCATGCATCTTTAGTTTAGACAAATGTATTGAACAGTTTTTGTTGTGTCTTAGTTGCAGTTTTTTTGGCAGTGATTTGTAATTAGCTCATATCCTTTTTCAGAATAGGCTAGGTCTGTGTTCACATTTTTGCCTTTATTTACTACAATAAATTTTAACTTTTTGTACAATAATGCGTAATTTAACTACTTGAATTCTTCATATGTCAAAATTTGTCAAAAAAAAGTTTTTTAATGTCAAAATTTTCAATTTTTAGGTCAAAAAATAATCGCCCTACTTATAATGTTAACTTAATATTGCTATGCTAGTTAACTTAATTATGTAAAACTCATAGATAAAAGTCGTTAATTCACAAGAGACCTGATAAACGGAAAGTAATTCATTCCAATCTTCCGATTTATCATGATAACGATCTCGTATTTCTGAAACAGCCCAATCAGCTCCGAGAAAATGGCAGTCTGGAAGAACTCCGCAGTTCAGTGGATCTATGGTGAGCTGCAGTGAACTGCTACGGCCTAATATTTAAAAAAAAAAACACTCAAAATTTGAAAGACTAAAGAGAACTTGTAAAATCAAGTCATACCAAGCGCAATTCGAAATGAAAATGCTGCAAAATTAGGATTTTCAGGTTCCAAGATCCAAGTCTTTTGATTCAGTTCATCTACTTCCTCCCAGAACCTTTGATATTGCTGCAAAGCTGTTTTGAATTGGTCATGTAGAATGATCAGGTTTGCTCCTTCTGGCCACAGTGGTTGAAATGGAGCAGGAAGAACAGATTTCACAGTGGGGGCCGCCTTGGGATACTCAGGTGTAAGTTCAATGTGTAAAATGTGCTCCCTGTCAGCTTCATCGTGAAATTTCACACCAATCTGCTGAAAGTCTTCACTTATGCTAATAATTTTGTCCCATTTGAGATCCTGAACACAAAATCATTACAGAATTCAAAAGATCAAAAGATGAAAGTAAATTTTACACAAACGGTTAAGCTGGATTCTGAGGCCTCATTCGCGAATGGCATATGCCATAGTCTAGCCTTGATTTTATCAAGCCAGCAGGCAGTGTCTGCCAGAACGTGTCTGCTGGCTTAACTCAGGTTGGAAAGTGTGGCACCTGCATGCACATGATTGTTTCACATGCACACTGATATTTACATCTTTCAACAAATGATTATTTGCTTAAAACTACTTTCCAGTCGGGTTGGTGAGCAAGAATACCTGCTGACCTGCAAATGACGTAACAGGACGTCATAGTAGTCAGGTTGCCAAACTCCATCTTCCTCGTCAACAACACAATTTTCCAAAAGTAATTGCAGTTCTGATAAAAACTGATTAATAGTCGCACACTTGTGCAAACGCTGGTGGAGAAGGTCAAGATGGTTTCGCAGAAGATGACGTAATCTCCAGTCACAAGATATTCTGTAGAAAACGCCAAAATTCAGGGACAGACATCTTGACAGGCTAATGTTAGGCTAACCATTTAGGCTGCCTTTATTTTGCTACCAGTACGAGACTTTAATCGTGAAAACAACTTTTTTTAGTCCAGCTGCTCAGCTCAAATTGAACCTTTTCACTTAACTGGTTACACTACCGTAGGTAGCCTATAACAGAAAGCGCCAAGTTACGATTCTACATTTTATTTGAACACACCTGGCATTTTTGCAACCGTCAGAATTCAAGTGGCTAATCCGAATTCTGTAGGACTCTCCTTTCGCGGAAACAAAACCTTCATATTTTGTCTTGCAGCGATCTAGCGGAATGAGATCAACCATAGCATAGCAAATTCATACAAACATAAAGCCAAGCGTCAAAACCACATGACGTTCGATAACTGCAAACTTTACCAAAATCAATAGTGACTTATGACAATAGTGACAATTATGACTTGACGGAAACCTTCTACATCTTTACAGAAACTGCAATGCAAACTCAATTTTTCCCTCGATATAAACATCTTATAAAATAGTGAATTGCGTTTAGTTAGGCTTACCATAATTTTGTTGTGATTTGGTTTATTAAACGCTCTTAAACAGTGTCAAGGTACGCTTAATAAAAGTAATAAAAAAATAATCGTATAAGTTTCTGAAATAGCGTCAGGTACATTCTAAGCAGTGTAGTTCGCAAATAAGAAGCGGTAAGTATTCGAAATCAGTAATCACATGTTTTTGTTAATTTATGGTAGAATTGAGTTCTTTTGGGTTCGGTTCGTAACTATGTTCACATTTTTCACACTTTTGCGGTTTGTATCTGTTTTTGATGTGTTGTAGCGAGAATCTGGTACAACAACATCGTATATATGCTCCCTCACATTCCTCGCAATAGACCGGTTCTTCAAAGTCTGGAGTTGTTGATTGTGTATCTTTACTTCTTCGAATTCGAATGTATTTGTTGCATGCGCATCGGACAGATGTCGAACTGCCTATTGGCAAAGCAGAAAAGTCATATGAAGGGTGATCATGCTTATTTCGTTGTTTTTCTGGATTTTCTTGATTTCCGTTCGAGTCCCCGCTGATGTCCTTTCTCTTGTTGCCTCTGCTCTCATTCTCCTCCCGTTCCGAGGGTCGTTCGTCCGAGTCGAGCTCCTGATTCTCCTCCAATGGCAGCCCCGTTTTTACTCGGCTCTTCCTCGCGCCTCTGGCGCTTGTTCCCTTTGCTCCTCGTCGTGGCTCATTTGTTTCTACATGGGCAGAAACCTCTTTGTGATTATCACCGGGGGGGGGGGGAGGGTGTTGTTCTTTCCACGTCGGATTCTTCATTCTGAGCAGTCGTCATCGGGATATCTCGTTCACATGCACTGTTGTTGTCTACTTGTATTCTCTTCGGGCATTCCTTGAATTTATGTCCCTGTTCTGTCCAATAAGAGCATGTTTGGATTTGTCCGTTATAGCTTACCGCACATCGGAGTTTGCCCAGGTATAAGTATGACGGGAGTTGGTATCGTTTCATCGTTTTCTTGTTGACTTTATAGATTCGTCTTCCGTTTTTGATTCCATATTCCATATCACCTCCAGGAAGTATGCCTATGCAGACGACCTGGCACTCCTGCATTCTTCCGGAGACTGGCAGACGATGGAGAGGCACCTTAGCCAAGACATGCAAACACTAACAGCATATCTCCAGAAATGGAAGCTGCAGCTCAGCAAGGCAAAGACAGTGTCGGCGGTCTTCCACCTCAACAACAAAGAAGCACAGCGTGAGATAAACATCACTATTGATGGGGAAACCCTGCCCTACAGAGCCGAGCCCACATACCTCGGCGTGACATTGGACAGGGCACTCACGTATCGTCGACACTTGGAGTTACTGCGCAATAAACTATCTGCGCGCGTCGCACTCCTAAGGCGGCTGGCGGGCTCAGGTTGGGGGGCCGGCGCAAAAACCCTCCGCACAGCCACCCTGCCACTTGTCCACTCCACCGCCGAGTACTGCGCACCAGTGTGGTGTCGTAGCTCCCATACCCGCCATATCAACACCGCCATCAACGACGCGCTGCGTATTGTGACTGGTTGCCTGTGTCCCACTCCAACGGACTACCTACCAATCCTTGCAGGCATCCAACCTGTACTCTAGTACTCTAGTACTCTAGTACGCGAGCTGGCCCAGCCCGCGTAGGTTCGAATCCTGCCGACAAAGCCGATATTACTTTTGCAATTTCATATGGATATTGCATATGCATATTCAAATGGATATGAAAGCAGAGGGTGGGTGGGGGAAACTCATAGTTCAGTGGAAAAATCGGAGAACGTCGATCGACAAGCTGCAGGTTCAAACCAGCGAGCCGCAGAGCGACGAGCCAACAACCGTTTGATGACCATAGACTCACGTCTAGGCCACCAGCTGGCTAGACTCACGTCTAGGCCACCAGCTGGCTAGACTCACGTCCAGGCTACCAGCTGGCTAGACTCACGTCTAGGCCACCAGCTGGCTAGACTCACGTCAATCCTGAGTATTTAGGAAGCTGCCGGAAGCTGTAAAAAAAGTTGCAAAAGTTGCAAAAACTTGCCCTACTAATCACCTAATCCTAATCCTAATCACTTACCTTATATAATATATATAGATATCTATATATAGATATAGTCATAAGTATAACTAAAATTTATGAATTTCTTCACGTTTAAGGGGTCACTTCCCAATAAAACGACAATTTTGAGCCGGCAACACTGTGATTGTGACCGTGTCGCACTCAATGCGTCATATTAAAAAAAGTAAAAATTTTCCTGTCCAATGCGCGTGTGACGTCAATGTGGAGTAGTTCGTCGTTGCTTTGACGACAGCTGGATCCAGGTCTAGGCTAAGTTGTAAATTTTGTGTGGGTTTGAATTTTTGTTTTTTTGGAGTATTTGTCATAAAATGTTAAGCTAAAAACTTGTTGTAAAGTTTAGGCAATTGTTATAGAAAACTGAGTACATGAATTTTGTCCAAATTAAGACTGTAGACAGACATAACCTAGGTCTTGTTGCAAGCCAAAATTCAGGGTAGGTTTATGAAGTAGTTTTGCGTTGGTAGCTTCTTGATTTAATGTACTTTGCATTGAAAAGCCTATCTCTTTGAATTGGGACATGACCCCTTAAGCAAATAACAGAAGTTTACTTTAGTACTTAAAATTTAGTTGGAACTAGCTTATAGTTAATACACTACAGAGACGTAGGCGTAGCTAGGTCTCGAAATCAGCTTGATTTTCATCTAGACTACGCTAGCTTGATTTTCATCTAGACTACGCTAGCTAGATTTTCATGTAGACTACACTAACTTGATTTTCATCTAGACTACGCTTGCTAGATTTTCATCTAGACTACGCTAGCTTGATTTTCATCTAGACTACGCTAGCTTGATTTTCATCTAGACTACGCTTGCTAGATTTTCATCTAGACTACACTTGCTTGATTTTCTTCTAGACTACGCTAGCTTGAATTTTCATTTAGACTACGCTGGCTTGATTTTCATCTAGACTACCCTAGCTAGATTTTCATCTAGACTACGCTAGCTAAATTTTCATCTAGACTACGCTAGCTAGATTTTCATCTAGACTACGCTAGCTTGGTTTTCATCTAAACTACGCTAGCTTGGTTTTCATCTAGACTACGCTAGCTTGATTTTCATCTAGGCTACGCTAGCTTGATTTTCATCTAGACTACGCTAGCTTGATTTTCATCTAGACTACGCTAGCTAGATTTTCATCTAGACTACGCTAGCTAGATTTTCATCTAGACTACGCTAGCTTGATTTTCATCTAGACTACGCTAGCTTGATTTTCATCTAGACTACGCTAGCTTGATTTTCATCTAGACGACGCTAGCTTGATTTTCATCTAGACTACGCTAGCTAGATTTTCATCTAGACTACGCTAGCTTGATTTTCATCTAGACTACGCTAGCTTGATTTTCATCTAGACTACGCTGGCTACATTTTCATCTTGTCAGATTTGAAAGTCAGGAGAAGATTACGGAAACACCGACATGGTGGAATCTATCTAGTGATTCGAGAAAAGTGCGATTTTATCTATTTCATCTATGCATTAAGCACAGTTGTCGTGGCCGAGTGGTTAAGGCGACAGACTCGAAATCTGTTGGGCCCTGCCCGCGTAGGTTCGAATCCTGCCGACAACGCCGATATTACTTTTGCAATTTCATATGGATATTCGGAAATGTGCGATTTTATCTATTTCATCTATGCATTAAGCACAGTTGTCGTGGCCGAGTGGTTAAGGCGACAGACTCGAAATCTGTTGGGCCCTGCCCGCGTAGGTTCGAATCCCGCCGACAACGCCGATATTACTTTTGCAATTTCATATGGATATTCGGAAATGTGCGATTTTATCTATTTCATCTATGCATTAAGCACAGTTGTCGTGGCCGAGTGGTTATGGCGACAGACTCGAAATCTGTTGGGCCCTGCCCGCGTAGGTTCGAATCCCGCCGACAACGCCGATATTACTTTTGCAATTTCATATGGATATTCGGAAAAGTGCGATTTTATCTATTTCATCTATGCATTAAGCACAGTTGTCGTGGCCGAGTGGTTAAGGCGACAGACTCGAAATCAGTTAGGCCATGCCCGCGTAGGTTCGAATCCTTCCGACAACGCCGATATTACTTTTGCAATTTCATATGGATATTCGGAAATGTGCGATTTTATCTATTTCATCTATACATTAAGCACAGTTGTCGTGGCCGAGTGGTTAAGGCGACAGACTCGAAATCTGTTGGGCCCTGCCCGCGTAGGTTCGAATCTCGCCGACAACGCCGATATTACTTTTGCAATTTCATATGGATAATCGGAAAATTGCGATTTTATCTATTTCACCTATGCATTAAGCACAGTTGTCGTGGCGGAGTGGTTAAGGCGACAGACTCGAAATCTGTTGGGCCCTGCCCGCGTAGGTTCGAATCCCGCCGACAACGCCGATATTACTTTTGCAATTTCATATGGATATTCGGAAAAGTGCAATTTTATTTATTTCATCTATGCATTAAGCACAGTTGTCGTGGCCAAGTGGTTAAGGCGACAGACTCGAAATCTGTTGGGCCTTGCCCGCGTAGGTTCGAATCTCGCCGACAACGCCGATATTACTTTTGCAATTTCTTATGGATAATCGGAAAAGTGCGATTTTATCTATTTCATCTATGCATTAAGCACAATTGTCGGGGCGGAGTGGTTAAGGCGACAGACTCGAAATCTGTTGGGCCCTGCCCGCGTAGGTTCGAATCCCGCCGACAACGCCGATATTACTTTTGCAATTTCATATGGATATTCGGAAATGTGGCATTTTAACTATTTCATCTATGCATTAAGCACAGTTGTCGTGGCCGAGTGGTTAATGCGATACACTCGAAATCTGTTGGGCTCTGCCCGCGTAGGTTCGAATCCCGCCGACAACGCCGATATTACTTTTGCAATTTCATATGGATATTAAGAAATGTACCATTTTAACTATTTCATCTATGCATTAGGCATAGTTGTCGTGGCCGAGTGGTTAAGGCGACAGACTCGAAATCTGTTAGGCCCTGCCCGCGTAGGTTCGAATCCCGCCGACAACGCCGATATTACTTTTGCAATTTCATATGGATAATCGAAAAAGTGCGATTTTATCTCTTTCATCTATGCATTAAGCACAGTTGTCGTGGCGGAGTGGTTAAGGCGACAGACTCGAAATCAGTTAGGCCATGCCCGCGTAGGTTCGAATCCTTCCGACAACGCCGATATTACTTTTGCAATTTCATATGGATATTCGGAAATGTGCGATTTTATCTATTTCATCTATACATTAAGCACAGTTGTCGTGGCCGAGTGGTTAAGGCGACAGACTCGAAATCTGTTGGGCCCTGCCCGCGTAGGTTCGAATCTCGCCGACAACGCCGATATTACTTTGGCAATTTCATATGGATAATCGGAAAATTGCGATTTTATCTATTTCACCTATGCATTAAGCACAGTTGTCGTGGCGGAGTGGTTAAGGCGACAGACTCGAAATCTGTTGGGCCCTGCCCGCGTAGGTTCGAATCCCGCCGACAACGCCGATATTACTTTTGCAATTTCATATGGATATTCGGAAATGTGGCATTTTAACTGTTTCATCTATTCATTAAGCACAGTTGTCGTGGCCGAGTGGTTAAGGCGACAGACTCGAAATCTGTTGGGCTCTGCCCGAGTAGGTTCGAATCCCGCCGACAACGCCGATATTACTTTTGCAATTTCATATGGATATTCGGAAATGTGCGATTTTATCTATTTCATCTATGCATTAAGCACAGTTGTCGTGGCCGAGTGGTTAAGGCGACAGACTCAAAATCAGTTAGGCCATGCCCGCGTAGGTTCGAATCCCGCCGACAACGCCGATATTACTTTTGCAATTTCATATGGATATTCGGAAAAGTGCAATTTTATTTATTTCATCTATGCATTAAGCACAGTTGTCGTGGCCAAGTGGTTAAGGCGACAGACTCGAAATCTGTTGGGCCTTGCCCGCGTAGGTTCGAATCTCGCCGACAACGCCGATATTACTTTTGCAATTTCATATGGATAATCGGAAAAGTGCGATTTTATCTATTTCATCTATGCATTAAGCACAGTTGTCGTGGCGGAGTGGTTAAGGCGACAGACTCGAAATCTGTTGGGCCCTGCCCGCGTAGGTTCGAATCCCGCCGACAACGCCGATATTACTTTTGCAATTTCATATGGATATTCGGAAATGTGGCATTTTAACTATTTCATCTATGCATTAAGCACAGTTGTCGTGGCCGAGTGGTTAATGCGATACACTCGAAATCTGTTGGGCTCTGCCCGCGTAGGTTCGAATCCCGCCGACAACGCCGATATTACTTTTGCAATTTCATATGGATATTAAGAAATGTACCATTTTAACTATTTCATCTATGCATTTGGCATAGTTGTCGTGGACGAGTGGTTAAGGCGACAGACTCGAAATCTGTTAGGCCCTGCCCGCGTAGGTTCGAATCCCGCCGACAACGCCGATATTACTTTTGCAATTTCATATGGATATTCGGAAATGTGCGATTTTATCTATTTCATCTATACATTAAGCACAGTTGTCGTGGCCGAGTGGTTAAGGCGACAGACTCGAAATCTGTTGGGCCCTGCCCGCGTAGGTTCGAATCTTGCCGACAACGCCGATATTACTTTTGCAATTTCATATGGATAATCGGAAAAGTGCGATTTTATCTCTTTCATCTTTGCATTAAGCACAGTTGTCGTGTCGGAGTGGTTAAGGCGACAGACTCGAAATCTGTTGGGCCCTGCCCGCGTAGGCTCGAATCCCGCCGACAAGGCCGATATTACTTTTGCAATTTCATATGGATATTCGGAAATGTGGCATTTTAACTATTTCATCTATGCATTAAGCACAGTTGTCGTGGCCGAGTGGTTAAGGCGATAGACTCGAAATCTGTTGGGCTCTGCCCGCGTAGGTTCGAATCCCGCCGACAACGCCGATATTACTTTTGCAATTTCATATGGATATTCGGAAATGTGGCATTTTAACTATTTCATCTATGCATTAAGCACAGTTGTCGTGGCCGCGTGGTTAATGCGATACACTCGAAATCTGTTGGGCTCTGCCCGCGTAGGTTCGAATCCCGCCGACAACGCCGATATTACTTTTGCAATTTCATATGGATATTAAGAAATGTACCATTTTAACTATTTCATCTATGCATTAGGCATAGTTGTCGTGGCCGAGTGGTTAAGGCGACAGACTCGAAATCTGTTAGGCCCTGCCCGCGTAGGTTCGAATCCCGCCGACAACGCCGATATTACTTTTGCAATTTCATATGGATTTTCGGAAATGTGCGATTTTATCTATTTCATCTATACATTAAGCACAGTTGTCGTGGCCGAGTGGTTAAGGCGACAGACTCGAAATCTGTTGGGCCCTGCCCGCGTAGGTTCGAATCTTGCCGACAACGCCGATATTACTTTTGCAATTTCATATGGATAATCGGAAAAGTGCGATTTTATCTCTTTCATCTATGCATTAAGCACAGTTGTCGTGGCGGAGTGGTTAAGGCGACAGACTCGAAATCAGTTGGGCCCTGCCCGCGTAGGTTCGAATCCCGCCGACAACACCGATATTACTTTTGCAATTTCATATGGATATTCGGAAATGTGGAATTTTAACTATTTCATCTATGCATTAAGCACAGTTGTCGTGGCCGAGTGGTTAAGGCGATAGACTCGAAATCTGTTGGGCTCTGCCCGCGTAGGTTCGAATCCCGCCGACAACGCCGATATTACTTTTGCAATTTCATATGGATATTGCATATGCATATTCAAATGGATATGAAAGCAAAGGGTGGGTGGGGGGAACTCATAGTGCAGTGGAAAAATCGGAGAACGTCGATCGACAAGCTGCAGGTTCAAACCAGCGAGCCGCAGAGCGACGAGCCAACAACCGTTTGATGACCATAGACTCACGTCTAGGCCACCAGCTGGCTAGACTCACGTCACGTCAATCCTGTGTATTTAGGAAGCTGCCGGAAGCTGTAAAAAAATTTGCAAAAGTTGCAAAAACTTGCCCTACTAATCACCTAATCCTAATCCTAATCACTTACCTTATATAATATATATAGATATCTATATATAGATATAGTCATAAGTATAACTAAAATTTATGAATTTCTTCACGTTTAAGGGGTCACTTCCCAATAAAACGACAATTTTGTGCCGGCAACACTGTGATTGTGACCGTGTCGCACTCAATGCGTCATATTAAAAAAAGTAAAAATTTTCCGGTCCATTGCGCGTGTGACGTCGATGTGGAGTAGTTCGTCGTTGCTTTGACAACAGCTGGATCCAGGTCTAGGCTAAGTTGTAAATTTTGTGTGGGTTTGAATTTTTGTTTTTTTGGAGTATTTGTCATAAAAGGGTTAAGCTAAAAACTTGTTGTAAAGTTTAGGCAATTGTTATAGAAAACTGAGTACATGGATTTTGTCCAAATTAAGACTGTAGACAGACATAACCTAGGTCTTGTTGCAAGCCAAAATTCAGGGTAGGTTTATGAAGTAGTTTTGCGTTGGTAGCTTCTTGATTTAATGTACTTTGCATTGAAAAGCCTATCTCTTTGAATTGGGACATGACCCCTGCAGCTTGTCGATCGACGTTCTCCGATTTTTCCACTGCACTATGAGTTCCCCCCACCCACCCTTTGCTTTCATATCCATTTGAATATGCATATGCATTATCCATATGAAATTGCAAAAGTAATATCGGCGTTGTCGGCGGGATTCGAACCTACGCGGGCAGAGCCCAACAGATTTCAAGTCTATCGCCTTAACCACTCGGCCACGACAACTGTGCTTAATGCATAGATGAAATAGTTAAAATTCCACATTTCCGAATATCCATATGAAATTGCAAAAGTAATATCGGCGTTGTCGGCGGGATTCGAACCTACGCGGGCAGGGCCCAACAGATTTCGAGTCTGTCGCCTTAACCACTCCGCCACGACAACTGTGCTTAATGCATAGATGAAAGAGATAAAATCGCACTTTTCCGATTATCCATATGAAATTGCAAAAGTAATATCGGCGTTGTCGGCAAGATTCGAACCTACGCGGGCAGGGCCTAACAGATTTCGAGTCTGTCGCCTTAACCACTCGGCCACGACAACTATGCCTAATGCATAGATGAAATAGTTAAAATGGTACATTTCTTAATATCCATATGAAATTGCAAAAGTAATATCGGCGTTGTCGGCGGGATTCGAACCTACGCGGGCAGAGCCCAACAGATTTCGAGTGTATCGCATTAACCACTCGGCCACGACAACTGTGCTTAATGCATAGATGAAATAGTTAAAATGCCACATTTCCGAATATCCATATGAAATTGCAAAAGTAATATCGGCGTTGTCGGCGGGATTCGAACCTACGCGGGCAGAGCCCAACAGATTTCGAGTCTATCGCCTTAACCACTCGGCCACGACAACTGTGCTTAATGCATAGATGAAATAGTTAAAATGCCACATTTCCGAATATCCATATGAAATTGCAAAAGTAATATCGGCCTTGTCGGCGGGATTCGAACCTACGCGGGCAGGGCCCAACAGATTTCGAGTCTGTCGCCTTAACCACTCCGCCACGACAACTGTGCTTAATGCATAGATGAAAGAGATAAAATCGCACTTTTCCGATTATCCATATGAAATTGCAAAAGTAATATCGGCGTTGTCGGCAAGATTCGAACCTACGCGGGCAGGGCCCAACAGATTTCGAGTCTGTCGCCTTAACCACTCGGCCACGACAACTGTGCTTAATGTATAGATGAAATAGATAAAATCGCACATTTCCGAATATCCATATGAAATTGCAAAAGTAATATCGGCGTTGTCGGCGGGATTCGAACCTACTCGGGCAGAGCCCAACAGATTTCGAGTCTGTCGCCTTAACCACTCGGCCACGACAACTGTGCTTAATGAATAGATGAAACAGTTAAAATGCCACATTTCCGAATATCCATATGAAATTGCAAAAGTAATATCGGCGTTGTCGGCGGGATTCGAACCTACGCGGGCAGGGCCCAACAGATTTCGAGTCTGTCGCCTTAACCACTCCGCCACGACAACTGTGCTTAATGCATAGATGAAAGAGATAAAATCGCACTTTTCCGATTATCCATATGAAATTGCAAAAGTAATATCGGCGTTGTCGGCAAGATTCGAACCTACGCGGGCAGGGCCCAACAGATTTCGAGTCTGTCGCCTTAACCACTCGGCCACGACAACTGTGCTTAATGTATAGATGAAATAGATAAAATCGCACATTTCCGAATATCCATATGAAATTGCAAAAGTAATATCGGCGTTGTCGGCGGGATTCGAACCTACGCGGGCAGGGCCTAACAGATTTCGAGTCTGTCGCCTTAACCACTCGGCCACGACAACTATGCCTAATGCATAGATGAAATAGTTAAAATGGTACATTTCTTAATATTCATATGAAATTGCAAAAGTAATATCGGCGTTGTCGGCGGGATTCGAACCTACGCGGGCAGAGCCCAACAGATTTCGAGTGTATCGCATTAACCACTCGGCCACGACAACTGTGCTTAATGCATAGATGAAATAGTTAAATGGTACATTTCTTAATATCCATATGAAATTGCAAAAGTAATATCGGCGTTGTCGGCGGGATTCGAACCTACTCGGGCAGAGCCCAACAGATTTCGAGTCTGTCGCCTTAACCACTCGGCCACGACAACTGTGCTTAATGAATAGATGAAACAGTTAAAATGCCACATTTCCGAATATCCATATGAAATTGCAAAAGTAATATCGGCGTTGTCGGCGGGATTCGAACCTACGCGGGCAGGGCCCAACAGATTTCGAGTCTGTCGCCTTAACCACTCCGCCACGACAACTGTGCTTAATGCATAGGTGAAATAGATAAAATCGCAATTTTCCGATTATCCATATGAAATTGCCAAAGTAATATCGGCGTTGTCGGCGAGATTCGAACCTACGCGGGCAGGGCCCAACAGATTTCGAGTCTGTCGCCATAACCACTCGGCCACGACAACTGTGCTTAATGTATAGATGAAATAGATAAAATCGCACATTTCCGAATATCCATATGAAATTGCAAAAGTAATATCGGCGTTGTCGGCGGGATTCGAACCTACTCGGGCAGAGCCCAACAGATTTCGAGTCTGTCGCCTTAACCACTCGGCCACGACAACTGTGCTTAATGAATAGATGAAACAGTTAAAATGCCACATTTCCGAATATCCATATGAAATTGCAAAAGTAATATCGGCGTTGTCGGCGGGATTCGAACCTACGCGGGCAGGGCCCAACAGATTTCGAGTCTGTCGCCTTAACCACTCCGCCACGACAACTGTGCTTAATGCATAGATGAAAGAGATAAAATCGCACTTTTCCGATTATCCATATGAAATTGCAAAAGTAATATCGGCGTTGTCGGCAAGATTCGAACCTACGCGGGCAGGGCCCAACAGATTTCGAGTCTGTCGCCTTAACCACTCGGCCACGACAACTGTGCTTAATGTATAGATGAAATAGATAAAATCGCACATTTCCGAATATCCATATGAAATTGCAAAAGTAATATCGGCGTTGTCGGAAGGATTCGAACCTACGCGGGCAGGGCCTAACAGATTTCGAGTCTGTCGCCTTAACCACTCGGCCACGACAACTGTGCTTAATGAATAGATGAAACAGTTAAAATGCCACATTTCCGAATATCCATATGACATTGCAAAAGTAATATCGGCGTTGTCGGCGGGATTCGAACCTACGCGGGCAGGGCCCAACAGATTTCGATTCTGTCGCCTTAACCACTCCGCCACGACAACTGTGCTTAATGCATAGGTGAAATAGATAAAATCGCAATTTTCCGATTATCCATATGAAATTGCCAAAGTAATATCGGCGTTGTCGGCGAGATTCGAACCTACGCGGGCAGGGCCCAACAGATTTCGAGTCTGTCGCCTTAACCACTCGGCCACGACAACTGTGCTTAATGTATAAATGAAATAGATAAAATCGCACATTTCCGAATATCCATATGAAATTGCAAAAGTAATATCGGCGTTGTCGGAAGGATTCGAACCTACGCGGGCATGGCCTAACTGATTTCGAGTCTGTCGCCTTAACCACTCGGCCACGACAACTGTGCTTAATGCATAGATGAAATAGATAAAATCGCACTTTTCCGAATATCCATATGAAATTGCAAAAGTAATATCGGCGTTGTCGGCGGGATTCGAACCTACGCGGGCAGGGCCCAACAGATTTCGAGTCTGTCGCCATAACCACTCGGCCACGACAACTGTGCTTAATGCATAGATGAAATAGATAAAATCGCACATTTCCGAATATCCATATGAAATTGCAAAAGTAATATCGGCGTTGTCGGCGGGATTCGAACCTACGCGGGCAGGGCCCAACAGATTTCGAGTCTGTCGCCTTAACCACTCGGCCACGACAACTGTGCTTAATGCATAGATGAAATAGATAAAATCGCACATTTCCGAATATCCATATGAAATTGCAAAAGTAATATCAGCGTTGTCGGCGGGATTCGAACCTAAACGGGCAGGGCCCAACAGATTTCGAGTCTGTCGCCTTAACCACTCGGCCACGACAACTGTGCTTAATGCATAGATGAAATAGTTAAATGGCACATTTCTTAATATCCATATGAAATTGCAAAAGTAATATCGGCGTTGTCGGCGGGATTCGAACCTACTCGGGCAGAGCCCAACAGATTTCGAGTCTGTCGCCTTAACCACTCGGCCACGACAACTGTGCTTAATGAATAGATGAAATAGTTAAAATGCCACATTTCCGAATATCCATATGAAATTGCAAAAGTAATATCGGCGTTGTCGGCGGGATTCGAACCTACGCGGGCAGGGCCCAACAGATTTCGAGTCTGTCGCCTTAACCACTCCGCCACGACAACTGTGCTTAATGCATAGGTGAAATAGATAAAATCGCAATTTTCCGATTATCCATATGAAATTGCCAAAGTAATATCGGCGTTGTCGGCGAGATTCGAACCTACGCGGGCAGGGCCCAACAGATTTCGAGTCTGTCGCCTTAACCACTCGGCCACGACAACTGTGCTTAATGTATAGATGAAATAGATAAAATCGCACATTTCCGAATATCCATATGAAATTGCAAAAGTAATATCGGCGTTGTCGGAAGGATTCGAACCTACGCGGGCATGGCCTAACTGATTTCGAGTCTGTCGCCTTAACCACTCGGCCACGACAACTGTGCTTAATGCATAGATGAAATAGATAAAATCGCACTTTTCCGAATATCCATATGAAATTGCAAAAGTAATATCGGCGTTGTCGGCGGGATTCGAACCTACGCGGGCAGGGCCCAACAGATTTCGAGTCTGTCGCCATAACCACTCGGCCACGACAACTGTGCTTAATGTATAGATGAAATAGATAAAATCGCACATTTCCGAATATCCATATGAAATTGCAAAAGTAATATCGGCGTTGTCGGCGGGATTCGAACCTACGCGGGCAGGGCCCAACAGATTTCGAGTCTGTCGCCTTAACCACTCGGCCACGACAACTGTGCTTAATGCATAGATGAAATAGATAAAATCGCACATTTCCGAATATCCATATGAAATTGCAAAAGTAATATCGGCGTTGTCGGCAGGATTCGAACCTACGCGGGCAGGGCCCAACAGATTTCGAGTCTGTCGCCTTAACCACTCGGCCACGACAACTGTGCTTAATGCATAGATGAAATAGATAAAATCGCACTTTTCTCGAATCACTAGATAGATTCCACCATGTCGGTGTTTCCGTAATCTTCTCCTGACTTTCAAATCTGACAAGATGAAAATGTAGCCAGCGTAGTCTAGATGAAAATCAAGCTAGCGTAGTCTAGATGAAAATCAAGCTAGCGTAGTCTAGATGAAAATCTAGCTAGCGTAGTCTAGATGAAAATCAAGCTAGCGTCGTCTAGATGAAAATCAAGCTAGCGTAGTCTAGATGAAAATCAAGCTAGCGTAGTCTAGATGAAAATCAAGCTAGCGTAGTCTAGATGAAAATCTAGCTAGCATAGTCTAGATGAAAATCTAGCTAGCGTAGTCTAGATGAAAATCAAGCTAGCGTAGTCTAGATGAAAATCAAGCTAGCGTAGCCTAGATGAAAATCAAGCTAGCGTAGTCTAGATGAAAACCAAGCTAGCGTAGTTTAGATGAAAACCAAGCTAGCGTAGTCTAGATGAAAATCTAACTAGCGTAGTCTAGATGAAAATCTAGCTAGCGTAGTCTAGATGAAAATTTAGCTAGCGTAGTCTAGATGAAAATCTAGCTATGGTAGTCTAGATGAAAATCAAGCCAGCGTAGTCTAAATGAAAATTCAAGCTAGCGTAGTCTAGAAGAAAATCAAGCAAGTGTAGTCTAGATGAAAATCTAGCAAGCGTAGTCTAGATGAAAATCAAGCTAGCGTAGTCTAGATGAAAATCAAGCTAGCGTAGTCTAGATGAAAATCTAGCAAGCGTAGTCTAGATGAAAATCAAGTTAGTGTAGTCTACATGAAAATCAAGCTAGCGTAGTCTAGATGAAAATCAAGCTAGCGTAGTTTAGATGAAAATCAAGCTGATTTCGAGACCTAGCTACGCCTACGTCTCTGTAGTGTATTAACTATAAGCTAGTTCCAACTAAATTTTAAGTACTAAAGTAAACTTCTGTTATTTGCTTAAGCAAGCACTACAGAGACGTAGGCGTAGCTAGGTCTCGAAATCAGCTTGATTTTCATCTAGACTACGCTAGCTTGATTTTCATCTAGACTACGCTAGCTAGATTTTCATGTAGACTACACTAACTTGATTTTCATCTAGACTACGCTTGCTAGATTTTCATCTAGACTACGCTAGCTTGATTTTCATCTAGACTACGCTAGCTTGATTTTCATCTAGACTACGCTTGCTAGATTTTCATCTAGACTACACTTGCTTGATTTTCTTCTAGACTACGCTAGCTTGAATTTTCATTTAGACTACGCTGGCTTGATTTTCATCTAGACTACCCTAGCTAGATTTTCATCTAGACTACGCTAGCTAAATTTTCATCTAGACTACGCTAGCTAGATTTTCATCTAGACTACGCTAGCTTGGTTTTCATCTAAACTACGCTAGCTTGGTTTTCATCTAGACTACGCTAGCTTGATTTTCATCTAGGCTACGCTAGCTTGATTTTCATCTAGACTACGCTAGCTTGATTTTCATCTAGACTACGCTAGCTAGATTTTCATCTAGACTACGCTAGCTAGATTTTCATCTAGACTACGCTAGCTTGATTTTCATCTAGACTACGCTAGCTTGATTTTCATCTAGACTACGCTAGCTTGATTTTCATCTAGACGACGCTAGCTTGATTTTCATCTAGACTACGCTAGCTAGATTTTCATCTAGACTACGCTAGCTTGATTTTCATCTAGACTACGCTAGCTTGATTTTCATCTAGACTACGCTGGCTACATTTTCATCTTGTCAGATTTGAAAGTCAGGAGAAGATTACGGAAACACCGACATGGTGGAATCTATCTAGTGATTCGAGAAAAGTGCGATTTTATCTATTTCATCTATGCATTAAGCACAGTTGTCGTGGCCGAGTGGTTAAGGCGACAGACTCGAAATCTGTTGGGCCCTGCCCGCGTAGGTTCGAATCCTGCCGACAACGCCGATATTACTTTTGCAATTTCATATGGATATTCGGAAATGTGCGATTTTATCTATTTCATCTATGCATTAAGCAAAGTTGTCGTGGCCGAGTGGTTAAGGCGACAGACTCGAAATCTGTTGGGCCCTGCCCGCGTAGGTTCGAATCCTTCCGACAACGCCGATATTACTTTTGCAATTTCATATGGATATTCGGAAATGTGCGATTTTATCTATTTCATCTATGCATTAAGCACAGTTGTCGTGGCCGAGTGGTTATGGCGACAGACTCGAAATCTGTTGGGCCCTGCCCGCGTAGGTTCGAATCCCGCCGACAACGCCGATATTACTTTTGCAATTTCATATGGATATTCGGAAAAGTGCAATTTTATTTATTTCATCTATGCATTAAGCACAGTTGTCGTGGCCAAGTGGTTAAGGCGACAGACTCGAAATCTGTTGGGCCTTGCCCGCGTAGGTTCGAATCTCGCCGACAACGCCGATATTACTTTTGCAATTTCATATGGATAATCGGAAAAGTGCGATTTTATCTATTTCATCTATGCATTAAGCACAATTGTCGGGGCGGAGTGGTTAAGGCGACAGACTCGAAATCTGTTGGGCCCTGCCCGCGTAGGTTCGAATCCCGCCGACAACGCCGATATTACTTTTGCAATTTCATATGGATATTCGGAAATGTGGCATTTTAACTATTTCATCTATGCATTAAGCACAGTTGTCGTGGCCGAGTGGTTAATGCGATACACTCGAAATCTGTTGGGCTCTGCCCGCGTAGGTTCGAATCCCGCCGACAACGCCGATATTACTTTTGCAATTTCATATGGATATTAAGAAATGTACCATTTTAACTATTTCATCTATGCATTAGGCATAGTTGTCGTGGCCGAGTGGTTAAGGCGACAGACTCGAAATCTGTTAGGCCCTGCCCGCGTAGGTTCGAATCCCGCCGACAACGCCGATATTACTTTTGCAATTTCATATGGATATTCGGAAATGTGCGATTTTATCTATTTCATCTATACATTAAGCACAGTTGTCGTGGCCGAGTGGTAAAGGCGACAGACTCGAAATCTGTTGGGCCCTGCCCGCGTAGGTTCGAATCTCGCCGACAACGCCGATATTACTTTGGCAATTTCATATGGATAATCGGAAAATTGCGATTTTATCTATTTCACCTATGCATTAAGCACAGTTGTCGTGGCGGAGTGGTTAAGGCGACAGACTCGAAATCTGTTGGGCCCTGCCCGCGTAGGTTCGAATCCCGCCGACAACGCCGATATTACTTTTGCAATTTCATATGGATATTCGGAAATGTGGCATTTTAACTGTTTCATCTATTCATTAAGCACAGTTGTCGTGGCCGAGTGGTTAAGGCGACAGACTCGAAATCTGTTGGGCTCTGCCCGAGTAGGTTCGAATCCCGCCGACAACGCCGATATTACTTTTGCAATTTCATATGGATATTAAGAAATGTACCATTTAACTATTTCATCTATGCATTAAGCACAGTTGTCGTGGCCGAGTGGTTATGGCGACAGACTCGAAATCTGTTGGGCCCTGCCCGTGTAGGTTCGAATCCCGCCGACAACGCCGATATTACTTTTGCAATTTCATATGGATATTCGGAAATGTGCGATTTTATCTATTTCATCTATGCATTAAGCACAGTTGTCGTGGCCGAGTGGTTAAGGCGACAGACTCGAAATCTGTTGGGCCCTGCCCGCGTAGGTTCGAATCTCGCCGACAACGCCGATATTACTTTGGCAATTTCATATGGATAATCGGAAAATTGCGATTTTATCTATTTCACCTATGCATTAAGCACAGTTGTCGTGGCGGAGTGGTTAAGGCGACAGACTCGAAATCTGTTGGGCCCTGCCCGCGTAGGTTCGAATCCCGCCGACAACGCCGATATTACTTTTGCAATTTCATATGGATATTCGGAAATGTGGCATTTTAACTGTTTCATCTATTCATTAAGCACAGTTGTCGTGGCCGAGTGGTTAAGGCGACAGACTCGAAATCTGTTGGGCTCTGCCCGAGTAGGTTCGAATCCCGCCGACAACGCCGATATTACTTTTGCAATTTCATATGGATATTAAGAAATGTACCATTTAACTATTTCATCTATGCATTAAGCACAGTTGTCGTGGCCGAGTGGTTATGGCGACAGACTCGAAATCTGTTGGGCCCTGCCCGTGTAGGTTCGAATCCCGCCGACAACGCCGATATTACTTTTGCAATTTCATATGGATATTCGGAAATGTGCGATTTTATCTATTTCATCTATGCAATAAGCACAATTGTCGTGGCCGAGTGGTTAAGGCGACAGACTCGAAATCTGTTGGGCCCTGCCCGCGTAGGTTCGAATCCCGCCGACAAAGCCGATATTACTTTTGCAATTTCATATGGATAATCGGAAAAGTGCGATTTTATCTATTTCATCTATGCATTAAGCACAGTTGTCGTGGCCGAGTGGTTAAGGCGACAGACTCAAAATCAGTTAGGCCATGCCCGCGTAGGTTCGAATCCCGCCGACAACGCCGATATTACTTTTGCAATTTCATATGGATATTCGGAAAAGTGCAATTTTATTTATTTCATCTATGCATTAAGCACAGTTGTCGTGGCCAAGTGGTTAAGGCGACAGACTCGAAATCTGTTGGGCCTTGCCCGCGTAGGTTCGAATCTCGCCGACAACGCCGATATTACTTTTGCAATTTCATATGGATAATCGGAAAAGTGCGATTTTATCTATTTCATCTATGCATTAAGCACAGTTGTCGTGGCGGAGTGGTTAAGGCGACAGACTCGAAATCTGTTGGGCCCTGCCCGCGTAGGTTCGAATCCCGCCGACAACGCCGATATTACTTTTGCAATTTCATATGGATATTCGGAAATGTGGCATTTTAACTATTTCATCTATGCATTAAGCACAGTTGTCGTGGCCGAGTGGTTAATGCGATACACTCGAAATCTGTTGGGCTCTGCCTGCGTAGGTTCGAATCCCGCCGACAACGCCGATATTACTTTTGCAATTTCATATGGATATTAAGAAATGTACCATTTTAACTATTTCATCTATGCATTAGGCATAGTTGTCGTGGACGAGTGGTTAAGGCGACAGACTCGAAATCTGTTAGGCCCTGCCCGCGTAGGTTCGAATCCCGCCGACAACGCCGATATTACTTTTGCAATTTCATATGGATATTCGGAAATGTGCGATTTTATCTATTTCATCTATACATTAAGCACAGTTGTCGTGGCCGAGTGGTTAAGGCGACAGACTCGAAATCTGTTGGGCCCTGCCCGCGTAGGTTCGAATCTTGCCGACAACGCCGATATTACTTTTGCAATTTCATATGGATAATCGGAAAAGTGCGATTTTATCTCTTTCATCTTTGCATTAAGCACAGTTGTCGTGTCGGAGTGGTTAAGGCGACAGACTCGAAATCTGTTGGGCCCTGCCCGCGTAGGCTCGAATCCCGCCGACAAGGCCGATATTACTTTTGCAATTTCATATGGATATTCGGAAATGTGGCATTTTAACTATTTCATCTATGCATTAAGCACAGTTGTCGTGGCCGAGTGGTTAAGGCGATAGACTCGAAATCTGTTGGGCTCTGCCCGCGTAGGTTCGAATCCCGCCGACAACGCCGATATTACTTTTGCAATTTCATATGGATATTCGGAAATGTGGCATTTTAACTATTTCATCTATGCATTAAGCACAGTTGTCGTGGCCGCGTGGTTAATGCGATACACTCGAAATCTGTTGGGCTCTGCCCGCGTAGGTTCGAATCCCGCCGACAACGCCGATATTACTTTTGCAATTTCATATGGATATTAAGAAATGTACCATTTTAACTATTTCATCTATGCATTAGGCATAGTTGTCGTGGCCGAGTGGTTAAGGCGACAGACTCGAAATCTGTTAGGCCCTGCCCGCGTAGGTTCGAATCCCGCCGACAACGCCGATATTACTTTTGCAATTTCATATGGATTTTCGGAAATGTGCGATTTTATCTATTTCATCTATACATTAAGCACAGTTGTCGTGGCCGAGTGGTTAAGGCGACAGACTCGAAATCTGTTGGGCCCTGCCCGCGTAGGTTCGAATCTTGCCGACAACGCCGATATTACTTTTGCAATTTCATATGGATAATCGGAAAAGTGCGATTTTATCTCTTTCATCTATGCATTAAGCACAGTTGTCGTGGCGGAGTGGTTAAGGCGACAGACTCGAAATCAGTTGGGCCCTGCCCGCGTAGGTTCGAATCCCGCCGACAACACCGATATTACTTTTGCAATTTCATATGGATATTCGGAAATGTGGAATTTTAACTATTTCATCTATGCATTAAGCACAGTTGTCGTGGCCGAGTGGTTAAGGCGATAGACTCGAAATCTGTTGGGCTCTGCCCGCGTAGGTTCGAATCCCGCCGACAACGCCGATATTACTTTTGCAATTTCATATGGATATTGCATATGCATATTCAAATGGATATGAAAGCAAAGGGTGGGTGGGGGGAACTCATAGTGCAGTGGAAAAATCGGAGAACGTCGATCGACAAGCTGCAGGTTCAAACCAGCGAGCCGCAGAGCGACGAGCCAACAACCGTTTGATGACCATAGACTCACGTCTAGGCCACCAGCTGGCTAGACTCACGTCACGTCAATCCTGTGTATTTAGGAAGCTGCCGGAAGCTGTAAAAAAATTTGCAAAAGTTGCAAAAACTTGCCCTACTAATCACCTAATCCTAATCCTAATCACTTACCTTATATAATATATATAGATATCTATATATAGATATAGTCATAAGTATAACTAAAATTTATGAATTTCTTCACGTTTAAGGGGTCACTTCCCAATAAAACGACAATTTTGTGCCGGCAACACTGTGATTGTGACCGTGTCGCACTCAATGCGTCATATTAAAAAAAGTAAAAATTTTCCTGTCCATTGCGCGTGTGACGTCGATGTGGAGTAGTTCGTCGTTGCTTTGACAACAGCTGGATCCAGGTCTAGGCTAAGTTGTAAATTTTGTGTGGGTTTGAATTTTTGTTTTTTTGGAGTATTTGTCATAAAAGGGTTAAGCTAAAAACTTGTTGTAAAGTTTAGGCAATTGTTATAGAAAACTGAGTACATGGATTTTGTCCAAATTAAGACTGTAGACAGACATAACCTAGGTCTTGTTGCAAGCCAAAATTCAGGGTAGGTTTATGAAGTAGTTTTGCGTTGGTAGCTTCTTGATTTAATGTACTTTGCATTGAAAAGCCTATCTCTTTGAATTGGGACATGACCCCTGCAGCTTGTCGATCGACGTTCTCCGATTTTTCCACTGCACTATGAGTTCCCCCCACCCACCCTTTGCTTTCATATCCATTTGAATATGCATATGCATTATCCATATGAAATTGCAAAAGTAATATCGGCGTTGTCGGCGGGATTCGAACCTACGCGGGCAGAGCCCAACAGATTTCAAGTCTATCGCCTTAACCACTCGGCCACGACAACTGTGCTTAATGCATAGATGAAATAGTTAAAATTCCACATTTCCGAATATCCATATGAAATTGCAAAAGTAATATCGGCGTTGTCGGCGGGATTCGAACCTACGCGGGCAGGGCCCAACAGATTTCGAGTCTGTCGCCTTAACCACTCCGCCACGACAACTGTGCTTAATGCATAGATGAAAGAGATAAAATCGCACTTTTCCGATTATCCATATGAAATTGCAAAAGTAATATCGGCGTTGTCGGCAAGATTCGAACCTACGCGGGCAGGGCCCAACAGATTTCGAGTCTGTCGCCTTAACCACTCGGCCACGACAACTGTGCTTAATGTATAGATGAAATAGATAAAATCGCACATTTCCGAAAATCCATATGAAATTGCAAAAGTAATATCGGCGTTGTCGGCGGGATTCGAACCTACGCGGGCAGGGCCTAACAGATTTCGAGTCTGTCGCCTTAACCACTCGGCCACGACAACTATGCCTAATGCATAGATGAAATAGTTAAAATGGTACATTTCTTAATATCCATATGAAATTGCAAAAGTAATATCGGCGTTGTCGGCGGGATTCGAACCTACGCGGGCAGAGCCCAACAGATTTCGAGTGTATCGCATTAACCACTCGGCCACGACAACTGTGCTTAATGCATAGATGAAATAGTTAAAATGCCACATTTCCGAATATCCATATGAAATTGCAAAAGTAATATCGGCGTTGTCGGCGGGATTCGAACCTACGCGGGCAGAGCCCAACAGATTTCGAGTCTATCGCCTTAACCACTCGGCCACGACAACTGTGCTTAATGCATAGATGAAATAGTTAAAATGCCACATTTCCGAATATCCATATGAAATTGCAAAAGTGATATCGGCCTTGTCGGCGGGATTCGAACCTACGCGGGCAGGGCCCAACAGATTTCGAGTCTGTCGCCTTAACCACTCCGCCACGACAACTGTGCTTAATGCATAGATGAAAGAGATAAAATCGCACTTTTCCGATTATCCATATGAAATTGCAAAAGTAATATCGGCGTTGTCGGCAAGATTCGAACCTACGCGGGCAGGGCCCAACAGATTTCGAGTCTGTCGCCTTAACCACTCGGCCACGACAACTGTGCTTAATGTATAGATGAAATAGATAAAATCGCACATTTCCGAATATCCATATGAAATTGCAAAAGTAATATCGGCGTTGTCGGCGGGATTCGAACCTACTCGGGCAGAGCCCAACAGATTTCGAGTCTGTCGCCTTAACCACTCGGCCACGACAACTGTGCTTAATGAATAGATGAAACAGTTAAAATGCCACATTTCCGAATATCCATATGAAATTGCAAAAGTAATATCGGCGTTGTCGGCGGGATTCGAACCTACGCGGGCAGGGCCCAACAGATTTCGAGTCTGTCGCCTTAACCACTCCGCCACGACAACTGTGCTTAATGCATAGATGAAAGAGATAAAATCGCACTTTTCCGATTATCCATATGAAATTGCAAAAGTAATATCGGCGTTGTCGGCAAGATTCGAACCTACGCGGGCAGGGCCCAACAGATTTCGAGTCTGTCGCCTTAACCACTCGGCCACGACAACTGTGCTTAATGTATAGATGAAATAGATAAAATCGCACATTTCCGAATATCCATATGAAATTGCAAAAGTAATATCGGCGTTGTCGGCGGGATTCGAACCTACGCGGGCAGGGCCTAACAGATTTCGAGTCTGTCGCCTTAACCACTCGGCCACGACAACTATGCCTAATGCATAGATGAAATAGTTAAAATGGTACATTTCTTAATATTCATATGAAATTGCAAAAGTAATATCGGCGTTGTCGGCGGGATTCGAACCTACGCGGGCAGAGCCCAACAGATTTCGAGTGTATCGCATTAACCACTCGGCCACGACAACTGTGCTTAATGCATAGATGAAATAGTTAAATGGTACATTTCTTAATATCCATATGAAATTGCAAAAGTAATATCGGCGTTGTCGGCGGGATTCGAACCTACTCGGGCAGAGCCCAACAGATTTCGAGTCTGTCGCCTTAACCACTCGGCCACGACAACTGTGCTTAATGAATAGATGAAACAGTTAAAATGCCACATTTCCGAATATCCATATGAAATTGCAAAAGTAATATCGGCGTTGTCGGCGGGATTCGAACCTACGCGGGCAGGGCCCAACAGATTTCGAGTCTGTCGCCTTAACCACTCCGCCACGACAACTGTGCTTAATGCATAGGTGAAATAGATAAAATCGCAATTTTCCGATTACACTGGACAACAATTTACAACTTATTTTTTATTCCTCGCTCATTTCAAGTTTACCTAGACTAATTTTGCAATGCTGAATCCAAATCTGGTCTTAGATTTTTTCTAACACGTCACGTTTTTGAGATATGATATATGCTCACGACAACCCATAACTGTGATTTTGGCTAATTTTGGCTGAGCGGAACAAAACATTACATGTAATCAACCCAGTAGTTTCTATTGAAAATAACAGCATTATCATACTGCACAATTTAACACAACCCAGGATAATTAAATCAGACAAAAATAACATTATATTCCCTCAAAAGTGCTTTATACACTTGCTCTTTCGAGTATGTTCAGTGTCAGTTTCACGCTGAAGAAACCAGCAGTAGTCCCCCATCATGTTTGGGTTAAATCGACCTCTATACCGCGATTCCATCACAGAGATGTCTTGGTGAAATCTTTCCCCATGCTCGTCGCTCACATCACCCAGGTTTGGCGGGAAAAATTCCAAGTGTGAATGAAGAAAATGCAGTTTAACCGACATTCTGCAGCCCATTTCGCGGTATGATTCCAGCAAATTGTCCACTAGTTCCGAGTAATTTTCTGCCCTGTACTTCCCAAGAAAATTTTGTACAATCTGTACAAATGCATTCCAGGCTTTTAATTCAATTGAATTAAGCTTGAATGGAAATACTGGGTCACGGATCAAATCACGTATTTGGGGGCCAACAAATATTCCAGCTCTCAGTTTAGCATCACTTAGTATTGCACCAAATTTTTCTTTTATATGCAGGAATCCATCTCCATTGAAATCCATTGCCTTCACAAATTGTTTGATCAGGCCCAGTTTAATGTGAAGTGGTGGCAAGTACACTTTGCTCGGATCAATTAGGGGTTGGCACTTAACATTATATCTTCCAACAATGTAGTCCGTTCTCATTGGCCATTCAGTTGTGTCATAGTGGTTTGCATCGTCTCGACTGTCCCACAAACAGAGAAAGCACATATGCTTGGTGTAACCCAACTGCAATCCGAGCAAAAGTGACACAACTTTAAGGTCTCCACATATGTTCCAGTTATAAGCCCGGTAGTTAATGACCCGTAGGATGGTTTCCATAGACTCGTACGTCTCCTTCAAATCGACAGCATGAGCAATAGGGACAGAAGGCTTTTCATTCCCATTGTGCAGTAGGACAGCTTTCAAACTAGCTTTGCTAGAATCAATGAACAGTCTCCACTCAGTGCTAATGTGTTGGTGGCCAAGCTCATACATGAGTGAATCAACATCAGTGCAAAAACACACAGAGTCTTCGATTTTACCCCCCCCCCCCCCCCCTCTATAGTCATGGCCAAGAACATTCAAGAATGCATTAATTGTGAAAAGATAGAACATTGCATTTACAAAATAATGTCAATATTAATCTTACATAACATGCATTGTGACATAATATGACCAACAATTCGCTGGGAAAGAAAATTGCACAATACCTTGTACTGTAGAACCTCATAATATAGTGCCAATCAATGCAAAATCCGAATTTCGTGAATTTTCATATCTTGAAAACCTGACGTGATAGACCAATTCTGATTTCAGATTTGGAATCAGCGTCCCAAAGTTAGTCTAGGCAGTTTATTTTTATTTGAGGAATAATTTTGCTGTTGTCCAGTGTTATCCATATGAAATTGCCAAAGTAATATCGGCGTTGTCGGCGAGATTCGAACCTACGCGGGCAGGGCCCAACAGATTTCGAGTCTGTCGCCATAACCACTCGGCCACGACAACTGTGCTTAATGTATAGATGAAATAGATAAAATCGCACATTTCCGAATATCCATATGAAATTGCAAAAGTAATATCGGCGTTGTCGGCGGGATTCGAACCTACTCGGGCAGGGCCCAACAGATTTCGAGTCTGTCGCCTTAACCACTCGGCCACGACAACTGTGCTTAATGAATAGATGAAACAGTTAAAATGCCACATTTCCGAATATCCATATGAAATTGCAAAAGTAATATCGGCGTTGTCGGCGGGATTCGAACCTACGCGGGCAGGGCCCAACAGATTTCGAGTCTGTCGCCTTAACCACTCCGCCACGACAACTGTGCTTAATGCATAGATGAAAGAGATAAAATCGCACTTTTCCGATTATCCATATGAAATTGCCAAAGTAATATCGGCGTTGTCGGCGAGATTCGAACCTACGCGGGCAGGGCCCAACAGATTTCGAGTCTGTCGCCTTAACCACTCGGCCACGACAACTGTGCTTAATGTATAGATGAAATAGATAAAATCGCACATTTCCGAATATCCATATGAAATTGCAAAAGTAATATCGGCGTTGTCGGAAGGATTCGAACCTACGCGGGCATGGCCTAACTGATTTCGAGTCTGTCGCCTTAACCACTCGGCCACGACAACTGTGCTTAATGCATAGATGAAATAGATAAAATCGCACTTTTCCGAATATCCATATGAAATTGCAAAAGTAATATCGGCGTTGTCGGCGGGATTCGAACCTACGCGGGCAGGGCCCAACAGATTTCGAGTCTGTCGCCATAACCACTCGGCCACGACAACTGTGCTTAATGTATAGATGAAATAGATAAAATCGCACATTTCCGAATATCCATATGAAATTGCAAAAGTAATATCGGCGTTGTCGGCGGGATTCGAACCTACGCGGGCAGGGCCCAACAGATTTCGAGTCTGTCGCCTTAACCACTCGGCCACGACAACTGTGCTTAATGCATAGATGAAATAGATAAAATCGCACATTTCCGAATATCCATATGAAATTGCAAAAGTAATATCGGCGTTGTCGGCAGGATTCGAACCTACGCGGGCAGGGCCCAACAGATTTCGAGTCTGTCGCCTTAACCACTCGGCCACGACAACTGTGCTTAATGCATAGATGAAATAGATAAAATCGCACTTTTCTCGAATCACTAGATAGATTCCACCATGTCGGTGTTTCCGTAATCTTCTCCTGACTTTCAAATCTGACAAGATGAAAATGTAGCCAGCGTAGTCTAGATGAAAATCAAGCTAGCGTAGTCTAGATGAAAATCAAGCTAGCGTAGTCTAGATGAAAATCTAGCTAGCGTAGTCTAGATGAAAATCAAGCTAGCGTCGTCTAGATGAAAATCAAGCTAGCGTAGTCTAGATGAAAATCAAGCTAGCGTAGTCTAGATGAAAATCAAGCTAGCGTAGTCTAGATGAAAATCTAGCTAGCATAGTCTAGATGAAAATCTAGCTAGCGTAGTCTAGATGAAAATCAAGCTAGCGTAGTCTAGATGAAAATCAAGCTAGCGTAGCCTAGATGAAAATCAAGCTAGCGTAGTCTAGATGAAAACCAAGCTAGCGTAGTTTAGATGAAAACCAAGCTAGCGTAGTCTAGATGAAAATCTAACTAGCGTAGTCTAGATGAAAATCTAGCTAGCGTAGTCTAGATGAAAATTTAGCTAGCGTAGTCTAGATGAAAATCTAGCTATGGTAGTCTAGATGAAAATCAAGCCAGCGTAGTCTAAATGAAAATTCAAGCTAGCGTAGTCTAGAAGAAAATCAAGCAAGTGTAGTCTAGATGAAAATCTAGCAAGCGTAGTCTAGATGAAAATCAAGCTAGCGTAGTCTAGATGAAAATCAAGCTAGCGTAGTCTAGATGAAAATCTAGCAAGCGTAGTCTAGATGAAAATCAAGTTAGTGTAGTCTACATGAAAATCAAGCTAGCGTAGTCTAGATGAAAATCAAGCTAGCGTAGTTTAGATGAAAATCAAGCTGATTTCGAGACCTAGCTACGCCTACGTCTCTGTAGTGTATTAACTATAAGCTAGTTCCAACTAAATTTTAAGTACTAAAGTAAACTTCTGTTATTTGCTTAAGCAAGCACTACAGAGACGTAGGCGTAGCTAGGTCTCGAAATCAGCTTGATTTTCATCTAGACTACGCTAGCTTGATTTTCATCTAGACTACGCTAGCTAGATTTTCATGTAGACTACACTAACTTGATTTTCATCTAGACTACGCTTGCTAGATTTTCATCTAGACTACGCTAGCTTGATTTTCATCTAGACTACGCTAGCTTGATTTTCATCTAGACTACGCTTGCTAGATTTTCATCTAGACTACACTTGCTTGATTTTCTTCTAGACTACGCTAGCTTGAATTTTCATTTAGACTACGCTGGCTTGATTTTCATCTAGACTACCCTAGCTAGATTTTCATCTAGACTACGCTAGCTAAATTTTCATCTAGACTACGCTAGCTAGATTTTCATCTAGACTACGCTAGCTTGGTTTTCATCTAAACTACGCTAGCTTGGTTTTCATCTAGACTACGCTAGCTTGATTTTCATCTAGGCTACGCTAGCTTGATTTTCATCTAGACTACGCTAGCTTGATTTTCATCTAGACTACGCTAGCTAGATTTTCATCTAGACTACGCTAGCTAGATTTTCATCTAGACTACGCTAGCTTGATTTTCATCTAGACTACGCTAGCTTGATTTTCATCTAGACTACGCTAGCTTGATTTTCATCTAGACGACGCTAGCTTGATTTTCATCTAGACTACGCTAGCTAGATTTTCATCTAGACTACGCTAGCTTGATTTTCATCTAGACTACGCTAGCTTGATTTTCATCTAGACTACGCTGGCTACATTTTCATCTTGTCAGATTTGAAAGTCAGGAGAAGATTACGGAAACACCGACATGGTGGAATCTATCTAGTGATTCGAGAAAAGTGCGATTTTATCTATTTCATCTATGCATTAAGCACAGTTGTCGTGGCCGAGTGGTTAAGGCGACAGACTCGAAATCTGTTGGGCCCTGCCCGCGTAGGTTCGAATCCTGCCGACAACGCCGATATTACTTTTGCAATTTCATATGGATATTCGGAAATGTGCGATTTTATCTATTTCATCTATGCATTAAGCAAAGTTGTCGTGGCCGAGTGGTTAAGGCGACAGACTCGAAATCTGTTGGGCCCTGCCCGCGTAGGTTCGAATCCTTCCGACAACGCCGATATTACTTTTGCAATTTCATATGGATATTCGGAAATGTGCGATTTTATCTATTTCATCTATGCATTAAGCACAGTTGTCGTGGCCGAGTGGTTATGGCGACAGACTCGAAATCTGTTGGGCCCTGCCCGCGTAGGTTCGAATCCCGCCGACAACGCCGATATTACTTTTGCAATTTCATATGGATATTCGGAAAAGTGCAATTTTATTTATTTCATCTATGCATTAAGCACAGTTGTCGTGGCCAAGTGGTTAAGGCGACAGACTCGAAATCTGTTGGGCCTTGCCCGCGTAGGTTCGAATCTCGCCGACAACGCCGATATTACTTTTGCAATTTCATATGGATAATCGGAAAAGTGCGATTTTATCTATTTCATCTATGCATTAAGCACAATTGTCGGGGCGGAGTGGTTAAGGCGACAGACTCGAAATCTGTTGGGCCCTGCCCGCGTAGGTTCGAATCCCGCCGACAACGCCGATATTACTTTTGCAATTTCATATGGATATTCGGAAATGTGGCATTTTAACTATTTCATCTATGCATTAAGCACAGTTGTCGTGGCCGAGTGGTTAATGCGATACACTCGAAATCTGTTGGGCTCTGCCCGCGTAGGTTCGAATCCCGCCGACAACGCCGATATTACTTTTGCAATTTCATATGGATATTAAGAAATGTACCATTTTAACTATTTCATCTATGCATTAGGCATAGTTGTCGTGGCCGAGTGGTTAAGGCGACAGACTCGAAATCTGTTAGGCCCTGCCCGCGTAGGTTCGAATCCCGCCGACAACGCCGATATTACTTTTGCAATTTCATATGGATATTCGGAAATGTGCGATTTTATCTATTTCATCTATACATTAAGCACAGTTGTCGTGGCCGAGTGGTAAAGGCGACAGACTCGAAATCTGTTGGGCCCTGCCCGCGTAGGTTCGAATCTTGCCGACAACGCCGATATTACTTTTGCAATTTCATATGGATAATCGAAAAAGTGCGATTTTATCTCTTTCATCTATGCATTAAGCACAGTTGTCGTGGCGGAGTGGTTAAGGCGACAGACTCGAAATCAGTTAGGCCATGCCCGCGTAGGTTCGAATCCTTCCGACAACGCCGATATTACTTTTGCAATTTCATATGGATATTCGGAAATGTGCGATTTTATCTATTTCATCTATACATTAAGCACAGTTGTCGTGGCCGAGTGGTTAAGGCGACAGACTCGAAATCTGTTGGGCCCTGCCCGCGTAGGTTCGAATCTCGCCGACAACGCCGATATTACTTTGGCAATTTCATATGGATAATCGGAAAATTGCGATTTTATCTATTTCACCTATGCATTAAGCACAGTTGTCGTGGCGGAGTGGTTAAGGCGACAGACTCGAAATCTGTTGGGCCCTGCCCGCGTAGGTTCGAATCCCGCCGACAACGCCGATATTACTTTTGCAATTTCATATGGATATTCGGAAATGTGGCATTTTAACTGTTTCATCTATTCATTAAGCACAGTTGTCGTGGCCGAGTGGTTAAGGCGACAGACTCGAAATCTGTTGGGCTCTGCCCGAGTAGGTTCGAATCCCGCCGACAACGCCGATATTACTTTTGCAATTTCATATGGATATTAAGAAATGTACCATTTAACTATTTCATCTATGCATTAAGCACAGTTGTCGTGGCCGAGTGGTTATGGCGACAGACTCGAAATCTGTTGGGCCCTGCCCGTGTAGGTTCGAATCCCGCCGACAACGCCGATATTACTTTTGCAATTTCATATGGATATTCGGAAATGTGCGATTTTATCTATTTCATCTATGCATTAAGCACAGTTGTCGTGGCCGAGTGGTTAAGGCGACAGACTCGAAATCTGTTGGGCCCTGCCCGCGTAGGTTCGAATCTCGCCGACAACGCCGATATTACTTTGGCAATTTCATATGGATAATCGGAAAATTGCGATTTTATCTATTTCACCTATGCATTAAGCACAGTTGTCGTGGCGGAGTGGTTAAGGCGACAGACTCGAAATCTGTTGGGCCCTGCCCGCGTAGGTTCGAATCCCGCCGACAACGCCGATATTACTTTTGCAATTTCATATGGATATTCGGAAATGTGGCATTTTAACTGTTTCATCTATTCATTAAGCACAGTTGTCGTGGCCGAGTGGTTAAGGCGACAGACTCGAAATCTGTTGGGCTCTGCCCGAGTAGGTTCGAATCCCGCCGACAACGCCGATATTACTTTTGCAATTTCATATGGATATTAAGAAATGTACCATTTAACTATTTCATCTATGCATTAAGCACAGTTGTCGTGGCCGAGTGGTTATGGCGACAGACTCGAAATCTGTTGGGCCCTGCCCGTGTAGGTTCGAATCCCGCCGACAACGCCGATATTACTTTTGCAATTTCATATGGATATTCGGAAATGTGCGATTTTATCTATTTCATCTATGCAATAAGCACAATTGTCGTGGCCGAGTGGTTAAGGCGACAGACTCGAAATCTGTTGGGCCCTGCCCGCGTAGGTTCGAATCCCGCCGACAAAGCCGATATTACTTTTGCAATTTCATATGGATAATCGGAAAAGTGCGATTTTATCTATTTCATCTATGCATTAAGCACAGTTGTCGTGGCCGAGTGGTTAAGGCGACAGACTCAAAATCAGTTAGGCCATGCCCGCGTAGGTTCGAATCCCGCCGACAACGCCGATATTACTTTTGCAATTTCATATGGATATTCGGAAAAGTGCAATTTTATTTATTTCATCTATGCATTAAGCACAGTTGTCGTGGCCAAGTGGTTAAGGCGACAGACTCGAAATCTGTTGGGCCTTGCCCGCGTAGGTTCGAATCTCGCCGACAACGCCGATATTACTTTTGCAATTTCATATGGATAATCGGAAAAGTGCGATTTTATCTATTTCATCTATGCATTAAGCACAGTTGTCGTGGCGGAGTGGTTAAGGCGACAGACTCGAAATCTGTTGGGCCCTGCCCGCGTAGGTTCGAATCCCGCCGACAACGCCGATATTACTTTTGCAATTTCATATGGATATTCGGAAATGTGGCATTTTAACTATTTCATCTATGCATTAAGCACAGTTGTCGTGGCCGAGTGGTTAATGCGATACACTCGAAATCTGTTGGGCTCTGCCCGCGTAGGTTCGAATCCCGCCGACAACGCCGATATTACTTTTGCAATTTCATATGGATATTAAGAAATGTACCATTTTAACTATTTCATCTATGCATTAGGCATAGTTGTCGTGGACGAGTGGTTAAGGCGACAGACTCGAAATCTGTTAGGCCCTGCCCGCGTAGGTTCGAATCCCGCCGACAACGCCGATATTACTTTTGCAATTTCATATGGATATTCGGAAATGTGCGATTTTATCTATTTCATCTATACATTAAGCACAGTTGTCGTGGCCGAGTGGTTAAGGCGACAGACTCGAAATCTGTTGGGCCCTGCCCGCGTAGGTTCGAATCTTGCCGACAACGCCGATATTACTTTTGCAATTTCATATGGATAATCGGAAAAGTGCGATTTTATCTCTTTCATCTTTGCATTAAGCACAGTTGTCGTGTCGGAGTGGTTAAGGCGACAGACTCGAAATCTGTTGGGCCCTGCCCGCGTAGGCTCGAATCCCGCCGACAAGGCCGATATTACTTTTGCAATTTCATATGGATATTCGGAAATGTGGCATTTTAACTATTTCATCTATGCATTAAGCACAGTTGTCGTGGCCGAGTGGTTAAGGCGATAGACTCGAAATCTGTTGGGCTCTGCCCGCGTAGGTTCGAATCCCGCCGACAACGCCGATATTACTTTTGCAATTTCATATGGATATTCGGAAATGTGGCATTTTAACTATTTCATCTATGCATTAAGCACAGTTGTCGTGGCCGCGTGGTTAATGCGATACACTCGAAATCTGTTGGGCTCTGCCCGCGTAGGTTCGAATCCCGCCGACAACGCCGATATTACTTTTGCAATTTCATATGGATATTAAGAAATGTACCATTTTAACTATTTCATCTATGCATTAGGCATAGTTGTCGTGGCCGAGTGGTTAAGGCGACAGACTCGAAATCTGTTAGGCCCTGCCCGCGTAGGTTCGAATCCCGCCGACAACGCCGATATTACTTTTGCAATTTCATATGGATTTTCGGAAATGTGCGATTTTATCTATTTCATCTATACATTAAGCACAGTTGTCGTGGCCGAGTGGTTAAGGCGACAGACTCGAAATCTGTTGGGCCCTGCCCGCGTAGGTTCGAATCTTGCCGACAACGCCGATATTACTTTTGCAATTTCATATGGATAATCGGAAAAGTGCGATTTTATCTCTTTCATCTATGCATTAAGCACAGTTGTCGTGGCGGAGTGGTTAAGGCGACAGACTCGAAATCAGTTGGGCCCTGCCCGCGTAGGTTCGAATCCCGCCGACAACACCGATATTACTTTTGCAATTTCATATGGATATTCGGAAATGTGGAATTTTAACTATTTCATCTATGCATTAAGCACAGTTGTCGTGGCCGAGTGGTTAAGGCGATAGACTCGAAATCTGTTGGGCTCTGCCCGCGTAGGTTCGAATCCCGCCGACAACGCCGATATTACTTTTGCAATTTCATATGGATATTGCATATGCATATTCAAATGGATATGAAAGCAAAGGGTGGGTGGGGGGAACTCATAGTGCAGTGGAAAAATCGGAGAACGTCGATCGACAAGCTGCAGGTTCAAACCAGCGAGCCGCAGAGCGACGAGCCAACAACCGTTTGATGACCATAGACTCACGTCTAGGCCACCAGCTGGCTAGACTCACGTCACGTCAATCCTGTGTATTTAGGAAGCTGCCGGAAGCTGTAAAAAAATTTGCAAAAGTTGCAAAAACTTGCCCTACTAATCACCTAATCCTAATCCTAATCACTTACCTTATATAATATATATAGATATCTATATATAGATATAGTCATAAGTATAACTAAAATTTATGAATTTCTTCACGTTTAAGGGGTCACTTCCCAATAAAACGACAATTTTGTGCCGGCAACACTGTGATTGTGACCGTGTCGCACTCAATGCGTCATATTAAAAAAAGTAAAAATTTTCCTGTCCATTGCGCGTGTGACGTCGATGTGGAGTAGTTCGTCGTTGCTTTGACAACAGCTGGATCCAGGTCTAGGCTAAGTTGTAAATTTTGTGTGGGTTTGAATTTTTGTTTTTTTGGAGTATTTGTCATAAAAGGGTTAAGCTAAAAACTTGTTGTAAAGTTTAGGCAATTGTTATAGAAAACTGAGTACATGGATTTTGTCCAAATTAAGACTGTAGACAGACATAACCTAGGTCTTGTTGCAAGCCAAAATTCAGGGTAGGTTTATGAAGTAGTTTTGCGTTGGTAGCTTCTTGATTTAATGTACTTTGCATTGAAAAGCCTATCTCTTTGAATTGGGACATGACCCCTGCAGCTTGTCGATCGACGTTCTCCGATTTTTCCACTGCACTATGAGTTCCCCCCACCCACCCTTTGCTTTCATATCCATTTGAATATGCATATGCATTATCCATATGAAATTGCAAAAGTAATATCGGCGTTGTCGGCGGGATTCGAACCTACGCGGGCAGAGCCCAACAGATTTCAAGTCTATCGCCTTAACCACTCGGCCACGACAACTGTGCTTAATGCATAGATGAAATAGTTAAAATTCCACATTTCCGAATATCCATATGAAATTGCAAAAGTAATATCGGCGTTGTCGGCGGGATTCGAACCTACGCGGGCAGGGCCCAACAGATTTCGAGTCTGTCGCCTTAACCACTCCGCCACGACAACTGTGCTTAATGCATAGATGAAAGAGATAAAATCGCACTTTTCCGATTATCCATATGAAATTGCAAAAGTAATATCGGCGTTGTCGGCAAGATTCGAACCTACGCGGGCAGGGCCCAACAGATTTCGAGTCTGTCGCCTTAACCACTCGGCCACGACAACTGTGCTTAATGTATAGATGAAATAGATAAAATCGCACATTTCCGAAAATCCATATGAAATTGCAAAAGTAATATCGGCGTTGTCGGCGGGATTCGAACCTACGCGGGCAGGGCCTAACAGATTTCGAGTCTGTCGCCTTAACCACTCGGCCACGACAACTATGCCTAATGCATAGATGAAATAGTTAAAATGGTACATTTCTTAATATCCATATGAAATTGCAAAAGTAATATCGGCGTTGTCGGCGGGATTCGAACCTACGCGGGCAGAGCCCAACAGATTTCGAGTGTATCGCATTAACCACTCGGCCACGACAACTGTGCTTAATGCATAGATGAAATAGTTAAAATGCCACATTTCCGAATATCCATATGAAATTGCAAAAGTAATATCGGCGTTGTCGGCGGGATTCGAACCTACGCGGGCAGAGCCCAACAGATTTCGAGTCTATCGCCTTAACCACTCGGCCACGACAACTGTGCTTAATGCATAGATGAAATAGTTAAAATGCCACATTTCCGAATATCCATATGAAATTGCAAAAGTAATATCGGCCTTGTCGGCGGGATTCGAACCTACGCGGGCAGGGCCCAACAGATTTCGAGTCTGTCGCCTTAACCACTCCGCCACGACAACTGTGCTTAATGCATAGATGAAAGAGATAAAATCGCACTTTTCCGATTATCCATATGAAATTGCAAAAGTAATATCGGCGTTGTCGGCAAGATTCGAACCTACGCGGGCAGGGCCCAACAGATTTCGAGTCTGTCGCCTTAACCACTCGGCCACGACAACTGTGCTTAATGTATAGATGAAATAGATAAAATCGCACATTTCCGAATATCCATATGAAATTGCAAAAGTAATATCGGCGTTGTCGGCGGGATTCGAACCTACTCGGGCAGAGCCCAACAGATTTCGAGTCTGTCGCCTTAACCACTCGGCCACGACAACTGTGCTTAATGAATAGATGAAACAGTTAAAATGCCACATTTCCGAATATCCATATGAAATTGCAAAAGTAATATCGGCGTTGTCGGCGGGATTCGAACCTACGCGGGCAGGGCCCAACAGATTTCGAGTCTGTCGCCTTAACCACTCCGCCACGACAACTGTGCTTAATGCATAGATGAAAGAGATAAAATCGCACTTTTCCGATTATCCATATGAAATTGCAAAAGTAATATCGGCGTTGTCGGCAAGATTCGAACCTACGCGGGCAGGGCCCAACAGATTTCGAGTCTGTCGCCTTAACCACTCGGCCACGACAACTGTGCTTAATGTATAGATGAAATAGATAAAATCGCACATTTCCGAATATCCATATGAAATTGCAAAAGTAATATCGGCGTTGTCGGCGGGATTCGAACCTACGCGGGCAGGGCCTAACAGATTTCGAGTCTGTCGCCTTAACCACTCGGCCACGACAACTATGCCTAATGCATAGATGAAATAGTTAAAATGGTACATTTCTTAATATTCATATGAAATTGCAAAAGTAATATCGGCGTTGTCGGCGGGATTCGAACCTACGCGGGCAGAGCCCAACAGATTTCGAGTGTATCGCATTAACCACTCGGCCACGACAACTGTGCTTAATGCATAGATGAAATAGTTAAATGGTACATTTCTTAATATCCATATGAAATTGCAAAAGTAATATCGGCGTTGTCGGCGGGATTCGAACCTACTCGGGCAGAGCCCAACAGATTTCGAGTCTGTCGCCTTAACCACTCGGCCACGACAACTGTGCTTAATGAATAGATGAAACAGTTAAAATGCCACATTTCCGAATATCCATATGAAATTGCAAAAGTAATATCGGCGTTGTCGGCGGGATTCGAACCTACGCGGGCAGGGCCCAACAGATTTCGAGTCTGTCGCCTTAACCACTCCGCCACGACAACTGTGCTTAATGCATAGGTGAAATAGATAAAATCGCAATTTTCCGATTACACTGGACAACAATTTACAACTTATTTTTTATTCCTCGCTCATTTCAAGTTTACCTAGACTAATTTTGCAATGCTGAATCCAAATCTGGTCTTAGATTTTTTCTAACACGTCACGTTTTTGAGATATGATATATGCTCACGACAACCCATAACTGTGATTTTGGCTAATTTTGGCTGAGCGGAACAAAACATTACATGTAATCAACCCAGTAGTTTCTATTGAAAATAACAGCATTATCATACTGCACAATTTAACACAACCCAGGATAATTAAATCAGACAAAAATAACATTATATTCCCTCAAAAGTGCTTTATACACTTGCTCTTTCGAGTATGTTCAGTGTCAGTTTCACGCTGAAGAAACCAGCAGTAGTCCCCCATCATGTTTGGGTTAAATCGACCTCTATACCGCGATTCCATCACAGAGATGTCTTGGTGAAATCTTTCCCCATGCTCGTCGCTCACATCACCCAGGTTTGGCGGGAAAAATTCCAAGTGTGAATGAAGAAAATGCAGTTTAACCGACATTCTGCAGCCCATTTCGCGGTATGATTCCAGCAAATTGTCCACTAGTTCCGAGTAATTTTCTGCCCTGTACTTCCCAAGAAAATTTTGTACAATCTGTACAAATGCATTCCAGGCTTTTAATTCAATTGAATTAAGCTTGAATGGAAATACTGGGTCACGGATCAAATCACGTATTTGGGGGCCAACAAATATTCCAGCTCTCAGTTTAGCATCACTTAGTATTGCACCAAATTTTTCTTTTATATGCAGGAATCCATCTCCATTGAAATCCATTGCCTTCACAAATTGTTTGATCAGGCCCAGTTTAATGTGAAGTGGTGGCAAGTACACTTTGCTCGGATCAATTAGGGGTTGGCACTTAACATTATATCTTCCAACAATGTAGTCCGTTCTCATTGGCCATTCAGTTGTGTCATAGTGGTTTGCATCGTCTCGACTGTCCCACAAACAGAGAAAGCACATATGCTTGGTGTAACCCAACTGCAATCCGAGCAAAAGTGACACAACTTTAAGGTCTCCACATATGTTCCAGTTATAAGCCCGGTAGTTAATGACCCGTAGGATGGTTTCCATAGACTCGTACGTCTCCTTCAAATCGACAGCATGAGCAATAGGGACAGAAGGCTTTTCATTCCCATTGTGCAGTAGGACAGCTTTCAAACTAGCTTTGCTAGAATCAATGAACAGTCTCCACTCAGTGCTAATGTGTTGGTGGCCAAGCTCATACATGAGTGAATCAACATCAGTGCAAAAACACACAGAGTCTTCGATTTTACCCCCCCCCCCCCCCCCCTCTATAGTCATGGCCAAGAACATTCAAGAATGCATTAATTGTGAAAAGATAGAACATTGCATTTACAAAATAATGTCAATATTAATCTTACATAACATGCATTGTGACATAATATGACCAACAATTCGCTGGGAAAGAAAATTGCACAATACCTTGTACTGTAGAACCTCATAATATAGTGCCAATCAATGCAAAATCCGAATTTCGTGAATTTTCATATCTTGAAAACCTGACGTGATAGACCAATTCTGATTTCAGATTTGGAATCAGCGTCCCAAAGTTAGTCTAGGCAGTTTATTTTTATTTGAGGAATAATTTTGCTGTTGTCCAGTGTTATCCATATGAAATTGCCAAAGTAATATCGGCGTTGTCGGCGAGATTCGAACCTACGCGGGCAGGGCCCAACAGATTTCGAGTCTGTCGCCATAACCACTCGGCCACGACAACTGTGCTTAATGTATAGATGAAATAGATAAAATCGCACATTTCCGAATATCCATATGAAATTGCAAAAGTAATATCGGCGTTGTCGGCGGGATTCGAACCTACTCGGGCAGGGCCCAACAGATTTCGAGTCTGTCGCCTTAACCACTCGGCCACGACAACTGTGCTTAATGAATAGATGAAACAGTTAAAATGCCACATTTCCGAATATCCATATGAAATTGCAAAAGTAATATCGGCGTTGTCGGCGGGATTCGAACCTACGCGGGCAGGGCCCAACAGATTTCGAGTCTGTCGCCTTAACCACTCCGCCACGACAACTGTGCTTAATGCATAGATGAAAGAGATAAAATCGCACTTTTCCGATTATCCATATGAAATTGCAAAAGTAATATCGGCGTTGTCGGCAAGATTCGAACCTACGCGGGCAGGGCCCAACAGATTTCGAGTCTGTCGCCTTAACCACTCGGCCACGACAACTGTGCTTAATGTATAGATGAAATAGATAAAATCGCACATTTCCGAATATCCATATGAAATTGCAAAAGTAATATCGGCGTTGTCGGAAGGATTCGAACCTACGCGGGCAGGGCCTAACAGATTTCGAGTCTGTCGCCTTAACCACTCGGCCACGACAACTGTGCTTAATGAATAGATGAAACAGTTAAAATGCCACATTTCCGAATATCCATATGACATTGCAAAAGTAATATCGGCGTTGTCGGCGGGATTCGAACCTACGCGGGCAGGGCCCAACAGATTTCGAGTCTGTCGCCTTAACCACTCCGCCACGACAACTGTGCTTAATGCATAGGTGAAATAGATAAAATCGCAATTTTCCGATTATCCATATGAAATTGCCAAAGTAATATCGGCGTTGTCGGCGAGATTCGAACCTACGCGGGCAGGGCCCAACAGATTTCGAGTCTGTCGCCTTAACCACTCGGCCACGACAACTGTGCTTAATGTATAAATGAAATAGATAAAATCGCACATTTCCGAATATCCATATGAAATTGCAAAAGTAATATCGGCGTTGTCGGAAGGATTCGAACCTACGCGGGCATGGCCTAACTGATTTCGAGTCTGTCGCCTTAACCACTCGGCCACGACAACTGTGCTTAATGCATAGATGAAATAGATAAAATCGCACTTTTCCGAATATCCATATGAAATTGCAAAAGTAATATCGGCGTTGTCGGCGGGATTCGAACCTACGCGGGCAGGGCCCAACAGATTTCGAGTCTGTCGCCATAACCACTCGGCCACGACAACTGTGCTTAATGCATAGATGAAATAGATAAAATCGCACATTTCCGAATATCCATATGAAATTGCAAAAGTAATATCGGCGTTGTCGGCGGGATTCGAACCTACGCGGGCAGGGCCCAACAGATTTCGAGTCTGTCGCCTTAACCACTCGGCCACGACAACTGTGCTTAATGCATAGATGAAATAGATAAAATCGCACATTTCCGAATATCCATATGAAATTGCAAAAGTAATATCAGCGTTGTCGGCGGGATTCGAACCTAAACGGGCAGGGCCCAACAGATTTCGAGTCTGTCGCCTTAACCACTCGGCCACGACAACTGTGCTTAATGCATAGATGAAATAGTTAAATGGCACATTTCTTAATATCCATATGAAATTGCAAAAGTAATATCGGCGTTGTCGGCGGGATTCGAACCTACTCGGGCAGAGCCCAACAGATTTCGAGTCTGTCGCCTTAACCACTCGGCCACGACAACTGTGCTTAATGAATAGATGAAATAGTTAAAATGCCACATTTCCGAATATCCATATGAAATTGCAAAAGTAATATCGGCGTTGTCGGCGGGATTCGAACCTACGCGGGCAGGGCCCAACAGATTTCGAGTCTGTCGCCTTAACCACTCCGCCACGACAACTGTGCTTAATGCATAGGTGAAATAGATAAAATCGCAATTTTCCGATTATCCATATGAAATTGCCAAAGTAATATCGGCGTTGTCGGCGAGATTCGAACCTACGCGGGCAGGGCCCAACAGATTTCGAGTCTGTCGCCTTAACCACTCGGCCACGACAACTGTGCTTAATGTATAGATGAAATAGATAAAATCGCACATTTCCGAATATCCATATGAAATTGCAAAAGTAATATCGGCGTTGTCGGAAGGATTCGAACCTACGCGGGCATGGCCTAACTGATTTCGAGTCTGTCGCCTTAACCACTCGGCCACGACAACTGTGCTTAATGCATAGATGAAATAGATAAAATCGCACTTTTCCGAATATCCATATGAAATTGCAAAAGTAATATCGGCGTTGTCGGCGGGATTCGAACCTACGCGGGCAGGGCCCAACAGATTTCGAGTCTGTCGCCATAACCACTCGGCCACGACAACTGTGCTTAATGTATAGATGAAATAGATAAAATCGCACATTTCCGAATATCCATATGAAATTGCAAAAGTAATATCGGCGTTGTCGGCGGGATTCGAACCTACGCGGGCAGGGCCCAACAGATTTCGAGTCTGTCGCCTTAACCACTCGGCCACGACAACTGTGCTTAATGCATAGATGAAATAGATAAAATCGCACATTTCCGAATATCCATATGAAATTGCAAAAGTAATATCGGCGTTGTCGGCAGGATTCGAACCTACGCGGGCAGGGCCCAACAGATTTCGAGTCTGTCGCCTTAACCACTCGGCCACGACAACTGTGCTTAATGCATAGATGAAATAGATAAAATCGCACTTTTCTCGAATCACTAGATAGATTCCACCATGTCGGTGTTTCCGTAATCTTCTCCTGACTTTCAAATCTGACAAGATGAAAATGTAGCCAGCGTAGTCTAGATGAAAATCAAGCTAGCGTAGTCTAGATGAAAATCAAGCTAGCGTAGTCTAGATGAAAATCTAGCTAGCGTAGTCTAGATGAAAATCAAGCTAGCGTCGTCTAGATGAAAATCAAGCTAGCGTAGTCTAGATGAAAATCAAGCTAGCGTAGTCTAGATGAAAATCAAGCTAGCGTAGTCTAGATGAAAATCTAGCTAGCATAGTCTAGATGAAAATCTAGCTAGCGTAGTCTAGATGAAAATCAAGCTAGCGTAGTCTAGATGAAAATCAAGCTAGCGTAGCCTAGATGAAAATCAAGCTAGCGTAGTCTAGATGAAAACCAAGCTAGCGTAGTTTAGATGAAAACCAAGCTAGCGTAGTCTAGATGAAAATCTAACTAGCGTAGTCTAGATGAAAATCTAGCTAGCGTAGTCTAGATGAAAATTTAGCTAGCGTAGTCTAGATGAAAATCTAGCTATGGTAGTCTAGATGAAAATCAAGCCAGCGTAGTCTAAATGAAAATTCAAGCTAGCGTAGTCTAGAAGAAAATCAAGCAAGTGTAGTCTAGATGAAAATCTAGCAAGCGTAGTCTAGATGAAAATCAAGCTAGCGTAGTCTAGATGAAAATCAAGCTAGCGTAGTCTAGATGAAAATCTAGCAAGCGTAGTCTAGATGAAAATCAAGTTAGTGTAGTCTACATGAAAATCAAGCTAGCGTAGTCTAGATGAAAATCAAGCTAGCGTAGTTTAGATGAAAATCAAGCTGATTTCGAGACCTAGCTACGCCTACGTCTCTGTAGTGTATTAACTATAAGCTAGTTCCAACTAAATTTTAAGTACTAAAGTAAACTTCTGTTATTTGCTTAAGCAAGCACTACAGAGACGTAGGCGTAGCTAGGTCTCGAAATCAGCTTGATTTTCATCTAGACTACGCTAGCTTGATTTTCATCTAGACTACGCTAGCTAGATTTTCATGTAGACTACACTAACTTGATTTTCATCTAGACTACGCTTGCTAGATTTTCATCTAGACTACGCTAGCTTGATTTTCATCTAGACTACGCTAGCTTGATTTTCATCTAGACTACGCTTGCTAGATTTTCATCTAGACTACACTTGCTTGATTTTCTTCTAGACTACGCTAGCTTGAATTTTCATTTAGACTACGCTGGCTTGATTTTCATCTAGACTACCCTAGCTAGATTTTCATCTAGACTACGCTAGCTAAATTTTCATCTAGACTACGCTAGCTAGATTTTCATCTAGACTACGCTAGCTAGATTTTCATCTAGACTACGCTAGCTTGGTTTTCATCTAAACTACGCTAGCTTGGTTTTCATCTAGACTACGCTAGCTTGATTTTCATCTAGGCTACGCTAGCTTGATTTTCATCTAGACTACGCTAGCTTGATTTTCATCTAGACTACGCTAGCTAGATTTTCATCTAGACTACGCTAGCTAGATTTTCATCTAGACTACGCTAGCTTGATTTTCATCTAGACTACGCTAGCTTGATTTTCATCTAGACTACGCTAGCTTGATTTTCATCTAGACGACGCTAGCTTGATTTTCATCTAGACTACGCTAGCTAGATTTTCATCTAGACTACGCTAGCTTGATTTTCATCTAGACTACGCTAGCTTGATTTTCATCTAGACTACGCTGGCTACATTTTCATCTTGTCAGATTTGAAAGTCAGGAGAAGATTACGGAAACACCGACATGGTGGAATCTATCTAGTGATTCGAGAAAAGTGCGATTTTATCTATTTCATCTATGCATTAAGCACAGTTGTCGTGGCCGAGTGGTTAAGGCGACAGACTCGAAATCTGTTGGGCCCTGCCCGCGTAGGTTCGAATCCTGCCGACAACGCCGATATTACTTTTGCAATTTCATATGGATATTCGGAAATGTGCGATTTTATCTATTTCATCTATGCATTAAGCAAAGTTGTCGTGGCCGAGTGGTTAAGGCGACAGACTCGAAATCTGTTGGGCCCTGCCCGCGTAGGTTCGAATCCTTCCGACAACGCCGATATTACTTTTGCAATTTCATATGGATATTCGGAAATGTGCGATTTTATCTATTTCATCTATGCATTAAGCACAGTTGTCGTGGCCGAGTGGTTATGGCGACAGACTCGAAATCTGTTGGGCCCTGCCCGCGTAGGTTCGAATCCCGCCGACAACGCCGATATTACTTTTGCAATTTCATATGGATATTCGGAAATGTGCGATTTTATCTATTTCATCTATGCATTAAGCACAGTTGTCGTGGCCGAGTGGTTAAGGCGACAGACTCGAAATCTGTTGGGCCCTGCCCGCGTAGGTTCGAATCCCGCCGACAACGCCGATATTACTTTTGCAATTTCATATGGATATTCGGAAATGTGCGATTTTATCTATTTCATCTATGCATTAAGCACAGTTGTCGTGGCCGAGTGGTTATGGCGACAGACTAGAAATCTGTTGGGCCCTGCCCGCGTAGGTTCGAATCCTGCCGACAACGCCGATATTACTTTTGCAATTTCATATGGATATTCGGAAATGTGCGATTTTATCTATTTCATCTATGCATTAAGCACAGTTGTCGTGGCCGAGTGGTTAAGGCGACAGACTCGAAATCTGTTGGGCCCTGCCCGCGTAGGTTCGAATCCCGCCGACAACGCCGATATTACTTTTGCAATTTCATATGGATATTCGGAAATGTGCGATTTTATCTATTTCATCTATGCATTAAGCACAGTTGTCGTGGCCGAGTGGTTATGGCGACAGACTCGAAATCTGTTGGGCCCTGCCCGCGTAGGTTCGAATCCCGCCGACAACGCCGATATTACTTTTGCAATTTCATATGGATATTCGGAAAAGTGCGATTTTATCTATTTCATCTATGCATTAAGCACAGTTGTCGTGGCCGAGTGGTTAAGGCGACAGACTCGAAATCAGTTAGGCCATGCCCGCGTAGGTTCGAATCCTTCCGACAACGCCGATATTACTTTTGCAATTTCATATGGATATTCGGAAATGTGCGATTTTATCTGTTTCATCTATACATTAAGCACAGTTGTCGTGGCCGAGTGGTTAAGGCGACAGACTCGAAATCTGTTGGGCCCTGCCCGCGTAGGTTCGAATCTCGCCGACAACGCCGATATTACTTTGGCAATTTCATATGGATAATCGGAAAATTGCGATTTTATCTATTTCACCTATGCATTAAGCACAGTTGTCGTGGCGGAGTGGTTAAGGCGACAGACTCGAAATCTGTTGGGCCCTGCCCGCGTAGGTTCGAATCCCGCCGACAACGCCGATATTACTTTTGCAATTTCATATGGATATTCGGAAATGTGGCATTTCAACTATTTCATCTATTCATTAAGCACAGTTGTCGTGGCCGAGTGGTTAAGGCGACAGACTCGAAATCTGTTGGGCTCTGCCCGAGTAGGTTCGAATCCCGCCGACAACGCCGATATTACTTTTGCAATTTCATATGGATATTAAGAAATGAGCCATTTAACTATTTCATCTATGCATTAAGCACAGTTGTCGTGGCCGAGTGGTTAAGGCGACAGACTCGAAATCTGTTGGGCCCTGCCCGTTTAGGTTCGAATCCCGCCGACAACGCTGATATTACTTTTGCAATTTCATATGGATATTCGGAAATGTGCGATTTTATCTATTTCATCTATGCATTAAGCACAGTTGTCGTGGCCGAGTGGTTAAGGCGACAGACTCGAAATCTGTTGGGCCCTGCCCGCGTAGGTTCGAATCCCGCCGACAACGCCGATATTACTTTTGCAATTTCATATGGATATTCGGAAATGTGCGATTTTATCTATTTCATCTATGCATTAAGCACAGTTGTCGTGGCCGAGTGGTTATGGCGACAGACTCGAAATCTGTTGGGCCCTGCCCGCGTAGGTTCGAATCCCGCCGACAACGCCGATATTACTTTTGCAATTTCATATGGATATTCGGAAAAGTGCGATTTTATCTATTTCATCTATGCATTAAGCACAGTTGTCGTGGCCGAGTGGTTAAGGCGACAGACTCGAAATCAGTTAGGCCATGCCCGCGTAGGTTCGAATCCTTCCGACAACGCCGATATTACTTTTGCAATTTCATATGGATATTCGGAAATGTGCGATTTTATCTATTTCATCTATACATTAAGCACAGTTGTCGTGGCCGAGTGGTTAAGGCGACAGACTCGAAATCTGTTGGGCCCTGCCCGCGTAGGTTCGAGTCTCGCCGACAACGCCGATATTACTTTGGCAATTTCATATGGATAATCGGAAAATTGCGATTTTATCTATTTCACCTATGCATTAAGCACAGTTGTCGTGGCGGAGTGGTTAAGGCGACAGACTCGAAATCTGTTGGGCCCTGCCCGCGTAGGTTCGAATCCCGCCGACAACGCCGATATTACTTTTGCAATTTCATATGGATATTCGGAAATGTGGCATTTTAACTGTTTCATCTATTCATTAAGCACAGTTGTCGTGGCCGAGTGGTTAAGGCGACAGACTCGAAATCTGTTGGGCTCTGCCCGAGTAGGTTCGAATCCCGCCGACAACGCCGATATTACTTTTGCAATTTCATATGGATATTAAGAAATGTACCATTTAACTATTTCATCTATGCATTAAGCACAGTTGTCGTGGCCGAGTGGTTAAGGCGACAGACTCGAAATCTGTTGGGCCCTGCCCGCGTAGGTTCGAATCCCGCCGACAACGCCGATATTACTTTTGCAATTTCATATGGATATTCGGAAATGTGGCATTTTAACTATTTCATCTATGCATTAAGCACAGTTGTCGTGGCCGAGTGGTTAATGCGATACACTCGAAATCTGTTGGGCTCTGCCCGCGTAGGTTCGAATCCCGCCGACAACGCCGATATTACTTTTGCAATTTCATATGGATATTAAGAAATGTACCATTTTAACTATTTCATCTATGCATTAGGCATAGTTGTCGTGGCCGAGTGGTTAAGGCGACAGACTCGAAATCTGTTAGGCCCTGCCCGCGTAGGTTCGAATCCCGCCGACAACGCCGATATTACTTTTGCAATTTCATATGGATATTCGGAAATGTGCGATTTTATCTATTTCATCTATACATTAAGCACAGTTGTCGTGGCCGAGTGGTTAAGGCGACAGACTCGAAATCTGTTGGGCCCTGCCCGCGTAGGTTCGAATCTTGCCGACAACGCCGATATTACTTTTGCAATTTCATATGGATAATCGGAAAAGTGCGATTTTATCTCTTTCATCTATGCATTAAGCACAGTTGTCGTGGCGGAGTGGTTATGGCGACAGACTCGAAATCAGTTAGGCCATGCCCGCGTAGGTTCGAATCCTTCCGACAACGCCGATATTACTTTTGCATATTCATATGGATATTCGGAAAGGTGCGATTTTATCTATTTCATCTATACATTATGCACAGTTGTCGTGGCCGAGTGGTTAACGCGACAGACTCGAAATCTGTTGGGCCCTGCCCGCGTAGGTTCGAATCTCGCCGACAACGCCGATATTACTTTGGCAATTTCATATGGATAATCGGAAAATTGCGATTTTATCTATTTCACCTATGCATTAAGCACAGTTGTCGTGGCGGAGTGGTTAAGGCGACAGACTCGAAATCTGTTGGGCCCTGCCCGCGTAGGTTCGAATCCCGCCGACAACGCCGATATTACTTTTGCAATTTCATATGGATATTCGGAAATGTGGCATTTTAACTGTTTCATCTATTCATTAAGCACAGTTGTCGTGGCCGAGTGGTTAAGGCGACAGACTCGAAATCTGTTGGGCTCTGCCCGAGTAGGTTCGAATCCCGCCGACAACGCCGATATTACTTTTGCAATTTCATATGGATATTCGGAAAAGTGCGATTTTATCTCTTTCATCTATGCATTATGCACAGTTGTCGTGGCCGAGTGGTTAACGCGACAGACTCGAAATCTGTTGGGCCCTGCCCGCGTAGGTTCGAATCTCGCCGACAACGCCGATATTACTTTGGCAATTTCATATGGATAATCGGAAAATTGCGATTTTATCTATTTCACCTATGCATTAAGCACAGTTGTCGTGGCGGAGTGGTTAAGGCGACAGACTCGAAATCTGTTGGGCCCTGCCCGCGTAGGTTCGAATCCCGCCGACAACGCCGATATTACTTTTGCAATTTCATATGGATATTCGGAAATGTGGCATTTTAACTGTTTCATCTATTCATTAAGCACAGTTGTCGTGGCCGAGTGGTTAAGGCGACAGACTCGAAATCTGTTGGGCTCTGCCCGAGTAGGTTCGAATCCCGCCGACAACGCCGATATTACTTTTGCAATTTCATATGGAAATTCGGAAATGTGCGATTTTATCTATTTCATCTATGCAATAAGCACAGTTGTCGTGGCCGAGTGGTTAAGGCGACAGACTCGAAATCTGTTGGGCCCTGCCCGCGTAGGTTCGAATCCCGCCGACAAAGCCGATATTACTTTTGCAATTTCTTATGGATAATCGGAAAAGTGCGATTTTATCTATTTCACCTATGCATTAAGCACAGTTGTCGTGGCGGAGTGGTTAAGGCGACAGACTCGAAATCTGTTGGGCCCTGCCCGCGTAGGTTCGAATCCCGCCGACAACGCCGATATTACTTTTGCAATTTCATATGGATATTAAGAAATGTACCATTTAACTATTTCATCTATGCATTAAGCACAGTTGTCGTGGCCGAGTGGTTATGGCGACAGACTCGAAATCTGTTGGGCCCTGCCCGTGTAGGTTCGAATCCCGCCGACAACGCCGATATTACTTTTGCAATTTCATATGGAAATTCGGAAATGTGCGATTTTATCTATTTCATCTATGCAATAAGCACAGTTGTCGTGGCCGAGTGGTTAAGGCGACAGACTCGAAATCTGTTGGGCCCTGCCCGCGTAGGTTCGAATCCCGCCGACAAAGCCGATATTACTTTTGCAATTTCTTATGGATAATCGGAAAAGTGCGATTTTATCTATTTCATCTATGCATTAAGCACAGTTGTCGTGGCCGAGTGGTTAAGGAGACAGACTCGAAATCAGTTAGGCCATGCCCGCGTAGGTTCGAATCCCGCCGACAACACCGATATTACTTTTGCAATTTCATATGGATATTCGGAAAAGTGCAATTTTATTTATTTCATCTATGCATTAAGCACAGTTGTCGTGGCCAAGTGGTTAAGGCGACAGACTCGAAATCTGTTGGGCCTTGCCCGCGTAGGTTCGAATCTCGCCGACAACGCCGATATTACTTTTGCAATTTCATATGGATAATCGGAAAAGTGCGATTTTATCTATTTCATCTATGCATTAAGCACAGTTGTCGTGGCGGAGTGGTTAAGGCGACAGACTCGAAATCTGTTGGGCCCTGCCCGCGTAGGTTCGAATCCCGCCGACAACGCCGATATTACTTTTGCAATTTCATATGGATATTCGGAAATGTGGCATTTTAACTATTTCATCTATGCATTAAGCACAGTTGTCGTGGCCGAGTGGTTAATGCGATACACTCGAAATCTGTTGGGCTCTGCCCGCGTAGGTTCGAATCCCGCCGACAACGCCGATATTACTTTTGCAATTTCATATGGATATTCGGAAATGTACCATTTTAACTATTTCATCTATGCATTAAGCATAGTTGTCGTGGACGAGTGGTTAAGGCGACAGACTCGAAATCTGTTAGGCCCTGCCCGCGTAGGTTCGAATCCCGCCGACAACGCCGATATTACTTTTGCAATTTCATATGGATATTCGGAAATGTGCGATTTTATCTATTTCATCTATACATTAAGCACAGTTGTCGTGGCCGAGTGGTTAAGGCGACAGACTCGAAATCTGTTGGGCCCTGCCCGCGTAGGTTCGAATCTTGCCGACAACGCCGATATTACTTTTGCAATTTCATATGGATAATCGGAAAAGTGCGATTTTATCTCTTTCATCTATGCATTAAGCACAGTTGTCGTGGCGGAGTGGTTAAGGCGACAGACTCGAAATCTGTTGGGCCCTGCCCGCGTAGGTTCGAATCCCGCCGACAACGCCGATATTACTTTTGCAATTTCATATGGATATTCGGAAATGTGGCATTTTAACTATTTCATCTATGCATTAAGCACAGTTGTCGTGGCGGAGTGGTTAAGGCGATAGACTCGAAATCTGTTGGGCTCTGCCCGCGTAGGTTCGAATCCCGCCGACAACGCCGATATTACTTTTGCAATTTCATATGGATATTCGGAAATGTGGCATTTTAACTATTTCATCTATGCATTAAGCACAGTTGTCGTGGCCGAGTGGTTAAGGCGATACACTCGAAATCTGTTGGGCTCTGCCCGCGTAGGTTCGAATCCCGCCGACAACGCCGATATTACTTTTGCAATTTCATATGGATATTAAGAAATGTACCATTTTAACTATTTCATCTATGCCTTAAGCACAGTTGTCGTGGCCGAGTGGTTAAGGCGACAGACTTGAAATCAGTTAGGCCATGCCCGCGTAGGTTCGAATCCCGCCGACAACGCCGATATTACTTTTGCAATTTCATATGGATATTGCATATGCATATTCAAATGGATATGAAAGTTGAGGGTGGGAGGGGGGAACTCATAGTGCAGTGGAAAAATCGGAGAACGTCGATCGACAAGCTGCAGGTTCAAACCAGCGAGCCGCAGAGCGACGAGCCAACAACCGTTTGTCGACCATAGACTCACGTCTAGGCCACCAGCTGTCTAGGCCACCAGCTGGCTAGACACACGTCTAGGCCACCAGCTGGCTAGACCCACGTCTAGGCCACCAGCTGGCTAGACCCACGTCTAGGCCACCAGCTGGCTAGACTCTGACAAGGATACTGACAAGGATACTGGGACGTAAACATGCTTGCAGATTACTGTTGGTGCTTAAAAAGAGATCTTCCCAATTCCACACATAGAAGAAAATCTTTGAAGCCACACTTTTTGTCAGCATAAATCATTGTTATTGTATTTATCGTCGGAATATCATCAATTCATCATGTGCCGCACAACGCTTTCTGTGTTAAGCTATTTTGAACACTTCGTTTTCATTTCACACATTGATGTTGGCAAGTATTTCGCATTTAAAACACATTTGTGATGTTAAGTGTTTACGTGTCTATAGTGTAACATATCAACTTCTACTGTTAGTTGAGCGCCGTTGAACAAAATTATGTGTTAGGAAGCTTTGTTGGTTAGTTGTAAGTGCCTTTATTTCAACTGTGTCATTTTATTTTTGTAGTATTTAAAATGGCTGTCATTGTAAAAACCTTGCATTCAAATAAAAATACCATCTTGCGAAAACTGACAACATGCATGACCAATTAAGCTACCACAGAAATTAGTTTCTTTGTGCACAATAATGACCAAAGCTAGCATAATTAAATATGTGATAAAAAAAAAACTTGACCTGATTGAAAAAAACTGATTGCATTTTTGAGTTCAGCGCAAAAAATTGATTCAGAAACAGTTAAAACATCTTTGACCTTTGCGAAATAATTTTCAAACGCAGCACAGTGTTATATATGTAATAAACCCACTCTTGAGATTGCGACATTAAAAATTTACATCGATTCATGCTGTTGATCATCTGCAACTTTTAGCTGAATTGATAAGCATTGATTTGAAAGGCCGACATCGGACATTGTGTTCGACTCTAGCAACAGAACAGCTTTGCATCACTTAATCCAATAAAAGCAAAATCTGTTGTGACCTGGATTCGAACCAGGGTTGCCACGGCCACAACGTGGAGTACTAACCACTATAGACTATACGATCACAGCTGTATAAGTAGCAGAGGATGGTTTCAATCCATCGACCTGTGTGTTATGGGCCCAGCACGCTTCCGCTGCGCCACTCTGCTGAATGAGTGAATATTAGCGTTCTAGTTTATATCAATTTTAGCCTATTTCAAAATTTACCAACTAAGCAACCCAGTTAAAATGATTAAGTTATCAATTATATATGTAATAAACCCACTATTGAGATTGCGACAATAAAAATTTGCATCGATTCATGCTGTTGATCATCTGTAACTTTTAGCTGAATTGATAAGCATTGATTTGAAAGGCCGATATCGGACATGGTGTTCGACTCTAGCTAGGCTTACCATAATTTTGTGGCTTCAAAACGGGACGCTTTCAAAGAACCTAAACCCCTTAGCTGTGATTTTTTAACTTGAAATTTTTCGGAATTATTACGTAGGCCTACATTTAAAACCACCCTAGCTGTCTTCATTGACCATATTGCCATCGAAAGTTCAAGTGTTAGTTCTCTAAATATCGGTTTCAATTCGAAAAATAGGAAGGAATTGACGTTAACGATACAAAGATGTCTGCCTATATTTCACCGGAAAATTACCGTACCAATTATCCGCTAACAATGACGTCACAATAACATTTTTATCGAATACAATGAAATAAATAACAAACAAGATCTCGAATTCTTCTTCAAGAAGTACCGATACGCTACACAGCAAAAACAATAAGAAGAACATGCTAATGTTCGTGCATGGCTTCTATGCGGTATGCCTATGCTGGCTGACTGAATGCCAAACCGGGACGTTTGGCCGACCGATCGGGACGCCGGGACAAGACGTTAAAAAGGGGGACTGTCCCGGCTAAAACGGGACGTATGGTAAATCTACGTTTAGTCAATTCTTTGGTATGGACACCGAAGAACGCCGAATGTTTTCTTGTTATCAAGTTTTTGAACGCTGAGTTATATAGATCCTATTTAACATGTCGTTAAAGCTGGATATGCAGTTCTGATAAGTTATTTTTTTCACAAAAACTTATGTGTAGCATTGGGTATTTGATTATATTATTTTATTCCTTGTAACTCAACCTCGGCAATTCAATCTCGTTCACAGGTGAAACGTTGACAATAATTATTTCCGTAGGATAAATCAACGCAATAAGTTGAGGTAGCTATAAACATTGTTGAAAAATTTTCACCTCTTGTCATAAGTATTGTGTTAGGCATATTTGAAAGTAATGTTTTTCGAGTTGTTTCTGCCCTTGGCACAAGAGAACGACAGGGAGCTGACCGCCATACCTGGTGTACCAAGCTAGTAACGGGACTGAGACTTAGCAATGATTTCTCACCATTGCTGCCTTCCCATCTGTGTGTCCCAATGGACAATTTTTCTGAGAATGTTTGTGAATCTTTTGGTCTCGTTTAAATTAAGTAATTGTCACTAAAACAACCATAAGTCCACGACTGTTTTGCTTTCATAATATTAAAATTAAAATTGTACAACTGTTCCACATTGTAGGTTGTAGCTGAAAAAATAAATCGGAGCTCCAAAGATTGATTGTTTCGTTTTCATCTTGATCATTTACGTTTCAACAACTGTTGTCTGCTCTTACACAATTGCCTAATTTATTAACTTCACAAGTTGGGGTTATGTGGCGATGTTTGGGCTCAAAAATCGTGTTAAATTTAACACGTTACAGCGTTACACGTCGCAGACAGTTATTAGTCTGACCAAGCATAAGCATTACAGCACAAATTCAACAAATACTGGGTTGACCTTAACATTGGCGTGAAACAGGCCACATGTTATATACATGCGATTACGAAAACAGCCAGCAAAGAATTTTAAAATAAACATTCGATGGCAATCGTGTGAATTTTACAGTGAAACACTGCTAGCAATAATTTTACGACAATTATTAATGGAGCGTTGTCACTTACATAAAATTAATTCTTAGAAATTCGGGCAGATACAACTATGCGGTACTTCTAAAGTTACAAAACCAAAATTATAAGAAAACATTATAAACGGTAACTAACTAGCTAACTAGCTAACTAGCTAACTAGCTAACTAGCTAACTAGCTAACTAGCTAACTAGCTAACTAGCTAACTAGCTAACTAGCTAACTAGCTAACTAGCTAACTAGCTAACTAGCTAACTAGCTAACTAGCTAACTAGCTAACTAGCTAACTAGCTAACTAGCTAACTAGCTAACTAGCTAACTAGCTAACTAGCTAACTAGCTAACTAGCTAACTAGCTAACTAGCTAACTAGCTAACTAGCTAACTAGCTAACTAGCTAACTAGCTAACTAGCTAACTAGCTAACTAGCTAACTAGCTAACTAGCTAACTAGCTAACTAGCTAACTAGCTAACTAGCTAACTAGCTAACTAGCTAACTAGCTAACTAGCTAACTAGCTAACTAGCTAGCTAGCTAGCTAACTAGCTAGCTAACTAGCTAACTAGCTAGTTAGCTAGCTAACTAGCTAACTAGCTAACTAGCTAACTAGCTAACTAGCTAACTAGCTAACTAGCTAACTAGCTAACTAGCTAACTAGCTAACTAGCTAACTAGCTAACTAGCTAACTAGCTAACTAGCTAACTAGCTAACTAGCTAACTAGCTAACTAGCTAACTAGCTAACTAGCTAACTAGCTAACTAGCTAACTAGCTAACTAGCTAACTAGCTAACTAGCTAACTAGCTAACTAGCTAACTAGCTAACTAGCTAACTAGCTAACTAGCTAACTAGCTAACTAGCTAACTAGCTAACTAGTTAACTAGCTAACTAGCTAACTAGCTAACTAGCTAACTAGCTAACTAGCTAACTAGCTAACTAGCTAACTAGCTAACTAGCTAACTAGCTAACTAGCTAACTAGCTAACTAGCTAACTAGCTAACTAGCTAACTAGCTAACTAGCTAACTAGCTAACTAGCTAACTAGCTAACTAGCTAACTAGCTAACTAGCTAACTAGCTAACTAGCTAACTAGCTAACTAGCTAACTAGCTAACTAGCTAACTAGCTAACTAGCTAAGTAGCTAACTAGCTAACTAGCTAACTAGCTAACTAGCTAACTAGCTAACTAGCTAACTAGCTAACTAGCTAACTAGCTAACTGTGCGGCTGTAGGGTGTTCTGGTCTCAAATGGAGGCGTGGATTCAAATCCCATACTAACTTTGTGTCTTATTGCGTTACTTACACCTACGATCTGCCCAGCACCACCTCTAGGAAGTATGCCTATGCAGACGACCTGGCACTCCTGCATTCTGCCGGAGACTGGCCGTCGATGGAGAGCGCGGAGAGAACGACGCGCTGCGTATTGTGACTGGTTGCCTGCGTCCCACTCCAACGGACTACCTAGCAATCCTTGCAGGCATCCAACCTGCTGAGCTACAACGCAAAGGAGCCATGATTTTTCTCGCCCGCCGCGCTTTGGACCCTAAACACCGTCTCCATACCCCACTCCAGCGACCACCACCTGGAAAGCAGCGACTGAAATCAAGACACACCTTTGTGCCGGCCGCACAACAGCTACTCAGTAGCGCAGAAGACCTTGGACTAAGTGCGGCGCACTGGACGAACTACATGTGGAGCACAGAGTGGCAAAACAACTCCTTCAGACTCTCTGACTTCATACCTGACGCCGACCCAAACCCACCGGGAATGTCCCTCGCAAGAACTGCTTGGGTCAGGCTCAATCGCTTGCGCACCGGCGTCGGACGCTTTCGCTCAGACATGCACAAATGGGGACTGGCTCCCTCACCAGGATGCGAGTGGGGTGCCACAGAGCAGACAGCATACCATGTGATCAATGCCTGCCCTATCCATCGGCCCCCACATGGTGTGCGTGGTCTGAAAAGACTAGACGAGGATACAATCACATGGCTGATGACCTCATGCCCGGAAATCTAGTCTGGAAGGAAGAAACGCTCAAACGAAGAAGAAGAAGATTGCGTTGAAGCGGATAGTAAAATCGAACATTGAGAAACTTATGTCTTTGTTTAAAAACGGTTCGATTCATTAATTTTTTCCGACTTTCTACGCTGGATTGTTTTTTAAAGCGTGAAAATATTAAAGGTTGATATGAGTTTGTCTCTGTGGCGCAATGGATTAGCGCGCTGGACTTCTAATCCAGAGGTTCCGGGTTCGAGTCCCGGCAGGGATGATTAAAATCTTATCACTTAACTGTAAATAGTTTCATCCTAAATTGAGCATACCGTTAACATCATCGTCTACGTCTTCCATAAAGTAAAACTAGAATGAAACAACTTGGCCTGGTTCGTTGTATTTATCCTCGATTAAACATCGTTGCATGCATCTGTGAATTTTATACAGCCACGAGGAAAAACAACCGTGATATTAGTGCTAAATTAAGCCTTTTCCTGGTTTTGTGGTAAGTATTATAAGAACGGAGATGCCTCCAAAACATCGAGGTCAGGATGGCCGAGTGGTCTAAGGCGCCAGACTCAAGCAGAGGCTTAGTCGCTTTGTACGGCTCTAGGGTGTTCTGGTCTCCGAATGGAGGCGTGGGTTCGAATCCCACTTCTGATAGTAGCTTTGGAAAGTTTTACTTCACATATATGCTAACTTTGTGTCGGATTGCATTGAAGCGGATAGTAAAATCGAACATTGAGAAACTTATGTCTTAGTTCAAAAACGGTTCCATCAAGTAATTGTTTCCGACTTTCTCGGCTGGATCGTCTTTCAAAACGTGAAAATGCTAAAGGTTATTATGAGTTTGTCTCTGTGGCGCAATGGATTAGCGCGCTGGACTTCTAATCTAGAGGTTCCGGGTTCGAGTCCCGGCAGGGATGATTGGCTTAATATTTTTAAAATCTTATCACTTAACTGTACAAAGTTTCATCCTAAATTGAGCATACCGTTAACATCATCGTCTACGTCTTCCATAAAGTAAAACTAAAATGAAACAACTTGGCCTGGTTCGTTGTATTTATCCTCGATTAAACATCGTTGCATGCATCTGTGAATTTTATACAGCCACGAGGAAAAACAACCGTGATATTAGTGCTAAATTAAGCCTTTTCCTGGTTTTGTGGTAAGTATTATGAGAACGGAGATGCCTACAAAACATCGAGGTCAGGATGGCCGAGTGGTCTAAGGCGCCAGACTCAAGCAGAGGCTTAGTCGCTTTGTACGGCTCTAGGGTGTTCTGGTCTCCGAATGGAGGCGTGGGTTCGAATCCCACTTCTGATAGTAGCTTTGGAAAGTTTTACCTCACATATATGCTAACTTTGTGTCGGATTGCATTGAAGCGGATAGTAAAATCGAACATTGAGAAACTTATGTCTTTGTTCAAAAACGGTTCGATCCAGTAATTTTTTCCGACTTTCTAGGCTTGATTGTTTTTTAAAGCGTGAAAATGTTAAAGGGTTTTATGAGTTTGTCTCTGTGGCGCAATGGAGTTACCGGCAATGGCAATTTCTATCATACAACACCGTACAGCTATAAACAAATAACAAATTCAAAGTCCTATTAGGGCATGCTTGAAGAATAATGCATTTTTTGTATCAGGACGTGGCATTGTTAAACAATGAATTAGCCAATAATTACAATTTCGAGCAAGACGCTGGCACTTACACGTTTTCCCTTGGAATTCACCTTGGAGCAAGTTTTGTGGGTATCTGAAATCAGCTCTGGAATTTGCGCGCGATTCTCGAACCTTAATTGCCAGTGTTCTGCCTTAATTCATTCATATGACTTGTGTAGTTAAAGTGGTTGGTTGGTACTTGGTGGTTAAGAGTAAGTGAAGAATAATGTAGGTAACTTACAATCTATAAACCAGGCTTAAGTTTCGGTTTAGTTTAGTAATGTATTAACCAGGTATATATTTATGCAATGAACTTAAATACGATCGAGTTGAGGTTATGTTGGGAAATACATTAGTTAATAAGCGAAAGAATATTAGTGCTTTACGTTGAACTTAATACTCGGATACCCCGCGTATATTTGCAAGCTTCATCAAAATATTTAACGGTGTACTAAAGCAGCCAAATTAAATAATTAAATTTGTAAATAACGCAATCGTAAATTGCTTGCAGTGTTAAACCGTTCTGGTATCATTCATGTTTGATTAACGTTATGGTTAATTTGATGTAATCTTTACAAATATTAGTTAAAACTAGTTACTAATATTATCTTTTTGCTTTCAGATTTCTCTGCGTAGGTGTGGTGATAAATTTGTTGAATATTTTTGCACTGATTGTATGTTTACTGATTTACTGATGATGATTTACTGAAGCCATGTGGCTTAACTATAAGGTAGATAATCGAGTAACACTCGGTTTAAAAGCTCTCTGCAGAAAACAGAATGATCAGACGTGACTATCTGATTGATGGATGTTCTGTCAGGTATGCGGGTAATGTTTTTTGTTTCGCGATTTGGCTCGCGAGTCGGTTCTTTGCTCTTTGGAGTTGGGTTTTGTATTAGTTGTAGTATTTGTTGCATAGTCGTTGTTGGTGGCTTTTGTACATTTTCGTGTCTTGAATGTTTTGGCTTTCGTGGTTTAAGTTTCGATTTATTGCTGTTGAGCTCTCTGCGCGCGCTTTCGCGTTGATTCTTTGTCGCTGTTGCTTTGCTGCACTTTGGCGTTTATTGCTTTGTTGGGGTCGGTAAAATATTGGTTTTATTTTGGTGTTTATTATTTTTGTAGTTTGAGTATTGTTCTGGCCATACAGTTAACTTCTTAATGGAAATCAGTGATGTTTTGTCTGAATTTTTTACATTCCGTTATCTGGATTCTGGTTGGAGAATTTGCGCACAACAAACCCTGCATCAGACAATCTGTTTTAAAAGAGATTTTTTCTGTGTAAAGCTGATTCGATATCTGCCAATCTCAAACTTCTCGTACTGTAAACTGATTATTACAAGATCTGCACAGGGCAGCTTTAACAGGCAGACAATGTGGGAACAGCAACTTGCCTTGATTTTCAGTTAAGCAATATTGGCTAAAATTAAATTTTTAGATTAAATTAAAGTTCCTGATGAGGAAAATAACGTGATGAAAATGAGGCAGAGTTGAAGTTGCAGGGTTTGTTACGAGATTCAGTCGACAGAGAAAAAATGTTAAGATGTTTATTAAGGTGAAACCAGCATGATGTTTTACTGTGTGATGGCAGTAGCGACAAGGTATTTTTAATTACGTTTCTACATTTCGAGGTTTATTTCATCGGGTGACGTCAGTTACGGTTCCACCTTTCCTTGTCATCTCTCCCATTCAGCTGCTGCTCTCCTGGTAATTTGAAATCTATTTTATTGGCATTCATTTTTCTTAATCTTTTATCATAATTTAACTGTTTAAAATAAGAAATTCTTCCGCTTCGTATTCAACAATTTTGGAAATCTATTAATTTCCAAACCTTAAAAGACAACCTGCTTTAAATATTCAGGACGGCCATGATTGTATTTTGTTTGATGCTGAAACACAGTTTGCGCTTGTTGCTGAGTTTGGTATTTGTTTGACCTTTGTTGTTCACTTCGATATTCTTGTTGTCAACCTTTGTCCCTGCTTTGTTGCTGCTGCTCTCTGCGCGCGCTTTAGCGCCTTGTTCGTTGTTGCATTTCTACGCTTTGGCGTTTGTACAGTATTTTGTACAGTATCAGTAGTCTCTGAATTGGTGATTTTTTTTGGATTTTTCTTGTTGGAGTTTATTGATTTATTTTGTTCTGTCTATTCAGTGACCTTCAGTATAAATATGTTCAGTTGCTCTGGATTCTGTTCAAAATTTGAGCTCGAGATATCTGGCATCTGGTGTTTCAGGAGAATTTGTTCCCCCAAAGCTTATCTGGAATCTGCAAATCTGAACATTTCTTGCTGTGAACTGGACATGACAAGATTTGAACCAGAACTATAGCATATGTGAGCAGTGTAGAAGCTTAGAAATCTGCGTCGGCTTTGTTCAGTTCAGTAAGATTGTGTTGGGTAAGATTCAGTAAGATTAACTAGCTAACTAGCTAGCTATTATTAGTATTAGAGTAGTAGACAGTTATTAGTCTGACCAAGCATAAGCATTACAGCACAAATTCAACAAATACTGGGTTGACCTTAACATTGGCGTGAAACAGGCCACATGTTATATACATGCGATTACGAAAACAGCCAGCAAAGAATTTTAAAATAGTAATCGTAATGATGGTAATGACAACGATGGTAATCGTGTGAATTTTACAGTGAAACACTGCTAGCAATAATTTTACGACAATTATTAATGGAGCGTTGTCAGTTACATAAAATTAATTCTTAGAAATTCGGGCAGATACAACTATGCGGTACTTCTAAAGTTACAAAACCAAAATTCAGTAATTCAACACACAAATGTTAACTGTATCACTAAATGTAACAACATTTTAAAAGCATTATGTTGACCTATAAGTTTGCTTAAAGAAGATTTCTTCCAAACACACAGCACTAAAAATCATGTTTTTCAGCCCCATATCACAGTACTGTGGACCAGCTGACAATAAATATATATTGAAAACATTATAGACGGTAGTATAATGTAATGATTAATTACATAAGAAATAATTTGTGGGAAAACAATAAATTGCATAAAATGCTTGCAAGAATCAGGATGCAGCGACATCATGACAAAATAAAAATACACTACACACGTTCATTCAAACTATACATTCAACAACAAATAACTGTGATGCAAAATTTCTGCAATATTCAGCAAACGCTGAAACAAGTCAAAATGTTTCATTACATCCAAAAGTTTTTCAACGCAGGTAAAACTGAGAAAAAAATTGCTGGATTTTTTTACAAAATATAAGACATTTCTAAGCTTAGAAAAGATATAACTTCTGAAAGAGGCATGTTAAAGTGTTGGTTACATTAATCAAATGTATTGTACTAAATATAGGGTAAACTTTACAATACCATAGATGTTATTAATCTTAACCCAAAATCCATTAACTATTAACAACCAGCATTGCTTCACTTTGTAGAAACATGCAAAGTTACAAGACACATATGGCTATGACTTTCAGATCTTAAGCATATAACTTCCAGCTGTTGGCAGATGATGATAAAAATCAAATTTTAATGCATTTGTGTCTTTTTACATTTGCAAGGCAATAGAAACAAACTTATTGCCTCAAAATTGACCATAAATTTATGAGCGAAACACCATGAAATGCGTTATGCGAGCAATAACTTTATTGGGTTGAAATTAGATTTAGAAATTCTAGTCTAACGAACAGTTATATAGTTATATAGTTGGCCTTACAGTTATATAGCTTGCCCTAATAAGGCACTGCAGGAAAGAAGAGGTTTAACTAAAAGTGCAAGTACCCCAACTAAATGAACAAACACGAGACCAGTGAGTGAACATATGGAGATGTTGGCTAAATTACTCCATTAAGCTTATGTTTATGACAGTGTAAAATTATTATATGACTCGCTATTGATCAATATTAATACACCTTTGCAGAAATAAAAAGAACCATAATTAAAGCAAACCTAAGTCACAATACTATCACACGATATCCTTTTTCAAAATGGTTTTAGCATTCTTTTTATTGGGATTGGCTGTGCAATTGTCCAGCATTCAAAACTTGAATGCAACTAAAATATCAGAAAGACTTGTCATAACTAGAAGTACACAGCACTTCAGAAAAGTTAATAAGAATTACAATAGTATTTGGCTACAACCAAACAAGGCAGAAACGTATGTTTTCTCTGCAGGTGCCAAAAATTACTTAAGCCACAGTGATTAGCTTTGATTTCTGCGATTTGTTCAAGTTTACTTAAACATGCAGACGATACCATGGATTCCTATAACAGTTTTTATCTGTTGTCGTCACACAGTAGTACCACTTGGTTTAATTTGTTCTTTGAGAGATGACGTTGAAGCCGTCGGACTGTTGACGTTATGTGGCTGAAATAAAAGTGAATATGTTGTTAATAACCGCCTGAAGATGTGTTATGAGTGACCTACAAGCAGTAAGTGATGAAGAGGAATTGATAAATATTCGAGCAACAACCTGTTAGAAAGCTTCAAAGAGAAGCATAGATAGTCTGAAATTATTCCATGAATCCCTGGACAGACATTTATATATCACTGGCTTTTAGCAGTGAAAAACCCATGGTTAAGCAAATAGTATTGAACTAGGAATTTATTAATTAAAAGAGTTAATCACTAATATGAAGTGGCATATATATAAAATCACCATTTCAGGCCTTTTCCACAGTTGAATGTAACCGTCTTGGCAAGTTGTGACAACGCAGTCATCTTTGAAGTCGAGGCAAGTCAAACGACCTTGAGAGACCTTCTTACATATAAGCGGCACCAGCATCGGTGTGTCATCCAAACATGGGCAAATGTTTGTTCCAAACGTTTTCATAACCTTGAACAAATAAATAGGTTTTGACCTGTAATGTCTGAGCTACTCGACTTATTTGTTTGATAAAATGCATAAAAGCGTTTATTAATTCTCAAACAATTGCAGATATGGCAGCTAGAACATATTGGCAGATACGATTTATGTTCACAAAAAACATTAAAAAATATGGTTATTATAAATGTAATGTGTGCATAAATTGCAGCAATTGTCAAATATACTTAGGTACAGATTATCTTTACACATGTTTTAAGACCTAAAGGTTGAATCCACGATTATAAAATCGTAAACAGCCACAGGCAAGAAACTGTTACAGAAAGCACACATCACGCTAAGTGTGTGTGGAAATACATTCAACACAAGAAGTGCAATAATTCCAAACAGACCATATTGTATTAGCAGTAATCCTAACACTACGCTACCAAAACTTGCTGGGTAGTACATATCTTAATCATATATATATTATGTATCATGTTCCTTTCAAATGAAAGGTTAGTTGGGAAATTGCACTACAAGAGCATCATATATGGTGACACTTATACAATGCATGTGTTGTTGTACATGATAAATAAACGGCTTAAATAAAAACTATTAAATTCAACAAAAACAACCTACTTTCAAAAGTGGACAAACCTTGGGAGGTTGTGGTTTCCTTAAAAAGCCGATTTTTGAAGTTGTGTTGCTGCTGGTATGGTTTGCAGAACTCTTAAACCCGAAATGAGGAAGGCTTAGGTTACGCTTGTGCTCTTTAGCTTCCTTCTGGGAACGGTCATGAGTACCTATTGTGGCAAATTTACGAATTGCCGACAAACTATTAGACGAATCTAACTTTGAAGAATGCTTGCGTTCTTTTTGATTGACAGATGCGTTTATAGAATGGGGCACGCTACTCGACCTTGATGACGGCACTAAAACTGCGGAAGAGTCTAAAGAGGTCCTGTGGTGATAATTGTTCACTTGGTTATGATGGCTGGATCCGTCACCGCTATAATCCAGGCCTGACAAACCATTTACATCGACATCTCCAGCTGGAAAATTAAAGTTTGATGGGGCTTGTTCTTTGGAAGAATTTTGTTCCTCTTCTTTATCACAATGCTGCGATGTCGGAGCCATCACAGATTTACTCCTCTGTAGGAAGAACAAAGCGTTTTCATCCAGCTCCCAGAGGCAGAGTTGAGCATCCTGGCCAACGGATCCAAATCGGTAGGAAAGAGAAGGAGCACTCCCCTCCACACCAATGCTTAGCCTTGATAACTTCGAGACATTGCTGTAAGTCCTAAGACGCCTTATAGCGCTGTTTGCTAGCGAAGTTGGCATGTCTCCGTTTAATTTCAAGTGAATTCCGACATCATTTAAACTATCTGTATGCGATGTTTTAGTGTCGGACTCATACCTATCATCAGCGGCATCAGCGACCTTATCCATGGAGTTACTTTTGTCGCTGTCCTGTCCAAACTGATGAGGGCTCTGCGCATCTACAATGTCGGACACGCTTGGTATACCGTAATATGCTTTCATATCTGCATCCGACGGGATGGTGCAGCAATAAGGGTCAAATGCGACTTCACTGACCCATGACCTGTGGCCACTACCACGAGCAATGACACATTTGTCACAAAATGACCAAACAGTGACCAGGTCATCCTCGCCTCCGGTTACGACATAACGACCATCAGGGCTCCAACTACACGTCAAAAGTCCGCCAAAATAACTTTTCATGCACCCGTACTCGTCGAACGTTGAATGGTCAATTATGCGCAAGTATCCACTCTGTGTGCATAACAACACGGCATAAGTGTTAGTTAATTAATTATATCATTATTAACCAGTCATATAATATATACATTAGTTGCATCATCTGTTACTTCATTATTATTACATAGGTCTATATGGTCAAACAGTGAATATTTCATAATAGTTACACCGGGTGCTTTGAAGTAGTTGTATGCCAATGACAATAAGGTTCATTTCTGTGTAAATCAAACAACTGTAACCACTAATTACAGCGTTATTATACCAAAAGTAGGCTTCACTTAACATGTCAAACTTTGAACAACCAAATTAAAAATTAACTTGCTAAGTATTGTAAGTGGTTCCTTTCAAACGATCATTAATAAAATTATCGAACATTTACCTGTGTTACTACTGCTACAAATTTATCACAGGGGGAAAACTCAAAAGCGTTAACTCCAGACCCATCAGTAGACATCACCCACTTGTACACTGGGTTACGTTGAGTGGCGGTAGATCCATTGGAATTAGGGGAAGATATTGTTGTGTTCTTTGTCTTCAATGTGTAGATTGAATATCCATTTCCGCTTTTGTATGGCTTAAAACAGAATATAATATAAAACAAAAATAGGATTTACTGTAATCAATGCAAACCTTAACATTGTACCCATCATATATTACAGTGTACATACCTGAGAATGATACTGCGGCATGAAGTTAGCACAAGGTTGAGTGATGTCATATGTGTACATAAAGCCGCTGATATGGGCGGCCAATAAAATGTTTTCACTATTTGGGAACCATTTCACACACGTCACACGAGACTTTTCTACTGATCTCTGCAAATAACAAAAGTTATACTAGCAAGTTTTATATTCAAACTTTTACTTTATATTACTCGATATTTTATTAGGAACTTAAACCAACACTTGATTTATTTCTAAATCCTCGAACAGGTACAGTGTAACACCTTTTATGTAAATCAGTTTGATAAATATATTATTGGCATTTATAGTTAGCCATGTTGGGAGTAGACCATATGTTATTCACTTGATTTCCTCTGATCGTATCACGAAAATATGTTACAGCATGTTTTAGCAATCAGCACATGTGAAATGTATGTATGTTACACAGAGACTCCCTAAATTATGTTTTCATCAAACACACAGTTAACCACACAACATTGACACACTTCAAAAGTTACCTGTTCTACATACAGTACATATATTACAAGTGAATGTTACACACTACATAAGGCTGCTTATTTTTGCCTCCTTACAATTCAGTTTGTAATCTTTTGATACCGGTACTTCTTTTCACATAATAGTTACTTCATGTTAACTGCTAATCTGCTATATATATATATAAGTAATGCATGGTGAAGATGACTATGTACTGTAACATTGGCATCAGCACTAATATGCTAGATCTTAGGTTTAAGGTACTGAATTTATAAACCGATGAAAATAAAATTAACTTTAACATGTAAGAAAGTGTCACAATTATGTTTTACCTAACTTTTAAGTTTAAGCTTTTAATTTTAACTAACAATCATCAGTCTGATTGTTTAAGTTTACTGCAGTGTCTTTTTGATAAACATGCATGTAGAATTACAGCACATGAAATGTATATTTAATAAAACTATGTATTGTTAATTTTGATAGTATTACAAGGTAAAAAGAGTCATAAAGTAATATCTTACTCTTAGTAGTATTTGTATAAATTAAAATATCAAGATTTCCACAGCACAGGTGTATAACTTACATCTTCATTCATGATCTGAAGACTCTCTTTTGTCCTGACATCAATAATTTGAACCTGGCCGGCAATGAAGCCAACTGCTACTCGGACACTATCCGCTGATGCAGAAAACTGGTTGATGTCATGACATGTCGGGGCGACACCTTTGTATGTCCTCTTGTCAAGATATTCCACCGGTTGGGCCTGCATCAGAAAATACTTTGTAATCTACTAATCTAAGGTTTTAAACCAAATTTTTACCGAAAGCAGGAAGTAACAAAAAATGTAATCTTGATAAGTGTAACGCTTATTCAAAAAATGTAAAATATACTGCAGCTTGCAAGTATTATCACACTATCTTATCTTCAAATGAAATTGCAACAAAGGCCAGTGCAAATCATACCAAGCAAATCAATAGCTCTTGGGTTGACAATCAAGTCAAATAACAACTGCAGAACATACTATTAAGCTATACAATATTTATTACAGGCTGTTACAAGCTTACTGTTACAGGCTTACTGTTACAGCTGATATGCAGAAAGAAATTACACAGACATACAACTTATATTTTGAAGGATTTTATGATTATTTTTATGCATAGTAACTCGTTGAGTTACTGAGCTAACCTACTGCAACCTTGAAAGTTGCTTATAAAGAATTAGGTTCCGCCGTTTGTATCTTAAAACGTTTTGCGGAAGATCGCCTAAATGTGGTAAACTTCAACGGCTTGGTCAGGTGTATGCAGTGGGCTAACACATAATATTTTACTACAAAATCAAACCAGTAACTTCATCAATCAATTAACCAATCATTTTATTTTTCATTAAAACCACGGTGGAAACGAAAAAAATCAAGCCAGTTGTAATTAGCATGCGCTTATGAATAAGAAAAAGTGACTAATCCGAAAAGGCTTCAAACCATATGTAAGGAAGATTGGTATCATACACTATGTTCTCAGACTGAGGGTAGTCTTTGCATGACTTTAACTCAGTGATCACTCATCGCTCAAGGTATAACTGTTTTACACGTTCTCAACTTGAAACTGTGTATCAGAACCACTGAAAAGGAGCAAGCGTTGTTAATGCTTTGCCCAGGGGCATTACTATGGTATGGAGCCACTGAGCATGGAACTCCAAAACACAGCCCGCATTATTGCAAGCTCAGCACTCGGCTACTGAGACCACAAGTTTTTTCTCTAACAAGTTTTATGCACCTAACAATTGCATATACATACTGTATATTGTATCAAAGGTTTCTTTGGAACCGTACCGTACTTGTTTGATTGAAATGGTGGAAAGCTTTAGCATGATTGGAAAAAATATTTCAACTTTTATGAAAGTCTAGGAGCCAGCGTAGAACATGCAAAAGATTTGGGATAATGAAAATCAAAACATATAATATTTTAAGTCAGACTTGCAACTTCCAAAAACTGGAGCTCCCTCTATCTGTCGTAAAACTACAGGGAACGGATTTCTTCTCATGTATTTTACTTTTTAAGGTGGAAACACTGTTGCCAGACTCCTACATGGCAATTTAAAAATGGATATGCTAAAATTCACTAATCCAGAATATGTTACACACCGAGTCAGCGAGTATATATCATATACATGTATATATTACGTATATACCATACTATGCTCAAGAAATTAACTTGAAACTTATCAAGTCAGCACACAACTCTACTTAGCGGCTTTCATATGTGAATCGCTCAACTGCAAGTCAACCACAACAATGAGCCAATTACAAGTTGAACACCAAAAGTATTACATAATTATATACATGTAATCTGTGAATTAGTGTTATACCGTATATATATGCTATATGTATTATACAATCTGTAATATACTGTATATGGGTCTACACTCTACAGCACTTTTCATAACCAACATTGCCACACTTTACATTATTCCAAAGTTGTAATAACCAGCTAAAAACATCACGAATTTATACATATCTTACAACACATCATAAAATAAAATGCAACACCCAAAAATCTCGAATAACAAAAAACCTTTTTGATAATAACCCCCATAATAAACCTACGGTATATTAATTTGCAGTAGGTCAGAATTTTGTAGACTTTTAAGTTGATAGGGCTGATATGTTTGGGATTAAGTAGCAAGGAAAAGCGTTCTATCAGAAAAAAGCGCGGCTTCCCAAAGCAAATATAAATACGTCTATGACTGAGTTATAAACCAAATTACCTACCGGTTCTTGTTTAAATGACTTGTAAAAAAAGTAAAAAAGTTCTCTGCCAACGGTGAAGCAAATGCAATCTTCATCGGTGAGACCGTCACTAACTTTAACAAATGAGGTTTTGACCGGGGTTAAACTTGAAGCAGGAACCTGGGAAAGACAACTTAAGATATTTGCAGAAACAAATGTCATACAGCATTGATTTCATTGTCACATTTATTTCAAAAGCCAATAGCTTTTGCTGAAGACTTACTTGAGGCGCATAGGGTATTCGTTTAGGATAAAAATACTCGGAAACGGGCATTTGTCTGTATGTTCCCTCTCTTGTAGTGAACTGCACTTTTATACTTTCGTCTTTAATTCCACCATCCATTGCCATGATAAACAAGAACACAATGCAATGTTAAAGAACATTACTTGAGCATTTTTGCAATACTCTCAACACTTAAATAGCTATATGCATGTATAAATTCTACATAACAGTGAAGGAATTTTACAAATATTTGTTAAGAAACCCTGTTATCTGGTTTAACCAGATAGTAATAAGGGTAAAATATACGCTGATTTACAATGAAGTCTTTGAAAGTCACCCAAAGTAAATACGGAACATCTGTGAATATGACCGTAAAACCAGCCTTATTTACTGTCTGCATCTGAATAAGTTTTAATCTAGCAAAATTTGAAAGTTGACATTTGACCTTCATGACAAATTTAATTAAAATACTAAGTCATACACTGACTGTACCAAAGCCCAGTGCCCATCAAAGGTTGAGTTTCTAAAGTTATCAAGGCATTCTTTAAATCAATACTTTTATTTTATTTTATCATTCTTTAAAATTAATTGATAAATTAATAATTAATTAATTAATACATATATTGTGTAGAATCATATGGTAAGATAAAGGAAGTTAAAATGGTGCATTCATGCCGCAATAATCCAAACAACAACACCAAAACTTTTTGCCACACCATTATGATGCTTATATTACAATATATGCAGCACAACAACAACTCTGCTCTATAATATAGGTGCAAAGGCCAATTTTCTGCGTAGGAGAAATCTGGTGCATTAGCGGTATAACAACTTCCATAATAGGCCCTATACAAATATAATTGCATTCCTAAAGCAGGCAAAATCCACAGTTAAAAATGTGGCATCTGCACCAATGAGATTTATCAACGTGCATAGCATGCCAACCCTTTTTATCTTTCTGCTTTTATGCTAATTCATAACAAATTAACAAAAAAAATTGGCAGGATGCATACCATCATGCATGCCAAGTCTTGTGTCTTCGCTTACACAATTTTTAGTTGAAAGTTGTCCTATTTTCCAGGCTATGGCCAATTCAATAGCAAAACTTTAGTCTATCGATCTACAGTGTGGTGCAAACAAGTGTTGACTATACAAGATACATCGGTAATTGACAAAATAGGTTCAGCGTTGCACAGCCGCTAATCCCAATTCCACAACTGCATGCCATTTAACATGTAAGTATATATAGCCTGGTAAACCAACCCATGCTGCCGTGCCGTGCACTGTTTGTGTATAAGCTTATCGTGTACTTGCAATGTCAGTTCAATACTTCAATGCCAAGCCCGTAATAGCAGACTAGCTTAGCCTATAACCAATAGACTTAGGCCTTGATCTTCACATCTTACAATTTTTCTTTTAAGCCCTTAAAGCCGTTTTTCGTAAACAAAGTGCACATAGAATAAAAAAGCTTCAGAACCCCAGTTTTGAATTATCGCCGTGTTTTCGTCGTAGAAGCACCAGCATTCAGCACACTGCGTCAATGTGGCGAGTAGAAGACCTTCCTCACTCTGAGGACAGGAGGAAAATTATTATGAGAAAACAAACAACATTCTTATAACACGTCAACGTGAAATACGTCAGTAACGTGATAGATGTGTTTGCAAAATTGTCTTTAGCCTAGCCTATTCAGTGCCTTACCTACGTTTCTCCATAAATCTTGTAAAACTATGTCAATAATGACATCATCTCCTAAATCATACAATCCTGTCCTTTCCTTGTTTGCATTTTGACGTTTTAAACAGTCCAAGGTTTGCATCTAACTCAAAAAGTGCGCTCATTGCAAAAAAAAAACCATTATTTCAACAAAGTTTTTTCTTTCATGCCTTAAATAATTCACATTTTTTTAATATGATATTTAAAAATTTACCTTATTTCATCATCTGATTAAATTTTATTACTAAAGTAAATTCTAACTTCATTAAATGAATTGTAAAAATTCTTAATTGAATTTGACATTAACTACTATTTGACATCTACTATTTTCAAATAAATTTGATCATCATTGCTTTGTGGGTTCTGGTTCACTTCGCCACTCTCTGGCTGCTAGATTCTGACTGGGAGTTTTAACATATGCTTGGGCTTGAACCCAACCCACGGATTTTTATGGGTTGGGTCCGATGCCAACAGGGAATTATATGACTGTTAATGTAGATTTTTGCTCCAAATTTAATGCCTAACATTTAATATCAACAATTAACCATCAAGCTCAAACGACGACGACCGTTGATCGCAGTCTTGTCATCACCTCTTGTACAATTTTTTGACTTGTATTTTGTTTTCTCTTTTTCCAATGACATTGTGCACATTTTACCGTTTACAGGTTGTAAGCAGTGGTAGGATTCAAATATTTTAACATCCGATTCTCGCACTAGCAGTATGCCATATTTGCCAGGAGCCAATATATAGACGTAGACCTATAGACCTACACATACGCTGTGCTAATAGTCATAATTAGCCCATGTTCCTGCGGAGTTCTTGTGCAGATCTAATGATACTATGATGTTATTAATGTTCTATTTCGTCTGTTTAACAACAAGCGCTGTGCTATATTTTGGTCGTGTTTAGTATAGGCCTACACGACCCGGTTTTGATTACTTCCGAATTACGTCATTCGTGCTACAGCGTTTAATGCGTCGGTTCTGGTATTGTCAGTCTAATATGGCAGACTGGAATTTACTGTCTATCGAATGTAGCTTTATTCTGTGCTTTGGAAACAGTAACCATTTCGTTGAGAACCAATAATAAATATCATTCAAGATATTGACAGTTTTTTTGGTTCTAGTACTGTTGTAATGGAAACTGGGTAGGCTAAATGGCACGTGAACTTGAGAGATTGACCCACTTCACTACAATGAGTACTTGTTGAAATGTTTATTGTGGGTGATGATATATGAATCTCATGAGGTCGTTGTGTACTTTTTTCACCTACAGATTTAATTGTTCACCTTGACGGCTTATTGTCTGATGACTAGCTTCAATTAACAGTGATCAATATTATAATGATTTGTTTTCCACTGCTATGTTATAGGACCAAACTCCTTGTTACCTTGTGAAGATGACAATAAAGTTGTCTATCTTAACACTGAACTTATTCAAATAGAATTCAACAATGGTTACATAGGAATGACAACTGTATATACTGATTATATTGAAGTTTCTTTGAACAATTACATTTAGACAAAACATTAGCACAGCAACAGCATAAAGACGTCCATGTTATAGGGTTGATCTTAGTGGAAGGAATGCATAGAACAGCTGTGCATAACTCACGCAAGATAGGCAGGCGCGATATTTATGTCACAACTTGAAACAAAAAACAGAAAGTTATCGGTACGCAATGTTATCTATCATTGACGTCATGTTTCGTAAAGCAGACGTCTGAAAATAAGAACTCTATATTCTATTTGTTTTTTTATATTATAATATCCTTTTATTATCACACTGTGATGCTTAACTAGACTATCAGGGGATAATGAATGCGCTGTCAATGGAGTCAGATTAGTGAAAAATCGATCAAGCATTAATTAATGTAATTAAGTAATTACAACTAAAACAACTAGTAAGAACAATGTCAGTTGGCACACTTTTTAATTCATTGACAGTAATGGTTACAGCTCAGAGTAGTTCAGATTCTGAAGCAGATGACGAAAACGATGACGACCCCAGAGTTGTAAATGAATTGACTAATGGATCACTGAAATTTGTTTCTATAAACCGGTTGGAGCAATATTTTGAGCTTACCATAGTTTTACGAACCAACCAGGAGTTTATAACATGGGAACGTTAAGAAAGGAAGTGTCACATACACTGCAACCGTATCAACCTGATTTCCAACAAGCTATGTACTACTCCTACCAAGATGGATTTTGCGGAATTCTCGTTGAAACACTCGTTTTCCACAGCATTAAAAACACGGCATTAAAAATTACGAGACTTAAAGGGAAATGTCGAAATGGTGGCGCTTGTCGCCACACAACAAAGTGTTTTATCCTATTACGCTAAATCAGGTTTGCCAGTGTAAAGAACCAAATTGGCGAAACTCAGCAGAAAATACTTACAGAAAGAAATTTTGGTTAAATATGCTACATTAAGTCGTAAAGTGCACGGTACTGCTTGTTACGTGACACAGAATCATTATTTATTGTTATTATGATTTGTTTTCAAGTCATCTGCGAAGTGTTTGACGCACAATGAATTCGAGCTTTTGCTGCGAATGACGTAGCAAAATAAACAACTCGCAGGCATAAGGCTTAACTTAAAGAGTCTTTTAAAAAATGATAACGGTTTGTGGAAAAGATGATGGCTTGAAGTTGAATTAAAGGCATAGCCAATGCCGTTATAGATAGGCTTACCATACATCCCGTTTCAGCCGGGGCAGTCCCGCTTTTTAAGGCTTTGTACCGGCGTCCCGGTGAGTCAACCAAAAGTCCCGCTTTGGCATTTAGTCAGCCAACTTGCTGAAGAGCAATGCTCGATGCGTGTTCTTGTGTCGTTGTGTTAAATGTGAAAGTAATTGTTACGTCATTCTAGCTGTTAATTGCTCCAGGACTGAGTTGATTGTTAGCGCATGCGGTAGTTAGTATTGACTTTTCCTGCTGTGATTTTTATGAGAAAATAAAGTCGAATAAAGACTTCTTGAAGAAAGTATTGTCTACAGAAAAGTATGATTGGGGAATTATGTAAATTTACAAATGCTTAAACATTGTTTTGTTTTCTAGTAAAATGCATTATTTTAGTTTTCCTTGGCGTCTTACTACTTTAGTTGTCCCTGACAATAGAAATCTTCATCATCTTCCAAAGATTATTTATCATTGGTGAGCATTCTTGCTGTACAAACTCGGGCTAACCAACAACGCCCTTCTTTAGTGCTATAGCCACCAGAAACCGGGTTCTTGCCCGGGATAGGGTTTCTTTTACGGTGGGTTTCTTCTCACATCCACTGATGTAGTTTACAGCGTTGAGGCAATTTTCAATTATCAGCGTAGTTGCTTGTACACACCACCTGCTCCTCTGCTTAATTTTCGCTTTTTCAACTTATGTTTTATGGATTTAACTAAGTATAGGTTGAAAACTTCGCCTCGAGTGGTTATGAGTAAGGTCCGCATTGCCGATATCAGCGTTCGTCGTCTCTGTGGCGCAATGGATTAGCGCGCTGGACTTCTAATCCAGAGGTTCCGGGTTCGAGTCCCGGCAGGGATGCTTTATGGAATTTTTGACCCAATCTCATGAGTCCAGCATAAGAAACTGAAGCATTGAAGCAAATTACAATAATCAGTTGCTTGAACACACCATCTGCTCATCTGCTTAATTTTTCATCTTTTTAACTTATGTTTTATGGTTTTAACTAAGTGTAGGTTTAGTGGCCGTGCTAGTTGTTACCAGCAATTATTAACGTTATTTTTCGTTTTAAGCCTTTTCGGTTTTGTCACTTTTTCTTGTTCATTGGCGCGTGTTAGTAACAACTGGCTTGATTTTTCGTCCCCACCGCACTTTTGACGAAAAAAAAAATGAATGAATGAATGAATCCAAAATAATTTCATATTCCTAGTAAAATATGAACCACATTTATCTGATAAGGCTCGTTGTTCTGAAGCGTCCCGGTTTTCAATCACAAAAACATGGTAGGCTATGCCTATTATAGACGGACTTAAATGTACAAAAATCACAGCAAATTTACCGGGACCAAGATTTTATATGTAAACTAACATTATATACGAAACAGTTGTAGACGAATTTTACTTTACGTTACAAAAAATGACCAATTGAAGGAAACCTTTCTGTATATCCTTTCCACAAATCACACTTCTGCGTGTTATAGCGACACTTAACGAACAAGGAACCGGTTTGTAGCAGGACGATGGGGTGAAAGGTCAGGTGCGTCACAATGTCTTCTCTAATCCTGCATCTTGACGAAATATGGGTAGGGCGAAAACTTCTGCCACAATTTTAAACTAACACATACTGAAAGTTAATAGGCTTAAGTTATCAAAACGATTTTTGTTTGATTAATAAGACATTAACAAAGGTATTTATTTTCGTTAACGAGACTTAATTTGGGTAAAAATGCAATCAACTTACGCCCACATACAAGCATATGCCTGTATGCTAGGCTACCCAGCTACCGGTATAATCAGAGAAGTCAGGCTGTTTAGTTAAGACCCTAGGCAAGAACACGAAATGCAAAAGTATAGCAATACATGATTCGAGTACATTGCCCGTCAAACTAACTTTTGTTTGTAAATTGACTTTCACATTTATGTAGTGTGTCTCCGTTTTTTTTGCAATGTTGTTTTATTTAAAGGAGTTTCAGTGTTTTTGTACCATACCATGTAAAACTGTGTACATTCAGACAATCATTACAACCCAGACTGCAGAGTTTGGTATGTAGGCGCACACCATACTAATGATCTATTGATTCGTGCTTCAATGGCGCACTTAACATGTGTTGTTTTGCACTCACTGACTTGGACAAAACTTCTGTGCATTCAATTTTTAATGATTTAAAGATTGAATGAGTCAAAATGTGTAATAAGGGAGCGCACTTCCATTGCATCTGAGCATTCTAAGCACCTGTACTTATCATTTTTGGTTGTTGGGCACATGCAAGATTTTGCTGAAAACGGCCATTCTATGCAGTCCGAATTACAACCAAATTCAACATTAAACTGTGTACATTACTGTGTAATTGTACACCTAAGTGTGCACTTCTTTGCATTCGATTAATTTTGTGCTCTAGCCCTTGTCATTTTTGGTTTTTTGATACATTCAAGTTCTTACTGAAAATAGTATTTGCTTCCTATTTTCAGTTTAACTGACTTAGACCTACTTAAAGGTCATAATTGAAAGTGCTGCACACGCATGCAAAAAACTCATCAACGTGGACGCCTAACTTTTACAAGTTCACATCGATTTGTATTACACACACACACATCATCAAAGTTGGTTGCTTGAACGATAAAATTTATAATAACTTAACAAAGAATTAAGACTTTGTTGCATGCCGTCGCACCAAAATTTGTGCTTTTGCACACACAAGTTTTCGTCAAAACTGCTAAAGTTTCCAGTTGGGTTGAGAGTGAAATATACAGTATATCATTTTCAAAAACGTTTTCTTTGTTTAGCCAACTAGAGTATTTGAGCATATTTTGTCTTATTGTGAAGCAGAGATAACTTTTTTCAAATGGACAGCAAAGGTCGGCGGGTGGTGGTGTGTGACAATGGTACAGGGGTAAGTTGCAACTGTTTTTGGTTATTGAGATGGTTAATGTTAACTTTGTTAAACTTTAAGTTCAATGAATGTTTATATCTGCAAATTTCTTACCCTAGAATAATTATTTACAACAAAAAAGTGAATGTTTGCATTCTATCATTTGAAAAATCATTTCTTCTCGTTCTCAGAATAGCAGATTTAACATTGTGCATATTTCACTAAGTTAAATGTGCTTCATGATATTTTCAGTTTGTGAAATGTGGTTTTGGCGGTTCAAATTTTCCTGCTCACATATTCCCTGCCTTAGTTGGTCGACCAATATTGCGATCCACAACCAAAGTCGGGGATGTTGAAATTAAGGTAATTGCAAGCTTCACTATGGATTTAGAAATACATATGAGTAGAATAGGCTTACTATTTGAATTACAAGCATATTTAACCTATCTTGAGAAGTAAAAGCCATTAAAAGCAGTGGATTTGTTTACATGAAACTCAATTGTTGGACAATTTGTAGTTTTTAATGTCACTATTGTGTGAGCTTATAGAACCTGAAACTGTAAATGGCAAGTATCCCACATTAATAAAGCAATGACATTAAACTGAGAAATTGATGTTTAGGATTTGATGATTGGAGATGATGCCAGTTTATTCAGGTCACAACTAGAAGTAAATTACCCTATAGAAAATGGAATTGTTCGAAATTGGGAGGACATGGAGCATTTATGGGACTACACGTTTGGTCCTGAAAAACTTGACATAGACCCCAGGTGTTTTTTTGTAATCATTTAATTTGGACCACTTCACCTGTCTTCATTTTTGCAATGACAAGCTCATTTGTTTTTCAGAAATTCCAAAGTATTGTTGACAGAACCCCCTATGAACCCAATGAAAAACAGGGAACAGATTATTCAGGTACTTGTGAATTACAGAAATGGGGCCTACAATAAAATCAAACAACATTTATATAACTTTTTTAGAACCAGAATGATATATAAGGAGATGATAATATCAGCAATATTTTCTTCTATTACCTTATTAACAGCTTGGCATAGTAGGATGTAGACACGTTTTATCGGCTCAGTAGCAGATCAGTTAGAGTGAGTGGCCCACAGAGCCCATGCCCATACACATCATGTTCAGTAACCACCATTGTGATGTGCTTGGGTAAGGCATTGATGACACTTACTCGTATTCAGTGGCCCTGATCAACAGTTGCAAATATGGGCAAGACTAAATAAACCTAAAAACATCAATATCAAATGAAAAATACAACGATTTGAAAATGTATGCAGCCAAGCTTGATAACTGGGTTTCAAGTGGTGAAGAATCATTGTCAAGTTTAAGTTGTGCAAAGACTTATCTGTAGTCCGATGATAAAGATTTATTGTGTATCATACCATAAAAGTTGTTTTCTTTCTTAGGCAGTGTTCCCTTTTGTATATTGAGATTTCTCTTCCAATTTATTGTTGTGACAGTGTTTTTCCAATTTATGTTTTTCTGTACACTCTGCATATATATAATGAAACTATTTTTCACCTCAAGTATAGAATCCTTTTAAGCAGTAAACATAAACATCGGGTATCATTAGAAACTTCAACCACATCGGTGCTGGGTTAAAAACTCATACCGGTTGAATTCTAATTTTTTCATAATGTTACAAAATTTGTTCAGCTTTTAATATTTATATATATATGACCATGGTATGTTTTTTTTTCAGAGAATGTTTGAAAAGTACCAGTTTGATGGCTGTTACATTGCAGTGCAGGCAGTTCTTACCCTTTATGCTCAAGGTAGTGTTGGCATACTGTTTGCCATGATGTGACTTACGTAGCATAGGCCGTTGTTAATTTTATATGTTGATTCCTGTGTTACATATGTCAAGTTTATTTAAACGTTTTACTAATATTAACTTTTAAAATTAAACTTTATCCAAAACCAATTTAACTTGCATATACTAAGTAGACTTGTATTTTTAATCTTCGTAGGTGATATTCATATATATACAGTGAGACCTCGTTAATCCGGACCACTTCGTTTTGTCAAAAAATGTCGGTTTAGCGGGGTATCCGGATTATCGGAAAGTAAAAAATCAATCAATCTTGCAAATGCATCACCGTGTTCAAAACGCAGTATGCACCTTACTCCAATTCTAAGTACCGAGTTTCTGGCTGGACAGCAACTAAAATAAAATTATACTTTTTGTATGATCCGACCCAGTGTCGAACCCCAGAACCACCGTATTAAAGACGAATGCTCTAAGCCAGAAGTGACGAACATGCGGCCGCAAATCGGTTTGACAACCGCTCTTGCATGGCGAAGCATTCCGGCGGGACCAGCAGTCTTGAACTTTCTTTGACCTGTTTCTAATCTTTGCGCAATGCGATATCAAAAGCTGATCGCACGATTGAGTTGCAGCAGTATGTCTTCAATAGATTGCCGCACTCAACCGATGTACTGTACGTATTTTTTTGCGACCGCGGAAGCGTTGTTTGATACTGTTGATGAACAATTTATTTTTTCGTTTCTAAAATACTGTACAGTATTTCATAGTATTTCTTGTACGTTTAGATGGTGGCTCTGATGAAGCATACTGAATAGCACGGCTAAATTTTTTTACAAAGCGCAATGCTGTACAGTACTGTACTTTTGAATCAATAAAGACCGCAACGTTATTATGCGTAGATAATCGGCTATTGTTTCGTCAACTAACTACATACTGTATTAGGACAATCGTGAATCATTTTCGCATAACTGTTAATAATCCGGTTTATCGGATTTTATTGCTATTGATTTAGCACATTTGTTCCAAAACTTTTGTGTCGGAGTCGGACAGCGGGGTTTCCGGATTAAAGGGGTAAAATGCATGGGAAGAAATCCGTTCCCGGCAGTTTTGTGTCGGATAGCGGGGATTCCGGTTCATCGGGGTCCGGATTAACGAGATCTCACTGTATTGTAAAGCTGTCTATAACTACTTAAACTTTTATAGCGTTTGGTTGTGGTATAGTTCAGTAAGATTACGTTTAGGTTTACTGACTGGAATTGTTGTTGATATTGGCGATGGTGTTTCGCATATCTGTCCCGTCTATGAGGGTTTCTCATTACCACATTTGACAAGAAGGTTAGATGTGGCCGGGCGGAACATCACACGCTATTTGATCAAGGTAGTGTGTTATACTGGATATTATCTAGTGCAGTAGTTCCCAACTTATCTGAACTCCTGATGCACTAATCTACCCAAAAAATCATATGATGCACAGCATTACAAAACTGTCACAAATCGTTATTTAATGTGATACTTTAGCGTTGATGTGCTTTGGCAAACCGCATTAAATCATGGTGTACTGTTTGAAACGGCAACGCGCATTTCTTTGTCGACGTCTGTTTTTGAGCGATACTTAATATATATATTTTGAGCACTTAACAGAACCTAATACTGCTTTCTAAAAAGATTATTTCTGAAAAACAGCACTTTCAATTAGAAATGGCAACTGCCTAGCTCTAGCTAGTCGAAACTTGTTTAGCTTACACCCAGCAATGGCCAATCTCTTTATTATGTACATCGTGGTAGTTATAACATCACATAGACCTAAGTAACACGTAACATTGCCAGTGAACTTCAAGACTGAAGACTGAACTGTGCAGGATACGTAGATCAACATCTAGCATAAAAAATATTTTGTTACAATTTTGATTATCTGTAGTGAATGTAAGTTTGCGGGCCCTTGTAATTTAAAGTCGACGCACCTGTTGGGAACCTCTGATCTTGTAATATTGGCCACTTTCAAAACTTATTATAACAAACATTATACTATCCTGGCTCATTTGCATAGCATGTAGGCGTAGGTCAAGGCCAAGATGTTACTTGGGTTGACTGATTGGGATTTCACTTGTTTTGTTTACAGCTGCTACTTCTGAGAGGATACGTTTTTAACCAGTCAGCCGACTTTGAAACTGTTCGAATGATGAAAGAAAAACTTTGTTACATTGCGTGAGTTTTGTTGCAAAATAGTATTAGTCAATATATATGATTGGCGAATGGCATAGTACAATCTATTGTTACAATATTTGATTAATTATGAAGCTATAATATAATACTTGCGTAAAAATATGTAAAAGGAAAATATAAAGTAGCGAAAGTAATAATGTTAAAATATGCACATTAGACATTGAACTATGACGAATATATACAATAATACTGTAACACTCAAAGTTAGTAGTAGGAATAATAACAAGGTATTAGATCTTTGAGTATATATGAGTAACTTCTACAATGCTACTGTGCACATTGCATTCAGTTATGACACAGAACAGGAGCAGAAGCTGTCAACTGAAACAACTTACTTGGTGGAATCTTACAAGGTATAAGTCTAAACTTGCTTTGTGTTTTAATGGTTATTCTGTGTGCATAATCAGGATTGTATACAATAGCAATGGGTGTTATTACGTTGAACTGTACCACTTTAAAAAATTTATGCTGGCACTTTTATAACACCTAGAAGTCTAACACTATTTCGACTGATGCAAAATAGATGCAAGTGCTAAATTAAGTAATAAGTAGTAAATTGCTAAGGTGTCATGGGGAGATGTCGCAATATAGTGCTGGCATACTCGCCATTGTTTTCAATATATTCAACAATCAAAATACAATCAGAATTTGTGAAAGCAGTCAACAGTCTATTACACAATTTCTACAGTTATAATACTTCCCAAGGTAGTTTCAGTAGAGCTTAACTGCTGCTTAGACCTCCTGCAAAACTTACTCCTGATTTGATCCGGAATTAAATTTTTTCCCTGCCGCAGCTTCCAGATGGAAGGCTGGTGAAAGTAGCCGGGGAGAGATTTGAGGCCCCTGAGGCTCTGTTTCAGCCTCATCTCATTAACGTTGAATCTGTTGGAATTGCAGAAATGCTATTTAACACAATTCAAGCGGCAGATATTGATATTAGGTACGTTGTTTAGTTCTAATGGTAGATAACTTTTGTTTAGCACAGTTTTGTAAAAAGCTTGGTGATAATGTTTCAAAGTGGTTATTCTATCAAATGTCATCTTTCATATGACATGTGATACTTAAATGCAAAACCATGATCATAGTAACTCCTAATAATAATAACGCCAGAACAACCCAAGCATTCTTTTATAATTAAAACTCTGAGAGTGGTTGTTTTATGCAGCTTCTTGTTAAACTTACAGGAGTGAATTTTATAAGCACATTGTTTTATCTGGTGGAAGTACCATGTTTCCTGGACTGCCATCACGCATGGAACGAGAGATAAAGCAGCTTTACTTGCAACATGTGCTGAAAGGAGATCACACCAAATTCTCGGTATGTACAACAGTGTCCATGATCCCAAGTATAAGCATAGGCCATAGATTGATATAAACCCTTTCTTTGCTTTGGGATAGCTTGTACTATAATGCAAGGTGACTACACGTCATCAGCAGGGAAATTTTCGGAATGTGGAAAATAGCCGCGGTGATAATACCTGTCATGCCATAACCTGTGACATCTTAATCTTATATTATAAACGACCGATGCTTACTGTGGCATCACCTAGCATTGTCGTATGAACCCTCTCAAAGAAAGGCTCATGTAATTTAATATATTCATGAGACAAATCGACTTGTAAAATCTCAAAACTTCTCTTCAATGCATTTGAAACACAAAGACAAAAGTTTAACTGGTGAAAAAATATTTGTTTACGTGTTGCAGATTGCAATGATGTATAATTTTTAAAAACAACAACGTGATTAAAATGTTCTGGCATGTTTATGTAATTTTGGTGCATGTAAAGTTAATTTGTCATTGTGCAAGATCAAAAATAATTAATTAATGATGGCAATAATTCCTCATATTTTAACTTGTACATGTGTGGTAAAAATGTGCATGATGGCTCAATATGCAACATCTGTACTTTGGCTAATGTTAAACTGAAAGATCTACTTTTGCATGAAGCTCGTCTAACCAATTTTGTTTATTTTCTTTTTCGTTTCTTTTTCGGTCTTCTGGAAATCTTCAGAATATGGTAAGAACTTTTTTTCTATCTTTATGCTTGTTAATACAGTGAAAAATGCTTAATGGAGCATCTCGTGAATGGCAAACCCTATTCTAAAAAGCAGTTTATTATAAACGATGAAAGTTGTTTTGATTACGAAAGTAGCTCTATAAAAGGCAAATCATAAAAGTTTCGAAATCTGGGTGTTTTTGTTTTTAGTTACTGCATTTACTGTGCATTTCGGGCCCCTATTCAAAGTCCAGGAAAAAGGAATTGGTCAATGTTTTACTGTTTAGCTTTGCTTGATTTGAATTTATAATAGGAAAATCGTTGTTCGTTCCAGATCAGTGAAAACTGCTCCGATAAACAGTTTGCTCCATAAACCGATGCTCTATTAATAAGAGTTTACTGTATAGCATGTGTTTGAGATATGTCGCTCAGTCTACAATAAAATATGTAATTATAGTTACACCAAACTTTTAATGCCAGTGTCATAGCACAATAAATTATACAAACTAAACAATGGTTCCCAATATAAATTTATCCACTTCAATCAAAATATTTTCAAAAACAAAGTACCGCATGTGAACATCCCAAAACCAACTACCAGACAATTTATGCCTTTATGTTGTCACAAAACAGTTTACATTTGATGTATCTATTACTTCAATTTATTTTTAAGTCATCATGATTTGGAAATTGATATGTTGGTAGCTGAGCGACATATATTACTGCGTATGTTGTAAACATTGCATGGGTATCATTACTAACCAGTTGACATTTCATGAATAATCACACCAGACTTTTTTTATTTGTCAATTCTTCAGGAAATGTTTTTCATCAATTTTCCTGCGATGATCCATGCACTTTAATTCTCTTGCTTAATCATTCTCAATTAAAACTGTTTGAAGTTTTAATTAACTTTTAATATGTTTACATTTTTGAATAGCATTCACATTTAAGTGTAAAATAATGTAAAGATTCTAGAATTGTTAGCTGTTTAACGCAACATTGATTAAAAGTCATACTTTGTTCCATATAGATAAACTGTAGAGCAGTTTACTTCAGTCAAATTTCCACCAGTGAATAGCTTAAAACCATTACCAGTCATGCGTTTTGTGAAGTTCATAGAGCTAGGTCTCACCCAGCCAAAGATGATTATGCTGAGCAATGCCATTCCGATATCGTTGGATCTGTGCAGTTATAACGAAGAAAAATAAAAACGTTTTTTTCCCAGAAATTTAAGATTCGCATCGAGGATCCTCCAAGGAGGAAGCACATGGTTTTCCTCGGAGGTGCAGTTCTCGCTGACATTATGAAGGATAAAGATAACTTCTGGATGACAAGGCAAGAGTACGAAGAGTGCGGATTACGTGTTCTTGAGAAATTGGGCGTGAAAGCGACGTAAATGACCATTTGAATAGAATGCTGCCTTCGTAACCCAGCGCTAGCTGCATTAAATGAGCGAGCTAATTCTTTGCGTCATATATAGTCACTTAATCCTTGTTACAAATTTTATATTCACGTTCAGTATCCATTGCACTGGAAAGTTACGAAATCATTTTAGTAATTTTTGTCGCAAGAACACCAGATGCAGTACGAGTACAGCATTGTAACTGTTACTTTAGATTCGTGGAAAGTAATCCTTGGTTTGAATAAGAGGGCAGCAAAGTTCTGCCAAATAAATCATGATTTTACTGCAAGCGTATACACAGATTTTGCAGTGTTTGTAAATACTTATTATTACATTGCTATTTATAACAATGAAAGTGATAATCGGAAATCGTGAATGTTTTTCTTTTGTTGGATTTTAGTTAAACACTGTATACTAAGCAGTTTTCAACGTGCATTGTCATGCGCATATCCAGCGTTTTACCGGTTTCTATGGACTTCAGCCTGTGGATGCTATGAAGTACTTTAGAAAAGTGACACGCGCTTTTGTGTGTCTAAAGAGCAAAGCAAAGTACCCATATATTTTCCTATCACTATAAACTTTATGACGCTCATTATAGTTATAAGCTTACAGTTTTCTGTCTTGTGTAAATATATTGATCGAAACGGCAGAATGGACATTTTTGGATATGCATCATTTCGACCCCAATCATTTTGAAATGAAGTGGACACTACCTTGGACTTCTGAGTAGCTTTGCCTGTAACATTATTATCAGGCTACTTACCAAATTTCTACAACAATCATTGTGGAAAAATCGATTCTTTTTAAGGGTACATAATCCCCATAACTTTATGTCATCACTATGCATGAACGCGGCGTCACAATGGCATTGATTTTGTTACAATTGTTTATCATCAATTGTGTCCAGTCGTCGATTTTTGCATTCAACTAATAAACGGACATTCCTTGATTTTTTATTTCTATGGATGTTGTTGGACCCACCATCCAACGGATGATAAACCCAAAATATTTAGCCAGCAGATGTCTCTAGTAAGTTGCTTGTGTATAAACATGGCTCGGTTTGACAATGGCAGTCCTACGTCCATCTTACTTTTGTCGATACATCATATACAGTAGAATTCGCCTATATCGACACCTCAAGGGGATGAAGAAAAAGTGTCAATATAGACGAATCAATATAAATTGTTCCTAAATTCCGGGTTTAGTTCAATTTAAGGGCCTGGCAAGGGTTAAATGTGTACTCTAATCAGCACTGACGTTTAATTCTATGTTTTGGCGTACACTACGGCAAAGAACAACACAAAAAAGATCGTGAAAAATAATGGTACTTGCATTTACACGTAATATGCACGCAGACGGTACTGATGCGGAGCAATATGACGTTGGTACAGTGCAGTATTTACTTCCTTGCAAAAATATCGCTATTTTTTTCTGTTTTGTTTTTACGACAGCTTTGTTCAACACATGTTGCTGAATTTTTGTCAGCGTATTGTCTTGGTTGTCGTCACTGCTTCTGAGGTAGCGGTCTAATTTCCTGATTGCGTCCAACATGATGATTTGTGGACACTGCTTAAGTCAGAATAAGTCATAGTGACATCATATTTACGTCAAATACGACTAGGCAACCTAAACCGTCATAAAGTCGTAAGTGGGATGACGTCCCGGAGTGAAAAGAAGAGCTACAATTGTCACAATAAACGAACAAAATGCTCTGGGGGATTAAAAAAGGTGTCGATATATGCGAACTGTCGATATAGGCGAATTCTACTGTAATTAAGGCTACTCCATTTCAAATAATCAGACAATCGTTTTTGAAATGTTTTAAGATAATTTGAAAAAGCTATGACTTAATTGTGTGGCTTTAATTCTGCTGCTATATTTAGCATACGTTAGAACTGCGCACGTGAAGTCTGTTTAGTTTTAATATCAGATTTAAAATTTTGACACTTTTCTTCGCAAGCATTGACGCGCAACGCCGCATAGCAGATAAACTGACACTTTCCGACGTTTTTTAATTGACCAAATGAAATGATTTGAAACGAATTTACTGATAAGGTTGAGCTAATTTCACTGCTGCAAAATCAAACGAGTGTTGCCCAATTCTTTTGTCTTAGCATTGAAACGCTCACGAACCATAACATATAAAGTTACCAGCGCACAATAAACGTAGCTACTAAATCTTTGACAATGCTATATGAAATGTAGCAAATTAGAATTTATCTTCCAACTGTGGAAAGTCTTTACACAACAGAAACTGAAAGAAAAAGCTTCACCGCTCAAGCCCTCATAACCGAACTTATCCGTTTTGTATAATCGACACGTTTTTTGTTTTATAGTTTCCATATGACCTTGCCCGAATTTAGAACTTTTCTGCAAACTACCACTAAACAGGAGCAAGCTCCGTCACTTCCTAAATGGCATCGTTATAATATTGCTTTGTTCACCAAGACAAATTGACAAAATATTATTTTACGACATTACAAAATCAGAAAACGTAAAAACTAGGAATAAGATTTGTAACTTCCATCTTAAAAATTCATAAAACAGGACATGTAATTATATGCCATGTTTATGCTATAAACGCTGTGTTTGTTTTATTTTCCGCTCACAATTACCTACGTTGCTAATATCTAATAACGGGATGGCAATCACCGTATATTTGCTCATCGATCATCAAACGAAGTTAATATTTCCGCTGAGGTAACCTCATTATGACGTAGCGGCCTGTAAGAGCGTAAGTAATTAGTTAATGAATTGAGATTGCAGACAAATAATTATGAATTGACGAAAATTTCAAACCTTACGAATATTTCAAACTGAGTTATAAGGCGCTATGAGTAAAGCCAATAATACTTAATAGATTTTAATCAATTTAAACCACTACAGAGCCCTAATCGTTTTGCTACCATTGCCTGAGTGGGTGGTCAGTAAGTTAGACTGAACAAACAAGCAGGCGGGCTAATCAAAGTCAGCAGTCAACCGGTGACCATAGCTGACCTCATAGTGGGCTGAGATATATGAATTTGCAACTAGCTAGGCATAAAGTGAAACACTCTGGCGATTTTTTTGAAATTATGACATATATTCAACCTGTTGTTCACGGACCAATTGCGATATCTGTTTTTAGTCGATGCAATGCAGTACATTTCAATGAGTTAGGAACTGTGAATGTTAACGTATAAAGTGTCCGGCAACTGATGTGCAACGACTTGACTGTATGGTCGCGCTGTTCACTATGAAAATAATTCGCAAAAGGTTCGGGTTTTTCCACAAAAATTCCAAGATACTTTACATTAAGACGTTAACGACGATCTCTCAAATGAAAAGGAAAACATTTTGTAACACTGTCTATTGGCTTGTACAAACATTTAATAAATAGGCGGGACGGATCATTTTCATCAACAGACAAATCCTTGTCAAACAGCAGTTGGGAGGAATTTCCGTGCGTTATCCGACGCCCCTTGCATTGTTTCAAACAATCATTTTCTTCCGTATTTCTGTCGAACAACAACCGGGCGAACGCTTGTGTTGTAAGGGACCGCCTTTATAATGTTCGCCGCTTTATTGTGCGCTGGTAACTTTATATGTTATGGTTCGTGAGCGTTTCAATGCTAAAACAAAAGAATTAGGCAACATTGGTTTGATTTTGCAGCAGTGAAATTAGCTCAACCTTATCAGTAAAATCGTTTCAAATCGTTTCATTCGGATTCGGTCAATTAAAAAACGTCGAAAAGTGTCAGTTTATCTGCTATGCGGCGTTGCACGTCAATGCTTGCGCTTATAGAGACCAAGCAAAGCGAAAAGTGTCAACTGTTAAAATCTGATATCAAAACCTTGACCATTCATAAGCAACGAGGCGTGCCTGGTTTTAATTCAAAGGCATTTGTGTAATTTTTTGATATCAAGTGATTACACAAAGCCATATTTACACCCGAATGGATTACATAATCTTAATGTGATGGATAGCTGTTAAACGGCAGATTCAAACCAAACATGAAACGGCCGCGTTTGAGGCTAGGAACGAAGTTTACCAAAAGCATTGTCCTTCATTAAATAGTAAAAGCTACCTCAGAACAGGCTCAGAAATGACCCACGACCTAAAATTGTTTCAAAGGATTTTTTTGAGATTAAAGCGGGTATCGGGGGGCTCGGAAATTCCGAGGAAATGAAAACGAAACGGGCACTCAAAGACCGAGTGAGACTGGGCACGTTATTTGTAAAAGTATCCAAGATAAAAGTCATCATATAAACGCACCAGCACACACCCTTCCAAATAACTAGGTTTTGACATCATCGACTTATTTGGTTCGTGAAAAGGTTCGTGTTTGCTTGCCAAAACGATCTCGTTTTGCGGTTAGTTATTATGCATGTATTTTCTGTGTTCACGCTCTTGTGCAAATGCTTCCAAACTTAATGCACTCAAAACAATAAACAATTATTGACATAAATCCCATGAAATGCGAATGTGATTATAGTTACGCAAAATCCAAAGTTACAAGACACGCTTAACAACCGATTTGTATATAAACAATCGACGCTCTTTTTAGAATTGTTGCTCCACAAACAAGCGAGAAAAATTATCGTATTTTGGGTGACTGAATACTTTGACACGTAGCCTTGTTTTGGGGCAACAAGTTAAAATGGGATAATTTTATTTACTAAGCGGTGTAAAGGGGAATGCGAAAATACACTCACAGTGGGGCGAGTTTAGGTGATCGGCGAAAAAGTGCTGACTTTTAGGCTGAAGTAGGTGGCATTCCCAGGGTTGGACTAACGACAGCGTTCAGGTCTGAATCACAATAATCTGTAACACGACACCTGTGACTCAGAAAGCTCTACTTAACTCGTTTAAACAACGGAGGAAGGTCGTCCGATGGCATGCCATGTTAAAATCGAACGACTAATTACGAATCATAAGCAAAATAAACAGAATGTTTTGGTACATGTGTGACTAGACAATATACTTTGTGACTAAATTCTTCTTAGCGAGTTCGCCTTTTCACTTTTCAAAACGTTTAAATTTTGTGAATAATCCGAGCTCATTTTAAACCTTGTACGCTTTTAACCAGATTCTGGTGACATTTTATGGGTTACTGGCAATGCGACAACGTAATATATTGAGCATTGATACCACTCTGAGGTCAGTGCTATTAAGTTACGCAACGATATTCATCAATTCGGGACCGCAAGCCTGGCTGACACTTAAAAATGATTTCTTACCCCGCAAAAGTTTTGTACCCAGAAAGCCGAAGTGGCAGGCTTACGACTTATGCATTTCCTCTCCAAATGCAGACGTGTAAAAATAACAACGGCGGACCCCAGCAATCCGACGCGTTTCACGTTTTTCTTTCGAATCGGATTGGGTTTTAATTGGACAGCTATTCGCGAAACTTTATCTGCGTCAAGTAGCTCGGAGATTTAATCCGCCCCCTCGCTCGTAGATTTTACGATGACAGGATTTATTCCAAGAATTTCTGTTGATTCAAGAAAACGTCGACGACTGGTGACGATCTGATTGGCTTAAGTGAGACAAATCGTTTGTTCGTTCACAGAGGGCATTGTTTGCTGATTAGGCGTCACCAATCTGCAATTGGGGATTGCTTTGCTTATGCAGTCAAAATAGTTTACAGATTCGCTTTCGTCACGATGGATAAAGTCGTGCAGGAAATTATGAAATTTATGTTTTTCAGAAAAACATCTTCAAAATATGAAAGGATTTTTCTGATTCCGAGATGCGATAAATTTTTCATCATCTTCAAAGCTTCAAGGTCAACGCGGATTTATTTTAAACCTCCCAATAAACGTTCCTATGATGAAACACCGCTTCATATATATTCATGTTAAATATTTACTTTAAATTGACATCTAAAGACTTTTCTAATTTCACACAGGTGCCAAGACAGAGTGGTGACGAAAAGCAAGGTTTGGAATTTTGGCAAATGTTACGCGTGAATCTTTTTGATCCAGTTGACGCTTTCTCACGTTCCTTTTTCGATCTCGTCGATTAATGTGCTCCTATAGTGACGACAGGACTCCTTACGTAATTTGATACTAAGTCATCAAAACGAAATCAAACAAAAATTTCGTCCAGGAAAGAGAGATTTTGCTCTTCCAAATTCTATGATTTTTATCAACCATTAATCAAAGGCCGTCTAACAAAGCTTTATTTAACCAAGTGGAGGTTATATTTACACTATAGTATTCAATTTTGTATTTTCGTAAAGTCAACGAGCAAAATTTAAATGGTTGCCTTCAGGTTTGTGTGGTTTTGAAACAAATTCTTTCATGGTGAGTTGATTTATTATATCATGCCAAGTTTAGGTTTGTACAGACGCAGTAAAAATTCCACGAAATGTGCAAAGAAAATAATCGCAAAATACCTACGTCATTTCGTTAAAACTGCCGTAAATCGTAAACCCTGGTGGCATGTATTAGTTCACATTTAGCAAGCTGACATTTTATCCACTTGTCCATTTTATCTACTCTTATATTAACACAATGTTCGTCCTGATTCTATTTTGGTATCATATAATTATAATCGGTGGCATATCTCGTCTGAGTTTTTCATCTGAAAGCAAGAAGTACGGCATTTGGTTTTAAATCCAGTCTGGTTTGAAGCAAGTTTACATTTTTTTATTTTTATCTTTCATATACGCTTTCTTTCAAAATGGTTTATGTTCCGCCACATTAAACCAAGCGTGGATCTCCGCACAAAAAATAGCTAAAAGTACAAATTCACTTCAAACGCCGCTGGCATCGCTTTAAAATGAAGCCTCAACGAAGTTCGGATGAAAACACTATATGCAAAAGTTACCAGCCATGCTTACGTCAACGTTTGACCCCACATTTTAAAAGGACGTCACTTCTACAACATGAGAAAATTGTTCGAATGATGACTTGTCGAGATTATTTTTCATGCTGACGAAGACGCACCTCGGTTGTATGCAGTGTTAGAAGCCTAGAAATACGTTTACGTTTGTTTGAAACCTCCAACTGGACAATAGAAATATATTTCACTTGATTAACGTTTATTTCATGTAATTTATTTTTTAAGTTTGCTTCTTGCGTTAGTGGTTTGATTAAACGCAAATTAAAAGGATAAAAAAACTAAAACGAATAAAATACCAAAGGTTTTTACAAAAATTGTGACATATACAAAATTTGCGTCGTTTAAAAAAAATTATGAAAAGTTACGGAGGCAGTAGGTCTTGTCTCACGCAAACACATTTAACCCAGGCCGTAAAAACAACAGGACCGTAGTCACTCTTCGAAAATGACAATACGTGAGGAAGGACAGAAAGGATACGGGAAAAAGGTTCATAACCCCCGTATATACCCAGAGTGGGGCATGGGCGCCCTTAAAGACTTCAGTTCGAAGATTAAAACCCACTCATTCACTGAGGGGTTGGCTTAGAGCATTTGGAACAAATAGGAACATTTTCATATATGGATAAGTTTAGAAATAAAATGAAGAAGTTTTTTTAATTATTTACGCTTTTACGGGTAGAACGTTTAACCGAGTTCAGTGAAGCTTTGCATTTGTGTATTATTATCATAAATATTTATTTTTTAAATTAAGGTTAACAAAAAAAGTATTCGATATAAGAGAAAAACCCATCCGCAATGAATTATTTTTCATGTGTAATCGAATTGATAATTTCTGCCTCGATATTTGAAATCATAATATCAAAGTATAAGCAGTAAGATAGACCAAGGCGCTATATTAGTAATTTTTTCAAGCAATTTATAAAAAGTTAGACCAAGCGCGCAAACCTGAATGGTTTGTGTAATTCTACATGGTTAATCAGCATGTGCTTCGCAGGTGCTTCGTAAACCACGCGCATGGCAAATTATGACAAAAAATACAAATCGAACGAAAGTTGTTAGTTTTAGAATAAAAACCCTCAACGAAAAATAACGCACCAGCTTTTAGTTTTGTAATGAAAACATAAAAAACTCTTCAGGATAAAATTTTTTGAAAAATATATTTTTATTTCAGCTTTCCGAGTTCTTATTGAATTTCAGTCGTGTGTAAAAGATATTTGATATTCAAAAGGTATAGATTAGTTTTTCTCTTCTGACCAACAATTGAGTAGAGACCGGTATAAATTGGAAAAAGTCCAGCGATGATTAACATGCAAGTCCCAACCCAGACCCAACAGGTGACATTCAGTTCCCCGCTGCAGAATCCTGGAATGGTTTCAATAATGCCAACCTCCGCAGGAAACAACAGTGAGTAGCATCTTAGTCATTTTTGCTTTCAAAACTGAAAACTGTTTGTTTGTTTGTTTGTTGGTATGTATGTATGTATGTATGTATGTATGTATTATACTTTAAGTTTAATTTGTATCTGAATGTTGGAGTTACCAATGTCATAAATTGGATTAATGAGAGCTTGATGTGAATAGTTATTTAATTAATTAGCTAACTAAACTAAAAAATTTGTATAAATCGCGCATCTGCCTTTTCATGAAGAGAGTTTATAAAATTCACTGTATAAATAAAAGTTAAAGCGCGTTTTCGTTTCACCAAAACGACAAATACGGCTTTGATCATCCCATAAACTATCTTTCGTAGATTGAGACAAGGAAAACAAAGAGCCTTGTGTTGTCATAATGTCTTATTGTCCAAATTTGCTGGAATCACGTCGTAATTCTAAGCAAAGACTGGATAAATGCGTCCACTGAAACAATTGTTTTTACATCTAATTCTGAAAACAACGCAATACGATACATCATGCGAACTGCTGTTGGTTTTATAAATATGGATGGTCATTAAGGAATGAGCGTAACTCGCGCTTATCGACCGGAGTAACATTAGAAAACAATTAATCAACACTAAACCCAATAATATCTAAAGATGTTATCGGTATATGAACTCTGTTGAACGTCGGCAAACATTACTTATCTCAGCGATTTATTCAGAAGCAGTATATAAGCTACTGCTAAAAAATAGAAAAGTTTGTGAATAGACAGAGTTGGAGTTGGAACATCAGTGTTTGCTATACCCTGAATTTTGTTTAGTATCAATTGGTTTGTTTTGAAGTGGATTAAAGAATATTTAACTTATAAAATCCACTCAAACTCGCTTTTATTATTTTAGCGACCATCGAAATGATTTTGGGCGGCGCGAGTGACTTGTTTTTATTTGAAAAGCGAAATAGGGGAGGGCGGGCTTTTGTGTGAAACGGTTTTGATCGGTGTCAAATGCGAAAACAAAGCAAGAGTGTCATTGAATAGGACAAAAGCCTGGTACCTGGCCGCAGATACGTGAAGACGGTTGAGAGAACGAGAGCATTTCTCGCACGGATCGAACAGAAATTAAAAGTTTCGTTTTTTCCGGTAATTAAAAATAATTTACAAAGAATTTGCGTCAAACACCAGATAAAAGCAAAGGTCATGTGTACTTTGTTCTTGAAGCAAAAGACCTTGGCAATTGACAGCAACAGTCACAGAAAAAAGGAAGTTAAAGATGCAAACATGCAAAAACGTATAAAAGACATGCTTTTTGCAAGCTTAGAAATAAAATGAGTCGATGCATTTGTACCGTTTGTAATGTTCGTCAAAATAATAGGACGATGGAGCTGTGCAGGAAGAGCTGGAAATTTTTAATAAGCACAGAAGAGAATTTTTGTTTGCTATCGTTTGAATCACTAAGAGCATTTCATGTAAAATTACAGAAGAAATTTTTTGTAAAGTTGAGCTTTACATTTTGAAATGTTATCCTGCTTACGAACAACCGTGGGATTAGAAGCAGCCTCCCTCACCTCGGCAGAGCGCCTGTCACTTAGCAGGCTTCACGCCAAGCAAAAAGAAGTTTTAGGTACAACAGCAGTAACACTTAACACCTATGAAACGTTAATTGCATGGGACATGACATTTGCTTATTTTTGCTCTTAGATAAGTTTTTTCTTTATCTTGTGTAAAGATTTGATGCTGAAAACGTGGATTGGAATCTTTGAGTTTTATTTTCGTTTTAATTGCGTCGAAATGTTGCGCCGCTAATTACAGTGAAATCGATTAAGGCGTAACGACTTGTACCAAGCCCTCAAAAGTGAGGAAGTTTAACTTAAGTGTAGTCAACGGGACGATATAGTTTATTTTGCGGTAAAGCAGTGCTTAATTTGCCGCGTACTTTGTGATTCTTTGTGAGCTTTCGCCATTTTGAAACAACACTGAAAAATATATTATCCAACCATATTAGAAGAGCTTATTATGTTTTTTAAGCAGTAAGCAAATTTTTAATAGCTATACTTTTTTCGCTGTTTTTTGTTTTTGCTCTCTTTTGACCCCTGTAACAACAAATTCTTTTTATTTCTTTTTTATGTTTCCCTTGTGATGTCACAATGAACACGTCCAGATCAAACATTTGGAGAAGTGAATCAGCTTGGCGGAGTTTTCGTCAACGGTCGCCCCCTACCAAACGCCATCCGGGTTCGAATTATTGAGTTAGCCCAACTCGGGATACGACCCTGTGACATCAGTAGACAATTGCGGGTCTCCCACGGCTGTGTGAGCAAGATCCTGGCTCGTTACAACGAGACTGGGTCTATTCTACCTGGGGCCATCGGTGGAAGCAAACCGAGGGTGACCACCCCGGGTGTGGTGCAAGCCATAAAAGAATATAAGGTTCGGGATCCGGGAATATTCGCGTGGGAGATTCGAGATCGGTTGTTGAGCGACTCCATATGTGACAAGTACAATGTGCCGTCCGTGAGCTCGATCAGCCGGATTTTAAGGAACAAAATTGGCAACGTTTTGCATCCCCACAACCCCCTAAACCCCAACTACGTACCCTCGTCGAATGGACAGAACGAAAACCCAAACACAACCCAAACGAACACGATGCGCTCAAGCGTCTACAACAGCCCAATCTATAACCCCTACGTGGTCCCACCTGGTACCAAGCCCACTATTCCCAATTGCACGTCCACGCTGCGCAACCCAGCGGTGGGACATTTCTCCTACTCGCATTCCGTGACAGAAATCCTGGGATTTCCGCGATTTGACCAATCACACATGAGCCAAGGTGAGTAGAAGTTTCTATTAAAATTGGTTTACCATTTGATAGCGCTAATTAATTATTAACTGCTATATCTGGCTGCACATCTTATGGAGCTGCGTATTGTAGATCCTATTATATAGCAATTTTCTTTGTTTTGGACGGTTGCGGCCACAGTGAAAATGGCTGTACGCTTCCAAGAGATTTCATTCGCAAGCAAAAAAAATATGATGTACGCAGCACATATAAGAATATAGCAATATACACCATTACGTCACGTACGACACAGGGCGTGAAAAAACCGGTTCAGTGTGACAAGGACGCATTGCTGTAATTATTTTGTCAACTCACGTTAAGAAGAAGCAACGAAAGAGACATTCACTGCAAAAGAATGCAACCGCTCGTTGCACTCTCCTCAATTATTACAGAGAGGATTGTCCGCCTAAATTAGCCTTGAAAAGTGTACATAGTGTTGTCATGCTTAACTGAAACTTGCGCGCACTCCCAAGTAACGGCTTCCTTTGTGCGCAAACCTATAACGAGATTCCAAGAACCTTGGCTATAATTATTGAAAGGAGTGACATTGAAATAGCCACCTCAAACATATTGTTTTTATCCAAATCTTGAGAATCACAAAGCACTAATTTCGGCAGCTGCTAAAATAGCGAGTTAAAAGCATAGAATACACTACAACTTGCGATACAAGACAGTAGAAATAAAATTTCATTCAAAACTAAGAACATAGAGTCATGGTGACAAGCAGGCTTACATATTTGGGAAATTTCTTTGAATAAACGTTACGGCCTGCACGCATCTGAAGAGCTATCGACATGCTTCCAACGGACTAGTGCTCGCACTGGGTTATATTTCCACATATGTCATTTGGGCAGTAAATTTAGAAGCTATCTTGAGATATAGCAGTCGTAATAGAAGCTTGCATTCGGACGACTCGCACCTGAGTAAGATTCTGTTTCAATGACACTTGGTCGCTGATCACGAAACAAACAGATTTTGCAGCACTTCGATTTTCAATCGCCGTAAAATACATTCCTATGTAGACTGTCGACGCCTAATGGCTGTCTAAGAAACGATGGTCTTGTTTTGCGATCATGCATGATGTAACGTACGTAAAAGTTTTGTGGATTTGCTATAGTGCATCGACAACGAAAACTCCACGATTTGTCGCAGCCGAGTTTGGCAGAATGTCGACAAAGTTAACGCAATATGTTTCTAACCGCCATTTTGTCCGCTGTTACTTCTCTAATTTAGCCGGTTTACAACGGTACGCAATACTACGTCATGCATGGGAGTGAAACCGCCACGGCTGCTTAGAAACGCGATAAAAGGCGTAACTTGACATAGCGTGAAATGGCCAGCATAGTAAACAATATGTTTGGAAATACACGCATATACGCACGTGTTGCACATGCATGCAAAGGATGCGAACCAGACACAACTTAAAACAAATCTCCTGGAACTCGGCGAAATGTAAAAATACATGGGCAGTTGCTAGGGCCGACTAGAAACTAAAAAACTGAATGAAATTGCGTTGTAAGTTACTTAACCTACTTTTCTTTTCTTCAGCTGGGAGTCACACGAATCCCGTCCCGTTAGACAGCGGAGGCAACTACCACCATCAGTTGGTGCCCGTGTCCGTGCCGCACATGATCCCTAAAATCGAGGAATGGAACGGAGTGACTGCGTACGGAGTCACGCCACCCAGTCAAGTGACTTCGGTAAACTTATGTGATCTGGGCAAAAATTCACCCGACAATCGACCCAACGTGACTAATCTGCAATCAACTGCCAATGAGGTAACGATCGACGACCGTACATCTTTAACGTCTGCGGTATATACGGTTACGGTTTATGCGGTGTCGGGAAGTACATCAAACAACCGATTAAAAAATCCAAAATTATGTTGCTGTACGGGTTTTCATACATATCAGTTTTGTTTGTTAAAACGTTATGTGATTTCTATTTATCAGATTAGACCCATTCAGCAGCCCGCTCCTCAGTACGCTACGTCATCAACAAATCAAGCATTTATGCCGACGCATGCCCCAGTAATACAACCTTCAACTGCACCATACCCGACTTCAGCCTACATGCCGCCGTACGGTCACCCAAGTGCGTGGCCGCAGCAGCATGTCGGTATACCGCATCCAGCAGCTATAAACGGTGTGGAAAACAACGGCATGATGCTTCCAACGCATCATTCGGTAACTCAAAATGGCGGGACATACCTTTCACCTTATGCCGCAATTAAGCAGTCTGATCCCACTCATGCCGCAAATGGTGAGTAAATGAGTTAAATTAAGCTAAATTGCATCGGTAGTTGTACAAGAGAAATATTTTAGCACACCTGTTGACCAAAATTCCAATATTGCCATACGAGTCAGTTTACTACTGACGATTCAAGCGTTTTTACTCAAGTAAGCATAAAAAGTTATACTTAAGCCACTGGTAGGCCTATGAAGGCATGAAACCACCCACAAGTTTATCACGGGCGGGGTAGGCACAGTTATGATTCTTGCATCGTAATACTTAGGCCTATTACTTACCGTACCGTACTGAATGATAAGAATCCAATTTTAAAGCCGGCTGGGTAACAAAACGCACTTCATATAAATACATGCCTAACCTGCAACTTTACTCTTGTTGTCAACAAGTATAACCAATACGATATTCTGTTCCTTAAGCATTTGAATTCTCAACACAACTTCTTATAAACATGCTAGGAACTAGAATGTTTTTTCGAAACATAGTGACCATAAATTCCCCTATTTTAAAACTAGTATTACTGCCCATAAAGATGTAACAACTACAATATCTAATCGATATCTATTTTAATTAAACTTTTTACAACCCTCTAGAGCATACGTGTCAAACTCCCGGCCCGCTTGACAATAAAACTTGGCCCGCAATGCTATTTTATACATTGAGCTATTTCCGGCCCTCGAGATCATTGTACAATATAACTTATTTTTTTCAAGCAAGAAACAAGATTATTACAAATCGCACAATACAGCAGCACAACAGTTGCCCCATCATACGATAGAACAAATCGATTTATTCTATCGCTTAATTGTAATCTGGGCTGCTGTTTTATTTATTGTTTGTTAATTCTTTAATGCTTTTGCAAGGAGATGAATGAAACATAATGATGTAAGAGAAGAATAATCAAAAATAACCCAGTCAAAAATCGTCAAAAACATCAAAAATTTGTTGTTGTTTCGCTACCTGTTCCAATTCATGTACTCGTGTCATGAAACGTTCAATCAAGTTTTATCCTTACGGTCCTCGACTTTAAATAAGTTTTGAGTTTTGGCCCCTGGTGCGATTGACTTTGACACCCCTGCTCTAGAGTCTAGATTTTGGATTTACATTTTTAAATTAATTTTTAAAATTAAATTATTATTATTGGCCAATTTTTTTGCTTAATTTGATATTAATATCTCATTTTATTAATAGGGGAAGGAAAAGTAAACGGAAATAAGTCGTCAATAGAACCCAGAAACCAAGCACAAACTGCATCAGCGTCATAAATTTGCTTACGAAGCTCGGCTTCTAAGACAAACTGAAAGACCGGAAAAGAATTTCTGGCATGATTAAAGATGCTGAGTCTAGGTGGTATTCGGATGGACACGGTTGATGAGCGCTTTTGCAAGGTCTCAGAAAGCTTTACGGTATGTCTGCTACGAGCTCGACCAGTTGGAGCATAGAGAAAAACATCATAGATATTTTTGCGGAGGCAAACGTTTTGTTCCATTATTTTGCTTCGAACGCCTTATATGTTGCCAGTTTTTTATTAGCCGCTTTAATTTTTTGGTTTTGCATACTGCCAACGCCTTATAAGAGGAGCCATACATTAGCCATGAACAGTAAAACATACATATGCGTTGCCTCCTTTATAGTGCCATTGTTTTTTTAAAAAAACCTGCACATAATGGTTTCTTCAAACCGTAGAAAACAAAAAGTTGCCTTGCGTGAATTTTATTTTGTTATGTGTATTCTTTTTTTATGTGCTTTTGTAGTCATGTTGATAAATGCCTTAATCGTACAAGACCTTATTAGTTCAAACTAACACCTGTTTTATATTTTCTTTTAACCTCTTACATGTACGAAGTATATAGGATGCATGTACCTGCTTCGCTGTCTTTCTTTGTTGTAAACCTGATTTTTCCTTCAGTGTGGGTCGGTATTTACTATTAAGTGCAAATATTAAGCCATGTGCCTACTATGTATTGAATAAAATATCTGATAAATTTGTGTGTCGGTCTCCCGGTTCAGTAGGTTCCTCAATTTTTGGAGGAGATTACGATCCCCGAGATAGCACATTTAATCTCGGGATAATTCGACAAATCACTCAAGGCGGGAATCCGGCATGATAAAAACAAATAAAGTTCTTGAAAAAAAAAACAACACAACAAACCAAACCATCAGTAGCAGCGTGCCAGCAGATAGGCTGTTGTTTTAACCAAGAAAAACAGAAAGTGCTCCCCGAACCGACGTTGTCTTAAAGCCGACGTTTTTGGGGAAATCGGCCTAAAATTCTATTCCGTTTAAAATGGAAAAATCCGTCAAAATAAATTCGCGCGGCAATCAATATATCAGTTGCGCCATTGTCCATGGATGCCGTTAAAAGCTCGGAGAAGATTGTCTAATCCAAATAAAGTCGGCAAAACACGACATCCACCCGTTTGTTATTTTTCTACGGTGCCGAAAAGAATCGTTTTAAAGCAACCTTGTTTTTCTAGGCGCGCCTAACGTCATAACGTTTCAGGCCGCCTTCATCTCGCGGCACGAATATTTGTGGATCGGAATTTTGCATATATGACGTAATCACGTAAGTAAATTTCCCGGCAAGGCGAACATTCTTCAAAAAAAGGAGAAGCATATCTGTCGAAAACGTGCCTGTGGCCATTCAATCGACATTTTACGCTCAAGTTCCTCGATAACTTATTTTCCGATTAGCTTTGATAAATTAACTCCAAGCATGCGAGATAAACAGTCAAATAACGTACCACGTGGAAACTTGATTTAATGCAACGGAATCAATCCTTGTAAGATCAATAACAAGCTTTTATTGATGGATACTTGAAAAATTTTTTTCATGTTTTCCCCATGTGTGCCGGCCATTGCTTAAAAAATTTAAATTTCAAAACTATCTATCTGTAACAATATTAACAATGCATAGACAACCAAATAATCATATTATAACCACACAACACATAATTGTGACTAAAAACGTTTTTATTGGATTTCCTACGCATTAAAAAATTGCAAAAGCACTGACTACCACTTTCAAGCGCCCACGGATTTAAAAGAAAAAACAGGTAAAGGATTAAGGAAATAGAATAATAATAATGAATACCAGAAAAACGCTGAATTAATAGGCAATGCCAGTTAAAAGTGGTTTAAGAAATCAAAACAGCGGCTAACCAAACTCTACAAATAGCGCGCATGGAAAGTATTCTATAAATAAAACAATTCACTAAATTGGCACAGACTTCACAAATTAATACCGAACACGCAAATAGTGCAAGAAAAATATCACGAAAACTTGCCGTTCAATGACTTTACCTTTTGCACGTTCACAAACCGTTTTGAAATCTGTAAGGAACTTCGCCAAAAATTCAACTGCACGTAATAGCTGGAAACAAGCGAAAAGACGGATTGCACATAGATACCTTAATTGCGTGAACAAGTCGATAGCTAGGGTGCACAAATCTCTCACTTTCTGGTGAACTGCTGGGGAAATAGTACACACAGTTGTCAAAAAGAAAGACGTGTATAGGTATAACATAGCGGGTTAAAAACCAATAAAAAAAAACTAAAGGTGTTCAGCAGTTCAAAATAATGCTATAAATATTTTCTGACAGTAACATGCAACAAATGATTTTCAAAAGTTTTTAAAAATACGCGCGGCAAAAACACGTCTCATGATTAAAATTCAAACAACGTAACTAAACACATAACAAACGATTGCAAGTGAAATCTTATTAACTAAAAACTGAAGCTCTTTTCGCAAGAGTCCAATAGGTACATGCGTATAAATTGCTTTTAACTGTGACAACTTGTAAACGACGCCAAAGCACTAAGTGAGCTAGAATGACTTGTGACGCGGGTCACTTCTCTAAGCTAGACGACATGCGAGCATAGTACGTTTAGAGGAAGAAGTACCATCGATATTGAAAACGACATAAAAGTGTGAACGTGACGGTATCAGTGAACCTAATGGATTATTTCATAACTTGGCATGATTTAGTGTCAAATTTGATAAAAAAAATAAAATAAAATTCTTGTGAATGGGCTTAAGTAGAAGCTTGCAAACACAGATTGTGGAATGTAGTGTCATGGAGAAGACTTCTGACAGAAAGTGGTCGTAAGAGCAACCAAGGAGATGTGGAACTTATGGAAATTTCTGGGCCAGATACTGAGACAGAGTGTCATACACAAACATCATAATTGCTCCACCTGGTGAAAAATTTACATAAAAATCTAGTTAAAGCCACAAAGCTTGCAAAACCAAAACGAAAGTCAAAAACTTACTTGGACCCAGTCTTAAGAGTTTCGGAACCAGACCCTTGTACAAAGCGCGAAACCTAACAATAAAAATCGCATGAAAACAATGTGTAAGTGGCAAGTTGGAAAAGTTTTATAAACAAATTTAACAATAATCCAGCAACACAGGATAGCTGCACCACCAGTGAGAGCTGCAGCGGAATCATACAGTAGTACAATCATTATACAGCTATATGCAGTCACTTTACCATTCAGCTTACCCTTCCTCCTTGTATATGATTAGCATGGTATGATGGGCCCCAAAATATTTTGTCTGTCCAGGAACCGGTTGCGGCCCCTGTATACGACTCTTTGCTACATCGTAGGGAATATTTATGACAGAAGCAATTGATCCCGCTCCAAGACCAATCAGGAGCTTGTAGGCTGTTGTTTCAATCCAAGACTGGAAATGTATGTGTTGTTAAAGCGCAACACAGGTTATGCTGTGGTTTGTTATGTAGGAAGGCTTATTGAAGTGTCTTCTAAAGGACAATTTTTGTTTGTTATTCTGGATAAGAATGAACATTGCACAGTCAGGCAAAAAATAATCCAAACAAAAAATAACCATAGAACGTTACAGTTAGATATCGCAATGAAAGAGAAAATTATGCTTAAAGCACAAAATAGAAACATAAGTTGATATTAGAAAGTTATTTTCCCATTCTTGCCACACCTTTGGGTTCTTTTATGACTGGAATATTCCCACGATTGTAAGAAGGCCTTTTCAAAAACTATAACGAGCATTATGACAACCATAACAATAACTGAATTTAAAACAAAACAGCTCTTTTATGTCCAGAAACTTATCTTATGAAATGTATTAGAAATGGCAATTGGCCGTGAAAGTTTCATTGAACTGCAAAAGCATGACGACCCCAAAGTACTTTGTCGCCATCTGATACAATTCTGCTTCGCAATGTTATGACTGAGATCTATGACAAGTTTAAAGATAACCTCACAACACAGGGATTTATTACTTCAACTTTTGAAGTGTGTCAATAATGAACAAATTAAACAAAATAATCAATCAAGTGTTAATGCCGACCGAAGAAAGAAAAGCCGTTTTGCAAAATAAAAGAAAAATATACATGAGTAATATTTTCAGAATTTGAGAGCATTTCGCCGAGCATATGGGAGAAAGTGCTTAAGGTTAGACCTTGCGTGACAGAAACCGGTTGCCAGGCAACAAAAATTAAAAACAAAATTAATCCCATCTTACCTCTAACATTTGAAAAGCAACAAACGCATTGAAATTGCTGCACACGAAACCAACATTGGTCTAGGACCAACGGTGGTCCAACACAAAAGAGAACTTACAAAGTTTAAAAGCTTATTTTAAACCATCATATCGTTGCTCAACAAATCTATTTCATCCGTGACCAGACAGAACCCACGATAATATGACTAAGATATCAATTTAGCAATGTTAACTAAGTATATTATCGCCATTAAAATTGTTTTGTTGAAAAATCATCCACGTTGTTATGAATATGAGACATGTGTGCAGGAAGTGAATACTTACCAAGCGTTAATCATCACCGGCACTGAGTCATCCATTTTTCTTTACATTATTTGGCAAACAATAATAATAATAATCCTACTAATCGGACATAAAGAAAAATGGCACTAAACTACTAGGATGAATTTATCTAAAAAATACCATCCAAATTTTTACCGTCTACAACTTTTTGTATTTCAGTAGAAGATATGTACTTCAGGAACGTTACCTTGGATTCTGGAATATACGGTTTTGCAGAGTGATATATTCCAAAATAGACCATGTTCCACACACCATGTCTCCCTAACGTCGCTGTCAATCCTCTGTTGATTCCCTTGGTACCAAGACCTTCGGATTGGACGATCTTACGAGCTTTGGCGAAAGTGGATTCTTGCTACGATAAAGATTAATTTCTCAAGCAAGACACAAAAAATAGTTTTGTAGAATACCGAAAATTTTTTTTATGGAAAATAACCAGGAAACAAAGTTTTTGTGAAACAACATGTGGACTGTGCATGTCTGGGTCAAGTTTTTAATAAAGCTGTCGACACAAGAAGGCTATCAAATTTCTTTCCACAAAAATTCTCCTTCCATTTCCGCAGCTGAAAAAGGTGCAACAGAAAAATGACGTTTGTAACCCAACTCCAATCCTCAGTCATTGCCATTTTAGCGTGACCAAATCCTGCGAGCCCCCGTTGTATTTTAAGGTACTTGTGTCATTAGTACGCCTGCTTTTATTGACTTTCTATGTTACCCCGCTCTTATGAAGAAGCTTTATTCACCTCACATTGCGTGACAACAAGGCTTTTACCCCATTTATTTTTATTCCCGCCCCCGGGGTGATGTTTGATCAGTCCCAAAGTAAGATTAGTTCCTTTTTTTCGAATCTTTCATTATTATGTCAAGGTAACAATAGTCAAAAATATGTCTGTTATGCATCTAAAGTTGACGGATTCACAGAAAATATCAAAATGTGCCCACCCATGAAACTTTACCCACATAAAGGAGGGATAAAGGAACCAGCTTAATAATTTACAATTTATTTCATTTCCCGCTTTATTTTATTGATTTGTAACTTGTTATTGCCAACATTGTCACCATAATCTTATTGTGTCCAATACTTTATGCTTACTACAGCCTTCAAGACATACTAATTATGATTAATTTACATCACAGTGTTAATAATAACAAATTTGTATATGTATATATATAAATAAAACTCAATGAGAATATACCAGTTTAGGAAAACCAACTCACATCTTTAAGCTTGACATTCTTCTCTGACTGCAGAAGAACTTTGACCCTTTCAAAAGGATTAATGACAACTCCTTCAGTTAAACCACTGCAAAGTCCAGCAAGGGAATACACCTAGCGGCAACAAATAATAAATGGATGTAAACACTGAATATCTTCAAGATATTAAATATGTGCAACTGAAAAAAGATTGCATTGTTTCGTAATGCTAACTAATTTCCTAAAGTAATCAGACTATATGAGTAATATTGAATTATAACTTACATCATGAACTTTAGCTTAGAGATTGCTAAATTGTAAATTATAGGTAAAAGTTGTATATTGCTATGACTTTGTGGTTTGTTGCTTTAACGTTTCTATGTAAAGTATCTACAAAATTCGTATGTATCTAAAAAGAAAACAACTTTGTTGGACATTTGAAAAATTCAGATGACAATCCACATAAAAATGTGAATCATGCTAAGTTTCTGTCGGATAAATCAAACATCATCAACTAGTTTCGTCTGCTTAAGTGGAAAAGAGTCAGCAGTTTATTTAAGAGATTTATCTTGTACGCATTTGTTATGGTTGAGCACAATTCTATGCAATGCCACAAGATATAGAATTGAGTAGCGATGGGGCATGATGGTATTTAAGTGACAGTGTGATCAATTACACAGGTTCGTCCATGCCATGAATCATTGAACAAGAGCGCAAAGCTTAATAAATCGCCTAAAAACTTTGCTTCTTTTCTGAAAGCAGATACAATATTTGTGATGAATAATAATAATAACACAAGACACCCACAAAATCAAACATAGAAATCTATTGTTGTTTTCCAAAGATTTAACCGATTTCAAGCAATAGTCAGACATATTTCAGTGACTTTTAAGTGTGAAGTCTGGGCGGTAAATGGGCAAAGGTTTTACGAGTTTGATTGAAAATCTATACAAAATGGGTAAAATAACGCCGGTAAAATTGTGCTTGTCATATACATAGATATTTAAAATATAGTGAGTGTGCACTGTGCACCAATAAAATTACTAAACAACTAATTTTAAAATATTTGAATCTTTCTTAAGTCAAACAGGAATGGAAAGAAATTTTCGATGCTTAATTGCTCATAGATTTGGGTCTTGAGCAGAAGCCACTAAACAAACAATAGGGGAGCTGAAGATTATTTGACTTTGTGACAATGGCACATACACAATGGCATGATTTACTAAGAAAACACACAGAAGTGTTATTTGAAAAACGTTTTTATAAACTTTTGTCAATCAAATTTGTTTTTCAGCTTTTCCGAGCAAGCGCAGTAAACTAAGATTCTTGGTTGAAACATCTTGGAAAAAGCACACGCCACATAGGAGATTTGTGCACAGTTTTCATCAGACAAATAGTTAAATGACCTAGTAAGTAAATACTTATACAAATACGCACGTTTACAAGAAACAGTCATTGGGTAAAATGACTCACATTAAGATGATATTCAGCCATTTAAGAATAAGACGTATATATCAGTCTTAAAAGTAAATAACAAAATTGAAAAGGTGTATTACCACAGGAGTTTTTTCCCCACCCTGGCTAAATAAATGTTGGTATCTTTCAAAGAAGAAAAACTGCAAATACAACATTAATATCAGAGAAATTATAAAAAATACAACTGAAAGTACAAAGCATATCTTATTAAACATCAGTAAGTATGTCATTTTGTTTGGAAGTTTTTATAAGCAAATGGAAGCTCTATGCCTCCATCTTGAGGTTAAATTTTTACCTTTACTGCTCTCTTAGGTGTCTCTGCTAAGATTGGAGGGAAAATTCCCTTGTAAAATGACAAAAACCTAGAAAAGGTGTGAATATATCATAACTGCTTGTTCATATATTTTCCTCAAATATATTCTGGTACATTTTATTTGCAACATTAATAATTATAGTAAAATAACTACCTAATTAAAATAATTTATGTAAAGACATAGATACAACCACAAAGCAAAGCAAAGTGGCTAATAACATGTAAATCATAAGCCAGCGGTTCCTAACCGGTGGGATATATTTAACCTATGCAATCCGTAAACGAAAAAAACGCAAAAAAAGTTTGTTTTGGTACGTTTCAAAAGTGTAGTGGCAAAAGAGTGGCTACAACAGCACCAAATTATGATCAAACAAATAGCCTTTTACGGTAGACAGTAGACACTACAGATACATTGTACATGACAAGTATTGCCGTCATACATTACAAGTATTGCACTTTCAGCCTTGAAGACGTCACAGTTAAAAAAGCTCAGCAATAAATGTTTGATCATAATTTGTTGTAAATTAATTATCAGACAAGCATTTTACTTTTATTGTGTTATATTTGTACCGCGTGTGATTACAACAAGTTCATTAAACTGAAATACTTGGTTGGTTATGTTTAATTATGTATAGAAGTGGGACTACCAACAGCACTAGCTGGAAACTTTTTAAAACCAAACGAAGGAAATTGGACTTGGTGGTAAGCTTTAATGGGAAATCAGATGAAAAAGATTAAGAATCGCTGGCTTAAAACAAAGAAAAGAATTTTCAATAAGTATACAGAAGAAAGAGTTTTTCTACAACATTTTTTGGTTAACCATTTGTTGCCGACAATGTAACACAAATTTGGTGCTAGTTTTCACAGAGGCAGCAATGGCTATGATGCCACTATATGAAATTAACATGTTTAATGACTGGTGTTTGAATGAAGTACGGCAGTAGGTAGTGGTAGATAAGCACACACGTTTTGAATGGAAGACAACTTTGCAGGTAAGCGATTAATTACGAGTGATATTTATTTTTAGCCAAGAAATGCGGCATTTGACATTAAATGTACTAGTGAAGTAGTCTATTATATTTATTTTAAAAGTAAGTAAGTATTCTAAAATACTATTCGTATTCTTACGGCAATTACTGGTTCCAGGCTAAGCTGGCACTAACAGCCAAGGCTAAGCTCAGAGAGCCAAGATTAGCATCTACCTTCCTGAATATAAATACAACAACTGTGCTGTAAGTTAAATTAAGTCAAAATAAAACAAGATATTCCCATCATGCACTGAAATACGTGCAAGATATCGCCACCACGCATGTCATAATGAGCTGCAAATTTGGGTTCATTTTGCGACACATTGCTTAAACAGTTAATGTTATTAACGAGTTTTGTTTCCAGTATACTTACTGACAAATCCTCTTTGATTTAAAGTCAAATTATCGTAGCACTACCCTCACCCTAAGCAGTTTACTGTGTGCATTTTACTCTACTTTTAAGTGTAGAGAAAGTATGTTCAACTACAAAGTGTAAAAAATTGGTTTCACTGCCTCGGTCCTATTAAAAATGGCAGAGGGCCTGTAGTCATCATTAATGAAGAGACGTTTTTAACAACTAATATTCAAGTGTAGTATTTGAAATCTTAAACTTAACGTACCCTTCCGTCCTATACATTGTAGTTACGCAATGACCGAGCGATCTATACTGCACTGAGTCCTTTACGCTACCTTGGAGTTGAAACCTACAAAAGTATAAATGAGTTTTGTCACAAAGTTAAGCAAGAAAAACATGTACTCTACAAATTTTAAAACTCCTAAAATCAAATAGAATTGGACAGGTTTGAACTTTTCAAACAATTACCTGGTTTTCACGACATCAAGCGGATGCATTAAACAGATTTCAACTAAACCTGCAAAAAATATAAATACACAAATATTTACCTAACATTGTGGTCAAAATATATGCAGCAAAGATGAGTTACATTATGGTGTTGGGATATCACATGATACAAATACAAAGTGGATACCTTAACTTCACTTACTTAAAATTTTGAATAACACGAAGTAACTTAAATGGGCTTGAAAACACACATATTATAAAGCATGCAAAAAGCTTAAACTTACATAACACTCATTAACTCAATCTTTCGGCTACCTCAAAGTATGAGACGTTACAAATATTTCCCATCATTTTGATGTAATAAACATGATTTGATCAATCCCTGACAGTTCAGTTAGGACATTTTGGATCATAACCGTTGCATAATTATACTATGAATTAAGCGTTAGTTAGAATCTCCGCATAATGTTTAGTGCAGTAGTCTAGAAACCACTTAATGACCAACCAGACAACCACTTTTTATGACAATTTTGTTGTGACCACGAAAGATTCCAGGTGAAAATGAAAATCTCCATTTAAAGTGAATATATTTCGGATAATATAATGTCATTTTCAATCTTTTTATGTTGTGAAGTGTATAACTTGGCATAAAACATAATGCAAATAATCTGAACATTACTTTTTGGTCATTTTGTGATAAACCAAGTCGACGTAGCTCTGGTTATCATATTTTGTAAACTGTTAGTATGTATAGTAAATTCGGTAGCATAACCAAACTGGTCCAGGTTCTGGAATAAGGAGAAAAGAATAAGACACAAAAGCCCGACAACTGACATTAAAAATGCAAGTTGTAATATAAGACTGTTGCATATTTATATATACATATGTTTGTTTTGTGCTTAACTGGTGTAAAAATGTTAAAACTGATGAGTTGATTACTGCAATGCATACACGTCTATTAACTTCAAATGCAAAAAACTTTAAATAAGTCTAAGTAGTTCAATGGCCCAACGGGTTCTTCATATTTCAAGTTTCCACTATGTACACATCATTAACACTATGTGCTAACTGCCAAGTATATATACGCGTATTTTTAATTAGCTGTAAGTGTAATTATATATATATATTATTATAACTATTATTCATAAATCACAGATAACATGAATGAGTAAAAAATATTACCTGCACTTCCCCCGGAGACAAGCTGCTGAAACATTCGCTTGTACGACGTTCCATATTGTTGTGTTTGCACACTCTTTGCAACTTGCTGCGGAGTAGTGGTAAGAAGTGGAGGATCTCCGGCCATTTAAATAAATAAATTATAAATAAATAATCTACATAAAAACTAATCTGAAAAAATGTAGTTTTTATTGTATTTTGTTAATAACAACTAACTTGCAAAATGTGAAACAATTCTCAAGTATGACATATTAAGTCGTAAAATCAGCCACAAACTTCGTCTCAACATTTAGCTAACTCCCACTATGCTCCCTTTTCAAGTAGTTCTGTATCATACGATAACATTATTACAAGACTTAAATTGCATACACTTTGTATCTTACATGAGCCGGCAAATTCAATGCTTTAGCACACTTTAAGGCTAGGAAGTAAAAAAAGTGTAACTATATCAGCAATGAAAGAAGGCTTATGCTGAATCAGCACTCCCGAAACCACAGTGCTTGTAAGCCTATATATAAATATTTGCTGACCACACCTCCTGTTAAACAAGCTATTTTGTTGCTTAGGTTCCACACTCCATATTTTGATGCACTTCTTAGAAGCAGACCAAAACAAAAACTGTCTTTTTGTCACATTTATACTTTGATCGCTGGTTAAATAATATAAATTCCTTGCCTTTAAAGTTTAATAACAATGATAGTTTAGCCAATTTTCATAACAAGCATGTCCAAAGCTTGTGGATAAAGCTTTTAAGGTTAGTCCTTGAGTTTCGTTACGTTTAAATGACATTGAATCCCACGTGCCACATGCATCGACGTTATTAAACCCTGAGGCTATTGTAAGCCATGTTGTTAGCACAACGTAACAAACTTATAACCCTACACCTGAAAAACTAGTTTGTATCTAATTGTGACAAATGCTATTGTAATCTATGTCAACCAAATACCGATCAAACATTCACAAAAATGGAGTTGCAACATCATGACATGTACAACATACACAGTATTATACATTATAAATATAAGTTCATTGATATTCACATCATATTATTAGAACATAATATATATACTGAGCTTGACATATTTGTAGATGAAATTTACCAAAAAATATCCACAAAAATGAAAACTATTGCTCTAAATATATAGATCAATACTTTAATACATTAGATTTGGAACAATTTTAGAGTATAAATTTTATACCATACAATAAGTAACAAAACTGTTATAATATATAGCATAGGCCTACTGTATTTAGGTTATATTATACATATCTTAATTTTTTCAGTATTTTTGTAAACAGATATTGGTAAAATATTTATAGTTTTGTGAAAAGCTACTCAATTTCATGCATTACTGACAACTTGTAAGTCATTATTAACAACAGCAAGACCAAAAAAATATTCTACATGCACTCTCTACTTTCAAATGCACACTGTAACAATCCAGTACCATTTGGTGCAGGCTTCATCAACTATTTTTGTCCAAACTTGGTTTGAAATAAAGCGCTGTTTTGATCTTGTCACCAAGTAGGGCAGGTGCAGGCACTCAAATTTAAAAAAGGCATTTCCCAAGCACTTTGCTATCGTTCTGGCCCTCTATTATGATAGTTATTGTTGTACCAGAATATCGAATCTTGCAGGTTTCAAGTTATTGGGATTTCACTGCTTTTCTAGCCCTTTACTTATGTGTGAGCATGTACTTGTGATATACTGCTACTGGTGTCACAGTTAGCACCCGTTTTTTTCTGCGCACTGTTAACAAAGTGGCCATTTCACCTAGATCAGGCATGTGCAACCTTTTTCACTGGAGGGCCAAATACAAAATTTTGAATGACAACGCGGGCCACATGATTTTTCAGAAAAAAACTAGTATCGTAAAACGACTTTTCTATGCAGTTTATGTAGTTAAGAAATAGATTTAATGCAGTCCACGACACACTTGCGCGACAATTTATTGACAAATTGTGAATAATTGTCGATGGAAGATGAGAAAACTGAAGAAAATGAAGTTCTAAAATTTTGCTGAGCACCACGCGGGCCGCATGGAACAACCTGGTGGGCCGCAGTGCGGCCCGCGGGCCACTGGTTGCACATGTCCGACCTAGATGAACAAAAACAGTTTTCTCACTGGACGATTTCTGCCTCAAGGTATAAGAAGCACACTTCTATATAGAATTCCCAGAGGTTTCTAGCTTCCTGGAAGAATTCTGATACTAGAAGTGCTGTCGACCACTGATGACTCGAAATCCTGTCGATTGTAAAACTTTTGATTTTTGCAAAGAACTTCGAATTCACTATGCCTCGATGGCCATAACTTAAAAATTACACGGAAAGCTGCAGGTTAAAAAAATTTCCAAAAAGTTGCTTAAAACTTCAGTGCATATATATATGGAGTCTCTTATACTTTTGCACTCTGACTTGAAGGTTTAACTGGAAAAGAATTATGAGGCAATAAAAAAGAAATTATGAAGTGACTAATTCTGTAACTATGGGAATGCAAAAATAAAGAAGACCCTATACTTTTTAGGCTATTTGCAAACCAATTTGAGGTTTATTAATCAGGTTGAATCCACGCTTCAGAGGGAGCGTTCAAGTGATACCTGTTGAACCACTCGTACCAAGTGATACCACTTGAACCAGTATTATTTAGCCGTATTCACCACACTTACCACTATATGGCTGATATCTCAGGAAAATTTTTCAAATCTGGACTTTTTTCACAGCGTGACTACAAGTAGTACAAAGAACTACACCGATCAGTTTGGAGAACACGATGCCCGAAGGGGCATTTCATGTTCCGAGTTACTCTGTTTAAAAAACAGGCGCAAGTGCATGACCAACAGTTAAACGGAGTAACTTTGGTTTGACCTCAGTGTGGCATGGAGCACTAGGTTGGAAAGTTAGCTAAGTGCACAGGGATAGAAATTAATTGCGCATATAATGGCTATTGCTTCATCTGGTTGTGCGAGGATTTATCACCCAAAAACAGTAAACTTCCCAATCTGGATGAAGCAAAAACGTCTTGGTCCAGCCATACCATAGCTTGCGTACTTACCCACAATGCTGACACGCGAGACTGGGATGTACTGACTACTAAACTATGGCACTATTTGACCAGAAATTATGCAAAGAAAGACCCTAACCGACAACATTTGGCATGAAGTACAAACTCTTTGCTTATTTATTATAAACTGAAGTTCAAACAACAGTGTCATTTTCTAAATTGTGCGGGCTGATACACAAAGTTTTGGTTTTAGTTCAAAGCAAAGGTACACACCCACCTGGTGCATTTATTTGAGACCCCTGCTACCCAAATTGGGACCTCAAATGACTGTACACTGCTGCATTAGTCTGTAAACCTAACCCACATGCACAGTAGCGACTGTAGTTGAAGTGTTGGTATAAGTGTTTCGCCTATTGTATGGCCTATCAAGGTTTCGTGTATAGTTCAACTAAGACTTCTCTTGTAAAGCTCAAACCAGTAGGCTATACGAGTTGCCGTTTTTTAAAGAAGGTTACTAAGTTCAACTTGACAAAATTAACACAATTCCTATCACATGTTTGCCTCGTGCACTTCCTTATTGGCCAAGTGTTTTTAATTTTCCCTTTCACGTTGACATTTCTGTTTTTCAGTCAAGAACCCTTTAAAACCGAATACAACCGGCCTAATCATTGTGAGGTTTTAATGCTTATGGTTGTCTCCATTTACAACATGCATGGCTACCTTAGTAAGGCTGCAAATGGAAAGTTTTGCAGTTGACGTCATCGTAGTAGTTTTGTAGGCTACCCTCCGTTATCTAACGTTACCTCGAACATTATAATCAAAAGGACATGCCCCCTGTCAGTAATTGCCATAACCTTAACTTATTCATCTGGGGCGATTATTTGACGTTGTAATCTAAATGTAAATGTAATCAAACACCTGCAGTTGGCCAAATTTATTGAATTAAACAAATTGAAAGTCGAAATTTTTGTTAAAATTTGCCGATTCAAATTACTCACACTGACATTTAAGAATTTGAAATTTACGAATTTAACCAGATAGTATTAAAAACAACAAGGCAAAGGTCGTCTCAATTCCATGGTCGTTAGTGGGCGCTTTGCCTGTTCAAGCAGAACTACTTTGTTGGGCGCATCCGGATAGACAACGTTGGCATCCCATTCCTTGAATTCGCTGTCCTGGAGATAACCTTGGACAGCTTGCACAGGCCAGACGAGCACGGCGGACGCATGTGGCTCGAGCCAATTGACTAGTTACTGGAACATGACCTGAAGAAAAACCAAAGAATATTTTAAAACTTACGAAAGACAACTACTGTATTAAGAACTTTATCCAAAAAACTCGTATAATCTTGTACTTAGAAATCTTGAAGAGCAGATACTTACCGCAAGCATTTGCAACACACTGAGCACATTCAACACTTTCAGATGGCATCTGGTTTGTGAAAGCCGAGCTTCTACAACTGGCAGACGAAAGACATGTCTGCCTACAAATACCATAGTTTCGCCCTTGTGCTCTGTTATTGCCACCGTACCCTCCTGGTCTTCGCTGGTTGTTTGGTGAATGGCTTAGTCCGGAAGGGTTAAAGCTGTTATCTGGCGTATCGGGCAATTCCACTTTTGGTCCTACACCAGGCGGTTTTTGTCGTCGTGGAAAAGGATTGAGAGTTTGGGAACTTGGTTCTTCTGTAAAAGAGGAAAACACTTGTAAATGGTCAGATCTTTACTTTCCTAAACATCCTTCAATCATGAAGTAAATAACTAACCGTCATCGGTGAAACATCCCGAGATGCAAGTCCTGCATTCTCCCATGCGACGTTCCTCCTCATCTCCTGCTGGAGGACACGACGAACATTCAGCGCGAGCATCTACCACGCAATCCAAAACCTCACTTCGATTGCTTCTTTCAAACTCACCTGAAGCAAACAAACATCAACTAGTTTTTTGCGCCTCTTCAAAACAGCTAAATCAACACAGTGCTCAAATTTTGCAAAGAGCGACTCTAAAAGTGTAATAAACCTACCACACTCCTGCATGACGCAACTACGACATTCTCTTCGCGAACTCATGACGCTGTTTCGAACCTCGTTCCGGCTCGGACACACGTCCGATTGCTCACAAGATTTCATGCAGGAAAATCGTGAAAACATGCGTCTCGGTAGCTTGGGTCTGTTCATCCCGGAGCATCGTTGCACGCAAGTGATGCATTTCCTCTTTGTATTTTGCTCCTCATCACTCATCGTAGGACACTCGGAGCATTCCTCACGAGCTTCCTCCAAACATTCCATGAAGTCGTCTCTATCATTCTGGTTGGGAGGACCTGTACGATAAAGCATAACGAAAGTTCATCACGTGAAACAGAGATTAGGAGAGTTACTCAGAAAATCAAGAAGTAAGTACACAACTCAAAAGTACATTTTTTTATTTTCAATTGTTTTACCGCATCTGCTCATTATGCATCGTCGGCACGTTGAGTCAGGTCTTCCAAATCGTTGCATTCCTTCAATCAACGACGGACAAGTGTTGTTGTTAACGCATTTACCGTGACATCTTTTCCTCATCAGTCCTTGAAAACGTCTTATTGGCTTAAATCCAGGTCCATCTTAAAAATGATTTATATTTGATGAGGAATTTCAAATGGAAGATGTTGTAAATTGTCCGACACTTTGTGTAAAACTGTTTTCTAAACTCAACTGAAAGACTCACTGTTATAAGGGGAGCAGTTTCTGACACATTCCTTGCAAGTTCTCATTCGATTTTGTTCCTCATCGGAAAAAGTTGGACATTCGTCACAATTACTGCGAGCTTCTTGAATACAATCAGCCACATCGCTTCGATTGTTTCGATTAAATGGACCTGACATTGGAAAGAGTTTTTAAGCTAAGCAACAAAGTTTTAGAGCTAAGTCGATTGAATGTTTGTTTCATACCACATTGCTCCATGACGCAACCCTTGCAGTAGTTGCTCATTCCTTCCATTTTTGTCATCAGCTCATCTCTGGATGGGCAGTCCCCTTCACTCTGGCAGTTTTTCATGCAAGCAAATTTCTGAAACGGACCACGACCCGGAAGAAACCCTCCGGGACGTAAACCACTTGGTCGTTGATGATTGCCAGTTGAGCCTGTTCGATAGTTTGGTTCCTCTGTAATGCGCGAAAACCCTCGTAAGTTGTCGAGTTATTACTTTCCTAAATATAAGTCCGCTCATGAAGTGAAGAACTGACCGTCATCGGTGAAACATCCCGAGATGCAAGTCCTGCATTCTCCCATGCGACGTTCCTCCTCATCTCCTGCTGGAGGACACGACGAACATTCAGCGCGAGCATCTACCAGACAATCCAAAACCTCACTTCGATTGCTTCTTTCAAACTCACCTGAAGCAAACAAACATCAACTAGTTTTTTGCGCCTCTTCAAAACAGCTAAAGACAACACAGTGCTCAAATTTTGCAAAGAGCGACTCTAAAAGTGTAATAAACTTACCACATTCTTGCATGACGCAACCACGACATTCTCTTCGCGAACTCATGACGCTGTTTCGAACCTCGAACCGGCTCGGACACACGTCCGATTGCTCACAAGATTTCATGCAGGAAAATCGTGAAAACATGCGTCTCGGTAGCTTGGGTCTGTTCATCCCGGAGCATCGTTGCACGCAAGTGATGCATTTCCTCTTTGTATTTTGCTCCTCATCACTCATCGTAGGACACTCGGAGCATTCCTCACGAGCTTCCTCCAAACATCCCATGAAGGCGTCTCTATCATCCTGGTTGGGAGGACCTGTACGATAAAGCATATAGAACGCTCATCATGTGAAAGAGAGATTAGTAGAGTTACTCAGAAAGTCACCAAGTAAGTACACAACTCAAAATATTTTTATTTTCTGAATTTTTTTACCGCATCTGCTCATTATGCATCGTCGGCACGTTGAGTCAAGTCTTCCAAATCGTTGCATTCCTTCAATCAACGACGGACAAGTGTTGTTGTTAACGCATTTACCGTGACATCTTTTCCTCATCAGTCCTTGAAAACGCCTTATTGGCTTAAATCCAGGTCCATCTTAAAAATGATTTATATTTGATGAGGAATTTCAAATGGAAGATTTTGTAAATTGTCCGACACTTTGTGTAAAACTGTTTTCTAAACTCAACTGAAAGACCCACTGTTATAAGGGGAGCAGTTTCTGACACATTCCTTGCAAGTTCTCATTCGATTTTGTTCCTCATCGGACAAAGTTGGACATTCATCGCAATTACTGCGAGCTTCTTGAATACAATCAGCCACATCGCTTCGATTGTTTCGATTAAATGGACCTGACATTAGAAAGAGTTTATAAGCTAAGCAACAAAGTTTTAGAGCTAAGTCGATTAAATGTTTGTTTCATACCACATTGCTCCATGACGCAACTCTTGCAGCCGTTGCTCATTCCTTGCATCTTTGTCATCAGCTCATCTCTGGATGGACAGTCCCCTTCACTTTGGCAGTTTTTCATGCAAGCAAATTTCTGAAACGGACCACGACCCGAAACAAACCCTCCGGGACGAAAACCACCTGGTCGTTGATGATTGCCAGTTGAGCCTGTTCGATAGTTTGGTTCCTCTGTAATGCGCGAAAACCCTTGTAAGTTGTCGAGTTATTTCTTTTCTTAAGATCAGTTTGCTCATGAAGTGAAGAACTGACCATCATCGGTGAAACATCCCGAGATGCAAGTCCTGCATTCTCCCATGCGACGTTCCTCCTCATCTCCTGCTGGAGGACACGACGAACATTCAGCGCGAGCATCTACCACGCAATCCAAAACCTCACTTCGATTGCTTCTTTCAAACTCACCTGAAGCAAACAAACATCAACTAGTTTTTTGCGCCTCTTCAAAACAGCTAAAGACAACACAGTGCTCAAATTTTGCAAAGAGCGACTCTAAAAGTGTAATAAACCCACCACACTCTTGCATGACGCAACCACGACATTCTCTTCGCGAACTCATGACGCTGTTTCGAACCTCGAACCGGCTCGGACACACGTCCGATTGCTCACAAGATTTCATGCAGGAAAATCGTGAAAACATGCGTCTCGGTAGCTTGGGTCTGTTCATCTCGGAGCATCGTTGCACGCAAGTGATGCATTTCCTCTTTGTATTTTGCTCCTCATCACTCATCGTAGGACACTCGGAGCAATCCTCACGAGCTTCCTCCAAACATTCCATGAAGTCGTCTCTATCATCCTGGTCGGGAGGACCTGTACGATAAAGCATAACGAACGTTCATCACGTGAAACAAAGATTAGGAGAGTTAGTTAGGAAGTCAAGAAGTAAGTACACAACTCAAAAGTACATTTTTTTATTTTCAATTGTTTTACCGCATCTGCTCATTATGCATCGTCGGCACGTTGAGTCAGGTCTTCCAAATTGTTGCATTCCTTCAATCAACGACGGACAAGTTTTGTTGTTAACGCATTTACCGTGACATCTTTTCCTCATCAGTCCTTGAAAACGCCTTATTGGCTTAAATCCAGGACCATCTTAAAAATGATTTATATTTGATGAGGAATTTAAAACGGAAGATTTTGTAAATTGTCCGACACTTTGTGTAAAACTGTTTTCTAAACTCAACTTAAAGACCCACTGTTATAAGGGGAGCAGTTTCTGACACATTCCTTGCAAGTTCTTATTCGATTTTGTTCCTCATCGGACAAAGTTGGACATTCGTCACAATTACTGCGAGCTTCTTGGATACAATCAGCCACATCGCTTCGATTGTTTCGATTAAATGGACCTGACATTGGAAAGAGTTTTTAAGCTAAGCAACAAAGTTTTAGAGCTAAGTCGATTAAATGTTTGTTTCATACCACATTGCTCCATGACGCAACTCTTGCAGCCGTTGCTCATTCCTTGCATCTTTGTCATCAGCTCATCTCTGGATGGGCAGCCCCCTTCATTCTGGCAGTTGTTCATGCAAGCGAATCTCCGAAACGGACCACCATTAGATAGAAATTTACCAGGACCAGCACGCCTACCATCAACATCGCCAATTCCTATGAGAAATTTACATAATGGTCAATGTTCACTCATAATGCTGGTTAGGGTTTTTGACTTGTTTGACTAAGGGATAAAGGTAGCCTAATTGGTTTACAAAACGTTTACCTCGCCCTTGTGGAAAACATCCTTGCACGCAAGTCCGACACATTTTTCTCTTTGTTTGTTCGTCAACTGTCAGAGTTGGACATGACGAACATGTCTCAAATGCTTTTTCAAAACAATCAAATTCTTCACTTCGATCGTTCCGGCCAAGTACATCTATAGTCAATGGAAAGATGTGCCTTCAGTAATCTATTCTTTGCTGCTTTCAATGGTTTCAGGTTTAAGATAGTCAATACATCCTTACCACATTCAGTCATGACGCATCTGCGGCAATCTCTGTTCACTCCAACAAGCTTGTTCATTATCATCATCTTGGTTGGACAGTTTCCATTCGACTTGCATCCACTCATGCAAGCAATCCTTCGATGTGGTCGAACTAAACGACGTCGTACCGATCCAATTCCTCCGATTTGGTCTAAAATAAGAGTTTTATCATTATCTAACCGTTGCAATTAGCTTAATAAAATCAGGACATTTCGTAATGCTTATTCCGTTTAAAAACAAATTTGACAATGATTTTAGAGAAATGTAAATGTTACCTGATAATTATATTTTAAGGGGCTACAATAAATAATGAAATAAAATGGTTTTGACGTTTTGACAACAACAGAGACACAAAGGAAAGTAGATGACGTGAAAATAAAATAAAGTACTGATTGGCAATCAATTGTTGGACACACTAAATCAATTGTTGGACACAATAAATCAATTTCGATCCTTCCACGTATATAAGTATTTATCTTTCAAAACAAATTAACTGTAATTGTATTGAACTTTTATTTATAGGAGTGTTGTGCGCTTTTAGCTCAGCTTAAAGAAGTAACTCACTTTTATAAGGGGAGCAGTTTCTGACACATTCCTTGCAAGTTCTCATTCGATTTTGTTCCTCATCGGACAAAGTGGGACATTCGTCACAATTACTGTGAGCTTCTTGAATACAATCAGCCACATCGCTTCGATTGTTTCGATTAAATGGACCTGAACATGAAACAAATCTTCAAAACAACGTTCACGTTAAGATAAGAGATGTTGGCAGAAAAAGCAGCAAGCGTTATTGTGATGAACATTGAGACGTTTTGAAATAAAGAAAGAATTTCAAATAGTATGAACGGATTCATTTCCTACCGCATTCTTCCATGACGCACTGCTTGCACCCAGCACTTGTCATCTGCAATCGGATCATGATATTGTCCAACGCATCACACATCTCTGGTTCAGTGCAATTTTTAAAACAAGAAAACATCTTGAAGGGTTTAAATGGACGTTTCTGAAATCTTCTTTTTCCTGTTGATATGGAACATTATAACAATAATTTCGGTTTAAGTCTAAAAGGAGACGGTTTATTGCTGAGTACAAAGATCTTGGCAGGAGCAATATAGAAAATTTTGTTCGATGTTTGTTACCTGAACATGTCGTTTTGCATGAGAAACAATTCCGTCGACGTCTTTGTTGTTCCTCTGACAAAACTGGACATTGAGCACAGTCGGAATGAGCCTGGTCGATGCAATCTTCATCGTCCGACTCTTCTGCAGTTTTGAAAGTTGGAGAATCAAATCATAGGCCATAAAGTTTAGGGATTTGATGTTTTCCGATTTCCACTCACCGCAAGTTTCCGTGACACATCGACGGCATTCCTGCGGGACTCTTTGCATCATGTTCTGCTTCTCCTCCGCGGTCGGACACTTAGTTTCATTCTGACAGCTTTGAGCACAAAGTGAGGGTTGCCGGGGCCTTAAAAACGGGAAGTTCCGTGGGAAATTTCCAGGATTTCCGCCGTTGGGCCACCATCTGCTGCCGTCAGCTTAAAAAGTAAAAACGTGGCAAAAATTAAAATATAGTTTATAATAACAGCTTAATGACGGGGAACACGAATTAGAAAGTTCTCTCACCCTTGACAGCGACGTAAACGGTAAATAAGAGGACGAGAGTTTTTATCATGTTGTAGGTTCAAATTCTGCAAGTTAAACAAAAAGTTTAAAACCAAAAACGATCGATCGTAGCCATTTGTTATATCACAAATGATTATAGATAGGAACTTTTCAACGTCTCGATCAAATTCTAATAAAGCAACAAGCTCACCTTAAACCTCTAAAGAAAGAACGACGAATATCTTGAAACTTTTCGGTGAAACTTTCAGTGAAATCACTGAAGTTGTTGTGAACATTTCCGCCGACCCTTGCCTTATATCCCTGTATTCTCGTGACGTAGTTTTGCCCCATGGCGATGACACAACATCCTTTTTACGAAAATAACTTATCATTTTTAACTCCTAATAAAATCGAAAGATGGCAATTTCTTAAAATTCGATTTTCTTACTATTTTAAGATTCAGATCACGTGACTGTTAAATTATACGTTAAACGTCAACATGTCGGTTTCATTTGCTCAGTTTGAAAGCGAATACGGTGCAATGTAACCGCGAAAAAAAGTTGAGAAAACATTCAGCTTACTCGCTGCATAAACTTTTATAAGCTTGGATGGTCGCAATAAATTGCAGTTTAAAACGCCAACAATGTTTTCGCTTTGCAGTTTTGCTTTTCGTCGTTGTAATAGCAGCCAACTCGCTTTAGGCTACTTAGTGACGTCATAACCGCCCAAATGTCTACAGGCGTTGATCCGTTACGTGATAGGCCAGCTGTTGTGCTTCAAAAAAACGGCGCGAATAATTTGAACGTATAAAACTGGGTGAAGGGTTAAGTTTTTCTAAAACGAGGCAACCCGCTTTCCATTTTAAGATTAAACATTTCCCTGGGGTCATTTTTGTGACGTCAAAATATGATGATGATGATGATGATGTCAGTTTAAATTTAAAACAAAGCGGTTTTCCGTTTTGTCATGTTTTTTATCTTTCAGCAAGAGTTTAGCTGGTTTTACTATGAAAGCGTAAAGCCAAAGATAGATTTTATTTGCTCGATCGTTGTTTATGGCGTCTGCAAAGTCGCAATTCATTCACCATTGGCATGGCAAGCATTGGCGGAATTTCATTTTGGCTTTTTATGCATTAATTGGATGAGACGGTTTTTTTTCATAAAACATTGGGATTACGAGATAAGATTAAGTTTTTTGTTGGTATCTTGTTTTACCCAACTTGTAGCAAAACATTTACCTGTTTCTACCTGTACAAATTAATGTTTAGTAATAAGCGGTTAGTTGTGACGTAACAAAAATATTGCCTGGGGGTCGACTTGTGACGTGCCGCAATAGCTGAACGCCGCACCCATTCTTAATCGCTATTTCCTGATTTCAGTAACATGTTGAACTTTATCACAGTTTTTAAGCATAAGGCTGAGATGTTCTCTGTAACCTGTTCAAAAACATTTTTTTTAAATGACACAACTCAAACATTCAGCTTACAACATTGCTGCAAATTCGCAAGATGGTTAATGCACCCATACTTACCATTAACGCGTTCTTCGATTCCTGCTGCATCTTTCCGTTAAACCCATCTGCTTCCGTTGAAACAAAAAAACAGCTGCAATGGCAAATGCAAGGTAGAGTATCTGATTTTTTACGATCTAATTTGTTTGAGTTAGCCCGTAAGCATTGAAAATGTTCATTGCAGTAGATGTAGTAACAACACGTCGTCCCACAACTCGTCTAATTACTGTATTTGTAAGATGTCGTTTTTCGACGAACAGCGACATCTTCTGTGCCCATTTTTCGCCTTACCTAAATATGGAAAACAATTACTTTTAAGTGGTTGAGTTATATAACAACTTATTCCAGCCATTAATTCACTGAAAAATAAATCGTATGTTTATACCTTTTTTTTACAGTTTGTAGTTATCCTAAATAACGTAGTAATGTAAACCTAACCCAAACTAACTTCAAATCTAAAACCTTAATTCGTTTAAATTAACTTTTTGCATACTTATTCTCCTAATCTAACCGCCTATCTTTAACAACAGACTGTGTAACCTACATACAGTGAAGCATTCACTTCGCATAGCCTATAATCATTTTGTATAAAATCATTGAACGATGAGAGATGAATCGTCGCCGGGTTTTTTGAAGTCGTGCAAAGACTTTCTGAAAGAATTTTGACGGGTTTATTAGAACATCTTACCAAAGACAAAGACAAAGCCCAATATAGTGGTTCCCAAATTTTTTACATTCGGACCTTTTCTTGGGCCAGTGGGGTCTAGGCTATTGAGGAATCATCGACGGATTTCAAACGTTTCCACAGTCCAAGGAGACCGATACCACAAGACACCATACACCAAACTAACCGAAAATGTATGATACAGCGACTGAAGACGGAGACTCAAAATAATCCCAACTCGAATCACGGGGAAATTAGGGTATCCCAAATACCATGGAGAGGCAGAGCTTGCTAGAACAAATGGAGCAGAGCAAAAGGAACGAATTAAGCGAATTTGAGCAATGACAGGTAAAAAATTATAAATCTAGTTCAAAGACAACATCGGTAACCAGGACCTGCGCGATGACGAACCATCGCCGTGTTGAAGCCGTCAAACAGGATAAATGATCTCTATAATTTTTTCGGGCTCTTTACGTAGGGCTTTAGAAAACCTGTTTAGACCAATCAGAAGGGAGCATGGAACGTTGCCATTCTTCGGACCATCATTCAATGAAATGCCATCAAAAAGCTATGATTCAAATTTTTTTAAAGGAGGTGCAAAATCGACACTAGAATTTTAGGATAGAAGAACAAGTATGCAAAAAGTTAATTTAAACTAATTAAGGTTTTAGATTAGAAGTTAGTTTGGGTTAGGTTTACATTACTACGTTATTTAGGATAACAACAAACTGTGAAAAAAAGAGGTATAAATGCAAAATTTTTTCCACTGAAATAATGGCTGCAATAAGCTTTTATATAACCCAACCACTTAAAAGTAATTGTTTTCCATATTTGTATAAGGAGAAAAGAGCACAGAAGATGTCGCTGTTCGTCGAAAAACGACATCTTACAAATACAGTAATTGGACGCGGTAAACGACGAAATTCTACCTTGCGTTTCCCACTGCAGCAAGAAGCTGTTTTTTCGTTTCAACGTAAGCAGATGGGTTGAATGGAAAGATGCAGCAGGAATCGGAGAACGCTTTAATGGTAAGTATGGGTGGTCCCATCATCCATCTTGCGAATTTGCAGCAATGTATTAAGCTGAAGGTTTGAGCTGTGTCATTTCTAAAAATGCTTTTGAACAGGTTACAGAGAACATCTCAGCCTTATGCTTAAAAACTGTGATAAAGTTCAACATGTTACAGAAATCAGGAAATAGCGATTAAGAATGGGTGTGGTTTTCAGTTATTGCGGCACGTCACAAGTCGATCCCCAGGCAATATTTTTGTTACGTCACAACTAACCGCTTATTACTAAACATTAATTTGTACAGGTAGGAACAGGTAAATGTTTTGCTACAAGTCGGACAGAACAAGAAACCAAAAAAAAGTAATCTTATCTCGTAATCCCAATGTTTTTTTAAAAAAAACATCTCGTCCAGCTAACGCATAAAACGCCAGATTCAAATTCCGCCAATGCTTGCCATGCCAATGGTAAACGAATTGTAACTTTGGAGACGCTATAAACAACAATCGAGCAAATAAAATCTATCTTTGGCTTTACGCTTTCATAGTAAAACCAGCTAAATTCTTGTTGAAAACTAAAAACATGGCAAAATTAAAAACCGCTTTGTTTTAAATTTAAACTGACATCATCATCATGTTTTGACGTCACAAAAATGACCCCAGGGAAATGTTCAATCTTAAAATGGAAAGCGGGTTGCCTTGTTTTAGAAAAACTTAACCCATCTGCCAGTTTTATATGTTCAAATTATTCGCGCCGTTTTTTTGAAGCATAACAGCTGGCCTATCACGTAACGAATCAACGCCTGTGGATATTTGGGCGGTTATGTCGTCACTAAGTAGCCTAAAGCGAGTTGGCTGCTATTTCAACGACGAAAAGCAAAACTGCAAAGCGAAAACATTGTTGGCGTTTTAAACTGCAATTTATTGCGACCATCCAAGCTTATAAAAGTTTATGCAACGAGTAAGCTGACTGTTTTCTCCACTTTTTATCGCTATTTCATTGCACCGTATTCGCTTTTAAACTGAGCAAATGAAACCGACATGTTGACCTTTGACCTATAAGTTCACAATCACGTGACATGAATCTTAAAATAGTAAGAAAAACGAATTTTCACCAATTGCCATCTTTCGATTTTATTAGGAGTTAAAAATTATAGGTTTATTTTCGTAAAAAGGATGTTGTGTCATCGCCATGGGGCAAAACTACGTCACGAGAATGCAGGGATATAAGGCAAGGGTCGGCGGCAATGTTCACAACAACTTCAGTGATTTCACTGAAAGTTTCAACGAAAAGTTTCAAGATAATCGTCGTTCTTTCTTTTGAGGTTTAAGGTGAGTTTGTTGCTTTATTAGAATTTGATCGAGACGTTGAAATATCCTATCTATAATTATTTGTGATATAAGAAATGGATACGATCGATCGTTTTTGGTTTTAAATTTTTTGTTTAACTTGCAGAATTTGAACCTACAACATGATAAAAACTTTCATCCTCTTATTTACCGTTTACGTCGCTGTCAAGGGTGAGAGAGCTTTCTAATTCGTGTTTTCTGTCATTAAGCTGTTATTATAAACTATTTTAATCATTTCTACGTTTTCACTTTTTCAGCTGACGGCAGCAGATGGTGGCCCAATGGCGGAAATCCTGGAAATATCCCACGGAGCTTCCCGCTTCTAAGGCCCCGGCAACCCTCACTTTGTGCTCAAAGCTGTCAGAATGGAAATCAGTGTCCGACCGCGGAGGAGAAGCAGAACATGATGCAAAGAGTCCCGCAGGAATGCCGTCGATGTGTCATGGAAACTTGCGGTGAGTGGAAATCGGAAAACATCAAATCCCTAAACTTTATGGCCTATGATTTGATTTTTCAACTTTCAAAACTGCAGAAGAGTCGGACGATGAAGATTGCATCGACCAGGCTCATTCCGACTGTGCTCAATGTCCAGTTTTGTCAGAGGAGCAACAAGGACGTCGACGGAATTGTTTCTCATGCAAAACAACATGTTCAGGTAACAAACATCGAACAAAATTTTCTATATTGTGCCTGCCAAGATCTTTGTACTCAGCAATAAACCTTCTCTTTTTAAACTTAAACCTAAATTATTGTAAAAATGTTCCATATCAACAGGAAAAAGAAGATTTCAGAAACGTCCATTCAAGCCCTTCAAGATGTTTTCTTGTTTTAAAAATTGCACTGAACCAGAGATGTGTGATGGGTTGGACAACATCATGACCCGATTGCAGATGACAAGTGCTGGGTGCAAGCAGTGCGTCATGGAAGAATGCGGTAGGAAAAGAATCGTTCATACTATTTGAAATTCTTTCCTTATTTTCAAAACGTCTCAATGTTCATCACAATTATCCTTGCTGCTTTCTTTGCCTACATGTCTTATTTTATTGTGCACGTTTTTTTGAACATTTGTTTCATGTTCAGGTCCATTTAATCGAAACAATCGAAGCGATGTGGCTGATTGTATTCAAGAAGCTCGCAGTAATTGTGACGAATGTCCTACTTTGTCCGATGAGGAACAAACTCGTAAGAGAACTTGCAAGGAATGTGTCAGAAACTGCTCCCCTTATAAAAGTGAGTTACTTCTTTAAACTGAGCTAAAAGCGAGTTCAATACAATTACAGTTATTTTGTTTTGAAAGATAAAGACTTATATACGTGGAAGGATCGAATTTAATTTAGTGTGTCCAACAATTGATTGCCGATCAGTACTTTATTTTATTTTCACGTCATCTACTTTCCCTTGTGCCTCTGTTGTTGTCAAAACGTCAAAACCATTTTACTTCGTTATTTATTTTAGCCCCTCAAAATGTAATTATCAGGTTACCCTTACATTTCTCTAAAACCATTGTCAAATTGGTTTTCAAACGGACTAAGCATTACGAAAGGTTTTGCTTTTATTAAACTAATCGCAACGGTTTGATTATGATAAAACACTTATTTCAGACCAAATCGGAGGAATTGGATCGGTACGACGTCGTCTAGTTCGACCGCATCGAAGGATTGCTTGCATGAGTAGATGCAAATCCAATGGAAACTGTCCAACCAAGATGATGATGATGAACAAGCTTGTTGGAGTGAACAGAGATTGCCGCAGATGCGTCATGAGTGAATGTGGTAAGGATTTATGTACTACCTTAAACCAGAAACCATTGAAAGAAGCAAAGAATAGATTACTGAAGGCAAATCTTTCCATTGACTATAGATGTACCTGGCCGGAACGATCGAAGTGAAGAATTTGATTGTTTTGAAGAAGCATTTGAGACATGCTCATCATGTCCAACTCTGACAGTTGACGAGCAAACAAAGAGAAAAATGTGTCGCACTTGCGTGCAAGGATGTTTCCCAGGACAGTTAGGTAAACATTTTCTAAACCAATTAGGCTACGTTTACCCCTTAGTCAAACAAGTCACAAGCCCTAACAAGCACCTAGAGTGAACAGTGACCATTACGTAAATTTCTCATAGGAATAAGCGATGTTGATGGTAGGCGTGCTGGTCCTGGTAAATTTCCATCTAGTCGTGGTCCGTTTCGGAGATTTGCTTGCATGAACAACTGTCAGAGTGAAGGGGACTGCCCATCCAGAGATGAGCTGATGACAAAGATGCAAGGAATGAGCAACGGCTGCAGGGGTTGCGTCATGGAGCAATGTGGTATGAAACAAACATTCAATCGACTTAGCTCTAAAACTTTGTTGCTTAGCTCAAAACCTCTTTCCAATGTCAGGTCCATTTAATCGAAACAATCGAAGCGATGTGGCTGATTGTATCCAAGAAGCTCGCAGGAATTGTGACGAATGTCCCACTTTGTCCGATGAGGAACAAAATCGAATGAGAACATGCAAGGAATGTGTCAGAAACTGCTCCCCTAATCACAGTGGGTTTTTCAGTTGAGTTTAGAAAACAGCTTGGAACAAAGTCTTGAGCAATTTACAACATCTTCCATTTGAAATTCCAAACCAAATATAAATCATTTTTAAGATGGACCTGGAATTAAGCCGATAAGGCGTTTTCAAGGACTGATGAGGAAAAGATGTCACGGTAAATGCGTTAACAACAACACTTGTCCGTCGATGATTGTTGGAATGCAACGAATTGAAAGACTTGACTCAACGTGCCGACGATGCATAATGAGCAGATGCGGTAAAACATTTCAGAGAATAAAACTATTTTTAGTTGTGTACTTACTTCGTGACTTCCTAACTAACTCTGATAATCTCTCTTTCACGTGATGAGCGTTCTATATGTTTTATCGTACAGGTCCTCCCAACCAGGATGATAGAGACGCATTCATGGGATGTTTAGAGGAAGCTCGTGAGGAATGCTCCGAGTGTCCTACAATGAGTGATGAGGATCAAAATACAAAGAGGAAATGCATCACTTGCGTGCAACGATGCTCCGGGATGAACAGACCCAAGCTGCCGAGACGCATCTTTTCACGATTTACCTGCATGAAATCTTGTGAGCAATCGGACGTGTGTCCGAGCCGGATCGAGGTTCGAAACAGCGTCATGAGTTCGCGAAGAGATTGTCGTGGTTGCGTCATGCAGGAGTGTGGTAGGTTTGATTACCGTGCAGAACTGCTAATGGCAATATTTAACTATCTCCTGTGTACCTACAAACGATAAAATTTAATTTATGTTTGTTTGCTTCAGGTGAGTTTGAAAGAAGCAATCGAAGTGAGGTTTTGGATTGTCTGTTAGATGCTCGCGCTGAATGTTCGTCGTGTCCTCCAGCAGGAGATGAGGAGGAACGTCGCATGGGAGAATGCAGGACTTGCATCTCGGGATGTTTCACCGATGACGGTTAGTTATTCACTTCATGAGCGGACTGATATTTAGGAAAGTAATTTACAAGGATTTTCACGCATTATAGAGGAACCAAACTACCCAACAGGCTCAACTGGCAATCACCAACGACCAAGTGGTTTTCGTCCCGGAGGGTTTCTGTCGGGTCGTGGTCCGTTTCGGAGATTTGCTTGCATGAAAAACTGCCAAAGTGAAGGGGACTGCCCATCCAGAGATGAGCTGATGACAAAGATGCAAGGAATGAGCAACAGCTGCAGGGGTTGCGTCATGGAGCAATGTGGTATGTAACAAACATTCAATCGACTTTGCTCTAAAACTTTGTTGCTTAGCTTAACAACTCTTTCCAATGTCAGGTCCATTTAATCGAAACAATCGAAGTGATGTGGCTGATTGTATTGAAGAAGCTCGCAGTAATTGTGACGAATGTCCAACTTTGTCCGATGAGGAACAAAATCGAATGAGAACTTGCAAGGAATGTGTCAGAAACTGCTCCCCTAATAACAGTGAGTGTTTTAGTTGATTTTAGAAAACAGTTTTACACAAAGTGTCGGACAATTTACAACATCTTCCATTTGAAATTCCTCATCAAATATAAATCATTTTTAAGATGGTCCTGGATTTAAGCCAATAAGACGTTTTCAAGGACTGATGAGGAAAAGATGTCACGGTAAATGCGTTAACAACAAAACTTGTCCGACGTTGATTGAAGGAATGCAACGATTTGGAAGACTTGACTCAACGTGCCGACGATGCATAATGAGCAGATGCGGTAAAACAGTTCAGAGTATAAAAATTTTTTCAGCAAAAAATTTGATGAAATAAATTTTGAATGAAATGAAAAATTTGATTGGAATTCAGCGATATTTTTTTGTGAATTTCTAAGTAACTCTACTAATCTCTCTTTCACATGATGAACGTTCGACATGTTTTTTCGTACAGGTCCTCCCGATCAGGATGATAGAGACGCCTTCATGGAATGTTTGGAGGAAGCTCGTGAGGAATGCTCCGAGTGTCCTACAATGAGTGATGAGGATCAAAATACAAAGAGGAAATGCATCACTTGCGTGCAACGATGCTCCGGGATGAACAGACCCAAGCTGCCGAGACGCATCTTTTCACGATTTTCCTGCATGAAATCTTGTGAGCAATCGGACGTGTGTCCGAGCCGGATCGAGGTTCGAAACAGCGTCATGAGTTCGCGAAGAGAATGTCGTAGTTGCGTCATGCAGGAGTGTGGTAGGTTTATTACACTTTTAGAGTCGCTCTTTGCAAAATTTGAGCACTGTGTTGATTTAGCTGTTTTGAAGAGGCGCAAAATACTAGTTGATGTTTGTTTGCTTCAGGTGAGTTTGAAAGAAGCAATCGAAGTGAGGTTTTGGATTGTCTGGTAGATGCTCGAGCTGAATGTTCGTCGTGTCCTCCTGCAGGAGAAGAGGAGGAACGTCGCATGGGAGAATGCAGGACTTGCATCTCGGGATGTTTCACCGATGACGGTCAGTTATTTACTTCATGATTGAGAGATGTTTAGGAAAGTAAATATCTGACCATTTACAAGTGTTCTCCTCTTTTACAGAAGAACCAAGTTCCCAAACTCTCAATCCTTTTCCACCACGACAAAAACCGCCTGGTGTAGGACCAAAAGTGGTATTGCCCGATACCCCAGACAACAGCTTTAACCTTTCCGGATTAAGCCATTCACCAAACAACCAGCGAAGACCAGGAGGTTATGGCGGCAATAACAGAGCACAAGGGCGAAACTTTGGTGTTTGTAGGCAGACGTGTTTCTCGTCTGCCAGTTGTAGAAGCTCGGCTTTCACTAGCCAGATGCCATCTGAAAGTGTTGAATGTGCTCAGTGTGTTGCAAATGCTTGCGGTAAGTATCTGCTCTTCTAGATTTCTAAGTACAAGTTTATACGAGTTTTTTGGATAAAGTTCTTAATAGTTGTCTTTCGTAAGTTTTAAAATATTCTTTGGTTTTCTTCAGGTCATGTTCCAGTAACTAGTCAATTGGCTCGAGCCACATGCGTCCGCCGTGCTCGTCTGGCCTGTGCAAGCTGTCCAAGGCTATCTCCAGCACAGCGAAGTCAAGGAATGGGATGCCAACGTTGTCTATCCGGATGCGCCCAACAAAGTAGTTCTGCTTGAACAGGCAAAGCGCTCACTAACGACCATGGAATTGAGACGACCTTTGCCTTTTTGTTTTTTTACTATCTGGTTAAATTCCTAAATTTCAAATTCTTAAATGTCAGTGTGAGTAATTTGAATCGGCAAACTTTAACGAAAAATTCGATTTTCAATTTGTTTAATTCAATAAATTTGGCCAACTGCAGGTGTTTGATTACATTTACATTTAGACTACAACGTCAAATAATCGCCCCAGATGAATAAGTTAAGGTTATGGCAATTACTGACAGGTTGCGTGTCCATTCGATAATAATGTGCGAGGTAACGTTATGTATCGGAAGGATAGACCTACAAAACTACTACGATGACGTCAATTGCAAAAATTTGCTTTTGCAGCCTTACTAAGGTAGCCATGCATGTTGTAAATGGAGACAACCATAAGCATTAAAACCTCTCAATGCTTACGTCGGTTATAGGCCTACTCGGTTTTAAAGGGTTCTTGACTGTAAAACAGAAATGTCAACGAGAAAGTGAAATTAAAAGCCCTAGCCTAGGCCTATAAGGAAGAGCACGAGGCAAACATGTGATAGGAATTGTTTATACCTTTGTGAATTTGAACTTAGTAAACCTCTTTAAAAAACGGCAACTCGTAGTCTAACTTACTGGTTTTGAACTTAACAAGGCAAGTCACAGTTGAACTACACGAAACTTTGATAGGCCATACAATAGTGTCATAATGCGTCATCAGTTACTGTTTCCTGACACAAACTTCATCTTTTTCACCTCGTTATGTTTCGTTGTGCTCTTTGGCTTCCTCTGTAATTTCAGAAAGTTTTTTCCTTCTGTTGGTATTATCTGTAACAAGTTTTTGAGTTTAAGCAAGCGACTTTTAGGAATAATTTTTGGAATAAGACTCTCCCCTATAGTTTAAAGCTACATTATGTTGCAAACACGGTCCTTACACGAAGGATCAAGGCTATATCGCAGCACTACACGATTACATTGATTGCACAAATTTCTATTGATTGCGAGGCAAATAGTAAATTTAGGTGCCAATAGCTAGCGCCAAAGAGCTATAGCATAAAACTAAAAAAAGTTGCCAAATGCTAAATGAATAAATTGCTAGCCTAAATGCTTAAAGAAGTTGCTGTAAAGAAGAATTGTGTATATATTTTTATATTCCGCCATCTAGAGTCGTAAACAAGTCATAAAACCTTCTTTGTCAATCAAGTGAAGTTATTTATTTGCCTTTTAGGGATCATGTCGAGTCTTGATTGATTGATTGATTGACTCTTTTGAAAGGTTGACTCCAGTCAATCAGGTCAAGCTAGAGAAAAAGCGAAAATCCGTTTCGTCCAACAAGAAAAGTTTAAAATTTTTGAAAAATTTCTTTGTTTTGCTGCCCCATACGGCTTTGTAGACAAATAAACTTTACTATAAGTTACAGTTTAATGTGTTTTAACAAAAAGAAGACAAATTGCTTTACCTTAAGCAAAAACCTTTTCAACGCGATCTGACTGACTCTAGTCAAGTGAAGTCATTTAGGTAATTTCTTATCAAAAGGAACTCGAATTAAGTCAAGTTTTTGCAAACAATCACTCGAGTCAAGTTACTTACTCAAGTGAAGACGACTCTGCCGCAACTTTCCCTAAATAAGTCAAAGGGACCTGTAGATGAAACCATGAAACCATGCCATGAAACCTCAGATCAGTAAATTTAATCGTGACACACCTAAACGTTTTTCTCAACAACTCATTCGCCATTTTGTTTAAAATGAAATTTTTTTTAATAAATTAGAGAAACAGAAAATTCGTATTTAGTATAGTCAAAATGCATTAAAAACTTACAGTATTACGTATAACTATAGAACTAATAACAAATGACAGAATCAACCAACATGATAGCTTTTATTGCCGTTAAATTGGAATTTAGAAACGCAAGCTTTCGCGTTACCGACCAAACACTTCAAACTACATCACAGCATATTGCACAACACACTCAGTGTTTAAAGCCTCCTTATAGTTTACGTGGAGTTATGACCGTACAATGATCCTCGTTCAGTTTATGTGCAAATCTTTTTTCGCAAAAAGTTCCAGACCCCAGTTGAATACAGGAAGGGGTTAATGGAGCTATTAATTGGGGTAAGTAAGGGAACCAAATAGTTGAACCAGTGGTCATTTTGATTCACGAAATCCCTAGCAGCACATTCGTCCATGGTTGAAGTGAAGATTATCGAACTTAACGAAATGACACAAATCGGGATCCAGCAGAGTAAGTCTGTGATTATGATGAAGAAGATTTTACGCTGCATCTTGAGATTTTCCACCTCGCTTACAGGCAGTGGAGGCTCTTGGCTGTTTTTTGAAGCTGTTTTACCACAAAGCAAAAACTGTGCAAATTTTGCCGAAGTTGCTAAAGTAGACGATTTGTGAACGATGTAACCGTAAGCTATAACAAGATAAACAAAAGACAAGAAATTAAAAAACATAATAAACATGGTAAAAAGATAGTCTTTGTCATAATAAGAACTTAAATATTTTGCTGTGCAAGCAGTCTGCTGACTGAAATATCCCATAAAATCCACAGTGCTATTTTTCGAAATCAAGCCAACTTTTCTCGCAAACCAAATTGATTCTTTCCATGAACTTTCCTCCATAATAAAATCACCTTGGACTGGCAAATGGTGTTTTTGTATGATTGTTTTTAAAACCATGTTCGTCATATTCTTTAAATAAGCTTGAGAGATTGTGTTCACACCGTCTGTATATAACACACGAATCTTTTCAACAAACACTTCTCTTAGAACCTCAGAGCCTAGTAGCGGGATGTGAGCAACGTACGACCAGAACGCCCAAGATCCAAATATTAATCCAATTATCAACTTGATATTGGCTAACTTGTATGGCCTAGCAACGCTGTACAACCTCACCGAGGTTATCAAAATAAGAGCAGAGATGGAAATTTGTCCGGATGCAAAATTTAGAAGCCCCAGGCTCTTGCAGAGGCCGCTCTTAACCCAGGCAAGCTTTCTTTTGGAAGAACTTTGATTGAGGAAGATCGGAGTGGAAACCACTCCGATCATGGAGTAAGCTCCCATCATAAGATCAGCAAACGCGAGGTTAAGGATGGTGATGTTGTGGATCTTCTTCACTTTGTCGGAGGAGCTGTCTTTCGAGCGGCACTGGTAAAGATCAGCGAATCTGCTAATTATCACGGCAAGATTTCCTCCGATCGCAGTTAAAGAAAGTGTCCACAAGATGGCGTAAATACTTGTTATAATATCGTGTCGAGGTGCTGGTTTATGCATTTGTTCGCTGGAATATTTTCTCTCCACTGATGGGCAACTTTGATAATTGATGCAAGATGAATCAGCAAATATCTTCGAAATGTCTTCGTTGATAACGGTTTGATTGGGATAGGTTCGTTTTAATAAAGTAGATAGCTTCTCTGTATTGTCACGGGGGGCTGATATGTTGCCGTTATAAACAATACTGATAGATTTAAGGTCAACACTCTTAATCCATTCAATAGAATCATTTCGACGTACGGATTCTTTTCTGCTACTGAGGAGGTTAACTTTATTTATACAGACATAATACAAATTTTGGGTCTGGTTCTGGTTCAAGCTACTGTTGGATCTCACGCAAGAAACTTCAACACAAAAATAATCCAAGCCTGAGATAAAACTGCTAGGGGTCTGACTACCTGCAAAGTTTATTTTAAAAATCATGATTAGTATAACAACAACTTATATTTATTTCATTTACACTTATACAACATTTTATATTTATTTATTAATATAATATTATTTATCATTATAACTTATTTATTGGCTCATTTAAGATAGCCACATACCTGAAGTAATTGAAAGAGTTGAAAGAATTGCAAAGACTGAATGAAGCTTAATGATCCTCATGTTGAGTCATGTTAATATCGTGTTGTCATATCACATTGCTTTTATAAATCCATTTCATTGGTAATCCTTTCTAATGCCACTTTGAGTAAGTCCATATACGAATATCAACATGTCAGAACAAACAGGGTTTATACATTCAATTGGTTAAGCAATTAATGCTGAGAAAAGAGAAAATGTTTGATTAAAATTTTGCTACGGTCAGTTTTACCACAGCTTGTTGCTAACAAAATTAGGCTCAGATGTTAAAACCTCAATTTACTTTAAACTAACAACTCCGTTTATCTGCTAATATTGCACACGACGAGATGTAATTATATACTGCAAAGTGCCTTTCATGCAGTATTAAAAGTTTTTTCTGACGACGTTACGCAAATTTAAGCTCTACTCTGCTTTATGGTTGAGTCATAACCAAAACGTTATGACAAGAAAAACGTTACCAGACTAAATCAGCTATAACAATTATAATTAATATGGTGAAAATAGTTGCAAATCAATTTATTTTCATTCTCATCAGCGCACTGATAAATAGGGAAAGCGAAAAATTCATAAAATCGATAACTTTAAAATATAAGTTGCAAGGTTATCACAATGTTCTAGATTATTCTTAACTTAATCATACATCAGCCGACAAAACGTCTCGGGCGCGATGGTACCTACTATTCAAAAGGATGTGGTTTAACTTATGAGACTTCGCACAAGGTAATAGCTATCTGGTTTAATATATTGCAGGTTCTGCGAAGTTATGCCATTTAACATTGGTCCGATATCACTTTTATAATGACAGCTTTGTAAGTAACATTTTACTGTTTGAAATGCCACAAAACGCTAGTGTCCTTTTCTCGGATCCCAGGTATCTTAATTTTGCCATATAATGCTTTGAAACCTCCAACCGATCTATTCGAACAAGCACGTTGCGACATTTTATTTTCTCAAATCCGGCCGTTAACTCTGTCGCTATGATTATGGATGTTGCGGATTATAAGTTAGAGCAATTGATGTTTCAAGTTGTTTGAAATTAATCTCAAGCGTCAAACGTTTAATATTTTACAAAACTGTTCTTGGAAACGTCTGTTCTTCGTCTACATGACAAAGCTATCTTAAATTATAACCTTAGTGAATTCTAAATTAAACTTAGTTAGAAAAATCTAACTACGAATCTAAGACTAACCAATCTGTACATACCTACCTGTTTGTCTAAGACTTTAATCTTAGTTCGAATCAACGCAACTGGAGATGGATTTAGTTTCAAAGCATGCCGATATATGGTGAGAAAAATATCAGAGTGGCATCTTTTAGAAGTTTGTCTTTTGGGAGAAGACAGTAAAGTTTGCTATATTCCAAAACCTCCCGGTTTCTTGAAATCATACTCATGCACAAGCTCGATGCTTTATCTAAGCCCTTTTCTTTCCCGCCAATTTTTTATCTTAACTATAAGGTAACGCTCTAAATAACGAAATGTAGTTAATGTAACTAATTTTATTATAGATGATGTCAGCTGGTGTAACTAATGTAGCTAATAATTAATATTTACTTTATTTTTTACTTAATTACATTAGCTACATAAGTTATATTAACCATACTTTGATATTTAGTCTATACATTAGCTACTTAATAGCTATACTAGCTATATTTTGGCAAGCTATTCAGAATGATCCGTAAATAGTAATGCTGCTGTTATATAACATCATCACATCTCATTTCTAGACACGTTAAAATCTTCATCTCATAGTTGTACAGTATAACTAACTCCGCTTGTGACGGCTTTTTAGTTTAAAAAAAATCTACCAGATCAAGAACATGAAGATCAATAGCTACCTTGGTACAGTATGCTCTCAGTCTGGCACTCATTATTATCATCGGTGAGAATCCTATATTTAGTACGTCGCGCCCTAAACGAACGAATGATCGTGTTTCGTATCCTAAGCCGTGGTTAATCTACTGGACCGCATAACCAGCAGTGCGTAATTAAGTTTCTCTGTTGTTAGCTCTGATATTGATGAGAGTATTTCATTATTAATACTGGTCTAATAAACCTGTCAATATTGGAGTGGGTATTCGGCTTGCAGTTATGATAAGAGAGATAAAAACGAGTTATAATTGGACACTGTTTGTATCATGCAGTTCGTATGCTGAAAACTTTAAGGTGAATGTTTGTATGAGCTTATGTCCTCTTTTAATGATTTTAACTAAACAGAATTGCATTGCAAAATTAGCACAGTCTTTTTTACATTTTGTTTTTTTTATAAACCTTAGAGATATGAATGATAAAAAAGCAAACTGACCCAACTACAAGAACTAACTATATATTCAATTTTATGTTGATCGTTTCTCCTTCGGTAAAACTATTTATTTTATCGCAAAAAAAGGCGAATAATCAGCAGTCATTGTTGTTGTTTTCAGCCTTAAACAAGGTAAAAGTCCCTTTATTTTCTTGAGTACTCAGTCGCTTCATTTAAAGTGGTCATATTAGTCAATACTCGTGACGCAGCTATCGCCCAACTCCAAGGCATTCTGTGATTAATGTGCGTCATAGGTGCGGCTATTGCTTATAAAAGATGCGCTATCTGATCTTATGCTCTGGTATTTACAATCGATTACATAAATAATTAATCTTTTGCTCGTCAGCGGACTTTTAGGTGGCAGTAACAAAACTTTTCGACTTGTCAAGAGCAGGCGCCAAAATGTATTGAATCAACAAACTCTAACTTTTTCGAAAAAATTATTACTTCCACAAACATTTAGTAATACAATAACTGCCAGGTTCTTCAAAATGACAAACTTAAAATACCACGCTTGTGTCGTTTAGCACCAAAAGCTAGGACTATACAGCAGTTATGTGAATAAAACCGTTTGATGAGAATCAGGAATGTTTTTTTTCACGACTTGATAATTTAGTCCATCGCTGTGAAGTTTTATACCGTGTGATGTGTTTGCGAAGTTGGCAGGTTTTTGATACAGAGAAAGCGATGAAAAGAAGTCTTGATTATGGGTTTTACGATTTCGAAATATTTAAGGTAATTTTTACTGTCATGTAAAAATGACATGACGTGACATTTTTGTTCCCATGCATTTGTTTTGTTCATTTAGTTTATTCATTTTTATTTGTTTTGTTTTTAATGATTTGTCACTGTAATCAATTCTTTTCACAATCAAGCGAGCTTCTTATCACTTGGTTTTCAATTTTTTGGTAACTGCTTGTTTTTGTTACAGGTATAACTAAACAATACAGTATTTGTTATTTGGAAATTGTATGACGCCATATATTTGTGGTTTTATACCAATACCGAGCATAATAACATATACAATGCTTTTAACTTGTATTATAAAAGATTAATATTGTTTACTTATATTGAAAAAGATTGATATTGCATACTACGCCACTCGTTTTATTCATTCTGTATTGCATATCATCGATCATGCCCTCAGTTTCTACGCGCTTGCCGTGGTTTTTAGTGAAAATGAAAAAGAGGAAAAACGTCTTCAATCTTTTTTGTCATCCAAGACAAGAAACTTTACTTCGTCACCAGAGTTTCGTATGCGTTCCACAACCTGATAAATAGTAAAAGACTGTACGCGAATTCAAAAACGCTTCTTTTTTATTTCTACTAAATTTTAACATAAATGTCTGCATACAAAGCTACATAAAGATAAAATTAAGAAGTTGGACCGGCTTGTAACTGGTTAATTGTTTCCTGGTTACTTATTCAAAATCGGTGAACATGGAATATTTAAGGATAATTTTATGAATAAGAAACTATGTAGCGTGTAAGCAACCATATCTGCAAACAAGTCACTGAATAAGAAAGAACATGGCAGGTAACCGAGTTCATGTTTGAATAAGTAACCACCTTCACGCAGATAGAAGTTGCTCTCTTACGCAAAGATGCTTTATACTTTACATAAGATGTCTATAGACTAAGAAATTTCTCTTTATACGAATATTTTTTCTCTTTTGTACACCACAGGTTTACTGCAGAAACCACTGGTGCAAAAATTAATAATTGACAAAATTACTGACGTTTACGGTGCGGTGCAGAAAGTCGTGCATTGTGTACCTGATCGTAGCTAACATCCTCCACGTTTAATCCGTTGATCTCAATGAGGCGATCGTTCTCCTGGATTCCGGCCAGATCTGCCGCTCCTCCTGGCTCGATCAGGTGCAGAATGTGACTTTCTTCTTCTTTTTCAGTCTCCTGAACGTGGAATCCGAATTTCCCTTCTATCTTACGCAGCTTACAAACACGAGCAGAATTTGACTGCGACAACAAAAAAAGATTAAGTTTAAAAGGCCTAGACACAGGGTCGGCAAACTTAAGCGTTTGTTTCGTTCTTCAAATAAAATTGTAAGAGGTTATATTTGTGTTAGATTAGGTTGCGCTTACAAGCTCTGTCAGTGTTTTTGGACGATTTAAACTTGTTTGAAAAAGAAACAATCATAATCTCGCCCATCCTTACAAAATTTTCTGAGGGCGCCCATGAACCTTATATGGTAAGATAATATTACTGTAGGTGAAACTGTTACAGGAATTTGTGGTGTTTTGCATGTGTGTACCGTTTCCATGGCATCGCTTTGATTGTTTTGCTTTTGAAATGCTGAAACTAAATCATCGACGTTTGGAATTCTTAAATACTCTTCCTTTGGCCAATTATTAAGCAAGTCAGATTTCACAGAGATGCCCAAGTCATAAAATAACTGCCCGGTCTCTTTGGAGGCGACTGTTACTTCGACACTACCTTTGGCATCCCTGGAAAAGAACATAATTGCATAATTGTCGAGCACATAAGCCACTTGGAATACATAGTTTTGCAAAGAGGTTTTGGTATTTATGGTGGCGTTACCAATGTATTTTAGTAACTTAGCAGCACTGACTTTATCATTTTTAAACATTTTGCATTCGTCAATTGCATGACGTCAACTCCGCTGACACTGACAACGACGTCATTATTACGAAGTCCTGAACGGTAAGCAGCGGAATTTTCAGCGACGTTTTCTATGACGTGTAGGGGACTTTCCTATGAAACAAAAAAAACATGTTTGGCAATATTTGCCGATAAAACATCGAGTACAAGGTTGTAAAAAAACTTATAAACCGACCTTGCCTGATGCCAATTTAAATCGAAAACCTTGTTTTCCTCTTTGTAACTTAACAGCTCGGGGTCGGTCAATAAGACGCTCTTTAGCGCCATTCAGCGCATTAAAGAAGTCTTCTTTCTTAGATGATCTTAAAATTTAATTGAAGAATTTAATAGTTTTCGAAAAATGTTTTGTGTTTGAAAAATTAATTGTTCTTTTATAAAAAGCAAAATTTTCCAGACGGATCGTCGATCAAACACTCACTGGGATGCAGCAAGAGGAAGGAGCAAGAGCACAACGTGATTCGGTATCGATTTAATAAGTCGGACAACGTCATTGTGGTCTCTTCCCAAAACTGTCTTGCCGTTTACAGCAATCAGACGATCATTGTTTTTCACGCCACATCTTTCACACGCCTTTCCGATGTCAACATCTAATGAGTAGTGTCCTGATAAATATGAAGAATTAGTTCAGGAGGATAATAGAGAAGCATGATAACTACTAATGCTCAGCCACTTGTCGTTTACGAGTTCTTGTCTTTGGGTGCTCGGCTGCTTATAACATTTTTTACCAGGTTTCTCATTCTTGCTTCGTAGAAACATTCCATACTCTTGGTTTTGGCCTTTGGCGACATGGATTAAGTGGGCTTTATTTCGGTCGGTAGATGGCAAGCTGCTGTTTAGTGGCGTCTCTCTCTTTGCGCCGTAGCCTAAATTGCGTCTTGTTTTATCTTTTGAAGTTTGTACGTTATTTGGAAACGGTCTTGCGTGTTCTCCATTAATATACATTTCCCTGTGCATAAGAGGTCATGTAAATATGAATCGAATTTCTGTGTAAAAAGTTTAATAAACTAAACTAAAATAAACTTGACGCTGTATATGTAGATATATAAGATGTTATATATAAGAATGATTGAAAATTAGCGCTAGACTCCCAAAAATATACCAAATGTATACATATTAGTATTTTAAAGTGTTTTCTTTCAGTCCAATGCATTTCATATTTACTCTCTATTCAACTGAAGACCGCAGTCTACAACTTTTAGCTTGATTTCATTGTGTAGCACCCCTTGACGTAACTGTTCCACTACGTCGTCATAATCCAACTGTTTAACGTTTGTTCCGTCAACTTCAAGAATCCTGTCACCCACTTTTAACCCTGCCCTGCCAGCTGGCCCATCCGGTACAACCGATAAAACTACCTTAAGAAAATAAGTTCTTACTGCCGTCTAGCGGCTTTGAAATGCACCTTGGCAAAAAGGGTTTATGACGTCATCGAACTTACATGTCTCGTGTCGTTGTCTTCCTCGAGAAAGAATTGAAATTTCTCTTCGGGATCTTTCCTGATGTGACAGATGCGAACTTTTGGCTCCATCATGGTGTTATTATAAATAACCAAGCAACAAAACGCGGAAAAGATCGTATGGTTCAGCGTATGGGCTTTTGCTATCGACGTAGCCTACGTACTGCGCATAAAATTATGGGCAAACAAACGCAACTGTCACAGGGAGAAAAAAGCCAAATTTACTACATGTTTAATTCAGTTGGTAAATATTCCAGCTAACGATTAAAAACATTCATAAATTAGGCCTTGATATACACAATTGAAATATACAGTGACATACAGACATACAGATATATAATATATAGTTGATATAACTTATAGTGGAATGCTAGATTTAAGACAATATCTGGCAGTTCAGGGATGCAACATCAAGCAGCAGTATTTCTTTTTGTTTATGGACAAGTTAAATAATCTGGACACTAAAATCGCGACAATGTAATCCTTTAGCCGTAGCATTTGCCGTGGTTAAAAGCGAAAGTGAACGCGCGTATAACTACAACCACAATTCATCTGTATACATAATACTTACTCGCCGGAAAAATTCCAGAATAGAATTCCAGAACACTTAAATATAATTCTTTTATACAGAAGACTTACTCGGCTTGCCCATGTTTCATTTATATGAAAGCTGCCACTTACAATGCAAAACTCCTTCTGTATGTAAATAAGTGAGAGCTGACAATCAGTATATAGACTTACTAACACTGCAGTAGCCTATCACCATGGCAGATAAAGCACGTTCTTAACCAGATAAACCTACAACGCAGAGAAAGTGTGCCCCAGTGCTTATGCATTAACAGCTGCATGTCATGAATACACCATACTGAAAGTTGTAGTCCAATACCTCTCTATTACATCAAAATTACCACCTGGCTTAAATATTAATAGGAGACGTGCGAGCGTTAACGCAGGCTGTAAAGCAATAAACTACGCACTGACGAAAACTGAATGAGCAGTAACGGAAAGTTGAACTAAACATAGACTGAAAGAAACGTAAAAACTGTTTTATTTTCAGTGTTTCAGCTATGTATAAGTAAACAGTTCACCAAAGGTACTGTATGTCTGTATTTGGATTTAAGCGCATGTGTCTGACTTCGCACACAAGTTCACAATCATTGAAAACAGTTTTATGCAAATTAAACAGCTTTAAAACAAAGTTATCATTACATAAGTTGTACCTGTACCTATTTCTGGCGCTTCTGTGAGTGAATTGCGATGTAAGTAATGTTCGCATTAAAAAGTTCGCAAGATTAAATAAACGCGTGAGTTAATGGCAAACATTTATTTCTTGAGCATATTGTTATATCATATAATCAGGAACTGCTGGTCAAGTATTTCATTCAATGACTTTGTTAATGACAATCGGCCTATGTATACAACAGGCTTATATCGGAAAGATTACGACCACAAGCTCTGTTGCTGTTATGACGTATACAGCCGCAGCTTACAACGATTAAGTGAAAGTGATTATCTACCGCGTAAGCTAGGTATTTATTTTATCTACCGCGTAAGCTCAATAGGTCACGTAGGTCGTTGTTAAAAGTACAGTAGGCGGTTAGGTCAGGAGAATGGGCAAGCTTCAAGCTGATTATAGCTATTTAGGGTTTAATTTGAAATTAGGTCTAGATTGGACGAAAAAGTTTGGTTTGGTTTGGTTTCGCTGACTGTATATGTTAGAAATTTTAAGTTAAAGTAACAAGAAAACTGTGAAATAGCTTGGAAGGGATAATTTTTTCCTTTGCAATAACACCGTACAACAACAACCTGATTGGGCTTGGTCACTAGCACTTTGCTAAATATAGAAACTACATGATACACAAAAATCTGTTTGAAAAGTTTCAGAGCGAAATATAAAGATTTCTTTCCATGCTAACACGAACTTCTTTTAACGAAGACTTAAATTTAAACTAATTTAGCCGAGACTAGGTCCACTTGAAGCATTTAGCTAGTTTACATTAGCTGTTTTTATTATTAATTTTGATCTCTCGGAAATAAACGGAAATAAAGCACGCCAGCTTGCTAGGGAGTGAACCCTCGTCCTGACCTATATGTTAAACATTTTAAAATTTACGCCACAGTATGGCGTTTGATGAAAGTGACCTGCGGAAAAACAATCTGGTGGCTGATTTAAAAATTTAAGTTCTTTTTGCAATTGCAATTGAGATTAATTTTTACCATGTCTATCTTGTTTCTTCATTCTGCTTTATTTTCATGTGGTTTAGTTTATGATTATATCGTCCGAAAGTGGTTCATGCCAAAATGCCGACTTTGCCATAAAAGTTGCAAATTTTGTTTATTTTGTGCTTGTAGTTAGTGTTATATGACCCCGTTCGGCCTCCACTGCCTGTAATCGAGGTGGAAAATCTCAAGATGCAGCGTAAAATCTTCTTTATCATAATCACAGACTTATTCTGCTGGATCCCGATTTGTGTCATTTCGTTAAGTTCGATAATCTTCACTTCAACCATGGACGAATGTGCTGCTAGGGATTTCGTGAATCAAAATGACCACTGGTTCAACTATTTGGTTCCCTTACTTACCCCAATTAATAGCTCCATTAACCCCTTCCTTTATTCAACTGGGGTCTGGAACTTTTTGCGAAAAAAGATTTGCACATAAATTGAACGAGAATCGTTGTACGCTCATACCTGCACGTAAACTATAAGGTGGCTTTAAACACTGAGTGTGTTGAATAAATAGAAAGATGAAGATGAGAAGGTAAGGGTGGGATTTTCGGAAATGATCTCTGGGTCAACTGTTTGATTCTCCTGTGCTTGCGCCATAATTGATTATTAATAGCTTCATCATTATGCCCTACCTTTACTTTAATGAGATTTGAAGTTTTTTCGTACGACATTCGCCTATGACGTGAGTGAGAATACACTCTCATTACTATAATGACGTCATCAAGTGGTTTTCAGTAAGGAGTGATGAACAAGTCCTATCATTCAAAGCATTCTACTGAGCCCTTAACCCTTTGCGGTCCAATTTATTTTTACCGTTTCGGTCAGTCTAGGTCCAATTTTTTTTTATTGCATTTTTGGGTAGTTTTATATGTGTAGAGTACGGCTGTGAATTTTTTTTGTCGAAATTTTTTTAAAATTTTTTTTTTTAGCGTTTTTAAAAATGCTACTTTTCGCAATTTTTTGCATCATGTATTTTCTAGACAAAAGGTATCACAATATTCAAACACTTCTGTCGTTTATTCAAACACAAATTCCGTTTGTATACAAGTAAAATTATCACACTCTTATCACACTGTTATCACACTGTTATCACACTGTTGAAATTTTCTGGTGAACTCCTGTATGATGCCTGGACTTTGGTCAGTCTTTGTAGGTGACTTATGTGTGATATTTTCTGAAACATTCTCCCGGATGAAGTCCAGGTTTTCTTTGACATGTTTCACAAAAGTATAAAGTGGTTTTCCTTTGTTCTTTGGTGTTGCAAACCATACAATTCTTTGTGTGACCTCTTGCTCCTTTTTTGATGAAATGTGGTAATTTGTTGAGGCGCTCAGCAGAATCGCTTTCACTTGGCCTTCCTCGTTTGGGGTTCCTGTTGCGGACGTCTCCTATAAGTTGCACAATCACCTTGTTTCTGTATTGTAGGTGTCTTGTATCTTTAAGCTGTTTCATCTCCTTGTAAACCAAGAATGAGTTAACCATGCATACTTCAATCAACCAGAAAAATAGCTTTCTCCACCACCGCAGCGTTTTTCGTGTGAAGGAGTATGATGCGCAGTAATGATCAGAAAGATCAACTGCGCCCATATTAGCTGTGTAATCACGGATTACATCAGGTTTCTCTACATCTTCCTGCCTCCCATTTCGCCAACGACTGTGGGGTGCAGTGTCCGCATTGTGCCAGGTGCTGAGCATCAGTATCAAGCGTTTATCTTGCCATCCAAGTGCTAGAATATTTTGTGGATGACGGTATGCTTTCAACTGTAAATTTTTCAATCGCAAACGCTTCACTTCAGTGGGTAGCCCAACCCTATTTTTCTGGATAGTTCCAGTAAGGTGGATTTCATTCTGAAGCAGTTCTTTTGCTAGAGTGCAGCTTGTATAAAACCGGTCTGTGTATACATGATAACCACTTGCTCTGACTTTTGACAGCAGCTTGCCAACTAAATGCATCACGATTCTCGATGTAAACGGCAGATCTTGACGCGACAAATTTTCTGTAGTAGTTTTTCCAAAATAGGGTTCAAAAGCTGAGATATACCCAGATTCCGAGTCAGACAAGACATACACCCGAAGCCCCCATTTGGTAGGTTTTGAAAATATTCCAATTCTGTTTCTGGGATCTTTTCCAAGTTTGGTCCCACATCAGTAGCTGTAAATGGGTGATGAGGAAAATCACTGTCATTATCATGCCATACTCTCCATCCATTAGGGTCTACAACATCATTAGAGGTAGATCCATCACTGTCTGAGTGCTCATCTGGATCAGAGCTCCCATCATCACTCATTTCCATATCTAAATCAGAAAAATCACTCTCTTCATCAACCTCCATGTCTGAATGATTTTCATCTTCAGAATCAAGCATTTCAAGTACATCATTAGCACTAAACCTTCTAGCAGCCATTTTACTATAAACAATCCAATACTATTTACTACAACTCTCGTCTGTAAGGTAGTAATAAAATACAATAACAAGCAAAATTCATTATTGCTGAGTGCAAGAATTGCTCATGCCTACCCCAGTTTTACTAACTGTTTTCCAGTTCCAACTTAACTTCAACTTAACAAAAGTCAGGGAAAAACCCTAATAAATACCATCTACTATGTTCCAAAATCGATAAAAAATGTTGTAACATTCTTAGCATGTTGGTAGACCCGTAAAAACCGCTGTACACAAAAGTCATCCTAGGGATGTAGGTGGACAGCATTACATAATTTTGTTTATCATCCCAGGGATGTAGGTAGACCGCAAAGGGTTAATATATGATGATATTATATCCTATATTTAAGGTTTCTGAACAGTATTTGTAGATAAAGTTGCCTTACATTAGTTACATCATGAAAGCTGTAAAAGTACAGTAGCTTAATACATAACAATAGTTTTGAATTTTTTTTTGACTCCCGAGTTTTGAATTTATTTTCTGTGCTTGTCTGCACATCCCATGTTCGCTTTGCTAATGGCGATTTTTTTTTCTTTTTTACCGATTAGTTTCACGACTTCTGAAAATTACTGAAAATAAATTCTATAATTTGTGCGTTTTATTCATCCAGCAGTTAAATTACTATTGGAAGCAAGTTACAAGCCTTTGATATCCACCAATTTAAACCTTTCTCGCAATTATAAGTCAAACACTGCCAATTTAATAAGGCAGTTAATTTCCCATATAATGACCTTAAACGAAGCGACCACTAATTGCAGGTTTATTTGACCTTGAGTATAGGGTATGCCATTTGTCTGGTGAAGCCTAATTAGCAGTTTTTGTTCTGGAAGTGAGCTTTTTTCGCCGTCTGTACATCGCATTTCTGCTAATTATTTATAGAATACTCACTGTAAATAAATATCACTTTGGACAGTGCTGCCGAGGAGTGTAGGCTTCGTATGTTTTTACATGAAAAGATTTTTAAACAGAGGTTTGAAATTAAATCATTGGCAGCCTTGCAATGATTCTAGTCCGAGGTAGTGATTTATATTGTTTTGGAATAACTATGTTGTTAAAATGTTTCAATCCAATAAATCGCTTTCCTCAAATTTTAGTATCATTGGTAAGAAATGGTGTAGAAACTTAACATGCATATAGTGTATCATAACTTTGAGCAGTTTTAATTGTATAAAAAGGTATTACAGGTTCTTAATTTATCGAAGCATACAATAAGAATCTATTGAGCATAATTAAAAAGACTGGTTTAACAATTATTATCACAGAAATGACAAGAGTATATGCTAATGTAAAGCTTAAAGAAAAGATATGTATCTTGTATTCACGTGGCATTCAAAACTAGAAGGTGAGAAACGAGAAATGTGCTAGTAGCCAACGAGATAGGTATGTGCGTTTTAATCGATTGTCGCTTTACGCAAAAGACGTTCTTACAGATATGGTGAAAATAGTTGCTACTTACTCGTGTTTCTACTGTCGGTTCTTTATATGTGTACGTTGATTATAAGTTTAAGTAGACAATTAGATGTAACGTGTGGGCCAACAAGATCAACCAGACATGGAATGTAAAATTGGAGTAGTCTATTTGATATTCAGGTTTTGCAGTACAAACGATTCTCTATAGACAAACTTACACTAGAAAGAGAACAACATAGCCGCAGTATTTTACGCAATGTATACCCAAAATAGAAAGTTTTTGCTTCCAAATTGAGATTTAATCGGTTTTAGAAAAAATTTCCTGGGATAAGATGACGACTTCTTTTAGCTTAAATATAGGCTTACTAAGCAAAGGTCATTGTAAGTTTTTGATGTTACAAGGAATACGGCTTTGCTATATAGTTGTTATTATAGAACTAATTACGCACGATCTTGACAATTGCTGTAACTGCCCCAAGCCGTAAGAAAAATTGAGGAGACAATAGTGAAGTATTGTCTTATAAGAGGAAGCTAGTTTTTAGCCACACCCTCAAAAAACAGGCAATTTAAATACCGTGCCACTTGCAGAACGTTTTTCTCGCGCTCAAGGTAAATTTTAACCGACCGCAAACGAGCAAAGTTTTTGGAAAAATGACACTTTGTCGTAAACTGTGTACTTGGACCAGTCACGTAAACCAGGTTTGTGAATTCTCACGATAGTGAAAGAAAACAGCTTGTCAGGTGTTAACAATTTTGGCCGGCTCCATTTTCTATACGAGATGCTCGTCAGAGGCCAAGTAAAAATACACGAAATTAATCAGTAGTTATTAATCTTGATAATATGACCAATTTTGGTAATAAAATGGGCATTATTAGATTATTGTTAATTCAATAAACGCTTATGCTTTCAGTAAAGGTTGGTGCAGGTTTCGAAATAAACATATCGTTGCATCATTAAAAAAAATGACCAGCAAGATAGAATTATGAAAAGGAAGATTGTGTGTCAAGATGCAGGACATTGTACATCGATGAAAAAGTTTCTCTTATTTCTCGCTATGCTGTCACATTCATCGTCAGGTATGCGGTGATTTTGGACTGAATTTGATATAAGTAAGCTTAATTTCGCTGACAGAGTTGTATTTTAATACAAATTTTTTAGGAGATGTAATCTTCAGTAACCTCACTGACGAATTTTGCGCTCAAATTTCCTGCAAGAAGAACATCAGTGGAAGTCTGAATCACAACCAAACTATTGGAGGTGATCGGATGTCAAACCAAAGCAGAAATTTCTATTATGTCTGTGTAAATCGAATGAAGCTCAGTGATAAGAAGAATCATTCCTGGAATGGAAAAGATTTGATGAAATGGGTTAAAGATACCGACATCAGATCTACCAGTATTGTTTTCAATGGCAACATTTCCGAATCTGGAAATTTCAAAACCCTTTACACTTTATTAAAACGAACCTATCCAAACGAAACAACTATCAAGAATGACATTTCGACGATATTTGCTGAACCATCTTGCAGCGATTACGAGAAATGTCCGTCAGTGAAGAAGAAGTATTCGGAAGAGAATAATTACAAGAGTTCGCCTCGATACTCAATCGGGACGAGCCTCTTTCCGATTTTCTTTCTCCTTCCTATAACAGCAATTGGAGGAAACTTAGCCGTGGTAATTAACCGCGCCCTTGATCTCTATAGAAGTCGCTCTAACGGCAGCTCTTCCGCTAAAGTGAGAAAGGTCCACAACATCACCATCCTTAATCTCGCTCTTGCTGATCTGGTCATGGGAGTTTACGCGTTAATTGTGGCGATTTCCACATCGGTCTACCTTAATGAAATTTCTATTAAAGCAAAGACAATGGTTATTGGGAGTAGAATCTGTGAAAGTCTAGGGTTGCTGAATTTTGCATCCGGACAAATTTCAGTAACTGCTCTTATTCTGATAACCTCAGTGAGATTGTACAGCATTGCTAGGCCATACAAGTTAGCGAATATCAAGTTGATAATTGGATTAATATTTGGATCCTGGACATTGTGGACATACCTAGCTTACATCCCGATACAAAACTCCGATTTGTTCAAAGAAACATTTGTCGAAAACATTCGTCTGATATATACGGACAGCAGAGAAACGGTTTCTCGCGCTTACTTAAAAAACATGACGAACCTGGTGTTAAAAACAATTCTGCAAAAATGCAATTTGACAGAAGCTTCTGGCGATCTTATTATGGAAGAAACTTCATGGGATGATTTGGTTTGGCTTGCGAAAAAAGTTGGCTTAATTTCAAAAAAAAGCACTGTAGATTATACAGGATATTACAGTCAGCAGACCTCATGCACATTCAAATATTTAAGTTCTTATCACGACAAAGACTGCATTTTTACCATGTTTATAATTGTATTTAATTTCTCATCTTTCGTTTACACAGTTGTAGCTTATGCTTATATTATTTACAAATCTTCCAACTCAGCAACATTGTCAAAATTTGCACTGTTTTTGGTTTGTGATAAAAAAAGTTTGAATAACGGCCAACAGCCTCCATTGCCTGTAATCGAGGTGGAAAACCTCAAGATGCAGCGAAAGATCTTCTTCATCATAATCACTGACTTACTCTGCTGGATCCCGATTTGTGTCATTTCGATAAGTTCGATATTTTGGACTTCGACCATGAACGAATGTGCTGCAAGTAATTTTGTCAAACAGAATAACCGTTGGTTCAATTATTTGGTTCCTTTACTCACCCCAATTAATAGCTCTATAAACCCATTCCTTTATTCGACTGGGATTTGGAGGTTTTTACGTAAAAAGTTCTCTTCGCGTGATAGAAATGAGAGTTCATCCTCATAGTTCTAGTGTATTTGTCATGATTTGACCTTAAAGTCGAGATGACTGAGAAATGCAAATCAGCCTGGCTTTGTTTTCGTCTGCTAACGTCAAACTGTACGCTTCCAAAAACTCATATTTCAATGTGATGAACGTTGATATAAACGAGATATACTACTCCTCGTATACGTGATGTGTCACTTGATAAAATATTTTTAGATGGTTTCGTTTGTTCTGCCCAGGATTTTCTATAAGTCTGTGTAAAATAGGAACCAGAGACATTAAATCATGATAAAGTACTGCAAGCAGAAGTAGTTACAACTAGTTTCGACGACAACTGTAAATAAAGACAACAAGAACATCTGCAGTTACAAATACTGCACATCAAGAGCGTTTATATGAAGCATACGAATGAAGGTTGACAATACGTATAATGATCCGTTTGGCCAACGCACGTGTGTATTTTTACACTACATGAATTCAACGCTTATCTAATTTATCAACACGTTATAAATCTTTCCGTCAGGCATAAAAAGTAAGTAATTAAGCAATTTTAGCAGCGCGTTTGCAATTTACGAAGGCGTTGACGAAAGCGCAAATTTGACGACTCACCAAATATAAGGACATGAGAAACTCCGGTAAAGGATCAAAAATACGGTTATGAGTTAATTACGACATCAATTTCTTAATAACTGTTATATTACAAAGGCACGTGCTCGTGTTAAAATCACCGTTTGTAATTTTACAAACAGAGGGTTTGAAGAATTGTTGGCAAACAAAATGAAAATACATTTTGTATGACAAGTGACTTGTCAGAATTGTACGGCGGTCAACATGCAAGTCAAATTCAATTGGTGGACTAAGTTAATAGCTGCGCTGAATAAGAAAGTCGTCGTTTAAACGTCGTAATTGTAGACGTGAGGTTGAAACCAAAGGGGCCTCAATTATTGTTTTAAAAGCCATGTTGTTCAACCACATCCTTACAATTAGCAGGTAATAAAAACCTTTGTCGCGTCATATACATGAGACGCCTTAATGAGAGCATATGAAACGTTTTGATTCAAACGCAAAGCCCGAAGCCCTTTAAAGAAATAATTGTAGACTATGTATTGGTTAAATCACGAAAGCCTAGTAGGTTGAAGCTGTCACATGGTTTTATAAAATATTTCACGTAATAACTGCAGCAGCCGCTAACGGATCTGCCAATTGATTTACACACCTAGGTCTTAGATATACACAAATGTATTTTGCCTGCGAGGCATCATCAGTATTTCGGGCACGTGTGGAATCTTAAATAAAACATTTTAAACAAAGTCTATTTTCTAACAAAGCCTACTGGTCAGTGCTCAAACAAAAGCAAATTAAGGTTTTTAGCCTAGCAACTAGGCCTATATAACTAGGCTATAGGTAGCCTAATTCGTATTTACCAAATTATGTTCACAATCGGCTGAAATAACAGCAGCTTTAAACGATTAAAGTCACTTTTAGCCGGTTATGTCCCGTAAGAACAACCCAAACCAAAAGCTATCCAGTTCCAAACCGTCTAGACTCTAGAGTCTAGAACAATGTTTAAATTATTCAACTTTTGCTGCTTACTCATATGTCCATCTATGACAAAACAATCTGCTGGTAAAATATTTAGGCCACAGCGTTCGTTGTTTCTTTATGCCTGTATTGCTGAAGCGCAGATGCGGTCACTACAAAATAACAAATAAACCTACTTTAGTTGCTACGTGACGGTATCGCCATTAATAAATAATTAATTAAACCGGTGGCGTTTAACGTTTTCTGCCTTTTGATGCACGCCTAACAGTGAATTAGTTTAGTAAGACAACAATTCAAAGCAATCAGAACAATTTTAGCCCACAACAACTAAAACGTAAGTAACCGTTGTTGTTGATGTTAACTATAACTGTCGCGAAAGGTCGTCGACTACCTACTTAAACGCTTGATTCTATAAGAACGCATTTCAATCCAGGTGATCAGGCCGATTTCAGGTTTTTATATTATGCAGAAAGGTGTTCAAAATTTGGAATATGTGTCGGTTATGGCATTAATGGTCGTATCAAGTATCAACTCGTAGCATGTTTTATTTTAAGCAATGTTGCATTTTAAATTCCCACAATATTTAATATTTTAACGTGAACTGTCTCAAAGACTGAACTGATCTAAGTTAGGCTAAACGACAAAATGGGCCACAGTCAAAAATAAGGTAAATAAGAAGCATTTCTTCAACTTTGCGGCAGAGATGATTTTGGACGATCTTTCTCATTTCACCAAACGTTTTTCGAAGTTAGTCGACTAAGAAGATGAAGTGGAATGTGATGTAGGTTACAACTTGTCTTAAAATGAAAGAGGTAGCTGTAGAAATGTACACAACTTGTAAACCATTAGTAGACTATACAATAGCGTTTTACACCGGCACTAGGCCTATGTTATTTTAAATACCTCACCTAACAAGCTTTTCATAACTTACCGCATCGTTTTAATTTCATTTTTGTTGTAGATGAATCGGTGGCATAACTTGCAGAGTAAGCTAATCTGAAACTGATACTAATTTGCCAACTATAGGCTATCTTTGATCGGTTGTGTCTTTTGCAGTAAGGACAAAGAAACAAACAATGCATTAGCTTGAGAGAATCATCTGGATTTTGTCTGAAATCTGATCCATTCTACGTGCAAGCCGAAGTGACTCAATTAAGACCACGGCTAGGGACAAACCAGGTAAAAGTTCAAGAGAAACAACAGACGCTGTATTAGTTCTGCATGAAAATAGTTATTAAACAACCCTGGATAAATCTGGATTTTTTAATGCATTTTATGACAATACTATACTTTGATACAGTTGTGCGTTATCCTTGAGTGGGCAAGACAATATTAATTTATCAGAAAATCGTTATTTCGCGCATGAGAAAGTCAGACAATTTTGAAAAATTTTTAACGTTTTATTTTACAACTTAAAATAATAAAAATAGATTTACAAATAAAATTTACAAATAAATTTTTATTAAAACAATTTTTACTAAAATAATATTTTACCTAAAGCTGACAAAATAGTCGAATAGCAAGAATGCATGGGTTATGGCGATGCTTTCTTTTCTCCTTTGTAACGTATGCTATACCTATACATTGTAAAATGCAACACCTCGGGATTTATCAAAAACAGGCATAGACACCTTAAATAGAACTCTATTTAAGGTGTCTATGAAAACAGGACAAGTTTTACAAAAATATTCCTAAAAATTTTCAAGCAAACGAAGGGTGAAATCAGCAACAAAGTTCGTAAGTAGGGAATTTCCACTAAGTTGTTTCACTTGATTTCTTGTTTTTTTCTAAGTCTGACATACACTACACTTGCTTTTCAACGCGTTGCACTATAGCACGAACTAGTCGGCGCATGAAAGCTAAAGCGATCAGACCACAGTTTACAACACAACTATGCTATCAGCTGAACGAAAAGTTAGTTAATTTACTTGATGTAAGAATAGGTGCTTGCCCTGTTGAGACAAAAAAACACATTTGCTAAACATGAGCCCAATTTCATTGAAAAAAGTTGGGCCAGTAGGCTACTAGAATTTATTCAGTGTGCCAAAATCTAGAACATAGGCTACGTCTGCTTTAGAAACGAAAGTTTGATTTGATGTTGATAAACTTAAGGTTTGGAAACAAACGACGTTTATGGTTTAATACTAGCTTAAACACATTGCACATATTGACATATAAAGCTGTTTGTTTAGATCAGCGTGGTATTTTGTTTGAACCACAAAAATTTGCATTAATTGCACCAAACATTTGAGAGGGAGTTTTGAAAAAGAGAATTTTGAGCCCAGCACATTTCAATGTTAGGGCCAATACATTTTAATTTCAAGGCCAGCCGGTTTCCATTTTTAGCATCAGGTAACATATGGCGTCGTACTGTGATCTCTATTACGGTATTTAAAAATTTCATGTTTTCACTCAAGTATTTTCTTTATGCTGAATATACAGAGTAGGAGAAGTGTGAGACCGATGAGACAGAAAAAATTATTTTGCGTTTTTCTTTTGTAATTTCCATTTTTCCTTTTGCAAATAATGAAAATGACTCAAGCTTTTAACTAAATCAACAGACATCTAACATTAATAATATTAGCAAGTAATTTAGTATTAAAAGTAGCACCGAGTAGCTTAATAATGGCTCAGATTCTCATAATGGAAATGGGTTACGCTATAGACATTGAAATGGCTGGGCTGTAAGTTTTCAATGGATTGGGCTCTGAATTTTTGTGGGATGGGTTTTAGCCCATGTTCAGATCTGAACTGCTGTTGAAAACTTGACATAAGAATATAAACGCATTTATAACAATAAAGTGTAAACAAAATCTAATTCCACAATGTCTGAATGTTGTTTAACAGACTGGTACACAAGTTACATAAAATAACACAGAAACACATATAAACCAGGAAATTGACACTTGGTGACCATCAGTTGTTCGCTCAGAGTGGGGCATTGTTTGTTTAAAATGAAAAATAGTGACACTGGAGGAATGTTGGAACTGATTAATAATTATTTATTCATTATAGGCAATTATTGTTTTATATCAGCAAAACGTTTGTAAATGTTTATGAAGCCAACACTTCACAAAACCGTGTTCAAAGCTGAATTTGCTCTTAATAGACGGCTAGGTTTATTATTATGGACAGAGCATATCATAAGTCTGACCTTATTTTGACTTATTGGTATCAATAGTTGTGCATCTGTCTGGTGGAGTCACAGCATAAAGCTGTCTTACATGAACAGGAAGGGTAAAACAGGTTTTATTTTGGACACAAGCCAAATAGGTTAATGGTCAAAGTAATAGTTCCTCGAAGTTGTAGCAAATATTTCTAAGATAACTTTACAGATGTGAAAGTATGTATAAATACTGTCTGACTGTAGAAAGGTGACAGAATTAACTTAAAACGAAAAATCTTTATCTAAATCTAAAAAAAACTTTGCTTGCTTGACTTTTAAAATGCTGGAAAAAAATTGAAAACCAGACATGTCATATAATCAAAACCCAAAATAAAAAATGAAATCTTATGGTGTATCACACTGGTTATCCTACGGCTGAGTAAAGTCTTTGCATGACTTACACTCAGCGATGATTTCTCTGTGCTCAATCCCGACTCAGAGCTTACTTGTGTGCATGTTCTGATGAATGCATTTTATTTGATCTTTAGTTTTTTTAGTCTTCCCAGAAATTGTTGATGCCGCACAACCACGATAGGTAATTCCTCGTGAACTCAGTGATATTCCACTGAAAGAAAATAGGCATAACTTCCAATGTAGAAAGTTAAAGTAACTTTCTTTTGGCTAATTAGCGGCGTTATGTTTACCAACTTTTCTTCTGCTTTTTTAACATCACATAGATCAATATCATTTTGCCTGCCCCTATGGGTTGACTTTTAGTTATTGCTCCTATTAAATTTAAGTTGGAACACCCTACTCTACCTCTTGCAGATCTTAGTGTTTGATAACTTACGATTTCAAATTTGGCCTGACAGTAAACAAAAAAGTATAATTGAATTTATAATATCAATTTATTGATATTACCATTTAGTTGTTAGACTAGCTGCCATTTAGATATCTAAGATTCACTCCATGGCGCAAACCGTCAAGTGCTGTAAAGTTTGAGGCATTCATTTTGCTTCTAATAGACATCATATCTTCTATTCTGTGCAGAGGATAATTAAATTGGTTAGTAGACTTCAAGGCAGATTATGCAAAATCCCAAAATAAGGCCCCACTATGTCTTCTAGTAAAACGTCGCGAATCATTCCCTGTCAAGCGACCCATTCTAAATGGATTCTGGCTCATATTACATCTTACCTTTCCAACATTGAAGTGAAACCGGTCGAGACTGGAGTGGAAATATGTGGCAGCTTGGAAGATGTGGAACCTGGTAAAATTTTGTAACTTTATTTTTACTGTATTGGTTGTGTCTATGACAGCTGCAATATATGTTATTGTGGTTTCACCATGAGCTAAACGAAATAACTAACAACTTATGGCTTGTAAATATTCGAACTTACATGTGTGAGTTCAAAAGCAAGTTTAAGCAAATTAGGTATTTGTAACAAATAATAACTTTATACAGTGTGGTGTTTACATTGATGTCCCATCGATGTACAACATTCATTTCTACACCATAACTTTGAATAGCATAACTGTAACAAAAGCTGTTGTTGACAGTCTGATGTATTTCTTTTTCAGCCTTGGCGTACCTTCGCCAACTGAAGTTGACTAAAATAAAACTATCATTCTCTAATCCTGGGTTAACCGCGCTTTTCACATCAGCGAGCTGGATTCGATCGAAAAGTCAACTTGAGGATGACACTAAGAGCACTGTTGCAGTGAAGATGGTATGATAGCAAAGTTATTAAACAAAAATTATGACAAATTTATTTAAGGAAATGGCTTTTTTCAGATATTTAAAAACTATTTATGATTTTCCCTGCTATAGTCAAGCGTGATACTGGTAACATTTTGAGTAATGTACATTCTTCATTTTTGCTTATGAACATTTTTCTAATTTTTTGCACGTAATGCCTTTCGTACAATAAAGGATGAAGCCACAACAAAAAGAATCAACTCTGTTTCGGAGTAAGTCTAAACCTGGATTGGAATTTACATTTATCGTAATACACTGTTCAAATTACCCGCTGAACTAGGCCGTTTTTATCAGTAACTTGCCAATCAATACATGAAGGTATCATTTACTGGACAATGCTTATAAATATTTTGATTCGTCAATGTTTAGCAATGGTATATTAATGTTATTCAGCGCACTGATTCAAGCCAGGTTTGGAGAGATAGCGGTTACGGTTGTTCATGGAGATATTACAAATGACAACTCAGATGTAATTGTCAACAGTGTTGGTGGTAACTTTATTCTTTCGCAAGGTACAGGGTGTGATAACTTAAAGAAACATTGTTCTGAATGCACAAAGTCAAATGCACCAATAAAATCCATCAATGCTACTACCTGATTCAGTTTTTTTAACGGTTGTACAAAAACATATTGTTTTTAATGTAGGAATTCAAATCTAGTTATTATTACTTATAGTTTAAATTTTATTCATCATGCAATAGCTTTACACACATGATTGATTATATTATTAGGAAGTTGCCTCACTTCATATGAACACTCTGGTTAATTTTTGATAGAAAATTCGCAAACAGACTGTATTTAATGATGTTTGTTGGGTCAATTGGATAATCTGAAACTGAAAACATGCTACCATACAGCACAGCCCACAATCAATAATAGTCTATCTTACATATTTATTAATGTTTGTAAATGAATTGCTTAAAATGAATTATAAATGTTGGTTTTGACTAAAATATAATAAACTCCAGATTATGCATCCGTACAGATTTTTGTGGTTACTTATTAACACTTCTCATTTAGTTAAAATGTCAATTCATTTACTGACAGTGCAGCTGTATAAACATCACTATCAGCCATGATATGAGGTGTTTCTATGCCAGAACAAACAACAATTTAATAATAATTTAAAGTTGAACAAGCTGATTTGTGCTGGGTCAGTAAAGTTTTTTTTATCTCTTAAGTTTATTAGAGTCCAATAGCATGATGGTAAAAGTGAAAGTACAGAGCAAGTAAATACAACTTATAAAAACAGACTTACTTTCCCATCCTGTACATATGTTGTTTAGATACCTGCATTGTAATGATTGGCTGCAACGATTTGTTGTAATGAATTGTTGCCCAGGCATATTTGAATTGACTTTAGTCAAACCTCTGAAATGATTGCATTTAAATTAAGGAAACAACAAACAGAAACGTTTTTTACAATAACTTATACTCAACTGAAAAAAAATTATAGAATTTGGCCGATTTAAGATGGTTTGAATCAAACTTGACAAATGATAACTGACTAGTTAAAACACGTATTGCAATATTGAGAAATTTGTAAAGTAAAAATCATTGGCTTGACTCTGTTGGATGCTTATTAAAATTCTCACGTATAAGCCAGATTTCAGATTTGATCTTTTATATTATATGTTTTTTGTTCTACTTCAGCAAACCTGAGTTACAAGCTTGATCAATGAACGTCACCAGATGCAAAACTAGCTTACAATTGAATTTTTTGTAGGTGCCCAGAGTGCAGCCCTACTTAGAAAAGCAGGAGACAAAATGCAGCAACAATGTCAAAACAATCCTTTCATGAAGTCTCCATTTCTAAGAGTTACCAATGAAGGAAACCTTCAATGCGATTATGTTATACATCTTGTGTCTCCATCTAATGAACAACAGTGTCAAAACAGGGTCAAATTAGCTCTCGAAACGGCTGAAAAATTAAACGCTGCGTCTATTGCCATCCCTGCCATTGGGACAGGTGATGACCTAATTAGTGTCATAAAGGGGGTTTAATTTATCATAAGTTGTCACCAATTGTCAAATTAAACCCATGATAGACAGTACATGTGATAGGCATGAATTACTCATTTTCATAGTTGCTATTCAGCAGACGACTTGTTGCTTAGGGATCATGGAATTAAATTGTGCCACTGTAGCAAAGTCAATCTCTAAAGCAATAGAAGAGTTTGCATCGACCAATCCAAGGAGTGTTAAAGCCATTAAACTTGTGATATTTCAGTCTTCGATGCTGAGCACTTTTCTCCAAAACACCTTGATTTTGAAAGGTCGGTGTTGAACATGATAAGAGCTGAAGAGCTGGGCACGAGTTCTTTTATTTATTGACGAGCGTGAGCGATGCTCTTTTTAAAATAGTGGTCGCCCAATAACACGCCAAGAGTGTAAATCTTTAAGCTGGAGAATATTTTTTGTAATTTAAAAGTTTTCAGTCAACGTTTTATCATTTTGTATGCACGAAAATTATTGCTTTATGCGATTGGACCGCTTACTCCCACAGGGTGTAATACCGTAAATGTTTGTGTATTCAAATTGAAACTTTTGAAAGCATCCATTTGCTTGGCGTACTAATAGTTTATGTGTTTCATGCCTTAACTGTGCAATGTGTGCCAAGGCAAGAAGAACATTGGGGCAAATGACTTACCAACCTAGTTAAGACAATTTGTAATTTAATTTTGCAGATGTAGAGACCCAATTTAAGGATCGTTCAGAACTGAGCTACAAAAATATAAGTGTTTCCGTAATACAAGGTGACATAACTAGTGATAATCCTGATGCAATAGTCAATGGAGCCTTTACCAAACTACTATCGGATGATTTTGATCTTTCACGAGGTAAGTGAAGTTTAAGTGATATAGTTGCAATGGTGTTTTATGCAACTGACTATATTTTGTTTCTTTAGGAGCAATTTCTGCTGCTCTTTTGAGGAAAGCAGGTAACAGTAACAGGACCAATAGAATCAAGCAGGTAACAGGACCAATGCAATCAAGATCCAGTGGCAAAATCGCAATTCCTGAGAATAACAAATAAGGGGAATTTGTCCTGCCAATTTGTTATTCATATCGTAACTCCAGGAACATTATCAGAACATCATGATAGAATGGTTATGGCTTTGGAGCAAGCCGAAAAGCTTAAAGTTTCATCTTTGGCAATCCCAGCTCTGGGAACAGGTAAACAACTTTAAAAGGCCATAAACTGTATACAGCAATAAAGTAATACAAATTAGCTTCGCAAAACTGAAAAACCATGGAATGCAAAGCTATGTCACATTACCTGAACAAGTGAATGAAATTTTTATTGCACAGGAAAAGTAGGTCTGTCGGTTGAAAACGTGGCATCTTGCATGTCTGGAGCATTTGAAAAATTTGCCGCTACCAATCCAACTTATGTGAGACAAATAAAAGTGGTTGTTTTCCAGAAAAATATGATAAAAGCTTTTCGAGCAAATATTCTGTTGAAAAAAGGTTCATTCTTTAATTTAATGTTTACACTCATAACAAACGTAATATTGGTTTGGTAGTATTTGTGATGGTAGCAATACAAATGGCATTTTGATACTTTACTATCCGGTATGATTTTATACCAGAGGTAATTATTTTAATGGTAAACAAACTAATAGCACACGTTTCATTTTGAATGTCTAGAAATATTGAAACGTGGGAAAAGGGAAAAACTTTTGGCTCAAACATATCTGAAATCAGTGACAAAGAATGAAGATGTGGAGATAGAAATTATATGCAACAGTCAACAACTTTCCAAAACAGTGGGTCACAGCTAATTTACTGCAATTAATAAACTACAACTGTAATTGGAGATATTTTAATAAAAATGTACTGACCAATCAAAATCCTGATAGTACTATTTATTGTGTCAGCAATCGACTTAATATCAATCGTTTCAATGTTACTATAAAAGATATTGCACTTTTTAAAGCACTTGTAATGCGTTCTTATGTGAAACATATTTTTACAACTTCAGGCTAAAGAAAAATTACAGTTGTTTATGGATCAAAACGTTTTGAGAAAAGTTGTGAAAGAAAATCTTTCAAACATGGAAAACCAAGATTACATTGATATAATTCTCAAAGCAGTAGACTTAAACGTTTCGGTGATATTCAGTGAAATGTTAGTATTTGTTAAAATGCATAATTTATCAGTAGAATTTCTACTAAATTGTGTATCTTGTGACTTGTTTATAGAAATTCCGAGATCATTGTCCATGGTCTTAAAAAAGCTGTAGTTGAAATGGAGGCATTTATAGAGAAAGTCATGTCAGAGGCGAAAGATGCCAGAGCACTGTCAAAAACCTCTCTCTGGAAATGGGGTGTGCCACATCAGCATTTTCAACTGTTGCCCCTGCGTACATCTTTCGCTATTGAGGACAATCACAAGGTTGCTACAATCTGTTCTGTATGGCCGAAATTTTTTATATAAAGTAACAAAATTTAACCATTCTGTCACTGTTACAACTTTTGCAATGTGCTGGAGATAGCGTTTCATGAATAAACAAGGAGTTATCAGTTAAATGCATGCACTAGAAAGGCACTTCAAGAATGCATGCCTCTGCCAATACAGCTTATTACACCCATGTGGCATTGTCAGAAATACAGCACTGTTTGTCTCAATTATAAACGACAACTCAAACTTTCATCTCGTGGAATGCGTAACAAATATTTCCTGAAGTTTTTTGTTTCTTGTGCCTGCCTTCATGTGTGTTTTTCTCCATCCACATGTCTGCGTGTATAACTTCTTTTGCAGAGAAAGGTAAGTAGACAAGACGTGTGATGAATTTTTGCAACCGTAACTCAGGCCCTGGTGGGGTTAGCAGCTCCAAGATTTATCAGTCTTTCATCTGTTGAAAGTTTTATCAAAATTAGATCACACATTTTTGAGTAATGTTGCTAACAGACAAACAAATGTGCATGAAAAAATATAGGACTACTTATCTCCTTGGCAGAGGTAATGACAGCTAGGTTTTTATGATGAGTGTAAATATGTTTCCGTTGTCTTCTTGCGACAACTGTCTGTAATGACTGGTAATAATATGTTAGATTTTTTATTAGTAGCAGTTTCAAGCAAATATTCATATTTCTTAGGAGATGCTTTTGTTTTCCTATTGCATTCCAGAAAATTAAGGATAAGAAGTTTTCTCTGCCTTTGTTTGGAAGTGAAATTATCATAGATCTAGTTTCACACAATTTTCAGTTTCTCTCCTTGTCCGGCAAGCTGAAGTCAATCAACTCCATGTCAGAAGGCATGATGTTTTACTGTTTGTGCAAACTTCAACCTTTGCAATATTATCTTAAGTATGAGCGTCCACCATGTTTGATAATTGAAAGCAGAAATTATATTTAATATTCTAGATCTTCCACCGGAATGGACAGCTATGCTTGGTGAAAGTTGGTTGAAAGTGTCCCTTGATCCTACTTCGTATGATTACAAGAAAATCAAGCAAAAATTCATGGAGAGCAAACCTGCTATCCAGAATCTTGTCAAAGTAAAATCATATGATTTCTCCATGGTTATTAATGGGATTCTCTTCAGCAATTATCAGGAAAAATGTTATGACTGACAGATTGAACGAGTGCAAAACCCCGCACTGTACAAGCAATATGAGCTGAAGAAGCAACACGTAGAGAGGTGTATGCTGTCTGATTCGCCAGCCGAACGTAAGCTGTTCCACGGGACTACATCGGCTGATGACATTTATAAGCACGGATTTGATCGAGGCTTTGCTGGCAAAAATGGTAAGCATATAGGTGTTGTGTTTAATATGAGTCTTAAATTGCATTTGCTCCTGGAAAAGTGTGGAGAAACACGAAATTCTTGATGACATTAATAGCAGAAATAGTAATACACGTAACAACAGCATTGACTGGTAAGGAGTGATTCTGGTAAATGTTTCATTTCTAACTTATATGTATACTGATGTTGTACTGCGTATCCATTCGAAGTGTGACTGTTTACTTCATACTGTTTACATAGCAACCTTGTATGGGAAAGGAACCTACTTCCATGTGAATTCAAGCTATTCCGTGCGTTATTCTACAGTCAACAACCCATCGACAAAACACATGTTCCTTGCAAGAGTTTTGACTGGTAATTTTTGCTCGGGAAACTCAGGCCTGCGAGCAGCCCCAATTTGCCCAGATACGAATCGTGCATTTGACTCCGTTGTAGATGATGTGAAGGCTCCGTCGATTTTTGTTGTCTTTAAAGATTCTAGCGCATATCCTTCCTACTTAATCACTTTTACTTAAATAAATAGTATTTGTTAAGTGTTTATTCTGTATTCGATAAAATATTTGAAGTTGTTTTATAAATGTTAAACCGTATTTAAATCATTTAAACATATCTGGTGATGACAATATGCAATCGATTGATTGAAATATTTACAGTAATGTGCAATTTTATTTTCCATTGCAATGAAGTGTTTTTGTAATCAGTGTTGCCTGGAATTTTGAATTGATTCATATTACATTGCAGTCCATGCTCTTTTTAAATAAACCAGTATCTTGGTGAAAATCGTACGGTGTCGTTTCATCGGTTACTTTTTTCCACCGATAAACTTTTTTAAGACATGAAGTTAACAGAAGAAAATGGCGGAGTTGTAACCAGGTCATTTCTTTCCGCAGTTTGGTTTCCAAATTGGAAACAGTCTAAACTCTAAACAGATACTGTTTTGTACATAGCGATGTGTCCCCATTTATATATCATCGTCAGAGACAATTATTATTTACGTTACCAAGTACTTTACATTCTTTTCAGTTAATTGATTACTTCCTTTATATTTTCGTTCACTTTTTAACAATTCGCCCATTTGTCAGTTCAGTTTTAATTTTCAGTTTAGCTTTTAAGTTCAGTCCGAGACTTGAAAGCAACTTGAAAGTCAGATACAATGGATTCTCGGGACCGTTCAGAACTGCTACTCTCTCCTGACGGCTGACGCTATGTACGATGCCTGTTAGTCTTCCGTCAGTAGGCGCCTTACGATTTTCAGTCGAATTGTTTTAACTTGGCTTTCCACATGTGCACTGCATTTACAACACATGCCACTTATAAAACAACAACACCAGCCGTGCAGTAATAACGTTGGAAAGTAGACCGAATATCTGACGTCAGTCTTTTAAAGAAGGATCCAGTTTTGCGCTCAAAATTCTTACACTAAATGCCTGACAGTTGACAAGGCAGGAGAGTAAAGTGCTTTTTGACGATGTATGCGAGACTTACTCTTCGCCCGAATAAATATTTCATGCGTCTCATCTTCTATGTCACACTTATTAATGTACGAAAGAACATTTCGTGCCAAAGGTTATACAATATTAATTCTAGACAAACAGGCAAGGTACAGCAAGGACAAGAGGTTGTATTTTAGCTGCATTTTCATAGATCGTGTGTTAGTAGCCCAACGCTGGGATCAAGAATTCCAAGAGCCGCTTATAGAGCAAAAGTTATCAAAAATGAAATTATGCTATAGTTAATATTTTGACGACCGATTTGCTCAACTTCAACATATGGTTAAGTTCTGGTTTAATTTGATAGGCGTAACAACGTACAAGCCCACATACTGTATTCAAGGCCGTAGCCGGGGTAAAATTTTTATCGAGGCAAATATGTCAAGTACGTCCCCGGCTATGTTGTTAAATGTAGTTTTGCAGGGAGAATGTTTTGCGCCAAAATTTCAGAAAATTTACTGAGACAACTGCATCATTTGCCTCAATGTAGCTATGGTTTCCGAATTTGAAACTTTTAGTACGGTATTTACTTGGTCAAAAGCTGACTTGATAAAAGAAGCTAGAAGAAGCCATAATAGAAGCGTTTCGTGTAGGCCTACCTCACACACAAATATACGCTTTGTCACAAACGACCCTTATTTAGGCAACGATTTCAAATTACAAATGTACTGCTTTGCAGATTACCAGAGTAGTGTTATGTATACGTGCGAAAACTTTTTAAATTAGTGGCCTACAATTCAAACAACCTCGGTGTCCAACTTGAAAATGTGAAAACGTTATCTTATATTAACTAAAGGGACTCAAAGAAGTTAGCGTAACTCATACTTTCATCACTACAGGATTATCAGCTAATTAACTATTGTTCATAAGGTAAGTTACCGGTTAAATAAAGTTTTTATGGTAAGATCCTTCATTAAAAGCTGCATAAAATGCTTTAAAAAGAAGTAAGCGGATTAGTTGGCGTGACGTGGCTTACTGGCTTCTATTCGGATAAACACGATAGCCGCGAAAAAGTTCTCAACGTCGATGCTGGTAACCACAAAAGTATCGAAGACAGTCTTTTTCAAACAAAGGGCCTTAGTCTGTCAGTTCTTGTCTTTGTCTTGGCAATTCTTCAGCCAATGAACTGTTGTAAGCATCGAGCGGCATCGAAAAAAGCTTAACCATTTAGCCGAGTGTACGGTGCACGACGGTAATTCAATTAACGTTGACCAGTTTGTAATGAAGAGCGGAATAGCGGATGAGAGAAGTGAATTTCTGTATTGATTTATTTGTTCTTAAAATTAATTCCTCATTGATCTTAAAAGTCTGCCATAACAACTTGCACTCCGTGCATGAAAAGAAGAAGGTTAATAAAACTTAGAAAATAACGCTTGTTTCGGCCTGCAAGTGTCAATGATGTCAATTTATCTGACTCAATATTTTTGGCGAATAGTGTCTCTATAAAAGTTATTTTGTGAAAGAAGATGTCACATCTTGGATTCTTGGCTTGATTTGATTTGATTTAATTATTCTTTGGTGATAAGTCGTCTTCAGCCTGGCGAGTGATTCATTATTACTTGCCATTTATGGTCCTATATTTGATTGACAGGTTCTGAATTACGTCATTTATTAAACCTGAAACTTTGAGATTACTCCGTGACGACACAAATTTAGGTTTTTACATTCACATGGATACCTATGACGTCAAAGCGGACACAAACCACAAAAAACAACGCAAAGAATGGGAAAGTCCCAAGCATAACATCGAGTCCAAAATGTCAACAATGACGTCAAACCACACTTCAAATGTTTCCAAAATTTACGAAATGCGCGAAGGAGACAATTTCAGATCATCAAGTCCCGCAGTTGGTGGACCTCGCGATTACGTGACGTCACTTTCGTCTATTACGTCCTCGAGTATCGCAAGTGATGGCAGGATGACGTCATCGCACGACAACGACCAGTCGACGGATCTTTCGTTGTCAGACGTGAGCCTGAAGGTGTATCCTTTGATATCGAATCATGCAAGAATGTCCGGGCTCGGGTTCGGTGGGAAAAGTTCGGAAGACGAGGAAGTCTGCAGCAAGAAATTACGTCATCTACGTCTACGAAAAGTAATTGAACTTAAATTTAAAGGCGAGCTCTAAGCGTTCATGTAACATAATCATTCGTCTTCGATCCACAGAGGCTGAGCCCCAGGCGGCAGCGAGATATTGAGCGGGAGAGTATGACGTCACCTTATCCATCGTCTGTGTCATTGAATGAAAATTCAGAAAACGAAGAAGTGGAAAGTATCAAGTTTCTATTTGGAAATGACCTTGAACTTCAAAACGGCAAGTATGTAATTTCTTGCACAAATCATCTAGTTGCTTTTTTGTCACTTTTTATTTTTTAGAGTCAGCTCCGTCCTCTTGAGCCCTCAAGATGATGACGTCATAATGCCGTTACCCATAAATCGTATTTATTACGTAGATAGGCAACACTTAGGTTTTTCCAGCGACATTCCGGAAAAGTACAAACAAAGATTTAACGCATCCGGCAAAATATTTGAAATTGATTCCAGAAATCTGGATTGTCATCCAGAAACGTTGCTAGGCAACCCGGCGAAAAGAATGCGGTATTTCGACTGGAAACGGAACGAATACTTTTTTGATCGACACCGCAACACTTTTGAGATAGTTTTAGATTTCTACGTGAACGGGGGCGTTATCCGGCGGCCAGATAACATTCCCATTGACACCTTCATGAAGGAGCTCAAGTTTTATTCCTTTGGACGTGACACGCTCGAGCAGTTTCTACGTGACGAGGGGATACTTTGCGTGCCCAAGGAGAAACCGATGCCCGATGGGAAAGTGAAAAAATTTATCTGGCAACTCTTCGAAAACCACGAAGGCTCGTTGTTGTCTGTGATCATCACCTGCATTTCGGCTCTCGTTATCATCGTGTCGGTTGTCGTTTTTTGTTTGGAAACACTGAAAAGTTTTAAATCATTACGTCATGACGTGAACAAGAACTTCATGCCGGCTCTGAATGCGTGTGAAAGATTCTTGAACAATGAGAGCGCGGGGTTTTTGGCAAGAGACCGCGATTTTGGTTCAACGAATGGTATACCGCTGCTGAACTTGTATTCTCAAGACGTTGTCATGCAGGAAAGCTCGGTCATACTAAACGAATGCAGCTTTCAATCTGACTTGAATCTCAAGTTCAGATACGCCTTGGCTCGATGCCAAATAGAGTTTTCTGGCCACAAAAAGCAACTCCGCGAAATCTACACTAACTTTTTGGTCCCTTCCTCTTCACAGCAAGCATTGCAACCAGCGGCTAGTGCGACGCATCAAACGCACAGACTACGTCATCAAACAAAGACTACAGAATCTATTTACCTTGCTGACGCAGGCAGACAAGATGACGTTTTCATGACGTTGTACACGGTGTGTGCCGAGATGGAGAAGCAACCGAGCACATCACCGAACCGATGGTTCGTTCTGGAAGCGTACATGGGAAGTCCGGCTGGGGTCCTCTTTCTAACCGAGACTTGCTGCATCGTTTGGTTTGTCCTCGAGCTGACTCTCAGGTTCTTTTGTTGCCCTGACAAGAAGAAATTTGTGAAGGTCGGTAACTATGGTGGCTGAAAATTGTCAGCACATGACTGACACGCTAGACAAAGAACTTAATAACGAAACAAAAACCTGTGAATGATAATTCGAAAAAGTGTGTTTTAGAGTTTCTTGAATATTATCGATTTTGTTGCGATCGTCCCCTACTTCGTCACCCTCCTCGTCAACACCGTAGACTCGGGGAAGCACCGGCCCCCGCAGACTGCTACCATTCTCAGGTGAGCAACGGTTTCAAATAAAAGATAATCAAATAAAATACTTAACAATGCTTTAGGGTTAACTTTAAGTTTTGTAATCTCAATGAGAATTGTGTTAAAGAATATTAAAATACTGTAAATATAAACTCCAGAATGCTCTCAAATCGTCTGCTGTTTAAGGCAATTGTCTACTGGGTTAACGCGGTTCAGCCACCATCAAACAAAAGATATTAAGCCCTACCTAAGATTTAAAGCCATCAAGTTGTGAAGTTCATTAGGACAAAATCAATAACTTTTGAGCAGAATCATTCGTCTGGTTCGAATGTTGAGGATCTTGAAACTGTCACGGTATTCGAGAGGGTTTCGCATTTTGGGACTTACTTTGGTCCGAAGCACCAGGGTCTTGTTTCTGCTCGTCTGCTTTCAGGTTAGTTGGACTTCATTGGACTGGAGCAAGTGCAGGTCAACTATTTACTGTCCTTTAGATTAACCAATTCACGTTTAAGTTTAAAATGTGCAAAAAATGTTGAAACGCTGAAACATTTGATACTGCAAAAGGGGATTTCACGTTAAATAATGAAAACACTGACGTGACTGCGACGTTAAAATGAATTATTCATTTACTTGAGCGTCAAACCATCAATTCCAAAATTACTTTTCAGAGCAACACCTTGAAAAATTAATATTTTTATTTTTAACGCGGTCGAAGATGACCAAGGTCGCTAAATTATTCATCAAAACATATTTTGTCTCTTGCCAAGGTCGTGCTCGCGATTCTGTTCTCAAGCATCGTCTATTTCGTCGAATACGGAACCGAGGGTTCTTTATTTGTCAGCATCCCAGACTCATTTTGGTGGGCTCTCATCACCATGACAACGGTCGGGTACGGCTTGTCTCGTAGTGACATCAAAAATTTATTTGACGAGCGAAAACCGTAATTACCACAAAAACTTGGTGGTTGTTCGATTTTGAAGCTTTTTATTTGGTGTCCTCAGGTATGGTGACGTAGCGCCGATTACGTTATGGGGAAAACTGGCAGGTGCCTGTTGCGCAATAATGGGTATTCTCTCCATTTCCTTTCCGGTTCCGGTCATCGTCTCCAATTTTAATTACCTGTACAATCTCGACAAGTAAGCTGTACAGAATAGCGCTTGTGCTCACAGTGATGATGTAACTATGAAGCATGTGTGACGTAATGTTTTTAGGGATGAGTGCAAGTTGATGCCGGAGGATTTGATGGAGAGTGAAGACGAAAAAGATCATCAAAAGTCAGCCAACGTTGACAGATTCCAGGTCTATCTGCGGATGACGTAATTTTGATGCAAAATATGCGTTTAGAGTTTCTAGTGCAGGGATGGCCAACCAGTCAGAGACTAAGAGCCTCACTTCTTACTGCAAAACCGCAAAGAGCTACATCATACACATTATGATTTATGACGCTTTTTCTTATTACGTCATAATACTGCATCAGATATTGTTTCAGTTTCATCATCTTTAATCTGGGTCGAATTCTGATGTAATCAGTTATTATTTAGCAAATATCAATTGAACATTAGCCAGTAGAGATTACTTTTCTGTATTAGCCTATTTATCTGCCTAAAATAGGTAAGATGTGCTCTCTTTCAGAGGTTCAATATGAACAAAAGGGCCGCAAAATACCGGGCAAAGAGCCGCGGGTTGGCCAGCCCTGCTCTAGTGATACAGGTTTTCACAACGCGATGTTACCTTGAGGCGTTCTGACGGTTTCACCTGTCACTTGTCATGTTGTCATGTTCATGTCATTTTCACATGTCGCCTCGTTTGAATATGAACTGAGTACACCAGATGCAGTATCAGTAAAATTTTATCATCTCCAATTTTAATTTCCTTCCTATTTTTCAGAAAAACTTATTCCAAGCGATGAGGAAAAGCGCTAGCAACATCACTGATGACTCATCGAATCAGCAGAGGAACGCTGCCCAACTGTGGAACATTGCAAGGAAGCACTACCGCAAGATGTCGATGGCGAGCATAGATTCGCGCCTCGAAAAGTCTCCGTCGAAGTCCGGGTGAGTTTTGTTGATTGTCAAGAATAAAGTTTTGTCTTTTTGAAGCATAATTTTATTAATTATTTGGAAAATCCATTTCATTTTCTTACATTTTCACGATTTTTCTTTTAAACTTTTATCATATGTCCACTTTCTAATCGATATTTTGTTTCGTCACAATAGAATTTTCAACGTTTCCCCCGCGAAGATGAAAATGGCGGCAGAGTGCTCCGGTCACGCTTCACGGCGCGCAACCAGTGTTTAAACAATTGTTTCAAAAGAAAATGGAAACGTTTCGAAATTTTACAACAGTTTTATTTCTGCATCTGCAGGATCGACTTTGCGTGAATGCAGTAAACAGAAATTCATACCTTCTGCTACGTGTTCAACTTCCAAAACAATTATGTTACCGGCTTCCTGGTGCTGGTTCGAACAGACCTGTAGTTAACGAAACGGATCGCATTGAAAACAGTTACACGGGGGCACGTCTACACAGCAGTACTCGTGTCCGCAGATTGACTGGTAACAGCAACGGGCAAGGCGTGCTTTTGGCGTAGATTTGTGTAGGAATGCGGTTTGCTCCTCCGCTCAAGCACACTCACAAGCACAATGTTTGCCACTCCACATTTATACAGAGCTGAGCGTGTTTTCATTTTCCACATTAATCACTAGGGCAACCAAAAGTCAATATGGTCAATTTTTTTTTACCTGCTCAGAATGCTATGAAACAAGCACAAAACAAATTTCAGCTTTGTACGACGTGTGGTATAGAAGTTATTAGGTCAGATAAAGTCAAAATGTTACGTTAGGTCAAAATACGGTCAAATTGTTTCTTTAGGTCTTTTTTTAGGTCAAAATCTATTAAACTTGTAATTTTGTAACCATTTTGTAATATTTTTCTTCCGTTTTTCTCTTTTCTTGTACCGCAAACAATTCCAATCCCGCAAATTTTACTTAGAACCAAATCCACAAAGAGAGGGAAGGCTTTTCAGCGCGTTTGGTGACGTCACGATGTGACTTCATTGCATTTGAAACTGCAAGTTGTCAATCTTAATACGCAGAAACGAAAAAAAAGTCAACACTAGAAAAGCATTTTGTCATTTTTAAATGCAGTTTTAGATAAGAAAGTTGCTGTAGACAGTGTAGAGACTATCAGTATAGCGTTTTTCAAAATGAGGTCAAAATTTAAACTTTTTAGGTCAAAATAAGGTCAAAATGTAAACTTTTTAGGTCAAAATAAGGTCAAAATATATACTTTTTAGGTCAAAATGAGGTCAAAATTTACAAATTTTAAGGTCAAAATTTATAATTTTTAGGTCAAAAAACTGGTTGCCCTATTAATCACTGATGATTTTTTTGATTGCTTTATGAAGCTAAGTCTAATAATCGCAACGAAATTCCGGGTTGGATTGCCCCGTGCGTATCTGCAATGACGTCAGTAATCTTTTCCCTTTCCACGAAGTCGGAATGACGTCAATAAACTCGACAGCTGCACATTCGCTTCAAACACCCAGCAGCTACCACGAATAAAATATGACGTAATTAAAATGTATAACGTTTTCCGAAAAATTAACTTCCGTAAATTCCATGGTTATATACCGATAACTGAGAATCCCATGAAAATCCCAAACACTATGCTCGATTGTTCAGAATGTAATAAAGTAGTCGTGTGCTTGATGTAACGTGACGTGTATCATGACGTCATGCCTTGAAGCTGAGAAAACAGGCAAGAGAAGAGCTAAGGCGGGAATTGAGTGATGCAGGAGCAGCTCGGAAGACAATAAACGAGGATGTCGTACCATGACGTCATTAACATTCAATGCAGTGAGATATCTTTCCTTAAAAGCTAATTGAAGGTTTCATCAGTGAACTGATGTTTTGTCGCTTTTCGTATCATTTTCTTCCGCTGCATTTTATTAATTTTTTCATTGTTGTTTGGTAATAAATCTGAACGAACATGAACAATGTACTTGGAACTAAACTTGAAAAACATTCCTAATGAAACACTCGGCGTGCCCAGGCTAAAACCTTGATATCAGTGAAAACTTGCTTCGAGCAATTAGTTAGGAAAAGTATTTAAAACTCTTTCATTACCTTGCGTCAAAGTTGAGTTTTCAAAAATTATATGATTGCAGGTTTTACCCTCAATACCCAGAGAAAACATTTTTCATTTATCGAAAATAAAAAGTCTTTCTCATTGCGCCTTTCACGTTCGTCCAGGAAATTGTATCGTCACCTATTGTTTATTAAGGAGCTACCGAATCTTAGCAGCTATTAATCTTTGACTTTCCAATTGATATAACCTAAAAACGTTTCGAAACGATTGTGTTATGCATTATTTTCTTTTTATTGTAGTATGCATTATGACTTCACATTGTAGCATTATACCAGGCGCCATTACACTGTCATGACCAAGCAAAGTTCTAACTGAGTCATTTCTTTTGACTAGGATCAAGTCCAATAATTGTTTGGGTTAGCTTAGGTCGAGTCAATCTAGATTGTGATCTTGTCAAGGGATGCCTTTCATTTTAAACAGCTTTGCTGACGTCACAATAAACTACACACAAAGTAGTGTATTCGGAATTGTGTTGAAGAGGGCCTCGTTTTTGCCTCTCGCTCAAAAACCGCAAATTTTTTGCATTTTAACGTCTGAAAGACTGCTTTAAAACGCCTTGAAATGAAATGTAGCCTATTATTTTCATATCTATTCATGCAATAGCTGGCAATTTAGTGTAAACGGTACAGTTTTGTAGCACCGTTCAAAACAATTTTTAAACGCCTTATGGTATAAAAGGAATCTGAAATGCCGTAAACAAAGATTTTGAGACGCCGTACATCGGCCTATTTTATGTATGTTTTTGTAGCTTAGCCTATAACAGTGATGGAATCAAGTCTTAATAGTCGTGTCCCAAATCAAGTCAAGTCATTAACAGCACAAGTCCCAGTCAATTCTAGTTATTTTAGTTACATTCCCAAGTGAAATCAAGTCGAGTCAGTAACTTTTATCAAGTCAAGTCCAAATCCAAGTCTTAACACATGTCAAGTCACAAAGCAAGTCATTATTTACGGTTTATTTTTCGTTTTAGATCGATAAACGACTTTCTCAATACTCGTAACGCAAATATTAGCATAAAAGATGATTTTATGTGTTTCTGAATAAAACCTTTCACAAATATAAAAACCGATCCTATAACGATTTATTAATGCCATTTTTCATAACCGTCAGGCATCATTGTCATTATTGTCATTTTCTTGTGCACCACGTATGCCTCAAACATTTGCAATATGCGTAAATAAAAAATATTGGACATCATTCACATAAAAACGGGTATTACTGGAATAGGTTCATAACTTGAAACGTAAACCGATTTAATTCAAAATGTCAACTGTTATGCCTATCCCTACGGGCCATTTCTGCAACATTTCATTTTTATTTCTTCGGCATTTGATTATATTGCTGTGGAAATTGGTCTAATTTCTATTTTAACTTTTTCCAGCTTTGGGTTTAGGTGTTTGCCCCATAAATTGTTTTAATTCAGTTTTTGCGTTTTGGCAAGAGTGATGTTTTTACCATGCTTATGAATAATAACGGTTGAATTCTGATGGTGGCGCCATTTCCTAACAAAGTCAAAGAATCTTTGCCTGTTTATGTGGAACCGAGATTGACCAATAGAATAATTCTGTACATTCTCCCTTTCATGCGTCGTGTTTACATTTAAGTCTCTTTTTTAAGATAGAATCGTGTAGTGGTGGTGCTGCAGTGATGAGAGGACTTAGACGAGTCGTTCACCGTTTCTTTTAGTTGCGCAAAAACGCTCTTGTGTTTGATGGCCTGACGTTCCCACACAAGCACGCCGTTGCCCCATTGAAAAAAAGGTGCTCTCAGTGATTGTGCCTCTTGTTTGTAGCACGCTTAGTCTGTAGCAAGCGTTCGGAATTTGTGAATGGTCTTACTGAATCATTTGTCGGTGAAGTATTTTCGCAAAAAAGTATGATTTGCTGTTTGGATTTTTATAGATCATTAGGCTAGTACAACTGAAAAGGGTATTCAAGACACACGCAAACCTATATAGGCTAGCTGTGAGGTAACACTACCAGTATAAACCAGTTATGTTTCAATTCCTAGTACCTCGTATGACCGTGAGTCCGTGACCGGTGTCTGCTATGGCAACAAAACATTTTTAATGTCTATGACTCTTCAATGCTTTGTTGATTGTACAGTAGGTAGTAGCCTGTTGTAGGTTGTGTGTTTTAGTAAGTTTTGGAATCCTAGTTAAGGCAGATAATAGCCCATGTTTTAAATTTTCTGTATGGTTAGATTGTACGCTACGATTTGTGAAGTTTTAGGTTGAATTCGTTAGTTACCTGTATATTTATAATAGACTTCTTGTTAGGTTAGGCCTATTTGTTCGTATTTTTCATCAACCAAGAAACTTGTAATTTCATCCCATTAGGTGTAAGCTTATTTCATCATGCTCATACAAATACGAATCATTGTGTTCTCAGTGTGGCGGCTGTTAGAGGTTTTTGGTAAACAAATTTTTATCTCTTTTTATTATCTTCAATAGCCTACCTGGCACGGACAAACTTGAGTTTTGCGTTTGTCTAAATTTGTGTTAATTGATTACTTTTCTGACTGCAAAGCACTGCTGTTTTTAGTGAGAAATAGCGTGTGCAGAGAAAGAAATTTTTGTGTGACAGCATGCATTAAAGGCTATATTGTTTATTAATAAATCAACATTCGAACAACCAAATTTGCCGTGTTTTGTTTATAATTATGAAACTATTTTGAAGTTTGACGTGCATGCTATTGTCACTCTTTTTACTATGGGCTATGGTAACTTTGTTTATATATCAAAATGTGAAACCATAAACACTTACAACTGCATTAACCTAACATGGCATTAATATACCACATCGGTCATAAACACACTCATTTTGTATAACATCGGTGGACTTGTTTGCACAGAAAATTTTGCTAGTATTTAATAAATGCAGTTCTACTTACCCTAGTTTGCTTTTGGTGCACCAGATAAATACGCCAATAAATGCACTGCCAAAAATTACGCTACTATTTAATATAGATTATAGAACAAAACAACAATTCGGCACCAGAAAATTGGCCATACTGGCATATGTCAATACATGTTTTCCAGTAGGGCATTCACCATGATTTGTGTGATAATTCATTTTTATTCGTAAGTTGTGTATTAACTTGCTGCATACCTTTTCCTTTTACATCATTCTTGTTGTTACTTTCCGTTAAACCTAGAATCTTGACCTAATATATTTCAGTTGTTGTTTGTTAATTCGTATCCAGATGAACAGGCTAGTCTATGATGTTATACAGAGAGAATGCTGCCTATGCTACATGCAATTTTCACATAATATCAAAATTGCTTATTTTGTAAATAAGCTGGTTAAGTTGATTGAAGGATTTAGCGTAACAGCGAAATATTTATTTAGAAAGGGAAAACATCTTGTTAACCTTGCCATCATCAATTGGTATTACACAGTGCCTAAATTTAGGTAGAGTAATAGAAGAGAGAGACTGTTTGTTTTTGTCATGTTTTTATTCAAGTTGGTAATATTGTTTGAGAAAGCGTTATTAAAGCTAAGAGCTAATGCATGTTGTACTGCATTTCGTACATACACGAAGTTCACTGAACAGGAGCAAGTGTCGTTAATGCCTTGCCCAAGGCAATTACAATGGTATGGAGCCACTGGGTATCAAACAAGGAACACAAGCAGTAAATTGAACGCTCGAACCACGCGGCTACTGAGTCGACAACCTCTCTCATGGTTGTATGTTTGCAGTCTGTCTCACATTTGTTATGTACATATATGCAGTGTATGTCATTGAAAGTGTGCAAGTAGAAATATTATCTGCTTACTAATTCATACATATATTATGCTGGTGAATTGTTTACATGCCCACTGTTAAAACTTCTCATTATCATTCCAGTCTACCAGACCTTTTCAGTTTTGTAAGTTGTCGCAGTGTCAACCAACTGAGATTTTTGTTGTTGAACTCAGAAAAAGTATTTATAGAACATTGGTTGTACATAATATTGCTTTAAATTTACCTCCTGTAAGTCGGACTGTATGGAAATACTCAATCTGGGTCAATTGTTTTATTTTATTTCATAAACATATGAACTGAAGGCAACAGTTTGGAACTTTTCAAAGGATTGTTGATTTTTTAGAGTTATTTTTTTTGTCCTTAGTGGTGATAGTTCACATTATGATGTTTATCAAATCGACTTGGAGCTAGAAAGGAAGCATGCCTTTACAGTATCTGATGTCATTTGAGTTTGTTGTTGTGTTGAAAATTGATGTTGTCATAAATGTTTGTATTTGAGTAATTGGCTAAACACACCACACATAGTAAACAGGTTGGAATGGTATATATATATCCCTATGTATAGGTTACTTGGTAAGGCTTGGAGAATCCAGATTTGTCTGTTATCGTTATCACCACCACTATTTGTATTTTCTTTGAAGTTGATAAACTTAATATTGTTCAGGTTTTATAGTGTAAAGTTTACGCATCATACTATCACCAGTTTACTCTGTGTGTGTTTCATGCGTAATCGTGTGTATTTCATCAGATAGAAGCACAAGAGTATCAAACTGTCAATGACTATCAATTTATAAAAACATAGATATGTATAACCTCAGCAAAGCAGCTGATTTGTGTTATAGTTCACGATCAAATGCAGCATATTATGGAGGCTTTCAAACTTGGATGCAAACATGTTATCAGGTTTTTACCCATTATTATGTTTGCAGCTTAATCAATTTTCCTTTTTGCTGTCACGTCTTTATCATAACACACACAACCACTGTAATTTGAACTTTTCTCAGTCCCACAACAGGAAATATTTACAGTTTTTGGCTTTTACGTAGCGTCTTTGTTCAAACGTTGGTGATAACCCATACGTGCTCAATGCCCTGCATTTGATATCTTGCAATCCCTTTCCAGTCAGCAGCTGTAACTGCGCATGATGAACATTAAAACGAGCTTAGGCGTACAAAGGAGTGAAGCATATGTTGCTTTAGATCATTGGCAGAGTAGGCGTATTTCGTTTCTAATTTGTTTACTGGATTTACTTTCATAGATATATATTTTTCAGTTGTCTACTCAGACTTACATCAGTCTCTAAACTGAAATTATCCCAAGTTCATATCTAAAACTCAAACAGAAAAGTATTGGTAATTTCTTCAACTTTTTTTATTACAAAGCCCAAAATTAACCCATAGTCTGAAAACTTTGGACTTAACCACAAATTTCTAGTTATTTAAAATGTTATTTTTTGAGTATACCGATGTATTCTTCTTTTATTTTTGGAAAGAGAATAATTTTGGGCAATGTTTAACTCATAGCTTTCGGCAGTTGTAGTTAATCTAAGTGGATCATGAAGTGGGGACAAAAACGCTAGAGCCAAGATTTTTTGAAATATTTTCTTGTAGGCCATTTTTATATGCGAAATGAATATTTCATTATATGTAGATTACGCAGCCTGTTATTAAAGATGGTTAGGTTAGGTTAGGTTAGGAGAGTGGATATGCAAAAAGTCTATTTATGGTTTTATTGGAGTTAGAGTTAGGTTAGAAGGTAAATTTAGGTCATGTTCAAGTTACTATGTTATAACATTTGCGTTAGGTTAACAACAAACTCTCAAAACTGGCTTCGAACAGACAATTTTTTCCAGTGAAATAGTGGCTGCTTTTTAGATATTTCGAAAACCTGGTACTAGCCAGTAGCCAATGCTTTCAGGCTTCGGTAAGATTTACCCATGCTACTGAGTTAAATCTTATTTTACCTTAACCTTCAGGATAACCCTAAACCAAATCACCTACAGCAATGTTTCCTTAGCACTTGCAAGTACAGAGCACTGGATAGTATTTGGCTTTAGGGCGATTTATTTTATGGCTTATGTTTGTTTCAGTTATCATGTCATTGCCAGTTGGATATCAATTTCATTTGCTGTAACCGCTCCCAAAATTTTAAGACGTTTGAAATGTAACTGATAGTACTATCCGTATCAATGACAGACAGCAATTTCCTGCCCAAATCAAGCCCACGTTTTGTTGGACCCCTCTACCTCCCCAGGAATATGTGAGTCAGTTGTAGTCCGTCGTCAGACTTATTGTCACATCATTGCTTGTAAGAAACATCTTACTTGTTGCAATGCAGCGGTCTCTTCCACGCAAATTACTTCCTCTACGATGAGAGGTGTAAAACGGGAAATTTTAATTTTATTACGTTTATGTGTGTGTTGTCTTCTACAACGGCATCTGGTGTTATGTATAGCAATAGTTTTACCACGACATTTGCGTATCTTTTACCACGTATCTTTTTTTCGTTTAAATCAATCTGTGCAATTTAATTTATGAATGGCATTTACCAAGATACCGTGCATTACAAGCGGCATAATGCTTCTTGCACACCAGCCATCATAATCAGCCATTGTAAATATGCGAATGATGGCAGTAACTTAAAACGTGCAGGGAGTTGCACGACGGTTCGCTATGCACTGAACACAAATACCGTGCACTGAGTTTGTCAGCGTCTGTGACGGTGCTCCTTTAAAATCAGCGTTTTATTGTAAACTCCATTAACCCTAATAACAACGCGTTTCACGAAGTTAAGCAACTTAGACATGACATTCTCCTGTAATGATCGTGAGATATCTTTATAGTGCAGGAATAAGTCGCAATAAGTGCAGTGTATTTTCCGAAAGAAATCTTCACAAGAATCCTGTCATCGTCTTATTCGTAAAACCACATACTTTATAGTGTCAGTCATAATACCCAAATACTTTGGGACCGCGCGCCTCGCAGTGCTTAAATTCCTTAACCATCGGTCTCAGTCGCTATCCTGGCTTATGCTGTCTGAGCTACTGGTTACACAAGCGCTACCTGTTCAATAATGCATTGAACACATACCGGAAATGATTGCTATTGATCACGGTCGAGGTCACGTGACTTTCTCCCATTCACAAAATAGCGCACCGCCAGAGCAGTCCCAAATGTTTTCGTCATGAGGGTGTAGCACTTAGCGCGTAGGTGGCCACGCGTGCTGGCGTTGCACTCATCTACATATTTACGAATTAATTAAACCAGCTATCCGTCTCTAATCGATATGTAGATGTACTGTATATAAATTAGAAAACGATCTCACTGTCAACATTTACATGTTTCAAAATATGCGTTAGTACGTGTGTACATTGTCGAAGTTTATAGGTTGATTTTAGTCGTCCCGTGTTCAGTAACTTTTGTCAAGGTGCCTTAACATTAGCGGTGTCAGCTTTATCATAAACCTTGCCAGAAGATTTAGCTACAAAGGCATGTATTGGCTTGAAACAGTTGTCTTTAACGAGCTCTTAGCAGATGAATGAGTCGCCTATGTTTACATAAATAAAGCTGGCTTCCGTTTGCTTGCCACCAAAACATAGAATGTCTTGTTATCGGCCTCCTGCTGAATCTGTCCAATATTTAATGGCGTCTACCGTGACACTGCTAAGATACCTTTTTGGCTAACTGTTTGTCGGGTAGAGATGGTAGATTTCCAAACGACGAAACCGATTTGTGATAATTGATAACGTACGTTTTCAAATCCAGCCTCGTATAAAAGGCATACTTTTTTAAGCATTTATACTTAATTTTTAAAAAAACTTTTAGTGGCTCTTTTCAAAAAGCTAACGAACTCTGGTGTTTGACCAACTGAAAGTTAGGAAACTTGCTCCATTTGTTCCGCGCACAATCGGTTGTTTTTTGTGCTGGTTTTGAATGCAATATGTGTAAACTTTTATGGATAGATTTGAAACCTAGCAGTAAAGTCCAATACCGTTGTTTCTTAACTGAAATCGGCAAATTTGAAGCTTACTCGGTAACATTTCATTTAAAGCAAGTTTATATCTTGATAAATTAAGAAACTCTGTAAGAAACTTTTAGCTACAAACAATAATATCTTTGCCCATACTTGAGAAACTAAAACAGTACTGGCAATTATAGTAATTGGTTTTCAGGTGAACGTTATAGACCCGTTTTTTTGCATTGCTGAGAATAGCGTGCAGAAAGCTTCACGTTGCATGAGAAAGTGTATCCAGCTTAAGTCGGTTGTTTATCTTGTTTGTGTAGCAAATAGAACCTGCTATTAGAGCGGCGTTACACGCTTAAAAATCTTAAGTAAATAAACACACTTCACTGGCGGAATTTACAGTCCAGTAACCTACAATCAGCGCATTGAAAGGTTCACGCAGGTTCCTATATAAAGAACATATTTTTTCATCAGTGAAATAAGTTCAAAATGGCCTAAATATGACTACAATGAGTATCTTGTCTTTTCCGCTGTTAACTAATCACGTTTTTAATCTTATTCCAATATTTTTTTCAGTTTTTTTCCGTGTTGATTGTATCACTTTAAACAAATAATTTGTAGGTGCCTGCCCAGGTTTTCCTAACATATTTAACGCCACCGCTGCTAACAAGTTACAAACGTGTAAGTTACACCGTGTAACACTGTAACATGTGAAGGTGAACATAGATGGTACGAGACAGGGTTTGGTAATTTTGTAGTCTTGTCTTCCAGGTCCATTAAAACTGAAATAAACTTCAAGTCCAACCTCGGTGTAGCATTAAATGTCAGGTGCAACATAAACCCATCAAATTATCTCTTATCCCCACTGGAAAGTTTGCTTTCAATGCGCCGGATAAATGTAATGTTAAAATTTGCGTCACGCCAACGTAGCACTCCTCGTATAAAACATAGGGCGAAACGGCAATTCTGCATCGGAGAATTGGCACACAAACCGACTTTCTCCGACGCATCATACAAGTTTTCCAGTAGGGTCTCTTATCGCAAAGATACGAACGGAAGTACTTTGAACCAATAAAGATCCTTTTTTCCGCGGCCGTGCGCTTGCCATTCATAAAAACGGAATTTCTCTTCGGTTCTCCTTTTTCTGAATGAACTCACGGGAGATATCTTCTCTCGCGCGAAACGCACCAACACTGCGTGCAGGTGATCAATTTGTGTTTCACTCTGGTTAAGGTGACGCCAATTCTTTACCTGAACCAGAGAGAGGTTGATGTGTACGTTTGTGAAGTCAATAAGCTTACAGTAACAGTGTGTTTTTTGGGCTGATTACAGAAATTAACCTAGATTTTTTGTATTGAAGCCATTCCTTTTCTCAACCTAGTGTGTATATTATATAACTAGGTGGATATGTTTAAGTGTAAGTTGATCGTAAGAAATCGGTTATAGCTAATGAAAACGTGAAGCAGGTCCCCAAAAAATATGAGCTCTTTTCAGAATTTACCGTCTTGCCTGGCCATCATAAATGCCTACTACTGCAGTTGCCGTCGTAACAGAAATTTTTTAAACGGATCAAATCCAGACTTATTCCCCGGCGCAACGCCAAAGCAAAGGAAGGTTAATCTAATAAGACGGGCGTGTGTGTCATCATGCCATTAAAGCGCTTTTATTTCCGCTCGCCGCCTCAAGTGGACATTCTTCATACAATATTAACACCATTAGCCGCAAGCTATTTGGAGGGAGGGAACAGAAGGCTTTAGACAAGCGCTTCAAGTCAATTGATATCAAATTCCCAGCGGTATTGCTCAGCACTTAAAGAGTTAGGAATGCAAACTTGTTTTTAATTTTTGCCATTTTTCTACGAAAATTGGCATTGTTTTTAAGGTCAGTGGCGCCCAACCTGGGGCCCGTTGGAAATTTCAAGGTCTTGTGAATAATATCATGAATTTTACAAAATTAATTGGTCAGTACTCCATGTATTTCATTTTTTGATTGATTGATATTTTGCCCAGTTATAGTGGCTTATGTCAGGCCAGGGAGGATTTAACTTGATTGCGGAGGTAATAATTGATCGATGTGTTAATGCTTATTATTTCGTTATATTATATATCAACACTATGTATGTATGTCACTTTTGTGATGCCAAATGCAGCATGCGAGTACCGTAGGACAGAAAAGAGAGGTTTCTGTTGCAGAAGTGGCACAATTACAGGAAAAGGTTAAAAATGTATAATGATTTAACGCTAGATTCGCTGTGGTAGCCTATGACAGTAACAGTAAGCAGCATACGGCAAGAATTAGACTTTAAATGAATTTCTGAAATCTTTTGTGAAAGGATCCACAGACTACTAAAATTCATTTTGGAGATCCTTGACCTAAAAAGATGAGATACCAGTGTTTTAGGTCTTGTTTAAATTTCAACGTCGTGCAAAGGTGAAAGGACGCTGCATAGATTTGAAATGTTTACATCGAAAATCCGACCCGCTGAATATTTCGATGTTGCCAGTGAGGCTGTTACTCATATGAAGTCAAACACACCGCGACTTAGCATCCGTGCTGTTTATGGCATTTAGTAACCTTTTTGCTTTTTAACTTCTACGGGGTATAGGGTATATGCAATACTGAATTATCTTATCAGCAGGAGATTAACGACTAAAGTAGAAACAGGCATTTTTCGTTTAATCAGAGTCATTAAGTAAAAGAAAGTCAGGTTAATGGGTCACAAATCGGCCGTTAGCTTATCGGACATTCCACAACCGAGCCGTAGATGCTTGATAAGGCGTCATTGTACAGATTCTTGGCTTTCCGAGTAGAACAACGTGCCGGCGCCACTTCCGTTAAATGCCGAGGGGAACGAATGCGTGTGCGCGCCTGTATGCTAACGTCATATTAACGAGGCTATGACTAACTATGATAATGATGATTACGACCCACGACGCTCTCCTACCGAACTGCTGGACGGCGGTGTACAGCGCATAATATTTTCGCGGACATTTACCATAGAAATTTGCGCGACGAAGCACCGTAAATAACATTCAAGGTGCAGCGAGTTTTCATTTTCCACAGAAATTTAACAGCTTGGTAATTTCAACGTTTTATCGTTGCTCTACATCGAGGCGCGTGACACGAGTCAGTTATGACATTTGGCTGGTTTGCGCCATAATTAAACACAACTTCTCAATTTGCATTCTATCCTCTCATAATCTGCATAATTAGACTACTCTATATCCGGTCGCTCGTCACTACCGGTCGTAGAGTTTTCATTATTGCACATTTTTTCGAAACGAAACCAGAGAACGCGCATTTTATTGTATTTATTAAAAATATTGGAAAATAGTCCCCAATACCGAACAGCAAAGAATCAATACAAATTAAAAATCGCCGTCTCTCGAGTGTAAAATGAAATGGTATGCTTAATTTCAACAACGAGGCCATGCAACGTAGCATCACGTTTAGCGAGTTATGGTACTCGTGTATAAGGCAAAAATCGGACACTACAAATCCGGCAACCATTAACCTTTTCTCTTAGTTGTTGTCTACGTTTTATATACTTCGCGTTTTACAAGCAAGCCATGTTTGATGCATTTCTTTTAAAGACGCAACGTTGTTGACAAACTCCCAAGCTATAAAGGACGCGCGTTTTTACATCAATAACAGAACAGTATCTTCACCTGAATAAGTTCAGAATGGTCTGAATAACACAATCAAAACAAGTTTTTTTCATGCTTAAATATTCCACCTGATGATGGTTTTATTCCAAGATTTTTTTTGCTTTTGATTCCTGTTGATCTTATTTCTTCAATGATATTAATATCGATGCCTCCATAAAAAACATTCAACTTTCTTTCTGTGAAACATGACGGTGTAGAGCTGATTGTATTGAAGTCTTACGACTGATTGGAATTCATGCCCTGAAAGTGGTAAAGTTTTCTTTAGTTTTAACCATTGCTTTGCTTTCTGCAGATTGTGATTTAGAGTGCTAGGGCTTTCGACTAAAGCTTTTGCGCAGGATATGATAAATTATTGCTAGTCATAAAGGATTACTCGGTGGACGTCGAGTTTCAAACGTTGTGATAGACCAGCCGGGCCGTAGCAAGAGAACTATTAACCCCGACAAACGAAATCGACAAGGACGGTATCTAGGCGTTGTATTACCTTCGGCTGAAATCTGCTCACTATTTCATAACGTTTCGGCCCGTTATGGAGCCATAGCTTTTGACATTGAAAAAACAAACTTCTGAATTTGTCAGCCGAACGTGCCATGCTGTTATCATGGAAAGCAGAGGAAACGAGGCTCGTATTGAATGGAAGTAAGAAAATTATTTCGTGCTATTTTAAGAACTAAAACATGTGACTGCGTTGCAGCAACTTGTAATCAGTTCACTTGTTTGATAGTTGTCACTAGATGTGTACATCGTATGTGTATTATTTAGTCCGGTCATTCGTATGTCTACAAAAATTATGTATTTTCAATTTGTTGGTTCAAATTATTAGGAACTTACAATTCAGGTTTTGTAACAATTTGTTTGAGTAGTTTCCGCTTAAAAAGCTGTAATTTTGGTATGATTTCGTCATATATATATGCCAGGAATTTTGTCCAGAAGTTCGGTGTGGTCTCATGTGTAAAGTATTTTTTAGAAATGTTTTAGTTGAAAAAGTAATAATTAGAAGATTAAAATACCAGAATTCACAATAAAATATTGCGGTATGTTATCTACATCTTAAGTATATTTTCAGCTCAACTTCGCCAATGAGAAAAAGAATAACTTGAATTTAAACATATTACCCTTCTGTCAAGTCAATAATGCAGTAATATAGCAAATTCCACTGGTACCGCCGCCAGCTTGATCAAATAAGTTCGTCAAACGGCGCGGCAGGTTTTTTGCTTGTCCATATTCTGCTGGTATAGTCCTAAATTAAACATTAGTTATTACGATGTCAATTGGCATCGGTCAATATTTGAACTGGGGTTTTCACTTCCTCTCGCTTGCCTGGATCGCGTGCAAACCCGATAACCTGCTGTTGAAGAGAAAATGGGTATAGGTTAGCACTGCCAGTAGAGACGTTTCTGTACATGTTAGTTCTCGACGGCGATTTGATCGTTTTACAAGCGCCTAGATGCGAGTTCCATAAACAATTCTTGATGCATTCCATACGATTAGGTTTGTGTTCAGATACCTATTTCAAATTAAACCTTTATTTCCGAGCCGCAAAACACGACCCCGTGCTGCTATACATGAAGATTAGGTCATGTATGTCCTATTGAAAGGTTGACAAAAGGTACGCCCTTCGGCTAAGTCTTTAACAGCGCTAATTGTTCAAACATTGACGTTTTAATTTGGCGACTAATCCAAACACTTCACGAAAAGATCTGATAACCTTTGCCAGGCAAATTCGTGCGAACTATTGCATTTAATGTCCCTGTTGAAACTTTTTATGAGCTGTTAATCAGCTTAACTAGTGTATTATATATTTAACCTTGCAGCAGGGGTTCTTAACCTTTTTCTATAGCAAGATTACTCCCCACTAAATAAACATATATTCCTATTGCTTCGAGATTACACACCTTCAAGTGGTTAAATTCGATAGTACTATGCAAGTCAATAAATAAAAACTAAATTTCATTATTATGTCACTAAACGGAAAAATGACAGCAAAATATAACATTCTTGTAAGTAGTGGTAGTAATTGGCCGGGCGAGTCCTGAACAAGTTTGGTCGAATTCAGACTGCTGAAGATGAATCGTGGGAGTGAAATTGAAGTTGGGTGAACACCAAAACAAACGCAGTCGTGTGTTAAGATCGGTGGGCCGTCACATAAGTTTTCAACACTCTTCGCGACACTCGCGCTTGTATCAAATTCCTTGTCTTTGAGACCGTGACAAAGCGGAAAAAATAATAATCTGCTTGGCTCACCCTGAGCCGCGTCATCACTTCTACAAACTCCAGTAGATCCTACATCGTCTGTATTTCATATCAATTGTTAAGAATCGTCGTCGAGATGCTAACAAAGCATATGGAACTCACTTACATTTCTATCACTCGAATCAAGGCCTGTAGTCTAACATAACCTGTAATTGAGAAACATTGTTGGTACCTAAATGATACATAGCTTTTCTTTTCTACAAAAACAAGGCAATTAGGCTAAACTATAACTTACTGTTTTACCATTTAGTACAAGGTGCTTGCGATACGTGCACCTCAAAACAACTACTTGACAAACATCAGACGATTGAAAGGTTGCATTCGTAACGTTTGTTTAATAAAATTTTGTCCTGGACGTGTGGATTTTTCCATTATTCGGCGAATTACACTTTGTTAGGTTAGTAATTTTCGTAAATGCCTCAGTGCCATTCCGAAAACGAGCTTTCATTTCCGATTCGGTTTAGCTTTATGTAAACATGTATAGTCGTCTGTGATTCACACTAAACGTGTTTACATAACTCATTAAAAAAGAGCAAACAAATAACAGGCGCGTTAATGGAACAAAGATTAACGTAGTTCCGAAGATGTGAAAACGCCAACCTTACGCAATTTCGAGTGAAGACAAAAGCTTAGTTTCCTTTATTTCGGTCTACAGGCTTTTAACCACTGTAATTACGTCATTGCGGAAGGATATGGCCACCGTTAGACATTTATTAACCCTCTTTGCCCGATGTTTTCGTCTCCGGTAATTATATGACTTTAGAAGCGATCGTGTATCGCAACTGCTGTGACTGTTGACAAAGTGTCGCATTGTGAAGTGAAATATTCTGTCCAATATTCCCGTATAGAGTTTCTATATTTTAACTTTAAACGACAGCTTGGTAAGTCATTACATGTCAGTTAAGTTAAAACGAAAATAAATTTCCCAGAAAAAAATCCAACAACATATCCCGAAACCCAACCTGTTTACTGACAACTGGTGTCAGCTCTTGGTCTTGCACAAAGCTCTTGCTTTCCCCGTAAAGTTCTCGTTTTTAGTGTGAATGCAGATTTTATGGCCGCAGGCTGCCTCCCAAAACGAAGATGACAGCGGCTAACAACACCCATTTTTGAAAGTTGGGAGCTACGCGACGTTACATTGATTGTAAACAGTGTCAAAAGTGGCAAAGCAGGTATCTAACCGCCTTTATGGTTGTCAGTTGAACTGAGTACAATCATATGCATCTGTTGCTAACAAAAACTTTTTTAAAACCGATTCTACTGCAGTAGTTCATTTCTCCGAAATATCTCGTTTCAAGGCCAAATATTTGGCTAGAGTGGTTTGAACCTTAATACCAGGTGAGCTATTGCGCACCATTGTCGGTCTCTTGTTGCACAAGGCCCTGGGAAGTTTTTCAATGGACGATCGAATAACCGGTACCACAGCAACGTTTCCGAACTTCGCGCTGTTTGTCCCCCACGTTTCACTTGAGCTGATGTTACAAACACATCGTGAAGTATCAGTGATCTGTTGTTAAATTTTGACAAACATTGGCTTTAAGATCTCATTGTTTCACATGTGGAGAGGATTTTCGTCATTAAGTCATCGTGGAATACCCCATTGGGTTGGTCCGTTGTTGAACTGAATGTGCCAATTATACTGGTGATTAGTTCCCTTGATAAACGTTAGACATACCGGTCCTATTTACATCGTCTGTATAACTCCATGGTAACAATCCCCAATCGTTTAAGAAAAACTCTAAACTTTGAAACCTTGTCGAGGCAGATTTTGCGATAAAAACTTATATGTTTTTCGCAGTATCTGGCTCTTCTTGTTACCATAGTTGTTTAGTTGTCACCAGCAGCAGTCGGTAGCCGAATTTAAATCTTGTCTTTTCATCAGATTTGAAGTAAAAATACTTCCAGGTTAACCGCTTAACATTTCAGCTGCAGTTTCTACTGTATAAGTAGTGTAGATATACTCCATAGATATTCGGAATTAAACAAGAATCTAAACCTTTGCAAGCAGTTTTTGCCGTAACTTTTATTTTGCACGAAACTGCAAGACCAACAGCAAACACTCAAATTTTCGGTTGTATGACCGCAATTTTAATGAATTCGTATTTGCCACCGAACAAATACCAGAATATATTTTTATTCGTATTCTCACGAATTCGAATCTTTTCCAATTTGGCACATCCCTGGTAGAAGTACCCGCTTTCCGACACTCTGACAATACCGTTTCCTCAGTTAAGGGTATCAGACGTATTGATCGACAATTCGCTTGATCATCCTGCTTAGAACACCGTGGTTTAAGGTTACTATCTGGATTGATATTACATGAAGTCATTTTCAATTTTTTTGTACTATTCATGATTCCGCGTAAAGTGTCACATTTTTATAACATTCCATGCTCTGAAGTTTTATGTTAGAACCGTATAAAATATGACCAGTTGTCATCAACATACCTTTTTCATGCATCAGTGTCTCTCCCGCATTACTAGATTATGAGTTACAAGTCTGCCTTTTCTTGCAGTGAACATCCCATTGTTCGAGTCGAGGCAACGGTCATGGCGAGGGGAGAATTAGGCTGGACACCCTATCTTGGTGCAGGGCACAGCAAAGTCGCCATTTACGAGAGCACCGTCCGTACACATTATCGTATCTATGGGTACAAGATACATGACAGAAAGGTAACTGGCATTAGTTAAAACTATTTATTATAATAATTAGTTCAGTTATTTGATTAGCACATTCACAACACTATGGATTTTAGTATACCTCCCAAATAAAAACAAGACGCAGGTTTGCTCGTACGAGTTACGTGTGTAACGTTCGATTTGTGACCTAACCAATTTCGTTAGGACAGAAAGCGTGCTGTGCGGTCCCTGTTTACTCGGTGCGTGTTGTTTATATTCGTGTTCTGCTGTGTGCTTATACCGCCAACAAATCGGACCATCACCAAACGTTTATCATAACTTACCTGACGCATACCTGTGCTCCGAAGGCAAACGCGTGCATTATTTCACACGCTGCGCCGGCCACTGAATGATTTTGAATCTTGATTAAAGGACCGAAGAAATTTCTTAACCTTCGTTGGATGTTTTTGCACATCTCCTGCTACAGCAATTACTATGTAATATACAGCAAACCTGATATCCATTTACGTGTTTTTCGTAAACTTGCTTTAGAAAATGGCTCACGTTTTGTGCATTATTTCGTCACTATTGATGTGCCATGACGTAATAGACGACTTATTTTCGCATCCTTTGCGGATAGAAGATCTTACGAGAGAGTTTCCGGTGATATTGTTGTAGCAAAGTTGTTTATCTCTTTTTTTTACATTGATATACGGCGCCTACTTTCAGCCAGGCAAAAAGTGTAATTTTGCAACTACTGACTTTTTGGCGGTTTGTGAAGTCTCTGTTCGCCTAATCAGTACTGTTTTAAATTTAAGTTTAGATGTATATTGCATCATCCATTTAAAGTGTTGTGAGTGTCATTTGAGAATGAAAATCCGTATTTTAGAATCTTCTGTTTCCGCCACCCATTTCCTAATTTGAATCATTAATCGCAGTTAATAGATGACACAGTTTGCTCACGTTCCGCCATTTATGGCTTTCGTTATCATCGAAAATGTCACGTGATTTTTCTTTTCAAACCTATCGAAGCCGTTGTGATTCACATCATTGACCCCCAGTGACCTTCCGAATACTTACTGAGCAGTGCCGGAAATTCGGTTAAAATCTGGTTTTTGTTTCTACCAGGTCACGTTGGACTCTTTGATCCCGCCGCGCATGCTTTTCGTTAAGGCGAGTGACATTTTTCACCACTGGACCATAGGTGACCAGCGCATGGGCCTAGCTTTTCACGGCACTGTGGACGCCCGCTCTTTTGACCGCGGTATCCGAGTCGCCCTGGAAAATTTAGAAAAAGGTAAGCTGTCTTATTGGGTGTTGTTGAAAGTGACTAAATGAACATTTGCTGTTAGAAGAACCCATTTTAAGCCATTCAAATCTGGCTGTGATGCTACTGATTGGTAAGAGAGAGAGCCAAAACTATTTGTACAAACGGTGCCTGAAGTGGATTGAAAATCACACCCTTTGTATTTTCATTGCGAAAAAGTTTTTAAATAACTTTATTCCAAAGCCCACCTTCTGCAATTTAGAATGGCAATTGGAAACCGAGCGACGCAATTTCGCAAAGAAGATAATTAATTGATGACGTCACCGTATGATAGCGCGCACGTGGAATGCCAGTAAAAATGACACTTAGCAACTTGCAGCATTACACGACTTAAATTGAGACAATGCGACGAACAGCGCGTATAGTTGGCAGCTTTTTTCCTAAGGCCTTGCAACGGCTACCAGACCTAACCGGCCATGTTTTCGACATTAATAATCGAACAACAGATGCCAGTGGTGACGTCATTTCCGTTCTTGTATCGCTTAGTTAGAGAATCGAAGGAAACGTATATGGCGACATACGCAGGCACACCCCATTCAAGCCGCGGTTTTCCAAGCTTGTTTACCCCGAGTTGGACAGTTTTCGCTCGATCGTGCTGTGCACTGGCAAGTGAACCGAATGACCTGTGAAAACCCGATTTTGTTTACGTGTATTTTTACCAAATCTATGATGATATCGAATTTTTAGCTGTTTTTAATGGGAACTTTTGTCTGCTCTCAGCCTATGGCTGCTGTGAAATTTATCTGTGATTGCTGGTCAGGACTACTAGCCTCCAACTCGCTCGTTCAATCGAACGAAGGTGTTTCGAACGGTTGCAGAGAATGAAACCTACACATAGGATGTGGTTTAAAATGAGTCATTCTTAAAAAGGCGTCTTTTATCCTTTTCGTTTATTCCATGTCGCTTCCTCATAATAGAACCCGAAAACCACTACCGGTCTTTATTATCAGCCACAGAAGCAAAAATAAACAGCGATATTTTCTTTCCAAACCCGATTAAATTACTGACTAGTTTTGTTGGCTTGTCGCTCGTTAGGATCACCGAGTCTCGCTGCTCTATTTGTATTTCTGTCCGCTTTTTATTTCACCTATGTTTAAAGTTCTTTTGGAAGTCGGATTAAATCAAGTGAGATTTCATGCGCGTGCTTTCAACCTAGCATTACCATCACAATCTGCATCGTCTAACCGGGAATTTTGTTGATACAAGTTAATCGTTTTTCATACCAAAGACTACTCCCATGCCTTGCAGACAGGGACAAAGCATTGCATAACATCGGTATAATCAAGTAAATTTACCAATCCCCGTTTTTGTTTAAGTCCTATATTCCAGTCCTTCATATTGGTGACTGGTAATTGGCCTTTTTCAATGGATCCGGTATTAATTAGTCCTATTTTAAGCTTTCTGAGGTTCTCACACAATTCTAATCATTGATTCGATCAATTTTTCTCGCGTTTTTGCCGTATTAGTCGTTGATATTGATCGACCTCGATACAACGGCATTCCTTCCGATCTACCAACCTATTTCCCAATTTGGACATTTCAAAAAAACTCTTTTTAACACAGGAGTGTTATAATTTGAAATACCACCACAGTAGCGTTTCGACAAACACAATGTAAAGATATAAAATGTTACTTAGCATAGTTTCTGTGAAGTTATCTGACGGTACGCCTTGGGTTTTCGTTGCTAAAGGCAGGTTTCAGAAGAGAATCACGGCGAAGTTTTGGCGATATTGATCCCACGAGTTGACCATCAAGAGTTTTTACGCTTGGTCAGACGTGCTCGCTCAAGCGTGAAATTTGTCTTCGATTCAATTTCCGTTCAAAATCACCCATCTAGCGAAATCATCTTTTTGCTACCCATGCACCCTGTGTTTAAACCGCTGGGGTGTTTTTACGCAGTTCGTAATCGCGTACATTTGCACTAGATCTTTATAAATGGGTTTAAATGTTTAAACAACTAGCATTCGTGTTAACTGTAAATGTGCAGCTTTTAAGGTTAAGTTTCATGTATGCTGGCTTGTACAAGGTGTACTTTCGTGGCGGTGTACTTTGTGGTTTTAGATTGCTGCCCGAATCTTTGATGTACAGGAAAGCCCACTCGAAAGATTCTAAAAGCTAGTTACACGATTTAATACGAGCGTTACAACCCTTAGTACATTGTCGAGACGTTTCTGCTCCCGCCTCTTCTCCGCTTGTTTCTTTATTTCTCTTTTATTCTCTTTATTTACCAGGCGCCTTTTTAATCTCCGTTGCCGACCGGAGATGTTTCGAAACACCACATCCGCTAACAAGTACTAAGGTCGCCTACGGACCACACACTACAGCGCTATGCTCATAACGTTTCGACGCAACGGCGAAGCGATCTGTGTGAACTTTGTCGACTGCCATTCGCCGCCTATACTTCGCAGAATTGTTTTTTATGAATGGGATCTCGACTTGAGCTTGCTGTCGTGGCTTAAACGTATCGTTATCGGTTTCACTTTAGCTACTTTGAAGTCAAGTGGTCCCATTAATTGAAAATTCACCACTTTGACTCTGGTGTTGCACGCTTTCCGATCAACCAGTTCAGCTTGCGCTTTTCACATTTTAGTAAACAAGCATCGTGATATCGGTATGACGTAGGCATGTGTGCCACAGAAACCACAAGTACAGAGAAAATAATCAGTTCGTTATGTTTAAACCTTACTTGTCTGCATTACAAACAAGGGAAGCATTTTTAAACCAATTAATATCATGTTTTCTGTCTTAACCAGCTTACCAGGGCACCAGTAGTGGGAGCAGTACTTGCAGCAGGACATCAGACGAACCTCACTCGGTGAGTGGAAGTGCATAGTTGCCTTCATTTATTTTGGCCATAGTTTACTTTCCTGTCGTCACTCTGTGCGGCTTTTTTTGGTTTGTCTCTTAAAAAGCTAATTTGACGAATTTATGAGCTCATCTTGAAAACCTTTTGCTATCTACAGGCTTCTCCCACTTCAAACCATTCCTTTTCATTACCAAGTTCAGACGACACTTCACGCGCAAAACCGCAGCCGTCATCTATGACGTCATCATTACGTCAGCCCGTACCGCGTCAAATCACGACCTTGAAGTTGCCGAGGTCCACGGCGCCGTTTCGTCAGCAAACGCTGTCCGCCTCGTCGTCATGGCAACGTCCTGCGCCTCCTCGTGTCCAGCGTCGTCATTCTTCATCTGTGCCTGGTCATGCGCAACGAAACCTGTCCGTAACCTCGCCGCCGATTGGCCAGACGACGCCACGTGACTATCCTAGGTCTCCAGTGACCTGCACGCCACCGTCTACCCCTGAGCTTCCTGTAAAGGATTTAGACGACCATATGAAGGTGGAAGGCCGAACAAATTTGTTAAAAGTTGTTTGCTCTTTTACATATATCTTTACATTGATGTTAAAGCCGGCACAAGTTCATATGATAGTTCGTCGCTATGTAGCTCGCGGTGCATATTTCTCCTTCCAACTATGATCTTTTTAAATTCCAGGAATCTCCGAAAACTCAACCTCCAACCCTCAAAGAGTCAGATGCTCCTGTAGACGTCTTCTCCTCATCCGCACAACGACGTCACAGACATCGTCATCACCGTCATCAGTCGAGATCGCGGAAAACGAAAACTCCGAACCTAGATCACCTCGAAAGACAAAGAGACTTGCAACCCACCAAACCGAACTCTTACGTACAATTTGCTTCGGCGCGAAGTTCGGCGTGGAGGTCCGGGTCCGGTGTACCCATGAATGAAATAAGTGTTCGGCCGAACGACGAACTTTGTGTCAAGTACCACACATCGAGATACGCTTCTCAGCGTATCGTGCCCGGCGGAATGTATGATTGCCGGTACCAGGGCTTAAAGACGAACGATGATTTTCATTCTGACTTTTACCCGAAACCACCTTACCACACAAGCCCGTCGTTTAGCTCGTATTCTGACCCCAGCGGTGTTTTGAAGAAAAAGACACTTCTAATAGATCACGGGAAGTACAAGGAGGACTTGGCCGAACGAACACGCTGCCGACATTGTCAGACAATGTTTAACATCGACCGAAATCGGCCCGGGGATTGTCCGGACGCGCCACCGGACTCAGGTCAAACTTGCATTGAACGAGCCAGCTGCCTTTGCTTAGCACACTCGGTCCTGTATAACTGTTTTCGCGACTCAGAGGGCAACTACGAGCACGAACCTTGCTCCTGTTCGCGACATTACAATGGTCGTTCGTCCCGTCGGAAATGGTTAGTTTTGGCCGCATTATCCGTTTTAGTCCCGTGTCTGTGTCTTTATCCCGTTTTAAAAAGCTGTCATAAATGTGGTGTGGCTTGTCATTACTGTGGTGGGCGCCACGAACCATTGCCTGTAAATCGGAATAGCCCAAATCATCCTTCAAAGAGGCGCTAGTTTTGACCTCGCCGTGGGGTATAAATCCGCCGGAAAACCGAGTCGGAAGTTTTTGTTCCGCTTCCGCCCAATTACCGGTTCCTTTTTGATTGTTGCATCCCTCTGGCTTAATCAATCCTTAACGCGTACAACTATTTCGTTTTGTGCCACTGTAAGCGGCGTGGCTTGCCGCCTCGGCCACAGGGTTACCTCAAGAGAGTCGTCTTCAAATATTCACACCGCTTCAGCCCGATTGTTAAACTTCTATGAATGTGAAAGGTTAAAGCAAGTTGGGCGAGCGTTGCCCTTGTACAAGAAGAAATTTTGAAAGTTTCACTTATTTAAATATTTTCTTTTATCTTTTCGTTTGAATCGCGTAACTTTTTGTTTGACTTGGTTTTGCTTCTTATTTTTTATTAAATCTTACCGTTTTTTTTGACAGAACAACAATTTTTCGTTAAATATTTTCGGCTTCTATCTTCGACTTTCCAAAAATTATTCTTGAATCCCAGTGTAGAAAATTTTGTACAACAAAGTGTAATTAGTTCAAGATTTCACTTCTCAATTGTATGATATTGGGTTGACAGCCAACTTTCGCTACATCAGCACCTTGGTACCAAGACACCATAGTACGCGTGATTTTCTCCTCTTATTCATACTTTCACCTTTGACCTCTATTCGTAGTCATTGGCCATTTTCCCCCGAGCAATGCGCTTGATTTAGTGCTGAGATAGAGCTGGTGTTTGTGGAATGTTCCAGATCGCCTTTAGAGCGCGGTTTCTCAGTTTATGCCAACAAGGTGATTGGAAGTGCATTGTGCTGCTATACGTTTGGATGTGTCATAGATTCCGCCTCCAAGATGACTGGTCGAAGTTTTGAGTAAATCAATTTCATCGCTTTTAATTTTCATCGTGATTCTTCATTTTGCTTTAGAATTCACCAATCGCGACCCAACTGGTAACTTTCGATCTGTTACCCCAAGTTTGTGCTAATTTCATTGGAAAATTGCATCGTTAAAAGTTCTCCATTTATTTTTACCTAATTTTATTCCTGCCGTTATTATTATTTTGCCGTGATATCATCGTGTTTTTTTCTGGTAATTTTTATTTTGCCTATCCTTCAGTTTTCAAACCTGGGCCTTTGCCAATGTCATAGTACAGCGAGATGGGGTCGTGTTTCAGCCTAGCAAGGCTAATGGGATGACTTTGAAGCCCCCTCCCCCAAGCTGTTTGGCATTCTTACCTTCTGGGTCAGACCTTCATGACTCGATGTAGTTTTGTTTCGAATAGGTATCATTTGCTATTTATTTCTACCCCCAGCAAAAACCCACCATCATAGTTCCACCCACCACTTTGACCCAACTGCTAAAGTGGGTCCCAGCGACCCTATTGCTCGTTTTGTTTTCTCACTAATCTTGCCCATAATTTTGGCCGTTCTTAGCTTGTGTTGGAGCTACATTGGCGCTTTTTCTCCACGTACTAAGTTTCGTTTGTGTTCTTGTATAAATTTTCGCGCGTCGGAACGATAGAAAATGTTTCCTTATATTATGTGTCGTTCGGTAAGCAAGGACTTTCAATGGTGTTGCTTGCAGAATTGTGGAGGGATATGCCTGTGGTTAGAGCGGACATTTTAAACACCAAATGTAACTACGGTACTTAACTTAATTTTGGTATTTAAAGTGGTCTGTTATTGGAAAGATCAAGTTTAGTAAGAGCAACATTGGACTTTACTGAGGCCAGGGTTATATCTCAGTCAAAATCGCGTCGCAAGTCTTTTGTTATAAGTGACTCGAGTCAAGTCAGTCGATATTCGACTGAAGGCAAAAATACCACTCCTATCAACCTGAAACATTTAGGATTATTACAAATTTAGCTTGGTTTGGTTGTAGGCTACCATACGCGTTCGTAGACAAAGATATACTTCAATGTGTTAGGGCCAATACAAATAAAAAACAACAGACTATCAAGTCATTTATGTGCTTTCTTAGAAAGAAATTCAAGTCTTTGAGAAAAGTGACTGGAGTCGTAAAATATTTGCTGTAATAGAATTTTCAAACAGCACATCTCACTCACCGGAAGTTAAATCCACATAATAAACTAAATCAACAAATGAAACAATTTCACCACATGTAGGTTTGATTGATTACTGTAGACGAGCACGCATTAAGCAGGTCCGACGTCACGTTGCAATGAAGAAATATTACATCTACAGGTTTATTATCCAATAGAATGGCTGGTCGCTAAAACACCACGATTATTTAGAATTTAAATAGGAACAGCAAAGTGCAATATGAGTGGAATTATTCAACACAGGTGGTTTTGATGGAAGGAAGTTATTCAAACATTTCGTTGAACGACCTCCCAATCAACCACCTTCGAACTTCACTGGTACCAGCTCCGATTTCATAGAGCTTAGCATCCCGCAAAAATCTTCCGGTAGGATAGTCGTTAATGTAACCGTTTCCACCTGGGAGTAAAATACATTTACTGATCACTCAATCAAGCACAAATTCCTAACATTGTGATGTAACATTGTTACTGTTGCAGATAAAGATACCCTAGGAGCTGCACTCACAGTAAGTCAACTTAATAAGCTATTTTCAATTGAGGAAGCTCTTATTTTGTTAAAGTTTTGTTCTTCACACGAAGTTAAAAATGATTACTACAAACCAAACAATGTGTGCTCATGGGTGAAATAGGTAACACGTAAAAAAATTGCAAAACGTGGATATTCAATTTACCTAAAAGCTGAATTCCGTCCAAGCAGACTTGTGTGGCAGTTTCGGCGGCATACAGAATGACACCCGCGCAATCCCTGTTGTTAAAATGGCCTTTGTCACACGCGCGTGCCACAGTGTACATGTACGAGCGGCATGCACTAAGCTTCGTGTACATGTCGGCCATCTTGCCTTGAATTAACTGCAAAATCAAACAGCTTTTAAAAAAACTACAACACTCAACATAGAAGCTACACATTGTGGTAGTGGGCGACATGCACTTGATATTATATTATTAAATATTATTGACACAGTCTTTTTTGCAATAATTTTGACTACATTCACTTCAACCTTAAGTGGTCGCGACCTATTTTCTGTGAGTATCTACCGCCCAATACAGAAGGCTAAGTGATATAGATAGTTTGTTTTCTGCTGTGCTTTCAGCATTACAGCAAAATTAAATGTTATGAACGCAAAGTAATTTTACAGCAAAACCTTACCTGAAAATGTCCGATGCTTTGACCAAATTGTTTCCTTTCGTGAACATATGGAAATGCAGTGTCGATGGCTGCTTGCATCAAGCTGGAAATAATCAAAGTGATTACACACCCATGGCAGAGTTTGAATTATTTTGTTTAAAGAGCAGTTTAAATTTAATACATTCGGCCATGCACTAATATTAAACGCTACGCACACAAATCACTACGTGAATCAATTACCCCAATGGACCAGCAGACAGCACAAGCCTTTCAAGATCGAGGCCACTCATCAACACATACACACCTCCATTCATTGATCCGAGAATATTTTTCACTAGTTTAAAAATTACGTAAAATTAATAAAAAATTGAAAAGATAAATTAATAAAACTTCTCGTGGTTTAAAATAAAAATTCTTAATTTTGCAGGTTTTTTTAGGCTAAAAAGTAAATATTGGAATATTGTTTGGAAGAAGCATTCCGTGACGCTAATGTTGAAGAACTCTTAAACCACTTGAAGTTTTACAGATTCCATTTCTGTCATATATCACGTCCATCACGAGTGATTTCTGACAGAAACAAAGCAAATTTCTGCCCTACCCTATTGGTCCTGCGGCTGCACCCAACCTTTCTAAATCAAGTCCTGTCATCAATACATATACACCATGGTTGACCGGTCCGAGGACGTTACTCTCTACATGGGAAGAATATTGAGATATTGTTGTTACAGAGACCTATGTAACATATTTAGTATTTACGGTATAAACTTTTACGCGTGAAGCGTTTTGATGAACTGTTAAATATAACATGAAACCCCTTTTCTGTATCCCAGTAAAATAATTTTCAACTTAACGCCCACCCAATGTAACGAACAGACTGCTACTAAAATATGGTTTGTATTTGGCAATAGCAGGCCTCACTACCCATTATTGCCAGAGAGAATGATCGGCAATTTTACCTGGAACTTTGCAATCTTGAAACACGAGTTCTCCGGTGTTAGAACCTCTCATGCCAAGTTTGTCAAGTTTTTGTGCAGTTGAAAAGCCATCCATGCCTCGCTCAATTAAAAATGCAGTGATACCGTGTGCTTTGGAATTCATGTCAGTTTTGGCATAAACTACCAAAGTGTCAGCGTCTGGTCCGTTTGTAATCCAGAATTTGTTCCCATTCAAAACATAGTAATCGCCTTGAAAACAAAGTACTCAAAAGTCAAGTAATTATAGAAGAGTTACAAAACTCAGGTAAACATATCAATCATGATGTCAAAGACACAGAAATCATATGTTTTACCTTTCTTCTCAGCTCGAAGTTTCATGGATACGACGTCTGACCCCGATGACGGTTCACTCATTGCAAGGGCACCAACGTGCTCTCCTGATATTAACTTATAAAACAGATGACAATGGATTTTTAAGGAGTAAGTTTGAGTGTTAACAAATACTGCCTTTATCCTTGTATTATCCCAAAAGTTGAAGCAAAGTATATTATGGGCCATGCATGTATTACTTCTAAAAGCATACGCCAAGATTTCTATAAATGATTAAATAAACTAGATTAGCGTTGCCAATACCTTTGGTAAGTATTTTGCTTTTTGTTCGTCATTGCCATGTCTGACAATTTGATTGACGCACAGATTTGAATGTGCGCCATAACTTAAAGCAATGGCACCACTCGAGCGTGACATTTCTTCCATTACAATGCAATGTTCAAATATCCCCAAACCAGTTCCACCATCAGACTCTGAAGTATATATAAGATAAATAGTAACCTGCTGTCCAAAAATAAATAGTAAAACGATGGAAGACTAGAGCCAGGTTGCACGTGGCAAAGTAAAACAGATATATATCTGTTTCACCCACAGCTCAAACTCAATCCATTTGAATAAGACTGGTGGTGCCCAGGTGTAGGTGAAACATGCTGAATTTATTTTATTTATCTGCTTACCACATGCAAGCTAACTCTGGTTTTCAATTATTTTACTTTCAAGAGTTCAAGACTGCTAACCCCGTAATTTTTTTTCTTTTACCCGCCACTACAAAGTAGATCCAGTATTGGTTTAAAAATTTACTAAAATCATAAATTGACAATTCTAAACAACGACCAAACTCTGCATTTTTAAAACTTTACCTCCACAAATCAGCAGAGAATATGTATTTTCATACTTGCACAAATGCATGGTTTACATGGCATGGTATTTATTTTCATACTGGCAAATGGTTTACATAGTTTAAAATCGACGATATATATGCATAGTTTAGACTTATTATGCACAAACCACAATCATGTTAATTTCTGACTCATGTTACCTGGTGCGGTTATGGCAAGCAGTCCCATGTTACCCAGCTTCATCCAAAATTCTCTCATTTGGGGAAAATCATTGCTACTGTCTATTTCATTGGCAAGAGGGGTTAATTCTTCTTCGCAAAACTTGCCAACTGATTCTCGAAGCTTAATAAAGAAAACATAAAACTGATTGCAAACTTGCATAAATTCAAACCTTTTAAGCAAGTAATACATTATTTTTGTTTCATTTTTAAAAGTGGCTGAAAAATGTGGCAATTCATAATCCCATTTTCAGTGCTGACCTCATCACAAACCTGTTTTTGTTCTTCAGTGAAGCCAAGCATCACATCATCAATTGGCACTCTCATTGACAATGCTTTGCTTGTCGAAAATGATTGCGCTTGACAGCTTTGTGATGACTTTAACAAACATGTTGATGATCGAGTAAAAACTTGGCGAGATAATCTTGATATCAGTGCCATGGTTTGACTAGGTCTCTATACAGAACTCTTTACACACATAATTTAAAAAATTATTATAAAATAGAGTGACTATATTGGTATTTCATAGGCAGACTAAGGTGTTTGGGAAAAAGAGCCTAAATGACTAGGTTGAGAAAACAGACATGCAGTCATGCATGCAGTTTGCTTAATATCAGTAAGATTAAGGTTCGTTCTAGAACAGACATTAAATACGGCCCACGGATAAGGTCATAAAAGGTACGGCTTGTTTACAATACTGACTAAATTTGGGTTTAGTAAAATTAGTATACAAGTGCACAACCAGATGACGTCACAATTTGAGTAGCTGGGGTCTAGTATACAAAGTAATTCTGTGGCTGTGCACTTGTACACTATACCTCATTTTTTGCACTTATTTTAGGTTAAGTGTAGAAGTGCACAACCATGTAGGGTGCATTTGTATACTAGTGACTAGAACCCACCTACTCAAATTGTGACGTCATTTGGTTGTGCACTTTTGCATTAGACCCTATTTTTGTTTAATTACACATCATTATTCCACGAACCTGTTTCATACCAATTCCGATTTCCGACCCTAATTAGATTCGCTGCGCAGACATTACTGTGACAGCGATTACGAAAGCATCAACTCGATATGCTTTATGATTACGTAATATGCTATGCTTTACATGTTTAACTGCCGCGTCATTAATTGCCATTGACTAAAGCAAAATTAATGAGCAAAAACATTGCGATGACCGTTATACCATAATAGAAATTGCTGTTTTGTTTTCAATCCAACCTTGAATAAGTCCGGTTAAAAAAATGATTAAAACATGCTCTTGCTACAAAAAAGGTTTTTATAAAAATATCATGTGCGGGATTTCCCCTAAAACTAATTTAAAAGCAAGTAAACTTAGTAAAGTTTTGAAGCAACTTTAGGTTGAAAAGTTGTAAATACCGTTGTTTGTTTACATAATATTACATCAAATGCATTGCCTTACCTATAATTAATACTTTTACTTCTCGTTAACAAATACTATAACAATTACTAAATAACGATGTTGTAGAGCCAGAAGCGGCTTAATGCAAACATTGCATTTGTTAATCTCATTCAGTGATTTGCACACGTTTTGAAAAGCCAGACTGCCGAGTTCAGGCGCACTTAACACTGTTTTCGATCAGCTACAGTGGCGCACTTTAGTTGCATAATTTTGCACTTGATGACTTAGAACTTTTGCGCAGTTTTACATTTTATTGATATAGATTATAGAGATTGATTTAGTCACAACTGTGACAATTACTTCGTAGTTGCGCACCTAAGACAGTAATGCCGCACTTCAAGTAAATCCAAACAATTTTGCACAAACGAATTTGTCATTTTTGGTCGTTTAGCGCACGCAAGAACTTGCTGAAAATGATCGTACCCTGTAGTCCGGTTGAGGAAAACGTACAGCATAATCCAGTTCTCGCTATTGTTTCATCTTGTTGAGGAGATTTCTCACCCAAAAACAATAAAGTTTTCAGTCTGGAGTATACTCATTTCAAGTCGTTCATATCACGGTAGAACAGTTGTTCTCCAATTAAAATGTTTGCATCTGCTGTGGCTCTCGTGTTTTTACTTGGAACTAGTTGTTTTTCCCAACATTTGATTATGTTTCTAAATGAGTAGATAACATTATGCTTAACGCAGCATTTCCACTTGAATCTTAATACTGTAATATCGGTTCAAAGTCAATTGCCAGTAATATGTCAGTGTTGTGTGTTCACAAAATGCATGCATATGTGCATAATATTTTGTAATGAGTTGGTATCGTCCAAGTACATTACTACTAGGCTACCTAATATATAAGAATTATGGTAGGCCTAGTGTGCTGCAATATACACTGCCTAACCTGTATACAAGTATATGTTTCAAACTTTGCTGTGACTTAGCTATAGGCAAATCTAAGAAAAAACAGAAGGCTGTTTTTTACAATTATGGGAAATTTTTATTCCTCCTCGAAGGAAGAGCCACAGTATGAAGAGGAAGATTCAGAATACGAAAGCTGTGTGGAGGAAGATTATGTTGTTGGAAAACAACAGCTGAAACAATCTTCAAAAGTGAATTGTTTAAATGGGATTAAACAAAACAGAAGTATGGGACAATACAGTGTTTATCCAAACACAGACATGTCAACGGAATTTACGCTCGTCATGGAACCAAGCATGGTGGATGATGTGTCCTCTTCTGAATCAGAGTTAACACCATCTGGTCTTGCAACACCAGCATTATCTGAAGTTGAGGACACTTTTGACTCTTCGCTCACTAGCATTGCAGCATCCAAGTCTATAATGAGCCAGACCAGCTCCATGTCCCCATCAGAGGAATTTGTGTCTTTCGATGGGAGCACAATCGCAGGTTCAAGCTGTATGGGAGCATCAGGGGATGGCGTGGATGCAAGTCTTCCGTCTAAAGTTTTAAGCACAGTTGATGTTGAGGTTTCTTTTGTAGAAAGCACAGCCCTGTCCTGGGATGTCAATTTTGATGAAAGTAAAACAAGTAAGAAGAAGACCAAGCCTCCAAAAGACCTACAAGAAAGGCTTTCTTCTAAGACATTTGTCTCACAAAGACGGAAAGAATACCAAAAGTATGACAGTTCCATTTTCTTCGTAAGAATAAATTGTTAAAATGGTTTTTGTTTCTACAGCTTGTTTCACTATGGCATTACGTATTTTTAGAATGACCGTCAGCTCTCCACCAGTTATGCTTGAGAACATTATGCAGCGAAAAGTTCTCGATCTTAGGCGATGGTATTGCATGTCTCGGCCGCAATATAAAAAATCGTGTGGCATTACATCTCTTGTTTCTGTTTGGAATTATCTGTTTAGTACTTTAGGGACAGGAAATTTGAACCCAATTACGCAGGTAAAACAAAGTTAGTTAAATTTCATGTTCATATCCTTGTTAAGTGGGTGGTTTTTCTCAGGAAGAAGCTCTGCACATTTTGGGGTTTAAACCTCCATTTGGTGAAATAAGATTTGGCCCGTTCACTGGCAATGCAACTCTAATGAGATGGTTTCGAAGACTTAATGAATTTTTTAGTGTCTATGGAAAAGCACATTACCTCTATAAACCGAAAGGTAAGAGGATTCAAATCTTTCTAAACTAAACAGTTTCTAGTGTTGTTTTTATTTTTATCGGTCAGAACAAGTGTTATTTCTATATTTAGTAGTGACCCAGGATATCATAATTTTTTACGATTTCTGTTAAAAATCTTGTTATTTGGAACACAGGAAGACTCCAGACGAAAAAAATGACTGATGATGGTGCTTTGACAAGCCTTCAAATTGGACTAAAAAGTGAAAATACTGGATTCATCTATCACTGCTTAAACCATTATTTTTGTCCTATTGGATATGAAGATACGCCCCAGGTTTGAAAGCATCATCTTACAGAATATAACCTAGAACATGGCCGAAAGCTTTAGTTTGATGATGTTTTGTGGCAGAATCCATCTGAAGCCTATGAAGGAAAAAGAATTGCCGCAGTTCAGGAAGATAACTGTGTCAATCCAAATAATTTTGATGATGCTGTGAAATACGAGACGTGGGTTTTCATAGGAGAACCGAGCAAGAAGCACCCACCAATGCATTGCAAGAGGCAATAACTAAGCGTATTGTCGTGACAATGTAGGTAATGTGGGCATTTTTTAGTCTGATTTTCCTTAATAGGTGGACAGAGATCCTCCAGGATCTTCATTTGGAGAGTCCATCGTATTATGACATCCGGAGGCCGGAGAAGGGAGTCCAGCAGAGAAAAACCAAAAAGACAGGAGGAAATCTCCATTGCATCATCGCCTTCAAAAAAACGGAGAAGAGATCGCGCAAGCATACTTCTAAAAAATAACTTACCAAGATCACAGAGAATGTCTGTAATATATTTCTGTTGGTGCATTTTTCGCATTGTTTGGAGTTGCTAAAGTAGTACTTTTCCATACTTGCACAACGTTTCGTTACACTGTTAGTTTTGAGCATGTTTTTTTTAATTCAGAACTGTGTCCTGTTTTAGACTGTGTAACATTTTGGTGTAGTTTCATTTTTACGTTTATTTCATGTTCCCAGTTTTTACATTTCACTGTATTTTTGCACAACTGTTTCATATTATTTTGTGCCATTAAACAACAAAATAGGGATCTAGAGCAGAAGTGCACAACCACAGAATGCCTTTGTATGCTAGACCCCAGCTACTCAAATTGTGACGTCATTTGGTTGTGCACTTCTGCACTAGACCCCAAAATAGATTACAAGATGAATAGCTACAAGATACTTAATTGGAGCAGTGATGTGAGCATAATATAAGTATGGCACAATTCACTAGAACATGAGTTCTTAACCTGAGATCAATCTCATTTATGCAAGGGTTAAAGTAGTTAAACAATTTGTCAAATTATTTTGCAATTTGGACAATTATTGCACAAATTATCAAGGAACTGATTTTCCTTTATTTTAAGTTAATGCATTGTCTCCTGTTTCATTATTTTGGATTTAACCTAATTTTACCAACATGGTACAGTATTCTGAGGATAAAATGGTTGGGATTCACGACTACCCACTAAAAATCTGTTTGGTTGGTTTCAGTTTGCTGTCAAAGGTCGTGTCGGGGAGAGGAACAGGGATAAGTAATATGTTAAGAACTCCTGTGCTAGGACTACAGAACATATATGATAAGATAAATATAATTGCATCCACAAGAGAACACACCATGAAATAGCCCAAACTAATCATGAACTGAAGATAGGATCAACTCAGAAATTTAACTCAATTCAATGGGAATGTTTTGTTGGACTGATGGTTTCAAAGGCCGCTGCTTGTTTTTGAATGAACTGTGATTATGTTCCAAACGGTCAAAAAGCTACAGAAAAAAGAACTCTACCACATTTATATGAAGGTTTTACTGCCACCTTTCAATAGAAATATAAAGAAATATACTCAATTCGAATTCTTTGCATACTGTCATAGTATTGCTCTGACAAAACATTTCATATGAAATAGGACTTGGGTCTGCAGCTCTGCGCTAATCCTACGTCAAGAAGGAGGTTGTTCCATTTGAGTGGATGATGAGGCAAAATCAGTCTCAATGTCGCCACCAGTTATCGTTTTTCTCACCACTTCATTCCATGCGCTGTTGGAGATCTCTTTTGCCCAAGGGGGAATCGAGGAAACTGACAACTTGACATGCTTCATCGCATCTTTCACAAGATCTAAAAGATACTAATTGATTGATTAACCATAAATTAACAATAATTACCCTCGCCGAGGAATTAAGCTTTCATCGGCGTTCAAATATCTGTTTCTTGGAAACTATTGATTTCAAAAGGATATGAATGGGTCTAGGTTGATCAAATTTGGTGCTTTTCTAGTTTAACAATAAAACATCACTAACTGTAATGTTAAGAGAATCATTTACCAGAATCCACTTTTAATTCCCTCGGTTGCTCCTCTTTGTAAGTTGGCGGAAGTTCTTCTTCATCCGAGCTGAGGTCCACTGGGTCCGACAATGCGCTGGGTATTGGTTGGTATCTAATATAGTTAACAGAATTTACTCACAGGTATATGTACCTGAAGCAGCTAAAAACAAAAGTCAGTGAGGTTCAGCTAAGCAAGTCAAATATTTTACAGCATATATCAACATATAAGATGGAAGTTGATTTAGTAAACCAAACTGTTGTAATTACTACAACTACAGGAAAGATATTCATAATACTACTTTATTAGAAATAAAAAAAATTTCGCTTCACTCTGAAAATGGACTATTGAAAAGTACGAAACACTTTAGTGTTTTTGTGTGTAATAAAGTAGTAATATGGATATCCCTGCTATAGTTGTATTAATGTTGTAATTTAGCAAATATCAAATAATTGTGTAAACAATATTTATTAAACGTGTAGAAACCTTTCCTAATCGCAAAAAAATGATTTTAGTTATATGAATTTGATGTAAACCAAGAGATGAAGTCATTCTCAATGCACTGGAGACACATGAGTGTATGTGCATTTTGGGTGGTGGTACGTTGCACCAACAATCAGTGTTAAACTTTAGAGCAGTGATTCTCAAACTGGGGTCCACGGTCCTTCAGGGGTTTACGAAGCAATGTTCTGGGACCGCGAAACGCCTTCTTAAACGAACTATGGACATGGTTGAAATATCCCAGAAGGTAAAGTTCATTATTTTTATGTTGCAAAACGTCTGAAGACAATACAGCGACAGTGCCTGCAGTTGTATCACATACTGTGGTAATAACGTCATGATAGCACCGTGGCCGTTTTTTCGTGGAAAACAAATTTGCTGCACAGCGGGAGTTTTTGCAGCCTCCAGTCCGTGTCTCAAGCAAGGAAAACTGCAATTTGCTACTACCCTAAAGCTGTACGCTTCATTGTGTTTGGTTATTATGATGTGATAACCTTTGTTATCCTATAATATGTCACCAGATGTGTAGGTCTTTAACTTATCGTTGGTAATCTGCTTAGTTAGACATGTTTCAGTGTTTAAATTAGGTGAGATTTATTTTTGCTGAGCTACAGTTCAGTTTTATTCCAGCGTAGGTAAACAAGTTTTTGTTCAAATTTGCCTTAATTTGTGGTGGAACGTGAGTCATTGAAAAATTTCTATTTAATTGTGGTTAAATGCAATCATTCAATTAAGCAAATTCATTCAGGAATTATTTTTAGAAACCTTCACAAATTAACGAGTGTTATAAAAAATTCCATCTATATATATTCTATAACATTTATAGATGGGAAGTATAAGACCTGAATTTGTGGTAGAATCAGAGTATTGTTATTGAAAAAACAAAAATAAATTGGTTAGTTTCCTTGTTTAGTTACACTGGAAGTGTGCTATTACACAGCTAATGGACACAGTTCGACCAATTCAATCTATAAATCCATTGGACATTGAGTGCACAGAAGCTCTTTCCAAGTTGTTAAATTTCAAAATTATGCACCTAAAATGTACCACTGTAGCTCACGAAAAACAGTATTTAGTGTGCCCATGCCAAACTCTACAGTCTGGCTGAATAATAACATGTGACATAACAAAATGTTGTAACAAACCCATTGTTTTCAGGATTATCATCTAAATCATCATCATTGTCTTCATCAGTACTGATGGCAGCCACGTGAACTTGATTCATTTGTTCTCTTAAGTCTTCCTCTTCTTTAGACGCTTCAGGTTCCGGAACAAGTGAGCCCAATAAAGGCATTTTGTAAATTTTTTATTATGTTTTAAATCCAAATTTACTAGTAAAATCTAGATGTATAATTTGCACTTATTAACAATTTTACTTAAAGTCGAAATAAATCATTAGGTATCTTTTTCATTTTTTAAAAAAGATGTAGGATTTCTAAACATAAATCCTGGTTCTAAACTACAAAGTTAACTGGAATGCGTGCAGTTATATATCTAGAAAGAAAAATGGAAGCTGAAAATAGGTAATCAAGCAGGGGATTACCCTTGAAGTAAAATACTTTGATTAAAAAACATAAATATCAAATTATTCAACTTATGTTACATTACTACATCATATGAATACATAAGAATGCCATAGCTGAAATAGATACACTCATAAGTTGTGATCGCGATAAACGACTTGCATTTATGAAAAGATGTAGTTACTAAATTGCTACTAAATAAAGACAGGTTTATGCCACGAAGCTCTACACTACGCTACACTACGTTTTTAAAGCCAGAATTTCAACTAAGGCCACTCCAAAAAGACGACTTTATTGAAAGTAAACGGAACCCTTACATGTTGACATTGATTTGTTAATTGTTGGCCCATGTTAATTGTTCTCCGAGTTTCTAGATAAATGAAATACCCAGTGAGGTTATGTTGGCTGATAGCGGTACTACAAGTTGTGTCAAAGGTTGATTTTTCACACAGACTGGTTACGTATATTGTTTGCTGTCTGGAGCGAGTAATCATAAAAGCACTGAAATAAAAAGTTTGAATTTCAATGTATTCAAAGTTTTATTCTCAGCGAATTAACGAGCAACCTTTACCACCAGCACCGCCGCAGGGTAGAGCTAAATATCCGCTTTGGTTCTATTTAATGGTATCGTTGGTTCTATTCTATTTAAGCCTAAAAGAGAAGGCGAGCAAGTATATTTGCGAATAAAAGATTGTGCGAATTATCTTGCTGCTTTTACTTTGTTTAGTTTTTCAAGTTTCAACAGTTACATAATGTCGTTTTGTCGTTTTGTCGTTTGCAGCATTTCACAAACGAACTTTGTAAATGGATGTTCGGTTCATAATTTAGAATCTCCGAAAATACGTGAATTGGCCCAAGCTGAGCTTGCAAACACCGCATCACGTAATTTAACATTTGAACTTAAAAAATGTCGTAAATAATACAGGCAAGCGTTTACTGAAATATTTTTTCGGTCGCAATGAGTAAACAACTTCAGCAAATTTTTCCATATCAAGTTGTCCACTTAAAATACGAACAAAGTTTAATAATTTCCGACATTGGCCTGCAATGCTTGACATCTGGGAGATGTAACAACTACAAATGTTTACAATGGACCGGTTTGATTCTACGTGACCTTCTGTTTATGCTTCCTTTACTTTAAATAAGAATGTTGAAATTGAAAAATTGAAATTGTTGAAATTGAAAAATTGAAAATACCTTAAGGTCGCGGTCTCTTAAAATTTCTTAGCGGTCGCCTATTAGTTAAACCTTTAAAAAACTTGAATACCGCATTGGTTTAAAAAACATTTTGTAATTTTAATGTGGTTTTTGGTTACTACCTGGATTGGAAAATGACCTTTGAAATCCGGCCTCGCAATTGACGTCGAAGCATTTTATCAGGAATATTTAACTCAGAATGTATTCTAAGCCGTGACATCATTGACAGACGAATTTCGTTGAGTTATTTTTGCAGACGTTTTGCAGGCATTGATTTACAATAAATTCGTTGGCTCTTGATCACTGTAAGAAGCAATAGTAACTGACGGAATGCGCCTTGGGATTGCCACTTAGCTGATTTCTTGGACACTTTTGACAGCGTTGTGATCTTTCACGTCATCACATCTGACGTGATCGTTGGGAAGGGCATAACCTGCCACCACCAGGCAACCTATATAGTTAAAACGGAAGTGACGCAGCGAGGGTATTTTAAAAAGCGCAGCTAATTCACCAAACAGTAAAACGGGAAATAACCTATGTAAGAGCACATCATTTCTTCAGTAAAAGAAAAGGTTACGTGACTGCTACAGTAGGCTTTATACTTATAGGTATCAAATGATAAACAGAGATGAGGTCAGATAATAAAAACGCAAAGCTTAGATATACGTCGACTGTTTCGGTCTCTTTGCTCGTTCAGTTGCGACGTTTATTGGATTTTCTTGTTTATAGTCAACGTGGGAGAGACGCCGTTTCGCGGAATGCTAGCAAGCATTATTTAAAAACAGCAGGGCGAGTTAAGCAATTGCTTCAGGATTACGTTTGTTTTAAATCTTGTACTTCGAGAATATGCTGGTCCAAAGCAGTCACATCGCTCGCATTGGCCTAATGCCGACTCAGAGTGATGTGTTTATATAAAGGCCAAATCATGCCAGAAAAAGGTCGTTGGAGGTATGACGAATCTTTGAGGAATTGGTTTTCCAAAAAACAGTTTGAGCACAGAAGTTTTGTTATGCGTTGTTTGTATATGATTTAAAACTTATTTTTAAAAGAACTAACCTACGAATGCTTGCGAAGTTTTATAAAACTGGTATAAATTGATAGTTAAATTCCCGCGTGAAGATCGGGCAAAAAGGCAATTCATTTGTTATTCGGCATAATGTGCAACCACCAGCCAACCTATATAGTTGACGCAAAGAGGGTATTTTAAAATGCGCAGTCCATTCATCAAACAGTAAAATGCGAGGTAATCTATGAACATGAAAAGTGTGCCGCGATGTTTGAAGTTGTACTAAACTGGTATAAACTGGTAGTTAAATTCCCGCGTGAAGATCGGCCACAGAGGCAATTCATCTGTCATTCTGCCATGTAAAAGATTTTTATCAATTGCATAAATTTTTGAAAACCTTTTTGTGATTTTTCTCAAAGCGAGACTCGAGATCAATCAAACCACCAATCATTTCATCTTGGCATTAATAATCTATGATGTCATAAAGCTCCATTTTGTCGGTAAGTGGCTTCGATTTGGAAGAGATTTATTCCCTTTTTTCAATCATTGTAAATGTATCGCAGTTTTAGGGATGTGCCACGAGAAAGATTACTCGGGTTCGGTTTCTGGTTTGCCGAATCTATTCGTAGCCTATATCGACATTAAAAGATAAGATTTCGACAAAAATTGCCAAATCTTTCTTGTAATATGACGTAGCCTACTCGCTAAACAAAGAGCTTTGTTTAAAAAAATATGGTTCACACAACGATCGAAATAGCAAAACCATTAGGAATATGATCTTCACTACGTGAGCAACGTTTACTTTATACTTTAAAGCTTCACCGAAAAGCTAAACCATCATATCTTACCAAGTCGATAAATTTATATAAAAAATATTAAATTCGTGTTCGCCATTGTCAGGATACTTGTTTTCGCCGATTCTGTTTGAACTACAGTTGTTATCTTTAATCGGTCTAATAGGCATTGGCACATTTATTGGTACAAAACTCCATGTTGCTTTTTATTCGGAACAAACGAATCCATACCAGTCTTTAATTTAATTAACAATGGAAATCCTTGTAAGTAAAAGCAATTATATAATCAATTATCGGGCTGCAACAGATCGTATTGGAGTTGAATTTTTGTAAAAGGTGAATGGACAATCATATGTTCAGACGATTCGGTCTAAATTAATTAGAGTGACTATATTTCATCAAAAGTATAGGTCACGCAGCCCATAGATAAAGATACGCGGCTAGGTTAGTAGAGTTGTTATATGCAAAAACTTGATTTTAGTTATTTAGCGTTTAATTGGAAGGAACATTTGGAATAGGTTTAAGTTTAGGTTTGGGATAGCTTTTTTATAACATTTGCGTTAGGTTGACAAAAACTGTGAAAAAAGTTTTAAACCTACGATTTTTTTTTCGATGAAAAAGCGGCAGCAAAATTTAATTGATATTTTCAGCACAAAGTAAGCATTTTCAATATCGTAGTTCGTACGGTAAAGCACTGTTATTAGATGTTAGTAAAACAAATTACAGTAATTGCACCTAAGACTTTTCCGAAATTAATGTCAGCGTTCCTTCTCGACTATAAATGCCAACATTGAACAATTTGTGCGTTTTGGATCGATTTTATCATCAAGACTTTGGCGGTTGGATGCTTTTAACGACGATTGTGATAAGTTCAACATTGCATCCGGGTTGTATCGAGGATAGTTGGTTGTACTGAGTTTTCTCAAAGGACAGATTAAGTTTTCTTACATGGCCTGTGCTATAAGATGGAAGGGACTAAATAGATGAGATGAATTCTGGTGTAATTCCTTTTTCAGATTTTTTTCAGTGATATTGCAAATGTATGCAAATTTAATATGGCTCCTAAAATTTGATTGACATTTTTAATATATCAGCGCATATGCATATGCAGAACCTCAGTTATTTTTAATGTTTCCATTCATAAATATTTTATAAACGTTTGCCAGAAGAGCTTTAATTGTTATTCAGAACCTCATTGTGTGACGTATTATGGCAAAGGTGGTTTGAAAATGATCTAATACTGAATTTTATTCAATTAAGTACACATTTTCCGAGCTTTTATGCTTTATTATAGCTTTATTATCTTTATCACTTTCCCACCATTTATTCTAATTGTAGTTGAAAGGGGGAATTCCTTTACGATATTTGGCAATTTTGATATTTGACGTGGACTGTTTTCTAGATTTTTATTTTTATTTTGGGGTTTGATAGGATTTGTTTCAAAATTTTGCCACAAATGCCTTTTTGATTTTTAGCACCAACAGCTTCTTATATGCAAGGATATGGAGAGATGGCATTAACTGCGTGGTTTTAAAGTAATAGCGTGCTCTGGAGTGAACTATTGATCCAGCTGCACTTTCCATCTTTAATTACAAGACGTAAAAAGCGTTATTAAGATAAACTATGCGTTGAACTTGACCAAAATGCAATTAATAACCGCCTTTATACAAACGAATAAGAACTGTTCACCAGTTTAATGTCTTACCGGTAGGTACGGTTGTTAGTTTTATGAAATCTCGAAAGTAATCCTTATTTATTCCCTTAAATCAATTGGATTTTTTAATTAAAACTCCACCGTAGTTGCTGCAGATCTTTGCCATTATGCAGAATAAATGTCGAAGTAAAAGTTATCTATTCTTTTGTTATTAGTTGAATTTGGAAGAACATTTAATATTATACCAACTGCAAATACGTTTCACAAACCGCTTGAAACGTCAACTTATAAAGCCTATATAAGTATATATCGTATAACTTGGGTTACTATAGACAATTCAAATTTTTATTTTATTTCAGATTTTCCGTAAAAACGTTCTTAACTAAACTTTTGACAGAAAAATGAAATTGAATCTTTAAACTAAAATTTAAAGCGTATTTGCGACTGTTTTTGGCTGCAGCTGCAGTTTATTTCAGGGATAGCCCTAACATATGTAAATAAAGACGGTCGATTTTAAATCATTTGTTTGTTGTCAGTTATTTTCCAAACTCATTCGCTGTGCTGTCTCTTCATTTAAATTTATGAACAGACGAAGATGAATTTTTAATAAATTTGTTAGTTTTCTGCAACAGCGTCACATTAATATTCAAAGCACACTTGCTTATTACTTTGTTTCCTTTACTTGCAAAACCCTAATTCTTCTATCAAGAAAAGTCACAATCAAGTACAGTATATATGTAAGAGCGGAATCCAGATAAAAAGTCACAAAAAAAATTAACTAACACTACGTCAAAGGCAAAAACTGACAGCAAAAATAAAGCGAAGATAAAAGTCTCATAACAAAGCGTCAGGTAGTTGCGCTGAGACGTTTGATTACAACAGGTTAGCAGACCCCTCTGCGTATGGTTTGTTAATGTTACTATGACTTACAAAAATTTATGATTTGTGGTTTTGTTCTTTTCATCTTAGGATCTGAAAAGCGTTAGAAAGACATAGACATAGACAAAGCGTTAGAAAGTAGTGCTAAGATGATTGCTCACAGCTGGAGTGAGCAATCTTTTCGTCTTATGGCTGTCCAACCGGTTAGCAGACAGCTTTGTATATGGTTTGTTAATGTTACTATGACTAGTCTTACAAAAATGTAACTATAATTTGCAAACGGTATGTAAACAAACAATATGTATGATTGATGAATAGAATTGCATCAAACGTATTATTATTATTATACAACAAGTACGGACAGGACACCCAATCTGCTTTCCACCAGAATTTTCATTAATTTAGTAATATTACAAGTAAAAAAGGTTTGGTTGTTAATAGAGTACTGATGAGTGGAAGGGGTTTATAAAAATAGCTGGATGTATTTAACTACAGCTCGGCATTGTCGAACCTCCCATCAATTTGGTTCACGTATAATTCCTTATGAGAAGGCAAGACACAATTCTGTGATTTTCTTACCATCCAACATGTATAAGTTGCACCTTTCGTTTCCGGGAATGTTTCTTTGTCAAATTGTAGCTGGCTGCAATAGTGGCCTTTTTGTCTGTGACTTTTTCATCAGTCATAGTACGAGGGATGTCCTCGCGCTTGCCGAAAATCCAAATAATTAACCGATGTTTATTTGAAAACTGAAGTTATCATTATTTTGTATACAAGCTACACGGGGGCAAATACGCATTAGCAAAGATTATTTCGTGTAACATACGATGATAAGAAATGAAAGTGTAGCTATCTGCTGTTGACGACTTAATGTATCCTCTGATAAGCCGATTTGTGGTTTTGTTCTTTCCTACCTCATGATCCGTCAATGTGGTCGCAAATTTGGCATAAATTCTCGAAGCGTTTAGCCTACAGCGCAATAAAATCGGTTTCAAATGTTTTTAAAATGTCGAGAGGTAAAGCCAAATTTAGCAACGAGTGATATTGCCGAAATGATATTACAAACAATATTGTTATTGTCGTCATCAACACTTGTTCGCCTGAGGATTGCAACATAAGGATAAACAGTATCATTGTTTTACAATAGTCGTTCGTCGTTGCTTCAAGTTCAGAAACAGTTTCAAACCGAACGGAACTTCGACTAGCTGTGGTTTGAACGTAAATGTGTAAAATTTAACCCAGGATTTCTTAACCTTTTCAATGCTGTGTTGTGGTTCACGGCCTATCTGTAGGTTAAGAATCCTTGAGCAATATTATTGACAAAAGGTGCGTTTGGATAATATTAGTTGGTTTTTAGTTTATTTAGTCTCTTATGTAATTACTTTTCAAACGCAGGAGTTTGTGTTGCTGTGGATATATTTAATCTAGTATATCTCTTAGTTTTAAGATGGAAACAGGGATTTTGGTTCCAGTTATACTTTTTATCATCTTTTCGGTCGGAGTGCCTGGAAATGCTATTGTCCTGTATGTCCTCGTTCAACAAAGGCGCACTTGGACAGTGTCCACTCATTATCTTATCAACTTGGTCATTGCCGATCTTCTTTTTGTTCTGACGACGCCTCTCTGGGGTCACTACTACCTGAGCAAGTTTGATTGGGTTTTCGGTGCCGGGTTATGCAAATTGTCTGCCGCCATAACCAGTATCAACATGTATGGGAGTGTATTCTTTTTAACTGCTATGGCTGTCGACCGCTGGATGGCGGTGGTGCATGCGATTGATTGGGCCCACTACCGTAAACACCAGTGGGCGCGCTGGGCCTGCTTTGCAATCTGGTGCGCAGCTGTTGTTCTTTCAATCCCAAGATTTCTTTATCAAATCTTGAGAGTAGTACCTGTGCAGGCACCGACCTTTAACAAAAACTATTCCACTCCTTTGTTATTGTCCAATACTTTCGGTGTTAACGGAAGTTCCATCGATGCAACAAGCTTCGGTGTGAACCCCACTCAGAAACAAGATGCCGAGTCGGTAATTAGAACTTACTGTACATTTTACATTCCGAGTGGAGAAACCAAAGCGTTAAAAGCTGGTTTTATTGAACTCTTACACGCTTTAATTGGGTTTGTCATTCCCATGGTCATAATATGCTTTTGTTACGCAAGAATCCTCATTACTGTAAAATCAAAACTGATTAGCAAAAATGTGAAGAAAGATAGGATTTCTAAGCTGGCAGCTCTCATCATAATGGCCTTCTTTATATGTTGGCTCCCGTCTCAAGTGATGAAGATTTATTCGGCGTTGGGTGGTTGGTGGAGAGCGTTTTCTTTTGATAAAACCACATACCATATAGTTTACCCATACACGCTCTGTCTGGCTTGGATAAACAGTTGTATAAATCCGCTCATCTATGTGTTAACGACCAAAACTTTTCATGATTTTGTGAACAAACACTGCTGCACAGGGTGCAACAAATCTGCTCGAAAATACGTGCTAAGATGGACCCGTGTGGGGCGCCAGGAAACAATCAATTCAGAAGAAGGGGGCAATAACCAGCAAGGAACACATCTTGTTGAAATACACACTGTGAGCGAAGTCTCATTATTGCCTAAAAGTTTTTTAAATGTAACTATGGCAACATTTGTTATGTAACAAATTGCCAATTAAAGAAGTTTTCTTTATGGCGAGTAATGAATCCGGGATTTTGTTTCAGAAAGAAGAAGTCAGCAAAAACGTCTCAGACGAAAGATTTGAGAAAAAGAAGAGAGACGAAAGCACTGCCAGGCTTTGATATTGCTTCTTCGTTGACCACAAAAAGACGCATTTAAATCTACATTCGTTCGATGTGTTCAGTTCCATCTGTTTTGTGCATGTTGTGTTATATTGCTTATATATTGCCTACATGTGTCGTGTTCATTGTATAAGTTTGCTTATTGTTTGATATGCCGGCTCCGATCCTGTATCTAGGCTAGAGCTTAGATCATACGAGTCAAACTCCCGGCCCGCTTTACAATAAAACTTGGCCCGCAATGTTATTTTATGCATTGAACTATTTCGGGCTCGCGAGATCATTGTATAGTAAGCTTATAACTCACTTTTTTCAAGCAAGAAACAAGATTATAACAAATCGCACAATACAGCAGCACAGCAGTTGCCCCACCATACGATAGAGTAAATAGATTTATTCTAACACTTCTAATCTGGGCTGCTTTTGTCTTTATTGTTTGTTAATTTTTTAATGCTTTTGCAAGAAAATGAATGAAACATAATGATGTAAAAGAAGAATAATCAAAAATAGCCCAGTCAAAAATCGTCAAAAACATCAAAAATTTGGTGTTGATTCGCTGCCTGTTCCAAGTCATGTTTTGTGTCACGAAACGTTCAATCAAGTTTTATCCTTTCGGCCCGCGGCGTTAAATAAATTTTGAGTTTTGGTCCCTGGTGCGATTGAGTTTGACACCCCTGGCTTAGATAGTTCAACTTCAAGCATAAATACGGTTTTATAATGGCAGAAGTGTTCCCAGTTATTTCCTGACATTAAAAGAAATCTGCCACTAAAAGAAATTGTGGCAAATTAAAAACTTGAAGCGACTTTTTCCGTAACACCTGCTAATGAGACCGATTGATATGAAGAGGTGGTTAGGGCACAAACAGCCTCTTCATCAGCTTCATCCAGTAAAAGAACCTAACTTTATAGCTATGTTATGTAACAATGTAAAAACTCTATATAACTGTCCGTGCCCAGGGTCTGATGTCACTTGTCACTTTACCCCTGAGCTAGCTCTCTGGAACCTGGAAGAATCATCGCCGATTTGTAAGGTTATGACAAATTAGTTTTCGTTTGTGTATTACTTGTGTGAAGTATTACACATCAAACATATTTGTCATAATGACCGCGTATGCTGGCGGTAATTGTTACAATATGAGCGAGGACGATTGATGGTTGATGACTTGTTTTACTTCTGACTCGATGGTATGAGTTCTCATTTCTCAAACGGCGTGACTATGCTGTTAGTTGCTTAATTCTGTTTATACAAATTACTAAACTATAAAGTTCCCATTTTATTTATTATCAGACACAAAGGCTTCCACCTTCGGGCAAAGCTTACTGAATGTTACATTGCGCAGTAGTAACCAGTGAAATCGATCACGTAAAAAAGGGGGTCATTGCAAAACAACACAAGAGTAATTATAGGCACACCAGTTCAAGCGAGGTAATTTATCTGACGTCATTACGCAGTCTTAAAAAGTGAGTGATAAAAGTAACAACTCATGACTCGTGACGTAACCGTCACAAGGTTGTGATACCATACCATTCTACCTTGCAATATCATTGGGCTTGCACATTTTTGTCATTTTTGTGATTTCAAATGGCAAAAAATAATTTTTTGCCATTTCACAGTACACCTGAAAAAGCAAGCTTATGCTTGCGAAAGCTCGTGTCGAAAAATATAAAGTTAACCTTAAGAATGCCAAAATATATCCTGTTTCTTATTTTACTTTAAAATTTGGTTAACACGGTTCAGACAACATCAACTTGTGTAATGGATTAAGATTTTATGCACATGTGATTATAGCAATAAGCCAAAATTAGAGGTTATACCATACGAGAGGCAAACCTTCATAACGAAATGGTAACGCCATGGTCATACCACAGAATACCAACAACAAGATTATTGTATAAAATTTATACAATCTCTAAATAATCTGCAGATCTTGTCGTCAGATTTCTATGGTCCTACGTATTTTTATTATTTAGAGAAATCCCCAACAAGTACAGCCTAGTATCGGATAAACAAACATCACCGTAATTTCGCTTGCGCTTTCACTGACTGTGTCATGTCAGAATGTGTTGTGCTTGTCCAGGCTAAAATCGTTTTCAAAAGTATGCGATAGGCCGAGTGTTGACTAATGATGAATATCAATATTGACGAAATTGCTGAGCCAGATGGGGATCCACCAGTCAGACGAAGACAACCAGACGGCAATCCACCCATCAGACCTGTTGGGCCTAGACAAGTAGGCCTAGATGAGGCTGCTGCTAGACCCCAAGAAGCTGAGCGGAGAGATGCTGCCAACATTGACCTGTGGAATATGCGAATGAACTTTGAGGGAAAGCCAGCTGTTATAGCTACTGGTGGGCTGGTGGCTGTGGGCGCTTATGTGGTGATAAGAATCGTAAATAATCCTTCGTCACTGGGCAGAGTTTTCAATTATTTTGAACGCTCTTGTCATTGTGTCCTTCAGCGAATTGGAGCAGGGTCTTTAATGATACAACTGGTAACGGAGGGTGAAGATGCCCAGAAAGAGTTTCTAGACGCATATTTTTCTAACAAAATGTTGTCAGCCATTAGAGAGATATTTGAGCAGGAGTTAGATCTCACAGTTGGTGATTTAACACTTGAACGAGTTGGGAAAGTGGAAGGTAGCAGACAGGATTTTGACGAAATCATGGAAGAAGCAAAACTTAATCTCAAAAACTCCAGTTACTTGCAAACAAAATCTGAGGTAAGTGCCTATTTACCTAATTTGAAAAAAAATTTACATATATCTCAGAATGGGAAGTTTGGTATTTTTGGGTGAGAAATCCCTCGCACAACAAGGTGAAACAATAGCAATTATATTTCCTACACAATTAGCTTAAGTTTCTTGCGAACTTGGAAAACTTTTCAATCTTGTTCATATCTGGGCTACGATATGATACTGCAGTCTGTGCAGTCAGTACCAGTAATAAGTTTTTTGAAGTGTTTATTTCACCATATAGCTTATAGGCCCAACAGCCTGTTGTTAAAGATAAGTGTTTAGGTGAATGTGTGTCCAAAAATGTGTTGGTGTTAGATTTAGATTAGAAGATAGATTTAGGTTACTATGTTTTAACATTTAAGTTAGGTTAACAAGGAACTGTGAAAAATACCCTTGAATGCACAATTTTTTCTAATAAAATAGTGGCAGCCTTAGTTATCTGATAGATCTAGTTTTATACAATTTGCAAAGGTGAGGGCTATCGTATATGCTACTGAACGAGGAATCATATTATTGTTTGAGTTTTTTTATGATTTATGTCTATGTTTATTTATTTTGTGTTTCTATTGAAGTTTCGTTTACCTTAAACATAGGTAAATTAGGCATTTAGCAAAACATTTCTTTTGTTTTTTTATATAACTGATATAGCAAATTCGTTTTGTTGAAAACGTTGTTCTGGTTTGTCTTAACTTTTGAAGCTCAAATAACTTTCACGACTGAATTTCATTGCAAGCATTGCAATGAAACTTGCCCATTATTTTTTTAGATTGTACTAGCTCAGCATCAAATCTTGGAGGACGAGTCACGAATCTTGGCTCAAACAATACCGCAAAAGACCGACAAGCAAAGCACATTGGACACTATAAAGTACATGGCCTGTAGATGTGTACAAAATCATACTTAACTTAGCAATTATTTCATTTTCTTGTCTTTGGTTTCTATATATACGTACAATATACATGATGGAAATATCCTTTGCATCTTACACATGCATTCGTACTAACTACTCATTTATTACTTTTTCTACAGAAAGTTACAGGAGGACTGGAAAGCTAAACAGGTACAACTATTAATGCTATTGTTGCAATGTTTATCTTATTGTGTTAATTTGAAATCAAAGCTAAACTATGTATGCCGTATTATATATACGTTATTTACTTGATTTCACAACCGTGGCTCATAAAGTTTTTTGTATTACCATTTTCGCAGCTTTCATACGGGCGACTTACACTTGAGGGGGGCTTACATTTTCTTAATCAAACCAAACTTTTACCTATTTGCGATATTGTTACGGAGAATAGAGAATATGCTGTATAGTGAAAAAACTTACTGTTCCTTATGTAACCTGTTTTTGATAGTGTAGTAGACGTTAGAAAGTTTATTGCAGAGGTTTTCTGTAGCTTATGTTGCTGTGTCGCTTGCTGTGCCATTACATGTGACTTAGAATCAGCTTATATATATTAATTTCTTAGCATGTATAAATGCGGCTTACCATCGATGGGGGGCTTACATTCAAGTAATTACGGTATAATGTAAGAACTTCCTGCAGTACGGTATTACATCAAACAACCTATGCACAGCTGCTTAACTTCCAAATTATTTCCCTTTACTGTTATGTGCTGATGGTGTAAGGTTTTGGATGCACTTTTACACCACCGATGCTTTTCAAACACAAGCTGTTTGATAAGTATATAAAAGTATTTCAAAAAAGATTAGTGTTAGGGGTTTGTATTGTTCAAAATTTTTATGCCAATATTTTTCGTTGCACTACAAATTAATACTGACTTCATATATCGGTTATCGGTTTCTTTGATTACTAAATAATCGGTATCGGCTCTGAAAAAAAACCATATCGGTCGATCTCTAATTTAAATTGAGCTAGGAAAATTTAGGCTAGTAGGCGCTAGTGACTAAATTTTTTGCTAACCATTTTCCGAAAGCGTACATGAAGGAGAAAATGTGGAGCAAATTCTTTTAGTTAGTCATCTGCTCGAGGAAGAGAGCGGCTCCGGTAATCACTTGAGAGAAATCTTTAATAGTTTGTAAACTTTGTAGTCTAGCATGGCTAATACAATGCTAATATAACATTTTATATCACACTTCTTAGGAATAAACAGTCATTTTTCCTGCAATTAACAATGTATTGGTAATTTAGTATAAACTTAAGTATTATGTCAATGAACAGTAATAGTATTTGAGTAATTGTTATGAGTTACAAAGGGCTATTTATTTTGCAGTTATTTGCTGTTTACAATGCCCATGAATTTTTGACAAGCCCTGACAACATTGACTTGATAGAACGTGGCAGTTTTTCAATTTTACGAAATTGTTTTCATAAAAAACTGGGTAAAGTTGCTGTGGAATGTGTAACAAATAAGTACGCACTTAATTCCTTAAGGTAAGTCACTGCATGTTGCATGTTTTTCAAAAACTTACTATCACAAGAAAGATAAATGCCATTTTATCTCTAATGTAAGAATTCTATTGTCCGTTTTTTTGCTTATCCCCTCAGATTTCTAAAAACGCTGTCCCAACTAGATCGGGGTAGCACTGTAAAACTAAAACCTCACTTAATTTATGTTTAATTTTGCATTAATCTACATTTACGTTAAGTTTTAATTTTATTTTTTCTTCTAAAGTTTAATTTTCTAAAAACCAGCAATAGTGATTCCATTGTGGTGTTTATATTAATAATGCAATCATTTGACATTTAGCGATGCTAAAAAAGTTGAGATGGCGCGGGACTTAAGTGGCCTTCGTCACAGAAACATTGTGAGAATCCTTGGAATCACGAGGTGGCAAGATTCTGTCGGAATCATTTGGGAGTTGGTAGAAGGAGGCTCCTTACATGATCTTCTCATGTCAGATGCTGTGGAGGACATACCTTGGGCTTCTCGTTTTCGTATTGTGAAAGAAATGTTTCACGGTTTAGTTTATTTACATCAATACCATTTGGCTGAATCTGCATTCCATGGCGATTTGAAGCCATCAAACATTCTTCTCACAAGAAATCTTCTGGTCAAAATAGCAAGTCCGAGCGCCATTTATTCAATAATCAATAGGAAAATTGATAGTACTTCTCATACCCCTTTATATGCTCCTCCAGAATTTCTTCAAAATCTTACTTCAAAGAAATATTCTGCTTATGACATATACAGGTTATTCTCAATTTCAATTTGATTCCAATTTACACAAGAACAATTTTCCTGGCCTTGTTTGATCATTCTGACCTTTGCTATGTGTTGCAGCATGGGTGTCATTTTGTATGATGTCATCACTCGTCATCGAGCATTCAGTGGTGTTGATCTTTTCTTGGTATTAGAACTGGTAAAGCACCGGGGGCAGAAACCAGATATGAAATTTGTATCTCGAGTGGAAGGAGAGCTTTCTAGTCAACCAGACAATCTTGCAATCATGAATCTATTGAAGAATGTCATGGAGCTTTGCTGGAGTTTTGATCCAAAAGATCGACCTGATGCACCAACAGGTATATTTGCTTCCTGGTTTAAAATTGAATTTTCCATTTCAGCCCTTTTTTGTGTTTATGATATTTTTAATACTAACTTTTTGTATTGTAGTTTAATTTTTTGTTCGTTTAATTACTTTCATATAGTCTTGAACATGTTGAACAAAGAGTTTTTGAAAGTGAATAAACAACAGCTGGCTCTGGAAGCAAATTCATTGAAAGAGCAAATGAGTCATTACCTTAACGAAGAAGTTTCAAAAGTTGACAAAATTCCCTTGGATAACTTTAGGCCCCCGTTTGAAAAAGATGTTCATGTTATTGGCGACAGACCAGACCAGCTCCAAAACCAGACCATACCTTCTGCAGACCAGCAGACAGAAGGTAAAACGATATATTTATGCAAGTTGCTGTTGACATGTTTCTAGTTTATGTAAAAGAGTTGCGCTTGTTGCTATGAATAAAATGTCAAGTGAAGCAGAGCGTAATTCAACGGCATGGATAACTTACAAAACTATATGTGATGTTACATAAATAATCAGTATGTAAACACATCTATTTTGTGATATATGTGATACGATAACAACTATGTAAAATACAATGCAGTCCACTGTTTAGTTATCTAACCATCACCACTTTCATGGCACTCTGCATAAAGTTGCCTAATATTTTTCCATGTTAGTTATTTTAACAACATTTATCAACTATGTTTATTGGACATTGTCTAGCTCTATTATTGGATCATAATGTTAGTAGTCAAACATGTTGTTTTAGCTCCATTGCCTTCTTCTGCAACTACAGTGACCGAGATTGATCTGGAAGATTTATTACTTCCAAAACACTCCTCCTCTGATTTTATGACAAGCAGAGATGAAAGTTATCTTCTTGGTCGCGGAGGTTTTGGAACTGTGGTGAGATGCCAACTTTCTCATCTTGGCTCTGTTGCAGCAAAGTGTTTCAATTTCAGTGATGTAGGGAAAGGTTTAAAAAGTTCTATTAAGGATGGGTATGAATGAAATTGGTGTTTATTAATTTATCTTATTAATCATTTCCATGCTATAATTTTTAACTGAATGTTATAGTTACGTGGAAATGCCTTTGTTATAGACTTTATCCTGTTTATTGTCTATTCCCAGATTCTTGCATGAAGTGGAAGTTATAAGGAGACTTGATCACAAGCATATTGTCAAAGTTCATGGATTAACAAGTTGGTCAAGTTATGCGGCAATCGTCATGGAACTGGCAGCCAGAGGAAATCTTTTTGATCTAATTTTAAGCAAAAACATCAAAGTATTGCCGTGGGAATTAAGACTTCGGATTCTTCAGCAAGTGGCTTCTGCGTTGAATTACCTGCACCATTATGATTCAGAAATGACCATTATCCACGGTGATGTAAAGACGGCAAATGTTCTTCTGAGTCAGAATTTCGAGCCGAAACTTACGGATTTTGGTTCAGCCACCATCTTTTCTGCAACTGATGGCGTGTTGTCTTCATCAAAGCAATTCACTCTATTGTACTCGGCCCCAGAATTTCTGCTGTCACCAGATAAAAGTAAAACAACCAAGATGGATGTCTACAGGTTTTCGCTGTTGTATTTTCGTTTTGAATTACCAAATATGCTGTTTATTTATTTTTTTGCGGTCAGGCTGTATTGTTTTTGATTTAGATTATTATGAGAATATGTTTTGCTAATTTACACCTAACTATGTTATTCAGCTTTTCTATACTGGGCTATGAAGTCATAACCAGAAGATTGGCATTTTTTGCCGAGGCTAAGCCGAATCACGTTATTGCTGCACAAATAAAAGCAACTGGATTAAAACCAGAATCCAAACATCTTCATGAAATTGATGATGCTTTAGCCAGTCAGGTTGTTGACCGTCATATTTTCCATGTGCTCAAAGATGTAGTTGAAGTTTGCTGGGACACAAACCCAGATGAACGACCTGATATTACATCTGGTAATATTTGTACATCTTGCACTGTCATGTAAAGACTCTGAATTCTAAACACGCTACAGACAAAACTGCAACTGCAAGTTAAACTTTCTTTTTTCAAAACTTGAACAACTAGATTTTCAATTTATTCCAACGATTTAGTGATGGTTGTGAGAAGTACAGACATGACCTTTTGCTTTTGTGTAGTTTACAACTGGTTGACTGCTGAGCTTGACAATGTGGACCAAAGTAAGCTGGAACGGCAAATTCAAATGCTCACTCGGGGGCTTGATGTTACATGTGACAAGCAGAAGCAGGTTAAAATGCTACCCTTGGATGAATGGCGACCTGAAATGCCCACAACCACAGATGTACATGATAGCTGTGAGGACACTTCTAGTTTGTCATAATTGTTACTACGTTGTAGTGCATGACCACATTTATTTCACCTGCCTTCACAACAAGTCCTGAGTTCTTTTGTTTTAGTTGTGTTAACATGAAATCTATTTCGACCTTTAGATGATGGTGGTGAAACTAATACTGACTTTGTCATTGCGGAAAGTACATCGAGTCAGCCCAGTGTGTTTTCCAGAAAGCATGATGCTGTCACTCAAAAATCACAATTGAACATTCTACTTGTTGGTGATGAAGGGGTTGGTAAAAGCTTATGTGCTGCAAGGTTGTGTGGAATCGACGGTGACACAACTGCATCAAAACCAGGTAAAGGTTAAATGGAAATAATAGTGCAGTGATAAATATCATAAATGGTTCGAATATTGAAGGAATTATTGTGTCATATCTCATTCCCATTCAGGCATTCATGTGAGTGTGCAAATTGTGTATTTGATTTTGAAGTTTTAGGAATTTAATTTAATTAATTTTAATTATTTTTATTTGTATTATTTTATATTTATATTGTTTTTATGTTATTTGATTTGTAATAGTTTGATTTATTTTCATAGTGTTAGAAGTCAAGCAAGCATCTGTGGAAACAAACATGGACAAAAGCAAAGTTGATCTGCTCATTTGGTATGAATTTCTCACAACTTATGCCTTTTGTGTTGACCTCTAACTAAAATGCAGCAAAACATGATCAACACCTTGTTGTGATGCTTTGCATCTTATTTCAGGGACTTGGCTGGTAGTGATGTGTCAAAAACTATCATATCAAATTTACCAAAGTTTGATGGATTGGTTGCAGTCTATGACATCACAAATGCAAAGAGCTTCAACAATATCCCATATTGGTTGCGTCTTACTGGAAACGTGAGTTGATAAAATCAAATAGCAACAACAATAAGATGTATGTTTGGTTTCGATCTACTAGGACCATCTGTTATTTGAAAGCAAAACTAGACACTTTTAGCAAATTTTGTCCTATAAAAACGTACTGATACTAGACAAAAATGTACTTGGGCTTTAGTTAGGAAGTTTTTGATATTCTCCATATATTAAGTGTTATCATCGCACAAATAGCAATATTCCTTGTATAACATTACACTGCTACTTTTTGTCATCGATATTTCAATCATTTAACCTTCAACTAAATTTTTTCACTCACAGCTTTTCGATGAACAAATGTTTGGCTTGTTGCTAGGCAACAAATGTGACCTCGATGATGAGAGAATGATCAAGGAGGAGGAGGGAGAAGAGGTTGATGCTGTAACGTGGTTTTTATAAATTTAATTGACGCGTGTATGCGAAAGATTTATTACGCTGTCAACCAGCTACGTTTTAAGTAATTTAAAAGCAGTGTTCTCTAATTTTCAAGCAATATATGGCAACAGTTAAGTCAACAGTTGTTATTTCGGAGCATTATTAGACAGTAGTGTAGTGGTTTAAGAGTTATGTGAATGAAAGTTGAAAATGATTGGTAACATGAAGAGTGGAACTGTTATCAGAAGCATTGATACCTTTGCTAAGAACAATCAAAGTCCATCCAGTCGCTTTTGGCATCATTTCTTCCATATTTAAAACATATTGTCGCGTTTTAGCTTGCGCAGTTGAACGGCTTACAGTTCTTTGAAACAAGCGCCAAGGAAGCAATAAAAATCAACTTCGCTCTCATTCAACTTGTGTCTAAGATCTTTCTGGAAGGGGCTTCCAAGGTAAGAATAAACTTACCGAGTTAAAAACACCGCTTGCTTAAAGGTTTTTAACATTTCTGGTGCATTTTACAGGTCGGATCTACTTCTAATAAATCGAAGGATATTGGAAAAGGGCGTGGAATAAAACAGCCGGCTGACAAACCACTGCAGAACTTAGCAACTACTCAAAACTTTTCACCCTTGAAATTGCCCGATTAGTGGCAAAATGAACCACCTGTAACTCTTCATTTTATGCGACTAAAACACCTCTCTGCCAAAGAAAGATTTGAGCTTATGGAAACCACTGGTTGTAAAAATAATTTTGTCTTATAGAAATTTGTTTGCTGTAAACCTTCCACCTTTTCTTATTTTTTACTTCTATGCTTGTTTGTTACTTGTTCGCGTTTTTATTCATTAAAGCACTTACATTTATTCATGTCAGTATTCTTCCAATTTATATAGGTTCATATCATGTGCATTTTATTGCCTTCAAGTTCAATATTGTGGCACTAGATCTGTCAATATGATGTTTATTATTTCGTCCACGAGCGTTTAATCAGTTGGCATTTTTTTAATATTTGTGATTTTAAAAATCGGGTATTATTGAATCTGATTTTTGTTTAGTAAATATTTAGTTTTTTACCAAAGCGATTGTTGCGAATTAGACGTGCTATATTAGTTTGCTTTACAATAAATAGGCTGTGTGAATGAAAGGGTTAAATTCTCACAGGAAAGCGAGTGTTACTTTTCAGTTATTAGGCCAGACAAGTGCTATGAAATATATTTTATGTCGACGATAAGCGAATCAACGTTACAGACAAACTTTAATATATGCAAACATAGGAATTCTGCCGGTACCAAGCCAATTGTGACTTCATAAGCAAACTGATGCGAAAAACGAAGCCGTCATAGACGAATTCTACTGTATTAACCTACACAAATGCTTAGTATATTTATTATTTACCTTACCTCTAATTTGGGCTTATAATACCTTTAACCCTAGCTTATGCAATTTTTGATCTTTTCAAGAAAATTGCGAAACCGTTTTACAATAAAACGCATAAATAAACAAAACAATAATATCAAACCGTAACAATAATATCACAATTATGAAAGGATCAGCTTCAGTTTGACTTTGTGCTGACGGACGCAATTCACAAAATGTTCGACATGACATAATTTCTTACGTTGTATGTTCACTATTTGAATAACCATAATATTAAACCAAAGACAACACAAGTATCACAACCGCTCATTAGAAAAGCCTCATTGTCCTGTTTCCGCCACCGCCTGTATGTCTCTGGTGACTCTAACACAAGCAGGCATTCGAAAGCGAAAAGAAACACACGATCGCCGAGTTCGGTACCACCGCAGGGTTTGGGTGAAATCGACGCTTGAAGTTTCATATTACATATATACATCACACCATTGTGGCCTCATTGCAGGCAACACAGGAGTCGATTTCCCCGTTGGCGGGAGTCGAAAGCGCACCTCCCGGAAACGAAGACTCGGCGTTCAGCTCCGAGTTCATCTTCCCCAAACCCTGCATAACTGCGGGGCAGGAGTAGTAAGAAAAAGTCTGTTCCTCCATGCCCGTGGTGGGAACGGACTCTCCCGGATGGGGATCCCCCTCGTGTAAATCCTGTGAATGAGTGGAAAGCGTTAAATAAAAAACACATTCATGATGAAGTGTGCAAGCTTACAGGCCATCTTATTCAAGCCTAGATACTGCAGTATCTTTTGTAAACGAACTAATGAAGGTTTCACTTTTACGCTTAAAAGAATTAAAGTTAAGATATTTCAGGACGCAGAAACAAAAATTAAACAAAGAATTGTTTTCACCTTCGCAATATGAACCTGAACAGGAGGTGAGTAGCGGACGATGACGCCACGCTTGGCTTGTGGCGTGGCTGTTATCTTGTCTTCTTTGTGTTGGCCTGGCACGCTGAGTGTCATCCGGTAGGGTCTGACGGATTTGTCAGAACTGCAGATGTCTTTCACATTCTCCTGGAAGTTGGTGGTTGTAAAAGCGTAAACAAAGGGATTGATGCAGCTGTTAGCCCAGGCTAGGCAGAGAGCGTACGGGTAGACTGCAGAGAAGAACGGTTCCGAAAAGTAGAATGCATGCCACCATCCGGACACGGCTGAGTACAAGTTCATCATCTGAGCGGGCAGCCAACAGATGAAGAAAGCGATGATTACAAACGCAGCGAGTTTGGCGATCCTGTCTTTGCTCACGCGTCGGCTTATCACCTTCTTTTTCACGGTGATCACGATTTGAACGTAGCATACCGATATCACGATCATGGGGATCACGAAACCAATCATGGCGTTTATAAATTGAATGAAACCCATCGTGGTTTGTTTGTTGAGATCAGTGGTGGGTATGAACAATATGCACTGAGTGATGTTAGATTGATCGTTTCTTTTCAGAGCAGAGTTAAAAATCGAGGCTGCGGTTGGAGCCCCGGGTGTAACAACTCCGTCTGATTCTTCAGTTGCATTTACAGTGATGGCCGCCTCGCCGCCGGGATTAAGTTGTGGAACTCTCAACACTTGGTACAAGAACCGCGGCAGTGCCAGTAAAAGAGCCAGGCACCAGATTCCACAGCTGACCCATCGCGCCACCGTGCGGTTGCGAAATCGAGAGACTTGCGTGGCGTGCACTACCGCCAGCCAGCGGTCCATGCTCATAGCAACCAAAAAGAAAATGCTCGCGTACATGTTGATGGACGTCAGGGAGCCAGAGAGTTTACACATGCCCAGTCCAAACCACCAGTCAAATTTGTTGAGGTAATAATGACCCCAGAAAGGTGTGGTGCAGAGAAAAAGGGTGTCCGCCACAGCCAAGTTGAACAGATACGTTGTCGTTGGTGACCAAGAACTTATTTGACGTAACAATACGAAGAGAACCAAAGAATTCCCGATAATTCCCAAGAAAAATAAAATAAATATAAAAACGGCAATGACATAATTTGTGATCATTTTTACCGCTGGCTTCACAGTTCTTTAAACAACAAACTCAAGTGATAATAGACCTGTAATGCAACATATACCAAAATTAAAACTTTCTCCACGTTTCTTTAGTTACTAATAATAATAGGAAAAAGTGAGGCAATAATTTGGTTGTAAACTGCAGCAAATTCTGCTTATAAAGTCGTAATCTTTTACGGTAAGTGGTTAGGTTATATCGTATCCTGAAGGGTATACAGCAATTTTTTGCAACACCATTCATCGCCCTGTTTGATGCGTTTAGGGCAGATGACAAGGTTCTTTACACTTCGCTGATGGCTAATAACGCTGACGGTGCATGTTACAAATATGAATTTGCTGAATGTGTCATTCAATGTAAAACTGACTTCCAGACCTACGCTAACTATGGAAGACTGGTTCATCACTCATTGGCATAAATTATGTCGTAATAACTCTCATAAAATACCTTAATTTTGTTCATATTTCAACCTTTGCAGTTTCGTTGATGCTTTAGGCTCTGAAATTTGATATAGCCTGAAGTTACTCTTCTGATTGATTCTGACAACGTCGTCTACCCGTCGTCAACACTACCTAGGCCAATTGAGGTGTGTTGTCTGCTGGCTTGACGCCATAGTGTTCGTAGCGGCCACTTTAAAATATGATATTTGACCCTCATATTGTTCATAAACGTTCTTGCATTGTTTCGAAAGGCGACAAAAACGTGACATACGTTGGTGGCATATGTTGAAGCCCGAATAACTTTCTTTAAGCCTTGCAGCAAACCGAAAAATTAAACTGTACTGCATACTGAGGCCTCATCGAGCGTTCTTTCAAAAGTGCATGGCTTGAATTCGCATTCATTGTCCTTAAATTAAAAAGGACATCGACCTCCATCGATTTGGTCATTCTCGAACATTTTTTGAAATTGATTTTTTGGGCAAATGAAATGATTTCTACTCATTTGAACTCTTACACTGTCAGACTAAAAGTAAAAATCGATGCAGGCATAAAATTACAATTTCAACACAACCTGGAACAGACGTTTATGACCTACTTAAACTCTGCAGTTTGTTCACTGTTAAAGGTAATTAGGCATCTTGCCAATAGCTATTGCTGACAGAACGCTTTTATTTTATAACCGCAAGTTCAGGTAAGTTTAGGCAATAAAATAACTCCGGTTCGTGGTCACAGACGCAATACATTGGTGTTGAATTATCAGTAACATAACTTGCCAGGTGGTCACTGAGAACTAGGCTAACATTTCCAAGTGATTGGGCAATATTTTGCGGATAACGTCCAAGACTCACCGGAAATTTAACACCTCATCTGCCAAACTATGATCGAAATGTTCCAAGCTCAGCTGTATGCTAACAACTGCTTATTTGCAAGACTATGCCTATACAGGTTTGAGAATAAATATTTTATATCGTACATTTTTATTATGCTGTTTGTATGTTTTTCTTCTGTCACCCAATATTGTTTAAACATATTTAGCAGAATATTAAATTCTTATAATAAAAAATAGGGTTTATAGTTCTTTTAAGTTATTTAAGTTAGGTCTGCTTGATCTGATGCTGGACAATATACTGGAACTGCGCAGTGTATAACTAATATGACACAGATTCCTTTTATATATAGGTTGAAATTACAAACAACACTCGATCCGGTATTACTACGTCGATGCATACGTCAAATTCCATCTATTTTAACTGCAACAATGCCATTTTCTCCTAGTATCCAATCTTTGAGGTCAATAACAATAGCTTGCCTATGTTGTGCACCTTGCAACTGCCTCATGAACTTGTGTGACTGCAGAAAATATCTTCATGACATCACAACAATAACAACATGGTGACGTGCGTTGCGCAATCGATCCAAGGGGCTATTTAAATCGCTGTAGGTAATTAACCTTGCAACTGACGAAACAGGCTGCTTATAGCCTAGAACGGAACCGAGCAAGCGCAAAAATACGAACTAGAAATGAAGAGTTTGCTGTTTCTAAATAGACAATCATAAATCTTGTTGACATTTATTGCCATCTTCCCCATCTGCTACTGTCACACAACGTCATGAAGTTTCGCTTAACTTCCGTAACAATACCAAGCTGACAACTGAATCTATTACGTCATAATAAAACATCATGACTATGCAATGCTTCTCTCAACTTGACTCCTCTGGACAATCATTAATAAAATATATTAGCCTAATATTAACGCCACTGGCGATATACCGGTATCTCTTCTGTACAGTCTTTTCAACGCGTCTTGCGACTCGGCTTCTATATACATAATCGCATTTCCTGTAACATGTAATCTGAATCACGAAGAAAGTATGTATCGCCTTTTGTCGGAATAATGTTACGTCATAATTAATGCGTCTTGCGCGCTGACCCTATAACTTAATGCAGTATTTACACCACAGTTTGTTGTCTTTATGTCTGTTAATTATTATTAATAGATGGAGCGGAATAGGCCATTCCAGAAGACGGGCCAAACATTGATTGCTTCTGGCTTTAAAGGGCGATTGCGGTTGAATATGCTTTTCCAAAAGGCCAAGCTGACCTCTTATGACCCGAAGCATTACCACCCGCAAGTAATTTAGAAAACCGCTTAAGCCTTTTGGTCAACAAATGATTAATTAGTGCTATAGGCAGGGTTGTAATGTTGTCTTTATTTCTAAGATTTGCCCTCTGTTTGAAAGTCGGTGTTTTAGAAAATATTTTTGTCCTTATTTTCACTTGCGTCCTTATTTTTGTCTTATTTTTAGGGCAGAAGTTTCCGTATTGGGCATTTCGATACCTTAGCATGCCATTTCGGACCAATGGGAAGGAACAAGCAAACTCAAACTTAGACAAGACCTGACGTGAGGTGGAGAAACAAGTAGTGTCTCATCTTTTCGACACATCGCTTTCTCCTGCGGCCTTTTTGCATTGAATCGATGTGTCACAGAAATACATTCCATAACTTCTGATCCTCTTTAACCTTATTTTGTTTCCTGGTTGTCCTTATTTTCGAGTCCAGATCGATGGTAGACCTGGCTATAGAAAATTCTAGAGCAGGGATGTCCAACCTGCGGCCCGCCTGAGATTTTTGTGCGGCCCGTTAGTCATTTTCACTCCAAAAGTATGTACTTTATGTACCCATTTTTCTTGAAATTTAATAGGTTCTGCGGCCCATTGAATTATTTCAATTGACAATGCGGCCCACTATAATAAAAGGTTGGACATCCCTGTTCTAGAGTATAGAGTGATGCATAATTCATTTGGAAGCAACAGCGATGTCTCCACAACAAACAATAAACAAAAAGCAACATTAAATATTCATTATCGAGCGGCCTTTCATCAAAGTAATTGCGCATGCGCACTATCACATTTGGGAAATTGGAGTAACCGTAAATACGTATATCCATGCTTGGCAGGCATTAAACTTGCATGGTCTGATATTGCATTTTGGTGTAAAACGTTTTATGGTTCGCTTCTATTCTTTGTCTAGTCACGGCTTTGAGGTCACGTGCCATGAATTGATTCTAAACTGTAACGAATGTCAAATTCAACTGAAACGTATCAGATCGATTGCTCGAAATTGATTAAATCTTTGCGTGATTGAAGTGCGCTTGAGATCGGGTTGCACCGTGTCATGTCAAACAGATCTTCTTCTAATTTTCTTTCTTTGGTTATTGATTTGTTATTAATTACAGTTTATCATATTTTTTATAATTGTACTAAATTGTACAGAAACATGCCACAATATTTAATATAAAATAACATTGTTTGAAAGATAATAATCACTCCTTGTTCTTGAAGTGTCGCTCAAACGACAAATTGCGTTTTGAATTGCTTAGTTAGTCGGGGTTATCTTGCTGCTGCTAACGCAAGAGAGCGTTATTAAAAATGTATATTTAGCCGAATATAATCCACGGCCTATAGGTCACTTTTCAGTCCATTTTTACCGGCTTATAAGTTTATTCAATTGTTCTAACATTTGCAAAACAACAGGCTGCGGTCTTACGTCATTAACACAACTAATTAAATGAGTCCGCGAAAGAATTTTGAAAAAATCAAATATCGTCAAAAATATTTTGCAAATTTCAGTCATTTAGACACCCCCAATGAATACCGTGACGTTATTTATGACGCCATACATTTCGACAGAGGCCCCTTTTCTATTTCTTTTATTTACTGCTCATTGCCTGGAACAATTCTAACGCAAGATGTCCTTACGTTAAAAAGGATTCTGTTATTGCGAGATTCTGTCAAAATAAGTTTGGTTATAGCAATTGTAATAACGTCTTAACAGCCTATGTCGTGTCAATTTAACTACCTTAACAATGACATTAAAAAAACGCTTACCCAAAAACTTTGTGTCAAAACGTGATCGGTTTTAACCAGAAAATTTTACCACAGATGTCGTTAGAACCACATTATTCAATTTTAATTTAATAAACACAACAATGGTTTTGTTGCATGCACATGAACAAAAAGATTAATAAAAAATACCGCTGTTAGAGATTTAAAAATAAACGCTAAAGCATAACGCTTTACTGTTCATTAGTTTATCCCAATCAAGCTTAAATGTGGTTGAAATTGATTAGCTTCGTCGTCTCCGCTTTCGGTGGCTGAACCCTGTTGACCTGTGGCGACGTTGCCTTCTGTGAGCATGGTTTGAAACTCACTTGCAATGTTTTGTTGAAATATCCATACAGCAATGGGTTGAGGCAACTGTTGGCCCAGGCGAGACAAATGGTGTAAGGATAAATCTGATCGAAAATCTTTTTCGGAAAAAACTTTAAACTGCACCACCAAGTGAACGCTGCCAAAAGATTCATGATTTGATTTGGAAGCCAACATACGAAAAATACTGCTACGATAGCTCCAGCTAGTTTTGCTATTTGGTCTTTTCGGGCAGGGTTAGAAATCAGTTTCTTGTTAACTGTGATAACGATTTTAGCGTAGCAGATAGAAATTACGGTAAATGGAAGCACAAAGCCGATTGTTCCGTTGAGAAATGCGAGAAGTCCGTGCGTTAACCTCATGGAGTATGCTTCAGGCACCGCTAATATGCATTGTGTTACACTTTGTGGCGAACCTGACCATTGTGTTGTTGTCGTTTTGGATGAAACCATACTGTTCGGGACAGTAGCTAAATTGTCAGTTAACGGCAAGCCAACACTGGTTATGTTAAGGCTGACATTCTTGATTGTTATAGTCTTTGTAACTTGAAACACGTAGCGTGGGACACTGAGAATGCCCGCCGCTATCCATATGCCGTAGCAAGTGCAAATCACGATCCTGCGCGTGCGTTTCAGACCTAATGTGTGCGGGTGAACGACCGCAGCCCAACGATCTATGCTCATCGCCGTAATAAAGAAAATACTTCCGTACATGTTGACAGACGTAATCCCAGACATCAACTTGCACGAGATCTCTCCAAACTGCCAATTGAGCCCGTGTAGGTAATATAACCCCCAGAACGGCACTGACAGCAGGAAGACCGTATCTGCGACCGCTAAGTTAAATAAGAAAATCGTGCAGGATTGCCAATCGCGTCTGTTGCGCAAAAGAACGAGCAGAATTATTGAGTTTCCAGTGAAGCCGACGGTGAATATGCAAAATAGTATGATCGCGATTGCCGTCATCATTATGTAATCTCTTTCCTTTGAACTTTTATCTTTCAACCTTCCGAACCTCCTTTAAATGTTTTGTTGCCCCCTTTTGATTGCAAAATTTCCCAGAAACCTCGACGTTTGTGGACGCTCAAGCTCACACCCTACAATCTTTGAAATATACAAGTTTATGAGAAACTCAATTGAAAGAACTCAGAAAATTCTTGAGTAACAGCCAGTTTTTAATTGCAATGTAAAATTATGGACAGTATGCTAACTTACAAAGCCTTAATAAAATACTTATCATTTAATTTCATTTTTTTGAAGTCTACAGCGGTTATATGTTAATCCCCTGAATGTCGTGCTATCAATCAGCTTAAGGAAAGTTGATGTTATTAGTCCACACTCGCCCACGACGAAGAGCCTTTGTCTAAGAATTTTCTCTCAGCTGCAAGTCCATCGCTGTTGTTCGATGATTTTTAATGAGTTCTCGTTCATCTTATTTTATTTGACACTTAGTGAGCAATTTCCAAACATAGCATCGTAAAATTAGCCCAATGCCACAAAGCAGCATTTTCCTTTCCTGTTGCTATGTGCTGAGGCAGAGTTGTTAGTCGGGTCGGGCTTTTCGGATAAGGTTCGGGCTCGGGTTTAAGCCTTAAAAAAATATCTTGTCAAATTTGGACCGGATTTCATACTCGCAATGTGCCACATTCGCGTCGTAATTTCACTTTTTTTACATGAATGTGAACGTACGCAGGTTGCTAACCTCCTGACAGAGATAAATGTGCAACTTAGCAAAGGATGACAGTCAAAAAATGATGTCAAAGATGATCTATCAAACTCGGTAAATTTAACGTTCGGAACAAGTTAGGGCTCTCAATAATTTCTAGGTTTCGGGTTACAACTCTATGCGTTCAACTCTATTAATTACAACTCTGTGCGTATGATAACAAATGGTCCCGAAACCATACGATCTGCAATACCTGCTGTATGATATGTGTCTTTGATTAAGACCTTCTCTTTTCTATACTAGACCCTTCCAAATACATTTAAAATCAATGTGATCGTCAATATAAGCAGTTTGAAATGTATTTTTTCAGTTCTATTGACTTGAACGACTTAATGCACTTCAGTGATTCATAAAAGTCTTCCCTAAAAACCTATTAAAAGTCAATTGCGTCACCTTTCAGGTTCAACCGGATTTCTTTTCGGTTCTTTGAAACAATTTAAACAATTTTACAATTGATAAATTTATCGATTCGTGAATTCCGGGTTTCGTCAACTTTGTCATCTTTTTTGCTAAAATTGTTTTTTTTTCGTTTTTGCTGAGATTTGTTTGCCCTAAGATTGCGATATTACCTTTACGCTGAGATTGAAAACACATTTAAAACTTTGCCTATTTTCCATTGAAAACTAGAAATCAATAAATGTTATTTCAAAAATCACTCTAAAACACGTAATCGTCTATACTCTATAACCAGGGTTGCCATCAGTCTCAACTCAAAAATAAGGACGACTAGAAAATGAACGAGGAATACCACCTTAAACAGTGTACAAGAAGAGAAAGCAACCAATGTTCCTAAAAAAAAAAAATAAATAAAAACAAGACACTATCTGCATGTCCTTAATTTTGGTATCTCTTTGGTACAAAATGGTATCGTAAAGGTGACAAAATGCCCAAAATAAGGACAAAAGTGCCCACCTCCGCCCTAAAAATAAGGACGAAAGTGAAAATAAGGACATTTCTTAGAAAAAAGGACAAACATGTTTTCTAAGACACGGACCTTTAAAATAAGGACAAATCTTAGAAATAAAGACGGTATGGCAACCCTGTCTATAACCCTGAGCGCTGTATTATGAGCCAGATAAACGTCCTACGTAACAAATACCTCCACACAAGTAACAGGTATGACCGTATAGGACTATATAGATTATAGCCTGTTGGTTATGATGCTTTTTTGTAATTGCAAGCTATTACTTTGCTGGAAATACAAACCAACGCCTACAGACGAAAACGTGCCAACCGAGAGAGATTAATGAGCTTTCGGCATTTCCAACAGCAATTTTGCTTGAACGATACCGTAGGAACAAATTTCACGCGATTGGATATGCAACACTTCTACAGTCTAGCTAAAGTCTGCCACTATTCCAACGGAGAAAGATTGTATGCTCGAGGAGTTTTTACATTTTCTTGTGAATCTAACCTGAATGCCACGCCTACTAATAACCTAAACATTTTTTAGTATAAATCTGACCCAATTACGGTGAAATAGTCACTTTCACAGTTCAAATAAGAATGTCCTTAAGAATTATCGTATTTATATTTCTTTAAGAGTCCAACTGCTCTATGAAAGGTTTATTGCACGCCTAGCATTCCCAAAGGCATTTCGGTAAAGTTCAATGGCGCAGTCGTTCAGATCTTTCAACCATGACGGAGATCAAACCCATTCACGTCACTTATGATGTTATAATTACTTTTTTGAGCTAAGGCCAAGGTGACGCTTATTCGACTGCCCATGGGTTATGTCACAACAATGTTTGAAATGTTGTAAAATTATTGTTAACTTCACTGATAAACTGTCACCATGTCATGGACTACACTTTGTATTGTACATCATTATTTTATTGGCTTGTCTTTGTGAACAAGTTTCAAATTATGACATATGTAAAAACATGAACATCGCATAAAGAAATAACAGAACGGTTTTGATTAGTTTAGATAGTTTGGTTTAAATACCAGATTATTTGATTTCTGTTTAACTAACCTGTTCGCTTGCAGAAATGTTTGTTTCTTTACCAATCACATTTCTTTATCACGTTTGAGAGAAAGACGAAACTCTTGTGGTCAATGGTACATAAAAAAGTAAACAATGACAAGTATACAGTACAGTATCAGCAAAAGATTTTGAGATTCTTATTTAGGGAAGCATATTTACAAAACTTCTTTACAACAAGATTTACAACGCTTTTGTATACATTTTGTTGCTGTACCACGCAGAGTAGTGACCAAGTGACCAAAGTCAGGTCACAAGTCAAGTCATAAATGCAATTTCAATGAAACTCGAGTCAACTCATGTCTTTGCAAAAAGTGACTCGAGTCCGAGTCAAGTCAAGTCACTGATTCGAGTCGTTACGACTCTAGTGCCACGACGGCCGATAAACTGGACTCTGGATACACGACAAATCAGTTAAAACAGCACTTTAAATATAGTGATTGACCGAATGGCAGCTAGCCCTGGTATAGCCACCTCTCCTTTCTGCATTAGCTTTAAGCGTTGAGAGCTTGACACTATTTGTGACTCTTTTTGACTCTCTGGCTGGTAAGCTTATCGAAGAATTACGTGATGAGAAGTCGGAAGGTCTCCGCTTTGAAAACGTGTCCCTGGCTTTAAGCTGGAAGTTGGTTGTGATGAAGGCGTAGGCTATAGGATTAAAGCAGCTGTGGCTCCAAGCTAGGCAGTATGCGTAAGGAAAAAACTCCTGGTAGATTCTGTTTTGAAGAAGGGATACATCCGCCCAGAAAGCGATAGAGGTGTAAAAGTTCAAGGCTTGCATAGGTAGCCAACAGATGAAAAAGGCAGATACAATGCAACACGAAAGCTTTGCCACCTTGTCCTTTCGTACTCGTTTGCTGATTATATTGTTTTTTACCGCCGTTACAATTTTAACGTAACAAATACCGATGATGCACGTTGGAACCAGAAATCCAGTGAAGAATTGGAGAAAGCTCAATGCCCCTAAAACCGTAAACTTGTTTGGGTATTTGCTCACACCGTGATAGTCGCAGTAAGAGTAAAATCCTTCTGTATTCTTGCCCCATGACTGGTTGAGAGAAACATCGGACTTGTTTGGCTCGGCAAAGATTCCCTCAAATATATTGGTATCCTTAAGTTCTTTGGTCTCGGCAAATATCGCGTTGGGTAAGCTTAAGATCGCGGCAAGGAGCCAAATTCCAAGACATCCCAATTTCGCCGTTTTATGTGTCCGCACGTGGGCGAACTTGATGGGGTGTGCTACCGCCACCCAGCGGTCGATGCTCATTCCAGTAAGAAAATAAATACTGGCATTCATATTCAAAATTCCCCAGTACAAGAAGAATGTACACATCGGCGATCCGAAATTCCAATGCATCTGGTTCAGCATAGCTTGCGCCATGAATGGAATGGAAAGAAGAAACAAAGTATCGGCTGCGGCAAGATTAAATAAATAAATCGTCGGCACGCACCACGTTTTTCTCTGGCGAATCAACACCCAAAGCACGACTGAATTCCCGACAAGTCCGATAGCCATGATTACGTAAAGCAAAACACCGGGAGCAACGAACGATTCATGCATATTCAAAATGACCTATCTCTTCTTCAATAACCTGGAAAAGAAGGACGGAAGTTTTTAAGTACCACTCGCGAAAAATACAAACACTGGCGCCTTGCCTTTCCAGGTACTGCTATGACTCACAAAATCGCCTGTCAAGAAACTCATATACGATATTATATCATTTTTATAGGCAATATTTTGCCATGAGTAATGCATTTATTTTCTGGTCAGGAAGTGGTTCAAAAAACGTTTTGTAGGTAAAAAATATTGCTTTTTTTCATTTAAAATAAACCAAATTATGATTAACTCTACAAATTAAGTAACACAAATATAACTTCGAATATATAAGATTTTAAGTAATACTGTCAACAACAAAACTTGTAAAATTCCAAATAAATATTCGATTAAATCAACCCTTTGTTGGATAAATGCAATAATACACGTTTGTAAACAAGCATTTTACCAAAAACAGCAATCACTGAAGCTTGACTCAAACAAGAAAAAGCTTCAAAGTAATTGCGTCCTGATCTCATTCTTTATTCTCTTCTCAAATAAAATAAAAATGTTCCAAACTTAGATTACTTAAAACTGCCGTGATAGAAGTGAAGCAGTAAAAGTTCTTCTTTAATTGACACTCTGATTAAGACAATGGCAGATTTTCGCTATCATCTTAAAGATGGATTCTCAACTTTGTCTCATCAACATCCTGTTATTATCATGATGGCACAATGATTTATTTCACGTCGTTATACTCGCCAATAATGTGTTGTGAGCCGTTCTACGCGCATTACCCAAATGTTATCATTCGGCACATATATATTTTGAACACTATTAAGCACTTTTCTGTACAGCACAAAGCTCACGTGGGTTAAATTGATTGTACATTACGTGATCATTTGTCAATTGTCCGTGAATTTTCAGCTGATACTTGGCTTTTGAACAAAATTTCATGTTACTTAAAATGGATTTTTCAAGCTTCGTATACGCTTTTACCTGTTGGAACGTTAGTGTCGTAGTACATGAAGCATATATTAGCATGTACACTTCATTTTTTTTAAGCATTTTCCCGCGTATACGGTAGTGGTAGCGACCATGAATTTTTCAAATTTTGGATTAAAGACTGAATTTTAACCTCATCAAAATGTTAACAGCACGTCGAATGATGCACAGCTGCTTTTTACAGTAAAAAGTTGGTCTAAAACCAAGAATGCGTATCGCAAGACATCAGCAGCATGGAATTATTAGATAGCAATCAACGCTCATCGTCTTTCTATTCCAGTCTCTTGCTCGTCACTGTTGCTATAGTTACTGAACTACCTTTTTCTACTTAATATCCATTGCGTAGCTCGAAAACAACGTTGACGTATCAAATGCCATTGATTATTATGCAAGCAGTCTATGTCGTGTAAGGTCGCCAGGCACCATATATTGCCTGCCAGTACAAATTAAACGTTTTCCGGCGTGTCCTTTATCGGTGACCTGCAAACACAACCAGACCAACGATAGGCGCAAAAACAGGATTTTTGAAAGTACAATTCGGCAGCATTTAAGTTGTTATTGTCTACTATTGCAAAAAAATCTCCAAAAGTCTGCTACTATATAAACATCCAGCAAAATTCAGAAACTGCGCCCGATAGTAGTTTATAAATGACAACCAATTGCGCCAACTTTTGGATTTATATTCACTGCAAAAAATTGCTCTGCCAAAAATGCTGTTTTCTGAAACAGATCCTCATTAGCATGAAACAAATCCATAAACGCTTTAAATATGTTTGCCTAAAATACTCAGATTAAGCTTCATAGCTTTATACAGTGTCATAACTATTCGGGGATTTTCGTGCTGCGGTGTCACATTTTCTAAATTTGCATCAAAAGATGTTCACGCCAAACTTCAAAAAAGTCTGCGTCACGAACAGGTCAAAGAATGCCATAAAAATACGTGAAATACCGCGGCATCCAGACTATTCCAAATACCAAATACACACCATCTTTTGTTGCATCAGCTGCGAGGTGTTATTAGTCCTTGCCATATTGTCACGACGGGACAAACTTTTCTTTGGTGAGTAACTTTTACGACTTTCTCCGGCGCATGTAATGACTCGACTCGACTCCGTAGCTCGATTGTATTTGGGCTTGGTGCTGGGGCAACCGTCCTTGAAACGCATATGCGTTAGTTGAGAGGAAAGGTGTCAAATTGCCCAATTAGTTTCATTCAGATTGATCGAAAGCTTGCGCAGTGATGTGTATAAGTTGTTGTACTAGAACTTCAAAACTTTGCCATGAATTTTATTACGCTTGAACTATATACTGTATTTCAGAACGACTAGTAGGTTTCATAATCATTTTTGATTATGTTTTTGGTTATTTAAGTAGCAATTTACAAATATGAGCAAAGCTACTTATAAATTAATTAATTTTTTTAGATCATCTTCTTAGCGCAGTAGAGTAACAAATGACAATGTTACTTTGGAATAAAGATACTCTTCCGAGAACATACGTCACAGGGAAATTTATAAGCCAATGTCTGAGAATATGATTGAAAGTAAAGGAAATTTCATCATTTTTGTGCTTGTTTTTTAACACTCTTAACCCCAGTTCACAAAATGCAATCCACCGTTGATTCAATGCTTGATTGCTTGATTGCATTAAGTGAAGTCTAAAACAGTATGAACTGACTAACATAAATTCACGTTTGTTATGAATGCAATGACGTTCGGCATGTTTAACATTTTTCATTTTACTGAATGTTTAGTTATTCATATTATCTTGTCACGCAATTCTGTTTCGGTCGAATCATTTTTCTATTCCCCGTTTTCAATCCTTCTTTCATTTTCAACACAGTGTTGCGAATAAGAACGTCTGTCCAGCAGCGGGGCATAATATAATACGCCATGTCGCTTCCATTATATTACTTCCTCTACACTAGGGGTTCCCAACCGTTTTACGGTCTCGTACCACTTGGGCACTCTGTATCGTCAACACGTACCACTTCTTGCAGAACAACTAATTTGATCGAATCTTTATTTATTCAGAAGAATAATATGTAATAAAATAACAATAAAAGACTACAACTATATTTAATGAGCATTTTGTCTTTGTTTGCCTTACACCAATTGGTCGTTGCGTGGCATAAATTTGCTAACAGCGCATAGATTTAATCTAACAAAAGTTAATACAAAATAACCTGACTTAACAAATCAAGAGACTAAAGTCGGTAACAAAAAATGGTAGTTAAAGCATTTCCTAAATTTTGCTTCTTACAAAAGTCGCATTGCCTGCATTATTTTACACCACATGTACGTTGCGCATCTACCTGCATTGGCACCAGTGCTTTCATAGGATTATTATGAAGCTTTGAGAGAAGTAACGCTTATGAGCAATCATTTGATTTAATATCTATAACGCTTACGAAAAGTAACGCTCTCTTTTGACATGGCCTGTATTTTAAGATCGTATTGTTACGAAACAATTCATAGAACAATAGGGCTTCCGGAAAATTTATTGATTTCTAAACAAAACCCGTTAAGTAAACCAGAAAGCTGTGAATCCAGATTTTTGTGAAAAAGTTTCTCGCGTACCACCTGGAAGACCTTCGCGTACAACAGGCTGGAAATCCCTGACCTATGACCTATGGGAATCCCTACTCTACACATAGCGTTTTTTTTTATTTAATTGTGTAACTCACATAAGCTTACATAATGTTTGAGAGACTAGAGAAATTTATGAACCCTTGCTGGAATCGTCATTCGATCGATCGATCTTCTCGTTGTATTAAGCGTACGATTTTTACGTCACGCTAATCTCTGGCGAATAAGGATCGCCGTATACCAACGAGCTTTAGATACGCCAGATAGCGATTGACGCTTTTTAAATGCGGAAATTTTTGCCGGTAACCTCAAATTCAGGTGTTTGACAAAATCAACGACATGGGTAGTGGCTTCGGTCTCGATAAACAGTTCCGGAACTAAAACGTCAGAAAAAATGAACTTAATGCAAAAATTTTGTTACGGGAAAGTGACGTGGTACATTCCAATGGGTTTGTAAATCTCAAAGCATCACATCATTTGTAATTCATACCTTTTATTGTTATACAGTATAACACTTTTAAAGGGAGGGACTTTCCCTCTACACGAACCGCGTAAATGGTGTAACGGGGCGCCTACAAAACATTCAGGTGTAATATTTCATGCTTGAATTTTCCACGCATGAACACACGAGGGCATATTAATTAATACCGTACGCCCTGAGCAAACGACGCAACGCATTAAGGCGAAGTGTAAACGGGTCATTTTTCATCACAACCAGTCAATGCCACTTTTCATAAATACCCAGAATGCCTAGAGTTAATGGATGCCCTCATGGTCCTTCTAAACGCCGGAATAATCCATGTGTGTTCATGGAATGTGTGCAGTTGGAAACCAAAGTAGAAACGTTGACTCAAAGAAACTGTACAAGTTTGTATGCACCGAAACCTATGCCAACGTGTTGTCGCCAACATCACGATTTTATGTATTCAAATGGACGCATGATGGCCATGTCTGAGTCAACTTCCGGGGCTGCTTTTGCTTGACATTTAGAAGCAGTTTTTCACGCCAAAGCTTCAGTTTAGTGTTCAGCAGAATACTGTAGGCTAAAAATACTTGGCAATCGAGATTTACGCTTCCAGCTTGTAACCTCGCTTTAGAAGTTGATGTTACTATAGGTGAGCTTGCATTCGATCTTGGCAGATTGAATCTTTCACAGATAAGATACCAGATAAGAATGTTATAAGATAGCAGTCAATGGTGCGCTAATTGTTACAGAAGGCATGCAATAGAAAAGTTAATTTGCTTTGATTCAGTTTAGCGCCAAATCGAGCAACTACATCGTGTATCAAATCGAAAAGTTTAAGTATCACCTTAAAACAAATTTATAAACCTAACTGTTTTCCTTCGATTTTCCGGTCGATATAAAAGTGATGTATTTGAGAAGCTTTATAAAGCGTAGTTCGTGTGTATAAAAAACTTGAAACTATGCTGCTTTTTAACGGGTTTGTATATTCAACTGGGATGCGTCATAGCAGCCTAAAAGGACAAGCTTGCTTTTGTTTTGAGTATGAGACTTTAAAAACATCCGCTTTGTATCAGCAGGTATAAGCTTTCATAAAGTTTAAGAAATTGGTTAAGCATGGTTGACCCAACCGCTCCTGCCGGTGTCTTGCTCTATATAATCATGGTTGTCGGACTCGTTGGAAATTCGATCGTGTTATTCGTGTTGATTCGTCTGAACAAGAACTGGTGTACGTCGACGATATATCTCTTAAATTTGGCGATATCAGACGCTTTGTATCTTATTGCCACACCATTCGTCGCTCACACATTCTTGAACCAGCATGGATGGATTTTCGGACCGTCGATGTGCGCATTCATTTACTACTGGATATTCTTCGCCATGTACGCAGGGGTATTTTTTGTCACGGGAATGGCCATCGACCGTTGGATGGCGGTAGTGCATCCCATTAATCTCGCCTGTTATCGAACTTGCAAGAAGGCAATGATCGTGTGCGTTGGTATTTGGATTTCGGCTGCACTTTTCGCTTTGCCTCAGGCATTTTATTTCCGAATTATTCCTGATTTTCATCACAATCAGACGTCAAATGACACAGTTGTTGTGATTTGTGATTACCATGTACCAGAAAGCAACCCGAATCGGTTGCATATTTTAAGCGCGGTCAATTTCATACCGTTTCTTATAGGATTTCTGCTTCCGGTTACCATTATCGGTTTCATTTATTATAAAATTGTGACATCCGTGAAAAGGAACCTGATTAGCCGGCATGTGAGCGAAAATAAGGTGACAACTCTGGCATCTTTCATTGTCATCGCCTTTTTTGTCTGCTGGTTACCGGCGCAATCAGTCCACTTAGGTTCCGCAATCCTTCACTGGTCTGACAACGACTCAAATGTCATAGAAATCTTCCGGATATTTTTTCCTTACGCCTTCTGCCTGGCATGGAGCCACAGCTGCTTTAACCCACTGGCGTACGCCTTTCTCACAACTAAGTTCAAAGAGAGGACAAAGGTGGTATTTGCGAGAAGGAAATCAAGCGACCTTACTATGCGCATCACCCCTATAAATGACGTAAATAGCTAAATATATCAGAAAATCCTCACATATCTAAACACTTAAACTACTGATATAGTCGACGTTTGGCTAAAACTTCATAACGCACGGTTGTATGTGTTTGCCTATTTATGTAATTAAAGCTTTAATGCTTCACCTTGGCTTATTCTTACGTTCCAATAACCGTATAAACTACTGCGTGTGTATTGACTTGATGGTGATTTCATTGTTACAGCATTGAAATGTTTCTTAGTTTACCTTTGTTGAAGTTAATGTACAAAGCAATGATTTCAATCATGGCACTGTTTTATTTTGATCTTCACCTGTTTCCATTACCCCAGTGTACAATGTACATAAAATATTTTTTGTAAGGTTAATAGTAATAGTAATAGTAATAGTCTTCAACCATGGACTGAAGAAAGTCTTTGTGTGACGAAATGTATGTTTTGTATTCTTGTATTTTTATATGCTTTAGTGTGTTTTCGTTTTTAACGTTTTGTTCTGAACATGTATAGCTTGTTTGTACGCGCGTCTATATTTGCTACGTATCTGTTTGTTGCTTTGGTCCACTCCACGTAGGTAAGTTTGTGGATACACTTTTCACTTTCGCGCCATTTTGTATTCACCGATATAACATCTAGAACGAAAACAGCTAAAGAATATTATTTGTTTGCAATCGCTTGTTTAAGTTGTTGTTGAAAATCTCACGTTTCAGTAATTGTGTAATCAGTGTACGGAATTGTCTCGAATCGCATTTACGCCTTCCCTCCTCAAGGCAAGGAACGCTCATTGCAGCGCTTAATTAGCTTGGTGAACGGCGTTTTGGTTTTTGATTGATTTTACATTCATTTTAGAGGCAGTGATTGCGAAAAGTGATTTTAAAATGAATTTGTGTCCGAATTATAATATTTTGTGAGATTAAACGAGGGTTTTGCTTTTATTCTGTCGACAAACGGAGGCAATTAAGATTTTGTCGGTCAAGGGAGTTCAACGGCGTTCTTAATGCGCCGCAGCCGGCTTTGCTGTGCTTGTCTGGGTGCACTGTCTGGGTGTCTGGGTGCACACTGCTGTGCATAAGGATCATGCGCTTTGCCGTTGGTAGAGATTGGCTGAAAAGTGACCATATGATGCCACGTTTCCTGCTCAGTGTTGACCAGCAGCTTGTGATAAGTAACGAAGTGTGCGATGACAGTTACAGTACCGGTGACATCACCGAGCAATGACAATGAGTGAATGAGAGACCAGTTTATCTACCGGACTATTTTAGCCGGGCATTGCAGAGATACTGTGAAGGCTGTTCCTATACGCCAAAGTCTGTTGGTGTCAACATAGGTGAAGCTAGGGCTAGGGCAAGGGTCAGGGTCAGGGTCAAGGGTCAAGCTAGCTAGGGTGCAAGGGCGGGCGCAGTCATTTGGGGACGCCAAATAAGGTCAGAGTTTTTCATAATGCTTACAATGTTTTAAATGCATTGATAATGATGATGTGTGGTTCTCTAATATATTGTAGTTACTGAGTCAGCAAACCCAGAAAACATTCCTTGGACGGCAAAGTCCACTATAGGTGGCATTTTAGTGCCTGCAGTTTTCATTTATTTTGAAAAGTGAAAGCACAAAAACTGCCTCCGCCCCCGTGCGTCAACAACCCCAGCTATGCCCCTGGGTGCCAATGCCAATATTCTTTGACAGATGCTGCCGTTTCGTGAGACTAATTGAAGCGATTGGGGATTGAATTGATTCAACGAGATGATTGAAGATATGTGATGGAGCAAGGAGTTGTCCAATCCTGGTCATGCTCTTTCCTTTCCCTGGTCATGCTCTATTGTTAAAGACCGGTCAACTCGTTTGTGCGTCGACTACCGTGCGGTGAACTACATCACGGAGAAGTGCAGTTTTGCTCTTTCTGGGGTAGATGATGTCTTGATCAACTTCGTGATTATATGATTATACTTTAACAGATTTGATTTCAAATCGGGATATTGGCAAACGCTAATGATTGGAATCGTCTCAAGAAAAGATGAGGTTTAGGTACCATAAAGATATATTTAATCCTAATATCTCATAAGAATAGCATTAAACGGGATCTACAGTAGTGGAATGGAACCCTAGCGATTATCTTGACAAATGAGAAGATATCGACATCTTCTTTTGGAGCACGTTGAAGCCAAGTCGTGTCGCCTTTTCCAAAACAAGGACCTGGACTAGGTTAATTGTGTCTCAAGGATGGTACGACCAGAGAAAGAAAATTCTTTCGCTGTCATTCAGAAAAATAAACCAAAGTTTTGCGCATATAAAAGGGTATCATCACAGCAAACTGCCCCAACCCAAACTTTTATTTATCAAGGATAACTTTCTAGCAGTTTTCTGATACAGGCAATTGTTTGAGGTCAGAAGTGGGCAGCGAATTCTAAGTGCGGTCTTTATCAGCTCCGGTACTTGGCTAAACACTTTCCAAGGATGCCATATCAGTACTGTTTCAGGAACGTAGTTCGGTGCTTTGTCGGTTCCCGGTACCAGTACGACAGTACGTTTTTCATACGTGGATTTTACTGCTAGTTTGAAATTGGCAGTCGTATTCTTCATAGTTTTATCGCTGGAGTACGATCTGCTTATACTGTAATGCTATCTGTCCGTGCTGTTATAACTTAGTTGAAACTCAAAAATATTGGATCCCCTCATATACTGACGCCAGCCATTTGCGGATAGTAACTTAGTAAGCATTACGTCACACAAGTAAAACTAAAATAAATCTTCCTATTGTCAAGTGATGGAAAAAGGAGCCTAATTTCCTCCGAAGCCGCTCAGAAATTCATGAACGATCTCTTTTTAGTTTATTGTGGATTGTACTTTGTCAATGTATTCTTGTGATCCGGCATAATGACCATTTTACTTTTTTTATCATTTACCGAGACTTAGGCTGCACAGAGTAAGTGCAATGCTTTTGTAAACTTACCCCTTCCCAAGCCACAATCGGGCAAGATTTGACGAATCTAGAACCGCCGAAAGCTAATAAGGCCGTGGTCTGTCTACTTCTGGACTCTTATTATTTCTCGGTTGAGATGAAGCGTTTTTGGCCAAAAAACTCCAATGATACTCTGCTGTACAGTATTGGTGAAGCTAATAGACTACTATAGCCTATATGAAGTATGGCCGTAGTGACCGGCCATTAACAGTACACGAAAGAAGAAGTTTTAATTTCCGTTGCACAAGCAGCTAATTGTCTAGTAATAATAATGCTAATTTTCAAATAAAAATCCGACGAAGTAGTGGCGGTGCTCGTCCCGATTCTTCAACGTAATCAGTGATTCGGCGAACTCGTTGTTAAAACTTACAACCTAATGTTAGAGTAGAATTAGTTGCACTTGCCATAAGTTCTCTCAAATTTAGCAGCAGTCGTTATTACTAACCAGTATCAAACCCTGTTATCATACTAGGTTCGGCTGACCAATACATTTATACAGCTGATGCACGAGTGATTTAATTCCATATAACTGAAAGCAATCTGTCAAAGATACGGAATCAAATTGTAATGCATAATGTAAATATAGGCTATACATACTACAGTGTTTTTATTAGTGGTCAAAGATTACACGAAAACCACTGGTAATTGAAGAACGACAATGCCTATGCGTGAAAATCAAAACAAATCGTGGTGAACTGTATCATAGCCATTTTACATAACCCTTCATTGCTGTAGCAATCACATCACCAGTAAGTTTCAATAAGAAGTTATTAAGATTGCCATTGAAAGGTATTACAAAGTTCTAGTAGCAGGCCAAAGTGACTTCATAAAGCAGTAAAATAACATAAACAGTGAAATACACGGTTCCACGACAATTAACCGTGGGAAATTGACCGCGAACAAACTCACCGGGGACAACTGACCGGGGGACAACTGACCGTGACGTAAATTTACCTAGAACGAACTGACCTTAAATCATATTATCACTTAAATCATATAATTTGAATAAACAACAATGCTAATTTGCGTAAAAAATAAAAATAAAATGCGTAGCGGTTGATTTGTGTCGCCGGCCAATTTGTTGCCGGTCAGTTGACCACGACCAATTGTCGCCGGTGAATTTGTTCACGGTCAATTGACGTGATCCCGAAATACACAACTGTACACTACGAACATCACGTCAAACGTAGACTCTCAAAGTTGTTAGAAGCTGGAGTTCAGCCTTGTTCGGTTACTTGTAATATGTTGGGTTTGTAGATGAGACTCGCATGGAGATGGTGCTTGGTCTCCTAGAAAACGCCACCCTTGCCTTCTCTCGGAAATTAGTTGTGAGAAAAGCGTACGCCAGTGGGTTAAAACAGCTGTGGCTCCACGCCAGGCTGAAGGCGTAAGGGTAAAATGTCAGGAAACGGTCGTGAACGATTGAGGCGTTGTCCGACCAGAAAAGGATTGCGGAACCAAAGTTTACTGCTTGCGCCGGGAACCAGAAGACGAAAAAGGAAGTTACGATACAACACGCTAGCTTTGTCACCCTGCCCTTGCTCACTCTTCGACTGAGGAGGCTTTTTCGTACCGCGTTGACGATTTGAAAGTATAATATTCCTATAACTGTCACCGGAAGCAGAAATCCCACAAAGAAAAGTAGAAAATTGACCGCGCCTAAAATCTGCAACCTATTAAGGTTACTTTCCGGTATATAGAAATCACAATACAATGGGGGATCAGCTGTGTAATTCGACGACTGGTTATGATGAAAATGAGGAACAGTTCGGATATAAAATGCTTGTGGCAAAGCGAGAAGTGCAGCCAAAATCCAAATACCAACGCACACGATCATTGCTTTCTTGCAAGTTCTATAACAGGCGAGATTAATGGGATGTACCACCGCCATCCAACGCTCCACGCCCATTCCAGTGACGACCAATACCCCTGCGTACATGGTGAAGGTTACCCAGTAGTAGATGAATGTGCACATCGATGATCCGAAAAGCCATTTCTCCTGATTTAAAACTGTCTGAGCGATGAATGGTGTGGAAATAAGAAACAAAGCGTCCGCTATCGCCAAATTTAAGAGATATATCGTCGACGTACACCAGTTCTTGTTCAGACGAATCAACACGAATAACACGATCGAATTTCCAACGAGTCCGACAACCATGATTATATAGAGCAAGACACCGGCAGGAGCGGTTGGGTCAACCATGCTTAACCAATTTCTTAAACTTTATGAAAGCTTATACCTGCTGATACAAAGCGGATGTTTTTAAAGTCTCATACTCAAAACAAAAGCAAGCTTGTCCTTTTAGGCTGCTATGACGCATCCCAGTTGAATATACAACCCCGTTAAAAAGCAGCATAGTTTCTAGTTTTAACACTGAATGGTTGACAGCCTCGTTTTCCTGACTGTTATTTTATCTAAATCTTTTAGTTTTCCTCCAAAATTGAATGCCAGCTCACCTAATTCAATCATCGACTCGTAGAAGACTGCATGATGGAAGTGCTCGCTTCAACATCCAAATATTTTCAGTGCTTTTTTTTCAGCAAAAAAACTATTATATGAGTCAGTACGACAAACCGACAAGCCTGCCATGACAAACTTCTAGATTTCAAACAAATTCTAGCGGAAAGTGACGCAGGCATGGTCGTGCGCCAAACGTATAAGTTGGCATATACGAAAACACGTTATTGGCGTAAGGTTCTTGCGAAATGTATTAAGTTGTTTCTCATGGCAAACTTGCATTTCAACTTCAGATGCTCATAAACGTACCTTTCAAAAGCCATCAGCGGTTATATTTAGCTACAAAGCAGCTAAAAACTTTGCTGCAGGCTATTTAGCCAATATACAATGGTCTTCGTCGTAAAAAACACGTTCACTTTACACTGTAGGAGCTGATTGGCTAAATTGACCTAAATGTTGCATTACAAATCTGCACCCAGTTTTAAAAAATACTTTATGAAAAATTTCACCCCTATCCTAAATTTCAAATATACTTAAATGGTCATGAACATTTTCACAGTAAATGAAATCTGATTGGAATCGAACTCAGCCAAAGTAACAGTGCGTGACAAGACAATAAAAATAACTGAACATTCAGTAACATTTAAAATGGCAAACATGTTGAACGTCACTGCACTCAGCACAAACGTGCATTCAGCATTCGGTAAACTTTCGCCGTCAGATCAGACTGTTTCGAAATCGTTGAAAGGATTTAAACGCAACAGATTCATGGATTTCGTGAATTGAGTTCATAAACGTATAAATCATTGTACAAGAAAACAAGAATGACGCAATTTCCGCTCCAGTCAACCACATTTTCAGACATTGGTTTAAAAGTTCTTTCACGACCTATATTTTTGAAAGATTGTTTCAAATACGATCTTACCGTTATTCCAAAACAGCAATGCCAATAATTACTCAACTGCAATCAAAGGACGAAGTTTTTTTAATCTATAATCTTATAAGCGACGTTTTATTTTATTTGAGATACATTGCCCAGTTATACGATTATATGTTTTTGTTACTGGTATTAAAACTAACTCAAAAATGATTTTATAACCAAATATTCATTTTGAATTCTTGTTTAAATACATTAAAATTCATGGCAAAGTTTTGAAGTTCTAGTACAACAACTTATACACATAACTGCGCAAGCTTTCGATCAATCTGAATAAAACTAATTGAGCAATTTGACACCTTTCCTCTCAACTAACGCATATGCGTTTCAAGGACGGTTGCCCCAGCATCAAGCCCAAATACAATCGAGCCGTAGCTCGTAGTCGAGTCATTACATGCGCCGGAGGAAGTCGTAAAAGTTACTCACGAAAGAAATGTTTGTCCCGTCGTGACAATATGGGGAAGATTAACCACATCACGTTGCAACGGTGCAGAGAACTCCCCGGGAATAGTCGTGACGTCATCACGCTTTTGTATTCTCCGAACTTTTCTTAGTACAGCAAAGTGTTTTTGAAGTTCCCCCTGATTAACTATATTTACACTATACACAGTGACCTCAGAGGCTTTTGTTTAGTCGTGCTACATCATTGGCGGTTTCACTTTACAGTCTTACAAATTGATTTAAGATTATGCAAGATTGTGCAAGATTATCATACTGTAATAAAAAGTGTCTGGCCAAATATTTTCCTACTTTACACCGCTACTAGTCTCTCACTCTCACATCTCTCACTAAATTGACAGTAGTACCTATATAAAATGAATGTGGACCCTTTGGTAATAGACTGATGACTATCCAGTTGGTTTTCTGAAGTTTTTTGCTTCACTGGGTCGTTTGAAACTGGTGTCATGCGTTCGAAAGCAGTGATTAGTGAGGATCAACATTGAGAGATCGCAGAAACGTCTCAAGCACACACATGTTTGGTATTTAGATGTCAACATTGATACTCGCAAGTGCCATAGTAGAGGTTTTTTTCTATCATTCTGCATCATTTATAGGATGATGATTGTGGCGACGTTCATGATGACCGTGAGCTTGACCGAACACATGCCGCTGACGTTCAGCTTCAGCAATTTAGTCGAAGGTTCTTGTTGTTTTGCGCTAATATGGGCAGTGCTGCTGTCTCCTTGATGTTCGCTCCTACCGAACATCCTTGGTATCAGATTTAATGGTGTATGAGGAGTATGAGTTGTGCATTTAACTTGGTATGAGGAGGTCTGAGAATCAGCTCACCAAGCTCCCTGACTTGATCTGACTTGACTTGACTGACTGACTTTGTTTTGTGATAAGTAGATTTGTAACAAAAACTATCGAACTCGTATCGCAGTAGTCACAAGTGCGGTAAATTTTATTAGTGTCTTGGATTTAAGTGCAAGCTGATGTGAGATTTCTGCATTACAAGGATTTGGTTGTTTATTATAAAAATATAAATAGCACTCCGTAAAACTATGTGTATAAGCATTTGGTCATGTAGATGTAGATTACAAATAGTGATTCCCTTCAAACTATAGTCAATTTATTCGACTCCAGTCGTTACGGTCGCGGTGTCTAGTTGCTCTTTGATAAAGATCGAAAACAAAAATCGTGTTTCTCCAACAATTATTGTATTAATTTTTAATGTTTTTCCTAAATATTTCATGTGTTTGATCATTGAATTTTGCTCCGTCATTAGGTGTGCACAAGCGCAAGAATAAATCCTAAAATGCATTTAAGTTTTAGCCTTGATTGACCTATGCCGTGCTTTAGCTTCCCTTAAGGCTAACCATCACACCACTACAAAAATACAAAAACTCTCTACAAGAACTTATGTCAAGTCTCAGTCGGAACTAATAGAAATCACAATATACGCCTAAACACTGGGATGCAAATGATTAATCTGACTTTCATACGAATAATATACAACTGTCTGGCCGACACGTAACCAACAGGGAAAATGAACCATAGAAATAACTGTTACCTTTACAACAATCGCAAACGATCTCGCACTTCGTAAGACGCTCAAAATCTAGGAAGCCACGAGAAACGAGGCAAATAGATTAGGCTGCCATAATTTCACCAGAAAAAATCGCGCGTTTGAAGACAGTTAGCCTAACTTAGTTAGCCTAACTTAGATGTCATGACATAGTAGCCTGAAATTACCTTCCAATCTAAATTTAACTCCAGTAAAACGTGAAATAGCTAAAATTAACTTCTTGCGTATCCATTCTCTTAACCTAAACATCCATCTTTAAAAACAGGCTGCTGACAATCATACGGTGAAATAGTCACGCTCAATAATTTATTAGGTTAGCCAGACAGCATTAAAGCATAAACCCGTAAAATAATGAGAAAACTGACTTTGCCTGCGGCAAAATCCGCGTCATCGTATGCAGCGTTGCACAAACTAATAACAAAAAGGTTAATCAAAGCTTTCAGCAAGTAATATTGATACAATATAGGGATCTTACATTTTCTTGTATTTGTGTTTTTATTTTTAATTTCTGCTGGAATGTATTATATACTTTGTATTATATACTTTATATACTTTGTATTATATAAAAATAGCTCTTTCAGTAAAACGCAGGGTTCTAACTTCAGCACATTTGAAAAATCGAACGATAAAACTGGCGTGTTGTGTGATTATCTTGTTTTTATTTTGCTGGATTCCAAAACAAATTTTGCTTCTTTACGTTGCTGTGGCACACTGGTCTAATCTTGCATTGTTTCGGATTTTTTTTTATTTACTTTTACCCGTACGATTTTTGCGCGTCTTGGCTTCATAACTGCATCAACCCAATGATTTACGCTTTTACAAACCTTGAGTTCCGTACCAGCGCAAATCAATTGGCTTGATGCACACAAAATAGAATAAAAAGCAGCACAAAAACACAAATAAATCCAATGGTGTAGAAAACGTTAGGTTGTCTCCAGTTGAACATAAAATTATTTTATCAAAGATATAAACTACGACTGGATGCCAATAAAAAGCGTTTCGTTTGTGCGATTTAGCGCTGTTGTCATTTTACTGGAGTAAAATAGAGAAGTAAAGCTTTTTATCTGTGTAACATTTAATGTTGTTGTAGTTGCTGCTGTTTTTAATGAAAGCCATGGATTTAATCAAACGCAAGTTGTCACTTGACAAAACGAAAGTAAGAGATGTTGTAAGTTTGACAAAAAATCTCTGATTAAATCAAAGTGTCAGTGTTTTGTTTGTCATGAAATGGGTAAGAAACTCGTAACGATCTAGGTTAGGTTAGCGAAAATGAAACCCTTGCCATCTCTCTGGCGTTATTTATGAGGAAGATGTTAGATGCTACGCCAGTGGGTTGAAGCGACCGTGGCTCCATGCCAGGCAAAAGGCGTTTAAGAGTGCAATATCTGAAAAGCTTCGGTGAGGTCTTTTGTGCCTTTAATTCACATCGTTTGAGCAAAGAACAAACAACATCCTATTGTATTTCTGATTAACTTCGACTGACTGCAAAATGATGATAATATAGATTAGGCGTAAGATTTAGTTTTGTTTTTGTAAAAGATTAATGAACTTGTAAAACTCAGCAATCGAGCGCATAAAATATTTTGCAACAAAAAATTACAAATTCCTGCAAAAGGAGTAGCCTACAAAAAATATATAATAAATTCGGTTCTTGTTTTAAACGTTATCGAAGACAAACTTGTTTATCAGTAGGTTTTTTTGTATGCGGATTTAGATTAAGTAGACGAAAACCCGATTGAAGCCAATGTTCACATCCACCTATTGGCATACCTTGAATTACTTTGCCAAAATGCAGCCGTTTGCACTCAAGTCTCAGGGAACGTCGAACTGACAACGCCTCGGACGTCGGCCAGCGGCGACAACTAGACAGTTACCGTAACGATAGGAGTCAAATAAATAAGACTTATCTGAATTGTAAGGGAAATCTCTATTTACAATAACAAGTTATTTTCACCGAAATTGCTTACAAAAATTTACTACGATAAATTCTTAATGATTTACTTTCATTCTGTTAATAATTTTAATTGTAGTCCAATTTTATAGCCTGCTTGTCGTTGTGGCCCATCAAATTTATTCATATGCGGCGACTTATGTCGAAGGTAACTTAAAATACTGTAGCCAAATGGAAACGTTGGTAATTATTGACTTACTTGAGCTATTTGGAATGTAAATTACTATAATTGTATTCCAAGCTATCCCGTTAATGTTATAATTTGTAATTATAGAAGTAATTTATTTATGCAAGTATGCCACGTTACTGTTTCAGCAACTATTTCAGACACTGAAAAGATTTTTTGCAAACAGAAACGATATTTGTTACTTTCTACATGACCTATCCTAGTTTTACAGACTAGACTTATGTCTTTTATATCGACTTTTAAAAGTATATTTGTGGAAAATGACTTCAGTTTTCCTTTGAGCGAAACGAGCACGTGGCGTCAGTTAATGTAAATTCCACGATACGCTTACCAGTGAGCTCATTTTGCTTTTAAAACGAATCGAACATTTAAACAAGGACTTATTGCCAATGTTTTTTCAAAAAATTTTACTATGCTGCTTTTTTTGCAAAAAAAAAACATTAAGTAGCACGAAAATTTTAATGAAAAGTTTATGATACTTTTTTGTTCAGCAGTAACAATTTTTGTGCGCCTGAACTTGAACACAGTAATTTTGTGCGCTAAAGTAAGCCTTATAGTGCTTGCTTGCTGGCAGTTGGCTAACTTGGCTTGAAGAGTATACCGAAATAGTTTGCGACACGAAAAGGTTTGTTTATATCCCATCCATTTACCATTTACAGTAATCTAGTAATAGCTAGGCCTGTGAAATACGAATTTCTTGCCGAGCATTTAAATATGAGTGAAGATTTGCTGACTGTCCCTGAAGGATGGAAACAAGAACCGTTCACCAAGGAAGACAACAAATATGGAATGATGGAAGAAAGTTCCTTTGCGACTTTATTTCCCAAGTACAGGGAGAAATACCTGCAAGAGTGTTGGCCTCTTGTGAAAAACTTTATCAAAGATTACGTGAGTTGTTATTTTAATCTAGGCGAGTTTCAAGTTCCGCTGAAAATTTTGTCAATTCATCATGTAAATCTGTATACACGGAGATACGTCTATCTACTTATAAATGTCAATTTATTTTATTAAGATACGCTTATTTCTCTAATTAGAATGTTGAAGCAATATTGGATTTGATCGAAGGTTCAATGACTGTGAAAACAACACGAAAAACCTGGGATCCATATGCTATTATTAATGCTCGTGATATGATTAAAATGCTTGCCAGAAGTGTGCCATATGAACAAGTATACGCCTGCCGTTTACCATAGTTAAAAGTGTGGGACAGCAGCCCGACTAGAAAGTATGGTCGTTTTTGATAAAAAGTCGTGCGTGCAAACACACAAATTTTGGCTTGGCAGCGTGCAATAAAGTTTCAATTGTTTAATATAACTTAGCGTCAAACACACTAACATGCCTGCATTATAAATTTGTGTGAAGATGAAAAAGTTTGGTGTGCATGTTTATGCACACTTTCATTTAACACTTCTTCAGCGTTAACACTTTCCACTCTGGAACACCAAGACAGGCATGAACAAGGCATATACAGTAGCAATGTGCACTCCAATCTATTTCGCGATTACACCGATTTATAATAATTAAAAAAGGCAAATGTGGTTGCCACAGTTCAATTTATAATAAATAAATCAAGAAATGAGTCTTCATTACCCACCAAACTTCGTGTCTCTGCATGCACGATTCCTTGTTTAAAATTGTCAAAGTTTTCAGTCTGGCCTGTTCGTTGTAAACTAACGTTGTTACAATTCATTTATTTTGCATTTAATAATGGTGTGAAAATTTTATTCACTTAATTCTGCAGGTTAGAGCCAAAGTAGGCTATTACATTTTTCACTGTTAGTTTGTGGGTTGCTTAGATTTAATTGCAACAGCTTCTGTTTAGGCAATTCGTGTGTTTGATGACAACACTTATTGTGAAATCATGAAAATTGGAAGTATTGTTCGTAATCGAGAAAGATTTGTCAAACGGCGCCAGCGTTTAATAGGTCCAAATGGTGCTACTTTAAAAGCACTGGAACTATTAACCGGATGTTATATACTAGTACAAGGAAATACAGTAACAGCACTTGGAAAACATACTGGCTTAAAGGATGTATGCAGAATATGTATTTATATCTACAAATATATAAGTGTTAAATATACAAGTTTTGTATTCATAAATAGAAAAGTACATGGTATGTGTTTGTGAAGGTTCGTAGGGTTGTAATGGACACAATGAAGAATGTTCATCCAGTTTATAATATAAAATCATTGATGATCAAACGTGAACTAGCCAAAGACCCGAAGCTGAAAGATGAATCGTGGGACCGGTAGTTAGTTTTGATTGACCTTTTATCTTTATTGTTGGAAAGTTTTAGACAATGTTTTTCGTTAGGTTTTTACCAAAGTTCAAACGGAAAAATGTGAAGAAAAAGAAAGTTGTTAGAAAAGAGAAAAAAGACTATACGCCATTTCCACCACCTCAGCCCGAGTCAAAGGTAGGCTGCTGGTCTGGCTTGTCTTAGTAGAAATATACAAAATGAGCTCTTGTTTCATAGGTTGACAAAGAAATCGCAAGTGGCGAATATTTCTTGAAAGAAGAAGAGCGTAAAAGGAAAAAGTTTGAAGAGCGTAAAGCAAAACAGGTAATGGCAAGATTGTTTATCAAAACAATTTATAGAGCCTCCAACACATGGGTAATTTTCCGCAACAGTAAATACCATCTTTGTTTAAGGCTGAAAGTGAAGTTATAAGGAAAGAAAAACGAATAAAATCTCTAATTCCACCGGAGGAAAAACCACAGCAAAAAAGTACTTCCCGCAAAACCTCATCCTCTATGGACGTCAATATCAATTCGTTAAAAAGAAAAGTTAAGAAGACAAAGGTTGGGGTGGTTTGAAACATTTAATAACATTACACAGCTATTTAACCTATGATGTTTTAACATGAACTTTTTCTTTTAGAAATTGAAACTTTCAACAAGCGCGTCTGAGAAATCTCCAAAAACCTGATGCGTCTTCCAACTGCCTTCCGATAAAACATTTTTGATTGTTGCTCTTTCTGTTCTTGTTTTAAAAAAAACTCGCAGAAAACATGACCATCCAGTTTTTGGTTGAAGTGGTTATACCATTGTGCGTAAACCTTATAGCTGAAAAGAGGAGCCAGTTTCAAAATAGGTGAAAGTCAAAAATCATCAAAAATGCTAAATATAATTACTGCAAACTACATTTTACACACTGATGGAAGTACAGTACAACAGTATTGCCCAAGTCTCTTTATCTAACTACCTGTTGAGCCAAATAATTATGCGCAAACTTGTCATCTTATTAATTATTGAATGAAAAGATTAAATTGTTTTTCGTTTACTCAATTCAACTTGATGTTGCAACCGTTTAACTGTCCTTACAGCTTTTCGCAAAATATAGAATCCAAATGTGCTTGCAAATTCAAAGCAGCACATCCTAACACAACTAAAAGGTTTTTTTGAAGCGTGCGATTCATTGCAATCAAAGTATTGATCACTTATTCATCACTTCTGTACTAATTTACTGACAAGTTGTAAATACGGAAGAAAGAACAGTAATATACTCATGAAACCATAGAATTTATTTTTAACCATTAGAAAATGTAACATAGTTATAATTAAGTTGTCAAGCGTGGTACCCCATGAACTGGTTCTTTCATTTCAGGACCAGTCTGAAAAAGGAAATTGAACTCAATAAAAAAAATAAAACTGAAAATCACAAAGCTAATGAAGGTTTACTGTGAATTACCTTGGGTATTTCCTCGCCAGATCTACCGACAAAATCTTCATGGAGACTAGCAAAGTACTCAAACGCTTTGTCCTCGAAAACCATAGGTTCTACACCAAGTTCATGCAATCCCGGTGCTCCTGTTGTTCGATCAGTGAGATGGAGCTATTGGAAAGACAAAACATAGTAAGCGGATAGTTAATAGCATAAGCGACGGTACAAGGTCTAATATTTCTGACCTGCTTGTAATAGTCAAAGTTGACCCAGTTATCTCGAAGTAATAAATCCAGAAACCGTGGAAGAAATGGTGTAGGCTTAAATAGTCTTCGGAAGTAGATTTCAAGAAATTTGTGGAATATCTACGGATGTGAGCGGTTTTTTAAAAGTCTTCAATGTACATTTTATCACTAAAATTATCGGCAGAGTTGCCTTTCTGCATTTTCACGTTCAGATCAAGTGTAGTTAAGAATCACAACAGATCAGCATTTCAGAGCGATTTAAGAATATTTTTTTGCAACATTTAGCCATAGTAAAAGATAGGCTAAATTGACAACTTTCATTTAAACATTAGGTCTCACAAAAAAGAAAATTGGCATCAATGTGCATTCATATCCTTAATCGCCCTGAAATCTTCTGTATCAATAAATTTTTGTGATCATCATTACATGGTAAATTGAAGCAGCAAGTTTGCAGAACCAGTTCAAACTTTATACACACAACAAACACCTAAGTCAAGATAAATTTATTATTCATATGTTTTGGTAGTTGTAGACACCACAATCGTTACCACTTTAATGGGCAGACAACTATACAGTGAGTGAGTAGAAGGTATATAAGCATGGCAGTTGAAGAAAATATAACATCAAAAAACATCCAGTAGCTTTCTCTGCTGTCTATTTCTTTTTAACACTTAACACCATTTTATCTAGCGTTTGCCAGTTCTATGTACAATTAAAACTTTTTAACGGCTACCCCAATACAACAGCCACTGAAAAACAGTCCGAAATATTTTGTGCTGAGGTTCTACTGTAGTAAATTTTTTTTCTTCAACTGCTGTACTTATAAACCATACGTGTCAAACTCCCGGCCCGCGGGCCACATCCGGCCCGCTTTACAATAAAACTTGGCCCGCAATGCTATTTTATACATTGAACTATTTCCGGCCCACGAGATCATTGTACAGTATAACTTACTTTTTTCAAGCAAGAAACAAGATTATAACAAATCGCACAATACAGCAGCACAGCAGTTGCCCCATCATACGATAGAATAAATCGATTTATTCTAACGTTTGTAATCTGGGCTGCTTTTTTCTTTATTGTTTGTTATTTCTTTAATGATTTTGCAAGGAGATGAATGAAACATAATGATGTAACATGTATGTAAGAGAAGAATAATCAAAAATAGGCCAGTCAAAAATCTTCAGAAACATCAAAAATTTGGTCTTTTTCGCTGCCTGTACCAATTCATGTACTCGTGTCACGAAACGATCAATAAAGTTTTATCCTTACGGCCCGCGGCGTTAAATAACTTTTGAGTTTTGGCCCCTGGTGCGATTGAGTTTGACACCCCTGTTATAAACCATGCTATAAAGCTGTTTCTCCATTATATTGACAACAATGATTGCAGTAAAGACCAAAACGTCTGAATAATAAGTATCTTTTCTACTGTCTGGGCTATAGTGTTAACTCTGCGTTTGAGAGGAAAATCTTGACGAACCTGCTGATGCCATTTAGCCTTGCTTCGATCGAGCGGGCCAATGGTGTTGTATGGGTGGCATTCCTCCCTTGCAGCACTGAAGATGTACTCGCACATGTCATGTAGAGTAAATCGATCAGGTCTAGAAAAGAAAGATGCATACTCTTGATATGCTGCGGTCAGTTTTTGATGCAGTTATGCACCGCACATTCCTTTCCTGTGGTCTTTCTTCAAATACTTTGTTCAAGAGCATGAATGTAGGATACTGCAGTAACAAACATACCCAACAAATTCAAAAGTGTGCCCCATGGCATCTGGATGTCTCGTCACACGCGCAATGCCTTCAGCTGCATCACTAACACTGACTGGCTGCACGACGGTCGAATGCCCACCATCATACAACACTGGATATGCTCCAACGTATGAGAACCTTGAAAATCCTATTAAGATGAAAGGTTTAAAATGTTGGTAACACATTTACATTGACAGTTAGGAAATGCAGTTCAAGAAGTCGCTGGCGATGACGCAAAACACTTCACATCAAACTTACTCGGATCAACGAAAAAGTGAGTGTAGTGGTCATTAAAACCATGCATATTAGCTGACCGAACAATCGTGGAAGCAGGATAGATTTCACAAATGGCTCTTTCTGCTTCATACTGGCAAAACAAGGTTTGCACAAGTTGATACTGCATCAACAACTTGTTACTTGCGGTAACACAGCTAGAAACTTTGCCGAAATTCAAGCTGGGTAAAATTTCAACATTGCGACTATACAAGTAATTTCAATTGATCAAAAGTTTGACAAAACCGAGAATAGATTTAGCATACATTCTGTTGAAGAATATTTGAAACATTTCTTCCTTCTTCCTGGTGACAATTCAAGTTGGTAAGATGGATGAATCTTGTCCCATCCCCCTTCTCAGCAACGAGCTGAGCTAAACGTTTCGGCCACTCCACATTTACTTCGTCCATGTTGTAATGGCTGCAAAATATACAGTATATATATGTAATTGTTTGATAGCTGCAACAATACTGAATAAATTGATCATTTATTAAAACATATGACATAAGTTTTTTCTTCGGAGTATATTGACATGACTTGGCTTCTTCAAATGTTAAAAAAAAAATTTAATTAACCACTTACTTAACAGGAATCCTGCTGCCAATCAAGTTAATAACACAGTTTGAATGCTCAATAAGATCACGAATGGTGTCATCATCTTGTTTAATTGAAAAGCCTTCCTGAAATAGAAGAACTCACATGTTAGAAATTTACGCTCTATCAGACCACGCAAAAATTTTGTTTTGAAATTGCAAATCACCCGCAAGAGACATTGCCCAAGGTCACCCATCATCTTCAACCTTTGACCCCTCTCACCAGTTCCTCGGAATGGGAGCATTACATTTGACCCCATAGCAGCTTTATGCACAAAATAATTGATTTAAAAAACAAACAACACCAAATAAAAACATTAAACTAACACCAGGCTAAATGCTTACCAAGATGGTTGACAACTACATGACCAACAAAACCAGTGCAACCAAAGACGGTTGCAACAACCCCACTAAATGATGAACGTCCGCCGTGACCTTTGGGAATGTATGATTCATGCAGGTGTCTCTCTTGTCTTTGGGAAACAGCTACAACAACCTGTGCAGTGCATCGTTTCGAAAACTCTGAATGACACAATTTACCAATAATTTATGAAAAATATATTTTTAAGTTAGAAAAACAGCGTTTTTAAATTGCACAGCAATAGGAATTTAGTGACCGGCAACTTAACAATATAAACTTTATAGGGCAAAACAACCAATTTTCTGGTCAGCGAACAAACGAACAATTGAAACTACTGGTATTTTGTAGGGATGTGCCGCGAGGAAGATTATTCGGAATATGCGAACCCGAATATCATGAAGGTCGACACGAACGAATCCCGAATCTATTCGTATTAGAACCAAACAATAAAATTTCATCCAAAAGCTGTCAAGTCTTGCTTGTAAAATGATGTAATCGTTAAACAAATCGCTTTGTTTCGAAAAATAGTGTTTAAAAACGATTGAAAAAGCAAAATCGTCAGGAAAAACGACCTTCATTGTAAGTACTATATTGACTCTAGTTTAGCTTTGTCGGGAAACTAGTAATCATTTTTAACAAAAGTCAGTAAATTTATAAGTAATATTGTATTCGGGTTCGCCATTGTTGGTATTCCTGTTCGCCTGAATCTTCCATAAAGGCGATATTCGGCGAATCTATTCGGGTTCGGGTTCGGGTTCGTATCGGCCCATCCCTAGTATTTTGGCATATTTTTCTTACTTGATAGTCCAAACTGACGTTGCTTTAGCAAAGCTCTCATAGCGTTTGCTTCACTTCTTTTGAAATACTTTAAATGCGTAAAATGTTCAAGTAACGCATCACAATACCAAAAACACTACCAACGCAATTTTCAGGAGCAAATCACAACAAATCCAAATCCCCAGGCCTATTTCCCTTATATTCTGCCGGTTTCGTAGACTACCATACGCTACTGGAATAGGTTCATAGACTGTTTCTATTCCTTTCAGAATCTGAAAACTTGTCTTCAGAGTCTACTAAATTGTGGTTGCGTTAAGATTTTCTGTGAAAACGAGGATTTCAAAAGCAAATAATAATGGCACACAAAAATATTATTTGATTTATTAAAAATTTGAGAAGTAATTTTGATAAAATTTACTTACGCCATTACTTTTCTCAAATTCTTTGCAATAACCTTTTTGAAATTGTTAGATTGAATGAGATTTCGATTGCAAAAACAAAACAAATTTTGCCCTATAATGCTTTAAAGTTTAATAAAAAGGTTAATTTTGTTTGCCTGATTGAAGTTTATGCTTATATAGCGAAATCCCACAGCTCATTTTGTTTTATCACCGTAAACCTTAAAATGTAGTTCTCGAAAATAGAGGAAATTTGTCTACCATGTTTTCTTCGAATTAATCCACCAGATTACTGTATTTGTATAAAACTATGTGAATCCTTTTAAATTTAAACTTGATTTCATTGTCATGCAAACGTAAATTGGCTTTGTTATAATGCACTTAATGTGCGCATGTGTTCATCAAAATTCAAAAACATTCAGAAATGTATGCAATTGTGCATGAATCGTTGTGTTGATTTTAATACCGAAAATGTGTGGCTGATATCCGGCCTTTTTCTTCCTTCTCGTGGTAAAGAGGTTGTTTGCTATCGTTAATGAATTTGAAATAAATTCATAAACGTTTTCCACAATGGCCAGCATTAAGACACCATCAGTTCAGGTTTATGGACGCAAGGTAATTTATACTTCAATGAAACTTGCTATTTATTAGAAACAAATTGGTCAAGTAGAGAGCAAATGGACTATAGCGGTATCCAAGGTGGAAAGCGTGGCACATTATGACTAGATTGTCCAGTACTCAAATGCCAGACTGTATAGTATGGCAAGAGTACACCCGTGAGTTTTTCTGTAACGGCATTGCACACCAGGGCAAACTAATGTCTCCAAAAAAAGATGACGCTAACTTTTGCTTCAATTTAAACAGCAAAATTACTGATTAATACCAATATCTCTAAAAAAACGAGAAACAATTTTTCCCTAGTTTCTATCGTATAGGTCCGCACTTTGCTTGCACAAATGCTGAGCAGTCATAGATCGCGGTGCACACTGGAATTTGTTTCTGCACACACGAGATCTCGGCGGAAACTGCCATCTGGGTTCAAGTTAAATGTATCACGTGGTTGTGCACTTCTGCACTAGCACCGCCATTTTTCTGATAATAATAGCACCTTTAAAGATCCGGCTTTCGACAATTTTTTTCTATTAACGCCAATTTTGCTAGGGGCATTCCGTGCGATGTGCCCAAGGTCAGTGTGGTGTACATGACGAGTACACCAAAAACGTGCTATGCCACCTGTAATCTCTAAAAAAGGTCAGGCATTTCTTTCCTTTAGACAAGAGAATAATAGAAGAAAAAAGTGAAATTGTTATAGATCTAAAACAAAAATGTGATTGCATCATTTAACCTGGGGTGACATTGAGTGTACTTCGCTGATTGTAGGCTATATTGGAAAGTGTGGCACCAGCATGTCTGAAGTTAATGGATGTGCATGCGGAACCATTTTTTATCATCACATCGATTTATAATATATAAACAAGGAAAACTGATTGTAGACTGCATTGTATACGACAATAATTGACGGAAGAAAACGGTATGGTATGATATGTAAGGTCTAGCACATTGAAAGCTCAGCACTAATTCACAATAGGTCAACAGATAAACAATTTGAATGACAGTTGTTAACTCAATGGTTCATGTGACAGGGATTTCAAACGCTTCTTTGTTGAAACTGGGGTTATTGTGTTCAATTATAAGGCCTTGTTGATTTAACTCTCGTAATCATTTACGCACTTTTTCATTATTTGAAAATTGTTAATACTTTCGTTTCTGGATTTACAACCATTGGATTGGTTAATATGCATTATTTAACTTGTTTTTTTTTCATTCATCAGAAAACAGCTACAGCAGTTGCCCACTGCAAGCGTGGCAAGGGTTTAATTAAAGTGAATGGCAAACCAATTGAGATCTTGGAACCTGAAACTCTGCGATACAAAGTGAGTTGTTATGTTTAAATCTATAGTAATTTATATGAAATCGCATATTCTTCTGTATAGATTGAAGAGCCTGTTCTACTTTTGGGGAAACCCCGATTTGAAGGTGTTGACATCAGAATAAGAGTAAAGGGAGGCGGTAGAGTTGCTCAAGTGTATGGTAAGTAAAGACTGAGAATTTTTCCTCTACTCTGAGAACTTTTGCAATTGTATATGAAGAATTTAATTGGTAGATTCAAGCTTTCGCTGTAGGCTAAGGAAAATATTTTTTGGCGTGACCCAAATGTTTCAGATGCATAATAAGCATTATGGTCAACAAATAGGGAAACAGACATAAGCTAGGAGAATTACCACCAAGTTAGGTTGTCACTTCTAATCCAAGTTTGATAAATTTTTAGGTAGTGTTGTATGCAGTTTTACCAGTGCGAAATATTGCAGAAATAGCAACATACCATTTCATACTATTAATTATACTTACTTCCTGTGAAATCCTAGAGTTTTGCCGAACACTCTTTGCAATGAATTTTTCTTTCACCGTTTGTGTGGAAACGTTATATTTGGTTAAATTTTGCCTTTTTTGTTATCATAATAAAGTGATTTATTTCCGATAAGTTATACCTATCATTGTGGAGATTTTTATTATATATTGTGAAGGTGTTTTATTATTAAATTTGTGTTGCTGTAATATTTTGCTTAACTTTCAACAAAGCAGGTTTTTGGCTTACAATTACTTTGCAAATTGCTAAAATTTGTAATTTTTGCAGCTATTCGTCAAGCCCTTGCAAAATCTTTGGTTGCATATTACCAGAAATGTGAGTGCAGTTTGATTACATCCCTACAGTTTGGTGAAAATCATTTAAATAATGTTTTAAAGTTAGATACATTGCAAAGCCCAAGCGATTTTTTTTCATTATTCTTTTAGTTCTTCCTTGGAATTGCACCTGCGCTCGACTGTACTTCTGTGAAATTATCATATTTCATTTTAATAAGAAATCATAATCATTACTGTTGTTAATTAATGAATTTTGTTGTTTTAATAATAATAATTTCAGCTAAAACCATGTAAGAAGAATTATTACACATTAAATTACGGCTTGGTGCAATACCGTGGTTACCATCATTTAGTTTTACTATTATATATATTTTATCAAGTGTTATGATGTCGAAGAAATTATGTTGTTTAATGATTTTTATTTCAAGATGTCGACGAAGCTTCAAAGAAGGAGATCAAAGACACCTTGATCCAGTACGATCGATCTCTCCTTGTTTCTGATCCTCGTCGTAAGGAGGCCAAGAAGTTTGGCGGCCCTGGTGCAAGAGCACGCTACCAAAAATCCTACCGTTAAACTTGTATGCGCAATACAACATCGACAAAGCAGATCAGTGTCGATTTATACAAAAACGGCTTTAACAAGAAAAATAAGTAACTAAATAATACGTAATACACTTTGTAATCGATGGTTAACAAGTTTCATTTGTGAAAACGTTGTGAACAGCTCTGTTGGCTCCATCCACGTAGTGCTGTAGCCATGCCATCGCCTTTTATTAGATCAACTTCTTAAACCTTTTCAAACCGGATCTAGGAAAAAAACGGTTTATAAGCAAAAACAACCGTTTATTACATTAGAATTTTGTTGCTTACATTCCCTGGTCTTTCAAAATTTTTCGTTTATTTCTTATTTCGGCAATCTCGTCCATAGTGGTTAACACGTATCGCAATAACCTCCGGTCCTCCTCAAGCTGTCATGATTAAATTTATTTGTAAAACATAGTTTTATCAATTCGATTTGTTAATTTAGTTATAGATAGGCGTTGGAAATAACAACCTCAACAGACTTTCGTGCTTTCTTTGTCTTTTTGGCGCTTGAAGGCGATGATGGAAAGGTATACTCTTCGTTTTGATCCACCGTTTTTAGCTAGAAAATGCGCAGAGCAACACTCTATAGTTAGTCTAGGCTTAGTGGGAAAATATAGGCTACTGCCGCCATGTATTTGCGTTTACCTGTGATATCATTTTATGGCGACTTGGCACGATGCTGTCATCATAAGCAGATTCATCAAACAGCAGATTTGGATTTTTTCCTTGAAAACACTAGCAGCTTAGCATATTTCGCTAATGCAATTAAGTACGTGAGGAATCTAACCTGTACTGCACATATTGTGGTGGTTCTGAGATGTGACCATCTTTTGAATGAGAATGCTTTTTAACGCTGGGGTGTCAATTTTAGCTTTGTCTCCGAGCAAGTCGTCAACCGAAACACCCTGGGAGGTCATGGCTGGTGTTTCAGGCCCAGCATCGCTCTTTTGGTTTAAGTGTTTTGGTGTAAGCTGCTGTGCTGGAAGACAGGAATCTCGCAGTTGAGGGGTTATAAACTTAAAGCGCTTTTGTTGGCTTTGACTCATTTGGATGTAGGTTATACCAACTCAGACTGCAGTGACAACTTACGTCAAAGTAAATTATGAAGCATAGAACTCAATAACAAAGGCCCAGGTTAGTTATTTCAGATTTTATCAAAATGAAGACAAGTCCCTTTCCCAAAATGCAAGCCTTTTTCAATTCTAGGCTATGATTGAAATGCGTTTTTCTTTTCTATAGCCAAAGTTAGAAGAATACACAAACTGCATTACGAAGTATGACGCGTTTTGCTTCATATGTTTTATTATACCTTCAGGAACGTAACAGGCTACTAGTCTAGAACATGATTTACTGTTTTAATCTCAACGTTGCTTAAAATGCGAAATGTACCGGTATAACCGCTGCAGTAGCCAGAAATGTTTTTAATAATGTGGGTGGCTATGCTATTTGAAAATTGATCTCTCGCTTTGTAAATAACTCACTTAATGCCATGCCAGCTTGAAGGCCCTCAACCTTATAGATAAACTAGCACCTCAAAAAACTATGCTACGGTGACTACAGTTTATCTTCTGGGCTGGGGTATGTCGTCTGTTGATGACAACTAGCCATAGACATCGGAAATATTAACGTGTTTATATTTCCGATGCAACTAGCAGCTTACTCTATGACGTAATTCACACAAACATCATGTAAAGAGTCACAAACGATAAAACTTTGCTTTGGTGAAACGCAATCAATTTGTCAGGTTTGTTTGTAACACAGCCGCTTTTGTTTCAAAGTATTCAATGCAATAAGTAGCTCAATTTATTCACATTCCGTGTAACTAATTAGCAGAATATTTTATTTCGACATATCACAAATGCACTTATTGAAAGATATTTCACAAAGAATATTACTATGGCACGGACATATTAGCTGCGCAGTCTGTAGTATTGCGGACCTTCGCATGCGTTTATGTTACCTACATATAAACGGAAAAGCATTAACACAAAAAGTACTAAGTGAGCTATAACGAGACAAAATCGGGACGGTGTTTTGGCAAAACTGGTAATTCTAAATTGAGGCAACACAAAGAAAGCAAACCAATTTTAAAGCAGATCCATCGCCTCTCATAAACCCTTTCGAAAATATGCCTGATAAAAATATAGCACGAGGCTAGATACAAAATAGACAATAAATCTCAAAAGATTTGCTGAGAATCTCAAAAGTCTGATGACTCGTCTGAATCGCTTGTTTCTGACCGGCTATCGCTAGAATCAGAACTTGTAGCTATTCTTCGTAAAATAGTTGGCATTGAAACGCTCCTCTGTTTCGTCCCTTGCGCTTTCATTACAGTGCGTGTGTATTGTATGGTTGGTGCATGTGTTTTGGACAAGGCGTATATGTTCTTCAACTGCCGCCCAGGTGAATTCAGTGCGGGACCTTCACCTGCGCAAGCACCAGTATTTGAGTTTTGCGGTTTGGAGGTATTCTTTAGAAAATTGTAATAAGAAAGATTGGATGGAATACTGGCGGAGGGTTCCCCGGACCCTAGAGGAAAATATACTGTGTAAGCAGCCGCCTTTGAATATCAACTAATTATCCATGATATTCATGAAGGGTTTGGTCATATAAGCGGGCAAAATTGAGTATATTCTTCTAGTATACTCACCATATTCTTCAGACTTTCTTTGGCCTTTGTACTTCGGCAGTGGAGTGGATCGTATTGTGTGAAAATATCGTTTAATATTTTTATCTATTTTGGGAGGAGTTGGCTTCACAGTGCCCTCTTTTTGCTCCGATGCTACAGAGGATGCGCTTGATATCCCACTGTCGGTTTGCGTTTCAGACAAGTTCTCCTTTTGATCATTCTTTACGGTTACAACACACATTTAATGAATAAAAGTGAAATCTTGTGGATCTATACAGTAGTTTATTTTTTCTCAATTTCAAACATTCAGAGAGTTAATAATAAATAAATCAAAATATAAAATAGTTCACCTCCGTTTTGCTCTCATGTTCTTCCATTACTTCTTCCAGAAATTTCTTCCAGCCAAGTACTGTTGAAAAGCGTTCAATGATCTCAGTAAGGTCGCCAGTGACCGCGATGTCCGTTGGACGACCTCTTTTTTTAAATGGGCCAACTTTTTCCCGATTTAGCAGCAGACGCGGCACGTTGAAACGAATTGAATCGACCAAACTTGCAAACGGTTCCACCTAAACAATTACCACAGTAATACAGTGTTCGTTATATAACATTCATAACATAGTGAGTAATTGTCATCACCCATTCCCTATTAATATTCTTATTACCAGTTCGGTAAATAACATCAGGCTTTAGTTTTAAGTTAACTTTGGGCTCAGATACATGTACTAATTTGGACACTTAAACACAAAACTGTAAAACTCAAAAAAAGGTGGAAGTAAAAGGCAATGCCTATCTCTAGACTTCCATGACATATCAAATATTCAGATTCATTTTTACAATTACTGACCTCCAGTGAAGTACCCATCACCATCAAAAGATCACAAACAGGAAAGTCTTTGAGGTAATAATAAAATCTCTTTGGCAAATCTTCTCCAAAAAATACGATATCTGGTTTCACAACACCCCAACACATTGATTGACAGCGGGGGACAGCGCCTTTGAAGATTTTTTGCTGCATGTGTAAGATAGTGATTATCAGTGTTTCTTTGGCTTATCATTGTAAATTACGCACATGTTAAAAGGCATTTAAAAATTGTCAAACAATAATTAATTAAAATAGGTCGAGTGGAAAAACATTCCACCTATGTCAAACTGTTTCTAAAAACGAATACTAGATAGTGTCTAAAATATGAAAGTGTATTTGTGATAGTTCTGTGTGGAATTTCACCAAAAGCCAAGACACCCAATTTTTACCTTTATTGCATCTCCATCATATTTTTTCCCACATTTTTGGCAAGTGGCCGTCATAAATGTCCCATGAGCTTCCACAATCTTTGCTGGAGGAATTCCAGCCACTAACCAAACAATTTTTAAAGAATCAAGTAAATGGCAATCAACAAGGATATCACAACAAGAACAACATTCATGTTTGGTTAAATACTTAACAGTGTATATAATCAATAAAGTATAACACAACTAAAAAGCATTACCAACAACAGTCTGTACGAAACAAAGTGACAACCCTTTGCCTTAATTTCAGAGCAACATTTCACAAATTTATCAAAGTAGAAAGTTCAGCTGGTGTCTTACGTCGTTCTAAGCCGTCAATATTCTGGCTGTAGACCCTGAGGAGGATTCCTTTTTCATGCAAACAACGAAGAAAATAATGAGCTAAGTTGGGTCTGTACTTCCCACTGGGATATAACTCTTTGGCCAATTCAAAAAAAGGTTTTGGCTTTTCTTTAAAATAATCCAAATCGAATATGGCTGTTGGATAAGGGACGTTGTATCGCTGCAGGTTATCATATAATCCGGTACCAGGAGTTCTAAAGAATCAAACAGAAAATTTGTGAATTATCTTGATTTGAGAAACAGAATAAACAACCAATGGAGTTTGGACAAGTTAACGTTACGCCAGACTCGTAACTGTTAAGGATCAATGTTTAACATTTAAAGCCAGGGCATCGATTAAATGGATATATTTATAGCACAGATGTATATGGCTTGCATCAAATAACGAATTAATGAATGACTTTCATGCGATATTTAAAAAATTAGATACGATACCGTTCCTATATATAAATTCACCTATATTAAGGGTCAACACAACACAAAACATTTAATAAGAAACACAATGGAACACACTCATCACTATAAAATTACTGAGTCCATATAATGTTACTTGCCAGCAGTGATATCAATGTTTGTTACTGAACCATAGACCTTATACATGGATACTCTATACTCATATTACGTTACAGTCTGGATAAATTGTCTGCCTACACAAAGGCTATCAACAGTTTGAAAACATTGCCATGAAAATAATCAAAAAACCTCGGAAGTTATTTGCAAATTAGAGTCACATTTCTACTGCATACCTTGTAGTATAAACATATGTTTAGCATGCATGAAATGCTTCAAATGAAGTTAACACCAAAACCAATTATTTAACCGATTTACAGTAGCACTTATCATACACTAACCGGAAATCAGGGATGCCGCTAGCTGTACTTATGCCTGCTCCAACCATAACAACAATATTTTTTGCTCGTCTCGCAACTATAAATCTACCAACATCTTCCAGTGTTTCCAACTTCACTCTAGATGTCCTACTGCTGCCTGCACTTTGCGAAGAAAAGAATCTCGCATTTGGCGATCTGTAAAAAAAGTGACTTTTTAAGTTTACAGATTCCTTACAAATGAAGTGCAAGATACAAAAAAAATTATTTTACATTAACTGCATACTTCTTGGTTGGTAACCTGTTGTTGGAGTTAATGTCTAACTTTGAGAGTGATTTTGTGATCACCGCGGTTGCATCGTTGGTAGTTTTTGGTTTCTTTTTAGACCTTTTTGGTTTGTTTGAAATCCCAACATTAATTGCTCTAGCTGGGTGTGTGATAGTTGAGTCCTTCTGACAGAAAATGACAACAAATACTACAAAGTCGAAATCAAGGTAAAATTTAACCACTTTTATCTAATTTATACCTTTGCAAGTCTAGCAGATGTGGAATCAGCATTTCCACTAAGATTTACAACAACCGATTTACTTCTTGGAACTTTATCCTTTAAATTGCCAGCTTTCACCCTACGTTTTTCTGGAATTAAATCTAAGTTTTACTGATTCATTTCACAACAAAGAAAATAGAATAAGGAATTCTTAAATTTGTGAACATGCCTTTTTATATTATAAACATTTTCATTCATTTTCATTTCATTTTCATTCTTTCATTTACCTCCACGTTTTTTCGGCTTTGGCATGGCATTTAAAATTACTCCATCTTTGAAGAGATGGGAAGTTGTTTGCAGACCAACGTTTGTCAATGCAGTGTTGGTAGTTCCAAACAATAATATATTGCACTTTAAACTGGAAAGCTGTGTATGCACAGGTTGAGTCAGTCTATTTAGTAGTTTTTCGAGCATGTATCTCATGGATTAATAACAATTAGTCTGCAAAACCCTAATCACTTATATAGGTTTAAATTTATAATATGCTATAACTTATAGGAAGTGACTAAGTACTGAAGTAAGTCATGGAACTGAATGTACATTTCAACACACTCGTCTTTCATCCCCTAATTTTTAACAGTAATAATATCCAAAGGTACTGCAAAGGGTCAGAAATAATTTAATAAAAATCTTGTTTGCCATCAGTGAAAATAAAGAAATGGTGAATGAAAGGAAAGAAGAAAGGTGGAAATGGAAGGTTGGTTGAGAAGATAAGAAATCTTGCATTAAAACCACTATTGAAAAAGCGTACCAAATTCACTGGTAAACTTCATTAGGCTATAGGTCTAGCCTAATCTTGCAGTCTACATTTTAAAACACTGTTGGAAATTTTTCCAAAAATCTACGAAATATAGCGTACTGGTAGATGCTAGCCTATAGAAATAGGTTCTCAAAGTAGGCTACTGGTATATAAATATTTTTAAGTTAACGGTGTTTTTACGTAACGTCTTCTATTGGTATGCAAATCTTTCTCCTCGAACTGAGAAAAGTATTTACCCGACTTAAACCCGGCGATAATTCGTCATCGCTCAAGCCCAAGTTGCCGAGCTATAGCATTTGTGCAAGGGATTATCACACATTTTTTATGGATCTAGTGCAGAAGTGCACAATCGCGTGATGCCTTAACTAGACCTCTGTTAACCAAATTGTGACATCATTCGATTGTGCATTTCTGCACTAGACCCTTTTTTATATGATATTGCCTGAATATAGAACAATCGAATTTGAATTTACGTTTTGAAATCCATGTCCATTGAACAGGTGCAAGTGTCGTTAATGCCTTACCCAAGGGCATTACAACTATTGTGGTAGCTAACATATATCATCTGCAGGACAAAGTTCACCGATTCCACTATAAGGCGATACTCGCCTTGGCCTTTAGTTCATTTTTGAACGTATAAGCAATAAGCCCGCTTGACTGTTGCTGGAGAAACAGAAAAAATGTTGGCATATATCGTAAACATAAACATCTAATAAAACATTTTAGCAATAGGAAACGATTTCAGTTTTACATGGACGTGCAACAGTTTTATGGTTTTTCAATTTAATAGTAAACGTTAGAAACATTTATTAGTTTATCGTCCGTTGTTGGACATATTTTTTTTGTATTTCTTCAACTGTTGTCGGTATTTTTACACTTCTCAGACGCCGCTCTGCTTTGTTGTAGTCAACAAGATCGTCTCTCTATCTGAGTCTCTGTCTTCTTTTGCTTCTTTTTCTTCCTCTGGGTATTCATTCTGTGATGAGTCCCGTCGACCATTCATCTGAGTATCTAGTTACATGTCTTGAACATGTTCATTACTTTTGATTTCATATTTCTGGGATGTCTTTTTTATGCACGCCACACTTGTAGACGCTTCCTTATCACGTCACGTAGTCTATACTAATCAAGCAAGGACATGTTATGAGAAGAGAGCGGAAGGTACCTATCCTTCATAAGTTAAAATTTTACTTTCGCACAGTTAATGGCGAAATAAAACAAAACAAGTTAATTTGTAATAAGAGAATGGACAAGTAACCTTAAATGCGTCTACGGATTTCTATTAAATATACTAAAAACAACTTTTGGAACATAGCTTAACAGCTTAATGGTAGGCCTATATAGTTTTGCTGTTTTCATAAGGTAAGAAATATAAATAGTAAGAAATACCGATATTTTTAGCCTGTTAAGTTCACAGTTATTTTTAGTTTACAAGGTGTATATCTTGCTATGGAGAAAATGACACATTACTTTGAACTTCATGCAGAGGGACCTGCATAAGCGGTAGGCCTAGTAGATAGATAAACTTTAGAAAAACAATTAAATTGTGTTACAGTCATATCACGTTGACATGCTGCATATTTTGTATACCATAGTGCATTAAATTGGTACATAACATTAGGATCATTTCATTATAATAGGAACGATACTTTCAACTTTTGGAACCACCCTATTGTTTTAATTGCTTAAATGATTCTATGCAATATTCTGAGATGAGAGGTGAAAATTTGACAAAATGCAGATTAGCGGTTTTGAAGTTATGGACAAAAATATTTTTGACCAGTAGGTGGTCTCAAATAAAGGAGCAACAAACAAACCGTAAAACCTCGAGATCCGCTCATTGCATTTGGATAATTGTTTGATTTACCTCGGAGGTTTATCCCTATGTTTTCAGGGGTGGGCTTTTATGCTTTTCAATTTCAACAATGTGAAATGTAAACAATTTTTTTAATTTCAAAAACAAAAGCTGATGCATTTCTTACTAAATGTAGCTTGTATAGTGTTTAAGAGATGAAACTGAGAATGTCATGTTGCCAAGATGTTATAAGTTGTTACTGAAAGCAAGCGATATCATATAGGTAAGAAGGTAGTGTGATATGTAGATGGAAGAAACGTGCAGTATTTGTTACATCATATATGAAGATGAACTAAAAAATACTGAAATGTGCAAATACAATAAAGAAGTTGTTTCATAACGACAAAATCAAATAACAAGACTCTTTGCTACAATAGAATATACTTAGAATTAAAAAAATTGACTATGGTAATTTGCAATGACTATTATGTAAAAAATTGTTAGTGTGACAATATACTGTTTGTGGCACAACTTTTGTCTCAAAAGTAAAGGCTGTAATTCATTTTCATATGGATGAGTAGAAAGCCTGCCCCCAAAATATGGGGTAGATCAAAAAATTATCCAAATACAATGAGCAGATCTTGAGATATTACAGTTTCTTTGTTGCTCCTTTCATTTGAATCTACCTAGTGGTCAAAAACTTTTTTCCTATAACTTGAAAACCGCTAATCAGATTTTCGTCAAATTTTACCATTCATCTTGAATATTGAATAGAATCATTTAAGCAAATTAAAACATAGGGTGGTTTGAACCAATGTTCACATTATTATGAAATAACCAATTTCCCATTCCAACAAACACTGCCATTGAGTTTTTCTGTTAACCGAACTGGGAACTTGGAAAACCGAACTTGGAAAAGACAAGCTCGTTAAATGAGCTTGTGCTGTGTGAATCATGTAAATTTCACACAGATGCAATTCCAAAGGAATGATTTTTAACAATTTAAATCTGTGCCTAAAATAATTGTTTCATTTGTTCTTTTTTAGGCCTAGCTTTTGTGTTGTAGTGTACAGGTACATAAACATAAGCTATACTGTCACACAAATTTTAGAGTTAGTTATTGATTTCAAACGTCTGAGCTGAACGTGTCAGTCGCTCGGAATTGAGGATGAGTTATCAGCTGTATCGCAACACAACACTGGGGAATAGTCTTCAAGAGTCACTTGATGAGTTGATCCAATCACAACAAATAACTCCACAACTTGCTTTGCATGTTTTGCTCGAATTCGACAAGGCAATTAACCATGGATTATCTTCAAGAGTGCGAAATAGGATAACTTTCAAAGGAGATTTGAATACATATCGATTCTGTGACAATGTCTGGACATTTGTTTTAAAAAATGCAGAATTTACAGATTCTCTTAACAAAGTCAAGGTCGATAAAGTAAAAATTGTGGCTTGTGATGGAAAAAATGCAGCTGCCAAAGATGACTAAATGTTAAAGAACTTTTGCAAATGTATAGAAGACCTTGTGACTTTCCACACATTGATTGACCAGGCCTACGATCTACTGTACGACTGTCACGTGACTTAACATTCTAAATTCTTTGAAAGCATTTTTGACACTATTCTGCTGTTTGTGATGTTGCCACTGTCTGATTGTGTTATACTTAATTTGTTTTAGTTGCCTGCAAGTTGTGGTTTACCATCAAATTACAATCTGTAATTGAATGCATTTAATTCGTCAGATGCCTTTATAGAAAGTTTGTTATGTTAGATCAGAAATCTCTTAGCGCCAGCATGCTAATTGTATGTCGATGGTAAATTATGTCACAAACGACTTCACATGACATAGTTTTTGGGTATGTGTATCTTTTTCATTTGTCTTTTCTTATTATTTCCTTAGACCAGTAATATTCTGGTGTAAAGCATTGGTGTTGTTTTTTGACTGAAGATTCCTTGTACCAAAACGCAAGCTTTTTAGACAAGATCAATTGATGTCTATGGTCTATGAATGTGAAGTGTATGAACTTGCCTTAAATTCTATCTTTTGATAAGTATGGTTACTTGTGGGTGTGGTCGACCATGCATTGTTCAGTTGATATTCTTTCCTTTTTGTAAAAGTTCTATGTTTTATCTATACAAATATCCACATTTTTGTAGATACGGTATTAGTGCGCTTTCTCTGTCAACATTGGCTACTGCTTGTACATTTTTATGTGCACTTTGGACTAGTTGTTTAAGAACCTGACCATGTCACCAATTTATCGTAAAAACTGCAGATCTCTTATTGCAATTATTGACCAATTTGCAATTTATTTTACGTGGTTCATAATTTTTTTACAGTTTGGCAATGCTGCCAGTCTTGCTATCAAAAAGAGCTGGAATGGCTGGTTTTTTAGGATTTGCTGCATCCTACATTTCTTCGTATTTTCATTTTTCTACCAAAAACGAGCAGCTTAGGCTTCAAGATGAAACTGAACCATTTATTCGCCATAAGACACTTCTTGAATCTGATTTTCAAGGAAAAGATCTTGTCATAGTCGGTGATGTTCACGGGTGCTACGATGAGTTAATGAAGTTATTTGAGGAAGTCAAAAAGAAAACTTTCAAATCTTTTGTCACTGTGTTTGTTGGAGATATGATCAACAAGGGACCAAAAAACCTGGAAGTTTTGAATTATATTATCAATACTCCACATATTCACTGTATTCGGGGAAATCATGAACAAAAAGTTGTATTGGATTATTTAAAATTTATGAAAAATAATGTCGAACCAAAGCCACCAATGCAATGGGTTAAAGAATTATCTGGAACACAAGCTAATTTTCTAAAAAATCTTCCATACACAATATCAATTCCATCCTTGAATTTGGTTGTGGTTCATGCCGGGCTTGAACCTGGCAAATCGCTACAACTTCACAATGCGAATGATATGGCCAATATGCGCAATCTTGTGTCAGTGAAAGACGAATTTCATGGTAAAGTTTTAAAACCGACAAGCATTCCTGGTGTAGGGACCCCCTGGGTAGAATTGTGGCCAGGGCCAGAGCACGTATATTTCGGGCATGACGCTGTTAAGAAGCTTCAGTTAAATGAAAACAGCACTGGACTTGATACTGGTTGTGTTTATGGTGGAAAACTGACTTGTGTACTATTACATTTAAATGATAAAAGCGAAAAGATCGTTGAGAAGGAATTGATTAGCGTTGAACCGGTAAACGTTTATGTACCAGTCGATTAACCAAGGTAGCAGTTAATGTTTTACTTTTAGAAACTTGTTAGGAATTTATGCAAGTATTTATAAGATGCGCTTCAAACGCTCGTAATAACTCACTTGGAAAATTAAGCTTAGTCCGCATGCTGCATTGTCTCGTTTTAAATGGAACAAAATATATTATTGTCCTATTGTTAAAACATATGTTTTTAAGTTTATTGAAGATAAAGCGCCATTTGTATCAAGTCAGCATTTTAAAGTACGTTTTTTTTGCAAGCGCTGTAAAAAGAGCATTTTCAGTCGCATCTGACAAGAAAACTTATTTTCTCCTTAGTTTTTGTAACCGTTAGGTCGCAGCAGAGGAATACCGAAATTACCATACTAGTATGTTGACAGATTGTTTTTACCGATTATTTCTTGGCAGGACAATATTATAGCGGAAAGAAATTGTTTTAGACATATTTTAAGTATATCTTCATAAGCAACAGTGTTGCCAAAATTTGGACCCTATAGCCGAAATTATAAATTTCATTTAATTCGAATATTGCCTCTTGTTCGCAATTATGTTGAAGGACGATCACAACAAACTGTTTAAAGTACAGCGAAGAATTACAATCCCACATCAGGATGGAGTATTGAGTGATTATTACGTATTACTTTTTACTTTATTCAGTTCTTTACATGAGCCTGCATTTTTTCAGTGAAGCCGAAATTTTTTACCTAACAAATTTTTACTTCAGATTTTCGGTTTCGGCAGGAGGAGGTTTTTCGTTTTTTTTTGAACACGTTAGGTTAAAGGTAAAATCTTCAACGCTAATCTTATTAGTCGCCGCATCGACAGCAAATCTCGTGGTTTGGTTCTGTCTTATATCACTGATGTAACATGGGCGCATTGCAAAAAAAGCATCAAATTTCTTGAACTTTGGCTAGTACAGGCCGAAGCTTTCAACTGGTACGATAATCGGGCGACTTTGTAAAGAGCCCATAACAAATGCTTTTTAACCTAACAATGGCTACCAGGTAATTTTCTCAGATGATTCACCTCTCTTGCGTCATTAAAATCTTCGATTACTTAAGAGCATATCACTTGTTTTACATACGTTCTTGAACTAAGTTTTGTTTAGAGTCAAACTTACGGCGCTGTCGGATTTGTTGCAATCTACTAAATCTTCTGTAGTTTATGGCGTTTTATCCAAAAATATTGCCAGAACTAAAATGTGGCCTATAACCCATATATACAAACATCTTTACATTAGGCTTTAACATGCATTGAGTTTATTGAAACGTTAAAACTTAGCAGATTCCTAACCTAATTTGCTGCATTAATAGGTCGGCATTTCTGCAAAGAACACAGCTTAACTACTTGAAATCTTCACACGCCTGTGAGACAAAGAAATAACTGAAAAGGAACCCGTTTTTTTTTAAAAGCTGACATTTTTAGGTGACATTTCACAAACTTTAACGAACAAGTGCAAGTATTTTTAAAATAGCCAGCTAAGGTCCCGTGTGAGGATTACTCATTCCAAGTAGCACTGCTTTGGTTTTGTACACAAGATTAAATGTTTTTAGTTCTTTGTTGTTATTGCCGTCTGACCCTTGCTGACTCATTGCACGCGGTGAATGCAATTTAGGGAAACTTCCCACTGTTTCAGCCAATTAAGACAGAGTATTTTCGTTCTTTAAAATCTCGTTTTATTAAACAATAAAGGTAGGTTTTATTAGAATAACATTCATTAAATAAAACGATTGTCTCGTCGCAAAACGCAATTGTGACTTAAAAAGATATTTCATTGTGACGTCATCAGGAGTAATGTATTAGTCAAAGCATAGAGGTTCGCCAATGAGCATTTCCAATTCAGAAAGGGAAATTTGTTGTCTGCTGTTAGTTTTTATGTGGTCGAAATAGTTGCACCAAATAGCACGTCGTCATCTTAGTTACATGAGATCACGTGGTGTCATACAGCCAATGGCCGCCCGTCTAGCTTTACTCACTCATGACGTCAACATAGAATATTTTATCGATGGAAGAATTTGCTACAAGAAGGTAAAATAAGAATTTTTCTTTTGCAAAATTGAAGAAAAGGCGCATTTGAAGAAAAAACTTAATGAAGACCATGCACTGAAAACATGTTACGTTAAAAAGAACATATTGTATCTGATTCTGCAACATCAGCAAAAAAATCTGAAGAAATAGATTTGCTAAAAATAGAATCACAGTTTGCTAACCATAATATCCGATATAGAAAAACTTACACATTTAAAGCTTTCCGAATTGTAAATTTGAGACAAAATAATAAATAGTTGGTTTTCAAAATCACTTGTTTTCAGCCAAAAATAGATTGATGAACCAGTGAAAAACGCAGAAAAATTAAAGTTATGAATGCACAAAAGAAAACCTTGCTTTAAGACATATAAATAACGAGTGCTCTTTACATATAAATGCCGAAAGTATATATGCTATTCTTCTATCGACTTTCAATATTATGACGTCACAATCGTCCTGGGCAGGTTGCTTGCAATTTTTTGACGCAAGTCCATTTACTCGAACTTTTGTCGAAGTCATGTCGTCGTCTTGTGCCAAGCGCTGATTGGTCTTCGAATGCATTCTAGCATTGTTGTCGCACCTCCCACCATTATGATGTCACTGTCGATAAAGCGGGAGGAATTGGGCTGCTGAGTGAGTCGGGCCGATACGATTCGCCTTGCGAACAGTGCCGTGTTTCCCGATGGCGACGTACCAGTCCCCAGAAGCGCTACGCTTCGACTTTCCGTGCTTCCTCGGGTAGTGCCGAGCGCTGTAGGTGTTGTAAAAATTCGGGCGCATCCTTTCCACGAAGGCGCTGTGCTCCTTCGAAAAATGTTTCTGCAAATGCAAAGTACAGGGTTATAGGGATCGTAGCTACAAAGCGAAAGCTTTTTAAGCCAGAAGTGTTAAGGATCACGCGACATCAAGTTTAGCAGAACTTAACAGCAGCTGATGATCGCAATCAAGATGACTGAAAATCACTCATGCCTAAAATCACGTGATAGATCGTGACTTACAATTAAGGAACTGCGGAATCATTTCTTGTTTACAAATGGTATTTACGTCTTGATTGTCTGGCTTTTAAATACATCAATACTAATTATTCGCAACTGTACGCTACTATAATTGTTTATGTGCGTTCTATTTCCGGTCAAAGTTTACTTAATTTTGCTAAGCCGCCATCAAAATGAAAACGGAGACGCGGTCAAAAAAGTGTATGGGGATTATGCATTAGTTGCCCGCCAATAATCTCATAATTTTATCGACTTGTATTACGTTGCACAAATCTGCACGATTCGCCATCCGAATCAAAGCTAAGAGCTCCAAGCGAAGTAGACCTACCGTTCCGTAAAGTCTTCCTTTCTTGTCCATGGCCAGATAGAGTCCAGTCGCCTTGCTTTGGAAGCTCACCACTCCGCCAGCTTCAACTGACTGAATTTCAAGCAGCGCTGAAAAATAAATAATCAACAAATTGATAAATCTCGCTCAAAAGCGCCGTTGCTTGCAATGTCACATAAAACAACGCTAAGGGTTGAAAGCACATAACTAGTTCCAAACTGCAATAATTAAATAAATTGAGTTGATTGCATGATTTTTATGGGCTTGCTCCTGTAGGCCACCTAAGCTTCCCATGTGAAGCAAAGTAGGTTAAAAATGACAGATTGTACTCTGTCAACCTAAAACGGTCAGTACAAAGAATTCAGCTTCGACAGAGGTGCAGGTGCGTGGGCCAGTTTTGATTCCCAGATTGCTGTGTGAAAATCGACTTCCCTACGTCATACAAGTTACCCTGATACGGAGTCAATATCTATTATACCTATTCGATGCATTAAATGACTCATATGGTCACCCTTTAATTACGACTAAATGTACGTGTTATTAGATAAAAAGTTTTGTGGGAATCTGCCCAAGAAAGAATATTTTTCAAGCTTGCTAAGCCGCCTAACGCCGAAGAATTATCGGGTTTTAAAGCCCATTATTACGTGTAGCAAGTCAAAATAGAAGATATTGTAAAGATGACATGACGTCATAAGTGTTGATGTCTATTGTGACATAGACTACCATGCGCTGGCGTCATTAGCTTGTCCTCAAAAACATCCGAAGCCGTTGACGGACAAAATTAATTTATATATAAAAATATAAAGGAAAATACAATACATAGACACAGAGGTAGTTCCTAATCGGCGTAATAATTTTCATAGCGCCTAACATTTAGCCTACTTGAAAAGGTTTACCTAAATCACTTGCAAGGAAAATGTAAACGGAAACCATGTCTGTTCCAACTGGCTGCAGATTATTCTGGCTTGGACAATACAAATTAGCCTGATATGCTACCCAATTAAGCACATTAAGCGTAAGCGAGCTTTTACGTTTTGACGCTGGTTTAGTTGGATTTGCAAAGTGCATCGCCCTATCCAAGTCCGACAGCCAAATTGGCTTGTAAACCTAGATATGTTGTCCCGTGGTGTCAGGTGTAGCTTTTCCGAGTTTATGCTTCAAACAAATCCCATTATGACGGGACAGTTACATTGCATTTTGATAGATGTCGAAGCAACCAGTTGAAACGAACCAAACAAAGCGATAAGTCTGAAGTTTACCAACTTAATCTGTTACCCTGCTGACAAAAGCGACGGTTTTTAAAACGCTGATCGGGTTAGTCGTGAAGGACGTTCAATATGAGATTTCAGAACCTCTTTGTGTAAACGTCACTTTGATACTTCTGGGAACCGAGGCTACTGTTTTTTGTTGCAACCCTCAGAAATTGTCTAGTGCAAACTCAAACCCATTTTAAGTTCGCCAGATTACAAGCAAGAATGTTAATTCGGAGCGCCACGGTCTACCACGCGCTCGCTTTAAGTGATAGGAACTGTCACAAATTCAGGTAAGCTACAACTGGTAGAAGAAACTTTATGTCCCACCGAAGTTGGTCGTTGGACAGCACTTCAAAAGCTGGCGCAAGATTTTTTGTGTGGAGTAAGAGTGTTTTGGAGCAAGCTTGACATTTGCACAGTCCACTTGACTGGAACACTCTTGTCAAAAAATGATTTACGAGCTATCTTTAAGCCTTTTGCTTGTACTTATATCATTGGGAGCAACCTAAAGTTACAAATAAGGCGAAAAGCTCGAAATTAAAATCTCAGATTTCACAATATGCCAAACTAGAGGTTTATTCCACAATCGCTTATGACGTCATAAATCCAAGCTGAAGGTAGGTCAAGTGTTGGCTACTTGACGTGCACAGAACGCGCGAGGGTCGTCACACTGCTATTATTGACTTTGGCGGGCCTCGTCTTAGCAGTTGTAAATGAAACAAGAACGATTTATAAGCGTTGCACAACTATTGTTGTAAATGCCGAGATCGTTAAATTGTTTAATACGCGCATGAAATTACATTGCAAACATTCTTTCGGACTTGAAAAGTTACTCAAAAAAAGTACTGGGTGCTTTGGTGTGCTCTCGGTGGTATGGTTAGCTAAATGTTTGTCTTCCTGGCAAAAATAGTGTTTGCCATTCTGTCAACATTCGGTTATTTGCTACCATAACAAACCATTTTCTTTCATCCTGATGACCGATAAGAGGATGTCAGTCCATGGTCTGACGTTACTACAGACTGACACGTTGCGGCGTCCAAGCTGTTGCTGATTAAAGTGTAAGATACATGTGGATAATTTTTAACCAGATCGGATAAAGTGAACAACACTTATAATTTATCGTTGGAGTTCAATCAAATTAAGATTTATACTTAAATCATGACTCATATTTATAACAAATTGCCTCATCGTGCAGTCGTTTGCGGGTGGCGATTCAAAATTCATTTGTATCATTTGCATTTGGAATGGATGCAAAGTGCCGCTAAATTGCGCGGAAGCCGGTATCGGAAATATAAATTTACAAAACGTTTTTTTTTGTAGTAGTAAGTGCTCAATCTCATGATGATCCGTATGTTTATTGTTTGACTTGAGCCTTCGTATTGTCGGCAAACCGGCTTAAAAGTCACAGCAATTGCTCCTACAACACTTGACTTTTATTTGCAGAGTTGTCTAAAGGCCACGCCCTGAAACGTGCGAATAAAGAAGTACGTGACGTCAAATTATCACAAAGACTCAACATAGCGTTGACAAAAAAGCACAGATTCGTTTGATATAATCAATATATTTTCATTCTACGTTGATTTGATCGCTATCCGCATTCACGTATAGCTGTATACATTAAATATAACGCAAAAAACGTTAGTTTTTGCAGCGAAACTTTGTTGAAACTGTCTATATTCCGTGTGCGTCCATTCGCAAAATATTGACGCCCCTTTGGCGAATACGTCTCTATGACGTGATAATAGAGCGAAATGATGTCATGCACCCTTATAATTTCACAATTTGGCGTAAAAGGAAGTTTCTCCAAGACTGCGGTTATATGGAAAATGACTACTTGAATGGCGCGGAACGGAGGTCGCGCCCAAAATTTTCCTTTTCATCCGAAAGATTTGTGGAAATTGGAGACGTGGGAAGAAACGCAATTCAAAAAACTACCGATGGCAACCATGAAGAAGAATGACGGGGCTAAATTACTCTTGAAAATGTGAACAAGCCGTTAACATGCAAATCCTGCCCAAGAATATGAATTTCAAAGCGATCACTTCCAAAGCAATTTACACGGAAACTTGTCCTTTTCCTAAACGTCTTTATAAACGGGCGGGGAGATGGTAATGTATAAATAACCCGGTAATTTATGTGGACGAGGGGCGCACCCACACATTTAGGATCAAGTTAATGCGGAAAAGACTTGATATTCGAAGTGCATTTTTAATACCCCATTGTTATAGATCAAAACCCCGTTATTTGAAAGATTTAAGGATTAGCCGTTTCGACCGCGTTCGAATCAATTTGTTACGTTGGCGAAACGATGTTTTCACCCAACCCAGTTTAAACACGCAGCTATTAAAATACCAACATTGATTTTACCCTTTTCCCATTCGATTGCATGACGCAGGGTTAGGCACGCATTTTTCGCTATAAGCCATCGTCCAAAAAGGGACCAATAAACAACAATTACCGATTGTAATAAATGGCACTTTTCTGCAGCTGAAAGGAGCAAAATAACTAAACTAACAAACATCCTTTGAAAATTGCATAATTTCAATTTTGCGTAAAAGGTTCGCTGCGGACCAAGCTATTGTAAACAAACTGAGTCATTGAGTTTTTTATAATAAAAGCATACAGAGATGTGTTTGAAAGAGAACAGGCAGTTTAAGAGCGATGAATCAGTGGCGGACTCTTTAAATTATATTTTAAGCAATTTTATTTTTGCTCAAATTTGCTTGTTGTTCTTAACGCCGACACATGGACGACCTAACGTGTTAAACGTTCTGAGATCGAAATCTTTTTTAGTCGTAAAGTTGTCGTCGGGTTTCTATGTGAACGAAGAACTGGAAAGGCTGGCAAACTTATACGGAGCGAAAAAATGTTAACGAGCTTAATAAAACAGTTACCTGTCGACTGTAAAAGTACAGTAATGACAGCGACAAAAACATGTGAGCTTAAGCACACAGATCAACTCGAAGTTGCGTGTACCGAGCCTTAAGATGATTTTTCACAGTATTTTTTTCGACCACTATCACCCCGCAAATCAGTCTAAACTATTTTAAACGCATTACCCCAAATCATTAGTCCCTAACCCGTCCCACATTCCAGCACGACCTGGGCTCCCCGTTTACTCAAGCGTTGCTATGGCAACGGATAATCATATTTTACCCAGGCCTAAATTTAGACATAAACAGCAGAGGCAACGACGGAGCAGCTTTGCCGTGTAAGCGATTAAAAGCATCGCTTTCGTGACGCAACACTCTGGAAAAAAATTAGTACAAAATTCAACGCAATCAACGGTAAATGGTTTTGCTTGTTTATTAAAGGAAAATCTAATTCAAAGCCTTGTATGTTTGCGAGTTACAGGTCTAATGATGTTTTAGTAATCTTTGAAAAGACACCGCTTGGCTTCTAAAGAGCTCTTTAAACAAACACTTATAATCATATTAATATAGACCCAAATCCCTACAGGAGCAAGTCTAAAGCTTCCGAAAAACATGAAAATGCTCTTTGGAAGGCCAAAAATCATATCCTATAAGCATCGATTTATTAATGCACCAGCCACAAGGGGTGAAAAAATAAGAAAACTTACTGTTAGCATTCCGTACTCTGCTCCCAGTCACCGTGCCATCGTGTTTTATTTCCAAAATATAATGGGTCATACAAAAGAGATCAATAAGACGTCGATCTCCTTCTATCTGGCCGCCGGGTGTCCTCTTCTTCCGAGACAAAACGTCAAAATTGGACGAAACGTCATCGTTTGATGATGTAGTCGTTGTCCGCGTAATTGCTGGTAAAATTTCTTTTGCCATGCGTGTGTCTTTGCTTCTTTTATCCCCGTTTTGGGAGGTTAGTTTTATTTCGTTTTTCCACGGATACACAATTTTGCATCGCTGGTACGTCATTTTGTCGCAAGACTGACGTAATTTCCGCGCAAGCGCAGTTAGTTTGTTCAATGACGGATGTGACGAAGTTATTTCGTCTTGTTGATCGGTGACGTCAAAACGTGACGTCAGACGTCTAAGCTGGGCGCATTTTCTGCATTGTGACGTGAAAGAGGTCCGCTTTTCTTCAAGCCTTCCTCCTGTATTCATCTTCTCCATAGAGAAGACTCTTTTTTGATTTAACGTCATCGCGTTTGCTGATAGCACAAGGCTAAATAATGTCAGGATAAACAAGAGACACAATCGCTCTTTGGTCGGGCAAACTGGCAACTTTCTTTGTCTATGACGTGCAGGAGACGTCAGAGTCTGTCTAATCGCTCCGACAAGTGTCGTGGTCGTTTTCAAAATTTTTCCTCCCGGAAGTTTTTTCTGCATGATGTTCGGGTACATAAGGTCAACATAATTCTCTCCCTAACTGCACCATTCGCAACGTCGTTTGTCGAACTGGCAAGATGACGATAGACACTGGTTTTTATAAGCTGACCTGTCTTGAAAGAAAAGAAAAAAATTACGATACACGTCATCCAACTGCGAGCAAACAGAGCGACCGGCACTACAGCACGTATCCTGTTTTTAATATAAATCTATAAATCCAGGTGCGAAGAGGTGTAAAATGTTAAAAAATACTTTCACCAAAAATTTACTAAATACCATTACAGTACATTTCAATCTTAAAAAAATATAAAAGTAAAAAAAATTCACTTTAAAACTTTCTATACTTCCGCCTTTTTCAAAGAGTGTAATAAAATTTAATCACAGTCGCAAATATTTGATAAAAGCTTTATCAAGATAATTTTGAGGGATATGAACTTCTTTATCGCGTCGTGAAGCGCAAGCTTACCAAGCTTGTTCGCTCTGATTAAGCCGTTGAGCGTGTGAGCAGCAAAACCCGCGATGATCAAAGCGGTAACTGTACAAAAACAGAACGAATCTCTCACGCATTGCAGAGGCCACTTTTGAACTCTTAAGCAAGGCAGACACCAGCTTTCAGACTATAAACAAAAAAAAAGCCCTAATTTGTTCCCTTAAGACGGACTTTTAAACAAATTTTTGCATTTCCACATTTTAGCTGTATTTAAAAAGTGTTTTCTTATAAAATTTTGAAAATTGTGTGCAATATTTTTCGAATTTCTAGTGTTTTCAAACGTTATTTGTGACTTATGCATAAATTTCACTCAAAAAATGTTATTGTCGCAGAAGGGCCGCTCGCTTTTTCGCGAGACATCGTCGGCAATCTTCTTCTGGCATTGTTTATCGAATTATTTGAAGAACAATTAGTTGGTATGCATGGATGGTTTCTTCGTGCCAGTACCGGGTGTGTCTTTATCTTCCAGTCTATCTCCTTCACTTTCCCTTGCACGCAATCGTCACGTGACATGTTTTTTCGCACGCAACAAGAAAAAGCGAAGTCCGATACTAGTCCCCTCTCCGCCCCCTCCCTGTCACCCTGTTTCGGTGTTGCGCAGTCGTTACCTTCGGGTCACGGGAATTCTCCGAATTGCTCGGCGACCGCAGCCCTAATTTTGCGAAAAAAACGTGCATTTTCTTTGTTTCAAAACAAAAAGCGACAAAGAAAATCAAGAAGTGACCCTGAATTTTGACTTCGACGCTTTCTAAGGCACCGAAAATTTCTTGATAGATAATTAATGACCTGTTCACGGCTTGTCACAGTTGTCACGACCCGGCTAATGAGGACATCGGGTTAAAAGAAAGTTTCGGCCGTCTGCATGATATTCTGTTCCCGCTAATTGCCGCTAGAATTCTCCTACTCAATCTTAAGAGTGCATCGCGTTGGTAAACCGTGGGAACACCTGCATTAGTTTGATTAATCGTTTTTCGAAATCAGCCGCTCCAGAGCTTTTAATTTAGTACAAAGTGCCTTGTCTTTCAAGCGCAGTCGGCGGTTTGTTTGTGATAGATTATCAGAGACACAAATCACATTGTTTAGTCACAATGAGCGATTGTGATGTCAACTTGACACTCGATAAGACCTGCTTTTACTTCCGTAAGGCAAGATGGCCAATTCACTCGACAAACACGGAAAGATAAGAAACCTTTTCCTGTAAACCATCAAACTCCATGCTGTGACGTCACTGCAAGTGAAGCAAACATTCAACTCGGAAGGGCATGACGTCACAAAGGCGATTGTTGTGTAGTAAAGCTTACCAAATAGCAGTCGTATCTCATGGCAACAAATTGTTACAAATGATAACAGAATGCAACGTGTAACTATTGCCTACCGTCTCCAATAATTAAAATCAATAATGGCCTTTCCACCTAAATGGTGTCGTCACAATTGATATTTGGGACGCAATAGCAACACCTGTCTGTTGCCAAGATCCTGCAAATAAGATTTAAAGTGGGATTTTGACGGACTTTGCTAAAGTACTGTTGTTTCTATTTTTACCTTTGATAAAACAAAGATCGATCAATAATTCTGACGTCTCATAAAATCGCGTTACAGTTCATCTAAGATGAATTCCATGGTGACGTATTTTGACGTATCATTCACTCCAAATGTCATAAATATTATCCAGAATCATATTTGTTTGCTCGGCTGTCAGCATACACTTGCGACTATGTTCACCACTCAAGCCCGGCGTAATTTCTTTCCTGGCAAAGTTTGACCAAAAAAAGGCTAATTGATTATCTTTAAAAATATTATAAAATCTTCCTTAATTTTTCACTGGTAGACGCCGGAGTCTGGACAAAACTGATATGTTTGAGCGAAGCCGCAAGCAAGACACTTCATTCCCTACGGAATCTGTCTGCGTTATGGTCCAAGCATATAGATCGGCTATTTCTAGTCAATCTTAAGTCAATCCTCTGGGACTAGGACGTAATATGTTTGTTTATTTCCACTGTTTGCTGCAAGATTCGACATAAAAAAGCTTATTACGAAATTCTTCTGTTTGAAAACGATGTCATTTTGACGTCATAATTGCCTTTGTGACATGGATGATTAAAGGCCAGACCACTTGCTCAAACAAGCTTATTGTTTAACCAGTAAAAGTCATAGTCTCTTTAATTGCGGGGGGTCAGCGAAGGCCACCGTCCTAGTTATGCTTCGGGTGCCAGATAGTCAGCCAGCAGGGTAAGCATTAATCATGCGATTGTCTGCTAGTCGCATATAGGAAGTCTATTAATTTAGAATTGGCGCAAGGTTATCATCCTGACCGTAATATGTTTTCAATAAGTGACATATTTTTCATACCAAGTAATTTCTGTTAGGAAGTGCTTACAACCAAACTAAATTCCGCGAAAAAATGTTTTTCCACGATTTCCTGCTTTTAGGTTCTATGGGATGATTACGTCACTTATTTTTAACATGAACCGGCTTAATAGTGAGTGACGTCATATTCACAATTGTTTGCGCAAAGTGAAGAGAGTTACAGATGTGAGGTCGGTCTGGCATGGACATCCGAAAACATAAACGAGTCAACGTATTTAAATCGGTCCTGTTTAGCCCACGAAAAACGCTAAAGAATGTCGCCACCAACTGCTAAAAATGAGTTTGGTTCGCAACCGCCAAAAAGCGGTACAAAATTCCCAAATAGCCTAATCCGAATGCTTTGTCGCCAAATCTTAGGGATTAAGACATTGCGGAAATTGGGTATTCTTAATGCCGTGACACCTTCCCGATTTTACTCGAAACCACATTGAGAGAAGGACCCTCATATAGGGCAGGGCCTTTAATACTATACGCTGTGCAAATAGAACCATTTTTCCTCTCTATATCAAATTGGCTACCGATGTCATCTCCTATTGTGACGTCATTATGGCTTACGGAGCAAAAAAGCGTGTGATTTACAACAGGTTAAATTCAAATCGTTTATAATCGCTCAATTGGTGGGGTACGTTGTAACCTACGCAATACCTTAAATAGTCGAAATTGTTGAAGTATTTCGGCCGACCTGAAGGTGCATTTTAAAAAGCTGCGCCTAGCAAAAAGCCATCTATTACGATAAAAAAGCGACACAAAAATATCAATTTGCAGAATGACGCTGAAGCACCACAATCCAATAACGTGACTAAAAAAACGTGGAAGTTTCCATTCATTGTGCTAGAAAGTGTGCACAAATGACAATTACGCCCATGTCTAACCCAATCTTTTTACAATTCCCTTGCCTACAAGGGGCATTTTACGAGTTTGTGGTAAGCGGAATGATTAATCGCACCAATTACTTCGGTTGCGACGAAACCCTTTCCATTGTGACATAACTAAGGAGAATTTTTCTTTTTATTTCCGTATTGGAATAAAAATAAGAAATAAGTTTTACGAAAATGACAAGACATTCGTCGTGTCGTGATTCCAGAAGTATAAAATCACGCAATGGTGCGCAAATCTTCGCTTACTCTGCCATCCTGACGTAAAAGTTTATTCATCCGCGACATTGCCGCTACAGTTGCGTGAGAACGCGTTTGGAAAACTTCATCCTTTTGCATTATGACATCATAATCCAAAGTCCGTCGATATAACGATAGTTATTTATCCAATAAATCTTTGAATAGACTTGGTCAAACAAGGCGTGTTAGTTAATTTTTTATACAGATTAGTTTTCATTGTTAACTAATATTGGAAATCATCAAATACAAAAGTTAATTTCTGCCATCGTATCGTTAACTCTTTCGGGCTATAGCTTCGTCAGGGCAATGGAAAATGTATCTAAATTCTTATGAATAGTAGCAGCAATAATTTTGTGTATTTCGTTGGTTGTGCCTAATTGCATTTTATATTATTATGCCTGGTGTCAACTATACTATTAGCATTGGAAATGTTGACTACACACCAAAACGACTTTATATCACAAATACATTTTTATAAGAAATTGTAAAGGTCTTTTCCCAGTAAGAAACTTAAAAAACTAGATAAATTCAAAGTTAAGAAACGTTTCCTGTCCGTTACTTGCGCAATAGGTTGATTATTGTGCTGGTTTTGCAACATGTATAGAATTATGTGAATGTGTTAAAAACGGAAGTTAAAAAAAAGAAAAGTGCACTTAAGAAACGGAACTTGCATCGGAAGTCAGAACTTAAGAAACCAGAGTCCAAGAAACTAGAAGCTCCAAATTAAAGTTGTCTTCTTTTTTAAAAAAGCGAGTGAGGTAAAGTCAGAATCATTGACAGATTTTTATTTTCTGCAGCGCTCTTTTGGTGTTGCAGGGTAGGACTATTCTTATGTGAAAATAAGTTTTCACATTCCCTAGCAAAAACGCTACTGGTGTTAATTGCTACTTTAGTTACAGTTCGTAGATAAACGAAATCGTCAGTGAATGCAGCATATGTGTGAGCACTGCATTTTCTTTTCTTTCGGCAATTGTTATTACGTCACAATACAATAATTTAACCAGTTCAGTAAATAATGAGTTTAGTTGAGGTACGGATTCTTGTTTTGTAGACCATCCATTTTAAATTGAACCACAACTTTTTGGAACTGAACAGAATCATTTGCAAAAAATGGTGTAAAATAGACCTTACAAACAAGAATTGTAAATGCAAAGAGAACTTCAGTCAAGTCGTACAATTTGCTGTTGTCTGCAGCATTTATCTGATTTCTATAGAAATTTGCTAAAGACTTTGATCTCCTTGCGAAGTTTAAAGGCGTGGCGTCACATAGAGCCTCAATTTACCTTGTTTGGATATGAGTGGTTAAAGATAGCACGCCTTGGCCTAGAATAATCCTAGATGAATATTTTTAGAACTTCTTCAGGTTTTTTTGCCCTTCAAAGCAGAATTGCATGCTGGTAACACACCGCGGCAGTTACGGTTTTAGTAAGAGTGGCTTAACCATTCAAAGAGAGCTGGTTTGGGAAGGCCGGTTTGTTTTTGACAAACCCCGCGACTTATCTGGTTGTGGGAATGAGCATGGGTTTATCGAAGCGTAACCGAACAATGGTCATCGTCCAAAACAATGGACAATCATCGCGAGCAACCTGCTGGAGTTTTCAAAAGAATAAATGTTTCGTTTTGGCGTTTTTCAATTTTTTGAAAATTGTTTAGTTACAGAGCGGACCGTAACTATTTTAATGGGCGATTTTGAAAGATTGGCGAAATCAGAATCAGGCTGTTTGGCAGGTCACCATCTTCTACATCCCATTTAATTTCTCCTGCTCAATTTAAATTAGAATCTGACTTTATTCATAGGAATGTGTTGGAAATTCTTGTTTTGAGAAAAGTTTTCAAAATTTCGAAAAAAAATTTCCATGATCGCATGTCGAGTTAGCCTAAATTTGGATTAGAAACTGCGTCAGCATGTTGGAATTGTTCATTTAATTACGTCTTGCTACAGTAAAACAGATTAATATGACGAAGCTAGACAAAATTGCCTGTTAGATTCGTCAAACCTTTTACATAATGAAATCGATGCAATAACACTCGTTGATTATGACGTTTACGTCTACGTATTTCGAAGCAGTTTTCTAAAAACGGATGAAATAGATAAAGATTGTGCCAGTCATGTAACGTTTGTCTAAATATTTTCTTTGGTCATTCCCATAAAGTTTATTTTTCCTTTTATATTTTTCGTCTGTTCCATTTCAAAAGTTGTTTTTCGATATTTTCACATCGACGTAATCGGAAACATCATGCGTTTCTGACATCACACTCTCTTCAGCTATTTTCATCTCCCTTTTCGTTTGCGTGTAAACTTCTTAGCACATCTAAGTAGAATCAAGTCAAAGGGAAAAAAAGAAAATCCAGTTGGAGATTTTACGCGTAATATCTGCGACTCTGTCTCCCGTACCGCTGTTTTAAAAAGAGCGCCATTTTTCAAAAGGAAACATAATGTTTGTTCCAAGACTGTTCCTTCTTTTAGGAGAAAACATCTTTAACCACCTCTGGTTTCAATCTACTTTAATTAAATCCTTTCACGATTTAGTTCTTAGTGTAATCGCCGTGATACTGTATTGTGACGTAGCACGCCCCCATAATTGCGTCACAATAACATATCGTGCGTGATAAGTTCATTGCTGGATGACACGAAGCAGATGGAGAAACAATTCCCCGTTCGCTTCCGATCAAGCAAAATAAGCTTTTCCAAGTTTTTGTTTCCAGGAAGTTCACGTTTATCGCAGTACATAGTCAGCTCGCCTGGAATAGAATTGAACAGGACTGTGAAAAAATAGAAAACACCTGACACCGCTAAACACCGCTAAATTCTGACTCGGTGCTTGAAAACTTAATGATTTTCATCTGGGTCAGATGATCTTTTAGCACATCGCCCCACAGCCTTCGTACCCTTTTGAACTAGACACGGGTCACTGAGTTTTAAGTAAAAACATTTACGGGTTTTGAGCGACGAATCGGAGAGAAAATAATTAGCCTGATAGGTGGTCTTATGGTGGTTCGGCTTCGTATGAATTTGCCCATCATTGTTGGACAGGCTGACAAAGGTCTTCAATTAAACGTTCAGATAAAAAATGCGCAGGTACAGACGCCCATAACTGCAAAAACAAACCCATGTGAAGTGGCGTGGAAAGATTGACATCAATTTTTCTTGCGTTTGCAAAACAGAAAACAGCCCTTTGACAAGAACTCTTTGAAAAACAACGTTAAGCAAACCCAACAGACACATTTTAAACAAAGTAGTTTTTCTACGGTGGTTAACAAGTATTATGAGCAAATAAAAGGTTGTGTGACGTGTGGCATTGACAGATCACAGTTCGCTTTCGAATTGGTTCTCAGTACTTTCTACTGACGTCAGAGTGAATGTGAAAAATGCGACGACCCTCAAGCTGCCCCAAAGCTCTCTTCAAACGACTGGGACGAAAATCGCAACCTAACTTCGAGCACTGGGCGTAAAAGCTGTCGCAGCGGCAGCGACGGAGCGGAACATGACGTAATGGAGTCGTCATGTCACGAATCGAATAATAACGAGGACAAATCTCTCGAAATAGCGACGTGATTTCGCCGAAGAATCAAAGCAAAATGTAGGAGAAAGTGGGACCGCAACATTTTCACGGTGACTGGCCAATCTAAACGGGCAAGTTCTGGTCGGGCCAGGCTGCTAATCAGGGACACCGTCTCTCACGTTCTTTTAGTGAAGCGTTCATTGCTTGATTAGACCCGGTTTCCCGCGACGGGAGCAAACAACTCTAGCGCAGGAGAAATTCATCAAACAATTTCTTAAACCGGGGACAGGGACGCTACAAAGTGGGTTCATGCTGAGTGGTCAATATTTTTGCGGGGAGGGAGGTTGTTCTAAATTTTCGCTCTGTCCCTGCGTGATGAAAGAACTTGCGCGCTTGTTTAAAACCATGGAGTTGTATTTTATATTTCGCCCTTGAGATAATTAACTAGTTAATGGACTCGGGTTCATGCGGCTTCGATCTGACACGCAGTAACTATCAACTATCTATTTACCATTATCATGCCAACCGTGTTAATGGTTGACCTTGTTATTCTTCTTACCAGTTTTTGAAAAATTACCTTTTACGTAGGAAACTTTATATCGTGATATCAGTCAGAGAGGCTATAACGGTCAGTGATGACGTCATGAGTGATTTCATTTTTGATGAGGTGACGCGGCAGGTTATAAAATGATGACGTGGTCGTGATTTGGGGACTACCCCCATCGTAAAAACACTCCAGGGATTTCAATTTACCTGTTAATGGCAAAGTAGTATTATGTTACAACGTAATCGCTAACTGTATTAAAAATTTGCCGGGTTCACCACAGTTTATTGGACCCGACATGTTCTGCCAGTGTCGTCGATTAACAAGGACCACCTGCCTGGGGACTATGTGTCACCCATGAGGTCATACGAGGCTTGCCACAAGCCACTTTCTACCTGCGCTCTGGCCGTTTTTCCTGTTAATTTTATGGATTAAGGAAATCCTGATCTATCGCTACGTCAACACCTTACCGGGGTTAATTATTACGTAACACAAGTACCCATTGTTTGCACTTAACGAGATTTTAAAAAGATTAAACTAAAAGTGTGAGGAAAAGGTTTTAAGATCGCCGTCGTTAAAACAAGGGCCCCGTCAAATTAGTGTCTGAGTTTAATTCAATTAATTCAGTATTCTGCGCCCTTACAGTGAGTAAGGCAGAAAATTTCACACGGCTCTGCTTTATCTCTCTCATCAGAGTTTTGTTACGTCACAATAAAGCATTGTTTGCTTTATTGTGTTGCGTCATAATTCATGGTTGAGGTGATAGGTGGCGGTTATAGGAAGAAAGTACTTGAGAAAATGAGCAAAACCTACAAACTGTTCGGATTTGAAATTATCCATACTGTGTCTTTCATAAAATTTATTGTTTCTGTCGCTTAGTGGTCGACCAACTTAACTTATTTTAACCGTTTAGTGCCGCTACAAAACCAATGCATAGGCAAACATGATTTTTTTCAATGTTTCTGCTTTACTTGGGAGTGGAAAGAAACACACAGAGAGATATATATCACTCGACCATCGTAACAAAATTACCTTTCATATCAAACTCATTCTTGGAACGATTGTCACTGATCAGGCAGCACATTTAAGCTCGTTAATTTACCGTAGATTGATTTATTATTGTTATAATGTTGTAGATTATTTTGTAGCCATTTTGTTTGATATGTTTTGTGCTTGTGAGTCAATTGTGTATGTGTTTGGAAGATAGTGAAACATGAACCGCAGCAATGCATATAGAATTAGCAATGAGAGATTTATCTCCTTCACCATGTAAAGCAACATCAGTCTGTCAAGCATCTTCCAATTACAATTGCTGTTGTTAATAAATTTGGACTGACGGATCATATTGTTCTTCTTCCATCTACCTCCAGATTTCCTCTTCATCTGAATCTGTGTAACTTACACATATTCAAGTCTGCTGGTTGAATGGAAGGACTTTACGACTGTTCTGTAAATAACAAAGCCATGTGAACTTTTTTCTGTTTTGCAAACGTGTACAATGGAGGTAACTTATAAAATGGCCGTACAATATTTTCAAACGGAGGAAAGAAAATGCATTAACGAAGTATAGTAAGTAGAAACAATATCCTCGCTGTCTTATTGAGACTGTTTTCACTTCTCAGAGGGTAAATGGACTGGCAGTTTAAGGTCAAAAAATAATGCCATTGTTTTGAAAATACAGCAGACCACTTATGGATATTTTGTTAATCTTGCCAAACCTTCCACAAGGTTTTTCGGCCACGGCTCGTTTGCACAGCAAGCCAGGTAGACTGTCCCTACAAAATGTTTTGTAATCCTCGCCCAGCATGTAGATGGAGGGCATCATTCACTGACATCGCTTTGTCGTCCTAGAGTCCTAGACCAATACGCGGGCGATGGATTAGATGTCCAGTGACGTATTCAAAAACATATAACAGAAAACCCTGTCCAGGCCATGCAGCCCAGCCTGCTTTTAAACATAGGTAGTAAGGCTAGCAGGGTATACAAAAAATTGACATTAATTGCTTACATTTAAAATAAAGTTAGGTTTAGATTAAATGACATATTTAAATAAAGTTTAGGTAACAACGTTATAACTTTTAAGTTAGATTAACATCAAATATCGTTATAAAAACGCAAGCGAACTCACTTGATAGTGGCTTTTAAGTTTGGACAAAAGAAAGGCGGCTACCAAGTAGATTTTCAGCACGTATGCTGCTTCTCCCCAGGAGGCGCAGTAAATAAATAAACAAACAAATGTTTCTTGTAGGGAATGCGAGCTTTTATTAATTATTTAACACTACTGTACTTACAAGTGCCACTAGCCGATCCGTGCAGCTGGATCCGATTGTTTTAAAACAATGGAGGACAGTGTAACATAATATAGGTAACGGTTATTGTTCTTCTAAGCCATACGTTTCAGGCAAACCCAGGGAGTAGGTGTAGAAGTCTCTCAAGTGTGCCTTATTGCATTCCAAGCGGCGAACGCAATAGCAAAATTCATTTCTGAAAAGTATCAGAGACAGACTACAGCGATATTTGCTTAAGCTATTGTTCAAAGCTATATTGACCCTAAGAATCCCAAAGCAATTGAAGACGTTTGTCCAATGGTTTTGTGTAAACTTTGTCTAGTATAAAATATTCGCTATCTTCTTTTGTGTTGGACGAACGCATTGACCGAAATTTTGACCTTGAGTTGCTACGTGTATTTAACATTAGCAAAACGGTAAAAGGTTAACGTTTATTATGACTATTTGATCAACAGTGGAGGATTAAAATTTCACAAACACGTTTTTCTTGCTCAGGGACCGTTTTGGTGATTAGGAAGCTTTATTGTGACGTCACAATAGTTGTTATTGTGACACAAGAACAGAGGTAATTGTCCGGTGCATAACTCGTCGCGGGTGTTTCCTAAACATAATTACAATCTTTTGTTCGGGTTAGAAAGCACAAGGCCTCAGTAGCTCTTATTATTGAAGCTAACTGAAGTTCGCGCAACTTACTAAGGTAGAATTCAGACAAATTGTAGAAGATACAGCTGGTTCAAATTTGGCAAACTGGCAAATTGGCAAATGCCAAGGGTTAAGAGAATTATTTATTTGCGAGATTTAATTTGCACTTAGTGTTTTGAACCAAGTTGTGAAATAGGTTGTTTTTAAAACAGACACAAAATATAGGGCATTGCAGGTGATTGACTGCAAGTAATTTTACCATGAAAATACCTACGAGTCAGTATAGATTATAGAAACTAGCAGCTATAGCACTCCCTTTTGACAAGATGCCAGCGAAAAGGAAGGCAAAGAAACCGGTCGTTGTGTTTTGCGAGCTCCGTCGACCACCGGATGAAATTGTGAACATTTCCTCCCAAAATGGGGCGGAGGGAGTAGTCACCCGGATGTTACCGAAGTCACATGTCAGTCACGTGATTTTGAACGCCAACGTCAGCGAAGAAAGGTTCTTGGATATGAAGGTAATAAAAGTATTCCATAGCCACGTGTTAAAAATGTAGCCTAAGTTACTTATTGCAAACAAGTCAGCACAAACAGTTAATTTCTGGTAGATTGTTGTTACCATGAATAACAGCCCATCAATCTTTCAAGAATTGAGCGTAATAATTTTGTATAAATCATCCCAAAATTTGCAGGTATCAACGGAGAACAAAATGCAGAGAAAGAGCAAAGATGTTCACAATCATTTCATCAACACATTCATCAAGAGACTGGAAAGGAAACAACAAAGATGGATGAGGGTCAAGTTTTACTTTTGACCATTCCTGCAGAATTAACCAAAGTTCACCTTAATACCTCTCAGGGTTCTTAATAAATTTGGTCCATAAGCATCGAAAACAACCAAACTTACTTTTTATACCTTCTTGTAGGAAGACGAATACGTCAGCAAGAATTTCCAACTATCGGCTCCAGGGCGGGGGAAAACCCAGGAAAGCAACGGAACTTCCGGACCTCTGACCTTGCCAACCCCACCACAGCCTCAAGTGCTTTACAAAAAGGCAAAGTATCCCTATATGAGTGTCGGTCGTTTGCCCGGATTTGGTCAACAGCACAGTCGAAAGGTAGTGTAGCTTACCTTGCTTCGGTTGCCTATAAGAGGTTATGATTATGCAAGGTAGGATATGGCTGTCAATAATTAGACTACGCTAAAACTGTATTTCGAGATGTTATTAAATTCTTCCAGGAAACACTTCCTCGGATTCAAACTGTGCCCGTGGGGCGCGCAAGACCCACCGCAAACCAACCGCCAATCAGGGTAAAGTTGCCTGCCCCCCGACCCCCGAATTCTGAGGATCAGGTGACGTGGAACGGAGCAACAACCAACCAGCGTGCTGATACTGCCAGTACCATCGCAACTCGAATGACTGGCGGTACTCGTGGAAAGCGAAAAGTTGCTAAAAACTATGACAGTCGCTTCACGGAGTTGCTGACTTGGCTTTCACCAGTCGACGCTAAGAAAGGGCCTATGTTTAGCCGCTCCAAAGTATTGTTCGGTATGTCGCAGCCTACTTACTGACAAACACCAATTATACTTGCAATTTATGGAGTTTGTTTGTACCCCGCAACGTTATCTTCTTGAATGTTGACTGTAATGTGAAACTGTCAGTAGGCCTATGCGCTGCATTAATGCAATGCTTTTGGCAACTAGTTCACGTTATCGTACTCGCAGATCTACACAACATTACGAGCAACGAAAACCAGCTCATATTATTTATCTGCAAGGGTGAAAAAATATTTTTGGTTGAGATTTTAGCCTATTGTCTACTTTATTATTGTGCCATAACATAGGCCTACCAGTGAACTACACGTTTTCTTGAAAATTTGTTTGGTTTTTCTGTCACTTCCATACCAATTTATGTCACTTCATTTTGTTGCATTTTTTGTGGTAGCTATTGAATATCAATTCTTTCACCAAGGTTTATATACACTCCAGTTTGAAATCGTGTTATATTAAATTGGGTTTATCTTCATCTTGCGAAATACAGGCAACTCCTGGGTTAAAGCTCTGTGGGTTGAATTGACCTGGAAACACTACGTAAAACTATGAATACAACGGTAGCGGCAAGCGCTACGCTTTTAAGTTCATAGCAAAACAATAACATGGTCACAAGTGATCAATGAAGAGGGAAAAACGGCAAAGCCCCAAAGGATTGAAATATCGCTAATATAATCGTTTTTTATTAACTTCATGTTGATTATTTCTATTTAAGTTTCTTTTTAATCTTGCTTCCACAATGGTAGATGTTGCCTTGAATCGGCACCACTAAAATCGAAATTACGCTCATAGACATCTTACATTTATCTTAATTCCGCGGGGTCGAAAACGGTTGTTGGATGACATAGACAAAATGTCTCTTTCATGTCGAAAAGCATAATAATCGGAATGAATTTTCTAGCAAAATGGAAAATTTTTGGTTGATCGCAATATAAGATACCGATGGTATCTTAAACAGACAATTTGGGCGCATTACGGTAGCTGTTGCTAGTTCGGTACGGTACAGGAAAGGAACAGCAGGCTGTTATGTTAGGCTATAGCATCGTACCATATTTAAGGTTTTATTGGAGTTAGTTTTAGATTAGAATGTAGATTTAGGTTTAGTTCACTATGCTATACCGGTAACATTTAAGTTTGGTTAACAAGCAACCATAAAAAATAGCTGCGAACGTACGATTTTTTCCGGTGAAATAGTGGCCAAATGGTATAGCCTAAAGTATTTCTGTGTTAGGCTGGCAAAGTACAGAAGACAGGCCTCGGTGTATAAGGCCTGGTAGCCTAGCATTGGAAAAAAAACAGTTACGTACTACAAGATGATTTCCTACACTTTTATAATAGGCCTAGTCATTGTTACTTGCATGGTGGGTTTAGTATACAAGTGCACAACCACAGGATGTCTTTGAAAACTAGGCCCCATCTACTCAAATTGTGATGTCATCAGATTGTGTACTTGTATACAGACCCTGCTTGGTTTATTCTTTGGTGTTAATCATCCAAAATTGAGCTGAATGGATGCCCACTTGGCACCCATTGTTTTTTAGGATGAACTCTTTATTTAATGTTTTACCACACAATGTGGTTGTTACATTTGTCTTCTGTTTGGAAAATGCCATTGTTTTAGGTTTGCTCTTTGCAGGTTCAGGCTGTGCACAGCATGCCATCCAGTGCCCCAACTGTCACGTCACAAAGTTGCTTCACAAATACTGTAGACACTAACCGCCCAGAGTGCAGAGCACACCCGAGATTTTTTTCCAAATCGTTGTCTCCAAAAAAGGGAAAAGTTAACTAAACTTAAACTAATTTTAGCTCCGATTTGAACTGCAAACTTAATGTTGAAAAGCGATATCTCTCTAAAATTAAAAAAAACAGAAACACATTTTCCCCCGATTTCTGACTTAAACGGCCTCAGCCTTGCCTGCACTGGCTGCACAAAAGCCTTGGGCCACACACACACCAGCTGCTTCCTTGCACACTGGAATTTTTCTTCTGCACCCTTGAGAATCTGCCACACTCTGCAGACCGGCAAATAGCATTAGCGGTCCAATACGCAATTGTGCTATAACACGTGGATAATTTTTTAAGTATAGTAGAAGTCTAATAGTAGATCCATCCGTCTACTAAATCCAATTTTCCTTGGGATTTCCTATTTAAAATACTTTATAAAATGTCTGGTTAAACCTAGACCTTGCCTATTTCACCAGTATACTACTGTTTCCTGGAGAACGTCGTGTAGACTGATACTGTGACATATAGTAATTATTATATATGTGTCAGTTTAGCCACAGTAACTCACAGTTTAGTTACGTGAGTTACCGGTACATCCCGGTTGCCTTTTTAGTTAATTACGTAAGTCAAACCACAGCAGCACTAATGCTGCACGTAACGAACTAGAAGTACGTAACTTACATAAATAGTTATCAGAGCTGCAGTTACGAACGTTTGGTATAAACTATTAACCTTCTTTTTGATGCTTTCTTTTGCACACAAAACATCACTACTTGGCTTTCTTACTCATTAGGTAAATGTAATTGAAATGCGTGAAATAGCTGCACTGGACTTTTAGATCACACTGTTTTCAGAAAATGAGCAATAGCAGAAAACAACGTTTGTATTGTGACTTAATAACCGTCCTTTGATAACTATTGCTCGATCAGAAATAGACAGCTTTCATCTTTGGAATGGCTTTGTATTTGGTCACTTTATGGAGGAAACTTTTACGACCATAAGTCAAGTATTGCAGTGGCACCGTTTAACTGTGAAAGTGATATCACACTTTACAAAAGCTATACCATAGGAGGAATATTGCTTGCTTTGTGCAATAATACGTCACGCACTACGTTGATAAAGATATGATATGTTTGCCATTACCTACTAATTAGCGAATTAAGTTTGGGGAGTGTTTGTCAGAAAATGATTCCAATTAACAACAATTATTTTAAATAACCTTTATTTATATTTTAACTTGTCTTTATAACATAAAACACAAAAAAAAGGAAAAGACTTCCTGGAAAATTCTGATTGACTGCTGTCAAAAAGAAATGCAAATTTTGCGATATTGAATCTCAATGCTGTATTAAGTAATAACTTGTGATATTGATCAGCTTTGCCAATAAACAACAATGATACCAGGAAATTACTGTGACACAACATGTGCCGTAGTATAGTAAAAATTGTAATAAATTACTGACAGCCATGTTGCACCTAAATTACGTAACTAAATTTTGGGCTATGATCAAAACTAGGCCCATGCTTCTACTTATGGCTGTCGATCTTGAAGAGTCCTGGCATGCTGATCAACCTGACCCCTAGTTGCAACCTTGGTTCATGATTCCTTAAAATGATTTTTTACTTAAAAATGTATAAATATGCAATTTGCAGTTCAACTCGGTCGTTTTCGTCTGTTACGGAAAAGTATTTTTAAGGCCAAAAGGCACATTTATTTTTTAAATAAAAAATGCATTGCACCTCCCTCATCAATGAACAGAGTTGTATTTTTTTCAAATATCAAGAATTGTATATGAAGCGCAATTTTTTTATGTGTAACGTAATTTTGAAATTGTCCTACCATATGTTTAAATATAGCCTGAAGTTGGAAGAAACTCATATAAGACTGAAAAGACGTGATTAAAATAACGCACCGGTATCAAAAATTGTAAAACCTATTAACGTAAAATATGTTCATTTCCTTTAGCTTTATTGTGCTGCTGTGTGACAGTGACGTTTGATAGTGTAACAAACATTTTGAAGTTGATGTAAATAGAAAAGAAGACTTTTTTATTAGTTAATAACAAACAATGGATGACACCGGCGGAGACATGGATATTGACCAATGCTTGATTGGAAAGTTTAGTTCCATGGGAACAACTGATAAAGATGTTTTAATCGGGGAATTCCGAAAATTACTGGGTTTTCAACTAAACTCAGCGGGATGTGAGTTTTTTCTCGACATGACAAACTGGTATGTTTTTAATAATTTGTTTACTTATTTCACTTGGTAATATTTTGGTTATATTGTATTTTTTGTTTTGCTTTGCGTTTTGTATTTGAAGCCATTGTTTTTAATTTATGCTGCTTACGAGAAAATTTTGACGTAAACTTTTTCTCTGCAAACTTCAGGAATCTTCATGCTGCTATTGGGGCTTACTATGATTTTGAAATGCCCACGATGAAAACTCCTTCAATGTCTTTTGTCCGTGATATCACAATCGGTGAGGGGGAGGCCGTGCCACCCGACACAAGTTTTATAAAAACCTGGAGGATACAGAATACTGGTACATGTCATCATTTAAGACGTGTTTTTGTTTGGCTTGAAACAGTTTATTTAGCCTACTCATTTGTCATATTTGCTCTACAAGTAAAAGATGTCTATTCATATTGTACCGTATTATACTTGACTATATTAATCTAAAGTGATTTGTTATTTGCCAGAGGTGGGCAAACCTGTGCAATGCAAGAGTCAGATAACCACAGATAGCAGAGAACCATTAAATATGTTTGTGGTGTTCGTACAAATATTGTAAACCAGTGTTTCTTGAACTTTTTTGTCCCAGGCCCCACTTTTGCTCTAAAAAAATTGTAAGCCCCACCATCAGTGGGGTATTTAGGACTGCGTTCAGCCAAGGGTCGGCCAAATGTTTTTAAAAGCTGAGTATAAAATTCCAGAATTTGCCCACTCTGCACCCCACCCTAAGTGCAAATATTTTAGGTTTTATGTTTCAAGAAACGGCTTTAAAACATCATGATATGACATGTAAATCTCACATTTACACTTACAAAAGCTAGTTAACTATAATGTATGCACAATTTTGAAATGCTGTATAAAACAATTTTGAAACAGCATATATATACCTGTTTATTGTACATATTTGTTTTATTGTACAGATTAAAATCTCGGTTTTCATCTTCATATTTTCATTTTCTGTTTTTTATTGATTTTGTTTTTTCTTCTTCGTTTCTTAATGTATTTAAGTATAGTAATTTAGGATGATATACTGTAATTCTAAAAAGGCTAGCAACTGAAACAAAGTTTAATTGTGAGGCAAAATCGTTTTATCAAACAAAAGATCACATTTTTCTTACCAAGGTTATATGACATATCTTAATTTAGAGCCTACTAACTTACGTCCAACCTGGTTTATCATGCCCCTTCCATTAACTAAGTTATCTATTATTTTAAATGGTCATTTTATACTTAATGTGATAACGCACAGGTGGTGAGAAATGGCCAATAGGATGCACTTTGCGTTTTGTTAACGGAGATCGAATGGGTTCACCGGAGTGGGTTGCTGTGGCTGACCTTCCACCGAATGAAACACTTGATGTATCCGTAAAGATGATAAGTCCAGCAACGCCGGGCATCTACCAAGGACAGTGGAGAATTTATACCAGAAATATGATTCCCTTTGGAGGTGTTGTAACTTGTTAACATTGTTGAATAGAATTCACTTCTAGCGATGTTCTTTTTGCATAACTGCCATGAAAATATCCTCTTGTTTTTAGATATAATTTGGGTGATTATATCGGTAGAGGCTGGCGGCTTGCTCGGTGTCACCCAGCAAATGTCACAATTTGCTAGTGGCTTGGGTAGTCCGGAACGAGGACATTTTGATGCTCAGATGGACACCAATCCTTTCGCTGTTGGAAATAATCAAAATAACTCAAATGTTTTGTCATGCAATGCAACTGACTTGGCGTTTGGTCAGTCTGAAAACTCTTTTCGGCCGTTGGCAATTGATTCACTGAACAATCAGCCTTCTTTAGAATTTCAAACAAACTGTTCCGCAAGTGATGAAGCGGAAAAAATGGGCACAGAAGATAACACGAGTTTCAGTAGAAGACTGACGGCATCTCCAGTGTTGGATTCAATGCTCTTAAAACACGACATGGAACCATCGCCAACTGTGTCCTGTTGGAACACGAAAAGTCCAACGATTTCATCCAGATGTGAAGATCTTACAGGTCCTTCCCATGCACTCCATAGAATTGAGGAGGAAGCAAAAATGGTTGCCAATAGCTACAATAATGACGGACCTAAATTTTTAGCTTCGTGCTCATCGTATGATATAAATGCGAGACAAGCTTCTCCTTTTAATTCACCGTCGAAACTTCGTGAATTGGAAGAATCATTCAACTCTCCTGACGCCCCATCTCCAATTCGACCTTCAAGAGATTTAATGGTTAATTTTGAGGTAAAACTTTGGCTGTTGATTATATCATAGCATAATGATTGTGAATGCAGAGCTGGTACTAGCTGAAGATTGCAATATAAGCCTTTGAGCGTTCCTATGGTATCGTTTGAGTAAGCAAACTGTCATTTCAAAATAAATCGCGTTGTCCTAATGAAGTTTCTCGCTCAGTCTTTTTGCTTTTATTGTTTGCTAACAAACATTGGGACAGTTTTTGACAATCAATGTTCATAAACATCAATATTAATCATGTTGAAATCTGTCATAACTTGAAATATTTTACTTGCAGGAGCCACCAAAAGCTGTGCATCGATTGGACTTTTCCAGTGGGTCTTGATCACCAGAATTTTTGATTGATTATTTCTGAGATGCTTTTTAATGTCATTATTGTCATGGCAATTTCAAGTGAAAAGTTGTTGATGATGTTTTTTGAAAATTGTTTACAATTTAGCTTAAACAGCTTCAAGTTCTTATAAGCTTGCTAAGGTGTAGTGGAAAAATGGTGGCCTAAACCCCAGCAACACGTTCACAATTGCTCAATTTACTTCCCAAAGAATTCTTTAAAGTGATCAGGAACGGTTTTGGTTCAATTGGCCTAATTCTTTAATTACTAGATTTTTATTCAAGGTATGCATGCTTGTTTAAGTGTTTAATTGGCTTAAAATTATACTGTAAGATTTGCACTTTAAAGCATTACAGGCTCATGCCTCGCTCCAGTTGGTGTGTTATGAGTCTCCACCAAGTGATTGTTTAGCGCAAAAACAACCCAATAGTAGTGGAAGTTGTAATTGTGTCGTTCAGAGACCGGCAATCATGGCTACAGATATTTATTTATTGTTTCCTGAGTATTTGCTTCTTATTACGTCTTTTTCGAGTTAATAAACTTCCCTGTTTGTAACTTGAGTCTAACAAGCTTAAACATGCTTATGCAATAAGTTTTAGTATTTAAATCTGATAGACACTTTTCGGTATCATGCGACTACGCAGGGTTTCTCGTTACAGATATTTGCAAGTTGCAGAGGTGGACAAGCTGTTTGTTTAGTACAATACTGTATATGTAGTCAACGCTTATGTATCTAGTTTCCAAAGAACGAGTAGCATTTTACAATCTATTTGTTGGTTAAAATACTGAGGGCACCAGGAAAATATCCGGCAAACGTGTTTAAAATCGGATATTGCTTGACCGTATTAAGTTTTGCGCATAAGTTCACATTTGATTTTTTGATATGTTAAAGAGTTCCACGCCGAAGTAATCCACGCATATTTTCATACGATTGAGGTAACGGAAATGCTAAAGGTTACGTCGTAGTGACGCTGTGTATTAATGAGACGTAATACAAACAAACGTCAACCCGAATATGTTGTGTATATTTTCGTGATAGCGGCCATTCTTTCTGTTTCAGCACCAAAAACTGACAGCAATTTCGAATGAAGAAGAATTCACGTGCAAGCGGCCGTAAAGGCGACATGCGTTTAAACACGCTGCCCGTGATTCTGGTAGATCGTTTGCACTGGCACATGCTAGAAGGAACTTTTATTAAATATCAATCGATACAAGTCATATCAACAGTAAGTAATCGCACTGAACAAGTAATACAAACATGTCCGAACGGTTTTTAAAGGAAGTTACAGTAAATGGTCAACGAAAATGGTCATCCATACAACACCAATTAAGGGGGTTACACATGCACATATATATCGATGGATACCTTACAATAGCATTTAAAAGATGTAACTTTGTTCAGCTATGTCACAGAATGGACATGTTTGCGTGAGTGGGTACTATTGTACATAAAAAACAAGGTTAAATTTGCACGCAACAAAAAGCTTAAACCTGTAAACGTCTTTTGTTGATGTGTTTTATATTCCAGAAGACATTTTTGACGATATAATCATCAATTGTTTGCATGTAAATTGAGGAGTTGAGCAAGTCAAGGGTAATTTGATGAAGGTTTAAGAAAACTCACACAACGATTGCACTCAGAATGAAATAGTGAAGGAGAATCGTTAAGATAAGCCATTACATAGAAATCAGTATCTCACAACAGATCGTCATGGAAATATCTAATTAGAAGTCATTTTCTTGTTAAATTCTAAAAGCAATCATAATCAATACCACATGAAATTATGGGTTTGGTGTCAGGCTGTCAATGTCTTTCACCGGCTTTATGAAGTGAAATAATTAAGCAAGGCAATAGTTTCCGCTAGAAATAAAACTTTTCCCCTCTTAAACCCTGTTCAATATTAAGCAATGTGCACAAAACCACATGTACTAAGAATTTTCTTAACAAATTAAAAAACTGCCAAATGCCATCAAGTTTATCAATAGTTATAGCTTATTATGAAGGCGAAAAACTTGTTACCACATACTACCATTTTCATCTGGAGATTTTCCTGACAACGAATTACCACAGGTTACTGTATCTGGTGAAACCATTCTATCACCATCATTTTCTAACCTTATGCATGATATCCAAACGTTTGAAAAAACTTCACGACATCAATGTTTGTTAGATGTCTATGTTAACTCTATTTCATCTCCGCCTGAAATCGTTTTCTTGATTCGAAGCAATATTGTTGTCAGCCATTCGTCTATTCTTGTTACTTTATCATAATCAGCAATAGCTTCTGCAAACGCGTCAGCTGAATTCTTTTCATGAGCTTCAACCAGCTTTTTCACCAATTTACATTCACGGCTGTCTTCGAACGCTGGCATGAGGCCTTCATACTTCTCCAAGGCTTGTCTGCAATGGACATGTCACACCATGGTGGTTATTGTAAAAACATACCCAAAAAGTGATGGTAAGCTATCAAAATACATTTGTTCGAGGAAAGATTTAAAGTCATCAGCAACCACAGCTAAAAGCTTGTTATGCGTTATGAAAAGTGAAAAAAGAATATCTAGCAATTTAAAACAAACATGAACAAAATATTAAAATCACAGAAAGAACTGCATAGAATATATTTAGAAGTTACACTGGCAAATTACCTTGCGTCTACCCCATTTCCACCCAAACAAAATTGGCATAACGTGGCTTTAAACATGTATTCTTTTGCCGCATATTTTAGGAGAGGACTTTCTATTGACGTCAAAGCAACTCGCTCGTACAAGTCGATGGCTTTAGTGTATTGCTCCAACTGCGCGGCATAGGATGCAACTTTAAGCCAACATTTATTGGCGCTGCTTTTCGAATCTTCACCATCATAATAATCCGCAGCCTGTGCAAAAAGCGAAATTTCTTTTAAAATTAACTGAATAATTAATGAAATTGATTAAACAAACCTTTTCATAATGTGCTATCGCTTTTTCAATATTCATTGCATCTGTTTCATAGAGCTCAGCTATGTTCATGTGATGTTTGGCTGCCATGGTAAATCGGCCCATATCAGTAAATATGTCAATTGCCTGCAAAATAAAACAGTAAACATGTTCTGTATTTCTTTGTCAGCAACCTTCAACAAAACTTTTTCCACAAATGTAACAATAAGTGTTTATGCAACTTTTCAAATTATTCATAATCTACGATGAAAACAAGGGGGAATTTCCAAACATGTTTACTCTGCTGAAGCAAGATATAGCTTCTTCTGCATCTGACTTCTTGTAGCAACCAGCAGCATCGACTAAATTAGTTGCCGCTTCGTGCTTATTTTGAAGCTGGATCTGAATCTCAGCAGATTTGCAAAATGCTGTTCCTGCACCACTCCATTTCTTTGCCATCTTTAAAAAAATTTGGTGTTTGAAGCTTTGTTTTGTCTATTATTTTCATACTATGATAACAACATACTGTTAAGACACATAAGTATTATGACATTTTTATATTTCGCTTGTGCACTACTTGTGTGAAGTATTACACAAGAAACATATCTGTCATAAAGTCCGCATATGCTGGCGGTAATTGTTAGAATATGAGCGAGGACGATTGATAACTTGTTTTACTTTTGCTTCGATGGATGAGTTCTCATTTCTCAAATTGCGTGACTATGCTGTTAGTTGCTTGATTCTGTCTATACAAATTACTAAATGATAAAGTTCCCATTTTATTTATTATAACTTATAAGACACAAAGGTTTTCACCTTCGGGCAAAGCTTACTGAATGTTACATAGCGCTGTAGTAACCAGTGAAATCGATCACATGAAAAGGAAAGATTGAAAACATTACATCAGTATTTATATGTGACACACCGGTTCAAGCGAGGAAATTATCTGACGTCATTAAGGAAAACTCAAGTCTGGTAAACACTGAATTCCAAGATCCCAAATTAAATTCCAAACATCTCAAAACAACTCGTGAGTCGTGACGTAATCGTCACAGTATAAATAATTAAGCTAAAATACCTTGTCATAAATAATGTTTAAACCGAAATACATTGCAGTAGCATGGTGTTGAGCATAACAAAGGCAATTGCATATTGCCTTAAACAAATACCTTAAACAAATTTCCTGCTCTGACGTATTTCTCACATGCTTCTTCAAGTTTAGTCGTTGAACCAAAAAGACTGCCAAAAAATCCTCTTGATGATTTTGCCAACTTATCTCCTTCAGCCATAATGGCCATTGCTTGTTTTTCTTTGTCATCCATGGTTAAAGTTATTTCGGCTTTTATAAACAAGCAATTCTATTTAAGAAATTATCAGTTATTACCCAGGCTGGAAAGAATGGCACTTTTTGACAATACTTCAGAAGTGCAGGATGGCCAAAATTAGGGTAACTGGGTGCACTATCGCTTAAATTGAGACGTGTACCGGGTGCAAAATGGTGGACTAGGTACATGTTTCAGTCTGCAACGAGCCTAAACAAAATGCTCATGGGCCCTATTTTTTGGTGGTATAAAAGGAGACATTCGGGTGCACTAAGCAGTCTTGAAAAATTTCGAGGGTGCAGTTGCCATGCTTTCCACTACAGGTTAGTAGTAAGTACCAGATTTACTGATTTAGACAAAGTGCCTATATATGATACATTCAAAAACAGGATGTAACTTGGTTTATGTAACCTACAAAGCTTACCAGAAAGTTAACAAACCTTACTGACAAATTTGTGTACTAAGTTTTCCTATGAGAAAGAATAAGTGAACAAGAATAGGTTTTCGTTTTTTGACAACATGTCAACATTATAGTAGGTATACTGTGCTGAGATACTAAAGTGTCTGGCCTGATATTGCCTATCAGTGAAAAACCTATTTCCTTTAAGAAACATCAACTTACATAGCGAAGATGACAATGGAAATTACGGCAACAGTGGACAAATCTACACAAACAAAATAAAACGTAGCATAGGGCGGATTGCATTGTTCGAGTCGAAATAGGCATTTCGGTCAAGGAGGAACGGAGTAAAAGTACACTAATCGTCAAATTTCATAAATATATGGCGGTTGGATAAAGAATTGAGTTAAAACCATATTAAATAAATGAGTCTAGCATGCAAGTGCACAACCAAATGACGTCACAATTTGAGTAGGTAACTATTAAGGCTATGTTAACGTTTAAGCAAGAGAAAAACGCTTGATATATACGTCAACATCCAATTTTCTGCCGGCTAAAGAAAAGCTGTCTTTCATTATGTTTCCTTCTGTCGTAATGTAGCTTAGTCAGAACGCTATAAAACTTTGGTACAAACAATATCAAAAAGAATTAGCCAAATTTAAAAAACTAAATTACGGTAATCAAGACCGAAATTTATAGTCTGATTTAATTAGCTGAAAACAACAAAACAAAATTTACCAACCAGGAGTGACAAAAAACGCTACTTATCAAATGGAACAAGGATAAGATGAACTTATTAGAATGGAAATAAGCAAAAGAAATTCAAGAAATCAAATCAATTCGAGTTTCCAATGTTTTCATAACTAAACTACAGTATGATTTGTTAATTCCGTTTTGATCATTGCAGTTTCGGTTACTTTTGTTTTTTGTTTAACTTGAATTTATTTATTTTAATGAGAATTTCAAGGGTTCCTAAAATCACCAATAGAGTTAACCGTAAGTTTTTTTATTAGATGTCTGTAACGCGGGGTATCCATAGCTCCATATATTTCCGATGTCTATGAGGTTATCACAAGAAAAAAAATATTTTCTGATTTTATTTTGCATTTGTTCGGCCGGCCAGTTATCGTGACCCACCCTTCTTCATAAAAAATCTTTTTAACAAATATTCCGCTTACATTCATAACCTTAACCATAAGTGTTGCAGAAAACAAGCTTTTTAAAGGATTATCAACTTTTGAGACTGGTACAGTTTATGATTATAAACTGATTTAGCAATAGATTACTATGAGCATGTCCTTGCATTGATATTATTTAACTTTGCCAGTTTGTTTGCTCTGCGGTTCGGCTAAAAAAAATTATAAATCCCGAAATTAAATAAAAATGGGGATGTACGTGCGTGAAGGCCTGTATGTACTGTGCTATTGTCTGCGACATTATAATACCTTAAAAAGTATTAGATGTCTATTTGCATGATACACACCCAGTAGCAAAGAGAAAAAATTAATTCAGCAATTGCGACTGTGCAAACAAACTGTTGGTTAAACGTTCTTAAAAGAAACGAAACAAACATACGTTAACGAAAAAGTGTAACTTAGCTAACGATAAAGAATTTATAATTTCACTCTGATTCTTGGTTACTTGTTGTAGATATAGTGTAAGTAGGGGTCTAGTGTAGAAGTGTACAACCGGATAACAATCATGACATCATGATTTGAGTAGCCGGGGTCTAGTATGCAAAAAGGCATCTTGTGGTTGTGCACTTCTGCACTAGGCCTAGACCCAGTTGGTTTTACAACAAAATTGTCACAGATCAAGGATGTGTGGATGCGAACCCGAATAGATTTGCTGAATATGGCTTGTGTATAGACCGGTCTGCAGGTTCATAGCAGGATTTATGAAGATATTGAGCGCATGTGCATGAGTATGCTGACTCAACTGTGCAGGTGTAAAACAGCTAGCCAAATGTGCACCTCTTGAATCTTTCTTCAATGCATATCCAAGCTAATACTTGTAACATAGGATTATTTATCTATCATCCAGACTGCAGAGTACGGCAGGAGCACACCCAAGATTTTTGGCCGAAACAGTGTTGCACACCAGGAAAAAAGCTCTGTTTGTAAGAAAAATAAAAAGGAGACACTACGGTTTCCTCCAATTTCTATTGTAAAAGGCTGCACCTTGCCTATCACAAAGGCCATACATGGATTGGCTTGGTGGGATGGGCCGTGAGTCGCACACCCGAGATCTCGGTGAAAACTGCCATACTCTGCAATCTGTGCAAAATCCTTTTCACAAAAATTATGCAGTCCCAAGAAATTTGGGAGCAGCGCCATGACCAAAAGAGCGAGTGCTGTTGTTGAATAGCAGTCTGTTGTTTTCCAATAGCACCCTGCTGTTGCTTGCTGCTCAGTAAACGACAGGCTGCTGACATGATCAGTAACAGCTTAGTTTTTCAGCAAAAGGAGCAGCTGATTTTTTTTCAAGAAAAGTGTACATCGGTTTATAGAAAAAAAGAAATTGAAGATGTATGTGAGGATAGGGCCAGCGTATTTTATGTTCCTGTCTTGAACATCCTTGATATAAATAAATAAAGTGTGAGTTGTCCAGTTCTCAGCAGCAACCAACAGCAGGTTGCTATTTGAGCAATTTATTACGTCATAAACAGCATCATGTCAATTACTAAGCAGCAAACAATAACAGAGTGCTATTTGAAAACACTAAGAGACTGCTGTACAATAATAATTTTGATAGTGCTCCGGCCTCTCTAAATCTCTACTCAGCAACTATATGATCTCGCTTATTGCAGGGTGCTGCTCAGAAACAGCAAGCTGCAATTGGTGACGTCATGAGAAAAGTACAGCTGCCACGAAATATAGACCGGTGTGTAGAAATTTCGAGCGAACACAAATACTATCCTAAATATGGCGAACCCAAATATAATATTTTTGTACATTACCACAAGTTGGAAAGTTTGCTAAGTGCGCAGGCGTAAAATTAATTGCGCGTACAAAGACTTTCATTTTTTTCAGTTTCATTTTGTTGTGCTGGGAGTTTCTTCGCCAAAAACAGCAAATTTTCCAATATATACATTATATACCTGTGAATTGATCAACTTTGTAACAAATGATGATCTACTTTCCTGGCTAAGCTAAACTAGCCTGGGATCAATATTCCGTGCAATTTACTAAAGATCATGTACTTAACGATTTTCCTTTTGAAATGGTCATTTAAACTGCATTTTTTTTAAACAAAATATTTTTCTTAAACCTACCGATCATTTTTTGCTTAAAGCAGAACGTAACAATTATTTTTCTATATTCCAGAAACACTGCCACGATTTGTAATGGCTGCACATAGACCATTAAACTCGTGAACTGTTTTTATTCAACTTTATTCAAACATGAAAGCTACTTAGTTTTGAAATTTGATGTCACTTTCTTCAATGTTTGAAATGTGAAATGTGAAATGAAAGTGAAATGAAATGTGAAATGTTTGAAATGTGTTCGGTAACTCAGTAAAATTTAAAAACACTCGAAACCGGTTAATCGCATAGTAAATTTGCCAAGCTATTTTATGCGATTAACTGATTCTGTTGTAAACAATAGCATAGGTGTTGTCAGAAGTTCATCTTACACATTAGCTTGAAAGCAGACTGCTAGACACATTAACTGCTTACACAATAATCTTTTACTACTCATAATACACGTAATCGAAATATACTGCATAGGTTGTAATAATAAGGCATTGTTGCATATGGCAATCGGTGAACAACATAATAATCAGCGTAATAATGAGCACACTCAGCCTTTTGTTGCTATGATGTTGTTTGGCAAAGTGAGAAAGATATTGTTGCATGTTTTCAGCCATAGAAAAAGAAATTCTTTATCGATAAAATTAATATCGCGTGTCATCATCATTAATATTAGTGTCTTCCAGATGTCCTTTCAAGTTAGACAAAAAAATCATGCGTGCTTATTCTAGCGTATTCACCGGTGCATTTTCTTCCCTTGGATTATGACATTCTATGCTGTGAAGAAAGATTATGCGATTTACCAATTACGACTGTATACTGTAAATAATATGTTGCAGATAGATTAGCACTACAATGCACTACATACAGAAGCAAAATTAAACAACAACCCTAGCTGGAAAGTGCAGCAGTTTTCTATGAGAAATCGAACGTGGTGACAGGCACTGAAGCATTAATTCTTTATTTATTTATTATTAATTAACATTCAAAGTTTTTAAAACCAGTTTTTTTTTCTGAATTGATGTATCTCGTGGGTGCAGTTGCCGCCCTTTCCGCAATATACAGCATTGTTTAACCCATTAAAGTAACTCCATGGAAGTTAGCTGCTACGCGGTGCTCTGTTACCCTGATTGTATTGACAGCAGGCTGAAGATGGCTCATAGGTCAAATGAAACTTTCAATCATGTTTAGAAGTCTTGTATTTTCCAAAAGACATTATCTTTGTATTAATGTATACTTTTACATACAGATATAATTACTTATTCTGTTTGCGATAAAGTTATTATTTCAACATGGGATTTGAAACTTGTGGACCGAACGAGGCAATGGTTGTTGCTGGTTGTGGTCATTCTAGACCACTGATGGTCCCTGGGGGGCGAATTTGGGTTTGGCCAGTTATCCAACAACTTCAACGAATTTCACTCAATACAATGACCCTGCAAATCCACAGCAAAGAAGTCAATACATCCAAGGGTGTTCCAATATCTTGCATTGGTATCGCCCAGGTCAAGATACAAGGTCAAAATCAAGACATGCTTGCCAATGCATGCATGCAGTTCTTGGGTAAAACTGAGCAAGAAATTCATAACATCGCACTTGAAACTCTTGAAGGTGAGGAATCACTTTTTTCTGTATTCGTGCCTTACTAGTTTCACCATTCCATTTTTTTATGTTTGTCTTTTATCTGAAAGTGAAATGCCATTATCCCTACACGATTATTTTTTATTTAACCAGGTTGCAAGTAAATATATATAATTTACAGCAATGCTTCAGGCATTGACAAAATACCCAGTGTTTGTCTATATTATGTATGTTTATTTTTCATTACGGAATGGTTAGGTTTTGTGATTTTTACATAGTAAGAAACTTATGAAAAATCTTAGGTCACCAGAGAGCAATCATGGGTAACATGACAGTGGAGGAAATTTACCAAGATCGTAAGAAGTTTGCAAAGCAGGTCTTTGAAGTGGCATCATCTGACCTTATCCAAATGGGCATCACAGTTGTGTCTTACACACTCAAGGATATCACTGATAATGAAGGGTATGACGTTTCGGCTTGCCAGTTGTTTACTAGCAGATATGCTTAAACGCTGATACATTTGTTATGATTAATAAAACCCTCATTAACTTTTGTGCTTTCCAACATCCGTGGTCTTTGCACTCGCTTTTACCTTCACTGCTAATTTGTAAATCAAAAATGCAAGAGTTTACTTTATAAGTCGTTGACAACAAACATGACAACACTTTGGTGGGGCAACGTAATATGCTCTGACACAAAATCTTGTTAAACAGATACCTTGCTGCTCTTGGTAAGACTAGAACTGCACAAGTCCATCGGGATGCAAAGATCGGAGAGGCAGAATCGAGAAGAGATGCTGGTATCAAGGAGGCAATCGCCAACCAAGAGAGACTTAAAGTTCGTTATGAGAATGACACTGAAATTGCCAAAGCAAAGAGAGATTATGAATTGAAGAAAGCAGCTTATGACATTGAGGTAACGTTGGACAATTTATGTTTAAGGGTTTTTATCTGCTTTATATGTCGTACATATAGTTTACATATATGTCCCTGGGGGTGTATGTTCTAGTCATCTAGTGTATTATATGTTTTATTTACGTTATAAAACAGTTAGGTTAGTTAGTTAGTTGCTCTCAAGTACTTTATGGCATTTAAAGATTTAAAAATATTACAGTTAGTTATTTTTTATAGTTGTGTAAGGGGTATGCAAAGTAACTAGGAATTCCATTCTCCTTTGTTCAAAATCAATTTCAACACAAATTAAGGCCTAGGTTTGGCAAACCATATGAATATGGAACCAACTTAACATCCGCTTGTCACTGAACTCTAATAAATGATGCACCATATGCCATTAGTTGCATAAACGCATGTGCGTATCTGTGCTGCAGTTACGGTTTGCAGTTGACATAAGCTGCATCACATCGTGTACTCATGAGCAACAATGCAACTTGTCCCTGCTACTATATTGTCATAAAAACAATTGTGTACCTGTGTAGATCTTTTGTGCCGTGATCTGAACAATACAGTGGCAGTAGTTATTCCTTGGCTGCAAAAGCCTGTTTTCAGCAAAATACAAAATGATCCCGAACTTTTGTTAGTTTATTATTATTGTAATAATCTATATCCACAGTTGATCATTCTAATAAGTATAGTGGATTTCTGATTCATGTCATGTGTGCTATACCGCTACAATAGCGTTATGAGTTATTTGAAATTTTTATTTATTTTAAACACTAAGAAACCAACATTTAAAAATACCTCATGAAGCTCACATGACTGTTCATGCTTGAGGCAGTTTTGCTTCCCAAATATTTGCTCAGTGAATCAAAACTCACTTGAGAGTTTTATTATGGTTCAGTAGTTTTGCCTCAAACATAGATAGACTAACAAGCATAGGAATTTTCTTTAAGGTTACCCGATTGCTTGAATCAGAGTTGTCCAGACGGTTTGGGCTTGTAAGCTGCTTTTACAATGACCAGGTCAAAAAGACTAATTAATTATAATTATTGAAGAAGCACTTGTACCAAATGCAAAATGTATAAAAAGTGAATATATTCATGTATTTTACATATGCAAAGAGTGGCTTCATGCAAAATAATAGAAAAACTAATTTATCTGGTAGATAAATATCCCAACAAATAGCTCTGATGAAGCTAACTTTGAATGGTTAGCGAAACATTGCCAGAAATAAATTTTAGTATTTCACCAGTCGTCCCTTGTATTTGATGTATAGCACAACAAATGTTTATTGTCATGTGACCGACTCGAATTCTTTCGCGATTGGCTGCGATCAATGTATTGCACACCCCTGCTTTAAACCATCTGATATGTTTTAAAATGTTAATGACTGGAATCATGCCCAATATATCGATTGCGAATGCTGTGCAGGACGATCTGATTTCATTTGAAAATTTGTTAGTACAGTAGTAGAAAAAGTTAGTGTTGACTTTTCGCCAATTTTTTCTTTGACTTATGTACAAAAAGGTCGCACTAAAGTTCCTTAAAAACAAAGCAATACTTACTGCTTTTTTGCAATGCATTTATAATTGAATTTATTTTGTATTCTTATGTGAGGTTGATCATACTGCAGCTTCAGGCCGGAAAAGCGTGGTAGCTTGTTTGTTAAACGCTTCTCTTCCAAAGAGGAAATACACTATTTCAGAAGGAAGCAATAGCTCGATTAAATAATTCATTTATACGTTTTGGAGAACTGTTGTTTAGAACCACTAAGAATATAGCATCGTGTTATTTCACTGTATGATATATATTTATTTTACGTTTTATATGTATACTATGTTTGGCTTTGTGCATACAGTATGTATTTAAATTTCCTTACAAGCATTACAACCACTGACCTCATATGTTTTATGCTTACGGACAAAGGTTGTTAACAATGATTTAAATTTGGTTTTAGTAAGAAAATAAGAGGTTGTACAACATATTAATTTTCAACTTATTTGCTTTGAATTTTTTATAAAGTTTTAATAAATCTAACATATGTATACAAGCTAAATAAGTTAAGCTAAGTTAAGTTTAGCCTTTGAAACTGTATATGTTGTTGCTTATCTTTGTTATTTTTTGACTCCATGGTTTCCTGCTCAAGTCCAAGCAATTTCACTATCCAGTTTTTTTGTGTAAACCCCACTGCAGGTCGAAGCGAAACGTGCTGAATCAGAACTGGCTTACGACTTGCAAGCGGCGATTTCCAAGCAAGCCATCAAGGAAGCCGAAATGCAGATTAGAGTGGAGGAAAGAGCGAAGCAGATTCAGGTCCAAGATCAGGAAATTCTTCGTCGTGAAAAAGAACTTACAGCCCAGGTGAAGAAACCAGCTGAGGCAGAGAAATATCGGTAAGTTGATGACATTTTTTATTGGCGTCATTTATCAATATCATGCAGTTTTTTATTACTATTCAGTTTACTAGCATCTGATTTTATTATATATATAAGTTGTTGTAATTTTGTTGATCTAATTTTGCCATTGTTTCTTGCCAGCAAATTGAAATTAAGTTTGTTGCTGATAAAATGTGTCACTTTTTCCTCCCTATTTTTTACACATATTTTTCACTATCCTTTGAGTACATCTGATAAACAATATGCTGGCGACTGAAGTACATGACTGTTATTTGTTGCTTGTTTTGTACGTCAGCTACTTTTTTTTAACCAATATTGTTAGTATTTCTAGTAGATTTTGTAGACAGGAGATTGCCAAAACTTTAACTGTCATATCAATGCAGTAAATTATATTCCATATCCTCCAAAACCTTGTCATCACGAAGCTTTTAGAAGTCTCATGAACAGATTGAATACTCACTAAGGGTAAAAACCATTTATGACGATTTTTTAGTCTGGAGACAATCGCTGAAGCAGAGAGGAACAAGGTTATCTTGGAAGCGGAGGCAGCAGCAGAAGCGGTCCGTGTCAAGGGCGAGGCGGAAGCGTTCGCGATAGAGGCGAAAGCAACTGCAGAAGCCGAACAGATGGTGAAGAAAGCGGACGCCTGGAAGGAGTACCAAGAGGCTGCCATGGTCGACATGGTACTCGCGACCTTGCCTAAGGTGGCGGCTGAAGTTGCGGCTCCCTTGTCTAACGCAAAGAAAGTTACCATGGTTACATCAGGCAAAGGTGATGTTGGAGCCGCCAAGCTCACTGGAGAAGTGTTGGATGTGGTCGCTAAGTTACCGCTTATGGTGGAAAATCTCACTGGCATCAACATCTCGAAGGCAATGAAGATTAAAAAGTAAAAGTGATTTGCTTCACTGTTTGCGGTACATTATGTCCATCTTTCTAGTGTGTGTTAAAAGATGTAAGAATTTTCTAAGGGCATTTTAACATCTATACAGGACTTTGCAAACATTTTTGTTCCATTTTCTTGGCATGTGATTAAATGTTTGTTTTGAAATTCCTGTATCAACACTTACTCTGAATTTTAATTAACTCTTGCTATAAAACATTAATAGATTAATGTAGCCAATTGTAAAAATAATGATTAATTAATTAATTATCTTTGTGTGGTTGCCATAATGATATGGTTGTTGGTTGATAATGATATGTTGATTGTCATAATGATATGCAATCAATTGCATAAAATGATATCTGTGTTCAAGAATTCTGTGTGTTTTCAAGTCTTTGCCGGTTGGAACTGCTTCAGTGCAGTTTTTATTTTAACAAATTGTTAACTTTTTTCTTTGCTAATACCTCTATATTGCATGTTGTTCATTAATTGTTGTATCAATAATGTCACATTGGTTTGCAAACTTCAGCTTCAAATCAAGTCAGATTCAAAACTGGTTTGATCTAACAGTTCTAACTATTGCAGCTTGGTGCTTTTGAGATTGAGAAGTTCAATTGAAGTTGTTGGCTAAGATGTCATAGGTTTGTTACTTGCATTGTATTTTGTCCATATCTCGCAAGTTTGTTTTATGACAAGGTTTAGCAGCTCATGATATTGTAAATATACCCACGCAATAATAACTCAAAGCACTGGTGGTGGTTGTTAAGATTTACTCTTCATTAACGGATTCAGCTATCCCCGTACAATAGATTCCGTACAACTTTACTGATGATCAATATTGATCATAGGCTATTATCTTTCTACCAGTATAACGGTAACCTTGAATGGCATTTAGACAAGTTCCACTCCGCGTTGATGTTGACCTAATAGCAGTCGCTGTCGCCTCAAAATTTTGCAAACGTGTTGGTTATTATCAAGCGTTCGATACTTCACCAAGATGAAGTGTTTTCCGGAGTCTAGCAAGCGCTTGCCTCTGACTATATTTGATGTTAATGGTTTGAAACAGCTACAAGTGAGTTTCGTCGTGGCTTGGTTTCGAATTCTTTAAAACTGCATCGTGATTGGTTAAAAATATGACGTCATATCCGAATTTCTCGATGAAACCTCCGCGCTCTAGAGTATACATGACGTCAGCTGTTTGAAAATAAAAACAACAATGAATGACACTTGTCCATTACCAGAGGAAAAACTTTGGAGACTTTTAAAAGAAGTCATTGCAAAGAGCACAGGAGATTTTCTCAAAATACAGTTACAAGCCAACGTTGTTCCAAAGTAGGCTGCTGTTGGCTGTTTTACCTTCCACGTGACTTAACATCATTTCAATCCCCAGCTCATTATAGTCTTCAAATGCCTGGGGAGAAATTATACAATTATATTGCAGTTCTGGACAAACAGGCCGACTCATATTTGATACATAGTCAGGATATGTATTGAAAATAGTTAAACACACGTTTTCAGTAATGAATTAAATGAGTTAACGGTTATAAAGTTGTAAAAATTAAAAACATGGTCGATAAGCGGCAACAGGAATTCTAAAAAAATTGCTCAAATTCTTGGTAACCTTTTTCGGAAATGTTAATGGGGACTCATCGGTTTACAGAAGTAAAGCAGATGCCAGATGGATATGTTAGTTTTAATTAAAGCCTGACCTTCTTGAGAAACTTCACTCCGACTGAGTCCATGAAACTCATCTGGGAGCAATCCAAGATAACGGCGCGCACTGTACTACGACCGCCAATCGGTGGAGCTTCTACATCTTCTTTCATGGATTGTAGATTTCCTGAGCAGAGGTTAAATTTCGCCTGTGGTTTGGTGTTAAGGCTAACACGTGTTTATCATTAGCTCATTGTCCAATAAAATTAATTCTAACAAACCATCAAAGCATATAACAATAAATAATCTTTTAAATGCAAAACAAAATTTGGTTTTACCGTTCAGGTTTTCCTCTGTGTGTTTGTTGGCTATTACTTCAACATTCGGGACTTGATCGCTGACATTTTCATCCGACTCCTTACGAGCCTAAACCAAATAAAAGTCATTTAGGTTTATCTCCAGGATTACAACTTAAGCCACGATTTGAACCAAGCCAAAGACCACGATTGTCAAAAAATCTGAAACCTTTGCTCTTTTCTTGTTCTTTGCTTTTTCCAATGCTGGATCAAGCTTGGTCTCCTTAATCAATCGATGACGCAATCGGTCTTTGTTGACGTAATGAAGCGGTCCGTGAAATGCAATAACGATGACGTCATTCTAAACAGAGATAAAGGAATGAGATTGCCTGGAAACACTATATTTCGATTCCGCATGTGGCGTACGTGAGAAGCAGCGTCATTGGTTCTTCTGTAAATCTCCGTATTGCTGACACGAGTCACTGACTCTGACTTTATGAACTGAGTCCGAAAAACGACGCATAGGAAGGAAAAAGCGACACCAGTGACCAGTCCAAACACCTGCGAAGTCAAGTTTGATGATAAAACATGATTTCATTTACAAGAACCAACAGCAGTTGCTTAGGTACTGGGCAAATACGCTGGCTTCGCTTACAGTTGTCATATAACGTGTGGTAGCTTATTGCAGGCTTACCACATCGAGAAATATAGTCGCAATGCACGCCACCATCCATATGGCACCATCTAGTTTGTTGATTCTCCAAAGGGGTCTGAAGTCACGTGCTTTTCTAAGCATTCCTTTTATGGCTACAGCAATTATGGCAGCAAGACAAGCCTACAAGATGAATTTGGTAGCGTGTCGTTATACAAAGAATTACATTCGTGTCGCTGTCAACGAAATTTCTTTTTTGTATTAAGCGTACGTGTTGAAGAATGATTCCAGCCGAAATTTCACAACGTTAAACGTTGATCTGAGGTAAACAGTCAAAAATACAGGCCACTTCACAAATTTTAGGCTAAAGCTTCCAGTTAAAAATGAAATAAATGACAAGAAATTCAAAAAATATTTTGTTTACGTGTAATAACCGACCCTTGGCATTTGCTCGAACAGAGGCCCAATCACCAACAACACCAGAAGTATGACCGCAGCAGATATCAGTCCAACCAGCTGGGTTTTCCCGCCGCTATCCACCTGCACACAACTTCTGGACATTGAAGGGAAGGCAGGGACACAGAGAAAGAATGAACCCACCGTGTTGCTCACTCCGTACGCAACTAATTCCTGCATTTTGACAAATCTTGTAAGTTTTAAACCTACCGGTATGATAGATTTGGCGTCAACAGTAAAAAGCTTTGGCTTTAAAAATTATGCTTTTATGAGATCAACAATTTTATATATTAATTTATCTAAGCAACTGTTTGGCTACTTGTTGCATTTGCGTCCGCGTACTTGGTTTGGTTTGATCTTGTATCCAAAATTGTTTCCAAATATCTTGGCAATCGAAACAGCCACTGAGTAGCCGACAATGGCAATCGGTATTGCAGTGCCGACAACGCTGGATAGCTCGGACACCGGTGGCGCTACTGGCACAGGAAGCCCGCTGGGAATATTTCCCACGATTGAGACGCCATAGAGATCATGAAGATTAACGCCATAGGATATTCCAGTTCCAACAATGACCTACCGAAAAAAATTATAACTTTGTCACTATACTCTAGCAATTTGTTTTCTTACAGAACAAAAATGTTTAACAAATTCACTCACAACGACAATTTCGCCTGGTATTGGAATTCCGTACAAATATTTCTTCTGGTAGCGTTCGTTTATCTGCTTTACAATGAGGAGAAAAACAACACATATTACTGAAATGACAACGGTCGCCGCTGTCTTTGTCCTACCAGCCTCATCCAAGGTTGTCAACGCGATGATGACGTCACGAATTACCTAGACAACCAATTGATAGGATTTTTACCACAACAACCAAATTTTAAACTTGGTATCACAGTACGTAAAACGCGTCTTATCTTGTGTATAAGCGTAAATATAAACTGTAATGTGTAGCATACACTTACCCAAACGACATTTAGGGGACCTGAATAACTTCCAATTTTCACACCAAACAATCCTTTTAATTGGGACAGGAAGACGTGTACAGCAGCGCCGCAAGTGAATCCGCTGATCATAGGGTCAGACAAGTACATGACAATTGAGCCCAAGTTGAGCAAACTCAAACCCAGCTGCGAAAAATACGTATTGTGTTGGTACGTTTGCGAAATTGATCACGTCAACTTGATTTGTAAAACTCAAGAAGAAACGTTTCAGTGATCTTATGTAAAGCAGCATTTCCTTACACAGGTGTTTCATTGCTGATATGGTACACATTGGATCATCAGCAGACACAAAGTAAAGGCTCAGTGCAGAAGTGCACAACCAGATGACGTCACAATTTGAGTAGCTGGTGTCTAGTATGCAAAGGCATCTTGTGGCTGTGTACTTCTGCACTAGACCCCTAAATAGGTATGCTATACCTTAAATGGGACCCTACGCAGAATGCTGTCGTATAAACGATTCCGGTATTAATAAAGACACTAACACACGAGCTCACCAAAAACACTCCGACGATCAACAGAGTCGCCACTGAGTACTGGATTCGCACGTCGTACACTGCATCCCAGGCGGCCTGTTGCTCGGCGTCGGTTGCGTTCAAAGAGATGATTGGGTCTGGATAGATAGGGGTGACAGCAGCCCCCATCATCAGACTCGTGATCGCAAACGCACCTGAATGATTAAGATTGGGCGAAATGCTTAATTATGTTAATCGCTATTAGGTTGGCTAACCTGTCTATACATGACTTACATGTTGAGTTGTAACTAGACTACAACTCCAGAGAGAATTTTAGCTAAGTCTTTTGAGGCCCATACTGCTACTGTTTATACTAGCTACATTGATTATACGTATACGTTTTTTTAGTTCTTTGCATGTAGACCTACACCATATTTTACATAAGTCCCTTAGGCCTACCCATGGATACGTGTCGCGACGTTCCCAAAATTGAATACAGAATTGCCGGGAAGAAAGCGTTGTAAAGTCCGTGGATTGGGTGTTGGCCGGCCAATAAGGAATATGACATACCTGATCGTAAACACACGCAAATTTTAGTCGCTTAAATGTAAGTGACCCATCAAATAGACTAAAACAAATGAGAAAAACAGTTAGGATTTGCCCAGACAAAACGGCTCGATTCAGTTCTCGTCTCTCGGTTAAGAATAAGCGATTTCGCTAAAATTTAATGCAGTGAAAATAATTGCTTATTTTTTGCTAACCTTGAGGTATTTGCATAACTCCAATCGTTAATCCACTTATTATATCGGACACCAGCCATTCTTTTATGGGATACTTCCTCAGCCAGGTGATAATTGGAAACAAACTAAGAAAAAATCTTTTTGCTGTGCCTCCGGGGTCATCAACCTTCGACCTCACATAACCTTTGACCTTAGTTTTAAGAAATGTCCAATCGAACTTTTGAGTTTCGCTTTCTACGTCATACGTTTTTTGAAAGTTTTTTTCGGTCAAAATCGGTCTCTTGATCTCAAAGTCACACATTGCAAACAACTTACAGCTTTTCGCTGGATAATGGAAAACTATTAGAGATGTTAAAACTGTCGTCATGCTTTGCGTGCCACATTTCTTGACGTAATTGCAATATGAAACTTCCGCTTCTGAAGCGAGTTCTTTTATCGCCTTTGTGTGAGATCATTTTGTCTGATTCTAAAAGCTTTTTTGCGATTGCTCTTGCTTAAATTTCTTTGCAAGTAAAAGCAAATCCGACTAGAAGCCTACGGGTGATTTAATTAAGGTTACAACGGCCATACTTTGGTCAAGGTGGATTTTGCTGACGTTGGTTGATAATAGCATTGATAAAGTATCAGGAAATTTCACCAATGGTATAAGAACTTTAACGGATTAAAATTTGGAAATTCTCTCACCTCAGGGAAATGCAATGCAGCGCAATTAAGCATTTGTCGTTATAATATCAAAGAAAAAATTGTCCGGAAAAAAATCGGAACAAGATCATCAGCGTGTACTGAATAATCAGTTGAAAAATATGACAAAATCTTGTGTTATTGATATAACTAATTGGACCCTTTGAGCTAATTCCTATGAAGGAATAAATCTTCTGTTAACCTAAAAACGCTTTTCCACCATCAATAAGCCTGGTTGTGTTTGTTACTATACTTCGGTATACAGTATAGGCTATAACTAAAGGAACCCTACTTGCCAAGCTGTTGCACTTGGTCCAACTGAAGCAGGAAAGCTCATGATGTTGTTTTATCATCAGGTGTATTGCAATATTTATCGAAAACAGCTTTTAAGAAATGCTAATGGCTGTCACAATTTCAAGAATAACCAAATCAACTCCAGTTCTACCGGTTTCATTCGACAAAAGACTGTTCCGTTGTAATTCTTTTGTCATGTGTTATTGGGCACGACTGGCATTACTCTAGGTTTTTCAGACTCTAAGTTTGGTGACTTACAGTATGATGCTACTAACTTATAAGGTGCTTGGCCCATAGTAAACACTTCCTGTATATGTGTCTGTTTTGCGGATGTAATCTGCATTTGTTACTCTTCTCATAAGGCCTGGGCATTGGACTCAGCTAATAGCCGCTTGACGTCTGAAGCCGTTGTTGTCGGTTTGTTTGCCATTAGCTTAACCGAAGACATATACGCAGTTACGCACCTAAGAACTTTGGCAAATGCTTTAGTAATCGATCGAAACACGGTACAAGAAATACGGCACTGTGTTACGCTGATTATATCATTTCAATGCTTAGACATAACCCACTTTTTGTATTTTAGCAAGTAAGTTCTACACTTTTGACTAGTTATTATAGCGGTCTGTAGTAACTTATAGTTTAATATAACGTTGAATTAAATTTGAAATTGTTGGAATGTCCACTCAATGACCAATAATTCAGCCAACATGTGACAACAAACATCCGATTAAACCTGTCAAACGACTCCCGCTGGCTGGCGGTAAAATTGTCCGTAAATTCTTTAACAAAATCCCGAACTATATCTTTCCAGGACGATATCCTGTCTGTTACTTGAAAAAACGCAAATGCTCTGTCATAATTCTTCGAAACTTGTCCAACCATAAAAATAGCCTACAAAAATATAGCAATAAAAACAACCCTGATTTATTATAAGAAGCGGGGGATCACGTTTTTAAGTTTTACTTTCAGCACCAAATTCTTTAGCTTTTCTGTCATATACAGGACAAAAAAAAAACCGCAAGCAAAAGTAATGTTATGGCATTTTCTGTCATTATCCCTTTGTACATTTGCAAGCCTGAGCGGTTAGCGAAGCGCGCCACGTGCGGAGAACAATTTATACTCGCTGGGATGCTTATAGTTACATGAATTAAGCTACTGGCGGGTTTGAAAGCGTGTCGAAGTTCAACTGCAGTACAGTACAGGCAACCGTAGGCTTAAATACAATAAATCACTAAAACTTCCTATAACGTCAAAGACTTTGTTTTTAATAATGTCAGCTTTAGAACAATAATATGCTCCAAGATGGGAACCTACTGGGAACCAATGCAATATAAAGGCTATGAAAGGGGGATATTAAAGCAAGTGTTTAAGTCTACGTACGAATGTCCTATTTATATCCTATTTCTTTACAAATCAGGTAAATCATAAATATTTTGTGATATTGTGTCTTAACCCGCTTCTTCGCGTGTCAATCCACGTCATTTACACGTGAATTCGCTTTGCTTTTTTTAATTTTTGAAACGAGAGAAAAGCGGGCTAGCAAACCGAGTTGAATTCTCTCAAAGTCGCCATGTAAAAGAGTTTTGTTTTGCCAAAACAAACAACTGTTTTTGACAGCTCCTTAATTTTTGGCTTAACCTCAAATTTATAACAAAGAAATCTAAACCTACTTTTTAGCCTAAATCAAACTTCAATTAAACATCTTAAAAATAGCTAAAATCAACTTTTTGCATTCTCATTCTCCTGACCTTACTGCCTATTTTAACGAAGAGCTGCGTGGCCTATACTTACGGTGAAACAGTCACTTTTTAAGCTACTGGCATTAAACGACTCTACGCTTAGACTGATATTTTAAAATATTTTTTTCGTGTGGTGAAACAGTTATTTCTGATTAATCGTATTCCTGTTTTGCTTCCGGTCATGTGCGTTATTGAAATCTCATCATACAAGTAGGCGCCGATTTTCGTTTAAAATGCGTCAACACAGCAAATAGAAAAGAATACGAGCGTATACCAGGAAAATTTGCTTTGCAAAGGCGCATATATATGATAGGCCTACCGTAGTTATAGATAGGCAAAGAAATACGCTTACATTTTCTGGCAGACTTGTATGCAAGGCTACGTCTGTTATGGACTTAAATCATTTGCTAAAAGCAACTTTCTCTGCAAAATATTCACCGAGTTAAAGTTGTCATTTAGCCCATTTCACCACTTCACTTGACTTTTTGCAAATATTTTCTCTTAACCTAACCTTTCCGTATTAATATAACTTTCAACAAAATATTTTACCAGTCATTCATAACCTTAAAACATGACCATAAGTTTGAGAGATTTCAAGACCAGTTTTCACAGTTGGTCATCGCCTAAAGCACCATTGTGTCGTCATATGAGAGCACTTGGAGTGTCACAATCCTCCTTTATGAAAACGGGAAATAACGGTAATTAGAAGTTTAGAAAGACGATATAAATTTTTTTCATTTTTAGCGACCTTAAAAACAAGCTGCATACGTTTTTTTGCAGAAAAATATTAAAAACTCCACTTAGACATAGTGAAGGGTTATATTTAATTAATTCTATTAATTTATTATTTATTATTATCTATATATTAATTAATAATTATTAATTCATTATCTAATTAATTCATTCTATTTGAATAGGATCTTAACCTACAGCAATTTTAAAATAGTTTTTGCCATCTTTTAGTATAAACCTGATGAATCAAGCTTATGCTTGCGAAAGCTCGTGTAAAAGAATTAAAACTAAAGTTAACCCTGTAGTGTAGAGTGCCACCTTATACTCTGTTGATATATTTTAACATAAACTTTAAGAAATTATTCTAATAAATGTAACTTTCACATCTTTTTGTGTTGACGATCTTTATGCTGTTTGCGTAATATTACGAGGTTTGGTTCAACACCTTTGAAGTGAACCACTAAAGACTGAACTGAATTGGACGAGCTCGATGAAAATCCCTACTTCAGTTTTCTCTCAGTGGGCGTTTCGTTCAAAGCAAATACATATTTTGACCAATTTTACCATAAAAAATTGCGCCCAAACAACCCACTCATAAAAGCTTGGTAAAAATAATAACAACTAACCGCCTAAAGTTTCTAATAAAGATAAATAGCCTACTTGTACAAAAAAATTATTGTAATGTATATAGAGTAGACTCATTGCTTCTTTCTCTACACATACGCCTTCCGCTGCCAAAGCCGGAAGATAAAGATGGAAAATTACTCGTCGCTCACAGGTAAAAAAAAACTTACGACGTAGAAAATTATATAACAAGTGGTTGCGTAAGATTTTGAAATAGGGCATGGCCGCGAGGCAGTAAGATACTGACGTATTGTCGGAAGAAGTTGGTTATGTATAGGGTGTAAATTCCTTGTATAAATGAAATTTGTAGAATTTTTGGCCAAGATTTATGGCTGGCTTCTGTCATATGTTTCAATGTTGGATCTGTATTTCACTGAAAAAAACATACTAATGGCCTATAAGCAACTGCACAGAATACTAATTAGGCGAAAACACCGTACTCAAGCTGAGCAAACTTCTGTATAGTCTTGTTGAATGTTTACAAATTGATTGCGTGATTTTTACAAACAGGGCAGTTACAAAAGTCGAAGTAGCAGCCCATGTTTATGCTTTTTGTTTGAATACTTGGAAATGATTGTTGTTAAATTTATATTAATACTTTAATGTTTGGGAATACTGAATAATGAAGATTATTGATTAATTAATGATTAATTAATAGTGATTAATGATTGAGATCACTTTGATCTGTCGAACCCGAACTTCACCCCCGGGTTTATCTGAAAGTTTATTTTTAGCCAAAATAAAGGAAAAGTATAAGCTGTTGTTAAAGTAGGAAGATTCAATTCAAAGGCAACGTAAAATTTATGTCATCTCGTAAAATTTGCTGTATCAGTAACTCCCTGTAGTTCTTTGAGAGCGTTTTAAAGCATTTATTCGTTACAAATTTGGACCTAAAGTTGAAAACCGTTTTGCTTAAAAACCTTCAAAAACATAAAAGAAATATTTAAAGGAAAATAAAACTTTTTATGTTGTAATGACAGTCTATTATAAATTTATAAAACTTCATAAGCTGAAATATGTTTGGGTTTCAATAATAGATATAATGGATAGCCTTCGACAATTAAACTAAGGACGACCCAACCAATATCTGTGGGTTAAATTTTAAGTTAACAATTGGTTTCGAGTGACCAATCATTTTTCGATTGCTTAATTAAAATGAGAATTATGAACGTAAATATGAACTCGTATGACCTATCCTTAAAAGAGCTGGTTGGCATTTTCGCGGTTAGTAATCGTGAAGAATTTTGATTGGTCCGGTGAAAAAATCTTTAATTAGCATGCGCCTCGGTGAATGCCATGTGACGTCACAAAGCGAGTTAAGAAACTGGTGTTCATTTTAATCTGATGGTGGGTGAGAAGGTGGCAGCTGTGAGAGCTTGTGCGTTAGCTTGGTCAGTTTAACATTACAGCGTAGAGTGAAAGCTTGCACTGGTACGTTTGGTGAGTTGAACATTTAATATTTTGTTGATAGTAATAAAATGTTTGCGTTAGTAATGATTTGAAAATAAACTTTATGAAGCTTAAATAGTTGCAGTATACATAACATTTATAGACTATTAGGAAGTGTTTAAGGCTGTCCTTCTGAATTTTTAGTTGATTGAAAGCATTTTTTGTTTTAAACTGGTTTAAAGCTGGCCAGGTTGTATAACTGCAAGTTACCTTTCAGCCTGGTTTGATATAACCTTAGCTTTTCATATTTCTGTTTCACTTGTGAATTAGCTTCATTTTGTAAGAAGTTAATGTATTAATTTTTGTAAACATTGTCGAAACATTAAAATTTAAGAAAGTCTTAACTCGGGAAACTCTTTATTTATAGGATCAAACGACGATTCTCGGATCATTTATCATCAGCCCACCGATAATGTACACTTCTTAGAAATGCTCTGTCATCCAGCCCAGTGTAGTTTCCATTCTTATGCTGCTACAACCTAGAGTGAGCAAATTTGAAAAAATTTTGAGAAAAATAAACAACTCGCAAAATTAAAATCTGCTCTATATGGAGGATCTACTCTGTACATGTGTTTCAGTGCAACTTGATCAAGTTTTTAGGGATTATTTATTATTCTTCGAATTTGTTTTTACGCTATCATTGTTTCACCGGAACAGATCGTAAGTTCAAGCTATTTTTCACGGTTGCTTGTTAACATACTTAAAATGTTATAACAAATATTTCCATAAACGTTTTACCTAAATTCATCTAATCTTAAAAAAACGTTTGTTAAAATATGCATAGTTCAATAGACTGTGTGACCTATTTACGGCGAAATAGTCAATTTTAATGATTTATTTTAATAAAATCACAACTTTATTTAAGTTATGTGATGTATTATATGATGTCTCTGTAGTTGACACCGATTCAATGAATAGTAGTTAATAATATCTTCAAAATCTTCAGAAGATTATTCATGGTTGGGTTAAAATTAAATGCACAGAGATAAATTCACCTCAAAGGATGTCTTTTGGAAGTCGGCCATCGAGAAGTGTGGTCATGTCCCAACCACCTGTGTGTCCATGTGCTTTAATATACGAGGGTGGCGAGTGCACTGGTGCTCACGGCTGTTCCAGATCTTGTTGCGACACGTGACCTATCGGAAAGATTTCTATACATTTTCTGGGATGATTCTCTTTACTTGGTTTTTATAACTGATGCTGTCCACTAGTTGCAAAAACACCAACATTTGCCAAAATTATCCATGAGTTAAATATCTGAAGGCCTTGAAGGCTAAAGGCCAAGAAACTTCGCGCTTTAGCTTTAGTTCGAAGTATTTTGATAAATAAACTTCAATCTGTTCTTGTATGTAGATCGACACCATCTTTAACTTCAAGATCATATCCAGCATCACACACCAAGACTGAAAAGAAGATACCATAAAAGTGTGGGTACAATGTAGGACGCATTTCTGTTTAACACCACTGTGCAACGTATCGTTCCCTGAGAGGAATCCTCCAAGTTGTGTAGCAGCTTCCCTGCCGTCATGCAGCGAGTTAATGTGGTTGAGGAAATCTTCCGTAGAATGGCATAGGCCTATACACCTTCAAGACTTACCAGGTTGGCAGAAGCTTTTGCAACAATACAGAGTAAAGAGATATCTCGGCAGTTGTTACGATCGCCCTTATCACCTTGGTCGCTTTCATGGAGTTACGATTTTGACGCCTCTCTCGCTTTCTTCTTTCAGCACTATCACGGGGCTGGGTAAAATAGCGGAAAGATGTTATTTTTACATTTCAGAAAGTTTGCGAGTCTAAACCAGATGCTTTTCTATATTGTTGGTTTTGAAATTTGTCAAGCTCAGGCATCGGTGGAAAACTTGTTTTTTATCCTTTTGCCTCGTCGTTTATTTGTCTGGGAGATGCATCGTATACAGTTGTGTGGTGTTCCACTCAGTGGTCCGGTATTGGTTACTGTAGTTACATCCGCAGCTTGGACAAGTCATTCTTTTGCTGTAGCGCCGATGGCGTAAATATTTTATCTGTGGCTTTCTTACATTCCTCTTCCCGCCTGAAGGTGGAAATAGTGTTATCCCCTATCAGCGGGTTCGGCCACAAAGCGTTGTCTCTTGAAATGAATCGAATCATACGTTTAGACATCAAGGCCGGACAACCTTGCGAAAGAGTTTTATTGAGTGAAATGAGTGCGACTAACGAGTAACGAGTGGTCGAACTCGCCACCTGGGCTGTGGTGTACAACGGTATGAAATAGGTTTCACAATAGTAGGTAAATCAAAAGCTATAAAGCGTTGGCTCATAGACGCGTAGGACCAATTGTGTCAGACTAAATCGTTCATACAAACAACCTTATTTTCTTGGAGTTTGTTGACAAAGCCGACTCTGTATATTCGAGGCTAGCACAGGCAGAGGGGGTAGGTAAATTTTTAGTTAGGGTCTGCACAGGCTGGCTGGTTGCACCGGATGCAGTTAAAACCTTCGTCGACAACCTAAAAATAAAAAGACTTCCAGGCTACATGGTATTGTAACGCTTATCTTCGACTGGCTGATTATGGTCAGTAAGTGGAACTCTACTAGGTTCAACGAATTTTCGGCCAACTGTGTTAAACCGGAGAGCAGTTGAAAAACGTTTAATGGCGATAAACTATGAACTATAAACACTAAAAACCTGAACCTGAAGCTCGGACGTTAAAGCTTGCTAGAATAGTACTATTTGACTAGAATACTATTTATGCACTTCTTATCGTGATAAATTTACTGTCTATCCAGCAAAACTAGTTCGCCTCACAAAGTGATACAACATCACAGCAAAGTGCTAAAAAACAAGTGTGCAAAAATATTCCATGACAGTATGAATGTAAGGCTAGGAGGCTGTATGAAGTTTCTATTGTCTCTTTAGTGGACGTTTATTGATAGAGTGCATTACCACTAGTTGGCATCATGGATTTTAAATAAATATTTTTCTCTCCGCACCTGCTGGGTATCGAACCCACTACTTCCATAACAGTAGGCAAGTTTTATACGATCCTGCTATACACAGGAAAAGATTTTGCTTGAATTTCAAATATATACCTTCTGGAATGGCCAAGTCGAATTAAAACTGACTAAAAATGCCCAAAGCGCTCCAATTCCAAATAGGTCAATCTTGTTTTTTCTAGGCCGGGAATCGAACCTGGAACCTATCGCACCAAGTGCAGTGTCGAATCGCACGAGCTACGAATTAACACACTGAAATAATGTGGAGAAACGCATATAACCAACGAAGAGACATCATTTGTTATATTTGAAAAGAACAGAGACACGCTCCCATATGGCTGCTCAGTGGACTGAACCTGGAACCTATTGCTCTGATTCCAGTGATATGTATTGCGAACTACAACGGGTCAATAGCTCAAGCGTCATTAATCAACACAGGTAGAATCAACAGGTAACCAAATTTCAAAAAGAGTTGAAGTTTGGGAAGAATCGAAGACAAAACCTTCGGATCGATATTGATAAGGGGAAGCGCAAATATTTCTGTGACTGCTGCAAACAACGACAGCCCGTTGTTCGTCAGGGCGACCAAGGACCACTCAATCAAGGACGTTTAACTCAGGGTAATCCTACCCAGGAATTATTCATCACGCAGCTGTTGATTAGGTCATCCTAGGTTTGGTTGTACAGGACTTGAATCGAATCGGGAACAGTTCGCAGTAACAAGGCATTGAGATAAAAAGATGAAGTGATGGCAACGTGATTTGAACACGCAACCTTCTGTTCTTGAGTCAGACGCGCTACCGTTGCGCCTCCGAGTAGTGATGTTGACAAAGGTATTACAACGATAAATGATGACGTTAAAATTAGACGTACAAACGTTTTGTATGGTATTGCTTAGTGGTTATGCAAGAAGGCTGTTTGATGGTTTCTATTGCGTCCCTCTGGTGGACAATTACTTATTGAATTTTTAACACTAAATGGCGCGTATGATTCGCAATGTAATAAATATTTTTTTATCCGCACCTGCCGGGAATCGAACCACCTTGGTGCCAGTAAGCAAGTTTTATACGATTCTGCTATGAGTGGTTTTAAAATAAAATTTGATTTTCAAATATACATCTTTTGGAATAGACCAGCCAAAGAAAAATTGCATGTTAATAAATAACAGCTTGACCTGACAGCAGCCTCAGTTTCAATTATTGTAGGTCGACAACCAAAGTTATACTTCCATATATGGTGTTCTATTCCACCAAGGGCCGGAATCGAACTTGAAACTTAACGCACCGAGTGCAGTGTCGATGCACATGAGCTACGAATCGGCACTTGTAAACGATGTGGTGTGACGCATATGACCAACGACGTTGCATCAGCTGTTAAGTTTAAAACAGAGAAAGACACAACCACAGGTCGGCAGAGGTTCTGAACCCGGGATCTAGTGCTCTATTTTCTACAATAAGTATTGCAAGCTACAACGAGTCTACCGGAGTCGCCATTAGTTAACAAAGATATAATCATCAGGCAAAAAATTACACCAAAATCAAGTTGAAGTTTGTGATAAGTCAAAGGAATAACAGTATATTACAATTATTGCATTTATATCTTTAACGTTGTGATTTATCTTGCCACAACGTTTGTCAACAAGAAGACTCCGTGGCGCAACGGTAGCGCGTCTGACTCCAGATCAGAAGGTTGCGTGTTCAAATCACGTCGGGGTCATTTCGTCTGGTTGTTTTTGAGTCGTGGAACAGACGAACTATTGCAGTTCGTTCAAGTCTTGGACGACATGTCCAACATCTTTAAATTGACTCGTCTTAACTTGGAAAACAAACATCGCTTGAGCTGTCCAAGATTACTCGTCCAGTGACAGCCCACCACCGAGACCAAATAATAAACATATCAAGCCTTCTTGCACTACGACAGCTTGTGTAATTATTTCAAGTATATTTCTAACATTGTGATTTATGCTGTTACAACGTTTGACAACATCACTACTCCGTGGCGCAACGGTAGCGCGTCTGACTCTAGAGCAAAAGGTGGTAAGTTCAACTCGCGTCGAAGTCACTTCTTCCTTTTACCTTAGTGTCTTGGTACTGCGGACTGTTCAAGACTCCATTCAAGTTCTTCACGACTAAACGCATTACGACTTAATTAACATCTGCGAGATGAACAGCCCTTGAGCTGAAAAAACCTGAGTGGAACCGTCCTTGGATGAATTGACCAACTATCCTGACAAGCAAAGGGTTACGCATAGCATGTGACTCTTTCGTTGTATTGAGCAAATGTTCACGCCTTTCGTCATCGCTGTTGGTGCCAAGGCTCTGTCTTCGATTCATCCCAAACTTCGACTCTTTTTAAAATTTGGTTACCTGATGATTCTACCTGTTTTGATTAATGACGTTTAAGCTATAGAGGCGTTGTAGCTCGCAATACTTATCACTGAAATCGAAGCTACTGAAATCGAAGCTAAAGGTCTCAGGTTCATTTCCCGGAGCAGCCAAATGGTTGTGTCTCTCTCTTTTCCAAACTTAACAAACGATGTCTTTTCGTTGGTAATATACGTTTCCCAACATAGTTTACATGTGTCAATTCGTAGCTCGTGTGCTACGACACAGCGCTCAATGTGATAGGCTCCAGGTTCGATTCCCGGCAGTATTGGGATAGAACTTGTGAATGGAGAAAGAACACACTCGACGAAGACCATGAGTCACCTACTTAGAACTGAGGGAACCTGCCAGAACGAGGAGATATGGCTTAATAGTGGGAATTTTCTTATTTTGGTCGTAGGTTTCGAAAGATATATATTTGAAATTCAAAGCAAAATGACGATCCTTTTATAGCAACATCGTATAATTTTCGCCTACTGCCCTGGAGGTAGCAGGTTCGATCCCCAGAGAATGTAGCAGATCCGGTTAAAATATTTTTATTGCTAGTATTTTGGCCCATTTGGCGTTCTAAAAGTATATGCTTATCGTCCACTAGAGGGACACCAAAATGTCATTTTGCCTCAAAAAAGCCCCATAGCCTTTCTAGGCAGACCTTAACCAAAATGTGCCCAACCGCCACGTCTGCTTATTCTGTCTGGTTTAGCGAGACTAGACTAACTCCGAAAAATTGACTTTGATGTTATCAGTTGATAATAACTTATTCTGAATCCACCAATCCACCTCACTGTCAGATTGACAGCATTCTTTCACTGTGCCTCTGCATTTAGTCTGTCTTTATGATTATCCCTAGCCCAGCCTTGAGAGCTACTATGGTAAAATCTATCCCAGCGACGGCAAACCTTGTAATTTAAGGAGATATGAATGCATGGGTAAGCGCTAACTATAAGTTCTGGCCTTGACTGTTTCGGTAATCATGACAATGACCGCGCAGTGACGCAGTGTGAAAACAAACGCTTAACCCTATTAACACTAGGCGTGGTTTCTCCCGCACACAGTCACAGAAAAACGTGGTGTACAGTTGCATTGTTTGCTGTAGAAACTTGAAATTTGGTGACTTTTCCTAAAAAATGTTCAGCTATCTGTCCATGTTTGTTTTATAAAGTTGGACTTGTAATTTTTGAGATATTGTCATATTTTCATAATTTTTCTCTCTCTCCGCATTGAAGCGAATCGCTCTCGTTTACTCATTTACGCACCACTAACTTGACTAACTATTCTCTTGGGTTCTCTTCTCGCGGTCAGCAGTTTTCCGCACAGCGGGGGCGCGGCGTAACAAGAAAATTTTTAGAAATATATCACTTGTGGAAATACTTAATTTACACTAAATTCACTTTCTTTTGCTTTACAATTATGATGTATACAGGAAGCCAGATGTTTTTGCTACAAACCTGTCAAAATTTGATCAGTTTACGACGTATTGTTTTCGAGTAATTAACCATTGAAAATGTGTGTGCGGTGTCGGCCACAACTAGTGAAAATATCAAAGTCGCGAGCCCGGTATGGATAGGGTTAATGGAGAATGCCACGCAATGGCTTGTTGACTTAACCTTAAGGAGTCACTTCCCAATAGAAAGACAATTTTGAGCCTGCAACACGGCGATTGTTATGGTGTCGCACTCAATGCGTCATATTAAAAAAAGTAAGAAATTTTCCGGTCCAATGCGCATGTGACGTCGATATGGACGAGTTTGTTATTGTTTTGGCGATAGCTGGTTGCGGGTCTAGGCTAAGTTGTAAATTTGGTGTGGGTTTGAATTTTTGCTATTTTGGAGTACTCGTCCTAAAATTTTAAGCTCAAAACTTGTTGTAAAGTTTAGGTAGCTGTTATAGAAAACTGAGTACATGGATTTTGTCCAAATTAAGACTGTAGACAGTCATAACCTAGATCTCGTTGCAAGCCAAAATTCAGGGGAGGTTTATGATGTGGTTTTGCGACAGTAGCGTCTTGATTTAATGTACTTTGCATTGAAAAGCCTATCTTTTTGAATTGGGTCATGACCCCTTAACAATGGCCTTCGACATCAACAAGGATATGTCCCTAGCAACAACACTTCTTCGGGATCTTCTTTTCAGCCTCGATATGTGATGTTTATTCTGAAGTTAAAGATGGTGTCAACCTAAATAAAAAACAAATGGAAGTTTGTTTATCAATTAACATTGAGCGAAATCAAAGACGCGGAATTTGCGGAACGACCATTACTTGGCAGACCACACCAAAGGCATCATCTCCACGTCGAGTTCTTGAGCGTATTCTTGTACGGATCGGAAACATGGCCCACATATAAGCGCTAGGGGAACAGTTCAACGATTTTGACATGCGCTGCCTGCGTCATATCTTAGACCCCCGTAGCGCAACTACACCAGGAATAGCAGTGTGCAGTGTACGCATTATGGACAGGTTACCTTCGTACCTCCAAGTAAACCAACTCAAAGCACGATTGTTGGGAAATGTTTCAATGGCCGATTTCCAGGCGACGTTCTTTGCGGTGAACTCATCTCTGGTTCTGGTACCATTGGTTGATCTCTCCTGCGTTTCCATGACACGGTGAAGCGAGATATAAAACAGCTCTACCTTGACACCAACATGTGGAAAACTCCGACCAGCGACCGACAAACTTGTAGAGAAACTTCGTGAAGTCAAGATTTGCAAACCATTATTACTCTTCAATGAATCAATGTCCACTATAGAGAGACAACATACGAGCATACATCACACAACTTATATATAATTTGGTTTTATTAAATAGATAATAAAAAATAAAAAAGTGACTATTTGGTAACGAAAACTCTTCCCTGGACAAAGAGCTCCAAGCACGATTTGGCAAACCGGCAGTCATATTAAGCAGACAACGCTCTCGAGCCTGGAGCAACCATTTCTTCACAAATCACACCCAACACAACAACTACAAGCCGAGTATCTTGAACGTTCTCATGCACGGCTAGAAAACATGACCACACACAGATACGCCAGGTGAGAATTTTGACGAGTGACGACTTTGACATGCGCAGTCTGCGGCACATTTTAGGCGTCATGTGACGTAAGACGATAAGAACAGCCGTGAGCACCAGCGCACTCGCTAAACCTCAAAGCACGTAGACACAGGTGGTTGGGACATCACTACACTTCCGATGGCCGACTTCCAAAAGACATTCTTTGAGGTGAATTTATCTCTGGTTCCAGGCTCATTGGTTGACCTCTTCTGCGTTTTCACGACAAGATAGAAGATTTTTTGGGAATTTGGTGGCCATACTGACGCTAAACACTTTATTCTTCCACTTTATATTACCGTAATGCATGTTTTTGTCTTTGAGGCCTTGCCACATTTGATTGACTTACATATGTAGTAACAATCATCTTTATTGCTATTATGTTTGCGACCATCTGCGTCAGTACAATTTTTTGTTCCCAACATTTAAGGCGAAAAATAAAATGAATGCAAAAATGAATGAAAGGTAAAATTGGATACGAAACAGCGTCACCTTGTGAGAAACATGTGGAAATCCTGACCAGCGACCGACAAGCTGGAAGAGGAACTTCGTGAAGTCAATCTTGAATACAATGTTTTGAAGATTTGGAAAAAAAAGCGACTATGTTGCCGTAAGTAGATCACACGTCCAGTCGTTAAAGCTAATTAGATTTTAATGAAAGCTTAGATTAAAAGGAATATGTTTAATACAATTTGGTTTAGGTAACGTATATACACACGAGAAACTGTAAAAAGCAGCTTTTTTCCAGTGCTTAAATTAATTCACTGAAATACCATGTACACAGTAGATCCACCAACGGGCAGATTTTAATTTAAATTATCAAAGAAAAGTTGCTGAATAAAAATGGAAAATTCACTGTGCTGTGGGAGAGAACGTCTCCAGGAAATGTAGTCATTGGCGAGATGTTGAGGATTCAAATCATCATCAGCAAATCATCGCTTAAACCTAAACAAATCGATTGCCCGAATCAAGGACGAAATTACACTGTTATTATGTTATGTATTACCCATTTTAAGTTAAACCTTAATCGAAATCGTCATTGACAATCTTCACAAAATAAAGTAAACGCTTACGAAATAACGCGAATTCACGAGCTGGATTTGTTAAAGAAATATAACAAGTCCAAGTCAATGTCATCTTAGACCAGTTTAAAAATTAACCTGCATTTTTGTAACCTCGCTATAACTTTAAACCAGTTTAAATAGACGTTGACAGCAAATGCTTTCAATCAATAAAAATTCAAAAGGACAACTTTAACGATTTTGGAGCTGGTTGGTGCTCGTTTACCTTAAATGTTTTGTCTTTTATCGTGAGCATTTTTATCACCACCAACAAAGTATTGAATGTTCCACTCACCAAACGTACCAGAACAAGTTTTCACTCTGCGCTGTAATATTGAACTGACCAAGCTAACGCACAAGTTCTCACAGCTGCGACCTTCTCAGCCACCGTCAGATTAAAATGAACACCAGTTTCTTAACTCGCTTTGTGAAGTCACGTTGCATTCCGCGCTGCACGCTAATTAAAGATCTTTTTCCTGACCAATCAAACGTCTTCGCGATTGTTCATCGCAAACTTGCCAATCAGCTCAATGAACTCGTCATACCAGTTCCTTAGTTTTGCGTTCTTTTGCCTTTCTGAAGGTAAATCATAAGCTAGACATATACATCTAGGCATTACTAGGTAAATCATGTACTGTATAGGCGTATACATGCGAGACTGCACAAAAGTACACAACAAAATATTTATATAAAATTAAATAAAGTAATGTAGCATTTATTTACAAAGTGGTCTGCGCAGTTGAGAGAGTAAAACAAGGACAGGCCTATTACAGAAAGCCAAGAAATCATCTTCCTTAGTTAACTACAAAATTTGGACTAATTTATAAACAAAGTAGCGATCAACTCCTGAAAAATTATTACACAAAATATGTTAAATTTAAGTATTTGTTTAGTTTACATTTTTGAGTTACAAAAGAAAAAGTGACTCCGACGTGATTTGAACACGCAACCTTCTGATCTGGATTCAGAGTGGCAACCGTTGGGAGAATGAATTCTTGTCCGATTTCAAACGCTTTTTTTTGCTAAACGCTTAGTCTTTTTAAATTTCTTTGCAAGAAAAAGCAAATCCTACTGGTAGCCCACCAGTGATTAAATTAAGGTTACGAGGCTGGCCATATTTTGACCAAGGTTGGTTTTACTGACGTTGGATGTTTATCTGATAACAGCATTGATAAAACGTCAGGGAAGTTCTCCGATGAAACAAGAACTAACTAATAGGAAATTTAAAATTCTTTCACCCCGGGGAAAAGCTAAAAGCACTTATAAATTGTTTCCAGGCCAACTATTTATTTTTAGGAAATATTCAAATAGATGTAGGCTAACTTTCAAATTTCTTCATGTTGGTGATTGTTATACTGTGTGCGTGATATTACTAGTTCTTGTTTAAAAGCTTTGAAAATAACCACGAAAGCTTAAGCTGAATGAAATAAGATAAAATCCACCACTTCAGTTTTTTTCAAAGCATTTTATGTTTTGATAAAAATGAAAGTTAATTGAAAAACTTCGCCATTAGTTTTACGCTTAAACAAAACACAGTTATGGTTAAAATACTTACAACTGTCCAAAGTTTTTAATCGAAACAATTATTTGTACAAGAAATTCATTGTAATGTAACGTAGACTCATTGCTTCTTTCTCTACACATACGCCTTCCGCTGCCAACAACGGAAGGTAAAGATGGAAAATTACTCGTAGCTAGCAGGATAAAAAGTAAACCTATGACGTAGAAAGTTATATAACAAGTACCTGAGGTTGCGTAAGAGATTGAAATAGGGCAGGGTCACGAGGCAGTAAGGTACTGACGTATTGTCGGAAGGAGTTAATTATGTATGGCGTGTATCCCTTGATATCGTTATAAATGAAATCTGTCGACGTTTCGGCCAAGATTTACGGTTCCTCTTCCCCGGACTTTATAGTCGTGAGAAAGATAAATATAGATCTTCATCTTTCATTTCTCCTTTCGAACTCTTGCTTCTTGAGAAACTCACACAGATTTCATTCCGTCCAGTTAACTTAAGCACTAATTAGGTTTACTGGACTGTACGTAGGCTTACAAATGCTGAAAAAAAACATCTTAGCTTCATTTAAAGACAGTGATCTCCAACCATGCAACCACTCTTTTCTACACGGATTTATGCCGCTCAAAGTGCATTTTTCAAGTTTACTTTGTATTACGATGTGCCAGGTATAGGTGCACTGAAGATTTGTCAAGGTTGGTAATTAAGGCGTTTGATAATTTCAATCTTGACACTTTTTTGTGACCCACGTTTGCTTCAAACAAGTTTATTCATAAATCGCTTTTCTTGGCAAGAAAAGTACATTTGCCACTGAATTTTGTTTCTATTTTCAGTATATTTAGCATATTATTATCAGTCTATTAAGTAAAATTATATATATTACATTTTCGCGTTTTTTTTTATATTATTTCTGATGTATTAACGTTCGTCTTTCAATTGTTTTTCAATCACCAATTTCAATCACTGTCTGCAACTTTTGTATTTTGTGGTCTACTAGCCAAGTTGGTTGGTAGACTCCAAGTTTATCGAACAAAAAGTTATATACCACATTGGCATAGAACGCTATGAAAATAAATCAGTATGCTGTAAATTGTAAAAATATTTGTCACAGTCTTTATTACTCGGTGTAGCGAATGATCTTTTGTTGACAATAAGTTTTAAATTCATTCTAATTATAGAACAGGACCTAGCTGGCTGTTGTCACTGCAAATACCACTCGACCAATCACAATCGCCTAACGAACAAAGTCGAAGATGAAATTAATATTTTTTCACAAAGCAAATGTTTGTCGACTGGCCGAGCACACATGTCAACATAAGTCAGGCTTCTCTTAGGTAGCATTGGCGCCCAGCCTAAATTCAGACTATTGGTTTAGTAGCCGGTGATTTTTAGGGAATTTTGAAGTGATAAAACCCTAATTTTTCTTTTTCCTAGCTTCATAACTAGTCACAAGTTATTTTCGAAGTGACAAGCATAGTTCAATTAAAACCGATAATTATTTTTTGTAACCTACTGCGTTATCGTGTTAGTTATAAACATATTGAGAGAAATTACAGCATAGGTGATTTACAAAACAATGAGTGTGCTGTACACTTAACTGTAGGCTCATATGTAAAAACGCCTCATACATTCTGCCAAGTGATGCTACCGTTGTAATGCCCTTGAACAAGGCACTTGATTCTGTTCGATGGACCTGGTGGACAGTTCTAAACTCGGACAATACGATATAAAAAATCTAGAAAAAATTGAAAATAGGCCACAAAAGCCAGCAGGGTAACGGGGACTTGAGCGATTATGAGTCACCGCTGAGTTTAAGTGGTTCAAAGACTTTCCTCAACCCAAGGATAAGATTGCGCCATACCATGCCGTATCGTGTCAAGCTCTGAATGGGTTTTCTGATTTAACAGAACGCAATAAAAGGAGTTTGCGCTCTAACAAATATACGTTAATGTCATTGTTACGTCAAGTAACGTGAAAACCGTTATGCGATGGACTACAAGCTGTTCTAGGTCAAAGCATTGATAACGATGGAAAAGTAGAAATGATTTACCCGACGTAGTTTGTCTAAGGGAAGTGCAAACATATTGATCACGAACATGATTGGTTGCCATTATACGGACAACATTGTGACCATTTAACCTTCAAGGAAACGAGGTGATGTTGTAGTTTTTGTTTCCACAAAGAAGTTAGGAAACTTACAGTATCCAGGTTAGAAAGCAAACGCGGAAAATGTCCAGCGAAATAACAACTATCAAATCGGAATTTTACAAAACGGAAAAATTTAAAAAAAATTTACAAACTACCAGCTTATTGTTTTGACGTCTTTATTAGTTGGATTATTTCATTGTTTCATTAGTAAAAGTTGGAAAAGTCCTTTTTTGACATTTCTGTTGATGGAGGTATTTCAATTAACTCTCACACAAGGAGATTCAAAGATTTTGACAAAATGTGCGGTAACAGTAGACTTGCCAGTACTTGTAGTAGCGTACTGTGTGAAAAAGTAATATGATCATCACTGTCAAGGTCTATTAAACGGCTGTTGATATGATAAAAAATCTATTTAACAACCAACTATTATTAAAAGAAACGATTTTCTAAGGCTTAATAAAAAAGTATCTTTCAGTTATAAGAAAATGACACTAACAACCACTGTTTTAATAAATATCGACATTGCTGAATAAGCTGGACTTTGAAGAAAGAATTCAGTGTTGTAATGAGTCGGGTTGAAATCTATAGACCAATTTTGACTGAAAAAACTCTTCAAGAAGACTACGATGTGCAGAGGGAAACTCAAGAGTTCGATTGGCAATTTATTAAAACTAAAGTCAATGGTTATGTGAGGTCAAAGGTTGATGACCCCGGAGGCACAGCAAAAAGATTTTTTCTTAGTTTGTTTCCAATTATCACCTGGCTGAGGAAGTATCCCATAAAAGAATGGCTGGTTTCTGACCTCATAAGCGGCTTCACAATCGGAGTTATGCAAATACCTCAAGGTTAGTATGGGGATTTATTGTTACTAGAAAAATCGTTACCAAGTTCCTTTTGACCAATTACCATTTCTAAAAGTTATAGGCTTGTCACTAGCCAATAAGTAGGAAGCAGAGAAGTTTATCATTTTAAACACGTTTTTAATTCAATTATTTTTACGTATTGTTTGCAGGTATGTCATACTCCTTACTGGCTGGCCAACACCCAATCCACGGACTTTACAACGCTTTCTTCCCCGCAATTGTGTATTCAATTTTGGGAACGTCGCGACACGTTTCTATGGGTAAGTGCCTGGTTAATGTTTTTAATGCTGAAAAGTGTTTATCTAAATTGTTACTTTGGATTGCACAAGAAACAATTTAGCTTAACCGAGCGCAGCTGGTAATTAATATTACCTGGTAGCTGGTAATATATTGCTTTTATTTGTTGCTGCTAAAGACATTATCTTTAAAATCTTTGCCTAACCATGCAACATGACTTGGCTTTATCAGTGTAAAAGCCGACACGTATCATGCCGGAAGCCAGCACTGAAAAGTCAGCAGGCCACCCAACCTAAGCAATGTAACCTAATTTATGCATTTCGGCTAATCCTAATCATTCAGGTGCATTTGCGATCACAAGTCTGATGATGGGGGCTGCTGTCACCCCTTTATATCCAGACCCAATCAGATCAACCAACGCAACCGACGACGAGTTCCAGGCCGCCTGGGATGCAGTGTACGACGTGCGAATCCAGTACTCAGTGGCGACTCTCTTGATCATTGGAGTGTTTCTGGTGACTTTGAGATATGCAGTTGTGCATGTGATAAGAGTATTCCAAGATATATTAGCATGCTGGCCAAAATGCAGCACTTAACGTTTGAGATTATTTTTAAGATATGGGCGATTGCATTTAATTGTTTGCCTGTTGCTTTCAATAAGCTACCCGCTCTTTTTCGCTCAGCTCTACCCTGTTTACTTTAATATCATAAACAGCGTTTTTTCGCAGCTGGGTTTGAGTTTGTTCAACTTGGGCTCTATCATCATGTACTTGTCTGACCCCATGATCAGCGGATTCACTTGCGGCTCTGCTGTGCACGTCTTTGTATCCCAGTTGAAAGATCTGTTTGGTGTATCGGTGGGAAGCTACTCCGGTGTTCTCGCCATAGTGTGGGTGAGCTTGGATCCATTTAGATTTATTTTTAGTTAATTTTGAGTGTTTATTTCAATCTCTGATTAAATTTGGTTCAATGAAACGTCAGGTCATAACGGTATTAAGCTTTTCTACGTTTTGAAAGAAGAAACTGAATATCATGGCAAAGGAAAAACGGGCTTATTTAAACTGATGTTTTTTAAGTTATGAACATAACCCGTAAATGTGTTTGTTGTTTAGATAATTCGTGACGTAATAACCGAGCTAACTACCCTGGACGCGGCAGGAAGAACTAAGACAGCTGCAACTGTGGTTATATCGGTCATATGTTGTGTGTTTCTTTTGATTGTGAAAGAAATTAATGAACGCTTCAAAAAAAAACTTCCGCTTGGAATCCCAATCCCTGGGGAGCTTGTAGTGGTGCGTTTACTGTCGTTACCTGGGTCGTGAGAATTTAGGCTAACTTGTAAAAGTTCATCAGAGGTGTTTTTTCACCTATTTTGTACAATATTGCTCCGGCTTTGCAAGCATTAGATTTGCAGTAAGTTTTATTTGTGTGCTGAAGTATCGTTAGGAGAATTCGCACGGCGCTTTTCCGTATCATTGTGACCGACCCGGTTTTCAGCTTTTTGACATAGACTACCTTTTGCAGGTTGTTGTGGGTACTGGGGTATCTTACGGCTTTGGATTCTATGACCTCTACGGCGTCTCTATCGTTGGATCTATCCCTGTTGGAATTCCAGCCCCAAAACCGCCTGATGCAAATCTCCTAGGTAGTGTGGTCGCTACGGCAATACCTATTGCCATTGTTGGCTACTCGGTGGCCGTTTCTGTTGCAAAAATCTTCGGAATGAACTTTGGTTACAAGATCAAACCAAACCAAGTAAGTTGACTACCATACGCTGCTGCTAGGACATGCCTTATACTGTCATTTTAAGTCATCAATTGGAAATTTTCCCTTGGCTGTATATTATTTTCCCTAAATTACTCGGTTGTATTGAATAGGCCACCCAGTCAGAAATTTATCTTTGGCCTTACTATGTGATATCTACCGCACATGTTAAAAACAAAGCTGGCCCAAGGTACGTCCGCCATTCAACAGCCAGAGATATATGTTAGAAAGAGGTCAGGAAATTTGACAATGGGCAATGCTTGGGCCAAGTATGGCGACCGATCATAAGCCTTATATAATCATGCAAGAGCCTGAGAAAAATTATCTTATATTTTTCTCTGGGCCTAGTCTTTACCTGACATAAAACCCTTTCAGTAACATTACTAATAGCTACGATCATTTGCGACTTAATACAACGTATATATACGTTTTAAATGGCATTTATTGAAAGTTGAAAAAAGCGAGAACGCAGAAAATTAGAAAAAGAAACGAAGATAAAATACAAAGTAAAATAGGAGTTCTTAATTATAGGTAAGTGTCTTCATCTTGTCCACTGCTGCAAGACTCCTCCTCAGACAAAACACTTTTCATACAAACCTAATAAAAATAATGGAACAGGTAAGTCTCGTTAATCTAAATGAGTTTACACAAAAAGGTTGGCTTTGTGTAGAATGATATTTCTGTGATGTTTTGTTTCTCCTTTTAGCGAGTTACATGCTACAAGATTACAAAACCTCACAAAAATATCTCAGTAATGCCAACTAAACAATATTTGTAATACCTGCTTATAGTCATACACAACAATTAATACTTATGTACTCACTTGACTGACACAATACTGTGCACTTAAATAACTTCCAATTTTTCTGTGGGGGGAATTCTTGTTTTCTCATAATCGCAATGTCCACAGACGAATTTGTAGGCCATTTGCATAACTTGCCTTCATCACATAGCCAACTCCGTGGCACCACATCATTTGTACCCCCGCTAAACTTTACACACACAAATCTCTTAAATGTTTTCATGATCTGCAACAAAGTAACGTTATCACTGTACCAAACTTTAGTGAAAGGGCAACCAGTCAAATCATTACATAAATTTGTCTGTTACAAAGTTTTTATACATCACAAGTACTGTACAAGCGCAGTGCACCAGAACACAAATGTTGAAATTAAACAGAATGAATGACTTCACATGCAACAAATTTGTTTCTAAAAGGCAATAAAATGCATTTCTTGATTGAAGAAGTAACCTTGATCGCCTCATAGTGCTTACTAATTTCGCTTACCTCATATATTCCAACTAAATTCGAAGAAACAGGATTCGTAAAAAAAGCATTCATATTTTTGTACCTTTTAACAATAAAGTACATCCCACTCTCACATTGTATAATATTGAAAACTCTGTAAACGGTAGAAGAGATACAAATTGTGGAATCAGCAATGGAATTACGCTTTATAGAGCAATTGCTATGGGGTAGTTTAACATCAGAAAAATGCAACAGACATGACCTTTCAAACTGAGGAGTAATTACACCTGTTTCTACACATGGAGTTAATTCACAAGTAATGTTGCTACGTAAGCATTTTGATGTAAACAAACAATTTTCATTGTCATGAAAAGCATGTTTTGCAACTTGTTGCAGTGGTTTGAAACCAGATCTTACACAGTTTTTAAGCACTCCTAAATAACTTTCAAATGGAAAACTATTTACATTGTCAAGAGACCCATACAACACATAATCATCAACGAGGTGTAGCAAACTATGAACATTATAAGATACAAAACTTTTCCCATATAACGTTGCAGATTCGCTTACAAATTCACGCAAAAGATTTGAACAAACTTGCAAGTGTTGAGGACTAGTGTTTTGATATAACAGAAAACGCATCGCAACAGTCAACTTTAAAAAGTGAAAGTATCTTGATTTCGATAAAACGTTCTCATCATGTAGCATAACACAACCCACGTATAACATAAACAACCTATATTCCGAAGCTTTCCAATATGGCAAATCAGAAACAGGTCGCAATTTCCTATTAAACTCCATAGGAATGAAAGGCTTCATCTGAACCACTTTCATGCTAATTCTTGCAATAGCATCAGAAGAAAGTTTAGCTTTACGTTGTCTGCAAGTTAATTAATGCAAACGATAACTTAGGCTACTGATTTTAAAGTTTCTCAAGTATTATCTGTAAATAAATTTAAACCAAAAATTTATAGCTTAGGCCTATACAGTACTCACAATAACATGCAGCTTGTTTACCTTCGCACACCTTTCCACCAAGTCATAAGCCTCTTTGTGACACCAAGGCAGGAGAGGTGCATATAATCCAGCACAAAATGCGAAACCATACCTACTCCAAAATCAGTTAATGCTGAATGCCCTTTGTGATGTTCTGGATCACTTTGCAGCACAAAATCAACATCACTTCTTCGTATACAATTAGTATTTACAAAACAAACCCGGCCTTCAATGTATTCTCCATGGACAGTGCATCGTTCACAGCTATTATAGCCAGTGTGAGATTTTATAGCTTTTAACGATGATCTTGCTGGTGCATCACAGACAAATATACCACGGTTGGCTAAATGATAAGACAATCCTTTGGTAGTTGCTGGGGTGTTTTCAAGGAACCTTAAGTCATCCATCAGAGCTTTTAAAAATACATCTGCCGAAGGCATTTCACGATTAGGTGATTGCTCGGAACAATAAATGCCTGCACACAAGGGTCTCATTGGTACTTTATAAAGAGAAATTAAAATAGGATACAACTTGTAATTCGGAGAAGATTTAAATAATGGTAAACCATCAATATTTATAATGAGATGATAAACTGTTTGATGGTTGACATTTGAAGACAAGATATCTTGAAGACCCTTTTTCCAGTTAGAAAGATGCACATAGCTTCCTCCAGCCATTGTTTCATATTGCAACCGTGGTGGTGGTAATAAAGTTTTATATGAGCACGGTAAACTATTATTTACATTGCGTAACTGGTGAAGAAGCCTGGTGACTGCAGCATTTGGCACATTTTTCTCCAATATTACCCAATTAATAATTGCTTGACGCATAGTTACATTTTCGGAAATCTGCGCTGAAGGAGAGTCAACTTTTTCATTTGGGTGAAAGCTTGTAGTTTCAATGAAATCACAACCTTCGTTACTAGTGTCAGTTGAAATTGAGCTACAGCTAGCAGACTCGTCACTTGAAGAGGTTAAGTCATTTACGCTGCTATCTGCAGAAGTTGAAACACAACTGACAGACTCATCACATGAAGAAGTCGTTTCATTCTCAACAAAATTAGGAACGCAACCAACAGATTTATTACTTAAAGATGAAGACATGCTATTTTCGAGATTTGGTTCATTTTGACATTGTTTATCTTTTTCGCAAATCTTTCGTCGTTTCCACTTTTGCTGTCTTGACAACTCTTCATAACGTTTATAAAATATTCGAGAAGATCGTTTCTTAGGCATAATTATCTCAAGCTTAGTTACTGAAAAAGGAATAAACATAAGCTGTATTCTGTAAGACTGCTGATGGAGACATTCTGTTTTCTGTAAGACTGCTGACGCTAACTAATATTGGCAAACAAGTCACGGCTTATCAGATCTAAGAACAGGAATTCAAGACAAAGAAAAAGAATTCCCATGAGGCAACATTTCGTAAAAAAAGCGCGGAATAAATCAATGCCACGCGATTGGTCAAGGGGAAAGACCTCATTGGCAGAACTATGGGTAGAGTGATGACGTAGAAACTCTTCGGCGTAAAGAGAACAACTATAAAGGTTTGCGATTTGGTCGCCATGTTGAAAATGAGTATTGTGTACGAGCTGTTGAAAGCGTGGCAGTGAGTTAGGTTTTATAACTACAAATGATTCCAAAAGTAACACTTTTAGCGTTTTTGCATAAAATTTTGAAAATGTACATTCCATCTTATAATAATGATTTATAATTAAGGGAACCGGTTAATTATTCTACTTGCGCCTTGCATTTTATCGCTACTTATTGTAATATCGCACTACCACAATTATCATTACAATACAGTGTCTACTGTGTGATCATTATCACATTATACAATTTTCACACCTACAATGTTGGTAATCAATAATCATCTATAGTCCCAATACAATTAATTGTTTCCAATTACCTGGTAGGCCTACAGTGACATGCAGAAAAAAGGCCTTTCAAGTTTGGTGAAAGGATACGTAAATAACAATACAATATTTTTGATAAAACGTACATAAAAAATTTCGATTTTTATACCAATATTATGCAAGAAATTCTTACTTGAGGCAAGGTTTAGAAAGGTACCATGAACCATCGATGGGCTGTTTATGATAAACTACGATATATGTAAGATTATGTAACTCTTTCTTACGAACAAACATAATACACACATAATCTATTATAATCAGACATAAGTGATCAAATGGCCATACATAATCTGGTATAATTTCCGACTGGGCATGGTAGGCGTAAGTAGGTTTGCCAAATCTATACCTCCAATTGTTTACACTAGGCCATGCCTTATCAATCGTATACTATATGCTTGGACATACGTGGTGCATGCCTTGATCGCGGCTGATTAGGCTGCTTATAACCTCGTAGTACAGTAGAATTCGCCTATAGTGACACCTGAAGGGACCGCGGAAAAAGTGTCACTATAAACGAAGTGTCACTATAGAGTCTATAGTATAGACGAAGTAAAGGTAAAATGGCCGCAGATGACTACAGTAGAACTCGCATATAACGGACCAGTCGGGACCAGCGAAATTCGTCCGTTATATGCGATATCCATTATATACGAAGTATTTTACATTGTTTTCCTTAAAGGGACTGGAGAATTAGTCCGTTGTATACGGTCATCCGTTACATAAGTGTCCATTATATGCAGGTTCTACTGTACATAGCGATTGTTTAATCAGCTACTTCATATGTATGATGTTCAGTAGATGCTCATCTACATCTTCAAAATTGTGCCCTCTTAGCCTTTTAATTTGAGCGTTACACCCACTTTCATACTCTGAAATTATGGCAACCGAGTTTCTGCACATCTTAATAACGGAACTTCTTGGCATTCCCAAGCGGTCTGCAACAAACTTTTTGCTACGCTCTCTTTCTGCAGCTTTCTTGACTTCCTATCTTTCCTTCAACGAATACGCTCTTCTCTTTAGTGGCATTGTACAAACTTAGAAATTTACGCTAGATCGACAAACTATACAATGACAATCAACCTGGCTTATGCGGAGAGAACTGAGATCACAACTCACAAGAACAAAAGCCTGGAACTAGCCTAGCAGCCACAGTAGCATACGCTTTTATTACATCACAATTATGAAGCCTGCTCATAAACCTTTTCTATCATCTTGCTTGCGCATGGATAAAGTATATATTATTGCATCAAAAACTAACGAGTGTCCTTATACGGAAATTTTTGAGCTCAAGGGACAGAAATGTGGTGTCACTGTAAGCAAAGTGTTCTTCTACACGAAGTCACTATAGGCGAAGTCATTTCTATGCAAAACATATGGTTTGCAAACGGGACTTTGCAACAGGTGTCACTATAGGCGAAGTGTCACTATAGCTAAAGTCACTATAGGCGAATTCTACTGTATCCCGTAATGCTTACAAGTGACAGTGTTTCATTACAGTAAATTCAAGCCTCAAAACAAACTTGCTTATAATGCAGGAATTAGTGGCGTACGGGGTGAGCAACACGGTGGGGTCATTCTTTTCCTGTGTCCCTGCCTTCCCTTCAATGTCCAGAAGTTGTGTGCAGGTGGACAGTGGTGGGAAAACTCAGCTGGTTGGACTGATATCTGCTGCGGTTATACTTCTAGTGTTGTTAGTGCTTGGTCCCTTGTTTGAGGATATGCCAAAGGTATGTTCATTTTACACGCACCACAAATTTTCAAAGTTAAAGCCTTAATCTGATTAATTAGAAATGTCTACAGACAGCAATTTAAACCTTTTATATTTCCAGGCTTGCTTAGCTGCTATAATCGCTGTGGCCATAAAGGGAATGCTCAGAAAAGCACGCGACTTCTTACCTCTTTGGAGAATCGACAAGCTCGACGGCGCTGTATGGATGGTCGCGTGCATTGCGACTATTTTACTCGACGTGGTAAGCTTTTTCGTAATGCAACGCTCTTGTTATAAGATGTCTATATTAAACTGTGTTGTCTTAATTATCTGTATACCGTGACGAAAGTTTTCTTGGCAAGTCCAATCGTATTTACCGGCTTTTCGGGAGCCTTTGATTTCCAACTGCATCCGCATGGTGTATTATATGGTTAACAGGTATATGGACTTCTCACTGGAATCGCTTTTAACTTTCTCTGCGTCGTTTTCCGCACTCAATTTATCAAATCGGAGACAGTGACTCGTATTAATGGGACGGAGATTTACAGAAAAAGCGAAAAGAACTCAAGTCAGGTAAGATCAAGAGGATCTTTAAGAACCGTACACCCTGCGCTCTACATAGGCTATAGAGTCGGAGATCATATCAAATGATCTCGTTTCAAGCTTGATCAATGTTTGATTTATTCAATCTTATTCCCCTTGTTTGCTTACAGAGTGACATCGCCGTGATCGCTTTCCGCGGACCGCTTCATTACGTCAACAAAGACCGATTACGTCGTCGGTTGATAAAAGAAACTCAGATCGACCCAGCTTTGGAAAAAGCAAAGAAAAAGAAAAAGAAGAAAAAGCAGAAGAGGACACAGGTGGTTGTGACGTCACACACTCAATATCGTTTTCATAATAACAACACTTAATAGGTTCTAAGAAACTCTTTCACTTTAGGTTGAAGACGATTTTACCGATTCGCCCAGCGTTTCAAAAAGAGAAGATGATTTCGGCTTCAGCAGTGAAGTAGACGCCAAATACAAGGACAGTTTTAAGTGTAACGATAATCCGACTTACCAAAATGACGTAATATACGAGGAAATACCCAACAACCATCATATGTTCGAGGATACGTCAGAAGAAGACAATCAAGGTAAGATATTTATTATGTTTTTTTTTGAAGCACTGGTTTGTTTATATTAACCATTAACCGACAAAAGTGAACTGTAACAAAGAAACTTCACCCAAAGTTTTTAAAATCGGCGTCTAAGTTTTTCATGAATGGTTTTTGGAGTATAACTTAGAATTTAACTAACGTCATGTTGATAGCGCTTCGATTAAATAAAGTATAAACTCATAATTTAAAACTTTTTTTATGATCAGTTTATTCAATAAGCGGCGAAATGGAAGATCCACCAATTGTAAAAGGTCCTGGAGTAACCGCTGTTGTTCTGGATTGCTCCCAGATAAGTTTTATGGACTCAGTTGGAGTAAAGTTTCTGAAAAAGGTTGGATATTATTATCCGTTTGTCTACTTTACTTTTTACGTTTTTACTTTTACCTTTATTGGCGTATTCAATCTATTAACATTTCTGAAATAAGTAACAAATTAAAATGCGGACAGTATCGTTTGTCAGTATTATATACAGAGAAGATAGATATTAGTTGTATTTTCGGAAGCTTGGGTTAACGTAAACATTTTACCATTTCTCTTCAGGCTTTTGAGGACTACAAAGAACTTGGAATCGATATGATGTTAAGCAACGTCGGAGGTAAGACCAATTTTAAAGTTCAGTTTATTTCAATTTCTTATTATTTCGTAATTGAAATTATTACGAAATAATATATTATAATTACGTAATTAATTAATTATTATATATTATTAATAATATATATTAATTACGCAAGACGAGAAAGTAGAGTTACTGCTTTTAAATTATAACTCCATAGACCTACAAATATTATTGGAAACACACATGTACAAGGTTCTAATGTAAGGAACAGCTTACAGCATAAGTTTAATTCACGGTAGTAGTCTAAAATATAACTGATGTAGCATGTCAGCCTATAGCCTTGATAAGATGCTTGGAAATTTTCTTCCCTTTTTTATGCAGATGAAGCTATGAGCAAACTACATTCAGGCGGTTTCATCGAGAAATTTGGATACGATCTCATTTATTTAAGTAGCTACGACGCGGTTTTGGATTACTTCAGACCCAGTTACATAGAGGAAACAAAATTTTAATATTTTTGCAATACAACAAGGTTAAGCTTTTGAGTAGAAAGCCAATTTGATGGAATGAATCATTCTGTGTCGTGTAGTTGTTAAATTTACTTCTGGGCTATACATACTACCTTTGGCTCTTGGGGCAAACTGTATCGAATCAATTGTGCGTTCATATTTTGCTCTTCTGGTCCTTGAGTATACAGTAATATTTTCAAATAATCTGCTGCTGCAATTTTCGCGAGATTAAAGTTTTTTTTTTATTTTTATTTTTTTAATTTGCTTTAAAATGTAAAAAAAACGATACCAACCAAAACAAATTGTGTCTCTATTTTTTGAAGTGACAATTTTTAAATTTGGAACTTAAACAAATTTTCGCAACCTGCTTATCTGTTATCATCTGTAGAATTCAACGTCATTTCTTTATATTGAATTTGTCTGAAAGAAATACGAAAAATCTCACTGTAAAAATAAATTGTGTATATTGGTATCAAAAAAACTTAATTCGATTTACCCTTCTGTGACGTCGTTTGTGCATTGAATTCGCATTGATTTAAGATCATTAAGGTCGAAGTTAATAGAAAGTCTTATAACCAATGTTAGGCGATAAACATTGATGTACGTTAGGCCTATATAATTGCATTGATATCGGATTGGTTGATTGATCACATAAAATTTGATTCCGACCAAATAACCTACAAGTAAGTTTTCAGTTTCAACAATTGACATCTTACTCTTTAGTAGCAATGGCATATTATGTAGCTACAACCTTACAAAACAATGAAACTAAGCCCTGCTTGAATTACAAGCTGTCCTACTTTTCCATTCGCACGTTATGATAACACGTCATGCATGTATCAGTTTCTCAAGTCTAGTTAAGCTCAACCAAACAATTTAGCCAAAATCATGATGCAAAACCAAATCCTACAAAACGCTTTATCGAGTATGAAAATGAATCCAAAAGAAAAATTTCTAGGGCCCCGTATTTCATCAATTTAACCTTGCGTATAGCAATACAAAGGTAGCAGGTAAATGGCACCACCTTGTTACTTAGACATCAGTAAATAGTAACAGTCGTGAAGTCAACTAATTTTGATCGCGTTTTGATTAAGGCGTTTAATCATTTGCTTGCCTTGGGTATAATGGTCAGCGACTGAAGGCAGCTGACCATGCTGTTTGGTTCAATTAGTTTAGTTATGTAACCGTCAGAAATACGCTTAACTGTCTTGACAAGTTTATTTACATTGCGAAAGAGATTCTTATCACACTTGGAAGTTCATGCATCTCTCAACTACCTGATTGTTTATATATACCGTAGCTTCATAAATTTGCGAGTTCGGCGGCAGGCGAATAGTTTTTAGTTTTTTCTAAGAGGTTAAATTTTAATTAGGTCACAAATATCTGAAATATCACAAATACCACTATCTGAAATAGATTTGTACTTCTGATTAAAGATTACGAATAGTATATTCAGGTTAAGAATCGTTATCGTCTATATCTAATTCATTTTAGTCACAGGCAATAACATTCCCGCAGTCAATCTTTATTTTCCGTTATTATATTCAACTCAGAAACCAAATAGTAGGCTTATGTTACACCCTACTAAACCAGCACTATGGTTTTAGTTGAGACTTCACATAGACCGACATATGACGATGTCCGGCATCTGGTGGCCCCCATTCGAAATTCTGCGTCTCCACTGCCAAGCAGGAAAGCGCAGTCGTGAGTTCCGCTGCTAGGCTGGCCTGGATACCAGTTAATCTCGTCTCCTCCCGTGCTCTCGTCACTCCAACTCCAGCTGCTTTCTTTAAATGATTTCCTGAGACCGACCCAGGTGTGTGTGATTCCAAATGGTCTCAGTAACACATCAGCAATTTCCCTAAAATTTGATAGCAATTTGATCGCTGCTTCAAGGTTTAAGTTAAAGGAAAATGTAGGCTAAATCAATATCAGCTGACAAGTAGCAACTGTATTAGCCAAATAGCTAGTTAATACGTTGTTACGGAGATAGTGTAGTTTAACTTCTCATATCGGCCTAGTTCAAGTCGTCAACAACTGTGCGTTAAAAAGACAACAAATCATTGCAAATTTTTCTTACAATCGAACGTCATTGTCCTTAATTCCGAAAACAGCCAAATCGCCTCCTTTATCGTCACATTCTCCCTTGGTCCCATCAAACCACAGGTTTAGGTTGGCCTAAAGCCAAAGGCTATTAGTCTTTCTTTTAGAACTCTTAAACAATTGTGTCTTTGACTCCGTTGCGCCTGCTTTCTCTATATTGTTTCTTTAAATCAGCCCCAGATTCATAAAGTCTAATTGTTATATTGTCCGAAATATTGTTGTATCACATCAGAAACATTTTATCATCCTTTTACATTCAAATAAAGTTCAAATAACTTCAATTCAGAAGAAGAGAAGAAGAGAGCGATTTTAACTAAAGCTTAGTTTTTATACAAACACATTAGCCAATCAGCAAATAACATGTCATTTTGCATCGTACTATGTCACCAAAGCTTTTACATCACAAGTACCATCTAACGATACACTCGCTACAATACAATGCTACTTGAAACACTTCAAGCTCCTTTGTTTCAATAACGGATTTAACCACGAATAATACATCTGTTTAAATATTTAATTGCCTCTAACTGGAGAAACACACAATCCGCTTATTAAAATGCCAATTACATAACTTATTATAATTTATTATCACGACCGCCACAATATATTGGCAACGACAAACATTTGTAGTTGTCTGGCCAGTTGTCGACATTTCCGTTTGAGTGTTGGATTCGTTTGCAATTGATTTGGAATAACTAACATTTCACGGAAACCCTTTAGCATTTTGCAAAATTGTTTTGACGTTTAAGTTTATGCATGCCGCTAAAACCGATGTCGGCGGTTTGACGTCAGGGTTACGCGGGTTTGTGTTTGTTCATTAATAAACACTGCCACTTTTCGTTGAAAAATGTTGCTGTTTCTGGGAACGCAGCACGCACCTGTCGCCCATAGGATGATGCACGGTGGTAGGCATGTCAAGCAAATCATTCGTCAAAATGAAATAAAAAATCAAACTGGTGCAAAACTATTTATGTCAGGTGACACCTTCGTGATTTATTTCAATTTTCATGAACTATGTCGGATCTGGTGCAAATACCGACGGCACCAACGTATCGTCACGTTCTTTCGGAAAATGATGCTCACACGTTCAAAACATTTTAATGCTTTACAAAGAATTATTTTTAGACATTGACTCTAGTCCGGTTGTGAAATAAATAAAGTATAATGAATTTTTGTTGGTTTTACTAACAGTACAAGTATATTTTAAAAGTCGAAACCAGAACATGAGTATAAAGATATGAGATAGGTCCATAGACATCACATGGTTTCCAAATCCCTATAGTCTGAATGTGGGAAAGTCCCTGCCAGACGTCGGCGATGATTTCTCATGATGGATATCTCCTCTTATATATCGACAGTAGCCTACGTCATAAACTTATTTGAGACAAACTTATTTTAAAGGACATCAACGTATACGAGAGTGAACAATATACACGAACCATCCCACTAATATGTGATAGATAAATGTTTATCAGATGTACAGGTAGCCAACGTGTGATACAACCAACATGCGATCGTTTGAGTTGGGACTCCTGGTGCGTCAGGTGATCTCTTTCACACATCCGGGCCTTTGTACTAGTTTGGAAACAACTTTATCAAACTGATACTGCACTGTGAAAGTTAGCAAGCGGTCTATCAACCATTTCTTTCACAAACGAAGACGAATAAGAGAGTATATGAATTCATTTCGCAAAATTAACAAACAATTCATTGAGGTGAAGTCCACAGAGATTATGAAGCTATAATTACGGTCTCGAATATTCTGCAACGGCGGCAAGGAACTGACTACACATAATAATAATAATGTGCAACAAAAGATATCAGGAAACACATAAAGTGTGTAATTGCTATTGTGATAATGTTTTACCAGCAATGAAAATTCACATCCAAAATAGGAAATGTACAAAATGGGTTACTTTTGTCCCGAAAGCACTTTTAGCACCAATCACACATACGGTGTGTACTATGTCCATATGCACTATATGTTAATGTTTTTTTTTTTTTAGAAAATGGTCACATCGGCACAGTGCACGGTGAATTAAATACACGAGATACAGTTAGCACATGCAGCAATCAAATCAAATACTCTTATTAACAACGTTACATAATCGATGCAAAATCTGATACAGTCCACACTACAATGCATTGTTGATCAAGTCAAAATCACGATCATATTCAACACACGCTACATACAGTCATACTTTTCTACGAGGGCGATGTTAGCACCACACTGAAAGTTCAAATAAAAACCTAATATCAGTGATTAAAACAGTAGGATTTCTCAATAAATTAGTGCATAAAAGTTAGTTAGTGCATATAAACTGAAGCAACACTAATTCGACAAACAGTTTGAAGTCATTAAAATAGAAAAATTAATACGTGATAAAATTACACAAATTTTCGAATCTCGTAAAAACTTCAGCCGAAATCGGCCAAAAAAACTGGTCGCAACTTTTGGTGGTGTTGCATCCCTTTATGGAAACGTCATTAAGAAGAGCAACACTGCAAATTACCAACAGGCAAGATACTAGGAAAAGTACCGAGATCTAAAGAAATTTCGCTTTAACTCAATGAAAAGTTTGTCACTGCAGCGGGTCCATCTCTACGTCATCGTCTCTGACGTCATAACGGGCCGCTTTTGATTGATTACCTTTGGGGGAGTTGAGCAGCACGACTCCGACAACAATGGTGACGAATCCGCACGCAAATCCGACAAAATCTTTAGGACCCAGTGACTCCTGAAAGAGCAGGATGGATCCAATGATGAGGAAGACGTTGGTGAAGACGTACTTGATCGGGGTCACGGCACTCGTCTCGAAGAGGGCGAGGGCTTTGTTGATATACACAATCTGCACCGGTATGCCCACTATCTGGCAGGCGACAAGCACCCAGAACAGGGGGTGAAAGATGACCCCGATTCCGGACGGGGCCAGGAGGGTCTTTATTGAAATGCCGAGCCCCTTACCGCAAAGGACAGTCAGTGCACCGACCATGTTGCAGATGGTGAGGTAGACCATGATGTTGGTGTGCCCGTGTTTGGGAGCAACGAGAAAGATAAGGACGATGGGGGTAATAAAAAGGATGGCGCAGTATGTGAGGAAAACTAAAAATACGAGTAATGGCTGATAATGATACAATGTCCCTTGGGAGCTTAGTTGTATGCATGGTTTATAGAAAAGAAATTTACGAGTACAAACTTATTATTTCTCTATTTTAATTTTTTTAAATTTAATTTTAAATTTATTTATTTATTATTACTTTATTTAAAAGGTTTTAAATAAACTTTTTGTCAGAGGTTTCCCTGAAAACGTAAAGTACAAGAGACTCACGAGGATCGATAAACTGCTGGACCAATTCGTCAAAATTAGAAACCTTTTCACTTGTCGGCGAGTGCACGACAATCACAGTGGAGCCTACCAAGCTTAGAAGGACGCCTGCCTTGCCGAATCGGTCCAGTCTCTCGCCCAAAAAGAACGAAGATAAAACCGCGCTGGAAAAGAAATAACGTCGTGACCTTAGAAAATTCCGTTCACTTTAGTTTAGTGAAGTAAAACGTATGTTTCAAACTTGCCAATTCCCTTACCATGACAATAGGTAGTCGCTCTATTACGTCATAAACAAAGATAACACTTCATTAAAAAGAAATAAAATATTGCCGCAAAATACTGTAACGTGTGGAGTACGGTATTTTTAATTAAAGTAATTATTTATTAAAGTAAAGGTTGTATTGAAAATGGATATGTCTGTTTACAGAAAACGTAGGTACGTAGGTGTAAAATCTGTCAGCAAAAAACGAACAAATACGTTTGAAGATTTCGTCGAAAGATACAAGGTATTTACAGTAGTTAACTGTGCGCAGTGGCTTTTATTTAACAGAAATTTGTTCCCGATGACCGGACAATTAATTGTAACTGAGAAAAAAGTTATGTAATTAAGTACAAGATTGGTTTAGTGCAAGTATAAGGTATAGGTTTTATCTAAAACACGGCGCATTTTACAAAATTACAATCCTTGCGAGGAAGAATTTCCATGTAGCCAAATGCCTTGCCCGAGCCGCTACGACTTTTTGTTGAAATACGACCACGTATGTTGCAGCGTTTAGCTTCAAAATTTCAACTGATTGGTCGATTATTTCAGTTGCTTTGTTTGCTGTAAAATACAGTGACCTGACAGGGTTTTGAAGCGAAATTAATTCTCCTTTTTGAAGTTAAAATGCATGCACGATGCCGTGGAAGTCGATTATTTCGTAGTTACTAAACAAAGTTTCAAAACCCACTTTTGAACTTTATAAGCGAGTTGTCTTATGATTTTTCTGCAATTTTTCGCTATCTTATGACTTGTATCGAATGACCAGAATTTTAACACAAAAGATCAAAGCTAAAATCGCATAATCGTTTTTCCAGGTACGACTACCTTTCTTGAACCATGCCAGCAAGTATGGGCGAAACCCAGGATGAGATTGGGACAAAAGGGGTTAAAATACACCCTGACGCACTTAGCATCACAACGAAGAGCAATCTCTCAAGAACGACAGGAGCCGATGTTGCTGCTACGTCATCGCAAGTTGAACTATCACAAAGGTGACGTAGGGACTAGACTGATGCAGATATATCTTGCACAATACGTACTGGGTAACACCTGAACATCTTATAACAAGTAATCATGCAGCTATCACTGACTACCTATCACTAACCGTCAAATTTATGCTGAGTGTATCGACGCATTGACCCCAAAACGATAAGATTGCTGACATGCACTTTGTTGATGAAAAAAGAACTGACTCAACTCATTCGCTGTTACTTATAGTACGTCGTCTACGACGTTTCAAGGCCAAAAACGTCAGGAAGGCGCAAGTGAGAGAAAAAGTTCAATACAGATGGAAGATGCCCAACAGAAGCACTCTAACACGAAGACAACTGAAAACAAATCTTCCGGGAAAGTGGGTTATCTATATTTTAAGCAATGTTAAAGTGCTAGGTTACTGTGAATATGAATTAATACCAAACTATACGTTTTAACAACCCGCACAGGATCTGTCTGATCCGATTGAGCCTAAAAGGATTGAAGATCAGATGAACTCCGCTCATTTACGTCAACTGGAGGAGATATTTAAGGAAGGTCATTGGCCTGGATAACAAAATTTTTAAAAGCACGACAGCAACAGAATACCTTTAATCAAACAAACCCTAAATATTTTTGTGCAACACAGGTAGCGGGGAGCAAAAAGGCTTGGACGTGGAGCAATTCCGGATCGCCATGAAAAAGACTGTTGGGAACAATATAGATGACGAAGAGCTGAAGATGATTTTCATGAAGGTACGATACCGTGAAGAATATTACAGCCACGCACGCTCTGGCTACTTGATAACTTCTATTTTAGGTTGATACTAACTGCGACGGGACTGTGGACTGGGACGAATACCTTTCGTATATGCTGCTCGAGTATCAAGAGCGAAAGAATATGTTCACACTTGATCAAGATTGCCCCTTCCCAAATCGTATTAAATATCAGCCGAGCAACCACCTGGAATCCATTTGCAGCATTAAACTCCTTCAGGTTTATTCAATAAAAACTCTTTAGCAAGTGCACTGCGTACCACTATTACAGCTATCAACCACACTCCTGCTTCAAAATGGCAAAACAACTTATAATATAATGTTACTTGTCAAGGTGTACTCTACAAGGCACAACGTTTACAGCATCAATGATTATGATGATGCGGCAAGCCGGTATGTGACTTTATCAAGGGAAGGGATGCTAAATATTTGGAATCTCGAATGGGAATTGCAAAAATCTGCCGTCCTGAACGGAACAAAAACTGGTGCAAGTGGCAAACCTTTATTTGTAACAGATATGGTGTGCATGGCAAATTGCAACACAATAGCTGTGGCTTCAACTGACTGTGAGATTTCCTTCTATTCAATAACATCAAACACAATCAAAAAGAAATTCCAAATTATAGGTACAGCTTGGAAAAGCAATTTTTTTTAATTCAAAATTTAGTACTTTGGTGTGTTAAGGTTGGGATAGCAGCTTTTCAAGATGTTATTTGGGTCTATAGTTATAGGGTAGCGTTATTGCGTGACTCTGATGCCAAAAAAATTCATTTTTACAGGCTTGGTATTTTAAGTAACTAACTTTAGGTTGAGGATTCAAGTTCAAACTTACTTGAAAGTAGTCTAAAAGCCTCCAAGTCTTACTTTTGTACCAGAATAGGCTTAAAAAGCAGTATTTCTAGTGAAGTAGATTTTATGAAAAGTAACAATACCTTGACTTGAGTTACCTTAGGCTAGTTTGACCATCACTGCTCACAAGGCACAAATAGACCTCCAATATTTTTGAGAAATTTTTTTCGACAGATTTAAAACATTGCGCCCTCACGATGGACTACAGCTTCGACCACAAAGAACCAAAATATGCTATCTTGCTCTGGGGTGACACAAGTGGTCGCATTACTATATTACGATTCTACAATAATCCAAACTTAAGTCTCTTTTCTGCCCCCATGTGTCCAACAAATAAAATTGCTCTTCTTCGAATAATTCGAGGTGGGATCGCTGAAGTCACAGCCAGCAAGTTCAAAATCCACAGAGATTGGGTACAACAAGTGCGCTATTACGTGAGCAGGAAGGTGAGAAGTAGCTCAAGATATTTATCAATTATTTTCGCCATGATTGGTAACGTTGATAACATGGCTACATTTTCATTATAACAGGGCCAAGAATGTTTTATTTCTGGTTGTATTAAAGATGATCCAGCGCTCTTCTTTGCTGACATAACAGAAAAAAAAGGGGGAACTCCAAAACAGAAGCTCACGGTCAACAGGTAATAAATAAGTCATAAAAATTACGTCAAAATACCTGAAATATAAAATTAATAACATCAACTGACTCTGATGTCAAAATCTTCACTCCAACCATGCATTTTTAGGAAATCGCACTTCTATATTCGTAAAGGAGTTTTGTGCCTGTCGTACGACACAGAATGGAATCTAATCGTTACCGGCAGCCGGGACTGTAATGTCAGAGTTTGGAATCCATACGTCGTAACAAAATCTTCAGCAGTTTTGATAGGGCACAACACGGCCGTACAGGAAGTACTCATCCGCGCATTTGACCACCAAATCATAAGGTATTCTTGTTAAAATTGACCTTTCTAAGACGCTCACAATCCCTATCACTGGCATCATCATTAAACCAATAGTCCTGTTTGTGATTGACGTACATCACGGAAATAGATATTGTTGTGTACAGGTTGATTACCAGTGTTACCTTGGCTGCGGTTGTGTATTAAACCAGGCACCATTCAGTATTACTTCACAAGCTTCTTTTTATATCGCAGTATAAGCAAAGATAAAAACGTTCGAGTGTGGGATTTGCGTGACTATTCGTGCAAGCAGAGCATCCCTGGGAGAATTATTGGATTAGGAAGATTTTACATCACAGCAGCATATTTCAATGAGAGACTCAAAGAATTGGTTGTGGCGACAAACAAAATCGGAGTTCTGCAGCCAGGCAATCTCGTCACGACATCAAAAAAACAAAAACAATCCCAAAATAATCTGAAACCAGTCGTGAGGGTTTTGTATAATCCAGTCTTCAACCAGGTAAACGACCTTGCAAAACCATTAACACTGTTCATCTCTGAAAAACAGATGTAATCCTTGCAAGTATTTCTACTTTCAAAATCCATCCTCTTTGTTGTATTCAAAAGTGTTTAACTTGAACCTTTCACAAACAAACATCTGCACAATTTGCATTTTGCACAATTTGCACAATCTGCATTTACCATATTAGCCACATACATTAGGCAGCATTTAATCTCGATTTCGAACGATAGATAGTCACTGGAGGAGAAGACTCACTGATCTGCATTTGGGATATCAAAACAGGAATGAAGCAAATGCAGTTTTGTGCTGGAGACGATCTGGAGATCACTTGTATGACCTTTGACCCAACCAACAGGAGACTTTTGACCGGTACTGACCTGAGACCGGTCTATTCTAACTGGCTCACCTTCATTACCATTCACATTGGCCTTTGACCTAGTTTCTTTGTAATGGCAGGTGGTCGAAATGGAAATGCCATTCTGTGGAACTTCAATAATGGAGCAAAGCTCAGACGACTTGACAAGATGGATGATCAAGAAATTACAGACGTGGTTTTCACAAAGTAAACTAAGAAACAGAGATAGTTGGAAGTCGATTAGAAACAACTGACAGTGAAAATTTTTTGAAAAACTTCTGGTGTTGAATGAAAATGATTTACAATTTTTGAAAACAAAGTATTACAATCTATTTACAGGCAACGCATCGTGACTGCTGGATGGAACAGACACGTGCGAGTTTACATTGATTCCTATGGCGACGACAGCTATCAGCTGTTACGTCATAAGCACAATGACGATATTTTGAGTTTGGATTTTCACCGACAAGATTCCTTCCTTGCAACATCAGCATACGATGGAGACGTGTACATATGGTCAATTAAAAGCGGAGAAGTTTTAATGATATTCAATATGTTCGTCAGTTTGCTCCCAATCCATTTTAGTAAACACCTTGAAAGAAACCGACATCGCATGGCTAACATTAAAACAGAAAGTGAGTTTATGTGTACATTAGACTTTAAGATTCGAAAGTCTAGTTTCTACACTTGATTATTTTATCGCTACTGATCAGTTTTTGAAGTCTTCTGAAATTGAGTTGACTTATGCCAGAGCCCAGTCACATTCTCTCAGTTGCAAGAACTCAAATCAAAGTTAAAAAAAATTCAAGCTAGCTCTTCTTCGTAAATAAACACTATTTAGCTCAAATCTCAATTATCTCGGCGCGACCACATCAAAACAATTACGTAGATGCAACAACATACAATAACTTTAGGCGCTATGCAAGCACGATCCATAAGATTATGAAAACTGATTATTATCAATTATTCATATTATCATATATGAATAATGAACAATGAAACGTACGGTGAAACTAGACAACTTTTAATACGGTATATATTTCACTACTAAACACAAATAAATGACTTGACTTGACTTTTTAATATCAGCAAATAATGAAACACAAGCAAACCCGATCGCTATTCATGTAAACGCTATTCCATGCAGTCAACAAACATTTGTGAATATAAAGAAACAACTCTCATTAGCTCTCTTTGCAGATTCCGAGACAGGGCATCAAGAAAGGCCATCAGCCACTACATTTAAGGATCAGATGTACTACCAAGAAGATTGGTTGCCTAGAAACATGCCATGGCTATCACCAAAACGCGTACCGTATCAAAGCGCTTTAGGTATTTAAATACTTCCGAAATTTTCCGACATACATCGTATTTTGAAGATTGAAATCATTGCTGTATACAGATATCGATGAGCTGATTTCAGAAGCGTTTCAAGAAACTTGGAGCCGTACACCGAGCCGTGCTTCAAAAACATCAACACAAAGTGGCCGTTCAGACGACAACCACGTAGTAGATTCAACTGATCGCGCCGTTTACAAAATTCTTTTTTTACAAACCCGGCGTTGTGATGAGGCAGTCGGAAACCTGTTGACTTCCAGTGCAAGAGGGTGGATATCCACTTGGTCTGTTCACCCAACGGGCGGAATGAGGGGTTACTTTCACGCTTGCAAGCAACGTTATAATGATGACTTTGTAACAACAATGACTACTGATTGTGAAAATAAGCTGCTGATAACGGGAGACAGCAGAGGTTACATAAGAACATGGGCTATTTCCGATTACTGCAATAGTGATGATTTCAATCAACGATCCGTCTCCTCCTCAATGACGGAGATTAACTCAGCAAATTCGGTAAGTGTTTAGCAACTATTTCCTTCAACAACGGCCGCTCAGGTTCTTGCAGTCGACAGTGTTTGAAATTACAAAACTAACACACACTATGATTCTATAAATTTACAAAAACTTTGATTGACAGCGTGAACAGGTAGTACATTATCTTCCAAATTCCATTGCACCCGAGATGACGATGTCAGTACGAGGTCACGTGCAATCAGTGACATCACTTGCTTACGTTGATGATCATGGATTGATAGCATCTGGCGGCATCGATGGCACCATTAGACTGTGGACAGACGAAGGTCGCTATATTGGCACATTTGGACAGCAGAATCCCTGGAACATTGACTTTCCAGTAAAGGTTAGAAAGTTCCTACAGCTCCTTCTAAAAACATAAAAGCTTGTATTTTGCTGAAACACGAACTGGTTTGTGTTAGGTGAAAGACTTGCCAATATCAATTCCGAGCGATGTGCGCCAAGTTGCCTCGACCACGACTCTTCGTACCGCAAAGGGGAGCATTTATGTAAAGTGGAAACAAATGAGGGACTCAGTTAACTTTGCAGCTCTGTCGGGAAGAATGGGAGAATATGAAAGTGAGAAAAAGTTAAACAAAGCAAACCCAATTGATGAAGGTGAGCAGAGAAAAACAAGACAAAGCCCAGTACAGGAAAGACCGAATGGGCTGAAACATCAAAGTCGGCAGGCAAGCAATTAATGGATAATAATAGAGGATGCATATTGTACCGTATAATGCAATTCTGCTATGTAGGTGTACAGACAGATATACGAAAAGTTTCTATTTATACAAAATTCCATCTTTGGAACTTTGGGCACAAACCTTACAACAGGAGTTATCAACAAGGATAGATATATCAAATCTACCCACAATTATTGAGTCTTACATATGCACAAAGTTCTTGTAACTGTCTGTCTAACCTTAACTAACTAACGGTAACTGTCTCATAAATTAACTAACTTTTAATTAAGGTGGAAGAAACCTATGCAAGGATCCAAAACGAGGGTCTTAAGAGCTCAATTTTAGGGAAAAGCAACTACAAGCCCAAAAGTAGACGCAAAAAAGCATCCATTGATCCAAGCATTAAGTAAGACGTTTCATTTCTTCATTGTTTATCATGCTACGACCAATAAATGTTACGATACTCATACTTTTCAACACTGGTATCGGTGGTGTTAAACTCCATGCAAGGCAGAAATGTTATAATTATGAACTTTAATGTACAGCAGCCTACCATCAGCTTTATATTTACAGTGAATATATTCAAAACTGACCCTCATTAACTGATTTATCTGAATAAAGGTGGTGCAATAGGCAAGCAATGATCTACAACTCACTTCCCTACGCACAAATACCTGCTCCTGTTCAAATGCCTGTCCCCGAGCATTTGCGGAACAAAGCAGCCATGAAACAAGCTTTAAACTGGACACATAAGAAGTTACTTGCGGCCAATGCATTTAACCAGGACTCATTTGATGCAGATGAGAAATCGCAGAAAAGGCTTCCTCCAATCAAAGCAACCGGACATTCACCGAATCTATTTGGGAGGAAAGTTATTCGCCATACTGTGCAGAATCGAAGGAGAAAAGTGCCTTCGTTAGTTGGGCCTTTGCCATCAATTGCTTCGTGACAATAAATAGCAAGTACAGAAGTAATTGTGTGACAACTATAAGCAGTGGGTAATATGCCATTAAAATCTCACTTGGTGATCTCACCTCACAATTACGCGCATGGCTCCAAGTGGTGTAATCAGGATTGCCGGGGCAATTGTATACGCAATGAAGTTTATCACCTCACCCACTGCCACTGGAAGTAAGAGAGAATCATTGGTTTTCAACTATAACAAAATTTAGTTCAAAACACACATATATTTATATAGGTCTACATATATTATTGTTTCTTTGGTATTGCACCCAAGAGGTTAACGTAATACTCGATAAACTCTTAGTTTTAATAAACTTTTACTGATAATTAATTAATAAATCACAAATAGAGGCTTTGTGAGATAACTTTACAAGTAAACCATTTAAAACATTTACCACACAACAAATTATGCTTATAAGTGGTTACCGCATATATACAAACTGCACTAAACATTGCATTAGTGTATACAACATATATACTAGGGATGTGCCACGAGGAAGATTATTCGCCCATTCCTAATATATACCAAATACTGTCGCATTTAATTGGAGCTATGTTCATTAAAAAATTAGCTAAACATGAGGCACAACTTATTTTTTCGAAAAAAAAAACAAATCAACAATTTTTGTATGTTTTGTAAATTTCCTTAATTATTGTTGAGTAATTTTAATCAAAAATCTATTATGGTAATTAGTTTATGCAAATTTCTGATTCAGTCGTGTTTGGGATAACCCTGAGAAGTCAATATTCTTCTAACATGGTGCAATTTCTTAATTTTTTGTTCGAAATTACACAGTTTGGCTGGATCTTAGGTAGTTACATCCAATTTCTAAAATTCCTGTTTAATTATTTCTCTTTTCTATTTTCCAATTAAGGAAATCTTAATTCATCATGTAATTTCATATTAATTAATTCGTAATGTAATTTCAATTAATGCTTTACTGGTATATACCATGCTACAGGCCCAACTTACGTGCATTAAACATACAAATATACACCGAAATGAATAACATGCCCACTGCTTACAAAAACAATTTTTTATATATATGCTAGAATCATTAATGGCAGGCACGCCAGTGTGACGTGCCTCTGGAATATCCTTCGGAAACATAAACGTCAACGTTTCAAACTCACTTGAAAACATTCCAAGCCACCACATGCCTTGTTGTAGATAGCCAAAGCCTTTGTGTTTGTCTGAAATATATTTATACATTTGTTGATATATACATCATTAGTGAGATGGATATGTACTATCACTGGTATTGATACAATAAATGATGTATACAGGTATATATTCTATGCATACAAAAATCTTGTTCCGATATTCACATACTTTTGTCCAGTGCGTCGGTGCTTATATAAATAGACATTTCTTCAGCAGTTAAATTATCTAACCCTTATTATATATCAATACGAGGCGATTCCATGGAAGAATTAATATTTACTTACTACCTAATACATCATGTATGACTACACAAGATTTATTGACAGTACACATTAGGCATGCTCTGTAACAACTGAACAACCATACTGGATTTCTTGATTGATGAATGTTATCAAAATATACATATATGTATATTGTATAGTATGTAGTAGTGTACAGTAGACTCGGCTTACTATAACCACATTGGGACCAGACAACTTTCGTCATAATATCCGAATGATCAAATTACCAAAGCTGCTATAACGCTGCTTAACCACACCAGGATCTATACAGTTAAGCACAAAATGACATAAAAGCATTGAATTCGTCATTTAGTTTATTAGCGTTATACAGCAACATGATAGTCGATGCAATAAGTGAATTGAGAATACACGTGACACAATTGTCACTGTTATGCTGCATAATTCCCACAAAAACTTTAAAGAAAAATTTGAAAAAGATGGAAAAACTGGTCATAATATCCGAAGAGATAAATCAAGTTAGGAGATGAATGCTTACGATAAAAGTAAAGGTGGTTAACACAAAATCACCAGACGTTGAAAATAGTAAATGGTCACCGGCATTTACATTAAAACATCAGTAGCAATATAAGCTCTAAATATGCATAATGCTTTTATATCATTAAAGACATTTACCCATTACTGCATTTACCCAGAATAAATGCTCTTCTTTAAATCTAACTTACTATTATTTTACTATTATATATATAGTATATACATGTATTAAATATAGTATATATATGTATCATGAACTTAAATATTATTTATAATAAACAAATTAATATATATACATTGTTCATATATAAAACTGCAGGGTCCAGCACTGTATGGTAAGCGTGTGGTACACCAGTTTCTATGCCATTATTGTTTTCTTCTTTAGATTTAATAATTATAGTCAAGTGGGGCAAAAAAATGCAAAATTGACAAACTTTTGATTTTCTCGCTAAAAAATGGGCCAAAAAGTCAAGTTTTACCCTCTATTGATCAATATTAATATTCCATTGATGTATCCAAAAAATTGGAGCATTATGTTTATTCTTTTTATTTTTATCGAATATTTTGTGTTGCTCTTTTTTCCCCAGTGTTTGGGGCAATAAAAACCATGCTCGGGGTAAAAAAAAACAATCAATTTCGACAGCAAATTTTGTTTATTAAAAGCAACACAAAGCAGAAGAAATAGCAATATATACAGATGAGGATGAAACTGTAACATCTTGTTAAAACAAACAAAAAAGTTTATGCATTATGAAGTCCATATTTGCTTAGGAACACAAATTTTTCTTTCACTTCCTCTTCTTCGGCAAAACCAAAATATGATTTTGCACGTCCGACAGAAGTTAACACTGCGGTTGAAGGACCCCAAAAACAATTTTCAACGGTGACTATATCTATGTCTTCCTTTGTTTGCCAGTCCCAATACACTGCATCTTCTGAAGTTGATTTCTTGTCCCAAAACTTAAATTCAGCTTGCTCAATTTTTCCATCAACCTCGTCTCTGAAGACCTTCAGAAGTTTTCCCCAATAATATGTTTTTGGCTTCTCCCAAAACACTGCAAAGTACTTTCCAACTTGCTTTTTGTTTATTTCCAATTTAATTGTTCTCTTTCCTTTTTTTCTGTTCATTTACAGTTTCTTCAGTTACATCTCTTCTCTCTTCCTCTACATCTTCCATTCTAACAACTGTGTCTTCTCTTGTTTTGTCATTCATTTCTTCAGATTCATCGTCAGACTCTTCTACCATCTCATCCTCTGTATCTACTCTCCTCATGTCTTCATCCATTTGTCTTTGAATTTCCTGCTCCATCCTTCTTTCTATTTCTTCCTCCTCCTCCAAGTCCAGTGAATTTATTTCTTCATCTTCGTCTGCGTTCCTTTTCCTTCTCCCAGCTTTTCTCTTTTTTGCAATTGTTCCATTTGCTTCAAAGTTTTCAACTTGCTCGTTAAATTCTTCATTTGTTAAAATGCTTCCATTCATCTTCACTCTTTTTTCTTTTTTTCTTCTTGTCATTTGTTTGTCGTCCCCTTGATTTTAACACACTTTCTATCGAAACCGATTCATCTTTTGACACAAGCCGTATTTCATACTTCATCCCTTCGGGAGCGTGAAGTTGCAACTCATTAATGATGTCCTTTGTTGTTCTGATCCGTGATTGTACTGTGGTGCTTGTCGACGGTGTGGAAACAGCTTAAATGTTGCGGATTGATGAGGTGGATGGCATTTCTTCCACATTACTTGACCATTCACTTTCCTGTGGACTGGTCTTTTCCAAAATTGGATTGCCTTCTTCATCTTTTGGAGAAACACAATGCTACCGGGACTGGTTAAACTACTACTGAACAGAGACTTTTGAAACTGGTAAATGCTTACAAGAAGGTTAAGCTTTTGAATAGCTATTTGGCAGGAGTTCAACAAAGTGGAATGGTACATAAATCAATTAACTACAAAGATCAACACAAAATGATTGGAGAGTAAAACTTAACGCTTAACTTAATTTCAAATGAATCATCAGTACATTAAGATTAATGTATTTACTAGAGATCAGGAAACTGAGACAATGCAAGTAAAGGATTAAAGTGGTAGTTTAATTCCTTATAGCAACCAAAATCGTTCTAAAATGAAAGTTATTAAAGATGGGGTAAAGAAAAACAAGCACAGGGAAAATAAAAACAACTGTCTTTTTTTGCCCCAACACATTGTGTAGTTTTGGGGTAAAAAAAGACAACATAAAATAGAATGAAAGGTTAACAGCAATCAAAATTGAAGTACTGGAGTACAATCATACTAAAATATCATGTAGATACACATAAAAAGATTGTGATTTTTAACCATCGTTTTCGATCCACAAAAAGTTTAGTAAAGAGCAAAAAAAGTTTTTTTGGACTGTTTTTGGGTCAATTTAGTGATTTGCATAGTTCCTGAAGAGTACTGACCTCTAGACCTGTATTGTATGTTAAAAAACTATGCAAATAAATGATGTTTCTAACCATGCAAAGCTTTTTCAAAAAAATCATTCTTAGGGGGAGTTGGGGGGGCTGTCCTTTTTTACCCCAAGTACCCCTATGTTTTTTTTTGCCCCAACTGACTATATCTATTACAACACCACTGTGTACACTACACAATCAATGATAAGACAGTTCCAAAGAGAAACGATTTGCCATGTTGTAAATATTTTAATTGCCGCAAGTGACCAAGCCTACCTTATGTACATACAACTGCGCACAAATCTTCATAGATGTTGGAAATATCTAGCCTAAATTATACCTTTTAGGGCATAATTCCTACTGCCGCGCAACACTCCCTTCTTCTGAAGGATGAAGCTACCACCAACCAGTATAGCAGACACTGTGGACATCAGCAATCCAATAAATGGGTGACTTGGTGCATCCTCTTCAATTACATTGTCCATGTTTGTTGAAGTATAGTTTGTTGTTAACAGTGTCCTACCAGAAGCAACTTCCATGCAAAATCTATCTACTGTTTCATGCAAACCTATATCGGTAACAACCTGAACATTCATATATGATATACAGTGAGACCTCGTTAATCCTAACCCCGAAGCCCTGCTATCCGACACAAAGCTGTCGGGAACGGATTTCTTCCCATGCGTTTTACCCCTTTAATCCAGAAATCCCGCTGTCCGATTCCCACAGAAAATTTTTGGAACACATATACTAAATAAATAGCAATAAAATCTGATAAATCGGAGCATTTAGAGTGAAGCGAAAATGATTCACGATTGTCCTAGATACAGTAGTTTGTTGACAAACACAATAGCCGATTATTATTATCTACGCATAATGTTGCAGTTTCACTCTTTAAACTCCTACACATACACATACTTTGAATTGGAGTAAGGTACATACAGCTTTTTGAACACAGTGCTACATTTGCAAGTTTGATTTATTTTTCACTTTCCGATAATCTGGATACCCCGCTAAACCGAGATTTTATGACGAAACACTGTGGTCCTGATGAACGAGGTCTGACTGTATACACCTTCAATAACACCACAATATATAAACACAATAAACAGGTAGTAAAACATGGGATTCCAAGAATAAAAAAAAACATCACAGATCCAACAAAAAATCAACTAGTAGAGTTTTAAAGCAAAACACAACATCGCGGTTTATCAAGAGGTTATGCCTTAATGTAGTAGTGTAAGTATACATGCTCGTCAGAAATGACAATTATGTTAAATTTAACAATTTAACGTACAATTTCACTAAAAGCTAGTATATTACATCTATAATGTAATTATTGTATATGACTATTATTGTGTATGTATACTGTATATAACTGATAAACCTAAGAAGTATACGACCAGTCATTTTGCAAGTAGCCTTTACGGGCATCTGTATATGCTTTACTTTTACAACAAAAATCATGTTAACTTAATCAACAGATAGTCATGTAAATGAACTCCTATGAACATAAGATGGCATACCCCACACTCTGATACTGAAAACTCGTGGCCAGTATGGCAGCTCGTAGGCCTATAAACGATTGCTTTTGCGGTAACACCTTTGCTTGGCAGCATGGCACAACCACAAACCCGAGTGTCTTTTGGTTTGTTCTTTTAAAAACAAACAGATTATTGTGAAACCTTAATTTTAGTTCTAAATTTTATTTTCAATCATTACAGGTCGAGTTATTCTGATCAAGACCGGGAATGATGAATTTGTGATTCTTCAGGTACGGCGAAAGAGAGATTTCTTGCATTTTTTCATAACGACCTTCCTTCTCAAGTTTTTTCATGGTCCGTAGCAACTTGCTCTCTTGAATTCGAGGATAAAATGCGTAGAAACTTGTCAAGCTGCCCGCAATGGTTACAGTCGAATATAAAATTAAGTTTCTTGTTCGTAAATTCAACATATTTTAAATTTAGGTCTACGCTAAGTACTAATGTACTTCTGTACCAATCTAAACATAGGCATGCAACTTTAATTCAAAAAATGCTTAGCCTTTCTAAGCCTATATACAAGTGGAGTAGAAACATTAGTCTACGATGTATTAGGCCTAAAGGCTGGTCTGTAATTCAGGACCAGTCCATATAGGCCTAGATGCATACACTAGCCTAGATAAATTTCACACTTTTGTCGCCGGGTTTAAGACGAAAAAAGACTTTCCTCAGTACGACGATAAAGATTATGAATTAACTATTTCACCTTACGTAGCCTAAGTCACGTAGCTTGTTGTTAAAGATAGGTTAGGCAGTTAGGTTAGGAGAAAGCTTATGCAAGTAGTCGATTTTAGCTACCTATTGGAGCTAGATTTAGATTGGAAGGTAGATTTAGGTTGCTATCTTATAACATTTAAATTAGGTTAACAAGAAACTGTGAAGACAGTTTCAAACGCACGATTTTTCCGGTGAAATAGCGGCAGCCTAATTTAAATTTACCCTCGCATTAAACAATATACCCAGCAGTCAAATTGATCAGCCATTCTTACAGGCAAGAAAAAGACATCAAAAACATCGAAGAATGTTTTAAATTGTGAGGATTTTATAAAATTGTTTGCAAATCGAATGCCGCATAGACTACGGAAATCGGCAAAGCAAAGCATTGCGTTACGTGTCGCCTATGCATGACTTCCGGTGTATCGTTATAATTCGTGACGTGAGTTATTCTTTCATTTACAGCTATTCATTGCGTCACAGTCTACGAAGTTAACCATAGAAAGTGGTCGACTTTATTATGTAGCTGTCACAATGTCTTATTTAATGTAATCGTTTAAACAAGAAACAATATAACCAGTTTATACAGTTGTCATGGTATACAATTGATTCTAAGATTAAGAGAAGCGAAACAACGACCTGAGACTCATTTCACTTCGAGGACATTAAGCAATTCTACAGACAAACATTGTAATTGAAGTGATCGTCCTTACAGGCTAAGGAACGATAAACAATCATTTCATTACAAAATCATTGAAGCGTGACGATTGAGGATGGTTGGTGTCAGGCGGTGAGAAAGACAGTGACAGTGAACAAACAGAACAATAAATACTGTATTGCTGTCGCTGACCTGCTGTAACCGTTCTGGACGGTCATGTATAAGTTAGGGATAGCTTATATCTCTAAATACCCTGGGGTCATTGTTTTCATTGGGCTATTCGTGCTTATTTGTGCTTTTGAGGGTAGGCTATAACCTCCCACGCTTACAGCAGCTATTAGATAATTGGCGAATACGTATTTATCATTGCGTCACACGCTGTGCCCTGATATATGTGATTATCACCAATTTATGTTCCCTGTATAGGCTATTTTTGTACTTCGCATCAGTGCAATGTGCTAGCAGTTTGATCATCAGCCATGTTACTGTTCGGTATTATATCTAAAGTTAGCTCTAGCAGTGTAGTTATGGGCGATGAATTATTTCCAGATTCCCTTCCCTCTGCAGTTTTACCCCATATTTATAGATTATATGTTGCATTGTTGGTGTAAATGACGTACTTGAACAATCTTGCTAAGTTTCAGTACCAGGTTTCTCAGGCTCCGGTATATTTTCTCAGATTATTCTCAGCAAATTTGTACCAATTATATCAACGAATTGTTATGACCAGCTTCCGATGTGTGTGAGAAATGCTTGCCTATTATGGCTGTAGTATGTGTAAATAACTTTTATGTTATAACTTAAACTTAACCTAAATCTACTTTTTCATTTAAATCTAACTTGTCTTGAGCACTAAATTTAGGTAAAATCAGTTTTTTCATATCCTTTCTCTTAACTCAACGCTACAAACATTATGCACCAGAGGTAAACCCTTTTTAATTGCGGTTCTATATCTTGCTTGAAAGCGGCTGAAACTAAACGTGCGGAGTAAACTCTCGGATGGACCCAGAAAATTATTGCAATGACAATGACGGTAACTTTTCCTTGGTTTAGAGATGCTTTGATAATGTTAAAAAAGAATTTTTCCTAACTTCATAGCTGGAATAATGTTATTCATATTTAGTGTAATGTTCATATGGAATCAATTAACAAATGTCAATTTAAGCTGTCATTGCTAACTTTTCATTCATTCATTTATTTTTCATCAAAAGCGCGGTGGGGACGAAAAATCAAGCCAGTTGTTACTAACACGCGCCAATGAACAGGAAAAAGTGATGCACTAAATGAGGCCGTTATGCTTAGCTTTATTAAACATAAAATCATTCATCTGAAATAATAGAATAATAGTAAAGCAATAATAATAGAAAAGCAACACAACCTCACAGCTCAAAAGATGTTCGTTTGTCACAATACAAACCGTGAAGTAGTCGTAGTCTACGACTAAGAAATGCCCGAAGCAGAAACAAAACACAAGAAGTAATTAAGATAAAACGATGCGAGTTAACAAAGGAATTTTCATTACAAGTGACAAAGCCGAAAGTGCCTAAAACGTGCTCAAGAAAAATAACGTTAATAATTGCTGGTAAAAACTAGCACGGCCATTAAACCCATAAAACATAAGTTGAAAAGACGAAAAATTAAGCAGACGAGCAGGTGGTCTGTTCAAGCAACTGGTTATTGTAATTTGCTTCAGTTTCATATGCTGGACTCATGAGATTGAGTCAAAACTTATAAGACCACAAAGCATCCCTGCCGGGACTCGAACCCGGAACCTCTGGATTAGAAGTCCAGCGCGCTAATCCATTGCGCCACAGAGACGGCGAACGGAGACGTCCGCAGTCGGTACCTTGTTCATTACCACTCGAGGCGAAGTTTTCAATAATAACAAAGGTAATTTATCGTATATGCAGTGAACGTTTGTCAAACTAATTCTTTTAAACGACAACTGGAGACACGCTTTGATCGAACTTCAAGCTTTTATGGGGCGTGTGTTTTCAACAATAACGCTTTTTCTGATGAAAAATCCCGAATGATGACAACCGGATATACTGATACTCTCAATCGAAAGCCTTGCTTCAATTTGAGATTTTTTACAACATTCATAATTTGCAGGACAACGTCTTCAAGGAAAGAAGCTTTCTGGAAAGCGTAATAGAGATTAAACTATTCAAGCCATGCTCGCGTTAGTTATGGTGACCAAGCGAAGTCAATAGAAAATGTCTCTATTTTGTTGATGATGTGTTAAAGACAGCAGCGGTAGGTATCAGTAGCCTACTCATAGTGTCCTTACGGTTCAGTTTAACACTTTCATCCCCATGAATCCGCTTTCGGAAAGGCATTCAATGCAAAGCCAACCTAGAATGTGCGCTTTCCATAGCAAATCAAATTAATCATTATGTTGGACATAGACTTTCGTTGTAAATAAAATGACTGAAGGCCTAAAAACGAAATTTTATCATGACCAGTCCAATTAACAGTAGCCTACTGCACCTGAGTAGCAGTAAACTTTTGCTTATAATTACCTAACCAAGAAATATTTTACGAATTTTTATTTTTCAAAGCTGTTTTACCAGAATATTCCTTGAGCAGTGTTCTTTCATATAACACCAACTTGTTTTTGGACTTGCTCCCCACTTTAACGGCGGAATAATTCAAACTTTGTAAATAGAATCCTAACTAAAACTTATTGGCAATTTGTTGAATATTTGATAGTGGAGGTGTCGGATTTATGTCTTGAAGGCCTTAAAAAATAGGATGTACATCCGTAAGAGCCTCAACCGATTGCGTTAGTTTCGTTCCATTATTATCTCTTCTCCATTCGCAGAAAACTTTAATCGTCAGTTTTACGCACTTACACGAGGCTAAACTCGACTGAAGAGAACGGGCTACATTCTGAAATTATGTGGGGTTTATGCCCATAGCGCAATTAGGACTCAAACCCAAAATTGCCCAAATTTTGCTACGCGGTTGAAGAAGTCACATTTTCTAACTTTTCATGGAAGCCTCGCACCAGCACTTGAGTAAAACTCAAAATGAAATCCACAGGAAAACAAACAGGTTATTGCAAAATACGACTGCTCTAGTTGTTTTTAATTCGCTTTATATGGAGTTGGGACTAAAAATTAAAAATTACTGCATATAACAACACGCTTCTAGCTGTAAGACTAAAATGCTTCTTGTGACGTCACAATATTTTTCAAGAATTGGTCAGACACGAGGCTGCTTTATGACGTAGTTTGGAATCGGCAAATTTCGGATCCATTTTCATCGCTTGCTTGTATTGACTCGAGGCGCTTGAATAATCTCCCTGTGTTTTTAAAAATAACTCATAATAAAGCATTGTGACGAATGCTCAACTATGGAGGAATTCATACTTCTACGTTTTCAGAAACAACATCAAAAAATAACTCACTTTGGCGGCATGAATGTTGCCAATCAAATAGCAAGACTGAGGGGTGTGTTTCATCTCCATGGCAACCTTTATTGCATCATCGTAGTTGGAAAGTAAGGCCAAATAGTCGGAAATGACATACATGATGACGTCATGTTCTTCCTCAGGAGCGACGGAGAGCGAAAGTAGAAGACAATCCATCGCCTGCAAATGTTGGTGCCAGAGTAAAGCGCCAGTTCAGTAAGAAAACCCGAAACTTTTGCTCACATCCGGTCCAACGCACTCACCTCCGCCGCATTTCCGGTCGCTCTCCAAAAATATGACGTCAGGTAGGAGAACTTCCACGAGGTGGGGTACGAGAGCAAAGCAGAGGCGAGTCGAGACGCTATGTCATCTCCCAAAATATTTTTCAACGCCTGCGTAAAAATAAGTTGGGATTAGACCAAAAATTCAAAGCAAATCGTCCGTAGGAGCCAAAAAAGAAGGAAAACATGGTTTTCTGAAACACCAGCAATTATTGGTTATTTTCTGATGCACCGATATTTGATCAGTTGTTACGATTCCAAAATACAACACCTGAGTAAACTGATTTTCGGCCGGTCCTTCATTCAAGTTTTTCGTACTTATGACGTCATAAAGATCAATGTCATCACTAAGCACACACACCGGGTCGGCATCGACTGTGTTCAAGTCCGTATTCACTTGTGTGACGTCAAATCTGCGATGAAATACAAAACTCTACCTAACATTTTGCGATTTTCAAGTGAATCGAAACTACCTTGAAAGGTCTGGGATAAATTCATGGAAGTGTCATCTATGAAGTAAGTAGAACCATATGTAGATGTTATTATTATAGTCATAGATATTATAGTCTATCTAATGTTTACCCGTTAATGAGAGTAGCGTTTGATACGTAACGAAAATCCACGTCGTCAATCGCACCTTGGCAAGTCAACGGTGAACTGGGAAAATATATAAAGTTCAGTTACGTCGGCGCACAAGCCATGGCTCAACATAATGACCTGTACCTTTCATCATCATCATCGCTATCCTTGGTCGATCGGGCTTCATTTACCAGTTGCCCGAGTGAGCTTCTCATTTCGTCCAGTTTCTTCATCAGTTCTCGCGCGGAGGCCATTTTCTCATCGAGCTGAAAGAAGAAAATGGTTTGGTCGCCGTTTTTTTTTACATTCGCCAGATAATACCTTTAATTCTTTCACACTATTTCACAAGCACGTAACTCGGTCTTAAATCAGACGTTTTTTGTGACAAAACCGACTAAAAGAGTTGGAAAATCCGACGGTAATCTCACATCATTTGAAGTTGCATTTTTCAAGTCACTGATGATGCTATCCGCGTCGCGAATTAACGAGCCAGCACCATCAGCATCGGGGGTGGTTTTCTCGTCAACTCCGATTGCTGCACAATAGATCAAAACGCATTTGTCGTGATTATGGCAACAATGCATCATTGTGACAACACTAACCATTTACAATACCTTTCTTGTCTGCACCGTCACGCTTTGGGTTTAAAGAATTGCTTTCTTCCTGCGAAAGAGAAGGGTGGTGTAAAGAACACATAAATACTTGTCAGTAAAATCATCGCTAATTATCTTGATGGTCAATTTACCTGAGGTGTCGTTTCCTTTACTTCCTTTGCCTTTCTGTCGGCTTCCTGAGTGGCAGCATTCTGAGAACAACAACGTAAGTGGTTACACGCAAACATGAAAGATCTACTTGCGGAAGTAGAGAAACAATTGTAAATTGTTCGTGTAAATAAATAAATATATAAGTATGTAAAAAAATAAATCGTGTAAATAGTATTCAAATAAAAGCATTCAAATTACGCAAAAGCTTTGCGTCAGATCTACATAGAAACCATGCAATGGCAAGAATTCAGCTTTATAAAACTCAAATCTAGTTGAAAAACGCACAAAATTTTGGATGACTTCCAACGAATCCAGCTTTTGTTGGGTGAGGTTTCTGCATTTCACTACAAGCAGGCTGTGGTAGGCTTCAGTGTATTGCGGGTAGAGCAACAACGCATAGCTGTAAAACTGCACTGCGCCAGTCACATTTTCCTGGGCTTGTAAAGCATTCCCCATACTGAGATACGTTGCAGGCTACGCAGCATAAAGATACTTAAAGTTAATTATAACGTTACAGAAAAAAGCTCTGAAGCAACCTAGGTTTGTGTATTTTTGACATGGAGCCAATGGGATAAAATTTCAAGCATAAAGATGTTAAACAAAAAATTATATTATTTCTGTTTATGTTTGGTAGCTCATATAGTCAATCTGATGTGTCGCAAAAGCTTAACGCTCACCTCCGAATCGTTGACTTTTAACGCATATATCAGTAAATGGAATGAATTGTTAACTTTGCCGAGACGATACCTTCAAAATACAAGCAATTTCCAAGCTTTTCAAGTTAAAAAGAAAGATCTATTTCAAGTAACAGGCATATCACTTAAAGCAAGTCAACAAAACAGCTTGTAGCCATAAACAAGTCCACTTACATGATGTTAGATAAGCTCACAATGGGAATGTCTGAGTGTTGAACTGGTACGTGGTGGACACTCCGTCTGAGACACTCTACTGCTCTTGTATTGTCACCATAAACCCGCCAGTATAAGCCAGCCAAGTTATAGAGCAACCACAAGTTATTCTTGTTCTAGTAGTACAAGGGTGAAGGTTAATCTCTGTGCCATTTAGTTAAACTCATTAGCAAGTTTCAAAGAAGAAAAAATTAATTAAAAAATTAATAACAAAATTAGTTATCTTACTTTTTCTTTTAGGGCTTTCTGGAGAGCACTTAAAATACGCTGGCCCAGGTCGTCCGGCCAAACTCTTCCTTGATTGACATGCATTAAAAGGAACTGAAACAAAACACTATTAACAACACTAAGCGGAAATGCGATGTATATTGGCGATGAGTTGCATTTTATTCTAATGGGAAACATCATATGTTATCATTATTTTGACATTCGCAAATATATTTCCACTATGGACGGATAGAACATGTCTCTGGTACCGAAATGCTGAACAACTTTTTTTTCACAATTCGAACAAAATTTTAGGTTTTCTTTCCAAACTAAGCACAACTACCGCTTGCTTGGAAAATTAACAAACGTACATTCTGAAGACGAAGATCCTGTTTCCAATGCTTCAGATTTGAAGGAAGTTCCACAATGTGGTCATAAGGTGTACTCTCAAGGACCTCCAAGTGTTTACAATCAGGGGATTCCCAGGGTTGAGGGTGCATGTCGCCGTCATTTAAGTTGATGTAACTTGTCAGAAGTTGGCGGACACTGAAAAGTCTTGATTTTTGTTTTCGATGCATTTTTTATACACGTTAAAGCATAGTCCGACTACACGAAACTTTCAGCTTTTAACATTTATTAGAACATTCTGAAGCAAATTTTGAAATTTCTGGACAAAATATGCCGGCGCATTTTTTAACTCCTTTAGTGGAAAAAAATGTTTGGGTTGGTGTAGAAACTATGTTCTTTAGTATGCCTATTTCCGTTCTATTATAATCTGCTACAGAAAAGGTGAAACTAAACTCACGGAAATCCTCTCGTCTCAGGGTCAATGTAAGCTGATGGGAAGTCATCCCATGTCTCGTAATAGGAAGAATATGAACCACACGAGTCAACTGGAGGCCAAGACGGGTTCTACACAAACAAAGTTAACTTCAAACGATGTTGGCAAAGAAATGTCATATCAGACGTAGTGCGGCAAATAAATTTTTATTTTTCACTTAAAATACCAGTTTATTGTATTAGCTGGTAAAAGTCAGAAACGTTACTTTGCTATTGAATATGTCTCAGAACCCAGCCGGTTTGCATTACATTTACATTTTCCTGGCGCCACCATTACACCAACAGATATTCAGAGACGTTTTTTCTGAAATTCAGTAAATTACCGTCCAGTCATATAATATCCTCGTTGGTTGGTCATCTGTAGCTACGTCATCGACAGAATCAGTCTGATCAGAAATGGCATCTTCAGCATTTGTTTGCTGGTTTGTCGATAGCGGACTTTTCTTGGACTTTTTCCGATTTGGTTGCCGAACAATTGTCTAAAAAGGATCCTCAGATTTTAGAAAATTATGCAGATTAAAAACAATAAAAATGAGGAAAATATTAAACAATAAACAAAGATAAATATTAAAGATAAAAATGATATTTAAAATACATGCACAAACATTAAACTTAATAATCCTTCAACACCTACGAATCCGACAGCACCACATGTCTAAGTGCGAATAAATTGAATGAAAATTTTCAGTGGCTTTTTAATTGTATTGAACTGAATTTACAAGGGTAAGATTTTTTACACTTAATTTCTCGTGAAATCTTCTCTCCTCTTTCGTCAAAAGACAAATTTTTACATGTTTCATTTGTTAGTCGGTGATACGAGCCATGTATGTAACAATAAGCTTTAATTGTATTAACAATTACACAGCAAGAGCTTTGGCGACTTAGTTGTAACATACCCAGATATTTTGGTAATAACTCAGTACAAATTTGTCATAGAAATATTTCCCATCGCTAAAATGCAGCATTTTTCAAATTACAGCACGATATTTATAATATCGTAAATTATTTTGACAACACAAACACTCAATGCTGTGTCAGTGCAAGATATAATAATGACATCATAATGGGGCCAGTGTAATTTTTCAATCACATTTCTATAAATTCTATTTGAGACAAAAAACTTCACACATTGTCAAGATGATTCAGTGGTCAAAATACTGACGTTAAAGGATTAATTAAAAAGGTTTATATAAAAAACATAAAAATGCCAGTTTACTGCCGTCTCCTTTTTGATTGCAGTCATAGGAATGGGTTTGGTCGCGTCATGTAGGTAAACTATCTCATCACTGGTGTGGTTTGAAGATGTGGGGTTGGAAATATTGCAAACGAGAACTGAACTGGACTTGTTTGTTTTAACCTGGCACTTATGCCCTGCAATGAGAAAAGCAAAATACATGAAGCAACAAAGTGATAAATCCCAAACCATTTATAGATTTGTTTAATACATGCAATCTGGACCATTGTGAAAGCTTTATCTTACTGATTAATTGATTAAAAGTAATGAAGAAAACAGCCATTCATTCTATCTATATTGAAAAGCTTACATTTATTCAATATTTTGATAAAACTTACTAAATTTGCCTTCTTTTATGGTTTGATGTTCATAAGATAGGTGTTGTTCGTACTGTTTCTTTATTGGCAAGTGCTGGTTCATAAAACGCTTCTGATCTTCCAAAAATTTTTCATGTTTCACTTTGTAATTTTGCAATTCTTCTAAAGTTCGTTTAAGGCTCGTGTGTTGGATTTCCAGTTTTTCCTGCAAGAGAAATGTTTTTCTTTGTTTTTTTTGGTTCTATTATGCAAATTATTGCATCAATTTACATGTAACTAGTTAGCTGAACAACAAAATAGATTAGAGTGAGGTATACAATTTGCATTTAACAGGATCAGAAAATATACGAATTTAGCATAAGGTTTTTCAAAAAGTCTGCATTTTTTTACCAATGTTAATAGTAAGATAAAACCATGGTCAGCTTGCACAATCTTAAAACAGAAATATACCTACAGTCAAGCAGTTACAGTTTGCCTTACTTTTTACCATTAGCAAAATCACAACGCAGTAACCTGCAACTTCAGCTGACACTTAACGGCTGCCAGCCTTGTCTTTGCTGCCTTGAAGACGGGTTGACGCAGAAGTGTTTCTTTGTAGTAATGTATGGATTCGTTGTACATTCCCAGTACTGCATACATATTGCCCAGAGTGAAGAAATTAATGTTAAAGTCAGTGGAGATTTCCAATGCATGTAGCATCACAATTGTAGCATTGATTGTGTAGTGAGCCCTGTCAAAAACATATTCTTCAGAAGAACAAAATCTTGAACTCAATATACGACTCATCAAGAACAACACACAATGGCGCCACAACACATTTGGTGCGCAGTTGTTTCAAAATTGATTAACGTACCGATGTAAAATGTTGCCGAGGTTGACCAGGGCGACATCTTTGTACTCCTCCGGTGAGAAGTGTAAAGCTCTTCGCACACACTCGACCGCTTCTCTGCTGTCGCCTTTCATTCGCCAATAAAACGACGCCAGGTTATAGACAACCCAAGACGTTGAGTTCTAATTCAAAATTGCAAAGCTTTTAACTACATTATGCTTTATGCCCGATCACATTTTCAAATTGCCAACATTTCATCATGATTCCGTGCCAATTAAACCCAGGACAACTTAACCAATATGTGTGGGTTGAATTGTCGTCCGGTTGAATTGACTGACCACCCTTCATCATTAATAAAATCTTATATATATATATATATACTCAATAACAAATACTGTATGACACACTTAAACTTTTTTGGCATCAATTATGGCAACATCAACCAAGAAGTGATAATCAGCAACATACCTTTTCTAAAGCGACATTAATTGCAGTTGCTGCATTATCAGGGTTTTCCAGAAAGCTCATTGTGCTTTTTAAACCAGTCACAGGAAAAGGTGCGAAGCATGCGCGCCTTTGAACGCCCTGCGTTGGCATTTAATGAAATATATGATTAATTATTTTATAATCTAATGAACATATATTTTCTTCAATAGACTTTTGAAGTTTTCTTGCATTAAACTTAAGTTTGATTTTTGTCAAAATGTTTTTACCACAATAACATTTTTAGAGTATATGTAACAACAAAAAGTATCACAGCTAAACAACAAACTTGAATTGGTAAAATATATACAAAGTAAACCATAATATCCTTGAGGAAAGATTTTTTCTCATTCTCACCTGCAAGTGATCATAGGCATGAATGCTATAGGGAAGATTATATGCTGTTGTGCAGTTTGGTGCATTCACGTCGCTGCTGGGCACACTCACAATATCAATATGATCGGAAATCTAATCACAAAACACTCATAGCATTAGTACATGCACAAAAAGTTAGTTGGAATATATGTTATAGGCAATAAAATTCATATGTGCGTAGTCCTAAGGATTAACAGATAATTCAAGGTCACCTAGGTCAAGATAATAATTTATATGTTTTACTGCCATAATTTCTCATTTTGTTTTGGAATGGACAAACATAAAAGTTGGTCTAAAATAGGAGACTCACCAATTGTTGACCTGGATGCGTAAGTTAGCTTAATTGATAAAAATAGAAGGATCTTTTGAAAAGCTAAGCAAGGTAGAACACAGCTTACCTGAATATCCTTGTTCTCCAAGGGTAGTACAGAACTTGCATACAATTCAAAATCCGGCAAACGTTTACCTAAACAACACAAGTTATTCTAAAACAAAGGTGGATGACAAGGCCCATGAATGAGTCATGCTAAGAACTCATAATAGAATAAATAACAATAAAACCTGGTCCGAGACAGTACCTATAGTAAAATGTGTATAGCCTGAATAATCACAATGGTGTCAATTTTTACCATGAACAACGAACACTGATATATACAGTGCATACAAATCCAAGCGTCAACTATGAACTAACTATACTATAACTACGAAATCAAGAGACACACCAGCGGCTCTACAATCAGGATCCTGTCGATAATGACGACTTTCCAGTTCAACATCTTTATCTTCGTTGTTTTCAATTTCGGCTTGCTCCTGAAGCAATTTCTCCTTTCGTTGCTGAAGTTTTGAACACAAAATTTATTCCAAGTAAATTTCAGATGGGTGGATATGTATTTAATATCAATACTGTCCTCATTTTGTTACAGTGGTATGCGCTACAGAATTTGAACTTGTGTATGTGGAAAAATCATTATACTTTAAGTTCTTTGTGCTGTATATCCTGTCTCATAAATGACACAAGGTCTTCAGGTTGTTTCATTGTAAATGGAGATTCCATCTAAATAAAAATAAACGTCGTTCTCAAGAATTCACAAACACACATGTAAAGATGTAGATTTATGCAGACATTTAACTGCATGGCAAGAATACACACCAGCATACATTTTCCATGTTTGGCTGCAATTTATGTTGCATTATATGTTAAAATGTAGTATATATATTATATGCATTATGTCCAGGATTCCAAATACAACTGTAACAAGCATAACAACCTGTTGTTGGATCCTACCGTCCTCGGTCACCATCCAATGGGTGCTTGCATCGCCATGACGACAAAATAAAAGCGTGAACAGCAAAATTAGCATTTTATACCATCACTAATCATACAAGTTCTGCAAAGTTAACAAACCTATGTAAAATAATTAATGAGTCTGTTTTCGAGCTAAGCATCGGTAGGCTGTATTGCTATGTAGCGCGGAAACATATACTTGTGATCTGTTGAATGTCAACAAGGATCAAAAATGTGCAGGTCTGTCAGAAGCTGGAGGAAAATATGATAGCATTGAAATTGTAAGCACATTTTTTATGCGAACAGAAAATATAGTTGGAAATTATTCCCATGATAACAAAGGTGTGTTTGAGTATGACAGTAAATTACGTAAATGCTACATGTCTTTTTTAAGTTAAATTTATATGTGCAACGAGTACAATTTATTATACAATAAGCATGACTCTCTTTGGCAATAACAAAACAAAAGTTCATTCCATAACTACAATGGAGAATGGAGTTGGGCATGAACAAAGCTGAAAACCACAATGCTTTCCGACAATGAGTGAATAAAGGTGAGTATTGAGTGGCAAAACAAAACCTAAGAAATCCTGTTGTCCTGTGTATGCTGTTGCCACAACAATTTTCACTTTGGGTCATGCGCAAGACATATTAGGGAGCAAGTGCCATAAAAATAGGAATACAATGTTATCACGTGTAGATTGGGGCAGTTTCAGCCACTGAGCCTTCAGTAAATGGTGCAGAAAACATGTGAAAAGTAAACAGTTGATAACTGCTATTGGGCAAATGAGCACGAATAGGAACATGAATAGGCCTATAATGATTGCTGTTTGCTTGGCAAATAACAGACAACCTTTGCACAACAAGATAAAATAAATAGTCATTACACACGAAATTAACTTTTATCTCCTGCGCACTTAGCAAACTTTCCTATCTGGATGAACTTTATTCATAAGACATTCAAAACCTAATTTAAAAAAGTTGTTGTTTAATCAGTCCATCAACCAATCAATTCAATCCAAATATTTTTTAACATTTGTTCGCTAACTGTTAGTCTGTCGCCAAAGTAGCAGTATTCTTTCCTTCAGGGTATTTTTGTCCTATACAGGTCTCTTAATTTTGCACTGCCATATCAGGATCAATTGTTATGTCATATTTTTTTTTATTACCTCATAACTCCTTCTCAATGAGACCCTCAAGTCAGAGTGCAAAAGCATAAGAGACTATGCTCCTTAGAATTTCTGGAAAGCATGGCAAATGAACCCTCGAATTTTTTGAAGACTATGCTTGATGCATTCAAACTTTTTATATTTACCTCTTGATAGCTTTGTCCACAGGCTCTGGGTTTTGCCTACCAGATTGCAAAATCCATCATTGCACCTGGTGCACTATTTTGCACCAATTGCATCCCTACAGCCCTATTACCAAGACAGGAAATTTTGGATCTTGTATACAAGTGCACAACCAGATGACGTCACAGTTTGAGTAGGTGGGGTCTACTCTATAGCATATATAAAGGCATCTTGTGGTTGTGCACTCGTATACTAGACCTGTATTTTGCTGTTTTTGGGTGAAATCTTCCAAAACTGTTACCAACAGTAGCCTACCTCTAGAAAAATTAAGTTTTAAGGGAAGCCTAAATTAGGCTTATGTCAAATTGATAGGTGAGCGTATGATATGAATTCGAGACTATGATCGAAATAGCTTTAGAAGTTTAGATGGCTACACTAACTAGCCTATACCAGTACGGTAATTTCCGATTTCTGCAAGTATACTGCCATACCGGTAGTCTACTTCCTCACTTTCGTAGATTAGTGTTGTAAATTCCACACGTCCGTAGATGGTAGCCATCGCATTAAAAAGATCTGTGCACCTTAACGAAAACGATACATGACGTCACGCACCAGTGGTTCCGGCCAGATGCTCAGACACTACAAACTCATCTCTCTACCCTTTCGGTCACTTGTAAGCCCGTATGGAAAGAAAGCATTGTGCACCGGAGCCCAGAAATGTTGTAGCTATCTGGTGCACCATATAGGTCAATAGAGTTTCTTTGTAAGCCAAGTAATTCCAAAACAGCGATATTTAGTGCACACTAGTCTTTAAAAACTTCGCTGCCCGGTGCACAAAATACTTACATTCCACACTGGCTCCTAATCCTAACTCCTAAGCGAGGTCCCCAACCCGAATCTCCCAATTCAGTGTGAAATTTGCTAATATATTATATCCATGGACAATAGACATCTTGGGTGCTGTAATTTTATACTCTGCACCACATGGGGCGCACAATAACCTAAACAGCCTGAACCATAATTAGATAAAAAAAAATACAAAAAAAGTAAAAAAAACAATGGTAACTGTACAATTTAGCTCTGTAACCGAGTGTTTGGAGCGCCAGGCTCGCAATAATGCGGTTTGTGTTCCGTGTTCCTTACGTAGTTACACTACTTCTGTAACTCGTAATACCTTTGGGCTAGGCACTAACGACATTTGCTCCTATACAGTGAACATGGTGGGCAAAAGGACATAAAAATGAAAATAAAAAAATAAAACCTGCGTCACAATCGGAACTTGCACAAAGGCTACTTCGATAAATGGCGCTCGAGCGATGAGGTAGGCCTATCATGACCGAGTTTAAGTCAAAATGCAAAGACATTCCGCAGCCCGAGAAAAAAGGATATCTATACCATCATATGATTGTACCACGACTTGTGCGAACGTGCGTGATAAAGTGGTTACTGTCCATCATCATAGAAATCCTTAATTAATATAAAGACTTCAGGTAGGTGTAAAGTTAGGGAATGTAGTGTAATATATGTTATGGGAAATGTTAGGGAACATGTCCTTTAAATCAGTGGTCGGGCAACAACCGGGCCGCGGCCCGGTACCGGTCCGTGAGGAAATCGTTACCGGGCAGCATTACTTTTCCATGTCTATAGTGCAATATGTTTGTCGTATTTTGTCACCAAAAAGGTATTGGAAATCCGCGTTAGCTGATTTATCCCAACTATTGGACATCATATTGAACGTATTTGTTACATCGTAATGTGTAATGGCTGCCACAATAGTTCGAGGTTCGAAGAGATTGTGTGTGTGTTCAAAGTTTTGAAGGAAAGACTTTTTCTGTAACGAAATAGTAACTTTTAGTCCAGTCAGGTTTTCTGTTGTTTTATTTTGTAGAATCTGCAATGCAACTGCAATGCGCATAATCTAATGATTAGTGTAATAGTGTGGACACCAGAGTTATAGTTGGAGTTTACAAGATTACAAGCGCTAAAGACCCTCGAACTGCAAAGAAATAAATCCGGAATCCATTCGTTTTCCAACCAAATGAATCGAACTTACCTGTACAACAAGAGGAACAGCTGGTGGACATTGTGAATGATGGTAACCTGAAATGTATTTTTCATACAACCACTCTACCAACGTTTTGGATGAAGGTCTTGCCAGAATATCCGGATCTTGTTATTGCAGCTACAAAGACGAAGCTGCAAAACAGACTGGACGTGAGGGATACATTACGAGTGTCATTGAGTACCATAATTCGTAGGTGGGAGCGTCGCTTTGCGACAAAACAGGCTCAAGGTTCTCATTGAAATTCCCACTTCTATGAAGTTAATGAACATTTGTGTTTTTTTGAAGGCCGGTCCGCGAAAGATTTTCATTTTTAAACCGGTCCGTAGTGCCCAAAAGGTTGCCGACCCCTGCTTTAAATTTTCCAATAGTGCAGTTGTTTTGTTTTTTGTGATATTTTGGTTTTAGATTTGTTAAACTTGGAAATTATTTTGTGGTTTTCGTGACCAAGCTTACCTACCATCTTATAGCACAATTCTATTATTGCTATCTTGCATATTTTAAGTTCTTGTGCTTTGCCACTTTTCATGCTCGTTGGTTGTTTGTAAGCATGTGTTTTATTGTGCTATAACTACAACGACTAGCATCTTAATTTTCGCAAAGTAAAGGCAAAAATAATCGATACAATACAATACAAAAGATTTTGATTACTGTACTAGACAAAAAGTACTTACAATGTGCGACAAGTAAACCGACTTATTATGTTTTGAATTAACCTCATAGAGAAATGTTTGATTTAACTGATGTGTTAAACCATAAATTTTAGTGACTAGCGGCTGCTTGTACTTTGTTCCGTTTTAAATAGATTATACTGTAAACTTGCAAGAATATGCAGCTGGTATAAGTATGCTGATAAGATTTTGTACCTTATTTTACGATGGTTTGCTATCATCTTTACGTTTGTTTGCTAAATCTAAGTGTTCAACAATGTGCGCTAGTGCTACTTTTTGTCTTTGCCTGCTGGTGCTGGGCCACTATGCCTACGTATAGCCTATGTGGTAAAGGTCAAATCGAAATACGAGTGCAAGTTTTACTACGGTACAACCTGTAAATAGTAGCCTATAGCCGTTTAGGCCTAGTATTGTCACGTCATATGCTTGAAATGCCAAACCGGATACTCAAACAGGACTGCCATTGTTCTTAGTTTCGTCTAGAACTAGGCTAGCGTATAAATACTGTTAAAATTTTGTTAAAATTTGCTTTGTGTATTAAAATTAATAATGGAAATTGTTGATACACTTCAATTCTTTTTTAAATTACAAGCGTTTTGGGCATTGAATTTTAAAGATTCCGTTCAGTTGAGTAGCATAAAAATTCCTTAACGCGATAAAAAAATTTAAACTATGTTGCCTAAGGCTAGGCTAGCCTATATGCCTTTAGTTCTTATTGTATAGTGATTTGAATCCTATACACACTGGGCTTGTTCGATATGACGTAGTAAAATGCGTAGGGGGTTACGTTGTTATACATTGCTATACTTTTACTGGAATAACCTTTGTAGTTTTTGCAGTGGGATGAAATTTTTCAACCACCCAGCACTGAATATATCCAGCATTACTGAAAGCAATTTACATCATAGGCCAGCAAAACAAGAAACTTTTCACTGCCTGACTGTGGTAGTAGGTTGTGGTGCTACTGAGTTTCGAACATGGATTATATATTCAAGTGTAAATTCTTATGGTTTCAGGCTGTTAGTGTACACCCCAAAAAGTAATAGTGTTCATGATATTGTCATGTACTGGAATTAAATTGTTTCAAGATGAGCAAGATCATACAAGCTGTGAAAGCACATGTTCCTTTAATTAAATTTCCGAAGAGAGTAAAGTGGGAACCGAGTCTCGATTTCAACCCTGCCAAGCTTACCCCAAAAATTAAGCTGCCTACGAGAACATCTGCACCCATTGGAAATCTTCCCGACACCATAGAAGTATTTCGAGTCGTGCCTGATCGCTTTCGTCGTAGACCTGTTGACGTTTATGAACTCGAATACATAGAACGTGGCGGCCCGGAATAGAAACATGGACAGTTTTTATCTAAACGAAGACTCGGAAAATGAATATGATGAATTTACAGCACTGTTTAAATATTATAAGCAAAAAGTCTCAAAACCGAATTTTAATGAAGTTATTGATTTTAAACGTAATGCTGACCGCTTCGCTAAAACATTATTATCTGTGCCTGGAGACAAACGCAACTTGGGATTAAAAGATGTTTCAACATGGGAAAGTTATCAGCTCGATAATTGCCCTGGGTTTCACTTCATTCCTGACCCATTTACTGCTGAGGGGAAAAACAAGTGGAGCCGTCAGTGTGTGGAAGATTATCCTTGTGACCAGAATGAAACTAATATTGGGTTTCTTAGTGAAACACCTTGGAAAATATCTAATGAAATACTTCAGTCAACTCCCAAAAATCATCTATCTAGATATTCAAGTGAGGGTTGAAAGCTGTTTTAGTTAGCCGTGTTGTGTGTGGTTGTTTGGAAATTTTATCAATTAATCATATTATTAATGAATTATAAGTACAACTAATTTATTTTATTAATTTATCATATAAAAGAAAATTATCAATTAACATAGCAAGATATTTTTGACTGTTTAGTATAGTGTTTAGTTTAGTATGATGTGCTGTGTTAAATATGCAGGAAATAATATTATACATTGCACAACTAACAAAGCCAAATCTCAACATACTTATAAAATAAAGCGTTGATATCATGATGATGTTGCTCTAACATTGGCCATATCTTGTCTGAAGAACAGCTAAAAGTGCTCAAAACCACTCCAGTGTGGAAGCTTAGATGGGCAACTTTAGGTCTGCGCTACAACTGGAACACAAAGGAGTACTTTCAAAGCGGTTGTTCGACGTTTCCTGCAGAAGTCAATGATCTGAGTTGCGTCATTGCTTCTGCTATTGGCTGGAAGAACTACAAAGCAGAGGTGTATATGTATATAAATTTTGTCTTGGTGATTATAGCAGAGTATGTTTTCTTATCTGTATCCATTTATGATGGGTATAGACATTAAATTATTTTCCCAAACTGGATTTAAGACCCTGCTGTATGTAGGATGAAGAGTGTATGGTTTTGCATAGGTTCTCAGCTGTTTATGAAATATTCGCTTTAACTGCAGTTGCCGAGTTCTGCTGTGTTGTGTATATAATTATGTCAATCTGTGAAATTTCAATTAACTCATGACCATATACTGTACATACTAACATTGAAATGTGACTAGGAATATAACCTTCAAGTACTCTATGCTATAAGTTAACCTAACTGTGGGTGATGAAAGAAATTCATTTAGTGTTACTAGTAGTCATTACACTACTAGTCACTACTTACTAGTTGCTTGTATTTCTATTTATAAAACCCTTTGAAAACTTACAGTATAGGTTATGTGTGGTGATACATTTATATTAAAGCATAACATTTATTTTCTTTCAATACTTGGGTTATTTGTCTTGTAGGAATAGTGCAAAAGGTAGATTGTGAATAGTCCTGTGTCATTGTGTGAGAAAATATATATACCAGTTATATAACACAGAACTTTTTGTGCTTTTCTTGCAATGCAGGTTGCGATAGTGAATTATTACCATGTTGGCACAAACATATGCCCCCACACTGACCATTCCGAAAAGGATCTTAGCTGCCCACTAGTGTCTGTCAGCTTTGGACTACCTGCAATATTTCTGCTTGGAGGTTTGTACGGAGTTATGAGACTAATATTGTTTGTATGTTTTTTATATTAATAAGCTTAATGTGCAGTTTGTTGCAATTTTAGAACAATTGAGTCTAATAACTAGTTTTATTTTAAAAAGTGGAAACATTTATACTCAAAGCATTCAATTTGATTTCCATGTTTGAATGTGGGAACTCAAAACTTTTAAAAATCACACTCAAAATATTATCGTCCCTTGCTCTGTAAAACTTCTACTGATAGAGACTTGAGTAAGGTTATTCCAGGTTACACTTCGCAATTGTGAGTGTTGACATTGTAACCTATTGACAGGTCAAACCAAGGATACTAAACCCTCCGCTATCATGGTGAGATCTGGTGACGTCATAGTTATGAGCGGACCGTCGCGTCTCGCCTATCACGCCGTGCCGCGGATCATTGACGATGATGTGGATTGTGGGAGTGCTGATCCACTGGATGTGTATTTAAACCACACCAGGATCAATTTAAACGTTCGGCAATTTCAGACTTAGACGTGTTTTAAAGTCTAGTTTAATTTCTATTGAAGAGATCAAAATTAACTGAATAAAAACGATTTCACAAAAGCTTTGTGTAAATACGAAGAAGCGAGAAAAAATCAAAATATCAATTAGAGCGTTGTACATTGCACAAAATACCAACGCAGTACGTTGAAATAACAGCTCAAGCCAGAAACAATGCGCTCTCCCTGCAGCTAATCCTGCGTTTCAACACGGGGTGTCATTCGGAATGTAGCCAATTGTAGAGAACAATATGATTTTTGAACAACGGTGTCAAATGACAAACAGGATATATCGTGTCACTCAAAAGTTGGCCTTAATGACGATAGTTTTGTCTTCGTGGCGGCCATAACTGCTTCAGTAGATTACAAGTGGATAAGGTTATAGGTCTTCACCAATTCGACAATAAAAATCACAAGAAATATAACACTACGCGGTCAATATTACGAAACGGACAACAAGATGTGGCGGTAGCGTTGGTTACGTTCCCCCGCCTCGGTTTGCCTGAGCTGCGGAAATAAGGCTGCTGGCGTCCAGAAATAAAAACTGAGCCTGCAAGTTTGTTTGAATGTACACCCACATTCCCTTGGAACTCTGACGTAGACTCTGCAAACAAAAGCAATTATTTAATTACAGCTAGTTGACAATGTGGTCTTTGCAGTTTTCATGAAAATAGTCTTCCTTGGTCGGGAAAAGTACGGTAATCGCCGACTGCGTGTAGTTGTAGATGAAACGAGAAGCTATCTCTCCACCTGCAGCGCTGTAATCACCACACGAGTGGCATAGATAGAAGTGTAAGTTTCCCATAAATATTTTAAGTTTAGGTTAATTGCCAAAGACTTTTTACTTAGGTTCTTATTACCGATTTTGAATTATTACGGCATAGAGATTAAGGTGAAGTGAACTGTTGACTTATGAGGGTATCTTTACTAAATTTACCTGTTAAATTATCTGACTCTAAAGTATTGTTGCGTGCCGTTAGAATACTCTAACCTTTTGTCAAAGGAAAGGTTTTAATATTACAATAGAAATAGTTTAAAGGAAAATGTATTAATTATAGGTGCTGTACACTTTCTCAATAATACGAATAATCAAGAACATAAGCAATACTACTGCTAATAAGTTGTCTATTGAGTTGCAATTACCGTGTCTAGCTTAGATAACTCATCTGTCGATTTTGATGTTTCACTCGACTAACTCTGCTCGCTGGTAGAAGTGCGAGCTTATAAACGTGAAGGTGATGGGGGTTAAAATGGTCGACATGAAAAACGGAGCGAGTCGTAGCAGGTGCAACGGAAAAAACTATGTTTAGACAATGGTAGATACACTTAGCTAAAGCTGACACGTCGAGACATGGATAAATAACGATCGGTGTTAAGGTTAAGAAGGATTTCGAATAACAACTTTTTATCACAATAGATGCTGGAAAACAACCTGGGAACCAACTAAAAGAGTGTTTACACGAAGTTATTCAGAGCAAGTTTCCAAATATAAATCGACAGTTTTATCAAAAAACAAATTCATAAACTTCAATTAATAACTAGAAAACACTTTTGCAAGAAATGATGTCGGTTAATGGTATACCACCACCCAGGCTGCTGCAAAGACAGGTACCCAATGATATGTCTATGCTGGTAACATGTTTTCGGTCTAGTATAGGCTACAGTGCGCAACCACAGGATGCCTTTGTACACAAGACCCAAGCTACTCCAATTGTGACGTCATCTGGTTGTGCACTTGTCTACTAGACAACATGTTTTAAGCTGCTTATCGAGTTGCAACGGATTTAACTTCCGTGCTAATTTAGCCGAGTGTGCAGGCGGGTTGGATGGAAGAGAGCATTAAATCGCGATAAAGTGAAAGTCAAATATGCTTATGCGTGGGTATAGCAAAGCCTATGGTGAATGGGAAACTAAAGAGTTAAGTTCGTCTTACCTTCCTCGCATGTTTCGCCCGTCTCCCTCGCCATTGTTTGGCCAGGTAATTTTTCAACCTTCGGCGTTGCCTTCCTTCCGTAATCATTTCTTCGTCGTCGTCTTGTGAAGATTCGTCATCATGAAATCCCGAATCGTTCGCGGATGATGTGACGTCACAAACGACTTCTTCCATCAATCTATAAGCCTTGGGAATGATGCGGAAATCTACTTTTCTTCCGCGGTAGGCGTAATCATCCTCTAATCGCGTAATCGATTCCACGCTTGATGACGCAATCAGGTTTATTTTATCGTCATGGTTCACGGCACTTTGGTCTGCGTCATATCGCCGAGCTGCAAACGACAAAAGAAAAGACTGGTGATTGGTGAAGCTTATGGTACCCTAGTTACCGTATTCTCTACTTGGAACAAGTACTGTCACCCTGAAAGTTTAGCAAAACTATTTCGCCATACTAAGTGTCAGTGAAAATATTTTCCCAAACGAATTTAAAATAACTCTGGTGTTTATTTCACTGCAACATCGCGATCTGTGCGAGCCCTGTGTGGCTAGCTAATATGGACGCTGTCACTGCTAACCAATTTATCAGCTAGCAACCCAACGTCGGCATAATATAGAAAAGAAAATGCTCCAGTCACTTTTAAGCGTCCTCCGTTCGTAATCAACTTTAGTTGTATTGCAAGATGTAACGCGCTGTGTGTCGTACTTTGTTTCGTTGCCACTATGATTCACGTACAAGCAGACAGTAGAAAATCTCGTTTGATGAATCTCATCTTCGACTTTAAAGTTCTTGGTTCGAGAAATTTCTTAATCAGTTCGATATTATTGTCACTGATAGCCCGGCACTGGAGAGGATTGAACTTTGACCCCTTGTTTTGTTCGATCCAGTTTATACGATTTGAAACAAATACCTGTACATCAATGGTGCTAGTGTTCATTCCAGAGACATTTTGTCCTAACTATTAGTTGCAACCTGAACGACGCAGAATTTTGAAGAGCATGGCAAGACTAGACACAACCACGTGATTTGCCACAACAGTAACCAAATTAAGTATCGTTTAATCGATATCTGGATCTCAATCCGAGAACAATTTGGCATGAGCAAATCGTTCAGTTCATAAATTGTTACATTGCTTTTACGACAGCATAGGCTATGAAATAAACAAGAGTCGACTGTATACATGACAAAATGCGGCAGTGTACAGCACAATTTCGAGGAAAATTTAACTCCGATTTTAAGTAGTAACCACCGCTAAACATGACACCAAACAGGCTTGGGTTGCATAATGCTCTATAACGCGAGTACAATAATTATTTTCAAAGGTAAATGGTATACTATCACCCACAGCCATAGCAACTGAATAAAGTCGATCGTCCAGCGAAAAGGGACTTTATTTTGTAACAATTCGAAAGAAAAGTCGTTGTCATGGTCTTTCAGCACTGTGTCTTTGGCGCAGATATGCGCACCCTGCACAGATACCGAGTTACGTAAAGTCCTTAATGTTTAAACAAAGTTAGAAATTTGTTGCTTTTCAAAAGCTGATACGGATAGGTATGTTAAGATCAACATGACTTAATATGACGTAATTGTTGTTAATATTTTACAGGTGTTTAATGTTTCCTCTTTACTCATGTCACCTATTAATAGTCTATTTTGGTAAAAGTTAACTGGTAAACTGAAAGCTCGTTGGAATGTGTAACATTACATAATTAGAAAAATAATTTAAGGCACACACAGTAGGGTTTAAAGTTGTAACCATAAACGTTGAAGTCCTCGAATTAGTTTTTAATCCCGCAAATATTAAGTCAAGAAAGACGAACATGCCAATGCTGAAAGACATACAGTGCGTACAATCTATTTCCAAACATTTTTTCATGACGATCAAGCATATTTGTGTTGCTTGTCATGACGATCTACTGTAATAAACCTAATTCACTGCTTTGAAAAATGCGTGATTAAACCCTATCCTAACCAGGCTCGCGAGTTTACTAAAAAACTAGGTGTGGCCGACCCCGCACACACATTTTCAATCGTTAATTACTAGAAAACTATACGTCGTAAACTGATCGGATTTTGACAGGTTAGTAGAAAAATCATCTGGTTTCCTGTATACATCATAATTGTGAAACTAAAGAAAGTGAATTTAGTGTAAATTAAGTATTTCTAAAAGTGACACATTTCTAGAAATTCTTCTTGATATGCCGCGTCCCCGCTGTGCGGAAAACCAGCTGACCGCGAGAAGAGAACGAAAGAGAATAGTTAGTCGAGTTATTGGTGCGTACATGAGTAATACGCTTCAATGCGGAGAGCAGAGCAAAGCAGAGGAAAATTATGAAAATATCGCAATATCTTAAAAATTACAAAATCCAACTTTATCAAACAAACATGGACAGATAGCCGAACATTTTTTAGGAAAAGTCACAAAATTTCAATTTTCTACAGCTAACAATGCAACTGTACGCCACGTTTTGCTATGACAGTGTGCGGGAGAAGCCAAGCCTAGTTAGAATAGGGTAAAGGCTAATACAACAGCAGCGGAAAGTTAATCGGCGAAAAATATATCAGAGGTATTTCTTTGCGCTTGTTTCACAATTGTCTTAGACCTCACGTATTTAGATCTTTGCTCAACCACGCATGCAAATTTAATGCTGCACAACTTGTTGCATATACTTGCGTGTGCGTTGCTAACATTATTTTGCAAGTTTAAAACTCACAACTTTATTTATTTTTTTGCATGGAAGCCTTAAATAGGCAAAAAGCGGCAATGTAGAACTAGCTCCAATGAGCTGTTATAACATCCATTTTGTACAACGATTGTACAACGTTTACAAACCAGGTGAAACCACACAAAGAGGTCATAAATTACCTATTACATTCAGCCCAGCAGTCGCGAGCCAGAATGCTACAGTTGTACTTACGTTTAGTTTTCTTTTTCAGGCCAAACCTTTTCTTGAAACGGCACCATAATCCGTGTTTTTTATTAACACAAGAACTCTCCTTGGCTTCGATCATCCCTATTGGCTCTGTGTCGTTACCGTCAAGCAAGACGTCATAATGGTTTTCTGGCATTGTTACCGGTAGAGCGTTACAGGCGAACGACAACGAACAACTGAATCAAAGTTGTCGCTGAGGTATCTCACTATTTACTCTTCTGTAAAACTATCCGGAACGGTTATTTACTCAAGCGTAAAGGGAACTTGTTTTTAATTAATTCTGACGTTATTTTCTTGTGCGATGTCGTAATTAACGTGATAAATCTGAAAAGGAAGCAATTTGCACAAAGGCTCGAAAAGAAAAGTGGTCTCGGAACTCGACGGAGCGAACCACGCTAAATCTAAATCACTTCCTTCGCCCTTAACAAGTAATTGCAAAGCTGACCTAGCAAGCATCATTGACCTCGTCATGCTAGCGTTAGAAGTTTCCGCAAACACTGGCTGGTTGGCGCTTTCACCTAGTTCGCAATATTTGCACTCATCGATAGATTCGCTTCAACGCCTTGGGCATTGATTGAATATTTTTATGAAACGTGCGAAAGTTGTTGTAAACAGGTGATAAGACTGATTGGATGATTGGGGTTATGGCCGCGCTGACGCCACAATTTTATCTTTCTTGTTTTTTGCATTGCCTGTGACGCACGTTTTTCCTTCTCAGGCCTTAATGCGTCTGCACAATTTTTTGTCTCCCACTATTGTACCGAAAAATAAAATAAATAAATCAATGATGTTTATTGTTATGGTTGACGCAAAGAGTCTTATTTGCTCATGTTTATTTGCTTGACTCTACAAGTTAAACCGCCTTCAGGCGACGAAAACCGCTCAACAAGAAAAAGTAACAAACGACCCCCAACAATTCAGCGCTAGCGCAAATCGTGGCCTACTTTAGAAACTAATTTTTACAGCTTCTTGTTTACGTAATTTAAATTGTATAACAGGATAATCTAAATCCATACCTTCTAATCAAAATATAACTTCAATTAAACCATGAATATGGCCATAAAAATCAACATTGTCCTTACACCCGTTCTTCAAATAACGCAGCAGTCTACTTGGCTTACTACCCGTGAAACAGCCACTTTCTAACATCACTATCTCTTCTTAAATTGCACTGTTTTTTGTTTCTACTCTTCTATTAGTCAAAAATGCAAGCGGACGGTTTTGAAGTTAGCTATTTTTCCTTGGTGCTTTACATGCAATAAGTGTTAAACATATCATTTAATGACTGTACGAAAAACCGACCCATGAAACATTTTGGGTATAATCAAGCTTCGAAAGGAAGATGTCGATTGACGTCGACACGGAAATTTCGTACGTGTTTGGAAAACAATCTTAAGATTCTTATAATTATGTACAGTAGATTAAAGTTTTTGAAAATTGTTGGAAAAATGCTGATAACACGATTTTTTTTGTTTTGCTATCAGCATAACCAGGGTATGATACTAACTCATTTTTCGATTCTTTGACTGAAGTAGGCTACCCTTCGATTTGCTGCAGCTTCATAGTGTGCTGATGATCCCACTCAATTATATACTGACCGTTGTCGTTGGTAGTTTGAATAAGTTGCTTTTGTGTGCGGAAGGCCAAGTTCTACGCTTTATCGATTTCGTAAACTATCCCTGCCATGATTCCTGTTTTTATCATCCTTTTTATTTTCTGTTTTTAAAAACTTGGTTGGTGTATTGCAGAAACACGTTTAGCCAAGCTACATTAGAGAAAGAGTTAAACTGATTTAGCTGAAAAATGTAATAACCTTCCTCGGTTTCCCCTACCTCGAAGGTTAATTCTATTCTTTTTTATTTTGCCATAAGCTGCAGCTGACCTAACGACGATCTATATAATGACTCGCTTCATTACCTGTTGCCTTTCACTCCGCAAAGTTGCCAGTTACACGAAAACTCAACGATGATTGTGATACTAGAGTCGGTGAAAGTTTGTAAACTTGCCCTTGTTTTGATGTATTTAATAAAATAGTCTAGATCAGTGGTTCTCAACCGGTGGTCCGCGGACCCCTGGGGGTCCGCGAAACGTTTTCAGTTGGTCCGTGAGAACTTGGAAATTTGCAACATAAAGTACGAGTTTTTAAAAAATGTTTGCTGTTTATCATTGCTTTTTGAAATAGGCTTGAACATTTGCTTAATTGACTATTGTGATGGGACAATACAAAAGCTTATTGAGATTTATCACCCGCAGGGAAGGCCTATTGTGATGCACTAGATTGCGGATTATACGAGAAGACAGCTGGATACAGTGATTTTAAGTAAAAATATCCGCATAGTTTGATGTTATTTTGAATGAATAGCGTAGTTGTGCACCAAGACTATTAAGTAAAACTAAGCAAAGAAACATTTAAGTGCAGTCTCAGAACCCTTAGTTTGCTTAAACTTCAGGGGTCCGCCACTGCTTTGACAGCAGCAAAAGGGGTCCGCCAAGATCAGAAGGTTGAGAACCACTGACTCTAGATGGAGACGGAGTTGACTTTAAGCACCAAGTGGTTGCTATTAACAAAACTAAAACCGAAACGCTCATAACTTCTCTATTGCAAAAACGTTAAATAGCTCCCGACTGACATGACATCGTTCATTCTGATAAAATTGAAAAGTTATTTGTAATTGTTGTCTTAAAGTCTTCATAATCGACAAAGCGGCTCAGGAAACATAAGGTGTACCTTGGCGCTTGGCGTCAGGCCACAAAAATCCCAGAACAAGTCAAACAAGTGACCATGATGACGTGAGAGAAATTTTGCTTCTGTTGATGGAAGGGAGCAAGGAACGAAAAACCAGGAAAAAGATTCGGTTGTTGCTGGGATACAGTGACATTTTGTGCATCAGACCAGGTTTATTTTTGTTTATGATGTCTATTGGGTCCATCTTTTGCTGACGCTGGTGTTTGTGAATGCGAACACATGCGAATTGTTACGTCTGCTTCTTGATTGAGGGTTTGAACTTCTTTCAACATTTCCGAATTTTAGCAATATCGCATAAATACGTAAAAACAAATAAAAACTAAACTAATCGGCAAATGCATAGAAATGGGGCTCAAGCGGTGAGGTATCATCAGTTCATCACAGAGTTTTAGTCGTTCAGAGGTTTTCCCCAATCAGAGGATTGGGATTCCGATACCATGCGATGTCTATGGATCTATCTCACATGTTCGCACTTTCCACTCATGTTCTGGCTTCGACTTTTAAAATATACTTGTACTTAGACATTATACGTTATATAATTGGACGTTCCATTGTTAGTAAAACCAACAAGAAGCTAGTTTAATTTATTTATTTTACAGCCAGACTAGATTAAATTTTCAAAAATAATTCTTTGTAAAGCATTAAAATGTTTTGAATGTGTGAGCATCATTTTCCGAAAGAACGTGACGACAGGATGGTTTACGTTGGTGACGTCGGTATTTGCACCAGATCCGACATAGTTCATGAAAATTGAAATAATTAACGAAGGTTTCGCCAGACATAACAAATAATTTTGCACCGGTTTGATTTTATATTTCATTTTGACGAATGATTTGCTTGACGTGCCTACCACCGTGCATCAACCTATGCACGACAGGTGTGTGCTAACAGCAACATTTTTCAACGAAACGTGTCATTTTTTATAAATGAACAAACGCAAACCCGCGTAACCCTGACGTCAGACCACATTCAAACCGCCGACATCGTATTTGGCGGCATGCATAAATTTAAAAATGCTAAATTTAAAATTTTGCAAAATGCTAAAAGGTTTCCGTGAAATGTTAGTTATTCCAAATCAATTGCAAACGAATCCAACACTCAAACGGAAATGTCGACAACTGGCCAGACAATGATTAATGTTTGTCGTTGCCAATATATACTCCTATCATCAGCAATTCTCTGCATTTTAGAACAACATTATAAATGCTTGTGTTAAGAATACTGAAGCATGACGATGATTCGGATCGCTTTGGTAATATCTGTCGGTTGTGTGTTGCAAATAAATCACGGTAAGATGTTTACTTAGTCGGTATCAATTACGTGAAAACGCGTTTTTAAGCAACCTTACTGCTGTTATACACATTTTAGAAGTAAAGGCTTGTTATTCGATACTTGAAGTATAGATCAAACTTTGTCTTAAACTTAAAGGAGAAATTTTAAAAATATTTTCTAAATATGCATAAAAATACGCTGCATTTTTATCTAAATCAGCGTATTTTTATTCAATTTCAGAAAATAATTTGAAAATAACTTCAGTTCCCCTTACCATGTTCTTCATGTAGCAGCGGCAAGTTGGCAGTTGACTGACAACGGATTCGAGTACCGTCAAACCTCTGAGAAGCATTCCTGGCAAGATGCTCGCTCTGAATGTATAGAGATGGGAGGAGATTTGGCCGTGCACGGAATGAAGGATCTTGCCATGAGAGAGTGAGAGTTTCGTTTAATGATCGCAACTGATTGATTGACGTATTTAACTGACGCATGCTTCCATTGATAACTTAACCGCAGATAACTTGTTCAGCATTTGCATCCAGTATTAGGGTCAGCATCATATGAATACAGCATAAAAGTATCGCGCTACTTATTCACTACCGGTACCGTCGGTACTTTTGGGAAAATTTCACTTATTTTTACGAATTACTTTTTTAAAGAAATTTTAATCAATCCTGGTATACTCTGCAGGCTACTTTTGAAGTAAATATTTCAATATTTTAGACGTTTTTTTTTTCAAACTCTCCTTTAATATCAATCTTGCTGCCAATTATAACGTTTGATTTTTTTAATCCACAAATGTTTAATAAAGTTGCAATAAGTGAGTTCACTTATTTTATGATCTGTAATTATCTTTAGCGGGACCAGAATAGGGCCAAACTTTTCACCTGAAGCAGGGTTCGCTATACAAAAAATATTACCAACAAAGTACCGTATTATAATTTTGAAACAGTACTGTACAATAGTAGGTAATCGACTATTAATTGCATTAGGCCAAATTCTTCCTATATTTGCAGGTCAATTGGCGAGATGATTACGTTCACCCAAGTCTGGATCGGCTTCACCGATTTAGAGGAAGAGGGAGCCTGGAAGTGGCTTGATGGAGATCAATACGACCCATCATACGACCACTGGTACCCGGGACGACCAAGTGGCGACAGAGACTGTGCTTTCATATCACCCGGCAAAGATTATAAAACTGTGGACCGCGCTTGCGACGATAATGAATACCACCTAAGGGGTTTGTGTGAAAAAGGAACTTCAATCGTACTCGAAGGTAGAAAACTTGTGTTAAAACTACTTTTTACAAATTGATTCAATCATAGGCCTAAGCCATACTTTAGTTTTGGGGCCAATTTGTTGACAACTAAAATCAATCATTTGACGACTGCTATTTTTTTTACCAATAGACTAAATATGTGTAAAAGTGTTTTTATTGAAGGAGTTGAAAGTGTAATAAATGTGCGAACATTATAATTCAAAACAAGGTTAATGTAGAAAGGTTCAAGAGTCAGGTCAACTTAAACTTAAACTTCAACCCTTTTTCGTAAATAGAACCTGAACAAGTTCAACCTGCAGCAGAGATAAATTGGCATTTGGCTGACAACGGCCTCGAATATATTCAAACCTCTGAGAAGCATTCCTGGCAAGATGCTCGCTCTGAATGTATCGAGATGGGAGGAGATTTGGCCGTGTACGGAATGAAGGATCTTTCCATGAGAGAGTGAGAGTTTCGTTCAGTTTCATTCGTTCTGCTTGACAAACTTAACTTATATGTTTCACTGATAATTAAAGACCTGATGGTCAGTGGTATCCAGTGTCAAAATCAGCATTTGAATATTAACATGCTTAGATTACGTATCACAATGTTAGAAATTTATATTTAACTACTGCGGTATATATACATGTAAGACAAGTAATTGACCTAAAATTTATGCACAAAATTCTTTCCATATTTGCAGAGCAATTGGCGAAATGATCCCGTTCACCCAAGTCTGGATCGGCTTCACCGATTTAGAGGAAGAGGGAGCCTGGAGGTGGCTTGATGGAGATCAATACGACCCATCATACGACCACTGGTACCCGGGACGACCAAGTGGCGACAAAGACTGTGCTTTCATATCCCCCGGCAAAGATTATAAAACTGTGGACCGCGCTTGCGACAATAATGAATACTACCTAAGGGGTTTATGTGAAAAAGGATCTCCAATCAAAAGTAGGTCTATATTTTAAAACTGGTTCACGTATAAGCATTTAAACATAGTTCGAGGTTAATTTGTGGATAGTCGGTGATGTTGTCTATAATGATGTAGAAAATAAAGTTATTCGGTTTTATTTCTGTCTTTTTTTGTGCTACAGAAGTTGGATTTTCAGCACCTACTGGCTGGTACATGGCGGAGAATGGACTCGAATACAAACTAAGTGATAAAAATATTGATTGGAACGGGGCTCGGGAAGCTTGCAGGGATTTAAAGTCGGCTCTAGCTGTGCAAGGAATGAAAGACCTCGAGATGAGAAGGTAAACTGATTATAATGATTGTAATCTCCAAAGCTGATGGTGGTTGAATCGTGTTGGGCTAGTAGCCTATTTAGTAAATCAAAACAAGACATAAGATACTGTACTCTAAGGTGTTAGTTATCTTAGGTATTAAGATATTATTATTATTATTTAAGGTATTAGGTATTATAAGGTATCTAAGGTACTTATTTTTTATTGTTAATGATGAATGGTTTTGCTTAACTAATTTCGATAAATCTATATCCTCCTGTGCAGTACGATCGCAAACGCTCTTTCAATCACCGACGCTTGGATCGGACTTAACGACGAGAAAACCGAGGCGACCTGGATGTGGCTCGACGGCGAGCAAGATGACGCTTCATTGTCGCATTGGATAGAAAGTTTCAGTTTGCAAAGCGATGGAAAACACATCGAGAATTGCGCTCGAATATCGTCAAGCAATGAGTACAGGACATTTCCATATAAATGCGGCTACCGGTATAAGGCGTTATGCGAGAAAGGTCAGTAGAAGTTATCATAGAGTAAAATTGTTTGACCTTGATATCTTCAACTCGAAGCTTTCACTTTGCAGGCGTTGACATTTGCTCAACGAAAGTTGCTAACTGTCACGCCGACGCTACTTGTCATAACGTCGATGGAAGTTTCTCCTGCACTTGCAACCACGGTTTCCATGGAGATGGCGTCACCTGTAGAGGTACGGTATGGAGGCCTGTTATCATCTTCACACATTAAAAAATTCTTATACACAGTACGCTATAAAGAGCAAGCCATCACGACTGACTTATGAGTTCCGAATCAAGCATTTTTCTTTTCGTTTTTTTTTTAGTTTTTAATTTCTTGTCTTTCCCGAACCTGCTAACCTGCAAACCTGCTGCTACTCCACTACAGCCATTCATTAGGAATAAAAAATCGTTTATTCTTTACGAAGAGCTGTCGATTTTCTGACTTTCCACTGATTGGATTGTTTCTATCTTTCTATTGGTGTAGACCAGGGCAAAATTTAAAGTTCCTAAAATGACAAACCGAGTTGTCATAGATGTCTACTTTAAACCTACACCGCATAGTGATGATCGAAATAAAACAATGCAACCATTTTCCAATTACGGCAAATTCCAATCAAACAGTCAAAGATCTGTCTTTCACTGACCATCCAATCTTTATAAAAAATGCTCTAACTGTTTCCAGTTGACCGTCCGTGGTACAATCCTGGAAACGGTTATGAATACAATGTCAAAGAGGATGTAAACTGGGAGGATGGGCGTAAACAATGCCAGAGTGAAGGTGCAGACTTGTCTTCGGAGGGAATGAAGAATTTGGACATTCGAAAGTGAGTTGTCAAGATAATGTCGTCTCGTGATTTCATGTTTATTCTTTCTTGCTATAATGCAGTTAGTTTTTAACTTACCATAAGCTTTGCAAGTGTAACTAAGTTACGATAAGGTAAGGTCAACCTAAACCAACAGCTCAGAACTGAATTTGTTACTCTTTTTCAGCCAAATTGCCGATGCCTTGCTAAAGCCTTATCCAGCCAACAATGTTTGGTTTGGAGTCAAAGCTGATTATTATCTGTTCAAGTGGATATCAGATGGGACAAGGGCTACTGATAACGGACATTGGTACAGTAGCAACGAGCCCAATGGCCCAACATGGACCAGATGCGCAGCGTTATTGCACAACCAAAACTACTTGGCAGCATCTGAAAGTTGCAGCGACAAGTGGGACGCGCTGTGTGAAAGAGGTTGGTGAAAAATATCGATGCGATTTAGACCAGGTAACGTATGGCATGTGACGGGTAATGCGGAAATCGCTCCAATTCATAATCTGCCATGTGGCTCGGTAAGCGCGGTCAGTGAAATAGATAACTTTGATAGGGACGGTAACAACTTATTCTTTTCTACTGATTGATTCCTTTTAATTCTTTCCCATAGATATCGATGAATGCTCGAAAAACACGCACAACTGCAACGAAAATGCCGAATGCACAAACATCCCCGGTAGTTTTAAATGTACTTGCAACGATGATTATTCTGGTGACGGAGTCTACTGCGAAGTTGGCAACGGTACAAAAACGCTCTAGTCACTCTACTTGACCGCCTTGCTTCAACTTGAAGTCAAATCAGAAACAAACAAGTCATTGTTAATTTCTTTCCAGCATTAGGATGGTTCGTAGCTGGCAACGGGTTTGAATACAAGCTCACCAGGAGGGAGCAGAGCTGGGAAGAAAGTCGGACTGTTTGTCAACAGATGGGAGGAGACCTCGCCACCAAAGGTTTCGAGACGTTGAGTGAGAGAGGGTGAGAGTTAAATTTATAAAATCATGGGAAAGACACCGAGTTATAAAAGCAAAGTTTTGTTCCAAGAATGTACAAACCATGTAGATACGACTAAACTGGTGACCCCGACGAAACTTCAAAATTTAAATTTTGAAGAAAAGATAAAAGCAAACACTTAACTTTCTTTAAAAAGATTTGATGAAATTGTCAGTTAATTTACGTTGCGTGATATAATTTATGACTAGGCTGAGGTTATTACTTAAGCGCTTTCAGGTTAGAAACTAACATAATAACCTAAGTCATGGAAAATGCTGTGATTAACCACGTTTACGATGTTGGAAAATAAGCGGTGTATTGTTTCTCGTTGATAGTCCACAAGATTAGTAAATTTCTAGCAACGTTACCAACAGAAAAACAAACCGACGCTTGCAACAACATTACATTCTTAGCCTAGGCAATAAATAGTTCCATATTATAAGCCCATGCACCTTAGATAGGTCTATTCACGTTTACGACTTAATTTCAAATTATATTGCCCTTCAGTCCTAGATATACTTGATGCAACTTTAAAAACTTGTTAAGACCAATCGCTGAAGAAGTCGGAGTCAACAAGGCCTGGATTGGTATGAACGACTTGGACCGTGAACGAGATTGGAAATTCATCGATGATACTATTTCAGTACATAAGGCAAGGATCCCTGAAATCTGGAAGGATGGCTTTAATTTAAAGGATGAAGCCGCAAACGAGCAAGACTGTGGTTTCATCGCAAAAGCAGACGACTATAAAACTGATGACTCTGATTGCTCGGCAGCCCGCTATGGCTTGTGCCAAAGAGGTAGGCCTACACTGACTTGGAATTTTATTATGTTTTTGTAAATTTAACTCGAGATTTTTAATCATTTTTGTCTTTCCTCGGTTTCTTCAATTGAACTTGTCACAGAGGCGACAAACGAAATATCTTGTAAGTTTGTCTTTACTCATTTCATATAGAAGTTAAGTAGGAAAGCTATGTTACCATAAACATACTTTATTTCTCCGTGATTTATCGGTTATTTTTTTCAGGCAAAAAGTTTTCTTGGACGGTAGGAAAATCTTGTGACGAGCGAGTGTTTGGCCCCGATGTCCGCCATGACACTCGTTTCTATGTTGCTTCCAACGGATACGATTATTTCATAACCGATGATGAGGAAGAATTTTCTTCCGCTGAAGGCGTCTGCGCAACTAAAAAAACTGGAAGTAGTTTAGCGCTCGCTCTACTCGGAGACGACAAAACTCGCAGGTAGGACAAATTTGAAAAAGCAAAATTTTGACAGAAATCATCTTTTTTCTGAAAATTGCTTCATTACAGCAAAGTGGTCGAGATCTTTCTGGAATCACTCGGAGTGGACAAAGCGTGGGTTGGTGGTGGAAGAGACTGCACAGCTTTAAGAGCAGATAACAGTGAAACAGAAGTGGAGACGTGCACCAGTCGCAGACGAATACTCTGCGAAAAAGGTGTTTATCTAATCCAGGTTGTTTTAAAGTAAATGCTCGAAAAAATGTACCAGTATATTTGATGAGTGCTTCCACTTGAACGTCAGAAATCGACGAATGTGCCAGGAAACAAGACGACTGTGGAGAGAACGCAGCCTGTACAAACACAATCGGGAGTTTCACGTGCGCTTGCAAACCTGGTTACGAAGGGGATGGTCATAAGTGCACCAAAAGTTAGAATAAGTTTTGTTGTTTACAATGAAAAACATAAGAACTAGCGTATAGTTGTTTCTAGTTACGTTTTCCTTATTTTATTGTTGGATCCTGAATACACATTGCGTAGCGTAGGCTTAATGTCGATGAATACGCACAAGAAAAGTAAGTTTGTATTTTTTTAACGTAATGTCCTTCTGCAACTCTCTTGTGACTTATTTTTTGTACTTTCCATAGTTGAGGTGTACAGAGCCTCCAACGGTTACGAGTACAGCCTAACATCAAGCCTCGAATATGATAGAACCAAGGGAGAATGTGACGATAAAGGCGGCGATTTGGCTGTTGACGGAATTAAGGACAATGACGTTCGATTGTAAGAATAATTTGCAATAATTTGTTGCCTTTTTAACGCACACTTTTTGACGACTTGAACTATGCCGATAGGTGAAGTTAAACTACACTCTCTCCGTAACGATATATAAACTAGTAATTTGGCTAAAATAGTTGCTACTTGTTACCTGATATTGATTTATCCTGCATTTTCTTTCAATATAACCTTGAAGCAGCAATCAAATTGCTATAACATTTTAGGGAAATTGCTGATGTGTTACTGAGACCATTTGGAATCACACACACCTGGGTCGGTCTCAGGAAATCATTTAAAGCAAGCAGCTGGACTTGGAGTGACGAGAGCACGGGAGGAGACGAGATTAACTGGTACCCAGGCCAGCCTAGCAGCGGAACTCACGACTGCGCTTTCCTGCTTGGCAGTGGAGACGCAGAATTTCGAATGGGGGCCACCAGATGCCGGACGGCGTCATATGTCGGTCTATGTGAAGTCTCAACTTAAACCATAGTGCTGGTTTAGTAGGGTGTAACATAAACCTACTATTTGGTTTCTGAGTTGAATATAATATCAGAAAATAAAGATTGACTGTGGGAATGTAATTGCCTGTGACTAAATGAAGTAAATGATACGATTGTTAACCTGAATATAAGTAGTATAGTCCTGCCACCCTAGGAATCCCATACCTTAAGGTCCTTAAGGTTCAGGTCGTTCCATAGCGCCACCACGCGTAAAAGGTATATGTACAAGAAAAGTGAGAATGTACAAGTGACGTCATAGTTTTCGTTCCATAGCACCAACGCGCGGTAAACATGTTGTAGGTTTCTAGAGGAAGGGTGTAAGAAAAGAGAAAAAACATCTTGGGTTTTGTGGATAGTCGATATAGAAGAAATGAAAGAATGTATCAGTTACGTTTCAGCGTAAAGCATACAGAATGATTAACCGTATGAATAGCCAATTGGAATCATCTGGAAAAAAGCCTTGAAGAAGAATGCGATAATCGTATTTGCACACGCTAACATGACCTGGTTATGAATTACAGCTTGGGTTGAAATAAGCCGGACTTTAGAAACAAAGCATTCAAATGCATTGCAACCAATCCATTCGCGTCCAGTTATGAGAGAAGAATAAATGAAAGCTGGCATCTAGTTGTGAGAGAAGAATAAATGAAAACTCGCATCCAGTTGTGATTTGTTTGACCTGATTACGAATTGCCTATGTTTACGAATATGTCAATATCAAGTATCTGGAAAACTCGTCAGAATGTATGCAAGGCAAGTCCAAACCTGTTTGGTTGAAACAAGTGTTTTGGACAGATCAAAAGGGGAGATTATTGCGCGATCGTGGTGTTGTGAGGTCATTCTAATCGAATGCATTGCAACCAATCCATTCGCGCCCAGCTGTGATTTGTTTGTTTCTAGAATCTAACTTTATGAAGAGAAAGGAGTAGGAGTAAACTTGCTACTGTTAGTGACGGTGCTTTAAAAAAACCAACTACCCTCGTCTATGTATAATAATTCGACTTGTAATTACATTAGGCCTAATTCTTTCCATATTTACCGGCCTATTGGGAGTTGATTTTGTTCAGCCAAGGCGAGGAAGGGAAGGAAGAAGCGGAAGGATGTATGATATATCGTGATGAGTGGTAGTAGCAAGTGAGCTGCTTCAAATGTATCATCGCAAGGTTTAAGTCGTGCAAAGGCTTCAGTCTGAGGATAAAGGTTATCATACCATACTAGACATTCGATTAACAAGCATTTAAAAAAAATTTAGGCATATTGTGGCAACTTAATTAGCAATTTTTTCTCCGTTGATTGTGCAGCTTATAAATTAATTTTTTAATTTTGCATTTGTTGTCTTAATCTGGCTTCAAATTTTTATACGTCTGGGCCTCTAGGGTAGGGGTGGCCAAACTGCGGCTCTTTGAGCCTTTGATTGTGGCCCTTGAATGAATTAGCATTGATGAATTAGACATGCATTTTCCCGGTTTAGACGAGTTGTTTGATCAGATTATGAAACAATGAGTTCTATCACACTTAGTAGCAATGGGCTGATTGTTAGCAATAATGAAATACACTCCGAAAAGTACATTATTGTACAGAAGGGTGCTAACTTGTACACTGTAGTTAAGTAAACTGTCAGATTGAAGCTGTACGTCAGGGCTGACCTAGTTTCAAGTCTTGGTTACGGTTACATTAATAATTGCAAAAAGAGTTTAGCCAAGAAATTGAAGAAGAATAACCAAGAATAATTGCAAAAAGAGAAAATATGAAGAGGAGAATAGAACTTTTAAAACAGAATGGGAAATGAAATTCTAAAATGAAATGAAATGGAACTGCTGGAAGATCTCGCTTTGAAAATGGTCCATAAATCTCTGAGTACAGTCGAGTTCTGGAAACAAGTCCCAGAAGCAAAATACCCGAACCTAAAGAAAACAGCTATCCGGCTGATTTCTATTTGCAGCACAACATACATTTGTGAGTAATTTTATTCCATGATGTAATTTGTAAAGTCAAAATACCGCTCAGTTTTGACAAATCAACACTTGAAGGAATGGCTGCGAACTGCATTGCTCCGAACTGCTTTAACATCATATCATCCTAATTTCAAACATCTTGCAGCCCATGTGGAGACTCATAGTACCACCACGCAGCACTAATATTAATCAATAGCTACACTTCGTTGTGAGCGCATAAATTCGTATTTTTTATTGTGTTTGTGTTGTGGCTCTTTTAAAACTGGATTCGATGCGGCTCGAGCATGAAGCAGGTCTGGCCACCCCTGCTCTAAGGTATGCTGAACTCTCTGAAACGCCTTTTAATGGTCTTGACTGGAGATGATACAGAACTAGAGGGTGTGATACAGGACTTGATTGACAGGAAAGCGATCGAGTTGGTTGGAAAGGAAGAACATCTTCATTTTTGAAACGCAACCAAAGAAATCTTTTCCGATATGTTTGCTGTCAGAAAACTTTGAAAATTTTAGCAAAGTTTCTCCTATTGGATTATATTTTGTGTAAACAGAAACGGTGCATTTGTTTTCTGTATGTCTTGGCTTCAGAAAATTGTAACAAGTTGGAGGAATTCCAGATATAGAACCCTGTGGCATAACATTAATTTGTTGTGGGTGCGTAGCTACTGCTGAACTTTCTTTAAACAGTTTTTGAAAGAATGCTTAATTCTGATTTTTTAGTCTGAATGTTTTTTCTATTTGTGAAAGTGTAAATAAGTTTTAATAGTTTGTTTTTCTGGTCAAGGTAAATGCAGCATAACTGTTGATGGAATAAGTTTTCCAATTCTCAAAAACATTTTTTAATCAAAAATCATTTCTACCATGAAGTGGCCGCACCCGAATGTTAAACCGGTACCTCGCCAAATTCCATGGTAATTATCGAAAATCGCCGAGAAAATCCTAAAAAATAATATTTGGAAATCATTTTCCAAAAGCATTAAACTTCTAAACAAATTTGAATGGTTAACTTGATGTCTATTATGTTATGGGATTTTTCGGGCGTAGGTAAGGGAGAATACCCATAGTTGAGCCCGGTCGATAGTTGATCTATTGCCATTTGCTTGCGTCAAATTTAGAAATCCTTGAACCGTGACATCATTGAAACAACTGTAGGGAGCCGGTGAATCTTCTGTGTTAGCGTCCTGTTGATGCCGCGTAGACAAACATTGCAGGTTTAGATTAAGTGGTTTTACAATTCAAATCGTGTTTCTTTAGAAAAAAGTAAAGCAAACGAAGCAACCACAGTATTAACGTTGTTTTTCACAAGGACCGATGATTTGATGAAGCCAGGATTTGCGTAGAGTGACCGAGATAGTTTTGTTTCGATGCAAAAGCTTGTAGTTTCGTACTTAAAAGACATCATCGATCTTTAGCTGAACCATGTGGTCATCTGCAAGTATGGTAGTGACTAATAATGTTACATCTTTAATTAACGTGGAGGAAATATTGTGGCTCAATTAAAGAACAATGTGGATTAACTAAGGGAATAGGTCTCCACATAGTTGAGTCATTCGAGTTACCTTTTTAAACGTCTTGAAACGATCCAGTTTTAGTGTTTAGCAATAACTCCAAAACGAGGAGAGAGATAGAAAATTGGCTCGACCATTCGCACCCTTTCCCTATATTGGTGTGTGAAGTAAAACTTCCTAATTCTGTTCCTGCGGTGGTCATATCCACGATTGAACGTCTCGGGCAAATGACTACAAACAACTTTGTCAGGCTTTTCTTTAAAGCTCTTCTCTGTTTACCTTACACTGTAAAACTACTCGTTGCCGGTTATTTGCTTTAAGGTAAGAGGCACCTCACTTACCCTTAACCATACATTGCCTATAATATTAGGCTAAAAGATGCGTTTTCAAAAGTTGAAGGTTGCACGTAAGCTCAGGTAGAAGGGTTGTTTGAGAATCTGCCGAGACACTCCCAGGCAGGGCCGCTTAGAGCGCAATATGGGGTCAGAAGGTAGATTTAGGCCCGTGCAAAAATTATATATGCTTGTAAATCCTAAATGCTGATTCAAAAACGGCGCTGCTACAATATAACAATCGATAGAAGACAAAATTTTTGCACATTTTTTTGACTTTTTTGTTGTTACTGGGAGCTTCCTCTATCAAAGCGTGAGGAATGAAGTTGAATGTGATTTGTAAATAATAGGCCTAGTTAAAAGACGTATTTCCGGGCCGAATGGGCCGCGTTCTCGATATCAACTGTAGTCTACTTATCATCTCTTTAACCTGTTACTGGAAACTCGACTTTTTCACAGGGAAAGCTTTTTAACGAGGAAAATAGTTGGTACTTCTGTTGTTACTACCTGTCCTATTCACTATAGGCTACCAGCAATGAGAGACAAACGAATCAACAAAATATATCGTCTGATGTATAAGACAGAGATAGCTGGATAATGGAAAAGGCGAAAGGTTCAAGGCTATCATTATTTCACCACAAAAAATTGTTTGTTCAAAGCTATTTTGCACAGTTTCTTGTTACCCCAACTAAAATGTTATAATATTTAACCTAAACTATCTTTCTTCTAGTCTCTAATCTAGTATCAATTTAACCAATTAATTTATCAATTTAATAATTATAACTAAAATCAACTTTTTGCATACCCACTCTCCTAACTAACTGCCTTTTTAACAACGGGCAGCATTACCTACTTTCGGTGATATAGTCACTCTCAAGTTTCAAGTACTCAACAGTGTGATTGTTGCACCAATAGATGCCAAATGTAACCAGGAAATCGCACAGAATGTTTCTGATGCTTTCGTTGTCTTACCCTGTTTTAACAAATGCAAACGCAGCAAATTGATTTAAAGTAAGTTCTGAAACTGACCTAAAAAATTAATTTCTCTCGCTGAACATTTGACGAAATAATAGATGTTTTCTAACCCTTTTATCTAACTGAGCAAACAATGAAGTTAGTGTATGAGTGTGCATGAGTGTTGATACCGTGTTATCTAACTCATCTATGTTTTGTTTGTATGAGCTAACACACGTGAAGGCTGCTGTGATCTCTTGAAACATGTGTTAAATTTCACAACTGTGCATTTCTACCTAGCCTACAACTACGCTTATAATTAAAAGTATGGTAAAAACTCGTGGAATCCTTAACTTATAGGCTATGTTTGGGAATATTTAGATTGAAACGTTAGTGGACAACCGACTCGGTGTAGTGTACACTCAGTAATATCAACCAAATACTAGATATTACTGTAAAAATTAGGGTGAGAACTCGGATTTGATCCCGATACATTCAGCAGCCCGTTTATACTGTAAATGGTGTAGTGTTTGTTTTAGAAAACAGGCATTGTATAAGGTAATCTATTTCAGACCTGAACCCTATTAGGCCTAGTCTAAATATATTATAGGTCCTAGAAAGTGCGATGCTGTATAAGCAAGGCCACTTAGACACAAAGAATAATAGATGATGCGTTTTAACATCAGAATCAAGCAACTTAATGTCACCTGGATCGTAGCTACATTGAGATAAACGATGCACTTTCTTCAGCAAATGTTTTATAATTCTGGCACAAGACATTTTCAAGTGCTAATCTGCATTTAACAATATGTCTAATTGGGGACTAACTAGCATATCTACTTCGGTAAAAACTTAACCCTGCTACGGCCTTGAGCACGAACTTACTAGTTAAATAAGCAAAAACAGATTGTCCCGCTCTTTCTGCTTCAGTCATTTTGTAGCCTAACGTGTACGTGCACTCCAAATTTTGCGTGTTGTTTTGTTGAATGAACTGCAGGGAAAGTAACCAATCACATGAGTTTGACAAACAACTACTTGAATGTATTTTGTTTTAATTTTGAAAATTGATCGAAGGTTTGACGAACAAATTTAGATTATTCTGGAGCAAAACTTTAATTTGCTTTAAAATGCAAGACGACAAAATGGAAACCGCTTTAAATAGCGTGAAAAACGTCCTCTTTTGCAATACACTGGAAAAGTCACAAGAAGCATACACCAACTGGAGCGATGGCTATGACAGCGAGTTGGGCTCACTTCATTACCAGTTACCTCAACATGCAGCAAAAATGTTCGCCAAATATGTGAAAAACTCAAAGACGGTTTTAGACGCTGGAGCAGGTAAGAAGTTTTTATCTTACGTGTAAACGAATTCTATTAATTACAAACATGGTTAAGGTGATCAAATACATAGCACAACTGGTGAAATACAGGAATGTATGATTAAGGTCAGTCAAAGTAAGGCTGATCAAAGATATCCGTTGTTTAAAGGAACCGGTAAAGTGGCACAAGAACTGCGTGAAAAGCATGGATATGAAGGTATCCTTGACCTGCTGGATGCTAACTTGGACATGCTGGCTCTGGCCGACAAGAAGGGGCTTCAGATTAGGTAAAAGAGAAAACCGTTCCACTGATCCTCACCTAAGTTCCTTATTGTTGTTATCATTGGAACAAAATTGTTCAAAACTCCTGGCCATATGTTAACTGTATCCGAGCTGAGAACGGGTCGATAATCATGCACAAAGTGGGATGTTTTTAAACATGGTTGCATTGCGTTTGGTGAACAGTTGAGGAAGTTTCTGTGTCTACTTTCCAGGCCTAGTACTAGGCCTTACTTTCCATGTCTGGAAGTGACGCAATTTCAGCATACCTAGTGCTAGGCCCGAACTGCGTCGTCATCGGGCCTACAAAAGTAGATCACCCAGTGGCAAGACCGCGGCCAAGCCGTAGGGCGATTTCAGATCATTAGATATCTAAATATCGGTAATTTCCATACGATTTTTAAAGAAGTCTGTAATTACTGTTGTATTGTGCTGTGTCTGTGAAGTAACCCATGCAGGTAAATTAAATTAGCTGGTTACGGTATCGTAACAATCGGCTCATAAATCCTGATATAAGCTACTCGCAAAATGGTTACTTAATAACTTGGAAAGAATAAGAGTGTAATCTGCCTGACGAAATGAAATAATAGATTACTAGATATCAGTTTTTTACCACTTAGTAATTGATGTAGAGTGAATCTAAGCATGACCTATAGGCTATAACCTATACCAATTGCTCTGTGGCGTAGAGCGGCACAGCAAGTGAAAAGTGAAAACAACTTTTTTTGTGTTAACAGTGAAACAGTAAAACAGTGTTTCATGCTTGACTGATCACAAAATTGGACATCGCTAAGCCTCGAAGTCCAGGCTTGGCCCACCGTGCGTCGGCCAAGACTCTTCTTGGACACAGAAACGGGATAATTGAATTTGGTGACTAGTTGGAGAACTTTACCTGTTGCCGTCTCACGTTTATTTCATTTAAACTTGGTGATTTGCTTTTCGAGATGTCGACATTTTCTTGCAATTATGCGTTCTACTGCTTTATATTTTTGGTTAAAATTGTTTCATTTAATGGGGCATCAAATGCACTTAAGAGAGCGAAGGGATGCTTTCGCACAGCGGAGGGCGACAATTCATAGTAAAATGTTTGAGTTTGCAATTTACCTACGAACATCAGTGGTTTGAACATACACGTACACGTGTGACCGCTTTTTGACTTACGCTGCATGTGCAGCAAAAAAGCCGAAGAATTTTCCTGCCAACCGGTAAAAGACTGGTTATTCTACGACGTACAGTTTTCGTGTAATTATGGACCAACTTTGATTTGACGTTTTTGGTCAACATGCTGACTCAAATAGGTTTAAAATAAAGATAGATCTTTGGTTAAACCTTTATCTTTAATAGAAATATCATTCGTCACTGGATTGACAAAACAGGAGAACTACCCGTGAAGAACGAAAACTATGACGTTATAATGTGTGTTGGGTCATTTATACCCAATCACATTCCTGCTTCAGCGTTAAAGGTGAGAACCACGTAGTTTTTATGAAAAAAATAATTAAGTAAAACTAGAAATATTAAACTGCCGTTGTTGTTGGTAACGTTTACGTTCATTAAGATGGAAATTTTTGCGTTTGTCCTCGCACACTAACTACTTATTTGGGTATTATATCTATGACTATCACACGAATTTATTGTAGGCCTACGGTGAAACTTTTAAAAATTGAGTGGTGATAACACTTAAATACACAATTTGGTATATCCAAAAAAAAACTTGGAGAAACCCTGGGTCGTAAACTACTGTACAAGACAACAAGGTTGACAAGCATTTTTCTAAATTCTATACATGTAATTGCAACTGAACCAGCTATTTTTCTTTTCGTTTATTGTACATATATTATTATATATTATATATATTGCTTATATATTACTTATTCAGTTTTGTGTTTGTTTACAGTTTTGTCATATTCAGCTTCACAGTCTTACATCTCTAGGGTATGCTGAACTCTTTAAAGCGCGATGGTTGGATGATTTTCACAACCAGGACCTCAACCACAGATTCCTACAAAACAGAACTAGAGGGTGTGATACAGGACTTGATTGACAGGAGAGCGATCGAGATGGTTGAAAAGGAAGAACATCTTCATTTTCCAAATGCGAGCAAAGAAATCTTTTCCGCTGTGTTTGTCGTCAGGAAACTTTGAAAAAAACTTCCGAAGTTTCTCCCATGCGATTATAGGCTGTTTACTAAATTATGCATGATTAATTTTTGTCGTTTGGCCCAATTTTCTTTGATAATTTAGGTGCTCGGTCATGGTTGTTTTAAATAAAACATTATTTTATGCAGTTCAATACAAAGCACTATTACTAAGTACAAAGTGAAATTACTAAAAATGCATTTACTCGAAAAATTTCTTTTAGGGCTCCCTGAAATTTTGCATGTGGTAACCTAGTTGTCCTAGTTGAATTCAAGTATGTCATAACCCTTATATTGGCTGTTATTCCATGAAATTCCAATAAGTTAACGCACCTCAAGCTCTTGCAATAAAAATCTCGCTTAAAAAAGTTTAGCTCGCTAAACTCAAAGCTAGTATTTTAGACCAAAAAATCAAGTTTCATCAGAACATTATATACCTACTCTGGTTGCCTCTATAGGAATGTTATGGGAGCATTAGCTGGTTAGCGACGTCAAGTGCAGAATTAACTTGTTGAAGAGTTGGGTCATATATATAGGGTGCGGCAGAAAAACCTACCACATTTCAAACTAGGAAAAAGAGACAAAATTTATTAGCAATCAAAACATTTATTGTCTCATCTCAAAGTCAAAAGGTTACCATTTGATGTATTTATGTTTTAAAGAATACATCCTGTAGGTGGCGCCATCAAGATGTAATACATTGTTGCAGGCGATTTTTGAAGTTTCGCTTTGGTGCTGAACCCGTAGCTCTGAAATTTTTGACCCAGAGCATTACAGATTCTCGATTGGGACCAGGATCGTTACGGCTTAGTTTGAAATGAGTCTTGAAATTTCTTAGCGTTCGAGTCACAGATTCCCCATTTCTAATGAAATCTTCCACAATAAATGCACGGTGTTCGCCAGTCCAGGCCAGTTTACATACAGATACAAAATTTAAAAAATTTGCACAAAACATTATTTACTTATAAAAACTAAAACCTGAAACACAAATGGTAAGTGCTTTGCTGCAAAATTTCAATTCAACCTCCTGTCAGACTGCTACAGCTTTGGTAGAGTAACAATTTGAAATGTGGTAGGTTTTTCTGCCGCACCCTGTACAAGTACACAACTACCTCAAAGTTACCAAACTATGACGTTATTGTATTGTGAGGTTTAAAAAGTAGTGACGTCACAAAAATAGCCATCCTACGTCATCAACTTTCAGGGGAAATAACCATTAAAATTCGCAAATTACGCGATTTTTGAGCTTCTAAAACACTAGCCTACTTTAACAAAAAGAAACCTACAACTTTATGACGTCCTGGCCATAATCTTTATCCTGCGAAAACATTTACACCCAATCCTAACCTTTGCGTTTTTTTGGCATTAGTGGTTATTATTCTGTTAAATTTAAAATCTTAATCGAGGTTTTACGTGTTTCAATGTCGCTTTTCAGGCAGCGCAAAACTCAACTTCGGAGGTCGATCATTTCTTCAACATGTTTATTAACAACGATTAGATGCAATAGAATAGATCAAATTGTGAACGTCTTGTTTTATAAAGGTGGTGACGGTTTAGTATTGTCCTTTTAAACATAACGTTCTACGACCAAATGTGTTTTGTGTTGTAGCACCAAGCATTTCGTTCACTGTCTGCCTTTGGTTTTATGGAAAAACTTTCAGATACAATAATGCGCTTTATCTTCATCTGTAAGCGCCACCATTAATCAACTCACATAAAACTGTTTTTTTCTTGATAAAACAGAAACTTTGGTTAGAGCTACAGTAGACTTCCCGAAGCCATCGTGAGTGGTGAAAGTTATAAGTCGATCACACCACACACATGTGGTGTGATGTCATGATGTGGTTACCCAGATCACACAAATCATGTGAAACTCAAATACTAAACAGGTTTATTTCTCGTCACTATCAGTTTGTTAAACAACAGTGGGAGAAGGCTGACATTTGCTTTGTTCCAAATTTTTGATATATTGTTCATGGATCATCCTAAGACTTTTATACCTGACGAGTCACAGTTGTTGGTGGTGCGGAATAAGGTTGACGTAAAGTTTCTGGATGGCCAAGATTCCAAATTCCTATAACAACAGTTAATTTGATTGTGGATATATGGTTTCTTAGCTGATTTTTAGAAATGTAATCGAAATTATGCTTGCTCACTTTCCACTTGAAAACTCGAGAAAGATAGCCGATATGGGAAGCATATATGATAAGCAAAGAATTTATCATTGTTTAGAGTTATACTTTATATGGTCAAACATTTTACGCGAAACAGAAAGGTACGAATTACCAAATAAAATCTCCTATATTAAACCTTGTTAGACTTTCAGTTTCAAGCAAACATGATCTAAGTTTACTTAAAACTTTTTGAGCTTTTTACCAAGCCTTTGTGGATGACGGAAGAAACGTTAGATTGCAAGCCTACAAGAAGATTTACATGTGCTTGCAAATGACAGATCAACAAAAGCATAAAGGATTGATATAACTTTACCTGTTGTGCTTAATTTAGGGTGTAACATCTCACCGTATGTTTCGCCAATTTTGCGAGACATAATTATTAGAATTTTGATGAAACACTTCATATCTAAGTAATGTACCGTACTTCAACTATAAGTCGATAAATAGCTATTACTGATTAATTTCGAAAGCAAATGACATAAGTGGTAAATCTAAATAGAATAAAACACAGATCGAATGAGCTTATCGTAAGTTAAACAACCAACAGTTCTTCATGGAGCACTCAATTCGGCCGGCCAGGCCGTTCCGTTTGTTTTCCGACTTTACCGCACCATTAAAGGTTAAACGAACAGCTCCGTTTTTCCAACAAGTTCAGTTATAAGCACAACGCTCACCGTGGATGTAAGTGTTTGCACGTCATAACTGTGCTGGCAGCAGTACACAACTCGACTGCAAGGCCTCTCGACCATTTGTAGAGGTAGTAACGCAAGGCGGTAGGTTAATAGCTACGGACAGTCAGAAGTTGTAGTTTTAATTCACCAGTTAGTTTATTGAAAAATCATATATGACTCGTATTTTTTGTTAAACTGTGTTTAGATTTTCGAATAAATTTTAAATCTGCACCAGGTGTAACCAACTGGAAAACGGTTATCTGTTCTAAGAGATGGAAAACACGAAAGTAGAAAAAGCCCTAAGTAGCGTCAAAGATTTCGTGTTTTGCAATAACTCGACAGAGTCACAAGATGCTTACACACGCCATAGCGTAAATTATGATAAAGAACTGGACACCCTTAACTACCAATCTCCACAATATGCAGCCAAGATGTTCGGAAAATATTGCGATGGCGTGAAGGCAGTTTTAGACATCGGCACAGGTTGGTCAATTGAGTAAACAAAGCAACCACTGCCTGTGTCAACAAGCTTGAAGGTTTAATCAACTATTTTATTCCAAGGGACTGGAAAGGCGGCAGAATTGATACGTAAGAAGTATGGATATGAAGGCGATCTCGATCTTCTGGACGCCAACTTGGGAATGCTGGTGCAAGCCGACAAGAAAGGATTTAACATAAGGTGAGGATAGTTGTGGCACACTTGAGTTGCAACGGAAGATGCGTAGATTTTACAACCCTTTTAATACCTTTCCATCAGGAATGTCATTCGTCATTGGGTCGACGAAAAAGGAGAACTACCCCTCAAAGATGAAAGCTACGACATAGTTCTGTGTGTGGGATCATTTGTGCCCCACCATATTCCCGTAACAGCACTTTGGGTAAAACGAAATCCGTTGCATAATGATAGCTTTCACAATCCGATGCTAATAATTGCTTGTTCCAAAGCTTTAAAATGCATTGTATTGGTAAAACCTTTTTTTTTTATGTGTGTGTGATATGTGTTTAGCTTTGCTCACAGCTAATTTTTTACCTTCAGGGAATGATAAAATCGGTGAAACGCGGAGGTTTGTTCATTGTCACCACCCGAAGTACAAGCACAGAGTCGTACAAGATGGACTTTGATCGGACTCTGCAAAAAGTTATCGATGCAAAGGAACTTGAACTGGTGGAGAAAGAAGATTACAAAAATTTCCCAAACGCACAAGACGAGCTTTTAAACGTTGTAATTGTCCTGAGAAGAGTTTAAGCCCGTTTGCAACAATTTTACAGCAAAGATACAGCAATTTTAATTATTCACATCATCGCAATAGTAAACAATCGACTCGCTGCTTTTGGATGAAATATTAATGCAGATGAACACCGGCTTACTACTTTTATCAGCATCGAATGGGTGACACGCACAGCTTGATTAATTTAGTTGGTAATTCGTTTTCTTGTACAAAGTAAACCGTCCATTGCTTGTGAAATTTTAGGCAATTTTATTGAAATAAAATCTTTCTTTAAAATTTAGTATTTTCAGTCAGGCTTTTAAGAATCGTCCTAATATAAGGCAATGCATTCAGACTCACTGTATGAATACTGCCGATTTAGTTGACTTTTCTGGTGAAACAAAGTCAAAAAAACAGTTTAATCAAATTTGATGGCTTTAACATTACCTGCTGTTTGGAATTTTTTTTTTTTTATTATAAAAATTGAGCCAGTTAGCTTATTAATTATTTGCTACCCTACAAAACACTTTCAGTTGTTAGGCCTTTATAATCTGAGTTATATTTTTATACAGTCTGAGCGATCTAAATACGACAAACAAGCACGCTTTCTTTTAAAAAAAAAAATGTAAAAAAAGAAGAAAAATAACTATTTTCAAACAAAACCTTCTGTAAGTTGAGAAGAAAGTTCATTGAAACTTGTTTGAACATGCCTATTCTCACAAACTAGTGTATTTCTTTCTCCTTCGGGACATGCCTTTACGACCACAATGGCTTTTTAAAAATTATTGTATGTGGCGTTTCAAAAGTGTAGGCTACACCGGAAATCCAAGATAAGAAGAAGCGTGCTGAAATGCAAACAAAAGACCTGACGGTACAAAGTACAAAGCCAGCTTGGATAAATAAATGACACGCCTCTCACACAATGGACCCACGCCTCTGTCACGCGCCGAGGAACCTGCAATGACGGTGTCAAAATCTTGTTTCATACGTGAATTGGACCGGTTTGCTTAACCTTATTATTATTGGGTTTAAGATTCAGACATTTGAAGTAGTCCGCCTCTAAGATCGATGTTTGACAGCCGATTTCTATAATGAAGTACTAACGCTAACCTATGTCACTTGCTCTTTTTGGCTATAAATGTAAGTTCTTTAAAGATGACAAAAATGTTTGAAATATATTCATATTTGCAGTTAATGTTATATTTTCAATTTCACAAAAGTTGTCGGTTTCTTGTAAAAGCGCTTGAAAATCAGTAACGATCTTCGCTGATGCCGCAGTTTGGGTGATTAAAAAGAAACTGAAGCTATTTTAAATTTAGTTTTTAAACATAAATGAAAATAGACAGATTCCGAGAATGCAAACAAAACGTTTCCATCTTTCTTTGTTTATTAGTTATTGGCAAAACCGTTTTTGTAAAACTTTGCTGAAGCGGATTTGACCTCATATGATCTCAAGCGCGTATCAATCAATGCAAAGTAGCTTTTGGAAAAGCTGCTTCAGCGAACCTGGTGAAACTTGGACCTTTTTTTAATTCACATCAATTCAAAATTGACTGATTATTATTTTTATAAGAAATTTTTCAATCAAACAAAAATTATCGGTTTATGCTTTGAGGGTTTTAGACTTTGCTTTTAGCCCTAAGTAGTCTTGGCTAATTCAGAAACTACATTTCTAAATTTGGCTTTCAGTCTTTCAATAATGTTCATGTATGAAAATTTGTATGCTTTTCGTGCCCCGTTAGTTCCATTAGAGGAAAATGCATTATGCAGAAAGTTGAAATCGACATATTAAGTGGTCTAGCCGAAACGCGAAACGGAAATCGTTACATTCTTGTCGTATGTGACCATAGATATCCTATAAAACATTGTTTTATAGGACATGTTTTGTGCTTCTGGTCTGGTATAGGATGCGCACCTATGTTTTATAGGATATCTATGTATGTGACACGTACACGAAATGCATGCAGTGTTGGCCAATGAAATTCTAAAATGCCAAAGATACTGTTTATTTGCTTTACCACCGTTGGGTGACGATACATGGCGTCCAACAAATACTTCACATCACGCTCATGTGACCTGATCGAAATGTAGTTAAAGACTTTCTCAATAAAACGAAACAACGTGGTGAATAAACTGCTTCTAACTTTATTCTTACAAAGGAAATACGCACAAGTTAGGAGAACCTTACGTTAAAAAAGGATCATATTATCAAGACGTCGTAGACGACGCTGTCAAGATCTTTTCAACACTAGCACAACGTTTACAACTTCATCTAGCGCATTGGGGAAATTCTGGTACTCTTCTTTTTCGACCAACTCAACCTCTTTTGCGTCAATCATGTTTTGTAGGAACCGGTGAAACTCCAAATGGTATGAATCATTGCCCGGGATCCCAGCTGTCATTATGAATAAACCTCCGTGTTTCAGCGACTTTACCATGCCCTAAACATAGAAGGAATTCTTCATATCAAGAAATTCTCTTTTTAAGATAAATTCCGTTATAATAAAATTTATTACCGGTAGTGCTGTCACAGAGATGTGATTAGGTCCAAACGATCCTGTACATGTGATAACATCATAGCTTTCGTCTTTGACCGGTAGTTCTCCTCTTTGGTCAACCCAATGACGAATGATGTTCCTGATGGAGAGATATAAATCGGTTTGTGTTTATCTCATGTCTACGAACAGATAAAAGTCCAAGTTTTGGCCTCAAGTGTGCCACAACTATCCTCACCTTATATTAAGTCCTTTCTTGTCGGCTTGCACCAGCATTCCCAAGTTGGCATCCAAAAGATCAAAAACGCCTTCATATCCATACTTCTTACGTATCAGTTCTGCCGCCTTCCCAGTCCCTTGGAATACAATAGTTGATTAAACCTTCAAGCCCGTTGACAAAGACAGTGGTTGCTTTGTTTACTCAATTGACAAACCTGTGCCTATGTCCAAAACTGCCTTCACGCCATGAGAATTCTTTCCAAACATTTTGGCCGCGTATTGTGGTGATTGGTAGTTAAGAGCGTCCAGTTCTTCGTCGTATTTTTTACTCCAACCAGTATAAGTTTCTTGAGATTCCATCGGGTTTTTGCATTTAACAACATTCTGACGATTAGTTTTGCCAAGTTCTCTCTTTGTAATTTCCATTTTGGAACTGCTTTAAAGTTTATTAGTTTGAACAACTAGTTGTTGGAGTAGAATCTTTACAAATATGACAGCGACAATGACAATGACAGCGCACGGCTATAAATGTGTTACGTTTTGTTGTCCTCACTCGTAGAATTACAGGCACATGTTTTATTTAAAAGCAGTTAGGTCAAGTTTTCGTTCACACAGCTCATTTCAGGAGCTCCAATACAAAACTGTCAGTCCAACTACTTGTCAGACACACGTTGATTAAAAGACACATGTGCTTAATTAACCACTGAAACGCTCAATCGGCCGCAAGGGAGAAACGTAACAGATACAGGGCAAAAACCAAGTGTAACAAATGCAACACTACAGGGTGTATCTTAGCTTTCAAGCGCCTAACTTAGGTAAGAGTTTAAACTAAGCTTGAGTTCTAAATGTTTCTATGAATGCATGCTTCTACAAAACAAGTTTTACTGAAACTGCAATTCAAATCTTCAATCTGTCGGCAATATTGCTCAATGTCTTAATTTGCAGGGGTGACCTTTGAGCTGAACCTGGGCTTCAAGCCATAAAACTTAGACAATGTGCGTGTGTTCCGCACAGCAATCTTCACTGATGCGATCAAATTTGTAGGTCTGTGTGGTTGCACAAACTCAAAACTACGAACTGTTATTGTCGTGCACAGGCCTTAACTCGACTAAAAGGCTCAGCAGTGCCGTAATGTTTAAAGGAAATGCTGCGCACATATATGTGCTGGATGTAGTTGATGTTTCCGGTAGATAATGCGAAGAAATTCACGGAAGTAACATGTATGTTTCGCTTGAACTGAAATATTGTGAGACTGTGTGATCTACAAGACAGTGAATGCCCAGGGTAAGGGTAAGCGAGCATTTTCACCTTGTAACTGCCCATGCGCTCGGCGCAATCACAAGAGAAAGATAGTCTCCGTCTGAAGTAGGATCGTATATTCATGGTTTCACACTCAATATGTTTCACATGTAAAGCAATAAGTCTCTGAGTATTTTGCAATTATTCGTGGGTAATTTGTGTATCTATTTCCTTGCTGAGATCATTCTGTTTGCTTTGCCTGAACCGCTGCTGATTGGTTTTCTGTGGACTGTATGGTCATTATAAAACTGTTTTAATAAAACTATGCGCAAGCTGATTTGAACTCATATGAGTTCAAGCGCATATCAGATCAATGCAAAGTAGCTGTTGGAAAAGTTGCTTCAGCAAGCCTGGTGAACGTGTTGGACCTTATTTTAATTCACATCAATTCAAGATCGACTGATTATTATTATAAGACACGTTAATTAAACAAATGTTATCTGTTTGTGCTTTGAGAGGCTTTTAAGCCCTAGGCAGTCTAGGCTAATTCAGAAAATACGTTTCTAAATTTGGCTTTCAGTCTTTCGATAATGTTCATGCATGTGTTACACGTGTTTGTGCTCTGTGAGTTTTCCCTTGCGGCCAATTACGCCTTTTTTCGCGCTTGATTAAGCACGTGTGTCTTTTTCGACCTGTGTCCGACAGGTAGCCAAACGGTCAATTTTACATTGGAGTTCCTGAGATGAGCTGTGTCAACGAAACTTCACTAAACTATTTTTAAATAAAAGATAGACCTGTAATTCTGCAAATCTAAGAATGAGAACAATAAAACGTAACACTGGCGAGCACGGCAGAACCTCTTTGATATACAGAATGAGTTGTCTTTTCTGAATGAATTCAAATTTTTCTGCGACAGTGTTAAAGCATCGGATGCGGCAAAGAAACATGCATTTCTACAAAGCTTGCCGGAAGACATGAGATTCTCCATGACCGCTGGTCGTAAAGAACTCGACGAGCTTAGTTATGACGAACTAATTCAACAAGCAAAAAACACGGCTTCAGGACTATTTTCACAAAAGCATGCCATGCAACAATTCTTCCAGCGCATTCAAGGTTTGACGCAACCGTAAGAAGCTTTCTTGAAGTTATAGCCCAATTGGGAAAAGTGGCTTAGCCAAACGACGACCAGCATGAAACGCGCAGTAGTGTGCTGTACAACCTACTTGTTCGAGAACGAAGATCGTCAACAAGCCTTTCAAATTTACGGGATAACTCTAAAAATGCACAACCGGATTTTTACGCCACCGTAAAGACCATTATTGAAAACGCAGAACGGACGCATGATGAACCATGTATAATGACGTCAGAAGTAGCAGCGGTAAGAGATAGATCACCAGGTTGTATCCAAATTAATAAAAACTGTCGAAAAACTTCAGGTCCAAATTTCCCAGCTGCGAAACGAAATGAAGACAGCAAGAGAACCTCGGGAAGAGAGAAGAAGACTTCAGTGTTTTAACTGTGGTGAATATGGTCACATTGTTCGACGTTGTCAAAGACAACGTGCACGAAACCTTCGACGTGCTTCTGACGTACATGGAATTCATAACAATCCACCTCGGGAAATCTACCTGATTCAAACTATGGATCAGGACTTGCATAGGTATGCCAACATAAAAATTAATGGGAGTTCGGTGTTTGCTCTGATTGACACTGGGGCGACCGTTACAGTTATAAATAAGAGTTTGTATGATATGTTATAAACAACATTAGCAAAATGCCCAACCGAAATTGGTTTTGTGGGTGCTGAAGCTAAGCCTATAAATATGTTGGGCAAGTATCAAGTTAAAATCTCAGTCGCTGGTTCTATAGAATCTTGCGATATTTATGTCTGCGTCTCTATCGCTGATCACTGTATCTTGGGAATTGATTAATTATTTGCAACATAACCGGTGAAACGTGAATTATGAAAAATTGCTTTTAAAAGCGGTATAGGTGGCACCATTCCCCTACTAAAATTCCCAGGCCTAGCAAATAGTCATGTCGTTAAGTTGTTAGATTTTTCACGAATTCCTCCCTTTACCGAACTGCTACTCCCTGGAACATTTGACGACCAACCAAACATGCCAGATGTGGAAGTTTTGATCGAACACCTTAACAACGTCCAAGAGAAGTGGAATGTTGCAGTCGCGGAGTGCCTCTACTCAAGCCTACTTAGTCCAGTTATGCTTGGCAAATCAATCAAACGTCGAAGTTGTAATTCCAAGCGGGTCTTCCGTTGCCAGGGTTGTTCCAATTGCAGGTGAAAGCAATGTTTAATATACAAATGCTTACTCAATTCTTCCTTTTACAGAGAAAAAATTTGCCAACGTTGAGTGGTCTGTACTGAACGATGAGTTATGTTCGGACAAATTGGAACTGTCAGAAGTTGAACGCCAAAAGCTGTTTTCCGTAATCTCTTCCTTTCGTGATGTATTTTCGCTGCACCCGTACGATATTGGACAAACAGAACTGGTCGAACACTCAATCGAAACTGGAGACTCGCTCCCTACACGACAGCAACCAAGACGCTTGTCTGAACCCTTAAAGCAAAAGGTAAATGAACTAATTCAGGATGTGTGTGACAAAGAAATTATTCAACCTTCTCAATCACCCAGGGCTAGTCCAATTATGTTAGTTCGCAAAAGAGACGGTGATGTGCGGTTTTGCATCGATTACCGTAAGCTGAATGAATGTACAAAAAAATCTAGTTATTTCTTATCTCGAATTGGTGAGAGCTTAGACCAATTATCTGGTTGCCGTTATATTTCAACTTTAGACCTTCGTTCGGTCCACTGGCAAATAAAAATGAAACCCTCCGATAAACCAAAAACTGCTTTTACGTGTTATAAAGGACTCTATGAATTTAATGTTATGCCAATTGGACTTTGCAATTTAATGCACCGTCAACCTTCCAGCACTTGATGAGATCGGAAGGTTCAACTGCCGCCAAAAATACCAGGTGTGTTCGATCGATTTCTCAGAAGCATCTGGATAGTCAACCGAAAACAGTATTACGGCGCAGCAAAAAGATCCTGTGTTGCAAAGACTGTTTTAGTGGATGAGCCAGGGACGTTGACCATCATTTAAAAAAAGTAAAAAACGACAGCTAAGCTGTGCGTCACGATTGGAATATTTTTGGTGAAATTGTTCTACATAATGGCATGCTATATCGTAGAATTGAGAATTCTGTGAAAGAAGTTTATGTTCAGTAGCTGGTGCCCTCAACAATGAAGAATGAAGTGTTGAAGTTTGTTCACGATTTTATTCTCGGAGGTGGGCACATGTGCGTCAAAAGAACGTTTGTCAGGCTAAAGGAGCGTTTTTTCTGGACATTTTTGCCACAAAGATGCCGAAACATACTGCTAAGAGTATTTCTTGTGCGATTTAAGACAAGTACCAAGGCGAATTGTTCGTGCCCCATTAGTTCCATCAGAGGAGAAGACACCTATGCAGAAAGTTGACATCGACGTATTAAGCGGTCTAACCGAAACGCGAAACGGAAATCGTTACATTCTTGTCGTATGTGACACCTACACGAAGTACATGCAGTGTTGGCCAATGAAATTCTAAAATGCCAAAGATACTCTTTATTTGCTTTACCACCGTTGGGTGACGATACATGGCGTCCCAGAAACAATTCACTCCGTCCCGGGCCGAAATTTTGAAAGTATTCCTTTTCAAGAGCTGTCACGCTTAATGGGTTGCAAAAAGACAAGAACAACCCCGTATCACGCAATGGGAAACGGTGGTGTTGAAAGAAACAATCAGACCATGAATTGCCATTTAAAAAAATTATGTTCAACTTGACCCAACCTCTTGGGATGATGCGCTCTCCGCGGTTAGCGCTACTTACAATGCAAGTGTTCACGAGGAATCTGGAGTTTCTCCTCATTACTTGCTCACTGGAAGGAATCTTAGGTTGCCTACAGATCTTGTAATCAAGTTTGGAACAACGTAGGTTTCATATGAAAAAGCGTTATGACAAAAAGGCGTCTGACGATCAGTATAACGAAGGTGATGCAGATCTGTTGCGAGACGAGGCTCTTCCAAAAGATAAAACCAGAAAGTTTCACTTGCCTAATAAAGACCATTACGTACTTGTTAACAATGTTATTTCCACTGTAAATTAATTGATAGGAAATCGCGAAGAAAAAACTTGTACTATACAATTCAATCGACTAAAAAGTTATGACCATTTTGACAGATTGACGGAAAATCCTATTTCAGAAGGTGTCAGCGAGAACGAGGGTAAAATTTCTCCATCAACGGATCCGACAAACAACTGCCATCAGTTTCGTGAATGCTGCAATCCGGAACCGGAAATCACGTCCTCTTACCAGCTGCAACCGGGAGTGTACGTAATGCCGGAAAGCATTCAGAACCCAGTACAGAATAGTAATTTCGTAAGCGATAGTGCTTTGCAAGCCGCTATCCTCCGAGCCGTCCACAGCGCGTTTAATGTAGACCTTGTTTTTCCCAGATCTTGAAAGGTAGAGTACAAAAATATACGCATCTGTTCACTGCACTCACTCATGTATAGTTACTTATAACTATAGTCAATTGTTGCGTTTTTTTTCTTTTTATATTGTTAATGGCGGCTAACTCTCTGCTAAATGGCTTTGATCACTAAACAAGCTCTAAGTGCAACCTGCAACGTACTCTGTTGTTATGATCAGTGCAAAGCCCTATAATATTACATTTGGCCTGTGCCAGACACGTTGCAATCTTCAGGTTTTTAACACTTGAACCTCACAGTCAAACTACAGATATAATATCCACATTCGTAAAATCTAGCGTCACGTGAATGCATGACATGATATACTTGTAAGTGCGGCCTGGATGATTCTATTACATCATGCTCATGTGACCTGATCGAAATGTAGTCAAAGACTTTCTCAATAAAACGAAACAAGGTTGTGAATAAACTGCTTCTAACTTTATTCTTGCAAAGTAAATACACACAAGTTAGTAAAACCTTACGTTCAAAAGGATCATATTATCAAGACGTTGTCGACAACGCCTTCAAGATCTTTTCAACACAAGCACAACATGTACAACTTCATCTAGCGCATTTGGGAAATTCTTGTACTCTTCTTTTTCGACCAACTCAACCTCTTTTGCGTCAATCATGTTATGTAGGAACCGGTGAAACTCCAAAGTGTATGAATTATTTTCCGGGATCCCAACTGTCAGTATGAATAAGCCTCCCTGTTTCAGCGACTTTATCAAGCCCTAAACGTAGAAGGAATTCTTCATATCAAGAAATTCACTTTTTAAGATAAATTCCGTTATAATAAATTTTATTACGGGTACTGCTGTCACAGGAATGTGATTAGATGAAAATGATCCTGTACATGTGATGACATCATAGCTTTCGTCTTTGACCGGTAGTTCTCCTCTTTGGTCAACCCAATGACGAATGATGTTCCTGATGGAGAGATATAAATCGGTTTGTCTTTATCTCATGTCTACAAACAGATAAAAGTCCAAGTTTTGGCCTCAAGGATGCCACAACTATCCTCACCTTACGTTAAGTCCTTTCTTGTCGGCTTGCACCAGCATTCCCAAGTTGGCGTCCAGGATATCAAGAACGCCTTCGTATCCATACTTGTTACGTATAAGTTCTGCCGCCTTCCCAGTCCCTTGGAATAAAATATTTGGTTAAACCTTCAATCCTGTTGACATAGGAAGTGTTTGCTTTGTTTACGCAATTGACAAACCTGTGCCGATGTCCAAAACTGCCTTCACGTCATCAGAATACTTTCCAAACATTTTGGCCGCGTAATGAGGAGATTGGTAGTTAAGGGTATCCAGTTCTTCGTCGTACTTTTCACCCCAACCTTTATATATTTCTTGCGATTCCATCGGGTTTTTGCATTTAATAACATTCTTACGTATATTTTGGTAAAGCTCTCTCTTTGTGATTTCCATTTTGGAACTGGTTTAAAGTTTATTAGTTTGAACAAGTAGTTGTTGGAGTGGAATCTTTACAAATAAAAAAAAACAACAACAATACTTAACTTAATAAAGAGATCAAATTATGTTCATATACATTTTAATCAAACTACTGTAACGAGTATACTGTACAGCACTAGGTATAATGCGTGGGTTCCGTTTAGCAATCTTCACTGATTCAATGAAATTTGTTGGTCTACCTGAGAGTCTTTGTCAAAATATTAACTAACTTCAAGAGCTTCAGCAGCTGTTTGCTGGCACTGCATCTCTGAATCTACATTTTCACTGACGCATTTCCTGCCGAATGCGAAAGCGTTTTTTGCCAAATAAGAGTTTGTTCCTTAAATGTCTTGTATACTTTCGAATGTTAGGCTTGCTAAATTGCAGCAACTGATTTTGTATCAAGGCTTTTAAAATAACTAAACACTTCAGAAAAAAGAGAAAATTTTTCTGCAATCGACTTTGCACATTGTCTTAATGACAGCGCACGGTTGCAAGTGCGACACTACAGGGTGTGTCTTAGCTTTCAAGCGCCTAACTTAGGTAAGAGTTTAAATTAAGTTTGAGTTCTAAATGTTTCTATAACCGCATGCTTCTACAAAACAAGTTTAATTGAAACTGAAATTTAAATCTTCAATCTATTCGCAATATTGTTCAATGTCTTAATCTGCACTGGTGACCTTTGAGCTTAACCTGAACCCTAAGGCATAAAAGTTAGATAATATTGCATGTGGTTGCACAAACTCAAAACTACGAACTGTTATTGTCGTGCACAGGCCTTAAAACGACTAAAAAAGGCACCGCGGTGCCGTAATGTTTAAAGGAAATGCTGCGCACATATTGGAAGTGGGTGATATTTCCTGTAGAGTGTAGATAATGCAAAGAAATTCACAGAAGCAACATGTATGTTTCGCTAGAAATGATATATTGTAGGACTGTGTGGTCTAGAAGAGAGTGAATGTCCTGGGTAAAGGTAAGCGAGCATTTTCACCTTTTAACTGCTCATGCGCTCGGCGCAATCACAAGACAAAGATGGCCTCCGCCTGAAACAGGATCGTATATTCATGGTTTCACACTCAAAATCTTTCACATGTAAAGCAATGTCATTAAATATTTTGCAATAATTCGTGGCGAATTTGTGTATCTATTTCCTTGCTGAGCTCATTCTGTTTGCTTTGCCTGAAGCTCAGCCGATTGGCGTGAAGCGGCGCATCGTGTGAGCGTTGGTTTTCTGTGGACTGTATGATAATTATAGTTTTGCTGTTGTACTAAAAGCTATTCTGTTTGGACAACATTGAATATAGTACCTAGCAATTGTTGCTAATGATGGCGTTCTACTTGTGACACATGCATGGTAGCACATAGCTATGGTTGCCATTAATTTTTGATCTTTTGGTTTACTTTTTCATTCAGATTTAAAGTTGATGTGCCATTACAGTGCATACTTCGAGCTGGAGTATATCCAATGACAGAAAGTTTTCACTCAACATTGGCAGCTTTATTGAGGAGTAAAACAACAAAGTGCAAGTGCGTGAGTTTATTCTGCAACAACCTGGTGACGGTATAGGAAAATGTGGATTGTGTTTTACATTATGCATGTCAGGTAGTTTCTGTGTAAAATGGTGTCTTATCAGTGCATAATAAAGTTTCTACTTTGAAAAATAAATAGAGGGTATAAGGGATAATTTGAGTATGTTAGACTAAAGCAATTTAAATTGTTTATTTCTGGACAATATGAAATAAAACTTATTAGTGTTACTAAGGACCATCAAAAGATTATCATAATGGTTTTGCAAAACAATTACATCTGCTACATCACAATTTATCTGCCTTGATGAAAAACAAAAGCAGATGTTCTTGAAAAAAGGTGTAGCCTACCTGTGAGGTTCAGCAAGTAAGTCTAGTAAGACCTATGTATTGCTGTGAATGGAGTTAAAGCAGAGTCCTGCTCCTCTGTTTCAAACGATACTGCTATTCCTTTTGAAACCATAAGGCAATTAGGCGAAATAAAATGCATGTAATGAAGTCCATTGGAACTCTCACTGTGTTATCTCAAACAGAGGAAGAGTACATTGCTAATAGGCCTATAACGTTGTGCAACTTTCCTTATCTGGGTTTCCTATTGATTGGAAAGACCTCAAGCTGTTGGTTATAACTTACTTGGACAGTTATCCGTGAAACAAGGCACAATCTTCAGATTTCATGTTCATAAAGACATGGAAGATATTTCACACCAAGAGGTATTCGGAAGAGTTAGCATTTTCACTTTCATGTCTGCCGCTAAGACCGATGTTTGACAGCCGATTTCTAATTAAGCAAAAACACTATATCACTTGCTCTTTTTGGCTATAACTGTAATTTCTATAAAGATGTCGAAAACGTTGGAAATATTTTCATATTTGCAGTTAATGTTATATTTTCAATTGTACAAAAGTTGTCGGTCTCTTGCAAAAGCGCTTGAAAATCAGTAACGATCTTTGCTGATGCCGCAGTTTGGGTGATTAAAAAGAAACTGAAGCAGTTTTAAATTTAGTTTTTAAAAAAAGATGAAAATAGGCTGATTCCGAAAATGCAAACAAAACGTTTCTATCTTTCTTTGTTTATTAGTTATTGACAAAACCGTCTTTATAAAACTATGCGGAAGCGGATTTGAACTCACATGAGTTCAAGCGCATATCAGATCAATGCAAAGTAGCTGTTGGAAAAGTTGCTTCAGCGAACCTGGTGAACGTGTACTGTTGGACCTATATTTTTAATTCACATCAATTCAAGATAGACTGTTTATTATTATTATAAGAAACCTTTTCAATTAAACAAAAGTTATCGGTTTGTGCTTTGAGGGGCCTTTTATCCCTAAGCAGTCTAGGCCCATTCAGAAACTACATTTCTAAATTTGGCTTTCAGTCTTTCGATAATGTTCATGCTTGCAAAAATTTAGGTCCTATCAAATGTAGAAATACTTTGTTTTTGATGTCATTTTTTATTGACTATTTAAGTTATTTACGCGAAAGTGACTTATTTCTATAGAATCAAATTTTTACCGGATTTATGTTTGATGCTTTACACATTTCCAAATAAATTGCTTATGTTTCACCGACAACAAACAGGACTGAATATGTTAAGAAGTGGAGGCTAACTCTCTGCTAAATGGTTTTGATCACTGAATAAGCTCTATGTGCACCCTGCAACGTTCTCTGTTGCTATGATAAGTGCAAAGCCCTTTAATATTATATTTGGTTTGTGCCAGACACGTTGCAATCTGCAGGTTTTGAACACTTGTACCTCACTGTCCAAACTTCAGATATAATATCCAAATTTGTAAAATCTAGCGTCATGTGAATGACATGATATACTTGTATGTGCGGCCTGGATGATTCTATCACATCAAGCTCGTTTGATATGATCGAAATGTAGTCGAAGACTTTCTCAATAAAACGAAACAAGGCGGTGAATAAACTGCTGATAACCTTATTCTTACGAAGGAAATACGCACAAGTTATAGTGGAACCTTACGTTCAAAAGGATCATATTGTCAAGACGTTGTCGACGACGCCGTCAAAATCTTTTCAACACAAGCACAACATGTACAACTTTATCTAGCGCATTCGGAAAATTCTGGTACTCTTCTTTTTCGACCAACTCAACCTCTTTTGCGTCAATCATGTTTTGTAGGAACCGGTGAAACTCCAAAGTGTATGAATTATTTTCTGGGATCCCAACTGTCATTATGAATAAGCCTCCATGTTTCAGCGACTTTATCAAGCCCTAAACGTAGAAGGAATTCTTCATACCAAGAATTTCTCTTTTTAAGATAAATGCCGTTATAATAAATTTTATTACCGTTACTGCTGTCACAGGAATGTGATTAGATGAAAATGATCCTGTACATGTGATGACATCATAGCTTTCGTCTTTGACCGGTAGCTCTCCTCTTTGGTCAACCCAATGACGAATGATGTTCCTGATGGAGAGATATAAATCGGTTTGTCTTTATCTCATGTCTACACACATATAAAAGTACAAGTTTTGGCCTCAAGGATGCCACAACTATCCTGACCTTATGTTAAGTCCTTTCTTGTCGGCTTGCACCAGCATTCCCAAGTTGGCGTCCAGGATATCAAGAACGCCGTCATATCCATACTTGTTACGTATAAGTTCTGCCGCCTTCCCAGTCCCTTGGAATAAAATATTTGGTTAAACCTTCAATCCTGTTGACATAGGAAGTGTTTACTTTGTTTACTCAATTGACCAACCTGTGCCGATGTCCAAAACTGCATTCACGCCATCAGAATACTTTCCAAACATTTTGGCCGCGTAATGAGGAGATTGGTAATTAAGGGTGTCCAGTTCTTCGTCGTACTTTTCACCCCAACCAGTATAAGTTTCTTGCGATTCCTTCGGGTTTTTGCATTTAACAACATTCTTACGAATATTTTGGTAAAGTTCTCTCTTTGTGATTTCCATTTTGGAACTGCTTTCAAATTTATTAGTTTCAACAACTAATTGTTGGAGTAGAATCTTTACAAATAAGAAAAAAAAAAAACAACAACAATACTTAACTTAACAAAGAGAATAAATTATGTTCATATACATTTTAATCAAACTACTGTAGCGAGTATACTGTACAGCACTAGGTATAATGCACGTGTTCCGCTTAGCAATCGTCACTGATTCAATGAAGTTTGTTGGTCTACCTGAGAGTCTTTGTCAAAATATTAACTAACTTCAAGAGTTTCGGCAGCTGTTTGCTGGCACTGCAACTCTGAATCTACATTTTCAGTGGCGCATTTCCTGCCGAATGCGAAAGCGTTATTTGCTAAATAATAGTTTGTTGCTTAAATGTCTTGTATACTTTCGAATGCTAGGCGTGTTCAATTGCAACAGCTGATTTTGCACCTGAGTTTTTAAACTAGTTAAACTATTCAGAAAACAGAAAAAATTTTGCAGCACCCGACTTTGTTTATAGTCTTAATGACAGCGCACGGCTACAAATGCTACACTACAGGTTGTATCTTAGCTTTCAAGCGCCTAACTTAGGTAAGAGTTTAAACTAAGCTTGAGTTCTAAATGTTTCTATAACCGCATGCTTCTACAAAACAGGTTTAATTGAAACTGCAATTCAAATCTTCAATCTATTCGCAATATTATTCAATGTCTTAATCTGCACTGGTGACCTTTTAGCTGAACCTGGGCCCTAAGGCATAAAAGTTAGATAATATTGCATGTGGTTGCACAAACTCGAAACTTCGTACTGTTATTGTCGTGCACAGGCCTTAACCCTATTCTAACTAGACGTGGCTTCTCCCGCACACAGTCATAGCAAAACGTGGCGTACAGTTGCATTGTTTGCTGTAGAAACTTGAAATTTGGTGACTTTTCCTAAAAAATGTTCAGCTATCTGTCCATGTTTGTTTGATAAAGTTGGATTTTGTAATTTTTGAGATATTGCGATATTTTCATAATTTTGCTCTGCTCTCCCCATCGAAGCGTATTACTCATTTACGCACCAATAACTCGACTAACTATTCTCTTTCGTTCTCTTCTCGCGGTCAGCTGGTTTTCCGCACAGCGGGGGCGCGGCGTAACAAGAAGAATTTCTAGAAATTTGTCACTTTTAGAAATACTTAATTTACACTAAATTCACTTTCTTTTGCTTTACAATTATGATGTATACAGGAAGCCAGATGATTTTTCTACTAACCTGTAAAAATCTCATCAGTTAACGACGTATAGTTTTCTAGTAATTAACGATTGAAAATGTGTGTGCGGTGTCGGCCACACCTAGTTTTTTAGTAAACTCGCGAGCCTGGTTAGGATAGGGTTAAATCGACTAAAAAAGGCACCGCGGTGCCGTAATGTTTAAAGGAAATGCTGCGCACATACTGGAAGTGGATGATATTTCCTGTAGAGTGTAGATACTGCAAAGACATTCACGGAAGCAACACGTATGTTTCGCTAGAAATGATATATTGTAGGACTGTGTAGTCTAGAAGAGAGTGAATGTCCTGGGTAAGGGTAAGCGAGCATTTTCACCTTTTAACTGCTCATGCGCTCGGCGCAATCACAAGACAAAGATGGCCTCCGCCTGAAGTAGGATCGTATATTCATGGTTTCACACTTAATATGTTTCACATGTAAAGCAATGTCATTAAGTATTTTGCAATCATTCGTGGCGAATTTGTGTATCTATTTCCTTGCTGAGCTCATTCTGTTTGCTTTGCCTGAAGCTCAGCTGATTTGCGTGAAGCGGCGCATCGCGTGACCATTGGATTCGAAACTCGGTTTGTATTAGGTTTAGGTTATTGGATTAGGTGTAGGAGCCTGCGAAAACATACTTTTAAGCAGCACAGTACGGAAAAGGGTTGCGATAGAACAAATGCCTCATCACAGAGAGAATTAACCAGATGTATTGTATCTGTATGTGCCCATTGCGTGCGTTGTTAGTTGATTTCTTTTTTTTTGAAAGCTTGCATGATCGTAGCTTTAATTGTTTTGTCAGGAAGCACAATGCCGTAGGCACACACTTGTTTTAAACCACAAAAACAAAGTATGCTAAGTTTTTACCAAGACAAAAATTATTAGCTTTTGCAGAATGCAGATGCCTTTACGGAAAGCTTAATTGGCAGAAGTCTATAGTCTTTTTAAGTTGTTGTTCTGTATTGGAATGGAGATTTTAAGCTTAAACTTAAGTTGGTTAGTTCGTTCAGGTCTTTTTGCCACAATTCGTGTGTAAGCTTTGGACAGGGCCGTAATGTCATTTAACCACGCACTTTGAAGCGCCACATGCAAAGAAGTGAAGTCTTTGATTTAACCGAGAAACTTTTTTTCTTTTAGGATATTTGGCCTAATTCCTACATTTAGGCTGCTTGCAAAATTTAGGGTGTTTTCTTTGATAATTGTATAGACGCCAGTTGGACTAAATTAGGTTTTTTAATTCTTAATGACTAGCTTTCACTTTTAAAATGATAACTTAAAAGTGAAAGTTCTTGGAGGGCCCCGCGGCAATCCAACCCTGGATTTAGAATCTACACCAGGGGTGTCCAATCTGTGGCCCGCGCGGTACTTTTGGAAACGACTTATATTATCAACTGAATCGCCTACGTAATTTATGACGAACTTACATTCCGAGAAATTGGCATTTATTATTTGCTTTCTTTGTCTATTGCTCTATAGTCTATTTCTATACCATAGAGCAATAGATAGTTGAGATAATAGATAATATAGATAATAGAGCAGGGGTGGGCAAATGTATTCAATGGAAGAGCCATTTGCAGAAAATACAAGTACCAGAGAGCCTCAAAATTATTTCAATACAAAAACGATAAATAATGCAAGTTCAGCAATAATAAAAACAAAACGCATAGTTTTCTTCCCACTCTAGATTAAAACCTCTGTTTTCATCTTCAAATTTTCGTTTTTTGCTAGCATTAGATGTCATCGTTTTCTTTTGCAATGTATTTAAGTAGACTAAACTGAGCTAAAGCTTACTGTCTTAGCAGTGAAATTGCGTTGACTTGCTGTTAACTAACCCTTCAGATTCTATGTCTACTGTTACGTCATAAACGAAATGCTGGCCTAAATAAAGAAAGAAAGAAACGTTCATAAACGGTACTCTTGGTAGCCTTTACAATTTTTTTGGAATTTTACGATTCGACTAGAAGAGCCACAAAAAACATGCCGGAGAGCCGCAGTTTGCCCACCACTGTTAATAGAGCAATAGATAGATAATATACTATAGTCTCTAGTGCAGGGGTGCACAACTGTTCAAGTTAATTTTATTGCATCACAATTTATTTCTAAGATTAGAAATTTGGGGTGAGGGTTTTAATTAGAAATTAGCAGTAAACACTCAAGTGGCCCGCGCAATCATTCGTAAATCGCATGTTGCCCTTTGGCCAAAAAGGTTGGACACCCCTGATCTACACAGACCGAATGAGGCAAGGTATTTTGTCAGGATCGATCCGACAGATACCTTTCTGAAAACATTGGTCTGTTTAGCACAATTATGCTGTGGTTATATCTATTGCACTGTAACTATACCCATCAACCTACGGTAAAAATGTTTATTGCAAGTTCGTCCGACTTCAGAAGATAAAGACCTGAAAATAAAACATATCAAAATGGAAGAAACTAAGGTAGAAGCTGCCTTAAATAACGTTCATGCTGCTATTTTTTGTGACAATGTGAAAGACTCGCAAGAAGAATACAGTGGCTGGTGTGACAGTTATGACAAGGATGCGGACACTCTCAATTACCAGTCTCCTCCGCAAGCGGCAAAGATGTTTGGAAAATATTGCAAGGACGCCACAACCGTTCTGGACGTTGGCTCAGGTTCTACTTAATTGCACCATTATGACATCACACACTTGAATAAACTTTACACTCTAGTAGTTTGAATTTAAATTTGTAAAAAAACACTCTTTGTAAAGGCACCGGAAAGGCTGCTCAGTTGATACGAGAAGAATATGGATACGATGGTGATCTTGACCTTCTCGACTTTAACTTGAATATGCTGCAACAGGCCGACAATAAGAAGCTGAAGATAAGGTAAACGTCATGAAATGAGGCGCATATTGCTACGAAACGTAGGATAAACTGCTGGTTTTCTGCTACAGGAACTTCATCCAGCATTGGGTTGACGATACGGGAGAATTACCCGTCAAGGAAGGAAGCTATGACGTCATTATATGTGTCGGATCGTTTGTACCCAATCACATTCCTGTGACGGCGATGCGCGTAAGTCTTGTCTTTCGCAAGTTTTACTTCGAGTTTGATGACAAAAGTTGGAAGCTCCTCTCCCAAAAACTACCGAAGAGTGTATACTAATATAGATTCTAGATTACACAGTTTAAGCCATTTGTACTTATATTCTTCTACTTTCAGGGTATGCTGAAGTCTTTAAAACACGGAGGTGCGATGATATTAACAACCCGAAATACGAAAGTTGTTTCGTACAAGTTGGACTTTGATAGAGTCGTACAAAGCATGATCGACGCAAAGGAAGCTGAGTTGGTCGACAAAGAAGAATACAAAAATTATCCTGGTGCATATGACCACGTTTTAAATGTCGTGCTTGTCTTAAGAAAGCTTTAAATAAAATACGTTGAATGTAGCAATAGATTTTTCATTTTGTCACGTCTTGGATTCACTTATTCTAAGAAAAACCTATAAAAATAATAAATCGATTGTTTTTAATATTCGCAAAAGCTATAGAAGTAAACCGTGTTAGAAGATCTTTTGAAAATTATTATCCGCATAGAGTTCCAGTTGTAGCTGTTGCTCGCTACTGCCCATATAAATTGGACGGTAGCCCAACGCGTAGCCCGTTGGTAGTAGGCCTATAGTAGTGCCACCTTAACAAACCCACCATATGGTAACCCGCTATATGGTTATTGCCTCTCAGGCACACATGTCAAACTCCCGGCCCGCGGGCCACATCCGGCCCGTTTTACAATAAAACTTGGCCCGCAATGCTATTTCATACATTGAACTATTTCCGGCCCGCGAGATCATTGTACAGTATAATTTAGTTTTTTCAAGCAAGAAACAAGATTATAACAAATCGCACAATACAGCAGTTGCCCACCATACGTTAGAATAAATAGATTTATTCTAATGCTTGTAATTTGGGCTGCTTTTTTCTTTATTGTTTGTTAATTCTTTAATGCTTTGAAAGGAGATAAATGAAATATAATGATGTAAGAGAAGAATAATCAAAAATAGCCCAGTCAAAAAATCGTCAAAAACATCAAAAATTTGGTGTTGTTTCGCTGCCTGTTCCAATTCATGTAATCGTGTCATGAAACGTTCAATCAAGTTTTATCCTTACGGCCCGCGGCGTTAAATAAGTTTTGAGTTTTGGCCCCTGGTGCGATTGAGTTTGACACCCCTAGTCTCAGGCAACTAGGTCATGTTTCGCGAGCGGCACCACGCGGTAATAAACATCTTGGGTTTGTAGTGAAATGGAAATAGTCTAAGTCTGGTAGTTGTTGTAATCTAGTTTGTAATAAATTGCAAAATCTAGTTAGCAATAACATTATCGAAAGAAAAGATTAACTATTCCAAACAAAGCATTTCGCGTTGTAATGAAGTCATGCGTGTCAGTGCGTTACACAATCCTTTAAATTTGCTTAAATAAGAACAATAGAAGCAAAACGCTTTGAAAGGATTATTGCGGTTCAAGTCAGTGCTGAAACACAGCAGGAAAAAAGTAATTGTTTATTAATGTCAAACCAGCGCAAAAACAATAATAACAAGTTGGTCTTTATATACAAGGGATTCCTTTCCATAGCAGGTTATAGAAACGCAGAATGTCAAGACTTGTCTGATAACGTCTTGCACAATCTTTGAGAAAGAAAGGTTATACGGGGATATTTTTGGACGGGTATACAATCGCTTCCCACCTTGTACTCAAATTACTCCAGCAATGGGGGTAAAATGGGTATAGAGGAGTCACCTGAAAAAGGGTTGTTCTTTAGTTAAAAGAAAGAAATTATGTTTGTACAACTACATTATTGGAAAGTAGATGCATGTACTGTCATGCTCAATCACTCAAATTAAATTACCGGAAAATTACTCAAATTACCCCACCCACTAAATATTTTGTGGATTAGGCGAATTTGTAGCTTTTGATCAGATGTTCAGCAAAAGTGGCCCAAATCAATTTTTAAAATTCAACAGTTTATGTTTATTATCAAATTAGTTCAAGTAGTTTGTCGTGAAAGTTCGAAGGCCTCTGCAGCACTGTTGTAATGACTCGAGTCACGTTTTTAAATTACTTGAGTCGAGTCAATGCTTGAAATAAGTTTACTTGACTCGAGCCTCCGAAAGAAAGTTAACCAAGTCATTAAATCTTGGTTGTTAATTTATTGACCAACTGAATTACAGGACATTTGATTTCATTGCGAATGATCGGTTAAAGGTATAGCCAATGACATGACTTCATTTGACTTGCATTATATTTTAACTTGACTTGACTTCATCCAATCAGTAATTTGACTCGACTTGACTTAAGTCAACTTCCCAAATGACTTGACTTGACTCGAGTCCTAAAAAATGACTTGGTTACAGCACCGTTCTGCAGAGATCAGTGTGATTTCTACGTGCTTGCATAATCCGGCATTTCTTCGTTATCCCATATGTATAACTGTTAAAATGGGCAGATTTTATGTATTTCTCTAAAATGATGAAAGCACATTATAATATGTTGTGTAGAAGTGTTTTCCGAAGATGCTGATAGAAAATATAGTCCAGGTATAAAAAAATCATTGAAAGATGGTCAAAGATTTTGTGCTTATTAAGCTCGCTTTCCTGCACTTTACCACAATGTACAGTGGGTTGCTCATTTTGAAGTTCATTCTTGGATTCACATTTTAAGCAAAATACTTATTTGATCGAAGCATAAGACTTGGTAGAAGCTTAGCAGATCAGTAAAGGTCACTTTTTATTCCAAGAATGTGATTATACCAATCTAAGCATAACACTGGTCTACAAATTTCAACTTTTTTTTTCAGGTTTGGGTTTTGACAACTGATTGTAGCTAATTTTGGGGCGCTGAATCCGAAAATGAACTCAGATTTTCTCTACTACATCAAGTTTTCTTTCTATCGGTGTCATTATTTTATGAAATTCTTGCTTAGTAAGGAAGATTTATTTAGAAGTTTCATAAAGCACATGTACATTGTACAGACCAACATCAGAGTTCAAGCTGAAAAGTGGTTTGTAGAAGGAAAAGGTATTTTCATACTATATAAGTTTGAGTTCAAGTCGGTTAGAGTTTTTGGTATAGTGGTGTTTCTGTGGAAAAACTTGCTCTTAGAAAACTACTAACAAAGAAAGGTTATATTTGATCTCAAGCTATGTCTGCTTCCAGCAAAAGAAGAAAATGTTGTAATGATCCGGATATATTTTGTTACATTTGTGGATGCTTCATGTTGAAGTCTCAACAATGCAATATTACCACGTTTGTAAAAAAGGCATATCTTGCTTACTTTAAAGTCAAGTTAGGGGACCAGGACAAAAGCTGGGCTCCTCATAAAGCGTGCAAGACCTGCGTTGAATGTCTGAGAAGTTGGTCGCAAGGAAAAGGTTCACAAATGAAATTTGGAATACCCATGATTTGGCGAGAGCAACGAAATCATGTTGACGATTGTTATTTTTGTCTTGTTAGTTTGAAAGGGTATAACAAAAAGAGTAAACATCGTTTGAAATATTCAAATCTGGATTCGGCATTGCGGCCAGTTCCTCACAGTGATGAAAAGCCACTGCCAGTATTTATATCACTTCCAGAACTACACGAAGAGGCTATTTCTTCTTCAGAAGCATCGTTTAGTGAAGGAGAAAGTGAAATTTTTCAACCAGCACCCGAGGATCTGTCAGACAAGCCTTCCCAGTTTAATCAGATGGAATTAAATGATTTAGTGAGAGATTTGTATTTGCCTAAGCAATCGGCGGAGTTATTGGCATCAAGGCTACAGGAAAGGAAACTTCTCAAAGCTGGTACAAGCGTGACATTTTTTCGCAAACGAGAAGAACTGCTTCCATATTTTGCTTCCCACAATGATTTCGTTTATTGCAACAATATAGAAAGGCTTCTTCTAGAAATGGGATTACCACAGTATGATGCAGACGAATGGAGACTTTTCATTGATAGCTCCAAACGAAGTTTGAAGTGTGTTCTACTTCACAATGGTAACGTGTACGGTTCTATTCCTATAGGACATTCGGTGACAATGAAAGAAGAGTATCAGAACATCAAAACCGTTCTTGAAAAGTTCAAGTACCATGAGCATAGTTGGCTCATCTGTGTAGATTTAAAAATGGTGAACTTTTTGCTGGGGCAACAAAGTGGCTACACCAAATACCCATGTTTCCTATGCTACTGGGACAGCAGGGCCAAGGATCAGCACTGGAAGAAAGAAGAGTGGCCTCCAAGGCTTACCTTGACACCTGGAGACAAAAATATCATACGTGATCAGTTAGTTGATATCAAAAAGATCCTCTTGTCTCCTCTTCACATCAAACTTGGTCTCATGAAACAATATGTAAAAGCTTTGGATCATGAAGGAGAGTGTTTTAAGTATATATGTTATGCTTTTCCTGGTCTCAGTGAAGAGAAAAAAAGAGCTGGGATTTTCAATGGACCACAAATCAGGCAATTGTTAAAGGATGAAAATTTTGTAAAATCAATGTTGCCATTCGAGGCTAGAGCTTGGAATGCTTTCGGTGCTGTTGTGAGAAATTTTTTGGGAAACAGAAAATTATAAAGATCTCTTAAGGGAGCTACTGCTTAGTTTTGAAGATTTGGGATGCAGGATGAGCATCAAAGTTCACTACTTGAAGAGCCATGCGGATGAGTTTCCAGAAAACCTTGGGAAAGTTAGTGAAGAACAGGGTGAACGTTTCCACCAGGATATTAAAATTATGGAGGAACGTTATCAAGGTCGGTGGGATTGTCATATGATGGCCGACTATTGCTGGAGTTTGAAAAGAGAAATTCCAGATGCTGCTCATAAAAGAAAGTCCCTCAAAAGAGCATTTTTAAGCTTATAAGTGAAGAGTTCATATTTTATGAAAGCTCTTTTGTTGACTGTTTCTGAACTCGCCCTGCCCAAGTCCCTTTGAGTCAATCTTTATTTTGGCACTTTGCTATTTCTGTGTGTGTCTTCAGAATTTCTGCACTCCGTTGTCTATGTGCATATTGTGTGAACTGTAGGCTATAATTCAGATAATACCTTGTCACTGTCCTATCGACAGGTTCGTCAGCATAATGTAGCGTTTGATGTTATTATGGTTGCTCTTTTGTATGCCTATTTTTTATTCCAAAACATGAAATTTTAATAAAGACAACGCAAATTTGTGTGAATATAATATAGAATGCTTGTTTGCTAATTAAAGCTAGATTATTGCAGGTAAAACAGTGTTTATTGCATCAGAATTCCTTGTTTTGACAACAGAGGGGGGGCAAAAATTGATTTTATTCAAAAATTAGGGATATTTCATATCTCAAAAACGTGATGTGATAGAAAAAATCTGAGTTCATTTTCGGATTCAGCGCCCCAAAATTAGCTAAAATGAGTTGTCAAAACCCAAACCTGAAATTTTGTGTAGACCAGTGTAATCAATGTTGGTGATGTGCTTATGACCAAGTTAAATTTCATCAGATTGTTGAAATTGATGAGAAAGAATCAGAGTCCAAGGCCAATAGCATGTTTGACCATCCATATTCGTGCACAAAAATTATGTTTATTCTTGGTTTATCTTCATATCACTTGAGACTGCGGAGAGTGGTAAGGCATTGAATCATTTTGCAGAGTTCGGTTCTTTTTGGGTGTTTAATGAGGTGTGTCTCGTACAGTCATTTGCATCTGAACGTCCTCAATCAGTTAATGTGCAGTGTGGAAATTGGTCTTATGAGTGGAGTGCAGAACATCCCTGCGTATGTGATGAATAACAAAGTGGTTACAATGAACACAACTTGGTGTAGAATTTCTGAATCTGAAGTAGTTTAGTGATTTATTCATTAAACTGGTTTGCGCTTACCTGATTTTGTCTGTATATGTGCAGTACTGTACTGTAGGGGCTTAGGGCTGAAACAAGGTTGTTTTATGTCATAATCTACAATTAAGTAAATGCCCTGGTGGAAGAGCTTTGAATAAAGTTTCGCTGGCGGCTAGATCCAAGTGTATTGTTATTGCTAAAGAACATGTTGCATATTTTAACTGCCATTGAGACACGATCAGTGATAATATGAAAGGAAAATCAGGGTTTCTGACAACAGAAAGCTTTGTTGGTTGTAGTAAAGAAACTTGACGAGAGTTTTAAAGTCCAGAGGTCAGGCGTAGATAATAAACAACATGTTACAACTACCCTTGACTGTACATTTACAAGTTCATCATTATAGAAATACAGACACATGCAGATCTTTACTGAATGTAGCAAATGCATTTCTCCTTGTCTGCCATTTTTCATGATGTTACCTAACCTGTAACAAAATCAGTTGCAGTCAAAACCTGCTTTTAAAATTCTGTGGTTTCTTCTATCCAGAGTGATTCTGAAACATGGCAAAAACGTTGACTTTTGTGCTCCACTGACTGCATTCCGCTGGAATGAAGTTGTATCCAAATTTACTTCGTAAGTTTGTTTTGTCTGGCTTGCCTGCCTTATCATTTGGATCAAAAACCATTGTTTGCTCCAACAACTAATAGTGGTGCACTTGCAGGCTGGGCAAGGCCAAGTGTGAAACTGGTCAGGTGGTGAAGTGAGTCAATGTGGTGTCGGGTCATGTCAAGATAGCTCATGAAAAGAGGATATATTGCACTTTCAGTCATGTTTCAAATCCACCTTCATCATATGTTTTGCAAACTTTATTGTTTAAAATCAAAGAATTAAAATTTCGCAGATGGAAATATTAATACTTAATCAATCGTAATTTCTATGTCATAATAAGCGATTGTTATTACATTGTCGGACAAGAGGAGGAATGGACATATTTACATCTGATGGAGCGGATGGATCTGTCCAAATGATTGATCTGAGACAACAGGAAAATCCACCATAACATACGAGGTTGTCTTTCTATAACAAAAGTCTTTTTAATATCTCACAGTCCACTTATAGCATTTTAAGCTGCATGGTGTTTTATATGGTGTCCCTAGTTCCTCTGCTGGACAACGATTTATTGCGTAGTGCGGTAATAATGTTTTCCAAATTTTCAAGAGAGGAAGTAGAGGAGTAGAGAGTATTCGTGAAGTAGAGGAGCGCTCGAAGTTAGATGCTGATGTCAAGCTAGAGCTGCTTCATATCACGTTTCACTTTGTCGTGAAGATGAAGGAGAGGTCGAACCAGAGATGAGCTCACCGTGAAGGATGTGCTTTGGAAATGGAGGTCAATGGCTATGTTTTAAACCCTGAGCTGGCGTACCTTGAAGTATGTCGTGGCCATGTCTTAATTTCCTCAGTTGGCATGCTTTCAGTTAATAGGGCAAAGAACTGCAGCCAGTGCGCTCCATCACACTGCTGTTCCTGACCTTGGTGCGCCACGTGACCCTTAACTTTCTCACCTGTTGCATATATTTAAGACTACATTTCTGTGGTGTTTCCTCTGCAACAAATTAGCTGTGTTGGCCAAACAGGTCACTATTGGCTCACCTATACACGCTTGTAAATCGCAATCGTATTGACAATTTAGGAACGCGTGTTTTCCAATTGCGTATGCTAATCACCCGTTCGGCCAACAGAACTGTATTTTTTACACGATAGTTCAGCGTGTATGCAATTTATGAACCTTTCGTCCAGACAGAATGTCTTACTTACGCGTTCGTAAATTGTGAACGCGTTTACAATTTACGCACACGATGAATAAAGCGAATTCTAACACATATGGCTAAACATAGTTGAGAACCTCCCGCATTTGTTTAAAAAAGTCATCCATGAGTTTCTCAAAACCACTGAGGAAAGCAAAGTTCTCTGAGAGAAAGCCAAGAGAGAGTTGTACAGCAGCTTACATCCTGTCACATAGTGGTATGATGAGCAGCCTGTGTTCTCGACACACTTCCTGGATGGGTTGATTGCAAAAAATTGAGCGCTGAGCAAAAAGATATCTCTACAGTTGTTACGATCGCCTTTCATATGCTTCTTCTGTTCCAGCACTTGCACAGGACCGAATAAAGAAGTGGAGCGATGTTGATGTCACATGTCATGAGATCAGCCTGAATGCCGTTCGAATCAGGGGTTTTCGAGTTGGTGTAAACGCCTCGTCTCTTTTCGAATGTTGGCAATTTATCAAGCTTAGGCGTTGGTGGAAAAGTTGGTGTTTTGACATAGACCTCATCAGACATTTGCATGTTTCTGCGGCTTAGCCATTAAATTGAGTCTAGCCTTGCTAATCTAGACAGATCATGTAGCCTTTTTGGTTATGGTTGCCTAGTTGGGTGAGGTATGATGTTTTGGTACATTGACGCGTCCTCCTAGTGGACTAATTCATTAACACCAGAAAGCGGCTTAAGGTTTTTATCGCATCTGCTGCAATAACTGGGCATCGAACCCGCTACCTCCATGCCAGCAGAAAGATTTTATACAATTCCGCTAAAAACAGGAATTTATTTAGTTTGGACTTTCAGATATATATCTTAAAAATAAATGACGAACGAAAATAAAAATAATTCATTGTTTAGTCCGCAAGAATACCCCGTCACACGGCTGGGTCTTGGTTCTATCACTGGTTGGATGGTTTAAGCCAGCAGGCAGATTTCTACCGAATTGACACATGTAAACGATGTGGTATAACGTATATAACCATCGATGATGCATCAGTTGTTAAATTTTGAAAAGAGAAAGCGACTATGTGGCTGTACGGGGGGCTGAACCCAGTACCTTTTGCTCCGTATACTGTGACTAATAACGGGAGCTACAACGCGTCTTACGTGTAAACGTCTTTACTCAACAAAGATACCATCATCAGTTAAAAAAAATGAAAAGTAAGTTGAAGTTTGTGAGGACCAGATTCATTCCAGTGACGTCCATGTTGGGATCATTTCTGTGACTGTTGCGACCAACGACTGTACAAGCAATGCCTTGCACCTGCTGTGCTCTTTGTTCGTCAGGGTGGCTGGTCAATTCAACTCACGATCGCTTCAGCTCTGGACAGCTCAACTAACGTGCGATGAAACCAAGAACAATTGAAGCCAAGGATCTGTGATGATATTATAAAATTGCTTGCAAATCGAATGCCGCATAGAATACTTGTTTACGGAAATCGGCAAAGCATTGCGTTACGTAATCGATTACTCTCTGCTTATCGTATTAAGTCGTGACAAAAATGTCGTGCATGCCTATATTGCGTGTGTTGTTATTCATAGTTGTTCAATGCGTTACATATGTGATGATATTATAAAATTGCTTGCAAATCGAATGCCGCATAGAATACTTGTTTACGGAAATCGGCAAAGCATTGCGTTACGTAATCGATTACGCTTTGCCGATTTCCGTAAACAAGTATTCTATGCGGCATTCGATTTGCAAGCAATTTTATAATATCATCACAGATTAATTATTCAACCCACAGATGTTGGTTTAGTCATCCTGGCTTCAATCTTCCTGAGTTGAATTTTCCAGGAATTGAATTCGTCTGAAACCGTTCGTCAGTATCATGATATTAAGATAAAAGGATGAAGTGACTCCGATGGGGTTTGAACAAGCAACTTTACGGTACGTCTGCAGGGGATCTGAACCCAGGACCTTTTCCTCCGATTGCGCGAGCTACAATTCGCCTAGCGGATGTATTAAGCCACGTTTGCATTAACTATTACGCCATTAAGCCACATACAAACATCTTTGAAATCGTCTTTTACTCACCGCTGCGCGCTTCGACGTGCCGCTTCTTGGATGAGTCGGAGTAACGATGGTTAGCTTGGACTTTCGTTGGTTTGAGCCAGCGACCTATTGTTTATCGTTCGCTGCCATTTCCACCAGACCACGACACTCCTAGCCATCGGGGAATTCTATCTTATATGAATCGAGCATACACTTAAGTTTATTAAATTTTTAATCTTTTTGTTGAGGTTACGTTTCGTCGCGAACGGAAGATCGGTTTGAAAGCAAGTTTTGGAAACTTCTTGCCCACACCACTGCGGTAATTAAGCAAGTTTTAATTAGAAAAGCATGAAATGAGGATTAACAGGGATTTAAAAAAATTTGACTGGGTCGTTTAGCCTAGTCATATGTCACAATAAGAAAATATGCTTAACTGTTTAAAATTACTTATTTAGTTATTAAACATAGAGGTTCATGCTTTTGGTGACTACCTGATTGTTTATGTACATTGTAGCTTCATACATTTACGAGTACGGCGGCACCTGAATAGTTTCCGCTTTTTTAAAGGTAAAATTTTAATTAGGCCAAATACAATCTACAACAACCTCAAAACGACTTGTACTTTGCAGAAAAATGCTTGTCAATCAGGTGTAACGTATTATACGATTACCTTTGTCTTCAGACTAAGGTTTTTGCACGACTTAAAGCCGACGATGATTCCTGTGAAGTGACTCGCTTGCCGCTCATCACGGTATATCATACATCTTTCCATTACTGTATAGTCGACATCTTTTGGCGAGTTTGTTTTTCTGTATACTATATAAGCATACGTATTCCGGTCGGCCTATTTTTTCCAATATAGTTCTGGGGCCAGATCTTTATCTGCCTATTTAAACAACACAGCAGCAACAATCGACTGACGCAGTTACTCTCTGGCGAGAGAAAAGGAAGAAATAAGCGCAAACATTGTTGGATTGTTTTTAGCTTACGTTTTGTGAAATGTTCGTCAGTCTTACTCAAGACTGGTCAGGTCAGTTGTTTTAACGCGATAGATTAATTAATTATTAAGCGTTTTGGAATCCAGACTTCAACTATTTGATATGGTACTGTGATGATATTATAAAATTGCTTGCAAATCGAATGCCGCATAGAATACTTGTTTACGGAAATCGGCAAAGCATTGCGTTACGTAATCGAATACTCTCTGCTTATCGTATTAAGTCGTGACAAAAATGTCGTGCATGCCTATAATGTGTGTGTTATTATTCATAGTTGTTCAATGCGTTGCAGTCTACTAAGTCAACCCTGGGGGGAGGTTATGTGAGGTGTTCTGGAGCAATATGTGTAATGGTTCCACCAGGACTTTTCCCATCACGTCGTTGGCTTGCTGTTGCGACTTCGGGCTGGCTCAACTTAAAACCATGAGCAGGATGACACAAGAAGCCGCAACAGCAAGCCAACGACGTGATGGGAAAAGTCCTGGTGGAACCATTACACATATTGCTCCAGAACACCTCACAGTACTAACTACTCTGAAACGGAAATCGTTTAACGGCTATCAGCGTTTTTTTAACATCGAACATATCCCGCACAAAGCTATCACAGTCGCAGCAAACATTCGTTGGTTTAACTTGCTGCATTTATCGTCAGTATATTGCCTCAATTATAAGCCGCTCTTACTTACAGGCCGTATTAATCGAAATGTAAGACCAAGATTACGCACTTGCATGTAAACCGCATCGTGTGATCATTGAAAGTGACTCTGCTTGTATGACGCTTTTCATCAAAATTAGGCCTAACAGCTTGTGTAAGTATGTTGAGAAAATGACTTGGATAAACTAGGATTCGAAACTCGGTTTGTATTAGGTTTAGGTTATTGGATTAGGTGTAGGAGCCTGCGAAAACATACTTTTAAGCAGCACAGTACGGAAAAGGGTTGCGATAGAACAAATGCCTTGTGATAAATATATCAATTAATGTAACATAAAATTGTGTACGACATAGAATTCTCGTCTATCGAATCAGCGAAGCATAACACTTTGTGACGTAATCCTGCACTGGTGACCTTTTAGCTGAACCTGGGCCCTAAGGCATAAAAGTTAGATAATATTGCATGTGGTTGCACAAACTCGAAACTTCGTACTGTTATTGTCGTGCACAGGCCTTAACCCTATTCTAACTAGACGTGGCTTCTCCCGCACACAGTCATAGCAAAACGTGGCGTACAGTTGCATTGTTTGCTGTAGAAACTTGGAATTTGGTGACTTTTCCTAAAAAATGTTCAGCTATCTGTCCATGTTTGTTTGATAAAGTTGGATTTTGTAATTTTTGAGATATTGCGATATTTTCATAATTTTGCTCTGCTCTCCGCATCGAAGCGTATTACTCATTTACGCACCAATAACTCGACTAACTATTCTCTTTCGTTCTCTTCTCGCGGTCAGCTGGTTTTCCGCACAGCGGGGGCGCGGCGTAACAAGAAGAATTTCTAGAAATTTGTCACTTTTAGAAATACTTAATTTACACTAAATTCACTTTCTTTAGTTTTACAATTATGATGTATACAGGAAGCCAGATGATTTTTCTACTAACCTGTAAAAATCTCATCAGTTAACGACGTATAGTTTTCTAGTAATTAACGATTGAAAATGTGTGTGCGGGGTCGGCCACACCTAGTTTTTTAGTAAACTCGCGAGCCTGGTTAGGATAGGGTTAAATCGACTAAAAAAGGCACCGCGGTGCCGTAATGTTTAAAGGAAATGCTGCGCACATACTGGAAGTGGATGATATTTCCTGTAGAGTGTAGATACTGCAAAGACATTCACGGAAGCAACACGTATGTTTCGCTAGAAATGATATATTGTAGGACTGTGTAGTCTAGAAGAGAGTGAATGTCCTGCGTAAGGGTAAGCGAGCATTTTCACCTTTTAACTGCTCATGCGCTCGGCGCAATCACAAGACAAAGATGGCCTCCGCCTGAAGTAGGATCGTATATTCATGGTTTCACACTTAATATGTTTCACATGTAAAGCAATGTCATTAAGTATTTTGCAATCATTCGTGGCGAATTTGTGTATCTATTTCCTTGCTGAGCTCATTCTGTTTGCTTTGCCTGAAGCTCAGCTGATTGGCGTGAAGCGGCGCATCGCGTGACCATTGGATTCGAAACTCGGTTTGTATTAGGTTTAGGTTATTGGATTAGGTGTAGGAGCCTGCGAAAACATACTTTTAAGCAGCACAGTACGGAAAAGGGTTGCGATAGAACAAATGCCTCATCACAGAGAGAATTAACCAGATGTATTGTATGTGCCCATTGCGTGCGTTGTTAGTTGATTTCTTTTTTTTTGAAAGCTTGCATGATCGTAGCTTTAATTGTTTTGTCAGGAAGCACAATGCCGTAGGTACACACTTGTTTTAAACCACAAAAACAAAGTATGCTAAGTTTTTACCAAGACAAAAATTATTAGCTTTTGCAGAATGCAGATGCCTTTACGGAAAGCTTAATTGGCAGAAGTCTATAGTCTTTTTAAGTTGTTGTTCTGTATTGGAATGGAGATTTTAAGCTTAAACTTAAGTTGGTTAGTTCGTTCAGGTCTTTTTGCCACAATTCGTGTGTAAGCTTTGGACAGGGCCGTAATGTCATTTAACCACGCACTTTGAAGCGCCACAAGCAAAGAAGTGAAGTCTTTGATTTAACCGAGAAACTTTTTTTCTTTTAGGATATTTGGCCTAATTCCTACATTTAGGCTGCTTGCAAAATTTAGGGTATTTTTTTTGATAATTGTATAGACGCCAGTTGGACTAAATTAGGTTTTTTAATTCTTAATGACTAGCTTTTAACTTTTAAAATGATAACTTAAAAGTGAAAGTTCTTGGAGGGCCCCGCGGCAATCCAACCCTGGATTTAGAATCTACACCAGGGGTGTCCAATCTGTGGCCCGCGCGGTACTTTTGGAAACGACTTATATTATCAACTGAATCGCCTACGTAATTTATGACGAACTTACATTCCGAGAAATTGGCATTTATTATTTGCTTTCTTTGTCTATTGCTCTATAGTATATTTCTATACCATAGAGGCATAGAGCAATAGATAGTTGAGATAATAGATAATATAGATAATAGAGCAGGGGTGGGCAAATGTATTCAATGGAAGAGCCATTTGCAGAAAATACAAGTACCAGAGAGCCTCAAAATTATTTCAATACAAAAACGATAAATAATGCAAGTTCAGCAATAATAAAAACGAAACGCATAGTTTTCTTCCCACTCTAGATTAAAACCTCTGTTTTCATCTTCAAATTTTCGTTTTTTGCTAGCATTAGATGTCATCGTTTTCTTTTGCAATGTATTTAAGTAGACTAAACTGAGCTAAAGCTTACTGTCTTAGCAGTGAAATTGCGTTGACTTGCTGTTAACTAACCCTTCAGATTCTATGTCTACTGTTACGTCATAAACGAAATGCTGGCCTAAATAAAGAAAGAAAGAAACGTTCATAAACGGTACTCTTGGTAGCCTTTACAATTTTTTTGGAATTTTACGATTCGACTAGAAGAGCCACAAAAAACATGCCGGAGAGCCGCAGTTTGCCCACCACTGTAATAGAGCAATAGATAGATAATATACTATAGTCTCTAGTGCAGGGGTGCACAACTGTTCAAGTTAATTTTATTGCATCACAATTTATTTCTAAGATTAGAAATTTGGGGTGAGGGTTTTAATTAGAAATTAGCAGTAAACACTCAAGTGGCCCGCGCAATCATTCGTAAATCGCATGTTGCCCTTTGGCCAAAAAGGTTGGACACCCCTGATCTACACAGACCAACTGTCGCAAGTTATTTTGTCAGGATCGATCCGACAAATACCTTTCTGAAAACGTTGGTCTGTTTAGCACAATTATGCTGTGGTTATATCTATTGCACTACAACTATACCCATCAACCTACGGTAAAAATGTTTATTGCAAGTTCGTCCGACTTCAGAAGATAAAGACCTGAAAATAAAACATATCAAAATGGAAGAAACTAAGGTAGAAGCTGCCTTAAATAACGTTCATGCTGTTATTTTCTGTGACAATGTGAAAGACTCGCAAGAAGAATACAGTGGCTGGTGTGAAAGTTATGACAAGGATGCGGACACTCTCAATTACCAGTCTCCTCCGCAAGCGGCAAAGATGTTTGGAAAATATTGCAAGGACGCCACAACCGTTCTGGACGTTGCCTCAGGTTCTACTTAATTGCACCATTATGACATCACACACTTGAATAAACTTTACACTCAGTAGTTTGAATTTAAATTTGTAAAAAAACACTCTTTGTAAAGGCACCGGAAAGGCTGCTCAGTTGATACGAGGAGAATATGGATACGATGGTGATCTTGACCTTCTCGACTTTAACTTGAATATGCTGCAACAGGCCGACAAGAAGAAGCTGAAGATAAGGTAAACGTCATGAAATGAGGCGCATATTGCTACGAAACGTAGGATAAACTGCTGGTTTTCTGCTACAGGAACTTCATCCAGCATTGGGTTGACGATACGGGAGAATTACCCGTCAAGGAAGGAAGCTATGACGTCATTATATGTGTCGGATCGTTTGTACCCAATCACATTCCTGTGACGGCGATGCGCGTAAGTCTTGCCTTTCGCAAGTTTTACTTCGAGTTTGATGATAAAAGTCGGAATTTCCTAAGTGTGTAATATAGATTCTAGATTACACAGTTTTAGCGATTCGCACTAATACTCTTCTACTTTCAGGGTATGCTGAAGTCTTTAAAACACGGAGGTGTGATGATATTAACAACCCGAAATACGAAAGTTGGTTCGTACAAGTTGGACTTTGATAGAGTCCTACAAAGCATGATCGACGCAAAGGAAGCTGAGTTGGTCGACAAAGAAGAATACAAAAATTATCCTGGTGCATATGACCACGTTTTGAATGTCGTGCTTGTCTTAAGAAAGCTTTAAATTAAATACTTTGAATGTAGCAACAGATTTTTTCAAATTGTCACGCCTTGGATTCACTTATTCTAAGAAAAACCTATAAAAAATAAATCTGTTGTTTTTCATATTCGCAAAAGCTATAGAAGTAAACCGCGTTAGAAGATCTTTTGAGAATTATTATCTGTATAGAGTTCCAGTTGTAGCTGTTGCTTGCTACTGCCCATGTATATTGGACAGTAGCCCGTAGACTTACAAAATATGGGGTGGTTGAATAAATGAAATTTCGCTGAATAAGAAACCTCATTGGCGTTTTGCAACAGCATTTGCTGGACGTGTTCATGCTCAAATATTTATTTCTTATCACCGTCTCTCATAATAATCAGACACTGCGAATGGTTTTGTCTGGTGTTACAATCTTTATTCTCGGACTGAGGAAAATCTTTGCAAGACTTAAACCCGGTAATAATTTTTCATCTCTCGGGCTCCGGTTACCGAGCTAGCCTTTGTGCTATAGTTTCAATTGAGACACGTTTTTATTCGTTTATTTTTGCTGTTAGCTGTTGCTTGCTCCCGCCCATGTAAATTAGATAGTAGCCCAACGCACAGCCCGTTGAGACGGGTGATTAAGTGGTGAAACTGGGCATGCAAAAAAGATAGTTTGGGGTTAAATTGAAATTAAGTTTAAGATTGGAATGTAGAGTTTGGTTAGATTTAGGTTACTATATTAAAATTATAACCAGAGCTTTGGAGCTGGAGCCGGAGCCCTGGAGCTTTGCATTTTCAAAAGGAGCTGGAGCTGTATGCAAAATTCAGTTGGAGCTGGAGCCAGTTGATCAATAGACACCTCCAGCTCTACTTAATTTCATGAGATGCTATTGCTGTTGGCTGATTTCACATAATTTAACAGCAACCATCACAAAATTGATAAATGTTGGCTCTTTGGCTGTTTGTTGGCGCACTGCGAATGGTTTTGTGTGGTGTTACAATGTTTATTCTCGGACTGAGGAAAATCTTTGCAAGACTTAAACCCAATAATAATTCTTCATCTCTCGGGCTCCGATTACCGAACTAGCGTTTGTGCTATAGTTTCAATTGAGACACGTTTTTATTCGTTTTTTTTTTGATATTTTATAATATTGGTCGAATTTGAAACCGTTAATCAGGACCACTGAACAAAAGCATACGTTGTTCATATTTTCTCAAAAGTATTACAAGTGTAGCGCCCAATTTTGAATCGAACCCGGCAAGCTGTATAGCCACTACGCCACCGAGCCGGCAAGCAATGCATGTTAAAAAAAGTTATAGCTTTAATTCCAGTTGTGTTCTCAAAGGTATGCTTCAAAATTGAAATATAATTCGACTTATAACATTCAGAGCAACTGAAACTGTGTGGGTTTGTATGCAGTATATAGCGATGACAACATTTTTTATAAGTTATAAAAATCCGTCGACATCGGCATTGAAAATAAAATAAAATGTTTTGTTAAAAAATCAAAATGTCCGAAGTAATTTAGATTACCCTCTGGTAAGAACTTTAAAGTGAGGAGAGATTGGACCATTTCAGATTGATAGATTTTTTCAAAGCGCAAGGAATAGGATTTCGTCCAACGCTAATGTTTTTCTACAGTAGACAACTTGCCTACAAACTACAATAGGCTGCTAAGGTAGAAAATTGTTACTGGGGAATTTTATCACCAAATCATCCTAAACTGAATGAAAACTAGCTACGAAAACACGTTGATTACGACACAAATGCAGTAAGTGCATAGATCGATCGATTAGTTCTACAACGTAATAAGTTAGAAAATTTAACAGGTCAAAATTGTAAATTACAAACGCGTTTCCTTAAAAAGGTAAACATAAAAAATTACAGTTCAATTATTATACTTAGCTTTAGATGGACACGCTGTGAAATGGAAATGTGAACGTCTTTGATACAAATCGTATTTATATAGATTCAAAACATAAAGATCCAACCAAACCATGGAGAGAAGCTTAACTGTTTTTTAATTTAAGGACAAACTACAAATTTTCGTACTGATGTTACTTTGCGAAAGAAAACTCGATCAAAGAACATAAAACAAACCGACTAAACTTACTTCGCCTTACTCCATTTCATGACGTAATAAATTATTAGATAGTGCATTGGAAAAATAAGTATCAACAAATGTACTGTAATATAGAGGAGTCAGCGCCTTTCGGACAATAATTAATATATAGGCTATAAAAAAATCAGAAATTAAGATTTCTATGATATCGTCAAAGTCTTACGTATAAAAGTGTAAAAACGTGTTTAGACCAATCACAGGTGGACATTGTTGGTGTTGCTTTAGCCTGGGAATTACCCTAATGCATTCAGCGATCTGAGAAGTTCTAAGTTGCATGTAGTTTGTAGCTAAAAATTTCTATGAAGAAAAGCAAATATGCATTTTTTCGCATCTGTAGCAGAAATGTGAGATATGTGATTTTAGTCATATTTCTGTATGAGATTGGCCCGTAGCGTGCATAATTTTGCAAATGCACTTACTTTTAAGCGGTGAAACTTACCGTTCGTGAGAGTTCACTGTATGTCATAAGGCAATCATCTTCGCTCGTTGTTACCAAAATCACCTTCAAGTTCGCTCACCTCATGTACTCGGCAATCATTACAAAACGTGCCTACATTTGCGAAAGTTTTTAAGATGAGAGGAAAATAACTTACCGCATATTATAACAATAGGACCCGCTCTTCAAGATACATTGCAAGTGTATAGAAAATGCATATAACGAAAACGTTTGAACTAAATTCAGCGTGATAGTATTACTGTAGGTATCAAAAGTCTCCCAACTTAGTTTGATGGTATCAAACTTACAAATTAGGTAATACAAGTCCTGCAGTTTCTAAAGAAACAGGATAGTTTTGTCACAGAAATATGAAAGTCAAGATTATGAACTAACAGGCATTGATTAAGTTTATGAAGGTAAACGGAATACATGCTGCTATGGTATATTCGAATAATTTGTTGGTTATATAATTCATGCACCGTGGAAAATACTTTACCAGCCACGTTTAATAACAGAGTACAGTTTGCTTGCAAACGCACTGCGGTTAGAATTGTATAACTTGTAAGACCCGAAAAGTAAGCCAAGAGATAGCAGAAGAGTAATCACAGCAGTTTCCCGTTGCATGCGGATCAAAGCAGGGTGTATGGCCATCATCTGATCAACAACATTTCCAGCAACATTTTCATGGGGAAAAGGTTTGTCGGGAATTTCTTTTCCAAGAAATTTACACAGAGGAGCCCACCCCTGTCGGACATCGTAGACCAGGAGTTTACCAGGAGGGCAGTTCTACAATTTGTAAGTGTTGTGAATATTATAAAAGCTTGGAGATTCGCACAGAAGGTGAAAGCAATTATTATTCTGCGCATTCGTACTTGCTCGCAATATTTCCCATGTTGCCTAAAAGCTTTCTTTATCATCATTTGGTTGTCAACAGCGGAACTGTCGCGTGGATGCCGCATATCCGAGCCCCACAGGCTTCTAACTGCACACATTTCCAGATTTAGCGTTATTTATATATTTAAGGTTACGGTAAAGTGAAAAAAACAGCAGATATAACTTATAGACTAACCGACATTTCGGAAGAATGTGAAGTATTTTCGTCCAGTTGGCGATACAATTTGCATAAAGCCGTAGATGTAATTGTTGAGAAATGCTTGCATTTGTTTAAGTAAGCTTTTGTACCATTGCTCTTCGTCTCTGGTGGTCAAAATCACCTGGAAATAAGTTCACATCAGTTAGAATAAATTGACGGTTGGTGCCCGCTTTCTCTGACAAAAAAATATCTTACACCAGATGAATAGCCTTGTTGTCGGGATTGCAATTAGTGGCGAATATTACTTGACCACAAGTAAGTTATAAAATATTTGAACTGAAAGATTTCATTGAAAAGTCTGCTATCTCGGCCTTCAGAGTAGGCTATATAAGCGCCTCAAGCAACAAGAATTTGCAGACCACAAAGTATGCTGCGATTCGACAAGCAGGTATCCGCGTTTAGTTGTCAATCAATGTTCATGCCAACGCTGCTTGCATGTTGATCATTCTTAATACCCTGCTGATAGCCCGAAAGCCGCAATTAATGTGAACCCTAATTAAACAATTTTGGAAATTTCTTGCCGCCGTGATATTTAGCCAGTGTTTTTATGCGCGATTTTAAATTTTTCACCTTCATCTGTTTTACTAATAAACCGTTGTCAGGTTTCCACCGAACATTCGTCACTCGGCAGTGATACAAAAAAAAAGATAAATATTTGAAAGCTCATCGAAGATGGCGCTGGGACGCAAAACTAGACCCAGACTTTTCTGTTTTTACCGCTTTATGTGAGAGAAAAAGCACGAACAAAATCGTGAGGAAAAATTGAGCTTTCTGCGAACCCCTGTTAATGTAATTGCCACAACTAACATAAACCTTTGCATCAAAACTATATGTAATGGAATATTTACCTTTGCATCTGGGAATGCTTGCAGGATTTCTTCCCAAAATATGTTTGGTGGGCAGTCAGTTACAGCATCCACTGACTCATACATCTCTTTGAAATCCTCAATACTTCCACCACGGTTCGACAATAACTTCTCCCACTTATCGCCATGATACCAGAAGTGATCAAAGAAATCATAAACGTTGTAGCCAAGCTGATTGAGAGCTACAACCATTGACTTTGTGCCAGTTTTAGAATATCCAGCTACGATCACTTTCATTGCAAGCTGGTTTGTGCGCAACGGTCGTATAACTTATGCGTTTAAAAATATCGGAAAAATTTACCCCACCGTTCAGATCTTACTACTCTCGACCGATGCAAGCAAAACTACCATGAAGCGAGTGTTTAAAAAATTTGATTGCCTTCGGCTATTTAAGATGTAGTAGTGCTAATCCCCAACTACGCGTTACAATATTTGCTGTAGTTAAACCTGTGTTCAAACATACGCTTAATAAGGTCACGATTTGCTGTTTAAGTCAGGCTGAGTGAAGCGTGCAAAGCTATCAAAGCATTGCAAGCAGAGTTGCCTGAAAGCGACTGGTTGAGTTTACGCCTGGAAGGGTCTAAGTGAGCGAATTTTAGTCTCCAATGCATAGGACCATAGGTAAAAGTTTCGAACTTGTTGGGTTAAAGCGTAAAATCTGCAATGAAATAACAAACGCAATAGTGACGACATTTATACTCCAGTTAGTAGCTAACTATGAGAATACGAAATGACTCTGTGACGTAAACACTGTGGCATCAACATGCATTAAATGAAGTGCAGCAGAAGAAAAGTCAAAGATTACGCCAAAAAATCTAAAAACGTATTGATGAAGCAACAACAATTTACCGTTGTCAAAATCCACTTTCAAGGATAAGTTGGAAACAAGTGCAAAAAATTAAAGGCGGTCATCATACTACACATCAAATACACTTACAGAAGTTAATCAATATAACGTATGTTTAATAAGAAATAAAATTCTGAACTCAATAAATTCGAGGCGCACATGACACAAAATTCCACAATGGATGGCATCTGATTAACCGTAACCTTGATTGCAATGTTAGTAGGTGTACGTGTAAGTAAAATAGTATGTGTAAGCTGTACTGTCGGTACTGCAAACGTTGCAGTACTAACACTAATGATTTTTGCAATATTCAACCTATGACGTAATTAAAAAAATAAGTATTCTTGTCAATCAATTTTCTAATAAAGTCAACGCAACAACAAAACGCTAGAAGTTTAAAATTTACTTGCCTGCCGCTTTAAATTAAGATCGGCATCTGCGTGGGACGAGCTGGTTAAACAAAAGTCACTCCAATTCTTTGCAGAGGATTTTATAAGGCTTGGGTGTGAAAACCACGCCGTTTATGCCGTCATTGATGTCGGGAAGTTTGCCGGCATCTGGGTCAGGTAAGATTTCAAATTTCTGAACGATCGAAACGAGAAAAATAAAGACTTCCATGCGCGCTAACTGTTCGCCTAAACAAAAGCGGGGACCGACTGAAAAGGGAATCACGTGGTTTGATTTGACAAATTCCCCTTTCTCGTCAATAAATCGACCGGGATTGAAAGTTTCCGGGTCGTCCCAGTAGCTTGGATCGTGGTGAACCGCCCAAAGATTTGTAAGTACCTAAAAATTCAGAGGACAACTTGAAAACAATTATTGTTGATACTTTGATTGCCACAACAACACCTGAAGGCAGGGTTTAAAACGGTAAATATAACATGGATTGTTGTCTGAAAACGCCTGAATAAAGTCCTTGTTTAGAAACCCACAAGTATGCAAAAGAATATCATTATGTTCTGTCAAATTTCCGCAATAATTACTTGGGTTCCTTTAGGAATTACGTATCCATAGATTTCACTGTCTTCGCTCAGTTTATGGGGAACCCCCAACGGGGCAATGGTACGAAATCTCATCAACTCGTGAATGAAAGCATTCGTGTAAGGCATCTTCGATCTGTCAAACAAGCCAAAGCCGGCACCTACATGAAACGAACAGTTACAGGTGAAATAGTGAAACTGTTAGAATGCGAACAATCAATAGATAAATTGTTTTCGACATTTAAACCGCACTACCTTGAACTTCCAAAATTTCATTGCGGAGTTTTTTCTGGATCTGAGGGTAATGAACAAGGCACAAGATGGCCCAACTTAAGGTACTAGACGTTGTTTCCGTACCAGCAATGAAAAGATGTCTAGCATATGCCATTAACTGGTCGTTCTGAAAAACAAAACATTGAAACAACGGGCAGGCAGGAATAAAGCGTGCACTGCGTTTAATTTCAGTGAATTAATAATTATTAAATAATTATTGAATTAATACACGAGTGTCCAGTTCATTGACAAAATATTGACAACTTTACTGTGAAACAAGGGGTCCCTATCCGCTTTTCTTTCAAAAAGGCATCAATGAAATCTTGAGGATGATCAGGGTCGAATGTTTTCTCATGTTCATCGATGATGTCCTTCACGATTTCTGCAAAATTTACAGCAAACTGAGTAAAAATGTTGTTTTTGTCTTTTCTGTTAAGTTTTGACAAAAAAACTATCATCATATAAAATATTTATGACAAAAATGTTTAGAATAAACTCTTATATATTTACCATTGATAGTATTTATTTTTGCCGCAAACATCCTATTGGCAATTGTGAATGGTGGAATATGCATAAGTATGGGTGCAAAAGACATGATAGTAACTGCTGTATTAATCATCATGGATCCAAACCTATTAACAGTAAGCCTACATATTGAAGCTACATAACAAAATTTCACTTAACCTTACTTACAACTTTTCTGTGAGCGTGGCAACTACCAATTGTTTTTTCTGCTTTGGAATGTTATGAAAGCAGCAACTTACATTTCTAAAACAGCTGTGACAATTTTTAAAAAAAATGGATTGTCATAGTCATACTGCTTTCCAAAAACAACTCCACAAATGATATTGGAAACTGCAAATGGCAACAAGTCCTGTAACACATCAAAATACGCTAAATTTTATCATTTCACACAGGGTACTGTGAGAAAATATTCTAAGCTTCATAATGATCCTATTCGTGTGTAGGCTTACGTAACAGCCATCACCAGGTAAAAATACCATTCAAATGTATTATAGTACCGCAATATCAAAAGCTTTTTGTCCTTGTTTTCTGATTTGTTCATTAAGATAAGTTGCTTCTTCTCGTATCCGATCTTCCATGCTCTTCTTTCCCACCCCAAACCTATCATATATATGATATGTAGTAGGTAAGCTATTTTACAAGTTTTTAGGAACATGTTTAAGTCATCTCAATTTCGAAAATGTATCGTCTGTAGATATACGAAACAGCAAAAATAATATCGGTATCTACATATCAACACTTTTACAAATAGTTTAGGATAATTGCTTTATCAGAAATCTAGGCAAATGTTACCCTCTAAGAGTCATCAAGCCAAATTTTCTCTGTGACTTCCAAAGTGCCCCATAATCAGTTAATATAATTCCATATCCTGCATCAATTTGATGGTAAACTGGTTGTATCGGCCTCCCTGAAAATTTGGTTGGTTGTTTTGCGAGTGCCTGCAAAAAAGTTATTCTCGTTTGGACAAAATGTAGATTGGTGATTGCTGCTTAAGCAGACTTAACAACTTCACAAAAAGTTTATGCTGGCATAGTTGCATCGTATGAACGGTATTTTCAAACAACCATTCAAGAAAAGTAACTTACAAAACAGTTTTATTAGGAATTGTATAAATTTTAATAGCAAATTCACTTTCATGCTCACTTCATTTATACTTTCCAGGCTGTTCAGTATAATCCAATCGCTCATTCCCATTTGTACAGACATAATTTCCCCATGCTTTTTGCTCCATTTTAAAAACTTTCGCTCAGGATATTTCCCCACGAATGGGATAACTCCAACAACAGGAATACCACGAACGCCTGGTGGAAACTTGTTACTTTTGTGTCTTCTACCATATACAAAGTACAGCGAAATGATCGCTACCATAAAAATTATGGGACTGTACAAAACGTCTGGCAAGTTTAGTACAGTCATTTTTTAAAGACTGTAATAGGACATCAAACAAATTTCACAATAAATTATAGGACGGAGGTAGAAACCATATAACTGAATACACAACATGGCATCATTAACTGCCAAATACTTTTAAAGTAACTAACTAAGCTCTGATACAACAAAATCTACTGTTACTACAGGCACAGAACCAAGATAATGAGTGGGGTTTTGGTTGCGCCCACAATCCCACACACTTGATTTAATCATTTATGGTAAAATGCGAATCTATTACACACTCTCTCTTACTGAGTCTTATGTAGCAAACAAGGCCACTGTGCAAGCTGCCAGACGGTTTTTCAGTTATACTCAATTTTATTACAAATCTTAAAACTTTTTATAACAAATTGTAGTGGCCTCTTTCCGGAAATCTAAGGAAGTCTATGATGAAATCAACTCAAAATTTAGAGGTTGGTCTTTTTGTTACTTGCATGGTTAATTGTTTGTTGTGCTGGTTTTAATTGCTATATCAACAAAATAGTATGACCTTACTGCAGGTACTGCACAGCTGTACTTGTTATCAGACATAATACCAATAATAAAAGATGCTCTTACATCCAGTATGCAAGCTGTATTATTAATTCTACAAATTAGTAACCATGGTGAAAAATTTGCAGTAAATTCAAAGTTCATTGTTTTCTTTATTATAAACAGCCAAGAATAAATAATAATGTTTATAATAAACAGCTACTTTACTCTTGGCTTAGTGAACTGTTAAACAAGTTCATGTTCATCAAATAAAACACTGTGTAAGAAATTTTGACCATAAAGTTTATGTCCAAATATAATAATTCAAGGCGAAGTTCAGGCTTGTGACCATCTCATTTTTTCTGATTCTAGCCAAGTTGAGTAATGACTCGAGTTAATTTATGATTACGATTTATTTATACTTATACAACAAGTCCAGTGTGTAGGTTCAAACCGCAGAAAAATAAGAACTAGGCAACATTTGCAAAATTGTATCACGTTTACAAAGGAATGCATAGGCTATGCTACTCAACTGAGCTAAATCTATACTATCCAACGCCTAGAATGTTTGTAATTTAACAAAGAATCAAAGTGGGTCGACAATTTCCATTATTAAATACGGACGATTGAAAAAGTCTTGCCACCAAAAAAAAATTGCGGCCATTACTCGAAAATGTTTATTAGGCCTATCTAATTTAATGATTCAGATGCTGACATAACATGCAATCCCGTGTTTGGTGCAATAAAAATTAATGGAAAACACAAGATGTGCGGACAATTGAGCCTATTGTTAACCCAATAATGGGAAGAAACAATGGTTACAACTAACTTACAAATCAACGTTACTTAGATACCGGTACAACTTGTAATTTTCTATTAACTTTTGGTGAAATGCCATGGCCACCATTTCGTGTACAACTTGCTAAAACAGAATTTCTCTTCTCGGAGTCAAAAAGACAACAAACCTAAACCTTTGGGGTAAGCCCCTGGTGCTTTCAATTAACATAACAAAAAAAAAGTAAAAAGTATTAACCACTTTGAACCAAGATTTGAAAAATAAAATCTGGTAACGGTTTCATTTTATTTGTCTGTTCATTTCGTTACATAATTATATTTTACATGACGAAAAATAAACAATACAATTTAACTTAAACACAAATTACAGAAAGTACTGCAGCCCTGCAGGCCACCTTGTGTACGAACCGTCACTGGTGGGCAGTAACTTACCACGGTACTATTTCAGTACCGAAACCGGTAACCAGAGTCGAAACCAAGACTTAACTCGAGTCCAGTCAAGTAAGTAAGTCAAGTCCAGTGATTTGGCTAATAAAACTTGAGTTAAGTCAAGTGATATCAGTCACCAAGCCATTCAGAACGCAAAACACGTTTCGGTTAACACCAAACATTTATTTAAAATACTTGGAGTAACCTGGAGCTATGTATATGTTTAAATTTCAGAATGTATGTATGTATGTATATGTTTCAGAATGGATACATTATTTGGAATTAAACGTATATAGCTCAGTAGAAGTTGGTAACTTGAAACTTCTGATGACTCCAAATAAAGACAAAAATAAGCAATAGGCTATCATCTCCAATTAACTTAACTTGTTTCGACTGGATGTAACTTGTTTCTAGTAAAATTAGGCATACCATATTTTTGTGATTGAAAGCCGGGACGCTTCAGAAGAACGAGCCTTATCAGATAAATGTGGTTCATATTTTTCTAGGAGTATGAGACTATTTTGGATTCCTATCGTCAGGGACAACTTAAGTAGTAAGACACCAAGAAAAACTAAAATAATGCATTTTACTAGGAAACAAAACAATGTTCAAGCATTTGTAAATTTACATAATCGTCCAATCATACTTTTCTGTACACAATACTTTCTTCAAGAAGTCTTTATTCGACTTTATTTTCTCATAAAAATCACAGCAGGAAAAGTCAGTGTTAATTTTGCAGGTGATAAGGGCTTTCACATTCAAATGGTTTTTGCAGAAGAAAATGCAAACAAGTACCGGTACGAAATAAGTTCTTTCAATAACCTAACTGCAAAAAGATAACCTTCTCCTTCTAGCCTACTATTACTGAACTAGCGAATGCGCTAACAATAAACTCACTACTGGACCAATTAACTGTTACAATGACGTAGCAATTACTTTTACTTTTAACACAACGAAACAATAACACGCATCGAGCATTGCTCTTCAGCAAGTTGGCTAAACAAACCAATCACAGTATGCTAATATTCGTGTAGTGCGAGGCAATACTGGCTGACTAAATGCCAAAGCGGGACTTTCGGCTGACTGACCGGGATTGTCCCGGTTAAAACGGGACGTATGGTAAGCCTGTCTAAAATGCATGTAAACAACTTGAACTCGAAGCTCAAAAGTCAAAATTCGGAAATGTGTCGGTTGGCCCCAGGGCAAAGCTAGGCTTTACCTAGAAATTAGTCCAAAAGATAACTTAAAATGTAAGTGTTCACAGCGCTGCATATAAATAAATTTTGGAATTTGATTGACATTATGGTGTCAACAAAATGTCAACGTAGAACCAAGCCTGGTTTGCATGGATACTCTTCGCCAACCTTAAATATTTCAAAACGAAATTATTGAGTTCCTTCAGGTTTGACGGCGATATGTAGCGAAACCTTCTAAGCTACTTAGTGTATAGGTTGCGCTATCAATTTACTGTGGGAGATGCCAACTTGACTCTCTGCGACCATTTCTTACGGCTTATTCCCATGAGTTTTATGGTGTGGTGGCTAGAGAACAGATTAAAAGCTTATGGCTAACTAAATGCATGGTGTAGACTAGACCAAAGTACATAGTAAAGATTGGTAGCTTGCATTTACTTGTTTGCAAAAATATGAAATAAAAAATGGTCTACTGTAGGTCCTTGAAACTACTGCAATTCTGTGAGTTGAAATACTTATATTTTTACTTGACAAAACAGTAGAACAGGCTACAATAGCAGAGACATACAGGCGAAAATCTTAATTTACATAAGCCAAGATTTTAACGAAACTTTAAGAAAAAGAACAATGACAAAAAGAAAAATAGCATCCACAGATAAATTGCATTTTACATGAATTTAATTGATCTGATTCGCCAACTGGAACAGTAATTAAGTCTGCATCTGCACCAGACAAAATTGTAAAGCAGGAACCTGTAGGAAAAGTATTGACTGCTTTGCAATAAATATGAAATCAGAAGACGTGCCCTAAAATTTATGTGGTGCTCATCTTGCATATAAATAAGAAAATCTTATGGGTGCATGGAAAAGACATTCTCCTAATTCAAGCGTTTACATTTTAGCAAAAACACTTTATGATAAGTAAGAATGTCACTTTATGTGACAAAATGCACCACCAACTCAAACCCACAAGGCCAGCAACTTGGGGTACACCAAAAATGTAGATATGACTCGCGAACGGTCTAGGATCCATAAATCAATCTACACTGGAAATGCCGTCGGATGGAAAATTCAAGTCTTCCTCCTGGAAACGTTGGGACAAATTATGGATCCGCACATCATTGGCTGCTGCACTCCGTTGAGTCCTGTTGTAATCAAACACTGGATTTTGAGGAAACTGAGAAAAACCCAGAAATGGATTTCGTGAGAAATAATCATGGTACGATCTTGCGTTGAACAGATCTGAAAAATACAAAGAATTTTAGCAAGTAGAAAAGGGATTATTTAAATATACTCAAATGTGATCTATCCACAAGAACGAAAACGTTTAACAATAATGCTTAATAGTTATTAAAAAAACTCTTCCAAAACCAAAGTTAACACAATGCAGTGGCGTTAAGAGTGTTATAAATTCAAATATTGCAAACTTGGAAATCAAAAAGGATTGTTCTTAGCCTCAATTTTCCTGAAAATACCAAACTTGTGACATGATCTCATACCACATAAATAACCTGAGGCTAAGATAACGGCTTCTCCCAAATCAAAACAAAGAAGATTGGTTCACTAACAACAAACTGAAAACGACAACTGCATAAATGTGCTCATCTGAGCTGAAAGTAACACAACTATTTGACTTTAACCTTTTTCTTATCATTCTGCCTTCAATCACCACCAACGAAATATATGGGTAAACATCTCTCATCTCCTGTAAATAGCATTTTAAATAAGTTTATCTGCTGCCCTTACTTTAAACTCAACGATACCTTGTCTTTGCTCTTATACAGGAAAATTTACTCAACGTATTTCTCAAACAGAGGGCTGCAACCCCAATGTTCAGATTGAACAGCTCGAGATGCGATGAAGTTTTTCTCAGTCCATTAATGTATCTCTAAATAGTAAACCAGAAGTATAAATCCAAGTGTTTTAGAAACAATACAGGGTTGTTGCAAAAACTTGTTTGAGAAACACTGAGCAAGTGCAAAAAAACAAACAAGTGAAGACAAAAACAATTAACAAACAAAAGTTAGCACAAAGTAGATGGTGATGAACAAACTAGAGCTAGTTAAGTGATTAATTTGTGTTTTTCAACATACCAAGTTGCGAAAATCCAATCGGATCGCCCAATGGCCCCATGAAAGACAGTGGTTGTGTGTGGGAGAAACTGTTAATTCCCATGTCTAAATTAGGGGGGACTAACCCAGGTGAGGTTGCGCTCATCATGGCAGGGATATGCATGGGTGGTGTACCCAGTGGAGGTGTGGCAGTTATCCCATTTAAGGGGTAAATAGGAGAGGATTGTGATGACACTGACGACTGATGTAACGGTGGGGTTATGCGTGGGGATGGGTTAAGTATGGGGGGTGTTTGACGGGAAGGCGGTAACCCAAGGTAATACGGGCCTTCATTTCGACTGTATGGAGATCGAGAGGGGGAACGACGGCTCACAGTGGACTTCTTGTGATGCACAGGGCTCTTTCTTGAAGAAGTGGAAGAGTAATTTGATAGAGGAAGCTCGAGTCTGTTTCCCTGTGTCCTTGGGCTTCCGACATCCCCTGGCCTGTGAAGTGAAAAGTGCAAAAAACACAATCAGTGAAAAAAGCTGTGCAAAAAGACTACATGCTGTTTTAAAAAAACAAAACAAACACGCAAAATGTCCAAGCCCAGCATTCTAATGGTCTCGTGCAAAATCAGAGACAACGCTCACTTGTGCTGGGCACCTGTATTTTCTAAATTCAATGTATTACTGTTGGCAATTTCCACTGATATGCAGACGCTGATCCATTCCATCGCATACGTCTGGAATTGCTTTGGCTGAAATATCGTCGTTGTTCACTGTGGGCCTGTTAGATTTTGTTTCATGCACTACCGTACCACAGTTAACGTTTTCAAATCTTTACTTTTGTATTTAAAATTGCTGACAAAATAAAAAATTTGTCATCTAAAGAATTCAAGAATAACACAGCTAAATCCCATGTATATGATGCAAGTAACAGCGTTCAATCACAAAGTTATATAGATGAAAGCCAAAAGATTCACCGTTTACGATATTGCTTGGTTGTCTATGGGTCATGGGTAGAATTGAAGTGGCATTTACTACCACTGAAATCAAAGGCCAGACTTGCTTTGTATTTGGTACAGTAGTGCATTTGTTATTTGATTCTGGCGAGCTTTCACTTTGGTATTATTAGAATTTGTGAAGTAGGATCTTAATTGTTTCTAATTGTTCTATTTTTAACCCCAATTTGTTTTATATAAAGGACATCATTGACCTTCTGCGGAAGGAATTGGAGAATGTTTAGAAAGTTCTAAGTTAAATAATAATACCTACAAACTTGCCACCGTTCGGCCATTATCAAAGTGAAAAATACGTTGCAATCAATGTTCCCTGCAATTGTTTACGAGTCTGAGCAAACACACTAACTCCCTGAGCGGTCCCTTGTACCACTGTGAGCAACATCAGACGTGCGCACTGTGGTCATTATTATGCGTTTATTTTATTTTCAATTCAGGTTGGATTTTTTTCTTGTGCGCAGCACAGATTTTCTGTGCGTGGAGACCTTGTCAGCAGTGTGCATTTGCGCACGCGCGCAGCTTAGAGGGAACATTGGTTGCAATTGCATCACAAAAGTTCTTTTGGGATAATTAGTTCATGATTGACTACCTCTCTTGATCTATATTCATTGGTACAGATTCGGTAACAATTCAGCATTAGTAACAAACAGCTAACCAGTAATTATTATCAAGAAGAGTTACTTACGATGATGAAACTGACATTGGTGTTCCATCGGGAATCACTGATGGTGGCGACGAGATCAAAGAAACAGGAGCAGGATCCTCATCATCGCTCGAATCACAAGTGAGATCAATCACTTCTGGTTGCTTCGATTTTTTTTCTTCCTGTGTTTTCGTACGGTTCTGGCTTAAATCTACAAACAAAAAATATTTATCGAATGCAGTTTGAATGTCAATAAATAAACCTTGGTAATACGCGTTTTTATTTTAACAATATACACTTTATTAAAATACGTCTCCATACAATCGGTATTTATTACAAAACTTGAGATTAAAAATGCTGAGTTTATGCTGTTACCATCCGGATTTTTCTTTCGCTTTCGAGAATCGAAGCTTTTAAACTTCGCTTTACACTGTCTGTTGCTGTTGTTGTCACTGGCTGCATTCCTTCTTACAACTGTGTGCGCCTCAAAATACTTTTCAATATTCCTTTTACAAGCTACGGTTTCTGTTTTGCTGAAAGTGCATGTGCTGGTTCTGGTTTCTCGGTCACCCAAGTACACAATGTCATCTGAGTTCGCTATCACTACAGCTGACAATTGAAAAACGGACCAATGTGTATGATGTAACCACAATTACAAGCTGAACAGCGGAAGTATCAACTTTATAGTGAAACTTGGGTTGTTTACTATCAAACATTGCTATGTTGTACTGTGAATTTTCAAAACTGACTACTTTGGTAATATACGTATTATATTATATTTCATTTTAGTAATATACGTATTATATTTCACAACAATGACATGCTAAAGTTAAAAACAATTTGCTTTACAACCAGGATAACTACTCACCGATAGGCTTCATGGGCGTGCCAATGACAAGTGTTTCAGTGTTCTTTTTAGTAGCATGCCATTTTCCGTCTTCAGTGAATTCAATTTCATCTGAGTCGGAATTGGCCAATATTTCGACAAACATTCCGTCGATGACGAGTTTCCGGAATTCTGCTGGTCTATCACATACAGGACAAATCCAGGTGGGTTTTCTAAAAAGAAAAAGTAAGAAAATTTGTACGCAAAATGTTTTGCACTTCACTGGATGATTATCATATTGTACAGTTATACAAACATTTTAATCAACTTTCTTGCAAATCTTTATCGTGCAACAAAACATATCATATATTTGATGCGTTAGAATGGCAAAGTATGTGTATTAAAACCAAACGAAAAATAGTGGCTATGGAAATACAGTCCGCAAGTGAGTGGTGCATGGCTTCTCAACAACTCACAGAACTTACTTTTCATTCATCATGAGAAATAGTGAAGCGTCAAAGCATTGTAAATGCCGGCATGTGCTCGGTCGAGTAGGAAGCTTCATTCGCATCTTGCCAAGCTGTGATGTTTAGAAAGTTATAGACATCAATGGTGGAAATTGTTGTCAAAACATTTATCAAACACAATGTTATTACAGCAACTTTTTTTACACTGAATTGTACTTTTTCTACCAGTCAAAAGACATAGACCTTGCTTCAAACAGGTTAAACATTTTTTCAAGTACTATTCTTGTTCTTGCTACATTTTAAATAACAAAAAATGTCCAAACGCAAAACAGACAACGGTTGTTAACTAACCGGACACAAGAGAGAAACTCTCAAACTTGTTGTTGCAATTTCTGAGTCCGGATCTTTGGCGAGTTTCTCCCGAATAAAATCACGTGAGTGGGAGGCTGGCAACACACGCGGCTCTTTCAGTTTACGAAGAAGATCGTCGACTGTGAGCTGCTGTACGAGGTTGATTGTCATCGCGTAACTGTTTTCATTAAAGCTCTGTAAATACAGAACGGCAAGAAATCAATGACACAGTGATGAACAATGTTAGTGACGATAAAGCATTACGGTATTGGTATTCAGATATTAAAATTTTTTTATCATTTGCGATAATAAAACTAAAATAATAAAACTTGAAATAATACACAATAAATGCCACTGTGACAGTAGTAAATAACCTTGCCAGATTCAGTTGACCATTTGACCTCGATTGAAAAATCATCATAACTTGATCGACATAAGCTTGAGATGTTTATGGGTAAGTTTGGGCGTCGCGGTTGAACCCCAGATTTTGTCGGCGGAATAAATGGTGGTAGGTTGGCGCTTGAACGATTTATCTGAAAATTCATGAAAGCAAGCGTAACAAATTGCATGAAAAAATGATGAATGGATGAAGCATGGAGAAATTCAACAAAGAAAGACACCTTAACAAACAGATTCTGTGGAAGCTTATCAGGTTGACTCTGCGAAGTATCCAATTGACAAAATCTATTATAACAGCAAAGAGAATATTAATATTGGGAAGTATCCCATAGCTATATTTTAAAACAAGAAAGTTTGAAGCATGTTTATGTATCTACGCCTTGAAAAAAATATTATTACAGTGTAGGGAAGTTTACCTTAACTGTAGTTGAAAGTTGTGTCTGTCTTTAAAGCTCGACTTCAGTTTGCGATATTGATCATCATTCAAAACAAATTTGAATGTTTCTTCTTGAAGCATTCGATTCATTCGAGGCCCTATGGGAGATTGAAGACAGCGCTGTTACTAATTAACGACTCACTATGGGCACGTTCTACTTTAGAATCCTGCTACTTTTTACTAATTACAGTGAGAATTTTTTGAGAGAGAAAAAAACGCTTGTTGCATTTTACAATCTGAAGTGGTTATTGATTAAATTGCAATATATTATCACTTTTAATTCAAATCAACTACACTAACATTAAATTTTCATACCTATAAAGCTACAATATATCTCTTGTATATACGTTCATTCCAAAAATTGCTTAAAACAATCTATATAATTTAAGTAAAAACGTACGCAAGGCGACTGGGCCGATAATATCTGACACGTTATCATAAAATGGAAGCTGTTTAAAATGGACATGTGTGTTATAGCTTGGATCATGTCGTGTGGATGACAACATTGGACGTTGTGGACTCAAGTTGTGAGATTTTCCATTCACTGCATCCCTGCATATAAAAAAACAGGTTTGGTTGAATCCATATATGCTTGCCTGAAGAAAAAAGTACTTTATTTGAAAATTGAAATACTTCCAAACACTGCAAAAACACAGTAAAAAAAACTTTCAAACTTTGAACTTACCTTCTTGGGGGAGAAAACATGTCATTTTTCGGATAGTGTGGGGCACTACCATGGTGAGGGTAACGCTGCTGGTATAAGTCAATTACTTTTGCTTGGATCTAAATATAATGGTTTTGTATCTTTCTTTAATAATGCAAAGTTTTCAATGTGATTAGAAAGTGGTTAGAAACCATGGAATAAAGTGCTAAATATATAGGCTATGGTTCATGGACCATACAATTTTGACTTGTCTTTTTGAACAGCTATATATGTACGTGTCTGATGTAAGTTCAATTATAAATATAGAGCATAATGTTAGTAGTAGGTATGCTCACTGCCTTATTGCATCCTGACGATCGAACAAGTTGGAGAGCTCTGGTCATGAGCTCGTGCTTTCGTCCACTCTTGTTTCTTCCAGCGTGACCGAGAAGAACTTGAAGTTCGGACACTCGAAAACACATGACCATGTTCTGCAGATACAAAGTCTTATTGACCAATTGAGAAAATTCGTGCAGGTGTCTAAGCGATCTTACCCGTAACTCATTGTCTGCATCTACTTGCGCTCCAGCCATGTTGTTAAAAAGGTATATAAATATGCTGAAAACACCACAGGAGGGAAATAGACTTAGGAAATGCAAATCAGAAGAAGGAATACAGAGAAACCTGTAGCAGGCTCTATCCCATCACTTACATAATTATGATAAGTTTCTGTTTATTCAGTTGGCAAAAATAAAGCAATACATAGACACATTATGTAACTATTATTAGCGTATAATACTATAGTCTTTTGTTTAGAAGGAAGATCAGAATACAATCTCCTTCTGCTATTTTGCACCCAGTTACCCCACAAACTCTGGACAGGCCAGATTTTGTGAAAAAGTGCCATGTCTTCAATCAAGAATGATTTATTTGCTTTTCTCAATTATCTTCACTTTTATACACATATAAAATGTATTCACAAAATGTTTACATTGACATTATAATTAAACAAAAAAGTTTCATAATCTGCCACTCACAATACACCGTCTGAACAATGAATATTCTGCAGAAAGTCGAGAAACTTTCCACTATGGCACACACACACTGCACACACACACTGCACACACGAAATTTATCAAAGTGCACGGAAGACTTTTTTATTTACATGCCAATTTATAATAAATGAAATAAACAAAAAAAGCCGGTGGTTTGAATGCCAAATCATAATAAACAAAGAATTGAGGCTTCAATGCACCCAGTCATGCCAAAGTTTTTGCCTTTGTAAATTGCTCACACGATTTCTTCTTAAAAACTGTCGTGCTTTCCAGTTGAACTGATAACAGTAGCCTAGGCTATTTAACCCAAAAACATATAGGCATGCCTATCTTTAAATTCTTTTTTAACTTTTCAAGGATAGGCCTCCCAATTTTTAGGCTAAACGTAGCTGTATGGAGGCAATAGGCTAAGAAACATTAGGCCTATACAGAATTCGTATCAGTCAGTTAATCACTGTCACAAGGGCATTGTGACAGAGCAATAGTCTAACATTTGGCATAAGTTAGTGTTACAGCTTCAAAAAAACACGGCAGACGAATTTTTAAAACAAGTGCAAAGTTGTTCGGCTAACACTGTCTGGAATGACTGTGTAACAGCATTAATATTTTGAATAACTTCACCAACTGTTGTCTTAATAGGCTACACAGTAGCCTTGGCCAGAAAGTTATCATTATGTTAAAGTAAGCTACAGAGTTACCGGTGTGACGGTATGAGCAATTATATCTAATCAACATTCATAATGGCGCGAAATTTGCCAACAGAAAAGCAAAAAAATCCGTCAAATTATCACATACCAGCACTAAAATCAACTTCCTAGTTCCTATTTCGCCAAATTATAAAATCTGAACCCCAGGCAAATAAAAGACCAAAGAAAAACCTGACCCCTCAAATTACATTCACTTGTAGTGAAAAATACAAAAATCCCCTTCAACGCTTCCCCTATGAAAGCATCACCAAGCATGTTTAAAAACAGAAAGTTAAGCAAATAAAAATAATATCGTGACAAAACTACTTTCTTCTAATACGAAACAAAAGTGCTACCTGTAAAGCTTACGTCTCACACTTGTAAACAACTTTTTTTTACGGAAGTAATAGTTTGTATTAATTTGAGACCAATCGTTGTGCAAATACCGAAAAAGCGCATAAAAGAACAAACACTCTGCGAGAAAAAAGCAACTTCTTTTTTTCTTTTTGGTTTGTTTATTGTCTGCCCGGTTTTCACCAGGGTTTCCATTTTTAAGTAAAACTTTTGCTCGGGGTGCGTAAAACATAATTTTTCGGAGAGTTTGATTTCAAAATATAATTGGTTACTGTTAAAAACCTGCTAAAAATTTAGAAAATTTTTTTTTGCCGTGTCAGATTTTGAACGTTAATTGAAATACAACGTTGGTTAACTATTTGAAAAGCGATTATTTGAATGATTTCCAGTAGCCTTTTCTAAAAGTCAGTTTGTACAACAAATAGAGAAAAGCAACGCTACTACTCCAGATGGGAGGGAGTGAGACTTTATCTCTCCTTTCACGTTTTTATCTGTCATAATCAGAACATAAATGTTATAAATGTCCCCGATTTCGTCATGTAAATTTAAACTGCTTTTCTATTTCCAGCTTTGTTTTAATCATATGATTTTCGCGCAAATTTAAGAATACCCGATTTTTGTGGTATGCGCGGTATTTGGTCGTTATATGTATATGTGTGCGTACTTGTTCTTCGGACAGACGAGTTCAGCAAATCAACTTGGACCTGTTAGAAATAGGCTACGCTCGGGACGGACCGTGCTCACTGGGAAACGCAACCTTCCTTACCCGTTATCACGGAGTCATAACTTTCCGAGCGCCTTAAGTCTTTACATTCTTGTTATGGGTACACTCTCATATTTAGGCTATTGGTATATTTTTGTTTGTTGATCAAAGAAATTGATAAAAGATGGAGTGATGCGAAAACAATATAAGCCAAAAGGAAAATAGCTAAAAAATTCTCTTCCCTGCTTTCTTTGCATCGGAAATGGGTTAGTTACAATTCGTTAAACCAGCCAATCACAGAAAGGTGGTTGGTGATATTGTTTTTTCTTCAGTAACATTTTGCGTGTGCCAGATTTTCAGATTTTGCTACTCCCAGCCATAACGCCCGCGTTTCGGACAAAGTACAGTCTAATCTAGAACTAGCCTGCAAAACTAAACTACAGTGCAAGACTCTAAACCTTTTCCATTGAAATTATTTTCAAACAATTCTTAATACGGCAATTAACACTTTTCAAAAAAAATGTAACACAAGAAAGTTATATTACAAAATCACGTGATCAACCTGCAACAGGAAAACCGCCTAAGTGTGACAATAACAAGCATGAACCTACTTTCAGTCATATCATTGATTTTGAGCTAAGTATTGCACAATTAAGATCAGTACAATGGAACAAGCTAATGAACAATACTGAGTAGTCATAATACATAAAGTTGCGAAATATACAAGCAAAACAATCAGTGATTATGAAATAAATGGAAAGTTATTTTGAAGAAAACGACACACTGAATGTACAAGATCTAAGGCAGAGTAGATGAAGTTTTAGGGTGTTTTGTGGAATGCCTGATTCTACATTTCATTTAATTTGCTCTAATTTGATGATTATGAGGTTAATGAGACGATATTCGACGAGATGACTCAGACAAAATGTGATTAGATAAACTACAGAACGTGTGATAATGACGGGCGGCGAAGTACATTGGAAGTAATAAAAAAAATTTCCTGCCTACCACGGACCTCAGCTGAGATTGATGTGCAAAGTCGTCTTCAAATATCAGTAACCGTGCATAACAGGGACTAGGTAAATGAAGGCAACAAAGAGTTGTTAACATGTGGAAAATGGCTGCAAAAGTATTGAAGGACCTTGCCCTTAAAACTTCCTGGTGGAAACTGTGATTTGCTAGCTACAAAAGAAGGTAATTCGTGCCGTGTATATAGATTGTGACGTGCCCAAAAAAACATAAAAAAATGCTAATGCTGCAAAACAAAAAAAGGCAAACATTGCAAAGGAATTCATAAATCTTTAACGCTATAATTTCCTAATTCAAGCAAATTCTGCTCAAAGTGTTATCAACAGCGCAGCGGAGCATGTGGACTTAACATAACGTGACATCATCAATCATGACGTCAGCTACTCATAAGATTGCCCCTTGGTGCGTAGCGAGACAGCACGGATCTTCTTGGACATAGAATGGCGCTGCTTACGTGTAACTGAATGCCCTGGCAGGCCGAATGAGCCCTTCGGAAGAATCAGCTGCGAACAAGTAAAGTTTGAATCAAATGAGCAGGGTAGTTAGTTAAGTAATTAGACGTTTCTTGTGAGCAAACGACGAAAATATTCACGCTTGAATAAGTCTATTCAAGTTTAAAGTTAAACACGCAAGACTCTAGGCTGAAGGGCACGGGTTTAGCTGCGAAGGAAACCCAAGAATCTAGTTTTATGAAATTATGAGAATAAGTAACGCTAATACCTGCGCATTAAAGTTGGCAGCAGTTACAGCACTTGCAGACATCAGGTCAGTCAGATGAGATGAGTAACCGTCATGTAGACACTGGGGAAAGGAAATACGCTCAGCCTAGCTAACACTGCCCTTTGAAGGGGAATGTTATAATAACCTCTTACTTGTGACTTATAACCACTGGAAGGGGAATTCCCCTTTAGAGGGGGTGACAATTCATTAAAACTCATTTCCTGTCACTTACACAACATTGTTGGCTTTGTTTTTTCGAAGTTTTCCCAACGATAAAGATTTTTTCTTGGCTGACGCCGAGTTGTGAGTAAACGCTGATGTCCTTACTTGACCCATACGCAGCGGCATAGCGCATCTTGTACTACATAGAAGGCAATTCACTGTGTTGAGTGCAATTAAAAACGACCTTTAAATTACGCTTAGATCGCATATAGGGAAAAGTAGCAGCACAGTTTAAACGTAACAGCCGCAAACCCCGCTCCAACGAAAGTCATCTTCCGAAAATAAGGAATGTGAAAAGACAGTGAAATTTACTCTGGTATTTGTGTGGGTCGTGGCCTAATCTTATTGAAACAAAGTGTTAATATCATTTCGTATCAATGGCTTACATCAGTTTGCATGTTCCTCAAGAGTATGGTCTTCTGTTTGAGCGGATCATGAGACAGGCCGTCACCAAACCATATGAGGCCGTGCGGGAAGTTATGCTGAGCCAACCAGGTAACAACCTTCTGCTTTTGCATGTCCGGTCTGGCTGTGACGTAGAGAATTAGATAGCCCAAATCTTGCCAGTACCTACACAACGTTAACTTGTAACCAAGCGTAATGGAAAGCACATAAAATTCTTCATTGGTGTGAGGTTAACAATTGTCAGAAGAGACAAATTGATTCACATAAGTAGGTCCTTTGAAAATAAGGCTACAAAGAAAGCACACTTACCAAGGCATTGTACCCATGCAAAATTTACATATACTGTATAAAATATATATACTCAATTGATAAATTTTTGATATTGTTAAAATATCATATACAGATTTATAAGATAACATTTACAACTAAACTAATTGAAAAGAGTTACCACACAACAGATTATGTTCATGGGTGTAGTACCGTGGTTACCATAGATAAAATAATCAGTTAATACCTCACTACATCGACAGCTCCAGGCCTGACTTTGGGATCAGCTCCCATGATTGATACACTTGCCGTGAAAGAGCCATCCACACTGAAGATGACACACTCCACATCCGTCGGAAGAACAGCCAGATAGCCATCTGCAGACGTGTGATCGCCTCTGAGAGGAGGAAAAAATCATTGGCAGAATTTTATTCCGGAAAACTTCTGCCATATTTTGTGTTCCTTTTGTTGGTAAGTTAATGCCTTTAGTGAAGTAGTTACTAATTGAATGAATGTTATATTGAAATGTTGACAGTTACATTTGCAGGAATTTATAAAATTCACTACTTAAAACAATGTGTAGAACGCCTACATACCGAACCACCATTTTAACAGGGTAGATTCCAACACCGAGTTTTCTCTCATCGGGAATGACGCAAGTGATCTTCCCATGGCTGTTTGTCATCTCAGTTGCCACAAGTACCCATTCTGAAGCAGGTGGCTAAAAAATGCAGAAATTCAAGGGGAAGATCTTCGTAGAAACCACAAAATTGCTTCCCAACTGCCACAGATACGGCTCGTCTTAAAGTTCTTGAAATTGCTAAGGTACCTGAGTCATGACGTACACGTCAACTTTTTCACTGGCCATGGTCACCATATCAAGTGGACCATACATGAACCGACCGCTGACTATCTGCGGATGATTTTCAAGCGCAACACCGTCACGCATGCGGTGGTTTGATGTCAAATTCTAAAACAAGTTTAATAAGATCTGTAAAAATCCACTATGAAAAGGGTTCACTTAAACCATTTACAATAATTAATTAATTAATGTAAAGTTGTAGCGGCTTTACCCTTAACTTCACTGCAGTCCGTTTTCGTTGCCACTTTTCACGAGGCAATGCAGGTGTGAAGAGGGCATTGGCCTTTCCATCGTTCATACGAACATGAACGTGATCGTGTTTAACAACCTAAATATAAGTTGTATCATGTGAAGGTATCATGATATATTATTTCAATGCGTAGTAGTCGATGCTTTTGCCAAAAAAGAGGAAAAGTGTTGTTTAAAAATGGGTTTTAAAGAGGACTTCTAACTATGCAGTTTGGAAAGGATATAGAAGAAATAGCAGCAGATATGGATGTTTCTATCACAAAAAGCATATTTCCTTTAATTAAAATAATCAGTTACTAGCATTTTCCTATTTACTGTAAAAGCCAACCACCTATTTTGTACGGAAGCACCTTTTGTTTACTATTCAAAAACAAGGGTGCCTTCTTACAAATGGTGGAAAAAGGCTCACAAAGGTTGTTGGCCTATGGGTTCATAATTACTCAAGCACAGCCATTTTCTCTTTCACCTTCTAAATGGTGGGTAAAAAGCAAACCACCTATTTCATACCTGTCTGAGCACAAACGCAGCAACATCGGTTGACTCCCAGAAGCTGGTGTGAAAGAGATGGGGGAGGGATGATGTGGGGAACTCAGACAAAGCTTCCGGACAGAAAAGAGCGTAATCGATTCTTTTTTCTCCCCACCACCGATTGGCAACTAAGTTGTAAAAATCCCAAATAAGGAGATGCTACAGCCATTGTGACAATAGCTCTTAACAGTTTGTGCAATGCAATGAAAATAATAACCAGGGTGGAGAATAAACATTAGGTCTGACGGCTATTTTTTATGTTCATGTTTAAATGCGCATTAAGCCAGCATATATGCAAGGGCAGGCCGAAACATAACAATAGGAAATCATTGTGATTTACCACAACATCTTCACTTGAAATAAAATATTTCTATCACTGACATATAGATGCTTACACTGCACTTAATTATGTGGCACAACATTAACAAGCAACGAAAATATAAAAAATCGTTTGTGAACACGATAAGCTACTGTTCATATTAGGCATGATTGAAGACAGTACCTTTAATATTTACGTCGTTAGTTGATTCCATGTCTGATTTGAAAACATCAGCATCATCGCCAACATTTAACGCTTTTTCATGCATGGTTGCACCTTATTATGGCATGCAAGATTTACACAAAACAAAAAGTGGATCAGACAACTTACAATTTCAAACAAATTTGAAATCGTAGCAATGTTACTGTAAATGAGTAGGAGTTAGTTGAACACAAAATAACCACATGAGAACTGGCAAAGATACATAGAAATGGGGTGAAGTGTTTGGCAATTGATGAATTTATGACCATATTCGAATACTTTAAAATGAAATTTAGTAAGTAGTTGTGATATATAAATATCATTTGTTAGCATGGTATTAAGGTCAAAATTCAGAATGGTTATGGAATTAAACTTGACAGAAACTGCCTTAAAGATCAAATGTTGTCTACAGGTTCATGAGTTTAATATCTATTGCCATTTTTGGTGTACATAATACAACAAGAACAATTTGCAACAATTAGCACATTGCTTGAGAAATTACAAATTGCCGTAAAACAGAAAACAAAGCATAAGTTTTTCACTGAAGTCACTTTTCAGTGAACTTAAAACAAAAGTAATTGAAACTTTACGCAAATTTGTAAGAGTAAAGTCTAGTTAGCAAATTGATGGGCAAGTACCTTGAAGTAAATTGCCTGAGACTTGTTGGTCAACGATACCAGACGCTACGCTCCACTCACTTCCACGACGAGTACTTCTTCGTGACAGGTCATTGAAGAGGTCGGTGCCACTGGTGAGCATATCTCCTACAAAGCATCTAAACGTTTTTAAGACTGCCAATTCTATCACTGGTTTTCTGCAAATTATGCTTGTTATCCAAGGATAACTTACCATAGCTATAAGTAACTGTAGTAAATAGCATGGTGAGCTATTTTGATTTATAGCAATTTGTCTCAGTCCTTAAGAGTAGAGTTACTCACCAATAGACAAGGACTGGCCATCTCCTAGGGGAAACATCTGATATTTTACGACTCGTGTTGGTGGGAAGTTGGAAAGTCTGCGTATATAACAACCACTTCCAGTCACAACAAATCAACAAGTGCATTAAGAACACGTAGAAAGCAGAAGCAAATTCCATAAATGCACCACAAATATTTAAAAATAAGTAGGGTCCTTAGAAGTGGCTTTCCAGGATTACAACTTTAGCTTTATAAACCTTTCAGGTATTCCAAGATAATCTGTTGGTTGATGACAAACATTATTGTGAGCAGTTTCAAACTGACCTCATATCAAGCAAGGGTTCAATTCTGGCTGAAGAAGGGTCGGCCGTGTAAAAGAGATTGTAGATGTGACGGCATGCAGGCTGTGACGGAGAAATCTGGACCGAATCGTCCGACTTCATAAGAGCATCATTGCCTGACTTTAGCTGTCTCATAGCTAGAACGAGTCCCAGAGGCGAACCTTTAAAGCGTCATTTGTTCAGTTTTATCCGGCCATTTTAACGAAAACTAACCGAACTAAATGTAGTCACAAAGCAAATGAGGATGTATCAAAATGCAAAAGTGAAGATTATTCTAAATAGTGAGGGGGTGCATTGTTGGGGAGGTTTTCTTCTTACCCAGCATAAAGAATTCTGCGACTTCGAAATCCAGCTTCGTCTCCAACTTAACTAGATTTGCTTGAGCATGTAATGCTGTCGATGCTGCAGCAGTCATGCCCGAGTAACTTGATGATCTCTGTGATAGTACGTCTAATTATGCAATTGTGAATCGGCCACCATTTAATCACAACTTTGCAAACAAAATTCAGAAAACATGGTTGCTGTTTACAAATCATAACTCCACCAATCAAGGCTAACTCATCAGAACTAGTTTTTGAATTTTGAACTAAAAAATCATCTCTATTCAGAAATGTTGCCAAAATTTACTTTTCATGTCACTGTTTTCAGTATCCGACATAAAGGTTATCAACTGATTTTTCATGCAGAGAACTTAACTGCAAAATAAAAAATCAAGAAATACAATCAAATGGTCAACAAAATCACGATGATGCAGCAAGGCAAGTTTAATATTGCTACAGTTTCTCGGAGATTTTTCCAATAATTGGACTTCAAGGTTTCATGTTGGGAAAGTCGCTGGAAATTTTTAATATTTTACAAAATATTCATCTCAAGAGAAAGAATGAAGTTAAACTAATAGGTGAGATAGTACGCAAACGTATGAAGTTATAAGCATTGTTAAGCGTTAGTAAACAAGCATTGCTCAACTATACTTAATAAACCCAGAACCTGTGATGCGTATTGGGTGATTTAAGCAGCAGCTTTCAGTGTTAATGCAAGCGTTAGAAGCACAATGAGAAAGTTTTGTTATTTGCTGAAAGCACACCTAGTATATAGTATGGTTAATGGGTATATGCTGAAGGAATTGCTGATTACACCCTGTATTGATGAATTCTGAAAGACAGTATTCATTAACCCGTCTACTGTATAAGATGTCGATGTGGCGGAGTTACCTGGATGATCTCTTGTCCGCAATGGACACTCGCTCTTCGCTGAGGAGGAAGCGTGGGAAGCAGCGTGTTACGGGCGAGATTTACGGAAGTTTGGGATGCTTCGAATAAAATACTATTACTGCTTAACGTGGGTGATGCAGAACTGCGTCTCTTACGTTGCTCCTGCCTCTGCGGGGGGAAAACTCTTAGACTCGGGGAGCCAGGAACACTGGAGATTGACTCTTCTTCATCTTCTTCCTGTTGTGGTTAGTGACGCATGCAAGAAATTAAAAAACACCAAAAACTTAAAAACGGTAAACTATGTCAACAAAATTTTGTTACGAAAACAGCAAGATGCAACCTCAAAGATAAAGTGAAAAATCTACCTCAAAAGCTGAATAATTAATTCTAGTACACTCATATTTAAATATTTATGGTTTGATTTCTTTCCAGCGCAGTATGGGCCATGGGAGTGTCATATTATAGGGTCATATTTATCTGCATTTAACAACAGCCAAGCAGTGCCACCAAGAAAGCAATGCCAACAAAAACTACTAAGTAGATAATTACAAAGATTAGCTCCACACTTTTCTGGTTCCAAGTGTGCTTTAAAATAATTTTGCAATTCTTGTGCGGTTTGTAAAATGCCAAACTGTTTCCATGCCAGTGGCTGATGCTAAGGAGTGGCTTGTAAAATACTCTAAGAATGATTTGACAAATTATGGTATCGTACAAATTAAGATTTCATCCAAGAAAACCATTTAATTGCATGCGTCAAAGCCGCTTTTCATACTTCGTGATTGCTGAGTGAACTTCCACGTCGACTACTAGTACTGTACGAGCTACTGCTTCTGCGCATGACAGATTGACACAACATGTCGTAACCGAGAATGCTACCCACGGTATCACTGATGATGCAAACCTGCAAGAACGAGGGTGAATTTTAAGTGTTTCAAGTAAATACACATGTTTATTTGAATGGTAGAAAACGATACCGAGCTAATAGACAGTTTTTGGTAATGTTTACACTTTGCGTTTTTCAGGTAAAATGAACTAGTTGGCAGAAAAAATTCTACACTTAATAGTACTTGGCAACAGTAGTAGCAATGGTAATACTTGGCCTTGAAATCCCTTTCCAACGGCACTTTCAAGAAAGCTGTTGTAGACCAGGTTGCAGGATGTTGCCAGGCTGTGGACCATGTCTAGGTAGGTTGATGAGGAGGTTGCAAAAAGAGAGATCATTGAACTAGACAGTGTCTGCTCCATATCATTGTCATGCCCGAATGGACTTAAACTGAATAAATAAGAAATTGGTACTTTGGAAATAAAAGCTTTCAGCATCAGTAAAGTGGAACAGTGTTTCACACGCTTGGATAAAAAACTAAAGGATCTTGTTCGGAAAGAACTCATAATATTACTTTGACATTAACTAAGACAGACACAGAGTATTTAAAAAAAATTACAATGGGAAGTTTGTTTTTGTAATTATTAATTTTAAAACTGATTTTTCCTCGCAACATGGACGACCTAGATATTAAGCGAACCTACTTCTGAAGAAGCTGATATGCTTCGTTGCACACTTGCGGACAAGCGACCAGGCGCATGGCAATTCGACCCATCGCTGCTTTGTAATGTGCATTGATTACTGATTCGAACGTTGTTTGTAGTGTGTTCAGGTCACTCTGGAATTGAGTTAGAATTACAACTTTCCCATACGTAATGGTCTTTCGACAAACAATTATTGAATGGTTGTACGCAAGTTTATTCACTGATTAAATGTAAACACTTGGGAATTAATTTCAAACAAACGTCAAGTGTACACAGCATTTTAACCATGCAAACAGTATTAGCAAGATGTCTTGATCACCTTGATAAAGATAAGGTGTATGTATCAAAAATTCTGATTATTTCTATCCTGTATGAAACTTCAATTGCTGTGTCGAAATTACCTGTTTAGTTGATCGCAAGCCTTGCTGTGAAGATTCTAAACCATTGCCTCCATGAAGAATAAGAAACACGATATCAATTTTACATGGAGTTGGATCAGAGGAAACAACCTGTCAAAAAATAGGAGCTGTTTTTATGTAAAACTGTGAGAAAATACCTAAATACACAAACAAATGACAGGTTTCACGAACTTGTACTATCACGCATTTTTCAACATTTCTACGCTTGAACATTTATGAAAAATAACATTCACCCAATTTCGTTTGTATAAAAGACACAAATTGAGCACTCTATGACGTATAAGGAAGTAAAATTACCTGGTCCAAAACGTCACTCTCAATGCTTATTTGGTTTTCCATGTTCTTTGTCTCTCTCTCATAAACATCTAATTAACACATCGGTGTTTATTGAATACATTTTATGAAGACGGTAAATTACTTATTTAAAACTGGCACAGTGGGTTTTGTTACAAGCGTTTAGCGTTTCGGGAAGGATGTAATTGCAAACTAATATCATAATCAGCAAAAATTCTCACAAGCAGGACTTCTATTCTGAACAAATAGACTACTGCGATGTTATGTTACTTAAATGTAACATTACGATGGTGAAAGGCTATTAAACATAATTACGTTTTTCTCTTTGCTTAAATATTTGCAATCAACGTAAAAATAATATTAATGTTTGCCTTGTACTACTTTGATTAGATTGAAAATTTTGGTTTAATACATTTTTACATTCTTCAACATATAGGTAGATTTAAACCAAGAAAATTGACCAACTAGGTTACCATTATTTGAATGATTCTCAGCCAAGTTTTCTATGGAGCTTCCCCATGGCCTGTACTTGGCCAGATTGCGTAGCGCTGGCAGAGAGGTTTCGGGCAGTTGGTCTGTGAAGAAACAGTGAAATGTTGCATGCACAGTATAAGAAATTCTGCAAAGTATATTTTTGTTAATTGCTGTAATTTCTGTTTTAACTTGAAAGGTTTACGTGTAACAAAGCGAGTATTATGGAGTATTATGTTTTAAAATGAAAGGACAAACAATACACCTAGTCATCTTAGCATTGTATTTGTATGTAATATTTTCATCAACTGTGCCTACATCCACATGCTGCAGCAAAACAACTGGCTACGTCGGCATTGTTTTTAATTTATGTGAAGCATGAGCGGGTCGAATATTAGATTGTTATTTTTAAGCTTTGCTTTGATGCAATGCGTTTCCACACATGCACGCAATTGTAGGCTAAGGAAAGTGGGCTTAGTGCTGATAACCTTCGCCATGATGTAGGTAGTAATCTATTAATCCTTTACGTTGTGACATATCACGAATAGCACCAACGCAGTAATCAACCAATATCTCGCCAAGCCGACACAGACGGTTGTGTGTGTAATTAACCACACCAGTTGCCTGTGCAAGCCCATCAGTGTCCCATAACAACAGGGTTATTTATATCTTAAAACTGCAATTAAGTCTTGCAGGGGCCAATTTAGGTCTGTCCGGTCTGATAATAAACCACTTAATAAAGTCATTATATGTGGATAAATGACAACTGCCACGGCATAAACAGATATGCTGAATGTTACTTCAAAGCTAGTGGTATAATTGAAAGCTTAAAGCGGCTGAACACAAAGGTGACCTTTTGAAAATAGGCCGAGGTAGAATATTGACAAGGTGACATTTAAGAAATCTAATTCCTTGACACCGCGTCTATTCAACGATTTAATGTCGCGAAAACTTAATCATGCTCTAAATTAGACCGCATTCACTTGCCAGTGCTGTTTTCTCGTTATAACATCGCTTAACTTATCATAGGTGTAACTGTAAACAATCATTTACACAGAATTGCATAAAACAACTATAAGCTCTTGTCGCCAAGCGCTGAAAGAACAGCTTTATGGAGAGAAAACTACATTGTGAACCTAACAAAACGCTCCAATTAACCTATAAACCGTGGTGTAAGATACCATATTAAGACAAAATTCAGCCAAAAATCGAAGTAAGGATTATGAACCATGCGTAAATCTTTATCATTAAAACGGCAGAGCCCAGGCAATTATAAAGCGAATTAGTAGCTAAAGTCTGTTGGAAAAAATCATTAACCGTCGATGTAATTGAAACGTGTTTGGCATCGCATCAAGTCAAAATGTGTAACAGTAACAGAAGATACCGTGTCATTTAAAGCCAAGACAGACGAAATATAACCGGACGCGTTGAGTCGTATTTTGCCATGAATTTATAGAATCTGGCTATCGTTATAATTATGATGTGGAGTGCGAACCAGCGCAATTTAATTATCCTGCGAATTTGGTCAATACTTGATTGATGATAATTAATTAATGGACACCATTCGACCTGGGAAAGTTGATTTGTCTTTGTCGACCGCAACGGAGGCAAGATGGCGTCAGCGCCTGCGCTAAAGTCGTCGTATCTTGTTTTCACTAGTTATAGACGGAACGAAAAAACGTTAGTAAAAAGTCAAACACGTCTTGAACGAGTTGTTTTTCCACAATTGTTGAATGTAAACATCTGTTATTTCAAGGAACCTTTAAGCTACCGTAACAAACAATTAAACATGAACTTCAGCACGCAAGATTAGGATGACATTTAAATGGTCTGTAAAGCTATTTCCTACACGTCGTAAAAGGTTTGTAACAGGAGAAAAGAAGGAGTTTACATACCAGGAACATAGTAAAAACATGTTTTTGGTGTTGTCGGCTTATAAGATGTAATACACGGTAAAAAGCTAACTTGCAATCATTGATCGGACCTAACGTAAGGTCGACATAACAACCAAATGCATATTTCTATGTATTTAAGCTGAGACTTACCGTTTGCGTCGAAAAACTCGTCGTCATCCGAACTGTCATCAGTGCTGTAGCGTCGAATGCCTTCCAGTCTCGCATCGACAAAGTTCAACTGACTTGAACTTCCTGGAAATTTAATTGCTATTGAAGTCGCTTTTCTAATAATAGTTTCGTGTCATTAATGCAAATGGCACATTTATTCCTGCTTAAGCATGAGTTATAGAGTTAAGTAGAGTTTGGTACTAACTTTCAAAGGGTTTGTTTCGAATTGAAAGCATAGATCCTGTTGATGTTTTACGGGTGAAAAATGGCTTGCCACGTCCACCTTAGAATTATATACAAAAATACAGTACATTCTCGACTTCAAATTGCTATAAAACTCATAAAACACAATAAAATGATCATGGCTATACCCTATGCAAAGGTAATTATGGTAATCGGTCTTGTAACTTATTCACAAACGGAGTAGAAGGAAAATCTATTAAAACCAGGATTAGATTTTACAAAAGCATCAAATATTAATATCCAGTGAACGGCTTTAGTTATAATAAAACAGTACACAAAAAAGAACACCTTGCTTTACCTGTAAGGCAATCAATATACGTATTGCAATATAGACCATTTTATCAACAAATAAGTCAAAGCACGATAGTTAAACAGGCTTCTATGCTGTCATGACACGCAACACTTTTGCAAAACAACTTTACCATTGGCACAAAAAGTTCTAGTCGAGCCATTTCTTACAAGATTGTCATCGCTGTTGCTGGAGTTTTGTTGAAAATTTTGTAACGTTGGCGTTTCACTTTTTGTTTCCTGTGAAAAGTAAAATAACCAACGTCATATTTTGGAAGAAAACCCTGAATTAATTTGCTGTCAACTTAACTGGACAGCTAAAAATATGTTTCTCTATGTTATTTCTAAAATATTTGAGAACTGGGCGACATATCCATGTATAGAAGTGGTTTGCTTAAAATCTAAAAGTTGCAAAAATTTATTCCTACTTCAACAAAACCATCTAAAGACTCCAAGCCAGCTTCATCAGTTTCTTCTTCAGTGACAAATTTCAAACGCAAAGCCATTTGCGTTTCGGTCTCTAACCTTCTAATGTCTTCCATTGTCAGACCAAACCACTCGTCTTGCCAACACCAGGCCTGTTTGTGTGCTCGTAACATCACTTTTCGGAGCCCTGTTCATAGAAATAAAACAATCACTTTGAGCAAAATACCTTGGGCTTTAAGCAGCAGACATGTACTGTACAAAGCAACTAGAGACCATTTATTTTTAAATTCTGCAACAGATTCCACTTGTTAGATGACCTTGAAATTTAGGTGTAGCAAATAAAAGCAACTTGCTCACCAGTATCGTGAATAAACTTTTCTATTTTGGATTGCATTCCCCAATATTTGAATTCAACCTGCAGATAATAATGTACCCTGTTTTAGTCTAATGCCTGAAATTAGTAAAAAACATATTGGAATTAAATATTTAAAAGCAGTGCGTTAAACACATCAAATTAAGTAAAACAGAAAAAATAAAACTCATTCAAACAATGAATTAAGTGCTCATTCAAACAATGAATTAAGTGCACCTTGCATCTCTTGTAGGCACACATCACTCTTCCACGAGACGATGCTGGTGTCCTCTTCATGGTGGGCAACCAATCTTCATTTAGCGGACCTCTGCCGGTTTTCTTTGATCTGTAATACCTCGGATCTTCCTCTTTCTTATAATCACTCACTTGCTCCTTCACGATGTCAATTTCGTCTTCAGAAAAGTGCAAAAATAAATAAAAAATGAGCTTGTTGGGTACTTATAGGTCGACGATCAGGATACACTATTTATATCTCAAAAGGCAGAGCAGGTAACTATTATGCACATTGTAGAGGTGTAGTTTACTACATGCTTGAGATATAACTTACTCATAAATTATTAAATGAAGCAGTGCATTAAGTTGCACATTTCCTTTACATTCTAAAAATAAATTTTAACGTGCGTATATGTGATAGTAAAATCAGTAGCATATGAAATGAGAAATAACTAGATGCATTAAAAGTAAGCTTTGCAGGCTGCTGTATAGAAGGAACAGTGTGTAATGAATAATACCATGAATAAACCACGGATACAATCATTTTTATGTGATATTAGAAATGTATTACACATATATAGCGAAATCTTTTCAATAACCAACACACTTCCTCTCTGGCTGTTCAAATATTAAAGAGGAAATCCGTGGTTGAACAGACAGTATCAAATCAGTACCTACCAACTATCCTAGTGCGCATTTCAGCCGGTGACAAGTCAAATATGTTGTTGGTTTCACCAACGTCGTTTAAGTATTTGGTTTCGATGTCTATGGAAAATTTCTCGACAAACGGGCAAGTGTATCGGGTCCTGGTGTAGGGATACGCGTTCCACCCTTCTTCCACGACAATCAGGGCATTTTTGGGCAGAATTGATACAATCCAACCTTAAGAAAACCAAACATGTGATCATATGTATAAAGGCTACTTGTACGCCCATTGTCACTCTGATGAAAAGGTCTAGCAGATTTTTAAAAACAATTTAATATTTGTATTCACTTCCTGAAACCATACCTGGTATGTGTTTACTGATATGATAGATTTTATGAGTGTACTGGCCATTGCCACCAGGACCGTCGGTGTACGGCTGGTTTTCTATAATCTCCACTCCACTTTCTGTTCCTTGACTCTCTTCACGGCTTTTCTTCTGCAAATAGCACGACAAACTTTGAGAAGATTTACGTAACTTTAAATTGCAGAATATACATTTACGGCATTTACCTGAATCATATAGAGCTGGGCGATTCTGTATTCATCCACACTCAAGGGCATGGGAATTTTGTATTCTTTTATCAGCATTTTGTTGCCGTCTTAACACATTGTTTATTTCACAAATGAGGTTCATTAGGAGTTGTTGAATAATTCGTCAGCTCTGGCCTAGCCTCAAGTCCCAGCATTTTGCTACACCTAGGTATCCATTTCATAAATTAATACACCTGGAAAATAAGTTAGAGCGTTACATAGGCTGATGACAGATAACGGTGATATCATCGTTATCATACAAATGTTAAATATTGATTGTCGCACTGGGCTTATATATGATACTGATTAAACTTAGATCTGCCTATCTGACGTTCAAATACATTTTGCACTGCCTGACCTGAGTGAAAAAGCACATGCATATTGTTGTGAAAAGAACTGTCATTAATAATTGCTCATTGTCTCTTTACAATTCAAATTGCACACATAATATACATAAGTGTTTATATCTTAAAAATGCCTTTGTATAGTACAACCTGCTAAAAAATGACAAGTTTTCTTGTGAACAGCTTACAATACAGCCAAAGTTGGACAAAAATAATATTACTTATCAAGTAATATTAAAATTGCATATTGTTTATCAAGTGATTACAATTATTACCAGCACTCAATTGAGTTCAAGTAACCAATTATAACGTCACAAAGTAATTGCGATGATGTCACTGAGTTATACCAAAAATACAGTGATCCCAGTTGGTCTGTCTGCATTTTCTCAATGAAGAGCAGTGTAACATAAGGCACTGGCGAAAATGCACAAAAAAACAACACTTCGCAGTGTGACTTATTAGTTATTACTAGGGCAAGTTTTTGCAACTTTTGCAACTTTTTTTTACAGCTTCCGGCAGCTTCCTAAATACTCAGAATTTATGTAGTATGATGTTTTAAGCTGTTTGTAGGAATTTTATATTGCAACTTTTTGCAACTTTTTTCTATTTTTCATGCAACTTTTTACTGCAACTTTTATAAAGTATTGCGCAAAATGTAACGGAGTGATTTAAAAAACATGCTATAAAACTTTTTCTAGTATGTTTCTATTCTCTTTGCTTTGCATAACAAAGAGATGTGTGTTGGATTAGCTGCATCTCAATGTTATCTATGACGCAACACTTGGCTTGCAAGCTAGAAGTTTAACAACCCCAGCCAAGCACGACAGTGCCCGAATTAAATTAGAAGGGGAAGTATGACTTGGCTTTTGGCCAAGCCCGCACAAACGGAAACAGGTTGTGTCTAGTCTTTCGAGGTCAGTTTTTGTTGAGATAGCTTAGTTAGTTGGAGACCTAGGGTGTTTGGGGTGTGGTATTTGACTTGTTTTGGGGGGAGGGGTGGGTTAACGCTTTGCTGTTTGGCTTTTTGCGGAAAATTATTTCCGCATTGCGTTATTTTCTTGCTGCGTACCGGCAAAAAATTCTATTTTCGGCGGTCTCGCCAGGCCGTCCGTGAAATGGGAAAGTACCAAATTTGACAGCTCTACAGGAGCTGACAGCGAAATCCTGTCATGTAGGTTTCAAACCTAAAGAACATAAAAATGTATGCATGATCGATTGTATAGCGAAGAAAGAAACGGAACAAGCAGACACCCTGCAAATCTTAAACTGTTGGGTTATACAACGGATCCTTTCGAGTATCTCATACCCTAATGCTTTTAAAAACTTGTGCATAAATGCAACTTTTTACTGCAACTTTTGTTAAAATTAAGTGCAACTTTCTCACGTTTTTAGTGCAACAAAAACTTGCCCTAGTTATTACTAATCGTTTTTTCAATGAGCTCTAGTTTACCATTACTGCCTTAATATAAGGTGAGTGTGTGTCTTGCTGAAATTTGCAACCCTGGTACAAAACTAAGCACTTTTTGCTTCAGCAGAGATTGTGTTGATTGTTGGAAGGTGCATTACAAAGATTGCATGTGATTTAACTAAGATCATTTTGCAGAGTATTTCAACAAAATAAATTGTTCATGAACGAGGTGGTAGTCAGGTTCAGTAGCTGACATAGTAAATGTATATATATATATCTATAACACTGACATAAAAGATCTAATCGTGCCTCATGACAGAAAGTTCAGATACAGTTTATATGCATAATATATCAGTTCTGTACGAGTTCAATGCATTGCTTGCTGGGCCTAGTGTATTAAGACTGGAATCCAAAATGCCAAGATTGAGACTGGGGCTCGAAGTCTAGCCGGTCTTTTTTAGTTAAATGGAATTGTTGGATTAGTTGATGCAGCCGCTAATTGTAAAGTCACTTTGTTTATTTCAGGCAAAACGACTTTTGATTCCTGTAATTGGACTGAAATCTTTTGTACAATATTAGCAAAGTTTGTCCAGCTACACTCAAAACCTTATCATAAAAATAAAATACTCAAGCATTAAAAAGATAAACATGATAAATAAAACAAGCATTGACATACGTTGGTCGATACATTGCATACATTTCATCTCAAACCCTTCCTACAAAGATATTTTAGGCTAATGGTTAAAAAATTTCTCACTCACTAAGAGCTTTAACCACTAAGCGGAAATTAAACGGATAAACTTTCTCAGCTCTGGTTGAGATAAAAGAAGCTTTTCTAAATGTCAGACGAGTTAATTTTATTCTGAAGCAAAAATCAATATTCATTTAAAGTAACTTCTCGTTCTCTCAATAAATATAAAGAAACCTTGCTGCATGTGACCAAGACAACCGACAAGCCTCTTAAAATTCAAAAATGTTTATAATTATAGATATAGTTAATTTCATTTCTGGCACACCGTTCATTCGACTAAGGCAAATGTTGAAGTACTGTATTGACAAACACTTTAATAACACAAATAGACCAGGACCTAACATATTCGGCTAAAGGAATATTTATATATGAAATCCTTTTGTTCATCCAAGTCCGAAACAAAATGTATTACTTTTATGTATACATTTAAGCATTAAGCACATATCATTACAACAAGTATCATACAGCAGAATTCGGTTAATGCATTCACCTCTGGCCAGCAGATCTTTGGATGTAATTAAGCGGTGGTTGTAAAAACCGATTTTAAATGTCCATGCTAAATAATGCCACTAAACAGCCCCCTGGGATATATTTTATATATTACGTAATCATTAAATTTACTGTATTTATTTATTCATTTACACTGACTGCAGTTCAATATTCAATACAATACAAACACGCTCTGTTTTTATGGATAGGCTATTGTTTCATCACAATATTCCATTCAACACATTGTCACTCATAATAACCCATTATTGTACACAGAAAAGAGCAATTGGCTTGCATGGGGAATCGAAAGTTAAGTATCAAGTGGTGGCTGGATGTATTAACCAAGGTTTTTGTAATGGAAGAATTACTTTTGTCCCAAGCAATTAGGATGTAAAAAGCGGTTTGCTGTGTTAACCGGTATCTACAGTACATATTATATCTGCATAATACGCAAGTGATGAAGTAAAAAAGTATTTGTAAAAAATATATCGGCCTAAGTACAAATAGAGAACAAGAAAATATTTTAACATGAATATATATGACATATAAATATACAATGATATATGGGGTTTAATGCAGAAGTGCACAACCAGATGACGTCACAATTTGAGTAGTTGGGGTCTGGAATATAAATGCATCCTGTGATACATGGGCAGTGCTGCACTTAAACAGTCAGATGGAATCAATTTGGTGTGACAGCCTCAATTCTTTGTTTGTTTACTATAAACTGGCACATAAACAACAGATATTACTTTATTTATTTCTTATATATAAATCAGTGAGACAAACTTAGATTGTATATATATATTTTACATGCGGTTATTCTTCTGAGATCGTTGGACAAATGGGCAAGGGTTTAAGGTTATCTTGTGAGACAAAAGTCTTTACACACTGTGGCACCGGAACGCAACAGCGCATGAGGTTCATCAAAGTGTATGTCGTACTTTTTTATCTTCACGTTGATTCATAATAAATATACAAAGAATTGAGGCCGCAGTGCTTGCCAAAATGTCCGTCTTTGCACGAACGAATTTTTGTCGAAAACGGCTTTACAGCCCAGTCAAAGTTAAACACTTTCAAACTTTCGACTAGGCCTAATATAGAAAAATATTCCTTCCCATACAAAAATGGAGTTACCTGCTGCATAAAGTTCTGGATTCAAACTAGGCCTATTTTATCAGGAGTATTCTTAAATCTTATTCTTATGGAGTATTCTTATTCCAACTTATACTTTCCCTGAACCAAAATAGTAAAAGGTAAAAAAAAGTTAGCATTTTGTCAAGTTATTGTAATGTCATGTAATAAATGTATTGTTACTGTTTTCTTTTGCATCATTTTATTGTTAATTTCTATTCTGCTGTTAGCGCTGCAGTGTGTCTTTGTTTTTATATTTTAATATTATTTTGTTTAATTGAGTTTCAGTTTTCTATCCGTTTTAATTGTTTATTTTGCAATAGGCCTAGAATGTGGGATAGCTGACCAGAATGACCGTGAGGTCTTTTCGCTGCCCCACACCAATCAGTTATGTTAAAATTATAGGATATTATGATACTTTTTAATTTATTTCAAATGGTGAAAACAAACAATCTCTCTCTCTGTGTGTAACTCTTTCTCATTTATGTGCACAACTTCTCGTCAAAAACTGCCATACTATCCAGTAGAGATAGACTACGTAATAGTCCTGGCCTAGATCTATGTCAGTAATGCCACTTGCTTACTACATAGGCTATAGGGTTAAGGACAGCCTATATATGTAGGTTAAAGGTTGATGCTGTTATCTACGGATCTGACTCCAAAGTTTGCTATTCATCTTATACGGTAACTTTGCTCATGTAGTAAAAATGAACCCATCAAAAATTTATGCATGACTAGAACCCATAATCCTACTGCAAGCGCATCTGCAAAATTCGAATGACTGCAACCAATCTTTAGCAAAAACAATAAAAAGCGGCTTCACTTTGCCTGGGGTAGCTTGTAAGCGCATTTGGTGTTGAAAAATAATGCTTTTGGGTCGCCACAAAAGACAAAACATCTTTTGTTCACGTTGAAGAGTGAATGAGGCTAAAGTTTGGCAACGGAATTTTTTGAAGAACTAAATACACAATAATCCGGCAACTTGTGTAGACAAAAAAGATGCAAAGAATTGAGTCAAAACTTAAATTTTCTACGGGGTAGCGTTTAATACCCCGTCCGCTAGATAGCGGCAGGGCTCTACGTTTATTTGCCCAAAGATTTATGGTGTTTCTTTCTTTTCATTCTCTGTTCGCATTTTGAGTTAGTCTTCTTTTAAATAAGGAGAAATTCAGACGCTCTTTTGAGACGTCGCTCCGCGTCAAGTTATGCCTGTGCTTCGGAGCATGTTATTTACCAATAAAATAACATCAAGTTAGCCGCAGTGGCGGATCAGGAACAGCTCAACAACATTTATATAGCGTAATGTCCTTTCGTTGCGCTATAACAGTATTTGGTACATTTATTGCGTTAATAAGCAATTATTTACAAACTTTGTGCATGTATGCGAAATTTTTACAGAGCGTAGGAAGTCTGTTAAACAACCGAAATTAGAGTGTAATAAGCATTAGACTACTTTATCTGTATTAGGTAAGCTATTATACACGAATAATAAACATATTAAGTTAACCATATTTTCAGTAGGTAGGCTACGTGTGGCTTCTCCTGCACACAGCCACATCAAAACGTGGCTTACAGTTGCATTGTTTGCTGTAGAAACTTGAAATTTGGTGACTTTTCCTAAAAAATGTTCAGCTATCTGTCCATGTTTGTTTTATAAAGTTGGATTTTGTAATTTTTGAGATATTGTCATATTTTCACAATTTTGCTCTCTCTCCGCATTGAAGCGTATCGTTTTCGTTTACTCATTTAGGCACCACCAGCTCGACTAACTATTCCCTTGCGTTCTCTTCTCGCAGTCAGCTGGTTTTCTGCACAGCGGGGACGCGGCATAACAAGAAAAATTTACAGAAATGTATCACTTTTAGAAATACTTAATTTACACTCAATTCACTTTCTTTAATTTTACAATTATGATGTATACAGGAAGCCAGATGTTTTTGCCACTAACCTGTCAAAATCCGATCAGTTTACGACGTATAGTTTTCGAGTAATTAACGATTGAAAATGTGTGTGCAGTGTCGGCCACACCTAGTTAAAATCGTAAAGTCGCGAGCCCGGTTTGGATAGGGTTAATATACATTAATTGAAACATGTCTAACACACATTTGCAATAACCTTAATAGTTACCTTTAATTGTCATTGCTCTTTCTTGAGGAATGCCAACAATTTTGATAACTTGTAATAAAGTTTGTCAAAGTTAATGGCAGTAAGGAATAAGCCAACTCAGAATTACGCAATAGGGAATACAGTTCAGAAGGTATTCACATGATGATTAAAGTGTGGTTGAGTCAGAATCTACGTTATATGTTAGCGCTCGGTCTTTCTTTAGTTAGATGAATTCATATACACACATGGTCATTTATTGGGCATTTGAAAACAAAATATCAACTAACAGTAGTGAATAGGACAAGAAAAAATATGCCTTGACGCAACTAATGCACTGGACAATGAGGCATGTTGGCTTCGAAACATTGTGGTAAACTCAATTCGAAATTCACATATCAAGTTCTTCAAAACTTATTATCACAAATGTGTCGCAATCGACTCGATTCATGGGGTTCCACTGGTGAGAGATTTTCACCGGTCTCAAAATCTTGAAAATAGGCCTCTCTATGACATTTGCTTAGGCCTATTGCCCTTGTCTTTCATTTTCATGTTAATCTGTATAATATGCTTGCGATAGGGTATAAATGATTGATTAGATTTAGAGAATACGCTTATACTTTACGTAAGCTTATAATAACATACCAGCAGCTTATAATAACATTAAAGTACAGCAGAGAGCTAAGACTCTACTTTTAATTGGAGAATAAAAAGAGGTAGGATTTCAATTCATTTTACAGAAATATTTAATGTTTTCCACCTTCATAACGCTCCAATTGTTACGTCATAAACAAATCAATCATAAGACGAGCATTGGGCAGTAGTACGTGACTTCATGCACAAAAACACACATCAGGCAGCACAATAAACGCAGCATTGGCTGCAAACGTCTGGTCACGTACGCATATTTGTGTGAGTTTTGCAGCTGATTAATTAAATATTTGCAATTACAATTGATATTATAATGGTCCACATTGTAAAACAGATTTATTTTGGCTTAGAAAAAGAATTTTTTTTTATTTTTGTGTATTATTGAATTCTCATAACAATTCCGGTTCATATAAGTTCATATTTACTACATAGAAAGGGCGTCTCTCCACAAAACAACAACAGAATTTCACACGCTTTTACAAAAGTGTCATGATTTAGACAAAATGTTTCATGCTATTCTTTAATATGAAAATAATCTAATACAAAAAAAAAACTCCTTAGTTTGTTTATTAAAATGTTTAATAGAGATTTGCATAATTTTTGTTTGTTTTTAGATGGAAAATAATACAAGCAAAACGTTTTGGTACGCCCGATTCTGATCAACAAGCGCTTATTGGTTGGCCCTCGTTCGCAATTTTCTAGAAAGAGAACGTTCTAGAAATAGAATTTCCAGATCACGCCAGAAGTGCGCAGTAGTGGTATATATAGGAGCGTAGTCCTATCGCTTAAGCAGAGCGTAGTATATCAGTGGTGTTTAGAAAGTTGGATTCAACGTTTAGCCCGTCTGCTTGTAAACTTTGTAGTTAGTGATAGCAGGTATGGCGATTCGATTCGTACATCCGTCTTGGGATCTGTCAAACTATGATCCTTTTGGTTGGTTTGATGATGAAGAAAATTTGATTTTTCCGCCCCGATGGAGAAGACGGCGCGGCCGCCAGAGCCCATTCTCCGACTGGGAAAGGTTCCTAACTGGTGGACCCCAGTGCCAAGGCAGACGTAGGCGTGCTGAGGTTGAAAGTCAGGACCAAGGTGATTCGAGCCTTGTGCCTACCGAAGGACCAGACTCTGATGAGAAAAACTTCAAGTATCATTACGACCTGAGCTCCTTTCAGCCTAAAGATATCAAAGTTAAGACGGTTGGCCGAAAACTAGTCGTTGAAGCAGACAGCGAAGAGCACACGGACCACGAGGGAATGCAGTCTTACTGCCGTAGACACTACCATAGGTCTCTTCAGTTGCCGGACAACGTCAAACCGGAAAATGTCAAGTCTACTATCACCGACAAGGGCATTCTTCGGATTTCTGCCCCGTTTTTGGCTCTTCCGCCCCCGCAAGAACAAGAAATGGAGATCGAGATCCAGAGGGAGCAAGAAGCTGTCAAAGATTCCGCTGAAGCATAGACATCAAACAACTATAAACTTGCTGGTTAGTCTTGCTTAACCAGAGAGCGTGACGGTGTGTGTACAGTCGTGTTACTTGTGACAGTAATTCCAACTTTGTATATAGGCCTACCTTGTTATAACTTGTAAAGCATTTCAATTGTTTTCGGATTTTGTTTTCTAACATTTGCGTTAAATAAATGGATGATTGACAACAGCAATTAATGCGCAAAGGCGCTGTTATTCTGGGACATTGCTTACATTTTATGCTTTCGACTTTACTACGCCTTGGATGGCGCTAATCATTAAGCATAGCTTCAGCAGATTTGGTGTGTGTGTTGTTACAATGATTCCAGCTTTGTACATAACCTACCTTATCATAACTTCCAATGCAATTCAGCTGTTTCAAATTTCGTTTTTCGGACGTGTATGTTAAGTGAATGAATGATTAATTACAGTGATTAAGGCGTTTTTGTTATTTTCGCGCTTTTCTGTTATTCTGGAACATTCGATAACATGGTTACGGTATGATACATGACGGATGTTGATGACATGAGGAATGCACGCTTACATTTTTTTCTTGTGGCCTGTTTGTTACGCCATGGAAGGCATATTTTATGTGCTGGGTAAATGTTTGTGAAGTTTGAAACTAATAAAAAGAAGCAGCAAATGTTTCATTCGATCCGAAAAGGCCGTATAAAACACCAAAATTAAAGTGTATTAGCTATTTTTCTCTTAATTCATTGACTGCAACTAAGCTAACGATCGGCTAGTAATAACCAAATAGCACCGCTTGAAATACAGAACCGCTTTGCACAATATGTCACAATTGACCACTCGGTGTTGACAAAGCGCAATATATGAGCATGAACCGGAAAACTCGGCGTTCGTTTTGTCTCCTATGCGCGTGTGCTGTAATTTTCGCCATTGCTTGTTAACTGGGTACTAACAAAGTTTTGCTTCTGGGGAAGTCCCAGCGAAGAAATCTATTTCACGTGAATTCAACAACAATAAGCTGTGAGCAGCGTTCATTTATGTTTATTTCTTTATATTTATTAAATAGAAATATTTAACGCCAAGCACTGTTACTGTTAATTCGTGTAGTTAATCAAGTTATCAAGCAACTGCCAGGATTTTAGCTTCCCAAAATAAAGGCGACTGCTTCTCAAAATATCTGCAGTTATATTTGATGAAGTCATTTGCGATACCATTCTTTTAGACCAATAACTTGCCAGCTTCTTCAAAATACAGCCTAAACTACAAACCGCTTTGATCAGGCCCATCTACTGTATAGTACATTTCTTGCTGCAATTAACGTACCATAAACATATAAACGTAGATACAAATGTTTCAGAACTAAATACTTTTCGTTTTTAGCACGAAAACGGTTTGCACCATAGGACATCATTGCAATAAGAAATAGATCGCACGATAGAAAGAGACCAAATTTCTGACTTGTTGTGATTCCGTAAGTGTTGGGCCTATTTGAATTTTGTACATAGACCAAATATTTAAAAGTTACATTTATTCACCCCTGTTATGACATTCATCATTGCCCATGATATTTCCGATCGATTCGCTGTAACGGTCATAATTTCATCTTCGCTTCGTAACAATTAACAACGAACGATAAACGAGTCGACCGCCAAAGCAAATTGACCACTAAATTCTGCTTTTACATTTTTATAATTACCCACATTACTTTTATTGATAATAATGAGTATTAACATTTACGTCGTTTATAAGCAAATTGATAAACATAACGTACAAAAAATACCAATATAACAGACGACCATTTTCCATAAATCTCGAGAAAACTACGTTGAGTAAAAATTAAAAACCAAACGTCAACAAAGCAACACGAAAAAGTTATTCAACAAAATAATATCAACTATGTGTGTATACACTATTTACAAACCACTGATAAACAAGCTTTATACATCATGCTTTTAACAATCATATTTTTAAATTTCACTTTACGTATGTGTTCTGATACGTCGACTCCGGCTCGATGCAATTTTCATAAATTGCATTGCAATGAGCGCTGGTGCATGGACTATTTTTGTCCAGTTCGCTTTCTATCAATGGAGTTTTTCAACTTTTAGAGATTTTCAGTTCTGTTCTTTACGTAAAAAACCTAAGTATATTGGTTGTTCTGAAACTTACCGTTTTTAGAGTTTGGAATACATTGCTTGTTTCGGTTGTTGATTATAGCCTGAAAATTTTTGTTGGAACGTGAAAAGTTTAAGTGTTGCGAGCTAAAAAAGTTTTAGAAAACAGAACTTCAAGCAGTTTATGACACACGTTTAAAACACCAGCATTTGCACCTGATTTCTTTCTTCTATAGAATGTTTGCTGGCTGATTGTGTTTGCTCTGCAGAAACTACAGGCAGAAACAAATTTATCGTTTAAATTTTTATTAAACAGCGAATTATTATTGTATAATAAAGGGATAATTAAAGCACTTTTAGCAAAGTTAAGCACAATTTATAGAATTTTGTAACATTTTATAATTCAAATAATTTGATTACAAAATTTTAGTTTTAATAAACGGTAAAAAAAGCTTTACGAAAAGTTTACGAAACTCAGTATTTACAAAATTTTACTTACTTCCAGTAGGTGCTCTCCTGAAATATAAATAAGGTAGCGTAGAGCAAATAGGCAAAACTAAAAACCCAGAAAAAGCCAATATTGCTAAAAGAAAAACTAAAAATCCTAAAATCGTAAGAAAACTCCTTTATTGGAAATTGGTTAAAAAGTTGCTTGAGATTGTAAGATTGTTCTTTAAAGTTGTCGATTAAATTGTCTAGATTTAACAAAAAGATCATTGAATACATTATTACGTGATTACAAAAGCATACCTTCTACAATAAATTAGAAGAACAGTAAAAACCGCAATTGTAAGCACATTTGTTCCAATCAAACCCACGATGATGCCAAGCATCGACTGTGGAGTTGGTGGCAGGGTTTCAGTCACTGGCAGCTGACATTGTGGAAGGGATGGAGAAATACAGAAGCCACTGACAGGTGAAAACTGACCTGATCCAGCGCAAGTACAAGCTCGAATCTGCACTTTGAAAAAGTTTGAATCATCAAACTCCTTTCTTATAACTCTTCGAAATATGCTGGAAAACTAAAACAACTTTATAGTTTATAGATACTTTATATAACTTTACCGTCATCGAAACGGCCACACCAGCTCCGTGAATGTCAAGTGATACAACCATTCTGAGTATTTGTTCAGCTGGGAAGCTGAATGGAGGAAGATTTGAGAAAACGATTGAAGTTGAGTTGACGTTGCTTGTGGCTATGACCTTATAAAGTTTATAGAAATAATAATAATTATGATCAGACTTTATAAATAATTTGCTGCGTAATGGTGAAGTAGGGGATATGATGCTTTGAGACTAAACTATTGTAGAAGTGAACAAAGCAATAAGATAAAGCAAACCTGAAATATTTTAGCAGACATGAGTAAAATACATATAACTTTTGAAACCCCAAATAACGGGAGTAATATAGGTTTTAAAAAAACTTACCTCATATTGCAATATATTTATGTCTGAGCTGTTATGAATCCACTCAACAACACACTGATTAGATTGGTTCTTCACGAAAGCAGTGGTGACTGGATCGGGTAACCCGGAACCTGTTGTAGCTCTTATGGTGTTGCTGGTGAGTTTGAAACGTGGGCAATCCTGAGAGCTTACGGTGGCCTAAATCAGAAATAAAACGTTTCAGTATTTGATGTAAGATCAATCTTTTTAATGTTACACTTTGGTTAATTAAAAAAAAATCACCATAATACTATAGAAATTTTGTGTGAAATAAAGAGCTAAAACTGCAATACTTACATTTATGAAATAAGAAGCTCTTTGTATCAAGTTTGGAACAATGATACTTCCAGTTGAGAAGTTGGAATAAAATTTCATTCCCATTATGTTAATCTCAAACGAAAGTGAGAAAAGGTCAAAACACGTACTATGTTGATACCAGTGCTTAGTATATTCTTCAAATTGCATATTACTTTAATCGAATTCATTTATCTTACAAGAAAATTATTTCGGTGTATTTCCAAAAATAGTACTTTACTTCCTATGAAGTGTTCTGTAAAATGTAATAATACCTGCAAAAGGTTTAATGACTGAAGCAAATCACTGAAAAGGTCAGGTTTCCAGGATACTGTGAGTGACGTTCCATCACATAACACTGGATTTGCTTCTATATCAACTGATTGGGAATGAAACATGTGCGAGTTTGAACTTATTTAGCTGATTGAGATAAAATTGTTCAACTACAGCATACTATTATTCAACCATATTTTTCAAAAACTTCGTTATTTTGAAATTTAGCTTACACTTAATTTGACAAATATAGTAAGCCTTTGTTAATCCACATGAATGAGGAGATAGTTCCCAAGTCTTGTTGTCATTATAATGATAAGCCATCTGCTGACAAACGCTGGAGTTTGCTGGGAGATAACTTGGATTAGTGAGCAAAGATCCATCATTCCAAAACCAGTCGCTGTCACCGATGTCTGATCGAGCTCCGATGAATACGTTGATGTCTGAAAATGCCGATATTAAAATAAAATTTATAAATAAATTTTAAAATTTTTACGCTGGCAAAGAACTCCAAAGGTAGACTTATACTATAGAAGGATATACGTTATACTCCTTTGAATTAAGCATGATGACGTCATACCGGGAATGTATATTGAAGAAACATTCCATAAGTACGGCTCTAATATCGTTGGAGATAGAGTCAGTCTGGTCGACCAAAATGAGTTACGATAGCAAAAAATTTCTCGAACTGCCGGGGTAGAGTTTTGTCCACCATACAAGGTGAAGTCATGAAACCAGCCATTATCACATTCACCATAATTAACCCACCATTTCTCGGGGTTAACTTTCGGATGTTTGCAAAAGTAGATCGGAGTTTTGTATTCGCCTGTAGGACTTTGTGAAATAAAATACATAAAATTGATACCACACAGAGTTCTACAAACTTTATAACTTTTTAACAAACTACTTTTTACCTCTTGTATAGATTAAATTGGGGAAAGTCTGAAACAATGCCCCACGATGAACTGACGTTCCTTGTGTTTGAATAGCGTCGGTTTTTTTCGTCACTAAACTGGAACACAGTCTGCAAATCTATACAACGATCATACACCAAAATCGTTTAGGAAACAAATACGGAATCGGTTATCAGTTACTCTACTATAAGTCTCACTATCTTCCTAAAGCCCCTCAGCCTCGACCCGGTCGCATATAAGCTGATGTTATTGTAAGTTGAAGTGAAATTGTATGTAGTGTTTTCCTGCTGTATGCGTGTTGTGTCAGAGTGTATTTGCACACCATTGTACAGTATAGGAAAACATTTACAGCTGAAGAAAATCTTTGTTTTGTTTGTTCTTTGACTGTTTGTTATTTCTTCGGATTTGGCTTACTTGTTGTGTATTTGTTATCCATTAAGAGATGGAGTTGAGTTATGAGGTCGTGATTTTCAACGTTGGCCAAAAATCCTCCATTTGTTAAACATTGATTCTCTGCCTCGTTGCTGGTGTTTTGATGATCGGACAAAATGAAAAGATTGTTGTCAATCACTTGCCAGGATGAAGGACAATCTATGAAAACAATTGTTTTTTCATTTTGATTCATCATTTGAATGATTTCGAAGCAACCTTAAATTCAAATTTTACGATTTTTACATGTAAAAGAAAACTCTTTTGAAATCGTTTTCTTCATTTCATGCAAATTTATTTGTACTTGTGCATTCAGGCTGAAAAGCTCATTCGATTTTTAATTGAACTTTGCCAAAAAATAGGATGTAGTTTGATAGAAACATTTTGCACAACTTACTTGCTCTAACCAACGATGCTTTAAGTAGTTGAAATATAGCCCCACTTGCTATCAAACGATACACCCTTTCCATGTTAGTTCATTGAATCAAAGTTTTGAATGTTATTGTTCAAAATTAATTATTATTATTTATAATTATAATTAATAATTATTCAAAATAGACAAGACAGCTATATAATACAGGCTGTAATATAAGATATAAGATAGGCTACAGTAAGAGGCAAGGACAGAAAAATAATTGTTTCATTTGTTCTTATTCTGCTCCTAACTCTCCAACCGTATTAACGTGCTACTCTATTCATGAAGCCAAAACGAAATCGAATGATTTTTTCAATAAATAAAAACCATAGATTTTGACAGTCAAGCAAGTAAATGCACGCTTAGATCAAGATCGAGTATTGAGAAGTTACGTCATGCAGGTTTGTCATTCAAACTTTCTTAGCTGAGCATTTTTTACTTGTGCAGGCTTCTTAACTGTTTGAGTTTCTTCGTTACTCTTAGGAAGACTAAACTGCTTTGGGAACAAGGAAACAATTCAGTTACTTTTTGTGAGTCACTAAAGTAGTACTAAACGTCGGTTCCTCTATTTCCCACGCTAATTTGCCATCACCACGCATCATAGTTGCACCATAGTTTCCGTCACTAAACTGATACACAGTCTGCAAATCTATACGACGATCATACACCAAAATCGTTTAGGAAAAAAATGCGGAATCGATTATTATCAGTCATTCTACTATAAGTCTCACTCTCTTCTGAAAGCTGCTCAACCTCATCACCACGCACCATAGTTGCACCATCCATCATTATTTCCTTTTTATTACTGCTTACCATACATACTTACTTTTGACGGGCTAAGCCGAATTCAATACTGTCATATCTACCAGCTACATAATTGCCTACAGCAATTAATTGTACATATTGTCTTAGTGTTTGGTTGTGTTGCTTTTTTTCTTACATTTGTGTGTATATGGTTGAGGAATGAACTCAATGGGCAGAAGCTATCTTGACGTAACGACACCAAGGACTGAAAAAAAAGACGAACGTAACACTGGCTTCAGTCTCCCAAAACGTTTATAGCACATTTCATTGAAAATGACATAAAGCCCAACATCACTCACTACATGTCACAGTAGGCGTTCGTTGTTGCAGTTTTTTCAATTGGTAAAAATTTTAAAATGCACACGTTTTAGGAGAGAACGTTTGTTAGATGCAAAAACGTTTACGTATTTACTAACAATGCGACACTTAATTGGTTTTGCGCATCAGGCACATTTTTTCACGCTTGGTACGGTACTACATCTATCTGACTGGATCCCACCCACAACTTTTAAACGGCCTATATCAAACAAACTACAAAAGCTATGACGGTCATTCTTGACTAATTAAGGTAAAAATGTTAAATACTAATTATACGCAACACCTGGTTTATACATCCGCGCACATCTTCTACTAAACTGCATAGTTTTTCAAAAAAAATTTTTTATATCGCCGTTTCTTCACGTGATTGACAAGATTGTAATATATTTTACTTACAATTCGCAAGGGTGAAGAATATTTTGCCGATTACAAAATTAATCGTTACAGAGGGATCTGAGATTTCTTTGAAAGATTTCAACTATTTACTGGTGATCGCAAATGAACAATGCAAATGCAAGAAGAAACGGTCATACAATCGGTCAGAGGAAGAAAAGGAGGAGGAAGTCGCAGAAGGTCGGTAATTAACCGTATCCCTGCTTTCTTAGTTCGAATGTTTTCTCCACAACAACCAAAAGATCTACAGATCAAAAATAACTTGATAGAAGTGTTGAAACTTGTCATTTCTGGCAAAATTTTACCAACACAATTGGATGAAAATACATTCATCTGATGATGAGATAAAGTTTAGAAAAAGTCAAAAAAATTCGGTTTTATCTTGTGCAGTTTTTGCGCAATTCCAAATTTCTAGCTTGTGGTTGGATCCCAGCAACACATAAGCAAAATAGGGTTAATACTTTCGTCTTTCGTATTCCATTTAGTTTGTAAAATGACCTACACCTGGAAAACTCTGTATAACAATTACATTTCTCTGCTTGAAGTATGTATCGTAAATAAATGAAAGATCAAAAATTTCATATTCTAAATGTAAATCAAAGAAACCAATGAAATCTATCAAACGGATAAAAGGAACAAAAAGAAAAATATTGACTTGTTTTATAACGTCGTAGCGATTACTAAGCAAAAGGACTGATTATTTGAGAAAACCTTTTTTGCTTAATAGATATGTGTGCTTTGTTCTAGGTATAGCCTAGAATGTTAGTTGCTATGAGTCAGTAACCAGTTCGTTTGCTTACCTTCTACGGCGGTGCAAGATGGAGATGGCGGTTGCTGGTACTGCCTATCCCAGTTCTGTTGATAATGTCTAGCCGAGAATTGTTTAACTGTATTGGTTTTAGTTGAGCCCTTTTAATCTCTCTGCAGATGAATTTGGAGTGCTGGGTTTAAATCCGCCAAAATACTATCGTACCATCAGCAAAAGATTTCGTCAAAAATAAGATGCATTTTGTTTTGAAATTTGCTTACTTTTTGAGTTGGAAAGGTTGACAAACCATTCTTACAAAAATATTGTAACAATTTCAATATTTTTATTTTAGTTTTCCTTTTTGATTTTATAATATTTTTGGTGATTGTTTAGCAATTTTAGCTATTAATCTTCATCAGAATTTTGCTACTTTTATTTTTAATATCGCTAAACATATGAAACCTGCAGAGATAAATTCTATCAGATGAATGCGATAATGAAACCAAAAGCAAAGCGCGATCGAACGTTCCATTATTATTATTAACGAGATTGGTCGAATAGTCAACTTTGGAGTCTGGAGCACATAATGACGTATGTCGTTTAGTTAATTTTTAACTGAATGGAGAATAAACAAAGCATTTACTCGGTGCCGAAGGTACCAACCTTTACTTGTTTTTCTTGTATTAGCAATCTCAACTGTTAACAAAATTAAAACCTAAATAGGCTTGTTATCAAAATATTCGGCTTAATATTCCGAAATTTTTATAACAATTGTCAATCAGCAACCCTGATACGTCGTATGGAAATAAAGTGCTTCATTTTGGGCTTGGATTTTATCATAAATTTTGAAAATACCGTAATCATGACGTCATTTGTTTGACGTGAAATTGCACAATTCATCGTGTGATAAACTATTCTTTCGCTTCAGGGAAAGTACCTACACATTATCAATACAGTATATAATTTCCGTTGTACGAGCCAATATGTACTATTCTACAAACCTGCTTAGACGTGCATACACGTTTGTATGCAACAGGCAAAAGGATATGAGCAATGTTGGAGCATTATACTCGGTAGAGTTCGTTTTGTATACTGAGAAATAATCATGATAAAGTTGGGGAATACAATTTTGTAGAACTTTCAAGAAAACTTTATTAATTTTAGAATTAAAATAGTTTCATCTCCTGTTTGATATTGGACAGAAACCCTCAGAAACCCAAACCTCATTCCCTCGTTTACCCAACATTTTATTTCTTTTTTCTTCCAAAAATAGGGTTGAGGTTGGAAACGAATTAGAGGTGTTTTATCCCTTGCTACACCTTTGGACAGCGGCTGTACTGTACTGTACTGTACTGGGCATCACAATTTTGCTAATAATTCCTAACTGAGAATATTTCAACTGGTAGTGTTTTGGAAGTCGTTACCAAATAGGTTGTTGAGGTATTACACTATTTAAAACGTAGAAGAACTAGTTACAGTATTAGAAGTATTATTTGTGATGTTAAAAGTGCAAGTTTGTCTAGTTGCAAGCATTTAGGTAAAAGTTATTGCAATTCTTGGATTGCTCAAAATAGAGCTTTCACCAGCTAAAAACACAGCTTTAAAAGTTTAGTCCTGTTAGAATAACCCAATGGCCAACGAAAATGTTGGCTGGTAGATTTTGTAGTAGAACGAAATTACCACAAATTAAGAAGGAAACTGTGGGTAAAAAACCCGATATTAAAGTATGGGCAAGCATATAGCAAATAAGTGGTTCCAACGAACAGGGCTTGCTTCTGCTACAAATAGGCCATATTCGTACGGTCTTGAAAACAACTTATTTTAAGTGTACGGGTTACGCTTAAACGATAGAACCACTTAAAAACGATCCCTCTGTGGAGTAGGTTTTGTTTGATTGCGCACTGGCAATGTCAGTTGTAGATTTGCTAATAATAATAGTAAGTTTTCTTGTGTCGATATACTGACCTACACTTTCTTATTCAGTAAAACGTGCAAATGTTCGATCAATAGAGGTAGTAAAGCGTCAAAAACTCAGGTTCCTCACCTCGTACCTTTAACTTTTGATTTAATTTTCCGTTTGCACGTATAAGCGTGATCAGGTGCGACAAACTGACTGCAGCAAAAGTTTTTCTGTTTTTGTTTGGTATTGAAACAAATCACTGTGTATTGTTATTTGATACATTTTTTAGTTGGAAACATGACGTGGTTAATGCAATTTGTGACAAATTCGTTTTACTTTTAACTTTCTTCTTATTTCCTTTAGTGCAACGAGAGTTTGTTGTGAGTCGTCTCTAGTTTTGTTTTGTCCTGCCGCTAAGTGATCGAATATAGGTAAATATATTTTGCAATCTCAAAGCATTTCAAGTCATGAGATGTTCAACGAAATGAGTTTTCCTACCATTTCGCAACTTGACAGACGAATATTAAGTCAAAACACCAACACTTACTCTCCCCAGAACATGGTGACGTAAACCAGAAACGGAAATCGTTAGTTTGGCGAAACGGCATGCTAACATTTTAAAGTTGTGTCACTTGTTGTATGTTTCACTTCTAGCAGTGAACTGGCAAAATACGGAATATAAATTGCTGTATTCAAGCAATGTCTTATTAAGATAGTGGGACAAACAGTGGACAACTTTTCCTCAAGATGGAATCCAACAATTTAATGCAAATTTGCACGGCCTTTTCCACGAATTGCAGCTTTCGACAAACAAAACCAATGTATTTCGAGATCCAAATAATTGACTTTACCTAGGTTTCCCATGCACCTCCTAAAAGGTTACCTCGCACCCACGGTTGGGAAACCCTGCGTTAAACTTTGTAAAATCTATACTACAGTAATAATCAGCTTATCGTAGATGTTACATAGGTTAAACAAGCGACCTTCATAATTAGGTATAACAGCATATTATAGTTGGCAAGTAGCCTATATAGCGGCAAAGAGGCAGACCGACGTACGAGAGGTCGTCGCATCGACGCTCATTGCGAAGGCACACGGCTGTGCCTTGCCAGGGCACTTAAAGACATACAAAAAGATGGGCATGAAAATTGCCTTTACTTGGCTTCCCGGCCCACTTAATCAAAATCTTCACCAACCAGCTTAAATAGGTTTTTGCATAATTAAAACTTGGTCTGCGCATGATAAAAAAATCATATTGCCCTTTTCAACTTAAAAGGATTTGAATTCGGAAATTTTGGAACAGCTTCTAAAGATTGAAGTGGTTTTAAGTAATAATCAATCTCAAAAATTCATTAGATGGTTTAGCGCAAGCATTTTAGCAAACCATACTTGTCAGTTTATTTTTGATTAAATCTTGTTATTTTATTGTAGATCTGGAACAAAATATTTTGCCTCAGGTAGATATAGTAGTGTAAATTTTTGGAAAAGTAATGCAATCAAATCCCTGTAAAAAGCCTGAATGTGACTTGTGTAAGAAAGGCAGCGCTACTCATCGTGGCATGGTGCGCGCTGATGTCAGTTCTTTTAAAGTAGGAACAAAGCTTGTAAAGGTTAAAGCAGATTTAAACTGCAGCAATTACGGGATATATATTGCTGTGTGTAAGAAATGTCCTAACAACCAAGCAGCTTACGTGGGAAAAACAGATAGAAGCTTCACCTCCAGATGGACAGAACATATGCAAGCTTGGAATAGTCGCAAGGAGGAGGCCATCAAAACTCATTATGAAGAAGAGCATCCAGAGATCGATAAGAAAAACCCGGTTATCGCGGCGTGCTACTCCGTTTATTTTGTGGAAAAACCAATACATAGAAGGTTATCCGACCGGGAAAATGAGTGGATGAACGAACTTAAACCATACTTAATAAACATACAACAACCAGAACCTCAATAAGAATGCTCCATGACTGTTCCTTTAGGTCTTCATCGGTTGTAGCATATTATTTGATTGTATCGTGAAAGATTATCAACACGAATCAAAATTTAATAAAGCATAACATGGATCATTTAAGGACATAAGCCTACATGGATTCCTGCAATACGTTTGATTAGTCATATTAAATATTTGCTTTGTCCAATGTTGGTCAATTGCTTTTAGGCAGTTTTTGTGAGATCTGTTACAAATTCGTAAACATCGTAGTGTGCTGTAATAAAATTGAAACAAGTCTGTCCCAGTGTGATCCATACAAAAAACTGTTCCGCATGTTAAATGCTTCCAACCGTTTGCAAAGAGCACATCAGCCAAACAAAAGCGGTTCCTCGAGCAAGACAAGATTTTCTCTTTCATAGAAAAGAAACCAGAGGAAAAAAAACATAACTGAACAAACGACGCTTTGCATAACGACTGGTGATAAAAGTAATGGAGAAACGAAAGACATTGAAGAGAGTGATCTAAACAACATACGGTAACGATGACGTAAATGTGGCTTCAAAAGCTTATTGTTATCATTCGCCTTCATTTATACTTTTACTCCAGGGCTACCGTTGATCGGGTCTTAAATATAAGGACAACCTGCAGAAAGCGAATAATGTCACAAAAAACTGATATATCTGTTACGCAAGACACGGAAGCCAGGTGTTAGCTTCCTTACGGCGAACCGTCACACCAAAGTCACCATGATAGTGCTGGTATATTGAAAAGATTAAAACACCCGGATAAGGCACGATACTTGATCAAATAAAAGTGAACATCATTAGTTAAGAAAAGCGAGATGCAAAACCACTAAATCGCTGCGACGTCTCATCCTGTAAGCAACTTACACAGACCTGGTCAGACAATCTAGCAGAAGGAAATAGCTGTACCAATAAAAGCTGTTGCTTAATCAACACTCTCTACCGAACTGCCAGTGCCAAATTGATTTGAAAATTCACCAGTAGTAAACGCAGGAATCCGATACGATAAGAAGGGAATGCCGATGGCAAAATTGGTCCATGCATCAAATGCGAAAAACTAATAATATTAATGCAAAGTTGCAAAACGAAAATGTGGAAATTATAAACGAAATAACCCTTTCAGTACAAACGATAAAAAATCAAAAACAAACAAAACAGATCAATTGATAAATGGCACAAAATAAATGCGTAAACACTAAAAAAAGTATCGACACCCAACAAGTGCTCAACACCAATTGAATAAAGTATAATAAATATGGCAACAATATAGACACATTTGTTTCAGTAGGAATACACAAACCCAGTAATCATCGACATCAGCAAAGAATATCGATTTATTTGATTCAACAGACGAAAAATGGCGGCCGCTTATGTCTGCTAGCATGGCATGATTGAGGTGCTTTCCCTGACAAGCCTATGGCATTCTTTTGGAATTACAAATCGAACGTCCTGTCGGTAATTTCAACATATCAATAAAAAAAATTAAAGAAAAAACTTCCAAAAAACATTTGCTACTATATATTCACCAAAGCGTATGCTTAGGAATGAGTCAACCTGCGACGCAAAGATCTGCGTTCATGGCTCAGACGCCGCCACAAACCCATATAATTCATTAAAATAATAAGGTTCGATAAAAGTAACTATAATAAATGGCCACCTTACAAAACAGCAGGATCAAAATTCCAGATTGGTTTGGCCTAATGGTGACAATCGATCACAGCATGTGCTATATTTTTCATATGTAAAGATGCATATTTAAAAAATATTTACCTGGATTTCTACCAAGATGTCAAAATACATTGAAGTAACATCTTTTTCGGCGTCTGTTGTGATCAACGGTAATTCCTTTTGAAGTCACGTGTTATGACATCATTTGTCGAGAGAACGGTTTCGTAGCTGAACAGGATATTTCTTTCGACTTCGGGGAATTTACATTGACGCGATTATTTGCCTTTATACAAACCATTTCATTAACAGTTAATTTGCTTTTTTGTTGTATGTATCGAGTTGTTGGAAAGTCTTCTTCATTCACTTTTCACATTTCCATTCACGAAAGAAGAGGATTTTTTCGCTTTAAGGCAATTACAATCACGTGATTATCCTGTCGCTATATAACGCGATTTCCTAAACACGTGGCCCATTTATTCCTTTGGTTCTAATGATCAGAATTCAGCAATCATCTTACAAAGAGTCAGCGCCATTCCCGAATTGTTAGAATTGTTGCTTTATCAATAAACAGAGTTTGTGACAAACGTAGAATTTTTCCCAAACTTTTTGGGAAAAGCTGAGTTTAGGAAAAGTAAATTTTGTTAATATGTAATGTTATTAATATAAACCATACTTTCATAAAAGCATCAGCTAAATTTTCAGAAATTCAGTGGTGTCTTGGATGTAACTGCTGCTTCCAGATGCAGATGGTTTTAACACGCCTTGTACATAGCCAGATATCATCTCTGTGAGTGTACCGTTGCCGGAAACAATTGGCCGGCCAGGTTTATTGACTGTGTGAATTTTGGGCAATAAATAAAACGGTGCAATACTGGGTCTTTATTTTGTATTGCAACACATCCCCGTTGGGATTCACCTAAAAACCTCTCCCCACCGGCCTCCCAGAGCAGATTGAACTGGTTGTAGCTTTGAAGGCATCTGCTTTTTTCTTGAGAATAGAACATTCGAGAAACACTCTCAAATCGCGATGTTACCGACGTTTATGGGGAAAGTGGCAGCCATATCTCCATTGGGCCTGGTACAGTAGTGTTCAGTGCTTCGAGATCCTTGTGTTTCACTCAATTTAAGGCAGCAAAGGTGTTATACCGTTTCAAACGTAGTAACACTATGCTTGTTAACAGTATTAGTTGTGATGTTAGAAGTGCTGGTTGGTCTAGTTGTAAGCATTTACGTAAAAGTTATTGTAATTCTTGGATTCCCACAGCATTTTAGTCTTTAGTCTTTTAGTCATTAATACTAATAAATTTAGTTAAAAATTCGGCAACGGTAGAGGTGTCGTTAGGTGGAAGGCTACGACGGATGGCCTGTAGACAGGCTTCGTGAGTAATGCTCGTATATAGTCCTTTCACATCCACGATCACAAGGACAGTGTGAAAGGAATTTAAGATAAGGAAATAGAATTACTACGAGTCTAGACACGCATTGACAAAAATATTTGGAGTTTTGGACGACACAAAATCATATAAATCATTAGCACTTAAATCATATAATTTGAATAAAAAATGATGCTAATGTGGACGTTATATATAGTTTTAACACACCTTCTACATAGCCAGATATCATCTCTGTGAGTGTACTGTTGCCAGAAACAATTGGCCGGCCAGGGTTGTTGGCTGTGTAAATTTTGAGCAATAAATAAAATGGTGCAAAACGTGGGTCCTCATACTGTATTGCAACACATGCCCGTGGGGATTCACCTAAAAATCTCTCCCCACCACATGGAACTGGTTGTAGTGTTGAAGGCATTTGCTTTTTTCTTGAGAATAGAACATTCGAGAATCATTTTCAAATCGCGGTGTTACTGACGTTTATGCCATATCTCTATTGGGTCGTTATGGTCCTTTAACTATTTTTCATAAATTTCAAAGTCACTTATTTTAAACATTCAAAAGACTAATTTATTTAAACTCCTGCTTATGAGCAACAACTAAAGATGTTGTTGTCAGTTTTTCGCGCCAGTTTAAACAAAACGATAGAATCACGTGCCGTGACGTCAGTCGTTTAATGAAAAAAAGGTTTTGCATTGCTTACGAAAGAAGAGGTTCTTTCGGTTTATGGAAATTACAATCACGTGACTATATAACGATATCATTGCGCGATATCATTACGATATCATTGCGCAATGCGCGATTGCGAATTGCCTTCGAAAGAAGAGGATATTTTCACTTTAGGGAAATTACAATCACGTGACTATATAACGATATATAAAGCGATTTCCTCAATACGTATTGCCGGTTTATTCCGTTGGTTCTAAGATGGTCGAACGATTAATGATCAGAGTTCACCAACCGACTTACAAAGAGTCAGTGTCAATTACGCATTGTTTAAATTGGGCGCATTATCAATAAACAGATTTTGTGACAAAATTAGAAAAATCTTTCACAAACCTTTTGGGAAAAGCTGAGTTTAGGAAGAGTAAATGTTAGTAATATGTAATGTTATTAATATAAACCATACTTTCATAAAAGCATCAGCTTTTAAATGTTTATCCGGTTTCTTTATTCTGGCACTTTCTCACATGTCTCATATATATATATATATACATATAAATGACTTAATAGTGAAGAAAGAAATTTTTGCTGAACAGGAAAGTTTACAAAATAATATATTTTAACTTCTACGCAAAAGTGCTATACAGAAATAATATAGTAAATGATACAGTAAATATTTTTTATATGTTTATTACTAAACAGATTTTAATTGCTTTGTTTCTATATAGATTGTAATACAAAAGTGTCGCATTTCAAACAGTGTGTAGTTAAAATTAGCGTTATTTTAACCAGAAATTATGGCATTATCTCGTCCTTGTGGTAGTTGTGCACTGTGTGGTAATTATGGAGGTCACACTAAAAGCATGGTGCCCAGCGTCAACTCTTTTACAGCTGAGTCAAAGCGTGTATCTCTCTCAGCCCCTTTAAATTGCAGCGATTACGGCATTTACGTTGCCGTTTGTAAGAATTGCCGTGCCGCTTACGTGGGAAAAACAGGAGAAAGCTTCTCTTCTAGATGGAATCAGCATAGGACAAATTGGAACCACAGCGAATGCCCTCAAAGAAGTAATTGTCCAACTCTCCAACATCATTACCACGAACATCATCCAAGGATCTTTTCGAGGAAACCGGATCTTGCGGAGTGTTATTCCGTTTATTTTGTGGAGCAACCAGCACCTAGAAGAATAGATTGCCGTGAAAGGGATTGGATAAACGGTCTTGGATCTTCAGTAAACATACAACGTCCCTCTCGGTGTTAATGGCTGAGTCAGTAACAAAAGTTGAAAGAAAAAACTTTTAGAAAGAAAACATTCAGAAAAGGTTTGTTAATGTATTCACTTAAGCGCCTACTTTGAAAGAGTCCACGTGCCACGCTATAATTTTGCGATCTTGTCTCAGACTTGGCCAGAAACTGATTAATCGTTAAAATAGTAAGACTTGACTATAGCCACTAAATGGCCACCTCACAAAACAATATGATCAGAATTCCAGGTTGAATATAAGTCAAATGATAGCAATCACAAGACAGGACTTATTTTTTTGATCTAATTTTTTCCATTTATAATATACGTGTACATAAACTTCTGAAACTACAACAATATGAAATTACTATATCTCCACTGACACGCTAGTTGTGTTCAACGGCACTTTTTTTACAAAGTCACGTGTTATGACGTCATTTGTCGAGAGAAAGGTTTCGCAGCTGAACAGGATATTTCTTTCGCATTCGGGGAATTTACATTGACGCGATTATTTGCCTTTATACAAATCATTTCATTAAAAGTGTGTTTGCTTTGTCGTTTTAGATATCGAGTTAACAGCGAAAGTAGTTTACGGGTCTGCCACTGAATTATTATATATTATATTTCTGTTTGCAATTTTGTGAGCCCTTGCCTTAGTCGCTTTTAGTTATTATATATAATTATTTATAAATTGATTTGTTAAATAATTTTCTACATTTTTCTTCCGCTCAAAATAAGTTAGAATAATTTGAAATACACTACCGTACATCAATAGTGTACCGAACTCAAACCTGAGCCCGAACGTTCGGCATAAACGGCGCGTTTTTAAGGAAACATAAAAAGAAATCTTAGTGTACAATATCGTTTACTGTACTTGGTAACTACATATTTCTATGTCAATATGCTTATATTTTAATAAACAAGCAACATAGGAAAATTTTAATCCAAACTTATAGATTGTAGATTTCGTAAATTTATGAATAAAATGCTTTGAAACAAAAAATTAATTATATCTTGCTTTCAAGCTCATTTGCCGCGTCGAATCTGTATATTATTATCTCAATAAGATGAAAATATAACTGAAACAAACATTGCAGATATTTAAAGAACAGCTAAAATGCAAATGACGATCGCAATTAAATTTAACATTTATAAAATATGTCAATTGAACCTTATACGAAATCGCAGTTATAGTCTTTTAAATATTTTTCACAAATTTCTAATTCACATTCATATTATTATATTATTATTATTCATTCATATTCACATTATAAATTCATAAAACTAATTTATTTAAACTCCTGCTTATGTGCAACAATCAAGAAAGACGTTGTCAGTTTTTCGCGCCCGTTGTAATAAACGACAGAATCGCGTGCCGTGACGTCAGTCGTTTAATTAAAAAGAGGTTTTGTATTGCTTACGAAAGAAGAGGATTTTTTCGCTTTAGGGAAATTACAATCACGTGATTATCGTGTCAATATATAACACGATCTCCTAAACATGTTGCCGGTTTATTCCGTTGGTTCAAAAATGGTCGAACCATTAATGATCAGAGTTCAGCAATCGACTTACAAAGAGTCAGCGTTTTCACGAATTGTTTAAATTGGGCGCGTTATCAATAAACAGATTTTGTGACAAAATTAGAAAAATCTTTAGCAAACCTTTTGGGAAAAGCTGAGTTTAGGAAAAGTAAATGTTAGTAATATGTAATGTTATTAATATAAACCATCCTTTCATAAAAGCATCAGCTTTTAAATGTTAATCCTTTTAAATGTTATAGTTATTTTAACCAGAAATTATGGCATTATCTCGTCCTTGTGGTAGTTGTGCTCTGTGTGGTAATCGTGGTGGCCACACTAAAAGCATGGTGCCAAACGTGAACTCTTTCACAGCTGAGTCAAAGCGTGTATATCTTTCCGTTCCAGCTTTAAACTGCAACAATTACGGCATATACGTTGCCGTTTGTAAGAAATGCCGTGCAGCTTACGTAGGAAAAAACAGGAGAAAGCTTCTCTTCTAGATGGACCCAGCATAGGATAAATTGGAACCACAGCGAATGCTTTTAAAAAAGTAATTGTCCAGCTCTCAAACATCATTACCACGAACATCATCCAATAATCTTTCGGTCTTTTAGTAAACAAGTGGAATAAAAATGTTTTTATCAAAATTAATAGATTGCAACTTTGGGAGATTTTTTATTAGAAAGTGTGTAAGAAAGATATCGAGTGGAATATTACCACGTTTCCTGGTTTCATCGTTTGTTTGATGAGAAAACAAGTGAGCGAGAGGTTCCTTCTTTTGCAGGGTCAATGAAATCGCTTCATTACAAGCCTTTATGTAGGGCAGTAGTCGTTTAACTCTTTAGGTTTGCAGCAGCTTGAGTAATTGTTAGGAACAGTTTCAGCTCTTTTGCTAGCGTATGTTAATCGAAATTCAGGGCAATATTATAAAAAACAGCTTTATTAGGCCTACGTATATTTCATGTGTGTTTAGAGTTTAACAACTCTTTTTCCAAAGCGTTTCCTAAGCAATGTATAAAGTTTTGCGATTTTAATGTATTTTTTACAAATGTTTATATAAATTACTGATTTTAGTGTCGTTTATTCACAATTTGTTAATTTAATTTGTCCATCAATTGAAATATTCATGAAACAGTTACCTTTGTTTTTTTGTACATTTCCAGGTTGTGTAACTGACGCTTATTGCGTAAAGAGGCATTATAATAATACTATTTACAAGATCTATCTGGTCCTACAAAGTAATGGAACATTATTCAAACCCCTGTGAAGAGCCTGAATGTGACTTGTGTAAGAAAGGCAGCGCTACTCATCGTGGCATGGTGCGCGCTGATGTCAGTTCTTTTAAAGTAGGAACAAAGCTTATAAAGGTTAAAGCAGATTTAAACTGCAGCAATTACGGGATATATATTGCTGTGTGTAAGAAATGTCCTAACAACCAAGCAGCATACGTGGGAAAAACAGATAAAAGCTTCACTGAAAGATGGACAAAAGGACATATGCAAGCTTGGAAAGGTTTACAATGCCGAGAAGAAAATAATTGCCAAGCCCTCAAAATTCATTATCAAAAAAAGCATCCAGAGTTCTACAAGGGAAACCCGGTTATTGTGGCGTGCTACTCCGTTTATTTTGTGGAAAAACCAATACATAGAAGGTTATCCGACCAGGAAAAGTATTGGATGAATGAACTTCAACCATACTTAATAAACATACAACAACCAGAACCTCAATAAGAATGCTCCATGACTGTTGCTTTAGGTCTTCATCGGTTGTAGCATATTATTTGATTGTAGCGTGAAAGATAATCAACACGGATCAGAATTTAATAAAGCATAACATGGATCATTTAACGACATAGTCCTACATGGATTCCTGCAATACGTTTGTTTTGTTTGTTTAGTTAGATATAAGTCAAATGATAGCAATCACAAGACAGGGCTTATTTTTTTGATCTAATTATTTCCATTTAAAATACGTGTACATAAACTTCTGCTTATCATAATACATGAAATTACATCAAAATGAAATTACTGTATCTCCTTTGACACGCTAGTTTTGTTCAAAGGCACTTTTTTCAAAGTCACGTGTTATGACATCATTTGTCGAGAGAACCGTTTCGCAGCTGAACAGGATTTTTCTTTCACCTTCGGGGAATTTACATTGACGCGATTATTTGCCTTTATACAAATCATTTCATCAAAACTGTGTTTGCTTTGTCGTTGTATATACCGAGTTGTCAGAAAGTGTTCCTCATTCACTTTTTTGCTAAAAATGAATAAAGATAAACCTTGAAAAAATACATGTGTTACGGACTTTGTTCCTCACCTGTTGTGTTGTTACTTATCATCGTGTTTTCGTTTGAAGCGTTTTTACCAATCAGCACCTTTTACGCTTTTGTTAACTATTTTAATCACGTGATTTGGCACCTTTGTTATATATAAAGATTGTGCGCTTTTTAAAGAGGGGGGGGGAGAGTCTGAGTCGGCGTCTGGCCGAGACCAATAAAATGTGGCTTGTCGAAGATCATTGGTTTGTTTCATTAGCGTGATAAATGATAACGTTACACAGTCTCGCAGTGGAAGGTTACGCACAGTTACGCACAGTTACTCACAGTTACGCACAGTTACGTGCAGTTAAAGGTGTCGCGGTTCACCGTAAATGTGAAATTAAGCCTGGCTATACGAACGAGAAAATAATCGTTACACATGTATATTAAATCGAATATAAACATAAAAAGAAAACTTAGTGTACAATTTCGTTTACTTGGTAACTACAGATTGCTGCCGCGTCGGATCTATATCTTCGTATCACAATCATCCAGTGATCTTCCAGATTGTTGCTCTGTTTATTTTGTGGAGCAACCAGTACGTGGAAGCCTAAATATCCGTGAGGGTGTTTTGGATAAATGCCATCCAACCTAAAATAAACGTACAACGTTCAGTTCTACGTTAATTATGTTATTTGTCTGGTGATTAGTATTTAAGCGACAAATAAATAATTATCCTTATTTAGCAATTGCAGCAAGTAATTAATGTTAAAGTACTTTTGGTTAAAATTATTTTTTTTTCAAATCGATTTACAACGGTCATTCGTTGTTTACAAAACATTGAATATGTTACAAAGATTTTCCACTTTCTTATAAGTATAGTTTCTTGAAATAAAAATATTTTGGCACCATTTACCACAGTTGCTTACCAAATTAAAGCTTGATGATTCACTTTATAGATTGTGGTTAACACAAATGGACATTTATGTATTTATGCTTTCTCTGTAATTTAATTAAATTTTTGTTCAAATTTTATAATCATTTAAATTCAACCAATGTTTGTGAAATCCACTTCCAATAAAAGGTAAGTGAAATCTGCATCGATAGCATCAGAAGTCTCAAAAAAAGTTAGAAAGAATTATAAAGCCTGCTGAAGTTTGGAGTAATGTTTATATATTTTGAGTATACATAAACACATATATGAACTCATGGCTATATGACGATAAAAAAGCTTTATTTATACATTTGCTGTAACTAAAATCGTAAATACCATTATTTCCATGAACATTTTTTGCCACAACGCTGTCACGAAGCCAGCTTTATGAAAATACCGAAACGTGTTATGATAAACAAAATGACCTGATAATTTAATGAACGTCAGCAGACGTGTTTGTACACATCAGTTTGTTGAAGTCACGATGGTATTATAAAAAAACTCGCTTTCAAGTTTCTGAAAAATTCTTCAAAATGAAAATTCCCAAACCACTCCAAGCACTTCCGCAAAAATCTGTTTGCTACTATAATTTTGGCCAATAGATTACGTAGTAAGTATCGATATGTGAGCTGTATGTTTGCTGACTCACAGTGAGTTGTTAACCGTCTTATTTGTTTAGAAAATTTTCGTGTAATGAGTAATTTACAACAGAAAACATAACGACTGTATGATAAAGACAAGGAAAAAAATGTTCTGGATGTAAACAGTGTAATTTGTTTGAATTTAACCTTTTCAGTTTCAAACTGCTTGGGTCATATACAGCATTGGCGTTTGTTTGTATATTAAGCAATTAAGCTGTATTGTCGCCTAGTGGATAGCATTTTATCCAAGCTTGGAATTAAATATTGACAAGAGCATAAGCAAGCGCCCTCACAATCTCACCTCACAGTTGAAGAGCAGCAATTTGTGCAAAAAAGCTTGAGTTTTAAGCCAGTTATACGATGAAAAGAAGGGCTGCAAAAGACAATGAAATTGCGGAGGAAAAGTAAATGCAAACATACAACGTTTAATATTTTGAAATAAAACTTTGTTCTTGTAGTTTATTTTATGCTGAACTGATTTGATATTGCCTAGTGTCCAGTAGTACTGTATAGCTGAAATAATGCGAAAAATACTAGAAATTGCGTTTATTTGTTTATTTATAATTAATTCTGTGTTTCTAAGACCTTAGCGTTGGAAAGGGTTGCAACACAAATAGTTTCCAAAAACAAAAATTTTATCATTGTTTGTGCTGACAATTTCAAGTTTTACAATTTAAATTCTGCCGACAGCGTGACAAGAAGGGCATCGACCAAACAAGATTGCTTCATATTGGAAAACAAAGTTTTCAAGGCCATGGCCTGAAAAAAGAATCAGACAAACAAACAGACAAAACAAGCCGCGCTTTGCGTGACGACTGTTGATAAAAATATTGGAGAAACTAATAATTCTGAAAAGAGAGGGTCAAATAACATGAGGTAACGATGACGTCAGAAACCTATTGTTATCATATCTTCACCTGTACCTATACGTTTATTGAAGACCATTCATTGTAAAAGTAATACCTTTTATAACAATTGTTTTGTAAACAGTGTAAATGCCTTGGTACTTTGCTAACAATTAACTTTAATTAGTGTACTATGTAGGCCACAGGTAGAGAATAACGTCACGATGCAGGTTTTGATTAGTTCAGCGATTGTACTTCTTCTTTACGCAATGATTGTATACGTCATAAAGCTGTGGATGTGAGTAACAAACTAGACGTGATTGTTTCGTTTTTGTTTGACAAAAAGCAAATTATATTTCTTGAGTGAAATTAGTTTTTTCAGTACTAACTGATATCATTTGAATCGATAGTACAATACAGTACAATCATAATTAATCTTTGCCAAAACAATGCTTGTTTCCAAGAGCAAAGTAGGCTATAAGTGAAGTGACGAAAAACAGAAACAAGAACTTGTTTCAAAGTGTTTTTAAATGTTATTAAGCTACTAAATTTTTGTTTTTAAAATAATAGGCAAAACTTGTCGCTTAAAATCACGTGAAAGTCAAACGACTTTCACAAACCATTAATCACGTTTTAAATTTCCGCATGTTTGGAATGATTGTTTTTCTCGTACGGATGTATGACGGAGTAAACAAGGAAGAGCGAAACCGGATTTTAAAACTTCTGATTCATCCAGAAGGAGGAAATGTCTTGACCCGAAGAATAAAAAGCTTCATGAAGATGGTAGAACGATTATTTCGAATTTTGAAGGTTGTTAAAGAAATCTTCAGTAATGACGAAAGCTGAAATAGACTACTCTATGTTATTCATCTATTAACTGTACGTAGCATGATAATTCCACATGACTTTACGCAGCTTTGTAAAAATGTATGCGAAGTGATACTATTGCATTAAGTCTTTTAAAATTTTGTTTCAAATAAACATTTCAACAAAAGTCATTTTATGGTATAATTTTTTCCACCATTGATCTAATTGGCTGACGGACACAGACAAACACACACATATGAGGGCATACAGACAATCAGATGGATACTGGAGAGACAAAAGACATTTAAAAACGTCTTTTAGCGTCTGACATGAATAAACGCTTTGCCGCAATGCAATCACGATTAAAGAATTATTTTGTAAGAGATTAAATAATTGACTTTTTAGCAACTTTGACTTTATGGTCATTGCTTTTGAAAACAATTGCGATTTTGTCTGGACGGGCAGGGCATTGTACAAGAAAGCTTTGACTTATTGCGTAACTATACAGCAGGGGGCGATAACGAGCTGTTGAGCAGAGTTTATTGCTCCCATTCATACCACTTAAAATTGTTAGATGTGATATTGCACAAATCTATTTTAGCTGTAAACGATATAATCGTCCTATATGAAGCAATGTGCAAATAAACGAAATAGACTGTTCATTGAAGTTTGATTTTGTACACAGCAAAACGTCTCCCATTTCTGAAGGAATTGTCCCTGCAGATTGGTTAACTGCGTAGTACGGTAGAACTGAATACTTTATATCGATATTAAACCTTTACAAATGGCTTTTTCGACGCTAGCACCCTTTTCTGCCATCTGGTGTAGAAATGGAAGACAAAGTCGTTCCATAAGTGGGCGACGTTTTTTAATAAAAACGTACTATTTCGTCTAAATACAATGAATTTATGAAAGCAAGTTTTAGCATGAAAAATTTTTAGCATGGTGGTCGAATAAACAGACCAAATTCAAGACAAACAAAATTCTAATATACTGGTGTGTAGCTGCAACAACGTCTGTCTTATGAATGGAGTTTTTGGAAACCAAAACGGTCTATTAAATTTCTTCAACGGTCTCTCAGAATTTATACTTCTGCAACTGCAGCAGAAAATTAGCAGTTAATCTTCAAAGGTTTGTGGTCTCTTGAAATCTCTTAGCGGTCGCCATAGTCAAACCTTAAAAACGCCTGCTGCGTATATAAATAGCCTAATTTATAAATAGCTTGTTAATTTTCATGCAGAGTCCAACATTTGAAGTGACCACTTTTCGATGTTCAGGTAAAAGTGGAATTCTCATTGGTTGTGGAAATTAAAGTAACAGGAATCCGCAACGATCCGAGGATATTAGTCAAAGCGAACCAACCTTTATTGAAGATGTAGAGTTCTTTTGCAACAAACATGTAATTATCACAGCATAAGCTGAATCTAATTGCACGTTCTATAGTCCATTAACCTGTGAATAAACTTGTTGACAACGCTATCATGTTAAATAAAAGTAGGTCAAATATTATGCAGCTTGCCAAGACCTTTTAAGGGTAAAAAGCCAATAACTTCCTACGTAGGCAATACCTATATCTCTGTTTGTGCATTAAACAAATACTTTGCCAAAACAAACTGGTAGAGTTCGTTTGCTTACTTAGCTCGCGTTGGCAGTCACGGGCACGTGATCACGACTAGGTGCGAAATCAGCAGATATTTAACCCATTTCATCGCACAGTGGTTCGACCGCAAATTTTCTGAACACTTGTAAACGATATTCCCTTAGATTGTACACGCTGCTGGTTTTTATATGTGGGTAAGGATTTAGAATATAACGCTTTGGTATTATATTAAGCTATGAATTACCCTGATGTAAACGTGTAATGTCATTACTCCAGGGCTAATATGGATTGCTTTTATCACCATACACACAAAATACTTACAATATGTTGACTATTCAGTACACCAGGCCTTCATATCTATTGTTGCAATTGATACAAAATCATTTATGAGCTATGATGAGGATTTTTACAAACAGGAAACCATATCAATCTATATTTAATTCTGTACCTCTGAAATATGCTTGACAGTGTATCAAAGGCGCAAAGGTTAATGAAGCAACTTACATGTTTAATATCTTATGACGTCAATCATGACGTAGAACAATGGCGGTTTCATAGGCATCATACGCTCGGGTCAACCGGTTTGAGTTAGACCCAATCTATTAACAATGATAGTATATCGTCTTGCTATTACATCTGATCAAATATTTAGCTATGTTTGCTAACTCAGCGATGAATCATCCAGGTTGTAAAATTTCGTGCCCAAAGATAAGACGATTTTCGTTAAACGCATTCCAGTTAATCAGTTTAACTGTAAATGAAACTTGCAATCAATACAGGACAGTTCGAATGATCTGTATCACACAGAATACCGAATCAAAACACGCGTGGACACAAATTCCTTACCAGGTTGTTTCCTAATAATCATTCCTTTGTGTTGTGACCGGAAACAGGATAAAACATAAACAAAGAGAATCAATTATTACGTCACAAGAAGCATGTCATGTGAGTTGTTTTCAAAACAACCTGACAAAATACACAGAAAACGTTGTATTTATAATTGTTATTTATATGATTGTATACACTGTATACTCAAAGAAAATGGTCACGTGATTTATTACCTATCATGAAGCAGGTATCGTCGGTCGTATGTGGAACGATGGATTCTTTGTTCGGTTTTGGAACGGATAGGATGTTGCGTAATATCTTCTATATGTATTTCTCCCTTTTTCTGCGCATGTGCGAAGCGCTCTTATAGTGTTGCAGCATTTGTGCGAAGTCAGCATTTGCGTTGCTCGATGAACTACTGGTGTGAATAAGGCTTGAGCGGTTGGGTTCTCGCAGGAAAACATTCGTCCTATTTAAGCGGAAAAGCCAGCCTTTCGGTGATTATCGCGTTTGGGTAGGTGCAATAGTAACAACTGTAATTCCTCAATAGCTAAAGAACCCGGTCGCCATGGAGACATACCATACGAACGGACGGAACGGTAGAAACGACGAAGTTTTCATGGAGGAAAAGTAAGTAAAGTCAGAGATTCATAATAACTACCAGTGAGTGAATAAGTTGGTAGTATTGCCCAATACAGTAAAGTTATGTGGATTTTTTGAATCTTAGTTTGCGGTTTCCCCAATGCTTGCGCTGCTATTACGTTGCTGTTTAGTAACCATTTATTCTTTCACTTCAAAGAAGATTAACAATTATTTCGCGAAACGCGTTAAGCAAATACGTCTTGGGAAACTTTTTATTTTATTGGATTTGGAAAATTAACCAAGTTAGTAATAACACCAGAAGTAACAAAAGGTACTGATAATAACGCCAAAAATAACATCTAAAGATTTTAAACAACAAAGGTTTTTAGCAATTAAGAAATATTGTAGGTACATTATTAGCCGAAAACGAACACGTATAAAATAAAGACAAAATACTTTATTTATCGGCTTAATACTTTATTGGCCAACGGGCGTTACTCTCGTTAGAGATTTTAAATTTTAGATATCTAACTTCCTCCAAAACTTATGGAGTTTAGCATTAATTTTTGTACTTTAACAATCTAACATATTTCATACTGATTCTTTAGAATTAAAAATAGTTATACCAACATTTAACAGTTTGGCACGTAGCGATTAATTCAACTAATCGTAGGTTGAATACTGAAACACATCAATACTTGCATTGGCCTTAATATAGACTTATAGTTATATCTGAATTCAACATCTGCTTTTTCAGCAACAACTACAACAAAAAATTTCACGATCCGTGGACCAGAAATCAAACGAGCAACATGAAAGAAACCGATATGTTCATTTCCGATGACGACAAAAGCCGCATCTACAAGCCCAGAGAGTCCGAGGGGAATTTCTCCACCCAGGTTAGATCACAATGACCTATTATGACATCATCAACTACCTTACGACTTTGCGCAACGGACTGCATTTTATTGCCCAATTTCATTTGCGCAAGCACACTTGGCAAAAGCTGTTTACAGCAGCAACGGTATGTGGCACATAAGTGAACTTTGACCGGGTCATGCCCTTCTCCGAGTACATTTGCGTTTGTTCAATTTTTAACCTAGTCAAAGTTTGGGGAAATATTTTGTGAAAAGCTGCAACCTATCTTTAATGCTTTTCTTCAGCGACACATCTAATTTTAATTGAATTTCAGAGTTATTCGCGAGATTTCCACAGCAATTAATAGACCCGTTCTGTGTCCAACACAAGTCAAAACGTTTGGTATTTTAACCAGGGTAGTAAAAAGTTATCAATGTAGCGTAGGAATTTTTTAACCAATACTAACTAGTTATTCATAACTGATAGTAGGGAAAATCTGTTGTTTGTCTGACATCAGGTGATCAGTGCCTAATTGTGCGAACATAAGGAAACTTTCGCTGACGAAAGAATTGCGCTTATGACATCCACAACAAACCAACGTTAATTGCTTATTTTGTAGTTATATGTTGTTAACCGCTGACGTAGCGAGAAAAACCCTCCAATTCTAAAATGCTATGCGTTTGTACATAGTATGATGCAATAGAAGTTGACAAAAGCGTTATTGTTCTCGTAAGGTTATATAAATGTAAATATTGCCGTGTCACTCGGTTTCTGCTTGTTACAATAGTACGGAGTACACTAGCCAAAGTTCATTTGAAGCATCTCACAGAAAACATTTAAAATTGTACCTAAGCTGTTCTACAGCTAACAAATAATTAATTCGTGATTATGCTCCAGATATTACTTCGGACATATTACGAAGTGAAGTAAATTTTCAGCGAAGTGAAGGCGCGGGTGCAGCAATGTGAGAAATGCAAATAGGACCTTTGGACAGGTCCATATCTGAAAAACAATGTTGCTGTATATTTCCTCAATCCCCTTGTTTTCGTGAAAGCTGTTGAACGTAATTTTATGTTGGTATAGGCGCACCCTAGCTCAATAAACTGGTTGGGTTTGGTAAAAACCAGAATGAGTTATAGGTGGTGAATTGTAACGAACAATGACCCGAACTTAAATAAAATCGAATGAATGAAACTAGGGTTAATATATTAGGTAATTAAAGTTAGCGTTCTCTCTCTGTAAGCTAATAATTTCGCTTGTAATTGTTGCGTCATTTCCGAAAATGGACGCCGTAAACATATTGCTGCAATGGGAAACCAGTGCTAAAGTGGTAATACGTTGCGCAAGACACGGCAAAGGCATTGGGTGGGTGATTTGTAATAAGCCAAAGTTTACTTGTAACACCTCGTATGGAAAGGACGCGGCATCATTTATAGCGTTTTAGTATATTTGTTAGTTTCCTTTTTACTATCCGATAACAAGAATACCATTTTTAATTTTAGCCACTTACCGACAGCCAACGCAAGCTCAGTGTCTATCATCAAGAACCGCACAGAGGCAGCGCCTCCTTCGCTATCAGCGTCTTCAATCTAATGAACGCTATTCTGGGCTCTGGGATTCTTGGTCTGGCCTACGCTATGGCTCAACTTGGCATGGTCTTGTTTTTGTAAGTACAGTACAAGCCGATTTCAAAGGATGATTAATTGTACCTGACTGTTGAAATATTGTTTGAGTTTGTGCGAAAAGTTTGATATCATTCTGTGATTGCTGAGCGACCGCCACTGCGGAAGTAATTGCAGTAGGCAATCGATAATAACAGGTGGTCATTACTTTGCATGGCACGCTAGGCAAAGTAACTTGAATTGTTCAAACTAGGTTGTTCAATTAAAGTTAATTTGCTGTTTAAACGTTTACTTTACTGACTATTGTTTGATGATTTCAGCATATTTACCATTATCGTCGCGTTCTTTGCTCTCTATGCCATCCACTTATTACTCGTAATGTGCGACATGACTGGAGTCAAGGCTTATGAGAAATTGGGCTTCAAAGCTTTTGGCCTTCCTGGACGGGTAAATAAGCTGTTTTCTATTCTGTTGATTAGGAAGCAAAACGCATAAGCAAACATAAACGAAAGCATTGATCTAAACGCCTTATTCAAATTGCCATTCACAATGTTCCGTTGTAGCCTGGTTCCATAGAAAACTTTTCATTTCGTCAACAGAGTAACAATCGTTGTGTTCTTGCACAAAACTTATCCATGGAGTTCAAATATTATTCATAACTTGAATAATATAAATTGCATCACAATATTTACATCGCGACAACGCCTTGGTTATGACGTCATCATCAAAGTGCAAATGTTTTTTGTTTGTGATGTCATAAGCACGGAAAAGCAATGATGTTGTTGTCTTCGACTGCTAAAACAATGTCGTTGTCGTCACATTTTCAGAAGACTTTTGACTCTGCTGACATCAACACAAACATCACATTAAATCCTGAATAGGTGTCATCGCAGTACAGTATAATAACTGGAGGTACTGTACATATACAGTACCTCCAGTTATAAACCCGGTACAGTAAAAAAGTCAAAAGCATCCTAACCATTATTGAGCTTCGGTTATGAGAGCTTTTAAACATTTGGCGTTGGAGGTTCATTGAAATGTGACTCAATAGTGCCCTGCCACCAATTATAACAATGAATATTGGTACATTGCGAGTTTTTAACTGTACATTAAATTAACAACCTTACAAGCACGTTTGATAGGTTTAATAAGGTGACTGTGGTATGATAAAATGAACTCAAACTGAGGTCAATGACCTTGGGGAATTGGTGTTTATGACAATGCCATTATTCCTAATCACTGTGAAGCAATCTGGTTTAAACCAGATTTATTCGACCTGTCACATTTACGACTTTACCAGGCTCGTAACACTCATTTTTTTCCTAGCTCAAAGGAGTTGATCCAAAACACTTTGCATTCACGTTCCCGCAATTGGTCCATTTTATTTACCAGGGTATCCCTCCTCCCCAAACATGTTGTTTGCATGTAACCTATCCAACACAATTGACGATTACTTAAGACAAAAGAATTCGTTCGCGAGAATCCTCATTTACTAAGTCGGGCTAACTCTTAGGCTATTTGTTGCCATAATATTTTCTTAATGATTTGCGTATTAAACCACTATCAATAATCTTTTCAAATTGCGAGAGTAAAATATACAATTAAAACCACGGTCAGCTTGTACATAGAATTGTTGGTGTATTTGGCAAATTTCAGGTCTAGTGTCGATGCTCAAACCACTTTCCTTGCTTTTAGATCACTGCTGCTTGCTGCATTCTGCTGCAAAACATCGGAGCCATGTCTAGCTACCTCTTTATTGTCAAGTACGAACTTCCCAATGTGCTGATGACCCTGATGGGACTCACCAGCAACGATGGGTAAAGTTGCACAATGTTTTAACCCTTTATTGCAATTTGTACTTTTATAACCCGATAAGTGCTTAACCAACAAATCTTTGAAAGCGATTGCATTTAGATTGAGATACAATACAGTTCGCAGAGAATCATTTTCTCTTTTACACAGCTCGTGGTATTTGAATGGAAACTACCTCGTTGTTCTCGTGACTTTGGTCATCATTATGCCTCTGGCAACATTCAAGAACATTGGTTTCCTTGGTTACACGAGCGGATTTTCCATCTCCTGTATGTTTTTCTTCATCGGTGTGGTAAGTCATGTGAGCTAGAAAAATAGCCAGTAGATTATTACACGACAAACATCTAATTATTAATTCAACAAGTCGACTGATTGTCATTGCATTTAGGTAATCGCCAAGAAATTCGCCATCTCGTGTCCACTGTTTGATGAATCGTTTTTCAAATCACTTAACTCGAGTTCAACCAACAACGTCAGCCAGAACGACATGAACGACATTGTAGATGTGGTAACCTCTGTAGCGACATCTGTTGGAGAGGAAATATCAGAGTTTGGTACGGCAGCTGTCGCATTGGTTGCCAGTAACATGTCGCAAGTTACCCCAAGTCAAGAGGACTTGACGCGGCTTCATATGGAAGAAAATGCCATCGAACTGCATGAAAAATATGGACCCCAAGTATGTGAGGCACAAGCTTTTGCCTTAACAAAAAGGGTGAGTCTAACTAAAGGTTGCAGCTAACGATAACTAAGTTGTTTATTTGAATATTTTGTAACATGTAACAACATCTAAGCCTTGTTCCTTTGTCAAACCGTTCCATCAAACATTTCAAATTAACATACATAGCGTTCTGTGCTTTCAGTGGGCGTACAGCATCCCGACAATGACATTCTCCTTTGTCTGCCACACAGCTGTCCTTCCCATCTACGCTGAACTGAAGCAGTAAGTCTTAAAAGAGAATTCGCGTTGGATTAATTTGGCAGCTAAGCTTCCAGCAATAAGCAATTAACTCTGGGCAAAGTGTTCCTAGATAAATTTTTCGTTCCTAGCCCTTCCGTCAACCGAATGCAGAAAGTAGCCAACACATCTATTGGAATTTGCTTTGTCGTATACTCGCTTTCTGCTGTTTTCGGCTATCTCACCTTTTACAGTAAGTAAAAGCTGTACTGATGACAAAATCAAAGCTTGACGTTAACTTGGATAGCTTAAAGATACGTAGCGAAGAACTATAGCAAGTTTAATGTATGTGTTGCACAAATACCGATTTTGCTTACATAATGATGAGCCAATTCTCGCCTTTTTTATGCAGACTGGATGGAGGCTGAAATGTTACTTATGTACAGCCACACAGGCGAGACCGATATTCTTACGATGATCGTTCGTCTGACCGTGCTCGTTGCAGTCATACTAACCCTGCCACTTACCCACTTTCCTGTATGTTGTCTGTAATCCTAAAACACCTGTCGTATAGTTGCAAGTTTTAGAATATGGTATAACTGTGTTTGCTGTGTGTATTGCAATAATGTGGTGTATTAAATCTACTAAAATAATATACAGTAATAGAGCTATCTTTGAAAAACTGTTGACTTTTCCATGCGACAAACTCTATTTAAACACGTTGGCTATAGCGGACATGATGTTTTATTAACTGACAAATCTTTTGTTGTATCCAGGCTCGCAAGGCTTTGACATTTCTGCTCTTCCCCAACAAAGACTTCCAATGGAAGATTCACCTTGGCTTGATGTTTTTCCTTCTTTCTTTCATCAACCTCCTGGTCATCTTCGTCCCGAGTATTCGAGAAGTTTTCGGAATCATCGGTGCGTAACGTTGTAAACATGGAATAACCGTTACATTGAAATATGGCCTATGTTAACTACTCGGTATTCTCCCATCTTCTATTAAATTATTTCAATTATCGTTAATGATCTACATGTGGGTATACTTTATGTACCAGCCAACACATGGCAACAATTTGGCTGTATATTGAAAAAGTCAACATGTGCATAAATTTCGCTTTAAACAAGTTTTTCATTCGAATTTGAAACAGGTGCCACTGCGTCAACAATGCTGGTGTTTGTGCTGCCTTGCACATTCTTCATCAAACTGGACCCACGGCCAATGAAATCACCGAAAAAGATCTTTGCTGCTGCCATGTGTATCACAGGCATTGGTCTTATGATAGAATCCCTATCAGTTATCATCATCGGATACTTTGACTAGGCAATTATTTTTAGCATTTGTTGGAATTAAACCTTCCAGACAGGATGTATACCAGGCCAACTTAACTAAAGCCTTCGGCGATATAAGAAGAGTTTCGCGATAAACCGCCGTAGTTGAGTTTGAATTAAATTTCCCTTCTTCTTTGCCGCAACACTTATCTAAAGCACGCCAATTGTACATTAGTAATTACGTACAGTAACTGCAAATTTTGTCATCTTATATTTCAATGACATTGCCAATTTTTTTGATTGCTCTTGATATTTTTCTGTTTTCGTTTTCTATTACTTGTTTCCCTGCTGTAGTCTGCTAATACGTCTTGTACAAAATTTGTTTTTATTCACAAAAATCGAAGAGATAAAAATTTGCTATCGTAATGCTTTTTGTTGCTTCATGTAGGCCTAATTGCAAAATACCTACAAGCACATTATTTTAGCAAAGCTTATTATGACCTATTGGAATAACCCTACCCTATGCCATACACAACAGGCATTTCATTTTCAGTTGTGATGTCATTTGTAGCCTAAGTGACTTCGTAAATCTTTGCCCGTGGCCTGATGGCCAATTTCAGCAGCGAAAATAGGAAACTTAAAAAATTTTCTGTCTATTTGACTAGTAGGCTAGACTATGGGTCCCATCTGAGTTCTTTAGTTCACTCATGTAGCCTACCCAGTTCTGCTATTAGGTTAATCCAAGCATAACGTTAGGTTAATGTTAATCGCCTGGAGAAAAGTAAGGCAAACAATGGAAAACCAACGTCGTAGGGCCTGTTTATCACTGATACAATGCGCTCTGTGCTGTACGTGCATTGTGCAAACATTGCAGTGGAACAATCTTGCTCTTTAGCGCCGCTATGGTTTTTGAATAGAAGAAAAGAAAAACTGAAATTTAGATAACTTATTGTGGTTTTGTTTTTATATTAGGCCTGCTATCTGCAGCAGTTAGTTTGTAACAAGTAATGAATGTTTTTATTCGCGTAAGTTAGCGATGAATATGAAGCAAATAAGTTATCTCCAAAAACCTTGCATTGACAATTTAGGGCATTGGGTGTCATTTGTAACAAATGATTTAACAGAAATGTGTGAAAAAGAAATTCACTGGACGATTTTTCTAAATTGGGTATTTACCTAAATCAGCAAATTGATTTTCACGATTTAGCGAACCTGAAAGTAATTAGTCATACACATTCTTGCAACTTGTCTGCAAGTAGAACGCATTTTGGCGTGCGGCTTGTGGACAAGTTGAAAAATGCGTTCCATTAATGCACAAGTAACAAAAATCAGCAGGTACAAAATCAAATCAAAAGCAGGAGTTCAACTTACGGACAAATTGTAAAAAATCGGACCAATTCCGGACAAGTTGCAAAAAATACGTAGAAATTAAGAACAAATTTGGTTTGATTAAATAATTAGGCGGATTGAAATTTAACTATACGTGCAAATTTAAATCGTGCGATTTAGCAATTAGCTAACGTTGCAAGTTTTAGAAAATTTTCAACAAAATTGTCCGAAACTCGTACGCAGTTATGCTTAATAACTTTTTCCGAAAGGCGTCCCATATCAGGGCTTGAAATTTGGAATTGTTTCAGCTTAAACATAAGCAACGGCAAAGGGGTTGATTGAACTTTTGCGTCATAACCGCATGAATATTAATAACCGAATTAAATTTTCTTATGAACAACAATTGATACAAAATGGGCTGAAACTTGGTTGCTGAATTTTTTGGTCAATCTTAATTCTCAATCAATTTTTCAAGTTTTACGGAGTTACAGGTTTTTGCAAGCATATGAAATTAGGAAATAAAGAATGGATTATGTTTAGCATTCTGAAGTTCTGAGGCTCAGTTCATACTTAAGTTATCAAATGTATGAAGAAAGAAAGACCGTATTGTATAAGAATAAAAGCCCAACACAACAATATTAAAATCAATAGCAAAAAGTTGTGAAAACAATAATTGGTAGGTTAGTTAAACAGATAAGTAATGTCTTTGCATAAATAGAGTTAACTAATAGACTGGCTGCTTGGCATACTGTATCATACTGTGTACTGTCACTCATAACTGTATTAAAATCAGACTGAATATGCTTATAACCGCTAAGCATATAAAAAATCATGTCGCTAGAATTGTTTTTGTTAAATGCGCTGACAAAAATTCTGTGCGCTAGACAATCTCAAGTCTTTTGCAGACAAGGCTAACTTACTGGCTTCTGGACTTGCATTGGATTAGCATTTCTTACCATTCAACCGCTATGGATTATGATGAAGACGAAACCAAGCAAAAATTGAATGATGAGTTCATTAGAAAAACGTCATCAGACTTTTCAGAATTTTTAAAGCTTTCTCCACAGTCAAGTGTAAGTAAACAATAGGCTACAATCTGACAATGGTATCATAATCTGTATCCTCGGACTGCAAATTTTCTATTGCTTGAGCCCCAGTTGGAGTTTGTCTTCTTGCATTGCCAAGAAAAGCAGATACCGTATAGTCAGGTTATTCAGGTAGTGGTGCCTTATAAGTGTGGTACATTCACCAAACTATACAAGTACAGCACATACCGAATTCCTTTATGTTAATGCAAAGTTATAATAAATAAACAAAGCACATTTCGCTGTTTAAATGCCAATTTATACTGAATAAGCTGAGAGTTTAAGCTCCAATCTCTATGCACACGATCACACCAAAATTTGTGTCTTTGCAAGCACAATTCCTTGTCATTAATGGCTTTCTTCCCATTTTAATGCAAATCTTGATGAGTTTTGAAATTGTATCTATTTATTGTAACGCTAAGTAAGAATTTGCCTTAAAGCACATGTAGGCTATCCAATTTTAAACTACTCAGGCCTGCAAATCATGTATTTCCAGCCTAGAAAAAGGCAAGTGTCCATGTAACCCCTGCTAAGCTGTTTGTGGTCATGAGCAATGCGCATACATTTCAGACATACTATGCAATCATTAGACTGTTGACAGAACTTCACTAGCATGCTCTATTTTTCTTTTTTGTTATAATATTGGTTTCATTATAACACAGGTCACAAACATGGAGGAAAGTATAGAAGAAGTTCTTACAAGACTAGATGAGCTTTATGGAATGCTAGACATGGTATACACTCTTGTGATAACATTACATTTTGACTTCCCTGTTCCACTATTACTTGTAGAATTGTGCTGGTAACATAAGAAAAATCTAATCACAGATTCGAAGTGATAATGCCAATGCAGTTGAGGAGTTACTTCCACAAATTCGAGCAAATATGACAAGTTTAAAACCAGTGTTTGAACAAATCGACTTTCTGGAGGTATTAGATTGTAAAAGTATTTATACGCTCTCATGACATCGGCAAAATAATTGACTAATTTTTTTTTCTTTATGTCGTGATAAATTTATAATCTTATTTCAAAGAAACTTTCAACATTAAAAACATTCTAGCAAATTTGAGGAACAAATTTATATTGTAATGTCTCCTCACGGAAACCCTTTGTTTGTAACGATTGGGTTTCACAGACCAACCTCTTTAATGCATAGGTGTTAGCAGAAAATATTTATGAGGAGGTTTTGCGAAGTGACATTGATAAATAAAAATATTTTACGTATAAAATTCCAACTTAAAGGTGAGGTTTTAACCATCCTGCATACACAAATTGGCAATGATTCAATGCATTGTTTTATTAAAATCACTCTGAAATAATATGAACATAAAATAAAAATGTAAACACCGTAACTAGCTTCTACCTGGTATTGTGTACTTATCAAGATGCTTGGAGTGTGAACATATCCGTCTCTGATGTACTTATCTATTTTTTAGCAGGTTACTTATTAGAAAGGTAGCAACTGTTGTGTTGAAAACTAATCATTACATAGATAAGCTTCTGTCACATTTTTTAGTTGTATTTGCTCCACCTAGGTTACTCCTGGCGGAATGATGTAAGCATCAGCAAAAAGCATCAGTGAGCCAAACAGACATATAAGTCACAACGAATATTTCTAATTTTATTTCAGTCGTTTGTGCAAGTTGTAAAGAGAGACGTCAGTGCTATGGAAAAAGAGCTTCGAAATATCGAGGAGAACCAGAGCACCTTTAACTCGTTTAAAAAAGCAATTAGTGGGTTTTCATTCCTCTCATGGAAGAAGGTAAAACATCTTTATTGTTCTCTTCTCAGCGTGCGTGAGTTGCTTTTATTTTTAAAGGTGTTCAATTTTTTTAATTGCTCGGATTTGTCCTAAAAACTGCTGCAAAGTTATTGAGTGATACGACATAAAGATACGAAATAACGATCATGTCTACTCGTATTTAAAACTTGCATGTGCAGGTAGCAGTTGATGCATCGTTACTTTTTAATCTTGAGTGAGATTTTCATAAATTGCAACAAACTCTTTTCACCCTCATCGTCGTTGCTAAGTTATAAGTGCAGTGTCAGTGGATTTGTTGAAGTTTGAGGAGTGTGTCGCAGCTTCTGAGTAACTTGAATGTTTTTCAGAAACCACCAGTACAGCCAAGTGATAGAGTGCAGAGCGATCCTTATATTCCTCCACCTGTTTTCCACACCTCTGATCACATCAAGTCAGATGAGAGGAGATAGGGGGAGAAAAATTAAAGACCTTCTTTGCTTCTTGAATCTTTCTTGAGACATGTATATCAATGTTGCTCGTTTGATATTATTCTTTTATTTTAAACTATTTCCTCCAACTCTTATTGTGCAATATGTTGATTTGTCAACTTGACCTTGTTTCCAGAGAAAGATTGTAGCTGGTCTTGGACCTACATTTACAAAAGATCGCTTCATGCGTAACCAGGCTGTGCAGTGTAGAACTTTACTTACTTCCCTTATGCTTAAATCAAATACTATATGACCCTGAACAATACCGCTCGCCTCGCAACCAACGCGGCACAGCAGTCCGCTTGGTGGCGGTTCAGCGCTGAAGACCCCACTTCAGAAGCCGTCCGACGCAATCTTGTTTGTTGTATTATACAGTGAAATTACTAAAAATTTTATTACTCGAAAACTCGTCCACGGGGCTCTCTGAAATTTTGGACGTCACTTTAGTATGCTTTGGATTAATATTCCTTAAAATGCCATCAACAAACCATGATTCAGATTATTTTAGCAGACGCGCAACAGCGACACCAGAATGTTTGGCCTAAATCAACAATTTTAGCTACTTTCATGGCAAATTTTAGCCTAAACCTGTAAGCAGCCTGAGATATTTAAGCATACCAACTGATAGGGTAAGTCCCAGGCTAAAAAACAACACCAACCATACCGCCTTCTGGTTGATTTAGTCGGCTACTTCAATGCTTTCGTGAGACTCCAACAAAATCATAAAGACCTTAGTTTCATGGCTTCTTAAGGAGCCTACAACCTTTAAAATTTGCATGATTTTGTTCGACGCTCTACGAAATGTTCAAAAAATTTTTTAAGACCAATCAGATGCCAACATGACCAGTGTTGTTTTTCAGTGCGGGGATTACCCTAGCAAATGCGGGTTAAAATGTTTCAGGTTATTAGTCTGAAAGGTGATTAAAAATTGATACATTTTAAATTATTAGCCCAAATTGCAATCCTGAATTTAGCGGGCTATTGCAAGAGCTAGAAATATGGGATTTTATGAGATAAAAAGCCTGAGACATACTAAAATTACATGCAAAATTTTATGGAGCTCTGTGCGGGAATTTTCAAGTAATTTCATTTTTTTGTAATTTCGCTCCAAAACAACACAAACAAGAAACAGAAACTGACCAGGTTTGTCGACTCTTTAGTTTTTTTTTGAGTAAGCTTATACCCATCCTGATTTTATGAGAAAATATAAGCGTAATAGCCAACCATACCAAATATTTTCCCATGCTTTTTGGTAATTATGTTGATGTGTTGGATTTTTAAACTGTTGATAACAGTCGCACGGTGGCGCTAAAACATTTCATTGCGTTGGACAAACTTACAATATTTTTGACTATCACAGTGGAATTCGGAACAGTGAATCTCAAAAATGATGTCATGCGCTGTCAAAATACCAGAAACAATCAGGGCAGTTGGTTCAATAATCACAGACATCTTATGTTGTATTGAATTTGTAACAACGACTCACCTTAATTTTCAAAGAAAAGGAAGCTTTTATTTTTGTGCTATGGGAGGTCGCAAAAGTAGAAAAGACGCCCCAACAGGATGTGCAAAGCGTTCTCAACTATGCATTAAAAATACCACCGTTCACCAAACAGTCTCTGAACGTAATCTACTCCCTTCACTGATGCCACATCGATCAGGCAGGAACTAGTAAATGTGATAACCGCCAATATTACGGAGAATGTTGACAAGTACAAAGGCACTATATTGTTCGTGGATACAATAGCCTTTATCTGGCAGTTGTTGTGCTTACGTACGAGAATACAGTTTTAAACCTTACGAAGAAACTGTTGTGAAACTAGATGAACATAAAGACGCTTTTGTGCTGACGTTTGTTGAAAACAGGTCTGAACCTGATTTTTGCAATATTTGCACTTGACATCACGTGGCCAAAGTTCTCTTCAATGATATAATAAAACTTACTGTTTTGATTTAATTGAATGATGGTTCCATGTCTAGATAACGAGCGATTAAGTGCGGCCTACTGCATTTTCTATTGAGCTGCACCAAACTCCAAGAGGAAATTTAAATTGTGGAAATGTTAGGGGAGGTTATCTTGCAAAACGTCCCTTGTTTCAAAGGCTAGAAATGTTTCATTTTTTCATATCGCTTATAATTGGCGGCAAAGGAGTAACCGTTTAAATTGGTTGGCAAGCACCTGCGACATTCGCTCCTGTGATATGATTTGAAATTTTGAATGACAGATTTAATAGACGAAGTTTTTGCCGAAATCTGCTTCCCGCAGTGACGTAACCTCTAGTGTATTACTTCCCCCGCTGAGCCGTTGATCTTGCTGGGACGCATCACTGTGGCCTACAGCTTTTTCTCTTAGCCAAGTCGTAAATATTATCGAATGGGGAGGGGACTTGCTTAATAAAACTTGAAGCTGGTTTGACAGATATTGCGACAAGATGACACCAAGTAGGTCGTTTCATCACCAATACGTCTTTAATTTACCCTCGGTTTAATAACGGGAAGATTTCGTTGTCGGAAAAAACGTTGTTATCCGTCTTCACGACAATTATGCAAGCAACGCCGTCTGAAAAACACTCCGGGCTTCAGTCGTGTTGAGCGATAGCCTAATACCCTAACCTAGAGCCTAAGCAAAACTTGCGTAATACAGAGTGTAATTATCCCTAATTCAATTAAATTAACACTTAATTTTGTGAATTATTCTATAAGTTTCAAAATGTTCGCGAACGACGTTTCTGAGTTATAAGGCGGTGTTTTTTGGTCATTAGGTCATTTCCTTTCCCATGAAAGCCGCATACTTCCCAACATTCTTATCAAATTAACAGACGGTTTAAAATAACACCAAGTCGGTTTAACATTACGTTTTTACTTTCCAAGCATAACCTCACGCCTCCAAATAGCTACTCAAAAAGCTTTTAAACTGAGTGGTCACACGTAGCCCGTCCCAGGTGCGTGGAGTAGCTTTGTGAATTAGAAGGGATTTCTTAACAGATTGCGTGAATAAGAGCAGTAGCAGCCCATCAAGCGTATCACTTCAACGTGTATTCTTACCTTTTCGGTTGATTAAGTTTTGACAGAACTTCGAAAAGTGAAAGAGTTAAACCTCTATAAAAACCTATACGTTTTTACCAACATTATTTCACTCACGATACATGGAGTAGTTTTGTTTTGCGTAACACAAAAAAAAGGTTGGAAAGTCGAGGTACATTTAATCATTCGAAAATCTTTATGGTTTACTTTAAACTGACAAAGCTCTTCTGTGGAAAAACTGATATTTGAAGAAAGGTCATGAAGTTGAAAACGCAAACATTCTGTTTTCAAAACAGAATAATGGACACTGTAAAAATATTTCAAAATTATTGAGCTTAAATATAGGAAACTATTGTCGTAAATCCAATTATAATGACGCCCAGACCGCCATTTCATTTTCGTGATTTCGAAACGCCAAGTGCGATACGCAGTTGCCTTAACTGACAAAGATTGATTGCTCTCCAACTGGTAGTCAAGTGAATTAATCGCCAGAGAAAATTTATTGGCATAACAAGCGATTTGCAGTTGCGAAGGAAAAAGCGCCTTCGTCAAGCCCTGTGAAAAGTCAACTTGCCTTGATGGTTGTGCAAGGCACACCGACCTTGTTGAAAGGAGCAAAATCGTGGAAATAAATCTCATCTGAACAGACAAAACACGGCGCAGGCACCCAACCGGTTAACTAACGCGCTGGTAATACCCGTTTGAACAAAGCCTGCTCGCAGCTTTACCAGGGAGAGAGGAAAGGACGAGTGAGCAATTGGTTACGGCTCTCTAAGTCTACTGACAGATGTTTTGATAATGACGGCGATCAGGCATGTGCCAGGCTGTTGTGAACCCAAGTAGGATCACGTTCCCACGCTTTGCCGAGCCAATTGCGCGTTCCAGGCGACTGATCTCCCTCTTTTGAGGCTAAAAAGGCCTTTTATGTGAGACAAGACGCTGATTCCGCTTATTCATTATACGGTGGGCGGCATTTTTCGTGCGGCCTGATATGCCTGCGCTCTGTACACACGCGCATTCACCTACTGTTAGGGCTTTTTTTGGCTTATTTGTTGTTTTATCGGCTTCCAAAAGGCAGCGTTGGGCTTGGCCCTGCCATCAAAACTGCAAAAAAACGAAACAGAATTGGAATTCAGGGTGAAGTAACATACAGACCGCAAGAACGTTGCCACCAAGTCAAATTCACTTTTTCGAGATTTTCTTTTCATTTTGTGTTACTTTGAACATTTAGATTGATCCCTGATCGTGTCATGGTTGGACCACCCATTTCAGTGGGGAAAATACATCGCCCTAACAACGGAAAACAACCTTTCATATATGCCGGTAGGTCTTTCGGGAAATTAGGTATTTGAAAGTTAAATCCGGGTCATCGTGAAACGATTAATTTTCAAAAATATTGTGCGTCGATGCCCGTCGTTCAAACTACGTAAAAAAATTATTAAATCGCAACAAGGCGCTCCAGAGATGGGCAGTTTATTAATTACATGTCTATGGCACAGTATTCACGCGGCGAAGCTTTGGGAATTAAAGGTCCGGTCATAAGATGATGACAGCACGCTACATTATTGCTTACATATCATGACGACGGTCTCTCGTGCAATTTGATGAAAACGAAGAAAATTAAGTATTAGTTTTATTCCCAAGGCGGTCGCATTTCTCAACGGTCATCGTCTTATTTCTCAATTTCTATATTTAGGCGGGAAGTTTATGGTTATTTGAAATCCGGACGTTAGTCACGAGATCATTTGGACCATATTTTAATCCAATCCGAAAGCGCTACTTTCAAAGACTTTTGCACGTTATAATGGGCCTGTGTTTCGTAATAATAAAAGTGATTCATAAGTGTCGCCCCATTTTACTTTGAGTAGTAACCACTTTTGATCCTATACAGTAAATTTGTCAATACATTCAACAATGTTTTCACTTAGAATATCTTTTCTGTTAAACAGAAATTTTGCGTAATTTGTTGTCTATGATTGGTTGAATTAATGTGAAATAATAGGAATAGCTTGTAATTAGAGGATAATTTACTTCTCCTCGGCGATAAAAACTTAAAAAGATTTTCTATTTTCTCCAAATCCGTCCGGGGACATTAATTAATCATCTGTATACGTGTCGTGTCTCTGCACCTGTCTGATCAGAAATCGACGATTTAAATCCCTTTATATTGGAATTTTTTGTTTGCAAACGGCTGTGCTTAATCTGGCAAAATCCCAAAGAAATGTATAAACTCAAAGTCATCGGACGCGTCTTTATCCGTTAATCCATTGTCACGTTTACCAACATCCAACGCAAGTCCACAGGAATGTTTGAAATCCGGAAGCGCGGCGCGTGTCTTGTGAAATTACGGGTCAATCGAAATCCGTTCTTTTGTCAACTGGCGTCTGACGCGATAAAACCTCACGTGATTATGACAAAAAGACATTACAACGTTGTCGCGGATTTTGTGCGTTTAGAGTCACTGTCACTGTTTTTCAAGTTATTTTTCATGTTAATTGTTATGCCTAATATTGTGAGAAAATCATTCATAAAATTTCCTGCGGAAAGCACCTTCTTGTATTGTAACTGCAATTAAACTCGAGCATTTAAGCTTCATTGTTGCATGATATGTTATTAAAGCGTTGATATTCAATTATTGTGATGGGTACAGTTACCGTCTTGACGTCAAAAGACCCAAAATTGGATATCACTATCTCCGGTTTCAAAATGGTTCGTCTCCATTAAAATTCCTAATTGTAACTTAGTAAGGCGTAATAACAACGATAAGGCCCCGGTGCATTAGTGTATTTTCGCCTATTAAAGTTAATTCTTAATTTGAGGACGGTTTTATGTCTGTTCGTTTTTGATGGTTTTTATCAATAAGATTATCTTGGGGTCTTGAGTACCACTCACGTTTTTCTGTGTTAAACACCGGTTTCTGGCAACAATTTGGCTACTTTTGTCAAAGCTATGCACACATTCGACCATTGATTTTATTAAAGTATAATTATTCAGGGACGGCCTGAAAATTATTTCCATTTACAATATCAATTACAATAATTTTCCTTAAATTATAGCGAAATACTTTTTCGTGTGGCTTCTGGGAAGGGTTATCAACCCAACTATTGCTAACCAACGCCAGTTAGCAACTACACTTTATCACCCTGCAATTATGTCACCTGATTTACTTCATAAGGGTCTGCATTTTTAGAGTGACGTAATCATTTCAGAAATCGCTCAAGGACTTAATTGACGGCTCCTGATAACAAGTTACCGCTAACTGTTTTTAGGAGCAATACTACACTTAAACAATAATAATTACTTGTTTACGGATTTTGCGGACTTTCATGAATTATCTCCAACATAGTGGCAACAACTGTAGCCGTATAACCTAAACAATGGCAACGATTGTTGCCGAACTTTTAGCCTCCGTATGACATCATAAAGCACTTCTCGATGACGCTCCTAGCCACTCTGTGACCATTACGTCATTGTAACATGGAACATGTGATTCATGGCCACACAATGAGTGAATTTTGCATAAAACCGCCTACGTTAGAGATTTCTTTTTCTGCTTCATCCAATAAGATGATGAACTGAAAAAGACTTTATAGCGACCGTTGTTCCTTCTTAGACCGAACTTCAGGTCACTTTTTAGAGGTCAGTAAACAAGATTTTTGTTCTAATATTTACGACTTTTCATCCCCGATGGGTGAATGGTGGTGGTTGGATTCAACCTCAAAGAACGACAACCTCCTTAAAATAAGTCAACAGCGCGCCCACAATGACGATGACATTTAATAGAAATCACAAATTTCAGGGTCGCTTAAAAGAAATCTTTGAAGTGCGCCCACGAGTGAAACGAATTGGTTAGCGGCGCTTATGAGTTTATTTTACCATAATAATAATAACCAACGCAAAATAACTTGAAATAAAGAAAGAAGTGACAATGTTTTTATGACGCAATCGTCCTTAGCCCTCCTAAATTCCAGTTGTTCGGCGATTCAAGTGTCATGACGCGTTTCGAGCTTAAAATCCTGTAAATTTTGTTTCTTTTGTCTTAAAATGAATGTAATTAACAATTTGTTAATGAGCAAGGTTGAAATGAATTGCAACGTTTTTGTAGATCAACATATAGGTATGTGGTAGATTGCTGTATCCAGGGTTGCCATGGGAACAGGGTTTCGAGCATGGGATAGGAAAGTGGACAAAAAATTTGTAATGTCCCACACTCACTCCCACGGAAAGGTTTTGAATGTAAGAAAATGTTTAATGTAAAAGTTGTTTTCAATATAGTCTTTTCCCTAGACATGTGTAAGATTATTTAATATTATTATTTCATGATATTAACTGAGCAACTCCGACGCCAGAAAATAGAAGGACATTCGTAGCTTTCATAAAATCATTATATGTATGTATGCTACCCGTAGGCTATAGACCTAAACACCGAACATGTGACATGATGTAATGTAGTTTTTGTTCATGAAATAAGAAACACTATGGTTTTGGAAATCAGACAAAAAGAAATGTTCCATAGGCAAGCCTGGTTGTAGGAAATTGGCAATGCTAGTTTTCAATCAATGTGTGTTTGTGTGGACATGAAAGTAAACACATTCTACGCAATTATCGCGTAACACTTTGAAACGACCTTTAATATTCCAGGGAAACTCCATCGAATGCATTTTGAAATGTTCTGACACTTCATATTCGGTAATTACAGAACTTAACGTCATCGACGTCCACTTACCTGTGACACTATAAGACCACGGCGGTGTCGGTACTTCACCGTTTTGCCGTTCTTATGACGGCACTCGAACGGATTACGTCATTCGTGTCAAAGGCGAAGTTGCAATAATTTCAACCCTTGTCAAGAGTTAGCAGATTGGTCAACTCTTGCGTCACGTTTTCTCTAGGTTCTGTGTTTAACGTCACGTAACACTTTTTACATTTGTTATTTGAGGTTATATAATTAATTAATTTTCATATTAAATTGTGTGTGGTCTTGACCACGATACAACATGGAAGTCAACGTTAACGGAGCGTACTTGAAAACTGGCTGTTCGGATCATGACTTTTTCGGTCTTTTTTCAGCAATTAACGTTTTGTATGGGCGTGAAATTACATGAATTTCTCCTAAACACATGTAGATCATGACAAGCGATATAGGCAATGGTTTTAAATCTGCTTGTGGCGTGGCCTGACTTCCGATTTTCCGTCCATGGTTTCCCTACTGTCTTTTAACTAAAATAGAATGGATCTCAGTTTGTTCAAAACATTATGGCGCCTTGGCTCAAACCCGTAAATATTAACCCGGTAATGAGTTAAGTACCGGGGTCACCTCTTCGGCCAGTAAAGGATTTTGCAGAAAATTAAAAACAACGGAATGAGTAAAGACAGTTGACGAAAATAAAATGAAAAATATTTTTTCAATTTTCACCACTTTCGACCATTTAGAGATCGTGGGTGTGGTCGCCCATGAGCCAACTTTGGTCACTTTTATTTTGGTTTGAAATAAATAAGTGACGTCAGATGGCGAGGATTAAATATTTCCACGAAACGTGAGGTTAACCCAGTTGCCAGGTCAGAGGTAAATAATGTCATTTGGGTTTGTCGTGGTGTAAATAATATTATGGCAGCAGTACGAAGGCCTTTAAATTGTGAATCATTTGCGACGAATTTTATCTTCCGTTTCCAGTAATCATCTCACATTGTAAAAAGAACTGATTTCCCGAATTCGTAGAAAACACAGGATATGATAGAGTTGCTGGCATGGTAATTGACCTTGTATCCTGATGCATGGATATTCTAAACCCTATTTTTCTGTTTCCTTAAGTCGCAAACAACCCATTGTGTAGTTAGTTATGACGTCGAAGCTATGTGTTGATGTGAAACATTATATAAAATCTTACACCAAAGATTATGAAATTGGAAGGGAGAAGACCACAGTTTGTGTGTAATTGTTTCACTTATTTTCCACCCGATTACTTGAAGCAAAACTACTTTTCAAAACAAACGCTTGGTCGTGATATTACTTACTTGTAAGAACGCACCGTGACCATTTTTCAACCTCCACTTTCTCAATGTCGTAATAACGTTTTAGTTCAAAAGTTCGGCTTTAATGCATTCAGGAGGATTTTCTCTGGTGCGATTAAACTACTCACGGTAATCAAATGATTAATTGTAAACATTTAATTTACGAAATAACCGCGGTTGAACGCTGAAAACCGCGCTGACCGCGATAAACAAAGAACTCGTGCCTACCCTGTATATGAAGCTCTGTTGCTGGTCGCTTTTAGGTATTGTTTGCTCCATGATTTTGCTGTTAGTAGGTTGAATACATAATCAGTGGAAAGAACTCGACTGAAGGACAAAGACGTTCCCATGCGCTTACAATTAAAACACGCGTCCAGAACATGAAACTGGAGCCCATTTAGCGACATTCTCACAGCTTTAAACAATTGATTTTTCTTTGTTTTGGGCTTCCGTAAATTGTTTGCACTTTCGATCAAAAGCGACTGTTGTTTGATTGCCTTCGAATATTTCCAATCCGTCGCCGCGCGTCTATTGAAACGAAGCCCCAGTAATTGCTGTTCAATGTGTAAATGCTATTTCAGCCCGTCAGTTTATGCTGACAACTTTGATATCCGACACCACATTGGCTACCCGCCGCACCTGGGACCTCTCGAAAAAGACACGGGACCTTCATATCTTTTCTAGATCTTGTATTACGGTCCCTACCAGTAAGGTAACGCACTTCGGTATTACGCGAGCAATGAAGGTGTTGTTTACATTTGCCAGACTTGTCCTGTTTATCGTCTGTTGCTTTACCACTGTACCCACCCTTGCCTGGTTATTAGATGTGATTACATGGTTCTAGATAATTGTTTTCGGTCTAATGTGAGTAATGTGTAAAGCGCATGTCAGAATTCCTTAAAAGGGTTGTGATTCAGCCTGATAACTTATTCCGCCCAATCAGAATCTCTTTGCGCATAAAGTTCGCCACCAACAAAAAATGTTTCTGTTGTTTTAGTCAATTAGGAGAAGTTTTTGTTACAGCTACATCAGAATAAAAACCGACAAACTCCTTACTACCAACAGGTACACTCACAAATGTGTTTCGAATTCAAATTTATTGTTTTAAAAGAAAGGAAATTCTTGACAAGAAATACATGAACTGAATGTAAAAGTAATGAAATAACACAAAGAAAAATAAACCGCAGGATAACGCTTAGTAGCGTATGGTCTACATACGAGAAGGCACAAGCAGTGTCTCAGTTGAAAATAGTCACAAATACAGCGCGAAAATAGTCAAATTACTAGAAAAAGTCAACGGTCATAATTGACGGAAATCTACAACTCTACGGTTTTTACGTCGTGTCTTAGTGGACGAGAACGGGTTATTCTCGGGTCAGAATTTGGTCAAAAAAGTTCCAAATTTAAGCAAGCAGCCACCCAACATAATGTTAGTTGGTTACAACTTAGTCGGCCGAGTTTCGTTAAAATTACTGCAGCACATTTTCACAAGGAGAGAGGGCAGTTAGCAAGAATACTAAAGATACAACGCACACCTTAACATGAAGCCAAACTCGAAACGAAGGAATTTTTTCGCTCAGACTGGCAAGGCAAGAGCAAAGAAGTAGAAAAATATAAATAACTTCCACGGAATTGGTCCTTTAACTGATTCAGTTCCAACGAAGCCGCCAATTACCAAGGCCTCCACACCGGTTCCGAGTCGCTGTCGCTACCCGCTGATGACGCAGGCGAATAAGAACGCGTCATTGATGATGACGTCATCGAAATATCTTGGACTCTCGGGACAGGAGATGAAGCTGGGCTGATCGGGGACACGCAACACATCGGGTAGGACTTTTTGGGCGGCGATGCGGATTTGCGCTGTTCTGTTTCCATGGATACGGGGGCTGGTGGGGGGACGGCGGTTGACGTCGATTGCGGGATGAGAACAAAGCTTCCTTGGACGTTGTGCTTATTTACACTCTCGCATCCGGACCTTTGTGGAGTCGCGGAAGGAGACAAAGAGAGGGGAGATCCGGGAGACGCAAAACCCGATGACGTGCAGGATGACCCGCTGTTGTGCCTGACGTGTCTTGGGGACCTTCCGTCAGCGCTGGCGCATGGGCTCATCTTTGAAGTGCCTTGTGCCGGCGAACGAGTGTCCCTGGCGGCGCCATGTTGCTCCATGGCCTCGTGGATGTTGAAAGGAAGTCCATGCTGTCTCTGTTGCATCAGGCTTCTGTTTTGCGCCATGGCGGCCGCTGCTGCCGCCATTGCTTGTTGTATTTGTGTGTTCGGGGACATCTGAATCTGCAGGGGTGAGATGGCGTTAACTGCGGTGACCGGGGGCGCGGTTGTCATTAGACGGGGATTTCTTGCTTGACCCATCAAATGCGAGGGGATGTGTGGCTGCGGCACATTGTTGCCGAGGTGGTTCATAAGTCTGGAATCAAATTATCGGAGAATGTTTAAAAAATGTGCCACAAACGGCAAAGACCCAACTTAAAAATAACTTACAAAAACTTGTGAAAACATTTGTCTTGAAAAACTCACCTCGTTTTAACGTCGGGCTGGATCCTGTCGTTTGTGTTCTCGAGAAACTGAGAAACCTCGTTTTTACATTCGACGAATCCGCTTCTGTATTTACTCATGACGCTTGGATCAATCGCCATCGCTGCGTTTAATCTCTGTCTCTGAATTCCTTTCAAATAGCGAACCGTCATTTCTAGAATATCCGCCTTTTCCAATTTTGAATGACATGTGCTTTGCTGAAGAAACAAAGATATAATAAAGATAAACAAAAATGAGATGAACTGTTTTGCAGACTTTGAATTATGTTTCTTAATTTGTAATTACTAATTTTATCATTTACAGTACGTTTGTCTCTTACACCCGGCACTGCCTCCAGTATGACACACTGTAACGATTTTATTTAAATGAAAGGTGAATAAAATTACTTACGTCTTTTCGTAATGCGTTTAAGAGAATGCTTTTCAGCTCATTCAGGCTTTTATTAATCCTCTCCCGCCGTCTTTTTTCCATAAGCGGTTTTGACGCCTGTAATAATAAATTCATTGTAAGTTTATCGTTGTATCTAAATATTACGAAACGTTTCAAGTGGACGCCGTAATCTGGTGATGGTTGCACCCTAGACATCGGGAATATTTTACTTACTCTGCGGTCATTTTTCATCACGGATCCCGAGGAAACCATTTGTACGTTGGCGGTGTGTGGTGCCATCACGGTCTTCATTTAAATAATGGATAAACTGTCGAAGTGATAATATTTTGCCAAAAAAACGAAGCAGCTTCTAGATAATTCCAATGAGCTTTGTAGTTGCTCAAAGAGCTTACGTAGGTTTCGTTTGTCGCGGTAATTCGCGATTTGTCAAAAGATAACAAAAGTATAGTTTAGAGTAATTTCTGTAAAATAGAAGAAATCTTTGATTAGGAATCCATCACTCAATATCAACATCCACTTAGCTTACTCAGTAAGACCCGGTGTGTGTTTTGTAAAACAATAAATACAGAAATTAAACCAAGTGCTTCATCCGTACTTCGTATACTTTTACTGAAGCTGTATTTTTACATTCAATTACAGCAAACTGAAATTTTAAACCTCCAACGCCAGACAAACTGTCCTATGTAACCTTTCTTCTATTATCACAACTAAATATCATAACTAATTACTTTTGCTAACACCTTAACCAATAACATCTTTCCGCGAAAGCTTCACCGACCGAAATGTGAAACGAAATCGCGGCTCCGAACCTTATAAATGCGACTGTCGCGTGTAGGTCGCGATTCCTTATATGTTATGCTGACGTTTGTATAAGGCCACTTTCGCTTGCCCGGTTCTTTTTTTCCTTTTTCAGACGAAATCTCCGAATCTTATTCAAAGCGAAGTCCCGCCGTACAATACGCGACGATGAAAAGACCAGTTTTAAAAAACAAACAGAGAACAGTCTCACCAACTAACGTGGGGAGGGAAAAAGGCCCGATGATTGAGCTTTTGAGGGGAAGAAACCGCCAGGCAGCCTGTGCGAACGTCGTAAGTCGCGTGTTCCCACGGTCCTTGACAGCAATCATCCAGAGTGTAAACACGAGCGTACGAGCCGACGCGTGCGGCCTAGCCCTTCTCACTTTTTAATTTCCTTTCTCTTCCCTTTCTCTTCTCCTCCCACTCGCTCTAACCACTTGATCCTCTTGTGGCACGTCGGTTAAAAACGACTAATCCAAGCTGCCTTTGCTTACCCTCGGTATCATTAACGCGATCCAGGCGCTTTTAAGCGTGTTATTACGCCTCAATCGCCCATGCTTGAGCGCTAATCAATAGAAATGGTGGCCGCGTTGCCATTGTGTTGGCTTGCCCGAAAACATTTCGGCCCTGATTTTTGATATCCCGGTAACAATTACGTCATAGCAATTTCCAGCAGAATTCCATTTCCCTAAAGTGATTGCAGTTTCCCCTACTATGACGACATCTCAAATAAAGTGACGAGCAAAAATGTTACCTGAACCTACCGGTTGCTTTGTGTTAAGTGATTACTGATTTGTATGCGCGGTTAATTGAAGAATCAAACAAATATTGTTTGTATCCGATTTGGGCATAGTCGGTAGTGCTAGTTCTGATAACTGGAAAATTGCATGTTAAAGCGCTTAAAGAGTAAAAGCGAAAATTTTTTCAGTAAATCTCGATTCGCCACTCAAATTTGGCGAGGTTTTTTGAGGGGTCGAGAAAGAGGGTCTTGCTCAATAAAAGCAACAGACTTGGTAATTATGACCTTTTCAAAAGGGGATTGTTCGCTCATAATCGGACACATTATGCGCGGTAAATACGCAACAATGCTCGACACTCAAGTCTATTTTAAGAACAAGAGGCGACGAAATATGGTGTTGGTTGGAACGCAGAGTTTGCTGACGTATTTAAAATTGACGTCATATTTTTTTTGCGGTTGCTTAATTCCGGGGGCAGGAGATTACCGGTTGCTGGGTGAATAGATCGGCGGAAAATATAACTGTTATTCAAAGCAAATTAAAAAATCTTTTCAAATAGCGACAAGGACTTGTCCATAAGCAGGTAATATAGTGAAAGAAACTTAAACAAACTGGTCCTAAATTATTTGATTGCCTTTTACGGTTTGTTTGCAAGGAAACTAATCAACGACGTTTAGAAACTCGTTCAATTTTTAAGCCACATTAATAGCCGATAGGATTGTTATATCATGTTATCAAAATGGCCCCAGTTTTAATTCCAAGGTTACAATAATCCGGTCCACGTAACAAGAATTCGATTTGCGTAAATTTACGTATCCTTACGTTTTCTTTCAAATATGCAAAAACACTGAATATTTCTGTGCTTGAAAATTTTTGTTCGCTTTCATTCATTTGCATTGATTTTGGTTGCGTTAACGTTGCTTTCACGTCATAGAGACGTGACGTAAACGTTGGCAAAATTGTGGCAAACTTTCGGTGTTTGCAAAAGATTTCCAACTGTTATTTGTTCCGTAGAGAAGATTCACTTTCGCATTCGATTTTACACTCTTCGTTTTGTTACTTTTTATTACAGCATGCGATTATTAGTCTGCAATTGTAAGTGAAAAACTGTGCTAATTGCCTGTCTGTCAATTTCTTGTTTTCGTTTCTTCTCCATACCAACGATTTTTAAATCGAGTTTATAATCGATCGGTCTTTTCCCTCTTTGTTATCGGTCCACGTAGAATGGATTTTACCAAGACAAGGACAACAAACAAGTATCTTTAAATGGTTCTTTGACACCTTGCGCGGTTGTCTGGCACGAACAACGTCCATCAATTGTGACGTAACCATGTCATATCGTTGACGAAATTGTTTCTTTTCGAGTAAAACAATAAATAAACAAAGGGTCCAGGTTGCGATTGGAGCTGCTCCTACCGACATAATATTTATGACTGGAACAATTTCCCACGCCGAATACTGTCACGTCCGGGTTTAGACGCATAGTGACGGTTGGGTTTTCTCATTCGTTTACCAGGTGTCAGAAACAGCACTTGTGCAGTAAAGCGGGTTTCATTAAAAATTCACGACGTTTAGCGCATATTTTCCGTGTTTATTGTCTTCTGAATATCACACTCCCTTGACCAAAAACAGTGTCAAGATAAGAATGTCGTCATAAAAATAGGTTTGTATTAAAAATAGTATTTTCTTTTTTGGCTAAAATAACAACCGTTTTTTTGCACACAAATCAAAATGACAGATGCATTTGTGCTTTATTTAAACTTTGTAAGTTATCGTAAATGTCTCCTCCTAATTTGTGTTATGTAACGAGTCTAAGTGTTAAAGCGTATAATGCTCTTTAACCATTACCAAAATACGGTATTGAATGCTTTTGTTAATGAATCTATAATTTTCCATTTTAGGTTATATAAACGTATACATACGTATAGGAGGTAGTGCAGCAAGTTGTGGAAATGTCTTATCAATTTAGAATACTCTATATACAGAATAACCTCTACAGCCCGTCGCTAAACAAACCAACCCCCGTAAAAGTTCGGCTCCGTTTGATGTTGACATCGTTCAGCGAATCCAAGCGTGGGCGTTCATCATAAAAGTGTGATGCCACTCCGCTCCATTCGCAAAGCTCTCATTTCCAAACGCAAATAAGCGTGTGTCTAAGCAGGTTCATTTTCTCACAGTGTGTAGGGCGCCATTAATTATGGATGCACCGCGCTGAAAATGGTCTTTCCCACGCTTACGAATCCACTCGAGCCGCCTAATAAAATACAAGTCTATTGACAATCGTTTTTCATTTTTCAACCAATAAACACCCGACTGTCGTTAGTCACGTGCACAATTACGTCGTTCCAGGTCGCCATAGCTCTGACAGATTGGCCATTAGCGTTGAGAAAAGGGACCTATTCCAGATATTTTGTTCCCGGTAGAGCAATTGTGAAATTACTGCCAATAGGTCTTGTCATGTCAGGTTAAACGCGAGGAAACGACAATTCTAAACACATGGCGCGATAGGTAGTTGTCAAGCAGAGTTATGGCCAATATAGTCACTCGCCTATTGCAACACGTTTGCACATTTGCTACACAATTCCGTTTGTAAATTATGTGCACAATTACAGTGCACGATTAATGAATAGTTTTGCTTGTTTATACACGATTAGGCGTGTCTGGGAATCGAATAAATAGACTCAAACAGCGATGGACCAGTGTTTAGGTTGATATACGGTCAATATTCCACGGAACACCAACTTGTTATTTATATAAACAAAACCAAAACAAGACCATTGAAATATTTGCATAAAGTTCTACGTAGCACATATAGCGTGGGAGCAGATTTCTATGTTGTTGTCTTCAACATTTCACGCGGCTCGTTTGTTTGATTGTGGTTTAATATTGTCTCCATTGTCGGTCGTGTCGCGTTGTTCAGCAAGCCGGTGTCGAACGCCCGACACCCTTTATGACCCAATAAAGGACAACTTTTTCATTGGACGCTTCGCCGTTTACAAATTGTTGAAAAGTGCAATTTGTTGCCATGCACTCGTGAGAAAAGCTGAGCTAGTTGAGAACCTGACGCCATAAAGCAATCAATATAACGTCACCTGCTTTTATCCTTTGTCTCGTAAAAATGGTTACATAATCGTGGTAGCAAAAGGTTCAAGAATGTTCTATTTTTCTTGATGGTTTCGTGTGGTTTGTATTTATAGCAACGGCTTATCCACTCATTAATTTCTCTCAAGGAAGTACTTTGGGTGCGTTTGATTGTTCATTTTTATCTTAAATTAAATTAGAAATTAAGATTGGTCGCTTACCACCGAGGCAAAAGCAACCGACTCAATATAGAGCGGAGGTGAATTAACTTAACAGTTAGTTACAACTTAAGTGGAAAACGTCAATTACAGGCTTCCCGCTTCCAGATGAAGTACTTTTTTAAGTATGATGTCATTCTTCAACGGTGGCCGTTCACCAAAAATAAATGACGTAATGACATTAACAAAGGTGAGACGCTTCGGATGCCCACACCTTGCACCGGCACCATGTCACCATCGACCAATTAGTCCGAGAGCAAACGAGATCATTTCTTATGAAGTTTTTGCCCGAAATTAACGTTTTTGAGACTCGATTTTAACAATATGCAAGAGGTTTATTGCGACTCTTAAACGTGTAATTGGCATCTTGTATCCGTGGTTGGCCTTTCGTCTAACCGAACGTTGGCGCCTCCGCCACTTGTCAGTGGATACAGATAAGGCATTAAAACGTCACGTTCTTTCCAAATACAGCCCACGTAATGTACCGAACTACGCCAAATTCGCTTTATTAACAGTTCAACCCGCCGCCCAACATGCTGTTTTACAAGACTAAAAACCAGTTATTGTTGAGATAATGGGCTTGTACATTTTGTGCGGTGCTATTATGCAATGATTGATAACTTCATCATAGTTATGCTTTTTTGCCTCTTTTAGGTTACGTCACCTGTTTGACAAGATCACTTGTATTAAGTTTGAGTAATTTTAGGGTTGGGTTTAACATGTCTGATGCTTAAATTTAGATTTAAAAGATGACTTGACATGAAAAATCACCGATGATAAATATAGAATGATGAATGATTCCACGACAATTAATGATTTAATTTAATGATTTTTTTACAATCATATAAACACAAGATAAACGGTTCGATTTGTTTTCGTCTGAAGATACCTTACCATATATGGCAACGAAGATAAACGTAGGTAAAAATAAAATTTAACATATTTTTTCTTGTGAATGTGTAATTATAGATCAATCATGGTTAAAATTATAACCTACGTTTAGCAGACGAATTGTCTTTCTGTACAACTTTGGAAAACCTGAAAACAGATAATAATTGCGATGAAACTCGTCCACCTACAATATTTTGGTTGCTTCTTCTAGTCTGGAATAAGTTTAAAGTTGATTCTGCCCATGGTTAGTGTGTTCTCATATAACATGCTTTTTAGTCACAAACGGGTGTTTAAAATTTACAGACATCTAAAATGTCAAGCCGTTGATACGGTTACTGGGCTAAATTTAACTGTAATTGCGGCGCAAGGTTTTTCCGGAGAAAGATTTCCGGAGAAAGAAGAGGAGAAAATGACACCGAAACGAAACAATCCGATCAAAATGTTTATTTTCAATTCTCGACTCGCGTTCAATGACGCAATGTTTGTTTGGTAAGGCAAAATTTTAAGAAAATTATGGCCTATACTGGTATCATTAGAATAAAAGCTGTAGGCGGTTTGTAAAAAATGTTCCTTATCAAAGCAAATATATCCATGTGCAGAATGTAAAGTTTCGCGTTTTTCATGACAAAAATTGGCTTTCTAAACAGTAATTTGAACCGGTGTCAAATCGCTTCATGGTAAAATTTCTGCGGCATTTAGGTTTGCTCGCATTAGTACGAGGTTAATTGCGCCGTGCAAAGTACAGGCATCATCCGCGCATATAATTGTGTTTTTGTTCTAGGTAATTTCACCTGCTTTGTGTATTGTATTGTCATATTATGACCGAAACAAATCGGTTAAAAGTGATCAGATACTCACAACAATCATTACTCGTTTGACGGTTAGGAGAACGATTATATTAATAGGCGTGGAAAAACTTCTTAAAATGTACACAAAAGCTGTCAATGGCGAATCGCATTTGAATTTTTACCCAAATCCCTAATATTTTACGCCACATACGTCACAAATATGCATGTAAGATTCTATAGGCCGCCAACCGATATAAACTGTACATTCTATCGGAAAACACGTTCTTACATAATATGCTGGACCTGATTAACGCAAATATTTTTAACCTTCGTCTAACGTCGCTCATGATTCACATTTTGATACTTGTAGTAGCAGGCCTGGAATGTGACGAGAGTCAGCAAATTACGAAAAAATTATTTCATTCGTAAATGGTTGGTTTTTATCACCGAAAGTTTTCAACCAAATCCAAATTTGGAAACCTCGGGTTTTTGGTAATAATTCAAAATTGAAACTTTTTCATATCAGCAAAAAGTTAAAAACTTGTTTTGTGACAATTTTAAGATTGCACAAGTTGGATTCAATCACACATTGTTTTGCAACAAGGATAACCCTCATGGTATGGCTTCTTGCGAAACAAAAGTAAATAAAATAGCTCAACAAATCACCCTACCAACGTATCTTTCGCAATCGGAATTTCCAGTGTGAAAATTATTTGCTTAGTTGCGAAATTCCCCGTCGCTGTATGATAACGGAAGCGCTCAAAAGACTTTATCACAACAAGCACAGCTCTAACCTAACCTATAACTCAACAAGAAAGCAAATTGAAGTTTGTGGCAAAGTTTTGGGCACTTGTGTATTTTTCAACCAATAAGAACCACTTGTTCTAAATTAAAACAATCATTGCGTTCGTTTATTGCTATATTTTTAGTCCATGCGTTGTAAAAATATTAGTCAGAAACAAAATATCATGTTGCCGCATAAAATTACAGATCTTGATATTTTGTCCTTGTGAAAAACCGCTCAAAATTGTCGCTGAAAAGTTCTGAATATTTTCTGTTTTATTTTGAAAAGTTCATAAAATCTCGGCTTGTTTGCATTATTACGTCAAAGTAATCGAAACACAAATACCTAAATGATTTTTCCACCTTGGAATCACTTCGGTAACAACAGGTGTAGTGTACTAACGCGCTATTTTAAGTTATTTTTGCTTGACAAATATATTGTTTCTATGCTATAGATAGGATATAAACAATATTTTCAATTCGACAAAGTCTTGAAGATATCCGGTCGAAGCTCGATGTTATACTTAGAGCATTACCTTGTTTGGATAAAAAGCTTTAAAGTAGGTTCCTTTTCTCCCAAAGGCCCAATTACGAGCGCGCTAAAACAGAAGTTACGACAGCTCGTCGTAAAAAAACTAAACAAAATTTTTGTTCCGAGTGGGTGAGCTGAATCATCCCGCGTCTCAATGGTATTCAGTTGTAACTAAATAGTAATTATGACGTCATAAAATCTATTCAAAAGCATTAAAGTTCGAGTGAGTTGGGGCATTATGAGGTCACTAAACTCAGTGTTTGCGGATAATTCCTTTTGTCTCGAAACACTCTGGTGTGTTAAAGACACGATTTTTCAAGAATTGATACCCTTGACGTAGAATGGGTCATCCTGTGACGTCACGTTGCGCGTTGTTGATTGTTGGATGCGTCTTTTGAGCAAACGACGGCGGAAAATCACGAGGAAAATCCAGGAAAGGAACCCTTGTTTGCTTTGTTTTCGGGCGACTTACCGCCTCATTTGACCTATTTAAGGCTTTCTGGATTTAGCCCACTACGTGACAAACCTTGTTGTGATGTGATAATTACGAGAGACACGAAATCCGGTCTAAAAATTGTCCGTAGGAACTCATGACGGCCCATGAGGTCGTTTCTTGTAAAGTTTGGAAATGGACCGGTTTTAACCCAGACTTATCCGAGGCAACCTGAATTCGGTAAATATGATACCAATTGACACTAGTGCTGTGACGTATGTTTGGGTAAGCTTCAAAGCCCTTTTTGAAAATGTCTTTTTTTCGTTCTGATGGTCATTTCCAACGCATTTCACCATCAGCGCGACACGAATGCGGCAAAAAACATTTGTTTCGAAGGCTATCAATGGTAAAACGGGATGTTAAAAAACAGTCAAATTTTGTCAATGACGCTTCTGTGGAAGAGATTTCAAACCGTGAGAAAGTAAACTTTTTATCCCCTGGATAGAAAACATCTGGTTGGTTGTGAGCCATTGTAAATTTTCCTCCCTTTCTAGAATCTATTGCGGTAATTGCTAAGATTGAATGGGGCATCCACGCAGCCCGAGGCCCCGCTGTTGTAAATTTGCAACTGTTTGCGCATAATAGCCGATTGATTCCATACGAGATTTTACTGCAGCCGCACTAATTACAATTTCCCGTTACATATTGTTTCGTTATTTTCCCACGACAACGAAAGCGCAGGCCTGATTTGTGACCCCGGCGAACTATTGTTGATTTCAGCCCAATTTGCATTATTTTACCACGGCTGCAATTTTTCAAAACCGCCGATCTCGTTAACTCCGATTGATTGATTGAAGGCGGCGTATATGTATAAGGGATTACTGCTTTTAATGACAAGACTGCAGGACGGGGGTAATGGTGTGAGTGTGATTGATTGCCGGGCAATTGAAGTAATCTGATTACACAGTAAACAACAAACAACGTATGAAGTTATGGAGATACAACGCTGTCTAATTGGCGAGTTCCACCACCTTTCTCTGCGCCGCTAATACACTATAGAATTTTTCGATTGATGTTGCACCGAAAAGACGTTTTATTGCAGCTATTTGTTTAACAACCCAATAAATAGTTCGTTTCAACTTCTGTAGTTTATTGACTAATTGCTTTAGGTTTTATTACTGTGTAAATAACGTCATAATTATGATGACAATAAAACACAGAGCCTTTGGTGTAGCGGCATGTCACCGGCTAATTTAGACAAATAAAAGTAGCTTTGGTGACACAGTCCACAAGCAACCAAACATGAGAAGTTTTGTTTTCCGTCTGGGTTGACTTTTTTGGCTACCAGCCGTTAAAATAACCAGTTTGACGTTTATTTACTTTCATACTGTGCACAAAAATGTATTTTTGCGTCACAATTGACGCACATAAACAAGGTTTTATTGTAAAAATTGAAATTTTAACGTAAAGTTTTGAGCGATTGTCACAACTCTGTCCCCAAAACGAACAAGAAAACTATCAATTTGCGTATTTTGTGACGCCACAATCGCCTGCGTCTTACGCTATTTAAAATCAAATATTAGCTTTTATCGAATAAAGCCTCAAATACTGACAGCGACACGTCATTTACACCATACAGCGTATGGTGACATACGCCAGTGACATTCCGCTTACAACGTATCATATGACGGTATATTGTTAGCGTTGGTCCGGTATGATGAAAATGACGACATACCTTCAAAAGGCGAAATTTGCGGAGAAGATTTGATATTAAAAACTTTCAACGGAAGACGGCGTCACGTGGTTATGTTACGCTTCGCTGAGCATGTGGGGTGAGAAGTTTTTGATCTGATCGAAATAGAGATTAAATTGCGTACTCGGAAACTGGCTAAGTAAACACAGGCGTCGAATCATGGTGGAAAATGGTTCTGGTAAAATAAACAAGTTGGAGTTGGAGTTGGAGGCACCGAACACATTCATTTTGCGAGCAATGATGGATTCGATTTGGGAAATCCTTTGCTAATTTGCTCGTTATAATTACTGTAGTTGTTAAAATATGTGGAACGATATTATGTTGCTCTCAAACGACTCTAATTTCGTTCCAAAATCTTTGCTCCTATATAACTGAAACCAGATAAAATATGATGCTGTTGATAATACACCATAATACGAGAAGCGCATTTACATTTATACTTTTACAGTTGCTCATAAAACGCTCTTAAACTCGTGAAATTCTGTAAAAGATTGACAACTTTTTCCAAATGGCAAAATTATTGGAAATAAAAACTCAAAATTGCCGCCAATTATGATCGGCTTTGTAAGGCGGCATTTCTGTTCGTTGCATTTAAATCCTTCAAATTAAACTGGGTGGCGCATTCTTCTGTGAAAATGGAGCGAGGCTAAGTAGAGCAAACGATATACAGGCAAACATAAAGTCGCTCGATTATTCTAAATCAGAAACTTGAATTGATTACGGCGCACCTGCCGTTCCAGTCAATTCCGGATAAGTGTTTTATAGGGGTCATATAGTCTAAATTTTCAAATTTTTTTTGTCTTTCGATGTTTACGTAGTTTCTTCGGTTCGTTAATCCCGGAAGTTCTCACGGTCGTGTGAGGTGACCCGACCCGAGTGAAAGGCGGTTATACCACCTATACCATCGTTGGAAACCGTTTCTGAACCCCTTTACCGTGCATACGCTGGGGTTAGTCACTGTTGAGTTTTCACACACCTGAACCCATCGCATTTGAGTGGGTTCTTTGACCCCGCCATCACCCTACTGCGAGTGATATTCTGAGGGTATAGGGCTGCTTTGTATTTCAAGATCGTGTTCAAATTATTTCCATTTTAAAAATATGCTTCGCTTTTGCTCTCATGCAGTTTATGCCCAGTTGCAAACTTCTTGCAACTTCTTTTACTACTGCTGTGAAAGCAGCACTTTAGATGGAAGATTTCGAAAGCTTGTTCCTGTTGTAATCTCGATTAGGGAGGAAAATGTTTAGAAATGATGGCATTGTCCTATTGCATGTATCGCATGTATTGCAAGACTGAAGTTGAGAGGTTTTATTACGATTTAAACATTTTGGTATAAATTTAAGGCAAAGTGCCGCCATATAAGCTCTATCAACTCCTCCATCAAATCACTTTCCCTGTAAATTACTAAAGAATTACTGTATCCTGGTACTTGGGCCGCAATATTTTACGACAAAAACCACTTTTCGGTGAAAAATGGTGGAAGTGACGACATAATTGGCGGGAAACAAGCATATAGCGTCGCCGATTTGATTATGAATCGATTGTTAGTAAACACATAAATAATAACGATAACACGATCAGATAATCGTTACGTCGTTATCGTCAAGCTGTTGTTGTCCAAAACACTTTCAAATGTTGTTCAAGATCGCTCCTGAACTTTGTTCATTTATTTGTTGTTTTTGAAGTGATTTAAATGTTTTCGTCACTTTTTGCGGTAATTTGAGGGCCAGTGCGTTGAAATATACGAATTCTTTAAAGTCATTACCAAGCTTTTTCCGCGCATTTTGTTAGAGAAATAATAAACGAGCCCGGCTGACGTCCCGCCTAATTTACCGGACGAATAAGCGGCGAGATTCCTTTTCGTACAAATCGAACAACAACAATACTCTTCCGTAATTCGTAACAGGATCGTTTGCCTCGGCACGCGCTGGATTCTTAAAAGAGCCGCGACGAGTGAAAAGCGATCGGGCGTGAAAGAACGGGACACTTTCCCACACTACGTCATCGGTGCGCGCACACACAAGACAGCGCACGAGCTCTTGCCCGTGTAACAAGACGCCGACCGCGCGTGTATGCTTTATCCCGTTGTGACTTTGCATAAACAAGCAAAGTATTGAGACCAAAACGCGCTTGATCGATTTTCAATGGCACCAAATAATCGTCGTCGCACGAAAGTGTTTGTGACGTCGTAACTGGTCGACTGAAACGCCGGAAAATGAATTTCCCTTAATTAGAGACAAAACTGGAAAATATTCTGTAAGAAAATTCCTATTTTGCGCTGTTGAAATCCTACTGGACATTTGAAGCCAATTTTGGAAGGTTGATTCCGAAAAGTTTTCAAAAATTTTCGAAAATATTGTCTGATTTTCAAGCTATTTAGTTGTGCTCATTCTTTATTTGTAGAAGGCAAAAACTTACCAAAATAAGACATATCAAAAGAATCTTGAGGTCGGCAAACACGAAACCACAGTTTTAATTGGGTATTTTCAACTCCGGCGGTCGACAGCAGCTTCTTTTAACTTTGTCTTCGCTTGTCATCAAGTCGCCTAAGTTTAGCTTCTGAGTAAAGCCTTCTAATCTTTGTTGCAGTTTTGGTATGACTAAGATTTAACCGATAGCGTTCCCCAAGTAACGTGCAAATATGTTATCAGACAGCTTCCATGGCGACCGGTTCATCTAAGGTTGTTTGGAAGCGTAAAGCGCTTTTTGAGGTTGCTAGGATGTGACCTACTGTGTTTGCACGTATTTGTAGTCGGCGCTTTTGTCTGTAGGGGGAAGTTCATTTTGGGCGGTGTAAAGCGCCTAATCCCTTCTGGTTAATCCTATTCTCAAAGCTGGGATGATAGGAGTTTGCTGTCCGCCGATGTCGAAACACTCCACCTGCAGGTGATATTGGGTGCACGGGGTTGGATAATGGGTTACGGTTGACGTACTCGTAAAAGAGATTAGTGCCAGTTGTTCGGAGGTCCTCGTGGTAATTTCCCATGTCCGTCGTGCTCAACGGCTCCTAAGGCACGAGTCGCTTTCGTCACGGCTGACTTACAGAGCTTGTCTAACTCTTGGGCCAGGTTCAGGTGCACGCGTGACCTGGACAGCGCGGTTTCCACCAGGACTCTGAATGACCAACTTCCATACAACATTCGTCTGTTGGAGCATAGAACGAGACCCAACCAAGACCGAAAGACTCGACATGTAGACAAATAGCGTTGAGTCCTTTGTACATAACTTGCAATGAACCTTACGATGATCTATCGCCTTTTCTTAAACGTGCCCGGTATGAAGACCTACAATGGAAAATTTCACCTTTAGGACTCGGCTGGAAACTGCCAGATAAATTTTTCGATTTGAATTTCGTGCTGTTTTGGCAGAAATTCCTGAGTTTTGTTTCGCTGCTTCATAATTGAATTTTCAGGGTTGTTTCCAAAAACCACCGAAGATGATTTGTTTATCGGATTTCTGTTTGGCTTTAAATCGAAATTGAAAATCCCAGCCTGAAGTTGGTCACCGGCTCCAAGGTTACTTATTCAAAACACGATTTCGGTAACCAGTTGTGTGATATCCTATTTAATTTTTTACTTATATGATAAAGATGGGTACATGCTACTGTTATTTTACTTTCACCGTTTACTTATTCGTACATGAGGTTTGTTATCAACAGTGAATACGCAGCCAAAGACGTTTCCAGGGAACTTGAAACCAAATTCGCGCCAGTAACTAAAAACATCTGTGAAGGTAATCAAACGTTTTGCTTCGGGAAGCGTTGACTCCCAAGCAAGTTGTACTGTGAGTCACAGATACTGGTGCGTTCAGCTAACAAGCCAAATAACTTATATTAGTTCCCAGTGGCTACATTCACATTGTTCAACAACGACCAATGAAACTTGGTCGAAAAATGGCAACGATTATCCAAGTATGTGTAACCTAATATTAAAATATTTTCAACGTCGATTAAGTCAAATTAACTGTAGCGCGGCCGTTTGAGACTCAGCTATTTCTTCCTGTAATTCTGGAATGCGCTCAATTAACCCAAATGACCCAAAGAAACCTGGCCCGGTGGCGACCAAAAGTTTGTTTAAAAGAAAAGAGCGCTCGCGACATGAACGGGCACGGGCCGTGTGAAATCTTATCACTGTTCGTGAATGAAAAGTAATTTCTGTCCTCCGAGTAGTGCGCGACGTGCTGTTAGGTTATCTAATACTACATGAAGGGCTTGTTGGACAGTTCACACGCTCCTGCTACAACACAGCACTTTACTTAAGGCTTTTACTCCGATACCCTATACTTTACATAGCTAGATAAGGGACCTTCGCTGTGTGGGAAAGGAATGTGTAATCCGCGATCAAGACGGCGACTTCCATTTCATTACTTTCATATTATCATGAAGCCCCAACTACCAGTTTTACGTTATTATGACCACAAAGTTGGCCGCTGTGAAAATTTTCTCCTCTCAAACCGTTAGTTATTAATGTCACAGAGTAGAAGTTTTGACCAAGCGTTTCTAAGCTGCAACTGATGTCTCTTATAAAAGCTAACATTGCAAAGAAGTGGTGAAGTTTAGTGAAGTGAAGTCATTTTACGAATAGTATAGATAGACATTAGAAGACATTTCCTTAAAACTCATATAAAAAGTAGAAATGGACCCTGAAACTTTTTATTAAAAGATGGCCAAAAAGTTGATCAATAAGAATACTGTCAGTTGTAGATTCTTTGTTTTATCGTTATACTTGTTCCTTGGCTGCCACCTAGTGTGACTTGTTATTAGCGTTCACCCTTTTGCTCAAAATCTTCCATTTTATCCGATTTAAGTTGTCTATTTAAAGATATTTTGCTGTGTTCGTATATATTCAATAAGTTGAATGACAAAGAGCGTATGAAACAGACTGTATAATAAGTAGAGACTGAAATGTGTCTAGTATAAGAAAAACCTAAATAAAACAAAACTGTAAAAAAAGTAAGTTAATGCATTTAAACATGAAAACAACCCATGATGATGTATGGATGGCCCTTTGCCTCTGCCTTGCGCCGTAACTATCTTGGAAACTGAAACACAATACACAAAGACATCGGTTACACACTGACATGAAAGCGGCCTGCGTACTGCCCACAGAATATTGACAACTTAATGATGCGGTAATTTTCAGGATGAAAAATTAGTTTCCTGATTTCGATGAACATTTTTCACTTGTCGATATTGTTGTTATAAAAGATTAAGCTTCACCGGTGGTTGTCACTGGAAGATGATTTGTGCAGCCTTGACTTGATTCCAGTACGATGTCATCTATTGCTATGTCGCCCTGGTAACCACGCTTCCTCGTGATCGTGGCTTCAAACACAATCTGGTCAGCCGATGGATATCAGAGTTAACTAAGTTTATATCTATATGTTCTAAGTCTATAGGTCAAACGTGTGCAAATGGTGTTGGTATTAGGTCGATTTTTTTGGACAAGTTATGCAATTAGCAACTAGCCTGGTAGGTTGCCAGCGGGGTTATTTCGAAAAAAGCCCGCTTCCATCCTTTCCCCTGGTTTCCTTCCTTTCTCCAAAGCTCTTCCTCGACACCGGTTTGACCCAACTTTGTCAACACTCGTAATCTACCTGGATTTAAAAGTAGCTTTTTCGTGAAGATTAACTTCAGTTTTCTCAGACTGATATTATAATAACAAGAAGACACGCTGTTCCTAATTCTGTCATTTGATCTCGTAATTTCAGTATCGAAGACTACAGTGAACACACAAAAAATTAAGTACTGTTAGAAAATATGCATCTACGTTTCTACCCAAACTGGTTGGCCGTAACATGCCAACATCGCTAAATTACACCGTGATATACTATTTCAGTGACGTACGCGAACAGGATATACATAGGATGAATATGAATGTTTTTTGAAACTTTTGCATGGTTAAACATCATCCTTACGGTACGTGTATAGCTTGCTAAGTTGTCCGACTTCATTTCCAAAACAGCCGGTAATACGTTAGCATAAAACAGGGATGCTTGTGAAGTTGAACAAAGTACAATATTTAGAAGTAAGTAGGAAAAAATATCCTAAAAGATGTTGTTCAGAACCAACAAGCGCGAGACCTTTTCTACAAGTGAAAGCTTATGTCAAACCTACCTATGTGTCTTCCCATCATGTGGTAGAAGAATGTCAGGCAGGTCGACTTTAAAGGATCGTAAGAGAAGAGTGGGCTAATCAAGCGAGCTTTGTCACCAGGCTTTTTGTAGGAAGAATCAATAAACGCGTAGCCGGCTGAAAATAAAAAAATGACCTGTTGTCAAAAGCCAGATAAAAAGCAAGTGAAAACTATAGACTCGGTGACTTAGGCGATTCGTAGAGTTGTTGACATTCGACCTTCCTTGATTGCAAGAGTTTTGTCTTTGTCCGGTCCGGTGCCTGGCGTTCGGATTCTGTAGGAATCATCGTTGAACTGCCACTTTAAGGATCCATTGACCTGTGGCAGCCAGCCACATTTGTCGTCCATTTCGAATGTGCAATAAAACTCCTGGTTTACTATACATAGAAATCACAATGTCTGGCATTTAGCGGCGTTTGTGGTTCACGAATATATACAAAAAAATATACAGAGAATCAACTCACCTACAGCTGGAACAGTTGGCGACGCTAAAAACATGATGTAATCGTTTACATTTGGTTATAACTTTATCACGCCCAGTACAGTAGAAATGAGATATTTAACATTGAGAGCATTAACGCTAGGTCCAGTTATATTCGTGGCCTTCACTTAAAGCGCACTAGTGGCTTGAATTTTAGGGGTCAAATAATTAATCAATAAAATGCAAGAAAGTTTTATAAAAATTAATACTCTGTTATATCATACTCTGTTCAGTGATTGTGAAAAATCGTGTTGAAGGATCTCCTCTTGCATAATCTGTTATCGCTTGCACTTTTACTTCATATTTTCCTTCATGTAGTTTGTCGAAAACGTAGGATACTTTTTCGCCGTACCCTACACCGCCTGTTAAGCAAAGTTTTGTGTAAGCTGTGAATTTTGTTGGTTAATTTGGAAAATAGAAGACAGTCAGGTACCAGAAAATTGATTTCTTACCAGGTGTGCTTTTTTCGATATTCTTTTCCCACTTGCTGGCGCCATACCTTCGCCACTGTATTCTGCAAAAAAAGTATTAGCATTAAAAATAGTATATATGCACAAAAAAGTATAAAAAAAGTACTTTTCTTTTCCATTTCAATATTTATCATGATTGATGTTGTCTGAACCGTGTTAACTAAATTTTCGCGGTACACCTGAAGAAACAAGCTTATGCTTGCGAAAGCTCATGTCGAAAAATATAAAGTTAACTTTCAGAATGCCAAACTATATCCTGTTTATTAATTAATGTTTATCATATTGCTGTTAGACTAGATTGAAGATCCTTGCCATCCACGGTAAGAATTTATTAGGTGTGCGTATATATTAGACCAGTGGTTCTCAACCGGTGGTCCGCGGACCCCTGGGGGTCCGCGAAACGTTTTCAGTTGGTCCGTGAGAACTTCGAAATTTGCAACATAAAGTACAGTACGAGTTTTTAAAAAATTTTTGCTGTTTATCATTGCTTTTTGAAATAGGCTTGAACATTTGCTTAATTGCCTATTGTGATGGGACAATACAAAAGCTTATTGAGATTTATCACCCGTAGGGAAGGCCTATTGTGATGCACTAGATTGCGGATTATACGAGAAGACAGCTGGATACAGTGATTTTAAGTAAAAATATCCGCATAGTTTGATGTTATTTTGAACGAATAGCGCAGTTGTGCACCAAGACTATTAAGTAAAACTAAGCAAAGAAACATTTAAGTGCAGTCTCAGAACCCTTAGTTTGCTTAAACTTCAGGGGTCCGCCACTGCTTTGACAGCAGCAAAAGGGGTCCGCCAAGATCAGAAGGTTGAGAACCACTGTATTAGACGTTTCCACTAAGCTACAAATACCTGTATTTACGGATTTGGTCTGTGCTCTGCGGCTGCTTTTGCGTCCACATCAAAGTGAAACGGTAGAACAAGTCTTTTCCTTTCGAAGAAATCTCGGCATCATTGGTGAGATAATCATTGTAGAGAAACTCGGGCGGATAAGGTTTGTTGATAAAGTTAATCGAGCAGTTGCTTGTACCCAGCGGGTCTTTTACCACGCAGGTATACCTTCCGTAGTCGCTACCGTTAATCTGATATATCTCGTACTTAGATTGCCACGATGACGAACTACCTAGTTCGTCTGATGAACTGCCGTTAAGTCCCTTGAACCATGTGAATGTGCTGCGTTCGTAAAGGCGTATGAATTGGAATTTCGTTTGACCGATTCCATTTTTTATTACAGAAGAAAAATGTTAAACTTTAAATAAAAACAGTCTAAGCCAAAAGTTACTGTAATATTATTAAAAACTGACACCAGGTTTAAGTAATTCCGTTGAAAAGGTTAGTATGTTTGCAACCTTGTACAAATCATTAATCACAGGATACCTAACTCGTCCTTCCGCGGTGCTACATGTGAAACTAGCCCGGCTTCCAAGAGGTTTACGAATTTCTACGTTTTGTTGTTCAACTGTAGGAGGATCTGTTTGATTGAGCAAATAACAACCTCCCATCAAAACATCAAACATAATCTTACTTTCACAGAACACCGATTTCAAAATCCTGCGGTATCTTTGAAGTTATTTTGTAAAAATAATCTTCCTTATCTTAGCAAAAATATTACTTGTAATTACTTTAGACATTTTAGTCGTTGTTTGGCAAAGTCTTAAAGCCGCTTACATTGTACAATTAAATTTACAAAAGCGTCCGTCTGTTGTTTAGCTAACTTGCTGAACCCGTTGTAGCGAACCGCCGAGCAAATATAGATGCCCGCGTCATTCCGGTTTACATTGGTTATCCTCAGTGTGCCGGACTGAAAAAAAAATCAATGTAAAATAATGTAATCTTTGAATTAAGAGCTTCCATCAACGCTGTCTGAGAGAGAATATGTAAAATGTTAGTTATACGTCTTGGATGCCTAAATCTCAATAAAAGCTCAAAGTTTGACATTTGTGCGATCCTCATACACACACCTAAGACAAATAGACAAGTAATATACTTTGGTTACGACGTTGGATTCGCCACTGGGCATAGTAAGATTGTCAGCTCGAAAAAATCTTATCATGGATTGGTAGCCATCAGCTTTGCACCGCAAGGTGGCAGTGCTGCCTTCTAGCACGATGACGTCACGTTCTATGGTGCTTATCTTTGGAGGTTCTTTGAAAAGAAAAGCTTCTTAGTTGCTATTGTCGTTTATTGAAAATAAACTTTAAAATATGTAATAAAACGCCTAAACTGTACACGATAAATACAGATGCATAGACCTATCCATATAACCTACTGGGTATGGTAATTAGGTCTGTAGGACCATAAATTTCGGATTGGGGCTTTGAAATCAATGTTTTAAGAATTCAAGCTTCAAACAATGTGTACTTTTGTTCAAGCGATATTTCTACCCATTTCCGGAAACAATCAGAATTGCGTTTATCTTATAATAAAAATCCGGTTTATTATACTGGCTGGTATATTTGTCCACTTACAAGCTCGTTTTGTAAAGGTCGTCTTTCTTATTTTGTATGGCCAAGGCGTAAATAGACAAAAATTTAACTTAAAACTTAATATTTTTAAAGAACATAACTATATTTGTTAAAAGTATTAGCTGATATTTTTTGTATTCAAGATCAAAATTGCTCTTTCTCAAATTGATTAAACTACCACAGTGCCTTGTGTTCAATCCCATTAAGAAATGTTGACTTAATATGCGTGGCTTGAACTAACGTGGCATGAAAGGAGGATTACTTCAACGATGACTGATTGAATTTACTGATTACGAGGATATTTTTTAGTATTAAATTCATCATACGGTGTTGTTGAACATTAAAATATGTTTTACACGATTTCTTCAAAACTGAAACGAGTTACTTAGCTTCTCTGAGTGACTTTTACAACAAAATGGTCTTGGTGCTCTACCGCATGGTGTCGCGTTTATTAATCGTTTGTCTAAGGTTGTTCTGCAAAGAAATTTAAAGGCTTTTATACTCTTTGTTGTTTCATTGGGAAGTTAATTTCATTTTGGAACTTCACCGACTTTAGCTGACTCATTCATGGAAATTGCTTAGTCCGTTATGGTTAGGATTGTGCAAAAAGTCATCTATTTTTAAAGCAGAAATGCATTTACCAATTTCACGGGTGACCATGAAGCTCGCGGAAACGTTCTTCGATGTCATGTCTCCGTCCAACTTTGCCGAACATTCGTAAATGCCATAATCATTCTCCCTCAGAGACCGAATTTCAAGTTGGCTGCGGAAAAATTTTGTTTTTTGGCTTTGCCAGTAGGCCGTGTTCTGTTAGTAGTATTTGAGCATGCTCGAGTCAACTGGAGTCTGGGGTTTTCAAGTGCAATGTGTCAAAGAATTATACTCAAACGGGTAAAAGCGTTTTCAATATTCATGCACTCAAGATGTTCAACGTACAGCACATTAAGTGATCACCGAGAATTTGCATCAACCATTCAAAGAATTACCTGGACATTGCCGGAAACTTAAATCCCCCAACAACCTTCACGTTATTCGATGAATCAATTGATAAGTTGTTGCTCAAGGACGTAACAATGGGTTCCCTTTGACCTCGATTGTCCTTAAAATGAAAATCTAGATGCTTGCTTTTAACAAAGACAGTTTTTAAAGATAGAAAACTTACTCGTTTGAACCAGAAATAACGAAGCTCCGAACTCGGTGCTGCGTCGGCAAAACACGTCAGTGTGACGTCAGTCTGCACTGCCAGTGTTCTCGTCTCTTCAGTTGGATCCGGGGTAAGCCAGTACGTCATGGCTGTCAGGCCTACAGCATGGTATTCGGTTCAGTAAAAAACTTTCAAAGTTCTCTGAAGGATTCAATGTGCCCGCTACTGATGATATCTTTCGTGTTTAATCAAGTTGTGTTATTTTTCTTACGTCTCACTATTACTGTGTTTGAAATGCATTTGGCAGATTCGAAGCGGTTGTATCCACAGCAGATGTACTGACCGCTATCATCAGTCGTCACTTTGGCAATGGTCAAGACACTGTGAATACAAAAAACAACGAGCAACTCATTGAAGTTCGATTGTTTTATTAATGCTTAGTTCATATTTTGCTAGCTTTGTTTCTCATTGCTCACCCGTCGTTGATTTTGGTTCTGTTCGATAGTTTCATATTGTTGTCTCTTCGCCAGACCATTTTCGGAGTAGGTGTCCCTGCGGTCACATTGCAGATTACATCAACATCATCTCCCTGGTTTACGACGATCTGTTTGGGTGTGACCCTTGCAAGTTTTGTGCTCTCTGGAAGGAAAGTGTGCCTTGTTAAGCTTGTTCCATAAACGGCCGACATCTTGGTCTTCTCTGTAATCTAGGGCTATTGCAGCCTCTAAATGTACGTGACGATATTTAAAAATGTTGTAGATGCAACACATACCGATGTCAAGCGTGTAGTTGAAACTTTCGGCAGTGTACACGTTGTATCCTTTCTTGTTGTAAGCCCTACACTCATAACTGCCAACATTAGATGGGGTCCGTTCTAGAATTAACTTCGACGAGGACACACTTGTAACATCGCTTTTGCGAGTAACAGTAGCTAAATGTATTTTACACTTATGAGTAAATTCTACTTTGCATCTAATAGCGCATGTGTGTGTTGATTATATTATTATTGCATATATAATAATACGATTGCAGTATAACAAGCCAGTCGAGAAAAGTTTGGTTTGAAATGGTTAATTTCATCCAAAGATGTTTTCAAACATTTTATTGAAACCCTTGACGAAATCAAAATGACTCCAATCGGGCTTAAATTTACCCTCCGGATAGATCCTTGCTCCATTTCTTCTCCAAACAAAATATGCCCGAGGAATGCTCTTCACTTCACACAGAATGGAGATGTTGTTCTTGAAACCACTTCTTACCTTGAGTACAGGACGATCCAAGTCTGTAATTACAATGAATAGGAAACTCTTTTTATTTTTTATGCCAAGTCGAATGGTTCTTTTATCTATTAATTACTTTTGGAATGTGGACCTGTTAAAACTGTAAAACTGTTAAAAATCCTGTGAAGATTTCTTATTTTATATATTTCCACATCGTCAATTTCAATAACGCAGCTGTACCATGTTGATATATTCTATGTTAAACCTACAGGCGACGACAATCTTCTTGGACACTTTGTAAGGAGAGCGGATTCCGTTGTCGGCTTCACAATAGACACGACCTCGTTGTTTTCTTGTGATATTAGAAATGGTCAAATTTGATGCAGATCCGGACGTGATTACGTTTAAGTCATTCCTTTATGATAAAAATGTAAAACATAGGTTAATGGAAAGGAAAGAGCTTAGTCAAACGAATAATGCGAACAAACATTGCCATTAAAACACAAAAAATGCACCTTAGAATATTCTGATATTAGCCGTAAAGTTTAACTCTATATACAATTCGCAAATAAGCGCGTTTTATTCCTTATCAAAAAGTATAAAAACAAATAATTTCTTCAAACAATGCCTGTTGCTCGAGTCACAAAATATGCCGGGGAAATTCCCTCCAAACCACTAAAAAAGAGATCAACAGAACCCCACATTTGCCCCACCTGACCAAGCGTGACCCTGTGATTGACCACCTGAGGCTGGGTCGTGGATGGCCGGCCCCTTCACACGTCAACCGGACCTCTCCTCCTTCGTTTATGACGTAATTGTTACTCCCACCAGGGGATATCCTTGCTGATGGTGCTTCTAATGAAAATGAAAATGACAATTAAAAGTGATGTTAACTTTTACGACGGCAGGTTAAAGCCTTTACCATCCCCTGGGCGACAATAATTTCAAATATCGACAGGTTGTATATATTGGCATCGATTATGTATGGGTTTGGGATTATTAAGATTAACGTGTCTTACCAACGGTTTTGGTAATTGAAAGTTGCAATATATCACTAACGGCGATACAGGAGAAAATCAATACCGAGATAGGCTACCCCGGTCATGCTTAAAGTGGGTATTGGAGACTTAGCTACTTTACAAGTCGGTGAGTGCTTTGCGCTTTTATTCCCAAGGGTCCAACTTACTTCCGTGTTTCACAGAAGCCTAATCTTAAAACACAAGTTAAACTTTTAAAAGTACTTTTTTTTCAATAAATCGTGTCCAACTCATGACAGAATCGCGGATTTCGGCGTAGTACTAGACAGGGTATATGTCATACCGTTGACATTTCGAACATGCCTTGAAGGCTTCACAACAAGGAATTATAGTACCTGCCTTTATCATTTCAAAGCGGCTGAATAAAATTTGTTAAAAATACTTAGATAACACAACTGACTTTATATTGTAAATCGACTTCTTACTGTACGATGAAGGTGCTCTTGCGAATCTTTGTAACTCCGCGAAACTGACCGAAATAGAAATTAATAAAAGAACTTTGACAAGAGCAGTACACATGTTTCCATCCAGTAAACCTTCCGTAGTTTATGAATAGATACATAAACAAAAATATTGTTTGAAGTAGCTTTATACGTATTAAATACTCATCTCAGCCCATTCTCTGACAATAAAGATATAATAGTTACAGGCATTTGATCCATTTTTTGCGGCTTTTCCTCTTATAATGGTCTTTTTTCTACAGAAAACTAACTTATTTTACTTTAACGTTGGCTTTTAACTGATTTTGCTAATATTTTATTCTCTTTGTGTTGATTTTTCTGCACACGAATTATCGATTTTGGTGCCGCTCGCTTTGGAATGAAATATTACTTTTGACGAAATAACTCAGGTTTTCAGCAAAAATGTTTCTAAAATATGTTCATCATCTGGTTTCCAACATGCATTTCCACTTAGAGAATGCTATTATTCTTTTTATATTTTGCGAACATTAAATGATTAAATTAAACAAATTAAATAAATTGAATAAAACTCATAAAAATAAATCAAAAAATATATAACAAGCTTTGAAAAATTCCCATTAAGTTTCTTTGCAACTGATAAATTTATTAAGGTCACTTTGCTACAAATCTTAAAGTCAACACGTTCAAAAATATTTTTGGAAACAGCCTAATTTTGCAAGTATTTCATTGTTTCGTTATCAACAGGCTTTTTTCATTGCAAACAAAACTTTGATCTTAAAATTTACGTTTTTTGAGTCCAAACATCATCTGCTGGCGCAAACCTGACAACAATCCTTGTGTGTGGAAAGCTCGTCGATGTCTCGCGAGTGCCAGACACAAAGTTGTTTCTTCTTTCTCTGTTGGTTTTTACAGCAGGCATCGATCAATAAAATATGACCTTACAGTTAGGCTGACGTCCTGAAAACTTCCCTGTTGATAACGACTGACAGGCTATTGATGCGTTATTAAGCTAATTTTAGTTCCTCTTATAACATTATCGCATGTTTTGATTTGGAAGTATGTTAATGTAACACTTAAGCTGAATTTATGAAAGCAGCCTCGCTCTATTATGAATATTCAGTTATAAGAGTGTGTTATAGTTTTAGATAATAAAGTTATTCTACGTGTATTACAACCACAGTGCCTAATGCTATTAGAGATAATCGGTTGCAATGCTGGGTGTTTAGTATTTTCCATATTAAGAACACATATGAGGATTACGACAATTTTTTTTAACTGGTAACTTGTTTTACGAACACCGCCGCATTAATTGATGTTTGCGGATTCTGTCTTATAGCAATTCAATGCAAACTGAGAAAAAGAATGAGTGCTGTTATACAGATAACCTTCTACGACACAAACGTTTGTTTGCATCCATAAGAATCCAGTTCCTCTAGGTATACATATAACTTACAACTTATTTCAATCAGTTAAGTTTTGAAAATAATCTGACTATCAATAAAATGCATTTTTGCATCGATTTGTTTGACGCGTTCTAGAAATTTTTCTCTAACTATCCGTACGCTGACAGACAATCTATGGACAAAGTTCGGCTTTTTCTCAGTTAACAGTGGTTAAAGTTTTTAATCAGGATTATGCAGTTTATGGGTTTGAACATTTACACAACTTGTAGCCTAAGTAGGTCATGAAATTCACAATAACAGCACATTTATAAAACTTTTAATCTAAAAATAATAATTTACCAAATAAGATGATAATTATAACTAAAGGCATTAAACAGAGATACCAATAAGTTTTGTTCGTGAATGCACCACAATGGTATCTCGTCGTATTAATAAAACCGGACACATAAAGCATTATAGTCTATGATTTCTCCAGCGTGGCTGACTCCACTTAGTGACTGAGCTGGGGATTAATTCCTTTCCATTAACCTCACTGAAATAGAATCAAGTCAAGAAGAAACGTCGATGCAGTGAAGGCGTGAAAAAAGCTGGCAACGGCTATAAAAGCAAATTAAATTTGTCCGAAAATACACAAGGGGTTAAAGGGACTGCCATCAGGCTCTTAACGGGCAAGTTCCAACCAGCCAAAGGCGACTTGGACTGTAGCTGAAACGCTCTGATCATTAATATTTGATGCATGATGGCACAGACGATCGAAAACTACGTGTTTGCGGCAAAGTTGCCTTTTCTTCAACTCGCTGGAATCAGTTGGACGCGTTTACGGGTAAAAGTCCCCTCACTCTGTGTAATATTCGACATTTTCTAACGTCAGGTTCACACAAAGCCTTCTCGTTGGCGGATTTTACGTCGGGTTTAGCCTGGTAAGCTGAAGACATTCCTCACTGTTCAAGCCGATTTCTCACGGTTGCCAAGCTTGTTTTTCCGCGTTTATGTTTTTCAAGCGGTCTTGTATATCAGAATCACTTGACAGAAATATTTGCTCCGAAACTATGCTGCCACGGCGACGTTAGATCATACGCATGCGCAAAAAAACGGTTAAAAATTCTCCGAAAGTTAACGCGGCCTCAAATCTTATAAGCTGCTCTGTGCATACAGCTTACCAAGTTAGTGGCAGCGCCTTTTATATTCTATTTTTTCTTGCCGCAATAAATCCTTATGGTCTGTACCGTTTGCACTACTGTGACTGAGTTGCTAATCCTGTTCCATCAGTACAGGTATGGACGTGTGGTAGCTGCGCCAACTTCTTCGGCTCTCCTGTGTCGGTAAGAAAATGTTTTCACACTTCTCGTACGGTAACTTTTTTGCACTATATTTCATGCGTTTTCTAATCGACTACATACGGACATTACATTACCTGCGACATTACGAAAGAAATTTCACGCACAACATATTCTAAAACTATATTTCACATAACATAGCAAAGAGGTAAGAGCTGAACTTTTTTAATGTTTAACATAAACCTGGGCGTTATTATTACGAGAGTTAAGAAACGACATATCAAAATTCACCACACATCAACATACCGTTGTATTTTCATGCAAATAATATCACCAACGTGCGTTATAAGTTCAATTTTTACAATGCATTGTGTCATAAAAATCTAAACTGTGAAAACAAATACAGTATGTTTATCATTTCTTGACTAGCAATAATAACATTATCGCTCTAAGCCAGGCATGCACAACTCAAAACAGTACACGGGCCGTTTTAGCGAAAAAATATTTTTCGCGGGCCGCGTGCTAACGTTGTTGTAACTAACGTGTAGCCTACTTTATATAATGTGACCGATTAACCGTTGAATAAGAGATATCGTTGAGAAGATGGTTACTGTCAGGAGACGGTTGCCTCTCGCACTACAGTATTTAATTGTTTTTAACGCTTAGCGGCGGTAAAGCATCGGATTCGTTGATTATGTAACTGTAACCGTGGAGAAAATGCCTGAATGAGCGAAATCACGGAATATCTCGTGGGCCGCATGCGGCCCGCGGGCCGTATGTTGTGCATGCCTGCTCTAAGCACAAAGATAGGTGTTAACTTATGAACGACGCATTGTCTGTAAAACAAGAAACAATCTTCCTACATATAGCTTCTACGGTACAAGTAGGTGATTTGTAATAGGGTTACTCTAGTCATAGAAATCATAATCATCATCGTTGAGACGATTGCTTCTAGCGACATCACGTGAATCGAAACTGTCATCATCAGAATCAGTGTCCCATGGAGCTGGAAGGAGAGACTTTAGATTACATGGAAATGGTACTTTAAGTCAGAGGCGACAAATTAAAATCAAACACTAACCTTTCACCATGGGTTTGTATGGGGCACTGCTTGCAATATTTTGCTTGGGTTCGGTCAAGGTTTCACTGAAAAATTGAAGACGGATAATTATTACCTAAATCCCTCTCATGGTTCACAAAGTCATGATGGAAAGTTAAAGCAAAAAGTGGACGAAGCTAAAAAGTGACGACATCGGTACAAGAAGTATTGAAATGACTTTGTGTACATTAGCCTAAATGATAATTTACCTGCTTTCTGAGTCTATTGTTGTCGGTCTAACGGGTAGAGCTTTTACCTGGGAATCTGTACGAAAATCAAGACAACTATTAGTTTGTAGATAATCGTTACACGCAAAGATGTTCATCCAGTGCAATATGCATTGTAGTGGTTTAAAATGTTATTATTCCAATACCTTGTTCTCTCTCACTATCTTCGTCATGTAGTCTGCGATAAAATAAATTGCATCACCAGGAAATTAACAAATAAAAGTAATTCTGCAGTGGTGCGTTGTAGGGTTTATGTCTATTAGGCCTATTTTATTTTTTTTTGCATATTAACATTGCAAAAAGTAAGTTTGTTGTGACTAGTAAAAGTTCATTAAAATGAATTGACCTTAATTTCTTTTGATATCAACATATTAAATTTGAATAAGCGGGTCTGAAGGGAATGCCCAATACTTTTTTTACCAATACACCACTGGACATCAGTCATAAAAATTGTATTGTGCAGCATTGGAAAAAGTAATAAAATATGTAAATGATTACATTTTAATTAGTTTTTATTGATTAGCTTGGTGAAAATTGAGTTAAATTTAACAGTCCTCACTGATAATTATTGGCTGGTTTCGGAGAAAGTACTTCTTCTAATTCATCTTCCTCTTCCGAGAACCCTCCTCCCACCAAAGTACTTCCAAAATCATGGCCTTTCCGTAACTCCTGGTAAGCTGCACTCGCTGAAAGATTTAAAGACATATTGTGGCAAAAGTTGAACCTACACCATGTTTGGCATGCCCAGTGTTTTTTTTAAGGTGTTTTGGGGGACCGAAACGGTCCCCCAAATTTCTCCAGCGGTTTCCCAAAATTTGGACTTGCAACTACACTACTACAGTAAATGAAACACTTGCGGTCTCTTAAAACTACTTAGCGGTCACCCAAACCAAACCTTAAAAAAAAACCTGGGCATGACTAGTAGAATTTTATCAAGAGGACTGTTCTTATCATTCCGAATTGTAAAAAATGAACAAGGTAATGATCTATAACAAATATGCAACAAGCTTAAGCAGCCAATTACAAAACATTAAGTGAAATATTCACATGTCAATGGAAGGTCAGTTTTATGTGATGTCTCTGTTGTTAGGCTCTCACTGAAGACGCTTTCTACATTGTCATGAGCTAAATAATAGAAACATGATTAAAATATCACAATCTTACTCAACCAAATCGAAAACTAAAAATATAGATTGAGTGAAAATAGCGGAACAAAGTCCTCCATACCAGCCTGAGGAACTTTGATAACGCTTCGTCTCGGAGACATCAGTACAGGAGAGATGGAGGTGATAGTATCTGTATTTGCATCGTGGGTCACACTGGCCATTCGTCGAGGAGACGGTGGCTTCTCTGTAGTAACTAGCAGCTCGGCATCAGAGAAGTTTCCTCTAAATTGGACAGGTTTACTTGAAACTTCACTTATGTCACTAATGGACAAGTCATCTAGCAGATCTTCATTAACTGCGGGTTTGGCAAAATGCACGGGCGACGTTTTGCCTGAGTTACTGATTTCAACGCGTTGGATGTGACTGTCTTGTAGTGGGTTGTGTCGTGTCGAAGTAACAGGAGTTGGGTTATCATGCTCACTCTCACTTGAACTTGTACCAAAGCTTGAATACGTTGGTGAAGGAGCATCAGGTATATTTGCTGAAGACAACGGCTCTTTTGCTTCGACACTTGTCTGAGTAACGGGTGATATTTGGACCTCAGAGTCAACATTCTGTCTTTCGGCACTAGATGGCAATTCGAGAGGTGGGATCGAAACTCTTGAAGGACTGTTAGCTGATACAGATGCTTTGTCTAAGTTGGGGTCGGTAGATGGTGATTTGGGGCTTCGCTTTGTTTCTACAAACTCCGGTTGCAGAAATTTTTCTTCGCCGTCTGGGCATACATGAGGGGTTGGGTTTGTTGAGGTGGACTGGCCGTATGGTACCAGCTGAAACAATGGCCCACCCCGCATTTGGCTTGTGACCATGTTTTGATTAACCAATGACACATTACTTTCAGTTGCTGCCAGTGCTTGTGAGCTGGTTGCTGTATGATCAACCATTTCTTTTGTAACTCTGGGGTCCGTTAAATCGATTCCCCTGTCTTTCAGTTGCTTTCTAGCACGAGCGATTTCTACTTCTTGCCGCCATTTGGGATAGAGCTCCAGGACCTTGGCTTCATATTCTTTCTACAAAAATACATCGAAAATATAAATGACAGTTCATCGTCGTTGTTGCTTAAGCTCGTGGTGCTTTAGTGACCACGTTGACTCAAAGCTTGAGGAACCACTTGGCGTTATTGCGTAGTAGTTCCAGCCAGTAGTGTAAAATGCTCACAAGCCTATTAATCAAGATGAACTCAATGAATCCCCATCTGCAAGTGAATGCAACTTAGACCAGTGTAGGACTGAGCTTGATACGATAAAACCAACTGAACTGAGTTATTGCACGAGTTTTAAATGGCTTTTGTATGTTTTGTTGTTATTCTGAGCTCGGTCAGATGTAAACAAAGTTTTAAAAGTATCAATGTGGTTAAAGCGCAAACTATCAGCTCTTACTTTCGTTTTTTGTAGCTTGTCTGTTTCTTTTTGCAACAACGCGATCCTTTCTTCCATGTCGGAAAAATCTCTTATGAGTTCCTCGTTTCGAGTCCTTGCTCTCTTTTCTCTCTCCGTAACTTGCTGGGATTTAAAGATAAGAAAATGTCAAAAATGTCATTTTGTATCACATTAACACATATCAGTACTTCTGTAATAAAAAACAAATTTTTTCACGAAATTATAAAGATTAATTGTGTGTAAAAAATTAAACACCGTATACTAAGTAAAGTTATTATGCAACTAATAAAAAGCTACTTTTAATGATTAACTTTTTCTGTAGCTAGTTTAACGTCACTTACTCTCCAGTAACTTCTAAGTTTTGTTGCCCGAATTGATTGTAATTTCTTGTCATTTCGAACTAAAGTATGAAATTCCCGTTCCAATTTTGACCTTTCTTTCTGGCTACAAGTGCACACATGACATAACATTATTAAAGTATTGCTATCTTATCCAAACTACGGACATAAATAAATGGATAGTTTATTGTTTAAAAACGCAGTTGCATACATATACACGGTAAATCACTCAAAAAAAGACAAACCAGCTACACTACAGTAGATAATTTGCAATAAGGGGGATAATAAATAAAAGTGTACAACTGTAGCTTCTACTATATGAATGATATTTCATCCAAAAATGACTTAGTTTTAGGTTTGAACCTATAATTAGATTGATTTTTTTGTCATTGGATGCAAATTTAAACCGTTTTACAATTACCAAAGAAAATTTGCTATTTGACATCAACCTAAATAGTAGTTTACTCACATTTTGCCAAGATTTTCTTCAAAGTTAATTTGTCTTTCATAGAATTCAATGTCTTCTGTTCTATCCATGGTCACTGCTCACAGATTTATTTAGGTCACTTTGGGATTTTTATTTCAGATATTTTTATGCTTTGGAAAGCTTATATACAAATATACTATCAATATCAGATTTTTAGGTAAGCGAGCAAAGCATTTTAAAAAAGTTTGAATTAATGAGAAACTTGCTTATGTTTTATAACAGCTGACTAGCAGTTGATTGCACTAACAACATTTACACGCAGTATGTTAGAACTTTAACATAAAAATCTAGCTTATATAAAACTTATACTTATAATAATTTACATTGCGTTCATTGCCATTTAAAATAATAATTGCTGTAAGATTGCGGGATGGAGAATCCAATGCCTGGTTTAAGTCGTGCAAAACCTTTCCTTGATCTCAGGATAAAGATGTGACATCACATCACAAATCTGGTCTGTATTTCGTGGCGGCTGCACATCCGATATAAATTTCAAATAAACTTTCTGCACACTTAACTTTGTAGAAGAACTAAATTAATAGCCACTTTATAGTCTAAATTTACACTCATTGACTCACATAAATATTCACTCAAATGCTATATAATACTACACTGCAACTTCTGTTTGTGTTTGTTTGTTTGTTTCAACCTATCACAGCAGGAAGCTAACTACAAGTTTCAAAGCCGTAGCGACTTGCTTGCCACCCCAACTTGAATGTACAGCATTTTTCACCGAGAACTCGTGCGTGTAGAGTAGCGAGTTTTGGCATGCACTTAAACCTCAATTCTTTGTTTATTTATTATATATTGGTGTTTAAACGAACGGTTTTTCTTTGTTTATTCATTATAAATCGGAAGGGACCACATACGCAAAGTCAATATAGCTTATTAATATACATATTTGACCATGGCATACTTTCTATCAAGGTGTGAGTCAGTCCCAACACTTTGGATATTATGCAGTGGCAGGTGAGCCCAGTCGCTATCAAAATACAACGTAAAAACATAATCATAGCTGGGAAAAGGTAACAAGTGACGTGGTGAAAAATGTGTAGAGTCATCAAAGCATGATGAATCAGCAAGGCTGGCTATAATCTATTTAGCCACAAGGATTGGCAAAATTTCGATAAGAATCGATGAAATTTATTTGGCACAAAACATTTTTTTGGTAGGGTATTAGACAAATCTATAGACTAATTACAATTGTTAGCCTAGAAATGCACCGAAAAAGATCGAATAGGTGCACACTTCGTTGGCCGTCGCACACCTGAGTTAGAGCGTCTGCAAAACCAAGATCTCGGCAAATCCTGGCACCATAAAATTCAGAGCGGCAGCAAATAGGAAATAAAATAGCGATTACAAATTGAAGCAAAAGTTAACCGTTGCTAAAAGTTCAACCTTCATTAAAGTAGGTATACATAAATGCATAACAGACATAGGTTTTTCATTCTGCCTTTATGCGGGTCTCACACTCTTTGAACCAAACACTTGGTCTGGCGTCAGTTGACATTTGGCACTCCGCTACAGAGCCGATAAGCCAGAAAACAAAGAAAGCCAAAGACAAAATAAGTAACAGAGTAATTAGCGAAGATATCCCCAGGCTCTGAATGATTTCTTAGCCTCCAAGACCTGAAGTAGACTGAAGTCCAAACGAGTAAGAAGACTAAGCTGAACAGGAAAAGTTTGAATTGTTTCTGGGATACCGGAAAATTGGGGGATTTCCCTCTTTATAAACGGGTATAATAAACATCTCGCTAAACCAACTCATGGTTGTCATTAATTAACTTAAATGTTTTTAAACTTCACTTTGTTATAAAACTAAATAAATAAAAACTGATATTATTTACAGTTTATAAAATATCAGTAAATTGTATATTTGATCCCAAATTTTTAATATAAGACATTGTTTGTTTACAGGAAGTCATCTTTTTGTTGATTAATATAAATGTAGCATGTTTTTATTAAATAAGTTACGTAATTTTAACTTTTACATCATTCGGAATTTTTAAGACTACTACCAAGTAAATGCAACCCTCAAAAACTTGCTTTGCTTATGTAATGTCAGATTTAAATACCGTTAGCATCACCGAGTGGTTGGGGACCACGTTATTACATCATTTTTTAACCTTCTTGTGACTTTTGTTTAAGTTTTGTGCACGGTTTGCCGTTTTGATTCATTGAAGGACCAATACTAGAAACTTTGACTCTTTCTTACCTGCTGTCTTCCAAAATTGATAAGATGGACTCATTTTGGCTTCCTATCAATAAGTCGATGTTCTCTGCAAATAGTCAAACTTTGGCCAGCGAAGTCGTAAAATAGATAGGTATAAAAAGCAACAGCAAGAAAATTGTCGTAGGCCTAAGCCTATACTTCTTTTTTTTCCAGTCGGCAGTCGGGACAACATGGTCATGAAAAGATGAGCAAACTTAGGCTATACAGATGTTTAAACATGTGCAGTTTGTTCAAATTGATTGACTAAAAAAGTAAAATAACTTAATTTCAACTGTTCTTTGACATAAATTTTCAGAAAATTTGTAACTGATATAGCCTAGGCCTACTCTTTTTGATTTAGATTCTACTTTCTCTGATTTTAGTGTTGTCAATACTATACTTGATCAAAGGCTTCTATCAGCTTGGTCATGGTTGTCTAGTCTAATTTCTGTAGTCGAGATTTTGTAATTGGACATGAATTGCCATTGGCGTTAAGATTTGGTGAGCTTTCAGGCCATTCTGAAACATTTAATTTGTGTTTTTCTAAAAATTTCCTATAAAATTTTTTAGATGAATGATATCAAGCAAAATTCTGTTGGAGTTAATTTGTTATGGCTTTATAGTTGAGGTTTTAGGCCCATGGCCAATCTTGTTGGTTGTTACTAAATGTTGTAACCTTTTGGAGTGCTTCAGTTGTTAGAGTTACACTCATAGTTCATGGCTACAGCTTGAATTGTTCTGGTTATATTCAATGAGTCTCGTATTTTTCAGTCGTGAAATCTTCTGCAGCCAAAATTCTGATATCATTAACTTTCAATTCAACTTTACAAAGTTTGTCGTTGTAAAAGTTCATTTTATTAACTTTGCAATATATTCCAATTTCACTAAAAAGACTAGACCAGGGATGTCCAACCTGTTATTATAGTGGGCCGCATGGTCACTTGAAATAATTCATTGGGCCACAGAACCTATTAAATTTCAAGAAAATGGATACATAAAGAGCTGACTGGTACATTTTAATTAGGCTAAAGTTCAAAGCTCAAAATACTACTTAGAGTGAAAATGAATAGTGGGCCGCACAAAAATCTCAGGTGGGCCGCACTGTGGCCCGCGGGCTGCAGGTTGGACATCCCTGGACTAGACCAACATCACGAAACACACTCTTGAGTGCTAGACTGATGAAAGTCTAAATTAGACTGGGTAATAGTAGAAGAGTAATAAGAATGAGTTATTTTGGTTTCAACCCATAATAATATACACAGCTTTTCTGGATAGTACAGGAAGTCACATCACAAAGAAATTAACGTACAAGCTACACAAAGCGTAGCTGTTAGAAAACGTTTAACAGGAAATTGTTTGCAGGCAATTTAGAGAAGCGATATGTTACGACATTTGACAGGAAATTTATATCTTGCGAGAAAATGCAAACATGATTACTGAAGTTATATAATTTTATTAAATATTTTGTTTTGATTTGCAATTCTTCATACCTCTGTCCGTCATAGACCTATACCGATACCTCAGATATGCAGACTATATAGGCTACCGTACAAAAAAGAAACAGTGGTAGTTAAACTACTTCGTTTCTGACCGCCACTTGAAAAAAGAGTTGATTTTTTAAGCTATCGGCAACGTTGTTTGTTATCTATTGATACAGTTTATACAACTATGATATAGCGTGTTAGAGTTATTAAGTTTTATTAGAGCAGTGGTTGCTATCTTGTCTTAACTGTAACACCTAATAGTAAATAAGTCTGAATATAAAGCTTTCAATGAAGACCAAGTGGACTTATTTTTATGAAGATGTAAAAATGGAATATGTTTTAAAAACTAAGTAATGTAAAATTGAGTATCAGGTCGTGAACATGTTTACCAGAAAAACTGAGTGGGTTATAGAATATTTGTTTCTAGTAATTTTTGTATATTTTTACTTTACAGCACATGCATTAGTTGTCTAAATACCATTGCATAAGTTGTACTTGTGGTACTTTGCAACCTTGCAATGGATTATACAAGAGATCCCTGTCCTTGGCGCATCCTGGATGACTGCGGGGGAGCTTTTGGTCTTGGATTTATCGGTGGTGGATTATTTTCAATGGTTGGAGGCGCCAGAAATGCTCCAAAAGGAATAACAAACAGATTAATGGGTGGACTGGCGAATGCAAGAATCAAAGCCCCACGAACGGCCGGAAGTTTTGGTGTTTGGGGTTTCACATTTTCTCTTTGTGACTGTTCATTAGTTGCGCTAAGAAGAAAAGAAGACCCGTGGAACTCGATAATGAGTGGGGCGGGGACTGGGTTTATTTTAGCGATTCGACAAGGAATGGCTCCTGCTCTTGGGTCCGCAGCTATTGGTGGGGTTCTCTTGGCGCTTATAGAAGGTGTTGGAATTGCACTGAACAGATTTCAAGCTGAAATGTACAAGCCACAACCCCCACAGTTTGAGGACACTTCGAGCCTTCCAACAGCGGGTGTGCCTCTGCAATCGTTTCAGTGACCAAACTTTCTTTTTCAATTGTGTTTCATTTTTCTATTTAAGACTTTCAAAACCAAAGATATAGTCTAACATTTTAAAAAATACTTGAAGTTGCTGGATAATTGACGAATGTTTTTCACACAAAATCTCCAATCCTTGTTTTGCTTTTCTGATCTCGTCAATTTTAGGGTTTGAAAAACGCAGTAAAATGTGGTCATACAATATTTTTGGGCAGGTTATCGATACCTCCTTAATGTAAAATTGTAATATAAAGGCCAACAAATTTTTTCGCATACTTCTTTGTGGAACATATTCATTGCTTGTTCAAATTCTCTTGTTTTTAATAGTAATAGAAAATAAAGCCACCGCATAAATTGTTACAAGGTCTTGCATGAAATATACGCGTACTTGTATAATTTACTGCAGGTAAACCTTTAAGTTGTAAAGAATTTCGTTTATTTTAATATTATTTACCCATGTCTGTGGTAGCTAAAATGTTGCTAGCCTAAATTGCTTATAAACTTTCCCTCACCGATTCACAAGCTCTTACTTCATCAACAAATTACGAAAGTGGAACGCTGGAAACATTCTGTGGTCCATGGTAGGCATTTGTGGCATCGAGCAAATTGGCAAAATGTACACCACTAGTTATGACGCGCATTATGTAGTTAATTCACTCCAGGTGTAGATATAAGTAAGCCCAGGTACTCAAGCTACCAGCTTACGCAACAACGATACTGAACGTGTCATTACTCATTACGCCTTTGAATGCCATGATGTAATCTGTTAAACGGGAAAGGGACGCAAGTGATGGGGGAATACCCTTGGCTGTGACGTGAATTTTGCTTCAAACTTCATAAAGGTGCTGCCAGTAATGCACAGCCATAGCTGTGGAGTGCAGTTGGAAAATGTATCTTGAGCTAGTCCCGTCGCAAATAAGGTTCATGCATCATGAGATAAACAATCGTTTTAGAGATGGCCGATCTGTCAATCAAACTGTTTATGACATTGAAAACGGTTTAATGAATGTCGATGATTTACCAATGATAAGAGTGGTCAGAAGAAACGGTCGTTATTATGCTTTTGACAACAGAAGATTGTACGTCTTCAGAGTTTTAGAGAACAGAGGTTGCCTTAGAACGGTCACTGTGTTGAAAGCCAGTTCTGGTCAATTTCAACCGAGACGTTTTACCACCTTGAACAATGGCATTTCCATCACTGTACGAGGTGACGTCACATTGCCCCATGCTGTGGCAATTTCTCCTTCGTCGTTCGACAGTGACAGGTAAACGAAAAAGTATCTGTATTTTATGGTTGTAAGAAGCTATTTTCAGCTAAACCTGTATTCAAGCCACAAAAGTGGGCTAAGTATCATTTGTAGTCTAACCTACAGCATAGGTAATTACTAATTAGGTATTTGTCCAAATATTTTAGCTTTGGTATGTAGCGGCCTGGGTGGCATTTTTAAAACCATCACATCAGTCTTGGAAAAGTGTTTTCCAGTTATAGATTGAAGTTTGTTTTTTAATAACACTTCAATTGTCGTTTGATATTTGGAAACTTGCTCTGAATAACTTCGTGTGAAAACTCCTTTTAGTACGTTATCACTTATCAGGTTGTTTCAAAACACGCCAGTTTTAACTGAATGTAACCCCCTTTGCCAACGCATTGTTTTTCTCGTTCACACGTTCTGAAATGCTCGTGTTTTTTTGTAGGATATTTCCGCTCACATCGCTCCACGTTTTATAAGCTCGAACTTCTACGCGAGAAAAGGTCAGACCTTTTTTAAGCAGTGATTTTACCAGGTTCTTGATTATGCGTAATATTCAGAACGTGTACAGTACCTACAATAAAAAAACCTTTTCTGGTAAACTGTATCTGTTGTAACATAAAAACTTTCGGCTGACAAGAGGATAGAGAATTCTAACCGCACGCAACAATAGAGTCAGGCAATTAATTCAGCAAGTAAATTAAGTCAAAATAACGTCAGTTAAGACAGATAAGCTCTGCATCTGCTGTGATAACCTCCGCAGGTATAACATTTAACGTGTACAAGTTTTTTCTACTTTCACTTCTTTTGAAGTAAATGAGTTCACTTCTGTGTTGCTTTTATAGGGAAGTGGACAGTTTTGCCGAAGTTTCATGGATGTTTGGACGTTTGTGTTCACTTGATTATCACCAACAGTAAACTAATGGCAGAAAACTGGGGAGTGATTTTTCTCCAGAGCCGGTGCATAGAAGTATTTTTTCTCGCTGTCGCCTCTTTAATTTTTTACCATTAACGTGTGAAGCAATCATCGTCACTGTCACAGCACAAAACGGAGCAGGTGACGAATAATTTTTTGGAATTCTCTGTTTTCTTCTAAATTATATCTTCAGTGGCCGCGACGTTTCGATATCGACATTATAAATACTGAAAGCATGTGTGATTATGTGACGTATGATAAGTAGAGTAGGCCTATTTGTATTTTTTAGTACGATATAGCCTATAACCTATGTATTTTCACAATTATATATTTATACCACTAAACTGAAATTTGTGCGTACTATATGGGTGCTTTTAGTGTCGCATTCCTGATTTCTATGGTTTTCCATTCCTATTATTACTTCTTTTAAACATTAGCGCTGTAAAATGGTATCAACAAAAACCAAGCCTTTATTCGTAAATTATAAGACTTTGTTTGCGGTATTTTATGACAGATACTACCCGCTTTTGTTTTTGGCGTCTGTTTTCGCTTCTTTATATAAGGAAGAATGTTGTGTGTTTTTAAATTCTTTTTATTTGCGTGTGCATTGTTTCTGTGGCTTTTTTCATCAGAAATTGTTGATTCCCAAATTGTATGAGAACTTTTTCAGATTCTTTTAACTGTTTAGAAGTTTTATGTTTGCTTTAAAAGCCGCATTTTTAGACTACAACTGCAATGTTACGTTTTATATAACTTACTACTAAAGAATTCAAGCAGCGGGTTTTAGCATTAGCCATAAGTCTACTTGCACTTCATGATTTAATGCTATCGAATACATTCCAAACCTTATTACTTAATTTCTCTCCCTTTATCTTTGCCGTTCATCAAATTAACTATATCAAATAAAATAATTTTCGGACTCACATTCTTTGTATGAAAAGTTGTTCACTTGTTGAATCTTCATGAAGGAACATTTTGTCAAGATTGCTCGAAACCTCGCAAATTGCCGGACGTTTTTCTGGTTGGGGTTTCGCATTATTTCCTTTTGATTTTCCCCTAGTAGCGCTAAAGAGAAAAGAAGATCCGAGAAACTCTACTGTGCATTGACCAGAGCTGGGTTCATTTTAGTGATTCAACAGGAAATGACTCCTGCGATTGTTTTACACTTCATAGGTCAGCAGATGTCGATAAATTTATTTTTAGACCACACGAGAGACGTCTGAATTTCAATGAATGGATTCCAAGTCTTAGGATGCACAGTTTAAAAACACGTCGAGACTTCATACTGCAAATGTAGCCATACCTCTGCAGTCTATTTAATAATCAAATTCTTTTACGTTCCCATTGTACCTGGTTTAGTGGCCGTGCTAGCTATTACTCGTTTTCATCACGCGGTTACGTGCCCTTAGACTTAGCTGCTTTTTCCAGCTCATTGTTTGTTGGAGGAAATGCTTTTTTTATAATGGTTAGCATTTTATTTTTCGTTCTCCCACAAACAATAACGAAAAATAAACCAAGCGACACAATTGTAACCCATACGCAGTAATCTGTGTGTAACTGTGTTCTTGGTTATGTATAAACTACACATTGCGCAATGATGTAATCGTGAGTGACATGATCATCTAGGGGAATTCCCTCGGGTAAGACAATAATTTCGCCCTCGTTTTTATGCTGTATATGAGACCAGTTTGAAAACAGTTTCGTTGTGGACTTTAGTGGCCTATGTAGACAGGTTTCAAACATTATGTAGCAGAAGTTGGAGAAACTCTTGAAAATGCATCTCGAACTTGCTCCGTCGCAAATAAGATTCATGCATCATCAGATAAACAATCGTTTTAGCGATGGCCGATCTGTCAATCAAACTGTTTATAACATTGAAAACGGTTTAATGAGTGTCGATGATTTACCAATGATAAGAGTGGTCAAAAGAAATGGTCGTTATTATGCTTTTGACAACAGAAGATTGTACGTCTACAGAGTTTTAGAGAAAAGAGGCTGCCTTAGAACGGTCACTGTGTTAAAAGCCAGTCCCAGTCAATTTCAACCGGCCCGTTTTAGTACTTTGAACAATGGCATCTCCGTTACTTTAAGACAAGGCGGAACATTGCCCCATGCTGTGGCAATTTCTCCTCCGTCGTCTGATAGTGAAAGGGACAGGTAAGCTGGAAAGTTATGAGTATGATATATGGCAGGGGTGGCCAAACTGTGGCTCTCGAGCCGCATGCTGCTCTTTGAGCCTTTGATTGCGGCTCTTTAATGAATTATCATTGTTGAATTAGACATGCATTTTCCCGGTCTAGACGAGTTGTTTGATCAGATTATATCAAACAATGCGTTCTATCACACGTAGTAACAATGGACTCATTGTTAGTAATAATCAAATTACACTCCAAAAAGGGCATTATTGTACAGAAGTGTGCTAACTTGTACACTGTAGTTAAGTAAACTGTCAGATTGAAGCTGTACGTCAGGGTTGACCTAGTTTTAAGTCTTGGTTACGGTTTTACTAATAATTGCAAAAAGAGTTGGTGAAGCCCAGGTGGAGACTCATAGTATCACCACGCAGTACGAATGTTAATCAATAGCTACACTTCGTTGTGAGTGAATAAATTCGTATTTTTTATTGTGTTTGTGTTGCGGCTCTTTTAAAGCTCGAATTTGTAATATGCGGCTCGAGCATGAAGCAGGTCTGGCCACCCCTGATATATGGGATGGCTGCTTAGTTATGCTAACACACGATACTAACCCATTGTGCTTGTAAATCATAAATGCCGCTATATCCCAGCAATAGTGGCTTATAGCAGGGCCTTGCCATTTTTATGGGCGAAGGGCCATACAACCAAAGTGATGTTGAATCGAGGTCCCAGCCAATAGAAAAGACGCTACCTTGTGCCGTCATAAAGCAAATTGTTGTTATATTTATACTTATACGTGACTTATTGAGCATGTCGTACAGTGTAAACCCATAATCATTGATCGGAGTCATCGAAACAACATATGCCTATACCTACACTGTAGTGTTTATTAACCTACATTTTTATCACGAGGAGTTCCTCAACGTTCCTTGGCGATTTCCACAGGTTTTGTGGCATAAAAAGTTTTAGAACGCTGGTGTAAGGTAAATTAGAATAAAGTTTATCAAACGACTTGCTCATTAAACGCGTTAAATTGACAGTAGGCTTGTAGCGGGCCTTAATTGTCGCTTGAAGACAATACGGCACTGCGGGCCGCATATTTGTTTCCTATAGAAAGCCTAAGCTTGGGAACCGCTGGCATAGGCCTACATGGTTGCTGTGTTTAGAACGTAGTTGCTCAAGTTTTGAAATGCTGATAAGGTTGGCCTGTGTGGAGTTTTCGTATGAGTATGTTTAAGATAGACATAGTCCTTCCCTTATTTTTTAGAAGTAGACCAACACTTATCAGAAGTGACATAACTAAGTGCCAAGAAAAGCTGCTAAAATCTTTTTCTTATTCTAAAAACTTAGCACTGCTTCCACAAACATTCTTCTTTATTAGGGCATATAACATTTAACAAATTAACAGCTGATTTTGAGTATAACCCTATTTTAAATCTGAACGTATAAGCAAAGCAGGTTACAATAAAATCACAAGCAAACAAAACACCACAACATGTGAGTAAATCATTCGGATACTGAAGGCAAGTGATACTACACAGCCTATAGACGTTAAAAGTAACAATAGTTCTGCACAATAATAATAATAGAAGCTATTAGTTAAGACATTGTTATAATTACAGTTTAGTTGATAAAGATTTTTGTGATACAATTTTTTTATAATGAAATTTGTAATAAAATTTTTGTGTTTTATTTTAGTGACGAAGAGAGTGTGACCGACATTTTACGATTGTTTGGACATCTGTCCATGTGAGGGAGTTGGAAAATGAGCTGTTTCATCCAAAGCTTTTGTTTTTCAACTTTCTTTATTTGTTGTTTGAAGGTCTCAGCATGGTCTAACGCCGTTTTGTTGGTTCGATATGTGCGAAATTTTTTATGTTAAGCTTTTTGAATTTTTTGAATACACATGTTACAAATTTATAGATCTAAGTATAAAATTATTACCACGATAAAAATTCCAAAGAAACGCTTCTCAAGCTTTGCTCATATTGTGGTGATTTTTAGTATTTTATGCTTTATTATAACTGCATTAATATTATATACGATGGTATAATAGTTTTATAATAATATGTTTTTTGTTATTTCACTTGAAACAACCCGATTTTCACTTGAATGAGAGGAATATATGTTTTTCAAATTATATGTTTATTTTTGTCTGTGTATATTAAGCGGTTTCGTCGTTGAAATTCAGGTTTATTAATCAAGAAGGGTTTTCAGTCTTTCTAAATAATCTTGAAATTGTTTGTTTTGTACATTTTTACCTCTCGCAGTGAAACGCTGACTTTGATTTTGTAGAAACTTTTAGAGGAATTTTCAAATTATACAAACATTTTCGTAAATATAAGTGAGTAAATATAAGTGAGTTAATATAAGTATAAAGGCATATTGATTGATTAAGCCTTCCACCCTTGTTAATTTTCTTTATGTTTTTCGTATAAAAGATTGATCATATCCAGACTTACACTTTTTCAATAGAAAAATGATTTGCTGATTTCAACAGTGGTGACATCGTTTTTAGAAAAGTCAGAAAAACCCATGCATAAATATAACTTGCGTCAGTAGATTCAAGTTGTGCAAAGACTTTCCTCAAAGTCTGAAAATGAAGACATTGATATCATACGATAACTTAAATACTTATTTTAAATATAAAAGATTGCTAATACCACTACAAAATAGCCAACTGTATTTTGTTTTTAAAATAATGGAAAAAACAAAAAATACTAACAAACATAAATCGAAATAAGAGGTTCGATATAAAACTGTTTATCAAGTTTTCTGTAAATTTTAAAAGTATAAACTGTGCAGCACGGTAGTTGATCAACTGAGTGACACTTCATTTGAATGACAGCTCATTTGAGTGACACATTCTTTTAACGTTCATTTGAGTGACAAATAATTCATGCTCAACTGAGTGACAGTTCATTTGAGTGACACATTGATGAGTACTGTTCAAACTACAGTGATGCAACAATCGGGTCTTGCTCGTACAAATAACATCCAGGAGGCCTGGCATCACCGCTTCAATGCAATTGTCATTTTCAAAATAATTGAAGAGTTTCAAAGCGAGCATCATAGAGTTTCCCAAGAACTCTTTCGCCTTGAATTTAGTGCATCGACACCATTTCGCCGATCGCGTATAACAAGGCAAAAAGAAACCCGCATTGGAAATTTGTTTTCCCAGCAAGAAGACTTTCCACAGGAAGTATTCCTCCGCCGAATTGCGCGTAATTTGAAGATCGGACCAACTGCGGAACTAACAGAAGAATTGGATGAGATGGTTGAGGATTCTTAGTTGTTTTTTTGTCGATAGTATTCTAAACTTTGTCTTGTGTGTGTTGTCATCTGTGTACTTACTAATTAACAACAACTGCAACTTAAACAACAAATGTCAATCTGTCACTCAAATGAATTATACAGTTCTTATCAATGTGTCACTCAAATGAATTAAACAGTACTTATAAATGTGTCACTCAAATGAACTATAATTATGTCACTCAAATGAACTGTCACTCAAATAAACTGTCATTCAGATGATATACAACCGTGCAGCACATAACGTAATTTAATGAAAGATTAAAATAAGGGTCTGAATAGCAAATATGAAAATAGATTTTTTCATCCAAACGACGGCAGAGGTACACCTCTTAGTTGAAAAACTTGAAGTATCCTTAAGCTGTGGAGCCCAAGGTTTAAGAATTTAAGCTTAGAATGGCTCGAGGAAAATCGAAGACTTTCTACAAGAGCTGGAAAAGCTCCACCGATGACTGCAGACCCAAACGTGGAAGACCTTCCTTGTTGACTTGATGAAGTGAATCGAGCTCCACTTCCACTCCTTATTGGGTCCCACTGATCTTCTTTTCTCTTCAGTGCTACAAAGAAACAACTAAAAACAGGAAATGCGAAATTCCAGACGCAGAGACTTTCAGCCGTTCGTGAGGTTTTCTCTTGTGCATTTACCAGCAATCCACTTAACTTGTTCGATATTCCTCTTGGAGCACGTTTTGTACATTCCGCCATTGGAAGCAGACCCCCACCAACGATTTCGAAGGATTGTCGACAATCTTTAGAAATGCTCCGAGGGCAATGACGTCTTTTGCAAAACATGGCGAAGTTGAAAAATGCAAATGACCGCAATAAAATTTTTAAACGAAATAGAATGGCTTATATCAGGTCATGCTTGAGCTGTTATGAAAAGAAAAAGTATAGCAAATTGTACATCATTCAACGTTACTCTATACTTAACCATATCTGGTTGTAAGGTTTTATAATTTGCTTAAAAGAGCAACGCTTCTAATAATGCTGTTTTTGCAACATGTAAAGAAAATCACAATATAACATCTGATTACCGTATGTCGAACAAGTTAGGAATAGCTGTAGGTTTAGGTGGAAACTACTGTTTATCAAACCTACTAACAGTATGATACGTTTGCAGTGAATGGGACTAATTCTTTATCGCTACACGCAGAGCAATAAACGTAATTTTACCCTTCGACTTCTAACTATCGAACAACATTGAACTAAACTGAAACTATTTCCAACTAGGACGTTTAACCTTGATCAACCATCTTCAATTCTTAATTGAACGTTTGCGGCTACAGGAAAGAAAAAGAATTAAAACATGAACTTATGAACCAGGAAGTAGTCCCATAAGATGACGTCTAAGAGTTTGCATGTTATCACATTAACTATTAACTAATGACGCAGACGACATAGGTGATTCTATTTATAAGACCCAACAACTGATAACAATGGGTGCTCGATGAAATCTCGAGTAGTTCTGCTATGATTTGTAATTCTAAGTTTCATTCGATTTGATCTGAACTCTCTGATGAGGGATAATTTGATTATTATCCGACTCTATATAATCATCACTATATGAATATAAATAACAACTGCAATCGTTGTAGCCATCTTTACACTTCGTGCTTTTGAAAGCAAATTCATCTCTCACGGCCTTATGTTCTTGAAATAAACACAGTACTGTAGTAAGTAAAGAAAAACTCATGAAAAGACTGCGTTTATAAGTATTCTTTTTGTTGCTGATTAAGGCGTCGTAACGTAGCTTGTTTGTCAAAATAAATGAGAAAAAAATTCGTTTTCAACATCCATAAAGAACAAAGAATAACTATTACAATACAAACCGCATTTACTGGATTGAAGGCGTAGGCCATTGCGTAACAAAATTACAATGAAACTATTGCTATGCCCTCATCATTGCATTCTTTGTCATCATTCCCAGATTACAAGTAAAGTGAAATATTCTAGTGTTAGTTTAATGATTAATTAGCAATGCCTGTAGCCTACTATTTAATAACATAAACACATAATTTATCAACATATATCTATAAGGACATATTCACCGGGTAGTAAAATGCTTTGAGTTGTTTTCGTTAGTAAAAAAAATAATAAAATCACAGTTTATTAACGTTGGAGTTTCTAGCAGTATCTGTGTATTTCTGTACATTAGGTCGTAGCTACACCCACAAATTGTTACGCATTCAAAATTGATTAATAACGATTATGTAATACGTATTATGATGTAATGCGAGCCGTCTGCGTTGCATTCAACCTACACAAAGTCGGGAATGTGCGCAATTGTGTATTGCAACCAATGGTTCAAAAACTACATTCCAGGGGAATCCCCTGGAGTAGGAAAACAGTTTCGTTGTTGACTTCAGTAGCCTATATAAACAGGTTTCAAACATTATGTAGAAGCAGTTGGAGAAACTCTTTGAAAATGTATCTCGAACTTGCTCCGTCGCAAATAAGGTTCATGCATAATCAGATAAACAGTAATTTTAAAAATTGCAAATCTGTAAATCAAACTGTTTATGATATTGAAAGCGGTTTAATGAGTGTAGACCAATTACCGATGATAAGAGTGGTCAGAAGAAACGGTCGTTATTATGCTTTTGACAATAGAAGGTTGTACGTCTACAGAGTTTTAGAGAGAAGAGGTTGCCTTAGAACGGTCACTGTGTTGAAAGCCAGTCCCAGTCAATTTCAACCGAGACGTTTTAATACTTTGAACAATGGCATCTCCGTCACTGTACGAGGTGACGTCACATTGCCCCACGCTGTGGAAATTTCTCCACCGTCGTCTGACAGCGACAACGGCAGCTAAGTCAGAAAGCTATCTATGAGTAACAGATTTGTATTATTACTTGACTATTTCTGTCTTGATTCACTTGTTTGTTCTTGGTTTAGCGAAAATAACATGTCGTCGTGCTCAGTTTATTTTGTATCCTGCATTGTGTTCACTTGTGAGTTGTGACATCGTTGCTAAACTGTCTAAGTAGAAGTATACGTACATGCCTTTATCACTGTAAATCGATTAACACAACTGCAATTAAGAAACAAAAGAATTTCTAAGCTCTTAGTTTCTAACCTTCTACTTTACTCAATATTCGTAGAATTTTACATTATCTTTACATTGCCACTGTAAGAAGGGTTTAGCATCCATATTCCCTGAGCACGTCTCGTTATTTTTTTGTCTGTTTTCTGTGGTTGATCCCAGACTTCTATGGCCTTGAAACTTGATTCTGACTCATTTGCGAGTGTTTATTTCACAATTTTGCTTCTTTACATGCAAGTGTCACTTACAGGGTTTTATTATCTTTAAAGAAGATATGTAAACAACTACGTTCCCTGTAAGTTTTCAAATTAATGACGTAACACATAGCCCAATTACATTACTTGTATGTATGTTTTGCATTCGTATTCCATATTTGTGCTTTATTGGCTATAAGTCATAGAAATTGATTTCACACTCAATCCTTTAATATTCACCATTTTAGTTAGTTCTATTTCTTAAGACTAAGTATTATTTTTTTGACTTACACAAATTTTTATATTTTCATTTCATTCCTTTATTTTACTTTTGTGTATTCCAAAAATAAAATTTCAGTCTCTTTTCATTTAAATGGAAAAGATTTTTGTCAAAATAACTTTAGGAGCTTCTGCACGTTTAGTAACTAAATTAAATAAATGAGAAATGAAAAGGATTTGCGTTATTTTTATGGAATGATTGTCCCGCTCATGGAGCATTAACGATAAAGTTCATTAAAAATGCGTTTTGAAGAATACAATAAAATACCTGCTGCTGTATTTTTTAGGGCCGAAAGTTCTGTTCTTTTTTGTTTATGCAGATATTCCTATATCTCATCCAATCTAGCAAAACATAGTCTGAACTCGCCAAAGATCATAGAAATCTCAAGATTTGTAACAAGAAGAAGTTTTTCTCTATGGGCGAAAATGGGGCTTTCCCTAAGAAGAAATATTGACGTATTGACTTGGCACGCTGAAAAAAGTCTGTACTTCGCTGCAGACTTACAGTTTTACTTTGTGAGTATGTACCGGTACCATATATTTGCATGCTTATCCGTAAGGTAAAATACTGCATGCTGGGTTGCTGGTATGTACGGCCTGGTGCCGGTACTACTAATAAATACTTAACGTTTATTTATTTATTCTTGATAGTTTGCAGAATGGGCTGATTTATCTGGCATAATATTACCTTTATTGTGAAGATTTGAATACATGGACGAACTCAAATCTCAAGCAACTTCTTCTACTGACCGGTCTGGTCTGGTCTTCGACATTCGTCATTTGATATTAATTTATTTATATACTGTAGGACTGTAGGTCTACATTCAACACAAAAACATACATGATTGAACAAGAAGTATTTATTTTTTTACTATACAATGCATACAGTACATTTTACATCAAATACATGTTAGGTCAACGGTATGTCCCAGTAGAAGAAAAGACGTCACCATTTCAGATTCAGTGTAAACAGGTTGTTCAACTCACTTTTAAGACAGGCAGTTGAAGATTAAATTTATATCAGTAATCAGACATTTGAATCTGCTTTCGGTTATTCGCAAATTAAACTTAGTTACTACTACAGCATTAGCATTAGCATATTTTTTGTGTAAAATAAAAGCAGTGGTACATTAAGACAGGACTTCTCAAACTGCCGCGCAAAATGTAATTTTGGGGTCGTGAAACAAATTTAATTTTTATAAATTGAGTTGTTTTTTTATATTGTTTTATATGGTTTCAATCAAAACATTTGATTCCGTGGTTTTTAAACCCTGCTACAGGGTTGATGCGCGATTATTCAAACCGTAACTCCTGTTGTCTACGGCTTTAATCAGAAGTAACTATTCTATGAAATGTTGCTTGTTTCTTTTTGTGCTAAATCCGTATTATTTCGCGTTAAACTAAATCCACAAACGGACACTGCTCATTTTTATCCACATAGCTCTTTCCCTTCTCGTTTTATTCTATTTACGTTGGTAAGTTCGATTTATTTTCGGATAAATGTTTCGGCAATAAAGTTAGCATCAGTTAATCGTGATATTCCGCGGGTGGCTTAAGTGGTAGCATGTCGTGGATTGTTGGTTTCATTCTTCTGTGAATATTGTCCTTTGTGCCGTGTTGTAAATGTCACTATCGATACCAATAAACGGAAATGAATTAGAATTAGTAAAAAGTGCTCAAAAGACGGATGCATTTTGAGTTATTACTTAAACATTAAATGCATTGATAAAAACTATTAGGCTATATTATTATTCAAAACTGATTAACGTTGGCGGTTGTAAGTCAAACTAACTTCTGCAATTCAATGTTTTTTTATTTCCTTGCGTTGAAAGCTGTTTTTGACTGTGTTTTCATTTCAGTATGTTGACTTGACACTGGACATGGCTAAAGTGGAGCAAAGCTGTCAAATTTTTTTCGAAGTTCGTTGTCATAAAAGCATGTTTGTCTGCGAAGGCTAGAAATGGAACGATTTTTAACGTATGTGCGTGTTGTATATACGTATATAGTTATATGCCCTTCGTCGAAACAGAATTTATAGCAACTGAACGTGATTGTGTTTTGTAGCACTTGACAGTATCATAGCTTTGTAAGACAGACAGACTAAGACGTGATTAATTTGTATGATCCTGAACATATAAATAACCTACTAATTTTTTGGAACCGATCCTTAAGTTGCAAAAAAATTTCTTTGTCAGAAACTAATTCTCAGTGATGAGCTTTGCAAAGCCAAAGGAGATTTCATTTAAATTCTCAGTCAAATCATCGACCTGATACATCGATGCTGGTAATTAATTGTCACCAATTCTCTCTGAGTCACGTATTGTTACGTCAGACTACATACCAGCTGTACCAGGAAGTCTGTATAGATTTCTTCATTTGTATGTGGTACAGTAATATGCTTCGTTCTGTTGTATAGCTACAAGCAAAGAAATTAACGTAGAGATCAAGCGATAGCCTGTAACTCTGAACAGCTCGTTCAAGTTTGTTGCAGTTGAGGATAAATTCATATATTTTCTGGAAATATCAGATGGAATATCCACTTTGTTCAGTTGTCTGCATAGTATTAGCGACATTAATTACGTTTAGACTAACAAATGCAGGTATGGTTGGTTTTTTTCTTTAACCAATGTCCATGCTGTAACAGAAATGTACAGTAAACGGAGCAATGTGTACTGTAAGTTTGGAGAACTGCGTAACTCCGTCTTGCCTATATTAAAAAGTACAAAAAAACAAAGCGTTTGTTTATAAATAGTTCAAACTCCGCATAGATTAAGTGTAGATTATAGACTCCGCATAGATTAATATGTTGCAGTGAAGATATAGCGCAGATAAATAATAAAAACTTACAAACAACTATTTTATCAGACTGTCCTTCATCCTGGCGAGTGATTGACAACAATCTCTTCATTTTGTCCGATCATCAAAAAACCAATATCCAGTCAGAGAATCAATGTTTAGCAAATGGAGGATTTCTTGCCAGCGTTGACGAGGTTAAAGTATTTGATGCAATCATAAATAAAATGAATGAAAAGTATGCAAAAGGTATGCACATTTCCAATTATCAACTGTATTAACTTTATACAGTAAACACGTGAGTAACTTTGTTATAAACATGATGTGCACATCAGATAGATCAATGCGCGACATCTTTAAACTTATCTACTTCGTAATAGTAAAGATAAAAACCCTCTTTTGAATAAAATGCCATAAATCATCGTACAAAAAATCTGTAATGCTGCACCATTAATAGCAGACCACAACTTTGTAACCGTGTTTATTCTTGGGTTTCTAGATTTGCAGAGGATATACGTTTCTTACCGGGATAACTACAAATATACAATGGATGACATTGGAGAATACTGGATTCTTGATGAAAATTTTCCATATTTCAATCTATACAGAAAGTAAATGACCAACTTCATGTGTCATGTTTAAGTTTAACCATTTGGCAAAAAAGTCTGTAACGATTTACTTAGTTTTCTTTACAAAATAATTTTCAGATGGCACATTTGTAACAAGCAAAACTATAACTATACCCTTGCATGTTGATTTGGTGTCCTTTAAATTATTTTTGTTTATGCAGATCGACGGACGTTTACACGACTCCGATCTACTTCTGTAAAGCTCTAGTAATTAGTACAAATCGTTACAAGTGGCTGGTTTCAAAAAATCCATGCAATGTTGGCAGTGGGTTTAATCACGATTTTATGCGATATGGGGGAGCGGAACAAAGTCCAGGAGTTCGAGAAATATTCCGTCATAGAAACGAAGCATGGTCGACGAGACTCAGTCCAATATCAAACGTGGTCCGACCATACAATGTCGCACTTTCTCCAATCTATATTCCAGGTAAAATGTAAAAATGTGAACCTGCATAACATGACTATTTATACCTGTTGTGATAAGTTGGTTGCAGATAATTGGTGATGGATAAAAATCATATACTTATACGTTTTAAAAATATTCTATCTCTGTCGAATAGGTAATTACATATAACTCACTTCCCTTGTTTTGTCTGTAAGATAACACATTATTAAACATAATTTTGCTACGAACGCCGAAATGATACTTAATCAATACTAGTACTACTACGTTTAGGCATGCTAGCAAGCTTGATAAATCAAAAACAATAAGTAGTTGAGCATTTTCAGACATTAACGTATTCATCGGAGCTCGTTCGGACGTGAACGAAACTGATTGGTTTTGGAGTAATGGATCTCTGGTCACTGATGACTCAACTTTTCCGTCAGCAAACCCGGACATTTGCCAACAAATTGCTTATCATTACACCGATAATCAAGCTTGGTCAGAAATTTCGACAATATGTGGATCGAGTTCTGGCTATTACGTCTGCCAGATAAAATGTGAGTATAAAATCAGTGATTTTGTTTAAATATATAAGGTAGCTCTTTTGCTTTTACTCGGCAAACGACATAAAATATTGATGGTGATGTAATATATTTTTCAAAAGTTGACGCAATAATATCCATCTTACACGCTTTTACATGACATGCCTATATACAGTAGGAAACGGTATATGAGTTGCGATGAATAACAAGCGAGCCGGGTGACATTATAGTAACATGTCGGATGAGCGTGTAACTTGTAAATAGCTGTTAGAACTTATCTAACTGGTAGGTTACACTTATCTGGTAGTTTCGTACTTAGTAAATGTCAACACGATTATCTGTTCCGAGATGCCTAAAACAGTAATAACAGTATCTGAAAATATGAATTGTTGTGTTTCACTCACTGTTATTGTAAGTCGTCATACGTGCTGTGTTAAGCTACAACTTTTATCTGTTTGCATGATGTCAGGAAAAAGTTGTACTCTTTCATATGACCATTTGTTCTATTTTGATGCTTATATATACACATAATAATAAATATATATAATAAATATAATAAATTGTAGATAAACTAGATTTCAAAATTGCTGTGGACTTATGTGCAAATACGCAGGATATTACTTAAAGAGCGACTGCGGAGAAAAGAATACAACGTACCTGTTTCTTAATCCCATACTTTCCGTTTTCACAAGCAGTCTTCAAGTTCAAATGACGTTATACCGTTAACAACAAGCGGATATTGTAGTTTCGACATTATATGAGCGATCTTCATGTTAAAGTGTGACGTCATAGCGTCGATAGGAAACGCACATATTTCCACGCTCAAAGTCGTCTCCGTCATAAAAAATTGGAAAACTTTATATCAGAATAACTCCTTTGTTACTCTCCTTTGTATATTATAGGCCCATAAAAGGAGGTCTCCTCCTTTTGTACTCTACGGTTTTTAAAAATACTTCCAAGGAGAGAAATATCGATGGCAATTTTAATTGGCCAACATTGCTAACTTGACAGCAATTTGATTCTGATTACTTTTTATCAGTTGAAATCAAGGAACGTCCTGTGTCTTGCGATGGATCTGGTGTTACAATCACCTGGGAACCAAAATTATTCAATGGCGTTTTTCAAACGTTAAATCAATTAGAAGTAGGTTTATGTTTTGTAAATTCAAAGTAAGTTATAAGTAAGTTATAGAATATCTTGAAAAAAGACAATGCTTGTTGAAAGCAGCTTACTTTGAATTTAGCTCATTGGTTTGTTATAAAATGCTAATGATGTTATTTTTCTTTTGCATATCTTTTCACTTAGTTCACTATTATTTGGGAAAGTTTTACCATGAAATTCTTGGCAAACTTCTCAACTGGCAGCGTTAGAATTGCGAGTTTGACGCCGAGAACTGCTTATTCGATTGAAGTAATCTCGGTTCAGTTTAAAAAATCTGGGTTTATTCTTATCTGTGTATTGTTATTTACCAATCTAGTTACTGTACTATTACAACATTGTTTACTGACCATTATCGTCAATGATATATTTTAATTGTATTTGTTTGATTTAGGCCACTCTCAGGGCTGATGATTGTCCATCTTTCCAACTCATCAGCAAAACCATAAGTGCTACAACTGGTTACGGGTTACCTGATCCAGTCACCACTGCTTTTGTGAAGAACCAAACAGGACAAGCAAACCCAGAATGCGTTGTGGAATGGATCCATGACGGTTCAGATTTTAACATACTTCAATATAAAGTAATTTGTGATATTATTTTGGTCAAAAACAAAGACAATTTACCAAATCAAACAAATTAGTTCACATTACAACTATAACTGTTCACATCATCTTCCAGATCAATATTTTGAGTAACGCAAGCTCAACTTCTGTGACTTTCTCAAATCTATCCCAGTCAAGTTTCGCAACAGAGCAAAGACTCATGGTTGCTGTTCCACTTGACCTTCACGGACACAACTTAACTGTTAATATGACGGTAGAGTAAATTTTAAGCCTTCTTGCTTGTTATGATATCTATTAATATTTCTCTTGTGTTCGTTCAATCGAAATCGATTAATTATTATCTACATAATTTCAGATCCAAGCATATTCATGCGCGGGAGCCGGTCCACCTTCCATTGTCAGTGGATTCTGTGTTTCTCCGCTACTTCCTCCTCCGCAAACCAATCCGCCTCCTCAATCGAGTACTCAGATGCCAACTGATGTTCTTGTGGGGATTGTGATTGGAGTTGTCGCATTTGTAGTTGTGCTTCTGTTATTTGGATACTTATTTCATAATAAGTGGGTTTTGCTTTATCAAATTTTAACAAAAGTATCTATCTCATTATGGTGATCTTAATTTTATTAATTTTTCCTATATAGTTTATTATTTCATCAATTAGTTATTAATGATCTTATTTTGCTCTTACCAGGAAAAATAGAAACCTTACCAAAAAGTTTGTGAAATCTTATTCTCGCGATGGTAAGAGTTGCATTATGAAAGTCTTTGCACCAAACTTTATGCAAAAATTCCTTATTTACACTGTAAAATGTTATCGTATAAAAGTTACAGTTGTGAAGTGTCATCTCCAAACAATACGTTTTTGCATTTCTTCCTAAGCCTCATCCATTTTAATAACTGGACAATTTACCTATAGCCTACTATATTTTATTTCATGTAGCTGTCCCTTATAATAGCTTGTTAAAGTCCAGAAAATGTCGAATTACTATTGCTGTTGTGAATACTTGCGTGTAGTAAGTTTCGCGTTTTGCATTTAAGATCTTCGTGATCAATCGCAAAGCAATTCAAATGAATCTCAAAACGAATCTCATGTCGACATATCTGAGGTAATTCAGAAAAATAAATGTTTTTAATTTAAAATTTGCTACTGGTTTATATTGCTACATAATTGACACTTATTATTACACGATTCATATCAAGCCACCTTTTTTTGATTGTTATAGGTGGCAAGTACGAAGGAAAGCTTGAACGTTTCCACAAACACCACACTTGGTAAGCTGAGTTGAATGTTTCGTGCGTTGATGTGTTTCTGTGATAATGTGTGAACCAAATTTAACTTAAATGTTAAATGTAACGAACGTAATTTACATTTACTTTTTAGCTGAAGAGAGCGTGTACGTTAATACTGCTGGCTATTCTGAGACGGAGATTTCTGCAGTTGACATGGAAAAGATTTACTCCACGAAATGTGCCAATAACTATGCAGGCTTTTGCGAAGAATTTAAAGTGAGTTTTGTGTTTAGCGGAAACAAATGTGGTAACTGGTTTATAACAACATATACTGTACTTTATAAGATGTTTATATGTGGTTGAAGTTTTAGACGTGATTTTAATGAGTAGATAATCCAAGAGCAAAGCCCAATCCTTCCACACGAGTCTTCAAAAACCAAGCAAAACGCAAAAAAAAACCGTTACAAAAATGTTTACTCAAGTTAGTATATTTTTCTGAGAAATAACCATTTGATAATAACTATAATCTGCATGAAAAGATCAAACAATACGGTGTAATTAATCGAAGTAAGTTGTGACTTGTGGTAACTTTGTGTGTGATATAAGCGTTTCTTTTATATTCAGACGATAACTCACGGGTTATTTTGAGAGGATCATCAGAAGGGGATTACATCAACGCATCATACATTGAGGTGACGCAGCGTTGTAATGATTAACAGAAAAAGTATTTGTTAACGTTACCTAATGCTAATGCTAACAAACCCTATTATTCATCCATTGTTACATAAAAATCAAGTTACTTTTGGTATACATCAGAGCTTCCAGAAAGGGAGAAGATTTATCGCAACCCAAGGGCCAAAGAACAACACGATTGAGGATGTTTGGACGATGGTTTGGGAACAAAACGTTTCAATAATTGTGATGTTGTGCAGAACAATGGAGCATGACAAAGTAGGATTACAATTTAAAATTTCTCACAATGTTCCTTAAAGAAATGCATCAATTATTACGGGAAGATTCGAAGAGCGTATTTCAGAAATTCTTATTTCTGAGATATGTCAGCAAGCATTTGATCACAACCTTAAAAAATGTTTGAACTGTATTTAATTACATGTTACGTATTTAATGTTGTCATCAAAACAGGTAAAATGTGCCACTTACTGGCCTGAACCTGGCAAGAAAAATACTCATGGTCAATTTGAAATTTCCACAACAAATGAAGAAAATCTGGGTGATATCAAACGAAGAACTATTTTCATACTAAACCGCTCTATTTCGGTAAATTATGTTATTAATGACAAAACCTAAACTAAATCTAACAGTTTACTAACCTTAATTTTCCTTTTACCTCAGAAAAACCGAACAGTGACTCAGTTTCAACTGTTATCTTGGCCAGACCATGGCATTCCCTTGACTACATCAGACATGATCTATCTGCGGAGAATGGTGAATGAAACTTGGCAGAAACAGGCAACTGGTCCCATTGTTGTACATTGCAGGTAAGTGAGGGTGTAGACAATGCAAAGGCAATAATTTATGTATATTTGCAAGTTCTATTTTATCAGTGTTGTGCAACTATTTATGAACATTGACAGAAGAGTAGCATTTATGTAGGCAATATTATACTTAAGCAGAAAAGGTAAATCATTTTTGAATAACTGTCACCAACAAAACAAAGAAAAGTATTCTTTACGCAAATGCTTACATAAAATGCTCATAATTTAAAATTGACTTTGCAGCGCCGGATCTGGAAGATCAGGAACATTCATTGCCATGGATAACTTGTGTAGTGAGCTTGAGCAAAGAGGAAAAGTTGACGTTGCAGGAGAAGTTCTCCGGATGCGAGGAAACAGGATGGACATGGTTCAAACTTTGGTAAGTTCTTATACAGGAATTTAATGGTTGAAACACTCGAATAAAATTGCACAACCATAATGTCAATTGTCTCTATAATGTTGTACTGTATTATTTTATTGTTGGGAATCACCTCTTTTGCGTATATTCAGTAAGCATACGTCACTTTTTCAGCCTCAATACGTGTTCATTCACAAACTGCTGTTAGAAAGCCACATGCTACCGGGTAGTGACATATTAGCTCCGGAATTTACGGAGCTAATATTCAAGGATAACTGGTAAGATGTGAAAGTATGTACACTTAATTTTTTATCAACTTGTAATGCTTTGCAATAGAGTATGACATTGTTTACATAGTGTTTTCTTTTATTAAGCACTTTGCTTTATATTGTTTCTTTGCCAAATTGTCTAATTGTTTCCGATTTAAGCTCTAACTTAAACTTGCTCTACGTACATATTGCGCAGACATTGTTATATTTTGACCAATTTTGTCAGGAACGAAAAACTATCGAAAGAGTTTAAACGTCTTCAACATCTTCATACCATAAGTCCTGCTTGTTCATACACGAGCAAAATTCTCTTTATGGATGAAAACAAACCACAAAAATTCCTCAATGCTTACTACGTTAAAGTTAGTCAGTCGTTATTCATTATTCTAAACGTTTGTAACATTGCATTATACAAATGACTGATTGCAAACGTCACTTCACTTGTACGTACACCACGTAGGCACTTGCATATTTTGCCAGCAACACCAGTGACTGGTAACATATTGTCCAAGCGAGTAAAAGATTTTTTTACACTTCTGTATTTTAAGATCTTTGGTTATTCTGGAAACTGCATTGCTTCACAATCAGCCCCTGCCGGTGGAGAAGAAGAATTTCTTAAACTTTTGGTTGAAAATAATGTTAGAACTGTCATAGAAATAAATGATAAAGTAAGGAATAGGTATAATGTTGCAAGGTTTATTTTATGAATTTTTATTATGAAAACTAATGTCGCGTTTGTTTAAATTCATATCTAACTCATCAAAGAAAGGAATATATTTGAAAAATCAAAAGTACGGTCAAAATTCTTCCCAGGTCAACCAACTTTCACAAGACTCTGCTACATTGGGCGACTTCTGCATCACAATTGATGCTACAAAAGTTCACGATGGTTTCGTTGAAAAGTTTTTGACAATTTCAAGCGCTCAGAGCTTTTTCCCAGTAAGTGTATTAATTCAAGAAAAAAAGCACATCTTGGTCGAAATTTATAAAACAACTTTTTTGATATAAACGAAAAAGTCAATTTAACAATGATGATTAATGCAAAATGTTTATGAAATGTTTTAGGCATACAAAGCCTCTTTTATTTCACTCCAAAATTGGAATGATGAAGCTGTTCCCCCTAACTTGAAAACATTTCTTGACGTCATACAAGCAGCTCAGACCTTCTGTCAAGGCCATACTTGCTCAGGTGTTCTTGTCTGCTGCAGGTAATTCATTAGAATCTTATTTCAATAGAAACAATATGTGTATTTTCATGAATTGGTTCGTAATTGAATGAATTTTCAATGAAATTTCATAAATGAATTTTGCATATTTTACCTTTATTGCAATTTATGTCAACAGCAACGGACACACGAGGACCGGCACATTCATTGCGATTTCTAATCTTGTAGAGAGACTGAAGTCTGAGAACAGAATCGACGTTTTCAGGACAGTGAAGGATCTGAGAGACATTTGCCCAAATATGGTCAACAGTTTGGTGAGTTTTACCACTTTTGTAAACGATCTTGGCGTAATTGGTTGTAAGCAAAACTAATTGAAAGAAATATGTGGCGTTATTGGTTATAAATATTGTTGTGTTATTGTAATTGTAATATTGTTGTTACAGGAACTTTATAAGTTTTGCTACTCGTTTGTGAAGGAATACCTTGAGTCGTTTGCAACTTACTCCAACTTCGCGTAATATTGACCTATACGAGTACGTCATCAATATGGGCTTCCAGAACTTGTCTTGTACAGCATAACATTTTATATTTGTCTGTTTTATATAAAGTAAGTGTTTGCATTTTTTTCCTAAAATTCATTTGTAGTATTCTTATCAAATTTGGAAATTTCTACGGTTTTGGTTTTGCATTGATTAATTTGCTGAACAATGCTTTGTTTTCCTCCAATTGTTTTTCTTATGCCGTGAAAGCATAATCAATAATTTTTCGGTAATCTTATTGTTTTCGCTATAAAAATCGGTATGATAAATTTTTTTATAAGTTTTTTTTGTATCTTTTACGCATCATCTTGTTTACTCTACAAACATCTTCATTCAATTTCAAACTAACAGAAAACTCCTTATTGACTATATTTTGACGGTGGCCTTATCTTTTATGTTGATATATGAGTAAATAATTTACAAAATACAATAACATTCCATTCTTTAAAAATTTTTCCCAAAATGGTTAAGGTATAAGTGTTTTGATGAAATGTGTCACAATAAAGGGTAACAAAGCGTCATAATGAACTCTGCAGCGACGTGATATACCTTCATTACCCAAAAATATGTTCAATGTTATCTAGATCGCATAAATGTACGATTTTAATATACCAACCCACAATATATGCAAGTTAAAGGATTTAAACTGTTACGTTGTTTTCTGCTTGGTTTGTCTTGTCTTTGTATTTTCTACCTTAGGCCAGATGCACTGGTAAGTGTGATTGCGCCTTGCTCGTTGTCGAGCGAATACTGATTCTACCGACAAAGTAGCCTACTGCTGGGTAGACGTGCCTAGTTTTTACCGTTTTGAAATACAATCTGGTATAGTTAACTGCAAGTCTCTTCCAACCAGCACTAAGAAAGGACCGGTAACATTTGGCGAGCACGGCAGGACCTGCAGCTTCAAAACACGTTTAAAAAAAGTGATCTGGACCAGGTTTTATCTACAATAAAAATAAGCTTGGATAAAGTTTTAGCTCGTTTTAATCCACGTTTGAAAGTGTCTGGGACATTGTGGACGCAACAGCAGCTGCTCGAAAACATGCTTTTATGCTGAGTTGACCGGAAGAGTTTAAGTTGGAAATGAAATGCAACGGTGCAGAGGTAGGTCCCAGCATGAACTATGAAGAACTAAAGTCCACAGCTGAGGAAGTTGTTTGTTGCTCACTTCATGTTATTGAATGTTAATGTTAATGTTGTTAATGTTATTGAAAAGCTGACATGTTACGAACAACATAAGTCTTTATTAAAGCGATAACACTGGTCAACAAATTTTTTTTAATTTTTTGTTGCATGAGATTTTTTAACTGATTCTACACAATCTTGGGATGCTGATTTCAAATCTGCAATCAGTTTTTTTATGCATGCTCTAGTTTTTATGCAATCGACAATTTAAATTTTTTCGTTTCTGGCTCATATTTAGTGTGCGCAGTCTGTATGGTACAGTACCAGTGTTTCAGATAGAAGCTTTCAGCTCTTTTAAGTTGTAGCCTACTGCTGTTTAAGGGCGTTTGAAGAAGCTAAGCAGTTTGATTATAGTGAGGTATTGCGGATAGATGCTGTAGGAGAGGTTATAAGCTCTATTTTACACTCGTAAATGCAAAAATAAACCTGATTCATTTTGTTATATGAGTGGTGTGTATACGCTTCTTTCGTCAAAGATGAAATATAACATCGTTCGTGAAGCCTGCCTACAGAGCTTACTTTGGCATCCATCTTGGCGATCAATATAAGAAATGGTCTCCACATATTGTGTGCCATAACTGCGAAGAAATGCTCAGAGACTGAACAAAACGAAAGCGGAAGAGTCTGCCTTTTTGCATTCCAATGGTGTGGCGTGAACCCCAAGATCACACGACTGACTGCTACTTTTGCATGGTAAATATGAAAGGTGTTGGCAGGAAGAGCCGACTAATGCTTTCTTATCCAAGTATACCATCAGCTATACGACCTGTTCCGCACTCTGATAGATTCCCTCCTCCAGTCTTTAGTGGTTTTACATTTTCTGAAGATGAGGAAACTGAATCGGAAAGGGAAGAGGTTATGGAAATTGAGTATAAAAGAACAGATACAGAATCTGTTAATCAATCAGAACTGAATGACTTAGTACGTGATTTAGATTTGTCCAAGCAAGAAGCTCAGCTCTTAGCCTCCAGACTCAAGGAAAAACAGGTTCTAGATCAATCTGTAAAGGTTTCCTTTTTTCGAAAAAGAGAAGAACTCTTTCTTCCCTATTTTTCAGAGGAAAATATGCTGGTATATTGCAACGATATACCTGGTCTTCTCGAACAACTGGGTATCTCCTCGTATGATCCAGAACAATGGCGATTGTTTTTGGACAGTACTAAGCACAGCCTCAAGTGTGTCCTTTTACACAATGGAAATGTTTATGAAGCTGTTCCAGTTGGTCACTCCACTGTCTTAAAGGAATGGCATGATGACATCAGAATTGTTATGGATTTGCTCAGATAACATGAGCACAACTGGATCATTTGTGTTAACCTCAAAATGGTTAGTTTTCTGCTAGGTCAGCAAAAAGGATACACTAAATTTCTCTGTTATCTATGCATGTGGGATAGCAGAGCAACTGAAAAACATTGGACACAGAAGGAGCGGCCCTTACGTGAAACATTTCAAGTTGGCATGCCTAATGTAACACACAACCCAATCGTAAGCAGAGACAAAATTGTTTTTCCGCCCCTGCACATCAAACTAGGTCTCATAACACCGTTTGTTAAAGCTCTAAATCTTGACAATGAATCCTTTCATCATCTTCTTTACACTTTCCCTGCTTTGTCATATGATAAAATTAAAGCAGCAAACTCAAAAAGCGTACAAACGCAGAAGTTATTGGATTTCCATCATTCTTTTCAATGTCATTTTGCAAAAAAACTCGCTTATTACATGTATTTTACCAGCAAAAATGTTCTTTGTTACATTTTTTCAAACATTTGGTGCCTAATTGTCTGTAAATACAAATGCTAGTGGTAACACAATAATTTCTGGGAACCTATTTTTGTTTTGAGGTTGGTTATTCGACTATAAGCAAGAACGTCATTTGACAAATCATGTAATTTTCAGAAAATTTGAATTTAGTAAAGAAAAAAATAAAAAATCTCATTTTGCAAAAAATTTACACCTTGCAGAAAAAAACTAAGGTCAGATTCGGATTCAGCGCCCCCAAATTAGGTAAGAACAAGTGTTGGTAGAAATGCAACAAAATTTTTGTTGACCAGTGTAATGAATGAATCTGTTACGTGGGGAATTTGATTAAATATACACAATGTTGTTCGACAAAACAAAAATGTGCGGAATCGAGCCTGAGCACGAACGTCATCAAATTGTGTTGTCAAGACCCGCAGCTTTTCTCTCGGAGATACCAAGGACGTTAACGCCCATATCTCTGCAGATAAAATTAAAGGAACAAATAAAAAACAGAATATCAACTTGCAATTGGAGAAACAATAACAAGAAATAAGTTAATTATAACAGATACGTACAGTGTTGATTGGCATAAAAATTTTGAGATATTAAAAACATTGTGATATTCGTTTGTTTATAATTGTCTCTTTTCCTCCTAGTTTTATCAAAGAATAAATTTTATATTTAAATATCCAGATCAACGGTATTAATTCATTTTCGTTTTCATGAAAAATATATTATTTAAGACATGTCAACGTTTAATTAATAAAATATTTATACCGGCCATTGTAACAATTAGTGCAACCTTTTTTTTTGTAAGACAAATGCTATTATTACAACGGTAATTTATTTAACCATCATGCTACACATACCTAACAGTCCTACCGATGTTTATGCAACTCCCGTCATTTTCTGTAAATATCCGAACTGGAGTCTATACAAGTGGACTCTTACACCGACACCGTGAGCCGCAGGATGGTTGGATGATTTTGATTTGTACGGAGTAGAGCGTGAAAATCCGGGAGTGCAGGAACTCTATATTTATTTCAATTCGGAATCTTCGACTAGAATCACTAAAACACCAAACGCAGTGGGGCCACCACAATCCTGCATAAAAAGCTAATAGTACCCACCAAACATGTTACAAAAAAAACACGCGCGACGCACGTGCTCAAGTGGGCCGTTTCACAGCGACAATCCTGATAGTGTGTCTCAGGCACAGTGTAGGCTATGTCACTTCGTCAAGTACAGTTTAAAAATGCTGTATTACATTTGAAAAAGTCGCGGCTCTTGGACTTGTTAGTACCAAATGTTAGTTATTGACATTTTTAGTCTGGAATAGTGAAGCTAAGTAAAGAAAGATTGCAACAATGCAGCGTCCACACCTTTGACTGTGCTTGCCTTGTAACGGTTTTAACACTCAGCAGTGTAGGAAGCCCAGCCAAGCGTGACTTACCTTGCTAGGATATCAGGCTTTAGTCAGTGTGTTAAGACACAATTGTTTGTTTTCTTGCTGTTTCTGGTTAATATTTAATAGAAATCACACCATTTTATGTAGATACATTGCGCTGTTGCGTCATCTATCAACTTGTAATAAGCAAACTTTTATGGGAAACAATTTTCTATCTTATTTAAAATGAGTTCAGCAGATACAGATAGCTCTAAAGTTATCGATGCTCCCATTTTTATACCAAACAGACAAGACATAAGTTTAGTCGAAGACACAAAAACAGAAAAAGAGGTGGCTCGTGAATTTTTGCGATGTCAATTGGATGTAAGTTGAAACCGGGCACTCGATACGTAAATGATTTGTTTTATTGTCATGCTTTGGGTCTATTTCGCTATAAAAAACAAAATCACATGTATTTTGTGAAGGTATTATCGCTGTAGTCATCAGTTCGACAAACTATACCAGTACAAATATTGTAAAACAGAATTGAGAATTTATGAATTTCTCTAAGAAACTTAACCTGATGCAATTACGTTCATTTTTAACGCGCAGATAAAATAATAGTGTTACACTCGCTTGAGATATTGATGAATTGAAACTATACGTTTCAGTTATAGCTACACAACATACATCTCTTATACCAGCGGTCGGGAAACTTTTGGTTAAGAGAGCCATGAAAGCTACATATTTCTAATTGTGCTTCCGTGAGAGCCGTATAATATTTTTCAACACTTAATGCAACTGACGTGTGCATTTTTAAGCAAAACCAACAACTTTAGACAACGGTAAATGTCTGAATTTACTCTTTAATAACATTCTTCTTACTGTTAATGCGACTTACACTTACAGAAAAAGTTTTATTCGTAATAACTTTGCTAAGAAGTGCCAGCTTAGATTAATTATCTGCGAGCCGGATACCCTCACCAAAAGAGCCACATCTGGCTGGCGAACCATAGGTTCCCGACCTCTGACCTGTACAATCGCATCCTTTTCAATGTAGTTATATGATAATGATGGCTTGATTATATTTTTTTATATTGGATATAGACCTATTACTCTATAAAGTTACTTTCTTGGCAGGTAATTTATTTAAATTGACATAAGTCTTGCAAGCGATTATATGTATTTAGGTAAGACTATGCTTACGTGCATGGCCGTGGTAACAGAGTGACAACTATTTGGTAGGACTGGGACGAGTCTTTTTTCCTCGGAGATTTGGGTGACGTGCTTAAAAAGTGGATGAACTGGAAAGAACATTTACCACGAGTCGAACCATTTTATGCGATAAAGTGCAACTACGCACAACCTGTCGTCCGGTTTTTAGCCGCTCTTGGTGCTGGATTTGACTGTGCAAGTCAGGTATAAGAAATATAACTTGTGTCTTGTGTCATAATCTTGTGTCGTTTTCGTTGCAAATTACAAAACTATACTACGTTTATTGGTTTTCTATCCGTATGTTTGCAAAACAATTGATGTTTGCCTTATTTAGAATGAGCTTGCGTTAGCTTTGGAATGTGGGGTTGACCCTGGGAAGATAGTTTATGCTCATACTCAAAAATTTCTCACACATCTTCAATATGCCAAGGAGAATCAAGTATCTTTAATGACTTGTGATAGCGTTTACGAACTTGAAAAGATCAAAAGAATTTACCCAAATGCCAGGTATAAGAAAACTACTGTTTGAAAATTTTTTCAGATCAACTTGCATAGCCAAACATAGTTCTTCGTAACTGATATTTATTGCGCGTTGCCAAATGTTAAGTTAAATGTGTTAAGGCGGTTTCGACATTTCTTTGTTTTCATGTGTAACGCCATATACATAATTAATCTTAGACTTCTACTGAGGATCAAAAGCAACAAAGAAGAAGCTGTGTGTTCACGCGGAGATAAATTTGGAGTTGACGTAAAGCAAGCAAAGAAGTTGATTGCACAAGCAAAGCATATGGAACTAAACATGGTTGGAATATGGTAAGTATAAGTGGAAATATCAGCTCAAAAGGAATGATATGGGCATAGCTTTAACATTCCGACCATAAACTTATGGTTTACAAAATTTTTTGTTCAATCAATATCAATTGTGTTGTGATAAAGTTTTCATACTGGTCAACGAAATGGATGCACCAACGCTGGAGCTTTCCCGAAAGCGATTGGAGACGCCAAAACATTGTTCGATTTTGCAAAGACAGTCGGATTTAAGTTCGATGTGTTGGATATTGGAGGAGGCTTTCCTGGTTCTGACGATGCGCCAGTCAAATTTTCCGAGGTTACTCAAGCACAGTATATTCATTTTGGTGAAACTTAAAGTTTTGTCATTTGAAACTACAAACATCTGGTTTCCACCTACAGTGTAAAAGCCATTTAAAAGGTTTAAATTTTCTTGTGTGCAGTAGAAGTGAAACGAACGGAACGAACGAAGTAAAAGAAGTTAAAAGTTTAAAAAGTCTGTTTTACAGCAATCGCTAACCTTAGAGAATACACGTAAATACACATAAGTTCCTTATTCAGTCTTACAAAGAATGTGTTATGTATATTGCATGTCACCTAAAACTGAAGTTTTCAAATGTCATTCGCCATGCTGTGAATGAATATTTTCCTGATGTGAATGAAGTGAGAATTATTGCTGAACCTGGAAGGTATTTTGTTGACACTGCGTTTAAGCTTATGACCAATGTTGTTGGAAAAAGGAAACTGGAAGGTAGGCTTATAGATATCACAATCTTTAATCAGTTATAGATCATGAAATTGCCTAAAACTACATGGGATAAAAATTGAAATTAAATCTAAAAAAAAAACACATGAAACCAAACACAGTAAAATTTTTGGTTATGACCTAATTCGCTATTATTTCATATAAAGTAAACTTTAAAACGTTACTTTAAAATTTTGATTGTTTAAGGTAAACTTGATTACTTTGTTGGCGACGGAATATATGGTGCATTTAACGCAGTTATAGCGGAACAAAAGTTTTCCTTCCCCAAACCCCTTGAGGTGAAACAGGTTATGTTTAAAATATACATCTATAGATGTCCTATAAAATCATATAAAAATCATGTATAGTTGAAACTTCTATTTCTGTTTAATTTATGACACATTATGCATTTCTTAAGGATGTTGCTGACGATGAAAACAAACCATTATCCAGTAAAATTTACGGAATAAGCTGCGATGGAGGAGACATCATCAACGAAAGCGTCATGATAAGGGAGCTTCAAGTTGGGGAATGGCTAATTTGGGAAAGTAGGCTTTGTTTTATGTTGTTCGTGACTAAATAGCGCATATTTAAATGTGCTAATATTGAACATACGATAGTGAGTCATTTGTGTGACTCCATGTCATTTGGCTATGTTGTAATTGTAAATTACTGGTTTTCAATTATATCAAAATGTCATACATGTGTATCAAACAAGATACTTTCTAGATATGGGCGCTTACACGGTTCTCGTCTCATATGGATTCAATGGATTTGTAACTTACAAAGCAAAATACTTCATTCGGATTTCTGACTGGTAAGCTAAGTTTATTCGTTTTACAATGATTGATTGATTGATTAATTTTGTTTTAATAACATGGATTTTGTTTATATTTTTTAAGGAATGAATTTTGCAATATCACCAAAAGGAAACATGATGTTACAAAAAACTCTCAGAACGTAATAATTTTGTAAAGATTGAATAACACCTCGGGCTGGACCTGACGACAATTTGTAAAAGTACTGATTTATTTTTCTGCTTGTAATGTAATAACTTTGAAGGTTAAGACACTTATATAAACTAATTGTAGCTAGTATTAGGTTTGTGGCTTTCTGGTGTCCAATTTCGAGTATAAAAACATATAAAATTTGTCTCAATGCATTATTCTCTTGTTATAATTTAATAATATTTTCTAATACAAATACTTGGAAATATCAGGAAAAAGTTGACTAAAAGAGAATGTTTATATATACAGCTATTAATTTAGCCAAAGAATCTCTGATTGGTTCAATTTTGCTTTGTATTGTATAGTGCCAATACCTTGCAAAAATGCAAATTGACATAACAATGATTTATTGGAGCATTCCTTTGAAAAAAATTAAAATTTTCTTCGTCTGCTGCGTTCAGCTTTAAAATGTTTAATATATTTGCTAATGACCAGGTATGTTGTTACTTAAGCATGAATCTTTCAGGTTAGTAAAAATTTAAAAGGTTCGTAAATATTTCGTAATATACCATGCAGGTTCCTGCAGCCCGCCTACAAAAAAGTGCGCTAACTATTAAGCACAGGTAACTCTGTAACCGGCTAAAAACTGAATTTCATATCTGGCTGTTGGACAGGATGGATTCATGATCCTAGAATCTATCGTAATCACGACTTTACTAATAAATGAGATTTTAAATGTACAGTAGTGTAATAAACAACTCAAAGAGCAGTTGTTAAATGTCCTGTAAACGTAGCGGTTGCGTTATAGTAAAACAGATCTCTATACGTTGCCATGGAATAGAACAGGGGTTCCCAACCTTTTTTGCTGCTCGTACCCCTTTGTCAGGTCGGAGTATTCTTCGTACCCCCAAAAAAATTCTGATGGAATTTTTCATATACATATTGCTAAATTAAATTTCTTTTATAGCTCAATTAAACGTTAAACCGGTATTTCACAGAAAAATGCAAAAATCATAATTTGTGGCCCAAGAATCTTCGTACTCCTTGGTGTTCAATCTCGTACCCCCAGTTGGGAACCCCTGGAATAGAAGATATTCTTGACTGTCTTTATAAGTTCTCGTGATACTTGGGCGGTCCAGTTGGGTGATGATGTTAACATGGGTTCTGTTTAACAATTATGAACAAATTATGCAAAGAATCTCAGGCATCATAACTTGCATATGATAGTAATAAGGCGCAATGTAGAATTGCATTAACACTATGTGTATGCTGTTTACTTTCAACATTATCTTGCACACCATGAAGAAGGCTGTATAAGTCCTGACTGTTTAATGTATACAGATCTTTGTTTTACTATATTTACTTAAATACTTGTTTTACTTAATTGTTTCCGATTGAAACTTTACTCTGCTTTATCTGTTTCATAATTGTAACAAAAAAAACTTTTTGAAACACAGCGATTAATTTCTGTAAACCTTAATTTAATTCTTTACACGAAGCCAACTTTGGAACGTTTTTGAAATCACGTTGATATTTCGGTACATCTTGCAAGCCAATGTGAATGAAATTTCCTACAAAACATATGTTTTCAACAAAATATACAGTATAATTACAATTGCAGGTTGCAATTAACATCATCTTTAGTATAGCAAGAACAAATTGCTTAATGATTTCTTAATTAAGATGAACAAAGAAAAAAATAAAACTGATACTTAACCTCTTCGCTTAAGATGATAAAAAATTAATGGATAAAAAGGCTTGATACACTTTCTTTACAAAGTTTTTATTTTTTCCACAAAAATCAATTCACCTTAACCCAAAAACTAAAACCTGTCTGTCTGTCTGCATAAAAATTCAATTATAGGTACAAGAAACTACCGTGTTGGGCCATTTAACATATCTGTTGCAGCGGTACGGATTTGTTTTTTTTAAAACATCGAAAATCACCTTTTCCGCACAAAATGTGCAATGATTAAAACCAAAACTACAAATGCGACAACTCCAATCACAATCCCCACAAGAAAAAAAGTTTGTATCTGAATACACGATTGAGGAGGCGAATTGGTTTGCGGCGGAGAAAGTAGCGGAGAAACACAGAATCCACTGACAATGGAAGATGGACCGGCTCCCGCGCATGAATATGCTTGGATCTGAATATTAGGCAGATAATAATTTATAAATGAATTTGATTTTAAAGACACAAGAGAAATATTAATAGGTATCATAACAAGCAAAAAGGCTTAAAATTATCTCTACCGTCATATTAACAGTTAAGTTGTGTCCGTGAAGGTCAAGTGGAGCAATAACCATGAGTCTTTGCTCTGTTGGGAAACTTGACTGGGAAATATTTGAGAAAGTAACAGAAGTTGACGAATTTTCACTTAAAACGTCGATCTGTGATCTAAAGAATTATACTGTATAATGTATTAATGTTAGTGTGAACACACTTTTTAACAAACTAAATTGCTTTTAAGTTTAAAGCAAACAATATCACAAACTACTTTATAATGAAATACGTTAAAATCTGAACCGTCATGGATCCATTCCACAACGCATTCTTGACTTGCTTGTTCCGTTTGGTTCTTCACAAAAGCTGTGGTGACTGGACCAGGTAACCCGTAACCAGTTGTAGCACTTATGGTGTTGCTGGTGAGTTGAAAAGATGGAAAATCATTAGCGCTTAGAGTGGCCTAAAGCAAAAACAATCTATTTACACACTATAGTTTATCGATAGAAACGATCAGTTTCTAACTACAATTATTATATTGCAATAAAATACCAATAACGTAGAATTTCTTAACATTGAATTGACATTACTTCGATTGAATAAACACTTCTCGGCGTCAAATTTGCAAGTGTATAATACTGCCAGTTGAGAATTTAATGAAGAGTTTAGTGGGAAACTTTTCCGAATAAAAGTGAACTGAAATAAAAAGATTATTAACCATAGCCTGTTAACCATGCTGTTAATCTAAAGATAAGTTACAGTAAATTAAAACGTTTTCTGATTTTTCAAGAAACTTCGAATTACTTAACTTGAACTTACAAAAACATAAACCTAATTCATTCAAAGTTTGAAAAACGCCGCTGAATAGTTTTGGTTCCCAGATGATTGTGACAGAAGTTCCATCACAAAACTCACGACTTACGTTAATTTCTTACGTCGTCTGTGCTGGTACTACCTTTTAAAATCGACGCCTTTATGGCGCAACGGTAGTGCGACTGACTCCAAATCAGAAAGTGGCGTGTTCAAATCAGGTCCGGACCACTTCATGTTTTGGTACTGACGAGCGCTGGACGAATGAACCTAAGTGGTCATTTACATCAGTGCAAATGTTCTGGGATCGATATTTTAAAGTCTTGAACTTGAAATATTTTCAATTTTATTACCTGATGAAGATATCAGTGTTGATTAAAGAAGTTCGTGTTAGACGATTTGTAGCTCGCGATAGTAATCGCAGGACTCGGAGCGAATGATCCAGGGTTCAGATCCCCCTGCAGTGGAATGGTTGTATCTCTATGTTTGCAAACTTTACAACTGATGCATGTACGTTGGTCACATATGCTACACAACATCGTTTGCTTGTCCCGCTTTGTAACTCGTGTGATTCGACACTGCACTTGGTTTGGTTGGTTCCGGGTTCGATTCCCCACTATTGGGTGAATAAAACGTAATCAGCTTCGTCTACAGTCGGAAGAATTAAATCCTTGATCTCTCAAACTGAGGCGCCTACCAGATCAGGGACGCGGGCTAGCGCTCGAATTTCGAACTTCTATACCAACAGAATATAAATTTGAAAATCAAAGCAAAGTGAAAATATGTATTTAACATCATCGTACAAACTACGCTTTCTAGGATCAAGACATAAAGTTTGTATTTATTGCATGTATACGTTTTAGATCTTGCTACAACGTTTGTCAACATGACGACTCCGTGGCGCAACGGTAGCGCGTCTGACTCCAGATCAGAAGGTTGCGTGTTCAAATCACGTCGGGGTCATTTAATTATTTTATCTCAGTATTATGATATTCACGAACGATTTCAAGTCAATTCAATTTCTGGAGAGTTTAATCGAAGAAGATACATCTATAACAATTAAACTCAGGATGACCCAACCAACATCTGGATTGAACAATCCTTGGGCTCAATTATTCTCTGATTCATCGTACGATGTTCGAGTTGTCCAGAGTTGAATCGACCGTGAGTTGAAATGAACGGGCAGTCGGGCGGTCGGGCGGTCGGGCGGTCGGGCGGTCGGGCGGTCGGGCGGTCGGGCGGTCGGGCGGTCGGGCGGTCGGGCGGTCGGGCGGTCGGGCGGTCGGGCGGTCGGGCGGTCGGGCGGTCGGGCGGTCGGGCGGTCGGGCGGTCGGGCGGTCGGGCGGTCGGGCGGTCGGGCGGTCGGGCGGTCGGGCGGTCGGGCGGTCGGGCGGTCGGGCGGTCGGGCGGTCGGGCGGTCGGGCGGTCGGGCGGTCGGGCGGTCGGGCGGTCGGGCGGTCGGGCGGTCGGGCGGTCGGGCGGTCGGGCAGTCGGCCACCCTGACGAACAAAGAGTTACACGCAGAGCAGGAGCAAAGCATACTTCATAGAAATGATCGCGCCTTCCGTCATCGACATCGGTGCAAACGTTCCGGCTTTTATTCTTCACAAACATAAACTTATTTTTCTTTCAACTGGTGTGATCATGGAATCTGTATGAATAGTTGATGATTAGGCCAGACGCGTTGTTGCTCGCGACCTGTGTTACAGAAATCGGAGCAAGAAGTACCCAGTTCAGCTCTCTGTGCAGCCACATGGCCTGTGTCTTTCCATTTTCAAAATTTAACAACTTAGGCTTCGTCGTCGGCTATATACGTTACACCACATTGTATGCATGTGCAGCTTCATAGCTCGTGTGCTTCGAGACTGCACTCTGTGCTAGAGGTTCCAGGTTCGATTCTCGGCCATGGGAGAATTACAGGAAAATAGAAGCCTAAACTCCCAAACAGGTGGTAGGATGGGAATGAATGAAAGAAAGGGAAAGAATGGGCGGATTCGGGCGATTCGGGCACTGGCAGATTATTGAGCGCATTTTTATTTGGTTGGTCTATTTTGAAAGATATATATTTGAAATTCAATGCAAAATAAATTCCTGTCTGTAGCTGATTTGGATAAAATTTGCTTGCTGGTATGGAGGTAGTGGGTTCGATACCCGGCCAGTGCAACAGATGGAGGTTAAATATTCTTGGCGCCATTATAGTCCACTATGGATGGATGTCACCCATCGTATTAGTAGACCTAAATCAAACATTTCCCTACTCGCTACTTGGGTTACCAGGACTAGATCCCAATCTTGCCAGTTATCCAAGACGTCGACTTAAAATAGCACTTCTGTACATGTTTCTGAACGTATCTTCACTGCTAGCACTGCCTTTTTTCCTCTATCTAATAATACAAGCCTGGTAGAAAGGACTGTTGTGTTGTCCACCGTTGTTGTGGACCGCGTAAGGCCGCAGAAAATAACTGGACCATTGAAAATTAAAATGCACTCCAAGCTGCCATTGATAGCAAGACAATTGCACATCAACATCTATAAAAAGCGAGTCTGCAGATTGGACGGATCATCGAAAAACAGACGATTGTCCGAGCACGGCAAGAATGAATTCCGCAAAAGGTGTCCCGTTGTTTTGCTAATAATTTGAAATAACCACTGTGATGAAATCGAACACTGTCGATTTATGAACGCTTTACCAGAGCCTTAAAAAAAAACAAAAAAACAACTGTATTTGCGCCCTTCATACACTTCAACGGAGAGGCGCCGCCGGCGGAAAGGCGTTTTCCACCGATGCACGAGCTTGAAAAATTGACAACTCTCGAATACCTGCAAAGTGTCGTGAGTGAGTGACAAGGTGATGATGAAAGCGACTAAGGCGATAAGAATATATAAGAATAAGAGATATCTCTTTGCTCAGCGTTGTTAGCGAAGTTAGCCTACTGCCAGAGTACTGTTTACACGTTACAAAAACTTAACAGACTGTGTTTACCTCAAATCACAAGGTGATATTGCCGTAGAAACAGCAGGTTATCAATTTTTTCTATCCGACTAACCCAGAAGAATATCGAGAATAATGGCAGCTGGTCGTGCTCATCTGATCATTAAGTGACGGAACGGAAGTTGGTGTACAACTAAAGGATCCTTTTCACTTTGCCTTGTTCAGTGGCCTTCAAAAACTCATGGATGACTGACGCTGTCTGCTTAATGAGTCAAGTGGCCCACCAAGATCAGGAAAAGCAGTGTGACCGAGCGCACTGGCTGCAGCTCTCTACCCTATCACATGAAACCACGCCAACTCAAAAACCTAAGACAAGGCCGCTGACTTGACGATGTCGGAATTTCAAACGAAATCGTTCACGATGAACTCATCTCTAGATGCAGGCCTATAGGTCGACCTTCCTTACTTGAAGGCCGACCTTGAATTACTACGACAAGATGGAACGGATTATGAAGCAGCCTCACCTTGACACCAACTTGTGGGTCTACAACCTTTAAGCGTCAGACAAAAAATATGAACAGTGTATTTTCTAGAGTTGCTCCACATCAAATGCTTGCAAAATTTCTTGAAAACTCGGAAGAAATTATTACTATTCAATGAATCGTTGTCCACTAGAGATCCACCATATAATGCACACGGCTTAAACGTGTCTTCGATTTTGTTAAATGGACCGTAAGAAACAACAAAGTGGCTATTTCATCCCCACCGAACTCAAAGTAGGTCACTCAGCCAGTCGTTAAAGCCGCTTGGATTTTGGTGAATATAAGTTTTAATTTAGAAAAATTTAGATTAAGTTTAGTGTAGCAAGAAGCCGTAAAAGGTAAAAGGTAATTATAAACGTACGCAAAATCACAACGTAATTTATCGTTGAAATAGCGAGAACCCAAAAACAAATACCAAGAATAATATAAACTCAATGAATGCATTATGATTGGAACACTTCACTGATCACAAGAACAAAGCTGACCCACCATAGAAAACAAAGTTTAATTCTGTGAGCTGTTTATCACAAAATATTTGCTACAGCTCCTAATTCTGAAAAGTAGCTGCATAAGAATGAAAACTTTGCTGCGCTGGAAGACAGAACATTTCTAGAATGTGTACGTCATTGGTGGCTTGTTGATCTGAGAATCATCGCTTGAACCTAAAAATATTAATGGTCAACATATACAGTCGAGTCAAGATATATATTGTAATTTACGCTATTATGCATCCAAAGTTTTATAGTAGGACCTTACTATATGTTAAGCTTTGATAAAGATTAAAAAACTTTAAACCCTACCATAGTTGCTTACAAAAATGTTGTTTTTTATAACAAGCCAAAACCAGTTTGAAAGCTAACTTACCCTTATATAACCTAGCAAGCTATAAACCAGTTTCAATAACTGATATAGATCTGTCGACAACCGAAAATGTATTCAAGAAACCAAAAATTGGAGCTGAAAGTCTTAACAACTTTAGCCATTTAGTCATAGTACAAACATGCTCACGTACAATTAACGAAAAGGAAAAAGTGATAAAACCCAAAATTTTATAAAACATGCAAGATGCCAACAATACAATTGTGCTACAACATATTAAGTTAGCTTGATCACCAAATCAACAAAATAAGTGAAACTAACAAGTTTACACAAAATTGACCATTATCATAAGCATTTGTGTCACTATCAACAAAATATTGAATGTTCAACTCATCAAAAGTACCAGAGCAAGTTTTCACTCTACGCTGTAACGTTGAACTGACCAAACCAACGCACAACTTCTCACAGCTGCGACCTTCTCAGCCGCCGTCAAAATAAAATGACCACGAGTTTCATTATCTGTTTGTGACGTCACCTGGCATTCGGCGCGGTGCGCGTTAATTAATGTCTGACTTCCTTCCAAAATTATCCGCGTAAAGCGCTAAGGAGTAACTTTAATCTTAAACCCGCAATCTATGATGTCTATGGAAAATGAAAGGAAAATCATCCAAGTTGACGCATTAAATTTCATAATAGAAACATTGATGTAATTACTAATTACTTTGTCGTTTTATGCATACAAAACCCACTTTTATACATACTTACGATTCATACGTTATAGAATGAGTTAGGTTGAATGAAAACTACTTGATTTGTTAAAATAATCTTTTCAGAGCGCGTACGGAAATCGTTTAAATTTTAAAAAGTCTTCAGCGAAGTTGTTCATCGGCTCTATTTCCAAGATATGTTTGTTATCTCGTTACTTCGCCACTTGCTATAGTTTATGCTATTAATGGAGAAACTTATTATGGAAACTTAGATTTCACATCAATTTTTAACTGTTTAAGCCTTCGAGCTTACATAAGCACAAATTGCCAACAATTTAAACTGAAGTGAATGCTTGGAAATGCCTGCAATGAGACAATAATAAATCAGCACGAACAATCGAACTTTATAGTTGTGAAAAGTTTGCATGATCTTGGATACTCAATAACTCATGATCAATAGACCAGAAATTACAAACAACCACATGCTGCAAATTTGTAACTTGATGATGTGATCGCTTTGTTCAACTACAAGCTCCAACAACAACAACATTACAACGCCAAACACTTACAACTTTCTATTTAAATAATACTGATTTTGTAAAACAATGTGTAGAACGAAACGGCAAAAACTTATATTTCCAAATCACAATCGCCACAGGTGTATGTCAAGATTCAACTTTCATCGTCTTGTGTTGTTAGAACTTATGACATTGAGATGGAATAGCACAAATCATAAAAACTACTCAGCAACAGAATAAGGATGAATAAAACAAAGAATAAAATAATTTTTACGTTCATTACAAAGTTACAAAAACAATTAAAATTAAGCCTTGATTAGGATTTATATAGAAGCAGCCATGAAAGGAATAAAAAAAATGTTGGAGTGTCTCACTCTCGAATAAAAATTTTAGTCATTTATTCCATTTATTATTTACTTATTTCCAAAGTTGGTTTATTTTCGTCATCCGTCTTATTGACCCACATTCTGATAATTTGAATCCGGGTTAATAACATTTTGGTATTTTGCCGTTTCTTGGTCTTTTATTTCAAAATATAATGGATCGGTTCGATCTTCGTGAGATGCAACATTTTGGAAATTTGTTACATCTTCTGTTAATTGAACGTAAATAAATTAAACAAGATTTGGAAAAATGGTGAAAGATTTTGATGAAGCTTTAACTCACCGTAAGGAGACTCCGGTAACCTGAAAACATTGCCAGAAGTTTTTACCTAAAAATGTAAAAGATAAGTTTTAGAATGAAATGAAATCATGTAACTAACGCCAATGATGATGACGAAAGGGTTCATGGTCAGACTACGTTTATGTTCTTTGATACGACATTTGCCAATATTCATTTATCCAAAAATCGGTTCGATTTAAACATAAATTACTTTGAACTTAATATGTTTGGATCCCTTTTAGAACAATAGCTGGCTAGGGACCGGCGTGTTGATAAATGCTGTTTTGCAAAGAAACATAGAAAACCAAAACTTTTAGCTATACTTGACCTTACATTGTTTCAAACCATTAATATTTGCATCGTTTTTATGATTTTACCTGATTTTGTTTAGATCTGTTTGAAAAAAATCTATTTCCTGAAGAGTCTGAAATTTGAAAGAACATTTTATCGCTTATTTAATGATTGTTTTATTAGAAAAATTTTTTCTGTAAAAAACCTTTATTTTTTAATTTTTAAATATTTACAAATATAATATAAATATTGAAAATTTTACATGAATTTAACAGCCAAAAATTTGTATTAAAATGTTTTGAATTCCAAAATTTAGAATTGCAGTATTAGCAGGAAACGTATTACAACCACGTTATATAACACTTACGTTTACTGAAGTATTCTCTGAAAAATATATAGCAAAAGTAAATTAAAATTCAGTGAGAAAAAAGACATTAAAATGTTTATAAAACTAAATGCATCAAAATAACGCAATTACAACAAAGAATACAGCTTGTCAATACAAACACAGCTAAAAGAATAGTCACGAAAATTGGCTTATATCAACCCAATAATAATGTAACCCAACAATTATGTAAAAACTCAACTTAAAGATACAAGAAGATATGGTGATATTACTCACAACAAAGACCGGACATAAAATAACCTGTGACACTAAGAAAACTGTAAAATTGTGACATTGCACTAAATAAACTTCAATAAATTTGAAACTCACTTTTTCTGCCCAGAATATCCAATGGTTAAAACCACAACCACAAATGCGAATAATCCAATCACAATCCCTACAAGAACACCAGTTGGCATCTGAGTACTCGACTGAGGAGGAATGGTTGAGGTTGGATAATTTAAAGGAGAAACACAGAATCCACTGACAATTGAAGATGGACCGGCTCCCGCGCATGAATATGCTTGGATCTGAAAATATGGAAATAAATTATCGAATCGAATTATCGAATTATCGAAATTACTAAATCGAATTAAATTATCAACGAATTTGATTTTAAAGACACAAGAGAAATATTAATAGGTATTATAACAAACAAGAAGGCTTAAAATTAGCTCTACCGTCATATTAACAGTTAAGTTGTGTCCGTGAAGGTCAAGTGGAACAACAACCATGAGTCTTTGCTCTGTTGGGAAACTTGACTGGGATAGATTGGAGAAAGTCACTGAAGTTGAGTTTGCCTTGCTCGAAATGTTTATCTGGAGTATGATGTAAACAGTTATAGTTGTAATATGAATTAATTTGCTTGATTTGGTTAATTTTCTTTGTTTTTGAAGCAAACAATATCGGAAATTACTTTGTATTGAAATATGTTAAAATTTGAACTGTCATGGATCCACTGTACAACGCATTCTGGACTTGCTTGTCCTGTTTGGTTCTTCACAAAAGCAGTGGTGACTGGAACAGGTAACCCGTAACCAGTTGTAGCACTTATGATGTTGCTGGTGAGTTGGAAAGATGGACAATCATTAGCACTGAGAGTGGCCTAAATCAAACAAACACAATTAAAATATATCATCGACAATTAATAGTCAGTTAAAAACATTGTGATAGTGCGGTAACTACATTGGTAGATAACAATAACCAATAAACAGATAACAATAAAAATAAAAATAAATCTAAATTTCTTAAAGTTGAACTTAAGATTACCTTAATTGAATAAGCACTTCTCTGCGTCAAATTTCCAACTGTTATGCTGCCAGTTGAGAAATTAGCAAATGACGTTGTAGTAAAACTTTCCCCAATAAAAGTAAACTGATATAAAAGAATTAGGAAACGGAAAATCATGATTAGCAACTTATATCAACTTAATTAGCTAAATCAGCGTAAGCTATATTCACAAAAGTAAGAACACTGTGTTTTTACAAGAGATTACAAATTATAACTTATATATTCAACTTACAAAAACTTAAACCTACTTCCAATCGATTTAACGTTTGAAAAACGCCACTGAATAGTTTTGGTTCCCAGGTGATAGTGAGAGCAGTTCCATCGCAAAACACAGGACTTTTCTTGATTTCAACTGATAAAAATTAATCCGAATCAAAATGTTTCCAAGTTAGCAATGTTGAACAATTTTAACTGTCTCCGATATTTATTCTAACATAATGTTTTTAAAACCCTTAAAATAAAAATGGAGATTTTCATTTAAAAAGCTTTTCAATTTTTCATGAAAGCGACGATTTGGACATGGAAAAAATGTCCGTTTGCTGTGGACGACACGACGCCACATTCAAATCGGAGATGCGTATAAAATCGCATGATTTGAGGAAATAGAAAAAGCAAGTTGCATTTTCAATTCCTTCAGTCGCCCTGTTCGCATATTGGCTGCCTGGTATATACAAAAATATGGACATAAATTCTAGATTAAAAGGTTTATCAGCAATTTATTAACTATAAGCATCAAAATAAATTAAATGGTTACAGAAAAGAGTCACTTTTGCCTGACATTATGCAAACAGGAAACGGTTATAGCTCAAATCGTGTTGACATTTGCTACGAACCCAAAAGATAAGTTTGTATTGACCACTCAGTTATACGTTGCATATAATCAACCGATATATTACAGTGATGTCACCTTGCTCGCTTTATATTGATCGCAACTCACATAATGTATCCTACTGTAGGCATGCCATAGAAAGACATGTGAGACAGATATTAATGCGTCAAATTTTGAAGTATCACGGTCAATATTTAATGTCGATTGCCGAATAAAATCAAAAGAGTTGAACGAAAGTAATATATACATATATATATGTATAAGCAAAACTTATATATATTAAGAAAAAAATGACTGATTTTATACTCACGCTTTATCTGGCAGACGAAATAGCCCGAATCAGATCCACAATTTGTCGAAATTTTTGACCAAGCTTGATTATCGGTATAATGATAGGCAATTTGTTGACAAATGTCCGGGTTTGCTGACGGAAAAGTTGAGCCATCAGTGACCAGAGATCCATTACTCCAAAACCAACCAGATTCGTCAATTTCCGAACGAGCTCCGATGAATACGTTGATGTCTGAAAACATTCGAACCTGTGCTTCATGTCTCTATGCCATTGGTCGAGGTCAGCATAATCGCAATAGTTCGAATAATAAGGTTAATAATTAATTATCAGTTCGACATTTGTTGCAAAATTATGCTTAATGCGTTATTTTACAGACAAACGTAATAAGCAAGAGAAGTAAGTTGTACGTTATTATGACATATTCTATGAAACAACATTATAACGTTTGAATATACAAGATTTTTACCCATCACCAATTATCTGCAGTCAACTTATTACAGGAGTTAAATAGTCATGTTATGCAGGTTCACGTTCTTACATTTTACCTGGAATATAGATTGGAGCAAGTGCAATATTGTATGGCTGCACCACGCTTAATGCTGGACTGAGTCTCGTCGACCATGCTTCGTTTCCATGACGGAATATTTCTCGAACTCCTGGACTTTGTTCCGTTCCACCATATCGCAAAATAGTTTGATTAAACCCACTGCCAACATTGCATGGAGTTTTTGAAACCAGCCACTTGTAACGATTTGTACTAATTACTAGAGATCTACAGATGTAGATCGGAGTCGTGTAAACGTCCGTCGGTCTACATGAACAAAAATGATTTAAAAGACACCAAATCAACAAGCAAGGCGATAGTTGTAGTTTTCTTTGTTACGAATGTGCCATCTGAAGATTATTTTTTAAAGAAAACTAAGTAAATCGTTACAGACTTGTTGCCAAATGGTGAAACTTAAACATGACATATGAAGTTGGTCATTTACATTCTGTATAGATTGAAATATGGAAAATTTTCATCACGAGTCCAGTAGCTTAAAAGACCATCACCCGTTGAATATCTGTAGTTATCCCGGTAGGAAACGTATATCCTCTGCAAATCTACAAACGCACGAATAAACACGGTTACAAAGTTGTGATCTGCTATTAATGGTGCAGCATTACAAATCTTTTGTACGATGACTTATGGCACTTTATTCAAAAGAGAGCTTTCACATTTGCTATTACGAAATAGATAAGTTTAAAGATGTCGTGCATTGGTCTACCTGATGTGCACATCATGTTTATAACAAAGTTATTCACGTGTTTATATCGTATAAAGCTAATACATTTAAAAATTTGAAATGTGCATACCTTTTGTGTACTTTTTACTCATTTTGTTTCTGATTGCATCAAATACTTCGACCTCATCGACCGTAGCAAGAAATCCACCATTTGCTAAACATTGATTCTCGGCCTCGTTGCTGGTGTTTTGATGATCGGACAAAATGAAGAGATTGTTGTCAATCACTTGCCAGGATGAAGGACACCCTACAAAATAATTGTATTCATCATTGTAATGTGTTGTTCGATTTTATACTTATTGAATTTTTCATGTACAAGATATACAAACGTTTGTTACAATCATCGTTTGCCAGGACGTGTACGCAGCCTTTTGTAATTACGCTTTAAAGTTTTTCTTTGCGTTTCTGTTAAGAAAGGTTTCTGTGGAAATACCTAACCATACCTGCATAAGTTGAAGCAACCGTGAGCAGTCCCACTAAAAGTATGCAGGCAACTTTACAGTTTGGCTTTTCCATGATTTGGTATCAGCAGAAAACATAAGACAATCTTCTTAAATGAAATTATACAGCACCTGTGACAAACGTTTACACGTTTTAATTTGTCCTTTGTTCTCGATACGTTAATTTGCCTGCATACAATTATACGACTAACTATATCACAGTGCGACATACAAATGCAAAAATATATTAATATTTCCTGGAACAGTTAGCGTGTGCCTTGATATAACAATGTACCCAAACGTTCATTTAACTGAGTATAGGAAGAAGATAAACAAAATCTACGTGACTTTTTACAACGCATTAGTTAGAAATAGCAACTTGTTGACATTTGTTTGAAACTATGTGCTGGTTAAATATATCGTCATTCCATGCTCTTCCGGTTAATAACGAATTTAGGTAAAGTCGTTCGGTGTTCATAAGTTTGGCTTTTCGAATTTGTAAACTGTAGGTATCTCATGCTCTGTTCGTTATAACTGATGAATTTAAGTAGGTAAAAACGTTGAATTATGTCACTTATCGCAAGTATGAAGTTACAGAGGACTTGAAATATTTAAAAGCTAAAGTTAGTCTACAGTCCTGTCTAATCTACTGTATCTATAGTTGATTTGTAAGACTGGTAAAAATTGGAAACAAAAATAATCTAAGTTAACGGCAAATGACAACGAGTGACCACAACAAAAAATGTTGAGGTTGTAGTGGAAGCAAGATTTTGGTGAATTTAGTAAAATAAAACTACGGGTTTTTGCGGCAGCATTCAATCCAAAGAAAATCGAAAAATATGGTGGAAATGGAAGAAAATTGTTGTTTGTATTTCTAAATAGGTACCGGAAAAACATTTCTTTTTAATTAAGTTGCAACAAACTTGTAGTGACTAAAAAATTCATGTCGCTGCCTGTAGCTACCAGTTATATCTTTGACCAAGATAAAACATGGTTTTACTGTTCGTTAAATCTTTTACTAAACGAATTTTGACGTTACATGACGAAGTCTTTCTTCTGTACGTTTAGTTACCACTTTTTCGAATTCGTCAAAAATACAAAATATTAAAACTCGTTATTCATCGAAAAGCACGGAATGACCCTCATTTGATATACTGTAAGTAAAGTAAGACCCGTTTTATGCAAAATTTTTGCCATTTTTTTGCTTTTTTTAAATTTTTTTACAGTAGGCAAGCCAACGTTTGTGATCAATGGTTTTTTAGTTGTCTCACTCATGCCTAAAACGTTTTCGTTGAATCTAAAGTTTCTCGAAAAGTTATTTTGCCGTCTATGCTATTTGTAGTTTGCAGACTATACACTTAAGTTCAGCTTATCCATTTCTGAGCTCATATATCCGCAATCGATCTGCACCCTCGTTCCTTGCATGGCCTCTTGTTGGGGTATCTTGTTTAGAAATGATACTTCAACTGAGTCCATCAAAAGTGTCTCATTTTAATGTAGGTTGATCACCCAATCAAACTACATCTTCATCATCATATTAGGTAACCACTTGCAACCCCTGCAAATCACTGTTCGAATCATTGCATTGACTCATTAATTATCATTGACTCATTACCCGAATGATTAAATGTCTGGGAAAGAAACGAAAACTATAACCTGGGTCAAACTAAATCACTACTGATTATGACGTGGTTGCTACTCAGAGTCATTTCTTGATTTAGATTTTGTCGAACGTATTGAGACAAAACTGCATTGAACTGAGTCGTCTGTTATGAGTTTGAGGCGCAGAGTTCGTAAAATCAATGTCAAATGTTTCTTACATTCTGGCGTGATTGCAGTTCAGGCTGGAGCACGCTGGCCTCCACGTATCAAGATTTTGTTCAGTTTGTCCTTTTATGAGTCTTTTAAACTGCCTTTGACTTGCGTAGAGGCCCAACTGGGACCTGGTAACCTGGACCTGGCCACCTGATTAACGTTTACTATACAAGAGGTTTATTTCGGTTTCAGGCAGCTCGGTTTCAATAAAGGAATTTATTATATCAATTTACACAAAGTTTAATCGTTAATTAAACAATTAATATAACTATCGTCTTATAGAACCGCAGCCGGGTTTTCATAGGGCAGCAACATTTATTCTTCGACATACCATTCAAATCCTAGTTTTGATGATGGCACGTATACATAGTTCGCTAAAATACATTACTTTTTACAAATTATCTAACATTTCAAATTTATGCAGTAAATAGTCCATTCAATTTGCTGCTTTACGTCACGCATGACTAGTCAATCAACGCGGGAAAAAACGGTTTCTGTCTCTATAGCTCCATTCGGTGATCAAGCAGGTAGCGTGACTCACTTTTTGGCAAGTTGAATAACGTGGCTAGGGAGCATATTTGCATTATACGTAAACTCATTGAAACGAAAAAAGGGGCTGATATTGTAAAACGAATAAGGTTTAATTGCTTGGAGCGTTCCAGTAAAAGCTAGAAAATGTCAAATTAACGTTTCGAAAGCACCTTTGTAGTTGATTTTTTCAATGATTTTATATTGAAGCAGTAAACCTTAAAAGTTAAAACAGGTTTAATGAAATAGATTTTAACTTTATGCGCATCATGGCCATGTTCACGCAATAAAAGTTTTTAATTTTTCTGTAATTCTGCATTTCGTTGTTTAGACATTTCTTTAAAAGAATGATTCAACCTGATCTCAAAAGGTGAAAAACTTTATGTGACAAAGCTCTTTGTTCCATATGTAACTTCTACAAACAAAATATAAGTCTGCTGATAGCTACATAACAGTGATATAAATGACGCATTTCAATATTAATTTTTCATCAACTACGTCATACATGCTAGAATGGGTGGCCATGGACCACCAGATTAAAGAATTATAAATTTAAAAAGTTTTACGTAAATAAATCGCTTACGAAAGCTTATTTGGGAGACAATAACTTTTTACAAAGGTTTCCAAACACACTCCTTCGCACATCACAATGTTACACACCAATGTTATTGTTCGGCTTTTCTGCAGTCACGTAAACGTAAAGCGAATAGTTTAGAGTTCCCCAAACAGAGAGTGAAGTTTCGATCGGTTTTCACTCAAGTGGAAACTAGGGTTTTGGGTACTTGTGAAAAGCCAGTCTTTGCAAAAACAGTTTACGTATGTTTCTTAGCTATACGTTTAAATTTCCAACATGGTATTTGTGCTGATTAAACTTCGCCCGTCGAAGATTAGGTTCATGCATAAAACGATAAACAGCAACTTCAGCGACGGAAAGTCAGTTAACGAAACAGTTGAGAAAATATCTTCAGGCGAAATGTCGGTGAACGATTTGCCCAAGATCAAAGTGACGAAGAAGAACGGATTTTATTACTCCTTTGACAACCGGAGGCTGTACGTCTACAGAGTGCTGGAGTTAAGAGGACTCCTGGACACTGTTGAAGTGAAAAAAGCTCCTGTTCGGTTCTTTCAGGAGGAAAGATTCACAACGGATAACAATGGGAGGTGCGTGAGGTTGGCAGTTGGACCTACTCTTCCTCATGCGTCTGCTGAGTCTCCTGCGTCTTCATCATCGGATGAAGACTGGTGAGTTAAATCGGCTTCTTCATCAGTAAAAATAAAGATCGATAGCGTTTCTGTCTCGTGTAATCATTGATATTAATTAAATTCTTGTTCCATATGAGAAAGAAGCTGATGAAAATACCTACTATTTTTATCTATTTTTTTCCACTCTTTGCATAGTAACAAAGAACTCTTGTATAAACTCTTTTCTAACAAAATCAAGTCAGCTTTACAAAGCACTCGCCTTGATAGAACGCTATTAAGCATAAAATTCATTTTGCGTATAAGCTTACCTCGATGAAGTAACTTTCATTAAGAAATTTGGCAAAATAAATTTAAAAGCCGTTTGCCATAGGTCGAGTGAAAGTGACGTGGATTCTCCATATTATTATGAAGATTTTGGTATCGATTATGACGACACATACAATCATTATGACGATTTAAACGATTACTTAACAGAACTTCATCTTGGGGATGATTATGATGAAAGGTAAGATTCAAAATAATGCTTTGGCGAGTTTCAGTTATTATAGGAAAATATAATATTATTCGTGTTATGTAGGTTATACTGTATATTATTGTATTGTAAGGAAAGATTGGTGATTATAATTTGTAGGCTACACAGTTAAGTCGCATTTCTACCGGGATAAAATTTGGATTAGAAATAAAAAATTAGTCAAATCTACAACAAGTCTTACAAATTTTATTTTTCGTTTACAGTGATGATGATTTCTGCTGGTAACCAGCTACAAAGCGAGAGGACAATGCGTTGTAGATATTAAATATAATCTCTGTTTCTTGTGCAGTATAATACATATAGATTAACTTTCCAATTTCTATTGCATTAAAAAAGCAGCAGTGACAATGCACTTAAATTTAGTCCCTACAGTATTACAGTATAGGTACTGTTTGTATTGCATACATTCACTTTCAATGTTTTGCAAAAGTTTTTTAACATTACACGATGGTCTGTTACGATATTGTACTTTTATGCTCTTCGAGATACCCACGCAGCGTGTTTTTAAACTGACCACTTACATATTAGCCACAGCTGAAGAATAATAAGTTTAATAACCTATGGTGTTGCAGCATATTGCTGAGCCCTAGCAACATAGGCTAATGGCAGTGTTTATTACTCTGTAGTGACACCTAGGGGTGGTTATCTACACGAATATGTTTCAAAAACGAAAAGGAAGTGTTTCAATTGCGATTATTAAGTGAAGTTAATGGTATAACCAATAGCCTACTACACAGCCTGCAGTAATCTCAGTCATACAACTATTAATCATCAACAAAATTCGTGGTAAAGAAAGAATTTGACCGAGGGAAAATATCACCGGCTCATGTGCCTGCGATATTTTCCCTCCGCGCCCAGAGAGACAGACCTCAATACTGGTCAAAAACAACGAAGCAGGCTGCGACGCGTCAACAACGACCTCACACAAGGATCGGTTTTAAATCTATTCTCATGGAAAATCGAACATGATATCGTCAAAGTAAGCCAAGGTGGGCGACGTGTTGGTCGTGTACTCGGCAAGGTAAATCAGGAAAAGTAACTTTCTGTTAAGACATCACTGCACTCCATCGGTTTGCCTCCAGAATTAGAGATTAAAGCTCAGCAAAGTCAAAACGTTCTCTGTCTCCTTCCACCTCAATAACAAGAAAATGAAACCTGAACTTGAAGTTAACACCAATGGCAGGCTTGTGCCCTTATGTCCTGGCTCCAAATACCTCGCGGTAACTTTAGACAGAAAGCGTACCAGCGACTGAAATCAGACAAATTTGTCCCGGCTGCCCTGGAAGTGTTGGAACCAGACAAAAATTGAAGCATGAAAGCCTTGCCAGAATTTGCGACTTCATCACCGGCACCGAGTGCCATTCTACCGGACTTTCGTTTCCCAAGATGGCTAAGTCGCCTGCGAACCGGCGTCGAGGACTCTGTAGAAAAGGGAAGTGGCAAACGCACTGGCTTGTGGTCTGGCGCGAAAGGGCAAACAGCAGACCATGTTATATGCGACTGTTCTACCTATAATGTTCTCCACGGAATAAACTGCCGGTGACTTTTAAACGACAAAAAGACCCGGTGGTTCTGTCCCAACATTTAGACCGACTCATAGGATGAAGAAAAATGCTAGTTTGAGAACCACTGTTAGAAGCTCGCATGATTTTGAACCCTTTTCAATAGGCCAGCGGCTAACTTAATTTATAAACACGTTGATATTAAACTGAAAATGGGATTTGATTTAACAGTTTCATAAATAATAATCTTTGTAGAAAATTATTGGTTCACAGACAAGTCGTACGCCTGAAAACTTATATTTAAAATGTCATTAGTTGTTGGCCAACCACTAAATTTTGTCCACTACGGTTTACCTTCAGGAAAAAGAACTCTCAAGTTCAGAGAAGATCTGACGTAGAGAACTGATACAGTTTGTACTTTGCCCGAGAAGATGCATTCTTCTTCGGACACTGTTCTAAAAGTTATCAGAGAAGCCTTTGTAAGTATAGGAAGAAGAAACGTCATAACAAATTTTTATAATCCAGAGTAAACAACAAATTAGTTTCTGTACACGATACACATGGTAGCGAGGTACTTGCAAAAAACGCGAATAACCTTTTCAAACATAAAGGCCGGGTCCACATAGAGTTTTCCCCGAGCGGGTCTGCGCCTGTTCCCGCGAAAAATCTCTGCACGGACCCAACCTACGCGATTCAATAAAAATTACAACAAAAGAAAAAACGCGAGGATGAATCTAACTGATGGTGATAACATTCCAAGCCAGGGGCATTATACTGCACTGGGTTCCATAGAAAATCACATTTAATAACGTTTATGAACTATTGTTGCACTTTCTCGTTCTCACATATTATTACCGGCAGCATAGATAGATTTTGATATCCGGTACCAAAAAGGCGGTGCCGCTCGCAAACCGACACACACAGGTTCATTATACGTCACAGTACATAAAACTGATTTGTCTGTAATTGAATTGTTGGAACGGGGACTTTTACAACACTAATTGGAAGACATCTCATAAGTCGAACCAACCTCGGCTCAACAGTCCCTGCAAAGAACGCGAACATAGTCAGCAGCAGACAGAAGAAAAACAAACGCAAAATTTGTCAGGAGCCGTTAGTAACTGGTTACGCAACAAAGTATATTAAGACGCAATGAATGGCAAGTTAGAAAACATATGGCTGGCAGTTGACAGACTAAATCATTGCGAAACCAAAAACTGCATTAAAAACTCTTTAACTTACATAGCAGCTCAGCTACGACTACAATTATCATTGTTATGGGTGATGACGTCATAATTGCATTAAATAGCATGCTCTGGTGATGATAATTTCCCCGCTAAAACAAAATAATCGTAATGACTGATGTCTCAATGTAGTATGGTTGTTAAAAGGTTAGGCTATGATTGTATAATTTAAGAATGGCTGATAAGTGGCAGCAATGAATACACCTCATGAGGAAGATCTGTTGAAACACTACATTCTCGATCACTGAAGTATTGAAGGGACGAAATCATCATCGTCTCTAATCAAATTATCTTCTTTGAACTTTGCTTGATCCTAGAGGAGACTTTAAGAGCCCGGCGAGATGCAGCAGTGAACCGGCAGCCAACTTAATCTCTTCCTCCTCGTCAGGACTCTGTTCGCTGAAATTCCTCTTCCGCACAGCATCGCGCTTCCTCTTTACGGGCTCCTGTCCCAGAAGTTTGTGTCCGGAAGAGCGAGTGTGATAATTTGAGTTGCCGCGTCGCTTTGAATTCCGCTGCTTTAGTCTCCTCGCTCTTGAGCATCTGTTAACCTTCGGGGAATCTTTCCCACTGTCCACGTCGCTGTTCTTCTTTTCAGGAGTCATTTTCTTCTTCATCGTGGGTGAAGAGGCGGACTTTGAGAGCTTCACCTTCATTGGACGGCTTTTTCTCTTCATCAACTTCTCGTTTGAGTTGCTGTTGGAGGACTTTGATTGATGCTTCTTTGTCTTCTTTTTTGTTTCCGTTTTCTTCTCTTTCCGTTTTCTCTTGGAGGAGTTTTGCTGTCTACTCTCCTCATCATCTAAGGAGTTACTCAGCTTCCTCTTCTGCGAGTTCTTCATCTTGTAATTCCGGAGGCTTGCAAAACCACTGTCGAAGAGACTCTGCTGGTCATCGTCATCTGAATCGTCAACAGTGTCACTTCCCGCATCACTGTAGATCACTTGTTCTTCCGCTATGACATTAATTATGTCGTCGTCGAGGTCATCTTCCGAGAAGCCTCGAGTTTCAAACTCATACGCAGCATCCGGAGCGGACTTTTCACTCTCCGGAGACCTGCATCGAGACTGCTCAGCCGTCTTGATCTTCTTCTTCGACGGATGAGTGTTCCTCGTGTAGAGATGATCCTGGGAGGATCCGCTGATTACCAGCTGCTCCGTGCCCACTGATTCCCCACTGTCGTGTCTCTCCCGGCCGCTGCAAGATATCGACAAGTTAATAGAATAATAACAGTTAACAAGTTAATGTAATTCAGCAATTACTGAAATTGCAAACCACAACAAATACAAGAGGCGTTCCTACCAAAGGCATTACCACTTGGTGATGAAGTGTTCTAAGCATAATCGATATACCGTAATTAAATCCCAAGTGAATAGGAAACCGTATTAAACAAAAAGCAGAAAATTCCCTGAAGCGAACCATGTTTATGGACCAGGGCGGTATATACGGTAAACTATTGATAAGTTGTATTGCATAACAATTACATTTTCTGAGAGTTAACCCACTGCTCATCCCGGAAGATTTCTTCCAGCGTGTTTGTGATGCTCTCTGATCTTTTCGGAGATCCCTCTGCAGAAGAAGAAGTTGCAAATTAAGTAACGTTAAAGAAGAACGTTCTTTCTTGCCATCAAGATCAACCAAATGCTAAACGCTGGAGTGTTAAAACAGCTTATTCCGCCCATCAAAACCACACGAGATTAAAATGGTGAGAAAAGTCAGAACGAAGCCGCAATTCTCAAAACACAGAGAATAAAATGTGGAAGAAACTCACCACCACCGCGTAATCCCATCAGGTTAAGAGCAGCTGACGCCATGTCTGGGTCTGCAAAGAAAAATTTTCAGATTGAAATTATTCCATTTTCTAATGAATGCACCTTTATCATATCACGTGAAAAGTGTTGATATATAAGACTAGATAAACAATTATGTTAAAAAAACCAAAAAAACATTAAGTTAGCCAATTGGTCCGCGGCCTGGGGGTTGGGGACCGTTGAGTATCAGATTTGCGAAGAGAATCGGCTTTTCTCTTATTCCAGGGAGTTCGTGACATTAAAAAATTACTTCTGCCACGATACTATTAACAATCCACAGAGCGATTGCTACTATATCTTTAGCACCTTTGTGTGCTTGGCGCCATCAAACACAGCTGCTTGTGATGTGTCAATACACATTGTGACCTCACAGAGATAAAAATGAGCGGGAAGTCGGTGTGCCTCGTGTTATAGTTTGCGAGCGTTAGAATTGATGGCTTCTTTTCTCCGTTCTATGCTAATGAGGTTATTCACATGGATACGGTCTAAAGGTGTGAAATTGCTATGTAAGTAAGAACGCTTTACGATGCATTTTCAACCATGGAAGCTTTTGTATCATCTAACATCAATGCATGAAATCGACAGACACATACACGTGTATGTAATTGCTTACGCATATATCGCGGTTAGATTGTATAGGATTTTCTTACTAAAACGTACAAATTGCAAAGCTACACTTCGCTTTAATTTCCCAATTCAGAAAAAAGTTTCAAAATATTTTAGTTAAAAAAAGTTTTTCAAAGAGTTGAACAACTGTAAATTTTAAATGTGGAAGGCGCTTGATGAGAATTAGGGTCAGAAATCGGAGCATATCGGTTCGATCTTGAGCGCGGAACTTTTCTAAAAAATGGCCATAGAGAACCCAAGTCAACGTCTAAGCGCCATACAGAACAACACGAAACTATTCACCAAAAACGTGTAACATAATATCTACAGAAATCGCGGAAGCATTGAATGAAGAGCTCTTCCAGCGAAGCGAGAAAATTGGTTTTAATCGGTGCACGCAGAACAATGGCTTTCAAATAAGCGCATGATCAACCAAGGGTAGCGTCTGGTGGAAATTAGGAACAGACACCCCAGACGAACTGGGGTACTTCTTTGTGTGTATGAGAAGTGAATCGTGTTAATAGTGTTAAGAAAGTTCCTAATAAACACCTAATGCGAGCTATTAATGCAACCAAACTATTAATATAGCTAAAGCAAAATAAGCACAACAAAAATTACAGTTTTAACCGGGTTAATTTTTATCAACGATTCAGCTATTAAGTTCTAACGTGGGCTACATTGTGTGAACAAGTTACAGCCGGTCTGTTCTCAATGAAAATAGCATGACAGGTACCAGAATAGAACCAGTTAATCATCAAACCTGCGGTTTACACAAGTTAAAAGGGTGCCTTCATGTGCAAACTGTGTTATCATAATTGCTTATGAGAGCGGAATACCTGTCCGTATTTTTGCTGTTTTGCACGACTGTCACAACATTGTCTGTTTACAGGACGGGGAATGCGCCCAGACATGCATACACGGTGCATGGGACGAACTTGCACCGAGCAAAGTCTGACATAATAAATTTTAATCATTGTTTTGCTGATCAGGACAAAATCAAACAAAAGGAGACAGCGACAACAGGTCACGTGGTCGCGATAATGAAACGCTATTGGTTCCCGTTGTTTCGGTCAAATATAACTTACTGTCAAAATATTTTAAAATTTATAGGAGGATAAATATTGAATTCGTTTGATTTTAAATTAAACGGGAAATTATGTGGCGATGCCCTTCTACACAGCTGCACCAAGAACCTTACCTTATCCCATTGATTGCGTCATATTAAGGGTATCATAGCCTCGTGAAGCTTTCTTCTTCATTCACAAAGGGTTTCAACAATATAACAGCGGGGTTTAAATTGGCGCAAAAAGTAACAGCTTTCCTATTCTCTTCAAATGAAAGATCGACGGGGCGCCACATGGGCACAGCGGGACATACCACGCGTCGGATTCCAACCGAACACGAAGCCTAGTGCCGAGCACAGCAAAACGTATCGTACTGTTGCAATGTTATTCGCATCGACCTACTGCAAGCAATCGAACAACCAAAGCTCAAACTTCATGAATTAAAAAGAGCGAGAAAAGCTCTAAAGTGTATGGTAGGAAAACAGCGGCGAGTGTCATTTAAACCGCCCGCAACGTAAAGGCCATATGCCGAGCAATAAATAATAATAACCGTCCACAGCAATGCAAGGTTGCCCATTGGGATGAGGGAATCGATTTAACAACTGTGATTGGCAAATCTATTCCAAAGCTTGTGTCGTTGCCTAGAAACGTCTAATCTCTAAGGGCCGTGTAACCACAACCAGCTACCCAAGGGCATTGGTAGCGAGCGCATAGATAGTGATTTTAAACAGGCACGGGCTACACGTTCTATGCCCGGCTGGACGCGTAGAAAATTATCATCACGTGGTTAGACCTTTGCAAGTGCAACTGAAGGAACGAAATTCGTGGCATTTTGTGGTTATAATTAAACGGAATTACGTTGACGAATTTAAGAAAATTGCGTCTGCTTAATAATAAGAAAAAACCAAGAACACGACATTCAGGACTAGACAGACAAAGTTAATCACAGTATAGGTTGGCTGGGCATACCCAACATTGCCAAGCAATTTCATGCGGGTGATCCACCGTTGCACAACCAACAAACTGCCTGAGGAACCAAAGCAATTAAATGCACGTAACAAACACAGATGGGGCCGTCAATGCAAAGCACGGGTTAAGAATTACATGATTAAAAGTTCAAAATGATGATGCATACGGCTTAGCACTGTTATAATTTCAGGACAAATAATCCAGATCTTATGTTATCGTGATTGAAAATATTGCGGACTGTGGTAGCAACTGACAGAGGCGCAAAGTAAACTCAAAACGATTACTCCGGACACCTGTTGTAATTAAGTGTCGTGTAAAGCATACAGGGTGGGTCTCTACAAGCAAAAATCACGCCTGACCAAGCATTGAATCGTCCACGCACGAAGCGTTCCTCCTCGATTGTAATGACAAAAACGCAGTTCTAGCTGCGAATTGTAGCTCTAGTAACCATCATAACTAATGTCAACAAAGCCAAAATCCTTAAATGAAGAAATATGGACAACAGGCACTCGACAAACCACCAAGTACCAGTCGAGTACCCAATCGACCTCGGTCCCCCACAACACGTGGTCCAGGTTGATCGTGGCATTTAAACTGGCAGCAAAGTTACTACGAACTCGGCACAAAAACAAAAGCGTTTTTTTCAATGCCATCTATTAGACGACCACGTCACTTATTACTAGCAACGGTATTAGACGACCAATTCTATTTACAGTTCACGACTTTCCACGTAGGATCTACTCGCGACAAACTGGTTGCTCGCTCGAGTGACCATGCATAGTAGGAAGTGAATAAATCGCGTTAAGTTTTCACCATGGAAACCGCCATATTATGACAACAGTGGGACAAAACCTGAGGCACTGGATAGCGAAAAAAATCCTGGGTGTTACTGAATTTTAGTTAATGCCATTTTCGTTGCTACTCCGGTCTAAAGCGGAATATGCTGAATGTATTGTCTCACCTGCCCATAACGTGGAGCTCGGCGGCGTTGCTGGGCTCCAGGTTGGGACTCTGCCAGTGTGGACACTAAGAATAGTAGAGTATAATCATGCATGGAGGAAAAATAATACGTATAACTTTGCATGAACAAAACATATATCTATTGATAACATACACAGCACTATCCAACCAACAAGAAAGTTACAACGAAAACGGAATTTTTTTTGGCCTTTTCATAATATTTCTTCATTTTCTACTCACCCAGGTAAAAGGTTTGCGAGGTTATTTAATGAAAGTGGTTGACCCATACTAGTTGGGTGAAGGTATGGGTAAAAGGGGCTTCGTTTGAGAGCCTGCACAAGGTTGGGTCTGTATGCGGGGTCTATACACCAGAGGGAGCCTTTAGCCATATCCTGCAGGAAAAAAATTCATCGTGGTTACGAAAACAGAATTTCTAAATTTCAGTTTCAAACATGTTCTATATTGGATCAATTTCTAACAAAGACATTAAGTCGATAAAAGTAAACTTGTACCGCAAGGTCAAGACCTTAAACCCTACAAAAGGTGCCGATTTTAAAGGTGGTTCCATCTAATCCTTAAACATACAATGTAGTATCATACTTGGTATCATAAAGCCGCGAAAATGTAAATTATAGTACAGGGTAATCATGTAAACTTGTAACCGACGCACGCTCCTTTGTGTTGGACTGCTTGGGCGGAAAATGACTCTATTTAGGAATATTACTTTGGTGAAACAAACCACCCGTGAACAACATGAGAAATGATATATAATAATCGGTAAAAATTTCTAAACTCGATTTTACATCCATTTAGCATCAACTAAGCTGCACAAATGACACCCAAGCTTGTTGCAAAATAAAACAGTTCAATAAAACTTTGTGATCAATATAATTCACAGACGTACCTTTCTGCATTCAGCTTTTTTAAAACAGCGATTTAAGGACAAGTTGTGTCTAATTGAGTTTTTCCAACCAGATGGTGCTGTTCTAAAATAAGGGAAGTGCTTGCAGACCCAGCAGTAGATCTCCTGCAACGAAATACAGAATGTGAAATACAGGGCACATGACTCAACACAGCCTTGCTGGACCAAAGTTAATGTTGTATTGGCAGACTAAAATGTTATATTTCATTAAATTTCTTATAAAATATGTTGTACTTTAAATATTTTCATTGCTTCTTTGTAAGCACATTACCTTCACTGGAAGTCTTTTAAGATATGAATCTTCAATCGCCATAAAAATAAGACAACTGAATGAATACGGTGGTTTGCTCATAGGGTTGTATGCAAAATCACTGTGTGTGCCTTTCCAGGTGTTCTGAAAGTATAAAACTAAAATTAAAACCCTCATCTCAAAATGAAAGAAACATGTTTGAGAAACAATCCGCAAGTCATGGGCAATGTTCTATCAAAAAATCAAAATGCAATCTAATAGAAAAAATCTACAACAACCCAGCACAAATTATTTTGAAAGTGAGACAAATCAAACTTGGTTGAACGTTCAATAAAGTTCAGCTAAATCAACCAATAAAGTGATGGATGCAGATTTGATCAAAAGTTTGACTTTACCACATTCTTACCGGTACCTTGAAGTCAATTGGTGACGTGGCAGTGAAAATAAGCTTGTTACTGTCAGTGTTTTCTTCAGAGTCAGTTTCATCGCCACTTAAACCAATCCCAGGATCGTCAGGATTGCATTTCCTGATTGTCTTGTACAGCTCTTTGTCATTGTTCAGCCAAGACAGACAAGTAAGGTCATTGTCCTCGAGCTGGTCGTCAAAATCCGATAACTTGCTCATTGATGACATTGACATGTTAAGCTTACTTGAATCGGTTGAGCTTATCACACTATCTTTGTCATCATTCGAGGATGCCAAACCAAAGCTGCCGGTGACAGACGACATGAACTTGTTCAAATCTCCATAATCATTGAGGTTAGTTTCTATTAAAGTTAACTTTCCATTTACTTCATTTTTGACATGAGCCTGTGCAAGCCCGGTACTGTTCTGCTCCTTTTGCAACAAGGTTGATGTATTCGCCTTTCGAAATGGAAGGTTATTTACTTTGTGCAATATACCAGGGGCAAGCACGTTGGCGGGATCTTTTAATTTAGGGACAGCCATTTGAAACGTTGCCAGTTTCTTTGCAGTTTCCCCAGAAGAGCTGGCACTTTTATCGGTGGCTTTCTTTGCAGCAACGCTTACTTTCATCGGTATAACAATCCGATTTCCAATTGTCTTAAAAACCTCGGGTTTATTGATCTTATTGCCGTGATTTTTAAGCAAAGTCAAAATGTTGGTTTTAGGATTGATGGGTGTGACACTTTTCTTAATGATGGCCACTGGACTGGAGCAGAATGCTTGCCCTTCCTTCCACAATAGGTCCTTTGAAGGAGTGTTGTCGACATTAGGAGAAGCACCAGGAAGGCCTTGGCTACCCTCAGGGGGAGGATCAGGTTTTAAAGTTATCATAGCAGCATTTAGAAGTAACACAATCTTAACGATAACACACTGGACAAAACAGGAGAAATATCTTAACTATTACTGGTGAATATTTCACATATTAAAAAAGCACCTCGGTAAATCTTTAATGTTTAGAATGCTTTTCTATGCAAACACACTGGCAGTATGGTCAGTTAACATCTGTCAGTATCACACGATTTTATTGGAGAGTGGCTCCTAGCATTTGACTAACATAGCTCCCTATTTTATAGTTCCGCTCAACCTAATTGCTCTCCAACCATAACTCCATTAACAACGATTTTAATATCGCTCTGAGAAGCTTTTAACAGAAAGTAATAGGAAGCGTTGGCAAACCTTTTTATTTTTCATTACCACAGCGAGTTGTACAATAAGACACGAAACAGACGCCAAGACAAACAAAGATAAATTAGCAACTAAAATGAACGCCTCGCAGCTAAAATTTTATCTGAACTCATGGAGAGTAAGGTTGACCGTGCTTCGCACATAAAAGGGCGGGTGGCGTAAAAGAAACAGTGACGGTGGTGGCTCTGAAGTCGTGTCAAACTTTACACCACCCCAGGCCATTTCCTGTTGTTACGTTTCACGTTGCCTTGGTAACCTTAAAAGCAGCCAAGCGCGCATTCCTCGTTAGAAGTAGCGATTTAATTTTTGGCAACCAGTATTGCGCGAACTCATCGTGACAATCCAGTGTACAGGCGCCGATTACACTGCTACTAGTATTCGAAAACACGATACTTGGACGGCTGCTTTCGTGGAAATTTGCGATAAATTTTTTAAACGCTAAACACAATTCTTGATAAAAACATAAATCCTACGAATGGCATAACACCAGAAAGTAAGGCACGGAATACGGCAATACATCAGCCATAGTAGCTGTTCTAAGAGGTTACCAACATGTTAGGATCAACCTGCAATCGCGTCGTCTGCCTATCTCAAAAATCTTTAAATGAACCTCGGCGGTATTCCGCTTCGTAATAATTACATAATAAAAACTTAATGCTTTTGGTTATTGGCTTCTTGTGTGTAATTCTAATCCAGAATTTTAAATAACATCCAGCACTGTAAAAATCTTTAAAAGTGGCCTAGACGTCTTATGGGAGAATAACACTGACTCTTTTATTTTCTTTCAAAACCAACTTGACGTAATTTCCCGCCGAGATCTCAGGTCGATCGAATTACCTTAATAATATCCACTACAGATGAACAAAACAGAGTTTAAACTACATCTTCGTGCCGCTGTAGAACTTAAAAGACGTCAATGCTTGTCTAAACTTAACGCTAGATTGGTTAATAATAAGTGTTGCGTAGAAATACGTCACAATGGCAGACGAATCGCCTGAAGCTCCTTTAAAACAAGGCCTATACGTCAGCATTAAAAACTCGGCATTGAAACGCATCGGTGCTTCTGAACCTAGGGGCAGAACAACCGAACTATGGCTTTCTTACCCATAGCTAAGGGTTTGCTTTTACAGCAACTATATACATGAAAAGTTCTGTCTCTAATTAATACATGATTGTTTCAATTTAAAAAATAGGCATAACCACGCATACTCAGTACTCGAACTGTTTAAAAAAAAACTTAAAAAATATTCGCTAATAGCAATTTCAACGACAAGCGACTACACCGTGAAGCCAACTTTACCAGGAATACTCCTTACTGTTCCATCATGCAGGAGAAACGAAACAGGTGCTGGCAAGTTTATAAACTTTATCGCAAAACAAATACAAAACTAAACCGCTGTTCGAATTTCGGGATGATACGGGAACATAGCACATGGCGCTGAGAAATTAGAAGTCAAACTCGGGCCTGCTTCTTCGCACCTCTTCGTCTAATCTAGTTCGAAGCTTTAAAGTAAACCGAAAAAATGGAATTATGGGGGGTTCGAGGCATAAAAATGTTGCACGTAAATAGCAATGACAATTCAAAGTTTGTTTACATAAAATTTCGAAACCTCAAAAACAAGCTCAAAAAAGTATTTCTGATTAAGAAACTGCAAAGAAAGCAAAATCGCATCACTGCGACAATAGAGCAGTATGAAGTAATTGGCGGATAATCATTACTAATCCAGAACGAACAAAGATGATCTCACGACGTCACGCTGACAAAAGCGATGACCAGGCTTGCAAAACACCACTTGACCTGTAAAAAGTCTTTGTTCCGCCAAGCTACGTCGGGTCGCTTAAAATGACTTACTTCTACCCCTGGCTCAATCGCGAACCTTAAAAGCAAGATAAAATTTGATTTAATCTGATCGCATAAAATTTTAATAAACGAGTTTTATCAAACCCGCATTTTCGCTTTGACCACATTAAAAAAAAACAGCGCTAAATCAACCAGTGTTCCACTTACTACAGCTTAACTACAGCACTTTAAAAATCTGATGCAACCGCCCGCTCGTGCCAACGTTAATCTAAACAAAAAGCCCAACGTATGCATGATGTCAGCGTCGCTATAGTAACAGGCAATCGTTGCTGGGGCAACGGTCGCAATCGTTTCCTGTACAACAGTGACAGAGGGCTTATTTCTCTAAATGCGTCAGGAAATGCGCGTACAGTGAGCAGAAAGCAACAGGCTTTCTGAGTTGGCTCGTCGGCCAAATAGCGCTTGCGTGTGCGAGTCGACGGTACGTGTTAAAAGATAAAGGACTACTTTTCTTTCTTATGTAATGCCATGCACAAATTGCATGGGCAGCAATGCTGAAGACTGGCCACTAGACAATAACAGTTTGATGGCTGTTACTTTTACGGTTTATTAGGTGACAAAGTTGCTGACACAATTAACAATCGTGTTAATTAGATTAACAGCAACTAAACTTTGATCATTAGAAAGGTTACAAACAGAGTTTCAAAAATTTAATGCGTTTATCTTTGCAAATATTCCAATATTAACGTTTTTAAAACTGGCGTAAAGCTGTGTCCACTGACTATCGCAAGCATAAACAAAACCAATTACTTTGAAAACAATGTGACAGCATTATTATCTACAATTTACACTATGTACTGTATATACATATATACCTTACTCAATTCACAAATGATGTGCATCTAAGTGGCATTGTGTATGTAACTAAACAACATCACTGGTAAAACATTAAGGTCACAAGTTGCAAAGTAGGCAAAAGTTTTGTGGAAATGATAGTGCAAAAATTTGAAGAGAGGATAGAGCCCGCAAACAACACCAGATAAGGATCCATTTGACAAGAGGCCTACAAACAAAGCTTAAGGGTGATATTAGTTCAGTGTCTTTGGGAAAGATAACTTGACACATCACAACTGCTAATAATGAATGACTAATTATAACTCCACTAGACATTGTTTAATTTCCTTATCTTCACATTATTAACTTAGGCATCCAGTATAGCCTACTATATTTGCATTGATACTAAATTATCTTTGCGCTTACTACGACTGTGCAAAAAGAAGAAATCACGGATATATATCTGATCAAAAGTGTTTAATTATGAATAAAATATGCCAAAATATTCTGAGCATATAAGCAAGATGCAAATGCTGGATGGATGCAAACAAAAACATTATATACATATAATAACAGGACAACCATAATGAAGAAAAACTGAACAGAGGCTACACACATTCTTGCCAGTTTTTTTTTTAAGAAGACTAGGCCGCAGCTACATGCATCTAATCAAGCCCAGACACCTTTGACAAACACAATATATGTATATATACTTGCGCATATTAAAATATGCCAATTACAGTATTTTCGCAATAATACTGCAGCATGTTACCCAAAGTTTTTCTATCTAACGAGTAGATCTGTTATACCAGTTTATAAAACATCTTAATCTATTATGATTATACATTCATATCCTGACATACATTATATCCTGACTTACTAAATATATAAAACATTTATTTATATAGGGTGTAAAAATAAGTGTATGTTTTATGCTTTTTTAAAATCTTAACAAAACTGTAACTGTAAATAATATAAAATATATTACATATAGAAAATATGCATTTAAATTTAAGCATTTTATAAATCCAGAAAACTACTTAAAAGCAGACAAAAAAGTACAGCAGTGAAATGATAAGCGAGTAACACAGGTTTAGGCGGGATGTACTGAAACATCCACCTTGTATTTCTTTATTATAAATTGGTGTTCGAGCAAAAAACTTTGCCTAGTTTCTATAAATCTATATGAGCATGAAAAAAGTCGGTGTGAATGCGGATAGGTCTCATTCCACTACAGACAAAAAATAATTTAAGCAAGTGAAAACTATGTAGGCTACAGCCTATGGAGCCATAAGTAGTTGAGCTTATGAGAAATATACAAAGTTAACGGACCGCAGCAGCCAATTGTCTGAAGAATGACTTTAACTGAATGTATCTTTGCACCAGTTTTCCATTAATCTTTTAGAATGAGCAGACTGGAAATTGGGTATCATGGCCTATGGTATATATTTTTCTCCATTAACTATGCACCATGTAGAAACATAGTGGAAATTGTGGCACAATCATGCATTACAGTCTGTCATTAACACAAAGACTTGTCTGACTTAACACCACTGACTTGTAAAAGGTGGTCTCTTGTACTTTTGCATTCCAACTTAAAGGTTCTTCAATACTCGAGCCTGATATGGGAGAATAGAAGTAAAAGCTTGCTGACTGCTGGCTTGTTAAATACTCATTCGCCCTGCTGGAAAGTTTGCTTTTACAGTGCCGGATAATAAACGTAATGTCAAATAAATGTAATGTCAAAATTTGTCTAATATACAAGTGCACAACCACAGGATGCCTTTGCATACTAGACCCCGGCTACTGAAATTGTGACCTCATCTGATTGTGCACTTGTATACAAGACCCAAAATTTACGCCACGCCAATGTAATGCTTATCATATAAAATATAGGGCGAAATGGCAAAAATAATTGGCACAGAAACCAACTTTCTGGAGTGCAAACTTTCCAGTAGGATTATTAGCCTTAACAGAGAATTGAGGCTCAAGTACATGCCATCACACCAAATGTGGGTGTCTGCACACATAATTTCTTCTTTAAAATTGCCATACTTCTCTTTCTAAACCGTGAGTAGGAAAAAAAATTTATTGCACAATGAAAGAGCGTTCATTGTTGTTGACAATTCATAAATCGGGAAAAAATCACAGTGAAAAACAAGAACTTACACGGTTTAAAACGTGCAAGTTGGCTATAAAACTGTAATATAATTGTGATAGGCCTATAGTACGTTGCTGTATACCCTAACGCTTCAGGCAGATTTGCATAGGCTATACAATACGGTACACAAATATGACAGACTGAGACTGTGACATAGCCTATAGCCCTATAGACAGAGATAAACCATACCGTACTCAAGTTGACAATTTCACATAGTGTTCTGATAGATTAAGTCAAAACCTACAAAAAGTAGCCTAATTCAACGCGCGAGCAAGCAACTTCTGTTTCGCTAGTGTAAGCTGCAGTACAGAAACAATATGTACAGTACCTACGTTTTCACCATCGTTGTAGCAACCTTCAACCCCTACTTCTTTCGCGCGACTACGAAAATCTGCATCCAGGATGGAAAATAAATGACGTCATATTGAAATCACGTGGTAATTTGGCATAGAAATCGTAGAAAAGAATGGAAGTGCTGGGATGTGAATATTTAAATTAAAACTCATTCATGATTGTTATCGAATTGATAACAAAACACATAAATCCTTAAAAAATCGCAAAATCGGTAGTCTTTCTTATAATTCTCGTAATTCTGTCAAAAAATAGCATATTTTTCTATAAACATAGATTTCAATTGCGCAATAATAGCTGCGGGGTTTGCTGCGAGATTGCTAAATAGAGACAGACTGCAAAAACTAATTAACTAATTAATAGAAATGAGGCGGCGAATTTCTTTCGTTTTTCTTTTTCTGACAGTATAAATGGAGCACAAAAACACATTTTTGAATACGTCACTGAAAGTTGCTATTACTTTGCTTTAGTTTTAATGTTGCTCGTGTTTGTGTTAGGTTTGAGTTTACTGGCAAGATTGGCAATTGCCACATGCCCGCACTTTGTAGGGCCCAAGCAAGTGAGTTATTCAGCTGAAAACGTATTCATTTTTAAATTTCTATAGTCAGCTTTAAAACAGCTTAAAATGTTTGGTTATTTGACACTGGCCCCGCAGTTGGTTAATTCGGCCAAGCTTTTCTGTAAATACGATTCAAGTTAGCCGTAATCGTGTTTCAGAAACAGATTAGTAATATAGGTATGTAGGTTATATAGCGTGAGTGTTCGCTATTACGCAATTCTTGAGAATCTCTGGGTACAGCGTGTTCAAAAACGTATATCTAAGCAAATTTATTTTGGCGCATGGAGTAGTGCTATTGAACTATCTCAGTTACCGAGCTAGCCTTGTGTAAGTGGACACTAACTTTTTCATTTATTTTTTGATTTTATATAGATTCCCGAATTTCGATTTGTTCACCATGACTACTGAACAGGAGCAAAGCGTAGTTTGTGCCTTGTTCGCTAGCAGAGGTCGACAGCGTAAGCACAACTGCCACTAGGTATCGATCACGGGTTGTATTATTGAGAACCCATCGCTTTAACCACTCCGCTACCGAACCCACACATGGACCTGTACCCTGTTTTTTGTACTTATAGATTTTGAATCTCGAAGAATTGTTTGAAATACATTGCATGTCATTCAAATTGTACAACAAATACAAACAGGTGAGCTTTAAAGAAACAATGCATAAGTATCAGCAAGAAAAATGAATCAAAAAGATACCAAAAGCATTAACAAACAGTTTTCACACCCACGAGAAAAAAATATGTTGACAAGGCAAAGTAACTTCATATTACAGTTTGTAAACAGCGAAGCAAGCGTTTTTAAGAGTTTGAAACTGGTAATTCCAAACAAAGTAAGCTATCAGTCAAAAATACAATGTGGCAGTCCTCAGAGGATGTATGAAAATTGACTGTGCAAGACTCTTGTGGACACCAGCAGCCTGGCACTGTTGGATACAACATGGACTGCACCGGAAGAAAGTTAACAGCATGGTTTTTGAAGCTTTGTGTGTGCTGTCTTCTTTAATAAGGGGAGTCGACTTTTTACTTTGATTTTTTTGTCCGCCTTTCCCAGTAACAGCCACACCCCAATTGCGGCCAATATGATAAAAATGTTGATAATTATGACCAGAATGGCTAAACCAAACGTCGGGTTCATGATGAAATTTAATTTATCATTGAGCATTTCGATCGTGATTTCTGATGCTGACACAAAACGTCAACAAATTAAAATTACGAAACACGTATCCAAAATTTTCTAAGTTACCAACACTCGTTCACTACAACTCTTTAGTTCCCTGCTTTTCTTTCTCTCTATTCTTGTTGAAACAAGCTTGTTTAAATTAAGCACTTACAGGCCACAGCAGTGGAATTTGCGAAGTGAGGGCGCTTACGGATCATCGCTAATTGCCGTTTTAATAACAATAGCGGTTTGTAGCCTATTTTAGAAGGAAGCGCGTCAAACAATTCATTCTGTTCGTAATCGTACTGTCGTTTCCTTTTAAATGCACACGTCATGGAGATTTGCAGTATGTATCGTCACAATTTATGGTCTCAGTAAAAGATTTTGTTCGTTCTAAGACGAGTAACTTATGAATAAGGCAGATTAGCCTTAACAAGGAAAATCTATAAAATGATGAAGGTATATTTCTTATAACGTGCTCTATGCGCTTGTTTAAGAAAAAACTCCACAAATTTAGGGGCTTTCAGGGGTGTTTAATTCTACAAAAAACACAATAACTGAAGAGATGGCATTATGCGAAAGAAGACAACACTAAACACAATCTTGTTGCTGCAACTGAATTCACAAAATACAGAAGAATTGCACAGGTCCAGAACGCAATCACAAGATCCAACAGGTAGAGACTAAAATATGAAAGCATGTTGACCTTTTCCGTAGTTATTGCAATTTTCTGTTTGAAGAGTGTACGGATTCGCAGAACAGCTTAAAGTAGCGGTCTCACAAGGAAAATACTGAGTGTTATCATGAGTTATCTTTCAAAGAATCACGATTTATCACGAAAAAACGATTTTGTGTACAAGAGGAATAAGAAATATTTTTCTACGCTATGACTTAATACACAAACTAAAGAAAATTAATATGGCTTAACAAGATATGCAAAGGTGACATCTTTATTGTTTTATAGTCATTTTGAAACGACAATAAGATGTCAAAGTGCTTTGTTTTCGTTCCCTTGACCATCCTATGACCGATCACTGAATGCTTTCCTCACAGTACAAGTTTAGATTTTGATCTTTGAAAGTTTACCTTGTCGATTGAAACCGGTTTGGTCTTTGCGAAATCCACGATTTTTTGTCGAAGTGAGATACGAAATCGCGGCGGCAATCGGTTCTGATATTACTTTTCGTGGTTTTTGCGTCACAACGGGTGCTTCATTCTTCTTAGTGACGTAATAACCGTAAGGCGATTTATTTACAAAATGCTCTCGTTTTGGTTCTTTCTCTTTGGAACTCTGCCATCTCGAAACAACAGTTGTTCCTTTCACGTCCACTGACCTTCCGTTACGGTTCAACGGATCGGGTTTGAAAGTGTGATGTGGCGATACCTTATTGGTGGAAACATCAACGTGGTTCTGAGATGCCGGTAACGATCTTCTAACCAAATGGGGGTGTCCATTAGCAGCTTTGTGGGCCACTTGCTTTGGCGGACTCAATTCCGGTATCGCTTTCGGAACAATCACTGGCAAGGTGGTGGGGGCATTATGCTGACCGCTAGCTGGAGCCGTTGATTTATTAACTCGATTGGACTTTTCACTAGAATGGTTGCTCTTGAGCCAGTTAGGAGAGTACCGGGGTGAGTTGGGTGAGGAAGGGGTGTAGATGAAATGACGCTGGCCCAAGAATTTGCTCTCCAGCCTTGAAGTGATGCTGTTATGGGAGACCGGACGGTGAAGTGGAGATCGGGTGGTGAGTATTGAAGAATCTTGCGTTTGATTTCCTTGCTGGGAGCTGCTTCTAGGCTCAATCGCTCCGAGATCACTTTTCCGGGTCGGCAGGGACTTCCTGCTGAAGCGAGGACTCACGCGAGAGCCATATCTTCCTGCTGGATCTGATGTCAGGCGGTTGATGTTTTGTGTCGTGATTTTCTCCTGCTCAGCAGGTTTGTTGAGGTTAAGGCGGTTGCGCTGATGAACTTCCTGTCTTCTCTGAAGAACTTGCCGCGCCTTTTTCATAGTGGCCAACATCTCGTTGATCTCCGGTCTTTTTAGAGATTCATCGTTGAAGATGTTGGCAGGAGACTTGTAAGAGTTCAACTCCTTTTCTTCCTGATGCTCTTTGATGTCGTTTTTGAATTTTAAAGACTCTTCCACTTCTATTTTGCTTTCAGAGACCTTATTGATACCATTGTCAGGATCTTCTGCGAATGTTGGTTGAGGAAGACCTTTGGTCGTAGAATTTTCCTTAAACCGATCAGTACTTCTTCGTTCTGATGTTGAAGTCATTTTAAAGGTAGGTGATGACGAAGGCTGATATTTCTTCACACAGATTTCTTCGTCCGTGACGTCATCGACGTTTGTTTTCGCTTTGCTGTCGTTGCTTGAGATGTCAAGGTTATCAGGAGTCCGAATATTTGATAACGGAGGAGTCAGAGAAAGACCATCTTCTGTTGCCGGGGAACTACCGGAGTCGGTTGCAGACTGCTGACAATGGGACGTCGGAATGACGACATCATTCTTTTTTGACCTCATTCTGTCGTTGATCTTGTTCTCGATGTGAGTTTGGATGGAGCGGGAATACCGGCTGCTGCTCTTCCTCCTTGGGCTCTTCCTCTTTCGAAGGAGTAAGTGGTAAGTGGCCAGGACTGGGCCGGGCTGGTTCTTCTGAACGCACTGAAACACCTCAGCGGAAATGAAACCAAATGACGCTTCCATCTCCTTGACGACGGATGCGTCAATCGGCGCAGACGACAGAGGAAGCAACCCACTTAAACGTCGCCCCTGATTTGTTTCACTGGACATGCGGCCTCTAAACAGAGAATAAACGTTAAGCAAACTCTGATGTTTGGCAGACAGGTTTGCTAACTCCTAAGCTAACAGATATGTATCCTCCGACTTACATCAGTAATGACGGCACGGAATGCCTCGTCGAAGATTTTCTGACGTCAGCTTGATATGACGAAATCCATTTGAGCTTAATGACATCACTGATGGAGGGCCTGTTCACGTAATCAGGAGAAAGAAGCTTCCGGATGAAAAACCTGCAAAATAAAGATGAAAACGAGAAATTCGATATAACTTTTATTCTGATCGCAAAAGACGAGTTGGAAGTGTAGAAGTGATTTTTACATCTAATGTGAAAGAGAAAACATGACTTTAACCTAACTTTGGCTTTTCACTTTTTCACTTCTTACCGGCATTGGGACGAGATGAAGGAAGGAATAGGATTCATCTCCCCCCTTAACATTTTCTTGCAAAGTTTGGGTATGTGAAAGGGTTCGACTGTAAAGGGAAGTTTACCCACCAACAAAGCGTAGGTTATGACCCCTCTGTGTGTAAAAATACAACAGTTTTTTAAAGAAAGATTTAGTCTACCAACCTAAAACAAATGTTGGGCTTTTATCAACTTACATGGACCAAACATCCACTTTTGGCCCGTAAGTACGCTTTGAAAGAAGCTCAGGTGCGGCATATGCCGGGCTACCGCATTGAGTCGCAAGTGAACTCGAGATGTCGCTGCAGTGTGGAGACACGGTGTTGCTGAGACCGAAGTCAATGATCTTCAAGTTATCGTCCGAATCAAGTAAAAGGTTTTCGACCTTCAAATCTCTGAAAACAGAAAAACAGATCAATCATGTGATCAATAATAGCGTAAGACAAAATCAGAAACGCATAAAAGCGCAAGAGCGTACAACAGCGGTGACAACTTACATCAGATAATTATGTTTTGCTACGCAATGACAGCTCACAATTATTCTTTAAAAGTAATTTGTCAATGCGGCAAAGGACACATCTTTATCTACAGTTTAAACAACACGGTTCCAATGCAGTAACAGATGCCTGCACTTAACATTTTAACGCCTTATCGGGAACAAAATGCGATCTCACCCCCACCATAAGCTAACCCTATACTTCTTAAAGAGATAAGATAATATGGATGACGTACGTTTAATCTCGTGTTCGATTCGTTTACTAAAAGGGAAATCCTAAAAATAAGCGAAAGAGTCGTCAGTTTGGAACGCGGGCCCGATAGGCCTACATTCGTGGCATTCCTCCTTGTATATAGCCTAGAGCCCTAGACATATTTTAGTGTCATGGACGACCATGCGCATTCCTGCTTAAATGTCCGCAGAAATACGACGCTAGGATGAGATTAAGCCCCTTAGGAAACACTTTAATCTCATCTTCAAGACCACAGTTGCGGGCAGAGAGTTGTTTTCACCCTTACGTGCTTTTTGCACGTCAATTTTAAGAACGTTTAACATGTGATTGTCCACCAATCTTTGCTCACTACAAATGTTTTGAAAGTAACAAATTTGTAAAAATACATTTACGATAAAACGTAATTTGGTAAACAGTCGTAATAGCCAGTACTATAACAACAGTAACAATGTTTCCATCATGCTGTAAATACCACTTACATGGATTTTAAGTGCTACATGGTTTTGCAAACTGCTTCTTGAATTATTTTTAACGATATCTTGTTTGAACGTGGCAAGATTGATTCAAATTTATAATGTTGCTACGTCGCAGTAAAAAGCGGGTTATCTGGCAACCTTACAGTCACTCATACTGACGAAGAAGTTTGTTCAATATCGCGCCAGTCGCGGTGAAGACGACCGGTACAGAAAAGATGTATTTGTAGAGCGCAAACAGCCTCTCACAAACGACACATTAAACGTTTAACGAGTAAATACAAAGAGCTTGTTTATTATCTATCAAATCGAACGGAGAGCTTAATACAAAGAATTACCTTTAGCAACGGAAGATTACGGGAATCACAAAACGCAGAAGAATATATGGCATCAAATAGGGACACTGTGTAAAGCGTACACACAACTTTAGTAACTTAAATGTAATCCACGGGCCCTTTACGTCTCTATTTTGATCGTTAAGTATTTTCTAGTGCTTGTTGCTGACATGTTTATCTTTACTACCAGTAATATAACAAAAAATGGATTCCCTGGTATGTTGCCTGCCAGGTCACTTACGGCTTCCAGGTTTGCACATAATGGTTTCCTACTGGCGTTTGGTGGAAATTTAGTATTAAAAATTCGCGTCAAAAACAAAGATACTTTCCAGGAAAATATATAACTAATATGTAGAACATTGATATAGGACGTATAAGAACTTCAATAGCTGCACAAAATGCTTTCAGATTCAATCTATACTGAAGACAACGTGATGCCATAATTTTTTGACAAATGGTTAAAAATATTTCCTGGTAACTCAGCAAAGAGACGACGACAAATTGTAAAATTAAAATCATTACAACTGGAAAACCACCCGGTCACGGAAGAAAAATTTACGAGTTTGAAGAAACCTGGACCAAAGCAGCGAATCTTAATATCAACATGACTTTCCCCGGTGATCTCGTAACGTGTGGTCACGCGCAGATTTACGATATTTTATCTTACGACTTCAACAGATGTCATCAACCAAACTAAAGCGAAACGTTACACGATGTTTCTAAATTTAAATCAACCTTTCAAAGACGTTTAAACGTCAAAATCAAACTATGGTCCTTAAATTCGTTCCGGACAAAGGTTGAGGATGTAAATAAGACCTCAATCAATTCCGGAAGACACGGTATCAGCTTTTGATGCTTAGCAAACAAAGTAGACAACGAATTCGACTCATCACCCAAAGAGGGATTAGACCCAACAAAAGGATAATTGCTGATAATTTTGCGCGATAATCTCTTCAATTTGCAAGTGAATGTTATCAGAAGTTACGAGGGCTTCAGTTTACGACCAGGTTTCAAACTGACGTAAGAAAACCATCAAACTTAAAAAGGAAGCATTCTTCGAAGTGGACGTGTTCCGACATGTCGGTGCCGAAACCGCAACCAAACAGACTGAGTTTCCCCACGAACCGTGCTACCAGTTTCTCAATCAGCAAAAAGATTTCAACAGCTGGAAATTATACAAAGCATTTGAGGGTGATGTGTAGCTGTAAGTTTTCATACAGGCACATTACGTTAGCTTAAAAATATTTGTCGCGTCTAAAGACCTGATTGAGCCATGACGTTTATTTGCATGTTAGCTCCAAAACAGTTCCGTTTCGGAGTTTTTTCGAGATAACATTCAACAAGACGAAAGTAACTTTTTCCGTCGCCGGCTTTGTGAAGACTCTGTTTCATCAATTGTACAAATATTAGGACGAAAATATTATTATTTGCAGTTTATGTCCACGCCCAAAGCCTGTATGACTCCGAACCGGCAAACTACTCAACACCAGGAACGGTGCGTGACAAGCGACAAATCTTATCTTAAACTATTTGCTACATGTGTCATTTGCTTGTCAAAACCTTAAAATAGGCCTACTCTTAACCCGGCCAAGCAAACAGATATCAAAATTGGCCATGGTAACTCCGCCCTGTGTTATTATGAAGCAACAGCTTTCAGACTGAGGCGCAGTGAACCAAATGCTTACAATAATTCACGTTTAGAGCTAAATAACAATCAGTGTCCTACGGTTTACAGTTTATATGTTATTATTCTTCGTCGGGTCGGAAACATCGCTGTGCTCTAACAATCAACATGGTGACGTCACAGGTTAAAGGCACAGATTGCGTCAGCGCTCTTAAAAAACGGAAAACAATTTACCCTTCAAACTCTGACCATAAGCGTCGACAAGTGACCATTTGCGGGAGGTTAGAAATTTCTTATCGATTTTTCCCAATTAAAATTTTCTTTTGCTCGCCTCAGCAGGGTTGGGGATTATCTTAGCACGCCATTTACACTGCCATTCAAATCTATCTGGTTCGTTGTTGTAAGTGGGTTTTTCACGTCACTAAGCGTCATTGTTACATCAGAGCAAAGATAGCGAATGAAGGGCTGTAATGAGTTCCCTCACAGACGAGGCAAGATCTCATCCATTACAACATACACTCATGCAATTTATAAGTAAATTGAAGACGTTTGAAGTTTTGTCGCAAGTTAAAAAAAATTCTGTCCTAAATTAGAGCAATGTTAAATCGAGTTTGCATGTTAGCAATTAGCTGAATACATTTAGCTAATCTATATAAACATTTCCTATGATTGAAACCTATTTAATTTGTTGAGTGATTGCGCTTTAAAAGTGCCAGGTTTAATTCGCATTGTTACGTATAGGGTCCATTTGCTTTGATGGATTGTTATGTAATAGGCGACGTCAATTTGCGAATGCATTAAGTGATTAAAGTAAAACAGTTTTGACGTGAGTAATCTTTTTTGAATTTCTTTGCGACTGATTCAGCAAAAACATGGCTCCAAGCTTGAAAAAGACGACGTAAATTTGAAATAAACAGATCAATGTTAAAAGTAGGCTTGAAAATCAATGCATTACCTGTGTACGATCTTCCTTCCATGTAGGTAGGCAACTGCGTTCACCAGCTGGTACATATATTTTCGAACAGTGCTTTCCGGTAGGGAACCCTGTACATAACACGGCCAACTTTAAGTACAGATTTAAGGGTGGAGGAACCTTATTATTACGCAGCATACGCCTCGGCTTAATGAAATATTGTTGTAACGGATTTTCATCTAAAACCCATAATTTTCCAGCGTCATTCTAGGCGCATTTCTTTTGTGATGTAACACTAGTACCTTTTCTGAAACGATATCAATGAGTTCCCCACCGGTACAGAGTTCTGTGACAAGATAATAGTTGTTTCCAGTTTCTAGAATGTCATACACTTGAACTATGTTAGGATGCTGGATCATTTGCATAATCTTTCCCTCTCTGTGGAGGTTTCTGTACACATAGCTGTCCTTCTTGGCCTTCGTCTTGTTAATTACTTTCACAGCCACCTGCAACAATTGACGAATATTTGAAAACTGTCACCCAGGCTAAGGTCATACGAGTTTGAAGGACAGGGCAATTTTGCGGTCTCTTGTTTAGTTGATGCAGCGCCTACAGATGCAGCGCCTACAGATGCAGCGCCTACAGATGCAGCGCCTTCACAAGATTTGTTAAAATTTAAAGTGACAGCACACAATGATGTTATTATTACGTCACTAATAAATTAACGGCGCTTGAATACTTAATATTGGCGTCATACGACAAACGCCTTCTAGATCAATTTCGCGGAAAGCTTCTGTAAAGGTTCTGCATATATGGAAAGATCTGTTGTTTTCAGCAATTAATCTGTAGCCAGATGTTTGTAGACCCCCATGCAAGTAACACGCGCTGTGTACATGACCACTATTTACCTTGTCTGCAGACATGGTGATTCGCGTTTATACGACAAACGTATGAGTTTGCTTTGTGCTTACATGCAGGGATAATTTACTAGGCTTGATGTTTTGCCTGTATTTGGACAAAGCCCATTATTACTTAATAAATGAACCTGTGCATGTGTGCAGCGATGCATGGAAAATCTTGCATTAATGCAGGTTAGCTTATTTTAGAAGATTTTCATCAACGTTGTCGGCGATTTAAGTTAAAACGGAAATTACGACAGCATTTGTGGCGAAAGGTTCACATATCGATTTTACACCGGATGTGACTATAATCGCTGTAATTCGCGCTTCACGCCACTATGGTTGAATGAAAAATCAAAATTTGCAATCAGAGTAGCAGTAGACTATTTAAACAGTGCCAAAAGAGCAGATTACATTAGGAAGAAAAACGTCATAAAGAAACGTATTAGAAATCACAAAGAAAACGCACAAACGGTACCTTTTCTTTTGTTGGACGATGAAGCCCCACCCGAACTTTGGCGAAGGACCCTTCTCCAATGCAAGTTCCCAACAGATAGTCCGACACCCTCTTGTAATGCGGGAAAGTTGTTTCGTCCAGGTCTGCTTCTTCATGGTCGTTGGTAGGGTGGTCGTCTTTAAAATCGTAAAAGCGATTTTAGATCACAATGGTAGTCGTAAAAGGTAGCAATGTAACTTATCCATAGACTTAAACTTGTCTTATTTGACACGTTTTCTTGCGTGAATACTTGCTACTCGTAAATATGAGCGGCACTGTTTTTGAACAAAGGAAAAAGTAGCAGTAAAAGTTACTGTGAAGACCTCATTAAATTTACTGTAAACTGCCCTTAACCGTACAATAACCTGGCACGGAGCTAGAAATTCGACGCAATTAAAGGCAAAAACAATCAAACTTTAACGGCGTTAAACAAAGACGTTGATATGAGGCTGTCTGAGTAATATTGAAGTTTGTTACTTTGAAAGAAAGTGAAATTGGCAGCTAGATCAAAGATTGTCCGCATGCCCCAATAAGGACTTTTTCTTTTTAATCCATAAAACACTGCTTGCAACTAAACTAAAGTTGTAGGCAAAACCAGTACTAGTCACAAATTTTTCTATAAGTGGCGAAATTTGGCCAACCTGTTGAGTTAAGATCCTTCAACGTTCTGGTGACGTCATCAACTACTGTGGAAAACTTCATGTTTTGACGTCGCTATTGCATTTTTACGATAAAAAAACTTAAAGGTTATCAGATTTCTATGGCTTAATAAAAGAAAGTATTTTAAAAATCTGTGCAAAATAGTAAAACGATTAAAACCCTAGAAAGTTCCGATAAACTAAACACGGACATTGTAGTCTGATAGGGATGCATATATAGTAACGCCCTTTTCCGTTATAGTAAAATAACCGATTCATCCATATATGCAACGTAAACGAAATGTTCTAAGCTATTTCTAAATGTGAAACTTAGATCAAATCAAACTTTCGCGAGTACTACAGTATAATATATGATCTCACCCTCAGACCAAGCCGCACAAACTGGTGCCGTCAGCTAATGGTCTTCTTTTATCAGTCGTGGCACGTTGTTGTTTGAAAAAGGAAAAAATAAGTGGAATTGTGACGGGGGTAACCCGAACTTTGTTTGTTACGTGCGTGGCGGTACTTGATGATGACGACATAATCGTTTGCAATTCCTGTATGCACTATTTAATCTAAATAGGGTTGAGTTTTACGTCTGTCCCCGGAAATTATTTATGTGTGTATTGCCTCTAAAGTGGTCTACAGTCTACACAAAACACCTTTACCGACAAGAAATCCCTTTCTCTTTAGAATCGAATTCGAACAAAAACGATTTTACCTGTTAAATTACTCAGAGAAAAATATCAAACAGTTAAATGGCTTTTATGTTGTAATTGATACCAGGGTGATTCACAAACGTATACCATAATATATTGCAAGGTATAAACCGTGTCATAAATACAAGACACATCCTTCAGATGAAAGGTATACGATAATAAAGCCTCTCTACACTGCTATCTTCAAAAATTGTTTAAAATAGACGATGATAGCTTGAATTATATTTTCATTAAACGCATGAACGCTTCTGTCTTGGCTTCTTTTAGATCACGCCAACCCTAGATAATTAGGTCTGAAAGGGTGGAAAGTTTGGCAAACGAAGCTAAACAAAGGAACTGCATCTGCCACACTTTCGTCTTTAATGCATGGGAAATGGCGCTTTGAATTTCCTTTGTCTAGTAATAATCAGTTATTTTAAGCGGGACAAAAGAGCAATAGAGTCTTTTGTAACACATAGCAAGATATTATAAGGAACCGTACTTCACAATAATTAGCATACTCTACTCACAGTAGTTTTCAGTTGTGATTTCGAATTTCAAAACAGGTTAATAAGTTGTATTACCTTTTATTTTACTAATTCTGTCTGATATAATTAAGTATCTTTAGAATAACATAAGTAGTACGGGTGACTGTGTTAACTTTGCGGTCTCCTTCATTTTGAAAGTCGTCTTAACTAAATTGTAATCTCAAACTTTACTGGCTCGGAAATATGAGGTCAGACTAATTACAGTGATTATTGCATCTATCGCTACTTGATAATGCAACGTTTAATGCTGTTTTTAAACAGAGTAAATTGCAGTCTGTGTATGTGCATGCTCGACAAAGTTGTAATTTCTTATCAGAAACAACAATTTTACTTTTTGAAAAACATGTTGTAATTTAATTATAGTCTGTCACCACGCATAATCTAGATTCTAGAATTCTAGATGGTCAATACAAACCCTTATTTTGCATAAAAGCCCTAATTTTATGACTAACCAACGCTGTTATTTTAATATTTATGACGATTTGAATGCGATTATACAAAAACGCCGGGTCTTTGCTAAACCCTATTACTGTATGATGACATCACAATAGAAAAGGAGTCATACAATAATTAATAGGATTTGCATTTACAAGACATTAAAATGAGATTTTAGAAGCCCGCACTATATATTATTCACAATTGGACTTTTAAATCCTTATTTTAACTGGACCGGTACTATTTAAAAGTCATCATCAATAATTCAGACGCAAAACTATGAGCAGCGCATACGGAAACAGTTACAGTCGACTCGTCATTCACAAGCATTGTCCTTCTTGCAATTTTACTGTTTTACATTTTACTTAAGAATTTCTAGTCGTAAACATTTCCTTCATTTAGTTTACATTTATCGATCATCACATGAGAAATAAAAGTCTAAATTTGGACAGAACGCTTACAAACTTGTGGCACAAACACCGCGTAATAAGCACAAAAAAACAGTCTCTAAACGAAATCAGACACTTCTCTTGTTATCAATGTCTTGTAAACAGCTGTCACTATTTGTATACAACGTTTGTAGTGATAGAGCACAATGAACGACCACCCTTGTGGGTCATGTTTTAGAATTGACCACCTTTGTGGTCTTCCTATGTTTGGACACCGAAAAACTAAACATTTATACCATCTACTGCTTCTTTTTGCAAAGCAACATTCTAAGTTAGTTTTCCCCGCAATGCATAACAACTGACGTTATATATATCAACGTTTTTCGTTGCATTGCTGGGCTTATATCCTTAACTTAGTTTCTTTGTGTAATTAGCTCCATGCTAAATCTGTCTTGAAAGGTTGAATGGATCTTCTGTTTAGAAAGTGGCTGGGTCCGTGAAGCCAAAGTTGTAAAATAACGACCTTACTGCCTATTTCGACATTCACTTCATTTTCATTTGATTTTGAAACACAAGTTTTGCTCAACTTTATACAAATATAATGTGGTAATGTAGTCAGGAGCCATTCAATCAAAACTGCAACAGTTTTCTCTTCAGCTTTTTATACAAGAAACGACCATCGGCATGGCCAAGTAATTATTTCTATCGTGGGAATTCGGGGCATATCAATTAAAGTGTGACAGCCTTGTGTGCATTGTACAATTGTACATACAATCTCTTACAAGGATTATCTGTGATATGGCTACAATAAAGACTCGTCGCCATCAGTCAATATAAGTCAGAAAATTAAGCAAACGTGACTTATGCCTGCTCAAATCTAATAAATCTGGCAGAATTACATTGATTAAGACGATCTTGAAGATTATTGTCAACACAAGTGATAAAGAAAGTTAAAGTTATTGCCTCACACTTACTAGATTTTGTCAAATAAGCTTTGACATTGGATGCTCAGCTTTGTTCTATTTAAGGCGACTGGTTGGTCTTTTTAGCGAATTTATGAATATTTCATTTAACCACATCGATTGGTCATGAATCTTTTCACCAACCAGTTAAAATGCTGCCTGCAGACATCTCCAAACTATTCCTTTGTGAACGCTTAATACGCAATAAACCGAATACCACAGCACGAGACGTTTCTTTACTTTCCAAAACACTCCCAGTATCTTCATAGTAACAGGTCTTAAACTGGGCCCAACCACAAACACAGGCGACGGTACGTCGTGTTTGCTGAGGCCTTCTTTCCTTTCTGTGCTGCTCCTACTTCATATTTGCATAACACGATAGAGTTTTTGATCAGCGTTTGGTCACCGACTTCATTATAAACAAAGACTGAGAGACTTTTCAGTCTACGTTTGACTTACAATCTAGCTGTTGTCTCTCCAACAACCGTTTAAAATTCTTGACCACGTCAATGGAATGCTTTTAGTGTTTTCTCTTCACCAGGGTTTGACTGAGTTTGAAGTCCCAGTTTTGCAGTCAATGCAAACAAACGATTAACTTTGAAAGCAAATGTCTGAAAACTGAATCTTTATACGAGGCTTGACTTCCTCAAATTAATTACTATTTTTAATTGTTTTTTAGAAAATTACGATGAAACACAAACAGGAAATGGATGAATTCTTTGATGATAATTATTTAAAAAATGTTAACCAAGTTGAATACCTTGTCTGCAACTTGGTATAAATTTTTACGTGCATTTGTTTTATAATTCCAGAAGTTATAACTTACCACGACGCATCTTATGTACACAATATAATCTTCGCACTGCACTATCGTCCACTTACAGTATATTGCATTATGGTTCTCACAAACATAAAGCCATCTATGACATCGTTTTAACCAGAATCTTCTGTGTAAGGGCTTTATATTGCTGACATGACTTTACTGTAAAGGTAAATGTGTGTCAATAGAAACGCGTAAGACAACATTCAGTGTAAAATTTAAATGTCCATAACTTTATCACTATGGTGTCGTTCTCAGCGAAAATTTATGACCCTATTTGACCGTTAAAAATGAGTTCAAGGTTTATGCTCGTAATTGCACATGGATGCTGCAATTTTGCATTCGCTTAAGAAGATTAAGAAACTCTTCGCTTACTCAGTAAGCACGGTGAGAAAGAAACCACAATTTATTTTAAATACTCTTGTGTAGTTAGCTGCGGTTATAAAAGTCTGCCGCTTCTCGACATCAACACTTGTATCAGCTTTTAGGCTTATCGTCTTGCTCTGTGAAGGATTTTCGATTAAGCAATTGACCGTCGGCCGTATAGAACGTACCACTTCTTTACAAAACTTATTAACCAGTTTGTTTGACTCGAATGACGAAAGCGTCAAACAGATGTCAAATATACATATACGGGGAGAGTTTTGCTTTCCCGTGAAATGTAAATATTATTGTCTACGAAAAGTTTGTTTTTCGAAGATATCAATAAAACCTTTTAAATTGACAGGTCTATGATAAAACCAAAGGTAATGCAAGTTTTAAAGAAAATTTAATATCACCAGTCGTAAAATCGTGATAAAGTTTGTTACGTCTAATGACGTCACAGGAGATATAATGTTGTGCCAGTATGTGCGCAATTCCGCCTGATCTATTAGTTTATTGTCCATTCGATGATATCTCCTGGGAATTTCCAAGCAAGTCATCAGGGAAAATCAATATTTAACAATTGCTGTTATATTCAAAATGAAGAAAAGAATTTAAAAATTGAAGTTTGGAAAATACGATTGTAAATTTTGTCATGTATAATAGCGTAACCTAATTACGTATATTTTGTTATTCGCGTCAATGGAATATATTAACTCTGCGAGGCTTATAACACGCTCTCTCCTTAGAAAATTTTATGAATTCAATAATAGAAGCAAATGGTTGAAATATGTCAGGATAAAGAATAAAGGTAACGTGTTGAAAATTAGAGTTTTACTTTCAGGCAAGGAATCCAAAATATAGTAATTTCCTTGTACAACGCAGGCGCGTCATCTTTTATCGTTAATGCTGTTAGAAAACCACCGCGAGCGGCGCTACAGACGAACAGGAAAGAAAAAGCGTTTTCGTAGCAACCATCACTCTCAGGACAATTGCTCACAACACTGTACTGCTCGGGTTAAGGGTGACAGAGGCAGATTTATGTTTTTATGTAATAATTGCTCAGGACCTGCACAATGTTGAAGGTCGGAATGAAATGTAAATAATTCCGCATATAATTTAATATAAACTATTGTTCTCACCCTGGATATTGTCACAATTAAGCTGGCCAGTGGCGTTACCTGAAGATGCACTTTTGTTTGGAATAAATAACCAAAACCAGTTGCTATTATTCTGGGATCATTTTACATTTGGTCGTTGTGGACAAGGTGCTTGCAGTCCTATTGTCTTGCATGGTGATACGTTTATTCATATCATAATTCGTCATACGTCATAATTAAAAATGTAAAAAAATTAGGATTTTGAAAGAAAAAGAGGATATTGAAAAAGGTGGGAAGCTTAAAGACCGATAAATAATTGTTGTCGACATTGTTTGCTTTCAGACGAAAGCTGGTTGTTTATTTGTTATATTTTTATATCGTTTTTCCGTCAACAAACTTTAATTCAAAATAGTTTTCAACAAATTCTTCGACGCAAAAGTCAAAACATCCGCAATTTTGCTTCAGCTCGGCATAGCGCTAAGTCATAAAATGTAAAATACCAACTAAGTTACTCTGTGTCAACACCAAGTGGTCAATTCTTTTGAAATGTACAATGCAGTTCCAAAGTTCATTTAAGGTGACGTTACAGCAAAATTTGCCGCTCGATATGTTTTGATTAAGATGGTGAAAATATGAACGAATCATACGCTTTAGTAAAATAAAGACTTGAATAAAGGTTTATCGTATGTAGGCGTAGAGAGAGATTAAGCGGCCTTGAAAGTGTTGTAAGGAAGTTATAAATTTTGGGGGTTTGCTTTGGAAACCAAAACTTAAGGCTTCAATCAGAATAATTTTAACCTTCTGATAATACAACGGGAACGTGTAGTTAACAAACAACCGTTACTTCAGTATCACCCACAAGACCAAACATTGCGTTACGAACCCGAACGCTTTGGCATTTAAAATTTGATACAAAGCTATAGAACCACCATTCGGTTATTTAAACTTTATATTCATCCGCTAAGCGGCAGTATGTATAAAAATAAGTTGCAGGAATAACCTGAAACCAGATTTAACGACAGGGTTGCGTAGTTTTGTTAACACTGATTCTCAAACTTACTGTTCCTCTGTTAAGCTACCGGGCATCTTCGTGTAGATTCTTAGATGCTACAAAGACATAGGAAAACAGCAATTAAGTTGATCACATAGTTTCTTATAAAAACTACCAGCACAGCCCGTATAAAACTGTATAGTTCCTCTGTTGCGCACTCGCATAAAAATAGTTTGTTTTGGTTATAACCCCTTGGAATGCGACATGTGCATGATTGTGTAGCGCATGGGGTTTTCCAACAGATTCCAGATGTTCAGCGATAAACTATTTCGTTCAATAACATCGGTTACAACTTCAAATATATCGATTGAAGTAAGTGTAAGGTGTCGTTATTACAATACATTGCTTGGTAGCCATGATACGTTGCACGTAAAACGAAGGTAAAGAGAAAAGATAGAGAGGTTTGACCGCAACATCATGTCTCGTTTTAAGCCTTCTTCTATAACTTCGCCTTTAACTGATATTTTGCTAAAGTAACATGACCAATACAGAAATAATAATTCTGGAGACAAAATGGAAACATAAAACTGGAATCCTGGGGTTTAATGGCCGCAACACATCCTAGGAAACTATTGTGTTGCACATCGAGGTTTCTCTCGCAGAGATAATGCATTCCTGAAGAATGCAGATTTAACACTGGGAATGCAGGTACCCCTATGTGGTAACCCCTTTTCACAACCAACGAGTTTTTTTTGTCTTCAATGTGCAACATCAATTAATCACGTATTATAATTTTCTTCATGTGGCATCATGCTTCTTTGCAAAAGATAGTTTATGTCGTCTTCTCAATATCTTTGCTTTTGCCTATATTTCTTACTTGATATTCTTATAAAAAAAACATGATATGTTGCTCTAGTCATACTTGTGGTCACCATATAGCATGGACAGCGTATAATTACACCACGTCTCGTTACACATTGTACAAGTGTTATGGCACGCTTTGCTAGAAGTCCTTGCGAAAAATCCGAGCTAAAAGTTAAAGAAAATCGTCCTTACAAACGCCCTGGGTTAGTCCTCTGTTTTGGTCGCTGGATGCTTCACTGGAAGTATTCTCACCGTTAGTTAAATTATAATTACGAGCGGTAACAGCTACCTATTTTATCAGATATTATATCATTAAGATTCTGCTGCAAAATAAACGATTTCGTTTGTGGAAAAAACCTTCAACGCGCCACTTGTATCATCGAAAAATTAGTCAACTCCGCACATTCCACTGTTAAAAGTTATTTCAAGGACAAGCCATAACTCAATGTCGACAATTATGAGATAAGCTCGTAACCGCGTGACACCTACTTATTTGCAAAGCTCCCTAAAGAAGGTATAGCGATATAGCCCTATGCGAAGTTCGTGAAACCGTTCAAAGCTTTCTTATTGGACGAAAAAGGGGCGGATGTTGCTATAGCGATGCCGTCATCAACGAAATTAACACCCCTTTTATTTTGTTGAGAAAATGTTCCCACCCCGGGGCGGAAGCAGGATTTTGAAGTTAATTTTTGTTTTTTTTCTAACCGCATTGTTGCCGCAGTTTAATAGCAAAGGTATTTCCTGCCTAGATTAAAAAAACTGGTTTGAAATGATTTATTTTGTTTATTTAAACGGTTGAAATTATTGTTGCAGTTATACAGAAAATGATTATTATCAGGCATTATCATCGGCATTATAGCAAAATATCACTTAAAACTGCGCAGTAGATAGCAATTTATGTACATATGATTAATTAGTCTATAATATGCTTTTGACCAAAATGATTCTAATATTCAAGCTTTGTTTATATAAATTGGCGCTTAATATTACAATTATGTCTCATATAGTTGCAAAATGACAAAATGTAATCTTGTTGAAACGGTAATTAAGCGTTGATTAGCTTAAGGGCCCACTTAACTCATTCTGAGACCTCTCACAGTCAAGGAATTTTAATGTTTATTCGAGGCATATTCGGAGACGAAAAAGTTCCAGGTCGGCGATATGTTGGCTACAACTACATGTCGTCTAACAAGATTTGATCAGTTGCAGAACGCACGTGCTGGCAAGAGCTTAACAACTTAACTTGATTCTGTCCATATTGCTCTGGGCAACCTGGACGTCGGTAGCGCCGTAAAGTTTTCACTTGTCAGCAATTTCGTCCGATATTTAATCGCAACGCCCATTTCTCGTTGGTCGCTCGCGGTACGGTACAGGTGTAATACGATGAGACCATTTATATGGGAGTTTATTGCCCAGAAAATGTGATTAATCGGTTTGTTGGTCGTTAAAAACAATTTTTCTTTCATGTTTAATGCAGTATAAGCTTGTTACGGAATATGGAGGTGGATATGATAAGAAACAGTCAGACGTTAATGCATTGAGAAAAGACATATTTGTATGAACTAGTGACTTGGCAAAAACAAGTGTTCTTTAGAAGTGGAACCAGATGTTTATTGGTTTATTATTGTTTTTGCTGCTAATGAACATAATGGTTAAAGTTGTGATTTATTGATGTAGAGAAATCTTAGATTTTAAGATTCTAGTAAAATACTTCTCTGAGAGAAGATACGTGCAAAACAAGGTTAACCAGAAAATACATTCGAAAATTTGATTCAGATAAAAAATCTCAAAGCATTAATATAGCTGACTGTGAAGGGTAAACCATACTATTGAAATATGAGGATAAAGTTTGTGTCAAGTCAGCATTGTGACGACGCGCAGTTTATGATTTGTACAAAATGGGTAATCCTTTTGTGGGCTACCAAGTCTTCTATAACGCTTTACGTGACTTTGGTTTGAGTTGTTTTTTTCTCGTCATAACAAGCATTCATGACGTCATCAAGGTTTGCTTTGATATCTAAAGGCCATAGTTCACACCGCATACGTGAAAAAACATTTAATTAAAACGCTTTAAGGCTGCAGTGGAAAGGGTTGGTCAAAGAGTAATTGCCTATATTTGGAGTGAGTTTATGTTAATGCCCGATGTGTCAACGTATTAGTCAAGACATCAGAAAAATATTTAAACAACTAAGTTACTTATCTAAACAAGTTGCAACGCCCTGGTTTTGATTTTAAGTGACTCGTCCACGTTTTCACATAAATTGTTATTTTCAAACGTGGAACCAGAGTTAAATATAAATAAACTTGACTTCAATTTCTGTCGAGCTATGGTTTGTTTTCGGCGTGTCATGGCCGCTTGTTTGCCAAATACGATCTCTCTGCATACTCACTTCTGGCTAAATTATTTGACCGCATTTTTTCTAAAATCGAGTCTTAAAATCGCTCGAAGATTTTCAAACACTGTTATCTATAACGCCGCAATCTTTTTTCTGTGACATCACACTTGTTGTAATATGTGAGTAAACGGACTATCAACACAGTATTTTTATTCGTTCATACCTTTAGAGTTGAATATATTAAAACAAATTCGAAAAAATTTTATATTAAAAGGAATGATTTCCTTTTAAAAATTATGTCAGGCTTCCTCAATGAAAAAAATTATAAGAATAATCTCGATGTCGCCTTTATCAAGTTACAGTCGACATAATTAATTTGGTAAAAGCTGTTGGTTAGTAGGTGATTTTATACGAAGATATAATTACAAACCTAACAATCGCTGATTTATAACTTTCTAAAGATAAATCGTGTTAAGATTGCGTTAAAACGACTCAATTTAAGTTGAAGCTTCACAACGTTTTCTGAAACTTTGCAAAATCGTGCGTAAGAGAGTCTGTGAAAGGGCGGCCATAACGTGCTGTTGATACGGAATTCAATTCTCAATGCTCGCTTATTGATCACCTCACCCTTTGGCATTATTCGTATGTAATGATCGCTTTACTGCCCCGCACGAAGCTTAGAAGTCGTCTACAACGCCTTGTACAAGCTCCTTTCTTAATTACGTTGGTATAGAAAACAGATTACATTAGATTTGGTTCACTCAATAGAATGCCCACGTTCGTATTTTAGAAAGTACCACGACGTCCTGAAACAGAAATTGAAAGGAATAAAGGATGCCAAAACAATAATTCAATGCACCTACTAATTTGCAAGTCTTTTTAGTGGGTGCTTTGCTTTTTAGCGGCTGCATTATGGGGCGACTGCACCTTAAATTGACCGTTCGAGACCAAGACAGACGAAGTTTGGGCCGAACATGTGATGGTAACATTGTTTAAGTTGGACTGCGTTGTACAGATGGAATATCGTTGTTCAAAAGTCAGTGTTATATATTCAGTATAAGTGTGCCAGAGTCTAGCATACCAGCGCTTCAAAAATAGAGCTTACAAAATTCGGATAGATATTTTTGTGTCGTCTGAGTTTAAGATTTTGTCAGCGATACCAGATAAGGGATTAATGAGGCTTCGCAAGGTTGTAATTTCATCTTAAACTTGACAAATACATTTATGCGTGGACACGGACAAGAAGAAAAAAATGTTGTTGCACAAACTGTTAATTTAAAATGATTATCCGTTCTTAAGCAAACGAGTTTTGTTCAAGGAGATATTAAATGCCCATTTTATTTCTCTTTACGTTTCTTCTTTTTTATAATTCCAGGGTCTAAAAGTCATATAGCGTTGCTCGTATGACGCAAGACTCTCATATAGAGCGAGTGCATTAGCAGGAGTAAGAAGTTTGGTTGGTGAAATTTTTGTGCCCGTTCACATTTCAGGCAAAACTTGCACCAACTTGACGACTTTATATCAAAGGCATTTCCGAATAATGGACAATCAGATGACCGTCACGTATTGCCCCAATGATGGCAAGGTGATTTGAGTTATGACGTCAACTGTATTTTATAACATTTTATGATCAATTTACCAGCATATGAAGCAGTTATCAAATTTTCAGATCAATATCAATGTCAAGTTTTCAATTAATACGATGGCAACGAACTTTGATTAATTGATTCTGCATTTAATTCAGTTGACGCTCTGTCATGTTATTCATCAATCGCCTTTTGATTTTAATAAATTGAACCTTTGTGCTCTTATAGGGTCATTTAGCTTTTAGCATATGAAACGGTTTTTTGCTATTTTTGTTGCAGTACTTGGCCCAAACTTCACCATACCCCATAGAGAGTTCGTCTCTGCTACCCTCTGACATAACGTGGGTGCAACAGATGACTAATGGGGCTGCGGTTTACGTTCCCGTCTATACAGGTTGGTAAAATTTGCTTGTTGTAACTTTTTTATCTATATCATATTATTGTATACGGTTATAATATGATTTACATACGCAGTGTTTGTTGTAAAAGCTAAAGCGATTATTAGCTATGGTAGCAACGAAGACATTTATTACGGTTTGACAACAGCAAACTACAGACAATTGATATGACGTTCCAATAAAGCGACTATTAATCAAAGCTGATGGCAGCTTATCAGTTATCACTTCATTTTTCATTGTTACATTTTCTGCAAATTCATAGATAACCCGAACCCATTAACGGAACCCGATAAACCTAACTTTACATTGAACCGGCTCGATTTGACCCATTGTTTTTGTAATGGTAGATATTGTCACATATCATTACGATTGCAACCACATGTTATGTTGCATATTGCCTCTGATAAAGGATAAAAATAACCATGTTTGCAATGATAACTTTTTACTTGTATTTGTGGTAGCAATCGCTTCATTTGAGTGTTGGAAAACGTTGATTTTCGCAGAGATTTTTTTGATTGTGTTTTCTGATGTGATTGCAGTCAATGAAAGTCATCAACAGATTTACCAGTACTACCCTCAACCTGGCTACGGACCATACGAATACAGGCCCGGAGCCCACATCTGCCAACCAAGGCCGTTCATCCAATACCAAGCCACTTACCACCAACTGCCGGTAGCATGTCCAATGCTCGGACATAATGCTACGTTTATGACGGAACAAAGCGTAGAAAGATCTAAATTAGTCGGGAAAGTTCGGAATTCTTTTTCGACCACCAGCTCCAGCGACGAATGTAAACAAACGCGAAAGGTAATCACTCATGAGCAGATAAAACAACAACTGAAAAGCTTCTTAGCAATCGCCTGAGTAAGAGTGTTGTTTATGACAAATGACAAAATTACAGCTTAAGGGGAGCGGTAGATACTGATTAGGCGCTTCTTGATCCGATCTTGTAACAATTTAATGTCCCGGAGCGAATTAAAATCATTTGCACGAGTCATCATATTTAATAAGCAACCGTTCCCTAATTGATATCATGACTAAACATATCATCTAGTTTGATAATAATAGGAGGACCGATATGCCAAAAACTATAGGGAATGTTGTCTGAATGCCCTGGCAGTTTATACGAGCTTTGAAAGCTATAAACTTAGTCTAAACGTTCTGTGATTGTTACGAAAGAATCAATTAAAATAGCATGGGTAAGACCCGCTTTTAGAAGCTAATAATTTCCACAATGACGTCATAAAAATTTTCAGGAAAGTCCCAAAGTCTATCAAATTCCGAAGAGAGAAACGAGGTGTGATAGCGCCGACAGCGGAATTTCTGATTCTCCTTCATCCCTGAGATCTTCGGGATCTTGGAGTAGCGACGACTCTAATCTCGATTCCGATTCGTCCGAACAGATAAAAGCGGAACAAAACCGAATTTTATCGACCAATAATGAATCGTCCGATTGTGATATGAAAACAGATCCCTTTGTGACGTCAACAGAAGACAAGGTAAGCTGAATCCGTTAATCGCGATAAATTTAGTACAGTTTATGAGCGACCAGGTGACTATATTCTCTCAAGTGTATGGCGTTCGGTTACTTCGGTGTGCTTGCTTGTGCGGAGGATTTTGCTGTACTTAGCTGTATGGCTGACAGTAACTGCTGATATTTATTTCACGTGCATGGGAATTACCCGGACGAAATACATTTTGATAGGAAAACTACGACCACTGCTGGACTGTTGTAGACGATGACAAGTACTGGGCACAACAACGTCACAGAATCCCTGACAATTTCACCCTGAACGCTATTGCCAAACAGGTTGACTACTACCTCTCAGACGACTACCTCGTGAAAGATAAATACCTATTACGTCAAATCCGGTGTAAGAAGGATGGCTACATCAGTATCAAATTGATTACGTCATTTAAGAAAGTAAAAAAGCTCACTAGAGACTGGGCAGTGGTTCGCAGCGCCATCGTGCGGAAGTCAAGCACCATTTTTGTCAGTTCGGAAGGTCTACGTGTAAGACGCAAAACAAACTTGTCAGAATATCTGCGTAAACCAAGACTTCTCACAAGCGTACTGGTAAGTAGCTAAAATTGCTTAGAGTTTTTTGCCGGGGTAAAATATCCCTTTTACGCAGCTACATTATAACATTTGATTTCTATCTGCAAGTAGGCTACGAATTTCCTAAATAACCTCTTATTTGTCAAATCTAGCATAGAATTGGTATCTTATGTCACGCCATACTATTGAAAGACTACAAATTTAAAGTTTGATATTTTTAAGGTCATCCGATTACCTGACGAGTATAATTCTGTTGATCGTGTGACGTCATTGTTCAATAACTTTGGTGAGATTGAGTACGTCAGACTGTTGCGGGCAGACAGAGAAGTTCCCGCCGATTTGCGGAACTATGCAACACAAGTGCATGATATTGGTATATGAAAGCTTGATTATTCTGCCTGTGCTGTTTAGTGTTCTGAGGAAAATAGAAATTTGTGTTTTTCGTTGTGACTTAAATAAAGATCTACAGATATGGTTGGACGTTTTTGAGTCATTTTAGATCAATAACAAAGTAACACCCTCAAATTGACATGAATGAATACATAGAAGTTTTACTTGCCACTTTTATAGTTACTTTAATACTTCATTGATGTTATCCTATCCTTTGATTGCTTTATTATAATGTGTATGATGTTGTTTCAGCGATACACTTCGATGAAATTATCGTGAATTCTCAAGAATTCAACGATTCAAGTATTTTCTTTTCCGTTCAGGTGTAAGTCTTTGTGCAATCATTGACTTCGAATCAGCAGAAGACGCGTTGACCGCCGTTCGAGTTCTAAAGTTCTTTCAAAGGCAAACCGGTAGTTCGATGGACGGAGAACGTCAAGAGGAAGGTGTGACGTCACAAGACGAACCATCTTTGGCTACGATAAAATTTAAGGAAATTTTAAAAGGTAACTTCTGTGGTTTGGTGTATTGCAGTATTTAACTTTTACAAGGTTTTCAATGAGATAAATTTCGTTGGTTTGAGTAGGCTGGAGTAAAATGCTTTGATGTTAATGGATGCCACTTCAACTTTTAAACGACTATTGCGTCGCCCACTCGGTAAAAGAAAAATGTCTGCAATTTCAACTATTAATATCATAAACAATTGCTGTTTTTTTCACATCATTGTTTATTTTCATCGTTTGAAGGTGCATTCCTCCTCTTAAAAGGTTTTTAAGAGTCCATCTTTTGATTTTTGTTTGGATAGGATTTTCTCTCTTCCAAAACAAAATCTATTTTCCTTCTTTCTTCAATGTTATATTGAATTGCTTTGAGAGGTCTTCTGCCCAATAGGGAAAACATAATCTTTTGTTTCTTAACATTTCATCTAACTTATTTTAATTCGCTTTTTAATCGACTCATTCTTTCATTTACTCTTTTGCTTTCATGATGCAAATTCTACTTTTAGCCTTTGCAACATTTCTAACATTTGCATAAAATCTTAATCCAGAAAAGGCCTTTCGTTTTTTGTTGACTTTCACCAATCTTATGGGCATCAACAAGGTTGTGAATTATTTTCTTTGTTTTCTCAGACCTTCCAGCTCTGCAAGACATGAGACTCGCACTACTAGGACCTCGTGTGCGTCGGACACTCTACAGACAAGATCGTTTAGGAGGAGATCAAAGTCAAAACCCATCTTCCTTCAAACCACCAAGAAGCTTTCTAGCAAGTGACTTAGAGCTGAAACACAAGGCTAACCTCGGCAGAGAAGACAGTGTCACCGATACAGCTTTTGACTTCTCAAGAAAACCGAAAATAGAACCCCGTCATCTGTCCAACTATTGTTACATAACAAAGCACAATTCCCTTTCACACAATTTTTCTTGTCGCAGAAGTGCGGTCAAGGGGACATCATACAAAGTCATACCAAATCAGTGTTACGTAATAAGGCAACCTAGAGGACCCGATCAAAGCATCGGTTTTACCTTGAAAAGAAATCTGTAAAAGTTTTTAGATTAAGGTATTAGGTATCGTTTTGTTTTTCTTCTTTGTAGCATGACTTAAATAGATAACTTCGTAAACGATTTCATATGCATCAGTAAACGCACTTGGGTACGAAATAGCGAATCGTAGTCAAAATTTTGCATTCTGATGTTTTGTTGCGGTGAAAACTCTGTAATTTGTTGAACATGACTAATATTTCTCTTGTAGACCGGGAAACATTAATGAAAGTTGCTGTTTCTTAATTACAATGCCGTTTTCTCTTATTAGTTATGTTACTTTAACGCGGGTTCCATTACATCTGTTGTATTTTGCTTATCAACCTTATGTCACGACCTTTGTCAAAGCATTTCGATGCAAAGAAGTATTTCCGCGATAAAAGAATCTGACTATTATGCGGTGACAAAATCTCTTTTTAGCAACGAAAAAGAGAACTTGAAACAGATGAATTGAAAATGTATCAGTGGTAGATAGGTTTAACGTAGTTGTACGTGTTACTGGGTCTTCCCTTGAATGGATTGCAAGGGTGAGCAAGCGTCACCAATCGCGACAAGGGCGCCCTGCAGTGGTTGCTCATCGTTAAGGAGTCGTGCATGACGTCATGTGGAAAAGGCCTAAAAAATAAATCTAATATGAACAAGAATAAAATTGTTAATCAAACCAAGATATTTTACATAGTGCTGTCAATAATTCGAACCTCTAACATAATTTGGATTTGAAAAAACTCTCCGATAAAAGCTGTAAAAACACACAACACGAAACAATTTATTGAGCAGCAAACAGCAGAATATTAATACTTTTTACCTCATAACTTTACCAGTAGATGGCGATGATTAACTGTTTAGGTAATTTAAGTACAGTAGCATTCGATAAGTAGACTGAAACACGTTTTGACAGGTTTTGGGCATAAAAATAGGTGAAGGTAGGGCAAAATGTTTAGGGATGGTTGCAAATAATGCTGCGGCAGGTAATCTCAACGACAAAACGACAAACATTTTTGGGTGAAATAGGCCCACATGCAGCAACTAGCAATTAAAACATTTGGATCGAAAGAACTAGGTGTGAAAAATGTGGGAATATATTAACTACGAGGTCGGTCTGACTAGTATATACCTATTGAATATAGTTTATTTTGTTTTAAAACGAACTTAATGTTTTAGGGCATTAAACAACTGCATTTTAAACAAAGCGACCAACTTCTAAATTTTTTAAATAAATCCGCTATTGCTTTACTTTGTATCTTAACCTATAAGGCAACAATTAACACAAAGTCGACAATTTTATACCTGTAGGCTCTGTTTGTTGAGCTGCGGAATATTTCCCTCGAGTAAGGGTCGAAATTACTCTCCACCGGCTCCCTAGGAACGAAACCGCCGTATCCGGGTAACTTTCGGCTCTTGCACCTAACGCAAATATAAACATCTGCGTAAAGAAACCTTGTAAAGTAAGAAATTTTCCACTAGCCCGTTGTCAGCTTCTTTGTATAAAAGAATTTCCAATTGATAACTTATTTACAGAAGTGAAAGTGACTGTCCAGGAAAAGTAAGGTAAGCGACATATGGTTAGTTCATATCGCTGGTAGTGTTTTCATTTTCTGTGCTTACTGCTCTGCTATAGAAATGTGACCTCCTTTTATTAAATCTTTGATTGTTTTCCTTCTTTGACGCCATAAATCATCCTCGTCCTTAGCTGTCTTCCGCTGTAAAATGCTTACACGTGACCCCTCGCTTACATTATGATTTAAAACCGATCGCAAAAAAATCTATTAAATAGTTGTTTGCTATATTTCTTATATTATAACTTAACTTTTGTATGTACTGTATTTAAAAACGTAAAAGAGAAATTATGTTATAGCCACAAAGTGTAGACAGCTATAAAGAATAGAGCATGCACCAAAGCAAAACTACATATGCATGATGTGATAGCCTGTGCTATTTTTACTTCATTTTTTGTTGAATTTGTTTCCTGGAGGTCGCTTGAATTAGGTCGATACTGAACTCGATTCCAAGCGGTGGAAACTTTTTGCCAATCTCCAGCGCTCGTTTCGTATCTTTTAGTGCGATCTCTGACCTGTGACATGACACACACATACAGATCAATGAAGGAAAGTGACCTGATCTGACCTGACATCTGACCTGTGGCATGACACGCATTTACAGATTTGAAGTTATAACTATGAATACTAATGAACAGTAATACTCTATGAAGTAGAGAAAAAAAAACGACGACGAAAACCCAACCGTTATATTCAACGCATGGAATTTGTGGCGCAAAACAAAAGCATGCTAAATGAAGAATGACGAATATAATTTTATGGTTTCTACGAACCTTCCTTTTCTCACTTGTGAATGAAGCTAACTTAATTTTTAAAGGTATTTTTTTCATTACTTTTCCAAAAACCTTGCACAAACTTGTGACTAATGTCATGCTAACTTCTCCAGTCCAGGAAACTTCGTCCCGCTTTTACGGCTAGTCACAACAGCCAAACCTACAATTTCCTAAATGCCTCTATTTGTCGACAGAATTCTCATTAAAACCTCATAATTCGGAAACAACTTCATTTTAAAATCACTTGTCGCAATCATTGCCATCACTAGAACGAATGTAAAATCAACCAAAAACCAGAACGCCGTTCACCAAGCTAATTAAGCGTTGCAATGAGCGTTCCTTGCCTCGAGGAGGGAACTAGGCGTAAATGGTGTTCGAGACAATTCCGCGCAATCGGTAAAACGAGAGACTTTCAATCACACAACTTAAACACGTGATTACAAACAAATAATTTTCCTTAACTGCCTGCGTTCTGAATGTTATACTGGTATAAAAAATGGCACAAAAGTGTAAAGTCGAACCGCAAATTACACTTCGGGACTCCATGGAGTGGATAATGCAATTAACACAGCATGCATTTATAACTACAGCATTCTGATTGGGTAACTTTGGCTTAAATGTGCATCTACCATGTCCGAATTTTCCTCCAAAGTTGTGTTGGGAATTTTCCACTTTGGAACTGGAAGAAAGTTGCCAATCGTCTCTCGTCTGATCGTTGAGATCCAGCGGAGTTTAGTGATCACATCCTGCAGAGTTTCTCGTTGTCTCGGACATCTTTGTTTTGCTTTAAAATATAAACCATGTAGGTAAATGGATAAATATAACAATACCATCTAACTAATCAAGCCAACCCAGTTTATGGGAAATAAGTTAACGTCCATCAATTAATTTATTTAATTATTTAAGCGAAACATTAACCAGATAAGTTGATTTTGGTGTTGAACGTGAACATGAACGTCACATGACAACATTCCGTGATGTAACACGTTGTTTTAAAAACACCAAAAAATAGAAAGGATTTTGGCAGAATTGTTATTCCCAGAAACGTGTAACAATGAAATTGTCGTTGATATCCATGGTTGGTTAAACCAGAAAACTTAAACAACAAGTCATGGTAGAATTTTGAATCAATTTTACCTCCAAGTTTTGTCATATGAATTTTTAATGATTTCTATGAATTCTAGCTCTAATTAGATTTTGTTGATAAGCAAAGCACCCGACGCGCTCTTAAATAAATGAACATCGAAGTCTAAGGAACTGGAAACAGAAGGCTGAGCGATTTGACGTTGCGTGAACAGATTTTTTACAGCAAACGTTGGCCATATAGGTCACGTTTGTACTTGAACAGTCCAACCGTGCATAATGGAATTAAAAATCTGGTAAATTATTTACGTGAGTTGACTACATGTCATTTTGCAAAATTTCAGTCAAGAACTGCAGTTTATGCAAATCATTTACTTTACAATACAGTAGCTTCCAATATAACGTCTTGTGTATTTAAAAATGTTGTAAAGACAAAGGCGATGCTCTGCTGTAACAACATGTAATATTATAACCATAATGATTATTAACGGTAATATTTACAATATTAACTGAAAAAGAATATTTACAATATTACTGAAATGCCATGGCGATCAAATTGATTTATGCGCCCAAAGCATATTTTTCAACGTATTATGGGAAAATTTATTTCTTGTTTTTTTTTTTACTCGCGTGCTAGCTTTTACGGCAATAACTTTTTATGTTCACCTCAGTAGCTTAGATATACTGGTATGTGCACTATTTCAAAACTATAATAAAAGATCCAAATGCTAAACAAAAACTACACAAAGTACAAAAAAATGTAACTACAAACCCACCAAAAAACGAACCTGCGTTCGTGCTAAAATCTTTCGGGAGTTCAGTTGTTAAAATCATGTCCTGCGGTGGTGGCATTCGAACAATATCTTTGTCTGTACTGCCCAGTGTTAAAAAGAGTAAGTTAGAATACTGATATCTGAAAAGATTTGTGCAGCAATCTTTGCCAATATTTTAGTGAGCATATTGCATAAAAATGTGTATTATATTCACGCAACGTAAGGCTGGTTCGTGAACAATCAACCGTCAAAATTAGAAACATGATTATTATGATCATTAAAGTCAGGTGATTTCAAAGATAGGCAAAACACAGTTTTTTAAGTGGTAATTGTAAATCATTAAACACGAAATACAACAAAATAACGTAAAATTATAAAATCTTGCTTTTGAGTCGATTCTTTTACGTAACTCCCAAGACCGAGACAGATGGGATAATCACTGGCGAGTCCCACCGGCCGAGCATATTTTCTAGTCCCAATGTAACCGGGATGGTTTCTTGACTCTACGTAGTTGGACTCGTTCTCACAAAGCCGTGGAACCTAAAAAGTTACAATTAAATAATGCCTTAATTTTATGTGTCTGCTACTTAATTTTATGAAGTTTTATGGCACAATTTCTGTGTAAGAAGCGAGTATATTTTCTTTTTTTTGTCACAATATAACTCGAAATTAAAATCCATCTCTGTAGAGCATTAGATGTGAACCTGTGGTAAACACGAAAATCAAATATTAATACGCATACGCAGGAACGTAAATTTTTTTTGAAAAACTTATGAAAGGCATGATCACGTAAAAGGGTTAAAAACCATTGCTGCAGATAAAAAATGCATAAGCAAACAAAGAAGGCTATTAATTACCTGGTGGTATATGTATCTTTGTTTGGTATCACTTGGCTTTTTTCGATACAATGACCCATATGAAGACTTGTATAATTCTTCGCCGGTAAAAGACACGACCATATTTCATAAATAATCTTCACTTATGAACAAGGAGTGAAAAATTAAGAAAAAATTAGCAGGATCACATCTCCAAGAAAATAAACAAACTGTTTGAATGTCTTTATGCCGCCACATTTGTTTTATGACGTCATTAACAATACAACAATTACAAAAGTGGCAATCATACTTGTTTGTGCAATGAAACGCAACAGTAGTAAATGATTGCTGTACAATTACTACTTTAATAAGTAGATTTAGCATATACTTCGTTAGACAATTTGGACAAGATTATAAATAAGTGTTAATACTCAAAAAGCCATACACATTAATGCATTCCGGTAAAAAGCATATTTCAGAAACAATGAATAATTGAATTTTTTACTTCTTAAACTCGTTGTTATGATGTTAAAGCGCGTAATTTCGATTCGACAAACTAACGATAATGTGAAAACCAATTATTACCTTTAGAGGTTTGACCATACTTCTTTGCAAATGCCAATTCGGGTTATCATAAGAAATACTGCAACGTTGCCGATAAAAAAAAGAATTCCCAAAGCCGGGTCAATCACTTTTGCTGCCTAATTAACTACGAACCGCAGAATGACTTCATTCCAAATAATCCAATAATCCTGGCGGCTGTGCTTTGTGAAAATTCTTCAAACGTTATTTGCAATTATTCTTTTTTGGTTTCCATAAAATATTCAGAAGGATTACGGTCTTGCGGTATGTTCAGAACAAAACCTTTTGTCAAATATTACGAACCCAGCTTTAAAGAGCAACTTAGAAAGACAAAAAAGGGAGTTTGGCCATTTTCGCTTTAAAAGAGCGCTTGGATGGCGTCTTTAGATAACTCAGTGCCAGGATTTTATTTCGACAAGCTGCAAGCACACAAAATTGGTTTTCTTTAATGGTTTAAATGGTAATTTTACATTAATGTGTAATGTACTTTGTAATGTAATTTATGTAATGTACTTTAAATGGTAATGTAACGGTTTTTTTCTGTAATTGTTTGTCTGTGTTTAAAAAGTGGCAAGGTGCGACTTTTACAGCACAAGTTTGCGCAGGCAACCACTTGTACAGGTTTATTAAGATAATCCTGCGCTCAAAATAATCTTGCATTCGATAACCAAAAAGTTAAATTCACAAAATACTTCAAGTTATCTGAAGCTTTTATCGTTTTCAAAGAAAGAAATCAACTTACAGTAATTAGAGCAATAAAAATGAACCGATTGTTGGCAATGTTCTTATGTGCGCTGCTACTAAATGCGGAAATCGTAGCAAGTAATGACGTCAATGAAAACAATGATGATGACGTCATACAGAGAGCGATGGATTTTTTAAAACAAACAACCAATGAAGTAAGCAGACAATCTGATTAAAACGTAATTGTTGATTTAAATTGGTTTGTAGTAAATTTCAGTATCTTTGACAAATTGAAAACCAAGCGAATAAGAGACGCAAAAAAATTTAGTAATACGATAAAAGTAATAGTAATACGAAATTAAACTTGAGTTGAAGCAGCAGGTTATACGGCCATATTCTTTATTTTCAAGGAGCCAGAGGACAAAAGCTTATTCGATGATTTGGACGGTAAGTTTTGACTGAAGAATACTAAAATCATCAACAATCTTTGAAGCCCAGTATTTAATAATTCTAACTATAAACAGAACAACAGTGCTAATTTTAACGTATAATTTAACTTTTAAGTTGTGAATTTTTATGCATATTATTCCTTAAAGTTCTGATAATACTTCGCGAAACATAACCGCAGTGTTCAAACATATAATTGAATGATTTCGAATGATCTTGTGCCGGTAACATGATGAAAGTTTTCGCGAGCGAATTTTGCAGCAACTTTGTTTAATTCAGTCAAATTAGCAAACTGAAAAAAGGTAAAAACTGTTCGCGGGAGATCTTTGAATTTGAATCTTTGAATCTTTGAATTTTGAATGGATCCAGCCTGGCTATTGGTTGTTTAAAAGCATTACAACTGTCCTTGCTTGTTAAATTTAATTTATTTTCTTTCTCTATCTATACAAGCTCGTGCTAGCAAAACTTACTGGTTTCCATACAACGACGGAGATGACGTCGATGATGACGGCAGCAATGACATCATAAAGAGAATGTATATCGTCGTAAACAGACCAAAGGTTAGTTTTTATGAAACTTTTCAGCAAAACAATAAATGATCAATGCATGCACAGTTCACTTCAAACAAACTTCAAACTTCAAACTTCTATTTAACCAAATTTTCTCTAATCGTTAGTGTGGACTCGGCAGCCGCTGTATGCTACTTAGAGGAAGACGAAAAATCCAAAGTTGCTCATGTCCGCGTGGCAAGTCTTGCGAAATGACCAGCAGAAGCGGTTACAGATGTATTTAAGTGGCTCTGAATTCGACAGTTTTGCAATGGTTTAATTGCTACTGAAGTGTGCATATTTTTTGTGAAAACGTAAGAAATGTAATCTATAAATTGTTGTAAATTTCACCTTGAATACGTAATGGCAGTATCTAGTTTATCGAAAAAAAAATTAAATTTAAAATTACTTTCTACTTGAAAGTAATAACGTAGTAACCTAACCTAGCCTCAATCTATCTCCTATGATCTAACAATCCAATCCAAGTTCAATGAAACCTTCGATATAGAAACAAAGCCAGGTTTTTCATGTTCTTTCTCTTCAACTGTTAGAATGAAATGTGTTATCCGATGCTTGTATTTTTCGAGCTTGCAATGTTTTTCCGACGGAGCATTGCGTTTTACAATTGATGTTAAACACTCGGCTTTGATTTGGCACGCTTTGTGTTGCGTAACGTGTTTTACGTATTTTTTGTTTCTTCGGTTTCGTAAATTGTGTTCATTATGTTGAACAACCTGCATTGGTGTAAACATCCATTGTTCTTTGATACTCCAGCAAATTTATGAGGTCCTTCAATGACTTTCCTTTCTGAACATTGATTGATGAGGTCACACGACATATAACACAAACGACATACTGTAAGATATTTGTCTGTAGCGATCGACACTTGAAGTGGACGATGCGTCACTGAAACTTCGTATCTTCGGTATATTTTAAGTCATAATTACACCTCATGAATTATGTAGAAAGCGGTCTATTGTCAAGCACTATATGCAGTACATGCAATATGACCATATCACTGGAATAAATTTAGTTGAAAGTTGATATTTCTCTTATTTTGCGTCGTCACTGCTATCGGTTGGCATCGTAACACAGCTCTGTAAGAATTTATAGGCCTATGATTAACCGCTATTTAAGCAACTTGAGCATTGTGGTTGTGATGTCTGCTGTATCAACTTGCCATATTCATGATGTTACAGCAGATGCGCTGAAATGAAAGCAACAAGTCAAATATAAATAAAAATAATAAATATTCTTGCTTACAACCTATTAACCAACCAGGTGGAGCGAAGAAGGTTAAGCAATATGCATAATACATAAGCCTTTCTGTGGTTAAAATATTTCTATGGCGCCTGACAATACTAGAAATCTTATTTTAAAACTATCTTTTAAATAATGCATTCGAAAGTAGGCAAAATATCTGAAACATACAAAAGACCAAATTTTCCCCACATTTCAGTCAGCAATAAAACCACACCAAGACAGACGAGTGTAAAATTACAACTGACATTACAATATGCAGTGCAGAATAAACTTATATTTATTATGTAATAGAACACATTTCTGAAGGTTAAAAATGATTTCATCTCCAGCCGTGAATTGTGGAGTTTGGTTTTTATTCATCGGTGTGATATGTTTTGCTGATGCTCTAACTTATGATGAGAATCCGGTTAACTTGATTGAACGGTTGCAAATGGTGAATATATAATTTGAAATTTATTTATTTTCTTTAAAATATTGCGATAAATTAACTTTAAAACCTTCATTATGCTTGTATTGCAATGCATGATAGCAAATATAGAACATATTTGTAATTTTTATAAATCATTTTATGGCCATTTGATTATAGGAAGATCAGGAAGACAATTCGTATCTAAACAAGGATGTTGTTTTATTGTTATGGCAACTGGAGCAAAATGGTAATCCCCATATGTACATTAGGCCTACTTTTCAGCCAACAAGATTTGTTCAATTATAAAATTTATACGTAGATCGCGACCAAGCCTTCCTCACATACTGCTATAACAGTTGTGGCAAAAACTATTGTAATTGTTTCAGGAATTCAACAGGATGACGAAGCAGTTCCAGCTTCAAAAAGACATTTTATGGAAATGGAGCTTCCCTACGTAAGTGACTTCTGTCGTAATAGAAGTTCAATGAAATTCAAATTCCACACCGGAAACAAATTTTTAAAGTAACAAAAAAGTGATTTGCCATACAATTCGTTATGATTAATTTAACGTGACCACTTAACGCATATCAATAATTTATCCTGGGTCGTATAATGTATCTCTTTCGATTCACAGACTTTAAAAGAAAACAATTAAGAAAGGTAGCGTCGAGCACGTACAGCACATATATAGCCTACAGTATCCTATTTAGGTTAATCGTTATCCTGAGCGACAAAATTATCAAAACTTCAAAATCGTTAGGTTATATATTTTTTCATGAAAATGCAATAAACAGCTGTTGTCTGTTGGTTTCAAAATTAACAATGAAGGACTAACGGATTAAGGTTTATTACCAAATATTTGTTACCGGTAGGTCTATACTTCTTCAAGTAGTCTACTGAAACGCAGCTAAAATTGGTTAACTTATAAAATTTTCGCAAACTAATAAAAGAAATTTACGTTACTCTAAAAACCTTCATCAAAAAAGACCATAAGATTGAACATAAAATTATTTTGATTTGAAACTTATTTGTTTGTATAAATTTGCAAAAACTTGACATGCGGGACATTGTCAGTAATCGAAAATATGTTGGGGAAACAGTTATTTTTCTTATAAATTTACAACGGGTTTTAACCCTTATATATGTGTGTGTTCTGTGTGTAACTGATTTAGAATAAATAAGCAGGAAGCTAACAAGAAAAGTTCAATTGCAAACAAGTAATTGGAAACAACCAGCACGAAACTAATCTGACGTTGGACGATAGGAGCCGTTTAGCTCTAGCCTAAACATGTACAACAAATGTAGGCTAAGCAACTTGGCGTAAACTACGCTAAAAGCTGTATAATGTTTTACAGTGCCAGCAAGGCGCAAACTGCATCAAGCGAAGAGGATGGAGATCTTGGCAATATTGCCACTGCAACGGAGGAGCAAGTTGCCGTGGAAATCGTTACTTTTCCCGATGTTTATAGAAGGTCAATTAAGATACTCTATCAATCATGTCAAGCTCAACAAAAAAGTCCCCTGCATGCATCCAAATATGGTATAGCCAACTTGAATGAGTCTTTGTTTGTAATTCGGTAATGATTAATAAATCAAACGAATGCATGTCGACAAATTTTAAGTGTGTCTTCATTGCCTGCATTTTTATAATGTTTATTTGGTATATTCTCACTTTATTTTATAAGCAGGCAGTCAAGCTTTTGAGCATCTAGTGCCTCTTTTCATTTAGCGGGTTCGGTGTCCATGCTAACCTACCATCTTATAGTAGGCCTACCGGTACAATTCTATTATTGTTATCTTGCATGTTTTCACCCCATTCGTCTACTTTCCGCCCATTAAAATGGTCCAGAGTACGGGAAATTTTTCCCATTGTAATGGCAGGAAGTATGCCTTTCTTACCCTAGAGTAAGATATATGCCTTTGGAATGGGGAGAATTTTACTTTGGCACAAATATGGTTTGTGAACCCCATTCGTCTATTTTTCCGCCCATTAAAATGGACCTGCTTTCAGCAATGGGGTTTCCCACAAACTATATTTCTGCCGAAGTAAACATCTCCCCATTCCAAATGCATATGTTTTACTCTAGGGTAAGAAAGACATACTTCCTTTCATTCTAATGGGAAAATAATACCGCATTTCCACCCATTTCAATGGGCGGAAAGCAGACGAATCGGGTGATGTTTTAAGACCTTGGGTTTTCCCACTTTTTCCTTCTCGTTAATTGTTTGTGAACATGTGTTTTATTGTGCTGTAACTACAACGGTTGGTATCTTAAATTTCGCTCCACACAGTTAGTTAAAAATAAACAATACAATACAATACAATACAATCTAAATTAAACCACAGAGACATAAACGATAATACATGATTAATGGTGAAGGAGAAACAAATTTATCACGTGTGTTTCCCGAAACGAAGTGATTATAAAAAAAAACATTTTTCTTCGCGGTTCTTGAGCCTTGAACAACAAAATTGTCAGTTCAGGTTTTTCACCAGTGTTGGATGTGTGCAGGTCTATGGCCATGGGTCAGACTACGAACTGACAGAACACTAGAATATGACCGGTTTCAGCAAGATTTGTTTTTAACAGACAAACTGTATTAAAAACTTGTGTAATTTGTTGTTTGTTTGTAACCATGGCGATGAATGGTGAATTGCTGGATTTTAAGGACATTTTTCAAGAAAGTCGTGGAGCAATGGTATGGAATTATCAATTATCATATAGGTCGTGTCTATCTTTCCGACTAGAAAGTAAGGCAGTTTTTGAAGAGAAATCGTCCATGCAAAGCTGCAGATTTTCGTCTCATAGAGTGCACGGAAGCCTCAACTCTTGGTTTATTTATTATATATTGTCGTTAAAACAAACAGCTTTTCTTTGTTTTTTTTTTATAAATCGTATAAAAAATTCTGTGTGCACGTTAATGAATCTCGTGCGTGCAGCAGTGACACTTTCCACTGGACTAGGAGCAGGCCAGACTACAGAGTAACCTATGGCAGTTTTCGCTGAGACCTTGCTTGCGCAGGACAGTCAAAATTAGGTTGACTGGGTACAGGACGTGTAAAATGTGTGAAAAATAGTTATTTTTCATTCTGCAATAGACATTAGCCAAAACACAAATCCTGTGGCCCCTCATTTTTAGCGACATTCGGGTGCACCAAACATAAATTTGAAAAATGTTGAGGGTACGGTTTCCATGCTTTCTACTATGGGTCATGCAGTAGTTCAAACTGAATAGAGAAATGAAAGAGTGTAATATAGCTCCTTCTTAGTTATCAGTTTGTATATTAGGTCATTAGGCCAGATATATTTGGTGCAGAAAGTTGTTTTATGCATTTATTTGCTCGTTATAAAATACAGTCATTTGACATTATGATAGAAAGTGTGGTATGTGCTCTCAAAACATCTTAACGTGTACGCCAAGCGTTTTCATGTTCACATCAGTATATACATGATAAAGAAACAAGGCAAATAAAGTCTTTTTAACACCAATTTGTAAAATTAAACAAAAATTTGAGTATTTAATGCATGTCATTTTGCAAAACGTTTTATTTCTGCGTGGACCCTTTTTCATCAGCAACTGATTTACTTTCCATATGGACATACTGTATATAGTTGTATATGAACACATATTCTTCATTATATGATTGTTTGGTATTATGGTGATATAGCACAACTTATGGCATTGTAGTTAATGTTGTGTATATTTATATATATATATATATATATATATATATTGAGAGAGAGTATTTAAACAAATCTTTAAAAAAAGTTGGCTGTCCGGATCTCATATAACTTTAAAGAATCAAATACAACAGCAAAGAAACTAGCAATTATTTTCACTGCTTTTGAGTTTGCTGTCTTAAAATAAAATGATTGCTAGTGTTTTTGGTCGTGCATTTATTCTTCTAATGACTTGTGCTTCTCAGAACTTAGCTCATGTAACTTAAATGTCTTTGGTACATTTCATAGCTCGATGGCAGACTCCAAATCCTCAGCGAAAAGTTTGTCTTTAAAAACAACAAGACCGGTAAGATCGATACGATAGCAAACAGCGACGTGTCTGGTATTGTTTGGAGGAGGGTAGCACGAGATAATGAACTGAAACTAACTTTGAAAAATGGTCACATCTTCAAATTTGACGGATTTAAAGACAAGGTTTGTTTGCATCACTTTAGATTTCTATAGAGCAGTTTTTGTAAGAAGTCAAATGCAAGATCCATGTAACTTGATGTCAAGTCAACCTTTCATTTTGTATAGGAATTTGAAAGGATAAACAGTTTCGTCAAGTCCAGATATGGGATGGAGGTTGAGCAACAAGAACTGAGTGGAAAAGGCTGGAACTGGGGCAGTGTTGACTTTCAAGGTAAAAATTTCAGACAATATATAAATGTTATACATATATAGTTATATACCTATGTAGGCTATGTTTTAAATTTTTTTATATTTTACGGAATGAACAATCTGCTAAATTTGTGGTTTATATGGCATCATTTTTGACTTACTGGTATTTCATATACAGTATATGCATATAGATGGATAGATTTAATCAGATACCAGTGCCAGTACATGGTGAACAAAGTTTTAAGTTGTGTAATGGGGTAAATATCAAAAATTTAATGTAAATTGTGTAATTTCAAGCATTGTAGATGACACACTTATGACGACATGCATACGTATTTAAATGATGTTTGACCGGTCATAAATTGCTTGTTGGAGTTGACTCATAAAGTAATTAATCCAATTTCTATTAATGTAGGCTATGAAATGCAATTCGACGTTGGTTCAAAATTATCATTTGAAATTCCGCTCTCAAACGTATCCCAGTGTACTCAGAGCAAAGACGAAGTGGCGTTGGAATTTCACCAGAATGATGACTCCGAGCTTTCTTTAATGGAGATGCGTTTCTACATTCCTCCTTCACAGGACGACAGTGTTGATAAAGTGAAGGTAAACTCACCTTAAAAACTGGTTATTGCCCACAAGCTAAATTTTCAATATGTATATATTAATTATACAAGTGTATATTGTATATATTCTGCTTTAATACTTAAAATTGTATATTGTAATAATTATATGCGTACTTTCAACTTTATGTACTGTGCATACATATGCTATATATATTCATTATCTGCTTTGATACAAAGCAGATATTGTATATTATATAGTAATAGTTATGTACACACTTTCAATTATGTTCTATATATATATATTACTTTACTCAAACTTAAACAATCATCACCTCAGGAATTCCATGAAAGCGTCATGGCGAAGGCCGATGTTCTCCAAGTAAAAGGAAATGCCATTTGTATATTCCAAGACCTGCAATGTCTCACACCAAGGTACCTACTATGTTGAAATATTGATTTTGGCACGAAAAATACGTTGTGTAAATGGCAAGTAAATCTGTATCTCTATCCACTGTGCGTCTGCATTGATATTGAACCTGGAAATTATTGCAGAGGTCGATATGACATTCGAATGTACCCAAAGTTTATTCAACTTCACGGCAAGACGTTTGACTACAAAATCACGTACACCTCAATTTTAAGACTGTTTCTTCTTCCTCACAAAGACCAGCGCCAGATTTTTTTTGTGGTACATTCATATGCGTTAAATCTAAACAGTTTCACCCAACCTTTTCCTACTTGCGGACCCCTAGCTGCAATAATTCCTTTCTTTCGGACCCCCAACTTCAGAACTGTTACTTAATACGCTATTTCTGAGGACTTAATATATAGCTCACATCCCCTTGAGACACCTTTGCTAACCCCAGGTTGGAAACCACTGAGTTATAGAGTAGACAACCTTTACATACATTTATAAATATATAATGTAACATCTATGATGTCACAAATACTTTTCTCAGGTTAGTCTTGATCCTCCGCTGAAACAAGGCCAGACACGATATCATTTTCTTATTCTTCTCTTTTATAAAGAAGACGACCTTTTTGCCGAGTTGACTCTTTCTGAGTAAGTTGCTTTTACAGTAACAGATCCAGACAACAAAAACGTACTGATACCACTGTAATGTTTTGTTAATGTTTAGTAATAATTCCATCTCATGGTTGTAATTCTTAGCGAAGAGATAGAAGAGCGCTTTGATGGAAAGCTACAAAAAACGATGTCTGGGCCAATGTACGAAGTGGTCAGTCGTGTAGTGAAACACTTGGTGCAACGGAAAATAACTGTCCCAGGTTCATATAAAGGGTAAGGAAAATAAAGTGTTGCTCTTAGAGCATTTTTTTGAATTTAAAACGGCGTTTAAACGTATTAAAATTTAAAACGCATTCATTCGTTAAAACTGCTGTGTAGTATGTCTGCTTATGTGCTAAATACACCATGTATTTAACATGAAAAACCTGCTGTGCTTCCTGCTGTTTTAGTAATTTTTAACTCGTCATGAGCAGAGTTGGTGGCGTTCAGTCAATCACGTGCACTTACAAAGCATCATCTGGATTTTTGTACCCCCTTGAGCGAGGCTTTATGTATGTGCACAAGCCACCCGTACATATTCGATTTGATGAAATAGCGACCGTGAACTTTGCAAGAGGAACGACAAAAATCAACAGATCGTTTGATTTTGAAGTTGAAACACGAAGCAAAGGAAATTATGTCTTCAGCAATATCGAAAGGTTAAAGGTCATTCTGTTAACGTGAAATATTACTCTGTGAAATTCCAAGGAACGCTGAGTTGCTGAAATATAAAGTAAGATGAAAAAGATGGTTTGAAGTGCTTAAAATGCTTTTTGCAGAGACCAGTACGCCGCGTTGTATGATTTTGTGAGCAACAAGAAATTAAAGATAAAGAATATTGGAAAGGTGCTAACGTTCTATGCATTGCAATAAAAAGTGTTTTAAAACAAGAAAACTATCTAGTTTTCGTTGAACTTGTAGTTACAACACTATTATTTATATGTTGGTTTATCGACATCAGCAGCATTTCTGCTTCCAGTCAGTAACAAGTTCTTATTTAGGGTGGAATCAACTACGACACGATGCAAGAAAGTGACGATGATGACGTCCATGACCCATATATGGAACGCATGAAACAGGAGGCGGCGGCTCGAGATGAGGAAGACAATGACGATGACGAAGAAAGTGAGGATGAGGACTTCCAACCGACGGAACAAAACGAAAACGATGTAAGGAAACATCAAGTTCATGCTTACTACTGCCTCGCTTCGTGTTGGCGTAATATCTTAAGCAGGAGCAAAGCGTGATAAGATTTCGTCCTCTTCTGTTCCTTCAACAGTGCAGTTTTTCCTTTTTTGTTCAAGAAAATTAGAATGACTGCAATTAAACTTGCGTGCATTTGAACCATTATTTTCTTCCCGGCTTCGTTGTCTTAGTTTTAACTCTTGAATGCAGGTCGCCGAGGAATTTGATTCTGATGCTGAGAGCTCGGAGGAAGACGAGTCAGGAAAAGAAGAAGAAGATTCGGAAGAAGAACAAAGACCTAAGAAGCGACCAAAAGAGAAGAAGGTGGTAAAAGAGAGGGCACCTAAAGAAACTGGATCAAGAAAGGTTTCATTAAAAACAGTTTTTGTTATTTGCTTAGTTTTATTCTTAAATCACAGTTATACTGCAATAGTGTTCCTATTAAAGGTGTCAAAGTTGACCCAATTTGAAAGTTGATTTTTTTTACCACCACTCAATCAATTGGAAACAAACTTTTCAGTGTGAAATCGAATAAGAATGAACACACATTTTCACTTTGTTTTTAATTTTACTGTATTATATAACATAAAATGGTTGCTTGCACTTGCATTGATGCTTACACTACGCATCAAGTACATTTTAAACAAAACTCGCACTATTAACCTACCAAGAATGAAACCAAATCTATGTTTACTATAACGTTAACTTTTTTTTGGCAAGACTACGCAAAATAAAAATAGGAGCGAGTGGTCACAACAATTTGACATTTCTGAGTTTATATAAATTTAGAAACCATATTTATTTTGTGCAATGAGAACAAAACAGCTCTGCACGTTGCTTCAAGCAAAATTGAGTGGATACTTTAAAATTTTCATATTTTACACCCCTTGTTTCTATAATGGCATGGGCCTACTTTATTCAATGCTCCAATCTAATAGCTATCATGCTGATAACTGTTAAATATATTTCTTTGTTCAACTTGGAGTTACATAAAAGGATCCTACCAACAAGTAGGTTTTAATCAAAGTTGTAAATGCAGCGCAAGGCAAAGAAAGATCCGAATGCACCAAAGCGACCCCCATCAGCATACCTGCAGTGGCTTAACGACAACCGGGCAAAACTTAAACATGAAAATCCCGGTATCAGCATAACAGAACTTTCCAAACTGGCAGGACAACAGTGGAGCAAAGTGGACCGTAGTGTTAAAGAGGTGCAATTATAAGATTGTTTGTCCATAATCTAAACAAAATGGTATCAATGTTATTCAGATCAATGTTATTTTTTACATGCTTGGTTACCACAGGGCATTATCAACTCATGTTTGCCTTCATGTAATGCATACTATATCCTTGTATACTATTAAATAATTTAAGTGCACACTCATTGTCGTAGAAATATGAACAGAAGTATAGGAAGGCCAAAGAAGTATATGAAGTGTCTATGCGTGAGTATAAGCAAAGTGGTGGTGCCAGCACTACATCTCCACCGGTCAAGTAAGTTCATGCCATTTGTTCTGCCACGTCTGATTGTCATCATATAAAACTGATGCCTGTAGCTGTTTTAATCATTTAAGAGAGTGCAGTTAGTTGTTGGGTTACTCCTAACCATGCCAAACATTTAAATAGGTTTTTTAGCTTGTACTATGATGTTGAGTTTATGTACTTTTATACGCAGTGGCACATTTGACAATATAATTCACTGATAAATGTTTTTGTACTATAGAAAATCTAAGTCAAAGCCGTCTAGTCAGAATACAGGAAAAGTGACGACTAACACAACGCCAACTAAGTATAAAAGTAAAGAGTTTATTACTGAGAGTGATTCTCTTTCTTCATCGGATTCCGAAGAGGAAACAAAACCAAAATCATCGTCAAAGAAGGTAAGTTACATAACGATAATTTGCTGTAGCCTCATTTGTACCCAGCTTTTTCACTTTCCTTATTAGAGGTGTAAATAACATTCAGTGTTACTTTTGAAACTTCTATATAGAACCTTCTAGCACAGTAAAGATTGCATAATAGTTTATTGTCTTGTGATGTCTGATTAAAATGCTAACTGAATACCAACTCTTAAAAGAATGCATTAGATTTAGTCCGTCTTCTTATTTAACTCTTGTTCTCTAGGCTCCTCCTTCTCCACAAGCTGACAGCGAGGAGGAAAGTGAAGCAGAACAAACTCCTGCTTCTTCCTCTGAAGAAGAAGATGAAGACGATGACAGTGATTAGGATTTGTCAATTGAGTGACCATAGTTGAAGCTGAGTTGTACAAAGCCAGCTAAATTTCATTCTTAGATTGGACGGTCGCCTAAAACTCGCCGGACTGCCTCCATAGCATTGCTGCCAAATTGAACTAATTTTTTGCAGCTGTACGTTGTCGGTTTTTGCAACCTTATCGCCTTTGTTGAAAATTACCGTTTGTTGTAACATTGTCGTGTGAATAAACTTTTACCTTGCACAATATCGGCCGTGTTTGTTTTGCTAATAAGCGTATCCAGTTTATGTAATGACAAGTTTTTTATAAGAAACCTTCGAGTTAGGACAAGAATTGGTTTATCTTAATTTTGCTGTCATTATAGTGTGCACGACATTATGGCCACAAGGAATCAAACATTGGTAGAACTTTATGTTGATAAAATTCATGATCAATACCTTGTTGCATGTTATAACCTAAAAGCTATAGGCTATGTTATAACCTATAGGCTTGTTATAACCTAACGATTTTGTGGTTAAGGTAGAAAAAAGGAGTTTGGTTTTTTCAAAATAATTGCGCTAAATATTATACCCAAAATTTACTTGGCCTTCAACAATTTCCAGATCGAAATTCTCCTAAAAATATGATTTCCATGAAGGTTCAGTTGCTTTGGTTGTCTGCCTTCACGGTTTCAAGTTCTAGCCCAACTTCCGATTCCAACCAAGGCGGAATTTTTTCTCACCTACTCCGACAGTTCGAAGTCAAACTTGGGGATTTGGTAGAGTAGGGGCTGAGCTATGCTTTGTTGAAATCCTTATAGCTTAATGTGAAGTAGGCTAGGCTAGTCGAAGCCTAGCCATGTGCTGTGCCTAGCCAGTCATGTGAAGAAGGTCACGTCAGTCAAAGCCCTAGGCCATAGATTTGTGGCGGTCAGTACCACACAAACATCCCACATCCCAAATGTATTGGATAAAGTTGGACTTATACTTTAATTTTTACTCGCAGTTGTGTGACCATTCGTGACTTTGCATTCAATGTGATTAGCCCCCAGTCTCATGTGCAAATGTTACTGTTTCCAAGAAAGCCGTTTAAAGTTTTTGGTTTGTTGAACGCAATGATGGAAAGTGAGGCATCTGCATGCAAGGGAGTCATCAACATACACGCCAAATATTTTAATCATCACGCCAATTTGCAATAAATAAACAAACAAAATTCGTTGTTTGACCGTCAAATTATAATAAATAAACAAAGAATTGAGGCAGCGTATGCCATCACGCCAAATTTTGCACCTTTGCAAGCACGATTTCTCATTGAAAACTGCCGAACTTTCCAGTTGGTTTTGAACATTGAAGTTATAATTTTATTTAGCGTTCATTGTGTATGCTATCTGTGAAGGGCAAGCAACCTTCTACAGGAGTCAGACGGCTTAAATGGAGTCATCATTCTGTTTATCTTTCAGTTTCTATCATCACATACTCAATGCACCGCACTGGAGCCTCCAACGAAGCCCAGAAGGAGAAACCATCTGCATTTTCTCAACTAGAAAAAGATACTTTTATCACTTGTATTTGCAAAAATCGTGCCAGTGCAATTTCCAAGCGACTAAGCACAATGTTTACGAAGACTACAAATGTTTCGCTAAGTCGCATCTTTGTCTTTTTGCTTACACTGGCGACATTTCTCTGATAAACTCACGAACCGCCTGTTAACTTACATCCCACGAGTATGCTGTCGTTGCTTGGACTTCGTACTTGTATACGAAACTTTTTTATTACTTTCATCTTATTTTAATGGCATACAGTACGCTCATTTACATATTTCAGCTTGGTAATCTTCCAAGCCTTATCTGCAAGTGGGGTAGTGTGACGATCAATGCTACACAAACGTCCCACACCAATTTTTTGGATAAAGTTGGACTTGCACTTGTAATTTGTTCCACTAAAACCTAATTGAAAAGTGCTTCCTAGACTAGAAAATACTCAAAATTTGCAGTCAAGTAATTTACTCTATATGATGCTTATTTTACTTCTCTGTATATATTATATACCGGTACTGTTTAAATACTGGTAGCCCAAGTTTGTAGTTTGTTAATAATTCACAATGTCTGAAAATGAAGCAAAAAATGAAGATAATCTGGAGATGAAGGACGTGGTATATTCTAATGATGATGTTTTTCCAAATAATGAAGGTGATTGTGAACAATAAGTTATTTTTCTATTTGTATGCTCTGAGGATAAAGCTTCATACGTTCTGTTTGAAACAGTGTATGCCCTGTCATGTGGAGGAACCAGATTTAAATTTTAAATTTCTGTTTTAACTTAAAAACAAAACTTTTTTCCAGAAGGCATGAAAAACCTTGAAAAACACTGATCCCATGTATGATATATGTATATAAATAATTAATAACAATCTATTTTTGGGTGATAATTTTGCTGTAAATTGTTTGCAGAATGTGAAAATCTTAGTCTTGTTGCTGACCCATCTGAACTGTACAAAAAATTTCAGGAGTTTTGCAAAGCAAATGGGTAAGAAGGTCTGAGAATTTGAATATTGCCAACTTGATATACACATAAAGTGCCTAGCTCTATGGCTTGCACATGTTTAAAACTGGAACCATTTAATAACCATTAATATCATAAACTTAAACTTTGAGGTAAACAAGTAAAGTTACACTAGCAACATTTACCAAGAACTTTGTCATGTGTTTAAACTTTTTTCTGATGCAATATTGAATTGCCATTTGTCAATATTTTTTTCTTATTATCCTGGTTTATCAAAATTTAATTTGTTTTTATATTCTTTTCAGGTCACGAAACCAAAGCACAGAATTCTGCGGTGAAGGTTGGTATCTGCTTAACTTGCTGTTTTAATTTATCTGGTATTTGTACCATAGTGAGTACCAGTATTGAAAGAAAATTGGCTGCCTAAAGCCCTGCACAATAACACTGTATGTTTGACATGTTTGTTATACACTCATTGAGCTATTTTTTTTTTGAGTATATGTATATAATATAGATATTGCCATTATAGATGAGTCATTCCATGTATAATCAACCAGGCCCTGTAACCACTACTCTTGGATTTTGATAATTTCAATATATATATGTTATAGACCTTGAAAAAAGCCGAAGATTAAAAAAAAAATTTGAAAATATCTCCAGGCGTTTTCGAGCTATTCAAATTTGAAATTTTCGCCACACGATGGCCTTTGGCTAGTGAGCACTAGTCACGCTTTATGATTTTCTTTAATATCTTTATTTCTGAAGGTAGAATAATGAAACAAATGTTGAATTTACCATTTTTGGGGTCAAGGAATTCATTTAAGCACATAAAAAAACCTATATCACACCTCCTTCATGGAGTAAATTAAGTTTTTTCATTGATGTCAAAGTTCAAGTTTACGATGCAATTACAAAAATAGCAATCGCATTGAAAACATAATTTTTCCACTTTTGTGTAGCATGGTTCATGTATTTTCATGTATCCAAAAATTGGAAACTTGTTTTTTGTTCTTTAGGAATAAAGTTGGTTTTAACAGCAAGCACGATTTTTAAGATCTTTATAAGATATAAAATGCAGATTTGAGCAATATCGTATAACTGGTCATGCATATATGCAAGGTTGCAATTCCAAGGCACCAACTGCTAGTGTTTAAAGATTATTCACCAAAAACATTAATTACTGCCTGCTAAAGGTGCACTCTGAGAGAGGTTACAGTAAATTTGACTTCCTTTTTGAACTTTAATTTTGCCTACTCCTATTTTGATTCTTATTATTTTATTATTCTTATTATTATTTTGATTTCATCTATGTATGAAAATGATGAATTTACCCGTTTAATCCCTGGAATTAAAGATTATGTAAGTGTTTTCAAAAATGTTCATTAGCAAAAGAGGCTCATTTTGTGTAATTTGAAGGAATTATATGCCACATTTTGTGAAAAATATCCCGAGCTGAAGATTGGATTCTTAAAGTTTTGTTCACTCAGTCCCAAATGGTGTGTCTCCGTATCGTCCAAAGGCAGTCATTCTGTCTGTGTGTGCATCCAACATCAAAATTCAATCCTTCTGGTTGATGCTACCAACAACAATGAAACATACAAAACATTGATTGACAAAATAGTGTGCAGCACGGAGAACAAAATGTGCGTATTGCATCGTTGTGAACAATGTCCTGGGTTTCAAGCACTAGAAGGCTTTTTACTTGCACAGTATGATGAGGAACTTGATGATGAAGTCCAATGCCAACAATGGAAGTCTACAGACACGATGGATCTTATCACGGTGTTAATGATGAGATATGAATGGATTCAAGAAATTGTAAGAGTTTTGGATGATCTTACAAAGCATTCATTCATAACTAAATGCCAATCTAGATACTTAAACTCCAGAAAGAGTTCTTTAACAGATGATAATTGTGTGATTTTGCTGGATTTTGCTGAGAATTACACTTTAACAATCCAAGATGAAGTAAAAAGCATTCACTGGAACCAGCAGCAATGTACAATCCACCCCGCTGTTGTGTATTACATGCATGATCACATCTGGTCAGATGTAGGTCTTTGTAAGCTAGCTGTCTTAACCAGTCATTTAACAGTACTTCGAACACCATCACATGGAGATTTCCCGTGACTGCTTGGAAAAAAGGACCAACACGCTTCCAGGTTGAAATCAAACTTGTGATGGCACAAATTCAGCATATTTTTATACTGTCCAGCGCAACCGTCTGAGAAATATTCAACTTTAGTAATGGTGCTGGACAAGCTTGGAATCAATGCAGTGAGTTTGTACAAAAGCCCATGCACAAAAGCTGTGTCATGTGTTAAGTCATCTGAAACAAAGCAAAATGACTGCTGCACAACAGCGGGGTGGATTGTACATTGCTGCTGGTTCCAGTGAATGCTTTTTACTTCATCTTGGATTGTTAAAGTGTAATTCTCAGCAAAATCCAGCAAAATCACACAATTATCATCTGTTAAAGAACTCTTTCTGGAGTTTAAGTATCTAGATTGGCATTTAGTTATGAATGAATGCTTTGTAAGATCATCCAAAACTCTTACAATTTCTTGAATCCATTCATATCTCATCATTAACACCGTGATAAGATCCATCGTGTCTGTAGACTTCCATTGTTGGCATTGGACTTCATCATCAAGTTCCTCATCATACTGTGCAAGTAAAAAGCCTTCTAGTGCTTGAAACCCAGGATATTGTTCACAACGATGCAACACGCACATTTTGTTCTCCGTGCTGCACACTATTTTGTCAATCAATGTTTTGTATGTTTCATTGTTGTTGGTAGCATCAACCAGAAGGATTGAATTTTGATGTTGGATGCACACACAGACAGAATGACTGCCTTTGGACGATACGGAGACACACCATTTGGGACTGAGTGAACAAAACTTTAAGAATCCAATCTTCAGCTCGGGATATTTTTCACAAAATGTGGCATATAATTCCTTCAAATTACACAAAATGAGCCTCTTTTGCTGATGAACATTTTTGAAAACACTTACATAATCTTTAATTCCAGGGATTAAACGGGTAAATTCATCATTTTCATACATAGATGAAATCAAAATAATAATAAGAATAATAAAATAATAAGAATCAAAATAGGAGTAGGCAAAATTAAAGTTCAAAAAGGAAGTCAAATTTACTGTAACCTCTCTCAGAGTGCACCTTTAGCAGGCAGTAATTAATGTTTTTGGTGAATAATCTTTAAACACTAGCAGTTGGTGCCTTGGAATTGCAACCTTGCATATATGCATGACCAGTTATACGATATTGCTCAAATCTGCATTTTATATCTTATAAGGATCTTAAAAATCGTGCTTGCTGTTAAAACCAACTTTAATCCTAAAGAACAAAAAACAAGTTTCCAATTTTTGGATACATGAAAATACATGAACCATGCTACACAAAAGTGGAAAAATTATGTTTTCAATGCGATTGCTATTTTTGTAATTGCATCGTAAACTTGAACTTTGACATTAATGAAAAAACTTAATTTACTCCATGAAGGAGGTGTGATATAGGTTTTTTTATGTGCTTAAATGAATTCCTTGACCCCAAAAATGGTAAATTCAACATTTGTTTCATTATTCTACCTTCAGAAATAAAGATATTAAAGAAAATCATAAAGCGTGACTAGTGCTCACTAGCCAAAGGCCATCGTGTGGCGAAAATTTCAAATTTGAATAACTCGAAAACGCCTGGAGATATTTTCAAAATTTTTTTTTTAATTTTCGGCTTTTTCCAAGGTCTATAACATATATTGAAATTATCAAAATCCAAGAGTAGTGGTTACAAATTTAAAAAAAATTGGTTGATTATACATGGAATGACTCAGATATAAGAAGCATTACGGAGTATGCATATATATATGCATACATAACATAATTACTATTCTTGCTCTGTTTCATTTTAATGTTGTAGAGGAACACTCCCTTTTGTCTTCAAGCATTTGTTCGGATTATTCAAATCATTCAGCCACTGAAAACAATGACATGTAGGTTTCATTTGTTTGCTACCCATTGAAATATCAGTCTTTAGTAATTCCACATTAAATATAATGAATAAACTGTTAGTTGTTGATGTGTGCTTGATTGTGAAATATTTCATGTTTATTTATAAATTTTATTGTAATATGGAAATGTCTGAATGCAGTGAAAGAAATGACTTGTATCAACGAAATAAATCACTTCGGGAACAAAATAACGAGTTGAATGAAAAGATGGATCAGTTGATGCGTCAACTGGAAAATGTCGAAGACGAAAATAAGCAACAACGTTCAGAAATCATCATACACGAAAAAGAAATGAAAACGTAAGGAATTAATTTTTTTATATAACTAAAATCTTCTAAGCTATAGGCCTAATTATTATTTATTTCCCCACTTTATTGGCAACTTGGACAGATTTTATACATATATTCAATCCATAGCTCGTTTCTAGGCTTTTAAGTCATATTTCTTGACTGTTATCTGTTATCAAAAATTATTTATAGCATTGTCATAATTATTAAAACCAAACGTTTAAATTATTTGTAGGTACAATGATTTGATGCAAGAATTGCAGGTTGAAAACATACAAGCACAGGCTGATCTTGCTGAAACGAAGGAGAAAGTTCTTCTGATGGAAAACAATATCAGAAGAATGAAGGCTGATGAACTGGACCTGAGGGCTATGAACAGAAACTTACAAGATCAGGTAACCAAAGACAGGAAGTTCCTTTGCAGCCCTGCTGTAAGTCTATTCATTGATCGATGTTTGCTGCTGTTGAAATACTGGATGAAACACGCATTGTGCTTATGCAATGTTGTATATATAAAGTTTTATAGCTTTTGCTTTGATGTTTGCAGAATGATCATTTGAGTAATGACCTGAATGTGGCAACTATGTTGAAGTTTGCTCTCAATGAAGAAAATTCTACATTAAAAGTATTTTTCACTCTATTTAGTGTAGTCTATTCCTCTTGCAAGCTTAATCATTTAGCAATGTATTATTACAATACACTGCAAAATGAATGTGATACATTCTAAATAATTCTTTTTGTCTTAATGTAATATTTATGTAGATAAAGATTTTGATGAATTGGTTTATTCTAGGAAAGGTGTGAAGGCTTGGAGGCAGATGTTGATCTCAAAAACAAAGAACTTGATGAGGTAATTGCCACGTTTTGCGATTTTCTTGGGATTAATTTGGTTCTGGAGTTAACATTAGCAAGTCAATGAAAGTATAATGTGAGTTAGAAGCCACAAAGAAATACAATGTCTATGTTATTGCAACCAGAAATTGCAGCTTTATCAAGATCTTCGTGAACAAACAGAAGAATTTAAATCTTCAGTACAGGTAATGCAGCATTTTGTTTATTTCTGCTTTGCTTCATTATATATTAATGTTTTTTGCACTAAAGCGGTTGATTGATTGTCTACCGGACCCACTAAAGCAGTGGCTCTCAACCTGATGTCATGTCAGGTGGAGATGCAAGCACCTTTGTTTCATTCCTGGTTTTAAGCTAAACATTTACCTAACAGATATACATTTTAGGTCTATTAATTTAAAGATGTTTTACATACATTCTTGTTCTCTAGTTTGGTGCCCTGTTTGTCACTACATGATTGGTGCGGTGCCACAAACAACAAGTCAAAGACATCTAGTTTATAAAGTCACAATAAAGTTTTTAACTTGTCAATGGAACCAATGTCCACGATAGCAAACCATTTAAATTTCTACTTGACTATTTACAAATAAATTTCAAAAATCATTCTTGTTGCATCTCTAATTGGTAGGAAAAGATTGACAACCACTGCACTAATGTTTAGTTTTGTTCTAATCTTGCGCAATAGATTCTTCGTGAAGAAAAGGATACCTTGTTGGATCAAGTACGAGAAATACAAATGGAAGTGTCCATGTCAGTGATTCATTGATTTACGGATATTTAGTGATTTACTACGTCTGAAAACGTTTGGTTCTTGACGGCTTGCTTTTCATTCATTTTCTTTTCCAGATACCAACAAAGTTATCACAAATCGCCAGACAATATTTCCCCATTAAAGTCTCCAACAGAGAAACATCTTTTTAGCTTGCAGTCTGAAATTGCTGAAGCAGAAAAGGTTTCTGGTATCTGTTATGCTAGAAATCTTTATTTCCTTTAAACTGCAATGTTATGCTGTTGCTGTTATGCAACCTGCTTTTGCCTTGACTTCATTTATTATGAAGGAAGGAAAGGTGTTTTTTGTTTCAATTTACGTTGATGAACTGTTTTTATTGTTAGAACAATGAGTCTTTGCTGCATTGTTTGGATGACAATCAACTCACGGTTGCCAATCCATCCATGAATGAGGTAATTTTGTTATTCCTTCACTTTTTTTAAAGTTTCGGTTAAGAAGCAATGTCAGTCAAGCAATGCCTGTGCGATGGCATGCAGGTGCAATGGAGAAGCACTGGCAAAACAATTTTCAATTAATTTGCTTCCATACTTGACATAGATGTTACAAAGCATGCTAATGGCTAGATCAGGAGCAAGCACGCCGTTGAATGTTTCACCTCGATGCTTCCCTTCTCAGAGTCAGAACATTGAAAACATTTTCTTTAGTTCTGCAGTGCAAGAAGCAGGCACTCAAACAAGCCAAGTAACACAAAATTCTCCTGTCATATTTTAGTATGGCTGTGCTGCAACAAACATGGCTTTATTTTGTTTGTTTGAAAAATGTATGAGTATCAGTGGTGTAAAGTTTCTAAATTTAAGTATTTTGCCTATTTCTTGTTTTGTAGCATGAAATCAGAGAAACTTTTTGTCAAACTGATGAAGAGTTTGCAAGTTTAGAAGAAAGCAGCACATTGATAACCATACAGGAACTCTGCACAGAATTGAAAGGTGAAATACGGTACAGTTGTTATATGGTTTGTTGCTTGGGTCTTAACATTGGCAATCAAAATCAACAGCTTTCTCGACACAAAATAGTTTTGTAGCACCTGTAACTGTTTTGTTATTTTACAATTGCATGAAGCCGACTTAAATACAAAGGAAAAAGAACTTGAGATCACGCTGGAAATATTGGAACACAATCAAAAACAGAAACAATGCCTGACCAGACAGGTACCAGGAGGCTTGTATCATATCTATTTACAATATGTATGACAGCAATCGTTGGAACATTCAGAAATAGAATATTTTCTTTTCCGTAGCTTGAAGATATTTTCAGTTCAAAAGCAGAGCTTGAGCGGTTGAATGAAAGATATCTTTCCGAAATCTCTCAATTAAATGACATAAATGAAAAGTTGTGTACCAGCAAAATTCATCAATTGTAAGTATTGAGATGAAATTAATATTGGTTGATCTGTATATATGAAATGTATTTCTTACACTTTTCAACCAAACCTAACCCAACTTTTCTTCGGGTATTTTTATTAGTAATTGATATTTTAGTTAATTTCCAAACCACTTGTGACAAAATTCCAAAATAACTTGTAGCAAATTAACCTGCCATAGATTGAAAGCGTTTTTAACTAGTGTTTATATTTTAAGGTATGATGACATACAGCAGCTGACTTCAGGTATTTTTTGTGTCACAACTAACAACATAACCAATAAATAAAATCACGTATACTTGAGCTGCAATTAATTTATAACTGCTTGTAAACCATTGCTTGAAAATTTGATGTAAATGAAAATATGTTGTTGCACAAAGTTAAGATATTAGCTTCATTTCAGGAAATGAATGTGATGAAGAATTACCAGAGGTGAAACTGAATGTTCAGTAAAAATCAAAGACTCATATAAAAACCTGTTTGGTGCTTGTTTGTGTCATTGTTTACTTAGAATATTACCTACGCTTATATAATATGTATTATTTACAACACATCTGTACACTGTGCTAATAGAATTTGACAATAAACTACAAATGGATATGTATATTGTATAATGATTTTGTTGATTATCTTAATTTGTTGTTTGCAGGGCAATTTAATGGATATTACACTGCTTGGTAAGTAGGACTGCTCAGTCCTATCCTTGGGTAATTATATATGATTTTTATTGTCATATGTCTATAGACGCACTAAACTTGGAGAATATGACGTGCCTTAACACAAAAACTGCAGCAAAATCTGTTCTTCCATTTATGGTAAGTTATTGCATTACAGAGGTTGCGATTTTTCCAAGATACATTTGATTAAGGCTTATTAGAATTAGTTAGTTATTAGTATTGTAGTAGCTTATTAGTTATTAGTATTAATGTTAGCATTACTGTAGATTCATTACGCTTATTAGCTTATTATACTTTATTGTTTCATTGCTTGAAGATATTATAAATTTAATTAAATGTTCGAAAGTTGACAACTAAAGATGTTTTTATGCCCAGGAGTATGACTGGGTTGGTTTTCAAAATACCGAGCTTTCCTCAGAAAGAGACCAAGTTATTTTACATGCCAGGTTACAGGTGCTGAAGAAATGTAAATCTCTTCTTTGCTTTGCTTTGTTGAAGGTATGTAGCACTTTTGTTTGCTTTATGTTAATATATTTTAAAGATTTACGTTTTAACGTTTTGATCTTGATTTCACCGCAACGTTTTTCTGTTTTTAGTCATTTATATTTGTAAGTTACTTGTAGTTTTTGCTTGTTTACTGTGAAGCACTTTTGAGCTTTTTCGTTTTTTTTGTTGAGTACAGGGTGCTATAGAAATGTTGTTTATCATTATTATTAGTATGTTGTTGTTATTTGCTTTGATAAATTTTGTTATAATTTATTAGTTAGTTTTGTCGGAAAATTGGAATTGAAAATGCGAGTTGTGAATGGATGATAATAATTAATTAAAAACCATAAAAACGTAAAGTTTCTTCACTTTCTTGAACTCAATAGAATCTTTAGTGTTGTTTGACATAATACAATATATTAGCAAATGGAAGCTGTGCGTGAAGTCGCTCGAGAATGTCTTCATGGCTGTCATCTGCCTTCCAGTAGTGATCATGTGGACCTAGCTCCGTCGAAGATCCTGTCTCAAAGCATCAGTGCCCATTTGATGAAATTAAATGATCTTTCCAGAAGAGTAGCAGCATGCTCCCAATCTATTGGGAGTCTTGAAGCTGAAATCAAATTGCAGAATTGCTTAAAGGTCAATTCTATAGTTTTTTTGCATATTTTATAGCCAGACTGTCATTTTTTTCTGACGCTTGAGTAAGTCTAAGTTGCGACTTCAGCCAAGTAAATGCCTTTACTTTAAAAACTTTTCTGAGGTAAAAATTATGCCTTGGATTAAATTGGGTATCATAACGTCATGGCTGTCTCCTAATTAGTCTGGTTGATAGTTAAAACAGAATTGTGTAATTTTTTAGAAAAATACCTTTTTTTACCTAAAGCTTCATTTTTTGCCGTCATAGCACGGCTCGAGTCATTTTGAACTTTAACCAGAGTCATGTGACTCGATTTATTACTACACTGCTACAAAGTATCTCAGATCTTTGCTTAAGATCACGTTCACGACTGGTGTGACTATTGATCTCATAGCATAATGTTTATAGTTTCATATATGTTTAGTTGTTCGTAAAAGGGCTTAGCAGTTCATCGCAAAGGATATCTAAACTGCAACAAGACCTTGTCAAGCTTTGTGACATCAATGGATTTGTTTCTCAAGTTGAAGAGGTATCATTTAACGGAATAAATATTCCATTAAATTTCTTTTGCATACGGACACTACATAAATGCAAGTTCTTTCTCCTATTTTAGATTCCAACTGTTGAAAATTCAATAGATTGCTTGGAAATTGTTGAAGTGTCACCAGAACTATTCCAAACTGTAATTTTTTCGTCCTATATGCCGGACTGGATGAAGGTATAATGTGGTCGTTTTTAATTTTACACTGATGTTATTTTGCTCGAATATCGCAGCAAGATATCTTGCTTTAAACGTGTCTAAGCACTCTCATGCATGCTAAATAGCATAATTATTGTCATTTGAATTTTTTTGTTTACATGTAATGAGCAAAGCTTATTTAAGAAGTGCATTTACTTACCGATATATGCTGAATATATTATATATAAAAAGATAGAAAGTATAAATAGTACGTAGAGTAGAAAATTATGCCTTATGTGTTATTCTTTAGTGTGTTCTGGACCATGAACTTTGCGCAGAGGTTGTTCAAAACGGAATTCAATTGAGGTGAGCAAACTATAGTAGATATAGTGTTGGATGTGAACGGTATTTGATTCATAGCATTGGTTTATTGGGAACAAGCTGGGTTTTGTATGTTATCAATAACGGATACTTTATCATTATTATATCTATTTTGGTCTTCGCCTGTATAAAGTTGGTATGGTATTAATTGTTATTCTCGGACTGAAGAAAGTCTTTACAAGACTTAGACCCGGCGATGATTCTTCATCGCTTGAGCCCCAGTTACTGAGTTGGCCTTTGTGCAAGTTCCGATTGTCACACAATTTGTACTTGATTTTTTGAATGGTATTGCCCAAATTTATAACTACCCACCAGGCCCATTGAACAGGAGCAAGTGTCGTAAATGCGCTGCCCATGGACATTACATCAGTATGGCACCACTGGGTATCGAACGTGGGCCGCATTATTGATTCTCTACAAACAATGTTTAACGACTCTGCTATATCTTGGATCTGATTTTGCTTAAGATATATTGATAATAGTTTTAGGTGTCATTGTTGGCAAATTTTATTGAAGCTAGGTAATATGTTATGATACGTGTCATGCTTCTCTTTCCAGTTACTACTTGCAGAACAAATTCACCATCAGTCGTCGAAAGTTGCTTTGTTTTATTTTCCTCTTCTGTGCATTGTTCTCAATATCGCCAGTGGATTACCAAGTTAACTCCGTTTATTAATACAGGTAACGGTTTACATTACTTTCATTCCAGTGAAATGATAAGTTAAAACTGTGTCCAATTCGTAACCATCTAATAGTGGAATTTTTTCACACAGAATCCTGTTTAGCAATTCTTGGAAAGTACCATTCTGCTGTTAGTACTCAAATACTCAGCAAGTTACACAATTTCCGTTTATTGTTGCTTTAAATATTTAAATAGTTATTTGAATAAATGCCGCTTATTAAATTTCTTGCCCCTTTTTTGAGTTTTTTAAAAAAATATTTATTCAATGTGCATTATAATTTTCTACGTTCTGCTGCCAATAATTTATTTTTCGTTCATTGTTGCTGTAAGTGATGCTAATTAAAAATGATGGCAATTACTTAATTTAAATCTAGACTCTATGGATAAGATTGACGGGTTCTTTAGTGTGCACTGCGACTGCGCATATGAAGTGATAATGCCACTGAAAGGGTGCTTCCTCATTCTAATTTTCAAACTTGGTTAGAAAAGAGGATGTGAAATTTGATGATCATATAAGATCTCAAACAGAACGCCTCCATAGGGATGAAAGAACTGTTTATCTCTTACATGTACTCTTTGTTAGCAAGTACAATTACGTTACAGCTTGCTATTTGCATAATTGTGGCCCAGTAAGCCTACAAAGCATTCCAAACAGGAACAAATACTTTATTCAGAAGTGCTTTTATGCAAATGATGTTGAAAATTTGCATATTTTATACATTTTATTTGTCAATGCCAAAAACAAAACAAGACTAAAACCAAAAATTATGCACACGCTAAACATGCGAACTCAAGATATTATTCCCAAAATTTGTAAATGCAAAATTTATTTGACAACGGCGAAAGCAAAACAAGGTTAAAAATAGGAAGCTGCCAAGAAGTGAAACTATGCACACGCTAAACATGAAAAAGCAAGATGATATTCCCAAAAATTGTAAATTTGTCAGAAGAAAACGAAAAAGAACAATGATATACAGCACAGGGATAACCTGAAAAATATAAGTTATAGACATTATATTTGTCAAAGTTGTCAGTTTGTCTTTATCATACGCAGTTACAAGTCAGTGAATATCGGTGCCGCGTTAGTCATGCGAGATAACACAGTTGTTCTCTATTTAAAACCAATCTAATTTATTCAAAACAAGTCAAAAAAACACCTCATTTCAATCGCAAAGCGTGAAAACACTGAATATACATCGTTTATTTCCATATCATCTTTTACTGTCATTTTTGGACAGTTTATGACGAAGTGCTATAAGCTTACTGTATGTCGCGCATTTAAATACTGAAACATTTGAATAATTGAAATGCAAAATCTATTCATGCTTTTGAAATGTTAAATTTCGGGACAATTTTAAACGTCAGCAAAACGTTTCCTTGCAATTTCAAGGAAACTGCTATTTATTTAAATAAGGAAAAACCTTTGAGGAAATATTGTGGTGCGACACGGTATGATACTTTTTATCCTCAGACGGATGGAAATGTAAGCACGACTTAATCCTGACGTTGGTTCATCATAACTCTAGTCCCTGTTACCGAAATAGTCTTTCTGCAAGTTCCGATTGTCACACATTATTTATTGTGGTGTTTCAATTTTTTTTATATAGCCTAGTATTGCCTAAATTTAGAACTGTCCACCAATTACACTGAACAGGAGCCAGTGTCCCAAGGCATTACAACGGTAAAGCGCCACTGGGGACAGTTCACGAGCTATATTTGATGGGAGGCCAGCGTTCGAACCACTCGGCTACCGAGTCGATAAATTTGAATAAACGGAATGAATAAATTAATATTCACAGATTCAAGGAAGCACTAAAAAAGCTTAGGCCTAATCAACGAAATTTGACTTTCAATTAAAAAGTACGTTGATGATATCAGTTGATTATACTCTTTTAGTAAATAACGTTGTCGAATTTCGAATCTAAAGTTTTCGTTTGTCATAACGATCTGGTTACAGAACGACCCAGAGCGGCAGATTCGATCTTTAACATAGGCAATATTCTTACTTTCAATAACACATTCATTTGATTTGCATTTGGGATTTCAAATTATCCAATCCCGATTACTCTTTAAAGATTTATAAGTTCAAATCCGGAAACCAAAAGGAATGTTTGAAAAATTTAATTAGGCCTAAATACATCCGCTTTTTTCATTAATTGATTAAAATAACTTTAGTCCAACTGAATCTGAGTTAAAGCATTTTTGCGCGAAGATAAATCTGGTGTGTGGTTTGGTTTTGCAATCAAATATTATGCAACAGATGATATCAAAAAACAATAATCTTGTATTTACAATAGAAAAAAGTGTATAACAGTACACAAGTTATTAGATACAGCCATCATATTGATGTTATTTCTCTTCTACGACCAGTTTAAGCGTATAAAAAAAATATCAAACTAAAATATTTTTTGTGATGTTTTTTAATAATTCTTCCGTTCAATATTATTCGATTACAAGTCGTATGTACATAGCATGAACTAATATTTATAGTACAGCGTTGGCACAGTAAGTATCACGAATCTACATAGACTCAGTAATTATTTTTTAAAAGTAAGTTATCAAAACTGTCTTAAAACCTATATAGACCTAAGTTATGGTACTTTTAATTCCTTTTTAGACTTACATTTGATATATATATGCACTGAATGCGCCATTACACTTATTTATCTGAAATATTAACTTGAAGTGGTTCTATATGAAAGAAGTTTTAAACAAACTATAACTTATCGGTGGCGGAATGGGTGTTTGTCTGATTTGTTTTAGTTTGTAATTGTAGCGCACTTTTAGCGGCCTTTTTCCGCAGATAGCCTGCTTTAAAGATGTCACATATTTCATCGCGAAATTTCTGATGACGTGCACTGTAAACCATGACGTTGACCAGACTAAAATAAAAACATTCATCATCAGATCTCTTTTCATTTTCATGAAGGTATTCTGTTTACTAAACCAAAGGAATGGTGTTGGCCTACCTGTTTGCCATGCCAATGTAATATGCAATCATGTAAGCTCGATCCAAGAAAACACAGTCGAAATTGTTGTTAAAATCGACAAATACTACAACAAAAGTCGGAACTGCAAAAAAAGGAAAAAGTTTTTGAAAAAATTCAAAACAACAAAAAAAGCTTATTTTGCTATCAAGCTATAGTAATATCACTTGTTGTTGCAGTGAATCCAATTTGCATGTAAACAATTGTTTTTAAAGCAGTGATGTGCTTCTTTTGATCTAACAGTGAAGAATTTCTTCCGTTGCTGTTTTCTCTTTCTCCAGCAATTTTTCTTCCGTTTCGGCAGACAAAGACGACACCAGCAACACACGAAACAAGCTGAGAATTAAGATTTTAATGAACTTTCGTGTAAAATACACTACTTTTACTCTTAAACAACTTTCATGGAAAAATAACGCAACAAACAGCAATTAAGTTTAAAATGGTACAAGATGTTACACAACAACAACAATAAATCAATTATTTTATTCTAACAGAGCTTAGACAAACATTTCATTCGACCTACTAAGAGAATGAAGGGAATAACGTATAAGAAAACCCAGGCCGCAGTAGCAGCGGCAGTATGGCACGATTCCGTGCATCCAGGAATGAAAAGAAACAAGGCCGGAAAATAACGAAATTGATAGCTATCAGGAAACCAAGCTGAAATTTATCATATTCGAAAACGTTACTGGATGTTTAGATGAAAACTTTATGTCCTAAATTGTCCTTACATAATATAATCTAATCCAAATCTATCCAACAGTACAAAATATTTGACTGCAATATGTATAACAGCTGTAATATATCAACATTGTATAACTAATGCAGTGATACTTTTGATCTTTTTACTTTCATTTAACAGATTTTACTGCAAAGAAGGTATTTACCTGCACCAGTTGATACTAATATAGAGGCAATCCAAACCACCAGAAGTCCTATAATCATGGATTTGTTTCGTAACGCTGAGTAGTTCGCACTTTTAATAAGCGCATAGAACCTTTCCATTGCCACAAAAAGCAGATGGAAAATAGATGAAGTAACCCCAAACATAAGAAACATGCCCCCAACATGCGCTTCGGGAGACCTTTGCAAGACGAGCCATCTTTTAATCAACTCAGCCGGTGTAAGTTTCATGGACCAGACAATGTTGTTAGGTATTATAACCAGAAACTGAAAAGCTGTGAGATTGGAATCGTAACGGCCAAGTTACGATAAACTTCTTGTCGTTAATTTTGTGATATGCGTTATGATCTTTCGAATTTTACCAAAATTTACTCTAGTGGTTAATTACACTTGGTAGCCTATTTTACCGGTCAGAATATCAGCACACGCCAAAGATGTTTTGCAGATATCCAATCTTGAAAGGTCGTCCCGTTTCCATCTCCTGTAACCGATGCATATTACAAGAGCATTGCCAGAAAATATCATCAATCCAATGATAATCATTCCGATCATAAACGCAGCTTCTCTTCCCACTCCACATTGTTGACAAGAGTTCCAAGTCTGATTAAAACAATTGATGTAAAGGTCTTGCATTGAACCGGAACAAAATGCGGGTATGGGACAGTCCAAGAAGAGGTTTTCGAAATGGCCATCGATGAAATTAAAACGTGATGTTATATTTTCATCCTTCATTTTGGGACAATATTCTAGGAAGTTTTTATCTAAATCAACAGAAGTGTAAATTAAGTTTTAATCCTTCAGTACAAAAACGAAAAAAACTTTCATAAAAAAACGATTCCATTTGAAAATGTATGTTCACGGTAAAGCAACAAACTACGAAGATTTGGCAACAACTCTGCAGTCACTGAAATAAACAACTTTTTCAAGACAACGACTTATAACCTATATACAGGACTCACTGTTGTATTTTAGTTATTATGGAAAAGATCCTACTGAGAAATAGGAAGCTAATGTAATTCTTTTAAAATTAAGTCTCTGTTGAATTTATATTGCGCTGCTGGCAAACTGACGGCTGTTTGCTAAATGTTCTGCCTGAATTAAAAACTTTATATCACACTTCCCCTTTTTCTTTAAAATTGTATTGCATTAGTAGACGAGACAAAAACTGTTTATACTTTCATGCAAATGAATGGAAACTTCCAGTTCCTTGTTTTCTAGCTTAGGAAATATTGTTCCTTGAAAAAAGCTACGTGATATCCACAACCATGAATTACAGAGCACTTTACTCAAGCCTATATCCTACAATTAGCTTTTGCCTTATATGACGCAGAACCTTTCTCCTTGCAATATCGTGGAACATTTTCAGAGAAATTTAGTGCTGTACACAATAAGCTTGTTTGCAGTTACCCTACAGTTAACAATTAAACCTAAAAACATGTGGCATAAGATTCCAAGTTAACGAAACACAGTCTTGCAACAACGTTTCCAGAAAGTCGTGCTTACGTCAAAAGTAAGCGTTTAATTTATTCTATACATAAGACATGGAGTAGAAATAGCGCCTTCATGCGGAGTTATTGCAAAGGTTTTCCCAAAAGTTAGTTTAAATTAGATAAATAGAACGTGTTTGTGATGTTTTTGCCAACGTAGCTTTTACGTAAAATCGTTTTTCCCCAAAAAAGTCCTAAAACCGTTGTTGCCGATGCAGAAACTAAAGCTTTCTGTACTTACTGTAATCACTTAAAGATATTTTGGCAACGTATATTTTCAAATTGACTAGAACTTAAACACGTGGATTTCAAAAGACGTTTTTGAAACGTTGCGTTATTGGTAAGATTTCAGCTTCCACTGAAAAACTTTGCAAAACATCGCACACTTCACAAAACAAATACATAAGAAATAACAAAGCAATCAAAGAAATCATGTCTTACTCAACTAATAGGTGAGCTTTTACTTTGCGAGAACGTTCACCTTGTAAAAACAAGCTGTAAAGCATGTTGGAATGTGTTTGCTGTGAACTTCAACTGTGGTTATATGGCTATGGCTTATTTCCAATCAAAGTCGCATTAGCTAGCCTACAAATTACAATACCAAGATAATGGCAATAATGGCTACTGTGCAGTAAATTATATACGCATTGGTACATTGCTATTGTTATCATGGAAGACTCTCCAAGTGCGTCAATAAAACTGCTGTAAATATGAACGACTGTCTGTCTTGTTGAATGCTTTCAGTTTTGTAATGTATTTCAAAAATTAATTTATACCCCGGTCTATATCTATTGCAACGAGCTGTGAAAATGCTATATGTTATCGATCAATGAAGATACATAACCGTAAAGAAAGAACGTTTTTTTTGGGATAAACTGCACAAAATGACATGAAAATAAAACAGTTTAAAAAAAAAACGGATTAAAAGAATAGCAATATCGTTGGTATAGTTAAAAATAGGCATAGGCTGCCATTAGGCTACACAACATTAATAAGTTGTGCAATAGTTGCAATAATTGCAAGACGGAGATTGCCAGCTGTTAGGACATTGCTTTTTCACAGTAACTAAAGCATAGCAGTTTTGCTGGTAGGTAAAGATACTGTTGTTTGGGCTGTGTGCTTTGCTGAGATCTGACTTGCAAATAGACTTTTGTTCTTTTTATTTGTCGTAGAATTAGAGGCTTTACTGGCACCACCTCGTGAATAACCAGGTCGAAATATGTTAACGATGTCTCGGCGAAAATCTTTTTCTCTTACACTGTAGATGATGACGTTGACAAGACTACAACGAATAAATGAGTTATTGGTTAGCACGTTTTTATTGTAGTTTTACAAAGTCATCAAGTAATGATGATTCCTTGTTGCCTTGTAATTACCTGTTGGCCATGCTTAGATAAAATCCGACCAGGTAGGGTTGGCTGAGACTGTTGCAATCCAAGTGTCCAGAATAAAACAGAGAGACAACAACAACAATAGGAACTACAAATATAACATAGTGTTTATCCACGACGATTTCTCATTAATGAACATCTCCCGAAGAAAATCGTTTTGGATTTTGTGTTAAGTTTTTCATATTTTCACATTTTATGATTTTCTAAGAAAACAATTTAATCATTTGCTATAAATTTAAATTATTTTAGTCATACTCAGCGTTGCAGTGAATCCAATCTGCATCAAGGTTATTGTTTTAAGAATAGACCTCAGCTGTTTTCTCTTGGAGTTTAACAGCGTGGTATTTGCCAAATTATCCCAAGATGTCTTCTTCACACCACGATGTATAAAACCAACAGTGAAAACACACGTAGCAGTCTGTAAATATTGATAACAATTAATAACTAATCAACTGACGAAGTACCTTGCAATAAAATAAATCAGATTTAGGAACTTGAAGACATGAAAACATATTTACAGTTTCACTTGGCAACGACACATAGTTTAGCCAAACTTACCAGACATAGGAACGGAATAAGATAGAATAGAACCATCATCACAATGGCAACTGTGTAGTCATCATGATGAGGATCTTCATGAAGAGCAGGATAGAAGAGAAATGTTGTCGTCATGTAGTTGAAGATGAATTTTCCAGGAAACCAAGCTAACAATAATACAGATACTTCTATGTACTTGCAACAAACTTGAAGACATAGGAAAGAAATGACAACATACAGAAAAAAATTTTGTGAAGATTTAAATGATCAGTAAAATATAAAGTGCATTGTCTATGTTTTGTAAAAAGTATTGTAATTTTTATCTACTTTCAAGCGTACAGCTTAAACCAACCCATATAGCCGTGTTAATAGTTTGTCAAAAACAATGTTTTTTCGCTTACTCTCTCACCAAATACAGAAGCTGTTACGACAGAAAATATCCACACCAGACTTAGACCGTAATACGTGGCCGATTTGCCGCGCCATCTATATTTAAGTGGTTTTGTAATGGCATAGACTCTCTCTCCTCCCATGTAAAGCAGATGATAGAGGGATGAGGTTAAACTGAAGATGAGCAAAATTCCACCCACATATGCTTGTGCTGATCCCTGCAGGACGAGTTGTTGTTGGTCGAGCTCAATCGGAGTAAGATTCATGGACCAGCTGAAGTTGTACACCATCACGACCAGTATTTGAACGCCTGTGGTTACATAATACAAAATCTAACCGGCTTTCATCTATGTATTAAAAACAATCGAAAATAAAAAAGTTGAAGAAGTAAGTTAATATCAAGTATCTATTAAAAATTTATTTCTTAAATTTATATTTTCACTTTTTACGAACCAACGACAAAGAAAACGAATATTGCACCTGTCAAAATATCAGCCACAGCAAGCGATGTTTTACATATGTCTAACTTGGTCGCATTTCTTCGCTTCCATCGCCTGTAACCGACGCATATAACAAGAGCATTGCCGACGAATATCATCAATCCGAAGATAACCATCAAGATGAGGAAGACGATTGCTCTTCCTACTCCACATTGTTGACAGGAGAGAAGAGTTTGGTTGAAGCAGTTGATGTAAATATCACGTATTGTACCCACACATATTCCCGGAAACCCACAAACGGTCGAAATTCGTGATGTAACGTTTGGTTCGTTTGTGCTGGTCCTTTCATTCGACGTGTCGTTAGATCGATCATAAATGACGTCAACTAAAATTGACGTAGTCGTGCTGTCAAATGAATGATGTGGATAGTAGAATAACTCTTCCACGGGTCCATAAAATATGAAGCGAGCTGGGACTTGCCCAGGTGCTAATGAATAAAAGTCTAAAAACGAGAAATTAGTTAAGTTTAAGAACTTGTACTATTTTCAATAGACCTGTATGTTATAACTATTTATGCTGTTGATAGAACTTACAATTCTGCAAACGAAAGTATGGAAATATTATACTTTCACTTGCTAAATTATTAGCCTTAATGCCTGTATTAGCAGACTTGTATTTTTGGGTGTTCAGGTCAGTGGGTTCTAGAAAGTTAACTTTATAAAAATCGTGAATCAAAGTCTTGGCTTCCAATGAATACCAGCAAGCATGGTGTGAAAGAAATAATATCAATCATATCTTTCAATGATAAAACTTACAACAACGAGCTAAACCTTTGCTCTCATCACTCTTACGCCAAACATTGTTCCCTTCGCATGTGTTATTACCGGCTTCATAACTTCCTAAAACGTTTTTACACGTGTATGTCACAGTTTCTCCTTTTAAGTAGGAACCAACCTTTCCTACGGCTGGACCGGCTAATGCTTTCGGGGGATTGCCACACCCTGCAGTAAATAGGAAAGATCAAATAAAAGATCAACACGTACAGATTGGAAATAAAACCATGTCATAAACAGACATCTTCTACAATCCAGTATTTTCACGCGTTGCAGCCTTAAATTTGTGCAGAACGATAGCGTGTGAAAATAAATTTATAAAGGCGCTCTTTTACTTTTCACCAGCACCGCTACCAAATATGTCAACTCCTAAGCAACTTGATAACTTTACAATTGTATTTTAACCACCTGTTTCAGGAACCGAGCATGTGGGGACAACTTTCAAATCCCAAAACAATGTGAAGTACCCGCTCCTTCGGCAAGTGGTTGCGGTGACGTCATTAGTAAAAAGTCCGGGGTCGCAGACGTAACGAGCAACAGAGTTTTCCGTGGTTGACGTCACAATTATTGTGGCGTTTAGTGCGGCGGGCGGCTCTCCACAGTCATCTGATAAAAGAAAATTTCGCCAAGGTTTGTTTTATCTTTAATTGAAAACTTATTTTTTTGCTGAAACACATTTGTGAGTTTGTTGTTCATCACTACATAACAACTACACACCTGGTTGGCATCTGGGAAAATCCGAAGAACTGCGATTTAAACTCCACCTGTTGCCTTGAAGGCAAGTGCTGGTGTGTCCAGCAGGAGCGTCCAATTTAAATCCGTATGTGCAGAAATATTCTATTTCTATGTCTGGCATGAATGCCCCGTTTGACGCAAATGACAAGAAAAGGTGAGCACTGAACCCGCCATTAGTAATCAATGCTGGATTCCCGCAGCCTGCATTTCAAATATAATTAGTTAATTTATTACAATAAATCCGGAGAAGGTTAACTTCTATAAACAAGAAAATTTCATAACTTACTTGCAAAAAACTAATAAAAAAGAAGCGTTTAACTCACCGAAGGACGGTTCTACGCAGGAAAAATTTCCCGATGTTTGACAACAGGTCACTGAACTCCTCTCATGGGATCTAGAAGATAAAATTCTCTCTTCACAGAAAACATGAGATGCTTTCGCATCGTCCGGGATTAAACCGGTATCGCAGTAGTAATGTGCTTGGTAACCACTTGGAGAATGATACGGGCCGATGAAAGTTGCTCTTGGCACTTGTCTTGGTGGGTGGCACGCTGTGGAGAGCACGAAAATAACATTCCATTGATACGAATTAGCTTTTTTTCATCTAACAGATGCACTAAAGGGTAACTGCGGCCAAATTTTCATGGCTGTCTTCTTTTTGCAAAGACGTGAATGCCATAAATTAAGTAACCTTCATTTATTCTTTCACTTTAAACCTTGTCCTAGTATTAGATTGCATTTAGCGTACAGTAAAATATGATACAACTTTATAAAACTGTTTATTTCTTACGTTGAGGCTGAACACACGGCGAGAAATAGCTTAGAATTAGAATCCATGTTTTCCACGATTGATCCATTGAGTTTCCTTTCCCTTTCACACACACGTAAAGCTTTTCGGTTATCGTTGCAGCAAATTATGACATTACCATTTTACTGAAACATGAGTCCATAAATCATAAACGTCATGCTTTGTAAACTACAGCAAAAGGGATCAGCGCTGTATATTTATTACAAGGAGGAATTTGCATATTTGGTTCTATTTTGAAAAGCGCACTTTGCAACGGAGTTTAGTATGTAAGCTGGCAAAACATAAAACTAAATTTCTTATTAGGCTTTTCATTATTATATGGCATTTTCATAACGTTTAACATTCTTACATTTATCCATTTCTTACCACATGTTGTTTTGTATGCTATTTTTTTCTGCACTTTTGTAAAGAACTCCTGCAAATCTGTCAAAAATATTTTTTTATTATTACGCATCTTTTCTTCATAAATCTAGAAAATTTCTTTCTGGCAGCGTATCATTGACAAGTCTCTAATTCATTTATATCAGACACTATCATTTTAGCACAAAGCTGACATTTGCCAGGCCTCGAGCTGTTATGTTGATTTTAAAGTACAGACCATTTACACTGTGTTTAATATCTTTGCGCTTCGCTTGTGTAAATAGATTAAACGTAAAACCCTTATTTACCCAGTTTTAACCCTATCTACACTATGTGTGACCCTGCACACAGTCACAGCAAAACGTGGGGTTACAGTTGCACTGTTTGCTGTGGAAACTTTAAATTTGGTAACTTGTCCTCAAAAATATTCAACTTATCTGTCCATGTTTGTTTTATAAAGTTTGGTTTTGTAATTTTTGAGATATTGTTATATTGTCATAGTTTTGCTCTTTGTTGCTACCATGAGCGCATTGAAGCGTATCGTTTTCGTTTACTCATTCACGCACAACTAACTCGATTAACTGTTCTACCGTTTTTTTTTTCTCGCGGTCAACTGGTTTTCTAGGCACTTAAGCAGCGGCGGAACAAAGAAGAACTTCTTCACTTGTACAAATACTTAATTAACACTAAATGCACTTTCTTTAGTTTTACAATTATGCTGTATACAAGAAGCCAGATGTTTTTGCTACTAAACTATAAAAATCCGATCAGTTTACGACGTATAGTTTTCGAGTAATTAACGATTGAAAATTTATGTGCAGTGTCGGCCACACATAGTTAAAATAGTAATGTCGCGCACCCGGTTTAGATAAGGTTAGTTTATTTTCTTTGGATTCAATCCATGAAATTCAACATATTGCTAACTCGAAGCGCATTGTATCATGTCTGGTATGAGTCTTTAGGTCTGACGTAAATCATTATATGAGCATATAACCAGAATATTAAATTAGTAATAATATTAAATCAGAGTCAATAATTTAAGATATTCCTATTATCTGATGTACAACTCAAACTGACTATAAACAATTAAGTACAAAAGATAGCGTTGGCTGCAGAGAAATTTGTCCCAGCGCTAAAAAGTTGCAACTGAAGCAAAAGTTTGTTTATTCTACCTGTTACAATGCCATGTAACCTGCTTGCCCTACTCGTTCTCTTGTTGTTTGTGCGCCGTTGTCTAACTCACGACTGGACCCGCTTTTCTACCTCACAAATGAACCTCAATTGAAGTTGTGCATGATGTGGCTATCTGCAAACTTCCGTAGTGACACATTTCGTTCATGAATTAATCACAACACACTCTGTTTCACCAAGAGGAAGTGATTAATTTATCCACGACCTCCGTTGAAAAAGTGCGTGGTCTCAATCGTCACGTTTCCAAGTGCGGCAATTCAAGTTCTTATCTCCTTCCATGTTATGAGCTAATGAAACGTTCGACTGACCATGTCACGTGACAATTAAAAGGACGACGTTTTTCCTGTTTGTTTTGTTCCGTTTTGCAAGCAATTGATGGGGGGTTTGGGGGTATGTAAGTATACATTTTTCTCATGGTCTTAGAGCATGACTAGTTTCAAAGAAAAAAGTTAACTCGCGATAACACTCTGCTAATGACAATGACGTCACGTGCGCTGTTTAAATGTTGAAAACAATGCCAAATCATGTGACCACAAACTGAAATTCAACCCCATGACACGCGGTAGCCTGCAGGAAAAGCGGCCAGAGCTAACACGATGATGTCACAGAGCAACTCTGATCAATCCACATTTATTTTTCCAAATTAACCCGGAAGCAATGATGACCTCTCTGAGTGTTACGAACTTCGCTTCTCAAATATCATTTATTAAATGTAAACGTTAAGCGAGTATCTTTCAGAGGTTGGTCGGTATCTTACTGATGGACCATAATTGTGGCATCAAAAAGATCGCGGTTCACCATAAACTTGAAATTAAACCTGGTGTTATAGACGAGGGAATTCCGTTACGCAAGCACCGCACGTTTTAGTAACATGCTAAAACATTTTAACATGGTATGAGAGATGCTCCGAATTTCTACAACATCAACAGTTTTCATCATACAGTAAAACCGTTTTATTTCGTGGAAACAATGACCTATGCAAATGCATACTCAGCAAAATAAATCCTGATTAGGCCATGCTTTGCTAAGGTGAAAGGTCATGGTGACGTCATGCTTTGTATTGCTGCTTGTTTTTTGCGACTACCTTTGGCTGCCAGCTTTATCATATTCAGAAAAAGATGAATATTTGCCTCTAGAATTTTCAATTTTTTTTTCATAATCTCAGCTGCCTTTTCATGTCACTTGGACACCAGCGTCCGATTTAGTTCAAGATTTAGTCAGTGCAAGATTTTTCCAATGCACTGAATGCGCTATAAATGCAACTGCGCCTATTGTAGTATCATTTGTCGAAATAATTTTACCTTTTGCCTGTACAGTATAAGAGTTTGTGAAATCCTTGTAAAGTTTAGAACTTAAGCGAACTGAACATGTACAAAATATTTGTTTACTCATAAGATGTTCATGCAATGAAATGCTACCAACTTGCTGCAAAAACAAAACTATTTTTCATTGTTTCCAATTATTTTGCATTCAAGAAAAAGGTCGGTTTATATATGGTCGGTTGCTATATGGCTGGTTGGTCGTGTACTGCAAACCTGTTTACTATTTGCATCTATTTATGTTCATTAAAAGGAAATACATTTGAATAAGTTCAAACAGGAAAGATTTTAAATTTTTCTACGATAAATGGTTGATTCGCTTGTTACGTCTTGCTTAAAAGCATGATTAACTAGCTATTTTTTTCATAAACAGGGTGGGGTTATTTCGAAAGCTTTGTTGTCATAATCTCTCAAGCAAACAAATTGTCGTGAAGATTTTGGCATTGATGGATAGCGAGATTGTAAAATCATTAAAGCTTATATTTCAATACCTATAGTGTTGTCAATGATAGAACTATGGAAATGTCCCTGGTAATAATCCATATGTTTTGATTTATACTTTCAACTCCTAAATTATTTCAGATTGCACGTGATTTCCAGGTGGCCAAACTCCATCTTGTCTTCAATTTTCGATCGACGCCAGGTGGAAGACGAACCTGAGTTTTATTGCAACGCCTCGCAGGCATCGGGTATATTTTTCACGCCACTGCCACAGAAAAGAACCTTTGCAAATATTGTGGAAAGATACATGACCGGTGTTTGCTCTCTCGTATTATATAAAAGCTAGGTACTCAAGGATGGCGTATAAGTAAGTAACGACAGCGACAGTAACGACAATTCGCGAGTATACCGGGTTTATACAGCTGAATTATACTGTAGGTGACTCGTTACACATAAGTGATTCTTGACTTGAGGGGGGATGTAGCTGTTTCGTTAGAAGTGTGGCGTTTTTTCGATTTCAAACAAGTATTATCGTTTTTACTAAAGTGTTCGCTCATTGTAATTTATTGTCTTTTGTTTTCTGTCTGTTATTTCCTCTCCAACAACTGTCGTTCCTTTAACTTCGTGGTATAATTATTCCTTTGTTAAAGTGTCCAATAAAACATCAAAATTTCAAATCTATTTATAATGTATTACAATTTCGCCTTTATAGTGTGCGTCCTACGCAATATAAAGTATTATGAAAACAAGCGCTCAAATTTGACATTTGTTTAAACTGAAATTTTGACAATTATTATTAATTAAGTATTTTTAATTAATTATCAAATTATCAGGTGTTAATTTAGTGTAACTGTATAAATCAAGTCTGCTCGAATGGGATTCTTGTGGTTGGTTCTGACGCTCAGCTGTTTTGCGGTTTTCAACAGAGCATTTGGTAAATTTTAAAAAAATAGCTAATTATTTGGAGTAAGTTGTTGAAAAAGATTTTGAGATTTGTAAGTTAACAAATTAGAAAAAGTTCAAGAATTTTTTGAACTTTCTTTACGGCAATCTTGAAACCAAAGCGAGTTTCAACATGTGTAACAGAATTTTGCACGACTACTCTTAAGCTATACATCAAGTATGCACGGTAAAGATAAAGTTACATTAAGCCGTGTGTTGGCTCATGGTCACCGCCACTTGTACATAAAATGGTTTCACCAGGTAAAGTTACTTCCCACGCAAGATTAAACAGTATACAACACCGCGTTACCGATACACATGTAGATGCATGTCATGTTGTATAACGTTTTGTACTTTTTAAACAGCTTTAGTATTTCACATTTTAGGCCATGCAAATGACACGATTGTACTTGCAGGAAGTATATTTAGTTTGGGTTTGGTTCCCGACCGAGAAGGTCTTTGTATGCTGTTGTTAATGAATTACCTGTTAATAAATTGAGCTTAAGTTTTGGTTGATGTGATTGGCGGTTAGCGGTAAAAGATCTGGAAAAATTCCAACGTTACACATGCATATATATATATATACTGTAAAATACGAAAATCCATTTAAGTTTATGCTATTAAATTCTTATATAATTACCATGCAAAATGCAAATCAATAAAGATGAAGGATGATATCATTATACATCGACATCAACAATTTTAGGTAACTTGTAGATTCAACTTGTAACCTCATTGTTTCAAAGATACAAGTTCCTGTGGAAACGAATTCACAGCAACCAACGAGCAGCAGACTTTCACATCACCCGGCTGGCCCGATGATTATGAAAATGATCTTTTCTGTTTATGGACAATCACTGCAGAGACTGGAAAGGTTATACGACTGGAATTTTTATCGTTCGCCACCGAAGACGGTTTTGATTTTCTTGAAGTGGGTTTTCAATAATTCCCTTAAAATTAATGTAAAATTATCAAAATTTTGACAATGAATTTCAAAATCTATTTTTATTTTTTAAGTTAGCTGCTGGAGAATTGTGTTTTTTTACAAGTTTACACTATTTTTTTTGATGATATTTTTTTTATGATTTTAATGCTCATGTTTTTTAACAAGCAAAAATATGTATATACACTTGGTATTAGATTCGCAGCGAAAATGGGTCAACACTACTTCATATAAGTGGCAGCGACATACCAGATCCATTATACTCCGCTGACGATGTGATCGAAATACTTTTTGATTCGGACTTCTTTGTAGCAGACAAAGGTTTCGAAATCGCGTTTTCTGGTAGGTTTATTGATCAGTAACTCGCAAAATAGTAGACTTAACAACTTATCATTCAGACACATGTGAGAATATTATTGAAGTGAATTTCCGCAATGAAAATCTAGTAAGAACAAAAGGTTCATAAATTTACAAGTTGTAATTGCAATCACTTCACAATTTGATATTGTTGGACACTTGACCTTGAGAAAGTGTACATTATATTTCGTACTACGCTTTCCGACTCTGCTGATCAAATCTCAGCATAAGTAACTGAATCCACCCAGCGAACGCCAATGAAATTTCACGACAAACATAATTTTTTTTCAGAAACACAACTTCTTTCCTCGCCACCTACATCTCAAAGTGCAGGTTTGATTAATTGATAAACATTTCCCACTGTCTTGTGTTCGTTTGAAATAACAACTTGACAGTTCACTGTTAACTTCTCATAGCGCTTTCAATGCTTTTATCTGGCTTGGCACAGCTGATCTCCCAATGAACAAAACTTTTTACTAGCCTGCGGGGACGAATTAACTGCAACCAGTGAAATCCAATCTTTCCGCTCTCCCGGTTGGCCTCATTACTACCAAAATAATGTGTCGTGTTTGTGGACGATGAACGCCGAAGCAGGAAAAGGAATTCAACTCAAAATTCGTTACTTCATCACGGAATGGTGCTGCGATGTATTGAGCGTAAGTCTACTGTATATTTCCAGGAGGCCAAGGTCATCTTATCTATAAACTCTACATAGTGGATAGTGTATACCTACGTTTAATGAGAATTTAGAGTACAAAGGTTGCGCTTTCAATTAATTGTATATCGAGTTTGAAATTATTCTATTATTGCTGTGGAGTTTATATTTATCCAAGTTACGTTTAATTTAAGATTCGCGACAAAACTGGGTCGACGCTTTATGAATTAAGCGGCAATGTTGTTCCAGCCGCAGTAGTTATTCCTGAAAAGGAGATCGAAATAATTTTTATTTCAAATCCAACCACAAGAAGTGAAGGTTTTGAGATTCTGTTTACTGGTAAATAGGCAGTCATATTGTTGGACTTTCTTGTTTAGGAGATCATTTGTTTTGAATGACATTAAAAAATGGATAATTTAACGTTTTTAGAAACCGAAAAAGAACCACCAGCTCTTCTTATAATTGCGACAGGTAATTGATTTAAATTTACGCTTGTTTGTATAAATGTGACTATGATACTGGTCTCAGGTGTAACTTTTAAAACTGAAAAATTTGTTTAACTGTACGAAATATTGGATAGAAAGAAAGTTAAAATACCGGGATTTTGAGAATAGGGTATTTTCCTGAAATCAAACACTACAGTATCGCATAAAGCAGCGATCAACTTAATATTCTTTATTTAATATTTTAATATTCAACTTATTTAATATTCGCCCTGAATTTTGCAATTGTACCCCTGGGGGTGCAAGTATGTCCCAGTTTGGGATTTGTGCTTACAGTAGCCTATTATTTTGAAACGATGGAAAGTATGACGGATAGATTTGATCGATCATCATCTTCATCAAGAGTTTTTGGTTATATTTTGACTTCTAGCGCCTACGTGCGGAGATGAATTTTCAGCAACCGATGAAGAACAGACACTTACATCTCCGGGTTGGCCCGATGACTATGCCAATAACCTGCATTGTTTGTGGAGAATCACCACCGAGACCAAGAAACGAATAAGACTGTGGTTTCTCTCGTTTAACACAGAATGGTGTTGCGATATGCTTAGTGTCAGTTAAGCTGCTATTTATGTTTTTATCTTTCATTTCATTTACTATGGCTTTTTACCTGAAATGTCAAAGGTATTTTACGTTCACAAACTTCTAAAAATGAATTGTAAAGATTTTTTTATTTTTTACCATTATCAGCATCGATGTATATTTTTTTTGATGCTTTTATATAAATATTTCAAAACAATGTCTTGTTATTTTGTGCTTTAAGTTTAACAGTTAACTTTAACTTTACCAGCCGTATGAGATGATAAATTTAGTTTATCACCATTTATTAAAACATTATCTTTGTTATAAAAACTAAATAATAAATATTATACGAAAGATTCGCAATGAAAATAGATCAATAATCTATGAGATGAGCGGACCTATATATTGGCCTGAGCAAATAAGCTTTGCTGAAAACAAAATTGAAATTGTTTTCATCTCTGACCGAAATGTTGCAGAAGCTGGATTTCAGATTTCGTTCGATGGTAAACTATAATAGATAATAAAGTTTACGTATTTATAGGTTTGTGGCGAGAGAGATCTATTGTAATTTATACATGTGTAAATTTCAATTGCCAATAATGTGCATATTATGATATAAATGTGTATAGCATCGCTACTAATTACCTGATGATTACTAAGACATTAAGTGAGACATCAATTAGTTTTTATAGTAAATGTTTTACACTTCTAATTTCATCATTAAATAAGTCTTGTCAATTTAAGAGTTGCCAAAATTAGACAAATTTTTTAAAGTAATAGAAACTATCCCATGCGGAGGCGAATTCGCGGCAAGTAATGAAAGTCAAAGACTAAGAACTCCCGATTGGTCAGGTGATTACGGAAACTATCTTTCTTGTTCATGGAAGATCACATCGGTGACGACGGCCGCAATACAACTGGAGTTTTTATTATTTAAGATTGAAGAGTGCTGCGACAAGTTTAGCGTAAGATAGCCTTTAAGTATCAAGAATGTGTTTTAAAGAAATATTTAACTTTTAAAGTTTTTTAATTCCTACATTCCTTGTCTGCCAAAATGCACTGATAAGTTTTCATATTTTACGAAATTTTTTACAAATTTATGGTTTTTGTAGATTCGAAACGAAAAGGGAATAACTATAAAGAACATTAGCGGTGGTGATGTTCTCCCAGACACACTCATGTTGTCTGAGAATGTAATTGAAATAATTTTTATTTCACAAAAGTTCAGGAGAGCGACAGGATTTGATATTAGTTTTGTTGGTAAAATCAAATTATTTTCTACATATTTGAGCTGCTGCTGTCGGAAATCTTCCATTTTAAAAACATCGCCCAAGTTTTGAGCTAAAATTTAACTTTTTAAGACGCCCGGGCTTAACACTCTATGTACCAGCATCAGTTATTTTTTGCTCAATTGCCACAAATGGGAAAGTCGAAGTCTTCCTGTCTCTAGTAATACAGAAGCACGACTCAATTTGTAGTCTCGCTGTAAAGATGGAAGGTTCCCGACACAGCTGTGTACTTCGCATAATCTGTCGGTTGTTAAGTAATATCGGTCGAATCTAAGCTATCACGTAATTCATGTCCAAATAAATGAAACGTTTTTCTTCTTAGATTCCAGTCTAGAGTCTGCGCCCTTTGCAAGTAAGTGATAGTAGTAACTTTTTCACCGATTAGGTGTTTGTCGTAATATATCTAATTTGTCAAAATTTCTAATTGGTGAATTGTTTTGGCAAAATGATAAATCGTTTTAATTCATTTGTTTGCAATGATGTTTACTAAATTTTTTCGTTACAAGAAATAACAAATAATTTTAAGCAGTGTTTAGTTGACTATAGGTCAAACTTTGTTATTAAATACTAACAAATAAAATATTAATCTTTAATAAACGTTTTTATGGAAGCTCGGTGTTAAAATATTTACTGCAGGTTAATACCAGGCGCTGTAGGTGTTATAGGTTTTATGTAATTTTATTGGCTGTAAACAAACATTTTAAGTAAAGTAATCATAAGTCAGTAACAAAAAGTTTTGACATTTAATAACTGCTAAATTTTGACATTTATGGAAACCTTTGTCTATATTTATAGCTTGTGAAAGTCTGCCAATTGTCAATAACGCAGCTTTTGTAGCTGCGAATTTGCTGTCCAGCCATTATTATACGGCGTACTACTTCTGTGACTCTGGATTGATAGCTGATAACATATTGGCAACTTATGTAAACTGTAGAAACTCCAACAACATTTTTGAGAAAATTGAAATGTGTTGTCAAGCGCCAGGCAATTTCTCATGCATGGAACCTTCTTTCGGTAAATTTATATTTTATATTTAGATTCTTAACTCACGTCAAATATGTCACAAAATAAGTAAATATGTCGCAAAACCTTTATTCGTTTTCCTCTGCAGGTTGCGGTAATCCTCCGTTGCTCGTTAACGGTGGGTTTAGTGCCGATGTGGGGGTGGTTACCCAGCCAAACGAGCCCTTTCCATTGGACACACAAATAGAATATTTCTGCATCGATGGATTTAAATTGGACGATCCTGATGGATTCACCAGCACCTGCCTTCAAGACAACAGATGGAGTTTGATTCAAAGTTCACCTGAATTTCCAAGATGCCAATCAGGTTCTTTGTCACGTCATGTTGTTAGGCTTCTAGCAGTTCGAGCAAAGCAAAGTTTTTAAGCACAAGCTTGCTGACGATATTGCTTAGTCTTGAAGCATCCATTGAGCATCGGTTAAACTTTACCTTGGCCGGATAAGCATATAAATGTGCTGGCTCAAACAAACCCAACCCGAAAGCATTGACGCATGCCTTTAATTTTTATCTGTGTTCACAAAATTTTCCGTCGATATCATGGAGATGTTAAATAAATTTTATTTTGTCTGATAAGCCATTGTTCTCTTAGATGATTGTGGATCACTTCCAGAAGCTAAAAACTCGGTTATTATTGCGACGTCAACCACGGAAGGTTCTGTTGCGAATTACGTCTGCGATCCCGGATACTTTACTAATGACGTCACAGAAACCACCTGCCGACGAAGCGGATATTTTACCTTATTTTGGGATTTGGAAGTTATTCCCATATGCTCGCTTGCCGTAACAGGTGAAAATAGACTTGGACAATTTATGAACTGGTTTAGGCTTTGGGGCATTGCGTGCTCTTGCAGTAAAATTTAAACATCTCCGCGATAACTTTGCTCGATATCACAGCTGGAAAGCGATGTAGTTATAACTTATAAGTCCATTTCCTCTGTTGTGATTCAGGTTGTGGAAACCCACCGCGATTAAAAGGCGGCGTGGCTGTCGGAAAACGTGGAACATATATAGAGGGCGACATTGCTTGGTACATGTGCCCGGGAGAACAAACCTTTGATCCGATGGTAGAAGTTGGTAAGACGACATGTTTAGACAACAATCTCTGGAGTGTCATAGAAACAGGACCGTGTGCCGGTGAGGTTTTGACAGGTTTACTGCGGTTGCAAATTTCCTTGAGCAAGTAACAGAAGTTACAGTTTTCATGCATTTTACCTATACTCTGAGAAGAAAGTATCGACCAATATATTATGTTAAAAGCTGTGGTGTATTGAACTTGACATAAAGTTTTGTTTTAGCCTATCTCCTGACCAGTGAAAGTACAATAAATAAATGACCAGCTGAGTAAAAAGCGAAGTTTTTTCTAGATCATTATGACCCTGGGCTAACTGTTTCGGCTCGTTTTGTATTTTTTGGACCCAGGGAAGACCTGTCATACTTCCCCAATCACGTGGCTCACACCAATGAGATTGTTGAAAACGGTCTCGAGTTTCCTACGGTGGAGAACGTCCTGATGTTTCCAGTAGCAATAAACACCGCACCTCCGACAAAATTGTCCACAGTAAATGCATCCAGTGCGCAGCTCACCAGGGCCAAAATAACTGAAGCCCAGGTAGCCAGCGCAGAGGAATCTGGACTGGATGTCTCCGGTACGCCCTTAATCGGTGCGAAAATCTCAAGCGTTTGTGGGTTTCCGGGAATATGTGTGGGTACAATACGTGATATTTACATCAACTGCTTCAACCAAACTCTTCTCTCTTGTCAACAATGTGGAGTAGGAAGAGCAATCGTCTTCCTCATCTTGATGGTTATCTTCGGATTGATGATATTCGTCGGCAATGCTCTTGTTATATGCGTCGGTTACAGGCGATGGAAGCGAAGAAATGCGACCAAGTTAGACATATGTAAAACATCGTTGGCTGCTGCTGATACTTTAACAGGTGGATTGGTCTATGTACATGTACTTTTGATTTGCTGGAAACACTTTACCATCAGGAAGATAATTATTCCACTTGTTCATTTATGTACCCACAGGCGTTCAAATACTGGTGGTGTTGGTCTATAACTTCAGCTGGTCCATGAACCTTACTCCGATTGAGCTCGACCAACAACAACTCCTCCTGCAGGGATCAGCACAAGCATATGTGGGTGGAATTTTGCTCCTGTTCAGCTTAACATCATCCCTCTATCATCTGCTTTACATGGGAGGAGAGAGAATCTATGCTATCACCAAACCTTTACAATATAAATGGCAAAGTAACACATCTCTATATGCTGGACTTGTTTTGGTTTGGATTGTCTCCATTATAACAGCTACAATATTTGGTAAGACAGTTTTTCAATGCTCCTTTATTCCTAATTGTGCAAGGTAAAATCTCATAAGACAACAAGCCATGGATTATTGCCTTCAACAAAACGGCAAAAGAGACTTCTTACAAAAATCACAGTAGTAATTATAAAAATATTGTCAAACTTAAATGTTTTTTAATTAAAAAGAAGATAAAAGCTATCAAGTTGTTCTAACTAAAATAAAATGAAACAAAAGCACTTCTTGTTCTTATTTTGTTACAAAGTTTGTTTTATAACTTATTGAAAGCAAAATGGCTGTTAACAATTTTTGGATGGGTTCAGTTATTTGCTCGCTAAAGCAGAAAACCTGTTCTTACAACAGAAAAAAGCATTGCTAAAATTAAAAAAATTATAGAATGTTGTTTTCTAAATCTCAGCTTGGTTTCCTGGAAAATTCATCTTCACCTACATGACGACAACATTCCTCTTCTATCCTGCTCTTCATGAAGATCCTCAACATCATGACTACACAGTTGCCATTGCGTTGATGGCACTATTTTATATTCTCCCTTTCTTGTGTCTGGTCAGTTGATTGAAATTTCCCAATGAACGAACAATTTGTTGAAGATATTTTACTTGACCGTTTATAAAATATTTTGCGTTCTAATTTTATTAGATGCTGGAATACAGACTTGTGAATAGAATGCTTTGTATAACTTTGAAAATTGTAAATTATTTTCAACAGAGTGCTTCGTGTGTATTCGCTGGTGTGTTCATCTTTCATAGCTGGAGAAATGAGCCTTTAGTTGGGAAAGAAAACAGCAAAATCTCAGACTCCAAGAGAAAACAAAGGGTTTCAATTCTGAAAACGATATCCTTGATGCAAATTGGATTTACTATAACTTTATGTAGGATTAGTTTTGCAACGTTTTGTTAAGTCGGCATTAATCTCCAAAATTTACCAAAAATGTCAATATTATTAAAAAACAATTAATATTATACTCCGTGAAGATTACGCTTTAAATTTCGAATTTTATAAAGAAACGAAACTAAAAGTGAAAGTTTTTGTTTCCAGTTCCCATCGTGGTAGTTGCTGGTTTGTTTTATTCGGGACACTTGGATTGCAACAGCATTGGTCAACCTAACATGGCTGCATTTTATGTCAGCATGAGTAACAGGTATATTGGCGATTGTCCGATATATTGTAGCTTGATGCACTTTAAACAAGTAAACTTTTTTACGTCTATTTCAATATTTTTTTCTTATAGTTTGGTCAACTTCGTCATCTACAGCGCTCGAGAGAAGAATTTTCGTCAAGACAGTATCGACATATTTCGACCTCGCTCGATTACCCAGTAATCGAAAAATAAATGTTGGAATAGGCCTATAACTGAAGAAATTCTAGTGATTATAATGCTTTGATCCTTTCCGCAAGTTAGTGTCCGAAAAGCAATGCAAGCCAAGGAGTTTTTGAACTGTGATAACCAACAAAGCAACATTGTCCATCTTTTCATTTACTTGATAAGAAAATCAGCATTGCACGATTTATTATTAATATTATTATTATAATTAATGTATCATAGTTACACGTGGCTGCTTTAAATTCGTTTTTGTATAGTAGAAGTTCGTTGTGATAGGCTAGTATACGGTGTTGTAGCTACATTGTGTTATATATCTGCTCACTCAGCGCTGGAATTAAGCAAAATACTTTTTTGTCATTTTAGTATTGCAAAACGACATTACACTTTTTCTGGTGTACTCATTTAATTATAATTAAACTTACGTGCAGTCGATCCTTCTATCTGTTGCTACACTTTAGTTTGAAGCTTTTAGAAAAGCAATGCTATTAAATTGTAACAGACTGTTAAGAGAAAATTATTAGTGTTGTAACTAAAGCGTTTTCTTTCAAAAAATATTTTGTGAGTTTCTATGCCGGTAGCAGTTCTGAGACAATTTGCAGTTGTCACCAATAAGAAACGTGAATAACAAAGTAAAACCTGAGCTTGCTTGGCTTGAAGCCTAGTGTAGTAAACGAAGAAAATAAAAATAAGCGTAAAGTAATAATTAAAAGAGAATCTTTTTCAAAAAAGAATGTCTCAACTACTGTAATACCGAACCGGACCGAACTACTACAATACTACTATAATATCAAAAAATTTGAATTAAGTATTTGTTAAATTTCGTATTGTATGAAAATTGCATTAAAATCATTTCAAAATCGATGAAGATCGGAAATACTGCTTGTTTGTGGAGTTGCTTGCTGCTAGTTTGTCTTTGAGTTTGTTCATTTTGTATTTAACAACTGAAACCTGCTTCCCACGCTTAGTTTATACGGTTGTGTCTTTAACCGCCACCACGTTGACTGGGAATACAAATACCCCAATACTTTATGCAGTACAGTAAGTAAGTACGTCGTCTAAACACGGACGAAGTGACGATAGTACTTACAGCAATATATAGGTTATATTTAAACATGTACTACAATATGTAGTATTTTAAATGCTAGCTTAGTATCTATGGTAAACCGCAGAGAAACAAAAAAATTAAAGAACTACGAAGGGGAATCCCCAATATATGAGGTTACTGAACACTTGGGCACAACAGCTACAGTGTAGTTGGAGGCTATGCGTAGAAAGCATTGGGTAAGTCACTAGGTCAGGCTTAACCTTACCGTATTTGTCAAAGAATGCAATTGCCATGCCTCTCGTTATGGCCTAATATAATAAACGCAAAGAGTAACCAAGTTTGAAACGTTTTGTAAGCTGACATATTGTTGCCGGTGGGCCTGTATAATTTATTATTCTTTTCGGGTCCAATTCCAAAAAAGACAATGTATAATACCTTAGATACAGTCTTAGTTGTGTAAAAAATTTAGAAAAAAGGATTAAATTTGCAAAGTTATATACCATATATATCAGAACATGTGATGATTGCAGTAACAATGTTGGTTGTTTTAGAATTAAGGCAGTGACTTTCTGAAACTAACGTAAAACGATAGAGAACTGATAGATAGGAACCAGTTGTCAGCATATGTTGAAGTGGTCCTGAGCAGTAACCAGTAACTCATGCAGAAAGATACGTAATCAGTGGATGAGAGAAATACTTGGCAGATTGCTAATGCTTTAAACCTTCAAAATAGTAGGTACCGGTGCCCATAAAATTGGTGCTGAGAGAGAGAATTTATTGTTATTGTATTACACAATACAATTCTACACAATTGATTGGTGTGGGGCAGCGAAAAAACCTCTCGGTCACCCAGGTCAGTTGCCCCTTAAAATGGTTGATTTTTAAACGCTATGTTACTTAGCGTAATATAATTATAAACCTGAACATGTGCCAATTTTACAGGTATCACCGATTCATTTTAGTAGTAAGGCTTATGGAACTATGACAGTGAGTCAGAAAATACAAGATGAGAATTACAGACCACCCAACCAGTTTGAAAATATGAACCTTATTTGCTGTAATATTGCTTGTTGTACTTCTGCATGGTGATGGTTTCAGGAACTGATTTTGATCATGCTAAATGATGAATGACATCAATATAAAACTACCAGTCCGACATGCCAAAATTTGGTTGTATTAAGAAAGACATTACACTAGGCGATATAGCTGCTTATTATGATATTAAGGTGAACTTGTTTTGCTTTTATTTGTAACTAACTTTTACTTATAACTTGTGTGATTCCCAAACTGCGTGCCGCCACAGATTCTCAGGTGTGCCGAGAATCTTTTTGGAATTTTGGAAAAGAACTGTGTAAATATTTAAAATAAGGCATGTAGACAAGCATATGCGACTTAAAAGCGCTCTAACTGCTTCAATAGCTGATAACTAAGCACATGTCCATCCAATAAGCACATCCATTGCATTAACACCTGAAAATAAATTTTTTTAAAGCAACTTTTTTTATTTTGTACGTGTGCCGCGAGCATTTTATAATTTTTCTAGTGTGCCACAAGCTGAAAAAGTTTGGGAACCACTGCACTAGGCGATAAAACTGATTGTTATGATATTAAGGTGAACTTGTGTTGCTTTTATTCGAGATACGTAGACAGCATGCTTACACTTTTTGTACTTTTTAAGAGATCGTAGATCATCGAGAACAGTTCAACAACTCTCCGGCAATCCATAAGCTAAACTTTACATACCGATGTACCAATACCAAGTAGGCAACTTGTCATCGAGCTTTTATCTGTTTTCAGGCAGAGTCGGCAAGAGTTTTGCTTCATGCACGGTGCCTTTTCATCATAGCTCTCAAAAGATCGGAGTTTACCGGATTCATTCATTTCATGATAAATCAAGAAGCCTGGAAGATTTTTGTTATGTGGAGACGGACTCTGGTGGGTTTATGGTGGGAGACAGTGTGGTATGACCTGATATTGCAACAACTCTCCTGAATCAAGTTATATTCAACTTAATTTTTGCATATTCTTAGCTAATTCAATGAAGAATGGACGGTTCGGTCAGCTTCTACAGAAACTGAAAAGGCTACAAATTTGGTTTTGGCAACATCAGTGGACAACAACAACAGCAGTAGGTGCGTTTGCTTTTTGATTTTTATGTTGATTAGATGAAATGTATGTAAAAAAATAATGTGTTACAGATCAGAATATGACTTTGCACTTGTATCTATGCGCAGGTCTTGAAACATTCATGAAATAACAAATACAGCCGGCTATAAACTTCGCATCGATATGCAAGATTTTAAAAACCAAAAGAGATTTGCGAAACACAGGTTAACGACATTATTAAGTTTTGCCTGAGTTATACGAATACGTTTATCGATGTATTTAACAACGTGTTTTTGTAGTGAGTTTAATGTTGGTTCAGAAGCAACCCATTGAACATTATACATAGATGGTTACTTGGGCACTGCAGGTAACATTATTTTCGATCCTGTTTAACCTGCTTGGTTAATAATATTTTGTCAATACAACCCTGCATGGCAACTTTCTTGCACTGCAGGCGATAATCTTTTACTGGCATAGAAAGATGAAATTTTTCATCTACGATTCGGACAACGACCCAAAACGGCAAGAAAATTGCAGTTTCCAAAGCGCATGGTGGTGCTATGCGTACCAGTATGGTATCTTCAACGGCAAGTATCTCCCTGGTCGCCATGTAGACAACTACACGTCTTGTTACTCCTTGAAGATGGTTGAGATAAGGATAAGACCTACGTCAATTCAAACATATAGCCGGCTTCTGCAGTAATAGTCGGAAAGTAAGATTTTTGTCAACTCATAAAATTAGAAGTAGAAAAGATGGAGTCGACTTTAACGTGACGCTTTCGTTATAAATTGTGTTATTAGTTGCCGCCACTGTTGCTTTGATTTTTTCTACTGTCTCATATTTACCTTCCATTGACTACATGGCTTTTAGTAAAAGCATTTATTAGGCCGTGTTTGTTCGTTCATTGCATATTTTACGTCTTTTTCGTCTTGGATTGCGTTTGTCACCGATGGACAAGCAGGACTTCTTCAGCCAGTGTTGCGGACGTGTCGCCATGCAGTTGATCCTTGAAAGTCACTTAACTGGACCGTCACAACTCACAACCGAACCTGCTTTTATGACGTAACTAATTGTCTTTCTTGGTTCAACAGCTACTGTTTGAGTTTTTGTTTTTGATTCCAACATGTGAGCAAAAATACGCACTGCGGAAATATTTGACGCAAAAGTCTTTGTTGCTATTCCAATGATACTTCAACAAATATAGGCAATTCGCCCACACACAGCTATCACAACAGGGCTTGCCCGAGATTTAAGACGAGATCACGCCTATACTAAGTGTAATTTAAACAGGATTGCCGTTAGTCATTCATCTCGCAATGTGAATTTACAGAGAAAGATCTAAACAACAAGTAGATTTACATTTGCACGAGCTACTTACTCTAACCTGATATTATCAAAAACATCTTACCGACAAGATGACGTCATATCCGCTTCATATACTCCAATTTTTTAAAACGCTTTTGCCAGTAACTTTTAAACGAAAAAAGCAAAAATTTATAAATATTTTCGGAATCGACCTATTTTCTCATTACCAAATTTTTATCTAACAAAGATGTCTGTGTAGGCTAATGTAAAATAAACCACGTAGATTCCCCGCAGGCGATTTCGATTACAACTAGTCAGCTTATGAAACTTGTCTTACAGGTAGTTTAGTTCTACGTACGGAAATAAACGACATGTAGTTTCGTATAATTTTGTTGTGCTTTAGGCCGTTCCTCATCGGTTTGACGTAAGCTCTCAGCATTTGAACAATACAACAAGAGCAATCTTCTGATGAAATCTGCTTGCATATATTTGTCCGTTTCTGTTTGAGACGACGGAGGCCGCATTGGCACAGGTGAGATGATAACGAAAAAAAACTCAGGTAAATATTCAACGTAAACTAGGCCTACTATTCACACCTTTCAATGACAACAAGAAAGACAGGCTAAGTCGCTGATGTACCCATATTTCCAAACTGAAGTTATTCAGTTAACCGAGATCTCTCGTTACCACCGAAGGACGACATCCGTGCGGTCATTAACATGACAGCATCTTACGCGCTTCATGTATTGACTTATCGCTCCGTAGAAATAATGGCAAAGAGAAAAATTCATTTTCTTCGGTTTCAAACTTGTCAAATATCTGCAGAATTCCGTACAATGGCTTGCATTCGGCCGTTACAGACTCCGTTTATTTACCAGCCTGCGTTACTGCAGCAGCTGAGAGCTATGTTAATGCAATCATAGGCAACAGGGAATATGTTTCTCTTCACTGGAGGTATAATGAGGATGACTTTTTTTAGACCAGGACGAAATACGTCGATGATTTTGTCTTCAAAAATCTCCTCGTATACGCTGTAGGCGATAGGTCTATAGATGATAGGTATATATATATTATAAACGGACACAGCGCAGTTTAAGGTCGCTCATTTTGTAGACATTGAAGAAGTTTCAGCTTGGCATTTTTGCTTTCCGTAACTTGATTGGACTTGATTCAGATTTTAGTTGCTTCAGCTTCACTCCCGTCCCATTAATAAGATGACCTGGGAGGTTTCTCAGACACGTTTCGACTTGACTTGAGTTTCAGGAAGCATTAATTCAAAAGAAACATAAGTTATTTATGGAGTACCGACCTCTGTTCCAGTCAACGTGATGCCACAACTTTTGAAACAGTCTTTCTTAGAATGAAATAAACCAGATAGCTTCCTATATGGCAAAGTATAACTTATATATAAAGCTAACTTAGAGTCGATATAGGCTTATACGGGGAACGCTGGAAGGAAATGGAGACTCCATTTTGTATCTTCGTTACGTTTGGTAAAAGTATCATTAACGTTTGTTTGCTATCAATAACACCATAAAATATTAAACATGGTGATATGATGTGATAACTTATATCCTCGGGTTGAGGAATGTTTTTGCACGACTTAAACCCATGTTATGAACCAGGAATATGGTGCACATCATTCTTTATTAATAGACCTGTGTAATATACTAAAGTATATATGCAATATAAACTACTATGTAGGCCTATCTATCCATTCGCACTCGAACAAGATCTGGTAATCATAATCATCTATTAAGGTATTATCTAGGCATAATAAATTTTATATGCTTATCAAAGCGGCTCATTGCTTAAACAATTAATTCGTATAGCGTTCTTGAAAAGTTTTATTTGAAGGGGCCAGTATAGGATAGAGATAGCAAGAGAGAGAAAGACTGATTAGCCCATCCACAACGCAAGTTTTTGACGTATTGCAGTCATTATCACGTGTATGGTCGTAAAACATATTAAACTTCGCAAAGGAACCAAGTGAATGTGACATTTAAAAACTGACTTAAATATAAAAATGAATTTTATTGTCGTACGCTTCGTGCGACAAACAACTCAAACAAGCTAAAGCCTCAGCTGCTTGATGAGACTAAAGAACTGTTTCAAATGCTTTTGTCCTTTCAGCAACGCTCAGATTGGTAAATACCTTAAAACATAAGCACATTAAACATTAAACGAGCGTGATTTGCTGACAGTAGTGTGCTGCTTGGACTGAGGTAACATTTACACCAATGTAGACCCATATCTGAATTATGTTATTATTTGGTTTCGTTATAAATAGATTTCTTGTGTTGCTTTACAGACCTGATACAGGTTTAGAATTGCTTCATAATGAAAGTGAGGTTGATAAAGCAGTTAAGACGACTGAAACGCCGGGCTATATCTATAGCGTTGGTTTTAGCCTGTACAGTGTTCATGTATAAACACATTCTAATCAATAACGCCCGAAATCTAGTGGTACAACTTGATTCTAGAACCCTCTTTGAAAATCATCTCTTCCAGTCAGACATCATGGGAAATAGCAGGTTGGTGAAAGATGTCGTTGTTTCCAAAGATCCACTAAAGAAGACAAACAATACCCCAGCAGATAACCAAGAACGTGCTTATCAAGGAAAGGTTTCCAATGAAAACGAACTTACTCAAACAAAGTCTGTCAATTGCACTTTATGGGAACCTTATCGGGATGACTTAATCACCCCATTTTCTACTCGGATAAAACTCAATCCAAGTAGATTCCTATACCCAGGTTTTTATGGAGGTCCTAACAACCAAATTATGGGCTTGCACCAGTCAATTTATGTCGCAATTCGCCTGAATCGGTGAGCAGTATGCATTTAGTTTAATTTATATAGACAACTAAGGAAAATGTATATTTTTTGTAGTAATATTTTTTTGGCATACAGACTGGTCAACAGACTAGAGCTTGGTAGTCAAACTAGAAATAATTCATATTTTTGATATGGAGATATAAAGCACTGATTTCACGAATTCTTTTTTTTCTCTCAGCTGCTCTAAATTTGAAAATATATACCCGTTGACTTAGTATTCTATACGGTGTAAATATTGGCTTAACAGCGAAAAGATCACTCCGTTGCTAAAAATATTTGGCAAAACGTGAATTATTTTCTGTCACTCTTTCAGTAAATGTGACTTTAACTTTATTTAACCTAAAACCAAATAAACAGAAACGTATAAGCATTTAATTGTCTGCATCTGCACTATCAATTACATCTTTGGTAACCCATTCGCACTACTTTAACGCGCCAATTGAAACTTTTTCTTTACTTATTATATCAGTAAGATTAGATTTCTCCGATTTTTGTTGCAATCAAGATCCATACCCACATTCCCAATCAATATTTATATCATTTTATTCTTCTATAAAATTTTCTGCAAAGTTTCAAACAAATTCCTCATGTAGGGCCCTTATTTTGGCTTTCAAAGCTGACAACAAAATAACTAAGAAAGATTGTCTGCCAAAAAATCACACTCCATAATTACATTTTTGAAATTTACATTAAATGTTCTCAATGTTGTCTAATCATTTACTCTCTGTTGTAAACATAAACCAAAAGAAGTTATGAAAATCCAATGAAATCAATACAAATGCAATATCAGTTTTAAACTAAATTATGAATTTTGTAAATTCTTTTAAAATTTTCTTAATTAAAAAGATGAAAGATCAAATAAATTTGAACAAATTTTAACATGAACTCAAATGAATTTTAATCACGACATTTATAAAATTTAAAAGAAATCCAAAGAAACTAAAAAAGTTTTATTATTATTGAATAAAACAGTATTTTGCCGTATTGTTTCTATTACCATAACAGGGCTGCAGGCAGCTGCTTTATAAACATAACCGCAATAAATGTTGTTTTATACATCAACAACATATTGACATTTTGAAATGCAAGCAAGTTAAGCGAAAAGTACAGTAAATTAATCTAAATACACGACTCGCTTTTTGTGGTAAATGTGATGTGGAAATTATTGGAAAGAAATTGATAAATGATAAATTCCTGAAAAATAGAATACAAAAATTTGTTAACTTTAAGTATTATATTTAAACGTTTTTTTAAATACTTTAACAAGATAATTTGTTTTATATCAAAATATATCTTAGAGATTTTATTTTATTACCAATTGTAACCTCACAAAAGCAAAATCATAGATTGGTGCGTATAACTTATACAAAGCACCGAAAGCATATGAAATAGGTTGAATTTTCTTTGCAGGACTTTAGTGGTTCCAAGGTTCTACACACATCCATACACGTTTGGAAAAGTCGAAATTGTTCCTGCATTTCAACGAATTAACATCCGACGTCTGTGTTCGTTCGTAAGCTGCATTTCAATTGAGCAATTTCGCAAAACTTGCCGGGGAAAAATGGACGTCATATTTAAAGTACGAAAGCTGATGTTTGCGTGACACAACTTTTCGTTAATTATACCTGACATGAAGTTGTACAGCAATCAGAGGTACATATTTATGCACAAAATATAGTTGGCAGGAAATATTACTCGATAATCTTACCAGGTGTTTCAAAAATGTTTGCCAAGATCGCTATGAACAGCCCACCGGTTGTTTCTGCGTACCTTGACGGGCCCTCAGGCAATTTCGATGCAAGTGAAGTCGTCAGACAATTAGTTTTATCTCATAAGCAATCTACGATTGTAATTTTGTACCGGCCTTTAACTATTCGAAAAAAACGTTATCTGCTATATAAGACTGCTTGAACAATTCACTGAACAGTTTAGGCCCCTGATAACTAGGTAAAAATCACCCGCAGGCAATTTCGGTATAGCTAGAATTTTGTAAAAATTGAGTTTTGATATTCTTCAACTATTATATGATTGATAACAACAGCACCGTCAAGTATTGCTTTCTAAATTTTACCCAACGTTTAACGCGTTTTCAGTAGGTCAATTTGACACAAAGCTACCAACTTTGCCACAGATACAAGCCTAATAACAAACTTAATGTGATCGAAATCTTTATTTTTTTATCTATTTAAATTTCAGGCAAGAGAAGTGACAGATCAACAAACGAAAAAGTACGAAAGAGACACAGAGATGAATATTTTACAAAAATCTGATAACGACGAGGCAGACAAGTTGAAACTATCTCAATCCGCTCAATCCGCGCTTTTGACATATCCCGACTCGAATCAACCGATTCGTCATGATTTATGGTTATCGCCAAACGAAGACGACATCCGTGCGGTCTATAACACGACAGCATCCTGTGCGCTTCATGCGTTGACTTATCGCTCCGTAGAAATAATGGCCAAAGGAAAAATTGCTTTTCCTTTGCTTCCGAGTGCATCAAATATCCATAGAATTCCGGACGACGTCTTGTATTCGGCCGTTACAGACTCCGTGCATTTACCACCCTGCGTTACTGCAGCAGCTGAGAACTATGTTAATGCTATCATAGGCAACAGGGAATATGTTGCTCTGCACTGGAGGTATAATGAGGAAGACTGGTTTAAGCCATGTCAGCGTCCGGAGAGGAAACCAGTGTGCGAGGCTTTGAAAAAAATTACTCCGCAAGATGTCGCCCATGCTATCGTCAACAACCTGCCGCCCTTGCAAAACAATGCTAAATTGAGAGGACGTTTGCCGGTTTACATCGCAGCTCCTCCGAGTTTGAAAGATTTTAAGCTTGAAATTTTCTCACATATGGAGCGACTTAATCCTTCGCTTGAAGCTGTTTCGGTTGACTTGGAACAATATTTCGAAAAAACCGGTCTTGTACAGTGCTGGCAGAAAGCTGATTGGGTTAGCCACGATGACGTCATATCCTTAATTGAAATGGAGATCGTGAGAATGAGCAGATATTTCTTCTACTCGATTAGGTCAAGCTGGTCAGCAAATATCCGACCGCTTCGGTGGGAATGGAAAGATGGGAATACAGATAAACTTTTTGAAGCTTCAATTTTTGACTTAATCACAAATGCGAAATCCGGACTCACCCCGACGGCTTAATCTTCATTGGTCTGGTTTTGCTTGTACACTAAGAGCAACAAGGCTGTTCAACTTGTTTCTATTGAGTAATTGGCAAATATTTTGCGAAAATCTAGAAACACCGTATATCGAGATGCATTCTGTAGCACAGGAGACAACACGAAGGGATTTTGAGATGATTACTGTAAAATCGCGAAAATAATTCCATTTAATAAATTTGCACTGACAAAACTTTCTTATTGATATTTTTAATTGGGAAAATTTTGCACAGATAACGTTATACTTTCGATTCTAAATCAATGCATACACTTCGGTTACATTCGTTTTGTGGTGTTTTACGCAATGTTGAATGATATTTTTGGTTGACAGCATAATGAAAACATCTGCCTATATCTTGTAAATTGAAAAGTTTTGATTTATTTCTTCTAGTTGGTCCAGTCGGTTTACCAATTAATAATTCTAACCCTGTCAAATACCGAATGGTTTCATTTGAAGAGATTAGTAGGTTATAATGTAGATAGCAACTAACACCAGCTCATGTATAATGCAGGTTATTGACGAATTGCAGTCATTATCACGTGTATGGTCGTAAATTGTATATTAAATCTTGCAAATGAAATAACTGAAAGTGACATTCGAAGACTGACTTGGATACAGATACAAATTTCTATATTTCGCGCTAACTTGTGTAAAAAACATCAAAGCTTCCAAAATTTAACAGCAAAATCTAATCCGCTTGATGGCGCTAAATAACTGTTTCAAATGCTTCTGTTCTTTCAGCAAAACCTTAATTATTCGTTTTAACGTACTTGATTAGCTGTCATTAGTATAATGCTAGGACTGATATAACATTAAGGGCAGTATATTTGAAGAATTTTTCAGTTAGCATTTGCGTTAAAAGTAGCTTTATTTTGTTGTCTTACTGAACTGTTGCAGGTTTACTGTTGCTTTGAAATGAAAGTTAACTTGATTAAACGTTTAAGACGGTTGAAACGCCAGCTTAAAATTATAGCGATGGTTTTAGCCTGTTCATTGTTCATGTATAAACATATAATAACTACTAGAAGCAGAAAGTTAGTGGCACACCTTGATTCTAGAAGCCTCATTAAAAATCAGCTCTTCCAGTCAGACATCATGGAAAAAAGTACGATGAAGGAAACCCTGTTTTATTTCAATGAGTCGTTAAACATAGAAAATATCACCCCTGAAGATGACCAAGAACGTGCTTATCAAGGAAAGGTTTCGAATGAAAACGAACTTACTCAGACAAATTCTGTCAATTGCACGTTATGGGAACCTTATCGGGATGACTTAATCGCCACATTGCCTTCTCGAATACAACTCAATCCAAGTAGATTTCTATATCCAGGTTTTTATGGAGGTCCCAACAACCAAATTATGGGCTTGCTGCAGTCAATTTATGTCGCAATTCGCCTGAATCGGTGAGCAATATACATTAACTTTTTACATGTATCAAAAAAGGCTTTTGTGCTGGCATTTTCGTTGCATTAGGCTGGTCAACGAGCAATTTTGAAATTTGATATTGAGACTTCAGCCCTTAAGTTTAAAGCTGTACCGTATACAGTATATTGCAGATATTGATTTAACATCAAAAATACCACCTACTGTATGTGCTGTAAAAATTTTTCGCAAACCAATTACGATTTGCTAACAATCTTTCCATAATTTCGTCCTTGTAGTTATGTAAATAACTTAAAACAGAATAAACAGAAAAGTAAGCATTTATGATCTGCATCCACATAACTAATTGTGGCTGCAGCTATTTGGACAAGATGTAGTGAATATTCCAACACCAAAGCCAATGTCGATTCTACATGAATGAAGTTGAAATACCTGCTGCTATACTGTGCCTATCGTACACGTTGATGTGTTACGTTACAAGTGACTAAAACGAAAAGTTTTTAACCTAAAATAACAAGGGATTTTTCTGATATTAATTGACGTGGAAAGTTTCGAAAAGTAATTGATAATTTATAACTGTGTGGATTCAGTAAATTATATTTAAACGTTTCTTCTTTGGTTTAATTCGAGTTTGCTGTATCCGTATACACCTTACAAGATTTTATTTCAACATTAAACCTAGCCTCGCAAAAGCGGATTCATGGATTGTTGCATCACTTGAAAAGGACAACGACGTGAAATATGTTGAATTTTCTTTGTAGGACTTTAGTGGTTCCAAGGTTCTCCACACATCAGTACACGTTTGGAAAAGTCGAAATTGTTCCCGCATTTCAGCGAATTAACATCGGACGTCTGTGTTCGTTCGTAAGCTGCATTTCAATTGAGCAATTTCGCAAAACTTGCCGGGGAAAAATGGACGTCATTTTTAAAGTACGTAAGCAGTTGTTTGCGTGGATCTACCCAATAACATTTAATCGTTTTCTTTGATTTCAAATATTACCATAGCCTGAAACGTATGTTTGTAGACAAAGTATAACTGTAGGCCTAAGTTGTTTTTGTCGTTATATTGCTTGTATGTAGTGAAACCATGTAGTTGATATTTTAAGAACTGTCGCCAAGATCAATGGACAAAGCCCCCGGCTAATGTGATGTATATATAATCAAGTATTTGAAGTACAGTCACAAAACCGCTTTGGTGGCAATTAACCATAAGTAATTCAACCGCAAACATCTTTCACAAAAGCAAAGCCGTTTGAAACTCATATTACTGTGATCTACACGTACACTATATAATTATGACAGCAAACAATGGCATCATCAAGTAATGTCGTCAAATTGCCTTCGCCACGCTTAACAAGTGAATTTTGTCAGTTTGATAAAATTATTAAATTCATGCTTTAACTATATCGGGAGAACAAACCACAGTGGCTGCAAACGAAATCAACACAATAGCAATCTCAAAATATTTGTCAACGTTCGTTTCAGGCAAAGGAAGTCACCATTCAAAACGTGGAAAAGTACGAAAGAGACACAGAGATGAATATTCTACAAAAACCTGATAACGACGGGGCAGACAAGTTGAAACTATCTCAAACCGCTCAATCCGCGCTTTTGACATATCCCGACTCAAGCTACGTGATTTCACGTGACCACTGGCTACCATCAAACGAGGACGACATCCGTGCGGTCTATAACACGACAGCATCCTGCGCGCTTCATGCATTGTCTTATCGCTCCGTAGAAATAATGGAGAAAGGAAAAATTGCTTTTCCTTTGCTTCCGAGCGCATCAAATATCCATAAAATTCCGGACGACGTCTTGTATTCGGCCGTTACAGACTCCGTGCATTTACCACCCTGCGTTACTGCAGCAGCTGAGAACTATGTTAATGCTATCATAGGCAACAGGGAATATGTTGCTCTGCACTGGAGGTATAATGAAGAAGACTGGTTTAAGCCATGTCAGCGTCCGGAGAGGAAACCAGTGTGCGAGGCTTTGAAAAAAATTACTCCGCAAGATGTCGCCCATGCTATCGTCAACAACCTGCCGCCCTTGCAAAACAATGCTAAATTGAGAGGACGTTTGCCGGTTTACATCGCAGCTCCTCCGAGTTTGAAAGATTTTAAGCTTGAAATTTTCTCACATATGGAGCGAATTAACCCTTCGCTTGAAGCTGTTTCGGTTGAATTGGAACAATATTTCAAAAAAACCGGTCTTGTACAGTGCTGGCAGAAAGCTGATTGGGTTAGTCACGATGACGTCATATCCTTAACTGAAATGGAGATCGTGAGAATGAGCAGATATTTCTTCTACTCGATTAGGTCAAGCTGGTCAGCAAATATCCGACCGCTTAGGTGGGAATGGAAAGATGGGAATACAGATAAACTTTTTGAAGCTTCAATTTTTGACTTAATCACACACGCGAAATCCGGGCTCACGTCATTGGTTTAGGCCTAATCGTTATCATTACCAGCATGCTCGCTTAAATGGCAAGATTGTTAATCAAAAATCTTGTTTCTATGAAGTAATTCGCAAGGATTCTGCGAAAGTCTAGAAATATCTTACATCGAGATATGTTTGCGAACAACAGCAGACAACACGCAGACCTGACCGATGTAAATTTGCAAATGTTGTGGAACTGACAAACATTTATCGATGATTTCTTAAGATCAGTGATTTTTTTTTGTATAACGGACCTCTTAGTTATAAATCAAAGTTTAGTGACGTTTGTTAACTGATGTCTTTATCTGATTTGAAGCATGATTTTTCGTAGTACTTGCCCATATTCGTTGTTTGATGCTTCTGGCCCGCGTCACTTAGCGCTTGACGTCATTTTAAAAGGTTTCTACTTTTTCAAGTTGATCAGCCGGTTTTACAATTAATATCTCCAACACTGCCTATTGCTGTCAACGTAATAATGTTACAATTGTTGAATACTATACGTTAACTAAACGTATGTTTGTGATGGTACTTTACGTAAATATAACTTAAGATTATCCTGGAAACCAGCAGTATTTCAGGTATAGTATTTCAGGTGGTGTCCAAGGCATTACTCTTCACGTTTTGTTTTTTATTTTTTGTTGAGTCATTCGGGATAATACACAAAGTTATACGGTGAAACATGCTTAATGTTGTATAACAGTGCTAGCCGGTTCAAACATTTATATATTAAGTATATACCCAACTTCAGAATTAAAAGTTCGTAGTAGCATTGTGGCGTAAACAATTTCAGTAATGTATTTACATGTGAACGAGAAGCTGGAATAGCTGCCAGAGCAAAAAATTCAAACAATGGATTGGCGCCTTATTTTCATTGACGCTGTTTTGAGAGAGTAATTGCTTCTCCATGGCAGCCAGGCCACGCCACCTTTGTTGTCATGCGCGCCACGAAGATATTCACCGTTAAGGTTGCTGGCTCCACTGAAACAGGCCGCGTACCACCAAGCGCCACCATACTTCACAGCACAATGTGTGTTGCTTGACCCATCGTTGTCTCTGTCGTAGGTGGAAAAGGGACGTCCATTCAATCGTCCCAAACCGTCACCTGAATAAAATATATTTTATGGTCAGTTCGTTGGCGCTTGGATCAAATTATGATGAACTTGTGGTGAATTATATCAGTGAGACGACTTATGCATTCTTCTACTATCCTTTTCGTTTTGAATTGGTAAACTGAAGTGCTTGCAGACAATTGTACAATGAGTTGTTTTTAATGGTCCAACGCTATATCAAGTATATAGCCTAGTAAATGCTGTGTAATTTGGCTCACTTGGGACAGGAAATTCTGATCGTATTATGCAAATGGACACTATACCAGACTTGGTACAAATAAGAATTTTGTTGACTCTGTTATGGACTGACGTCATTTGTCGCTTGGCAAGAAAACAAGCGAAAACACCGAAAAGGCGAAGTAACTATTGAAGAATGACGCTTCGGACGCTAAGCAATCGCTAGCAAATGCAATGAACCAGTGCGTGGTTCGACGAAGTTAATAAGAAAAAATATCACTCTGAAGCGGGTGATAAACAGATTAAAACGGATATTTTATTTTGAATTATTCCGGACCGCAAAAATATGGTCATAAAAAGTGGCTGGCTTATAATACCAGTGGATTAATTATTTGGTGTCTACAGTCACTCACAGCATACCTGCATTTCCTGAAAATCCACCAACGCTAAGCGAGTAATTGGTAGCGGCCGAATTTATCTGGAAATATCTGAAAAAGGTCCGGTAGTCAATCAATAAAAGGTCAATAAACCACTGCAGTGTAGTTTAGGCTGCTACCCGTTTCTTCAGTGTGCGTACCTATATTTAGCAAATCTTGTCAGGGAGAGGAAATCCCCCAAATCGATCCTGAGTTCGTGAGGCGATGCAGTGGTGATACGATGAATATTTTCAAGACCTTTACAAGACAATCTTTGTTAAATGAATTCACTAGAATCTTTGATGCAATGCATGGCGATGTGGTAGTATTACTGTGTCGACGTTTTTGTACTGCACGGTGGTAACCTGATCTACTGAAAGAAAACTTAAAAGGCTATCACTTAAATTAGGATGTTGATGATGCTGTCAAATAGGCCATGGTAATGACTGTAAAAAGAATTTTACTTTGCTTCGAAGTTATTTAAAAGAAACTATTGTAAAAAATCTGTTGAGTTTTTGCGTTGACTGGGTGTTTCTAAGAATTATGACAAACGAACAAAGACCGATCACCTATCCAGTAGTCGTCGTCGGGGTCTCCGAATCCTATGACGTAGTTGTTCCAGCCCAAGTAGAAATCTTGATTTCCATCCAAACGTCTCTGGATTACCTGAAGTGTTTAACACCGGTTTAACCATCCACGTTCAGCATTGCACTCGATATTCTTAACAGTTATTGCCAAAGCAAATGACGTTGTTTAAGGACTTACGTCCCAGCCTCCATCGTCCGTGTCTTGGTCGCAATATATATCGAATCCTGCTCCCCCGAAGGGATAAATTTTATAGACCTTGCTCTGTGAGTAACCGGCCCCGAGTAGTTCCAGACATGATTTCGGTCGAATATCTAAATATGATGAAGCATATAAGTGTTTTGTACTGGACACTCTTATGTCGACTGGATGTGTAGTCCCACTTAAATATTTAGAAGAAAATGTGGCAATGGAATGGTCAGGTCGACTTAGGTCTACCTTGCAAACACCGGGGGGCTTTATTCCCTTCTCCCTGCCAGGTGCCATTTGACAAACAAGTAACGTAGTGTCCGTGGGTGAAGTTGTAACCATCATTGCATGTGTACTTGACGGTGTCCCCGGCAATAAACGGCCTATTCTGGTCGGTTGAGTTTATTAGAGTTGCGTACCTGACAAGTGGTGGATCTGCACAACCTAAAATGGCGGAATTGTGGTAAATCACAGGAATCGCCAATACCTTATTACTAGCATCACTTAAGAACTTTTCTGAAGATTATACACAGTTTTAAACGTAGATCACTTCTTCAGAACCATTTTTTTTTGTTTACTTTGTTTATATTTACAATCTTAAACTGCTGGTGGTCAAGCCTATGGTTTATGAAGATAAGGATATAACCAATCTATTCAGTGGAACATCCACAAATCTATTTCGCCATGCTTTAACCTTTAGCTCAGGTTTTTGTACGTCGTATTGTTTCTCAAGTGTCCTTTTACGTACAAGTGGTGACGTTAAACGTTTATTTAATCATAATGGAGAGCATACCTTTGAGGCACATCGGGGGGTGTCCCGTCTCCCAAGTCCAACTTCCATTCACTTGACAAGTGACAGAGTTGGACTGATCCAGGTGGAATCCTTCATTGCATTGATACTGGACCCTATCACTTTGTAGATAAACTGGAGGAGGCTGATCTTGTATTGTGCCTTGCTTTAACGTTGGTGGCGCCGAACAAACTTAAGAGAAGAGAACGTTTAAAGTAATTACGTTTGTCTTTTCAACAATCATAACTTATTTCTCACTTCGAATAATTGGGACTTTTAGTTAGTTTTAGCTTGGTTAGTAATTTTAAAACTACTCTTGGGTTAATATTTTGACGCAAGTTCTGATTAAAATTTAGAGAGAGAGAGAGAGAGAGAGAGAGAGAGAGAGAGACAGAGAGAGAGACAGAGAGAAGAGAGAAAAAAGAAGAAAAACAAAACACCAATAAAGGGAGACGAGAAATGTAGAAAACTGAATGTTTACGAATCTTTATAACTTCACTAACTTTTTTTGCATTCCGGGGCTTTTTGCTGATATTTCCATCGCCACAAACCGCTTTTGTCACACACAGATGTATTGGATCCCACAAGCTTGTAACCGCTCGTGCATGTATAAGGAACATCTTCATTGACGAAATACATCGGAAATCTGTGACGCACTCCTCCATTTTCTAGCGTTGGTGGCTGGGTGCAATCTTTAAATATCATCGATGTCAAAACTTTCATGCATGACTTAATGTGCTTGCGTTAGCCTAAAGCTGATGAAATGAAATTATGCTTTAAAAGGATGCAGCCGAAACCTACTTGATGATTCACCATTCAAACGAGCTGACGAGGATGAATAAGGCTGTGGGGGAACCTAGAACAAGAAAAAGTTTTCTAGAATATATTCAAAATTAGACGTTTTTCTAAGGCAAGCTGTTACAATAAAACCAATTTCTCACATTTGTGGCCAATCGCTTAACTCAGCCAACTCACAAAGCTTATCGTGCTTAATAATCTAAATGAGCTTAAGCCGATTCATGCTCACTTGGTGGCGAGTGAGCACAACAGCCAATACAACAACCAGAATAGTTATCATAATCGCCATCAAGAGAACCACAAACATAAACTTCATTCTCTTGCTGCATAACTTCTTAGAAAACCGTAGTCCTCCTGCGTCGGCTAAATGTAAAACACATAATTTGATTTGCAAGTTACTAATGATGGTATTCTAACTATGGTTATAAACAACTATAACTGTGAATCTGTTTGTGCCATTTTGGTTTTGTTTAGTTTTATATATTTGTTAGAATCTTTCGATTTCGAACTAACTTACGTAATTACGTTTAAATATAGACTAAGCTGGTTGAAAGCATGTTTTTTCCTGCGTAATACGTACAGATTTGGCTGGGTTCTTGTTGAACTTCATCCACTTGAGACCGGTAAGCAAAAGATTCCATGTTAAACTTGTCCGCAAAATCCCTTAAAGCTTTGCCTGAAATACATCCCGTAAATACAATGTGCTTGATATGATCAAAACAGGAGTACATTAAAAATATAATATTTTCTTGTCTTTGTCTGCAATTGTTGTAGAAATTTCAAAATATATTCACTTTTTACACGCTTTCTTTCCATTATATTTTTTCTTTGAATTTTACAGCCTAACTTTAGTTTGAACTGTTGCTTCCTTGGAATTGCTAGTTTCTATTTGGCTTGTCATTTTCTGAGCTGCCAACCCATCATAGGTACAATAGATGATTGGCAGGCATGTTTTTATCGGCGACGCTACGTCATAATAAAGCTTGCTCGATCTAGAAACATTACTTGTAAACATGACAAAATTTTTTGCAATCAAATATGTAAAACGTGATTTATTCGTCGGAAATAGAGGCTGCGCAGAAAATGTCATTATGCAGCACATTCTAGAAACTCAGCCAAGACATATTAATAAATGTTACTTATAGATTTGGCTATTACTAAGTCATCAGGTTATTAGCAACATAATGCCATTGTTGCCATTCGAAATTGGGTTCTTCGAGAAACTTGTAGAATGGAAATGATAGGAACGATCAGTTGTCTGAACGTCATCCAATCGTTATGCAGTATTCCAGCTATCTCTAGAATCTTTCACATCTTTGGCTTGTCTTACGCCAACACAGAACTAACTACTGTCTTACTTGTACGAAAATTTCATCTAACAAGTTTGTAATCTTTTCTTTTTTGGTAAGACAAGTTTTCGAAAAATAGTTGTTCAGAACCTTTGACAAAAAGATCTGCTTTAATTATTATCACAATCTGCCACTAGATGCTTGCCAGCAACCGGTTGCTTCGTGATAGCGGTGGAACAAATCCTTTAAGTTTTTTGTGTCTTTGTTTGAGTAAACTTTTGACTTATCTCAATTTAAGTTCACTAAACTTATTCATTTCAGTTCATTTACACACGATTACGTGCACTGCGTATCACCTCAATCTTTCATGGTTTGAAGAACTTTTCTAATCTTCAAACATACTTTTGATCTTGCTCTTTCCAAGTATGTACACACTGAAAATAACAATAGGTGGCGACAGATGTACAAAATTATTGACAAAAACCTCCCAGGCGCTGCATGAATAGGCCTTTAACGGGATATAGCTCAGCATAGTAGGAAACTTATTTGACAGCGTGACAAATTACTCTTAATTAGAAAATTTTGTTCATAACGAAAACTGAAAGCGTGACTTGCGCTCCGGAAATAAAAGTTGCAATCTCAAAGAAAATTAAAAACGTTCATTCAAAGATTTTGAAGTAAATTATCCGCCACCTAATATTTGCAAAAAAGTCTGATATCGTAAAATTTGTAAAAGAGATTTTATTCAATGAAAAAACATACACCAAAACCAATTTACATAAAACCAAAACCATTTAAAACCAGGCGTCGATCGTGTTTGGAATGTTAAACAGTTGCAACGCGGTCATCTGATACCTCGATACTCAAACCTAATCTCAAACTCCAATTATTTAACATGACCCATTAATGAACTTGGTAGCTTACCCGTCTTCAAACCAACACGCAGTAAAACGCTCATCAGAGGTTTTTTGTTTAAGGCTTGATGACCTACTGGCTATAGTTTGATATTATACGACTCAGCATGGTCATAGCTGGATGTATTAAAATATGCTACAAACATGAAAACAAGGACATTACGAGATTGTTATCCAATTTTTAATTTTCGTTTACATGATACCAAGATATATGGATCTGATGTCGCAAGCACATTGCTGGGAGTCCAGGGCTTTGTGTTGTCGTTCAGTCAGTTTAAGAAATAACCGAGTTTGATTGCCGAATTCATAATGGCTAATCAGCAGGAAGCGTACCGTTGCCGAATGAGTTTGTCGAATAGCATGAATTTGATATACACGCTGATCACATTATGAACCTTTTTGGTTATCCACATGATTCGCTTAATCAATAATTTCAGAAATTCAACATTTGTACACATTCACAACCACGTAATGATTTGCTTTCAAAATGGTTTAAACCTATCCCGTTCTTGGTCGGATTTTCATTTCGCTGCTAACGAGATTGGAAGACCCAATTTCGAAATGTAAATCATATCTTCCGTTCAAGTTGGCTCTGTCGCTTAAAAAAACACAGTCCCTGTACCACCACCCCCCTTCTTCACTCTCGGCGCAATTTCTGGAACTTTCCATGTCGTTTTCGAGGTCACTTGTAGAAAATTTAGTGTTCAAAGCATTCTGCATGAAGTTGGGAGTACCTGAAAGAAACTTTGTATCAGCGAGAGAGTCGTGATAATAAGGATAATGGTCGGGTGTAAGGTTCAACGATTGCAGACTATATTAAACATGTCGTTACTTAAGCGTCAAAGCCAACGTTTACTCAAATAACCGAAGTGTAAATAGAAGAGGCCATGATTTAGCTATATTTAACCACAAAGTAACCATGTCATATAGGTAACACTTTTTTATATACCTGTGGACCCTGAAAATGTTCCAATCGAAGTGATCGAGAATTCGGTGCTCAAATCTCCTACCACGAACGAGCTGCGGAAACAATTTCAATCGCTTATTCAATTAATGCGTCAAACATAAATACGTATTTTGAATTTTGTGGTTACAAAATGAACCTGTATTTTGCGTCACCGCGTTCAGAGAAAATACGCTTCACAAAATCTACTCTAAGCTCTTGTACGCCACCACTGGTCATTGTTGAAATTAGGTCCAATCCTGCGAAAAAAAATTGTTGTTGTCAAACCAGTAATTACGTTTTGTTTTTTTGTCTCTGTCAAATTTTTCCCTATTTTTTGAAGTTGTATACTTTAAATGTTCATGAAGTGCCGTAATATACTGTATATAGCTTTATTTGTCGCCAAATTTGAATAGAGCCTATAATTCTATCTTTACCTTTGTTATATCAACATTGTAAACAAACCAAAAGCATTGAAATAAGACCAACAAAAGTTGGAATACGACTAACCGCGTAATTAGTAAAGCGTGGAAAACATAACAAAGTTTTTGTTTTGATAAAATTAATCAAACCATCCAGAACTTATTCCTCTGTTTTCTATTTCTATTTTCTATTACTTATTATTCTATTTGTCTGATATTACTCTGTTCCTGATACACAATCGCGTCTCGCTTAATAAGCAAACCACCTACCAAGCCAATGTTCACCACTTGCACTTCCAAACCCACTTCTGTAATCCAGCCAAGGTCTGTTGAAGTTCAGTGAACCGTCAAATCGTCGTTGAATTACCTGGTTTAAGCAAAAAACACTAATTGGAAAAGATGATACGCTTTGGTTCTTGTTTTACAACTCGCTTCAAAAGTAGCCTAACATACAACATACTACATTTCTAACTTTAACTATCAGTTGAATACGTGGCTAAAAGCATTGTATACGATAAGATGCCCATTTTTAAAGTTTTTTCGAGTTTCTAAAATAAAACGACGTAACGCGAGCATTCAAGCGTGAAATTGGTCTTACCGTCCAACCACCCCCGTCTCTCACTTGGTCGCAATAAACTTGGATTGGATCAGAGATTGGGTAGATAGTATAAACACCACTTGTATCGGAGCCAGACGTGTAATGATCTCGACAAGATCTTGGTAGGTCTGTAAATTATCATTTCTTTTACTGAACGAACATGTACTATAAGTTTACTATATAAGAACGTGTACTACACTAATAACTGTAATTGTAATTAAACTATAACAAAGTAGAATATTACTAATTCTGTAAAATATATATATTTTCATCATACTTTATCTACATATAACCGATATACCTGAATTAGCTGCTGGTGTCGAATTGGAATTTGTGGTAAGATTGGGATTAGCGTCAGCTGCTGTTCCTATGAACCCAAAGTATCCACCAACGGCGGCGCCAACAATTGCAAGCAGAAGAAGAAAGACGAGCAAACATATTTGCTTGCGGTGTTTGCTGCAATCTAAAAATAACAGCACATGCAAACGCCCAATATCTTTGTAGAAATATATAAAATTCTGTGTACAGCACAAGATACACCAACATTTTGTATTATACTCACAATTGGTCCCAATCGGTGTTGGAGTACGATGGGACGGCGTGCTTTTTGTACTTATCAAAACGTTTGGCATATTCACTTGGTATAATAAGTTGAAAGAAAAACGTTTCGTCAAGATTAAATGTAAACTTTTGCCGCCTACGTTCTTCTCAGATGTTTTTGCACAAACTTTTGTACAAATCCAACTTTGTATGATTTCTAGAATAATATATAGTCTCACCAAATAACAAATAATTTTCAAAGACTTACCCGAATCAATGGATTTGCTGCAAAGCTCTTTAAAGATTGAGTCAAAACTTTTACCGCTTGTGAAATCGTGATAAAGTTGCCCAGCCGTCACACAGTCTGAACAAAACGGAATAAATTATGAAAAAAGCCTTTGCCAACGACAAATAAAAACTTTGTTCCATCGTTAAAGCTAAAAAAAACACACGAACTTAAAAACTTTTCCGGTTTAAAGTTTTTCTCAGTGTAAATGGGAACGATCGGAATTTTCAAATCTGCTGCCATAGAGGCTTCTCTTTGACAATTTTCACTTTCTTGATATTTCCTTGACACAAATATAAGAACGACGTAGGCGTTACGAACTGCCTCGTCCATTTGATCATAAATATTTTTTTTCATATATTTGATGTCGATCCAAACTTTATATCCACGATTCTCCAACTTTTCATAGATCTGCAAAATCAAAAAGAAATAGAAACACAGCAGGTGCCAACCAATTATAAGTATGCCTTATTTTCCGACTGAATTCTATTGCTCTAAATCATACTTATGTATGTCTTAGACTATAAAGCCACAGGTCACTTAATTTGAAACAGAAAAAAATTACAGAAGTTATAACTTTGAAATTTCTTGACATTTCCTAAAGTTTCCTCCTTTAGTTTCAGCCGCACTTTCAAAAATAGATCAAGAAAGATAAGGTTAAATGACACAAACTATATGCTATATGAAGAAACTTTTACTTTTTTGGCCAAGTTTTTTGATTCCCAATTGTAACTGATCATGACGTGTTTGTCGTCGTTACTTGCTTTTGGTTGTGATGAGGGTGAATTGGTTCCTACAACCTACAACAATCCATATTGTTGGTTACCACAATAAAAACTGCTAAACAACTCAAAAAATAACTGAAATAATTTAAACTCAAATTTTAAACCAAAAGTTTTAACTCACAGACAAATTCTCGTTGCTTGTAATTTGGTCGTCTGCTTGATCCATATTTTTTGCAGATATTCTACGAAAATTTTGATCTATTCTCAGTCCTGTTGTTGCTAGCAACCAATTTTGAGGAATTATTGCGATCCTTTCAACAAAATTCTCACCGTCAGCCTTTCGTGGAACTTGTTCTTCGTCTGCGTATGTCTGAAGAGTTCAAAATAATTCAACGTCTTTGTTTTGCGAGCGCCTGCTTGAAATAATGCGCGGGAATTATTGTGCAAGTGCCGGTGACTTCTTTTTTTAGTTTTTATCCGAAGCTTTCCTTTAGCCTTATACGCATGAGCAGTTTAAGCTTTTCCCGAACAAAATTACAAGCTTAACTTGACGGTTCAATGTTCACCGAGCTGTTTAACTTTATTTTTCTCAAAAGCACGGCCCATATCAGCTCCAGCGATTGCAACAAAAGCAAATCGAACAAAGGAACTTGCTTTAGACTTTGATGCGATATCCAAAAACACCGATGTGAAGCTGGTTATTGTGGCAAGCCTTGATTCAACGAGCTTAGAATGCTATCTCAGTTGCGCGAATCATGATGATGATGATAAGATGTGACCAGAATTCCAGAATCCAAACTTTTAAAATCAAAATTTGTCTTTTCCTGGTCTTCTGAAAATAGGCCATAAACGTCTTCATGGTAACGCTTTTCCTATAGCAAATGAGCTAACTTGCCCCAAACAATTATGTGGTACTGTTTAAAGTTGCATGAATTTCGAAAAAAACCTGTTTCCAACTTTTTTTATGTTTTTCTTTGGTTTATGTTGCACAATAAACTACATTTTGTCCTTTAACCGTGCTTTTAATGGAAACTAACCGCCTTTACAGGCGTAACCTTCTCGCCGGTGCATGCTTTCTCAATTATGACGTAATTGATGCTAAAACACGGGCCTTGCAGTAAACTAAGAATAACTTGAAACTTCAATATAAATCAACACGCAATGAATTAGCATATCAATTAGCATATTAGCATATCACAATATTGATGAGAGAAGCAGAAAAATAAAGCGATTAGCACTTAACCTACTGGTCTATAATTAACGATTAATTATTCGTAATTATGTGAGCTTTTTTCTCTAAATTTGATCCAAATCATTCCATGATGATGCCAAGCTTTGTCCATTGCACGTTAAAGCTTCGGATTAATCGCATTGTCATGCTTAAAGCACATTGGGTTCCAAATCTGACGATAGTGACCGTCAGTACAAATGTGGAACAGCGAATCACAAAACAACATGATTAGCCACTTGGTGTTGACAAAGAGTAGTTGAGACTTCATTGTACACTTCATGGTCCAGCGCTATATCCTCGTCACACGTCACGTATTGTAATTTTTCATAAAAGTTCACCAGAACGCGATATGTTTCGAGATATTTATATTGAATGACAAATTTTCAAAGGCACATATTCACATGAAAATGTCAATTTACAAAATAAATGCTGAAAGAAATAAACGAATGGAATATCGTTTATGCAAACCCGAATATGTAATAACCCGTTGCATACACCATAGAGTCAAGCATACACCAGAACAGCAGCATAAAATCACACGCACAATCATTGAAATGTCGCTTGCTTCAAACCGTTTTGTTTAAATATCAGCCTCGGTTCTTGGTCGTATTTTCATTTCGCTGCTGATAAGATTGATGGAAGCAATTTTAAAATCGCGGTGATAAGCTCCATTCAAGTTGGCTCTACTGCTTGCCGAACTGCATTCATCGTACCACCACCCGCCTTCTTCACTCTCCGCGCAATTCTTGGTACTTTCCCTGTCGTGATCAACGTCAAATGTGGAAAATTGTTGGCCCCATAGGAGTTGTATGAAGTCGAGAGAAATACCTGAGAAAATTTATTAAATTGATTGAATCATGATTAAAAGCGCGGTTATTTCTTTTAACATTTACAAAAATACCTTGAACATTATTATGAAAGCAACATCTATATAGATTTTAGCTTGTAGTACAATAAATACTATTATGTTTGCAACAATATTGTACTTATCGATCTTCAAACCATACCAATCACAAAGCTTGACCATACCTGTGGAAAGAGTGGAACACGTGTCGATGCCAGTGACTGCAAATCGAAAGCTTAAGTCACCAACCACAAATAGGCTGCAAAAAAAACAAGGAAAATCCTTCATTCAATGAATAGGTCAAGGAGCATTAAAATTCTGAAATTATGTGACCAAGAACATTAACCTGCATTTCATGGAACCCGGTTCCGATAAATGACGCCTCACAAAATCTATTCTGATTTCTTGACCACCACCACTAGTCATAGCGGATATAAGGTCCAGCCCTGCAAAACAATTTCTTTATGTTGATTATTATATAACTGCAGTGTAACTATTATTAGTCATCTAAATCATGATTTATTCACGTCCATATTTTTTGTTTTTATAATAAGATGTCCATGAATCGAAAATAAATCGTCATTTTATTGTCACGCTAAAAAACGTTTCGGTTAACCGATAATTATAATGCGCAGGCTATAATTTGTATACTTATTATATGCTTAGCTTGTCAGTACCGAGCCAATGCTCGCCGCTGGCACTTCCAAACCCTTCAGTGTAATCCACCCAAGACCTGTTGAAATTTTCTGAGCCATCAAATCTTCTCTGAATAACCTGGTTTTAAGCAAACAACACAATGGAAAATTTAACATTGGTTCGTTATTGTTCTTGCTTACAACTCGCTACGAGTGTTCGGGTTTAGTGTAAGACGACCCGGTTGAATAATTACGGATATAAATAATATTACAGGCGATGGACTCGGGAAAAGACTGTCTTGTTTATGTTTAAAACAATCTTTGAATGATATAGGTGTCTTTAACATCTGTACAAAATCTTTAAGATGGAATCTAAAGGATATTTTAAATATTGCAAAAGAGAAGCGTGACCATTCAAGCGTGAAATTGGTCTTACCGTCCAACCACCGCCGTCTCTCACTTGGTCGCAATAAACTTGAATTGGATCAGAGATTGGGTAGATAGTATAAACACCACTTGTATCGGAGCCAGACGTGTAATGATCTTGACAAGAATTTTGTCTCACTACGATATTAAATATGTTTTTCGCAATTTCGTTTTAACAAACAAGACACTATCACTCTAAAGTCTAAATACTCTAAATTCCAAGATACACCACTAATATACAGCATACATATATGTACAGTAATGACCATATTACAGTATATTTTCATCCATACAGTCCATTGCACCTGAACTAACTACTGTCGTTGAATTGGGAATTAGTTGATTGTCACCGCCAGAACTCGTTCCTATGAACCCAAAATATCCACCTACACCGGCGCCAACAATTGCAAGTAGAAGAAGAAAGACGAGCAAAAATATTTGCTTGCGGTGTTTGCTGCAATCTAAAAGTATCATCTAGCATTTAATTAACAATTCAATCCAGTTCAATTTTGACGTCATAAATATGGCTGAAGTCTTACAATGTCTTTCTTCCTGCCTTCGCGAATCATGGCTCTGCTTTACTTTTGGTGAGATTCCCAGTGCTTTATCTTGCCCCTGTTTCTTTTGATCTGATAAAGAAAATTTTTTTCAAATTTAGGTTTAAAGTATTGTACTGTGCATGTGACTGCTTTATATCCGCCTGGTAAAGTTTCCAAGTTGCGAATGCAATGGTGTATGATGGAATATAGCTTACAAACGTTTGTGAACTAAATGCATAAATGTTTACAACATCAAATAATGTATATTTAAAAACTTTAAACTTTGCGTTATATTCGACATTTACATTCGAGAAGCAGTTTTTACAAAGTTTACTATAATATGTTCATACATCTTTGAGCTTCTCGTAACAGTTGCAATAACTTTAAAAGACTTACGTGATTCAATGGATTTGCTGCAAAGCTCATCAAAGTTTGAGTCAAAGTTTTTGTCGTTTGTGAAATAGTGGCGGAGTTTTCCAGCTGTCAAAAGTTCTGAACAACACAAAACAATTTATAACAAAACCGTTATTGTCAGAAACAAATAAAACATTGTTTCGCGATAATTAGCAAAATTAACTTTCCTACTTAAAAACTGTTCCGGTTCCAAATCTTTCTCAGTGTAAATGGGAACGATCGGAATTTTTAAGTCTCCTGCAGTGGACGCTTCCCGTTTACAATTTTCACTTTCTTGATATTTCTTTGACACAAATATAAGAACGACGTAGGCGTTACGAACCGCCTCGTCCATTCGATCATAAATATTTTTATTCATACATTTGATGTCGATCCAAACTTTATATCCACGTTTCTCTAACTTTTCATAGATCTGCAAAATCAAAATGAAAACATATAAATATGAGCAAAGACTAAATGCTTACCACAATCAACTTCCTATACATCGGTTCACTGCGAAGGAATTTTACTTTTTTGGCCAATTTCTGAGACTCCCAATTGTAACTGATCATGACGTGTTTCTCATCGTTATTTGCTTTTGGTTGTGAGGAAGCGGGATTGGCTTCATTAACCTAAACAATAAAGGTTTAAAAATTGAAACATCATAACCTTATATGAGTGGTTCTCAATCGGGGTGCCATTTGCGTTTTGCTAGGGTGCCGCGAGCTATTGCAGATTAGTCCAGGGAATACGGTAGCATGCTTTGATGTTATTTTGAAATCATATGCTTTTATTATGCCATAATACCGGAGCTATGTTTGAGGTCACAAATGTTATGCACCGGTACTGCAGTTTATTTTGTGTTTTTCAAAACTGTTTTTAATGTAGAATTTTGATTTCAAACTTTACTCCTAAATTTGGTTTCAGTCGATGCGGAAACTTTTAGGTTCGACTGTGGGTGCCGCAAAATCTTTTTGTTGTTTGCAGAGTGATGAGAGCCACAAAAAGATGAGAACCACTTCCTTATATAGCACAAAATATAAAGTCAAAAGTTTACATTATAAGGTCGGTCACAACGATTTAAATGCTGAACAGCTGATAAGGATAATCAAAACTCAAAACCTGTAACTCACAAAAAAATATTCCTCGCATATATTTTCTTCTGGATTCCTTTTTGCAGACATGCCAGATTATAATATATCCACCATTCTTCTTATGCTTGCTCCAATAAATGACAAAAAACGTCTTAGCCTATCGATTCTTGATAACTTCTACAAAACTTGCAAACCAAGTTTTAAGGCCTGTGCATTCTCGTCAGCAAGTTTTAAACCTATTCGAACTATAAATTTTCGTCTCAGTTAGACCTATATTTTTACGAATCTCAAATAACCTGACTTTCCTGCTTTAATCCGCGTGACCAGTGCTTGAAATAACGCTCGGGGGTAAAGTGGGTTTATTACCATGACTTCTACTTTTTGTAAGTTTAATTTAATTTTTTTTCCTCAATAATCTGGTATTGTTTCCAGAGATGTATTTCAGTATTGTAACCTACGTATGAGCAGTTCAAGCTTTTCTTTATAGTTTCTCTACCTTCCTATTACATGCATTGCTTGCTATATTACTAAAGCTTCCTACTGCCCTCGATCAAAACAATTATAGGGTACCCAATACCCGAAAAATTATAGGGAGTACGTACTCCAACGTAGTCATCTTTGTGCTCTTTATAATTAAGATTCCCTTTCATTTTAAGGATTATTCATTTCTAAAGCTCATCCAGAATAAAATGTCGCGGTGGCAAAATCAATCAAAAGTTCATTACTTTTATAAACGCTTTTGTTTGTTTTTTTAAAATTGCACCAAAAGTATCCTCAAAATCCAAATAACAAGTCATTGAAACCAGAAGAGTATAAAATCTATAACTGCTTACTGTAGTTTGAGAATGAGCACACGACAACTTTAATATCAGAAGATCACCACGATTATTATGGCGATTCCGGTTATGACAATTTCTTGACAAATCGATCCGAATCTTTCGTTTTGAATTAAAACGTTCCTTGATCAATGGTTTTGTTGAAATAAAACAAAACTTTCGTTTCGAACTTGATCGAATTGAAAAACTGAAATCCTTTAAATTCAAAAATTACTCAATTTCATTTTAGCTCAAATTAATCCAGAGGTTATATAACGGTCTAAATCCGCGTTTCAATGTTGGAATTATTTTGCTGGAATTGGTCGCAAAACACAATATAAATTGTTATTACAGTACAGATCGCTGCTTGCTTCTCTATTCTTGTGCTTGGTTAAGTTCGGTGAGAAAGTGACCCGTCACGCTGGAAAAGTTGTTTCAATTTTTGCGCCTAATAGAGAGAATAGGGGTAAATATCAACCCAAAGTTTTATTTGGACAAAGGAAAAATGTGAATAAAGCTTTCGTCGCGACGGCGGCTTTAAGACGAGTCAACATAATCCTGGCTCAACAAAAAGGGAATAACCTCTTCTTTACTTTCGAGCGGGATTACAGAAAGATGCGCGGGTATTCTTAAGATTTGAGCACTTATAAGACCTGAGTTTTCATATACGCAGGTTAACCAATGGTATGGTCATATATCAAAGTTCTTTTACAAAGTCAACACAACATCGTCATAAGCGAACAACACAATAGAAGATAAAAATTAAATTAAATAGTTGCTAAAAAATAGAAGCAAAAAGCTTCTACAATAAAGCGACCGCGGCATAAACAATAGAAAATCTCGCTCGTTTATCTAAATTTTATGACATGACCTAAAGTAACCTGGAGACGAGATAGACGCAAAAAACTTTTTCATGATTGGCGCTAGACCTACCACATTCTTTCAAATATAGACCGCCCTTAATTGTTTATAGTGTAATCCGCTCTCGTAACAAAAGCCACCCCAAGAATTATTTTTGAGCTTAAAGCGGTGTTGAAACCCGTAGTTCACCAAAATTATGCCACACAATCCGTAGTAAGAATACGCAAAAAAATGTTGGCAGTACAAATTACAAGTGAATAATATTAAATCAAATAATACATTCCCATAAGGATGGACATTTTGTAAGATTTGTGCATTATGGTGTACCTTATAAATTAATATAATTAAACTTAAATTATGTTAACTTAATATGCATTACTGCTGTATAGCGGCTAAAATAATATGAACCGTTTAAGTAGACGAAATTAATAAACGTGAGTCGCGGCACATGTTCAAGGAAATAGGGAAAGTGTTTTAATGTAATAAGTAGAATCACTTCGATGTTAAAACGCCGCCAGCACTTTTAGCCTAAAGTTAAAGCACTAAAAGGCTAAACTGAAACTTACAAGAAAAACTGAAACTTAATTCTTCCAGGGCGAGTAAACAAAGAAGAGCAAACGTATATCTCGGATTGCGTTTTATGAATAAGTTGCTATTGCGTTGCAAACACTCAATAATCACTATAATTATAACTATTAAGATGTGGTTGGGAGGTGCAGAAAAGTCCTTGAAATCGTCTGCAGTATTCAGTAAAATTATTCATATAAAATATAAAATTATTCACTATACCCATAGCTTGCATGGCAGTGACGTGACATGCTTCATGGGGTGTCAAGCATTGATATACTTTGAAGGAAATTTCATTTATTATTAACAATGGTCCAAGCATATCTGATTGGTTAAAATTATTGTCTAACGGCTGGTCCGGATTTTCATTTCGCTACTAACAAGAATGGAAGAACCAATTTCGAAATGGAAATAATATTCTCCGTTCAAGTTGGCACTGTCGCTTGTAAAAATACAGTCCCTGTACCACCACCCGCCCTCTTCAATCTCCGCGCAATTTCTAGAACTTTCCATGTCGTTTTCGACGTCACTTGTGGAAAATTTGGTGTTCAAGGAATGATCCATAAAGTTGGGAATACCTAAGATATAAACACCATTAAGAAGAGTAAAAAATGAAATTTTAAAGTAGGTTGTGTTATACAGGACAGTGGAGCACAAACTGGTGAATATCATTATGTTTTAACTCATCCAAAATGACCCTTAAAATCATATAAAGTCTATACATATAATCTAAAATATAAATGAAATATAAATATCTCTATAAAATCTTCTTAATATACCTGAGGACCCCGAAAATGTCCCAACGGAGGTGATCGCAAATTCAGTGCTTTGATGTCCAACCACAAATGTGCTGCAAAAACACAAAGAGGAAAGAGTTAAGTTATTTGAGTTATCTTTTGTTCAACTAATTCGTCGATGAGAACATTCATACACAACGATATAGATAACAACGTTCGTAGTTTCCAGCCCAAAAAGAAGTCGCATTCTTTTCTGGACGCACAAGGAACGTGGACAAATCATGACTTGACATTTACAAGCAGCAATGCTGACAACCAACTGTAGCGGACAAACATTAAAAAAGTTCCCGTGGTCCCAACATCGGTTTCCGCTTGTCAATGCTTGCAAACTCATGACACCAGTTCCAAGTATGTCAGAGACGTGATGGAACTTAAGAAAGGCGAACTGAAAGCCGCTATAGCTTAAACTTTTGTAGCAACGAGTCGGCATCAGACATGTTGCCAGTATGCACAGAGCAAATAACAAGCGTAAAACCAAAAAAGGTAAGAAAAACAAATACTGTGTCGGCAGCCTTCCCCTGATAACAGTAAGAATGCAAAAGGCCCGCTCAAGGTTTAGACAAATGGGACGCCTGTTCTCTTCTGTGAATATGAGTGAGTGAATAACACCGAGTTGTTATCGAGCAAGTGGTTCGAAAGGTCAGGATCACTTCAGTGTGGCTGGGAGTAGTTAAAGTAACCCTGGACCGATTGCTCACGTACTGCCGACACCTTGAGCCAATAGGCATGAAAATCACGCCTCGGGCCGCCTTGATGACATAGGGGCGCTGGTATTTTTACTCTGCTCTTCGTACAGTAGCTTTGACAATAGCAGTCTACTTCGCTGCTCGTTACAGCACGGTAACATCGACACTGTCATTAACGGTGTCTTGTGTAGGCTAACGTATGTTGTGACTGAATGTCAGCGTCTTGCATCACTGGAAAACTTCCCGATTCCTCCAACCAGCGGGTCTTGATCGCGAGAAAGCTCTTTCTTTTGTTTTTCAGGCGACCAATCTGTCACACTCGCCCCATTTAAAGCTTCTTGCTTCACCAAGTAAGCAATTCCAACAATTAAGACCGAGACAGCCATTTGAGCCGGCGCATTGCAATTGTTCAGGTGCAGCTCGTTGGTCCAGCCATAAAATGATGGCAGAGTGGCATGGAAGTCCTGCCGGATTTTGCAATTTTACTTTCGACGCTGTATCTCACTTCAGCATCGGACTATCGCTGTACAGAACAGCCCGGATGGCTGCGGATTAACCGACGTCGATTGATTCCGCTCAGATCCTTGCAAGTGTTTGGTGGCAAACTTAGCGGCTTGTGAGTGTGGTGCGGAGGAGGAAATCGCAGATCATATTGACTGTTCCATCTACTTCGTACTTCAGAGAATACATGACCGGCGGCTTTTAGATGATATCACGGGCCAGCACCAGCTGCCCGAGCCATTCTGTATAGTCCGGGTTGTTGAAATGCATTGCTCACATGACGACGAACGGTGATATGTAGAAATACAATGAACAACAAAATTCAACCTGTATTTCGCGTAACCATGCTGGGAAAACAAACTTTTCACAAAATCTATCCTAAGCTCTTGAAAGCCAGCTCTTGTAATTGCGGAAATCAGGTCCAGTCCTATATAAAAATTGTGTAAAATAATACAATTAATGCTCTATTTAATGGAGTACTCAATTATATACTTTCATTTATTTATACCAAGCCAATATTCGCCACTTGCACTTCCAAAACCTCTCCTGTAATCCAACCAAGGTCTGTTGAAATTCAGTGAGCCATTAAGTCTTCGCTGAATTACCTGGTTTAAGCAAAACTTTCGGGCAATTTAGATTGAAGCTGCTCGTTTTCTTGTGCTTGTTGCATAATTCAGTGAATGAGTGAATGAGTGTGTGAGTATTAGTATTGGTAAGTCTGTATACCATGTACAGCAATTGCATTAGTTAAACTTACAGTAGGCCTATATTATACATAGCAACTGGTAAAAGAATTATGCACACGTATTTCACAATGTACTTGAAAACACTTTGTTGAAATAGTTTAATCTTTTTTTAAAAAAATTTTATGTATAGAACTGAGGAAAGGAAAAAGTGTCAAGTGCGACCATTTCAACATGAAACGTGTTGGTCTTACCGTCCAACCACCGCCGTCTCTCACTTGGTCGCAATAAACTTGGATTGGATCAGAGATTGGGTAGATAGTATAAACACCACTTGTATCGGAGCCAGACGTGTAATGATCTTGACAGGATCTTGGTAGGTCTGTAAATAATTTCGTTCGGTTTAAGACGATTTAATGTCAAGAACTTAGTAAATTACCCAGTATAACTTTAACCAGTACAGTATAGCCTAACGCTTTTGGTCTTGCAGAATTTATACATCAAAATCTTGATACTTGCATCAAGCAGTAGGCTATCATCAATGGTTTTGCGTAAGTTGATAAATTCATATAAATTGTTTTAATTCTAACTCGAGTTAGGCCTATGGTTGACTTTATACAATCTAAGCCTATTAAGCCTATACAACATATCTTGCACGTTACAAAGTAGTCTAATGTTTTTCCAAAAGTAGCTTGAAACTGGGTCAATACCCGGGCTTGGAGTAGTTGATTCCAGGCCCGTAACAGTATTCGACCTTGTGTGTGCTAATTCCGTCGCATTTTGCACTTCTCCAATGCCAGAGCTGGTAGTTGTTGTTGATTCGGGGCTTGCATTAACAGTGGGCGTTGCTGACGCATCGGTTTGATTGCTAGGATTCAAAATTCCAGCCACGTAGCCAAAGTAGCTTCCGACCGATGCCGCAACGATTATAAGTAGAAGAAGAAAACCTAACGCAGTCATTCGTCTGCGCAGTTTGGAGCAACCTGAATAAAAGTACGCGTGGTGGAAGAAAACCAGCATTCTTCTTGGCTAAAACATGAGTATGAGGAAATCATCCAACAACAGAACTATAGCCTATATAAAATAGGTCTCAGTGTTAATTTATAAGGTACAGTATGCTGCGTGGTTTCACTTTTAATCCCAAAAAGTCTTCGTAAAATATTCACTTGGTTCTTCTTTTGTGTGGCTTGTACAACTGCATTTTCGTCAGAATACATATGATCTGAAAATGTATGAAATAATTAAAACAGTTTAATAATGGTGCAAGATCTTATAGAAAGCTTTACTAACAGCCCACAAAAGGCTATACCTTTTAAATTCTAGCGACAGTTTAGACCAGAGCAAATACGTACAAAAAGTAAAGAATTTTCAATAAAAATGTTTGGCTATCATGTGTTCAAGAAGTTTAAGTCAATTTAATTAACCGAGAAGTTTTAAGGCTACTTGAGTTTATATTTTAAAGATATGTTGGATTGAAAGCATAGAATTATAAGATAACCAAATTGAATCACGACAATGTGTCCACATCAGTTCATAAACATTTAACAAATATAGAACATAGGCCTAAGCTTAAATTTTATTCAAGGAGATAATAAAAAATTATTCAATTTGTATAGTCTCGACATAACTATAGTGAAAAGTACGCTAATCTTGTTAGATTGACTCCCGTTGATTGACAAACTAACTTGTTTTATTTTACATTTTTTTAAACACTAAATATATTCTGCAAGTAGCCTTCATGCTAAAGTGAAGATTAAAGTTATACGAAGTAATGAGGTACTTACAGGAATTGATTGCCTTGCAGAGTTCCGGAAACTTTAAGTCAAAATCTTTCTCGTTTGAAAAATCGTGATAGAGTTTTCCAGCAATCACACATTCTGAACGAAGTGTAAGAAAATACAAGACACGTTTTCATTTTCTTACAAATGTCAAAGTTTTTTTTACGAGTTAAGTTACAATGGACTAACTTAACAATTTTTCCGGTTCAAAACTTTTCTCAGTGTAAATGGGAACGATCGGAATTTTCAAATCTGCTGCCATAAAAGCTTCTCTTCGACAATTTTCACTTTCTTGATATTTCTTTGACACAAATATAAGAACGACGTAGGCGTTACGAACTGCCTGGTACATTTGATCATAAATATTTTTCTGCATGTATTTGATGTCGATCCAAACTTTATATCCACGTTTCTCCAACTTTTTGCAAACCTAAGAAAACAGAAGAACATATGAAAATCAACACAATACCTTTGAATGCTGTTGTCAAAATGCCAATTGTTGTATAAAATGTCGTCACAAGCTTTTACTTTTTTGGCCAATTTTTGTGATTCCCAATTGTAACTGATCATGACGTGTTTCTCGTCGTTTCTCGTTGCTTTCGGTTGTGAAGAAGTTGGGTCGGCTTCAATGACCTAATAAATAGATTTACAGTGAGGGAACAATCTTTTCTGCAAGAGCTTGTACTTGGATCTTAACGTCGGAATAATTCGAACCATGTAGTTAAAATCGTACAAATTGCAGCAATATTTCAAATTTTGTTTTATACTTTATGCTATTCCATAACCCAAACCGTCGTAGATATATACCAATAAAATCAAATTTATCAACAAATATTGTATTTGGCGTCCTTTTGCTGTCCCTTGTATAGTGGGACTATTCAGTTGTACGTATTTGTAGGTATTTGTACGAGTTCTTCTGTACAGCGCAAACTGTTTATCATTGCAATGCTATAAATAGAAAACATATAAACACCTTCTTACAGCTAAATGCTGTTTCACACAAAACTTACGGTTATTGGACCTAGGTCCATATATTCGTTGCTTGTGGATTCATCGTCTTCTGATGAATCCATTTGTTGGAGAGAATCAGTGTATTAATTATTCACAGCCCTAAGTGTTGTAATTTGTAAGCTGCTTCTTTCAATGAGAAAATAAAAATGGCCTGTTATGTGACATTTAGATAATGAGAAACTTTCTTCACCCAAACGATCACATTCTTAATGACTGCATGTAAACGTTTCGTGGTGTTGCTTGTAAACATTCACCAAATCTGAAATCTAAAGTTGAAAATTTCAGTTTCTTGCTCAAATCTTCTCTGCCCATATTTACTACTATATGTTATTTGTAGCTACATGGTCTTTTATTCATAAAGATGTTCAATCAATTTTAGGTACTCAACAAATTAATTTTTAGGTACATATCTTCATCAATTCATTATCTTAAATGACTGCTGCGTCTCTGCTGTGCAGGTGATCAGCTATCTTGCTGAATCAGGTTACTATACAATGCACGTACAGTGTACATCCACTCATACCAATCAGCGTTTTAAGAATTCCTGTGTTGATATGCGTTGTATAAACATGACAAATAGTTGTGTCACTGTTGCAGGTATTCTGTATTAGGTTTAATGCACGTAATGTCAACTAGCATGCAAGCAGACGCGCCATATGCGCTTTAGCATTGCACAAACAAGATGAATGCACGCATGGCCATACATTCGTGTACGTTAGCAGATGTGACTGCAAAGTCGCGGCGCCAAACCGGGGTAAGAATTGTGAATCAGAAGCAAATTGTAATATCCGCGTGTGATGTAACAGAACAACTGTAATATATGTAGGGTGCCTTTATGTATTACAATATTTTGCCGGGCTGTCAAGCGTGTTCTTGAAAGGCAAAACTTCCTCTTATTGCCATGAGTTCAAACAGTTCTGTTCGTTAAAGATTGCCTAAACTTTCCCATTTTCATTTCGTTACTAATGATATTGGAGGAAGCTGAATGAAAACCGAAGACATAAGTTCTATTCAACTTGGCTCTTTCGTTTAGAAAGAAGCACTTTTTAACACCACTCTTTCTTAAAATGTACATGCTGTTTGTTTTTATGTTACTTCGACCACCGAAAAACTCGTTTGATTTACTAAGTTGGCTTCAAGCTTCAGTTGGCTTCAAGCTTCAGTTGGCTCGTTTTGACAACATGAAATCGTCTTTATCTCTACATCGGTTAAAGTTTTTATTGTATTTTCATCCTTCTCAACGGTAAAATTGTTGAAACAAACAATCTAGAATTTCTGTTGATCCATACTTAGGCCTATAGCTTTGCCAGCAATTAGGCGCATGGCAGACAACTAAGTAATTAAAATAAGCATAAGCTATGCAGAAAATTTTTAGAAATTTAAAACATATGAAGTTTGGTTTGCTTATGCTTGGTAACATATTTCGATCATTTCCAGTTTAATCAATTTTGTTACTATAATAGTAATTATACTATATAATAATTATATGACAATCAACATTCGTACGCAAATATTCAAAAGTACTGTAGGATAGAAATTATACTTTGACATTTTTTTATATTGCATATTACCTACAACTATACTTTCCAGTTTGGGATGCCGTTTCTGTAGAATGTGTTTTGGCCCATCAGTTAAAAGAAATCTATCTAAACGATTTGAAAGACGTTTTCTAACTCGCTTTGCCGTTGTCTTCTATAAACAGCAAGCTTAAACTGCTGACAGTTGAGTCGATGTATTCAGGTAAAAGACAGACAACCGAGCAGCTGAATCGTTCAGCACCTTTGTGAAGTGACAATGTCCTTTATATAAAAAAAGTCGAAGTGCTTCTTGCCATTAAGTCAGAGTCACTGTTCCACGATTACAATAGCATATTGTTCGATTAAACTTCTGCAAGTCTTTTAGACGTTTTACGAACCAACCAGAAAAATGGTAAGATAAGCTAAGACTAAGTTATTACTTCTTTTGTGTGCTGCAACATTAGCCTATGTGACACATGAAGGTTTTGAAAACTAGGCATTTGGAACATTGAGGATGCAAAGGTCTTTTTTAGACACTGCGACGTGAAATAATTGTACGCCAGTATTATTTTAATAGTAATTAGCATTTTCACAGTCACTGTTCTTTCTAGGCCGGTGGACGTAAAGGCAAAAAGGAAGGAGGCAAGAAAGCCCAGAAAGCGACATCAAACGTCTTTTCAATGTTCGATCAGAATCAGATCCAAGAATTCAAGGAGGTACAAATTCCCGAAACTGTACTCGGTATTAACTGTAATAATCAAAGATTAATTTACGTTGAAGTGAGTTTAATTCCGTACAAGGCCATGCTAAGTATTTTCTACTTCACTTTTTAGGCGTTTTCCATGATCGACGCCAACCGCGACGGTTTCATCGACAAAATTGATCTGAAAGACACCTACGCTTCTCTTGGTTAGCGCTTGCTTAAACAATACGATAAATAACTTTAAGAAACAATTAGGCTTACGGAAGTAAAAAAGAAAATTGATCCCGAAGGCTGAAGGGTTTTAGTAAACATGTTCTTTTATACTTTATTTATAAGAAAAGTCTTAGCAGTTTGTTTAGTAAAGTTTCTTTATTTCAAACTTTCAAAGTCGCCTAATCATTTGGTAAAATCTTACAGGCATCAGAGACGTGAAGATGGAGAAATTAGAAGCGATGATTTTGGAAGCTCCAACAGCGATCAACTTCACTGTTTTCCTTAACATGTTGGCCGACAAACTTCATGGTAGGCTGAGAGAAGAACAAAACTTGTTGAAAAAATAAATTAATTAATTATTTAATTGATAAATAAATTAACAAATGTTTAAAGACTTTTCCAAAATTTGCGAAACCATGTTCAATAAATTTTTTATCCAGGCACCGACCCTGAAGACACCATTGTTCAGGCTTTTAAGCTCCTTGATCCCGAAGGGAAAGGAATTCTTCACAAGGATTAGTGAGTAAAATTTCTATCCTGTCTTAACTTAGTTATGTAGCCGATTTAACCAACTAATCATAACCTAACTATAGAATGTTGATGTAGTCTAGGCTTGCATTTGAAGCATACGTGTGCTATCAATTAGTGATAGGCTATAGCCTATTAGCTTATTTATAGCCTAGGCCTATTATATAGGTTATAGCCTATTATATAGGAATAGCCTATTATATAGGAATAACTTATTATATAAGTTATAGCCTAATAGCTTATTTATAGCCTATTTTTTTTTCTATTTTCAGCCTCTCCCAACTTCTTATGACCCAAGCCGACAAATTCACAAAGGAAGAGGTTAAATTTTGCGCACTTTTTATAACTTTTTAATAACGTTTAAACTAAGTTACACACCTATCGTCAATGCCCTAAACTAAACATTAAACTTTTTATTTAAAAAGATTAAAAGTCTAACCGTATTTTACCGAGATAAAAAACTAAGTGTTAACATATTTTCCTCTTTAGATCGACCAAATGTTTGAAATCGCTCCGATCGATGTTGCTGGAAACCTTGATTACAAATCTCTCTGTTACATCATCACCCACGGCCAAGAAGAAGAATAATCATACTAAAATTAGTAATGGAAAATCCAAATGTTTTTCCCTAATAAAGCAAATATTAATTGCATAAAATTGTCTGTATTAAATCAGCGTCAATAAATTTGCTACCCTTTTTAATTTTTTCGGTTTATAACTTGTCGTTTTCATTAAAACAAACAAATTTTGTCAATATAATATAGGTATTTGCTTGCTACGCGATTAAAGTTAGAATGCAGACATATTTCTTTAACTAGAAATATAAAAAAATAGCATATTATAAATAAAACAATACCAAGTAATCTTTAGATAAAAGAACGACACAAGTCAGTTTATTGGATGTTGCGCTGTACGATTTCGATGTGAAATCAGCTGTTGCAACGTAAACAAAACGTGACGTAATTGGGGCGTTCTCAAAAGTTGATTCAAGCGAGATTTGAAATGATGAATGAATGACGTAGTTTTTGTTTTTGCACGGTGCAGTAATGACGAGTAGCAGTAGTAGTTTGTCCTATGATGAACTAATAAACAACTCGGACCACGAGACCTGCGGCTTTGAAGTTGGCTGTAACGCTAAAAGAAAAAGGTAGCAAAGTTTTACTGCATATTTTCTGGATTGGAAACTAGCCTATGGCAATTTTTAACGAAAATTTGCTTTAGCAAGGACACAAATTGTGACGTGACAGCACGCATTGAAGCCTCAATTTGTATGATTTCGTTATAAATTTGTGTCCAGATGACCAAATTTGCCTTTGTTAGGCTAGAAATTTAGTATAAATGGGGTATGAATGCTCGGCACTGGAGTTGCATTGGTGACAACTAACCAGTAAAATCGTAAAACCGCCATTTTTCCACTCTGGTATCTTGATGGACTAATTGTTAGGCCAATTTTTAGTGCTGTGTTGTGATTTTGATTGCAGTTATTATTTCATTCAAATTTGACTGTGACTGATAATTTAAGTTTGCAGATTAAGCTAAAATGCTTAATAAAGGATTCTATTTTGGATTTTAGATTTCCATTCAAATTTTTGCAGTGCTTTGCTACTCCAAAATACGCGTTGGGATTTCTATGTTTAGCCAGTCTCGGTCAAGGTTTTGTTACAAGTGGGCTTTTAAGTGTCGTCATATCAACCTTAGAAAAAAGGTACGTGATCTAGAAATAGATTTTGAAGTTATCTACTGACTTATTCACGTCGACACAAATTACACCTACTGATAGCTGCTGCCATATTTTTTATTTTAAAAAAAATGCAAACAAATTTTCTCTGCCTTCTAATTCTTTTTGAACCGTTGGTTTACAAAAATTTTGTGCCAACTCAAGCCTCAAAAGTTCCAAGTTCCTCAAAAAAAAAAATAAATATATTGTTTTGGTGAAGAACAGGTTATCATAAGACAAGCATGTGTGCGAATTGTCATTTCTCATTGAAAAGAAATCATGTGTTTTTGTCTTATTTATTGTTCATGGTATATCCTCTGTGCAAACATAGTTTCATGATAATGCGAAAGCAAATGTTTACTTGATTATCAAATGTTTTGCGCGTTGTTATTTTTTTACTCTTTAATCCATAAAGGTTTATAGCAGGGCCCAGGGGTGTGCAACCTTTTGTACAAGAGGGCCAGATCCCAACAACTGGTTGAAACCGCGGGCCACACCTTTAATTAACATACACGTAGTTAAAAGCACAAAATCAATAACAGTTTCTTTCGTTATTGGTCTTGTGACTTTATTAGGGGTTATCTCCTTGCAGAAATATAAGTTAAGACGCAGGAATTTCTAAAGAAAACTGCAATTTAAATTTATTGTCACACCCGCTTTAAACGAATTCAGTGAGAAATTTGCAACTGGCTCATTTTCCCGACGACTTTTTCCAAATTTGCTTCAAAGGAAGTGCTAGCAATTCGAAGTCCATTTTCCAAGTGTTCGTCTGTCAAAACCGATCGATAGGGGGATTTCATGAAGCCCATTTTGGAAAAAAATTGTTCGCACAAATACGTCGAGCCAAAAAGTGCCGAACTCACACTTCATTTTAGGGCACATTTCTTGTGCAATATCCATAATGCACTGCTTCACAAAATTGCCGTCAGAATACGGTTTCATGCTTTTAGCTATTCTTAGTGCAATTAAGTAACTGCACCGGACTGCTTTTTCGCTATCACTGTGCATTTTTCGAATCATCAAACGTTGAATTTTTAATTCTTCCTGCAGTTGCTTTACTTTCAGCTCTCTGTTATGTCCAGCTAGCTTTCCATAAACATCTTTAGAATGCATTGTCTTGTAGTGTCGTTTAACGTTGCACTCTTTTGTAGCATTAACAGTTTGCTTGCAAATAAGACATAAAGGCCTTTTATCTGTATTTTCAATGAAGAAGTACTCAAAAGTCCATCTTGTCTGAAACATTCGATTCTCATCCTTCAACTTTCTCTTTTTTGTCTGCTGCAAATTTGCTACAAAATTAGCCATTGCAGAGTGATTAGTAAATCTCATATATATTACAATTATTTGCAGAGTGAAAAGTTTGTACCTGAAAACCAGTTTACAGTAAGTCAGTCATTTCAAGGTGCTAGTTAAGACTGTGACATACTTTAGCTACTGTATCTCTCAGACTATTTACTAATTGCTTAACCTTCAATTGCCCTTTCTTACTTATTTAACAGCGTCTACATTTTCCTTGAAATGCTAACTGCTCAGCAATTGACATCTTTGTGAATTGCGTTCTTGCTTTGCACAAGCTAGCCGTTAGGCCAGAGGTCGGGAACCTATGGCTCGCGAGCCAGATGTGGCTCTTTTCATGACGGCATCTGGCTCGCAGATAAATCTAAGCTGGCATTTCTTAGCTCGATTGTTACGAATAAAACTTTTTCTGTAATTTTAAGTCGCAATAACAGTAAGAAACATGTTATTAAAGAGTAAATTCAGGCATTTACCGTAGTCTAAAGTTGTTGGTTTTGCTTAAAAATGCACACGTTAGTTGCATTAATTGTTGAAAAATATTATATGGCTCTCACGGAAATACAATTAAAAATATGTAGCTTTCATGGCTCCCTTAGCCAAAAAGGTTCCCGACCCCTGCGTTAGGCCCTAATCGTCTGTCTGTGACGCAACAATACCCTAACGGTTAAGGTATTGTTACGTCACAGACATTCAGCCAAGGTTTGATTCAGCACTGCAAGGGGATTGGAATTGATTGCACATAGCAGACTAAACTAAATTAAAACTCGTTTCGCGGGCCGCACACCGTTCAAAATTGTCACTTCTCCGCGGGCCGCATATTTTTCCTTTGCGGGCCGCATTTGGCCCGCGGGCCGCGGGTTGCACACCCCTGGTTTATAGGAATAGCTGTTATTGTTAGTTCTTTGGTTCATTTAAACTGTACCTCATGTGTGATTTACTTACCTAGGCCAGGTAAACCTATTAATAATTGTTTTGCAGATTTCATTTGCAGAGCACAGAGACTGGATTTATCGCCAGCAGTTATGACATTGCGTCATTCCTATCAGTCCTTTTTATAACTTACATTGGCGGCAGAGGCCACAAACCCTTATGGATTGGATGGGGCATCTTTTTATTGGGTTTAGGGTCATTGGTATTTACTCTTCCACATTTCTTGGCACCCACATACAGCTTTGGGGTAGTCGAACACAATGTTTGTAACGCAACTACATCAAACACAGAGTGCACTGTTTCTGGCTTGAGATATTACATGTAAGAATATTATTTCTTTAACTTGAAATGGTTTATGTATTTTCATGTAGATAGTCTTTCCATAAGCATTATACCATTTACAGTTCATATTTTCAAGAACATTTGCATTAATGCCCTGAATTACTTTAATTCAACTTTATATGTTGTGTTAGGTCATTCTTTATCATAGCCCAGCTACTACATGGTGCTGGTGGAACTACACTTTTCTCACTAGGTGTCACGTATCTCGATGAGAATGTTCCTCAAGCTCATTCTTCACTGTATCATGGTTAGAATACGCATGCATGTGCACTAACTTCATCGACAAAATACTTTAGAATAATTCACAGCGACCTTGAACGTGTCTTAGGCTCAAAATGCAGTGTTTGTTATGTATTTGTTTTCTTGGCATGGTTGTTGTGGTTGCAGCAATGTAATTCAAAAAATATTTTCAGGTCGAAAAATGTTTTGAAATTAGTAATACTTTCAGGTATTTATTTTGCCTGTAGTGTGTTGGGTCCAGCTTTTGGATTTTTACTCGGAGGAAGGTTTTTAAAAACTTACACTGACATCACAACCAGGTATGGCAAATCATTGTAAGATGCAGTAAACATAAAATAGCTGATAACCATTAAATGAAGCATCCTAAACTACAGTTAGCCCCAAACCCTAAACTAATTAATAGGATTAATCCTATCTTATTAGGCTGCAGCCGCATTATCATTAACCATTTTGCTTTTTTTGCTTCTAATATGAAGTGTGTCCATCACAGAAGACAGCTCCTTATGGATTGGTGCTTGGTGGTTTGGCTTTCTCATTGGGGGCATTGTTATTATTGTTATGTCCTTTCCAATACTGATGTTTCCAAAACAGCTTCCAGGCACTGCTGGTCTTAGAGTGAACAGGGAGACTGAAATGCACCAGGACAAAATGGCCATACAAGTTGCTTCAGATAACTCATTTGGTCATAGGTACTTTGTAATGGTTCGCTGTGTATCAGTCATTTCCTTTGCCAATGTGTGCATTTGATACTGACATATGATACATATAAGCATTTTTGAACAACACTTTGTGTTGGGATGGATGACTGTTCAGTGTTGGAATCCAGAACTTGTCATCTCCACTAAAAATATTGATTTTATTAATAGGTTTTACAAACCATGGCAGCAAACCATTTTGAAATACTCTAAAATACAGTTAGCACAAACCGGTGCAAATTTCGCCACTGACAACAGAATAAAAATTACGGTAATCGCCTGTCTTTTTACTCAGGATTTTTCTTGTATTTTTTTATGACAGGCTGGGTGATGTTTGGCGAAGTGTTGTTCTTCTAATGAGGAATCCAACCTACTTGATGGTATCACTTGCAATATCCTTTGACGCTGGCTTGGTGTTATCACTGACAACATTTGGTCCAAAATACCTTGAATCCATGTTTGGTGTGACGCCTACAGAAGCCGCATTATATTTTGGTAGATAATTTTGTGAAGAAATACTAGTTGCAGATTGTAAATGTTTAAAGTAACAATTATAGTCATCAAATATCACATTACCTGTTTAATTAAACTTGTCCGCTTATACACAGTACATGATTTTAGTGCACTTTACATGCTAAATGTCATTGTAACATTTTTAACGAATATTTCAACTGTTGGATGGAAAACCTCATATCTAAAAAAACAATTGAACAAATAAATAAAATTCTTAACACTAGGAGTGCTGGCAATACTTGCGGGAGCATCTGGACAGCTGATTGGTGGTGTGGTGGTGACAAAAGCTAAATTAACAGTTTCTGGAATGTTGAAATTCTGTGCGCTGAGCAGTGCGGTAGCTGCTTGTACAACTGCCATTTTCACAAAGACTTGTTCTGACACAAGTATGTTACTTTACCTTTGTAATTTTTAATGGTTCTTCTTGTTTTTTTCTTCATTGAGTTTTACTGAAATATAAATGCAACATGGTGGGCATATGCGAACCATCTAGGTTGGATAATTCCAATAAAATTCCTAATTACTATTCTGACTTCATAGAATTCAACCTACTTTATCTATTCTAAACCAAAAATCGCTTCTTCAACAGAGTTTGCTGGTGGTACAGTGCCTTACCCGAAAAATATGAACGCGACATTGTCACCTTACAATCATACATCATCATGTAATGCAGGATGCCGTTGTGACACTGATGCATATGACCCCATATGTGGAAAAGATGGTATCACCTATTATTCGCCGTGCTTTGCCGGCTGCACGAGTCATACTAATGCTCATGGAACAGAGGTTATATTATTTCTATGCTTAATTGCAACAAAAATTTATATTTAATATATATTTAAATAATAATTTATATTATTATTTACTGTAGATAGTTTCATCTTGTTTCTTTTTTTCGTTGATTTCAATTTTTTCCAGATATTTTCTCAAACTGTACTCTACTCTGTGTCTGCAGGTCTACAGCAACTGTTCATGCATCGCCAGTAACATAGCCACAGCAGTACAGGGAAAATGTAACAACCAAACGTGCCATTCTTTACCATTGTTTCTTGCAATATTTTTCATTGCCATTTTTGCCACTTTTCTACCTGGAACACCAGCCATACAAGCCATTTTAAGAGTAGTGCCTTTTACGCAACGATCTTTTGCAATCGGAATAAAGGTAAAATGCAATCTTGAAATATTTTTAAAAGCACAGCAAACAAAAACTAGTGTACTTTTTAAACAATAATGAATCATTACGATCCTCCATTGATGTAGATAAATATTACTCAGCTATATTTAAAACTTCCGCTGGGTTTCATTAAAAGGAAAAGTAAGAAACCAATCCTTAACTGCACATTACTGCAGTGCAACAAACTATCTCTTATTAACTAACAAACTCCTATAAACCACTTTAAATAATGTCAGTATATGTGTCAAAAGCTAACAGAGTTTTATTCCTCAGTTCGTCTTTGTACGATTAGTTGGAAGTATTCCTGGGCCAATCATATTTGGAAAGGTTCTTGATCTCGCCTGTGTAGTGTGGAGCACTGAATGTGGGAATAGAGGTTCGTGTGAGCTCTATAAGAATGAGAACCTTGCCTCCCATATGGCAACACTGATTGCAGTCTTGAAAGTAAGTTTTCACTCACTGCCAAGTTTACAAAAAATTTCTATGAATTTAATGATTTTATGAAAACTATAACTGCAAATAAGACGTTTATATAAAACATCATCACAATCTGTCACTGCGTATTTAACTTTTAAAGAATTTTCTTTGCTTATTGCAGGACTTGTAGCTTTGTAAGTCAAGTGTCATTCTTACATTGTTTTTGCCGTAAAAATTTCATTACTTTCTGCTGATTTCAGTTACTGGTGACATTCCTGCTCGTTACTGCCTGGCTGGTTTACAAACCTCCACCAGAGAGCGCTCTTGATGCCGTTGATCAAGTTTCATTCACCAGAACAATCGGCGACAACAATTTCGGACTCCCAACAGCTCACGGTGCTGGAGGTGGCATAGGCGAAGTTGTGAGACAAAGAATTACAAACACAAAATACGATTTTGTTTCTTATAAAACTCTCCGTGAAGAAATTGATACTGATATATAATGGCACTGATTACGAGATTTATAAAGATCGCACTTAATATACAAACCAGTGCCTCATGTGCAATTCATTAAGTTTTGTTTTGTACTTTGTTGAAACAGGTTTCGTATGTAATGATTTCTATGTTTTTTTTTTTAAGGTCATGTGATGAAATGAATTATTTTTTTGTGGTTTGCTACGCTGCATTTATGCAAGTTGTTGACCTATGCATGCCATTACATTTGTGATTTTCAGTATTCTTTTCAAATTTTGTCACTAGATGTGCACGTATCAGAATTGGAACCTAAGCTTACAAAAGACATGATAATACATTCTTGTAGAATTTTTTGGAAAAGTTAAATACTAAGTTTTCAACTGGCAAAAGTTTCATGGAATTTTCCCTGCTGCAAATATTTCCTAAGTGAACAATTCTAGGCATCATATTGGGGCTTGCTGTCTGGTTTCCACCACGTTTCTCGGTCTTCCTAGTTATTTTGATTTTATATTTTGTGACTAATTTATATCTTATAGTTGAAAAGTTATCTGCAAATTGTTGAAAAGTTAAAGCCTCTTTTGTTTGCAGTTTCAACCTTCTACTGCTTATTGTCATAAACTGTTGTATTTTGTCTTGAATTACTACAAACACCATCAAATTTCTGATTGCAGGAGATTTATTGAACATAGAAACGTTTTTAGGATAATTGACTGCAAAACTTTTGAATCATTTTTATTTCTTGCTGCACGTTTTATTGGCAAATTGTATGCTTTTGATTTAATGGTTGACCTGCTTCTGGCGCCTTGTGGCCAAGCATGCAAAAGATCATTTAGTATTTGTGTAAGAAAGATTGTCATGCAAAGTTGGGGCGATTATTTCTACCAAGTAGCTAAACAAGCATTCAGCTTGAATTAAGTAAATGCGATTATTATTGATGATAAACATAACGATTAATTCAGTCCACATCAAAATCGTTTGTTGACACAAAAGTAATTGAACGGCCCATTGCCTGCAAAAGCTGTTTAAACGAAAATAAAACAGTATTTTTTCCACACAAGCATGTCGTAGTTCTAGCATAAAAATGACGTATGTTTTATGTCTGTTGACTGTGAAAGCGGTTAATGATTAAAATCTACTTTATAGGCAATTGGTTACTAATTAATTTGCCTGAACCGATGAGAAAATTTAACTGCAGAGAGCTTTATCTGTACATCACAACCAAGTTGAGGAGTTTATGTTTTGATATGAACTTTTTGCTCGATCTAAATGTGTAATCTAAATGAGTAATGCGCTGATAAAAGTATATAACAAAAAATTTGTTGTGCGTTAAGGTTGGTTACCACAAATGCAAAATGGTTTCCAATTCTTTTTTTATAAACAATGTCGAAGGGAAGGGAAGTGGAGTATAGAAAAAAAATTTATTCAATATGACTCGAGGGTGAACGGCCTATTCAATCGCACCAGTTGACCTTCATTTTATAAGTGCAGTTTTAACTAAAAGCTTGCTAACAATTTCTTGCGATGTCACCAATTGCAGCCTGCTTTTTTTGAATTGCACCTTGCAATTGGTGACGTCAAATTGGACAACATACTGTTTTGTTTTTATCATAACTGATAAAGATTTTTATCATAGCACAACTTATCTTGTATCTTTCTTTTAAAAACTGTTTTTACAGTTAGCTTAGCTTAAATTGTGTTAATGATTTTTGAAAATTATTTGTTGGACTTTAAGAGTGGTTATTAAAAATCATTATTGAAATGGCTTTAAAATGGGGCATCTGTGCAGCTGGAAAAATTTCAAATGACTTTGTTCTGAGCTTAAATGCTTTATCTGATGCTGATCACAAGGTAAGCTGTATAAACTAGGGTTTTAATTTTTGTAGATTCTTTTTGTGCATATTTTTAGAAATAATGGTGACAGCCCAGATTAGAAAGCTTGCCCAGCCCGTTGGGGATAAAAATGAGATTTAGTATACAAGTGTACAACCAGATGACGTCACAATTTGAGTTGCTGGATCTAGTATATAAAAGCATTCTGTGGTTGTGCACTTGTATACTGGACCCAAAATTAAATTTTGCATATAATGGCCATTCTTTCATCTTGTTGTGCAAGAGATTTCTCACCCAAAACCAGCAAACTTACCAATCTGGGTGATAGCCTGTTCATTATTAATTAGAGGTTTTTCTTTGTCTTTATAATTGTTCACCTAACAATGGATGCAGGCTGCATAGTATATTCTGATAAAGACTATACAATAGTTGCAAACTGACTGATTTCTGTGTTTTTGTGCAAGTTTCTTTTTCTTCTATATATATATATATGATACAATATTACTCGCATTCATATCATCGTATGCTAAGTGTCTGTTATAACAGCATTGCCTGCTCAACAGTGCGTATAGTTTCACAAAATTGAGTTATGTTTTTACCTTCTTGTTTGTTATACAAAACACTGAGTTAAATCGTTGCAACACTAAACTAACACTCTTCTGCGAAATGTAGTTTATTTTGTGGAATGCTTTGGTAAAATGCTAATTGTTGACATGATTTTAAGATTTGTAATATCTGTGCATTTGTATGTGGTATTCCAGAACATCTTGAGTTTGTCAACTGTTGTTTTTTTAATTAGATTTGTGCTGTTGCTGCAAGTGATCTTGGTCGTGCGAAGGCATTTGCAAAAACCCATAATATACTTAAAGCATATTCATCATATGAAGAGTTGGCTGCTGATAAGGATGTTGGTACGAAGATGTTTTAGAATTTTAATTGTGTTGTTCTTTAGTATCAATTGTTATTGTGTGAAGCTTCTTATAATATTGATGCTTTAGTGCAGTCTTTACTGGAATACACCAAGAGATTGAATACAATGGACGTCACGATGCAATTAGTGTTGAATATAACTGACAATTCTTATGAAACTTACACACAATAATTAATAATATACTAGAGTTACATCCAGTATAATGGATATATTTGTATAAGTAACAAAGTTACAGTTATAAACGCTTGGCATAACTTATGTAAACATGCTCTTGTGTGTATTTTATCTTCTCTAAAATTGCCAAGTAACTGTTCAACTCTTTCCATACAATGCAGATGTATTTTAAATGCAAACTACTGTATGTCTGCTCTTGGTGCACGTTGCCACTTTCACCAGTTTAAAACTGGTTATCGCTTGCCTGGCTGCTAATTCGGTTACTTGTTCACTGTTCAAGTGGCTTTCAATATCGGTTTGGTTTTGCTGATAAATAATTCTGCGCTAAGATACCCTAAACTATATTCACTGTACACACTATGACTATAATTTCTGAGATTTCACTCTAGTACAAGTTTTTTTTATCATTTAGGTATTGTCTATATTGGGAATCTTAACACGCAACACTTTTCTACCACAAAGTTGATGTTGTCTTCGGGAAAGCACGTACTTTGTGAAAAACCACTGGCTGTCAATGTGAATGAAACAAAGGCTTTATTTAAGATTGCTAAAGCAAAGAATCTATTTTTGATGGAGGTTTGTATCCATAACATATCGGTGTATCCAATGATATTTCTACATACGTACTGGTAGTTAATCTAAGCAAGCATAAGAGCACATTTCTTACAACAAGCATAAAACCCATTTTCAACTAAGGATGGGCATTTTATGAAATTGAGGCAGATTTTGTTCACTGTGCAAAGTATGATCACTACTCTGTATGAAGAACTGCAATTTGCATCAGAAAATTGGAAAATGGTTAATGACAGCGTTTTTGCCGTTGAAGCACCCGAAGCCTTTGAACACGTTATCAGTATTAAATACAAATGGCATCTCACCACCATAAAATAGATCTCAGCTTGAAGTACAAATTATGCAAATTCACAACATAATTGTAAGCAAATTGGCTGACAACGTTGTAACTAAATCCACTAAGCGACTAAGATATATTGTATACCTGGTTGAAACATTAAACTTCAAACATCATTGCCTGCAGTTGTTGGTCCATCTAAATTTTAGGTTATTAATAAACTGTGCAGCAAGAATTCTTTGCTGTCAAAATGACACTTACAAAAGTGAAAAAGAACGTGTTAGTGGCTGCCAAGAACGAAAACCAACGTAGATGGATTGTTTGAAAACAGCAATAATAACTGTTAAGCTCGCTGTACATGCAGCCAGCTGCGTGGCCCCTAAATCACCCAGTGCCTTGATCTGTTTCTTATAGGGGGTCACCATTTAAAAAAGTTATAAATGTCAAAGTGAATTTATCTCTAAAGACAAGTTGGAGACTTACTTAATTTTCCACCATAAACAGCATTTTGAATATACAATGTATTTCTGTTTGATTTTTATGGAGCTACGTAATCAGTGCACATCCTCTTTTACATGCTGTTTATATGATTTGTATTATCAAGGGCTGTATAGTCGATACCAAAACCTTCGATTCCTCTTTTTTGGTGCCATGACTCCAACTCTGGTTATTGAGCGTGATCATGAAGCGTGTATTTTCTATTCTATACATGGCATTTAATACCAAGCGATTATGAACTTTAAACTGAAAACACATCAAATAAGATGATAAGAGAGATCACAAGAGACGAGACGAATGTTTTTATACAATTGTATTCTGTATTATGCTTAACGAATTTTAGTGAATTATCCATGGATATTTTGTGATGACTGTTTAGGCAATTTGGAGTCGCTGTTTTCCAGCGTATCATAAGGTGCAGGAATTGCTAGATTCGGACGTCATAGGAACTGTGAATCACGTACAAGCACACTTTGGCGAAGTTTTTGAACCTATAGCGCCTCGTATACTTTCCAGAGATCAAGCGGGAGGCGCATTGTTGGATAGAGGTCGGTAGACACTTGTGGCGATTTTAATTTTTGCCGAATTTATAACCGAATCGCAAAACCAATCGAAATTCAAAACCTCAACCATAAAGCTATAATTTCCTCAATTTTTTGGTATGTTTTCTAGTGCTACATTGCACTAAGCAAAGAATCATATACGCCACATTTTAAATTTTTTATACAATTCATATTTGCATCTTGGCTTTTAATAAGGTACCCTTGTTGCGCAAGACATTTAAATGAAATTGAATAAGATAACAGGTGCTATATATTTGAAAGTCTGTGTGGTTGCGCCACCGCTTGACAAGAACACTCTGAAATCACACATGTTCGGCCAGAGACAGTATTTAAGTTTTATGCTATTTTGTAATTCTGCGCTTGGGCATTCTGCTAACACAAACAATAAATCAACAAATTTTAATAAAATCGGCGATGCTGACACATAATTGCAGATTTTAAATCATTGAACGTTCAATCAAGTCTGTGTTTATGCAAGAAAGTGAATTTATACTCCCATGCTGTATTTGCCCTGGTGATAAAACACAATTTTATCCCTGGAAAACAAGTGTTAACCACAAATCGAACTATGTTAGTGTCACTAAAACGATAATTGATTTTATCCCCTGTGACAGCATAAGACGAAGTGTTTAATTTCTAAGAGATTTGATATTTCATATCTCATATCTTCAACACTGAAGTACAACTTTACTTGATTTTTACAGGAATTTATCCAGTGCAGTTTGCTCAGTTTGTTTTCAAAGAAAAGCCTTTGAAGCAGAGCTCCCATGCCTCACTGACAGAGGTATGAGTATAAAAACTCGATGCATAACAAATTAACCTTGTCACTTTCTGTTCTATGTAGAATGTAGCTGAAATAGTTTCAACAAGTTTTTTATATTTGTTTTCCAACATATTTTCAGCAACGCATTTTAAATTCTATGGATTTTAAGCTGTTTTCTTTTGTCTGGATATATATTTTTGTAACTCATGAATATACAGTATGTAACACATGAATGTTTTATCATTTGAGCTACTTTCTACAAACGCATGCTCCAGAGATGAACTCATACCCTTGCAACCATAAATTTGATGAAACATTAGAACAAAGTGTGAATGCTAAAACGTTTTCAGAAAACAAATCATGTTCATAAACATGCATTGTTAGGATACAATGGGTTACTATGATTCACTGAATGCTTTAAAATATGTGTTTTTAGACCGGTGTTGATGAGACTTGTCACATCTTCTTAACTTACTCAAATGAACGAACGGCTTTTGTCAGCACATCATTTGTGGCAAATTTCCCAAATGAGGCTGTAATTTGTGGTACTAAAGGCACCATCAAGGTAATTTGTATCAAATAAATGTCATTAGGCCTGTATTAGATAGACTTAAAATTTTGAGGGTGTTTTTGAATGATTTTATGTCATTTCAAACCTAAAGTGGACAACCTAGACCCATAGCATTGTATCGGTTTTATACCTTACGGTTAGTTTTGTTGAGTATTGTGGAAGATGATGTGTTTGAATTGCAGTAAGGCTTCATCACTCATCTTTAAAATGGTGCTGTGTTTGAAAGTTACCAGAAAATAAAATGCTCACAGACAGTATCAAAACATTTATCATATCTTCAACGAAATTTCAATGATTAATTACAATTCACTTTGCATAAGTCAATTTGTAACATTGATAAACTGTTACATAGGTCTGCTTTCCACTTTGGTGCCCTAACAAAGTTGAATTGATCATCAACTATGGTGAACCTGAAGTGTTTCAATTTGACTTACCAGCAAGACCTACATATGCCGATTACAACTTCAGAAACAGCGAAGGTTTGCAGTATGAGGCTGAAGAAGTCAGGAGGTGCATAAATGAAGGTACAGCTTCATACTATTACTAATTACTTAGGTTTAAACAATAAACCGAATTATGCATGCTAGAATGGACGTGTAAGAATCCATAGTGAATAGGGGTCGCTCATGCAAAATTCGGTTATTCAGATAAAATAGGGGGCGCCGGATCGACTATTTTTTCCAGGGGGTGTGAGGTGACAAATGAATACAGTAGTTTACTGTATTGCACTCATCAAGTGATTATTCTCTTCACGCTTGTTAGCGCTGTTATACCACATGGCGGTGGTGTCAACTGTCAACTGAATTATTTTTGTAAAAATGTCAAGTTAAAAGTAAGGTGATTGTAACAAAATCTGAAACAACAGCTAAACTTGTTCGCCAGCTTACAGCTAACTAACACATAAAACACGACGTTTACGGTAGGAAGACCACTTGGCGAATCACAGGAGTGACGTGGTCAAGGCAAAACAACATGGGTACACAAACGGGAAAAGTAGATTTCATTACAGGATGGAGTCATGCTTCATTCGTTATGATGTTTCTGTTATTAATTTAGATAATTTAGGCTGTGGTATTTTGGTATCAGCTAAGTATTGTGTAATAGATACGTATTTCATACCATACAACATGGTAGTTATTAAGATTCACAGTCACCTCTAAGAAATATTTTTTGTCTAATAAACACTTTCACCTTCAAGGTTTGATTGAAAGTCCACTTGTCACTTCTGAGATGAGCATTGGTATTGCCCAAATTATAGAGAATGCTCGCAAGGAGATTGGATATTCCCTACCGCAGGACGATGTTGACTGTGATGAACAAAGTGTTGTGTAATGCTGTATGTAATGGAATTACATGACTCGTGAAAATCCACTGAAATTTTTTCGATTTTGCAATTTCTTTTCACATAGCCAATACTGTATGTAATTAATGTGCAATTTTTAATAAAATTAAACGAGTTCCGAAAAGTAGTGAAATTGTATTGTATTGTTTATTTTTCGCCATTGCATGTGGGTAACGAAAAGTATGGCGGTAGCCTCGTTGACTGGTCAAACAAGAAATACGGTCACAAACTGTCAATAACTGTGCAATGCACAATATACAACTATGGCGTGTACGACAGCTCGCTTATGTCGCATCAGTGACGTTTTAAGTGTTTCTGAAATAAAAATGTCAGCATATATTCTACGCAGCCTATATAAGTAAATAGCGATTAAGTCCTTGCGTCGCTTCAACAGATCTGCTTTTTCTTTGATGGGCATTTGTACTGTAACAAACTAATCGTCGTAAAAATTTTTAATTAGGTCTTTCGTTTATTTCTCTAAACATGATTTCTTGCTAACGTAATATTACAGTGGTTATCGCCATATTTTTAGACCAACGTCGTTATTTTTTACTCGGACGAACATGTCAACTAGGCATGTTGTTGAATCCAGTTTAGCACTTAAAAACATTTCGTGTCAAAATTCTAGAAAATTTACTGAAGCAAATGCCTCAATGCAGCTACAGCCGAGTTTTAGATACTTTAACATTCCAACCGTTTTCAAAAGACACAGTATTCAAACATCCTAGCTTCATTTCAGTTGAGTACCACAAACAAAACACGATATTTATGTGTTTGTTTATAATCAATGCCTGAAGCAAATCGATCAGATGTCGTATTTAGCTGCGCATATGAGCGCTCCAGATCGAACTGTGTACCTCCGGATACTTCAGCAGGGCCGTGTTTGCTGGCGCACGCTTCAGTGTACTGCACCGCGTTCGACAGACGCGAACAGCGCGTCAACAGGGATATTGCAGGTTCTGTATCTATCTTTATATTGACCTCCATTACCAATTCATGAATACGACAATCTTGTTCGTAGCTCATGACAATTAGAGCCTGCTGCATAAGAGCCGGAAATGCTTGAGAACAATCATTGACCTTGTTTTGCAAATCTTACATGCTGATGCATAGTTACTAGGGATGAGTCGATACCAAACCCGAATAGATTGGCCGAATATCGCCTGTGTGAAAGATCCGAGCGAACACAAATATTAACAATGGCGAACCCGAGTACAACAGCCTACTTATAAACTTATCGACTTTGGTAAGACATGGTGATCTATTTTCTTGCCTAAGCTAAACTAAAGTCAACATTTCTAATTAAAGGTCATTTACGTAAGCATTTTGCTGTTCTAATCGCCGTTTGGTCATTCATTTGTAGCGATTACGTCACGTTACAAGCAATATTTGTAAACTTTTTGATGATATATTGTCATTTGGTGCTAAAACAAATATATTCTGGGTTCGTTCGGAGCGACCTTTATGATATTCAGATTCGCACAAACCCAAATAATTGTTCTAGCGGCACATTTCTGAATTAGTTGTCCAGCATTTAAATACTTTGCTATGAAGTTGTAAGTGTAGCATATGCTTTGTTGACATTCTTGTATGAAAATCTCTTTGTGCATGAGATTTCTATGAAAGCGTAGGTAGCAAAAAAGCCACTTAGGAGAAAGAGCGTTGGACAGCGACAGGTCTTATAGGCTAGTATGAATTCACGTTTAACAACTATTAGGTGTACGATGCAATATTTGAGTTTAAGTTTAAGTGATGTAGGATGTAAAACCTAGTTTGTGAATCATTTACTGACAAAATCATTACCGTCAGACTGGTGGCCTTGTAGGAGTGGAGTGGCAACAAATCAACGACTAGGCCTAGCCTACGTGGTTAATCTCTTAATGGTGACGGAACCTGTTTACTGTTGTTAAAAAGTTGGCAGTTAGGTTAGGAGAATGATTGCGGCAAGCACGATCTGTTGTTGAAAACTGCCGTATTTTCTAGTTGGGGATTTAGGTTAGTTTGTGTTGCTATCGTATAGCGTAACGTGTATATGTCTTATCACTTTTTGTTTGTTTGGAGTTTTTACATTTGTTTTCTTTTACATTTTACTGTATAACTTCCGCTTAACTTTCTGTGGGTCATTTCATCGTAACAGGGACATTGGTTGGAACCACCATATTTTTTTATTTGCTTAAATAATTCTATTCAATATTCAAGATGAATGGTGAAAACTTGACGAAAATTGAATTAAATCGCCATTCATCTTAGAAAAGTAAATAGAATCATTTAAACAAATGAAAAATCTAAGGTGGTTCCAAAAGTTAAAATTTTTTTTCCTATTATAGTCAAGTGGGGCAAAAAAATGCAAAATTGACAAACTTTTGATTTTCTCGCTAAAAAATGGGCCAAAAAGTCAAGTTTTACCCTCTATTGATCAATATTAATATTCCATTGATGTATACAAAAAATTGGGACATTATGTTTATTCTTTTTATTTTTATCGAATATTTTGTGTTGCTTTTTTTTCCCCAGTGTTTGGGGCAATAAAAACCATGCTCGGGGTAAAAAAAAACAATCAATTTCGACAGCAAATTTTGTTTATTAAAAGCAACACAAAGCAGAAGAAATAGCAATATATACAGATGAGGATGAAACTGTAACATCTTGTTCAAACAAACAAAAAAGTTTATGCATTATGAAGTCCATATTTGCTTAGGAACACAAATTTTTCTTTCACTTCCTCTTCTTCGGCAAAACCAAAATATGATTTTGCACGTCCGACAGAAGTTAACACTGCGGTTGAAGGACCCCAAAAACAATTTTCAACGGTGACTATATCTATGTCTTCCTTTGTTTGCCAGTCCCAATACAGTGCATCTTCTGAAGTTGATTTCTTGTCCCAAAACTTAAATTCAGCTTGCTCAATTTTTCCATCAACCTCGTCTCTGAAGACCTTCAGAAGTTTTCCCCAATAATATGTTTTTGGCTTCTCCCAAAACACTGCAAAGTACTTTCCAACTTGCTTTTTGTTTATTTCCAATTTAAATGTTCTCTTTTCTTTCTTCTGTTCGTTTACACTTTCTTCAGTTACATCTCTTCTCTCTTCCTCTACATCTTCCATTCTAACAACTGTGTCTTCTCTTGTTTTGTCATTCATTTCTTCAGATTCATCGTCAGACTCTTCTACCATCTCATCCTCTGTATCTACTCTCCTCATGTCTTCATCCATTTGTTTTTGAATTTCCCGCTCCATCCTTCTTTCTATTTCTTCCTCCTCCTCCAAGTACAGTGAATTTATTTCTTCATCTTCGTCTGCGTTCCTTTTCCTTCTCCCAGCTTTTCTCCTTTTAGCAATTGTTCCATTTGCTTCAAAGTTTTCAACTTGCTCGTTAAATTCTTCATTTGTTAAAATGCTTCCATTCATCTTCACTCTTTTTTCTTTTTTCTTCTTGTCATTTGTTTGTCGTCCCCTTGATTTTAACACAGTTTCTATCGAAACCGATTCATCTTTTGACACAAGCCGTATTTCATACTTCATCCCTTCGGGAGCATGAAGTTGCAACTCATTGATGATGTCCTTTGTTGTTCTGATCCGTGATTGTACTGTGGTGCTCGTCGACGGTGTGGAAACAGCTTAAATGTTGCAGATTGATGAGGTGGATGGCATTTCTTCCACATTACTTGACCATTCAGTTTCCTGTGGACTGGTCTTTTCCAAAATTGGATTGCCTTCTTCATCGTTTGGAGAAACACAATGCTACCAGGACTGGTTAAACTACTACTGAACAGAGACTTCTGAAACTGGTAAATGCTTACAAGAAGGTTAAGCTTTTGAATAGCTATTTGGCAGGAGTTCAACAAAGTGGAATGGTACATAAATCAATTAACTACAAAGAACAACACAAAATGATTGGAGAGTAAAACTTAACGCTTAACTTCACTCGCTTAACTTAATTTCAAATGAATCATCAGTACATTAGGATTAATGTATTTACTAGAGATCAGGAAACTGAGACAATGCAAGTAAAGCATTAAAGTGCTAGTTTAATTCCTTATAGCAACCAAAATCGTTCTAAAATGAAAGTTATTAAAGATGGGGTAAAAAAAAACAAGCACTGGGAAAATAAAAACAACTGTTTTTTTTTGCCCCAACACATTGTGTAGTTTTGGGGTAAAAAAAGACAACATAGAATAGAATGAAAGGTTAACAGCAATCAAAATTGAAGTACTGGAGTACAATCATACTAAAATATCATGTAGATACACATAAAAAGATTGTGATTTTTAACCATCGTTTTCGATCCACTAAAAGTTTAGTAAAGAGCAAAAAAAGTTTTTTTGGACCGTTTTTGGGTAAATTTAGTGATTTGCATAGTTCCTGAAGAGTACTTACCTCTAGACCTGTATTGTATGTTAAAAAACTATGCAAATAAATGATGTTTCTAACCATGCAAAGCTTTTTCAAAAAAATCATTCTTAGGGGGAGTTGGGGGGGCTGTCCTTTTTTACCCCAAGTACCCCTATGTTTTTTTTTGCCCCAACTGACTATATAATGAAATGACCCTCATTTGTTAAACTGAGTGTTTTGGCTGGTTAGCTGGTAAACTGTTGAGGTTTAGCACAGAAAATGTATCTTAGTATATAGGCCTACAGAACTTAGCCGGACAAGTGTTTTCTATAACATGGTGCATATAACGTTTTAAAAAAAGAAATCGTAGTTAGCCTATTTTATCTTCATCAATAGACTACATAGGTGTTCAACAATAGAAACTTCCGTTTTGTTGCTTTATTAAAAGACTTACTTGTAATCATTGTATTGAACTCCACTGAATATTTAATACCTGGTTGTATTGAAATTGCTTGGATATTTGCCAGTGCTGGTTTCTGTAATTTGTTTCTTTACAAGCCAACCTGGCAGGAATAATAGGTCAATTTTTCAATTTTAAACATGGAAGATGATTTTACGATCCCAATACATGGTAAGAAAAAGCATAACAAGCTCAGTTTACTATCGCAATAGTATATATATATGTTTATGTAAAGTTGGTTATGTGGTTTAATTTTGTATACCAGTGTGTGCCCATATAAAAAAGCTTAATAAACTTGCAAACTCTGCAAACCATTGTGTCTTATATAACTTGGTTTATGCTTTTCTTTTGACTAGGGGGTCAAATAACCTTTTAAAGTCAAATTACCTCACCCCCTACTTTCCAAGGAGAGTGGTATTTGGTTTACTTAAGTAATATATTGTATATTACATATTGTTGTGTTGATTTCACATACTCGTGTATTTATAAATTTGTGATTCACTGATTAAATGTAGGAACAGATAGATGACGATCGCCTGGTGATATATGCATAATTCATTATTACCTATATACATTTCCTCTGTCTGAGTCTCCTGCATTTATTTATGATATAGGCATACCTGTATTTCCTCGTTTTTGACACACCTTTATATGTAATTTTGTTAGGTTCTACTATGTTATATAATACATTAGTATTATTTCTATTATGTATACGGTATACTTTTAAGTTTCTCATGTCAAACATTTCGACTAGCGATGGGATGATCCCAAGTTTTTTAGTGATTGCAACACCAATAAGGTATTACATTAAACTTATTCTAATTTGTAACATTTAAAAATTTCTGATTTCCCTCACAGCTTCTATACATGCAACCTCCTCATAATGCTTTTCTTTAACATTACGTTGTTTCCCGACTAGGCACACGTGTGAATTTAGCTCTTGCAAAATTTACCTAATTTGAGGGTGCTGAAGTCGAATCTGGCGTTATTTTGTTTCTATCACGTCACGTTTTTGAGATAATATATATGTTCATTATAAAATATTACTGCAAATTAGAAACTGTCTTGAAATGTAGAGGTTGTTTTAATCAAAACGGCTGGAACGTTTAATCATGCAAAACACGAACACAAAGCCTCGAAATCATTTAAAAAACATTACTAGAAATCAAACGTTGAACAATCCATTAAATGATACAAAAATCCCACAATCGTTATGAACTGAAAAATTTACGCTTTAATGGCTTTCGTTTGTGAGTAGTTGTGTAACTTTCTCTCTTCAAGTTCCAGCAGTAAACTGCCATCATGTGGCAGTCCCATCGGCCCTGGTAACACTCTTCCATAACTCTAATGTTTTGGTGAAAGCGCTCACCTTGTTCTTCACTGACGTCCCGAAGGTTTTCAGGAAAGTAATCTAAATGATTTTTCAGAAAATGTGGCTTTATGCTAATATTGCATTTCATTTCTTGCATGCTGGACAACATTTCTTTTGAGAGGTCTCGATAATTCTCTGCCTTTCTGTTGCCAAAGAAGTTTTTAATGACTAAAGAAAAAGCATTCCAAGCCCTTGCTTCAACTGTGTTCATTGATGCTGCAAAATTTGGATCTCTGAGCAGCTGCCTTATTTGTGGGCCACTAAAATCTCCCACCTTTTTCTTTTCTCCACTAAGACTTGGGAAGGCTTGGCAGATGTACTTGAAGCAATCTCCAGTGTGATCAAGGGCCTTAACATATCATGCTGTTTCCTTGCCCCAAGTTTGATGTGAAGTGGCGGTAGGATGATCTTCTTGGTATCCACTAACGGGTTATGAATGATATTTTTCTCTTCAGGTGTTAAACTACTCCTTTCTGGCAACTTATCTTTTATCCAATGTTCATCTTTGGCTCTGTTATCCCTGTAACAAAGAAAACAAGGGTATTTGGTGTAACTTCCTTGTTGTCCTAGCAGAAAGTTCATCATTTTTATGTCTACACATATCCTCCAGCCATGATCATTGTACTTCGTTGCTTCCAGAACATCCTTATCGTTTTCATACGTCTCTTTGAGTGTCGCAGAATGTCCTACTGGAATCGATGCATGTTTATTTCCATTGTGAAGTAACACACACTTTGAGGCTTTGTTCATAAGCAGATTTAGCATGGTAAGCACACATGTTAAGTTAGTACGATAAGCAGGGTAGTTACTTCCCTCCCCCGTAGCGCCACCACTGCGGTTTACTGAAGAGCAGGGTACTGTCACAAAAAGCATTGGCCCATTAAGTCTCCAAGGCAGCCGAGGTTTCATCATAGGTAATTTCATTAACAATAATTGAGCTGTTGCTGTTATACGCTCACCGTACCGCCACTAACAAAAGTCAAAAATTGATCAATTTATGAAATTGGGCTAAATACACAGCGACAAAAAACTGATGTGATAGAGCAATTCTGAGCTCAGAATTGGATACAGCAACCAAAACTTAGCCCAAATCAGTCATGAAAGTTCATGCCCCAAAAAAATGGTTTTGTTTTTGTAGACCAGTGTAATATATAGAACAAGAATAACTTAAATAGGATAGATATTATAAAGTTTGTTAATGACTTGATTCTAATTTGTCTTTTATTATCAAACACAGTTTTTGTCTTATTTCTGAATCTGATTACTTATACAATGGTCTTGTATCAGATTTCTATTGAACAATAGTGTTCCGAAAATTGAGTGGAGATGAATTTGATGGGGCATGATATTTTGGCATTTTAAGAATTGAGTCATTCCATGTATAATCAACCAATTTTTTTAAAATTTGTAACCACTACTCTTGGATTTTGATAATTTCAATATATGTTATAGACCTTGGAAAAAGCCGAAGATTAAAAAAAACATTTTGAAAATATCTCCAGGCGTTTTCGAGTTATTCAAGTTTGAAATTTTCGCCACACGATGGCTTTTGGCTAGTGAGCACTGGTCACGCTTTATGATTTTCTTTAATATCTTTATTTCTGAAGGTAGAATAATGAAACAAATGTTGAATTTACCATTTTTGGGGTCAAGGAATTCATTTAAGCACATAAAAAACCTATATCACACCTCCTTCATGGAGTAAATTAAGTTTTTTCATTAATGTCAAAGTTCAAGTTTACGATGCAATTACAAAAATAGCAATCGCATTGGAAACATAATTTTTGCACTTTTGTGTAGCATGGTTCATGTATTTTCATGTATCCAAAAATTGGAAACTTGTTTTTTGTCCTTTAGGAATAAAGTTGGTTTTAACAGCAAGCACTATTCTTAAGATTCTCATAAGATATAAAATGCAGATTTGAGCAATATCGTATAACTGGTCATGCATATATATGCAAGGTTGCAATTCCAAGGCACCTACTGCTAGTGTTTAAAGATTATTCACCAAAAACATTAATTACTGCCTGCTAAAGGTGCACTCTGAGAGAGGTTACAGTAAATTTGAGTTCCTTTTTTGAACTTGAATTTTGCCTACTCCTATTTTGATTCTTATTATTTTATTATTATTATTCTTACTATTATTTTGATTTCATTTATGTATGAAAATGATGAATTTGCCCGCCTAATGCCTGGAATTAAAGATTATGTAAGTGTTTCCAAAAATTTTCATAAGCAAAAGAAGCTCATTTTGTGCAATTTGAAGGAATTATATGCCACATTTTGTGAAAAATATCCCGAGCTGAAGATTGGATTCTCAAAGTTTTGTTCACTCCATCCCAAATGGTGTGTCCTCGTATCGTCCAAAGGCACTCATTCTGTCTGTGTGTGTGTATCCAACATCAAAATGCAATCATTCTGGTTGCTGCTGCCAACAACAATGAAACATACAAAACATTGATTGACAAAATAGTGTGCAGCACGGAGAACAAAATGTGCATGTTGCATCGTTGTGAACAATGTCCTGGGTCTCAAGCACTAGAAGGCTTTAGGCTTGGACAGTATGATGAGAAACTTGATGATGAAGTCCAATGCCAATAATGGAAGTCTACAGACACGATGGATCTTATCACGGGGTTAATGATAAGATTTGAATAGATTCAAGAAATTATAAGAGTTTTGGATGACCTTACAAAGCATTCATTCATAGCTAAATGCCAATCTAGATACTTAAACTCCAGAAAGAGTTCTTTAACAGATGATACTTGTGTGATTTTGCTGGATTTCGCTGAGAATTACACTTTTACAATCTAAGATGAAGTACAAAGCTATCACTGGAACCAGCAGCAATGTACAATCCACTCCGCTGTTGTGTATTATATGCAAGATCACATCTGGTCAGATGTAGGTCTTTGTAAGCTAGCTGTCTTAACCAGTCGTTTAACAGTACCTCCAACACCATCACATGGAGATTTCCCGTGACTGGTTGCAAAAAAGGACCAACACGCTTCCTGGTTGAAATCACACTTGTGACGGCACAGATTCAGCATATTTTTATAATTTTTATACTGTCCAGCGCGACCGTCCGAGAAATATTCAACTTTAGTAATGGTGCTGGACAAGCTTGGAATCAATGCAGTGAGTTTGTACAAAAGCCCATGCACAAAAGCTGTCTCATGTGTTAAGTCATCTGAAACAATGCAAAATGACTGTTGGTATCATCTGTTAAAGAACTCTACTGGAGTTTAAGTATCTAGATTGGCATTTAGCTATGAATGAATGCTTTGTAAGGTCATCCAAAACTCTTACAATTTGTTGAATCTGTTCATATCTCATCATTAACACCGTGATAACATCCATCGTGTCTGTAGACTTCCATTATTGGCATTGGACTTCATCATCAAGTTTCTCATCATACTGTCCAAGCAAAAAGCCTTCTAGTGCTTGAGACCCAGCACATTGTTCACAACGATGCAACATGCACATTTTGTTCTCCGTGCTGCACACTATTTTGTCAATCAATGTTTTGTATGTTTCATTGTTGTTGGCAGCAGCAACCAGAAGGATTGCATTTTGATGTTGGATACACACAGACAGAATGAGTGCCTTTGGACGATACGGGGACACACCATTTGGGATGGAGTGAACAAAACTTTGAGAATCCAATCTTCAGCTCGGGATATTTTTCACAAAATGTGGCATATAATTCCTTCAAATTGCACAAAATGAGCTTCTTTTGCTTATGAAAATTTTTGGAAACACTTACATAATCTTTAATTCCAGGCATTAAGCGGGCAAATTCATCATTTTCATACATAAATGAAATCAAAATAATAGTAAGAATAATAATAATAAAATAATAAGAATCAAAATAGGAGTAGGCAAAATTCAAGTTCAAAAAAGGAACTCAAATTTACTGTAACCTCTCTCAGAGTGCACCTTTAGCAGGCAGTAATTAATGTTTTTGGTGAATAAATAATCTTTAAACACTAGCAGTTGGTGCCTTGGAATTGCAACCTTGCATATATATGCATGACCAGTTTTACGATATTGCTCAAATCTGCATTTTATATCTTATAAGAATCTTAAAAATAGTGCTTGCTTTTAAAACCAACTTTATTCCTAAAGGACAAAAAACAAGTTTCCAATTTTTGGATACATGAAAATACATGAACCATGCTACACAAAAGTGCAAAAATTATGTTTCCAATGCGATTGCTATTTTTGTAATTGCGTCGTAAACTTGAACTTTGACATCAATGAAAAAACTTAATTTACTCCATGAAGGAGGTGTGATATAGGTTTTTTATGTGCTTAAATGAATTCCTTGACCCCAAAAATGGTAAATTCAACATTTGTTTTATTATTCTACCTTCAGAAATAAAGATATTAAAGAAAATCATAAAGCGTGACCAGTGCTCACTAGCCAAAAGCCATCGTGTGGCGAAAATTTCAAACTTGAATAACTCGAAAACGCCTGGAGATATTTTCAAAATTTTTTTTTTAATCTTTGGCTTTTTCCAAGGTCTATAACATATATTGAAATTATCAAAATCCAAGAGTAGTGGTTACAGGGCCTGGTTGATTATACATGGAATGACTCGATTGTTAACATATACCCACAATGTGACGTTGGTTTATAAACAATAGAGATGGTTGTTAAGGCTGAAGTTAGCCACAGATAAAAAAAAACTTGCCCACCAATTTTATTCACAATCGGTCATGACCAATTGGTGATATACAACGGTACAACAAGCCCATAAACTCAATAAGTCATTATTGCCAGATTTGGACAAATAGCTCACAATACAGCGAACTTATTCGTATTTAGGTTTGTTTTATGGTATCCTTAAACGTCGTAGTGAATGGTTTTATGCACCCCAGTTAATGCCATGACAAGTGTTGTTATAATATATAAACACTTACTGTTTGTCGTTGATTTATATCTTGTTTATGGTAAGCATTTTTTTTCACCAGTTATTTGTTCTTAAATCCTAAATCATGAGAAGCAGAATGTGAATTAAAATTAAAAGCTGCTTGATTACTTTTTGTTATATTTGTGTTAATTCATATAATTATAAGCTTGTAATCATTTTAAATTTAATATATAGATGTCATATAAGCTACTTAAAGTGCTTATAATTACGTTATGATGCTTAATTGATATATCTTTGCGTAAGGTAGAAAGTGAAATGCACATTGATAACACCGATCACTTTTCTCAAACCAAATTTTATAATTTAAATGATAGATATGGCTCCAATCTCACCATCAGGCAATGAAGGAGAAGTCACCCCACTCAAGGGAAGCCTTGACGCTCTTGATAAAGTTGCTGTTGATAAAGGTCTAAGCAACATCATTCACCAAAAATCAGACAGCGTGGGGAAGTACAAAGTGAGTAACTATTGTTAGCGTGAAACAATCTCCAGATGATATCCGTCCTATTTCATATTATGCCATATGTACTTTTTCTATTGGTCGCTATGGTCACTAGCCACAATGTAGTTACTACTTGTATGTTGATGCTAGATATATGGCATTACCCCCACTAATATTAATGATCCATTATGGCTTGTAAATCTTAAGTGTTGTACAAAAGAAATTCTAACAAGCAAATTGTCACGTAAAGGGAAACGTGTTATACCAAATCACTAATTAATCTCTTCTACTGAGCACCTTATTGCACATCAAATCAAACTAATTAGTGGTATTAATTTAATTTTAGTAACAAGCGCTTCTCGTTTTGCAGAATCTTGAATCCAGCCTTCATGACAATGGAGATACTGCAAGGATAGGTGCAGTTCAGCTTCAGTAAGTACATTGGCATATTGAGTCATCTGAAATGAGAGTCATATAGTGATATATGAGTTTCTTATCTGTCTCCGTAGTGTTATCAGTCATACATAAATACGTCTATTATTAGATTGCTTCTTTATATCATGTATGTAATTACAACATCTAACTCTGTGCTATAATCCCTTTTTTACAATTGATTTTAACTAAATATCTGTCCTAGTTAGGTTGTTTTAATAACTTGGATAACTTTTAGCTGTCCATTATGGTAACACCAGTAATCAGCATAACTCTCATACCCATAATTTTGTATTGGTTATTGTGTAATCTAATGCGTTTTATCCTGAAGTACGTAATCCTATATGTATATTGAGTTGTAGGTAGGTAGTTGTAGTTGTAGGTATATATACAAATAAGAATTGTTATACAGTACTATTAAGTTTGCAGTGTGTTCCTATGCTGTATGTATATATAGTTATTCTTCATGTTCTTTTAAAATATTTGCAGTATGAATGAAATCAAAGTTTTTGTTTTACATTTCCTATATACATATATGTATATATTTGTGTTCGCATAACTACAACGTCTTGTGAAAGTATGCAAGACTGCAGAGCTGCGTAATGATAAAACATATTTACGCAGTGCATTAGGAAACATTGCTCAGAATGCAATTAAGTTAATTTATAGATTAGTTCAGTGAAGTCCATTTTTCACTCCCACATGTTGCTCTAGAGAGCTTGAACGATGTTTCAAGTGTCTTGAAACTCCCATTTCAAGTGCATTTAGTTGCACCGTTCTCAACAAGTTACTGTGTGCTGTTGTGATAGACGATGGTCAGAAGGAAATATTTATACAGGAAATAGTAGCTTAGTTGCTGTAACAGATTTTTGTAGGCTGTATAGATCTCCATGTATCATATTGCATGTGTGGTGCTTGTAGCTTATTAGTTTAATCAAATGTGTAGTTGGTCAGTACTATTTTTCATAATATTAATTTACATGCAAAAAAGACTCAGTATAATTTCTTTAAAGTTGGAGGCTGAGAGTTATGTATACCAGGAAGTGTGTTGCAATTCACACACTCATTCTACTCTCATCATTGCCATCATGCAGTTATTACCTACAGCTGTGAAGGATGTAGATATGCGTTGTACATTTATGATGCATTAGCCTGAGTTGACAGGACATTTTTGTCACCTTCTGCACAGTTTTATCTTGACGTCTCAGATTTATTTAGTGAGCACAGAGCCAGTTTTTACTTTTGTTTTTACATAGGATGTGTGGTCTGTTTGTATATAGCTCATTTTTGCTCAGAAAACAAAATTTTGCGGTTTCAGTAGCTATATTTTGATTGCTTTGATGTATGCATAATTGATGCTGCCCTGTAATTATATCAGCTTAGTTGCCGTGTATTTAGTTTCTTCAGGAAACTGTTGTTGAGTTTTTTCGCATTAATATTTTATCATTTTGGTTGGCCACTTTATACATCCCTCTATATGTAACGATATGGGCAGCTGCTGTGGATGATAGCTGTCGGTCAGTAATTAAAAACTAGCTGTAACTTTCAGGCAAACGCAGAGCTTATTGAATTGCAAACATTTACACATTTTTGTAACCGTACTGCAAAACAAGTGCTATAGGAAATATGTAGTGTGCTTTGCTACAAATCTCTGTCCTTTGCAGATTGTTAATTGTAAAACGTTGACTTGATAAAAACGTAACTTTAAGTGAAATATTTGTTGTCGTAGTAGTACAGGTGTCTCGTGTCTTTATTCAGAACGACACCACAAGCATTTAGATACATTTTTTTATAGGAAAGATGATTAATCATCGACTAATTGAAAGATAGATTCTTGTAGTTTTAGATGATTGTATAATACCGTATACGGAGTGTATTAAATGATTTAATAGAAGGCAGGAAGATGCAAATATTTTATTTGCAGTTGTTTGGAGCACTGACCAAGCTCATTCTCAATAGAAGATTGACCTTATTTTTATTAAATCAAATCCCATTAAGCTGATCATGCCATCTGGTAAAATGCAAACTCAGGCTAAATCTAGTAATCTTTTAACTCAAATGGCATTAATAAAACTGGTTTTTTTTGGGAAGAAATCTTAGTGCAATTATCTATACTATAATGAGCTCGTAGTTTCTGTTGATGGTTTTAAAATTAGTGTTAGTGACTTTTATTTCCTTTAAATTTATTTATAACCATGTTGAGGTGAAAACTCGAAATGGAAAAGGATGCTGACCAAGGAAATAAAAACATTGAAATCTGCACTGTAAGTCAGTCAGTGCTGTCCGTAGCTAAGGTAGAACGAGAAAACATTCAAGATACAGATGGGCCGGTGAAACTTGATAGACTCTGTGATTTGGTTGTATATAACCCCAAGTAGGTTAAGAACCTTTGGCCATTTTATTGCATATATATTGGTCATTTTTGTAAAGCTGTAGTCGTATTTCAAACCGAAAATAACTTTCACCGGTCAACTATGTGAAAATTGTAAGTTAATTGATTGGTTTGAACGAACTTTGTCAGGAAGTACCAAAACTAAGCAAACCTTCAATTTCCTGCCAAACTTATTTTCCTTGTTTCGATGCTTGAAGTAACTGATATTGCTCTCTTGTTAAAAATACACAGCATAGCATTAGACTCAAATCTGTTTCATTGTCTTAATGTTTGATTTGGGAGTCGCCAGATTTGGGATCAATTGTCCTTATATTTAGAAGATAAACACTTTATGTATTAACAGATCGATTTAATTTCTAGGTTTAACCCCCAGGACAGTACAAGTACCTGGTCGCTTGGTAGCAGCACTACATCAAGTGGAACACCTGTTATAAGGTATAACCGCGTATGTAAATTAAATCTTTTCTCTTTATTAGGTTGGTTAGGCTATTGTGCCTTTTAGTGAGCTGTTTTTATGTGATTTGTGTCAACGATTTGTGTGTTACTTGTTATTGTGTGTGGGCACATATACAAAAGCACAATGGTTTCTGAGCTCAAACGCCCACTATCTAACTCAGCAATTCAACCTACACATTTAGAGTAGCCTACATATCTTTGTTTTTTCTTCACCTTTTGGTATTGTCTTGTGTTATGAAGCCTAAAAGGGTTTTAAATTTCAGCGCACTTCTATCTACAACTATAATTTATTCATATACCAATATACCATGCTGTTGCAATTACAATAACTAAGCCGGGAGGGCTTATAATAAAACATTTATTTTAACACAAAACGTTTATTTAGTTTTTGACTTGACATTTGTCCATTTTCTGGGTACATTTTTAACGAAATTGAATAAAGGACTTTGAAAGATGTTGAAATAAACATAACTGTTTTGAGCCGTAATAAATGTTTCGAGCCTGTCTGGCCTTAACTGTTCTAATCGCAACTGTATCATACTTGAAATCAGCTTCAACTTTTCTTAACTTGGTTTATTCATACTCATAATTCTTAACTTCTTAGATGGTATCGACACCCGAAAGTCCGAGAACACTGGAAAGTTGTCGTCGCATCTTTTGTTTTATTTTTTATCGGATTATGTGAGTATCAAATGCCTTTGTTCGAAATTACAAATTTTGTTACTGAAATTTGCACTATAACTTTGTGTCTTTGCCCAATCATAAATAGACCTAAGATATTATATATATATATATATATATATCATAAAAGTATTTCCTGATTTCTAAAATCAAAAGATGTTTTATCTCTATATGTTGTTTATTTTTACACAGGTTGTGCTGTGATGTTTCATTTGCATTGTAGTGTTTGCTTGCAGTCTTTCGTATATGTTAATGCCATTTTGCTGCCTATTAATGATTGTTTCAACATGTTTAGGTTTATGTATTACCGGAATTGTTTTAGAAGCTTTACAAGTAAAACGTAAGTAACATTGCATAAATGTCAAACAATTATGGGATGCTGTAAAAAATTGGTTTAGCAAGAATGTGGGTGACTTGACTGACAAATGTGAGCACTCTATTCACACTTGCTCCAAACACACCAACACAGTTTGGGGCAGTGACTGCTCAACCACTAAATATTGTCTTAAAACTTTTCTGCAGTATACTTATTGTATACTTTGTGTACCCAACTTTACCGAAGTCTCCATATTTAACGAAATCGTACAATTTGATTAAAGCTGAATTTCCACATTTCTATTGAAAAAATGTTTCAAAATAAGGCCCCATTGTGTTATGTTTCTAATAGTTTTTCAGTGGGCAAAGATTTCAATTCTTTTCTGACAAACTTCAACATGTTGGAGCTTTTGTTGTTTTTGCTGTTAAAGTCGACAACTAGTTGGCCCATTATTTTCTATGCTTGAAGAAAAATTTAACTTGCAACGTAGAAATAGATTGGAACTCGTTTAGGGCCAAAATAGATTGTCACATTTTTCTCAAACGGGAATTTTAAATAGCAGTGTCTGCGGCAAATGTGTGTCCCTTGACATCTGGTCCAATCTACAAGTTTATTGTAAACTGGATTGTTTAGTATTTATTGTGTAGTGTATATTTATGAAAATTTAAATGATAGAATGAATGTATAAGGATTAATTACTGCAATGAAGTAAATTTCAAACAATAAAGTTGCCAATATATTGCTATTTTATGAATAGGCAATTGCAGATATCAAACTAGATAGTAGGGATGGGCCGACACGAACCCAAACCCGAATAGATTCGCCAAATATCGTCTTTATGGAAGATTCGGGCGAACACGAATACCAGCAATGGCGAACCCAAATACAATATTACTTATAAATTTACTGACTTTTGCTAAGAATGATGATCTAGTTTCCCAACAAAGCTAAACTAGAGTCTGCGGTACTTACAATGAAGGTCGTTTTCCAAACGATTTTGCTTTTTCGATCGTTTTTTAAACACTATTTTTCGAAAGAAAGCAATTTGTTTATCGATTACATCATTTTAGAAGCAAGACTTGACAATTTTTGGAGGAAATTTTATTGTTTGGTTTTAATACGAATAGATTCGGGATTCGTTCGTGTCGACCTTCATGATATTCGGGTTCGCACGAACCAGAATAATCTTCCTCACGGCACATCCCTACTAGATAGCTATTGCCTTGTCAACATTAATTACAAGTTCTTCATGAAATCTTTTTCTATTTTTCAGTTGGCGGAATTTATATGCTTTTTGTGTTTGGCGTTATATGTTTTATTCCAGGCGGTAAGTCAGATATTGTAATATATTGATCACACAATATTGTTGCTATTTACGAGTATTGCTTATTATAAGCCACTAGTCATAGAAAAACTTACACTGTTGTGCTGTTGCTCTGTCCAACGCTACCATAGCAGCTACATCATAGATTTAAGCTGTATGATACACTCTTATTTATTTATTTTGCTCACACATGCACATGATTATGAAGTCAGGATATCAAACGTTGCAAAGGTGTAATATTGCACATAAATTCAAACAAATTACATCACATACTGACATACATCTGAAGTGACAACAAACGATAGCAGCTCTTGTACATAGACACCTACATTGCAACCTACGTGCATTTACTGCATAAAATATTTGCACTTCTACAAATCTTTACATGATTTTTTAAAAATTATCTACATAGAAAAAGTGCAAACCTTGGGATAATTGTAAAAGTGTAACTGTATTGTGTTGCATAAGTCATGTTAAAAAGGTATCTGTATGTACAAGGTGGAAAAGAGACCTACCACATATTTTTCTGTAAAAAACAAGGCAGAATAAGCCCTTTAAACATAGCAATAAAAATCAATACATTTTGTCACAAACTTTCATGCAACTGGTTTTTTTACATGAACCAAGTGGTACGCTTGAAGCCCTGGTAGATTCCATTTAGGATTATTTTTGCTTGGGAAAGTGTCTTTGCCTCAAACACATAGCCTTTGAATTGCTTACTTATTGTACAGAACGTATCTCCAGCAATGTAGCAGAAGTGAAGTTTGTCTGAGATCATTTTTCCACAGCTTGCAATGTCAGCGTACTTGTGTCTAAACAAACGGTTATCAGATGCCTGTGTTTCCACTGCAATTTCCGTTAATCTTAGTGTGACGTCAAATGTTGTCTTCTCCATTTGTTTCCGCTGCACTTGCTTGATGACACTCTCAATTTGGTCGATACCGCCATATTGCCCCGTGCTTACCTCGCCAATATATCTCACCGAGAAAGTTCCGCTTGCCCCCGGGTCTAACACCGGAGTCCTGTCATCCATCAACGATGGCTGGAAGAGCTTTGCCTCCTTCTTCTCAGCCTGTTCGTTCTTTTTTTCCAGTTTCTTTTGTCTTCTTTCGTAATAGACCTCCATCCAATCATGATATTCCGTTAAGGTCTCTTTCAATGGAGTGTATATACTCCCAGTTACAGGCGAACGTGGTTTTATCACTGTTAGTGCACACGGAAGACCTTTACGACGGCAGTGCCTCCACACAGCTATTGCATCGTTGTCACCTCCCATGGTGGAAGGGAACAAAACTTTATCGTTCATTTCGACAAGCAGGTCCCCGACTCCAAGACCAAGAGCTTCTGACGCCACGCTTCCCGGTTTTAACCTTGTTACAATTGCGTAACCTGTGAAATGTATATAACAGACACATACTGATTTTGTTTAGTTATCATCAAGCACAGATATTGTTCTTGTGAAGATGGGTGTTCTTATTGCTGTAAGTCTAGATCCTTCTTACCATTGATGTAGACCATTTCGATTCCCAGCTCATGTGTTGGAACTAATTCCATTGTCAATGTCATCGGTATCTGCCAAGTCTCATCCAGGAAATAAGTATTGGTCAGACTCAGGTCAAAGTTCAAAGAAGTAGAACAAGTCAACAACAGGGACCTGAACATTCAAAAACTTTTTATTGACTATGATGCTGCAAAAGAAGTATCATGGTATTGATAACCAAGAAAACATTAAAAGTTTTTGTATTAGGTTCATGCTTATGCGTGTTGAACAGCACAGTATTTTACAATAATCCCGTTTGAAAAACTAAGGTTGAAATTATTAAGACTGCGAGGCATGGTCTAACACTAACCTGAATTGCTCTGCAAGTTCTTCATGAATGATAATGGCGTCCCCGCCTCCAAACTCTGCCATGGTCTGCATTGCCACCTTTCCTCCTCTCTGGCTTTCAAAGTAACATTCTCTCAGCTGCTGTCGTTTGGAAACAAGGAACTCGAGCAAAACGTGCAGACTTCTGTGGGCAAGGCAGTGCCTCACCATGTACCGTACACGTCCATCAGCCGTCTTTATTCTGTGCGTTGATGTATCATTTACTAAACTACATGTTGGCTGTGTTTGATTTTCTATGAAGTTATGCAGCAAAGTTTGACCTGTTGTCAGCAAGTGCTCCTATTATTGCTGAGCTAACAGCAAATGGCATCGGGCCTTCAGTTTCAAATGAACGGAGAAGACACCACAATCGTTTTCTGCGAGCTGAATGGTTGCTGACCTTCGTAATATCCCACTGTCCTATATAACAAATCCAAGCATTTCCGAAATTTGATGTTAGAAAGTGTGATAGCATCAAATTGCTGAAGTAAAATTCACTCACAATCGTCAATTTGTTTATAAATAGGAGTAAGTTAGTACCAGCAGTACTTTATAATAAATAGCAGTTTAAATAAAATTGCATTAAAGCTACAAAACCAATTTATATTCGAATTTTAGTGAGAAAGATCAGAAGATAAGTAATTTTATCATAAACTACCCAACTAATTTAACTCTCACCTCTTTTCATTCCTTTCAAGAAGCATTGTTCGAGTGTGACACAAAATTGCTCCAGATAAATATTCTTGTCATTCACTTCTTCATCAACGGAATGAAATTCTTGGACTAGATACTTAACACTTTTCAGCAGTGGATCAATTAATGGCATTTTAATGACTTTAAATCATATTTCCTGTTTTATCGACACATCCATTAAAACTCAATAAATGTTTGCTTTATGGTTATACATAATTATCAGAAGTAGTATTAGGGTAATACTTTGATTCTAACAAGTTGAAATTTGCTCAGGCATGTAGTGCTGCGTAAGGCTCTATTGGTGTTTAGCTGAGAACCCTTATTGAAAAGGATTGTCTATTCTGTTAGGTTTTACTATACAAAACTTTTTAATGTTACTACTTACTAGCAGCACATCTTTGTTAAAGTGTGCACATATAATCATATATACACAGCACATATAACCTTCATCTCTGCTTGACTCTATGCTTGCAGCGTTTGAGTTCAAACTAGTTTTTAACCCTTCGTGCCAGTAACATACAACCTTATAACTGCAATATGGTGGCAAGGCGTTACGGTTTCGTATGACTTCCTGGATCAGAGGCTGCTTCCTCTGTCAGTCTATATTGTAACGATTTGCATTGATTGATTACAATAGAGCGCAAGTTGCTGTCTGTGAATAGCGATATTAATTATACCTTTAGCACACATATATAATTATGGAGAGTTTATGCAGCTTTACAGAAATGTACCATAGGAAACTTGGCAAGCTAGCTTGTCAACAAAAGCAATGTTGTACCACCCATTCATCTATTTGCATGAGCATACGTTACCATAACTCAACTGACAACATTCTTTTTTCAATACCAGTACATAATATACTATTTCATTGAGAATACAGGGGTGCTAAATTTTTTTAATTTAGGAGCATCTTTTGAAATGGTCAGTTTAAAATAATCAACGAAGTAGAATGCTATAACAGGGCCTCAATGTGAGAGTATTATGTAATAGACCCTAATTTTTTTTAAAACCTTGTTTTGCTTTTGCAGTGTATCACGTCATAGCGGTATATTATGCAGTCAAAGGCAAGCGCGGTTTCAGTTTCTACAACCTACCACTCTTCAACTGATCATCATTTTAGCATGAAGATTTCATTGCCGAAGACTTGAATTGGGAGTAAGACTCATCTCAAGATTCATTGTGAAGCCTAACATCTCTTGCTGCACTTACAGCACTGCTTGATGCTTTGAAATTGATATCATTGAAGGACTTTTCTAGAGTAGGACGTACTGATTTGTCATTTGCACTAAGTATTTTCAATAGAGCTTCAAGGAAAGTTTCGAAATCTCACGTTAATCTGAAACTTTTTGAGAATTGGCTCATTTGCGATGGCATTCAAAATGCTGATCTAGTCAATAAGTCGGCCAAAATCAAAATAATGTTTTTACCAAAATCACCTACAATGCTCCAAGACTGAACTCAATGCTGTCGGTAGTTTTGGCAGCTTGTTACTTCGTATGTTTCACTGATGGTTTTTGTTTCTGTAGGTGGTTTGTGCTGATCTGTTAATCTGAATAGAAAATGTGTAAAAAACAAATTTTCGGAAGCAGTAGAATGTTATAGAGTGTACTTAGCTTTTATAATTATCTGCGTTGAATATTATTAAATCGAACAGTATTAGGCGTATTCTTTCCATGCACTGCTTTCTTAAACGTTTATTGTGTCTGCTTCCATATCATGTGTATCTTTCCCACTTTGCAGTTGGTTGTGAATTAGAATCACTTGCATGGATACGTGTCACCGTTACTGTTAACATTTTTGTGTAAAGGTATTACAAGTGTAGCTGACAATACGGGCTACATCAAAATATCTTTTCATTCTCACCTGCAAGGCAATGCAGCAGAGATTAAGCTGTTCAAAAAGTTAAAACCCAAATAAAGGTTTGCTGAATATTTTGCCTTACCTCCATCTTGTTTTATTTGTGATGTGTTTTGTGCTATTTTTTCTTTAACCTGTAAATTTTGTAGAAAACTCCATTGATTAAATATAGACATGTACTAGGCCTAACACCTCGTTTCGATCTGCTTCGTCATGAAAAGCAATTTTGGAGTGAAACAGTCTTAACCAGGTAACCACATAATTGGATGAAATGCAAAGGTCCGGAAATGGACTGTTATATATTTGATTATGTACAATATGCCATCAGCTACTTAGGCTTAAAAGCCTTCCCACAACTTTAAATTAGTCACAATTTTGCCACTGGAACCAGAAGTTATTGAATTACCTGCAATTTTGGGACTGTTCACCAGGCCTCTGAAGAACAGGGGTTACTGCTTTGGCCATGGATGTAAACAAGTCATTTTGAGTTGAGATTCGAGGCTAGTAGAGTCAGTTTAAACTGTGACTGAAGTCGGCCACTTTACCTAAAAACTATTCTGAGATCACACGATGCGTTGTATTAAGCCGATGAGTATAGTGTTATTGCTGTCTACAAATTAGTCAGGTTGATATTTATTAGAGAGTTGTAATTGTTTGTAGAAAAGTATTCGATTTTGTTACTGTAAAAGCTGTCTTTCTTGCCCTCACAATTATCATAACGTGACCCAAGTAATTTTGGACTTTGACTTGAGTCATCAAAAACCGTGACTCGAGTTTACAACACTGCCAGTAACGTTAGTCAGCAGCACTGCCGAGTACGAAACATAGTTTATATCATTGCATGCAAATTAAACTGCGCCATTTATTATATGTCTGCTTTGAAATCATTTGGGCAGATTGCAGTGTTCTTAATTTACTAGTTAATTGTGTATTGTCTAAACATCCGTTGGCAGATATTTTGATTTGTGACTTATCATCGAAAAATTGTGGCATGCGCAAATGTAATTTGTTTTGCCATCATCATCACCACCATCAAAAACTTAAAATTTCCTTTGTGTAAAGTGGAAAGTAGTTTTTAAAGAGATTGTGTGTTCGGAAGCCATGAAATTTTGCACTGCAGCGGTTAGCCTAGGCTTATTCTTTGGTTAACAAACTTGTTTTGTTTACTATGAATCAGCTTGAATGTCACAAAAGTTTGGCACCTGCTTGCTGACGAAACAATTAGTGTGTGCATGCGCGCACTTTCCATAAGGACCATTGCACAAGTTATTATGTGATTACAATTTAATTTTAATAATACAGTAGGTCTAGGCTATAGTACTGTAGTTATTAATTATTGAATAACAGCTCAAAATATCCGTGATTAATTTCTAGGGGAAATCCCCATGACAAGTCAATAAAAACGTTTTTTGAGCCCAAAATATATTATTTTAACGAAGATATACCCATTTTTTAACAACGTAGAAATGATGTCAAAACCTAAACAACAATCACCACCTAACCCTTTCAAAATAGCACCGAAAAACCACCTCATACCCTCATGATGGATTCAGTAAGGTCGTCATAAAAGAGGGAATTCCCAAAAATGTGGCGTCAATCAAACGCCACAATCCAACTAACAATCTCTTCACATAGTGATACATTTCAATGAATACCAAGCAAAAAGTATCCAGATAAAGACGAAAAGAAACTCAGGCCTTTCGGTGTTGTGTGATTGAAATTGCGAGACTATGTGGCGAGATATTACGTCTTAAGCTTAGGAAGGTGGCGCGGGGTTAAATGTTTGACATAATTGATTCTATTGCCGACGAGAGAAAACCTTCCCGATTCTAACAATACTAAGTTTGTTTCCATCGGTCAGATTTAAAGTGAAGGGCAAATACATAAACAAGTTGGCCTTAATTCAGATTAGTTGTCGATCAGTATACTGGAGCAAATATATTTACTAATAGCCTATGTTGTGGTTAAGCATTTATTGCCATAAAATGGTGGCTAAAAACGCATATGCATTGTTTGATTATGACAGAGCAGGCAGTTCTTGATTCGTCACTATATGAAAACGATGTGTATGACTCAGGTATTTGTATCAAATATGAATAGAATGTTTCTTGTGGCAGAAAATTAATACTTATAATTAATGCGAAAATGATTTTGCTGTATAACAAGAACATATTGCGTTAAATAAGCTTGAGCTAGCTTACCCTCGTTGTATTTATACTGTTGAATGTAGATGCTAAGCTACAGTTCACAAAGCTCAGTTTTGGCTGTTGGCGCTAGCCTAGTCGGGTACCGGTGTCATGTTAAATTTGTTCCGGTTACCAAATTCGTTCCAGTCATTGTGACGTTGAGGTTTGGCATGACACGGCTTAATTTTTCGGCTCGAAAACTACCGCCGCCAGGCCGGTTGTTGTTTCTGCTCGTTTTGCTTTTAATGTTGTATACATGATTAAGATATAAGCTGCCATAGATACAGCCGGTGAAACTAACTGACTCGACCTGGGAACACGTCTGTATGAAGAGACTTAACCGAAAGGTTTTGTTCAACTTGTGATAAATATATCAATTAATGTAATATAAAATTGTGTACTGCATAGAATTCTCATCTATGGAATCAGTGAAGCATAACACTGCGTGACGTAATCGATTGTTCCCTTGTCCGTGCATTTTGTTTTACTCAGTCTCTTTTCAGTCGTACGTTCAACGCCGCAACATGTCTCTGTGCTGTTGCTGTTATAGTGTTCTATCTTGATGTATTCGTTCAAAGAAGCTTCAAATATAATCAGATTATACAGTAGTCATTCCTGTGTCATTATTGCTGAAGTCTATCAAAGTTCACTGTTAAGTAATACACAAGGAAACAGACTTTGTAGTGTAAGTGGGTAAACCTTACAGGCTAAGGTAAAATATACCACCTTTCATTACAAACTCTTCACGAAAGTTGACATGTTTTCTTTGTCCTGCTTGAGGTGCAACGCAAAGATTGTAACAACCAGCTTTTAATGACGCTTTAGGTGGGTGGGTAGCTAGCAGTAAAAAAGCGACATATAGACATAGTTCAGTTCGCCCACTTCAAACCATAAGTGGGTGTCATACGCATTACCCTAAAAATAGTGAATAGTGTATAGCTAACTCAGAAACCTTTTCCTACGCATTTCAGCCTCAAGGAAATGCTTCAAGGTACGTTATAAAAGGCGTATCAGTTAACAAAATGTTAAGCTATTTTTTGTTTAAGTTAAATCTTATTTTATTAAGGGTTCTTTTCGCTACTTTGCTTGACAAGACTATTTTTTGTCACTTTTCATGTTTATCGCGTTGAGATACAAGTAGGCCTATGACGTGGCCAAACTGCCGTATTATTGCAGCAATTGTCATGATTCAGATGTTATATCTAGGTAAGCCTGAAAGCAAATACATTTGCTAGAAGAAAGCCCGGCATGCTGTAGGTTATGATATAAGCAAAATGTCTTACAGTGCATGCTTAACGAATGCAATCTAAAATATCTCGTTCGCACTTGCTAAATTCATGACTATGCGTTAAGCAAAGGCTTGCTGCTTAGATTAGTAGAGTAGTTGGTATTCGCCTCTCCAAGATGTTTAATGTTTTGGTTTGTCATCGCAGGCACAGCACCCAATGTTCCTTTTGCCGATAGGTACGTCTCTCCAGCGTCGAGCGATTATGAGGTTAGACTTAGCGGTATTGATGCAAAGTTTTTTATTGATTGATCCCAAAATTACCCTTGACAACGTCACACGCGCACCATTCTTTGAAATTATAAGCGACATTTTCAGCTCGGTTTCATCACGTACCAAACAAAACCGCATATTTCAGGCAAGAAAAGGCAGCATGGTTCAGTATCGCGATGGAGATGTTCTAATCGGCGGCATTCTGCAGGTACATTCCAGAGGCAAAGATGATACCTGCGGCTTACCTATTAGCGTCGGTGTGCAGGCGATTGAAACCGTGAACATGGTGATTGACATGGTAATGAATTTAAGCTGTGGTTAGTTAAATGAGCAACATTGGTAGAATGATTTTGAATCATGGGATTTACTATTTAGACCTAGCAAGTAAATTTAAGTCTAACTTATCATAGATGAATAGGCTACTTAAATTCGAGAGACGAACATGTTTTTACAGATCAATTCAGACAAGGAGTTTCTACCCGGGGTAAAACTCGGAAGTGTGATTGTGGATACCTGTGACGTTGACACTCATGCTTTATTGCAGGTATAGTAACTTGCAGACAACCATGTTGCCATGACATCCCAAGTGAAGTTCAGTCGGAATATTTCTGGTCATTGCTACAGAGCTTATTCTTGGCAGGTTGTCGACACTTTGTGGCAATACTTTTCTGGAACACAAGCTCACGCTGCTACATCCAGCAAGTTATTTGCTGGTGTTATTGGAGCTCTGTCAAGTGCTGTGTCAACCCAAACCACCAGTCTTTTGCAAATCTTGAAAGTTCCTCAGGTTTATCGCAGAACTACACTGTCTTTTCGTGAATATTTTGCTGCTGCCGAGGCCTAAATTGCTAACAAGTGTGTCAATCAGAACTCGATGAATAGGAATCATCTCCGAGTTTAATTCATTCCTCCGTCTGAGGATAAAGATTGTGATGTCACATCATACGATAAATAGTCAACATGATAATGTTTTAAATTTGCTAAGTGTAAGTGAGAAGAGTATAGCAAAGAGGAAGCTTTCCAATTTCCTAAGTACTCATAAGCTTACTATAAAGTATGAGTTATTATAAGTTTGAAAGAAAAAGAAACATCTTAAACTCGTGTCAAGGTGAGTCCATTTTCCACGCACCCCGACCTGAGTAACAAAGCCCGCTTCCCCTATTTCTTCCGGACCGTCCCTTCTGACGCTTACCAGGCTTCAGCGATGGTCGCGTTCGTTGCTGAGAGAAACTGGAATTACATCTCAATCGTGTACGAAGAGGACGCCTATGGCATTCGTGGATACAGAGGTTATTTACCTCTGAGATTAATACCTATTTGCACATTTTCTATGTTTTCCATTTTAAATCATTCTAAAAATCAATTTTATTTCAAATAATGTGTTTGCATTACTAGCAAAGTTAGGAAACAAGATTTTGTAATCTATACGTGGTATATAGTGTTACTAAAACTTATTTTTATAAAATGAAGCCAAAAACATTCCATCTATTTAGACAAATTAACACATTCTATTTTAGAAGTGGAAAATGCTGCAATAAAGAGAGGCATTTGTGTGGCAGTTTCCCTTGCCATTCCAAGAAATCCGATTAAAGAAGACTTTGAAGAAATTGTGAAAGAATTATTCCAAACAAAGCGCGCCAGAGGTGATGGAACTCCATGCCGGATAGAGCCGAGTTTCTGGGGAATCCCCTAGACTCATCCGCGTGATTTTTTCTTCGTAGCTGTGGTCGTTTTCTCGAAGCAAGAAGATGCCGAGAAGCTGCTCATCGCCGCACACAGAAACCTGGAGATCCGTGGGTATTTTACATGGATAGGTTCCGACGCTTGGACAAGTTTAATACCAACAGGGGCGACGGATTTTGATTACAGAGAAACTTTGGCCGGTGAGAAAATTTCTGTGAATTCCTCACAAGAAATTAAGCGGCATCTTTATGCTTTCCACTTCATAGTGAGGAATGAAATATAAGTTTTTACAAAACAGACTTCTTGTGGATTTGTTAAATTGCCTTGAAAATTGTTATAAACTACTCTGAAAAAATCCTAAAATTGAATTAAGTTGAATGAAAGAGATGACAATGACTTTGACATTTTACGATTTCAATTTTTTTCTTTATTCAGGTTCAATAGCGTTTGCCCCAAAGACCAATGTGATTCCATCTCTTAAACCCTACATGGTTAATCTTACGTTGGGGCAACACCTCTTTAAAAACGGAACAGTCAACCCAAGAAACCCGTGGTTTCCCGAATACCTCGCCTTACGTCACCGTTGCGTCATACAAGGTGCTTCATTTGGGCACACAAAGTGTCTTTTTCTTTTAATAGGAACTCTAAGTTCATCATTTCAACAACTTTTTTTATCTAAGTTATTCAGAAACTTTTAAAAATTCGACTTTTTCAAACAGATTTGCTGAACAACGATACCGGCGTATCACGTGCTTGCCAAGACCACGACAGGCTCAACCCGGATAAATATGTTTCGCTCAGTTTTATGCAGGTGAATTTTCTTCGCTTGGTTTTGTTTTGTTTATTTGGTGATATTTATGCGCGTGGACACTCATAAAACGTTTTTTTTGTTTTGCCTAAAACGTGTAGAAAAACATATGACAGGTCAACAGATAACGTGGTTAAAAGTTGTTAGTGATAATGTGTGATTGCGACAAGATTTGCATTTCTTTATTTGTTATAACTCTCTGAGATGTTCGAAAAAGTCAATTCATCACCATTTTCAGTAACTTTTGTAGAGTGTGGCGGAGGCCGTTCTGGCGATTGCAAAATCTTTACAAATCTACCTGCTTCGAATATGTGGCCGCGCCAGTGGCCTGTGTTCGGCAGTGGCAGAAAAGGCCGGGACTGCCCAACTCGCGGAAGCCATAGCTGAGATAATGAAAAACATCTCGTTTACAGGTCAAACCAGAGAAACTTAACTTTAATGCACTGCATAAGTATAGATAAATACTATTTGAACTCACACTAAAGTAACTTTATTATATCATAATGTACACAGTGTGCAACACAGTCGTAAGCAAAGTCATTAAGTTCCAGTCACAAGTTAATTGAAGTCGTTTGACTTTTAAGAATAATGAGTCATAATGATTATGTGTCATTTCGTGTATAGCGCAACGAAAGGACATTACGCTAGATATATATGTTGTTGAGCTGTTCCTGATCCGTGATTGCGGCTAACTTGATATTACTTTATTGGTAAATGACATGGTGTCCTACCGTTATTTAATAGACAGGGTGGTGAACGCTACAACGTCTTTGGCATGCAAACAACATAGCATGCCATACAGTGTGCGCGAATACCAATCAACAGCAGCAGCGTTATAAAGATCGCAAAGTTGACAACCGCAGCGCTTTCTTCATCACATATAACTCCTATATGTTCCATGCCAGGCATCAACGGGGATAATTTCACCTTCGATCAAAACCAAGACGGGCCGGCCATCTACGACATACGAACCTACCAGAATATTTCAAGTTCTGACGCAGAATTTTCGCTCGATTCCTGGAAAACCATTGGTTTATTTGATATTAACAGTGAGTACAGGTTGAACGGGAATTACCCTGAAGCTTATCACTTTTTTCAGTGATGCCCGTTGGTTCATGTAATGAGATGTTTATGGCGTTAAGATTCTTTAACCAATAGCAGCAACCCTTTTTGTCCAGAAATCGTGTGGTATGAAGAACCAGTCATTTTAGAGCAAATAAATTCGATCTGCAGTGCTCCATGCCAGGTTGGTCAAGCCAGGAAGATTGAAACCTCAGTGAGATGTTCAGCAAAATTGTGTATAACTTGCAAAATTTTATTGTACTCTTATGTTTTTACTTGTATTAATTTCGGTGGAGCCTTTTACTCACCATTTAGAATACGAAAGAAAAAATGGTTATGCTTGAGCGATTTCGAACCTATAATAAGCCGGCATGCTTGGTGGAGCTATTTTTTCACCATTCTGAAGAAGAGCTCCCTCTCTTTCGTGCTCTGAATGGTGAGTAAAAGCCTCATTTATCAATTTCAACTCCAGATTTGCTGTTGGCATTGTCAAACGTGTTCGGCCAACCAATACGTTGGTTCGAACGGCACTGAATGTCTCGACTGTTCCCGTGGAGAGACACCAACGATAGATCGGACCAGCTGTCAACCGCTTAAGAACGAGTAACGTTATTTTTTTCTCTATGTTACTTTTATTTGTGAGTGACGTAACAATATGATTATAACAGCAATATAGAAATGCAATAGATATACAATAAAATACAATTACAGTTACTTTTAACACAGCTAGTTGTGACTTAGAATATTACAGTGATCACGATAAATTAAAGGACAATCGTAAATGTGTTGCACAATTGCGAACCAGGTTCGATTCCCAGTTGTGCTGTCTTTGTAAAACTTTTGAGCAAGGTATGAATGAGGCTTCTGCTCAGTGGTTTTGATAAACAATCCCGAACCCGGGAAAAATAAAAAGAAAGAAAACTCCAAATAAAAAGTTTTTATCCTTCCGAACTTGCACAAAAACAAGCGGAGTTTGACCTGGGCTTGAGGGGTGAAGAACAATCGCCGAGTTTTAGTCGTGCGCGGACTTCCCCCAATCCGAGAATAAAGATTATGATACCGTGCTACCATTTTACCTTTTTCTTTTATTTTGATTGAATTCGTTTCAATTCTGTTGGTTTTGTTTAAGCTACGTGAAGTACAGTGATTCGTATAGTATTGCATCATTATCGATTGCGTCATTCGGGGTCATTGTCACGATTGTTGTTGGCATAATCTTCTTTGTACACAGAGATACACCGATAGTAAAAGCATCTGGCAAGGTGAACGATTAACTATAGATTAATAATTATTATTATTATTTAAGTTTTTTTTGCCAAATACTTATAAATGAAATGTTTCTGAAAACATTAATACAGTGAATAATGTGTATCTATTTATCTATATATATATATATATAGCCTATATATATGTGTGTGTGTGTACGTATACGAATACTTAACTTGCTTCACACTACAGTTAGGGATGCACGTTCTTCAATAACGGATTTTTAAGAACGAAATCTCAAAGAACTTGTATCCAATTTTCCTTTTTTTTCTAGGAAACGATTTTATTTCGTAATTAAATGCTTTAATTTTCACACACGGTCGTTTTTAATTTCATAAAACTACGTGTTGATTTTCGCACGTCATGCATTAACTTGCAACATGTCAGTTTGATAACTACCGTTTTACACTTGTAACAAAAAATCTTTAATAACGTTGTAAATCAGTTGTAAAGTTGAAGGCACCGCTGGAGTTTGAATCTTTAACTTCCAAGCTACTGTATTGTATAATAGAGAAACCGAAATTCTGGATTTATGGAATAAGCTATTCTAGAAAAGTTAAATATTCTGTGTTGTAAGTTTTCACACAAAACCACAACACGACATACAGGCTATGAGTGTGATCCAAGGGAGCTATTTTGTATTACGCAGGAATTGTGCGCGGTTGTGCTCTTTGGTGCCCTCTTGTGTTTCGTAAACAGTTTCGTGTTGGCCACAAGGGCGTCAAAGGTGTCGTGTTCAGTGTCAAGGATCCTACTGGCGTGTGGACCCACGCTCATGTACGCTGGAATCCTGACTAAAACCATTCGAGTTGTGATTATATTTCAAGCTAAGAAAATGCTCTCCTCACAGGTAAGGACACTTTTTCAAATTTCGGTTTGCATTTGAAATAAGGAAACTGGTTTTACTGCCTTGAGAGTTTCAGCTTTTTCAAATTTTTTCTTTCTTCTTCGATATTATCTTTGACTATATTAAATAATAATAACTCATTATTACCTAAGTAAAAGCAGTCTATCTCTTTAATCAAGTTCTAAAAAGACTCCAAAAGTTTTAATACAGTTTTGAAATATCCCAGTTTTTTCCCTGTCATAGGTGAAAGCGTTTCTTCTTCCAAAGTACCAGATCCTGACCTGTTTCATTTTGATTCTCTTACAAGTGATGATATTGTCGGTTTGGTTTCTTTTTGATCTTCCCACTCCGACTACTTTCTTTTCTGCTCCTGTAAAATCCTTTCTAGCCTGCAATGATGCTGGTGACTTGTTGGTGCTTATCGGACTCGCTTATCCGTCGCTGCTCATCATAGCTTGCACCATTCTGGCAACTATTAATCGCAAGGCACCAACAGGCTTCAATGAAACTCAGTACATAGGTTCGCTGAAAAAAAATATTATTGACAGATTATTGTGTTCTTTCAACTACTTCGGAGGCTGCTTTTTGTAATTTACTGTCAACAGTAAATCGGTGGTTTGAAAGCCGTCACTTCAAAACTTTTTGCTGACAATTGATTTTGTCATTTAGGCTTTACAATGTATGCAACCTGCGTCATTTGGGTGGCCTTTCTGCCAATTTTTGCGACAAACTCATCTGTGATTTCGTTGAAGGTATTTTGTCGAATTCTGTTTTAGGCCTAGATCATTGAAGAATCACTGAACCGAACACTTCCTTTTAGGTTGCTACTTTATCAATCTGTTTGAGTCTGAGTGCATTGACAGTGCTTATTTGCTTATTTTGTATCCGATGTTACGTCATAATTTTCCGCCCCAGTAAGAACACGTCGAGAAGTGTGTTATCAACTACTCAGCAAAAGTAAGACAAGCTGTTCGTTTTTTCGTTGAAGCTTTTCAGAAGTGAAAACTTTTTAGTAATACCTGTAACTGTTTCTATCAATTAGTTTAGGCATTAAACTTATCTGTTTAGTTAACGTGAAAAACTTTACACATTTGTGAATTATGCTGTTGGGGTCTAAATAGCGTTGAAAATAGCTTTTGTGTAACAGCAGAGTTCCTAGCGTTTCAGTCCAAAGGGAAAGACGAAAAGAAAGCTCTCGGCTGGACACGGGAGGCCAAGATGTCAGTAAAGTTTCAAAAAGTCTTTCACCGTCGATTCTTCATCAACAACAGTAGCCAAAACTATTAAGGCCAACTGTAATCGTCTAACCAAGCAAACTATACAAAAGCCACTCTCCTTTTGAAATCAGTAATTAATTTTGAAATACAACCTTTGATAGAATGATTTTGTCATTTTAATAACTTGCTGTATTTCTTCTGCTGCACCACTGTTGCTACTCTGCGACCTATCCTTAGCCTACTGACAACGTTAGAACACAGAAATAAGTTCAGATCTGAATTTTATAGAAAAGCATTTTACAGAAAGTTGTGATTTTTCAACTTATTTTACAATTTATTTCAAACTTTGGCATCTTTAAATATTAAGCTCCTTTGGCCTTTTTCGGTTTTGGTTCAGAGCAAAAATAGTTTGTCTTGTGATGATCTGGTATTGATGTTCTGTTTGTAATTTCTATTTCACAAAAATAGTTGTTGAATATATGGGGAATAGAACTGGTGTAGTATTGAATGTAGTAATTGGTGAAGCATAACTGTACCTGTCTGTAATTGATAGATTTGGGAAATATATAGGATATATTTTTGACTATATGTAAAGAGTTTTTAATTTGGTATATTTGTCACTAGAGGCACTTAGTCTTACTATTTTGTTGTGGCATATATTTAAAGGTTTAAAAAATTGTCTGGTGCAGATCTCCTGACTATTTTCCCTTTTGTAAGACACTACAATCTACACCATCGTATAACATCATCATTATTTTACTATTTGTGTATTGCCAAATTTTATACCGAACTCCACAGGTTTTCGAAAGCTTTTTGCAAAGCTCTTCAGCTGTAACTGGTGTGCCAGCTACTTATAGCTGGTGTTCCAGGTGCTAGGTTATTTGGTTTCAAGCCATATATTGTTTATCAGTGCATGTTTTTACCATTTAAGTTATTTATGTTTGAATACAGAAATTCATGTCACCTATGCTAAGTCTTGGTTACTTTGCTTTAAAAACCAACATCTGGCCTGGAATTATGACGTGGGGGGATTACCCTGGGCTTATATACTGGGATTATAGAATATTATAGACTTTTATAATTTATAGTAGTCTATGATGGAACACATTGTTGGATTTACCGTAGCTACGGAACAATCATTGCAGTTATCGGACATTTGTCTAGACTTGGGTCATACAAGTTATTGTCTGAAACTAATATGTTCAGAGCGTTTTTGTATTTAGTTGACAGGAAAGTGACCTTCAACTTGGCACTAACTCGCAATGCAATATCAATGGATAAGTTAAATGAAGATCGCAGTTTATTATAACTATGTGGCTTTTTGCTGTAAAATTGATGCATGTAAAATTAATTTAAATAAATTTATAACACAGAAATGCCGACAAAATTTTGCCGACAAACGTTGTGGAAAAACACTGATACACACAGAGACATCAATTTAATTATACATACGTTTAGCTGAACAATATTATAAATATAAATCAAAGCGGAGCTAAATAAAATTGTGGACGCGTACAAATGTATGACTATCGTACACAAAAAAATCATGGTAACAAAATATTTCTGAATACATTCATGAAACTGTTTTTTATAGTCGAGAGACAATTTCCGTTAATCCGACTAAATTCAAGGTAATGTTTTAACTAGTTTGTTAATTTCAATAGAAATATGAACATGCCTTGTATCTACATTCACTTTAAACTAGAAACAAATTCCAGTTGAAATCAAATTTAGCTATTTTGTTTTATTGATTACTTCATTCATTTTTGTGCCTGAAGTTAACTATAAATGCGGTGTCGTACCACGTGGATGGATTTGAAAGTCCATTATGACTTCACATTAACAAACATGAAATGAAGTGACTTTAGCTGAAGTAAAATTCGCCAACTGATTCACAAAAGTTGTTCTATAAGTTTGTCTGAGGTTGAAAACAGCCTGCTGAGTTTTAAAAAAATAATCATTTTTGTATATATATTTCATATATTTTTATGTATTTAATTTAGTTTTAAATGGATTCTTCTTTGAATCTAGTTTTTGTTTAATTTTGACTTTACCATAAACATAAAATAAAAATAGTTCTTCTTTTATTTTGATTTAATTACATTTTGGCTTTTGAAAATAGTGTTAGCTAATTTTGTTATTTATGTTACCAGGTCAAGGCGGCAGTCGGTTTATTTTGCAGGTTCACTAACTAATGACTATTTTAACTACTAAATAAAACAATAGTTAGATAGTTAAATATGCAAAACAAAAAAGAATAAGTTAAATAGTTAAACCTAATAGTGCTTTGTGAGTGATCCTTCCCTGCAAGGAAAGATTCAACAAAAACAAATTTTTGTCCCCGATTCCCTCATGCACCCTCTTTGTTAAAACACATACCCGCTAGATAGTGATGTAGAGCTGCACAAATAATACTTACTATGTCTAGTGACTAGACTAGACTCTAGTCTTTAGGTAGAAATGATTCGAGTCAAGTCAGTTGATATTCGTGAATAAGCCAATTAGCCAAACGAAAAGCATAGACTTTGACTCTCTGAAATAGAAACGTTTGAGATTTTTAATCCATGCATTACGTTGTTTTTATCGGAACTTAATATTTTGCGTTTATGAACAGTATTGTAAAGATAAAAGCCAAATAGGCCCAATAAAACTGTATGTTGTTTCTGGGAACTAGGTTTAGACCACCTAGAGCTGAGGTCACACGATCGACAAACATAACTAATTTAACGCACATACTGTATTTAACAATGTAATCATTTTTTTAAGATCATCGTTGGTGTGCATTTTCGCTGTACGAAACCAGAATTCGTCAACAACGCACAAGACTACTAACATGACCCCAAGTAACTGCTGTGGCTTGAGCATACCACCTGTTGATGTACTTAACTTGGTGTTTGAATTTTTGAAATGAAAACGGCGAAGTCTCTTCCAAAATTTTAGCAGAACGCCGCAAAGTATTTCACCAAAAATTAAATATGTCGCTACCGATATACATTAAAATGTCACGTGCCAGGGTGGTATTGGCAGAAATTACGCAACTTTCCAGCCAGAAAAGAACAATCTAACCTGGTCAATGGCAAACTAGATGAAATTTGCTTTTATATTAAAAAAACGCCGACATCTTTGCCGAACTTTCAGCAAAACAATCAAATTTATTTGCTCTGTTAAGACAGGCATTCGTAATAATTTTGTTGGAAACACGCCTTGACTTACGGGAGCTATGATTCAGCCAGGATTCTGCCAAAAAGGCGGTGGTGGTATACAGACATAGTCTGATAGTGGAAAGTATGGCACCTTCAAGCACGAAATTCCGTCACCATACTATTTATCGTAAATAAACAAAGGAAAAATGATTGTTTCAAAGCCAATTTATAATAAATAAACAAAGAATTTAGCCTTCAGTGGACGCCGTCACGCCCAAATTTGCCTATTTGCATACTTGATTTCTTATCGAAAAATTTTTCCTTTCCAGTCATGAATGTAGCTAATTACAGAAATACTAGCCTACTACTTTATTTTTGCTACTACTGTAGGCCTAATTACATTGGTAGTAGCTTCATTTTGCTATATAGAATGATTTTATTTGCAGTACCGGTAAATGCTTTAGAATTACAGTTTTAAAACAATTTTTCGGAAAGCATTAACAACTTGTGCATGAAAGTTTTAGTTTTGTTTCTAACCTAAATACAGATGTATTGATATCAGGCTTTGTAGAAAATCTTGGCAAACTTATTAAAAAGCTTTGGTGAGCTGCAACTTGGGAACGTTGTCATTTGCTGAGCACTGACCTAGGCTAGTGCCAAACGTCAGAAACAATAGTTTTAACTTGAATCAAGAAGCCAAATTTAGTGATTTCAAGCAATGTATGATTTTAATGAAATCTGTTGTAAATGTTTTCTATGAAAGGTTCTAAAATTATTGCAGATTTGCCGGTGTAGTTATTAACATAAAGTAACATAAAGTTTAGTCTATTTTAGTCTTTCATGACACGTTTCAAAACATTATATGTATATAGGCCTATATAGTTATATATGTATAAATACTGTGATTGTTGTATTGATTGATAACAAAAGAAGATTGACAACCTCAGCATAAATTCAATCGTAGTATTGTATGTCATTGCGTCACTGAGATAGTGCTCTCGCATTTTCAACATGGTTTTTCACAAGGATCCTTGTGGCATCTTCTGTATTCTACTAACCTATGCATTGGTCATTTATGCGGATTACGTCATCATGCAGCATATTATTGCAACTACATTATCAGGAAGGTAATTTCTATTTTTTGGGTTATCTTGTCCGTTACTCAAGATTAGATCAAGTGTCTTCGTTTAATCGACCTGATAATAGTGATAATATGATAATAATATGATATTGCAATACATTAAAAGTAAATTAAGTCAAATGTGAATCAAGTAGGGTTGTTTAATTATATGACGAAGAGACCGCAAACACATAGCCTATAAAAGTTATATTTCGAAATAACTGTTTTGCCTACAACTTGTATCAAATATATATGTTATGTTGTTGTTACTTTAAATGTGCCAAAACTATTTATAATTGTTCTTTTAAATATTTTTTCTGATTTTTCAGTTTATGGGGTCCTTTCCATGGGATCATGCTTAACTTGATCATCTTTGTTCTGCTTTATGCACACACGAGAGCAGTTCTTTCTGATCCAGGAGCCGTTCCGCTGCCATTAACAAGACTAGATTTCTCTGACATTCATCTGCAGAAGAATAAACCCCACAAAGACAAGGTGATTGATGCTTTCTTTGACAGCTTTTTTAAAGACAACACTAGACTTAGGATATTCTGTGTCTATTATTTTGTCAATTCAAATCTAATTTTCAAAACTGTCAATAAACTTTAATGCACTAATGTATTATTTAACTTGTGCTTTGCAACATGTGGGGGCATGGTTTGCTTAAAATGATGTCAGCGTAAGCCCAAAAACTGTTTAAAGCCTTTGTACTGGTACAGTATAGCTTGAAAATGCTGGTTTAGGGGGAGGGACTATGTAAATGTTGTGTATAGATACATATAATTTAACTATTTGCATTAAAGCTCACTTATATAGTCACTTCTTTTTAAACAATACTGTTTGATTGTGAAGTAATCAATCTATGTTTTACGTTTTTTAGTCGCTTGTTTTGTCATGAAGTAACCAGATACATAAATTACTGCTTTGCCATCTGTCATACTCTTGCAGTTAGATTAGAATAGGCACTTTGTTATATTCCTGCTTTATGGTCAAATCAATTGCATTTATATACCTGCCAGTATTAGAGATGTACCACAAGGATATCATGTTTGTCTACACGAACAAAACCTGAATAGGTATGTTCGTACAGGACCAAATGTTAAAATTTCATCTGTGTGTTGAACCCAAAAATGTTTGGTAATTGACCTTCATTGTTAAGAATGTTGAGATATTGCCCCTACTTTAGCTTAGCTGCCAAACTAGATTGTGATTTTTCAGCAAAGTCGATACATATAGATAATAATACTGTTATATTCGGGTTCGGCATTGTTAGTATTTTTGTTGACTCATATCTTCCACCCTGGCAACACTTGTCAAATCTTTTTGGGTATGGGTTCATATCAGCCCACCCTTAGTCAGTAAGTTGGTTGGCACTTGGCAGAAAATCGGTATCTACTTCTTGCATTATTTAGTCAGTGAGCGGCGAAGACTGGACGGTTTGTCAGCGATGTGAGACTTATCGACCACCTAGAGCTCATCATTGCAAGGTTTGTCGTAGATGCATCAGAAGAATGGATCACCACTGTCCATGGTAAGTTGAAAGATGTTGGGCACTGTTTAGAGTAAAAGGGCATAAGAATAAGGCACATTTTCTGGTTCTGCTAAGATTACTAGAAGAATGCTTTGGTATTAGAGACAACACAAACAATGTTGCACAGTTTTTGAAACATAGTTGAAACCCAGACGTTTTTTCATATCGCATTGTTTATTTTTTGTCATTGCTTTGGGTGAAAGGAAAAATGAAATGCTAAAAAATATCAATTCAGTGAATAAACAACAAGCAGCAGAGTTCTAATCGCTTAAAACATGCCAGATTGATAAATCAACTCAGTAAAATGAATAACGCTTAATACAGTCAATTTATTCTTGTATATACATCAAACATGTACTGTTATGTACAGTTGTACATGTATATATTTTGAACACACACAATAAGGCAATGGCAGTTAACCATGCAAGTTCATGCGTGAATTCGCTGAACCATTAAATAAAATTCAGAAACATAGACATCATAGACACATTATATGTGTACTGATCTTTGCCAAATCCCCAAAACAAACCCAGCAAACCCCTGGGGTTCAATCTAACCCTGTTCAAGAACTACTACATCAAGGTCTTCTAGAATATTAAGGTGAGAAAGGGTTTAGTGCAAGGAAAAGCTCATCGTATGTTACATGGCAATATTTAGTGAATTAACTGAGGTAAAATTTTGAAAAAAACTGTTACGAGGAAGATAATCATCGCTTGAGTTATGCCACCAATTCAATATTCGTTTGTTCGATGCAGATTGTGGTGTCGTGGAGACACACTTATATATCATAGGGAACTGGCAGAATTTCTACATCAAATGAGAGGTATTGTGTAATTAATAAGCATTAGGTGATGATTTAATGGATATGTTCTGTTTTTGTTGTTGTTCTAATTTCCACAGTCATATCCTATCATGTTTAGGCGACTGTAAATGCTTCCTCTTAGCTAGACAGTGCCAGACGGTCATTTGTGGCTTATTATAAACTACTTGGCTTTAGTCACCACGCTTGTCTTAATTTATATAATTTATTTATAATGCTACATGACTCAATAGGTTTCAGTCCTGTATGATGCTGCAGTCCTAATTAGTTTAACTTACTTCAGGCGATACAGATATATTGTATACTCATTAGAAAGGAAGACTTATAAATGTATTGTAGAAAAATACAGTAAAGCTTGCAACATTTGTTTGTGGTTTGATTTTTCTCAATCGACTTGCCTAAACATTTTTTTTTTATCAAACTAAAAGGCCTCTGAGGCCCACTGAAACCGTTATTGGTGCCACATGCCACATTCTGTGCTCTTGAATTTTTAATTTTGTATAATTTCTACCATTTTATTTAAAGTCTGCATTTTTCTCTTGGTTTAAATATTCTTCTATTTTTAGGGTCAACAACTGCATCGGCGAACTTAATCAGAAGTATTTCATACAATTTCTCTTTTACACAGGTAACCTACAGCATTTGCCTAGGTTGTATATCATACAAATGCAATGGCCGTGTGCACGTATTATGTTATCTGTGGTACTGCTTGCAACAACCTGTGTAAAATTGTTGATAAATTTGTGCTCTCCAAATATGTGACCTCGCTCTATTAGAAGCCACACATAGCCAATTTACAGTTCTATTGGCTGCGCCCTTTCAGTTTTTCGTGGTTTTGTTTAAATGAGAGTATCACAAAAGCAATTTTATGTGAAGCTCATTAAATGTATGAAAAAAGATTACTGACTCATGCTAATTGCCAGCCAGGGTTAGTATTGTATCACTACCTAATAGTTAGCGCATTTTTTTACCTAATGTTCATTGCTTCTTCCAACAACCCTAATCTACAAAAGTGGGTGGTTGCAGAAGTAAAATCCAAACCGATATAAATGTTTTAATAATCACATTTCTGCAATCTGTTTGAACTGACGTTTCAACATTTCCATACATTGTTATTTATTCTTGTTCATTGGACAGAATATTTTATCGTTTTTAACAAATCCATATTCATACCTTTCCAGTTCTGCTGTGTGCCTATGCCTTGGCGCTCAACATTGCAAACTGGATTTGGATGTTTGGACACGGGAGAACAACCAATGCAGATTTGCTGTCGAAGAAGTCGACTGTGTAAGATAAGCTCAGCACCTTGTTATGCTTTTGTCTTCTAGAACACTGCTTCCCGACCTGGGGTATTTGTACTGTATTATCTGGGGTATTATTTGATTTCGTATGGATTTTGATGTTGGGGCCTGTTAGAAATGTATTTTTGCAGATGGAGTCGAATAGTAGGAGGGGTTGGGTACCACCAGTCTAGAATTCGTGTTTGCCCCATTGTAGTTTAAGCATTTCGAGACTATTTGTGACTGATTGCTAAAATTTTTTCACTTTTCAGGGCACATGGAATAGGACTCTGCATTGAGTCTGTCCTTTTCGGACTCTTTGTTGTTATAATGCTTTATGACCAGGTAAGAACTGACCGTGATGATGTTTATTATATTGATGTGAAGTATTGCTGTTTTTTTTGCTTTGCTTTCTTATGTACAAAATAAAGGTAATTTACTGCCAACTTGTCAGGAATAGAATACCGTTGCATAAGTCACAACTGTAAATACTGTACATGTACGTGTAATACCTGTACTGTAAATACAGTAATGTAGATATATTCATAGCGATAGGTAGACAATACGCAGCTTCAAAAGTTCAAGATAATATGCAGATTTTATCTTATAAAATTCTTATCATAAGATTAGTTGCACGGGAACTTTTTCATAGTTGTCATCAATATTCGGAGACGAAACCGGTGTGGAGTACACGATACACAGAAGTAGGAAAGAAAGAGCTCCTAGGCCGCGAAAACCAAAAATGGCGCTTCTCCGTGAGGTGTTTGGTTATGGACCGATCTATTGTTGGTTTCTCCCTTGTTCTTCGGTTGTCATGACTACAAGAACAGTATTACCGGGCAGTTACGACGTCTAATATCTATTATTTATCTGGTGCTAGTATTATGTCGTGCAACTAACATCAGTTACTTAACGATTTCTTTTAGCTCGCAGTAAGCTTGGTTCGCTCGTTTGTGTTGTCGTTTGTGTTCAGAGTTTATTTATCATCTCGTATTAACTGTGACACTGTCTGTAGAAAATGAACATGAGCAAATGATGGTTAAATTCATGAGTTTTATGAGAGTAATTGCGTATACTTGAAGCAAATCTGACCTTTGAGAATTCTGTAAACTTTCAATTGGCTTTGCATTTTGATACAACTCGTGTATTCACGCTGGGCAATTGTCCCAACACTGTTCCTCTTCATTGCATCACTTGCACGTAATATTGCTACAGAAAGTTAAAATTCATCTAAACGCCTTGAGCTAATCCTAATTCGAACTTGAGCAAAAACTTTATTGAGTGATAATCTGCGACGATATAACATGTAACATGATATGTAACAGATATTATCAAGTTGCAAGTCATTCGATTACTCTGCTTTCGGTATTTTATAGATCATCGTCTGGCCACCTTTGTCTGCACGATTTTTACATTGCTTTAAAAAATGCGGCTTATTTGGCCTTAAGGTATGAATGTGTTATCAGAACTCGCTTCTGTGGTTTGATTTAACACTACTTAATGAGAATAGTATTCGTGGAATTTACTTGATCCAAGTGAAAAACGATTTTGATACATAATAATTATTATTCCATTGTCGGATGACTTTCTATTTTTTCGTTAGAAATATACAGTATGTTAAATTCATCGTAGTCGTTTGCCTTCCGTGACATAAAGTTCATCTTTTATTTCGTTTGCGGCGTACTTCGCGCTGTTTGATGTTGCCGTTTGTGTGCAAGTTGTTCCGACGTTCCATTAACTGCATTCGTGTAAGAGCACGTACTGTACACTTGATTGCTACTTTGTTCTGTTAGCTCAATTTTTATGAAACAAATTCGAAAATAAACAGTTACTAGCAAAGCTATCTCTTCGATGCAACCATGTTGTTCTTATCAAGTAGCACCAGGCTAAAGCATTTGTAAATTTTGTTATACCTTCTTGGAATTTAGGTCATTTCTTTGCAAAATAAACTCGAAATGTTCACTTAGCAATTTATATTTTCAAAACATGCGGCTGAGAGATTTGAAGGTAAGTGAAATCGTCGGATGGGACGCCAGCCCAAGAAAGAAACGTAGCCAAAGCAGAATTAAAGCATGCATTGCCGTCTGGAACAGGTCCTGCACTTATTCAAATAACAATCAACCGGTTTGTTTTTATTTCCCCGGCATATGATTTGGTCAATGCACGTTGTCTTCATTGTAGCCATGGCAATTTAAAATTATTTCATTTTTTGTAGACAACATAAACTTCTCGTAGGCTATAGCAGGGTTTTTTTAATCGGGGGCCACGACCAGATGCCTCAGTAGTGAGCTATAGCGCAATGGTAGGGGAAGACGAGGCAAAGTGGGACGCAGGTTTCTCACGTTTTTGTGCTTGCTGTGAAAAATTTACGGCGCGAAGGCTACTGCACACGCAGTAGTGATGTAAAAAGTGTTTTTAAATCAACAACTTACATTTTTTATTGATGAGCGGGGGGCGCGGATCTTGAGGGTCACGAACTATGAAAGTTTGAGGACCATTGTGCTATAGAGATGTGCAAAGACGAAAATCTATTCAATGACGACATCACAGAAATGTTTCAATTTACCAAAGAATATTTACATCAAGACACCACTTGACCACATGCCCGTGTATAGGCTATGTCTGAAATTACTACCTTTAGGATCCATTCTTTTGAGGCCATGGTGATTGGTAGTCGTAACAATATAGCAATGTCAAATCACTGGGCAACCGCACGAATTTGAACACATAATAAAAGCGATTTAGAGCATGCCAACAACATTAAAGTGGCATAGCATACATCAGTGTATTAGTGTTTACAGTTTCAAGAGTACAAAACTAAAACAAAAAACATTGACCACGACAGCTGTAAAACAAAAGCTTAATGTAGTTATTGAATGGTCGGTAATAACACAAGACGTTGCCGCTCAGAATAACCAATCACAAACAATTTTTCATTTAAAGATGCCAGACGGTATGATGGGTTAAATTCAAACTCAAACTAAATTTACACCAGCATTTACGCTTTTGACAATGCAAATGCTCCTCTGTTGTTACAGCAAACACGAACAGGGATTTCCCACGACACCAACTCCAGGCAATTACCGTGATGCACCCAGAGGTCATCACGACACCGAAGAGCAAGAGTCAATCCTAGCCGTGATTAGAAATTGCATTATTTACTGGAACTAGAGCAAGAGTTGAAAATACAAACGTACGCATTCGATAGTTGGTTGATACAAATTGACAAACATTAACTGTTGATGCCGAAAATCTTGTTTTCTCATAGCAAGCCTAAAAATACACCTTCATTTAACTAAAAAATGATTGATTTTATGTGAATTTTTACGAAAATTTGCATGATCTCTCCATCTTTTCGACTTCTTCTTTAAACGAATTAGTGGTCTGATGTTGAAAGGCTTTCCACAAATTTGACAGCTCGACAGCACATCTAGCGGCAATTAGAAACGTCGATGCAGTAGCAAGTCAGCGTAACTTACCAAACCTTAGCAAGAGTGGGTAAGGCTACATAATTTCAAAATTATGTGATGAAACGTCTTCCAATAAAAACCAAAAAAAGACTGACTTATGGCCAGCGTGCTAATACTAGTTATGGTAAGCCTACGTGTTAGTGCATAAGTTTTGAAAGTAACTATTTCACTAGAAATATGAAACATTTTTTACAAAACCGTTTCTCGGGTAGGCAAGTGCAACTTCTGAAAATTTGTATTCATTGACAGCTATCTGTTTACGCAAGTTTTATTTTGGGTAAGTTCGGTAACAACTTGCGCGTGACCAAACTATTACATCGTAAATGGTCATTATACTTCGCCAGATTTGGCTAGTGTGTTATGGCGTGTCTTTTATTGCTTGGTTGCGCTCGTGGTTATAATGTCGTGCTGTGAATCGTATCGTAGTCTTTCCAAAATTTTTTATTGAGCGTTCATTTAAGCTAGAGGTCATACCAAGCGGGTATTTTCTTAGGTTTAATAAAGCTTATCCTTTAACCAACAACGACCTGGTAGTTAGTGCATTTTATCATTTATATGTACATCTTATCTGATAGAAGCACTGTAGAAGGTGTTAAGGGGTCATAACCCAATTCAAAGAGATAGGCTTTTCAATGCAACGTACAATAAATCAAGAAACTACTATCGCAAAATCACATCATAAACCTCCCCTGAATTTTGGCTTGCAACGAGATATAGGTTATGACTGCCTACAGTGTTAATTTGGACAGAATCCTTGTGCTCAAATTTCTGTAACAACCACCTAAACTTTACTGCAAGTTTTGAGCTTAAACTTTTAGGACAAATACTTCAAAATACCAAAAATTTAAATCCACACAAATTTACAACTTAGCCTACACCTGCAACCAGCTATCGCCAAAACAATAACAAACTACACCACAACGACGTCACATGCGCATTGGACCGGAAAATTTCTTAGTTTTTTTAATATGACGTTTTAAATGCGACATCGTCACAATCGCCGTGTAGCCGGCTCAAAATTGTCTTCCTATTGGGAAGTGACCCCTTAAGGCTTAAGCTATTATGTGATAATATTGGATTAAGGATTACGTTACACTTTTATTGAAGTTATATGGTTTATCGGACTGCATTTCGTTGAGTTTTCTGCGGATATTTTGTGATGATTATTACCTTTTTTTGACTAGGCTATTTGATAACGTCTTAACGGTCGATATTCATCCTAAACGTATTCATTTTCGCATTTGTGTAGGCTATATAGTTACTCCGAAGAACATTGGCCATAGTTATACCTTATGATTTAATCGTACCTGGTCCGAAAAACGTTCGGTAAGCGAATGCGATATTTAATTCTGTATTTGCGACATATAACACCTGCTGTGCTTGTTGTACGTTTTGGTGTGCCTTTTCTGCGTTTTCATACGTTTTATTTTAATTTATTGAAAACTGTGCAGTTTGTACTGAAAGACGTACCACCACAATACAGTGCCGCTGACACGATCTACTATAAGTAGGGCGATTATTTTTTGACCTAAAAAACGAAAGTTTTTGACCTAAAAGTTGAAAATTTTGACATTAAAAAACTTTTTTTTGACAAATTTTGACGTATGAAGAAATCAAGTAGTTAAATTAGGCATTTTTGTACAAAAAGTTAAAATTTATTGTAGTAAAGAAGAGCAAAAGTCTGAACACAGACCTAGCCTATTCTGAAAAGGGAAATGAGCTAATTACAAATCACTGCAACTAAGACACAACAAAAACTGTTCAATTCATTTGTCTAAACTAAAGATACATGAAGTATCTAAAGCAAAACCGAAACAAGAGCTGATTCACAATAAGTAGACCAGGGGTTCTTAAAGTATGGGTCGCGACCCAAACATGGGTCGCGGAGGGTCAGAAAATGGGTCGCGACATAGTGACATAGGTGGGTCGCGACATAGGTTAATATAATATAATATAGGTCTATAGGACATTAAAATGGGTTGCGACATAGGTTTGGGTCGTGAGGTGATCATGAAACTCAGATTTGGGTCGCGCTCAAAAAAGTTTAAGAACCGCTGAAGTAGACAATGGGCCGTTTACAACAGTATAAAGTAGGCTACAAGGTGTACAAAGTAAAATGACAAGTTCACCTACAGTGCAACCTCTATGACACCACGGCAATGCAGTTTGTAAACAATTTTGACTTGGTAAAACATTTTGACTTTTTAAACAATTATGACAATTTTTGACCTAACGCTGTAAATTTGACAATTTGTTGACTTTTTTTGACAAGTCAAAAAATAATCGCCCTAACTATCAGTGATCCTGGAGAGTGAACCTTGCGTGTTCACTTATCACCTAAACTTAGCTAGGCTCTAGTTTTGACAGGCAGTGTGTGTTCCTGGATCTGTCGTATCTGCACGATCTTAGGATCATAAACAAGCCCATTTCTTGTGTCGTGACCAGGGCGTTACATAAACCAAACCTTTTCCCGTTTTTGCAGATCAGGCCTATGCAACTTTCGAAAAAGGTGTATGTATACCTGTAGGGTGCAGCAGTAGGTTACAGGCCTAAAAACACACCTTTATGATATCATACCGTACCGTTATTACCGTATAAGACTCTTTACCCTCCGACTGAAATGTATTTTTTGCACAATTTGCACTTCAATATGGCAATGCCGGCTTCTTCATCGGCTCTTTCGGCATTTTCATCATGCCAGCTTTTTCATCATCGTTTCTTCGTCAGCTCGGTAGCCGAGTGATCTAAACTAAACAATAAACACTGCTCGTGTTCCGTGTTCGTTTCCCAGGCATTAACGACACTTGGTTCTGTTCAGTAGACCTGGTGGGCAGTTCTAAATTCAGGCAGTACAATCATATGAAAAAATGATATATAAACATATGACATAAACAATATCAAAAAAACAAATACAAAATGTGTGACAATCGGAACTTACGCAACCGGGGCTCGAGCGATAAAAAATCATCGCCGGGTTTAGTCGTTTAAGGATTCTCCTCAGCACGATGATAAAGATTATCATACCATACATACAACCATCGCTCGAGCCTTGATTACCGAGCTTGTGTTAGTGCGAATTTCAATTGACAAACACATTTCTTACTTCTGAATTTAAAGAAGTTTAAGCTGAAAAAAGGTATACAACTCGATAATGACTGCCGAATGAAAAACTTTTCTGGCCGCACTTGTTTGCCATAATTTTTTGTCATGTCTTTTCCGGAAAGGTGTTTGCTGTTTAGGCTACCAATTGTGTTGACGTCACGTTAAATTTGAAGTTGTCAAAATGACGGTATTGTAATAGCCACAACACAAACAGGAATACTTGTTGTTCTGCCCGGAATTGGAACCATTTCAGCCTAGTTTTAGTTTAAAGTTAAGTCAAAATTAGGCCAGAAAAGCGAAAGCTATGTGTACGTGCTAGGCTAGCATCAGCGCAGTAGATAAACTACGGACTAATTAAAGCCAGCGAGTTACTAGAATATATTTTGGGTCTAGTGCAGAAGTGCACAACCACAGGATACATGTGGGTTCTATAGTATGCAAATGTATTGTGTCGTTTTCCACTTCTGCATTATAGACCCCAATTTAGCATACACATTAGGCCTAAGTCTGTAAGTTACACCAGATTTATGGTTATTCTTCTGCTCTTTGTTAAACTATAAGCCTAGGGCCTAGTTTGTAGTTAAAACCTAGATCCAGCTCATGAGTTTGTGTAATTTTTTACATTTAAATAATAGCAAAGGCTAGGCCTACACCACGTAGAGCTTGCTGTTTCCAATTACAAGTTAAATACATCATTACTTTTAAAAACTTTAAAATCTTCGGAAGTAGCGCAAGCAGATTACTAGCTGACGTGCCTGTATGGAAAGCTTGCATTTTAGCGCAGCGAAATTTACCCCAAAATATTAGTATCTATGTTTTACACCACGCCAATATTAAAACTTTAATTAGTTCCCCTGCAACCAGGCCAAACCCACGTTCTTAATTTAATGAATGGAGTCAATTGGAAAGATGTTGGCATGTACTGATAATTTTTGTGTGCTTGTTTCTTGTGAAGCTGATATTTACACCAGTGTTGTAACGATATTTGCTCCTTCACCACATCATAGATCTCCGTTGTATCATACAAACTTTTCATATAGGCTAACGGGGTAGTGGATCTTCCTACGTCCATAAACTCTTAATTAAAGAATTTTCTGACATGACGCATTTAATGCATTAATTAGCTAAACATCATGTTAGTGCCTATGTTCATCTTAGCTTCTGAAGGTCAATTACTATAGGCCTACCAGCAGTGATTGGGGCAAGATTATCACAGCATGAATCAAAGTAACATAAAAATCTTCGTTTAAGCACAAGCTTAATCCATTTTATCTTTGTCTTAAGCACATCCAGTATTTCTACCCATGGCCAATTTCCATCACGTATAAACATTGCCCATCGCATGAAAAGCGGTCCAAATATATACTAAACTTTAAGAATGTCAAGTAATTGGCATTGAATGTTATTTATCAGAAACATGAGAAATGAGCATCTAGTGGATTCATGCATTATGACACAAAAAGGAAAATTTACACAGAAAATCTATTGATTTGCTCATATCAAGAAGTTATTGTTTGGGCCGTGCACAATTTTTTATCAAAAAAAGCCGCAGTTTTCTGCCAGATGAAAAATAGGCCATATTTGGTAAGGACCGAGTTGAAATACATTTGTTTTGCTCTGTTGTTAAGTCATTAGGTTCAGGTTTTGCTTTAAATTTTTATTGTGTTTTGTTTTTTTGGATCTAGTATACAAGTTCACAATGACAGGATGCAAAAATACTAAAGCAAAAATACTCGTAATATAGCTACTTATTCAATGTTATTGAAATATTAACTGGTGTTATGTGATTTCTTTGAATTTTATAGTTTTGTCATAACTAGGGCAGTATGTGCTAGGTATCGTTTTGGTACATTCAAGAAACTATGACACACAGAAGCCATTTTGATGTCACATAAAGGTTCCAAAACGTCTACAAGATGTCTAATTCAAAGTGCACTTACAAGGGGATTTTGGCTTTTGAATAATTCAAGCAGTTTCTCAGACTGATTTTCTTTTTTTGTCACACAATATGGATCTGTCAGGTGAAAGATGTTCTCCATGCTGCATGTATTTGGCTGCAACCACAATGCATTTAAACTAATTCCATGATATATCCATAGGCGTCCTTGCCTATAGTTCAAGCAGTGCACGTACTGTTTGGAATTCTGTATAAATCACGCACAGGCACGACATCATAATCTTTATCCTCAGACTGTCTGGAAAATATTCAGATTCGCACTGCCTGGATTTTTTTGGCAATGACGCCTACGGATGTATCCATTACCGGTACATGTATAAGTTTATCAGCCTCAGTTGACAATGCAAGTTTAAATGGTTCATGCACTTTGCAATGATGCTATTGTCATCATGGCATGCTACATATGCATAATAATGAACACGATTGGTAGTGACCTTTAACCGTGCCCCAATATTAGTTAATTGAAATTTATTATGTCTGACTTATTTACTGATTAATTTAATTGCAATTATAATTTGTTTTCTGTTCGTTTTATTTGTTTTTGACTTTATTTTTGAAGCAGGCGACAGACAAAAAACTGGTTATATGTCTGGTGAAAATGCTCTAAAACAACTCATGAACTTACAAAGAATGATTGATATTTGGACAACCAAGCTGTTGGAATTACGTGGCCTTGGTTTAAATGAGTTCACACTTAAAGAAATCCGCATACTCGAGGTACGATATCACGATTGTTTTACGTAAGATGTAGCAAAAGTTACCGTTGATGGAGTGCATTATATACATATGCCATTATAACGTAGAGCTATTAAACCATGGAAAAAGTTTACGTCAAATGAGCAGACTTCAAGACTTAACCTTTTCCTCCCATTGTTACATGCCCACTGCCTTCGCAACACTTTGCATTATTTTTGAAGTTTAAATTACTGTTATGTATGGAGTTTTGCAATTCATAGTTTCCAAAGTTTCTGTTACTCAAACTCACACTTTAAACAGAGAACAGCAACATTGTATGAGAGGCAATCTGTGACAGCTTTTCCATACTTAAAGTGTACACGTTGCACTCCACCGTAACGCAAAGTTAGCTTTTGGTCTGAAAAACTGACAAAAAACTAGTTACCCATCAAATGATATGTGAACATGTTGACATTTATTGACTTAATTGCTGCTAATTTCTCATGTTGAAACTTCCCCTCTGGGAGAGTAACGCAGCTTTATGCACTGTTTATCTAGAACATAGTTTGTAATATACTGCGTTTTAAAAATATTCTAGTTTTTCTAGTAGAAATAACAATGTTTGCTAATAGTGATAGATATATATTTATACATAATATTGTCATTTGGCACCTACCTTAACCCCATTGCTAGAATATATTCAAACTCATTGTAAGAATCTTTACTAAAATGTTTTGTAATTTCTTTCATTTAATTAAATAATATTGCTTACTCATACCAAACCCTCAAAATTATCATAAAAAATATCCATTTTAAGCTGCAGCTGTTTTTTTCAAGTCGTAATAAAGGATTTTGACCAGTACCATACGTATAACAGTTAATGTGTTGCCAATCCTGTTAATCAGCGGTATTCAGAGTAAGTTAACGCTCACTTTTTCGAGTATCTTTTTTGATAAGAGAATGTTTTCACACCTCGAAATCGTATAAAGTTTTCACATGGCTCTCTAACAGTAGTCTGGCCACTAACCTGCAAAGCACTCCACAGTTTCGGTTTAAAAATCTCTTACAAAGAAGTGTCGTTTGAGACAATACATGTACGTGATATCACTCTTGCTTACCCCTTTACAATTTATATGCTGTGTTACGTTTTTGTTGATGGAAATGTGCGCTTAGGTATGATAACTCAGCAGTGTGTGTAAAATGTGTTGTAGACTGTACAGGAATAACAGCATGTATAAGCTTGTAGATTCTGTAGTTTAGCAGTCTTTAACAGGGTTGTATTATTACAGGGTGTATTTTACAATGTTTTTCAGTTTGTGAATACACTGACAAAACCTATGACATCTAAGCCATAATGTAGTTAAATTAATATCATAGACACATAGAACAAACAATAGAATAGAGTGAAGACAGTTAATTCTACATAATTTTGTTACAAGCATTCAACTTTCCACTTTGTATAAATCATACTTACCACAGCAGTATATGTATAGACTACCATGCTATTGTATTTATAATTCTATAATTTGGCGTCTATTGGAGATACTGCATTGCTGTGGTAACTATCATGCAAAACATTAAAAAGTTATGTAATGATGATGGCCATAGTAAATTTGCACAAGCATGTTGATGGTGCAACAAATCTTATTACAACACTCTTCTTAGAAGGTGAACACTTTTGAGCGTCAGCTAGATGTAATGCATACGATATGTGCAATTGTATGAAAGCAAAGTAGATAAACTCTGATTTAGATAAACTCTGATTTACACAAACATCCCAAAGTCATGTTCAAGTAAAGTATTTGTTTGTTAGTAACACAATCTTGAAAGTGTAGACAACATCTTTAACCTTCAAGCTCAGTCAAGGAGCTATTTATAGTTAGGCCCAAAACTTAGCTATTCTTCTAAAATAGTTACAGCTCTTGGCTATTTTGTTCTGTGCTGTTCACAAAAACCTGCTTGAAGATGTAGCCCTCAGCTTAATCTGATCGACTTATGACAATCGCAACCACAGGCTTGTTACAAACTTCTAGTTTATTGCTATTGTCAATTCATCCAGCTAAACATGGTCTTTTTAGGCAACCACTGATATTTGGTTGGTGGTCAAAGTCTAAATCTTAGTTTTTTTTTATTTTCATTTATAGAAATATTGTCAACTCATCCTGTTTTTTTGCAGGGTAAGCTGATAAAACATTTCAGTGAACAATTAGATGCAAAAACCAAAGTTATGACTGGAGATTGGTTGGCAGAGCTTCAACGATACCCCTCAGTGTCAAAGTGGTTAGCAGTTGTTGGTGTGAGTTCACTGCTGGCTAATGTAAGTTGAGAAAGCATATCATATAAATAAGATATAAATGTTTTTGTGCAGTTTTTTTTTTTTAAAGTGATATTCACATTTCTCTATAACACACTTCTTGGATAGAAAGATGTTCCTAGAAGGACCAGCTGTCATTCACATTTGTTGTTTCATTATAAATAGCTATTAAAAAATTAACAAGCTATTGGAAACATTGTGATATATAATGAGTATCATACTTTTTAAATCATACTATAGTGTAAAAATTTATCATATATAGACTTATATATACACATGTTTTTGGAAGATTGATTGGCTTATATACGCTAGGAAACCAACGTACTCCTATTATTTATGACTGTCTTTAAGGTCATAGCAATAAAAATCATCTTCTGTGAAGGCACTTAAATCACAAGGTCGTTCCGTTGAAGAGTTACTTCAGCTTTCCAAGCATCAGCTCCGTGCAATTGTGATTGAGCTTGGTGGTGACTCGGAGGACAATCGCAAGCTCGGCTCATCACTGACACAGCTAAAACAGTTCCACAGTGCGTGTGAAGCAAAGTTCTGCTATAAAAGTTGTATCAATATTTTGTACTACTTATGTGTCTGCCTATGTATTTCTGCAAAATGATTAGACTGCTGAACACATACGCGAATAGGAAATGATTTCTCATGAATAATTCACGCTAATTTTTTTCGTTTTTAAATACCCTCACTGTAGCAAAGATCAAGCCGTTATTAAGCATCATTTGAACGCTTATTAACCATAACAGATTCACTCACGCTAGTGGAATTCGGTTTGACTGAATTTGGTTTTATTGCTGTTTTCAAGAAATGTTTTCATAACCTAATAACTTCCAAGTTAATTTTAGGAATATTGCAATTGCAATATGTCAGTCAACTTACAATATTTACCCATGATCTTGCCCTAATTTTTGATGTCAATTCTTTATTGTTAGAACGGCGCAAGTTAAACATCGATAATCTTAACACAAAGGATGTTTTTTGGGATTCCTGGTCAAAATCTGGTGACGAAGAAGAAGTATTCAAGCTTGAACAACACAAAAACGATTTCAATGAAAACCACAAATCTTTTATTGAGAACGGTTTGTAGAATAACTTCCCATTGACGACAACTGCTTAATCACAAGTTTTAATGCTGACATGTTCAAATTGTCAATCTACTAGCAAAATAGTTTGTTAATAATTCAGCAAACATTAAAAGCAATTTTGAATGGGTTGAAAATAATAGCAAAAATAAAAGCAAAGTTCTACACGAATCCTATTTACTTCCAGGCTCCTTTGATCACAGCAATGAGCCATCAAGAAACGGCTCCGAGAGTTCGGATTCGATTCCATCGGATGCAACTTCATCTTCACGACTTCGTACCAACACTGACCCATCCAATCCTGACATGGATGTGTTCTCATCCACCAATCACAATCAACCTTTGCCCTCTACCAGCAGTTCCTGTTTGACCCCTCCTAGCCCCTCCTACCTAAGCCAGGGGTCAAGGAGCTCATTAGACTCTGACTCAGGAGCAAGTGGGTCCAAAATACCCCGATCATCTTCACCCCCACTTCACCCGTCCAAGTTATTTGTGATCCCCCCTTCCACAGGGCAGAATACGTTAGGAGTTTATACCCCACCAGTTACCCCAGGCACCCCCCATAAAAGCCAATACAACTTGGTGCAATCCAACCCCAGGTCAGTCGCTCACCCCTGTACGACGTTGTCACGGGAACGTGTCTCATCTACTGGGGCCGGTACGTCGCTGGGTCGTTCCAACAAACTTAACCCAAACTCATTGTTGGGCCCGCTAAACAACTTAAAATCATCTAAGTCATCGGAGTGGTTGGTAGGTTGGACGCAATAGTTACTTTTACTATTTTGATCCTTAGATGTGAGAATGAGTAAAATACTATAATTTGCATAAGATATATGGGTGAAAAAGTTAATACTTTTCAATAAATGTAATTGAGCATCCAGTCATGTTTAAGACGAGACCATCTTCAACTTAATTAAAACTACTTAAGAATCATAACTTAGGAATTCCCTTTTCATTGTCATGCTCTTTTGCATTGTCAATTTCTACGCGTTAGTTTGATTTGTTGCACAAGCTGTTACAATGTGACAGTTTTGTGATGTTTTCACAATAATCAGGTCGGCAGCCGGATCCAACCCGGCGTGGGCATCACTGGTAGCATGAGTGCGTCCAACCAAAGCCTGTCTTCTATCGCAACCCTCCCAGAGGGGAAGTCGAAACATTTAAAACCTCCAAAGAAAGGGAGGAAGCATCGTCCTGGCAACCTGGTCCTGAATGAGAGTGAGCTGCCCGACTTCATCCGCATCTCCCGCACAGGAGGTAACTTGATTTTGCTCCTAGCGCTCGGTGTTGATCATCGCCTGTAATTTACCGCATAGATTAAGCTGTCGAATAATTTAGTAATTGTAAGTATTACACTTAGATAGTATAAGTATATCTGAGGCATTAGGTTACTGAAGACGGCATGGTTTTAAATTGAATTGATACGATGGTTGTTTAGTAACAGCGTCAAGACGTAGTTCAACCACAATCTCCCCGGAGAGTGGACTAAACAGCATATCCCCTCTCTCGCCAAGGTAAGACACAAACTTATTTCGATAATTATCTTCAAGCTGAGCCAAAACCTAAAAGTAGTTTTATTTCATATTTGACAAAGATGTGCGTTGGCAAGAAAATATGCTCTAGTCAGTCTAGTGCAACGTTTTTCTGCAAAAACGACCCAAAGTGGTTTACGAAACATGTTGATGTACTGTTTGCGACCCAGCAAATATTATTCAGTGCAACCTAGGCGAGCAAAATTTGGGTTGCGATCCATGGATTGGGAGACACTGTTTTGCTTCTGTTGTTCTTTAGGCTTTGACCTGTGCTAGCCAAAATACTGGGGTTAATTTTAAAAGGTGTAAGTCATACACGATGTTTTTATGTTTTGTAGAACACCTATGACTCCAGCTACCCCATTAAACCCCGATATGTGGCGGCGCGACGGTGACCTTGCCAGCCAGTACGGTTCCTTACATACTCCCAAAACACCGAAATCAACTTTTCAGAAAAGCGTAAAAGTCTTCTTCCATAAACTCGCCAAACGGACGAAACTGAAACGAAATAAAAGCATTGATCAGATGCTTGGTAAATAACTGCCTTTTGCTTTGAGTGATATTGTTATTGAGTACATTCACAATCATCTGACACTGTTTTGCATAGTCATTTAGCAGGTTGACCCATTACGTTGTTTTATTAGTGCAGTAGTTGTATTTTGCAAACAAAAGTTTTCTTTCACATGCATAAAACTAGTAATGTAATTATTTCCCATTCATTAACAAACACACAGAAACTTCCATATCATTGTAAACAGTTAGTTTGTTTACGCCTATCAATACGACTAACCACGTTGCCATATTGTCATGCATGCTTTTGTCAGATGATCCACCACAGTCATCTCAGTCTACCACGTTAGGGGACCTCCCTCCACGAAGACGTTCCGACACGATGCCGGGAGAAAAGTCGATGCCGCCCATGTTTGCGCCGAGTGAATCTCTCTTCACACAAAGTATTCCAGGATTGTACATTGGCAAATCGTTCATATCTTAATCACAATAGTTTGTCATTTTCAACCATTCCTGGTTTTTATTTTTTATTAACGTTTTAGTGAGTGGAAGTTTTTAATCGTCTCCACGGTACAGTGACCAATCTGTTAATCAATCAATCTGCCTTATTATATTGATCTTTTGTGTGTGCTAGCGGAATTTTTTGCCTCCAACAGCTCCTCCACAAAGAGAGCCGCCTTTACATGACACGTGCAGCTCTTACTCCCCTAGTCTCGTTGGAACCGATCGGACGCTGGTGCCGGATTCGCTTGCAGACGACAAGTCCGATACACTTGTGCGTCAAGAGTCTCTCACCGGGATCGAGTCGGAAGAAAAGAGCACGTTGACGGAGGATAACGATTTCTCGGAAAATGTCACAATGAGAGAGAGGTTCTTTCGACAAGAGAGTGTGAGTTGTATGTACTCAGTATGTTGTCATTGACTGAGCACAAAATTCAGCCGAAAGCTCTTATTCAAATAGAATTTGGCTTGAGATTGATTTACATGGCACATTCCGAGGTTAATACTAAACGTTTCAAGAAAAGGATTTTACCTTTGCTTTCAATATAGTTATTTATTTGTGCAGCCTATGTTTCATTTGTTGACTAGTTAAGATTTGTTAACATTCGCCTTGACTCGTATTTTTACTCATTTCATATTTCTTGTTGCATTTTGATTAAAAAGAACTTGAAAAGTCTTATTGCAAGTCACACTGCTTGATGTATGGATTGTTATTTATCCAGACCACGCAGTCTACGTCTGAGGAGTTTGACATTCCGTACGATGAACTTGATATTCGAGAGATCATCGGTCAGGGCAGAGTGGGGAGGGTGCATAAAGGCTACTGGCACGGAGACGTGGCGATCCGCGTCATTGATGTTTATCACAACGATGAGGACAAGCTACGAGCTTTTAAACAAGAGGTAAAACGAGAGATTATTTTGTCCCAACAACCGAGTGTCGCTTTGAGAATTAGGTGCTGTAAATTAGAAGCTTTGGAAAATAAAACATGGTTAGTTTTTTCTTCGGCGTATAACGTCTCATCCATGTCCCACAACACTTTGCTTCAACGCTGACTGAAAAAGAACTTCAATGGGTCGTTGCAAAATTTTAGCAATTATCGGCTTTCCGGAGAAATATACTTGTCATGTAGGGTTCTATGTTAAGCATGATTTCTTTGTATAGGTTATGACCTACAAGAAGACACGGCACGAAAACTTGGAGTTATTCATGGGCTCGTGCATGGATCCAAAATATTTGGCCATCGTGACCGGCTTCTGCCACGGCAAGTCACTTTATAACTACATCAGAGAGAGCAGGAAGCAACTAGTCAGTGTCAATCAAGCGAAGATAATCGCTCAACATATTGTACAGGTACTGCGTGTCTACGGGGGGGAAACTGTCAAACATACAGTTGCGTTGTGGACTAATATGTCGGCGAGAAACCACTTCATTAAGCAAAGGTTGCTTTTATTCCAGGGCATGGGCTATTTGCATTCAAAAGGAGTAATCCACAAAGACTTGAAGTCGAAGAATATCTTTGTGGATGGGAAGAGAGTTGTGATAACCGACTTTGGGCTGATGGGTCTCCACGCTGTGTCCGGGGATAAAACTGGGTGAGGGTCTAAATGAACTGGTTCGCATCATTGTAATGGTGATCATATGTTTAACGTCAGAGACATTTTTGTCAAGGTGATATGCGCAAGTCAACAATGTTTTTAATTAGAAATGTTTTTTTCACGCTTGGGAGGGCCGCCGAAGGCTCGAGTCCCTCATTTTTTTGTGATGAAATGGATCTGGGGATTTCCCACAAAAGCGATCCCTTTGCGCCGGATAATTGAAAAGTATGGCACCGTCATTCGTATTTTCTCTTTAAATCTATCCAGGAGTTGCCCCGGCACGCTTGTCATCCCTGACGGCTGGCTGTGTTACCTCGCACCCGAAGTGGTCAAAGCTCTTCGATTCCCCGAAAACGAGAAAGATGACGTGATATCAACGCTCCCTTACACCGCGCAGTCCGACGTATACGCTTTCGGGTTCGTTGTATTCTTTGTTACAAACCTTGCGGGAAAACTAATTTTTCTAGAAAGTTATTCGTGGTTAAAAGTTGGATGCCGCAGGTGTAAATGATCTCTGGTGTTTATTTCAGCACCGTTTGGTACGAACTACTGTCCGGGTCGTGGCCCTTCAGTGGATTCTGCGCCGAGTCAATTATCTGGCAAGTGGGCTCCGGAAAGAAACAGAATCTGAGCCAACTGCAGGGTCGTGGTGAAGTTAAGGTAGAAACCAAAGTGATCCCCGTCCTAAAACTTACAGATCATTTTAAAGAGTTTCGAAATGCTATGAAATACCGCAGCGAGCAAACTTACCAGTTATTTTCAGGATATCTTGATGCAGTCGTGGGCGTTCGATCCGAGCAGACGCCCGGACTTTAGCGACGGCGGACTCATGGGCATATTAAAGAAGTTGCAGACCCAGATTCCCAGGTCTCTGTCTTCTCATCCCCGCCGCGGTGGGGTTAATCGGGGAATTTCGCACGAGAGGCTCTTCGACCCATTGAGGCATGGCACTTTTTCTACCATTCACGATCTTGAAGAGTGATTCCTTGAAAGAGTATTATCGGAGTCGCACGAAAGAATTTTTTCTGTTTTTTGCAGCAGATATTAAACGATTATATCATATTTTAGCAAGCAAATTTTCTACCTATCGTTGATTCTTAAAGTCTTTGTGAAATGTCAGTATTGTCGATCAGTAATCCCTTCAAAAACACCCCGCTTATTTCGGTGGGTTTAGAAATCTCTAGCAGAATGCTTGATGGTGCAGCTGGCGTAAAAGCTACGAAAGAGTGTTACGATTGTCATTCACCTTTGCTCTGTTGTCATTCTAATAATTGCACTTCGTAGACCGGTGACGGTAATTTTTATCCAAATCTTAACATTTTAGCTGACCCTTTGCGCCGCTTTTAACGTCGTATGCCGGATAGTATTCTTCGAACCAACTTTTCTTGGTTTTCGTTCCTTTATTTTCACCAAACGGAGGCTTCACCACGAACGTCTATAATAATTAAGCTTTCATTTAGCTACGAGCTATTCTCCACGTCAGTGCCTTTGGCGAAAAATCTTGTTACACGGTGATGGTTTATATCGCCCTGCTCGCGGCACATCTAGAACTTAACTTGTAAAATGAGTTATAACTGTGCCTCAGATGTTGCTGAACTGCGTTCTTGTCGCGGGCAAAAGCGATAGTTATGTTTTTTACATTTTGTTAGTTCCACATTTTCAATTCATTAACTTTTACAAGCCTTTGATGATGAAAACGTGGTACATTCTTGCTCGATACGTTTGAAACTGATCGTTGCATTCTATCTAGGCAAGAACTAACTTCTTTACCACAAGTCCATTATAATAAGCGTATTTTTCATTCAATGTTTCTTTGTGTGGTGCGCGACAGTCTCACGCCGCGTTCGTCATCGTCGGTTCGTGTTGTCATTCGCCGAGTGTTTTATAACTGTCGTTTTGTGCTAAAGTATGTTCCACAAATCCATCATCTTCCAATTTACAGTGACTGCTGTTTCTTTTTGTGGCGCCAACCACCATATGTTTATCAGTAGACATCTTATTTACTTCAAGCATCACCCGCTCGTCGGTTTCGTGTGTGCCGTGCCTAACTGTCCTCTGTGCTTCCACTAACATTTTCCGTGGCCTCGGCCAGTCGGGGTGGTTGTTCCGCTCGTCACACCTGCACCTGAACGTCGTGAGTTGCATGGATTTCTTTGTCATCGGACTGCACAAATTTTAGCCCAGTATGGAGGCTTTCGTTTCGGTGTGTTCGAGCTCTCGCTTAAAAGTTAATTTCCTTCATAAAAATTGTTTTCAGCCATATTGCTCCTGATCGGTACAGGGCTGAAATTCGTGCAAGTCCCTTTCTGTGCGTAATACATGTTGAAATATTGTGATTGCTTTACATGTGCGCTTGAATTTCTATAACGACGGCACCAGTGAAATGACGTGTCGTCGATAAATGTAATTACTATGGTGTCTCTTTTACATCACGTAGACAAAACTCTTTTAACTTTCTGCATGTAGATCAGCTTTTCTTTCGGTGTTCTTTCATTTACCCATTTCCGTGCGTCCACTTCATCCCACAAAGTTTAGCTACCACGTTACTTGCGCCCGTTTCATTCTTGGTTCATCTGTTTCCGCCCGTGTAGCTAAACCTATGAGAGCCCTCGCGTCGGTCTTTAGTTTGGTTCATTTACAGACTTTCAACCGTTTCTGTTTGTTTTTCAGGGGTAAGATCGACCCCTCGCTTGCGGCTACTCTGGCCCGGTCGCTGCCACGCCCGTCGCAGAGGTACCACCCCTTGCTCAGTCCGATACCAAACTCGGAAAATTTCGTCTTCACGGAAGACCTTGGAACGTCGCACTTTTGATGATCGGCACTTCCCGTGGCTTAGTAGACGGTCTTTTTCATTGCAGCGATTCCTTTCGAAATCAATTATCTACATTCGCGGTTTATAGCAATTTTTCTGTTCGATATTATACTGTATAGTTTGTATCACGGTTTCGGAAAGATAGCGCGGCTCTATGCTTTTGGAGAAAGTTTACGGTGTTTCATTGCGCAAGTTTCTTAATTTATTATGATTTTGTGCTTCATTTGCGATTTGGAGCTCGTGTAAATGGAGTTGATCCAATCTCGTAAATTGAAAATATTCAAACTTGAGTTCAAGCGATTGGTACCGAATGTGATGTTTGTGCAAAAATCCAATTTTCTTTTGTCGTCATTTCAACGAGTTAATTCCGCTTAGCTATTAGCACCGCTTTATGGTTTTTTTCCTGCATTGTGTTGTCTGTACGTCCTTTTCGCGAGTAATTCTTGCTATCGTGTGTATTGCTGCCAGATTTTTATTAACGTTTGAAAAAAATGAATGTAGTTTGCATTTTGCTTTTTCGAAAGTGAGATGTTGTTCCTCGCGAGAAACAAGCGCTTGCACCAAAGTGAAATTGGGTATTTTCTTTAAGCAGGCAGGTACCCGGTTAAAGTTGTAATTATAACTTGTCTGTAGCCATTGGGTATGCTTACTGCTTCGCTATTGTCACCCAAAGAGATGTGGACAACTCACACCGCAGCAGGTGATCAGAGCTATCAACTTGTATAGTGCTGAGGTGCGCAGATTATGCGATTGTAATACTTTGCGGCAAGCGAGTCGCTACACGTCACAAGATGCAAACGATGCACTACCCGGTTCAAAGTTTTTCTGTCGAAATGTGAGTGGCCTATCGGTTTATAGACTTGTATTAGTTTTCCTGTGTATGCAATGTACTAATACGACGAAACTATTTCCTAACGTTGTAAGCTTATTGTAATTTTGCTAAATTATTATTAAGGAGGCGTTAAAGAGTTATAGCAAATGACATGACTTGATTTGACTTGCATTATATTTTAACTTGACTTGATCCAATCAGTAATTTGACTCGACTTGACTTAAGTCAACTTCCCAAATGGCTTGACTTGACTCGAGTACTAAAAAAATGACTTGGTTACAGCACTGATAGTGACTGGTAAGTTTATGTAATTTTTCCTTTTGTGTCTTTCTAAAATCATTAAATTTGCTAAACTAATTTCTCCCGAGTGTTGCAGAGTTGCCCTGTAGAACTTAAATCTAATTTTAAAGTAATAAATGTTATGAAATTTCATAGAAACCGATGTTGAAGAGTTTTGTTTTGACCACACCTGCCGCAAATCATCAACAATAAAAAGAAGAGTATTAAGAACCTTCTAGAATTATAGATGTCCATATACGTTCATTAATTCAGAAAGGGTATTGTTCAGTTTCAAAACATATATCACTTAAATAATAACAATGACGACAATGTGAAGAAAATTACCGGCGCCAGTTTAATGGCTATTGATTGTTGTACTGAATAAAATCAATTTTGGAGAAGATTTATTTATTTTATTAATATAAAAGTGGACAATAAAGAATATTTTTTTAATGTATTCACCTTCATCCACTTAGTGTGTTTGCAACAAGTATCTTTTCTTATGTCTATGACAGGCAGTGTCACGCATACTCACAGACATCTTTAACATTCATGGAAGAATTCATTTAACTTTAACATGCATTCATGGAAGCCAAGTCGTGTCGGCTGCTCAGTTGTCATAACCAACAAGACAAAATTTACACATGCTGCTCGATTAATGCGGTTAACTGCGTCAGTCTTAAATACCGTACTTGTGGTTTCTTACAAAGTTTACGCAAGTGGCAAGTTGTACCCTATTGTGGCTTCTGCCTACGTCACATGCCTGTGTTTACGTCACATGCCTCAGCTGTTTCAATCGCGTTGTAGTATTTCAGCATTTTGTTGCGTCATCTGAAAACCACGCTGTCATTCTGGCAGAATCCTAGCAGAATCATACTATCCAAACGAACAACAGTGTATCCGACTCCAAAATTTTCAAAAACAGAATGAAACAACATTTTATAACAAAGCAGACAAAGTTTAACGCTTCCAATCATCCAAGTTAAAAAAAAAAATTTAGACACATATTTTAAAATTAACCCTTTCCTTCCCAGCGATGCCATTCGGCAACATCAACTTTTGTGATGCTTTTCTCCCTTATCCGCTGCCATTCAGCAACAATGGGAACATTAGGTCATAAATATAATCTTATCAGACTGCTCTGAGACTTTTGTTTCGCTTGACTAATTTTTAGTTTTCTTGGTTTGCTTTGACTAACACTCGTGCTCAGAGAGCTGGTAGAAACTGCTAAAAGTGCAACATGTTGAGTGAGAGTTTATAAGGGATAGACAGATTATATTCCTCAATTTTGTTTGAGAACATGTTGGTTAGGAATGGCACAGCTTATAACCAGAAGGTCAGACTTCCATTTCAAGTACTTCGCTTTTAGGAATTTTTTAATTTTCGTTGTTGCCAATCGGCAACAATGGTAAGTTAGGCGAGTAAGTGTAAGTGATTTGGTGTGATTTGAAGGATTGATTTTAGCTTTGATTATTGCTGCTTATCTGTTAAAAATTACTGTTTATAGTTCCTTGTGTTCCTGTTATATAAGATGGCTAAGAGATTTGGAGTTGATGACGTGATTAAGTATATTTTTCTGCCGGATGGAATTGAGTCAGATCTAGAGGATGGCGATGACGATGAAGAGAAAATGTATGTTGATGATGATCTCGTTGATCCAGATTATAATCCAGCTCAAGATATAAATGCTGGGCCATTAGAAATTGAAGTGGAGGAAAGTGGCTCAATCGACGAGGAAGAAGATCAAGTATTGTTAAGTTGCATCTCTTCTGAAACGGACGCGGGGGAGGACCAAACTAATACACAGCAGAAAAAAAAGTACAGATGGAGGAAAAAGCCATACACATTTCCAGACGTTTCTTTTAAAGGTGAATTTTCAACTCCACCAGATGAAATCCCGACACCATTGCAGTATTTTAAATTATTTTTAAACGATGATTGCATGGCGTACATAGCAGAGCAAACGAACTGTTATGCTCTGGCTAAAGATGGAAAAGTTGTTGGTACATCGGCAAAGGAAATAGAACAGTTCTTTGGAATATTGCTATTTACAGGAATTTTTCCCTGCAGAGCATATACCACATACTGGTCCAATTTTTCTCGCTTTCCTTTGATAGCGGACATAATGTCAAGAAATCGCTTTCAAGATCATCTCAGATATATTCACTTCAATAATAATGCCGAAATGAAGGCCCGTGACCACCCAGACTACGATCCACTTTTTAAAGTGTCCCCTCTTTTGAAAAGACTGCGTGATGCCATGTCACAGCTTGAACCTGAAGAGCGCCACTCTGTTGATGAACAGATGATCCCTTTCAAAGGGCGTTCTGGGATCAAACAATATATAAAAAATAAGCCTCATCGTTGGGGCTTCAAGGTATTTGCAAGAGCAGGCATGTCTGGTATGATTTACGATTTCATGGTTTATACTGGCAAAGCTATGAAGTTGCCTGGAAACCTAGGCGTTGCTGGAAATGTTGTCATGAGACTTGTAAACAATCTTCCAGAAGACAAGAACTTCAAAGTGTATTTTGATAACTGGTTCAGTTCGGTTGATCTTGTATGTCTACTCAAACAGCAAAATATATGGTCAGTTGGCACCATCCGATCAAACAGGCTGAAAGGATGCACACTAAAGACTGATAAAGAACTGAAACAGCACGGACGTGGAAGCCTGGACTACAAATGTGAAGATACTGAAGGAGTTAGCATTGTGAAGTGGTGCGACAACAAAGCTGTCCACTTGATTTCGACGTACTGCAGCATTGATCCAGCAGACAAGTGCAAGCGCTGGAGTGTTGCTGAGAAGAAAAGGATCGATGTGGAGAGGCCATACGTTGTGAAAGAATATAACCAGCACATGGGAGGAGTAGGCCTGTGCGACATGATGCTGGAATTATATCGCACAGACATCCGGAGCAAAAAATGGTACATGCGCATTGTGTATTATTGTTTAGATGTAGCAGTGCTAAATGCGTGGCTGTTATATCGTAGACATTTGGCTCAGAACAACCAGCCAAGGTATCTTCCATTAAAAGATTTCCGTAGCAGTATCGCTTCTGCTCTAACTTTGGCAGGAAAGCAAAAGATAAAGAAACGTGGTAGACCATCTCTGAATGATGAAAGTACATGCTCTTCAAAAAAGACCAAGAAAGCCCTGCCAGTTACAGATGTGCGGTATGATGGTTTGCACCACTGGCCTCATCATATTGCAAAAAGAATGCGTTGCAGATATTGCCCATCTGGCTACACCCGGGTGCAATGCAGCAAATGCCTCGTAGGACTATGCTTGAATGAACGCAACAACTGCTTTATGGCCTTTCACACCAAGTGATTTTGGCCAGCAGAGAGTACGTTTTGAAAGGCAATAACTTGTTCTTTTCTGTTTTATGACAGCCAATTTGCGGCGCCAGTTATATGTATTTTGGTTTTTTTAACATGTACTAAACGATAACATTACAATTGTGTTAAGAAATTATGAAGTGTTTTGTGAAAGATTACAGATATCCATACCATTTCTTACCAATGTTGCCATTTGGCAACATTACGCTGTTGCCAAGGCAACCAAAATTTCCGAATTTTTTCTTTAGTTTTGGTACAAGGAAGACAAAAGTAACACATGGCCTAAATTTCAGAATTTTTGAAGTAAGGGAAAATAATTCGGGAAGGAAAGGGTTAAAAATGATGGTAACACAAAACAACAAGAAGGAAAAAAACAACAAAGTATACACACAAAACGAGTTTCAAGAGATATGAATGTTGTAGTCCTCTGTCACAATTAAAAAACAATTTGAATACATGACATAATAATGGATATAAGGAAAAAGGCCTTGTTGCAGATTCTTAAAGAAGATTTCCTCCTCTTCACGATGGTCAACTTGAAATCGTTCGGTATGGACCGGAAAGTTCCGAAATTCACAAAAACGCGACAGGTACTAAGAAATGCGATAATACCCCCAAAACGTACAAAATGCCGTATTTATGAAATGTTTCACGTCAATTCTGCCTTTGTTACAAACCTTGCGGGAAAACTAATTTTCTAGAAAGTTATTCGTGGTTAAAAGTTGGATGCCGCAGGTGTAAACGGTCTCTGGTGTTTTTTTCAGCACCGTTTGGTACGAACTGCTGTCCGGGTCGTGGCCCTTCAGTGGATTCTGCGCCGAGTCAATTATCTGGCAAGTGGGCTCCGGGAAGAAACAGAATCTGAGCCAACTGCAGGGTCGTGGAGAAGTTAAGGTAGAAACCAAAGTGATCCCCGTCCTAAAACTTACAGATCGTTTTAAAGAGTTTCGAAATGCTATGAAATACCGCAGCGAGCAAATTTACCGGTTATTTTCAGGATATCTTGATGCAGTCGTGGGCGTTCGATCCGAGCCGACGCCCGGACTTTAGTGACGGCGGACTCATGGGCATATTAAAGAAGTTGCAGACCCAGATTCCCAGGTCTCTGTCTTCTCATCCCCGCCGCGGTGGGATTAATCGGGGAATTTCGCACGAGAGGCTCTTCGACCCATTGAGGCATGGCACTTTTTCTACCATTCACGATCTTGAAGAGTGATTCCTTGAAAGAGTATTATCGGAGTCGCACGAAAGAAATTTTTCTGTTTTTTGCAGCAGATATTAAACGATTATATCATATTTTAGCAAGCAAATTTTCTACCTATCGTTGATTCTTAAAGTCTTTGTGAAATGTCAGTATTGTCGATCAGTAATCCCTTCAAAAACACCCCGCTTATTTCGGTGGGTTTAGAAATCTCTAGCAGAATGCTTGATGGTGCAGCTGGCGTAAAAGCTACGAAAGAGTGTTACGATTGTCATTCACCTTTGCTCTGTTGTCATTCTAATAATTGCACTTCGTAGACCGGTGACGGTAATTTTTATCCAAATCTTAACATTTTAGCTGACCCTTTTGCGCCGCTTTTAACGTCGTATGCCGGATAGTATTCTTCGAACCAACTTTTCTTGGTTTTCGTTCCTTTATTTTCACCAAACGGAGGCTTCACCACGAACGTCGATAATAATTAAGCTTTCATTTAGCTACGAGCTATTCTCCACGTCAGTGCCTTTGGCGAAAAATCTTGTTACACGGTGATGGTTTATATCGCCCTGCTCGCGGCACATCTAGAACTTAACTTGTAAAGTGAGTTATAACTGTGCCTCAGATGTTGCTGAACTGCGTTCTTGTCGCGGGCAAAAGCGATAGTTATGTTTTTTACATTTTGTTAGTTCCACATTTTCAATTCATTAACTTTTACAAGCCTTTGATGATGAAAACGTGGTACATTCTTGCTCGATACGTTTGAAACTGATCGTTGCATTCTATCTAGGCAAGAACTAACTTCTTTACCACAAGTCCATTATAATAAGCGTATTTTTCATTCAATGTTTCTTTGTGTGGTGCGCGACAGTCTCACGCCGCGTTCGTCATCGTCGGTTCGTGTTGTCATTCGCCGAGTGTTTTATAACTGTCGTTTTGTGCTAAAGTATGTTCCACAAATCCATCATCTTCCAATTTACAGTGACTGCTGTTTCTTTTTGTGGCGCCAACCACCATATGTTTATCAGTAGACATCTTATTTACTTCAAGCATCACCCGCTCGTCGGTTTCGTGTGTGCCGTGCCTAACTGTCCTCTGTGCTTCCACTAACATTTTCCGTGGCCTCGGCCAGTCGGGGTGGTTGTTCCGCTCGTCACACCTGCATCTGAACGTCGTGAGTTGCATGGATTTCTTTGTCATCGGACTGCACAAATTTTAGCCCAGTATGGAGGCTTTCGTTTCGGTGTGTTCGAGCTCTCGCTTAAAAGTTAATTTCCTTCATAAAAATTGTTTTCAGCCATATTGCTCCTGATCGGTACAGGGCTGAAATTCGTGCAAGTCCCTTTCTGTGCGTAATACATGTTGAAATATTGTGATTGCTTTACATGTGCGCTTGAATTTCTATAACGACGGCACCAGTGAAATGACGTGTCGTCGATAAATGTAATTACTATGGTGTCTCTTTTACATCACGTAGACAAAACTCTTTTAACTTTCTGCATGTAGATCAGCTTTTCTTTCGGTGTTCTTTCATTTACCCATTTCCGTGCGTCCACTTCATCCCACAAAGTTTAGCTACCACGTTACTTGGACCCGTTTCATTCTTGGTTCATCTCTTTCCGCCCGTGTAGCTAAACCTATGAGAGCCCTCGCGTCGGTTTTAGTTTGGTTCATTTGCAGACTTTCAACCGTTTCTGTTTGTTTTTCAGGGGTAAGATCGACCCCTCGCTTGCGGCTACTCTGGCCCGGTCGCTGCCACGCCCGTCGCAGAGGTACCACCCCTTGCTCAGTCCGATACCAAACTCGGAAAATTTCGTCTTCACGGAAGACCTTGGAACGTCGCACTTTTGATGATCGGCACTTCCCGTGGCTTAGTAGACGGTCTTTTTCATTGCAGCGATTCCTTTCGAAATCAATTATCTACATTCGCGGTTTATAGCAATTTTTCTGTTCGATATTATACTGTATAGTTTGTATCACGGTTTCGGAAAGATAGCGCGGCTCTATGCTTTTGGAGAAAGTTTACGGTGTTTCATTGCGCAAGTTTCTTAATTTATTATGATTTTGTGCTTCATTTGCGATTCGGAGCTCGTGTAAATGGAGTTGATCCAATCTCGTAAATTGGAAATATTCAAACTTGAGTTCAAGCGATTGGTACCGAATGTGATGTTTGTGCAAAAATCCAATTTTCTTTTGTCGTCATTTCAACGAGTTAATTCCGCTTAGCTATTAGCACCGCTTTATGGTTTTTTTCCTGCATTGTGTTGTCTGTACGTCCTTTTCGCGAGTAATTCTTGCTATCGTGTGTATTGCTGCCAGATTTTTATTAACGTTTGAAAACAATGAATGTAGTTTGCATTTTGCTTTTTCGAAAGTGAGATGTTGTTCCTCGCGAGAAACAAGCGCTTGCACCAAAGTGAAATTGGATATTTTCTTTAAGCAGGCAGGTGCCCGGTTAAAGTTGTAATTATAACTTGTCTGTAGCCATTGGGTATGCTTACTGCTTCGCTATTGTCACCCAAAGAGATGTGGACAACTCACACCGCAGCAGGTGATCAGAGCTATCAACTTGTATAGTGCTGAGGTGCGCAGATTATGCGATTGTGATACTTTGCGGCAAGCGAGTCGCTACACGTCACAAGATGCAAACGATGCACTACCCGGTTCAAAGTTTTTCTGTCGAAATGTGAGTGGCCTATCGGTTTATAGACTTGTATTAGTTTTCCTGTGTATGCAATTTACTAATACGACGAAACTATTTCCTAACGATGTATTGTAATTTTGCTAAATTGTTATTAAGGAGGTGTCAAAGAGTTATAGCAAATGACATGACTTGATTTGACTTGCTTTATATTTTTACTTGACTTGATCCAATCAGTAATTTGACTCAGCATGACTTAAGTCAACTTCCCAAATGACTTGACTTGACTCGAGTCCTAAAAAAATGACTTGGTTACAGCACTGATAGTGACTGGTAAGTTAATGTAATTTTTCTTTTTGTGTCTTTCTAAAATCATTAAATTTCCTAAACTAATTGCTCCCGAGTGTTGCAGAGTTGCCATGTAGAACTTAAATCTAATTTTAAAGTAATAAATGTTATGAAATTTCAGAGAAACCGATGTTGAAGAGTTTTGTTTTGACCACACCTGCCGCAAATCATCAACAATAAAAAGAAGAGTATTAAGAACCTTCTAGAATTATAGATGTCCATATACGTTCATTAATTCAGAAAGGGTATTGTTCAGTTTCAAAACATATATCACTTAAATAATAACAATGACGACAATGTGAAGAAAATTACCGGCGCCAGTTTAATGGCTATTGATTGTTGTACTGAATAAAATCAATTTTGGAGAAGATTTATTTATTTTATTAATATAAAAGTGGACAATAAAGAATATTTTTTTAATCTATTCACCTTCATCCACTTAGTGTGTTTGCAACAAGTATCTTTTCTTATGTCTATGACAGGCAGTGTCACGCATACTCACAGACATCTTTAACATTCCTGGAAGAATTCATTTAACTTTAACATGCATTCATGGAAGCCAAGTCGTGTCGGCTGCTCAGTTGTCATAACCAACAAGACAAAATTTACACATGCTGCTCGATTAATGCGGTTAACTGCGTCAGTCTTAAATACCGTACTTGTGGTTTCTTACAAAGTTTACGCAAGTGGCAAGTTGTACCCTATTGTGGCTTCTGCCTACGTCACATGCCTCAGCTGTTTCAATCGCGTTGTAGTATTTCAGCATTTTGTTGCGTCATCTGAAAACCACGCTGTCATTCTGGCAGAATCCTAGCAGAATCATACTATCCAAACGAACAACAGTGTATCCGACTCCAAAATTTTCAAAAACAGAATGAAACAACATTTTATAACAAAGCAAACAAAGTTTAACGCTTCCAATCATCCAAGTTAAAAAAAAAAATTTAGACACATATTTTAAAATTAAAAATGATGGTAACACAAAACAACAAGAAGGAAAAAAACAACAAAGTATACACACAAAACGAGTTTCAAGAGATATGAATGTTGTAGTCCTCTGTCACAATTAAAAAACAATTTGAATACATGACATAATAATGGATATAAGGAAAAAGGCCTTGTTGCAGATTCTTAAAGAAGATTTCCTCCTCTTCACGATGGTCAACTTGAAATCGTTCGGTATGGACCGGAAAGTTCCGAAATTCACAAAAACGCGACAGGTACTAAGAAATGCGATAATACCCCCAAAACGTACAAAATGCCGTATTTATGAAATGTTTCACGTCAATTCTGCCTTTGTTACAAACCTTGCGGGAAAACTAATTTTCTAGAAAGTTATTCGTGGTTAAAAGTTGGATGCCGCAGGTGTAAACGGTCTCTGGTGTTTTTTTCAGCACCGTTTGGTACGAACTGCTGTCCGGGTCGTGGCCCTTCAGTGGATTCTGCGCCGAGTCAATTATCTGGCAAGTGGGCTCCGGGAAGAAACAGAATCTGAGCCAACTGCAGGGTCGTGGAGAAGTTAAGGTAGAAACCAAAGTGATCCCCGTCCTAAAACTTACAGATCGTTTTAAAGAGTTTCGAAATGCTATGAAATACCGCAGCGAGCAAATTTACCGGTTATTTTCAGGATATCTTGATGCAGTCGTGGGCGTTCGATCCGAGCCGACGCCCGGACTTTAGTGACGGCGGACTCATGGGCATATTAAAGAAGTTGCAGACCCAGATTCCCAGGTCTCTGTCTTCTCATCCCCGCCGCGGTGGGATTAATCGGGGAATTTCGCACGAGAGGCTCTTCGACCCATTGAGGCATGGCACTTTTTCTACCATTCACGATCTTGAAGAGTGATTCCTTGAAAGAGTATTATCGGAGTCGCACGAAAGAAATTTTTCTGTTTTTTGCAGCAGATATTAAACGATTATATCATATTTTAGCAAGCAAATTTTCTACCTATCGTTGATTCTTAAAGTCTTTGTGAAATGTCAGTATTGTCGATCAGTAATCCCTTCAAAAACACCCCGCTTATTTCGGTGGGTTTAGAAATCTCTAGCAGAATGCTTGATGGTGCAGCTGGCGTAAAAGCTACGAAAGAGTGTTACGATTGTCATTCACCTTTGCTCTGTTGTCATTCTAATAATTGCACTTCGTAGACCGGTGACGGTAATTTTTATCCAAATCTTAACATTTTAGCTGACCCTTTTGCGCCGCTTTTAACGTCGTATGCCGGATAGTATTCTTCGAACCAACTTTTCTTGGTTTTCGTTCCTTTATTTTCACCAAACGGAGGCTTCACCACGAACGTCGATAATAATTAAGCTTTCATTTAGCTACGAGCTATTCTCCACGTCAGTGCCTTTGGCGAAAAATCTTGTTACACGGTGATGGTTTATATCGCCCTGCTCGCGGCACATCTAGAACTTAACTTGTAAAGTGAGTTATAACTGTGCCTCAGATGTTGCTGAACTGCGTTCTTGTCGCGGGAAAAAGCGATAGTTATGTTTTTTACATTTTGTTAGTTCCACATTTTCAATTCATTAACTTTTACAAGCCTTTGATGATGAAAACGTGGTACATTCTTGCTCGATACGTTTGAAACTGATCGTTGCATTCTATCTAGGCAAGAACTAACTTCTTTACCACAAGTCCATTATAATAAGCGTATTTTTCATTCAATGTTTCTTTGTGTGGTGCGCGACAGTCTCACGCCGCGTTCGTCATCGTCGGTTCGTGTTGTCATTCGCCGAGTGTTTTATAACTGTCGTTTTGTGCTAAAGTATGTTCCACAAATCCATCATCTTCCAATTTACAGTGACTGCTGTTTCTTTTTGTGGCGCCAACCACCATATGTTTATCAGTAGACATCTTATTTACTTCAAGCATCACCCGCTCGTCGGTTTCGTGTGTGCCGTGCCTAACTGTCCTCTGTGCTTCCACTAACATTTTCCGTGGCCTCGGCCAGTCGGGGTGGTTGTTCCGCTCGTCACACCTGCATCTGAACGTCGTGAGTTGCATGGATTTCTTTGTCATCGGACTGCACAAATTTTAGCCCAGTATGGAGGCTTTCGTTTCGGTGTGTTCGAGCTCTCGCTTAAAAGTTAATTTCCTTCATAAAAATTGTTTTCAGCCATATTGCTCCTGATCGGTACAGGGCTGAAATTCGTGCAAGTCCCTTTCTGTGCGTAATACATGTTGAAATATTGTGATTGCTTTACATGTGCGCTTGAATTTCTATAACGACGGCACCAGTGAAATGACGTGTCGTCGATAAATGTAATTACTATGGTGTCTCTTTTACATCACGTAGACAAAACTCTTTTAACTTTCTGCATGTAGATCAGCTTTTCTTTCGGTGTTCTTTCATTTACCCATTTCCGTGCGTCCACTTCATCCCACAAAGTTTAGCTACCACGTTACTTGGACCCGTTTCATTCTTGGTTCATCTCTTTCCGCCCGTGTAGCTAAACCTATGAGAGCCCTCGCGTCGGTTTTAGTTTGGTTCATTTGCAGACTTTCAACCGTTTCTGTTTGTTTTTCAGGGGTAAGATCGACCCCTCGCTTGCGGCTACTCTGGCCCGGTCGCTGCCACGCCCGTCGCAGAGGTACCACCCCTTGCTCAGTCCGATACCAAACTCGGAAAATTTCGTCTTCACGGAAGACCTTGGAACGTCGCACTTTTGATGATCGGCACTTCCCGTGGCTTAGTAGACGGTCTTTTTCATTGCAGCGATTCCTTTCGAAATCAATTATCTACATTCGCGGTTTATAGCAATTTTTCTGTTCGATATTATACTGTATAGTTTGTATCACGGTTTCGGAAAGATAGCGCGGCTCTATGCTTTTGGAGAAAGTTTACGGTGTTTCATTGCGCAAGTTTCTTAATTTATTATGATTTTGTGCTTCATTTGCGATTCGGAGCTCGTGTAAATGGAGTTGATCCAATCTCGTAAATTGGAAATATTCAAACTTGAGTTCAAGCGATTGGTACCGAATGTGATGTTTGTGCAAAAATCCAATTTTCTTTTGTCGTCATTTCAACGAGTTAATTCCGCTTAGCTATTAGCACCGCTTTATGGTTTTTTTCCTGCATTGTGTTGTCTGTACGTCCTTTTCGCGAGTAATTCTTGCTATCGTGTGTATTGCTGCCAGATTTTTATTAACGTTTGAAAACAATGAATGTAGTTTGCATTTTGCTTTTTCGAAAGTGAGATGTTGTTCCTCGCGAGAAACAAGCGCTTGCACCAAAGTGAAATTGGATATTTTCTTTAAGCAGGCAGGTGCCCGGTTAAAGTTGTAATTATAACTTGTCTGTAGCCATTGGGTATGCTTACTGCTTCGCTATTGTCACCCAAAGAGATGTGGACAACTCACACCGCAGCAGGTGATCAGAGCTATCAACTTGTATAGTGCTGAGGTGCGCAGATTATGCGATTGTGATACTTTGCGGCAAGCGAGTCGCTACACGTCACAAGATGCAAACGATGCACTACCCGGTTCAAAGTTTTTCTGTCGAAATGTGAGTGGCCTATCGGTTTATAGACTTGTATTAGTTTTCCTGTGTATGCAATTTACTAATACGACGAAACTATTTCCTAACGATGTATTGTAATTTTGCTAAATTGTTATTAAGGAGGTGTCAAAGAGTTATAGCAAATGACATGACTTGATTTGACTTGCTTTATATTTTTACTTGACTTGATCCAATCAGTAATTTGACTCAGCATGACTTAAGTCAACTTCCCAAATGACTTGACTTGACTCGAGTCCTAAAAAAATGACTTGGTTACAGCACTGATAGTGACTGGTAAGTTAATGTAATTTTTCTTTTTGTGTCTTTCTAAAATCATTAAATTTCCTAAACTAATTGCTCCCGAGTGTTGCAGAGTTGCCATGTAGAACTTAAATCTAATTTTAAAGTAATAAATGTTATGAAATTTCAGAGAAACCGATGTTGAAGAGTTTTGTTTTGACCACACCTGCCGCAAATCATCAACAATAAAAAGAAGAGTATTAAGAACCTTCTAGAATTATAGATGTCCATATACGTTCATTAATTCAGAAAGGGTATTGTTCAGTTTCAAAACATATATCACTTAAATAATAACAATGACGACAATGTGAAGAAAATTACCGGCGCCAGTTTAATGGCTATTGATTGTTGTACTGAATAAAATCAATTTTGGAGAAGATTTATTTATTTTATTAATATAAAAGTGGACAATAAAGAATATTTTTTTAATCTATTCACCTTCATCCACTTAGTGTGTTTGCAACAAGTATCTTTTCTTATGTCTATGACAGGCAGTGTCACGCATACTCACAGACATCTTTAACATTCCTGGAAGAATTCATTTAACTTTAACATGCATTCATGGAAGCCAAGTCGTGTCGGCTGCTCAGTTGTCATAACCAACAAGACAAAATTTACACATGCTGCTCGATTAATGCGGTTAACTGCGTCAGTCTTAAATACCGTACTTGTGGTTTCTTACAAAGTTTACGCAAGTGGCAAGTTGTACCCTATTGTGGCTTCTGCCTACGTCACATGCCTCAGCTGTTTCAATCGCGTTGTAGTATTTCAGCATTTTGTTGCGTCATCTGAAAACCACGCTGTCATTCTGGCAGAATCCTAGCAGAATCATACTATCCAAACGAACAACAGTGTATCCGACTCCAAAATTTTCAAAAACAGAATGAAACAACATTTTATAACAAAGCAGACAAAGTTTAACGCTTCCAATCATCCAAGTTAAAAAAAAAAATTTAGACACATATTTTAAAATTAAAAATGATGGTAACACAAAACAACAAGAAGGAAAAAAACAACAAAGTATACACACAAAACGAGTTTCAAGAGATATGAATGTTGTAGTCCTCTGTCACAATTAAAAAACAATTTGAATACATGACATAATAATGGATATAAGGAAAAAGGCCTTGTTGCAGATTCTTAAAGAAGATTTCCTCCTCTTCACGATGGTCAACTTGAAATCGTTCGGTATGGACCGGAAAGTTCCGAAATTCACAAAAACGCGACAGGTACTAAGAAATGCGATAATACCCCCAAAACGTACAAAATGCCGTATTTATGAAATGTTTCACGTCAATTCTGCCTTTGTTACAAACCTTGCGGGAAAACTAATTTTCTAGAAAGTTATTCGTGGTTAAAAGTTGGATGCCGCAGGTGTAAACGGTCTCTGGTGTTTTTTTCAGCACCGTTTGGTACGAACTGCTGTCCGGGTCGTGGCCCTTCAGTGGATTCTGCGCCGAGTCAATTATCTGGCAAGTGGGCTCCGGGAAGAAACAGAATCTGAGCCAACTGCAGGGTCGTGGAGAAGTTAAGGTAGAAACCAAAGTGATCCCCGTCCTAAAACTTACAGATCGTTTTAAAGAGTTTCGAAATGCTATGAAATACCGCAGCGAGCAAATTTACCGGTTATTTTCAGGATATCTTGATGCAGTCGTGGGCGTTCGATCCGAGCCGACGCCCGGACTTTAGTGACGGCGGACTCATGGGCATATTAAAGAAGTTGCAGACCCAGATTCCCAGGTCTCTGTCTTCTCATCCCCGCCGCGGTGGGATTAATCGGGGAATTTCGCACGAGAGGCTCTTCGACCCATTGAGGCATGGCACTTTTTCTACCATTCACGATCTTGAAGAGTGATTCCTTGAAAGAGTATTATCGGAGTCGCACGAAAGAATTTTTTCTGTTTTTTGCAGCAGATATTAAACGATTATATCATATTTTAGCAAGCAAATTTTCTACCTATCGTTGATTCTTAAAGTCTTTGTGAAATGTCAGTATTGTCGATCAGTAATCCCTTCAAAAACACCCCGCTTATTTCGGTGGGTTTAGAAATCTCTAGCAGAATGCTTGATGGTGCAGCTGGCGTAAAAGCTACGAAAGAGTGTTACGATTGTCATTCACCTTTGCTCTGTTGTCATTCTAATAATTGCACTTCGTAGACCGGTGACGGTAATTTTTATCCAAATCTTAACATTTTAGCTGACCCTTTGCGCCGCTTTTAACGTCGTATGCCGGATAGTATTCTTCGAACCAACTTTTCTTGGTTTTCGTTCCTTTATTTTCACCAAACGGAGGCTTCACCACGAACGTCTATAATAATTAAGCTTTCATTTAGCTACGAGCTATTCTCCACGTCAGTGCCTTTGGCGAAAAATCTTGTTACACGGTGATGGTTTATATCGCCCTGCTCGCGGCACATCTAGAACTTAACTTGTAAAATGAGTTATAACTGTGCCTCAGATGTTGCTGAACTGCGTTCTTGTCGCGGGCAAAAGCGATAGTTATGTTTTTTACATTTTGTTAGTTCCACATTTTCAATTCATTAACTTTTACAAGCCTTTGATGATGAAAACGTGGTACATTCTTGCTCGATACGTTTGAAACTGATCGTTGCATTCTATCTAGGCAAGAACTAACTTCTTTACCACAAGTCCATTATAATAAGCGTATTTTTCATTCAATGTTTCTTTGTGTGGTGCGCGACAGTCTCACGCCGCGTTCGTCATCGTCGGTTCGTGTTGTCATTCGCCGAGTGTTTTATAACTGTCGTTTTGTGCTAAAGTATGTTCCACAAATCCATCATCTTCCAATTTACAGTGACTGCTGTTTCTTTTTGTGGCGCCAACCACCATATGTTTATCAGTAGACATCTTATTTACTTCAAGCATCACCCGCTCGTCGGTTTCGTGTGTGCCGTGCCTAACTGTCCTCTGTGCTTCCACTAACATTTTCCGTGGCCTCGGCCAGTCGGGGTGGTTGTTCCGCTCGTCACACCTGCACCTGAACGTCGTGAGTTGCATGGATTTCTTTGTCATCGGACTGCACAAATTTTAGCCCAGTATGGAGGCTTTCGTTTCGGTGTGTTCGAGCTCTCGCTTAAAAGTTAATTTCCTTCATAAAAATTGTTTTCAGCCATATTGCTCCTGATCGGTACAGGGCTGAAATTCGTGCAAGTCCCTTTCTGTGCGTAATACATGTTGAAATATTGTGATTGCTTTACATGTGCGCTTGAATTTCTATAACGACGGCACCAGTGAAATGACGTGTCGTCGATAAATGTAATTACTATGGTGTCTCTTTTACATCACGTAGACAAAACTCTTTTAACTTTCTGCATGTAGATCAGCTTTTCTTTCGGTGTTCTTTCATTTACCCATTTCCGTGCGTCCACTTCATCCCACAAAGTTTAGCTACCACGTTACTTGGACCCGTTTCATTCTTGGTTCATCTCTTTCCGCCCGTGTAGCTAAACCTATGAGAGCCCTCGCGTCGGTTTTAGTTTGGTTCATTTGCAGACTTTCAACCGTTTCTGTTTGTTTTTCAGGGGTAAGATCGACCCCTCGCTTGCGGCTACTCTGGCCCGGTCGCTGCCACGCCCGTCGCAGAGGTACCACCCCTTGCTCAGTCCGATACCAAACTCGGAAAATTTCGTCTTCACGGAAGACCTTGGAACGTCGCACTTTTGATGATCGGCACTTCCCGTGGCTTAGTAGACGGTCTTTTTCATTGCAGCGATTCCTTTCGAAATCAATTATCTACATTCGCGGTTTATAGCAATTTTTCTGTTCGATATTATACTGTATAGTTTGTATCACGGTTTCGGAAAGATAGCGCGGCTCTATGCTTTTGGAGAAAGTTTACGGTGTTTCATTGCGCGAGTTTCTTAATTTATTATGATTTTGTGCTTCATTTGCGATTTGGAGCTTGTGTAAATGGAGTTGATCCAATCTCGTAAATTGAAAATATTCAAACTTGAGTTCAAGCGATTGGTACCGAATGTGATGTTTGTGCAAAAATCCAATTTTCTTTTGTCGTCATTTCAACGAGTTAATTCCGCTTAGCTATTAGCACCGCTTTATGGTTTTTTTCCTGCATTGTGTTGTCTGTACGTTCTTTTCGCGAGTAATTCTTGCTATCGTGTGTATTGCTGCCAGATTTTTATTAACGTTTGAAAAAAATGAATGTAGTTTGCATTTTGCTTTTTCGAAAGTGAGATGTTGTTCCTCGCGAGAAACAAGCGCTTGCACCAAAGTGAAATTGGGTATTTTCTTTAAGCAGGCAGGTGCCCGGTTAAAGTTGTAATTATAACTTGTCTGTAGCCATTGGGTATGCTTACTGCTTCGCTATTGTCACCCAAAGAGATGTGGACAACTCACACCGCAGCAGGTGATCAGAGCTATCAACTTGTATAGTGCTGAGGTGCGCAGATTATGCGATTGTGATACTTTGCGGCAAGCGAGTCGCTACACGTCACAAGATGCAAACGATGCACTACCCGGTTCAAAGTTTTTCTGTCGAAATGTGAGTGGCCTATCGGTTTATAGACTTGTATTAGTTTTCCTGTGTATGCAATTTACTAATACGACGAAACTATTTCCTAACGATGTATTATAATTTTGCTAAATTGTTATTAAGGAGGCGTCAAAGAGTTATAGGAAATGACATGACTTGCTTTATATTTTTACTTGACTTGATCCAATCAGTAATTTGACTCAGCATGACTTAAGTCAACTTCCCAAATGACTTGGTTACAGCACTGATAGTGACTGGTAAGTTAATGTAATTTTTCTTTTTTGTGTCTTTCTAAAATCATTAAATTTCCTAAACTAATTGCTCCCGAGTGTTGCAGAGTTGCCCTGTAGAACTTAAATCTAATTTTAAAGTAATAAATGTTATGAAATTTCATAGAAACCGATGTTGAAGAGTTTTGTTTTGACCACACCTGCCGCAAATCATCAACAATAAAAAGAAGAGTATTAAGAACCTTCTAGAATTTTAGATATCCATATACGTTCATTAATTCAGAAAGGGTATTGTTCAGTTTCAAAACATATATCACTTAAATAATAACAATGACGACAATGTGAAGAAAATTACCGGCGCCAGTAAAGTGTCCATTGATTGTTGTACTGAATAAAATCAATTTTGGAGAAGATTTATTTATTTTATTAATATAAAAGTGGACAATAAAGAATATTTTTTAAATTTATTCACCTTCATCCACTTAGTGTGTTTGCAACAAGTATCTTTTCTTATGTCTATGACAGGCAGTGTCACGCATACTCACAGACATCTTTAACATTCATGGAAGAATTCATTTAACTTTAACATGCATTCATGGAAGCCAAGTCGTGTCGGCTGCTCAGTTGTCATAACCAACAAGACAAAATTTACACATGCTGCTCGATTAATGCGGTTAACTGCGTCAGTCTTAAATACCGTACTTGTGGTTTCTTACAAAGTTTACGCAAGTGGCAAGTTGTACCCTATTGTGGCTTCTGCCTACGTCACATGCCTGTGTTTACGTCACATGCCTCAGCTGTTTCAATCGCGTTGTAGTATTTCAGCATTTTGTTGCGTCATCTGAAAACCACGCTGTCATTCTGGCAGAATCCTAGCAGAATCATACTATCCAAACGAACAACAGTGTATCCGACTCCAAAATTTTCAAAAACAGAATGAAACAACATTTTATAACAAAGCAGACAAAGTTTAACGCTTCCAATCATCCAAGTTAAAAAAAAAAATTTAGACACATATTTTAAAATTAAAAATGATGGTAACACAAAACAACAAGAAGGAAAAAAACAACAAAGTATACACACAAAACGAGTTTCAAGAGATATGAATGTTGTAGTCCTCTGTCACAATTAAAAAACAATTTGAATACATGACATAATAATGGATATAAGGAAAAAGGCCTTGTTGCAGATTCTTAAAGAAGATTTCCTCCTCTTCACGATGGTCAACTTGAAATCGTTCGGTATGGACCGGAAAGTTCCGAAATTCACAAAAACGCGACAGGTACTAAGAAATGCGATAATACCCCCAAAACGTACAAAATGCCGTATTTATGAAATGTTTCACGTCAATTCTGCCTTTGTTACAAACCTTGCGGGAAAACTAATTTTCTAGAAAGTTATTCGTGGTTAAAAGTTGGATGCCGCAGGTGTAAACGGTCTCTGGTGTTTTTTTCAGCACCGTTTGGTACGAACTGCTGTCCGGGTCGTGGCCCTTCAGTGGATTCTGCGCCGAGTCAATTATCTGGCAAGTGGGCTCCGGGAAGAAACAGAATCTGAGCCAACTGCAGGGTCGTGGAGAAGTTAAGGTAGAAACCAAAGTGATCCCCGTCCTAAAACTTACAGATCGTTTTAAAGAGTTTCGAAATGCTATGAAATACCGCAGCGAGCAAATTTACCGGTTATTTTCAGGATATCTTGATGCAGTCGTGGGCGTTCGATCCGAGCCGACGCCCGGACTTTAGTGACGGCGGACTCATGGGCATATTAAAGAAGTTGCAGACCCAGATTCCCAGGTCTCTGTCTTCTCATCCCCGCCGCGGTGGGGTTAATCGGGGAATTTCGCACGAGAGGCTCTTCGACCCATTGAGGCATGGCACTTTTTCTACCATTCACGATCTTGAAGAGTGATTCCTTGAAAGAGTATTATCGGAGTCGCACGAAAGAATTTTTTCTGTTTTTTGCAGCAGATGTTAAACGATTATATCATATTTTAGCAAGCAAATTTTCTACCTATCGTTGATTCTTAAAGTCTTTGTGAAATGTCAGTATTGTCGATCAGTAATCCCTTCAAAAACACCCCGCTTATTTCGGTGGGTTTAGAAATCTCTAGCAGAATGCTTGATGGTGCAGCTGGCGTAAAAGCTACGAAAGAGTGTTACGATTGTCATTCACCTTTGCTCTGTTGTCATTCTAATAATTGCACTTCGTAGACCGGTGACGGTAATTTTTATCCAAATCTTAACATTTTAGCTGACCCTTTGCGCCGCTTTTAACGTCGTATGCCGGATAGTATTCTTCGAACCAACTTTTCTTGGTTTTCGTTCCTTTATTTTCACCAAACGGAGGCTTCACCACGAACGTCTATAATAATTAAGCTTTCATTTAGCTACGAGCTATTCTCCACGTCAGTGCCTTTGGCGAAAAATCTTGTTACACGGTGATGGTTTATATCGTCCTGCTCGCGGCACATCTAGAACTTAACTTGTAAAATGAGTTATAACTGTGCCTCAGATGTTGCTGAACTGCGTTCTTGTCGCGGGCAAAAGCGATAGTTATGTTTTTTACATTTTGTTAGTTCCACATTTTCAATTCATTAACTTTTACAAGCCTTTGATGATGAAAACGTGGTACATTCTTGCTCGATACGTTTGAAACTGATCGTTGCATTCTATCTAGGCAAGAACTAACTTCTTTACCACAAGTCCATTATAATAAGCGTATTTTTCATTCAATGTTTCTTTGTGTGGTGCGCGACAGTCTCACGCCGCGTTCGTCATCGTCGGTTCGTGTTGTCATTCGCCGAGTGTTTTATAACTGTCGTTTTGTGCTAAAGTATGTTCCACAAATCCACCATCTTCCAATTTACAGTGACTGCTGTTTCTTTTTGTGGCGCCAACCACCATATGTTTATCAGTAGACATCTTATTTACTTCAAGCATCACCCGCTCGTCGGTTTCGTGTGTGCCGTGCCTAACTGTCCTCTGTGCTTCCACTAACATTTTCCGTGGCCTCGGCCAGTCGGGGTGGTTGTTCCGCTCGTCACACCTGCATCTGAACGTCGTGAGTTGCATGGATTTCTTTGTCATCGGACTGCACAAATTTTAGCCCAGTATGGAGGCTTTCGTTTCGGTGTGTTCGAGCTCTCGCTTAAAAGTTAATTTCCTTCATAAAAATTGTTTTCAGCCATATTGCTCCTGATCGGTACAGGGCTGAAATTCGTGCAAGTCCCTTTCTGTGCGTAATACATGTTGAAATATTGTGATTGCTTTACATGTGCGCTTGAATTTCTATAACGACGGCACCAGTGAAATGACGTGTCGTCGATAAATGTAATTAATATGGTGTCTCTTTTACATCACGTAGATAAAACTCTTTTAACTTTCTGCATGTAGATCAGCTTTTCTTTCGGTGTTCTTTCATTTACCCATTTCCGTGCGTCCACTTCATCCCACAAAGTTTACCTACCACGTTACTTGGACCCGTTTCATTCTTGGTTCATCTCTTTCCGCCCGTGTAGCTAAATCTATGAGAGCCCTCGCGTCGGTCTTTAGTTTGGTTCATTTGCAGACTTTCAACCGTTTCTGTTTGTTTTTCAGGGGTAAGATCGACCCCTCGCTTGCGGCTACTCTGGCCCGGTCGCTGCCACGCCCGTCGCAGAGGTACCACCCCTTGCTCAGTCCGATACCAAACTCGGAAAATTTCGTCTTCACGGAAGACCTTGGAACGTCGCACTTTTGATGATCGGCACTTCCCGTGGCTTAGTAGACGGTCTTTTTCATTGCAGCGATTCCTTTCGAAATCAATTATCTACATTCGCGGTTTATAGCAATTTTTCTGTTCGATATTATACTGTATAGTTTGTATCACGGTTTCGGAAAGATAGCGCGGCTCTATGCTTTTGGAGAAAGTTTACGGTGTTTCATTGCGCAAGTTTCTTAATTTATTATGATTTTGTGCTTCATTTGCGATTTGGAGCTTGTGTAAATGGAGTTGATCCAATCTCGTAAATTGGAAATATTCAAACTTGAGTTCAAGCGATTGGTACCGAATGTGATGTTTGTGCAAAAATCCAATTTTCTTTTGTCGTCATTTCAACGAGTTAATTCCGCTTAGCTATTAGCACCGCTTTATGGTTTTTTTCCTGCATTATGTTGTCTGTACGTCCTTTTCGCGAGTAATTCTTGCTATCGTGTGTATTGCTGCCAGATTTTTATTAACGTTTGAAAACAATGAATGTAGTTTGCATTTTGCTTTTTCGAAAGTGAGATGTTGTTCCTCGCGAGAAACAAGCGCTTGCACCAAAGTGAAATTGGGTATTTTCTTTAAGCAGGCAGGTGCCCGGTTAAAGTTGTAATTGTAACTTGTCTGTAGCCATTGGGTATGCTTACTGCTTCGCTATTGTCACCCAAAGAGATGTGGACAACTCACACCGCAGCAGGTGATCAGAGCTATCAACTTGTATAGTGCTGAGGTGCGCAGATTATGCGATTGTGATACTTTGCGGCAAGCGAGTCGCTACACGTCACAAGATGCAAACGATGCACTACCCGGTTCAAAGTTTTTCTGTCGAAATGTGAGTGGCCTATCGGTTTATAGACTTGTATTAGTTTTCCTGTGTATGCAATTTACTAATACGACGAAACTATTTCCTAACGATGTATTATAATTTTGCTAAATTGTTATTAAGGAGGTGTCAAAGAGTTATAGCAAATGACATGACTTGATTTGACTTGCTTTATATTTTTACTTGACTTGATCCAATCAGTAATTTGACTCAGCATGACTTAAGTCAACTTCCCAAATGACTTGACTTGACTCGAGTCCTAAAAAAATGACTTGGTTACAGCACTGATAGTGACTGGTAAGTTAATGTAATTTTTCTTTTTGTGTCTTTCTAAAATCATTAAATTTCCTAAACTAATTGCTCCCGAGTGTTGCAGAGTTGCCATGTAGAACTTAAATCTAATTTTAAAGTAATAAATGTTATGAAATTTCATAGAAACCGATGTTGAAGAGTTTTGTTTTGACCACACCTGCCGCAAATCATCAACAATAAAAAGAAGAGTATTAAGAACCTTCTAGAATTATAGATGTCCATATACGTTCATTAATTCAGAAAGGGTATTGTTCAGTTTCAAAACATATATCACTTAAATAATAACAATGACGACAATGTGAAGAAAATTACCGGCGCCAGTTTAATGGCGATTGATTGTTGTACTGAATAAAATCAATTTTGGAGAAGATTTATTTATTTTATTAATATAAAAGTGGACAATAAAGAATATTTTTTTAATTTATTCACCTTCATCCACTTAGTGTGTTTGCAACAAGTATCTTTTCTTATGTCTATGACAGGCAGTGTCACGCATACTCACAGACATCTTTAACATTCATGGAAGAATTCATTTAACTTTAACATGCATTCATGGAAGCCAAGTCGTGTCGGCTGCTCAGTTGTCATAACCAACAAGACAAAATTTACACATGCTGCTCGATTAATGCGGTTAACTGCGTCAGTCTTAAATACCGTACTTGTGGTTTCTTACAAAGTTTACGCAAGTGGCAAGTTGTACCCTATTGTGGCTTCTGCCTACGTCACATGCCTGTGTTTACGTCACATGCCTCAGCTGTTTCAATCGCGTTGTAGTATTTCAGCATTTTGTTGCGTCATCTGAAAACCACGCTGTCATTCTGGCAGAATCCTAGCAGAATCATACTATCCAAACGAACAACAGTGTATCCGACTCCAAAATTTTCAAAAACAGAATGAAACAACATTTTATAACAAAGCAGACAAAGTTTAACGCTTCCAATCATCCAAGTTAAAAAAAAAAATTTAGACACATATTTTAAAATTAAAAATGATGGTAACACAAAACAACAAGAAGGAAAAAAACAACAAAGTATACACACAAAACGAGTTTCAAGAGATATGAATGTTGTAGTCCTCTGTCACAATTAAAAAACAATTTGAATACATGACATAATAATGGATATAAGGAAAAAGGCCTTGTTGCAGATTCTTAAAGAAGATTTCCTCCTCTTCACGATGGTCAACTTGAAATCGTTCGGTATGGACCGGAAAGTTCCGAAATTCACAAAAACGCGACAGGTACTAAGAAATGCGATAATACCCCCAAAACGTACAAAATGCCGTATTTATGAAATGTTTCACGTCAATTCTGCCTTTGTTACAAACCTTGCGGGAAAACTAATTTTCTAGAAAGTTATTCGTGGTTAAAAGTTGGATGCCGCAGGTGTAAACGGTCTCTGGTGTTTTTTTCAGCACCGTTTGGTACGAACTGCTGTCCGGGTCGTGGCCCTTCAGTGGATTCTGCGCCGAGTCAATTATCTGGCAAGTGGGCTCCGGGAAGAAACAGAATCTGAGCCAACTGCAGGGTCGTGGAGAAGTTAAGGTAGAAACCAAAGTGATCCCCGTCCTAAAACTTACAGATCGTTTTAAAGAGTTTCGAAATGCTATGAAATACCGCAGCGAGCAAATTTACCGGTTATTTTCAGGATATCTTGATGCAGTCGTGGGCGTTCGATCCGAGCCGACGCCCGGACTTTAGTGACGGCGGACTCATGGGCATATTAAAGAAGTTGCAGACCCAGATTCCCAGGTCTCTGTCTTCTCATCCCCGCCGCGGTGGGGTTAATCGGGGAATTTCGCACGAGAGGCTCTTCGACCCATTGAGGCATGGCACTTTTTCTACCATTCACGATCTTGAAGAGTGATTCCTTGAAAGAGTATTATCGGAGTCGCACGAAAGAATTTTTTCTGTTTTTTGCAGCAGATGTTAAACGATTATATCATATTTCAGCAAGCAAATTTTCTACCTATCGTTGATTCTTAAAGTCTTTGTGAAATGTCAGTATTGTCGATCAGTAATCCCTTCAAAAACACCCCGCTTATTTCGGTGGGTTTAGAAATCTCTAGCAGAATGCTTGATGGTGCAGCTGGCGTAAAAGCTACGAAAGAGTGTTACGATTGTCATTCACCTTTGCTCTGTTGTCATTCTAATAATTGCACTTCGTAGACCGGTGACGGTAATTTTTATCCAAATCTTAACATTTTAGCTGACCCTTTGCGCCGCTTTTAACGTCGTATGCCGGATAGTATTCTTCGAACCAACTTTTCTTGGTTTTCGTTCCTTTATTTTCACCAAACGGAGGCTTCACCACGAACGTCGATAATAATTAAGCTTTCATTTAGCTACGAGCTATTCTCCACGTCAGTGCCTTTGGCGAAAAATCTTGTTACACGGTGATGGTTTATATCGCCCTGCTCGCGGCACATCTAGAACTTAACTTGTAAAATGAGTTATAACTGTGCCTCAGATGTTGCTGAACTGCGTTCTTGTCGCGGGCAAAAGCGATAGTTATGTTTTTTACATTTTGTTAGTTCCACATTTTCAATTCATTAACTTTTACAAGCCTTTGATGATGAAAACGTGGTACATTCTTGCTCGATACGTTTGAAACTGATCGTTGCATTCTATCTAGGCAAGAACTAACTTCTTTACCACAAGTCCATTATAATAAGCGTATTTTTCATTCAATGTTTCTTTGTGTGGTGCGCGACAGTCTCACGCCGCGTTCGTCATCGTCGGTTCGTGTTGTCATTCGCCGAGTGTTTTATAACTGTCGTTTTGTGCTAAAGTATGTTCCACAAATCCATCATCTTCCAATTTACAGTGACTGCTGTTTCTTTTTGTGGCGCCAACCACCATATGTTTATCAGTAGACATCTTATTTACTTCAAGCATCACCCGCTCGTCGGTTTCGTGTGTGCCGTGTGCCGTGCCTAACTGTCCTCTGTGCTTCCACTAACATTTTCCGTGGCCTCGGCCAGTCGGGGTGGTTGTTCCGCTCGTCACACCTGCACCTGAACGTCGTGAGTTGCATGGATTTCTTTGTCATCGGACTGCACAAATTTTAGCCCAGTATGGAGGCTTTCGTTTCGGTGTGTTCGAGCTCTCGCTTAAAAGTTAATTTCCTTCATAAAAATTGTTTTCAGCCATATTGCTCCTGATCGGTACAGGGCTGAAATTCGTGCAAGTCCCTTTCTGTGCGTAATACATGTTGAAATATTGTGATTGCTTTACATGTGCGCTTGAATTTCTATAACGACGGCACCAGTGAAATGACGTGTCGTCGATAAATGTAATTACTATGGTGTCTCTTTTACATCACGTAGACAAAACTCTTTTAACTTTCTGCATGTAGATCAGCTTTTCTTTCGGTGTTCTTTCATTTACCCATTTCCGTGCGTCCACTTCATCCCACAAAGTTTAGCTACCACGTTACTTGGACCCGTTTCATTCTTGGTTCATCTCTTTCCGCCCGTGTAGCTAAACCTATGAGAGCCCTCGCGTCGGTCTTTAGTTTGGTTCATTTGCAGACTTTCAACCGTTTCTGTTTGTTTTTCAGGGGTAAGATCGACCCCTCGCTTGCGGCTACTCTGGCCCGGTCGCTGCCACGCCCGTCGCAGAGGTACCACCCCTTGCTCAGTCCGATACCAAACTCGGAAAATTTCGTCTTCACGGAAGACCTTGGAACGTCGCACTTTTGATGATCGGCACTTCCCGTGGCTTAGTAGACGGTCTTTTTAATTGCAGCGATTCCTTTCGAAATCAATTATCTACATTCGCGGTTTATAGCAATTTTTCTGTTCGATATTATACTGTATAGTTTGTATCACGGTTTCGGAAAGATAGCGCGGCTCTATGCTTTTGGACAAAGTTTACGGTGTTTCATTGCGCAAGTTTCTTAATTTATTATGATTTTGTGCTTCATTTGCGATTTGGAGCTTGTGTAAATGGAGTTGATCCAATCTCGTAAATTGGAAATATTCAAACTTGAGTTCAAGCGATTGGTACCGAATGTGATGTCTGTGCAAAAATCCAATTTTCTTTTGTCGTCATTTCAACGAGTTAATTCCGCTTAGCTATTAGCACCGCTTTATGGTTTTTTTCCTGCGTTGTGTTGTCTGTACGTCCTTTTCGCGAGTAATTCTTGCTATCGTGTGTATTGCTGCCAGATTTTTATTAACGTTTGAAAAAAATGAATGTAGTTTGCATTTTGCTTTTTCGAGATGTTCGAAAGTGAGATGTTGTTCCTCGCGAGAAACAAGCGCTTGCACCAAAGTGAAATTGGGTATTTTCTTTAAGGGCTCAATTCCCAATATAAAGACAATTTCGAGCCGGCAACACAGTGATTATTACGTGTTCGTACGTCAATGCGTCATATTAAAAAAAGTAAGAAATTTTCCGGTCCAATGCGCATGTGACGTCGATGTGAACTAGTTTTGTTGTTGTTTTGGCGACAGCTGGTTCCAGGTTTAGGCTAAATTGTACATTTTTTGAGGGTTTGATTTATTTTTCGGCTTTTAGGAGTATTTGTGCTAAATTTTTAAGTTCAAAACTTGCTGTAAAGTTTAGGTAGCTGTTATAGAAAACTGAGTACATGGATTTTGTCCAAATTAAGACTGCAGACAGTCCTGACCTAGATGTCGTTGCAAGCCAAAATTCAGTGTAGGTTTATGATGTGAATTTGCGACAGTAGCGTCTTGATTTAATGTACTTTGCATTGAAAAGCCTATCTCTTTGAAATGGGAATTGACCCTTTAAGCAGGCAGGTGCCCGGTTAAAGTTGTAATTATAACTTGTCTGTAGCCATTGGGTATGCTTACTGCTTCGCCATTGTCACCCAAAGAGATGTGGACAACTCACACCGCAGCAGGTGATCAGAGCTATAAACTTGTATAGTGCTGAGGTGCGCAGATTATGCGATCGTGATACTTTGCGGCAAGCGAGTCGCTACAAGGTGCAAACGATGCACTACCCGGTTCAAAGATTTCTGTCGAAATGGGAGTCTTTATAGATTTCTATTAGTGTTCCTGTATATGCAATTTACTAATACGACGAAACTATTTCCTAACGTTGTAAGCTTATTATAATTTTGCTAAATTATTATTATTTTAAAATTAAAAATGATGGTAACACAAAACAACAGGAAGGAAAAAAACAAGTAAGTATACACACAAAACGAGTTTCAAGAGATATGACTGTTGTAGTCCTCCGTCACAATTAGAAAACAATTTGAATACATGACGTAATAATGGACATAAGGAAAAAGGCCTTGTTGTGTAACGAAACTTTTCCTTAGCCAGGAATCTTCCCGCTCTAACGGCTAGTCACTTAGCCGGTTTTGCCTTGTTTACTTTTAATGGCATTTTACTTAATAAAAACGATCATCTCTCACTAAAACCGAAACGTAACTGCCCAGCCGCGCACAGTACTACACCAAACAAATTCCACGCGATGAAGGAATCAACGTGGAACGTAAAACACGATACTAATTTAGCCTTTGGGGTAACTACGTGAGACGTCACAAGAGATTTGATAAAAACAGGTGTACAAGAACAAGTAAAATACGGCAGACCGTGAACATGCATAAAAACAACACAATGCAAAGAAAAGACGGTGTATAATGTGGTGTCTACAAAACAGGTGCATAAAAATAATCCCGTGACAGTTGCAGATTCTTAAAGAAGATTTCCTCCTCTTCACGATGGTCACCTTGAAATCGTTCGGTATGGACCGGAAAGTTCCGAAATTCACAAAAACGCGACAGGTACTAAGAAATGCGATAATACCCCCAAAACGTACAAAATGCCGTATTTATGAAATGTTTCACGTCAATTCTGCTGAGTGTTGTTTTTTTCACGCTTGGGGGGGGGGGGGGCCGCCGGAGGCTCGAGTCTCCTCATTTTTTTGTGGTGAAATGGATCTGGGGATTTCCCACAAAACCGATCCCTTTGCGCCGGATAATTAAAAAGTACGGCACCGTCATTCGTATTTTCTCTTTAAATCTATCCAGGAGTTGCCCCGGTACGCTTGTCATCCCTGACGGCTGGCTGTGTTACCTCGCACCCGAAGTGGTCAAAGCTCTTCGATTCCCCGAAAACGAGAAAGATGACGTGATATCAACGCTCCCTTACACCGCGCACTCCGACGTATACGCTTTCGGGTTCGTTGTATTCTTTGTTACAAACTTTGCGGGAAAACTAATTTTTCTAGCAAGTTATTCGTGGTTAAAAGTTGGATGCCGCAGGTGTAAAAGGTCCCTGGTGTTTATTTCAGCACCGTTTGGTACGAACTACTGTCCGGGTCGTGGCCCTTCAGTGGATTCTGCGCCGAGTCAATTATCTGGCAAGTGGGCTCCGGAAAGAAACAAAATCTGAGCCAACTTCAGGGTCGTGGAGAAGTTAAGGTAGAAACCAAAGTTATCTCCGTCCTAAAACTTACAGATCATTTTAAAGAGTTTGGAAATGCTATGAAATACCGCAGCGAGCAAACTTACCGGTTATTTTCAGGATATCTTGATGCAGTCGTGGGCGTTCGATCCGAGCAGACGCCCGGACTTTAGCGACGGCGGACTCATGGGCATATTAAAGAAGTTGCAGACCCAGATTCCCAGGTCTCTGTCTTCTCATCCCCGCCGCGGTGGGGTTAATCGGGGAATTTCGCACGAGAGGCTCTTCGACCCATTGAGGCATGGCACTTTTTCTACCATTCACGATCTTGAAGAGTGATTCCTTGAAAGAGTATTATCGGAGTCGCACGAAAGAATTTTTTCTGTTTTTTGCAGCAGATGTTAAACGATTATATCATATTTTAGCAAGCAAATTTTCTACCTATCGTTGATTCTTAAAGTCTTTGTGAAATGTCAGTATTGTCGACCGGTAATCCCTTCAAAAACACCCCGCTTATTTCGGTGGGTTTAGAAATCTCTAGCAGAATGCTTGATGGTGCAGCTGGCGTAAAAGCTACGAAAGAGTGTTACGATTGTCATTCACCTTTGCTCTGTTGTCATTCTAATAATTGCACTTCGTAGACCGGTGACGGTAATTTTTATCCAAATCTTAACATTTTAGCTGACCTTTTGCGCCGCTTTTAACGTCGTATGCCGGATAGTATTCTTCGAACCAACTTTTCTTGGTTTTCGTTCCTTTATTTTCACCAAGCGGAGGCTTCACCACGAACGTCGATAATAATTAAGCTTTCATTTAGCTACGAGCTATTCTCCACGTCAGTGCCTTTGGCGAAAAATCTTGTTACACGGTGATGGTTTATATCGCCCTGCTCGCGGCACATCTAGAACTTAACTTGTAAAATGAGTTATAACTGTGCCTCAGATGTTGCTGAACTGCGTTCTTGTCGCGGGCAAAAGCGATAGTTATGTTTTTTACATTTTGTTAGTTCCACATTTTCAATTCATTAACTTTTACAAGCCTTTGATGATGAAAACGTGGTACATTCTTGCTCGATACGTTTGAAACTGATCGTTGCATTCTATCTAGGCAAGAACTAACTTCTTTACCACAAGTCCATTATAATAAGCGTATTTTTCATTCAATGTTTCTTTGTGTGGTGCGCGACAGTCTCACGCCGCGTTCGTCATCGTCGGTTCGTGTTGTCATTCGCCGAGTGTTTTATAACTGTCGTTTTGTGCTAAAGTATGTTCCACAAATCCATCATCTTCCAATTTACAGTGACTGCTGTTTCTTTTTGTGGCGCCAACCACCATATGTTTATCAGTAGACATCTTATTTACTTCAAGCATCACCCGCTCGTCGGTTTCGTGTGTGCCGTGTGCCGTGCCTAACTGTCCTCTGTGCTTCCACTAACATTTTCCGTGGCCTCGGCCAGTCGGGGTGGTTGTTCCGCTCGTCACACCTGCACCTGAACGTCGTGAGTTGCATGGATTTCTTTGTCATCGGACTGCACAAATTTTAGCCCAGTATGGAGGCTTTCGTTTCGGTGTGTTCGAGCTCTCGCTTAAAAGTTAATTTCCTTCATAAAAATTGTTTTCAGCCATATTGCTCCTGATCGGTACAGGGCTGAAATTCGTGCAAGTCCCTTTCTGTGCGTAATACATGTTGAAATATTGTGATTGCTTTACATGTGCGCTTGAATTTCTATAACGACGGCACCAGTGAAATGACGTGTCGTCGATAAATGTAATTACTATGGTGTCTCTTTTACATCACGTAGACAAAACTCTTTTAACTTTCTGCATGTAGATCAGCTTTTCTTTCGGTGTTCTTTCATTTACCCATTTCCGTGCGTCCACTTCATCCCACAAAGTTTAGCTACCACGTTACTTGGACCCGTTTCATTCTTGGTTCATCTCTTTCCGCCCGTGTAGCTAAACCTATGAGAGCCCTCGCGTCGGTCTTTAGTTTGGTTCATTTGCAGACTTTCAACCGTTTCTGTTTGTTTTTCAGGGGTAAGATCGACCCCTCGCTTGCGGCTACTCTGGCCCGGTCGCTGCCACGCCCGTCGCAGAGGTACCACCCCTTGCTCAGTCCGATACCAAACTCGGAAAATTTCGTCTTCACGGAAGACCTTGGAACGTCGCACTTTTGATGATCGGCACTTCCCGTGGCTTAGTAGACGGTCTTTTTAATTGCAGCGATTCCTTTCGAAATCAATTATCTACATTCGCGGTTTATAGCAATTTTTCTGTTCGATATTATACTGTATAGTTTGTATCACGGTTTCGGAAAGATAGCGCGGCTCTATGCTTTTGGACAAAGTTTACGGTGTTTCATTGCGCAAGTTTCTTAATTTATTATGATTTTGTGCTTCATTTGCGATTTGGAGCTTGTGTAAATGGAGTTGATCCAATCTCGTAAATTGGAAATATTCAAACTTGAGTTCAAGCGATTGGTACCGAATGTGATGTCTGTGCAAAAATCCAATTTTCTTTTGTCGTCATTTCAACGAGTTAATTCCGCTTAGCTATTAGCACCGCTTTATGGTTTTTTTCCTGCGTTGTGTTGTCTGTACGTCCTTTTCGCGAGTAATTCTTGCTATCGTGTGTATTGCTGCCAGATTTTTATTAACGTTTGAAAAAAATGAATGTAGTTTGCATTTTGCTTTTTCGAGATGTTCGAAAGTGAGATGTTGTTCCTCGCGAGAAACAAGCGCTTGCACCAAAGTGAAATTGGGTATTTTCTTTAAGGGCTCAATTCCCAATATAAAGACAATTTCGAGCCGGCAACACAGTGATTATTACGTGTTCGTACGTCAATGCGTCATATTAAAAAAAGTAAGAAATTTTCCGGTCCAATGCGCATGTGACGTCGATGTGAACTAGTTTTGTTGTTGTTTTGGCGACAGCTGGTTCCAGGTTTAGGCTAAATTGTACATTTTTTGAGGGTTTGATTTATTTTTCGGCTTTTAGGAGTATTTGTGCTAAATTTTTAAGTTCAAAACTTGCTGTAAAGTTTAGGTAGCTGTTATAGAAAACTGAGTACATGGATTTTGTCCAAATTAAGACTGCAGACAGTCCTGACCTAGATGTCGTTGCAAGCCAAAATTCAGTGTAGGTTTATGATGTGAATTTGCGACAGTAGCGTCTTGATTTAATGTACTTTGCATTGAAAAGCCTATCTCTTTGAAATGGGAATTGACCCTTTAAGCAGGCAGGTGCCCGGTTAAAGTTGTAATTATAACTTGTCTGTAGCCATTGGGTATGCTTACTGCTTCGCCATTGTCACCCAAAGAGATGTGGACAACTCACACCGCAGCAGGTGATCAGAGCTATAAACTTGTATAGTGCTGAGGTGCGCAGATTATGCGATCGTGATACTTTGCGGCAAGCGAGTCGCTACAAGGTGCAAACGATGCACTACCCGGTTCAAAGATTTCTGTCGAAATGGGAGTCTTTATAGATTTCTATTAGTGTTCCTGTATATGCAATTTACTAATACGACGAAACTATTTCCTAACGTTGTAAGCTTATTATAATTTTGCTAAATTATTATTATTTTAAAATTAAAAATGATGGTAACACAAAACAACAGGAAGGAAAAAAACAAGTAAGTATACACACAAAACGAGTTTCAAGAGATATGACTGTTGTAGTCCTCCGTCACAATTAGAAAACAATTTGAATACATGACGTAATAATGGACATAAGGAAAAAGGCCTTGTTGTGTAACGAAACTTTTCCTTAGCCAGGAATCTTCCCGCTCTAACGGCTAGTCACTTAGCCGGTTTTGCCTTGTTTACTTTTAATGGCATTTTACTTAATAAAAACGATCATCTCTCACTAAAACCGAAACGTAACTGCCCAGCCGCGCACAGTACTACACCAAACAAATTCCACGCGATGAAGGAATCAACGTGGAACGTAAAACACGATACTAATTTAGCCTTTGGGGTAACTACGTGAGACGTCACAAGAGATTTGATAAAAACAGGTGTACAAGAACAAGTAAAATACGGCAGACCGTGAACATGCATAAAAACAACACAATGCAAAGAAAAGACGGTGTATAATGTGGTGTCTACAAAACAGGTGCATAAAAATAATCCCGTGACAGTTGCAGATTCTTAAAGAAGATTTCCTCCTCTTCACGATGGTCACCTTGAAATCGTTCGGTATGGACCGGAAAGTTCCGAAATTCACAAAAACGCGACAGGTACTAAGAAATGCGATAATACCCCCAAAACGTACAAAATGCCGTATTTATGAAATGTTTCACGTCAATTCTGCTGAGTGTTGTTTTTTTCACGCTTGGGGGGGGGGGGGGCCGCCGGAGGCTCGAGTCTCCTCATTTTTTTGTGGTGAAATGGATCTGGGGATTTCCCACAAAACCGATCCCTTTGCGCCGGATAATTAAAAAGTACGGCACCGTCATTCGTATTTTCTCTTTAAATCTATCCAGGAGTTGCCCCGGTACGCTTGTCATCCCTGACGGCTGGCTGTGTTACCTCGCACCCGAAGTGGTCAAAGCTCTTCGATTCCCCGAAAACGAGAAAGATGACGTGATATCAACGCTCCCTTACACCGCGCACTCCGACGTATACGCTTTCGGGTTCGTTGTATTCTTTGTTACAAACTTTGCGGGAAAACTAATTTTTCTAGCAAGTTATTCGTGGTTAAAAGTTGGATGCCGCAGGTGTAAAAGGTCCCTGGTGTTTATTTCAGCACCGTTTGGTACGAACTACTGTCCGGGTCGTGGCCCTTCAGTGGATTCTGCGCCGAGTCAATTATCTGGCAAGTGGGCTCCGGAAAGAAACAAAATCTGAGCCAACTTCAGGGTCGTGGAGAAGTTAAGGTAGAAACCAAAGTTATCTCCGTCCTAAAACTTACAGATCATTTTAAAGAGTTTGGAAATGCTATGAAATACCGCAGCGAGCAAACTTACCGGTTATTTTCAGGATATCTTGATGCAGTCGTGGGCGTTCGATCCGAGCAGACGCCCGGACTTTAGCGACGGCGGACTCATGGGCATATTAAAGAAGTTGCAGACCCAGATTCCCAGGTCTCTGTCTTCTCATCCCCGCCGCGGTGGGGTTAATCGGGGAATTTCGCACGAGAGGCTCTTCGACCCATTGAGGCATGGCACTTTTTCTACCATTCACGATCTTGAAGAGTGATTCCTTGAAAGAGTATTATCGGAGTCGCACGAAAGAATTTTTTCTGTTTTTTGCAGCAGATGTTAAACGATTATATCATATTTTAGCAAGCAAATTTTCTACCTATCGTTGATTCTTAAAGTCTTTGTGAAATGTCAGTATTGTCGACCGGTAATCCCTTCAAAAACACCCCGCTTATTTCGGTGGGTTTAGAAATCTCTAGCAGAATGCTTGATGGTGCAGCTGGCGTAAAAGCTACGAAAGAGTGTTACGATTGTCATTCACCTTTGCTCTGTTGTCATTCTAATAATTGCACTTCGTAGACCGGTGACGGTAATTTTTATCCAAATCTTAACATTTTAGCTGACCTTTTGCGCCGCTTTTAACGTCGTATGCCGGATAGTATTCTTCGAACCAACTTTTCTTGGTTTTCGTTCCTTTATTTTCACCAAGCGGAGGCTTCACCACGAACGTCGATAATAATTAAGCTTTCATTTAGCTACGAGCTATTCTCCACGTCAGTGCCTTTGGCGAAAAATCTTGTTACACGGTGATGGTTTATATCGCCCTGCTCGCGGCACATCTAGAACTTAACTTGTAAAATGAGTTATAACTGTGCCTCAGATGTTGCTGAACTGCGTTCTTGTCGCGGGCAAAAGCGATAGTTATGTTTTTTACATTTTGTTAGTTCCACATTTTCAATTCATTAACTTTTACAAGCCTTTGATGATGAAAACGTGGTACATTCTTGCTCGATACGTTTGAAACTGATCGTTGCATTCTATCTAGGCAAGAACTAACTTCTTTACCACAAGTCCATTATAATAAGCGTATTTTTCATTCAATGTTTCTTTGTGTGGTGCGCGACAGTCTCACGCCGCGTTCGTCATCGTCGGTTCGTGTTGTCATTCGCCGAGTGTTTTATAACTGTCGTTTTGTGCTAAAGTATGTTCCACAAATCCATCATCTTCCAATTTACAGTGACTGCTGTTTCTTTTTGTGGCGCCAACCACCATATGTTTATCAGTAGACATCTTATTTACTTCAAGCATCACCCGCTCGTCGGTTTCGTGTGTGCCGTGTGCCGTGCCTAACTGTCCTCTGTGCTTCCACTAACATTTTCCGTGGCCTCGGCCAGTCGGGGTGGTTGTTCCGCTCGTCACACCTGCACCTGAACGTCGTGAGTTGCATGGATTTCTTTGTCATCGGACTGCACAAATTTTAGCCCAGTATGGAGGCTTTCGTTTCGGTGTGTTCGAGCTCTCGCTTAAAAGTTAATTTCCTTCATAAAAATTGTTTTCAGCCATATTGCTCCTGATCGGTACAGGGCTGAAATTCGTGCAAGTCCCTTTCTGTGCGTAATACATGTTGAAATATTGTGATTGCTTTACATGTGCGCTTGAATTTCTATAACGACGGCACCAGTGAAATGACGTGTCGTCGATAAATGTAATTACTATGGTGTCTCTTTTACATCACGTAGACAAAACTCTTTTAACTTTCTGCATGTAGATCAGCTTTTCTTTCGGTGTTCTTTCATTTACCCATTTCCGTGCGTCCACTTCATCCCACAAAGTTTAGCTACCACGTTACTTGGACCCGTTTCATTCTTGGTTCATCTCTTTCCGCCCGTGTAGCTAAACCTATGAGAGCCCTCGCGTCGGTCTTTAGTTTGGTTCATTTGCAGACTTTCAACCGTTTCTGTTTGTTTTTCAGGGGTAAGATCGACCCCTCGCTTGCGGCTACTCTGGCCCGGTCGCTGCCACGCCCGTCGCAGAGGTACCACCCCTTGCTCAGTCCGATACCAAACTCGGAAAATTTCGTCTTCACGGAAGACCTTGGAACGTCGCACTTTTGATGATCGGCACTTCCCGTGGCTTAGTAGACGGTCTTTTTAATTGCAGCGATTCCTTTCGAAATCAATTATCTACATTCGCGGTTTATAGCAATTTTTCTGTTCGATATTATACTGTATAGTTTGTATCACGGTTTCGGAAAGATAGCGCGGCTCTATGCTTTTGGACAAAGTTTACGGTGTTTCATTGCGCAAGTTTCTTAATTTATTATGATTTTGTGCTTCATTTGCGATTTGGAGCTTGTGTAAATGGAGTTGATCCAATCTCGTAAATTGGAAATATTCAAACTTGAGTTCAAGCGATTGGTACCGAATGTGATGTCTGTGCAAAAATCCAATTTTCTTTTGTCGTCATTTCAACGAGTTAATTCCGCTTAGCTATTAGCACCGCTTTATGGTTTTTTTCCTGCGTTGTGTTGTCTGTACGTCCTTTTCGCGAGTAATTCTTGCTATCGTGTGTATTGCTGCCAGATTTTTATTAACGTTTGAAAAAAATGAATGTAGTTTGCATTTTGCTTTTTCGAGATGTTCGAAAGTGAGATGTTGTTCCTCGCGAGAAACAAGCGCTTGCACCAAAGTGAAATTGGGTATTTTCTTTAAGGGCTCAATTCCCAATATAAAGACAATTTCGAGCCGGCAACACAGTGATTATTACGTGTTCGTACGTCAATGCGTCATATTAAAAAAAGTAAGAAATTTTCCGGTCCAATGCGCATGTGACGTCGATGTGAACTAGTTTTGTTGTTGTTTTGGCGACAGCTGGTTCCAGGTTTAGGCTAAATTGTACATTTTTTGAGGGTTTGATTTATTTTTCGGCTTTTAGGAGTATTTGTGCTAAATTTTTAAGTTCAAAACTTGCTGTAAAGTTTAGGTAGCTGTTATAGAAAACTGAGTACATGGATTTTGTCCAAATTAAGACTGCAGACAGTCCTGACCTAGATGTCGTTGCAAGCCAAAATTCAGTGTAGGTTTATGATGTGAATTTGCGACAGTAGCGTCTTGATTTAATGTACTTTGCATTGAAAAGCCTATCTCTTTGAAATGGGAATTGACCCTTTAAGCAGGCAGGTGCCCGGTTAAAGTTGTAATTATAACTTGTCTGTAGCCATTGGGTATGCTTACTGCTTCGCCATTGTCACCCAAAGAGATGTGGACAACTCACACCGCAGCAGGTGATCAGAGCTATAAACTTGTATAGTGCTGAGGTGCGCAGATTATGCGATCGTGATACTTTGCGGCAAGCGAGTCGCTACAAGGTGCAAACGATGCACTACCCGGTTCAAAGATTTCTGTCGAAATGGGAGTCTTTATAGATTTCTATTAGTGTTCCTGTATATGCAATTTACTAATACGACGAAACTATTTCCTAACGTTGTAAGCTTATTATAATTTTGCTAAATTATTATTATTTTAAAATTAAAAATGATGGTAACACAAAACAACAGGAAGGAAAAAAACAAGTAAGTATACACACAAAACGAGTTTCAAGAGATATGACTGTTGTAGTCCTCCGTCACAATTAGAAAACAATTTGAATACATGACGTAATAATGGACATAAGGAAAAAGGCCTTGTTGTGTAACGAAACTTTTCCTTAGCCAGGAATCTTCCCGCTCTAACGGCTAGTCACTTAGCCGGTTTTGCCTTGTTTACTTTTAATGGCATTTTACTTAATAAAAACGATCATCTCTCACTAAAACCGAAACGTAACTGCCCAGCCGCGCACAGTACTACACCAAACAAATTCCACGCGATGAAGGAATCAACGTGGAACGTAAAACACGATACTAATTTAGCCTTTGGGGTAACTACGTGAGACGTCACAAGAGATTTGATAAAAACAGGTGTACAAGAACAAGTAAAATACGGCAGACCGTGAACATGCATAAAAACAACACAATGCAAAGAAAAGACGGTGTATAATGTGGTGTCTACAAAACAGGTGCATAAAAATAATCCCGTGACAGTTGCAGATTCTTAAAGAAGATTTCCTCCTCTTCACGATGGTCACCTTGAAATCGTTCGGTATGGACCGGAAAGTTCCGAAATTCACAAAAACGCGACAGGTACTAAGAAATGCGATAATACCCCCAAAACGTACAAAATGCCGTATTTATGAAATGTTTCACGTCAATTCTGCTGAGTGTTGTTTTTTTCACGCTTGGGGGGGGGGGGGGCCGCCGGAGGCTCGAGTCTCCTCATTTTTTTGTGGTGAAATGGATCTGGGGATTTCCCACAAAACCGATCCCTTTGCGCCGGATAATTAAAAAGTACGGCACCGTCATTCGTATTTTCTCTTTAAATCTATCCAGGAGTTGCCCCGGTACGCTTGTCATCCCTGACGGCTGGCTGTGTTACCTCGCACCCGAAGTGGTCAAAGCTCTTCGATTCCCCGAAAACGAGAAAGATGACGTGATATCAACGCTCCCTTACACCGCGCACTCCGACGTATACGCTTTCGGGTTCGTTGTATTCTTTGTTACAAACTTTGCGGGAAAACTAATTTTTCTAGCAAGTTATTCGTGGTTAAAAGTTGGATGCCGCAGGTGTAAAAGGTCCCTGGTGTTTATTTCAGCACCGTTTGGTACGAACTACTGTCCGGGTCGTGGCCCTTCAGTGGATTCTGCGCCGAGTCAATTATCTGGCAAGTGGGCTCCGGAAAGAAACAAAATCTGAGCCAACTTCAGGGTCGTGGAGAAGTTAAGGTAGAAACCAAAGTTATCTCCGTCCTAAAACTTACAGATCATTTTAAAGAGTTTGGAAATGCTATGAAATACCGCAGCGAGCAAACTTACCGGTTATTTTCAGGATATCTTGATGCAGTCGTGGGCGTTCGATCCGAGCAGACGCCCGGACTTTAGCGACGGCGGACTCATGGGCATATTAAAGAAGTTGCAGACCCAGATTCCCAGGTCTCTGTCTTCTCATCCCCGCCGCGGTGGGGTTAATCGGGGAATTTCGCACGAGAGGCTCTTCGACCCATTGAGGCATGGCACTTTTTCTACCATTCACGATCTTGAAGAGTGATTCCTTGAAAGAGTATTATCGGAGTCGCACGAAAGAATTTTTTCTGTTTTTTGCAGCAGATGTTAAACGATTATATCATATTTTAGCAAGCAAATTTTCTACCTATCGTTGATTCTTAAAGTCTTTGTGAAATGTCAGTATTGTCGACCGGTAATCCCTTCAAAAACACCCCGCTTATTTCGGTGGGTTTAGAAATCTCTAGCAGAATGCTTGATGGTGCAGCTGGCGTAAAAGCTACGAAAGAGTGTTACGATTGTCATTCACCTTTGCTCTGTTGTCATTCTAATAATTGCACTTCGTAGACCGGTGACGGTAATTTTTATCCAAATCTTAACATTTTAGCTGACCTTTTGCGCCGCTTTTAACGTCGTATGCCGGATAGTATTCTTCGAACCAACTTTTCTTGGTTTTCGTTCCTTTATTTTCACCAAGCGGAGGCTTCACCACGAACGTCGATAATAATTAAGCTTTCATTTAGCTACGAGCTATTCTCCACGTCAGTGCCTTTGGCGAAAAATCTTGTTACACGGTGATGGTTTATATCGCCCTGCTCGCGGCACATCTAGAACTTAACTTGTAAAATGAGTTATAACTGTGCCTCAGATGTTGCTGAACTGCGTTCTTGTCGCGGGCAAAAGCGATAGTTATGTTTTTTACATTTTGTTAGTTCCACATTTTCAATTCATTAACTTTTACAAGCCTTTGATGATGAAAACGTGGTACATTCTTGCTCGATACGTTTGAAACTGATCGTTGCATTCTATCTAGGCAAGAACTAACTTCTTTACCACAAGTCCATTATAATAAGCGTATTTTTCATTCAATGTTTCTTTGTGTGGTGCGCGACAGTCTCACGCCGCGTTCGTCATCGTCGGTTCGTGTTGTCATTCGCCGAGTGTTTTATAACTGTCGTTTTGTGCTAAAGTATGTTCCACAAATCCATCATCTTCCAATTTACAGTGACTGCTGTTTCTTTTTGTGGCGCCAACCACCATATGTTTATCAGTAGACATCTTATTTACTTCAAGCATCACCCGCTCGTCGGTTTCGTGTGTGCCGTGTGCCGTGCCTAACTGTCCTCTGTGCTTCCACTAACATTTTCCGTGGCCTCGGCCAGTCGGGGTGGTTGTTCCGCTCGTCACACCTGCACCTGAACGTCGTGAGTTGCATGGATTTCTTTGTCATCGGACTGCACAAATTTTAGCCCAGTATGGAGGCTTTCGTTTCGGTGTGTTCGAGCTCTCGCTTAAAAGTTAATTTCCTTCATAAAAATTGTTTTCAGCCATATTGCTCCTGATCGGTACAGGGCTGAAATTCGTGCAAGTCCCTTTCTGTGCGTAATACATGTTGAAATATTGTGATTGCTTTACATGTGCGCTTGAATTTCTATAACGACGGCACCAGTGAAATGACGTGTCGTCGATAAATGTAATTACTATGGTGTCTCTTTTACATCACGTAGACAAAACTCTTTTAACTTTCTGCATGTAGATCAGCTTTTCTTTCGGTGTTCTTTCATTTACCCATTTCCGTGCGTCCACTTCATCCCACAAAGTTTAGCTACCACGTTACTTGGACCCGTTTCATTCTTGGTTCATCTCTTTCCGCCCGTGTAGCTAAACCTATGAGAGCCCTCGCGTCGGTCTTTAGTTTGGTTCATTTGCAGACTTTCAACCGTTTCTGTTTGTTTTTCAGGGGTAAGATCGACCCCTCGCTTGCGGCTACTCTGGCCCGGTCGCTGCCACGCCCGTCGCAGAGGTACCACCCCTTGCTCAGTCCGATACCAAACTCGGAAAATTTCGTCTTCACGGAAGACCTTGGAACGTCGCACTTTTGATGATCGGCACTTCCCGTGGCTTAGTAGACGGTCTTTTTAATTGCAGCGATTCCTTTCGAAATCAATTATCTACATTCGCGGTTTATAGCAATTTTTCTGTTCGATATTATACTGTATAGTTTGTATCACGGTTTCGGAAAGATAGCGCGGCTCTATGCTTTTGGACAAAGTTTACGGTGTTTCATTGCGCAAGTTTCTTAATTTATTATGATTTTGTGCTTCATTTGCGATTTGGAGCTTGTGTAAATGGAGTTGATCCAATCTCGTAAATTGGAAATATTCAAACTTGAGTTCAAGCGATTGGTACCGAATGTGATGTCTGTGCAAAAATCCAATTTTCTTTTGTCGTCATTTCAACGAGTTAATTCCGCTTAGCTATTAGCACCGCTTTATGGTTTTTTTCCTGCGTTGTGTTGTCTGTACGTCCTTTTCGCGAGTAATTCTTGCTATCGTGTGTATTGCTGCCAGATTTTTATTAACGTTTGAAAAAAATGAATGTAGTTTGCATTTTGCTTTTTCGAGATGTTCGAAAGTGAGATGTTGTTCCTCGCGAGAAACAAGCGCTTGCACCAAAGTGAAATTGGGTATTTTCTTTAAGGGCTCAATTCCCAATATAAAGACAATTTCGAGCCGGCAACACAGTGATTATTACGTGTTCGTACGTCAATGCGTCATATTAAAAAAAGTAAGAAATTTTCCGGTCCAATGCGCATGTGACGTCGATGTGAACTAGTTTTGTTGTTGTTTTGGCGACAGCTGGTTCCAGGTTTAGGCTAAATTGTACATTTTTTGAGGGTTTGATTTATTTTTCGGCTTTTAGGAGTATTTGTGCTAAATTTTTAAGTTCAAAACTTGCTGTAAAGTTTAGGTAGCTGTTATAGAAAACTGAGTACATGGATTTTGTCCAAATTAAGACTGCAGACAGTCCTGACCTAGATGTCGTTGCAAGCCAAAATTCAGTGTAGGTTTATGATGTGAATTTGCGACAGTAGCGTCTTGATTTAATGTACTTTGCATTGAAAAGCCTATCTCTTTGAAATGGGAATTGACCCTTTAAGCAGGCAGGTGCCCGGTTAAAGTTGTAATTATAACTTGTCTGTAGCCATTGGGTATGCTTACTGCTTCGCCATTGTCACCCAAAGAGATGTGGACAACTCACACCGCAGCAGGTGATCAGAGCTATAAACTTGTATAGTGCTGAGGTGCGCAGATTATGCGATCGTGATACTTTGCGGCAAGCGAGTCGCTACAAGGTGCAAACGATGCACTACCCGGTTCAAAGATTTCTGTCGAAATGGGAGTCTTTATAGATTTCTATTAGTGTTCCTGTATATGCAATTTACTAATACGACGAAACTATTTCCTAACGTTGTAAGCTTATTATAATTTTGCTAAATTATTATTATTTTAAAATTAAAAATGATGGTAACACAAAACAACAGGAAGGAAAAAAACAAGTAAGTATACACACAAAACGAGTTTCAAGAGATATGACTGTTGTAGTCCTCCGTCACAATTAGAAAACAATTTGAATACATGACGTAATAATGGACATAAGGAAAAAGGCCTTGTTGTGTAACGAAACTTTTCCTTAGCCAGGAATCTTCCCGCTCTAACGGCTAGTCACTTAGCCGGTTTTGCCTTGTTTACTTTTAATGGCATTTTACTTAATAAAAACGATCATCTCTCACTAAAACCGAAACGTAACTGCCCAGCCGCGCACAGTACTACACCAAACAAATTCCACGCGATGAAGGAATCAACGTGGAACGTAAAACACGATACTAATTTAGCCTTTGGGGTAACTACGTGAGACGTCACAAGAGATTTGATAAAAACAGGTGTACAAGAACAAGTAAAATACGGCAGACCGTGAACATGCATAAAAACAACACAATGCAAAGAAAAGACGGTGTATAATGTGGTGTCTACAAAACAGGTGCATAAAAATAATCCCGTGACAGTTGCAGATTCTTAAAGAAGATTTCCTCCTCTTCACGATGGTCACCTTGAAATCGTTCGGTATGGACCGGAAAGTTCCGAAATTCACAAAAACGCGACAGGTACTAAGAAATGCGATAATACCCCCAAAACGTACAAAATGCCGTATTTATGAAATGTTTCACGTCAATTCTGCTGAGTGTTGTTTTTTTCACGCTTGGGGGGGGGGGGGGGCCGCCGGAGGCTCGAGTCTCCTCATTTTTTTGTGGTGAAATGGATCTGGGGATTTCCCACAAAACCGATCCCTTTGTGTAACCAAATTTTCTCTACCAGGTAAGCTCCCCGCTTAACGGCTAGTCGAATAGCCAGACTGTCTCATTTCTACAAGTCTTTCTTAGATAAAAACAAGGGTCTTCACTTTATTAAAACCAAACGTAGACTAACTCCACTCGTCCAGCCGAGCGCGACACCTCACAAAACACAAATTCCACGCGCTGAAGGAATCAACGTGGAACGTAAAACACGATACTAATTTAGCCTTTGGGGTAACTACTTGACACGTCACAAGAGATTTGATAAAAACAGGTGTGCAAGAACAAGTAAAAGAACATAAACAACTAAAACACAGCAGCACGTGAACATGCACAAAGAGACAACACAACGCGGATAAATCGATGTATAAAACGTGACGGTGCGAATAAAAACGAATAAAACGTGACTGATATAAAAACGGTGTATACAAATACTTCTCGTGACATCTGCGCCGGATAATTAAAAAGTACGGCACCGTCATTCGTATTTTCTCTTTAAATCTATCCAGGAGTTGCCCCGGTACGCTTGTCATCCCTGACGGCTGGCTGTGTTACCTCGCACCCGAAGTGGTCAAAGCTCTTCGATTCCCCGAAAACGAGAAAGATGACGTGATATCAACGCTCCCTTACACCGCGCACTCCGACGTATACGCTTTCGGGTTCGTTGTATTCTTTGTTACAAACTTTGCGGGAAAACTAATTTTTCTAGCAAGTTATTCGTGGTTAAAAGTTGGATGCCGCAGGTGTAAAAGGTCCCTGGTGTTTATTTCAGCACCGTTTGGTACGAACTACTGTCCGGGTCGTGGCCCTTCAGTGGATTCTGCGCCGAGTCAATTATCTGGCAAGTGGGCTCCGGAAAGAAACAAAATCTGAGCCAACTTCAGGGTCGTGGAGAAGTTAAGGTAGAAACCAAAGTTATCTCCGTCCTAAAACTTACAGATCATTTTAAAGAGTTTGGAAATGCTATGAAATACCGCAGCGAGCAAACTTACCGGTTATTTTCAGGATATCTTGATGCAGTCGTGGGCGTTCGATCCGAGCAGACGCCCGGACTTTAGCGACGGCGGACTCATGGGCATATTAAAGAAGTTGCAGACCCAGATTCCCAGGTCTCTGTCTTCTCATCCCCGCCGCGGTGGGGTTAATCGGGGAATTTCGCACGAGAGGCTCTTCGACCCATTGAGGCATGGCACTTTTTCTACCATTCACGATCTTGAAGAGTGATTCCTTGAAAGAGTATTATCGGAGTCGCACGAAAGAATTTTTTCTGTTTTTTGCAGCAGATGTTAAACGATTATATCATATTTTAGCAAGCAAATTTTCTACCTATCGTTGATTCTTAAAGTCTTTGTGAAATGTCAGTATTGTCGACCGGTAATCCCTTCAAAAACACCCCGCTTATTTCGGTGGGTTTAGAAATCTCTAGCAGAATGCTTGATGGTGCAGCTGGCGTAAAAGCTACGAAAGAGTGTTACGATTGTCATTCACCTTTGCTCTGTTGTCATTCTAATAATTGCACTTCGTAGACCGGTGACGGTAATTTTTATCCAAATCTTAACATTTTAGCTGACCTTTTGCGCCGCTTTTAACGTCGTATGCCGGATAGTATTCTTCGAACCAACTTTTCTTGGTTTTCGTTCCTTTATTTTCACCAAGCGGAGGCTTCACCACGAACGTCGATAATAATTAAGCTTTCATTTAGCTACGAGCTATTCTCCACGTCAGTGCCTTTGGCGAAAAATCTTGTTACACGGTGATGGTTTATATCGCCCTGCTCGCGGCACATCTAGAACTTAACTTGTAAAATGAGTTATAACTGTGCCTCAGATGTTGCTGAACTGCGTTCTTGTCGCGGGCAAAAGCGATAGTTATGTTTTTTACATTTTGTTAGTTCCACATTTTCAATTCATTAACTTTTACAAGCCTTTGATGATGAAAACGTGGTACATTCTTGCTCGATACGTTTGAAACTGATCGTTGCATTCTATCTAGGCAAGAACTAACTTCTTTACCACAAGTCCATTATAATAAGCGTATTTTTCATTCAATGTTTCTTTGTGTGGTGCGCGACAGTCTCACGCCGCGTTCGTCATCGTCGGTTCGTGTTGTCATTCGCCGAGTGTTTTATAACTGTCGTTTTGTGCTAAAGTATGTTCCACAAATCCATCATCTTCCAATTTACAGTGACTGCTGTTTCTTTTTGTGGCGCCAACCACCATATGTTTATCAGTAGACATCTTATTTACTTCAAGCATCACCCGCTCGTCGGTTTCGTGTGTGCCGTGTGCCGTGCCTAACTGTCCTCTGTGCTTCCACTAACATTTTCCGTGGCCTCGGCCAGTCGGGGTGGTTGTTCCGCTCGTCACACCTGCACCTGAACGTCGTGAGTTGCATGGATTTCTTTGTCATCGGACTGCACAAATTTTAGCCCAGTATGGAGGCTTTCGTTTCGGTGTGTTCGAGCTCTTGCTTAAAAGTTAATTTCCTTCATAAAAATTGTTTTCAGCCATATTGCTCCTGATCGGTACAGGGCTGAAATTCGTGCAAGTCCCTTTCTGTGCGTAATACATGTTGAAATATTGTGATTGCTTTACATGTGCGCTTGAATTTCTATAACGACGGCACCAGTGAAATGACGTGTCGTCGATAAATGTAATTACTATGGTGTCTCTTTTACATCACGTAGACAAAACTCTTTTAACTTTCTGCATGTAGATCAGCTTTTCTTTCGGTGTTCTTTCATTTACCCATTTCCGTGCGTCCACTTCATCCCACAAAGTTTAGCTACCACGTTACTTGGACCCGTTTCATTCTTGGTTCATCTCTTTCCGCCCGTGTAGCTAAACCTATGAGAGCCCTCGCGTCGGTCTTTAGTTTGGTTCATTTGCAGACTTTCAACCGTTTCTGTTTGTTTTTCAGGGGTAAGATCGACCCCTCGCTTGCGGCTACTCTGGCCCGGTCGCTGCCACGCCCGTCGCAGAGGTACCACCCCTTGCTCAGTCCGATACCAAACTCGGAAAATTTCGTCTTCACGGAAGACCTTGGAACGTCGCACTTTTGATGATCGGCACTTCCCGTGGCTTAGTAGACGGTCTTTTTAATTGCAGCGATTCCTTTCGAAATCAATTATCTACATTCGCGGTTTATAGCAATTTTTCTGTTCGATATTATACTGTATAGTTTGTATCACGGTTTCGGAAAGATAGCGCGGCTCTATGCTTTTGGACAAAGTTTACGGTGTTTCATTGCGCAAGTTTCTTAATTTATTATGATTTTGTGCTTCATTTGCGATTTGGAGCTTGTGTAAATGGAGTTGATCCAATCTCGTAAATTGGAAATATTCAAACTTGAGTTCAAGCGATTGGTACCGAATGTGATGTTTGTGCAAAAATCCAATTTTCTTTTGTCGTCATTTCAACGAGTTAATTCCGCTTAGCTATTAGCACCGCTTTATGGTTTTTTTCCTGCGTTGTGTTGTCTGTACGTCCTTTTCGCGAGTAATTCTTGCTATCGTGTGTATTGCTGCCAGATTTTTATTAACGTTTGAAAAAAATGAATGTAGTTTGCATTTTGCTTTTTCGAGATGTTCGAAAGTGAGATGTTGTTCCTCGCGAGAAACAAGCGCTTGCACCAAAGTGAAATTGGGTATTTTCTTTAAGGGCTCAATTCCCAATATAAAGACAATTTCGAGCCGGCAACACAGTGATTATTACGTGTTCGTACGTCAATGCGTCATATTAAAAAAAGTAAGAAATTTTCCGGTCCAATGCGCATGTGACGTCGATGTGAACTAGTTTTGTTGTTGTTTTGGCGACAGCTGGTTCCAGGTTTAGGCTAAATTGTACATTTTTTGAGGGTTTGATTTATTTTTCGGCTTTTAGGAGTATTTGTGCTAAATTTTTAAGTTCAAAACTTGCTGTAAAGTTTAGGTAGCTGTTATAGAAAACTGAGTACATGGATTTTGTCCAAATTAAGACTGCAGACAGTCCTGACCTAGATGTCGTTGCAAGCCAAAATTCAGTGTAGGTTTATGATGTGAATTTGCGACAGTAGCGTCTTGATTTAATGTACTTTGCATTGAAAAGCCTATCTCTTTGAAATGGGAATTGACCCTTTAAGCAGGCAGGTGCCCGGTTAAAGTTGTAATTATAACTTGTCTGTAGCCATTGGGTATGCTTACTGCTTCGCCATTGTCACCCAAAGAGATGTGGACAACTCACACCGCAGCAGGTGATCAGAGCTATAAACTTGTATAGTGCTGAGGTGCGCAGATTATGCGATCGTGATACTTTGCGGCAAGCGAGTCGCTACAAGGTGCAAACGATGCACTACCCGGTTCAAAGATTTCTGTCGAAATGGGAGTCTTTATAGATTTCTATTAGTGTTCCTGTATATGCAATTTACTAATACGACGAAACTATTTCCTAACGTTGTAAGCTTATTATAATTTTGCTAAATTATTATTATTTTAAAATTAAAAATGATGGTAACACAAAACAACAGGAAGGAAAAAAACAAGTAAGTATACACACAAAACGAGTTTCAAGAGATATGACTGTTGTAGTCCTCCGTCACAATTAGAAAACAATTTGAATACATGACGTAATAATGGACATAAGGAAAAAGGCCTTGTTGTGTAACGAAACTTTTCCTTAGCCAGGAATCTTCCCGCTCTAACGGCTAGTCACTTAGCCGGTTTTGCCTTGTTTACTTTTAATGGCATTTTACTTAATAAAAACGATCATCTCTCACTAAAACCGAAACGTAACTGCCCAGCCGCGCACAGTACTACACCAAACAAATTCCACGCGATGAAGGAATCAACGTGGAACGTAAAACACGATACTAATTTAGCCTTTGGGGTAACTACGTGAGACGTCACAAGAGATTTGATAAAAACAGGTGTACAAGAACAAGTAAAATACGGCAGACCGTGAACATGCATAAAAACAACACAATGCAAAGAAAAGACGGTGTATAATGTGGTGTCTACAAAACAGGTGCATAAAAATAATCCCGTGACAGTTGCAGATTCTTAAAGAAGATTTCCTCCTCTTCACGATGGTCACCTTGAAATCGTTCGGTATGGACCGGAAAGTTCCGAAATTCACAAAAACGCGACAGGTACTAAGAAATGCGATAATACCCCCAAAACGTACAAAATGCCGTATTTATGAAATGTTTCACGTCAATTCTGCTGAGTGTTGTTTTTTTCACGCTTGGGGGGGGGGGGGGGCCGCCGGAGGCTCGAGTCTCCTCATTTTTTTGTGGTGAAATGGATCTGGGGATTTCCCACAAAACCGATCCCTTTGCGCCGGATAATTAAAAAGTACGGCACCGTCATTCGTATTTTCTCTTTAAATCTATCCAGGAGTTGCCCCGGTACGCTTGTCATCCCTGACGGCTGGCTGTGTTACCTCGCACCCGAAGTGGTCAAAGCTCTTCGATTCCCCGAAAACGAGAAAGATGACGTGATATCAACGCTCCCTTACACCGCGCACTCCGACGTATACGCTTTCGGGTTCGTTGTATTCTTTGTTACAAACTTTGCGGGAAAACTAATTTTTCTAGCAAGTTATTCGTGGTTAAAAGTTGGATGCCGCAGGTGTAAAAGGTCCCTGGTGTTTATTTCAGCACCGTTTGGTACGAACTACTGTCCGGGTCGTGGCCCTTCAGTGGATTCTGCGCCGAGTCAATTATCTGGCAAGTGGGCTCCGGAAAGAAACAAAATCTGAGCCAACTTCAGGGTCGTGGAGAAGTTAAGGTAGAAACCAAAGTTATCTCCGTCCTAAAACTTACAGATCATTTTAAAGAGTTTGGAAATGCTATGAAATACCGCAGCGAGCAAACTTACCGGTTATTTTCAGGATATCTTGATGCAGTCGTGGGCGTTCGATCCGAGCAGACGCCCGGACTTTAGCGACGGCGGACTCATGGGCATATTAAAGAAGTTGCAGACCCAGATTCCCAGGTCTCTGTCTTCTCATCCCCGCCGCGGTGGGGTTAATCGGGGAATTTCGCACGAGAGGCTCTTCGACCCATTGAGGCATGGCACTTTTTCTACCATTCACGATCTTGAAGAGTGATTCCTTGAAAGAGTATTATCGGAGTCGCACGAAAGAATTTTTTCTGTTTTTTGCAGCAGATGTTAAACGATTATATCATATTTTAGCAAGCAAATTTTCTACCTATCGTTGATTCTTAAAGTCTTTGTGAAATGTCAGTATTGTCGACCGGTAATCCCTTCAAAAACACCCCGCTTATTTCGGTGGGTTTAGAAATCTCTAGCAGAATGCTTGATGGTGCAGCTGGCGTAAAAGCTACGAAAGAGTGTTACGATTGTCATTCACCTTTGCTCTGTTGTCATTCTAATAATTGCACTTCGTAGACCGGTGACGGTAATTTTTATCCAAATCTTAACATTTTAGCTGACCTTTTGCGCCGCTTTTAACGTCGTATGCCGGATAGTATTCTTCGAACCAACTTTTCTTGGTTTTCGTTCCTTTATTTTCACCAAGCGGAGGCTTCACCACGAACGTCGATAATAATTAAGCTTTCATTTAGCTACGAGCTATTCTCCACGTCAGTGCCTTTGGCGAAAAATCTTGTTACACGGTGATGGTTTATATCGCCCTGCTCGCGGCACATCTAGAACTTAACTTGTAAAATGAGTTATAACTGTGCCTCAGATGTTGCTGAACTGCGTTCTTGTCGCGGGCAAAAGCGATAGTTATGTTTTTTACATTTTGTTAGTTCCACATTTTCAATTCATTAACTTTTACAAGCCTTTGATGATGAAAACGTGGTACATTCTTGCTCGATACGTTTGAAACTGATCGTTGCATTCTATCTAGGCAAGAACTAACTTCTTTACCACAAGTCCATTATAATAAGCGTATTTTTCATTCAATGTTTCTTTGTGTGGTGCGCGACAGTCTCACGCCGCGTTCGTCATCGTCGGTTCGTGTTGTCATTCGCCGAGTGTTTTATAACTGTCGTTTTGTGCTAAAGTATGTTCCACAAATCCATCATCTTCCAATTTACAGTGACTGCTGTTTCTTTTTGTGGCGCCAACCACCATATGTTTATCAGTAGACATCTTATTTACTTCAAGCATCACCCGCTCGTCGGTTTCGTGTGTGCCGTGTGCCGTGCCTAACTGTCCTCTGTGCTTCCACTAACATTTTCCGTGGCCTCGGCCAGTCGGGGTGGTTGTTCCGCTCGTCACACCTGCACCTGAACGTCGTGAGTTGCATGGATTTCTTTGTCATCGGACTGCACAAATTTTAGCCCAGTATGGAGGCTTTCGTTTCGGTGTGTTCGAGCTCTCGCTTAAAAGTTAATTTCCTTCATAAAAATTGTTTTCAGCCATATTGCTCCTGATCGGTACAGGGCTGAAATTCGTGCAAGTCCCTTTCTGTGCGTAATACATGTTGAAATATTGTGATTGCTTTACATGTGCGCTTGAATTTCTATAACGACGGCACCAGTGAAATGACGTGTCGTCGATAAATGTAATTACTATGGTGTCTCTTTTACATCACGTAGACAAAACTCTTTTAACTTTCTGCATGTAGATCAGCTTTTCTTTCGGTGTTCTTTCATTTACCCATTTCCGTGCGTCCACTTCATCCCACAAAGTTTAGCTACCACGTTACTTGGACCCGTTTCATTCTTGGTTCATCTCTTTCCGCCCGTGTAGCTAAACCTATGAGAGCCCTCGCGTCGGTCTTTAGTTTGGTTCATTTGCAGACTTTCAACCGTTTCTGTTTGTTTTTCAGGGGTAAGATCGACCCCTCGCTTGCGGCTACTCTGGCCCGGTCGCTGCCACGCCCGTCGCAGAGGTACCACCCCTTGCTCAGTCCGATACCAAACTCGGAAAATTTCGTCTTCACGGAAGACCTTGGAACGTCGCACTTTTGATGATCGGCACTTCCCGTGGCTTAGTAGACGGTCTTTTTAATTGCAGCGATTCCTTTCGAAATCAATTATCTACATTCGCGGTTTATAGCAATTTTTCTGTTCGATATTATACTGTATAGTTTGTATCACGGTTTCGGAAAGATAGCGCGGCTCTATGCTTTTGGACAAAGTTTACGGTGTTTCATTGCGCAAGTTTCTTAATTTATTATGATTTTGTGCTTCATTTGCGATTTGGAGCTTGTGTAAATGGAGTTGATCCAATCTCGTAAATTGGAAATATTCAAACTTGAGTTCAAGCGATTGGTACCGAATGTGATGTCTGTGCAAAAATCCAATTTTCTTTTGTCGTCATTTCAACGAGTTAATTCCGCTTAGCTATTAGCACCGCTTTATGGTTTTTTTCCTGCGTTGTGTTGTCTGTACGTCCTTTTCGCGAGTAATTCTTGCTATCGTGTGTATTGCTGCCAGATTTTTATTAACGTTTGAAAAAAATGAATGTAGTTTGCATTTTGCTTTTTCGAGATGTTCGAAAGTGAGATGTTGTTCCTCGCGAGAAACAAGCGCTTGCACCAAAGTGAAATTGGGTATTTTCTTTAAGGGCTCAATTCCCAATATAAAGACAATTTCGAGCCGGCAACACAGTGATTATTACGTGTTCGTACGTCAATGCGTCATATTAAAAAAAGTAAGAAATTTTCCGGTCCAATGCGCATGTGACGTCGATGTGAACTAGTTTTGTTGTTGTTTTGGCGACAGCTGGTTCCAGGTTTAGGCTAAATTGTACATTTTTTGAGGGTTTGATTTATTTTTCGGCTTTTAGGAGTATTTGTGCTAAATTTTTAAGTTCAAAACTTGCTGTAAAGTTTAGGTAGCTGTTATAGAAAACTGAGTACATGGATTTTGTCCAAATTAAGACTGCAGACAGTCCTGACCTAGATGTCGTTGCAAGCCAAAATTCAGTGTAGGTTTATGATGTGAATTTGCGACAGTAGCGTCTTGATTTAATGTACTTTGCATTGAAAAGCCTATCTCTTTGAAATGGGAATTGACCCTTTAAGCAGGCAGGTGCCCGGTTAAAGTTGTAATTATAACTTGTCTGTAGCCATTGGGTATGCTTACTGCTTCGCCATTGTCACCCAAAGAGATGTGGACAACTCACACCGCAGCAGGTGATCAGAGCTATAAACTTGTATAGTGCTGAGGTGCGCAGATTATGCGATCGTGATACTTTGCGGCAAGCGAGTCGCTACAAGGTGCAAACGATGCACTACCCGGTTCAAAGATTTCTGTCGAAATGGGAGTCTTTATAGATTTCTATTAGTGTTCCTGTATATGCAATTTACTAATACGACGAAACTATTTCCTAACGTTGTAAGCTTATTATAATTTTGCTAAATTATTATTATTTTAAAATTAAAAATGATGGTAACACAAAACAACAGGAAGGAAAAAAACAAGTAAGTATACACACAAAACGAGTTTCAAGAGATATGACTGTTGTAGTCCTCCGTCACAATTAGAAAACAATTTGAATACATGACGTAATAATGGACATAAGGAAAAAGGCCTTGTTGTGTAACGAAACTTTTCCTTAGCCAGGAATCTTCCCGCTCTAACGGCTAGTCACTTAGCCGGTTTTGCCTTGTTTACTTTTAATGGCATTTTACTTAATAAAAACGATCATCTCTCACTAAAACCGAAACGTAACTGCCCAGCCGCGCACAGTACTACACCAAACAAATTCCACGCGATGAAGGAATCAACGTGGAACGTAAAACACGATACTAATTTAGCCTTTGGGGTAACTACGTGAGACGTCACAAGAGATTTGATAAAAACAGGTGTACAAGAACAAGTAAAATACGGCAGACCGTGAACATGCATAAAAACAACACAATGCAAAGAAAAGACGGTGTATAATGTGGTGTCTACAAAACAGGTGCATAAAAATAATCCCGTGACAGTTGCAGATTCTTAAAGAAGATTTCCTCCTCTTCACGATGGTCACCTTGAAATCGTTCGGTATGGACCGGAAAGTTCCGAAATTCACAAAAACGCGACAGGTACTAAGAAATGCGATAATACCCCCAAAACGTACAAAATGCCGTATTTATGAAATGTTTCACGTCAATTCTGCTGAGTGTTGTTTTTTTCACGCTTGGGGGGGGGGGGGGCCGCCGGAGGCTCGAGTCTCCTCATTTTTTTGTGGTGAAATGGATCTGGGGATTTCCCACAAAACCGATCCCTTTGCGCCGGATAATTAAAAAGTACGGCACCGTCATTCGTATTTTCTCTTTAAATCTATCCAGGAGTTGCCCCGGTACGCTTGTCATCCCTGACGGCTGGCTGTGTTACCTCGCACCCGAAGTGGTCAAAGCTCTTCGATTCCCCGAAAACGAGAAAGATGACGTGATATCAACGCTCCCTTACACCGCGCACTCCGACGTATACGCTTTCGGGTTCGTTGTATTCTTTGTTACAAACTTTGCGGGAAAACTAATTTTTCTAGCAAGTTATTCGTGGTTAAAAGTTGGATGCCGCAGGTGTAAAAGGTCCCTGGTGTTTATTTCAGCACCGTTTGGTACGAACTACTGTCCGGGTCGTGGCCCTTCAGTGGATTCTGCGCCGAGTCAATTATCTGGCAAGTGGGCTCCGGAAAGAAACAAAATCTGAGCCAACTTCAGGGTCGTGGAGAAGTTAAGGTAGAAACCAAAGTTATCTCCGTCCTAAAACTTACAGATCATTTTAAAGAGTTTGGAAATGCTATGAAATACCGCAGCGAGCAAACTTACCGGTTATTTTCAGGATATCTTGATGCAGTCGTGGGCGTTCGATCCGAGCAGACGCCCGGACTTTAGCGACGGCGGACTCATGGGCATATTAAAGAAGTTGCAGACCCAGATTCCCAGGTCTCTGTCTTCTCATCCCCGCCGCGGTGGGGTTAATCGGGGAATTTCGCACGAGAGGCTCTTCGACCCATTGAGGCATGGCACTTTTTCTACCATTCACGATCTTGAAGAGTGATTCCTTGAAAGAGTATTATCGGAGTCGCACGAAAGAATTTTTTCTGTTTTTTGCAGCAGATGTTAAACGATTATATCATATTTTAGCAAGCAAATTTTCTACCTATCGTTGATTCTTAAAGTCTTTGTGAAATGTCAGTATTGTCGACCGGTAATCCCTTCAAAAACACCCCGCTTATTTCGGTGGGTTTAGAAATCTCTAGCAGAATGCTTGATGGTGCAGCTGGCGTAAAAGCTACGAAAGAGTGTTACGATTGTCATTCACCTTTGCTCTGTTGTCATTCTAATAATTGCACTTCGTAGACCGGTGACGGTAATTTTTATCCAAATCTTAACATTTTAGCTGACCTTTTGCGCCGCTTTTAACGTCGTATGCCGGATAGTATTCTTCGAACCAACTTTTCTTGGTTTTCGTTCCTTTATTTTCACCAAGCGGAGGCTTCACCACGAACGTCGATAATAATTAAGCTTTCATTTAGCTACGAGCTATTCTCCACGTCAGTGCCTTTGGCGAAAAATCTTGTTACACGGTGATGGTTTATATCGCCCTGCTCGCGGCACATCTAGAACTTAACTTGTAAAATGAGTTATAACTGTGCCTCAGATGTTGCTGAACTGCGTTCTTGTCGCGGGCAAAAGCGATAGTTATGTTTTTTACATTTTGTTAGTTCCACATTTTCAATTCATTAACTTTTACAAGCCTTTGATGATGAAAACGTGGTACATTCTTGCTCGATACGTTTGAAACTGATCGTTGCATTCTATCTAGGCAAGAACTAACTTCTTTACCACAAGTCCATTATAATAAGCGTATTTTTCATTCAATGTTTCTTTGTGTGGTGCGCGACAGTCTCACGCCGCGTTCGTCATCGTCGGTTCGTGTTGTCATTCGCCGAGTGTTTTATAACTGTCGTTTTGTGCTAAAGTATGTTCCACAAATCCATCATCTTCCAATTTACAGTGACTGCTGTTTCTTTTTGTGGCGCCAACCACCATATGTTTATCAGTAGACATCTTATTTACTTCAAGCATCACCCGCTCGTCGGTTTCGTGTGTGCCGTGTGCCGTGCCTAACTGTCCTCTGTGCTTCCACTAACATTTTCCGTGGCCTCGGCCAGTCGGGGTGGTTGTTCCGCTCGTCACACCTGCACCTGAACGTCGTGAGTTGCATGGATTTCTTTGTCATCGGACTGCACAAATTTTAGCCCAGTATGGAGGCTTTCGTTTCGGTGTGTTCGAGCTCTCGCTTAAAAGTTAATTTCCTTCATAAAAATTGTTTTCAGCCATATTGCTCCTGATCGGTACAGGGCTGAAATTCGTGCAAGTCCCTTTCTGTGCGTAATACATGTTGAAATATTGTGATTGCTTTACATGTGCGCTTGAATTTCTATAACGACGGCACCAGTGAAATGACGTGTCGTCGATAAATGTAATTACTATGGTGTCTCTTTTACATCACGTAGACAAAACTCTTTTAACTTTCTGCATGTAGATCAGCTTTTCTTTCGGTGTTCTTTCATTTACCCATTTCCGTGCGTCCACTTCATCCCACAAAGTTTAGCTACCACGTTACTTGGACCCGTTTCATTCTTGGTTCATCTCTTTCCGCCCGTGTAGCTAAACCTATGAGAGCCCTCGCGTCGGTCTTTAGTTTGGTTCATTTGCAGACTTTCAACCGTTTCTGTTTGTTTTTCAGGGGTAAGATCGACCCCTCGCTTGCGGCTACTCTGGCCCGGTCGCTGCCACGCCCGTCGCAGAGGTACCACCCCTTGCTCAGTCCGATACCAAACTCGGAAAATTTCGTCTTCACGGAAGACCTTGGAACGTCGCACTTTTGATGATCGGCACTTCCCGTGGCTTAGTAGACGGTCTTTTTAATTGCAGCGATTCCTTTCGAAATCAATTATCTACATTCGCGGTTTATAGCAATTTTTCTGTTCGATATTATACTGTATAGTTTGTATCACGGTTTCGGAAAGATAGCGCGGCTCTATGCTTTTGGACAAAGTTTACGGTGTTTCATTGCGCAAGTTTCTTAATTTATTATGATTTTGTGCTTCATTTGCGATTTGGAGCTTGTGTAAATGGAGTTGATCCAATCTCGTAAATTGGAAATATTCAAACTTGAGTTCAAGCGATTGGTACCGAATGTGATGTCTGTGCAAAAATCCAATTTTCTTTTGTCGTCATTTCAACGAGTTAATTCCGCTTAGCTATTAGCACCGCTTTATGGTTTTTTTCCTGCGTTGTGTTGTCTGTACGTCCTTTTCGCGAGTAATTCTTGCTATCGTGTGTATTGCTGCCAGATTTTTATTAACGTTTGAAAAAAATGAATGTAGTTTGCATTTTGCTTTTTCGAGATGTTCGAAAGTGAGATGTTGTTCCTCGCGAGAAACAAGCGCTTGCACCAAAGTGAAATTGGGTATTTTCTTTAAGGGCTCAATTCCCAATATAAAGACAATTTCGAGCCGGCAACACAGTGATTATTACGTGTTCGTACGTCAATGCGTCATATTAAAAAAAGTAAGAAATTTTCCGGTCCAATGCGCATGTGACGTCGATGTGAACTAGTTTTGTTGTTGTTTTGGCGACAGCTGGTTCCAGGTTTAGGCTAAATTGTACATTTTTTGAGGGTTTGATTTATTTTTCGGCTTTTAGGAGTATTTGTGCTAAATTTTTAAGTTCAAAACTTGCTGTAAAGTTTAGGTAGCTGTTATAGAAAACTGAGTACATGGATTTTGTCCAAATTAAGACTGCAGACAGTCCTGACCTAGATGTCGTTGCAAGCCAAAATTCAGTGTAGGTTTATGATGTGAATTTGCGACAGTAGCGTCTTGATTTAATGTACTTTGCATTGAAAAGCCTATCTCTTTGAAATGGGAATTGACCCTTTAAGCAGGCAGGTGCCCGGTTAAAGTTGTAATTATAACTTGTCTGTAGCCATTGGGTATGCTTACTGCTTCGCCATTGTCACCCAAAGAGATGTGGACAACTCACACCGCAGCAGGTGATCAGAGCTATAAACTTGTATAGTGCTGAGGTGCGCAGATTATGCGATCGTGATACTTTGCGGCAAGCGAGTCGCTACAAGGTGCAAACGATGCACTACCCGGTTCAAAGATTTCTGTCGAAATGGGAGTCTTTATAGATTTCTATTAGTGTTCCTGTATATGCAATTTACTAATACGACGAAACTATTTCCTAACGTTGTAAGCTTATTATAATTTTGCTAAATTATTATTATTTTAAAATTAAAAATGATGGTAACACAAAACAACAGGAAGGAAAAAAACAAGTAAGTATACACACAAAACGAGTTTCAAGAGATATGACTGTTGTAGTCCTCCGTCACAATTAGAAAACAATTTGAATACATGACGTAATAATGGACATAAGGAAAAAGGCCTTGTTGTGTAACGAAACTTTTCCTTAGCCAGGAATCTTCCCGCTCTAACGGCTAGTCACTTAGCCGGTTTTGCCTTGTTTACTTTTAATGGCATTTTACTTAATAAAAACGATCATCTCTCACTAAAACCGAAACGTAACTGCCCAGCCGCGCACAGTACTACACCAAACAAATTCCACGCGATGAAGGAATCAACGTGGAACGTAAAACACGATACTAATTTAGCCTTTGGGGTAACTACGTGAGACGTCACAAGAGATTTGATAAAAACAGGTGTACAAGAACAAGTAAAATACGGCAGACCGTGAACATGCATAAAAACAACACAATGCAAAGAAAAGACGGTGTATAATGTGGTGTCTACAAAACAGGTGCATAAAAATAATCCCGTGACAGTTGCAGATTCTTAAAGAAGATTTCCTCCTCTTCACGATGGTCACCTTGAAATCGTTCGGTATGGACCGGAAAGTTCCGAAATTCACAAAAACGCGACAGGTACTAAGAAATGCGATAATACCCCCAAAACGTACAAAATGCCGTATTTATGAAATGTTTCACGTCAATTCTGCTGAGTGTTGTTTTTTTCACGCTTGGGGGGGGGGGGGGCCGCCGGAGGCTCGAGTCTCCTCATTTTTTTGTGGTGAAATGGATCTGGGGATTTCCCACAAAACCGATCCCTTTGCGCCGGATAATTAAAAAGTACGGCACCGTCATTCGTATTTTCTCTTTAAATCTATCCAGGAGTTGCCCCGGTACGCTTGTCATCCCTGACGGCTGGCTGTGTTACCTCGCACCCGAAGTGGTCAAAGCTCTTCGATTCCCCGAAAACGAGAAAGATGACGTGATATCAACGCTCCCTTACACCGCGCACTCCGACGTATACGCTTTCGGGTTCGTTGTATTCTTTGTTACAAACTTTGCGGGAAAACTAATTTTTCTAGCAAGTTATTCGTGGTTAAAAGTTGGATGCCGCAGGTGTAAAAGGTCCCTGGTGTTTATTTCAGCACCGTTTGGTACGAACTACTGTCCGGGTCGTGGCCCTTCAGTGGATTCTGCGCCGAGTCAATTATCTGGCAAGTGGGCTCCGGAAAGAAACAAAATCTGAGCCAACTTCAGGGTCGTGGAGAAGTTAAGGTAGAAACCAAAGTTATCTCCGTCCTAAAACTTACAGATCATTTTAAAGAGTTTGGAAATGCTATGAAATACCGCAGCGAGCAAACTTACCGGTTATTTTCAGGATATCTTGATGCAGTCGTGGGCGTTCGATCCGAGCAGACGCCCGGACTTTAGCGACGGCGGACTCATGGGCATATTAAAGAAGTTGCAGACCCAGATTCCCAGGTCTCTGTCTTCTCATCCCCGCCGCGGTGGGGTTAATCGGGGAATTTCGCACGAGAGGCTCTTCGACCCATTGAGGCATGGCACTTTTTCTACCATTCACGATCTTGAAGAGTGATTCCTTGAAAGAGTATTATCGGAGTCGCACGAAAGAATTTTTTCTGTTTTTTGCAGCAGATGTTAAACGATTATATCATATTTTAGCAAGCAAATTTTCTACCTATCGTTGATTCTTAAAGTCTTTGTGAAATGTCAGTATTGTCGACCGGTAATCCCTTCAAAAACACCCCGCTTATTTCGGTGGGTTTAGAAATCTCTAGCAGAATGCTTGATGGTGCAGCTGGCGTAAAAGCTACGAAAGAGTGTTACGATTGTCATTCACCTTTGCTCTGTTGTCATTCTAATAATTGCACTTCGTAGACCGGTGACGGTAATTTTTATCCAAATCTTAACATTTTAGCTGACCTTTTGCGCCGCTTTTAACGTCGTATGCCGGATAGTATTCTTCGAACCAACTTTTCTTGGTTTTCGTTCCTTTATTTTCACCAAGCGGAGGCTTCACCACGAACGTCGATAATAATTAAGCTTTCATTTAGCTACGAGCTATTCTCCACGTCAGTGCCTTTGGCGAAAAATCTTGTTACACGGTGATGGTTTATATCGCCCTGCTCGCGGCACATCTAGAACTTAACTTGTAAAATGAGTTATAACTGTGCCTCAGATGTTGCTGAACTGCGTTCTTGTCGCGGGCAAAAGCGATAGTTATGTTTTTTACATTTTGTTAGTTCCACATTTTCAATTCATTAACTTTTACAAGCCTTTGATGATGAAAACGTGGTACATTCTTGCTCGATACGTTTGAAACTGATCGTTGCATTCTATCTAGGCAAGAACTAACTTCTTTACCACAAGTCCATTATAATAAGCGTATTTTTCATTCAATGTTTCTTTGTGTGGTGCGCGACAGTCTCACGCCGCGTTCGTCATCGTCGGTTCGTGTTGTCATTCGCCGAGTGTTTTATAACTGTCGTTTTGTGCTAAAGTATGTTCCACAAATCCATCATCTTCCAATTTACAGTGACTGCTGTTTCTTTTTGTGGCGCCAACCACCATATGTTTATCAGTAGACATCTTATTTACTTCAAGCATCACCCGCTCGTCGGTTTCGTGTGTGCCGTGTGCCGTGCCTAACTGTCCTCTGTGCTTCCACTAACATTTTCCGTGGCCTCGGCCAGTCGGGGTGGTTGTTCCGCTCGTCACACCTGCACCTGAACGTCGTGAGTTGCATGGATTTCTTTGTCATCGGACTGCACAAATTTTAGCCCAGTATGGAGGCTTTCGTTTCGGTGTGTTCGAGCTCTCGCTTAAAAGTTAATTTCCTTCATAAAAATTGTTTTCAGCCATATTGCTCCTGATCGGTACAGGGCTGAAATTCGTGCAAGTCCCTTTCTGTGCGTAATACATGTTGAAATATTGTGATTGCTTTACATGTGCGCTTGAATTTCTATAACGACGGCACCAGTGAAATGACGTGTCGTCGATAAATGTAATTACTATGGTGTCTCTTTTACATCACGTAGACAAAACTCTTTTAACTTTCTGCATGTAGATCAGCTTTTCTTTCGGTGTTCTTTCATTTACCCATTTCCGTGCGTCCACTTCATCCCACAAAGTTTAGCTACCACGTTACTTGGACCCGTTTCATTCTTGGTTCATCTCTTTCCGCCCGTGTAGCTAAACCTATGAGAGCCCTCGCGTCGGTCTTTAGTTTGGTTCATTTGCAGACTTTCAACCGTTTCTGTTTGTTTTTCAGGGGTAAGATCGACCCCTCGCTTGCGGCTACTCTGGCCCGGTCGCTGCCACGCCCGTCGCAGAGGTACCACCCCTTGCTCAGTCCGATACCAAACTCGGAAAATTTCGTCTTCACGGAAGACCTTGGAACGTCGCACTTTTGATGATCGGCACTTCCCGTGGCTTAGTAGACGGTCTTTTTAATTGCAGCGATTCCTTTCGAAATCAATTATCTACATTCGCGGTTTATAGCAATTTTTCTGTTCGATATTATACTGTATAGTTTGTATCACGGTTTCGGAAAGATAGCGCGGCTCTATGCTTTTGGACAAAGTTTACGGTGTTTCATTGCGCAAGTTTCTTAATTTATTATGATTTTGTGCTTCATTTGCGATTTGGAGCTTGTGTAAATGGAGTTGATCCAATCTCGTAAATTGGAAATATTCAAACTTGAGTTCAAGCGATTGGTACCGAATGTGATGTTTGTGCAAAAATCCAATTTTCTTTTGTCGTCATTTCAACGAGTTAATTCCGCTTAGCTATTAGCACCGCTTTATGGTTTTTTTCCTGCGTTGTGTTGTCTGTACGTCCTTTTCGCGAGTAATTCTTGCTATCGTGTGTATTGCTGCCAGATTTTTATTAACGTTTGAAAAAAATGAATGTAGTTTGCATTTTGCTTTTTCGAGATGTTCGAAAGTGAGATGTTGTTCCTCGCGAGAAACAAGCGCTTGCACCAAAGTGAAATTGGGTATTTTCTTTAAGGGCTCAATTCCCAATATAAAGACAATTTCGAGCCGGCAACACAGTGATTATTACGTGTTCGTACGTCAATGCGTCATATTAAAAAAAGTAAGAAATTTTCCGGTCCAATGCGCATGTGACGTCGATGTGAACTAGTTTTGTTGTTGTTTTGGCGACAGCTGGTTCCAGGTTTAGGCTAAATTGTACATTTTTTGAGGGTTTGATTTATTTTTCGGCTTTTAGGAGTATTTGTGCTAAATTTTTAAGTTCAAAACTTGCTGTAAAGTTTAGGTAGCTGTTATAGAAAACTGAGTACATGGATTTTGTCCAAATTAAGACTGCAGACAGTCCTGACCTAGATGTCGTTGCAAGCCAAAATTCAGTGTAGGTTTATGATGTGAATTTGCGACAGTAGCGTCTTGATTTAATGTACTTTGCATTGAAAAGCCTATCTCTTTGAAATGGGAATTGACCCTTTAAGCAGGCAGGTGCCCGGTTAAAGTTGTAATTATAACTTGTCTGTAGCCATTGGGTATGCTTACTGCTTCGCCATTGTCACCCAAAGAGATGTGGACAACTCACACCGCAGCAGGTGATCAGAGCTATAAACTTGTATAGTGCTGAGGTGCGCAGATTATGCGATCGTGATACTTTGCGGCAAGCGAGTCGCTACAAGGTGCAAACGATGCACTACCCGGTTCAAAGATTTCTGTCGAAATGGGAGTCTTTATAGATTTCTATTAGTGTTCCTGTATATGCAATTTACTAATACGACGAAACTATTTCCTAACGTTGTAAGCTTATTATAATTTTGCTAAATTATTATTATTTTAAAATTAAAAATGATGGTAACACAAAACAACAGGAAGGAAAAAAACAAGTAAGTATACACACAAAACGAGTTTCAAGAGATATGACTGTTGTAGTCCTCCGTCACAATTAGAAAACAATTTGAATACATGACGTAATAATGGACATAAGGAAAAAGGCCTTGTTGTGTAACGAAACTTTTCCTTAGCCAGGAATCTTCCCGCTCTAACGGCTAGTCACTTAGCCGGTTTTGCCTTGTTTACTTTTAATGGCATTTTACTTAATAAAAACGATCATCTCTCACTAAAACCGAAACGTAACTGCCCAGCCGCGCACAGTACTACACCAAACAAATTCCACGCGATGAAGGAATCAACGTGGAACGTAAAACACGATACTAATTTAGCCTTTGGGGTAACTACGTGAGACGTCACAAGAGATTTGATAAAAACAGGTGTACAAGAACAAGTAAAATACGGCAGACCGTGAACATGCATAAAAACAACACAATGCAAAGAAAAGACGGTGTATAATGTGGTGTCTACAAAACAGGTGCATAAAAATAATCCCGTGACAGTTGCAGATTCTTAAAGAAGATTTCCTCCTCTTCACGATGGTCACCTTGAAATCGTTCGGTATGGACCGGAAAGTTCCGAAATTCACAAAAACGCGACAGGTACTAAGAAATGCGATAATACCCCCAAAACGTACAAAATGCCGTATTTATGAAATGTTTCACGTCAATTCTGCTGAGTGTTGTTTTTTTCACGCTTGGGGGGGGGGGGGGCCGCCGGAGGCTCGAGTCTCCTCATTTTTTTGTGGTGAAATGGATCTGGGGATTTCCCACAAAACCGATCCCTTTGCGCCGGATAATTAAAAAGTACGGCACCGTCATTCGTATTTTCTCTTTAAATCTATCCAGGAGTTGCCCCGGTACGCTTGTCATCCCTGACGGCTGGCTGTGTTACCTCGCACCCGAAGTGGTCAAAGCTCTTCGATTCCCCGAAAACGAGAAAGATGACGTGATATCAACGCTCCCTTACACCGCGCACTCCGACGTATACGCTTTCGGGTTCGTTGTATTCTTTGTTACAAACTTTGCGGGAAAACTAATTTTTCTAGCAAGTTATTCGTGGTTAAAAGTTGGATGCCGCAGGTGTAAAAGGTCCCTGGTGTTTATTTCAGCACCGTTTGGTACGAACTACTGTCCGGGTCGTGGCCCTTCAGTGGATTCTGCGCCGAGTCAATTATCTGGCAAGTGGGCTCCGGAAAGAAACAAAATCTGAGCCAACTTCAGGGTCGTGGAGAAGTTAAGGTAGAAACCAAAGTTATCTCCGTCCTAAAACTTACAGATCATTTTAAAGAGTTTGGAAATGCTATGAAATACCGCAGCGAGCAAACTTACCGGTTATTTTCAGGATATCTTGATGCAGTCGTGGGCGTTCGATCCGAGCAGACGCCCGGACTTTAGCGACGGCGGACTCATGGGCATATTAAAGAAGTTGCAGACCCAGATTCCCAGGTCTCTGTCTTCTCATCCCCGCCGCGGTGGGGTTAATCGGGGAATTTCGCACGAGAGGCTCTTCGACCCATTGAGGCATGGCACTTTTTCTACCATTCACGATCTTGAAGAGTGATTCCTTGAAAGAGTATTATCGGAGTCGCACGAAAGAATTTTTTCTGTTTTTTGCAGCAGATGTTAAACGATTATATCATATTTTAGCAAGCAAATTTTCTACCTATCGTTGATTCTTAAAGTCTTTGTGAAATGTCAGTATTGTCGACCGGTAATCCCTTCAAAAACACCCCGCTTATTTCGGTGGGTTTAGAAATCTCTAGCAGAATGCTTGATGGTGCAGCTGGCGTAAAAGCTACGAAAGAGTGTTACGATTGTCATTCACCTTTGCTCTGTTGTCATTCTAATAATTGCACTTCGTAGACCGGTGACGGTAATTTTTATCCAAATCTTAACATTTTAGCTGACCTTTTGCGCCGCTTTTAACGTCGTATGCCGGATAGTATTCTTCGAACCAACTTTTCTTGGTTTTCGTTCCTTTATTTTCACCAAGCGGAGGCTTCACCACGAACGTCGATAATAATTAAGCTTTCATTTAGCTACGAGCTATTCTCCACGTCAGTGCCTTTGGCGAAAAATCTTGTTACACGGTGATGGTTTATATCGCCCTGCTCGCGGCACATCTAGAACTTAACTTGTAAAATGAGTTATAACTGTGCCTCAGATGTTGCTGAACTGCGTTCTTGTCGCGGGCAAAAGCGATAGTTATGTTTTTTACATTTTGTTAGTTCCACATTTTCAATTCATTAACTTTTACAAGCCTTTGATGATGAAAACGTGGTACATTCTTGCTCGATACGTTTGAAACTGATCGTTGCATTCTATCTAGGCAAGAACTAACTTCTTTACCACAAGTCCATTATAATAAGCGTATTTTTCATTCAATGTTTCTTTGTGTGGTGCGCGACAGTCTCACGCCGCGTTCGTCATCGTCGGTTCGTGTTGTCATTCGCCGAGTGTTTTATAACTGTCGTTTTGTGCTAAAGTATGTTCCACAAATCCATCATCTTCCAATTTACAGTGACTGCTGTTTCTTTTTGTGGCGCCAACCACCATATGTTTATCAGTAGACATCTTATTTACTTCAAGCATCACCCGCTCGTCGGTTTCGTGTGTGCCGTGTGCCGTGCCTAACTGTCCTCTGTGCTTCCACTAACATTTTCCGTGGCCTCGGCCAGTCGGGGTGGTTGTTCCGCTCGTCACACCTGCACCTGAACGTCGTGAGTTGCATGGATTTCTTTGTCATCGGACTGCACAAATTTTAGCCCAGTATGGAGGCTTTCGTTTCGGTGTGTTCGAGCTCTCGCTTAAAAGTTAATTTCCTTCATAAAAATTGTTTTCAGCCATATTGCTCCTGATCGGTACAGGGCTGAAATTCGTGCAAGTCCCTTTCTGTGCGTAATACATGTTGAAATATTGTGATTGCTTTACATGTGCGCTTGAATTTCTATAACGACGGCACCAGTGAAATGACGTGTCGTCGATAAATGTAATTACTATGGTGTCTCTTTTACATCACGTAGACAAAACTCTTTTAACTTTCTGCATGTAGATCAGCTTTTCTTTCGGTGTTCTTTCATTTACCCATTTCCGTGCGTCCACTTCATCCCACAAAGTTTAGCTACCACGTTACTTGGACCCGTTTCATTCTTGGTTCATCTCTTTCCGCCCGTGTAGCTAAACCTATGAGAGCCCTCGCGTCGGTCTTTAGTTTGGTTCATTTGCAGACTTTCAACCGTTTCTGTTTGTTTTTCAGGGGTAAGATCGACCCCTCGCTTGCGGCTACTCTGGCCCGGTCGCTGCCACGCCCGTCGCAGAGGTACCACCCCTTGCTCAGTCCGATACCAAACTCGGAAAATTTCGTCTTCACGGAAGACCTTGGAACGTCGCACTTTTGATGATCGGCACTTCCCGTGGCTTAGTAGACGGTCTTTTTAATTGCAGCGATTCCTTTCGAAATCAATTATCTACATTCGCGGTTTATAGCAATTTTTCTGTTCGATATTATACTGTATAGTTTGTATCACGGTTTCGGAAAGATAGCGCGGCTCTATGCTTTTGGACAAAGTTTACGGTGTTTCATTGCGCAAGTTTCTTAATTTATTATGATTTTGTGCTTCATTTGCGATTTGGAGCTTGTGTAAATGGAGTTGATCCAATCTCGTAAATTGGAAATATTCAAACTTGAGTTCAAGCGATTGGTACCGAATGTGATGTCTGTGCAAAAATCCAATTTTCTTTTGTCGTCATTTCAACGAGTTAATTCCGCTTAGCTATTAGCACCGCTTTATGGTTTTTTTCCTGCGTTGTGTTGTCTGTACGTCCTTTTCGCGAGTAATTCTTGCTATCGTGTGTATTGCTGCCAGATTTTTATTAACGTTTGAAAAAAATGAATGTAGTTTGCATTTTGCTTTTTCGAGATGTTCGAAAGTGAGATGTTGTTCCTCGCGAGAAACAAGCGCTTGCACCAAAGTGAAATTGGGTATTTTCTTTAAGGGCTCAATTCCCAATATAAAGACAATTTCGAGCCGGCAACACAGTGATTATTACGTGTTCGTACGTCAATGCGTCATATTAAAAAAAGTAAGAAATTTTCCGGTCCAATGCGCATGTGACGTCGATGTGAACTAGTTTTGTTGTTGTTTTGGCGACAGCTGGTTCCAGGTTTAGGCTAAATTGTACATTTTTTGAGGGTTTGATTTATTTTTCGGCTTTTAGGAGTATTTGTGCTAAATTTTTAAGTTCAAAACTTGCTGTAAAGTTTAGGTAGCTGTTATAGAAAACTGAGTACATGGATTTTGTCCAAATTAAGACTGCAGACAGTCCTGACCTAGATGTCGTTGCAAGCCAAAATTCAGTGTAGGTTTATGATGTGAATTTGCGACAGTAGCGTCTTGATTTAATGTACTTTGCATTGAAAAGCCTATCTCTTTGAAATGGGAATTGACCCTTTAAGCAGGCAGGTGCCCGGTTAAAGTTGTAATTATAACTTGTCTGTAGCCATTGGGTATGCTTACTGCTTCGCCATTGTCACCCAAAGAGATGTGGACAACTCACACCGCAGCAGGTGATCAGAGCTATAAACTTGTATAGTGCTGAGGTGCGCAGATTATGCGATCGTGATACTTTGCGGCAAGCGAGTCGCTACAAGGTGCAAACGATGCACTACCCGGTTCAAAGATTTCTGTCGAAATGGGAGTCTTTATAGATTTCTATTAGTGTTCCTGTATATGCAATTTACTAATACGACGAAACTATTTCCTAACGTTGTAAGCTTATTATAATTTTGCTAAATTATTATTATTTTAAAATTAAAAATGATGGTAACACAAAACAACAGGAAGGAAAAAAACAAGTAAGTATACACACAAAACGAGTTTCAAGAGATATGACTGTTGTAGTCCTCCGTCACAATTAGAAAACAATTTGAATACATGACGTAATAATGGACATAAGGAAAAAGGCCTTGTTGTGTAACGAAACTTTTCCTTAGCCAGGAATCTTCCCGCTCTAACGGCTAGTCACTTAGCCGGTTTTGCCTTGTTTACTTTTAATGGCATTTTACTTAATAAAAACGATCATCTCTCACTAAAACCGAAACGTAACTGCCCAGCCGCGCACAGTACTACACCAAACAAATTCCACGCGATGAAGGAATCAACGTGGAACGTAAAACACGATACTAATTTAGCCTTTGGGGTAACTACGTGAGACGTCACAAGAGATTTGATAAAAACAGGTGTACAAGAACAAGTAAAATACGGCAGACCGTGAACATGCATAAAAACAACACAATGCAAAGAAAAGACGGTGTATAATGTGGTGTCTACAAAACAGGTGCATAAAAATAATCCCGTGACAGTTGCAGATTCTTAAAGAAGATTTCCTCCTCTTCACGATGGTCACCTTGAAATCGTTCGGTATGGACCGGAAAGTTCCGAAATTCACAAAAACGCGACAGGTACTAAGAAATGCGATAATACCCCCAAAACGTACAAAATGCCGTATTTATGAAATGTTTCACGTCAATTCTGCTGAGTGTTGTTTTTTTCACGCTTGGGGGGGGGGGGGGCCGCCGGAGGCTCGAGTCTCCTCATTTTTTTGTGGTGAAATGGATCTGGGGATTTCCCACAAAACCGATCCCTTTGCGCCGGATAATTAAAAAGTACGGCACCGTCATTCGTATTTTCTCTTTAAATCTATCCAGGAGTTGCCCCGGTACGCTTGTCATCCCTGACGGCTGGCTGTGTTACCTCGCACCCGAAGTGGTCAAAGCTCTTCGATTCCCCGAAAACGAGAAAGATGACGTGATATCAACGCTCCCTTACACCGCGCACTCCGACGTATACGCTTTCGGGTTCGTTGTATTCTTTGTTACAAACTTTGCGGGAAAACTAATTTTTCTAGCAAGTTATTCGTGGTTAAAAGTTGGATGCCGCAGGTGTAAAAGGTCCCTGGTGTTTATTTCAGCACCGTTTGGTACGAACTACTGTCCGGGTCGTGGCCCTTCAGTGGATTCTGCGCCGAGTCAATTATCTGGCAAGTGGGCTCCGGAAAGAAACAAAATCTGAGCCAACTTCAGGGTCGTGGAGAAGTTAAGGTAGAAACCAAAGTTATCTCCGTCCTAAAACTTACAGATCATTTTAAAGAGTTTGGAAATGCTATGAAATACCGCAGCGAGCAAACTTACCGGTTATTTTCAGGATATCTTGATGCAGTCGTGGGCGTTCGATCCGAGCAGACGCCCGGACTTTAGCGACGGCGGACTCATGGGCATATTAAAGAAGTTGCAGACCCAGATTCCCAGGTCTCTGTCTTCTCATCCCCGCCGCGGTGGGGTTAATCGGGGAATTTCGCACGAGAGGCTCTTCGACCCATTGAGGCATGGCACTTTTTCTACCATTCACGATCTTGAAGAGTGATTCCTTGAAAGAGTATTATCGGAGTCGCACGAAAGAATTTTTTCTGTTTTTTGCAGCAGATGTTAAACGATTATATCATATTTTAGCAAGCAAATTTTCTACCTATCGTTGATTCTTAAAGTCTTTGTGAAATGTCAGTATTGTCGACCGGTAATCCCTTCAAAAACACCCCGCTTATTTCGGTGGGTTTAGAAATCTCTAGCAGAATGCTTGATGGTGCAGCTGGCGTAAAAGCTACGAAAGAGTGTTACGATTGTCATTCACCTTTGCTCTGTTGTCATTCTAATAATTGCACTTCGTAGACCGGTGACGGTAATTTTTATCCAAATCTTAACATTTTAGCTGACCTTTTGCGCCGCTTTTAACGTCGTATGCCGGATAGTATTCTTCGAACCAACTTTTCTTGGTTTTCGTTCCTTTATTTTCACCAAGCGGAGGCTTCACCACGAACGTCGATAATAATTAAGCTTTCATTTAGCTACGAGCTATTCTCCACGTCAGTGCCTTTGGCGAAAAATCTTGTTACACGGTGATGGTTTATATCGCCCTGCTCGCGGCACATCTAGAACTTAACTTGTAAAATGAGTTATAACTGTGCCTCAGATGTTGCTGAACTGCGTTCTTGTCGCGGGCAAAAGCGATAGTTATGTTTTTTACATTTTGTTAGTTCCACATTTTCAATTCATTAACTTTTACAAGCCTTTGATGATGAAAACGTGGTACATTCTTGCTCGATACGTTTGAAACTGATCGTTGCATTCTATCTAGGCAAGAACTAACTTCTTTACCACAAGTCCATTATAATAAGCGTATTTTTCATTCAATGTTTCTTTGTGTGGTGCGCGACAGTCTCACGCCGCGTTCGTCATCGTCGGTTCGTGTTGTCATTCGCCGAGTGTTTTATAACTGTCGTTTTGTGCTAAAGTATGTTCCACAAATCCATCATCTTCCAATTTACAGTGACTGCTGTTTCTTTTTGTGGCGCCAACCACCATATGTTTATCAGTAGACATCTTATTTACTTCAAGCATCACCCGCTCGTCGGTTTCGTGTGTGCCGTGTGCCGTGCCTAACTGTCCTCTGTGCTTCCACTAACATTTTCCGTGGCCTCGGCCAGTCGGGGTGGTTGTTCCGCTCGTCACACCTGCACCTGAACGTCGTGAGTTGCATGGATTTCTTTGTCATCGGACTGCACAAATTTTAGCCCAGTATGGAGGCTTTCGTTTCGGTGTGTTCGAGCTCTCGCTTAAAAGTTAATTTCCTTCATAAAAATTGTTTTCAGCCATATTGCTCCTGATCGGTACAGGGCTGAAATTCGTGCAAGTCCCTTTCTGTGCGTAATACATGTTGAAATATTGTGATTGCTTTACATGTGCGCTTGAATTTCTATAACGACGGCACCAGTGAAATGACGTGTCGTCGATAAATGTAATTACTATGGTGTCTCTTTTACATCACGTAGACAAAACTCTTTTAACTTTCTGCATGTAGATCAGCTTTTCTTTCGGTGTTCTTTCATTTACCCATTTCCGTGCGTCCACTTCATCCCACAAAGTTTAGCTACCACGTTACTTGGACCCGTTTCATTCTTGGTTCATCTCTTTCCGCCCGTGTAGCTAAACCTATGAGAGCCCTCGCGTCGGTCTTTAGTTTGGTTCATTTGCAGACTTTCAACCGTTTCTGTTTGTTTTTCAGGGGTAAGATCGACCCCTCGCTTGCGGCTACTCTGGCCCGGTCGCTGCCACGCCCGTCGCAGAGGTACCACCCCTTGCTCAGTCCGATACCAAACTCGGAAAATTTCGTCTTCACGGAAGACCTTGGAACGTCGCACTTTTGATGATCGGCACTTCCCGTGGCTTAGTAGACGGTCTTTTTAATTGCAGCGATTCCTTTCGAAATCAATTATCTACATTCGCGGTTTATAGCAATTTTTCTGTTCGATATTATACTGTATAGTTTGTATCACGGTTTCGGAAAGATAGCGCGGCTCTATGCTTTTGGACAAAGTTTACGGTGTTTCATTGCGCAAGTTTCTTAATTTATTATGATTTTGTGCTTCATTTGCGATTTGGAGCTTGTGTAAATGGAGTTGATCCAATCTCGTAAATTGGAAATATTCAAACTTGAGTTCAAGCGATTGGTACCGAATGTGATGTCTGTGCAAAAATCCAATTTTCTTTTGTCGTCATTTCAACGAGTTAATTCCGCTTAGCTATTAGCACCGCTTTATGGTTTTTTTCCTGCGTTGTGTTGTCTGTACGTCCTTTTCGCGAGTAATTCTTGCTATCGTGTGTATTGCTGCCAGATTTTTATTAACGTTTGAAAAAAATGAATGTAGTTTGCATTTTGCTTTTTCGAGATGTTCGAAAGTGAGATGTTGTTCCTCGCGAGAAACAAGCGCTTGCACCAAAGTGAAATTGGGTATTTTCTTTAAGGGCTCAATTCCCAATATAAAGACAATTTCGAGCCGGCAACACAGTGATTATTACGTGTTCGTACGTCAATGCGTCATATTAAAAAAAGTAAGAAATTTTCCGGTCCAATGCGCATGTGACGTCGATGTGAACTAGTTTTGTTGTTGTTTTGGCGACAGCTGGTTCCAGGTTTAGGCTAAATTGTACATTTTTTGAGGGTTTGATTTATTTTTCGGCTTTTAGGAGTATTTGTGCTAAATTTTTAAGTTCAAAACTTGCTGTAAAGTTTAGGTAGCTGTTATAGAAAACTGAGTACATGGATTTTGTCCAAATTAAGACTGCAGACAGTCCTGACCTAGATGTCGTTGCAAGCCAAAATTCAGTGTAGGTTTATGATGTGAATTTGCGACAGTAGCGTCTTGATTTAATGTACTTTGCATTGAAAAGCCTATCTCTTTGAAATGGGAATTGACCCTTTAAGCAGGCAGGTGCCCGGTTAAAGTTGTAATTATAACTTGTCTGTAGCCATTGGGTATGCTTACTGCTTCGCCATTGTCACCCAAAGAGATGTGGACAACTCACACCGCAGCAGGTGATCAGAGCTATAAACTTGTATAGTGCTGAGGTGCGCAGATTATGCGATCGTGATACTTTGCGGCAAGCGAGTCGCTACAAGGTGCAAACGATGCACTACCCGGTTCAAAGATTTCTGTCGAAATGGGAGTCTTTATAGATTTCTATTAGTGTTCCTGTATATGCAATTTACTAATACGACGAAACTATTTCCTAACGTTGTAAGCTTATTATAATTTTGCTAAATTATTATTATTTTAAAATTAAAAATGATGGTAACACAAAACAACAGGAAGGAAAAAAACAAGTAAGTATACACACAAAACGAGTTTCAAGAGATATGACTGTTGTAGTCCTCCGTCACAATTAGAAAACAATTTGAATACATGACGTAATAATGGACATAAGGAAAAAGGCCTTGTTGTGTAACGAAACTTTTCCTTAGCCAGGAATCTTCCCGCTCTAACGGCTAGTCACTTAGCCGGTTTTGCCTTGTTTACTTTTAATGGCATTTTACTTAATAAAAACGATCATCTCTCACTAAAACCGAAACGTAACTGCCCAGCCGCGCACAGTACTACACCAAACAAATTCCACGCGATGAAGGAATCAACGTGGAACGTAAAACACGATACTAATTTAGCCTTTGGGGTAACTACGTGAGACGTCACAAGAGATTTGATAAAAACAGGTGTACAAGAACAAGTAAAATACGGCAGACCGTGAACATGCATAAAAACAACACAATGCAAAGAAAAGACGGTGTATAATGTGGTGTCTACAAAACAGGTGCATAAAAATAATCCCGTGACAGTTGCAGATTCTTAAAGAAGATTTCCTCCTCTTCACGATGGTCACCTTGAAATCGTTCGGTATGGACCGGAAAGTTCCGAAATTCACAAAAACGCGACAGGTACTAAGAAATGCGATAATACCCCCAAAACGTACAAAATGCCGTATTTATGAAATGTTTCACGTCAATTCTGCTGAGTGTTGTTTTTTTCACGCTTGGGGGGGGGGGGGGCCGCCGGAGGCTCGAGTCTCCTCATTTTTTTGTGGTGAAATGGATCTGGGGATTTCCCACAAAACCGATCCCTTTGCGCCGGATAATTAAAAAGTACGGCACCGTCATTCGTATTTTCTCTTTAAATCTATCCAGGAGTTGCCCCGGTACGCTTGTCATCCCTGACGGCTGGCTGTGTTACCTCGCACCCGAAGTGGTCAAAGCTCTTCGATTCCCCGAAAACGAGAAAGATGACGTGATATCAACGCTCCCTTACACCGCGCACTCCGACGTATACGCTTTCGGGTTCGTTGTATTCTTTGTTACAAACTTTGCGGGAAAACTAATTTTTCTAGCAAGTTATTCGTGGTTAAAAGTTGGATGCCGCAGGTGTAAAAGGTCCCTGGTGTTTATTTCAGCACCGTTTGGTACGAACTACTGTCCGGGTCGTGGCCCTTCAGTGGATTCTGCGCCGAGTCAATTATCTGGCAAGTGGGCTCCGGAAAGAAACAAAATCTGAGCCAACTTCAGGGTCGTGGAGAAGTTAAGGTAGAAACCAAAGTTATCTCCGTCCTAAAACTTACAGATCATTTTAAAGAGTTTGGAAATGCTATGAAATACCGCAGCGAGCAAACTTACCGGTTATTTTCAGGATATCTTGATGCAGTCGTGGGCGTTCGATCCGAGCAGACGCCCGGACTTTAGCGACGGCGGACTCATGGGCATATTAAAGAAGTTGCAGACCCAGATTCCCAGGTCTCTGTCTTCTCATCCCCGCCGCGGTGGGGTTAATCGGGGAATTTCGCACGAGAGGCTCTTCGACCCATTGAGGCATGGCACTTTTTCTACCATTCACGATCTTGAAGAGTGATTCCTTGAAAGAGTATTATCGGAGTCGCACGAAAGAATTTTTTCTGTTTTTTGCAGCAGATGTTAAACGATTATATCATATTTTAGCAAGCAAATTTTCTACCTATCGTTGATTCTTAAAGTCTTTGTGAAATGTCAGTATTGTCGACCGGTAATCCCTTCAAAAACACCCCGCTTATTTCGGTGGGTTTAGAAATCTCTAGCAGAATGCTTGATGGTGCAGCTGGCGTAAAAGCTACGAAAGAGTGTTACGATTGTCATTCACCTTTGCTCTGTTGTCATTCTAATAATTGCACTTCGTAGACCGGTGACGGTAATTTTTATCCAAATCTTAACATTTTAGCTGACCTTTTGCGCCGCTTTTAACGTCGTATGCCGGATAGTATTCTTCGAACCAACTTTTCTTGGTTTTCGTTCCTTTATTTTCACCAAGCGGAGGCTTCACCACGAACGTCGATAATAATTAAGCTTTCATTTAGCTACGAGCTATTCTCCACGTCAGTGCCTTTGGCGAAAAATCTTGTTACACGGTGATGGTTTATATCGCCCTGCTCGCGGCACATCTAGAACTTAACTTGTAAAATGAGTTATAACTGTGCCTCAGATGTTGCTGAACTGCGTTCTTGTCGCGGGCAAAAGCGATAGTTATGTTTTTTACATTTTGTTAGTTCCACATTTTCAATTCATTAACTTTTACAAGCCTTTGATGATGAAAACGTGGTACATTCTTGCTCGATACGTTTGAAACTGATCGTTGCATTCTATCTAGGCAAGAACTAACTTCTTTACCACAAGTCCATTATAATAAGCGTATTTTTCATTCAATGTTTCTTTGTGTGGTGCGCGACAGTCTCACGCCGCGTTCGTCATCGTCGGTTCGTGTTGTCATTCGCCGAGTGTTTTATAACTGTCGTTTTGTGCTAAAGTATGTTCCACAAATCCATCATCTTCCAATTTACAGTGACTGCTGTTTCTTTTTGTGGCGCCAACCACCATATGTTTATCAGTAGACATCTTATTTACTTCAAGCATCACCCGCTCGTCGGTTTCGTGTGTGCCGTGTGCCGTGCCTAACTGTCCTCTGTGCTTCCACTAACATTTTCCGTGGCCTCGGCCAGTCGGGGTGGTTGTTCCGCTCGTCACACCTGCACCTGAACGTCGTGAGTTGCATGGATTTCTTTGTCATCGGACTGCACAAATTTTAGCCCAGTATGGAGGCTTTCGTTTCGGTGTGTTCGAGCTCTCGCTTAAAAGTTAATTTCCTTCATAAAAATTGTTTTCAGCCATATTGCTCCTGATCGGTACAGGGCTGAAATTCGTGCAAGTCCCTTTCTGTGCGTAATACATGTTGAAATATTGTGATTGCTTTACATGTGCGCTTGAATTTCTATAACGACGGCACCAGTGAAATGACGTGTCGTCGATAAATGTAATTACTATGGTGTCTCTTTTACATCACGTAGACAAAACTCTTTTAACTTTCTGCATGTAGATCAGCTTTTCTTTCGGTGTTCTTTCATTTACCCATTTCCGTGCGTCCACTTCATCCCACAAAGTTTAGCTACCACGTTACTTGGACCCGTTTCATTCTTGGTTCATCTCTTTCCGCCCGTGTAGCTAAACCTATGAGAGCCCTCGCGTCGGTCTTTAGTTTGGTTCATTTGCAGACTTTCAACCGTTTCTGTTTGTTTTTCAGGGGTAAGATCGACCCCTCGCTTGCGGCTACTCTGGCCCGGTCGCTGCCACGCCCGTCGCAGAGGTACCACCCCTTGCTCAGTCCGATACCAAACTCGGAAAATTTCGTCTTCACGGAAGACCTTGGAACGTCGCACTTTTGATGATCGGCACTTCCCGTGGCTTAGTAGACGGTCTTTTTAATTGCAGCGATTCCTTTCGAAATCAATTATCTACATTCGCGGTTTATAGCAATTTTTCTGTTCGATATTATACTGTATAGTTTGTATCACGGTTTCGGAAAGATAGCGCGGCTCTATGCTTTTGGACAAAGTTTACGGTGTTTCATTGCGCAAGTTTCTTAATTTATTATGATTTTGTGCTTCATTTGCGATTTGGAGCTTGTGTAAATGGAGTTGATCCAATCTCGTAAATTGGAAATATTCAAACTTGAGTTCAAGCGATTGGTACCGAATGTGATGTCTGTGCAAAAATCCAATTTTCTTTTGTCGTCATTTCAACGAGTTAATTCCGCTTAGCTATTAGCACCGCTTTATGGTTTTTTTCCTGCGTTGTGTTGTCTGTACGTCCTTTTCGCGAGTAATTCTTGCTATCGTGTGTATTGCTGCCAGATTTTTATTAACGTTTGAAAAAAATGAATGTAGTTTGCATTTTGCTTTTTCGAGATGTTCGAAAGTGAGATGTTGTTCCTCGCGAGAAACAAGCGCTTGCACCAAAGTGAAATTGGGTATTTTCTTTAAGGGCTCAATTCCCAATATAAAGACAATTTCGAGCCGGCAACACAGTGATTATTACGTGTTCGTACGTCAATGCGTCATATTAAAAAAAGTAAGAAATTTTCCGGTCCAATGCGCATGTGACGTCGATGTGAACTAGTTTTGTTGTTGTTTTGGCGACAGCTGGTTCCAGGTTTAGGCTAAATTGTACATTTTTTGAGGGTTTGATTTATTTTTCGGCTTTTAGGAGTATTTGTGCTAAATTTTTAAGTTCAAAACTTGCTGTAAAGTTTAGGTAGCTGTTATAGAAAACTGAGTACATGGATTTTGTCCAAATTAAGACTGCAGACAGTCCTGACCTAGATGTCGTTGCAAGCCAAAATTCAGTGTAGGTTTATGATGTGAATTTGCGACAGTAGCGTCTTGATTTAATGTACTTTGCATTGAAAAGCCTATCTCTTTGAAATGGGAATTGACCCTTTAAGCAGGCAGGTGCCCGGTTAAAGTTGTAATTATAACTTGTCTGTAGCCATTGGGTATGCTTACTGCTTCGCCATTGTCACCCAAAGAGATGTGGACAACTCACACCGCAGCAGGTGATCAGAGCTATAAACTTGTATAGTGCTGAGGTGCGCAGATTATGCGATCGTGATACTTTGCGGCAAGCGAGTCGCTACAAGGTGCAAACGATGCACTACCCGGTTCAAAGATTTCTGTCGAAATGGGAGTCTTTATAGATTTCTATTAGTGTTCCTGTATATGCAATTTACTAATACGACGAAACTATTTCCTAACGTTGTAAGCTTATTATAATTTTGCTAAATTATTATTATTTTAAAATTAAAAATGATGGTAACACAAAACAACAGGAAGGAAAAAAACAAGTAAGTATACACACAAAACGAGTTTCAAGAGATATGACTGTTGTAGTCCTCCGTCACAATTAGAAAACAATTTGAATACATGACGTAATAATGGACATAAGGAAAAAGGCCTTGTTGTGTAACGAAACTTTTCCTTAGCCAGGAATCTTCCCGCTCTAACGGCTAGTCACTTAGCCGGTTTTGCCTTGTTTACTTTTAATGGCATTTTACTTAATAAAAACGATCATCTCTCACTAAAACCGAAACGTAACTGCCCAGCCGCGCACAGTACTACACCAAACAAATTCCACGCGATGAAGGAATCAACGTGGAACGTAAAACACGATACTAATTTAGCCTTTGGGGTAACTACGTGAGACGTCACAAGAGATTTGATAAAAACAGGTGTACAAGAACAAGTAAAATACGGCAGACCGTGAACATGCATAAAAACAACACAATGCAAAGAAAAGACGGTGTATAATGTGGTGTCTACAAAACAGGTGCATAAAAATAATCCCGTGACAGTTGCAGATTCTTAAAGAAGATTTCCTCCTCTTCACGATGGTCACCTTGAAATCGTTCGGTATGGACCGGAAAGTTCCGAAATTCACAAAAACGCGACAGGTACTAAGAAATGCGATAATACCCCCAAAACGTACAAAATGCCGTATTTATGAAATGTTTCACGTCAATTCTGCTGAGTGTTGTTTTTTTCACGCTTGGGGGGGGGGGGGGCCGCCGGAGGCTCGAGTCTCCTCATTTTTTTGTGGTGAAATGGATCTGGGGATTTCCCACAAAACCGATCCCTTTGCGCCGGATAATTAAAAAGTACGGCACCGTCATTCGTATTTTCTCTTTAAATCTATCCAGGAGTTGCCCCGGTACGCTTGTCATCCCTGACGGCTGGCTGTGTTACCTCGCACCCGAAGTGGTCAAAGCTCTTCGATTCCCCGAAAACGAGAAAGATGACGTGATATCAACGCTCCCTTACACCGCGCACTCCGACGTATACGCTTTCGGGTTCGTTGTATTCTTTGTTACAAACTTTGCGGGAAAACTAATTTTTCTAGCAAGTTATTCGTGGTTAAAAGTTGGATGCCGCAGGTGTAAAAGGTCCCTGGTGTTTATTTCAGCACCGTTTGGTACGAACTACTGTCCGGGTCGTGGCCCTTCAGTGGATTCTGCGCCGAGTCAATTATCTGGCAAGTGGGCTCCGGAAAGAAACAAAATCTGAGCCAACTTCAGGGTCGTGGAGAAGTTAAGGTAGAAACCAAAGTTATCTCCGTCCTAAAACTTACAGATCATTTTAAAGAGTTTGGAAATGCTATGAAATACCGCAGCGAGCAAACTTACCGGTTATTTTCAGGATATCTTGATGCAGTCGTGGGCGTTCGATCCGAGCAGACGCCCGGACTTTAGCGACGGCGGACTCATGGGCATATTAAAGAAGTTGCAGACCCAGATTCCCAGGTCTCTGTCTTCTCATCCCCGCCGCGGTGGGGTTAATCGGGGAATTTCGCACGAGAGGCTCTTCGACCCATTGAGGCATGGCACTTTTTCTACCATTCACGATCTTGAAGAGTGATTCCTTGAAAGAGTATTATCGGAGTCGCACGAAAGAATTTTTTCTGTTTTTTGCAGCAGATGTTAAACGATTATATCATATTTTAGCAAGCAAATTTTCTACCTATCGTTGATTCTTAAAGTCTTTGTGAAATGTCAGTATTGTCGACCGGTAATCCCTTCAAAAACACCCCGCTTATTTCGGTGGGTTTAGAAATCTCTAGCAGAATGCTTGATGGTGCAGCTGGCGTAAAAGCTACGAAAGAGTGTTACGATTGTCATTCACCTTTGCTCTGTTGTCATTCTAATAATTGCACTTCGTAGACCGGTGACGGTAATTTTTATCCAAATCTTAACATTTTAGCTGACCTTTTGCGCCGCTTTTAACGTCGTATGCCGGATAGTATTCTTCGAACCAACTTTTCTTGGTTTTCGTTCCTTTATTTTCACCAAGCGGAGGCTTCACCACGAACGTCGATAATAATTAAGCTTTCATTTAGCTACGAGCTATTCTCCACGTCAGTGCCTTTGGCGAAAAATCTTGTTACACGGTGATGGTTTATATCGCCCTGCTCGCGGCACATCTAGAACTTAACTTGTAAAATGAGTTATAACTGTGCCTCAGATGTTGCTGAACTGCGTTCTTGTCGCGGGCAAAAGCGATAGTTATGTTTTTTACATTTTGTTAGTTCCACATTTTCAATTCATTAACTTTTACAAGCCTTTGATGATGAAAACGTGGTACATTCTTGCTCGATACGTTTGAAACTGATCGTTGCATTCTATCTAGGCAAGAACTAACTTCTTTACCACAAGTCCATTATAATAAGCGTATTTTTCATTCAATGTTTCTTTGTGTGGTGCGCGACAGTCTCACGCCGCGTTCGTCATCGTCGGTTCGTGTTGTCATTCGCCGAGTGTTTTATAACTGTCGTTTTGTGCTAAAGTATGTTCCACAAATCCATCATCTTCCAATTTACAGTGACTGCTGTTTCTTTTTGTGGCGCCAACCACCATATGTTTATCAGTAGACATCTTATTTACTTCAAGCATCACCCGCTCGTCGGTTTCGTGTGTGCCGTGTGCCGTGCCTAACTGTCCTCTGTGCTTCCACTAACATTTTCCGTGGCCTCGGCCAGTCGGGGTGGTTGTTCCGCTCGTCACACCTGCACCTGAACGTCGTGAGTTGCATGGATTTCTTTGTCATCGGACTGCACAAATTTTAGCCCAGTATGGAGGCTTTCGTTTCGGTGTGTTCGAGCTCTCGCTTAAAAGTTAATTTCCTTCATAAAAATTGTTTTCAGCCATATTGCTCCTGATCGGTACAGGGCTGAAATTCGTGCAAGTCCCTTTCTGTGCGTAATACATGTTGAAATATTGTGATTGCTTTACATGTGCGCTTGAATTTCTATAACGACGGCACCAGTGAAATGACGTGTCGTCGATAAATGTAATTACTATGGTGTCTCTTTTACATCACGTAGACAAAACTCTTTTAACTTTCTGCATGTAGATCAGCTTTTCTTTCGGTGTTCTTTCATTTACCCATTTCCGTGCGTCCACTTCATCCCACAAAGTTTAGCTACCACGTTACTTGGACCCGTTTCATTCTTGGTTCATCTCTTTCCGCCCGTGTAGCTAAACCTATGAGAGCCCTCGCGTCGGTCTTTAGTTTGGTTCATTTGCAGACTTTCAACCGTTTCTGTTTGTTTTTCAGGGGTAAGATCGACCCCTCGCTTGCGGCTACTCTGGCCCGGTCGCTGCCACGCCCGTCGCAGAGGTACCACCCCTTGCTCAGTCCGATACCAAACTCGGAAAATTTCGTCTTCACGGAAGACCTTGGAACGTCGCACTTTTGATGATCGGCACTTCCCGTGGCTTAGTAGACGGTCTTTTTAATTGCAGCGATTCCTTTCGAAATCAATTATCTACATTCGCGGTTTATAGCAATTTTTCTGTTCGATATTATACTGTATAGTTTGTATCACGGTTTCGGAAAGATAGCGCGGCTCTATGCTTTTGGACAAAGTTTACGGTGTTTCATTGCGCAAGTTTCTTAATTTATTATGATTTTGTGCTTCATTTGCGATTTGGAGCTTGTGTAAATGGAGTTGATCCAATCTCGTAAATTGGAAATATTCAAACTTGAGTTCAAGCGATTGGTACCGAATGTGATGTTTGTGCAAAAATCCAATTTTCTTTTGTCGTCATTTCAACGAGTTAATTCCGCTTAGCTATTAGCACCGCTTTATGGTTTTTTTCCTGCGTTGTGTTGTCTGTACGTCCTTTTCGCGAGTAATTCTTGCTATCGTGTGTATTGCTGCCAGATTTTTATTAACGTTTGAAAAAAATGAATGTAGTTTGCATTTTGCTTTTTCGAGATGTTCGAAAGTGAGATGTTGTTCCTCGCGAGAAACAAGCGCTTGCACCAAAGTGAAATTGGGTATTTTCTTTAAGGGCTCAATTCCCAATATAAAGACAATTTCGAGCCGGCAACACAGTGATTATTACGTGTTCGTACGTCAATGCGTCATATTAAAAAAAGTAAGAAATTTTCCGGTCCAATGCGCATGTGACGTCGATGTGAACTAGTTTTGTTGTTGTTTTGGCGACAGCTGGTTCCAGGTTTAGGCTAAATTGTACATTTTTTGAGGGTTTGATTTATTTTTCGGCTTTTAGGAGTATTTGTGCTAAATTTTTAAGTTCAAAACTTGCTGTAAAGTTTAGGTAGCTGTTATAGAAAACTGAGTACATGGATTTTGTCCAAATTAAGACTGCAGACAGTCCTGACCTAGATGTCGTTGCAAGCCAAAATTCAGTGTAGGTTTATGATGTGAATTTGCGACAGTAGCGTCTTGATTTAATGTACTTTGCATTGAAAAGCCTATCTCTTTGAAATGGGAATTGACCCTTTAAGCAGGCAGGTGCCCGGTTAAAGTTGTAATTATAACTTGTCTGTAGCCATTGGGTATGCTTACTGCTTCGCCATTGTCACCCAAAGAGATGTGGACAACTCACACCGCAGCAGGTGATCAGAGCTATAAACTTGTATAGTGCTGAGGTGCGCAGATTATGCGATCGTGATACTTTGCGGCAAGCGAGTCGCTACAAGGTGCAAACGATGCACTACCCGGTTCAAAGATTTCTGTCGAAATGGGAGTCTTTATAGATTTCTATTAGTGTTCCTGTATATGCAATTTACTAATACGACGAAACTATTTCCTAACGTTGTAAGCTTATTATAATTTTGCTAAATTATTATTATTTTAAAATTAAAAATGATGGTAACACAAAACAACAGGAAGGAAAAAAACAAGTAAGTATACACACAAAACGAGTTTCAAGAGATATGACTGTTGTAGTCCTCCGTCACAATTAGAAAACAATTTGAATACATGACGTAATAATGGACATAAGGAAAAAGGCCTTGTTGTGTAACGAAACTTTTCCTTAGCCAGGAATCTTCCCGCTCTAACGGCTAGTCACTTAGCCGGTTTTGCCTTGTTTACTTTTAATGGCATTTTACTTAATAAAAACGATCATCTCTCACTAAAACCGAAACGTAACTGCCCAGCCGCGCACAGTACTACACCAAACAAATTCCACGCGATGAAGGAATCAACGTGGAACGTAAAACACGATACTAATTTAGCCTTTGGGGTAACTACGTGAGACGTCACAAGAGATTTGATAAAAACAGGTGTACAAGAACAAGTAAAATACGGCAGACCGTGAACATGCATAAAAACAACACAATGCAAAGAAAAGACGGTGTATAATGTGGTGTCTACAAAACAGGTGCATAAAAATAATCCCGTGACAGTTGCAGATTCTTAAAGAAGATTTCCTCCTCTTCACGATGGTCACCTTGAAATCGTTCGGTATGGACCGGAAAGTTCCGAAATTCACAAAAACGCGACAGGTACTAAGAAATGCGATAATACCCCCAAAACGTACAAAATGCCGTATTTATGAAATGTTTCACGTCAATTCTGCTGAGTGTTGTTTTTTTCACGCTTGGGGGGGGGGGGGGCCGCCGGAGGCTCGAGTCTCCTCATTTTTTTGTGGTGAAATGGATCTGGGGATTTCCCACAAAACCGATCCCTTTGCGCCGGATAATTAAAAAGTACGGCACCGTCATTCGTATTTTCTCTTTAAATCTATCCAGGAGTTGCCCCGGTACGCTTGTCATCCCTGACGGCTGGCTGTGTTACCTCGCACCCGAAGTGGTCAAAGCTCTTCGATTCCCCGAAAACGAGAAAGATGACGTGATATCAACGCTCCCTTACACCGCGCACTCCGACGTATACGCTTTCGGGTTCGTTGTATTCTTTGTTACAAACTTTGCGGGAAAACTAATTTTTCTAGCAAGTTATTCGTGGTTAAAAGTTGGATGCCGCAGGTGTAAAAGGTCCCTGGTGTTTATTTCAGCACCGTTTGGTACGAACTACTGTCCGGGTCGTGGCCCTTCAGTGGATTCTGCGCCGAGTCAATTATCTGGCAAGTGGGCTCCGGAAAGAAACAAAATCTGAGCCAACTTCAGGGTCGTGGAGAAGTTAAGGTAGAAACCAAAGTTATCTCCGTCCTAAAACTTACAGATCATTTTAAAGAGTTTGGAAATGCTATGAAATACCGCAGCGAGCAAACTTACCGGTTATTTTCAGGATATCTTGATGCAGTCGTGGGCGTTCGATCCGAGCAGACGCCCGGACTTTAGCGACGGCGGACTCATGGGCATATTAAAGAAGTTGCAGACCCAGATTCCCAGGTCTCTGTCTTCTCATCCCCGCCGCGGTGGGGTTAATCGGGGAATTTCGCACGAGAGGCTCTTCGACCCATTGAGGCATGGCACTTTTTCTACCATTCACGATCTTGAAGAGTGATTCCTTGAAAGAGTATTATCGGAGTCGCACGAAAGAATTTTTTCTGTTTTTTGCAGCAGATGTTAAACGATTATATCATATTTTAGCAAGCAAATTTTCTACCTATCGTTGATTCTTAAAGTCTTTGTGAAATGTCAGTATTGTCGACCGGTAATCCCTTCAAAAACACCCCGCTTATTTCGGTGGGTTTAGAAATCTCTAGCAGAATGCTTGATGGTGCAGCTGGCGTAAAAGCTACGAAAGAGTGTTACGATTGTCATTCACCTTTGCTCTGTTGTCATTCTAATAATTGCACTTCGTAGACCGGTGACGGTAATTTTTATCCAAATCTTAACATTTTAGCTGACCTTTTGCGCCGCTTTTAACGTCGTATGCCGGATAGTATTCTTCGAACCAACTTTTCTTGGTTTTCGTTCCTTTATTTTCACCAAGCGGAGGCTTCACCACGAACGTCGATAATAATTAAGCTTTCATTTAGCTACGAGCTATTCTCCACGTCAGTGCCTTTGGCGAAAAATCTTGTTACACGGTGATGGTTTATATCGCCCTGCTCGCGGCACATCTAGAACTTAACTTGTAAAATGAGTTATAACTGTGCCTCAGATGTTGCTGAACTGCGTTCTTGTCGCGGGCAAAAGCGATAGTTATGTTTTTTACATTTTGTTAGTTCCACATTTTCAATTCATTAACTTTTACAAGCCTTTGATGATGAAAACGTGGTACATTCTTGCTCGATACGTTTGAAACTGATCGTTGCATTCTATCTAGGCAAGAACTAACTTCTTTACCACAAGTCCATTATAATAAGCGTATTTTTCATTCAATGTTTCTTTGTGTGGTGCGCGACAGTCTCACGCCGCGTTCGTCATCGTCGGTTCGTGTTGTCATTCGCCGAGTGTTTTATAACTGTCGTTTTGTGCTAAAGTATGTTCCACAAATCCATCATCTTCCAATTTACAGTGACTGCTGTTTCTTTTTGTGGCGCCAACCACCATATGTTTATCAGTAGACATCTTATTTACTTCAAGCATCACCCGCTCGTCGGTTTCGTGTGTGCCGTGTGCCGTGCCTAACTGTCCTCTGTGCTTCCACTAACATTTTCCGTGGCCTCGGCCAGTCGGGGTGGTTGTTCCGCTCGTCACACCTGCACCTGAACGTCGTGAGTTGCATGGATTTCTTTGTCATCGGACTGCACAAATTTTAGCCCAGTATGGAGGCTTTCGTTTCGGTGTGTTCGAGCTCTCGCTTAAAAGTTAATTTCCTTCATAAAAATTGTTTTCAGCCATATTGCTCCTGATCGGTACAGGGCTGAAATTCGTGCAAGTCCCTTTCTGTGCGTAATACATGTTGAAATATTGTGATTGCTTTACATGTGCGCTTGAATTTCTATAACGACGGCACCAGTGAAATGACGTGTCGTCGATAAATGTAATTACTATGGTGTCTCTTTTACATCACGTAGACAAAACTCTTTTAACTTTCTGCATGTAGATCAGCTTTTCTTTCGGTGTTCTTTCATTTACCCATTTCCGTGCGTCCACTTCATCCCACAAAGTTTAGCTACCACGTTACTTGGACCCGTTTCATTCTTGGTTCATCTCTTTCCGCCCGTGTAGCTAAACCTATGAGAGCCCTCGCGTCGGTCTTTAGTTTGGTTCATTTGCAGACTTTCAACCGTTTCTGTTTGTTTTTCAGGGGTAAGATCGACCCCTCGCTTGCGGCTACTCTGGCCCGGTCGCTGCCACGCCCGTCGCAGAGGTACCACCCCTTGCTCAGTCCGATACCAAACTCGGAAAATTTCGTCTTCACGGAAGACCTTGGAACGTCGCACTTTTGATGATCGGCACTTCCCGTGGCTTAGTAGACGGTCTTTTTAATTGCAGCGATTCCTTTCGAAATCAATTATCTACATTCGCGGTTTATAGCAATTTTTCTGTTCGATATTATACTGTATAGTTTGTATCACGGTTTCGGAAAGATAGCGCGGCTCTATGCTTTTGGACAAAGTTTACGGTGTTTCATTGCGCAAGTTTCTTAATTTATTATGATTTTGTGCTTCATTTGCGATTTGGAGCTTGTGTAAATGGAGTTGATCCAATCTCGTAAATTGGAAATATTCAAACTTGAGTTCAAGCGATTGGTACCGAATGTGATGTTTGTGCAAAAATCCAATTTTCTTTTGTCGTCATTTCAACGAGTTAATTCCGCTTAGCTATTAGCACCGCTTTATGGTTTTTTTCCTGCGTTGTGTTGTCTGTACGTCCTTTTCGCGAGTAATTCTTGCTATCGTGTGTATTGCTGCCAGATTTTTATTAACGTTTGAAAAAAATGAATGTAGTTTGCATTTTGCTTTTTCGAGATGTTCGAAAGTGAGATGTTGTTCCTCGCGAGAAACAAGCGCTTGCACCAAAGTGAAATTGGGTATTTTCTTTAAGGGCTCAATTCCCAATATAAAGACAATTTCGAGCCGGCAACACAGTGATTATTACGTGTTCGTACGTCAATGCGTCATATTAAAAAAAGTAAGAAATTTTCCGGTCCAATGCGCATGTGACGTCGATGTGAACTAGTTTTGTTGTTGTTTTGGCGACAGCTGGTTCCAGGTTTAGGCTAAATTGTACATTTTTTGAGGGTTTGATTTATTTTTCGGCTTTTAGGAGTATTTGTGCTAAATTTTTAAGTTCAAAACTTGCTGTAAAGTTTAGGTAGCTGTTATAGAAAACTGAGTACATGGATTTTGTCCAAATTAAGACTGCAGACAGTCCTGACCTAGATGTCGTTGCAAGCCAAAATTCAGTGTAGGTTTATGATGTGAATTTGCGACAGTAGCGTCTTGATTTAATGTACTTTGCATTGAAAAGCCTATCTCTTTGAAATGGGAATTGACCCTTTAAGCAGGCAGGTGCCCGGTTAAAGTTGTAATTATAACTTGTCTGTAGCCATTGGGTATGCTTACTGCTTCGCCATTGTCACCCAAAGAGATGTGGACAACTCACACCGCAGCAGGTGATCAGAGCTATAAACTTGTATAGTGCTGAGGTGCGCAGATTATGCGATCGTGATACTTTGCGGCAAGCGAGTCGCTACAAGGTGCAAACGATGCACTACCCGGTTCAAAGATTTCTGTCGAAATGGGAGTCTTTATAGATTTCTATTAGTGTTCCTGTATATGCAATTTACTAATACGACGAAACTATTTCCTAACGTTGTAAGCTTATTATAATTTTGCTAAATTATTATTATTTTAAAATTAAAAATGATGGTAACACAAAACAACAGGAAGGAAAAAAACAAGTAAGTATACACACAAAACGAGTTTCAAGAGATATGACTGTTGTAGTCCTCCGTCACAATTAGAAAACAATTTGAATACATGACGTAATAATGGACATAAGGAAAAAGGCCTTGTTGTGTAACGAAACTTTTCCTTAGCCAGGAATCTTCCCGCTCTAACGGCTAGTCACTTAGCCGGTTTTGCCTTGTTTACTTTTAATGGCATTTTACTTAATAAAAACGATCATCTCTCACTAAAACCGAAACGTAACTGCCCAGCCGCGCACAGTACTACACCAAACAAATTCCACGCGATGAAGGAATCAACGTGGAACGTAAAACACGATACTAATTTAGCCTTTGGGGTAACTACGTGAGACGTCACAAGAGATTTGATAAAAACAGGTGTACAAGAACAAGTAAAATACGGCAGACCGTGAACATGCATAAAAACAACACAATGCAAAGAAAAGACGGTGTATAATGTGGTGTCTACAAAACAGGTGCATAAAAATAATCCCGTGACAGTTGCAGATTCTTAAAGAAGATTTCCTCCTCTTCACGATGGTCACCTTGAAATCGTTCGGTATGGACCGGAAAGTTCCGAAATTCACAAAAACGCGACAGGTACTAAGAAATGCGATAATACCCCCAAAACGTACAAAATGCCGTATTTATGAAATGTTTCACGTCAATTCTGCTGAGTGTTGTTTTTTTCACGCTTGGGGGGGGGGGGGGCCGCCGGAGGCTCGAGTCTCCTCATTTTTTTGTGGTGAAATGGATCTGGGGATTTCCCACAAAACCGATCCCTTTGCGCCGGATAATTAAAAAGTACGGCACCGTCATTCGTATTTTCTCTTTAAATCTATCCAGGAGTTGCCCCGGTACGCTTGTCATCCCTGACGGCTGGCTGTGTTACCTCGCACCCGAAGTGGTCAAAGCTCTTCGATTCCCCGAAAACGAGAAAGATGACGTGATATCAACGCTCCCTTACACCGCGCACTCCGACGTATACGCTTTCGGGTTCGTTGTATTCTTTGTTACAAACTTTGCGGGAAAACTAATTTTTCTAGCAAGTTATTCGTGGTTAAAAGTTGGATGCCGCAGGTGTAAAAGGTCCCTGGTGTTTATTTCAGCACCGTTTGGTACGAACTACTGTCCGGGTCGTGGCCCTTCAGTGGATTCTGCGCCGAGTCAATTATCTGGCAAGTGGGCTCCGGAAAGAAACAAAATCTGAGCCAACTTCAGGGTCGTGGAGAAGTTAAGGTAGAAACCAAAGTTATCTCCGTCCTAAAACTTACAGATCATTTTAAAGAGTTTGGAAATGCTATGAAATACCGCAGCGAGCAAACTTACCGGTTATTTTCAGGATATCTTGATGCAGTCGTGGGCGTTCGATCCGAGCAGACGCCCGGACTTTAGCGACGGCGGACTCATGGGCATATTAAAGAAGTTGCAGACCCAGATTCCCAGGTCTCTGTCTTCTCATCCCCGCCGCGGTGGGGTTAATCGGGGAATTTCGCACGAGAGGCTCTTCGACCCATTGAGGCATGGCACTTTTTCTACCATTCACGATCTTGAAGAGTGATTCCTTGAAAGAGTATTATCGGAGTCGCACGAAAGAATTTTTTCTGTTTTTTGCAGCAGATGTTAAACGATTATATCATATTTTAGCAAGCAAATTTTCTACCTATCGTTGATTCTTAAAGTCTTTGTGAAATGTCAGTATTGTCGACCGGTAATCCCTTCAAAAACACCCCGCTTATTTCGGTGGGTTTAGAAATCTCTAGCAGAATGCTTGATGGTGCAGCTGGCGTAAAAGCTACGAAAGAGTGTTACGATTGTCATTCACCTTTGCTCTGTTGTCATTCTAATAATTGCACTTCGTAGACCGGTGACGGTAATTTTTATCCAAATCTTAACATTTTAGCTGACCTTTTGCGCCGCTTTTAACGTCGTATGCCGGATAGTATTCTTCGAACCAACTTTTCTTGGTTTTCGTTCCTTTATTTTCACCAAGCGGAGGCTTCACCACGAACGTCGATAATAATTAAGCTTTCATTTAGCTACGAGCTATTCTCCACGTCAGTGCCTTTGGCGAAAAATCTTGTTACACGGTGATGGTTTATATCGCCCTGCTCGCGGCACATCTAGAACTTAACTTGTAAAATGAGTTATAACTGTGCCTCAGATGTTGCTGAACTGCGTTCTTGTCGCGGGCAAAAGCGATAGTTATGTTTTTTACATTTTGTTAGTTCCACATTTTCAATTCATTAACTTTTACAAGCCTTTGATGATGAAAACGTGGTACATTCTTGCTCGATACGTTTGAAACTGATCGTTGCATTCTATCTAGGCAAGAACTAACTTCTTTACCACAAGTCCATTATAATAAGCGTATTTTTCATTCAATGTTTCTTTGTGTGGTGCGCGACAGTCTCACGCCGCGTTCGTCATCGTCGGTTCGTGTTGTCATTCGCCGAGTGTTTTATAACTGTCGTTTTGTGCTAAAGTATGTTCCACAAATCCATCATCTTCCAATTTACAGTGACTGCTGTTTCTTTTTGTGGCGCCAACCACCATATGTTTATCAGTAGACATCTTATTTACTTCAAGCATCACCCGCTCGTCGGTTTCGTGTGTGCCGTGTGCCGTGCCTAACTGTCCTCTGTGCTTCCACTAACATTTTCCGTGGCCTCGGCCAGTCGGGGTGGTTGTTCCGCTCGTCACACCTGCACCTGAACGTCGTGAGTTGCATGGATTTCTTTGTCATCGGACTGCACAAATTTTAGCCCAGTATGGAGGCTTTCGTTTCGGTGTGTTCGAGCTCTCGCTTAAAAGTTAATTTCCTTCATAAAAATTGTTTTCAGCCATATTGCTCCTGATCGGTACAGGGCTGAAATTCGTGCAAGTCCCTTTCTGTGCGTAATACATGTTGAAATATTGTGATTGCTTTACATGTGCGCTTGAATTTCTATAACGACGGCACCAGTGAAATGACGTGTCGTCGATAAATGTAATTACTATGGTGTCTCTTTTACATCACGTAGACAAAACTCTTTTAACTTTCTGCATGTAGATCAGCTTTTCTTTCGGTGTTCTTTCATTTACCCATTTCCGTGCGTCCACTTCATCCCACAAAGTTTAGCTACCACGTTACTTGGACCCGTTTCATTCTTGGTTCATCTCTTTCCGCCCGTGTAGCTAAACCTATGAGAGCCCTCGCGTCGGTCTTTAGTTTGGTTCATTTGCAGACTTTCAACCGTTTCTGTTTGTTTTTCAGGGGTAAGATCGACCCCTCGCTTGCGGCTACTCTGGCCCGGTCGCTGCCACGCCCGTCGCAGAGGTACCACCCCTTGCTCAGTCCGATACCAAACTCGGAAAATTTCGTCTTCACGGAAGACCTTGGAACGTCGCACTTTTGATGATCGGCACTTCCCGTGGCTTAGTAGACGGTCTTTTTAATTGCAGCGATTCCTTTCGAAATCAATTATCTACATTCGCGGTTTATAGCAATTTTTCTGTTCGATATTATACTGTATAGTTTGTATCACGGTTTCGGAAAGATAGCGCGGCTCTATGCTTTTGGACAAAGTTTACGGTGTTTCATTGCGCAAGTTTCTTAATTTATTATGATTTTGTGCTTCATTTGCGATTTGGAGCTTGTGTAAATGGAGTTGATCCAATCTCGTAAATTGGAAATATTCAAACTTGAGTTCAAGCGATTGGTACCGAATGTGATGTTTGTGCAAAAATCCAATTTTCTTTTGTCGTCATTTCAACGAGTTAATTCCGCTTAGCTATTAGCACCGCTTTATGGTTTTTTTCCTGCGTTGTGTTGTCTGTACGTCCTTTTCGCGAGTAATTCTTGCTATCGTGTGTATTGCTGCCAGATTTTTATTAACGTTTGAAAAAAATGAATGTAGTTTGCATTTTGCTTTTTCGAGATGTTCGAAAGTGAGATGTTGTTCCTCGCGAGAAACAAGCGCTTGCACCAAAGTGAAATTGGGTATTTTCTTTAAGGGCTCAATTCCCAATATAAAGACAATTTCGAGCCGGCAACACAGTGATTATTACGTGTTCGTACGTCAATGCGTCATATTAAAAAAAGTAAGAAATTTTCCGGTCCAATGCGCATGTGACGTCGATGTGAACTAGTTTTGTTGTTGTTTTGGCGACAGCTGGTTCCAGGTTTAGGCTAAATTGTACATTTTTTGAGGGTTTGATTTATTTTTCGGCTTTTAGGAGTATTTGTGCTAAATTTTTAAGTTCAAAACTTGCTGTAAAGTTTAGGTAGCTGTTATAGAAAACTGAGTACATGGATTTTGTCCAAATTAAGACTGCAGACAGTCCTGACCTAGATGTCGTTGCAAGCCAAAATTCAGTGTAGGTTTATGATGTGAATTTGCGACAGTAGCGTCTTGATTTAATGTACTTTGCATTGAAAAGCCTATCTCTTTCAAATGGGAATTGACCCCATAAGCAGGCAGGTACCCGGTTAAAGTTGTAATTATAACTTGTCTGTAGCCATTGGGTATGCTTACTGCTTCGCCATTGTCACCCAAAGAGATGTGGACAACTCACACCGCAGCAGGTGATCAGAGCTATAAACTTGTATAGTGCTGAGGTGCGCAGATTATGCGATCGTGATACTTTGCGGCAAGCGAGTCGCTACAAGGTGCAAACGATGCACTACCCGGTTCAAAGATTTCTGTCGAAATGGGAGTCTTTATAGATTTCTATTAGTGTTCCTGTATATGCAATTTACTAATACGACGAAACTATTTCCTAACGTTGTAAGCTTATTATAATTTTGCTAAATTATTATTATTTTAAAATTAAAAATGATGGTAACACAAAACAACAGGAAGGAAAAAAACAAGTAAGTATACACACAAAACGAGTTTCAAGAGATATGACTGTTGTAGTCCTCCGTCACAATTAGAAAACAATTTGAATACATGACGTAATAATGGACATAAGGAAAAAGGCCTTGTTGTGTAACGAAACTTTTCCTTAGCCAGGAATCTTCCCGCTCTAACGGCTAGTCACTTAGCCGGTTTTGCCTTGTTTACTTTTAATGGCATTTTACTTAATAAAAACGATCATCTCTCACTAAAACCGAAACGTAACTGCCCAGCCGCGCACAGTACTACACCAAACAAATTCCACGCGATGAAGGAATCAACGTGGAACGTAAAACACGATACTAATTTAGCCTTTGGGGTAACTACGTGAGACGTCACAAGAGATTTGATAAAAACAGGTGTACAAGAACAAGTAAAATACGGCAGACCGTGAACATGCATAAAAACAACACAATGCAAAGAAAAGACGGTGTATAATGTGGTGTCTACAAAACAGGTGCATAAAAATAATCCCGTGACAGTTGCAGATTCTTAAAGAAGATTTCCTCCTCTTCACGATGGTCACCTTGAAATCGTTCGGTATGGACCGGAAAGTTCCGAAATTCACAAAAACGCGACAGGTACTAAGAAATGCGATAATACCCCCAAAACGTACAAAATGCCGTATTTATGAAATGTTTCACGTCAATTCTGCTGAGTGTTGTTTTTTTCACGCTTGGGGGGGGGGGGGGCCGCCGGAGGCTCGAGTCTCCTCATTTTTTTGTGGTGAAATGGATCTGGGGATTTCCCACAAAACCGATCCCTTTGCGCCGGATAATTAAAAAGTACGGCACCGTCATTCGTATTTTCTCTTTAAATCTATCCAGGAGTTGCCCCGGTACGCTTGTCATCCCTGACGGCTGGCTGTGTTACCTCGCACCCGAAGTGGTCAAAGCTCTTCGATTCCCCGAAAACGAGAAAGATGACGTGATATCAACGCTCCCTTACACCGCGCACTCCGACGTATACGCTTTCGGGTTCGTTGTATTCTTTGTTACAAACTTTGCGGGAAAACTAATTTTTCTAGCAAGTTATTCGTGGTTAAAAGTTGGATGCCGCAGGTGTAAAAGGTCCCTGGTGTTTATTTCAGCACCGTTTGGTACGAACTACTGTCCGGGTCGTGGCCCTTCAGTGGATTCTGCGCCGAGTCAATTATCTGGCAAGTGGGCTCCGGAAAGAAACAAAATCTGAGCCAACTTCAGGGTCGTGGAGAAGTTAAGGTAGAAACCAAAGTTATCTCCGTCCTAAAACTTACAGATCATTTTAAAGAGTTTGGAAATGCTATGAAATACCGCAGCGAGCAAACTTACCGGTTATTTTCAGGATATCTTGATGCAGTCGTGGGCGTTCGATCCGAGCAGACGCCCGGACTTTAGCGACGGCGGACTCATGGGCATATTAAAGAAGTTGCAGACCCAGATTCCCAGGTCTCTGTCTTCTCATCCCCGCCGCGGTGGGGTTAATCGGGGAATTTCGCACGAGAGGCTCTTCGACCCATTGAGGCATGGCACTTTTTCTACCATTCACGATCTTGAAGAGTGATTCCTTGAAAGAGTATTATCGGAGTCGCACGAAAGAATTTTTTCTGTTTTTTGCAGCAGATGTTAAACGATTATATCATATTTTAGCAAGCAAATTTTCTACCTATCGTTGATTCTTAAAGTCTTTGTGAAATGTCAGTATTGTCGACCGGTAATCCCTTCAAAAACACCCCGCTTATTTCGGTGGGTTTAGAAATCTCTAGCAGAATGCTTGATGGTGCAGCTGGCGTAAAAGCTACGAAAGAGTGTTACGATTGTCATTCACCTTTGCTCTGTTGTCATTCTAATAATTGCACTTCGTAGACCGGTGACGGTAATTTTTATCCAAATCTTAACATTTTAGCTGACCTTTTGCGCCGCTTTTAACGTCGTATGCCGGATAGTATTCTTCGAACCAACTTTTCTTGGTTTTCGTTCCTTTATTTTCACCAAGCGGAGGCTTCACCACGAACGTCGATAATAATTAAGCTTTCATTTAGCTACGAGCTATTCTCCACGTCAGTGCCTTTGGCGAAAAATCTTGTTACACGGTGATGGTTTATATCGCCCTGCTCGCGGCACATCTAGAACTTAACTTGTAAAATGAGTTATAACTGTGCCTCAGATGTTGCTGAACTGCGTTCTTGTCGCGGGCAAAAGCGATAGTTATGTTTTTTACATTTTGTTAGTTCCACATTTTCAATTCATTAACTTTTACAAGCCTTTGATGATGAAAACGTGGTACATTCTTGCTCGATACGTTTGAAACTGATCGTTGCATTCTATCTAGGCAAGAACTAACTTCTTTACCACAAGTCCATTATAATAAGCGTATTTTTCATTCAATGTTTCTTTGTGTGGTGCGCGACAGTCTCACGCCGCGTTCGTCATCGTCGGTTCGTGTTGTCATTCGCCGAGTGTTTTATAACTGTCGTTTTGTGCTAAAGTATGTTCCACAAATCCATCATCTTCCAATTTACAGTGACTGCTGTTTCTTTTTGTGGCGCCAACCACCATATGTTTATCAGTAGACATCTTATTTACTTCAAGCATCACCCGCTCGTCGGTTTCGTGTGTGCCGTGTGCCGTGCCTAACTGTCCTCTGTGCTTCCACTAACATTTTCCGTGGCCTCGGCCAGTCGGGGTGGTTGTTCCGCTCGTCACACCTGCACCTGAACGTCGTGAGTTGCATGGATTTCTTTGTCATCGGACTGCACAAATTTTAGCCCAGTATGGAGGCTTTCGTTTCGGTGTGTTCGAGCTCTCGCTTAAAAGTTAATTTCCTTCATAAAAATTGTTTTCAGCCATATTGCTCCTGATCGGTACAGGGCTGAAATTCGTGCAAGTCCCTTTCTGTGCGTAATACATGTTGAAATATTGTGATTGCTTTACATGTGCGCTTGAATTTCTATAACGACGGCACCAGTGAAATGACGTGTCGTCGATAAATGTAATTACTATGGTGTCTCTTTTACATCACGTAGACAAAACTCTTTTAACTTTCTGCATGTAGATCAGCTTTTCTTTCGGTGTTCTTTCATTTACCCATTTCCGTGCGTCCACTTCATCCCACAAAGTTTAGCTACCACGTTACTTGGACCCGTTTCATTCTTGGTTCATCTCTTTCCGCCCGTGTAGCTAAACCTATGAGAGCCCTCGCGTCGGTCTTTAGTTTGGTTCATTTGCAGACTTTCAACCGTTTCTGTTTGTTTTTCAGGGGTAAGATCGACCCCTCGCTTGCGGCTACTCTGGCCCGGTCGCTGCCACGCCCGTCGCAGAGGTACCACCCCTTGCTCAGTCCGATACCAAACTCGGAAAATTTCGTCTTCACGGAAGACCTTGGAACGTCGCACTTTTGATGATCGGCACTTCCCGTGGCTTAGTAGACGGTCTTTTTAATTGCAGCGATTCCTTTCGAAATCAATTATCTACATTCGCGGTTTATAGCAATTTTTCTGTTCGATATTATACTGTATAGTTTGTATCACGGTTTCGGAAAGATAGCGCGGCTCTATGCTTTTGGACAAAGTTTACGGTGTTTCATTGCGCAAGTTTCTTAATTTATTATGATTTTGTGCTTCATTTGCGATTTGGAGCTTGTGTAAATGGAGTTGATCCAATCTCGTAAATTGGAAATATTCAAACTTGAGTTCAAGCGATTGGTACCGAATGTGATGTTTGTGCAAAAATCCAATTTTCTTTTGTCGTCATTTCAACGAGTTAATTCCGCTTAGCTATTAGCACCGCTTTATGGTTTTTTTCCTGCGTTGTGTTGTCTGTACGTCCTTTTCGCGAGTAATTCTTGCTATCGTGTGTATTGCTGCCAGATTTTTATTAACGTTTGAAAAAAATGAATGTAGTTTGCATTTTGCTTTTTCGAGATGTTCGAAAGTGAGATGTTGTTCCTCGCGAGAAACAAGCGCTTGCACCAAAGTGAAATTGGGTATTTTCTTTAAGGGCTCAATTCCCAATATAAAGACAATTTCGAGCCGGCAACACAGTGATTATTACGTGTTCGTACGTCAATGCGTCATATTAAAAAAAGTAAGAAATTTTCCGGTCCAATGCGCATGTGACGTCGATGTGAACTAGTTTTGTTGTTGTTTTGGCGACAGCTGGTTCCAGGTTTAGGCTAAATTGTACATTTTTTGAGGGTTTGATTTATTTTTCGGCTTTTAGGAGTATTTGTGCTAAATTTTTAAGTTCAAAACTTGCTGTAAAGTTTAGGTAGCTGTTATAGAAAACTGAGTACATGGATTTTGTCCAAATTAAGACTGCAGACAGTCCTGACCTAGATGTCGTTGCAAGCCAAAATTCAGTGTAGGTTTATGATGTGAATTTGCGACAGTAGCGTCTTGATTTAATGTACTTTGCATTGAAAAGCCTATCTCTTTGAAATGGGAATTGACCCTTTAAGCAGGCAGGTGCCCGGTTAAAGTTGTAATTATAACTTGTCTGTAGCCATTGGGTATGCTTACTGCTTCGCCATTGTCACCCAAAGAGATGTGGACAACTCACACCGCAGCAGGTGATCAGAGCTATAAACTTGTATAGTGCTGAGGTGCGCAGATTATGCGATCGTGATACTTTGCGGCAAGCGAGTCGCTACAAGGTGCAAACGATGCACTACCCGGTTCAAAGATTTCTGTCGAAATGGGAGTCTTTATAGATTTCTATTAGTGTTCCTGTATATGCAATTTACTAATACGACGAAACTATTTCCTAACGTTGTAAGCTTATTATAATTTTGCTAAATTATTATTATTTTAAAATTAAAAATGATGGTAACACAAAACAACAGGAAGGAAAAAAACAAGTAAGTATACACACAAAACGAGTTTCAAGAGATATGACTGTTGTAGTCCTCCGTCACAATTAGAAAACAATTTGAATACATGACGTAATAATGGACATAAGGAAAAAGGCCTTGTTGTGTAACGAAACTTTTCCTTAGCCAGGAATCTTCCCGCTCTAACGGCTAGTCACTTAGCCGGTTTTGCCTTGTTTACTTTTAATGGCATTTTACTTAATAAAAACGATCATCTCTCACTAAAACCGAAACGTAACTGCCCAGCCGCGCACAGTACTACACCAAACAAATTCCACGCGATGAAGGAATCAACGTGGAACGTAAAACACGATACTAATTTAGCCTTTGGGGTAACTACGTGAGACGTCACAAGAGATTTGATAAAAACAGGTGTACAAGAACAAGTAAAATACGGCAGACCGTGAACATGCATAAAAACAACACAATGCAAAGAAAAGACGGTGTATAATGTGGTGTCTACAAAACAGGTGCATAAAAATAATCCCGTGACAGTTGCAGATTCTTAAAGAAGATTTCCTCCTCTTCACGATGGTCACCTTGAAATCGTTCGGTATGGACCGGAAAGTTCCGAAATTCACAAAAACGCGACAGGTACTAAGAAATGCGATAATACCCCCAAAACGTACAAAATGCCGTATTTATGAAATGTTTCACGTCAATTCTGCTGAGTGTTGTTTTTTTCACGCTTGGGGGGGGGGGGGGGGCCGCCGGAGGCTCGAGTCTCCTCATTTTTTTGTGGTGAAATGGATCTGGGGATTTCCCACAAAACCGATCCCTTTGCGCCGGATAATTAAAAAGTACGGCACCGTCATTCGTATTTTCTCTTTAAATCTATCCAGGAGTTGCCCCGGTACGCTTGTCATCCCTGACGGCTGGCTGTGTTACCTCGCACCCGAAGTGGTCAAAGCTCTTCGATTCCCCGAAAACGAGAAAGATGACGTGATATCAACGCTCCCTTACACCGCGCACTCCGACGTATACGCTTTCGGGTTCGTTGTATTCTTTGTTACAAACTTTGCGGGAAAACTAATTTTTCTAGCAAGTTATTCGTGGTTAAAAGTTGGATGCCGCAGGTGTAAAAGGTCCCTGGTGTTTATTTCAGCACCGTTTGGTACGAACTACTGTCCGGGTCGTGGCCCTTCAGTGGATTCTGCGCCGAGTCAATTATCTGGCAAGTGGGCTCCGGAAAGAAACAAAATCTGAGCCAACTTCAGGGTCGTGGAGAAGTTAAGGTAGAAACCAAAGTTATCTCCGTCCTAAAACTTACAGATCATTTTAAAGAGTTTGGAAATGCTATGAAATACCGCAGCGAGCAAACTTACCGGTTATTTTCAGGATATCTTGATGCAGTCGTGGGCGTTCGATCCGAGCAGACGCCCGGACTTTAGCGACGGCGGACTCATGGGCATATTAAAGAAGTTGCAGACCCAGATTCCCAGGTCTCTGTCTTCTCATCCCCGCCGCGGTGGGGTTAATCGGGGAATTTCGCACGAGAGGCTCTTCGACCCATTGAGGCATGGCACTTTTTCTACCATTCACGATCTTGAAGAGTGATTCCTTGAAAGAGTATTATCGGAGTCGCACGAAAGAATTTTTTCTGTTTTTTGCAGCAGATGTTAAACGATTATATCATATTTTAGCAAGCAAATTTTCTACCTATCGTTGATTCTTAAAGTCTTTGTGAAATGTCAGTATTGTCGACCGGTAATCCCTTCAAAAACACCCCGCTTATTTCGGTGGGTTTAGAAATCTCTAGCAGAATGCTTGATGGTGCAGCTGGCGTAAAAGCTACGAAAGAGTGTTACGATTGTCATTCACCTTTGCTCTGTTGTCATTCTAATAATTGCACTTCGTAGACCGGTGACGGTAATTTTTATCCAAATCTTAACATTTTAGCTGACCTTTTGCGCCGCTTTTAACGTCGTATGCCGGATAGTATTCTTCGAACCAACTTTTCTTGGTTTTCGTTCCTTTATTTTCACCAAGCGGAGGCTTCACCACGAACGTCGATAATAATTAAGCTTTCATTTAGCTACGAGCTATTCTCCACGTCAGTGCCTTTGGCGAAAAATCTTGTTACACGGTGATGGTTTATATCGCCCTGCTCGCGGCACATCTAGAACTTAACTTGTAAAATGAGTTATAACTGTGCCTCAGATGTTGCTGAACTGCGTTCTTGTCGCGGGCAAAAGCGATAGTTATGTTTTTTACATTTTGTTAGTTCCACATTTTCAATTCATTAACTTTTACAAGCCTTTGATGATGAAAACGTGGTACATTCTTGCTCGATACGTTTGAAACTGATCGTTGCATTCTATCTAGGCAAGAACTAACTTCTTTACCACAAGTCCATTATAATAAGCGTATTTTTCATTCAATGTTTCTTTGTGTGGTGCGCGACAGTCTCACGCCGCGTTCGTCATCGTCGGTTCGTGTTGTCATTCGCCGAGTGTTTTATAACTGTCGTTTTGTGCTAAAGTATGTTCCACAAATCCATCATCTTCCAATTTACAGTGACTGCTGTTTCTTTTTGTGGCGCCAACCACCATATGTTTATCAGTAGACATCTTATTTACTTCAAGCATCACCCGCTCGTCGGTTTCGTGTGTGCCGTGTGCCGTGCCTAACTGTCCTCTGTGCTTCCACTAACATTTTCCGTGGCCTCGGCCAGTCGGGGTGGTTGTTCCGCTCGTCACACCTGCACCTGAACGTCGTGAGTTGCATGGATTTCTTTGTCATCGGACTGCACAAATTTTAGCCCAGTATGGAGGCTTTCGTTTCGGTGTGTTCGAGCTCTCGCTTAAAAGTTAATTTCCTTCATAAAAATTGTTTTCAGCCATATTGCTCCTGATCGGTACAGGGCTGAAATTCGTGCAAGTCCCTTTCTGTGCGTAATACATGTTGAAATATTGTGATTGCTTTACATGTGCGCTTGAATTTCTATAACGACGGCACCAGTGAAATGACGTGTCGTCGATAAATGTAATTACTATGGTGTCTCTTTTACATCACGTAGACAAAACTCTTTTAACTTTCTGCATGTAGATCAGCTTTTCTTTCGGTGTTCTTTCATTTACCCATTTCCGTGCGTCCACTTCATCCCACAAAGTTTAGCTACCACGTTACTTGGACCCGTTTCATTCTTGGTTCATCTCTTTCCGCCCGTGTAGCTAAACCTATGAGAGCCCTCGCGTCGGTCTTTAGTTTGGTTCATTTGCAGACTTTCAACCGTTTCTGTTTGTTTTTCAGGGGTAAGATCGACCCCTCGCTTGCGGCTACTCTGGCCCGGTCGCTGCCACGCCCGTCGCAGAGGTACCACCCCTTGCTCAGTCCGATACCAAACTCGGAAAATTTCGTCTTCACGGAAGACCTTGGAACGTCGCACTTTTGATGATCGGCACTTCCCGTGGCTTAGTAGACGGTCTTTTTAATTGCAGCGATTCCTTTCGAAATCAATTATCTACATTCGCGGTTTATAGCAATTTTTCTGTTCGATATTATACTGTATAGTTTGTATCACGGTTTCGGAAAGATAGCGCGGCTCTATGCTTTTGGACAAAGTTTACGGTGTTTCATTGCGCAAGTTTCTTAATTTATTATGATTTTGTGCTTCATTTGCGATTTGGAGCTTGTGTAAATGGAGTTGATCCAATCTCGTAAATTGGAAATATTCAAACTTGAGTTCAAGCGATTGGTACCGAATGTGATGTTTGTGCAAAAATCCAATTTTCTTTTGTCGTCATTTCAACGAGTTAATTCCGCTTAGCTATTAGCACCGCTTTATGGTTTTTTTCCTGCGTTGTGTTGTCTGTACGTCCTTTTCGCGAGTAATTCTTGCTATCGTGTGTATTGCTGCCAGATTTTTATTAACGTTTGAAAAAAATGAATGTAGTTTGCATTTTGCTTTTTCGAGATGTTCGAAAGTGAGATGTTGTTCCTCGCGAGAAACAAGCGCTTGCACCAAAGTGAAATTGGGTATTTTCTTTAAGGGCTCAATTCCCAATATAAAGACAATTTCGAGCCGGCAACACAGTGATTATTACGTGTTCGTACGTCAATGCGTCATATTAAAAAAAGTAAGAAATTTTCCGGTCCAATGCGCATGTGACGTCGATGTGAACTAGTTTTGTTGTTGTTTTGGCGACAGCTGGTTCCAGGTTTAGGCTAAATTGTACATTTTTTGAGGGTTTGATTTATTTTTCGGCTTTTAGGAGTATTTGTGCTAAATTTTTAAGTTCAAAACTTGCTGTAAAGTTTAGGTAGCTGTTATAGAAAACTGAGTACATGGATTTTGTCCAAATTAAGACTGCAGACAGTCCTGACCTAGATGTCGTTGCAAGCCAAAATTCAGTGTAGGTTTATGATGTGAATTTGCGACAGTAGCGTCTTGATTTAATGTACTTTGCATTGAAAAGCCTATCTCTTTGAAATGGGAATTGACCCTTTAAGCAGGCAGGTGCCCGGTTAAAGTTGTAATTATAACTTGTCTGTAGCCATTGGGTATGCTTACTGCTTCGCCATTGTCACCCAAAGAGATGTGGACAACTCACACCGCAGCAGGTGATCAGAGCTATAAACTTGTATAGTGCTGAGGTGCGCAGATTATGCGATCGTGATACTTTGCGGCAAGCGAGTCGCTACAAGGTGCAAACGATGCACTACCCGGTTCAAAGATTTCTGTCGAAATGGGAGTCTTTATAGATTTCTATTAGTGTTCCTGTATATGCAATTTACTAATACGACGAAACTATTTCCTAACGTTGTAAGCTTATTATAATTTTGCTAAATTATTATTATTTTAAAATTAAAAATGATGGTAACACAAAACAACAGGAAGGAAAAAAACAAGTAAGTATACACACAAAACGAGTTTCAAGAGATATGACTGTTGTAGTCCTCCGTCACAATTAGAAAACAATTTGAATACATGACGTAATAATGGACATAAGGAAAAAGGCCTTGTTGTGTAACGAAACTTTTCCTTAGCCAGGAATCTTCCCGCTCTAACGGCTAGTCACTTAGCCGGTTTTGCCTTGTTTACTTTTAATGGCATTTTACTTAATAAAAACGATCATCTCTCACTAAAACCGAAACGTAACTGCCCAGCCGCGCACAGTACTACACCAAACAAATTCCACGCGATGAAGGAATCAACGTGGAACGTAAAACACGATACTAATTTAGCCTTTGGGGTAACTACGTGAGACGTCACAAGAGATTTGATAAAAACAGGTGTACAAGAACAAGTAAAATACGGCAGACCGTGAACATGCATAAAAACAACACAATGCAAAGAAAAGACGGTGTATAATGTGGTGTCTACAAAACAGGTGCATAAAAATAATCCCGTGACAGTTGCAGATTCTTAAAGAAGATTTCCTCCTCTTCACGATGGTCACCTTGAAATCGTTCGGTATGGACCGGAAAGTTCCGAAATTCACAAAAACGCGACAGGTACTAAGAAATGCGATAATACCCCCAAAACGTACAAAATGCCGTATTTATGAAATGTTTCACGTCAATTCTGCTGAGTGTTGTTTTTTTCACGCTTGGGGGGGGGGGGGGGGCCGCCGGAGGCTCGAGTCTCCTCATTTTTTTGTGGTGAAATGGATCTGGGGATTTCCCACAAAACCGATCCCTTTGCGCCGGATAATTAAAAAGTACGGCACCGTCATTCGTATTTTCTCTTTAAATCTATCCAGGAGTTGCCCCGGTACGCTTGTCATCCCTGACGGCTGGCTGTGTTACCTCGCACCCGAAGTGGTCAAAGCTCTTCGATTCCCCGAAAACGAGAAAGATGACGTGATATCAACGCTCCCTTACACCGCGCACTCCGACGTATACGCTTTCGGGTTCGTTGTATTCTTTGTTACAAACTTTGCGGGAAAACTAATTTTTCTAGCAAGTTATTCGTGGTTAAAAGTTGGATGCCGCAGGTGTAAAAGGTCCCTGGTGTTTATTTCAGCACCGTTTGGTACGAACTACTGTCCGGGTCGTGGCCCTTCAGTGGATTCTGCGCCGAGTCAATTATCTGGCAAGTGGGCTCCGGAAAGAAACAAAATCTGAGCCAACTTCAGGGTCGTGGAGAAGTTAAGGTAGAAACCAAAGTTATCTCCGTCCTAAAACTTACAGATCATTTTAAAGAGTTTGGAAATGCTATGAAATACCGCAGCGAGCAAACTTACCGGTTATTTTCAGGATATCTTGATGCAGTCGTGGGCGTTCGATCCGAGCAGACGCCCGGACTTTAGCGACGGCGGACTCATGGGCATATTAAAGAAGTTGCAGACCCAGATTCCCAGGTCTCTGTCTTCTCATCCCCGCCGCGGTGGGGTTAATCGGGGAATTTCGCACGAGAGGCTCTTCGACCCATTGAGGCATGGCACTTTTTCTACCATTCACGATCTTGAAGAGTGATTCCTTGAAAGAGTATTATCGGAGTCGCACGAAAGAATTTTTTCTGTTTTTTGCAGCAGATGTTAAACGATTATATCATATTTTAGCAAGCAAATTTTCTACCTATCGTTGATTCTTAAAGTCTTTGTGAAATGTCAGTATTGTCGACCGGTAATCCCTTCAAAAACACCCCGCTTATTTCGGTGGGTTTAGAAATCTCTAGCAGAATGCTTGATGGTGCAGCTGGCGTAAAAGCTACGAAAGAGTGTTACGATTGTCATTCACCTTTGCTCTGTTGTCATTCTAATAATTGCACTTCGTAGACCGGTGACGGTAATTTTTATCCAAATCTTAACATTTTAGCTGACCTTTTGCGCCGCTTTTAACGTCGTATGCCGGATAGTATTCTTCGAACCAACTTTTCTTGGTTTTCGTTCCTTTATTTTCACCAAGCGGAGGCTTCACCACGAACGTCGATAATAATTAAGCTTTCATTTAGCTACGAGCTATTCTCCACGTCAGTGCCTTTGGCGAAAAATCTTGTTACACGGTGATGGTTTATATCGCCCTGCTCGCGGCACATCTAGAACTTAACTTGTAAAATGAGTTATAACTGTGCCTCAGATGTTGCTGAACTGCGTTCTTGTCGCGGGCAAAAGCGATAGTTATGTTTTTTACATTTTGTTAGTTCCACATTTTCAATTCATTAACTTTTACAAGCCTTTGATGATGAAAACGTGGTACATTCTTGCTCGATACGTTTGAAACTGATCGTTGCATTCTATCTAGGCAAGAACTAACTTCTTTACCACAAGTCCATTATAATAAGCGTATTTTTCATTCAATGTTTCTTTGTGTGGTGCGCGACAGTCTCACGCCGCGTTCGTCATCGTCGGTTCGTGTTGTCATTCGCCGAGTGTTTTATAACTGTCGTTTTGTGCTAAAGTATGTTCCACAAATCCATCATCTTCCAATTTACAGTGACTGCTGTTTCTTTTTGTGGCGCCAACCACCATATGTTTATCAGTAGACATCTTATTTACTTCAAGCATCACCCGCTCGTCGGTTTCGTGTGTGCCGTGTGCCGTGCCTAACTGTCCTCTGTGCTTCCACTAACATTTTCCGTGGCCTCGGCCAGTCGGGGTGGTTGTTCCGCTCGTCACACCTGCACCTGAACGTCGTGAGTTGCATGGATTTCTTTGTCATCGGACTGCACAAATTTTAGCCCAGTATGGAGGCTTTCGTTTCGGTGTGTTCGAGCTCTCGCTTAAAAGTTAATTTCCTTCATAAAAATTGTTTTCAGCCATATTGCTCCTGATCGGTACAGGGCTGAAATTCGTGCAAGTCCCTTTCTGTGCGTAATACATGTTGAAATATTGTGATTGCTTTACATGTGCGCTTGAATTTCTATAACGACGGCACCAGTGAAATGACGTGTCGTCGATAAATGTAATTACTATGGTGTCTCTTTTACATCACGTAGACAAAACTCTTTTAACTTTCTGCATGTAGATCAGCTTTTCTTTCGGTGTTCTTTCATTTACCCATTTCCGTGCGTCCACTTCATCCCACAAAGTTTAGCTACCACGTTACTTGGACCCGTTTCATTCTTGGTTCATCTCTTTCCGCCCGTGTAGCTAAACCTATGAGAGCCCTCGCGTCGGTCTTTAGTTTGGTTCATTTGCAGACTTTCAACCGTTTCTGTTTGTTTTTCAGGGGTAAGATCGACCCCTCGCTTGCGGCTACTCTGGCCCGGTCGCTGCCACGCCCGTCGCAGAGGTACCACCCCTTGCTCAGTCCGATACCAAACTCGGAAAATTTCGTCTTCACGGAAGACCTTGGAACGTCGCACTTTTGATGATCGGCACTTCCCGTGGCTTAGTAGACGGTCTTTTTAATTGCAGCGATTCCTTTCGAAATCAATTATCTACATTCGCGGTTTATAGCAATTTTTCTGTTCGATATTATACTGTATAGTTTGTATCACGGTTTCGGAAAGATAGCGCGGCTCTATGCTTTTGGACAAAGTTTACGGTGTTTCATTGCGCAAGTTTCTTAATTTATTATGATTTTGTGCTTCATTTGCGATTTGGAGCTTGTGTAAATGGAGTTGATCCAATCTCGTAAATTGGAAATATTCAAACTTGAGTTCAAGCGATTGGTACCGAATGTGATGTTTGTGCAAAAATCCAATTTTCTTTTGTCGTCATTTCAACGAGTTAATTCCGCTTAGCTATTAGCACCGCTTTATGGTTTTTTTCCTGCGTTGTGTTGTCTGTACGTCCTTTTCGCGAGTAATTCTTGCTATCGTGTGTATTGCTGCCAGATTTTTATTAACGTTTGAAAAAAATGAATGTAGTTTGCATTTTGCTTTTTCGAGATGTTCGAAAGTGAGATGTTGTTCCTCGCGAGAAACAAGCGCTTGCACCAAAGTGAAATTGGGTATTTTCTTTAAGGGCTCAATTCCCAATATAAAGACAATTTCGAGCCGGCAACACAGTGATTATTACGTGTTCGTACGTCAATGCGTCATATTAAAAAAAGTAAGAAATTTTCCGGTCCAATGCGCATGTGACGTCGATGTGAACTAGTTTTGTTGTTGTTTTGGCGACAGCTGGTTCCAGGTTTAGGCTAAATTGTACATTTTTTGAGGGTTTGATTTATTTTTCGGCTTTTAGGAGTATTTGTGCTAAATTTTTAAGTTCAAAACTTGCTGTAAAGTTTAGGTAGCTGTTATAGAAAACTGAGTACATGGATTTTGTCCAAATTAAGACTGCAGACAGTCCTGACCTAGATGTCGTTGCAAGCCAAAATTCAGTGTAGGTTTATGATGTGAATTTGCGACAGTAGCGTCTTGATTTAATGTACTTTGCATTGAAAAGCCTATCTCTTTGAAATGGGAATTGACCCTTTAAGCAGGCAGGTGCCCGGTTAAAGTTGTAATTATAACTTGTCTGTAGCCATTGGGTATGCTTACTGCTTCGCCATTGTCACCCAAAGAGATGTGGACAACTCACACCGCAGCAGGTGATCAGAGCTATAAACTTGTATAGTGCTGAGGTGCGCAGATTATGCGATCGTGATACTTTGCGGCAAGCGAGTCGCTACAAGGTGCAAACGATGCACTACCCGGTTCAAAGATTTCTGTCGAAATGGGAGTCTTTATAGATTTCTATTAGTGTTCCTGTATATGCAATTTACTAATACGACGAAACTATTTCCTAACGTTGTAAGCTTATTATAATTTTGCTAAATTATTATTATTTTAAAATTAAAAATGATGGTAACACAAAACAACAGGAAGGAAAAAAACAAGTAAGTATACACACAAAACGAGTTTCAAGAGATATGACTGTTGTAGTCCTCCGTCACAATTAGAAAACAATTTGAATACATGACGTAATAATGGACATAAGGAAAAAGGCCTTGTTGTGTAACGAAACTTTTCCTTAGCCAGGAATCTTCCCGCTCTAACGGCTAGTCACTTAGCCGGTTTTGCCTTGTTTACTTTTAATGGCATTTTACTTAATAAAAACGATCATCTCTCACTAAAACCGAAACGTAACTGCCCAGCCGCGCACAGTACTACACCAAACAAATTCCACGCGATGAAGGAATCAACGTGGAACGTAAAACACGATACTAATTTAGCCTTTGGGGTAACTACGTGAGACGTCACAAGAGATTTGATAAAAACAGGTGTACAAGAACAAGTAAAATACGGCAGACCGTGAACATGCATAAAAACAACACAATGCAAAGAAAAGACGGTGTATAATGTGGTGTCTACAAAACAGGTGCATAAAAATAATCCCGTGACAGTTGCAGATTCTTAAAGAAGATTTCCTCCTCTTCACGATGGTCACCTTGAAATCGTTCGGTATGGACCGGAAAGTTCCGAAATTCACAAAAACGCGACAGGTACTAAGAAATGCGATAATACCCCCAAAACGTACAAAATGCCGTATTTATGAAATGTTTCACGTCAATTCTGCTGAGTGTTGTTTTTTTCACGCTTGGGGGGGGGGGGCCGCCGGAGGCTCGAGTCTCCTCATTTTTTTGTGGTGAAATGGATCTGGGGATTTCCCACAAAACCGATCCCTTTGCGCCGGATAATTAAAAAGTACGGCACCGTCATTCGTATTTTCTCTTTAAATCTATCCAGGAGTTGCCCCGGTACGCTTGTCATCCCTGACGGCTGGCTGTGTTACCTCGCACCCGAAGTGGTCAAAGCTCTTCGATTCCCCGAAAACGAGAAAGATGACGTGATATCAACGCTCCCTTACACCGCGCACTCCGACGTATACGCTTTCGGGTTCGTTGTATTCTTTGTTACAAACTTTGCGGGAAAACTAATTTTTCTAGCAAGTTATTCGTGGTTAAAAGTTGGATGCCGCAGGTGTAAAAGGTCCCTGGTGTTTATTTCAGCACCGTTTGGTACGAACTACTGTCCGGGTCGTGGCCCTTCAGTGGATTCTGCGCCGAGTCAATTATCTGGCAAGTGGGCTCCGGAAAGAAACAAAATCTGAGCCAACTTCAGGGTCGTGGAGAAGTTAAGGTAGAAACCAAAGTTATCTCCGTCCTAAAACTTACAGATCATTTTAAAGAGTTTGGAAATGCTATGAAATACCGCAGCGAGCAAACTTACCGGTTATTTTCAGGATATCTTGATGCAGTCGTGGGCGTTCGATCCGAGCAGACGCCCGGACTTTAGCGACGGCGGACTCATGGGCATATTAAAGAAGTTGCAGACCCAGATTCCCAGGTCTCTGTCTTCTCATCCCCGCCGCGGTGGGGTTAATCGGGGAATTTCGCACGAGAGGCTCTTCGACCCATTGAGGCATGGCACTTTTTCTACCATTCACGATCTTGAAGAGTGATTCCTTGAAAGAGTATTATCGGAGTCGCACGAAAGAATTTTTTCTGTTTTTTGCAGCAGATGTTAAACGATTATATCATATTTTAGCAAGCAAATTTTCTACCTATCGTTGATTCTTAAAGTCTTTGTGAAATGTCAGTATTGTCGACCGGTAATCCCTTCAAAAACACCCCGCTTATTTCGGTGGGTTTAGAAATCTCTAGCAGAATGCTTGATGGTGCAGCTGGCGTAAAAGCTACGAAAGAGTGTTACGATTGTCATTCACCTTTGCTCTGTTGTCATTCTAATAATTGCACTTCGTAGACCGGTGACGGTAATTTTTATCCAAATCTTAACATTTTAGCTGACCTTTTGCGCCGCTTTTAACGTCGTATGCCGGATAGTATTCTTCGAACCAACTTTTCTTGGTTTTCGTTCCTTTATTTTCACCAAGCGGAGGCTTCACCACGAACGTCGATAATAATTAAGCTTTCATTTAGCTACGAGCTATTCTCCACGTCAGTGCCTTTGGCGAAAAATCTTGTTACACGGTGATGGTTTATATCGCCCTGCTCGCGGCACATCTAGAACTTAACTTGTAAAATGAGTTATAACTGTGCCTCAGATGTTGCTGAACTGCGTTCTTGTCGCGGGCAAAAGCGATAGTTATGTTTTTTACATTTTGTTAGTTCCACATTTTCAATTCATTAACTTTTACAAGCCTTTGATGATGAAAACGTGGTACATTCTTGCTCGATACGTTTGAAACTGATCGTTGCATTCTATCTAGGCAAGAACTAACTTCTTTACCACAAGTCCATTATAATAAGCGTATTTTTCATTCAATGTTTCTTTGTGTGGTGCGCGACAGTCTCACGCCGCGTTCGTCATCGTCGGTTCGTGTTGTCATTCGCCGAGTGTTTTATAACTGTCGTTTTGTGCTAAAGTATGTTCCACAAATCCATCATCTTCCAATTTACAGTGACTGCTGTTTCTTTTTGTGGCGCCAACCACCATATGTTTATCAGTAGACATCTTATTTACTTCAAGCATCACCCGCTCGTCGGTTTCGTGTGTGCCGTGTGCCGTGCCTAACTGTCCTCTGTGCTTCCACTAACATTTTCCGTGGCCTCGGCCAGTCGGGGTGGTTGTTCCGCTCGTCACACCTGCACCTGAACGTCGTGAGTTGCATGGATTTCTTTGTCATCGGACTGCACAAATTTTAGCCCAGTATGGAGGCTTTCGTTTCGGTGTGTTCGAGCTCTCGCTTAAAAGTTAATTTCCTTCATAAAAATTGTTTTCAGCCATATTGCTCCTGATCGGTACAGGGCTGAAATTCGTGCAAGTCCCTTTCTGTGCGTAATACATGTTGAAATATTGTGATTGCTTTACATGTGCGCTTGAATTTCTATAACGACGGCACCAGTGAAATGACGTGTCGTCGATAAATGTAATTACTATGGTGTCTCTTTTACATCACGTAGACAAAACTCTTTTAACTTTCTGCATGTAGATCAGCTTTTCTTTCGGTGTTCTTTCATTTACCCATTTCCGTGCGTCCACTTCATCCCACAAAGTTTAGCTACCACGTTACTTGGACCCGTTTCATTCTTGGTTCATCTCTTTCCGCCCGTGTAGCTAAACCTATGAGAGCCCTCGCGTCGGTCTTTAGTTTGGTTCATTTGCAGACTTTCAACCGTTTCTGTTTGTTTTTCAGGGGTAAGATCGACCCCTCGCTTGCGGCTACTCTGGCCCGGTCGCTGCCACGCCCGTCGCAGAGGTACCACCCCTTGCTCAGTCCGATACCAAACTCGGAAAATTTCGTCTTCACGGAAGACCTTGGAACGTCGCACTTTTGATGATCGGCACTTCCCGTGGCTTAGTAGACGGTCTTTTTAATTGCAGCGATTCCTTTCGAAATCAATTATCTACATTCGCGGTTTATAGCAATTTTTCTGTTCGATATTATACTGTATAGTTTGTATCACGGTTTCGGAAAGATAGCGCGGCTCTATGCTTTTGGACAAAGTTTACGGTGTTTCATTGCGCAAGTTTCTTAATTTATTATGATTTTGTGCTTCATTTGCGATTTGGAGCTTGTGTAAATGGAGTTTATCCAATCTCGTAAATTGGAAATATTCAAACTTGAGTTCAAGCGATTGGTACCGAATGTGATGTTTGTGCAAAAATCCAATTTTCTTTTGTCGTCATTTCAACGAGTTAATTCCGCTTAGCTATTAGCACCGCTTTATGGTTTTTTTCCTGCGTTGTGTTGTCTGTACGTCCTTTTCGCGAGTAATTCTTGCTATCGTGTGTATTGCTGCCAGATTTTTATTAACGTTTGAAAAAAATGAATGTAGTTTGCATTTTGCTTTTTCGAGATGTTCGAAAGTGAGATGTTGTTCCTCGCGAGAAACAAGCGCTTGCACCAAAGTGAAATTGGGTATTTTCTTTAAGGGCTCAATTCCCAATATAAAGACAATTTCGAGCCGGCAACACAGTGATTATTACGTGTTCGTACGTCAATGCGTCATATTAAAAAAAGTAAGAAATTTTCCGGTCCAATGCGCATGTGACGTCGATGTGAACTAGTTTTGTTGTTGTTTTGGCGACAGCTGGTTCCAGGTTTAGGCTAAATTGTACATTTTTTGAGGGTTTGATTTATTTTTCGGCTTTTAGGAGTATTTGTGCTAAATTTTTAAGTTCAAAACTTGCTGTAAAGTTTAGGTAGCTGTTATAGAAAACTGAGTACATGGATTTTGTCCAAATTAAGACTGCAGACAGTCCTGACCTAGATGTCGTTGCAAGCCAAAATTCAGTGTAGGTTTATGATGTGAATTTGCGACAGTAGCGTCTTGATTTAATGTACTTTGCATTGAAAAGCCTATCTCTTTGAAATGGGAATTGACCCTTTAAGCAGGCAGGTGCCCGGTTAAAGTTGTAATTATAACTTGTCTGTAGCCATTGGGTATGCTTACTGCTTCGCCATTGTCACCCAAAGAGATGTGGACAACTCACACCGCAGCAGGTGATCAGAGCTATAAACTTGTATAGTGCTGAGGTGCGCAGATTATGCGATCGTGATACTTTGCGGCAAGCGAGTCGCTACAAGGTGCAAACGATGCACTACCCGGTTCAAAGATTTCTGTCGAAATGGGAGTCTTTATAGATTTCTATTAGTGTTCCTGTATATGCAATTTACTAATACGACGAAACTATTTCCTAACGTTGTAAGCTTATTATAATTTTGCTAAATTATTATTATTTTAAAATTAAAAATGATGGTAACACAAAACAACAGGAAGGAAAAAAACAAGTAAGTATACACACAAAACGAGTTTCAAGAGATATGACTGTTGTAGTCCTCCGTCACAATTAGAAAACAATTTGAATACATGACGTAATAATGGACATAAGGAAAAAGGCCTTGTTGTGTAACGAAACTTTTCCTTAGCCAGGAATCTTCCCGCTCTAACGGCTAGTCACTTAGCCGGTTTTGCCTTGTTTACTTTTAATGGCATTTTACTTAATAAAAACGATCATCTCTCACTAAAACCGAAACGTAACTGCCCAGCCGCGCACAGTACTACACCAAACAAATTCCACGCGATGAAGGAATCAACGTGGAACGTAAAACACGATACTAATTTAGCCTTTGGGGTAACTACGTGAGACGTCACAAGAGATTTGATAAAAACAGGTGTACAAGAACAAGTAAAATACGGCAGACCGTGAACATGCATAAAAACAACACAATGCAAAGAAAAGACGGTGTATAATGTGGTGTCTACAAAACAGGTGCATAAAAATAATCCCGTGACAGTTGCAGATTCTTAAAGAAGATTTCCTCCTCTTCACGATGGTCACCTTGAAATCGTTCGGTATGGACCGGAAAGTTCCGAAATTCACAAAAACGCGACAGGTACTAAGAAATGCGATAATACCCCCAAAACGTACAAAATGCCGTATTTATGAAATGTTTCACGTCAATTCTGCTGAGTGTTGTTTTTTTCACGCTTGGGGGGGGGGGGGGGGCCGCCGGAGGCTCGAGTCTCCTCATTTTTTTGTGGTGAAATGGATCTGGGGATTTCCCACAAAACCGATCCCTTTGCGCCGGATAATTAAAAAGTACGGCACCGTCATTCGTATTTTCTCTTTAAATCTATCCAGGAGTTGCCCCGGTACGCTTGTCATCCCTGACGGCTGGCTGTGTTACCTCGCACCCGAAGTGGTCAAAGCTCTTCGATTCCCCGAAAACGAGAAAGATGACGTGATATCAACGCTCCCTTACACCGCGCACTCCGACGTATACGCTTTCGGGTTCGTTGTATTCTTTGTTACAAACTTTGCGGGAAAACTAATTTTTCTAGCAAGTTATTCGTGGTTAAAAGTTGGATGCCGCAGGTGTAAAAGGTCCCTGGTGTTTATTTCAGCACCGTTTGGTACGAACTACTGTCCGGGTCGTGGCCCTTCAGTGGATTCTGCGCCGAGTCAATTATCTGGCAAGTGGGCTCCGGAAAGAAACAAAATCTGAGCCAACTTCAGGGTCGTGGAGAAGTTAAGGTAGAAACCAAAGTTATCTCCGTCCTAAAACTTACAGATCATTTTAAAGAGTTTGGAAATGCTATGAAATACCGCAGCGAGCAAACTTACCGGTTATTTTCAGGATATCTTGATGCAGTCGTGGGCGTTCGATCCGAGCAGACGCCCGGACTTTAGCGACGGCGGACTCATGGGCATATTAAAGAAGTTGCAGACCCAGATTCCCAGGTCTCTGTCTTCTCATCCCCGCCGCGGTGGGGTTAATCGGGGAATTTCGCACGAGAGGCTCTTCGACCCATTGAGGCATGGCACTTTTTCTACCATTCACGATCTTGAAGAGTGATTCCTTGAAAGAGTATTATCGGAGTCGCACGAAAGAATTTTTTCTGTTTTTTGCAGCAGATGTTAAACGATTATATCATATTTTAGCAAGCAAATTTTCTACCTATCGTTGATTCTTAAAGTCTTTGTGAAATGTCAGTATTGTCGACCGGTAATCCCTTCAAAAACACCCCGCTTATTTCGGTGGGTTTAGAAATCTCTAGCAGAATGCTTGATGGTGCAGCTGGCGTAAAAGCTACGAAAGAGTGTTACGATTGTCATTCACCTTTGCTCTGTTGTCATTCTAATAATTGCACTTCGTAGACCGGTGACGGTAATTTTTATCCAAATCTTAACATTTTAGCTGACCTTTTGCGCCGCTTTTAACGTCGTATGCCGGATAGTATTCTTCGAACCAACTTTTCTTGGTTTTCGTTCCTTTATTTTCACCAAGCGGAGGCTTCACCACGAACGTCGATAATAATTAAGCTTTCATTTAGCTACGAGCTATTCTCCACGTCAGTGCCTTTGGCGAAAAATCTTGTTACACGGTGATGGTTTATATCGCCCTGCTCGCGGCACATCTAGAACTTAACTTGTAAAATGAGTTATAACTGTGCCTCAGATGTTGCTGAACTGCGTTCTTGTCGCGGGCAAAAGCGATAGTTATGTTTTTTACATTTTGTTAGTTCCACATTTTCAATTCATTAACTTTTACAAGCCTTTGATGATGAAAACGTGGTACATTCTTGCTCGATACGTTTGAAACTGATCGTTGCATTCTATCTAGGCAAGAACTAACTTCTTTACCACAAGTCCATTATAATAAGCGTATTTTTCATTCAATGTTTCTTTGTGTGGTGCGCGACAGTCTCACGCCGCGTTCGTCATCGTCGGTTCGTGTTGTCATTCGCCGAGTGTTTTATAACTGTCGTTTTGTGCTAAAGTATGTTCCACAAATCCATCATCTTCCAATTTACAGTGACTGCTGTTTCTTTTTGTGGCGCCAACCACCATATGTTTATCAGTAGACATCTTATTTACTTCAAGCATCACCCGCTCGTCGGTTTCGTGTGTGCCGTGTGCCGTGCCTAACTGTCCTCTGTGCTTCCACTAACATTTTCCGTGGCCTCGGCCAGTCGGGGTGGTTGTTCCGCTCGTCACACCTGCACCTGAACGTCGTGAGTTGCATGGATTTCTTTGTCATCGGACTGCACAAATTTTAGCCCAGTATGGAGGCTTTCGTTTCGGTGTGTTCGAGCTCTCGCTTAAAAGTTAATTTCCTTCATAAAAATTGTTTTCAGCCATATTGCTCCTGATCGGTACAGGGCTGAAATTCGTGCAAGTCCCTTTCTGTGCGTAATACATGTTGAAATATTGTGATTGCTTTACATGTGCGCTTGAATTTCTATAACGACGGCACCAGTGAAATGACGTGTCGTCGATAAATGTAATTACTATGGTGTCTCTTTTACATCACGTAGACAAAACTCTTTTAACTTTCTGCATGTAGATCAGCTTTTCTTTCGGTGTTCTTTCATTTACCCATTTCCGTGCGTCCACTTCATCCCACAAAGTTTAGCTACCACGTTACTTGGACCCGTTTCATTCTTGGTTCATCTCTTTCCGCCCGTGTAGCTAAACCTATGAGAGCCCTCGCGTCGGTCTTTAGTTTGGTTCATTTGCAGACTTTCAACCGTTTCTGTTTGTTTTTCAGGGGTAAGATCGACCCCTCGCTTGCGGCTACTCTGGCCCGGTCGCTGCCACGCCCGTCGCAGAGGTACCACCCCTTGCTCAGTCCGATACCAAACTCGGAAAATTTCGTCTTCACGGAAGACCTTGGAACGTCGCACTTTTGATGATCGGCACTTCCCGTGGCTTAGTAGACGGTCTTTTTAATTGCAGCGATTCCTTTCGAAATCAATTATCTACATTCGCGGTTTATAGCAATTTTTCTGTTCGATATTATACTGTATAGTTTGTATCACGGTTTCGGAAAGATAGCGCGGCTCTATGCTTTTGGACAAAGTTTACGGTGTTTCATTGCGCAAGTTTCTTAATTTATTATGATTTTGTGCTTCATTTGCGATTTGGAGCTTGTGTAAATGGAGTTGATCCAATCTCGTAAATTGGAAATATTCAAACTTGAGTTCAAGCGATTGGTACCGAATGTGATGTTTGTGCAAAAATCCAATTTTCTTTTGTCGTCATTTCAACGAGTTAATTCCGCTTAGCTATTAGCACCGCTTTATGGTTTTTTTCCTGCGTTGTGTTGTCTGTACGTCCTTTTCGCGAGTAATTCTTGCTATCGTGTGTATTGCTGCCAGATTTTTATTAACGTTTGAAAAAAATGAATGTAGTTTGCATTTTGCTTTTTCGAGATGTTCGAAAGTGAGATGTTGTTCCTCGCGAGAAACAAGCGCTTGCACCAAAGTGAAATTGGGTATTTTCTTTAAGGGCTCAATTCCCAATATAAAGACAATTTCGAGCCGGCAACACAGTGATTATTACGTGTTCGTACGTCAATGCGTCATATTAAAAAAAGTAAGAAATTTTCCGGTCCAATGCGCATGTGACGTCGATGTGAACTAGTTTTGTTGTTGTTTTGGCGACAGCTGGTTCCAGGTTTAGGCTAAATTGTACATTTTTTGAGGGTTTGATTTATTTTTCGGCTTTTAGGAGTATTTGTGCTAAATTTTTAAGTTCAAAACTTGCTGTAAAGTTTAGGTAGCTGTTATAGAAAACTGAGTACATGGATTTTGTCCAAATTAAGACTGCAGACAGTCCTGACCTAGATGTCGTTGCAAGCCAAAATTCAGTGTAGGTTTATGATGTGAATTTGCGACAGTAGCGTCTTGATTTAATGTACTTTGCATTGAAAAGCCTATCTCTTTGAAATGGGAATTGACCCTTTAAGCAGGCAGGTGCCCGGTTAAAGTTGTAATTATAACTTGTCTGTAGCCATTGGGTATGCTTACTGCTTCGCCATTGTCACCCAAAGAGATGTGGACAACTCACACCGCAGCAGGTGATCAGAGCTATAAACTTGTATAGTGCTGAGGTGCGCAGATTATGCGATCGTGATACTTTGCGGCAAGCGAGTCGCTACAAGGTGCAAACGATGCACTACCCGGTTCAAAGATTTCTGTCGAAATGGGAGTCTTTATAGATTTCTATTAGTGTTCCTGTATATGCAATTTACTAATACGACGAAACTATTTCCTAACGTTGTAAGCTTATTATAATTTTGCTAAATTATTATTATTTTAAAATTAAAAATGATGGTAACACAAAACAACAGGAAGGAAAAAAACAAGTAAGTATACACACAAAACGAGTTTCAAGAGATATGACTGTTGTAGTCCTCCGTCACAATTAGAAAACAATTTGAATACATGACGTAATAATGGACATAAGGAAAAAGGCCTTGTTGTGTAACGAAACTTTTCCTTAGCCAGGAATCTTCCCGCTCTAACGGCTAGTCACTTAGCCGGTTTTGCCTTGTTTACTTTTAATGGCATTTTACTTAATAAAAACGATCATCTCTCACTAAAACCGAAACGTAACTGCCCAGCCGCGCACAGTACTACACCAAACAAATTCCACGCGATGAAGGAATCAACGTGGAACGTAAAACACGATACTAATTTAGCCTTTGGGGTAACTACGTGAGACGTCACAAGAGATTTGATAAAAACAGGTGTACAAGAACAAGTAAAATACGGCAGACCGTGAACATGCATAAAAACAACACAATGCAAAGAAAAGACGGTGTATAATGTGGTGTCTACAAAACAGGTGCATAAAAATAATCCCGTGACAGTTGCAGATTCTTAAAGAAGATTTCCTCCTCTTCACGATGGTCACCTTGAAATCGTTCGGTATGGACCGGAAAGTTCCGAAATTCACAAAAACGCGACAGGTACTAAGAAATGCGATAATACCCCCAAAACGTACAAAATGCCGTATTTATGAAATGTTTCACGTCAATTCTGCTGAGTGTTGTTTTTTTCACGCTTGGGGGGGGGGGGGGGCCGCCGGAGGCTCGAGTCTCCTCATTTTTTTGTGGTGAAATGGATCTGGGGATTTCCCACAAAACCGATCCCTTTGCGCCGGATAATTAAAAAGTACGGCACCGTCATTCGTATTTTCTCTTTAAATCTATCCAGGAGTTGCCCCGGTACGCTTGTCATCCCTGACGGCTGGCTGTGTTACCTCGCACCCGAAGTGGTCAAAGCTCTTCGATTCCCCGAAAACGAGAAAGATGACGTGATATCAACGCTCCCTTACACCGCGCACTCCGACGTATACGCTTTCGGGTTCGTTGTATTCTTTGTTACAAACTTTGCGGGAAAACTAATTTTTCTAGCAAGTTATTCGTGGTTAAAAGTTGGATGCCGCAGGTGTAAAAGGTCCCTGGTGTTTATTTCAGCACCGTTTGGTACGAACTACTGTCCGGGTCGTGGCCCTTCAGTGGATTCTGCGCCGAGTCAATTATCTGGCAAGTGGGCTCCGGAAAGAAACAAAATCTGAGCCAACTTCAGGGTCGTGGAGAAGTTAAGGTAGAAACCAAAGTTATCTCCGTCCTAAAACTTACAGATCATTTTAAAGAGTTTGGAAATGCTATGAAATACCGCAGCGAGCAAACTTACCGGTTATTTTCAGGATATCTTGATGCAGTCGTGGGCGTTCGATCCGAGCAGACGCCCGGACTTTAGCGACGGCGGACTCATGGGCATATTAAAGAAGTTGCAGACCCAGATTCCCAGGTCTCTGTCTTCTCATCCCCGCCGCGGTGGGGTTAATCGGGGAATTTCGCACGAGAGGCTCTTCGACCCATTGAGGCATGGCACTTTTTCTACCATTCACGATCTTGAAGAGTGATTCCTTGAAAGAGTATTATCGGAGTCGCACGAAAGAATTTTTTCTGTTTTTTGCAGCAGATGTTAAACGATTATATCATATTTTAGCAAGCAAATTTTCTACCTATCGTTGATTCTTAAAGTCTTTGTGAAATGTCAGTATTGTCGACCGGTAATCCCTTCAAAAACACCCCGCTTATTTCGGTGGGTTTAGAAATCTCTAGCAGAATGCTTGATGGTGCAGCTGGCGTAAAAGCTACGAAAGAGTGTTACGATTGTCATTCACCTTTGCTCTGTTGTCATTCTAATAATTGCACTTCGTAGACCGGTGACGGTAATTTTTATCCAAATCTTAACATTTTAGCTGACCTTTTGCGCCGCTTTTAACGTCGTATGCCGGATAGTATTCTTCGAACCAACTTTTCTTGGTTTTCGTTCCTTTATTTTCACCAAGCGGAGGCTTCACCACGAACGTCGATAATAATTAAGCTTTCATTTAGCTACGAGCTATTCTCCACGTCAGTGCCTTTGGCGAAAAATCTTGTTACACGGTGATGGTTTATATCGCCCTGCTCGCGGCACATCTAGAACTTAACTTGTAAAATGAGTTATAACTGTGCCTCAGATGTTGCTGAACTGCGTTCTTGTCGCGGGCAAAAGCGATAGTTATGTTTTTTACATTTTGTTAGTTCCACATTTTCAATTCATTAACTTTTACAAGCCTTTGATGATGAAAACGTGGTACATTCTTGCTCGATACGTTTGAAACTGATCGTTGCATTCTATCTAGGCAAGAACTAACTTCTTTACCACAAGTCCATTATAATAAGCGTATTTTTCATTCAATGTTTCTTTGTGTGGTGCGCGACAGTCTCACGCCGCGTTCGTCATCGTCGGTTCGTGTTGTCATTCGCCGAGTGTTTTATAACTGTCGTTTTGTGCTAAAGTATGTTCCACAAATCCATCATCTTCCAATTTACAGTGACTGCTGTTTCTTTTTGTGGCGCCAACCACCATATGTTTATCAGTAGACATCTTATTTACTTCAAGCATCACCCGCTCGTCGGTTTCGTGTGTGCCGTGTGCCGTGCCTAACTGTCCTCTGTGCTTCCACTAACATTTTCCGTGGCCTCGGCCAGTCGGGGTGGTTGTTCCGCTCGTCACACCTGCACCTGAACGTCGTGAGTTGCATGGATTTCTTTGTCATCGGACTGCACAAATTTTAGCCCAGTATGGAGGCTTTCGTTTCGGTGTGTTCGAGCTCTCGCTTAAAAGTTAATTTCCTTCATAAAAATTGTTTTCAGCCATATTGCTCCTGATCGGTACAGGGCTGAAATTCGTGCAAGTCCCTTTCTGTGCGTAATACATGTTGAAATATTGTGATTGCTTTACATGTGCGCTTGAATTTCTATAACGACGGCACCAGTGAAATGACGTGTCGTCGATAAATGTAATTACTATGGTGTCTCTTTTACATCACGTAGACAAAACTCTTTTAACTTTCTGCATGTAGATCAGCTTTTCTTTCGGTGTTCTTTCATTTACCCATTTCCGTGCGTCCACTTCATCCCACAAAGTTTAGCTACCACGTTACTTGGACCCGTTTCATTCTTGGTTCATCTCTTTCCGCCCGTGTAGCTAAACCTATGAGAGCCCTCGCGTCGGTCTTTAGTTTGGTTCATTTGCAGACTTTCAACCGTTTCTGTTTGTTTTTCAGGGGTAAGATCGACCCCTCGCTTGCGGCTACTCTGGCCCGGTCGCTGCCACGCCCGTCGCAGAGGTACCACCCCTTGCTCAGTCCGATACCAAACTCGGAAAATTTCGTCTTCACGGAAGACCTTGGAACGTCGCACTTTTGATGATCGGCACTTCCCGTGGCTTAGTAGACGGTCTTTTTAATTGCAGCGATTCCTTTCGAAATCAATTATCTACATTCGCGGTTTATAGCAATTTTTCTGTTCGATATTATACTGTATAGTTTGTATCACGGTTTCGGAAAGATAGCGCGGCTCTATGCTTTTGGACAAAGTTTACGGTGTTTCATTGCGCAAGTTTCTTAATTTATTATGATTTTGTGCTTCATTTGCGATTTGGAGCTTGTGTAAATGGAGTTGATCCAATCTCGTAAATTGGAAATATTCAAACTTGAGTTCAAGCGATTGGTACCGAATGTGATGTTTGTGCAAAAATCCAATTTTCTTTTGTCGTCATTTCAACGAGTTAATTCCGCTTAGCTATTAGCACCGCTTTATGGTTTTTTTCCTGCGTTGTGTTGTCTGTACGTCCTTTTCGCGAGTAATTCTTGCTATCGTGTGTATTGCTGCCAGATTTTTATTAACGTTTGAAAAAAATGAATGTAGTTTGCATTTTGCTTTTTCGAAAGTGAGATGTTGTTCCTCGCGAGAAACAAGCGCTTGCACCAAAGTGAAATTGGGTATTTTCTTTAAGGGCTCAATTCCCAATATAAAGACAATTTCGAGCCGGCAACACAGTGATTATTACGTGTTCGTACGTCAATGCGTCATATTAAAAAAAGTAAGAAATTTTCCGGTCCAATGCGCATGTGACGTCGATGTGAACTAGTTTTGTTGTTGTTTTGGCGACAGCTGGTTCCAGGTTTAGGCTAAATTGTACATTTTTTGAGGGTTTGATTTATTTTTCGGCTTTTAGGAGTATTTGTGCTAAATTTTTAAGTTCAAAACTTGCTGTAAAGTTTAGGTAGCTGTTATAGAAAACTGAGTACATGGATTTTGTCCAAATTAAGACTGCAGACAGTCCTGACCTAGATGTCGTTGCAAGCCAAAATTCAGTGTAGGTTTATGATGTGAATTTGCGACAGTAGCGTCTTGATTTAATGTACTTTGCATTGAAAAGCCTATCTCTTTGAAATGGGAATTGACCCTTTAAGCAGGCAGGTGCCCGGTTAAAGTTGTAATTATAACTTGTCTGTAGCCATTGGGTATGCTTACTGCTTCGCCATTGTCACCCAAAGAGATGTGGACAACTCACACCGCAGCAGGTGATCAGAGCTATAAACTTGTATAGTGCTGAGGTGCGCAGATTATGCGATCGTGATACTTTGCGGCAAGCGAGTCGCTACAAGGTGCAAACGATGCACTACCCGGTTCAAAGATTTCTGTCGAAATGGGAGTCTTTATAGATTTCTATTAGTGTTCCTGTATATGCAATTTACTAATACGACGAAACTATTTCCTAACGTTGTAAGCTTATTATAATTTTGCTAAATTATTATTATTTTAAAATTAAAAATGATGGTAACACAAAACAACAGGAAGGAAAAAAACAAGTAAGTATACACACAAAACGAGTTTCAAGAGATATGACTGTTGTAGTCCTCCGTCACAATTAGAAAACAATTTGAATACATGACGTAATAATGGACATAAGGAAAAAGGCCTTGTTGTGTAACGAAACTTTTCCTTAGCCAGGAATCTTCCCGCTCTAACGGCTAGTCACTTAGCCGGTTTTGCCTTGTTTACTTTTAATGGCATTTTACTTAATAAAAACGATCATCTCTCACTAAAACCGAAACGTAACTGCCCAGCCGCGCACAGTACTACACCAAACAAATTCCACGCGATGAAGGAATCAACGTGGAACGTAAAACACGATACTAATTTAGCCTTTGGGGTAACTACGTGAGACGTCACAAGAGATTTGATAAAAACAGGTGTACAAGAACAAGTAAAATACGGCAGACCGTGAACATGCATAAAAACAACACAATGCAAAGAAAAGACGGTGTATAATGTGGTGTCTACAAAACAGGTGCATAAAAATAATCCCGTGACAGTTGCAGATTCTTAAAGAAGATTTCCTCCTCTTCACGATGGTCACCTTGAAATCGTTCGGTATGGACCGGAAAGTTCCGAAATTCACAAAAACGCGACAGGTACTAAGAAATGCGATAATACCCCCAAAACGTACAAAATGCCGTATTTATGAAATGTTTCACGTCAATTCTGCTGAGTGTTGTTTTTTTCACGCTTGGGGGGGGGGGGGGGGGGGGGCCGCCGGAGGCTCGAGTCTCCACATTTTTTTGTGGTGAAATGGATCTGGGGATTTCCCACAAAACCGATCCCTTTGCGCCGGATAATTAAAAAGTACGGCACCGTCATTCGTATTTTCTCTTTAAATCTATCCAGGAGTTGCCCCGGTACGCTTGTCATCCCTGACGGCTGGCTGTGTTACCTCGCACCCGAAGTGGTCAAAGCTCTTCGATTCCCCGAAAACGAGAAAGATGACGTGATATCAACGCTCCCTTACACCGCGCACTCCGACGTATACGCTTTCGGGTTCGTTGTATTCTTTGTTACAAACTTTGCGGGAAAACTAATTTTTCTAGCAAGTTATTCGTGGTTAAAAGTTGGATGCCGCAGGTGTAAAAGGTCCCTGGTGTTTATTTCAGCACCGTTTGGTACGAACTACTGTCCGGGTCGTGGCCCTTCAGTGGATTCTGCGCCGAGTCAATTATCTGGCAAGTGGGCTCCGGAAAGAAACAAAATCTGAGCCAACTTCAGGGTCGTGGAGAAGTTAAGGTAGAAACCAAAGTTATCTCCGTCCTAAAACTTACAGATCATTTTAAAGAGTTTGGAAATGCTATGAAATACCGCAGCGAGCAAACTTACCGGTTATTTTCAGGATATCTTGATGCAGTCGTGGGCGTTCGATCCGAGCAGACGCCCGGACTTTAGCGACGGCGGACTCATGGGCATATTAAAGAAGTTGCAGACCCAGATTCCCAGGTCTCTGTCTTCTCATCCCCGCCGCGGTGGGGTTAATCGGGGAATTTCGCACGAGAGGCTCTTCGACCCATTGAGGCATGGCACTTTTTCTACCATTCACGATCTTGAAGAGTGATTCCTTGAAAGAGTATTATCGGAGTCGCACGAAAGAATTTTTTCTGTTTTTTGCAGCAGATGTTAAACGATTATATCATATTTTAGCAAGCAAATTTTCTACCTATCGTTGATTCTTAAAGTCTTTGTGAAATGTCAGTATTGTCGACCGGTAATCCCTTCAAAAACACCCCGCTTATTTCGGTGGGTTTAGAAATCTCTAGCAGAATGCTTGATGGTGCAGCTGGCGTAAAAGCTACGAAAGAGTGTTACGATTGTCATTCACCTTTGCTCTGTTGTCATTCTAATAATTGCACTTCGTAGACCGGTGACGGTAATTTTTATCCAAATCTTAACATTTTAGCTGACCTTTTGCGCCGCTTTTAACGTCGTATGCCGGATAGTATTCTTCGAACCAACTTTTCTTGGTTTTCGTTCCTTTATTTTCACCAAGCGGAGGCTTCACCACGAACGTCGATAATAATTAAGCTTTCATTTAGCTACGAGCTATTCTCCACGTCAGTGCCTTTGGCGAAAAATCTTGTTACACGGTGATGGTTTATATCGCCCTGCTCGCGGCACATCTAGAACTTAACTTGTAAAATGAGTTATAACTGTGCCTCAGATGTTGCTGAACTGCGTTCTTGTCGCGGGCAAAAGCGATAGTTATGTTTTTTACATTTTGTTAGTTCCACATTTTCAATTCATTAACTTTTACAAGCCTTTGATGATGAAAACGTGGTACATTCTTGCTCGATACGTTTGAAACTGATCGTTGCATTCTATCTAGGCAAGAACTAACTTCTTTACCACAAGTCCATTATAATAAGCGTATTTTTCATTCAATGTTTCTTTGTGTGGTGCGCGACAGTCTCACGCCGCGTTCGTCATCGTCGGTTCGTGTTGTCATTCGCCGAGTGTTTTATAACTGTCGTTTTGTGCTAAAGTATGTTCCACAAATCCATCATCTTCCAATTTACAGTGACTGCTGTTTCTTTTTGTGGCGCCAACCACCATATGTTTATCAGTAGACATCTTATTTACTTCAAGCATCACCCGCTCGTCGGTTTCGTGTGTGCCGTGTGCCGTGCCTAACTGTCCTCTGTGCTTCCACTAACATTTTCCGTGGCCTCGGCCAGTCGGGGTGGTTGTTCCGCTCGTCACACCTGCACCTGAACGTCGTGAGTTGCATGGATTTCTTTGTCATCGGACTGCACAAATTTTAGCCCAGTATGGAGGCTTTCGTTTCGGTGTGTTCGAGCTCTCGCTTAAAAGTTAATTTCCTTCATAAAAATTGTTTTCAGCCATATTGCTCCTGATCGGTACAGGGCTGAAATTCGTGCAAGTCCCTTTCTGTGCGTAATACATGTTGAAATATTGTGATTGCTTTACATGTGCGCTTGAATTTCTATAACGACGGCACCAGTGAAATGACGTGTCGTCGATAAATGTAATTACTATGGTGTCTCTTTTACATCACGTAGACAAAACTCTTTTAACTTTCTGCATGTAGATCAGCTTTTCTTTCGGTGTTCTTTCATTTACCCATTTCCGTGCGTCCACTTCATCCCACAAAGTTTAGCTACCACGTTACTTGGACCCGTTTCATTCTTGGTTCATCTCTTTCCGCCCGTGTAGCTAAACCTATGAGAGCCCTCGCGTCGGTCTTTAGTTTGGTTCATTTGCAGACTTTCAACCGTTTCTGTTTGTTTTTCAGGGGTAAGATCGACCCCTCGCTTGCGGCTACTCTGGCCCGGTCGCTGCCACGCCCGTCGCAGAGGTACCACCCCTTGCTCAGTCCGATACCAAACTCGGAAAATTTCGTCTTCACGGAAGACCTTGGAACGTCGCACTTTTGATGATCGGCACTTCCCGTGGCTTAGTAGACGGTCTTTTTAATTGCAGCGATTCCTTTCGAAATCAATTATCTACATTCGCGGTTTATAGCAATTTTTCTGTTCGATATTATACTGTATAGTTTGTATCACGGTTTCGGAAAGATAGCGCGGCTCTATGCTTTTGGACAAAGTTTACGGTGTTTCATTGCGCAAGTTTCTTAATTTATTATGATTTTGTGCTTCATTTGCGATTTGGAGCTTGTGTAAATGGAGTTGATCCAATCTCGTAAATTGGAAATATTCAAACTTGAGTTCAAGCGATTGGTACCGAATGTGATGTTTGTGCAAAAATCCAATTTTCTTTTGTCGTCATTTCAACGAGTTAATTCCGCTTAGCTATTAGCACCGCTTTATGGTTTTTTTCCTGCGTTGTGTTGTCTGTACGTCCTTTTCGCGAGTAATTCTTGCTATCGTGTGTATTGCTGCCAGATTTTTATTAACGTTTGAAAAAAATGAATGTAGTTTGCATTTTGCTTTTTCGAGATGTTCGAAAGTGAGATGTTGTTCCTCGCGAGAAACAAGCGCTTGCACCAAAGTGAAATTGGGTATTTTCTTTAAGGGCTCAATTCCCAATATAAAGACAATTTCGAGCCGGCAACACAGTGATTATTACGTGTTCGTACGTCAATGCGTCATATTAAAAAAAGTAAGAAATTTTCCGGTCCAATGCGCATGTGACGTCGATGTGAACTAGTTTTGTTGTTGTTTTGGCGACAGCTGGTTCCAGGTTTAGGCTAAATTGTACATTTTTTGAGGGTTTGATTTATTTTTCGGCTTTTAGGAGTATTTGTGCTAAATTTTTAAGTTCAAAACTTGCTGTAAAGTTTAGGTAGCTGTTATAGAAAACTGAGTACATGGATTTTGTCCAAATTAAGACTGCAGACAGTCCTGACCTAGATGTCGTTGCAAGCCAAAATTCAGTGTAGGTTTATGATGTGAATTTGCGACAGTAGCGTCTTGATTTAATGTACTTTGCATTGAAAAGCCTATCTCTTTGAAATGGGAATTGACCCTTTAAGCAGGCAGGTGCCCGGTTAAAGTTGTAATTATAACTTGTCTGTAGCCATTGGGTATGCTTACTGCTTCGCCATTGTCACCCAAAGAGATGTGGACAACTCACACCGCAGCAGGTGATCAGAGCTATAAACTTGTATAGTGCTGAGGTGCGCAGATTATGCGATCGTGATACTTTGCGGCAAGCGAGTCGCTACAAGGTGCAAACGATGCACTACCCGGTTCAAAGATTTCTGTCGAAATGGGAGTCTTTATAGATTTCTATTAGTGTTCCTGTATATGCAATTTACTAATACGACGAAACTATTTCCTAACGTTGTAAGCTTATTATAATTTTGCTAAATTATTATTATTTTAAAATTAAAAATGATGGTAACACAAAACAACAGGAAGGAAAAAAACAAGTAAGTATACACACAAAACGAGTTTCAAGAGATATGACTGTTGTAGTCCTCCGTCACAATTAGAAAACAATTTGAATACATGACGTAATAATGGACATAAGGAAAAAGGCCTTGTTGTGTAACGAAACTTTTCCTTAGCCAGGAATCTTCCCGCTCTAACGGCTAGTCACTTAGCCGGTTTTGCCTTGTTTACTTTTAATGGCATTTTACTTAATAAAAACGATCATCTCTCACTAAAACCGAAACGTAACTGCCCAGCCGCGCACAGTACTACACCAAACAAATTCCACGCGATGAAGGAATCAACGTGGAACGTAAAACACGATACTAATTTAGCCTTTGGGGTAACTACGTGAGACGTCACAAGAGATTTGATAAAAACAGGTGTACAAGAACAAGTAAAATACGGCAGACCGTGAACATGCATAAAAACAACACAATGCAAAGAAAAGACGGTGTATAATGTGGTGTCTACAAAACAGGTGCATAAAAATAATCCCGTGACAGTTGCAGATTCTTAAAGAAGATTTCCTCCTCTTCACGATGGTCACCTTGAAATCGTTCGGTATGGACCGGAAAGTTCCGAAATTCACAAAAACGCGACAGGTACTAAGAAATGCGATAATACCCCCAAAACGTACAAAATGCCGTATTTATGAAATGTTTCACGTCAATTCTGCTGAGTGTTGTTTTTTTCACGCTTGGGGGGGGGGGGGGCCGCCGGAGGCTCGAGTCTCCTCATTTTTTTGTGGTGAAATGGATCTGGGGATTTCCCACAAAACCGATCCCTTTGCGCCGGATAATTAAAAAGTACGGCACCGTCATTCGTATTTTCTCTTTAAATCTATCCAGGAGTTGCCCCGGTACGCTTGTCATCCCTGACGGCTGGCTGTGTTACCTCGCACCCGAAGTGGTCAAAGCTCTTCGATTCCCCGAAAACGAGAAAGATGACGTGATATCAACGCTCCCTTACACCGCGCACTCCGACGTATACGCTTTCGGGTTCGTTGTATTCTTTGTTACAAACTTTGCGGGAAAACTAATTTTTCTAGCAAGTTATTCGTGGTTAAAAGTTGGATGCCGCAGGTGTAAAAGGTCCCTGGTGTTTATTTCAGCACCGTTTGGTACGAACTACTGTCCGGGTCGTGGCCCTTCAGTGGATTCTGCGCCGAGTCAATTATCTGGCAAGTGGGCTCCGGAAAGAAACAAAATCTGAGCCAACTTCAGGGTCGTGGAGAAGTTAAGGTAGAAACCAAAGTTATCTCCGTCCTAAAACTTACAGATCATTTTAAAGAGTTTGGAAATGCTATGAAATACCGCAGCGAGCAAACTTACCGGTTATTTTCAGGATATCTTGATGCAGTCGTGGGCGTTCGATCCGAGCAGACGCCCGGACTTTAGCGACGGCGGACTCATGGGCATATTAAAGAAGTTGCAGACCCAGATTCCCAGGTCTCTGTCTTCTCATCCCCGCCGCGGTGGGGTTAATCGGGGAATTTCGCACGAGAGGCTCTTCGACCCATTGAGGCATGGCACTTTTTCTACCATTCACGATCTTGAAGAGTGATTCCTTGAAAGAGTATTATCGGAGTCGCACGAAAGAATTTTTTCTGTTTTTTGCAGCAGATGTTAAACGATTATATCATATTTTAGCAAGCAAATTTTCTACCTATCGTTGATTCTTAAAGTCTTTGTGAAATGTCAGTATTGTCGACCGGTAATCCCTTCAAAAACACCCCGCTTATTTCGGTGGGTTTAGAAATCTCTAGCAGAATGCTTGATGGTGCAGCTGGCGTAAAAGCTACGAAAGAGTGTTACGATTGTCATTCACCTTTGCTCTGTTGTCATTCTAATAATTGCACTTCGTAGACCGGTGACGGTAATTTTTATCCAAATCTTAACATTTTAGCTGACCTTTTGCGCCGCTTTTAACGTCGTATGCCGGATAGTATTCTTCGAACCAACTTTTCTTGGTTTTCGTTCCTTTATTTTCACCAAGCGGAGGCTTCACCACGAACGTCGATAATAATTAAGCTTTCATTTAGCTACGAGCTATTCTCCACGTCAGTGCCTTTGGCGAAAAATCTTGTTACACGGTGATGGTTTATATCGCCCTGCTCGCGGCACATCTAGAACTTAACTTGTAAAATGAGTTATAACTGTGCCTCAGATGTTGCTGAACTGCGTTCTTGTCGCGGGCAAAAGCGATAGTTATGTTTTTTACATTTTGTTAGTTCCACATTTTCAATTCATTAACTTTTACAAGCCTTTGATGATGAAAACGTGGTACATTCTTGCTCGATACGTTTGAAACTGATCGTTGCATTCTATCTAGGCAAGAACTAACTTCTTTACCACAAGTCCATTATAATAAGCGTATTTTTCATTCAATGTTTCTTTGTGTGGTGCGCGACAGTCTCACGCCGCGTTCGTCATCGTCGGTTCGTGTTGTCATTCGCCGAGTGTTTTATAACTGTCGTTTTGTGCTAAAGTATGTTCCACAAATCCATCATCTTCCAATTTACAGTGACTGCTGTTTCTTTTTGTGGCGCCAACCACCATATGTTTATCAGTAGACATCTTATTTACTTCAAGCATCACCCGCTCGTCGGTTTCGTGTGTGCCGTGTGCCGTGCCTAACTGTCCTCTGTGCTTCCACTAACATTTTCCGTGGCCTCGGCCAGTCGGGGTGGTTGTTCCGCTCGTCACACCTGCACCTGAACGTCGTGAGTTGCATGGATTTCTTTGTCATCGGACTGCACAAATTTTAGCCCAGTATGGAGGCTTTCGTTTCGGTGTGTTCGAGCTCTCGCTTAAAAGTTAATTTCCTTCATAAAAATTGTTTTCAGCCATATTGCTCCTGATCGGTACAGGGCTGAAATTCGTGCAAGTCCCTTTCTGTGCGTAATACATGTTGAAATATTGTGATTGCTTTACATGTGCGCTTGAATTTCTATAACGACGGCACCAGTGAAATGACGTGTCGTCGATAAATGTAATTACTATGGTGTCTCTTTTACATCACGTAGACAAAACTCTTTTAACTTTCTGCATGTAGATCAGCTTTTCTTTCGGTGTTCTTTCATTTACCCATTTCCGTGCGTCCACTTCATCCCACAAAGTTTAGCTACCACGTTACTTGGACCCGTTTCATTCTTGGTTCATCTCTTTCCGCCCGTGTAGCTAAACCTATGAGAGCCCTCGCGTCGGTCTTTAGTTTGGTTCATTTGCAGACTTTCAACCGTTTCTGTTTGTTTTTCAGGGGTAAGATCGACCCCTCGCTTGCGGCTACTCTGGCCCGGTCGCTGCCACGCCCGTCGCAGAGGTACCACCCCTTGCTCAGTCCGATACCAAACTCGGAAAATTTCGTCTTCACGGAAGACCTTGGAACGTCGCACTTTTGATGATCGGCACTTCCCGTGGCTTAGTAGACGGTCTTTTTAATTGCAGCGATTCCTTTCGAAATCAATTATCTACATTCGCGGTTTATAGCAATTTTTCTGTTCGATATTATACTGTATAGTTTGTATCACGGTTTCGGAAAGATAGCGCGGCTCTATGCTTTTGGACAAAGTTTACGGTGTTTCATTGCGCAAGTTTCTTAATTTATTATGATTTTGTGCTTCATTTGCGATTTGGAGCTTGTGTAAATGGAGTTGATCCAATCTCGTAAATTGGAAATATTCAAACTTGAGTTCAAGCGATTGGTACCGAATGTGATGTTTGTGCAAAAATCCAATTTTCTTTTGTCGTCATTTCAACGAGTTAATTCCGCTTAGCTATTAGCACCGCTTTATGGTTTTTTTCCTGCGTTGTGTTGTCTGTACGTCCTTTTCGCGAGTAATTCTTGCTATCGTGTGTATTGCTGCCAGATTTTTATTAACGTTTGAAAAAAATGAATGTAGTTTGCATTTTGCTTTTTCGAGATGTTCGAAAGTGAGATGTTGTTCCTCGCGAGAAACAAGCGCTTGCACCAAAGTGAAATTGGGTATTTTCTTTAAGGGCTCAATTCCCAATATAAAGACAATTTCGAGCCGGCAACACAGTGATTATTACGTGTTCGTACGTCAATGCGTCATATTAAAAAAAGTAAGAAATTTTCCGGTCCAATGCGCATGTGACGTCGATGTGAACTAGTTTTGTTGTTGTTTTGGCGACAGCTGGTTCCAGGTTTAGGCTAAATTGTACATTTTTTGAGGGTTTGATTTATTTTTCGGCTTTTAGGAGTATTTGTGCTAAATTTTTAAGTTCAAAACTTGCTGTAAAGTTTAGGTAGCTGTTATAGAAAACTGAGTACATGGATTTTGTCCAAATTAAGACTGCAGACAGTCCTGACCTAGATGTCGTTGCAAGCCAAAATTCAGTGTAGGTTTATGATGTGAATTTGCGACAGTAGCGTCTTGATTTAATGTACTTTGCATTGAAAAGCCTATCTCTTTGAAATGGGAATTGACCCTTTAAGCAGGCAGGTGCCCGGTTAAAGTTGTAATTATAACTTGTCTGTAGCCATTGGGTATGCTTACTGCTTCGCCATTGTCACCCAAAGAGATGTGGACAACTCACACCGCAGCAGGTGATCAGAGCTATAAACTTGTATAGTGCTGAGGTGCGCAGATTATGCGATCGTGATACTTTGCGGCAAGCGAGTCGCTACAAGGTGCAAACGATGCACTACCCGGTTCAAAGATTTCTGTCGAAATGGGAGTCTTTATAGATTTCTATTAGTGTTCCTGTATATGCAATTTACTAATACGACGAAACTATTTCCTAACGTTGTAAGCTTATTATAATTTTGCTAAATTATTATTATTTTAAAATTAAAAATGATGGTAACACAAAACAACAGGAAGGAAAAAAACAAGTAAGTATACACACAAAACGAGTTTCAAGAGATATGACTGTTGTAGTCCTCCGTCACAATTAGAAAACAATTTGAATACATGACGTAATAATGGACATAAGGAAAAAGGCCTTGTTGTGTAACGAAACTTTTCCTTAGCCAGGAATCTTCCCGCTCTAACGGCTAGTCACTTAGCCGGTTTTGCCTTGTTTACTTTTAATGGCATTTTACTTAATAAAAACGATCATCTCTCACTAAAACCGAAACGTAACTGCCCAGCCGCGCACAGTACTACACCAAACAAATTCCACGCGATGAAGGAATCAACGTGGAACGTAAAACACGATACTAATTTAGCCTTTGGGGTAACTACGTGAGACGTCACAAGAGATTTGATAAAAACAGGTGTACAAGAACAAGTAAAATACGGCAGACCGTGAACATGCATAAAAACAACACAATGCAAAGAAAAGACGGTGTATAATGTGGTGTCTACAAAACAGGTGCATAAAAATAATCCCGTGACAGTTGCAGATTCTTAAAGAAGATTTCCTCCTCTTCACGATGGTCACCTTGAAATCGTTCGGTATGGACCGGAAAGTTCCGAAATTCACAAAAACGCGACAGGTACTAAGAAATGCGATAATACCCCCAAAACGTACAAAATGCCGTATTTATGAAATGTTTCACGTCAATTCTGCTGAGTGTTGTTTTTTTCACGCTTGGGGGGGGGGGGGGCCGCCGGAGGCTCGAGTCTCCTCATTTTTTTGTGGTGAAATGGATCTGGGGATTTCCCACAAAACCGATCCCTTTGCGCCGGATAATTAAAAAGTACGGCACCGTCATTCGTATTTTCTCTTTAAATCTATCCAGGAGTTGCCCCGGTACGCTTGTCATCCCTGACGGCTGGCTGTGTTACCTCGCACCCGAAGTGGTCAAAGCTCTTCGATTCCCCGAAAACGAGAAAGATGACGTGATATCAACGCTCCCTTACACCGCGCACTCCGACGTATACGCTTTCGGGTTCGTTGTATTCTTTGTTACAAACTTTGCGGGAAAACTAATTTTTCTAGCAAGTTATTCGTGGTTAAAAGTTGGATGCCGCAGGTGTAAAAGGTCCCTGGTGTTTATTTCAGCACCGTTTGGTACGAACTACTGTCCGGGTCGTGGCCCTTCAGTGGATTCTGCGCCGAGTCAATTATCTGGCAAGTGGGCTCCGGAAAGAAACAAAATCTGAGCCAACTTCAGGGTCGTGGAGAAGTTAAGGTAGAAACCAAAGTTATCTCCGTCCTAAAACTTACAGATCATTTTAAAGAGTTTGGAAATGCTATGAAATACCGCAGCGAGCAAACTTACCGGTTATTTTCAGGATATCTTGATGCAGTCGTGGGCGTTCGATCCGAGCAGACGCCCGGACTTTAGCGACGGCGGACTCATGGGCATATTAAAGAAGTTGCAGACCCAGATTCCCAGGTCTCTGTCTTCTCATCCCCGCCGCGGTGGGGTTAATCGGGGAATTTCGCACGAGAGGCTCTTCGACCCATTGAGGCATGGCACTTTTTCTACCATTCACGATCTTGAAGAGTGATTCCTTGAAAGAGTATTATCGGAGTCGCACGAAAGAATTTTTTCTGTTTTTTGCAGCAGATGTTAAACGATTATATCATATTTTAGCAAGCAAATTTTCTACCTATCGTTGATTCTTAAAGTCTTTGTGAAATGTCAGTATTGTCGACCGGTAATCCCTTCAAAAACACCCCGCTTATTTCGGTGGGTTTAGAAATCTCTAGCAGAATGCTTGATGGTGCAGCTGGCGTAAAAGCTACGAAAGAGTGTTACGATTGTCATTCACCTTTGCTCTGTTGTCATTCTAATAATTGCACTTCGTAGACCGGTGACGGTAATTTTTATCCAAATCTTAACATTTTAGCTGACCTTTTGCGCCGCTTTTAACGTCGTATGCCGGATAGTATTCTTCGAACCAACTTTTCTTGGTTTTCGTTCCTTTATTTTCACCAAGCGGAGGCTTCACCACGAACGTCGATAATAATTAAGCTTTCATTTAGCTACGAGCTATTCTCCACGTCAGTGCCTTTGGCGAAAAATCTTGTTACACGGTGATGGTTTATATCGCCCTGCTCGCGGCACATCTAGAACTTAACTTGTAAAATGAGTTATAACTGTGCCTCAGATGTTGCTGAACTGCGTTCTTGTCGCGGGCAAAAGCGATAGTTATGTTTTTTACATTTTGTTAGTTCCACATTTTCAATTCATTAACTTTTACAAGCCTTTGATGATGAAAACGTGGTACATTCTTGCTCGATACGTTTGAAACTGATCGTTGCATTCTATCTAGGCAAGAACTAACTTCTTTACCACAAGTCCATTATAATAAGCGTATTTTTCATTCAATGTTTCTTTGTGTGGTGCGCGACAGTCTCACGCCGCGTTCGTCATCGTCGGTTCGTGTTGTCATTCGCCGAGTGTTTTATAACTGTCGTTTTGTGCTAAAGTATGTTCCACAAATCCATCATCTTCCAATTTACAGTGACTGCTGTTTCTTTTTGTGGCGCCAACCACCATATGTTTATCAGTAGACATCTTATTTACTTCAAGCATCACCCGCTCGTCGGTTTCGTGTGTGCCGTGTGCCGTGCCTAACTGTCCTCTGTGCTTCCACTAACATTTTCCGTGGCCTCGGCCAGTCGGGGTGGTTGTTCCGCTCGTCACACCTGCACCTGAACGTCGTGAGTTGCATGGATTTCTTTGTCATCGGACTGCACAAATTTTAGCCCAGTATGGAGGCTTTCGTTTCGGTGTGTTCGAGCTCTCGCTTAAAAGTTAATTTCCTTCATAAAAATTGTTTTCAGCCATATTGCTCCTGATCGGTACAGGGCTGAAATTCGTGCAAGTCCCTTTCTGTGCGTAATACATGTTGAAATATTGTGATTGCTTTACATGTGCGCTTGAATTTCTATAACGACGGCACCAGTGAAATGACGTGTCGTCGATAAATGTAATTACTATGGTGTCTCTTTTACATCACGTAGACAAAACTCTTTTAACTTTCTGCATGTAGATCAGCTTTTCTTTCGGTGTTCTTTCATTTACCCATTTCCGTGCGTCCACTTCATCCCACAAAGTTTAGCTACCACGTTACTTGGACCCGTTTCATTCTTGGTTCATCTCTTTCCGCCCGTGTAGCTAAACCTATGAGAGCCCTCGCGTCGGTCTTTAGTTTGGTTCATTTGCAGACTTTCAACCGTTTCTGTTTGTTTTTCAGGGGTAAGATCGACCCCTCGCTTGCGGCTACTCTGGCCCGGTCGCTGCCACGCCCGTCGCAGAGGTACCACCCCTTGCTCAGTCCGATACCAAACTCGGAAAATTTCGTCTTCACGGAAGACCTTGGAACGTCGCACTTTTGATGATCGGCACTTCCCGTGGCTTAGTAGACGGTCTTTTTAATTGCAGCGATTCCTTTCGAAATCAATTATCTACATTCGCGGTTTATAGCAATTTTTCTGTTCGATATTATACTGTATAGTTTGTATCACGGTTTCGGAAAGATAGCGCGGCTCTATGCTTTTGGACAAAGTTTACGGTGTTTCATTGCGCAAGTTTCTTAATTTATTATGATTTTGTGCTTCATTTGCGATTTGGAGCTTGTGTAAATGGAGTTGATCCAATCTCGTAAATTGGAAATATTCAAACTTGAGTTCAAGCGATTGGTACCGAATGTGATGTTTGTGCAAAAATCCAATTTTCTTTTGTCGTCATTTCAACGAGTTAATTCCGCTTAGCTATTAGCACCGCTTTATGGTTTTTTTCCTGCGTTGTGTTGTCTGTACGTCCTTTTCGCGAGTAATTCTTGCTATCGTGTGTATTGCTGCCAGATTTTTATTAACGTTTGAAAAAAATGAATGTAGTTTGCATTTTGCTTTTTCGAGATGTTCGAAAGTGAGATGTTGTTCCTCGCGAGAAACAAGCGCTTGCACCAAAGTGAAATTGGGTATTTTCTTTAAGGGCTCAATTCCCAATATAAAGACAATTTCGAGCCGGCAACACAGTGATTATTACGTGTTCGTACGTCAATGCGTCATATTAAAAAAAGTAAGAAATTTTCCGGTCCAATGCGCATGTGACGTCGATGTGAACTAGTTTTGTTGTTGTTTTGGCGACAGCTGGTTCCAGGTTTAGGCTAAATTGTACATTTTTTGAGGGTTTGATTTATTTTTCGGCTTTTAGGAGTATTTGTGCTAAATTTTTAAGTTCAAAACTTGCTGTAAAGTTTAGGTAGCTGTTATAGAAAACTGAGTACATGGATTTTGTCCAAATTAAGACTGCAGACAGTCCTGACCTAGATGTCGTTGCAAGCCAAAATTCAGTGTAGGTTTATGATGTGAATTTGCGACAGTAGCGTCTTGATTTAATGTACTTTGCATTGAAAAGCCTATCTCTTTCAAATGGGAATTGACCCCATAAGCAGGCAGGTACCCGGTTAAAGTTGTAATTATAACTTGTCTGTAGCCATTGGGTATGCTTACTGCTTCGCCATTGTCACCCAAAGAGATGTGGACAACTCACACCGCAGCAGGTGATCAGAGCTATAAACTTGTATAGTGCTGAGGTGCGCAGATTATGCGATCGTGATACTTTGCGGCAAGCGAGTCGCTACAAGGTGCAAACGATGCACTACCCGGTTCAAAGATTTCTGTCGAAATGGGAGTCTTTATAGATTTCTATTAGTGTTCCTGTATATGCAATTTACTAATACGACGAAACTATTTCCTAACGTTGTAAGCTTATTATAATTTTGCTAAATTATTATTATTTTAAAATTAAAAATGATGGTAACACAAAACAACAGGAAGGAAAAAAACAAGTAAGTATACACACAAAACGAGTTTCAAGAGATATGACTGTTGTAGTCCTCCGTCACAATTAGAAAACAATTTGAATACATGACGTAATAATGGACATAAGGAAAAAGGCCTTGTTGTGTAACGAAACTTTTCCTTAGCCAGGAATCTTCCCGCTCTAACGGCTAGTCACTTAGCCGGTTTTGCCTTGTTTACTTTTAATGGCATTTTACTTAATAAAAACGATCATCTCTCACTAAAACCGAAACGTAACTGCCCAGCCGCGCACAGTACTACACCAAACAAATTCCACGCGATGAAGGAATCAACGTGGAACGTAAAACACGATACTAATTTAGCCTTTGGGGTAACTACGTGAGACGTCACAAGAGATTTGATAAAAACAGGTGTACAAGAACAAGTAAAATACGGCAGACCGTGAACATGCATAAAAACAACACAATGCAAAGAAAAGACGGTGTATAATGTGGTGTCTACAAAACAGGTGCATAAAAATAATCCCGTGACAGTTGCAGATTCTTAAAGAAGATTTCCTCCTCTTCACGATGGTCACCTTGAAATCGTTCGGTATGGACCGGAAAGTTCCGAAATTCACAAAAACGCGACAGGTACTAAGAAATGCGATAATACCCCCAAAACGTACAAAATGCCGTATTTATGAAATGTTTCACGTCAATTCTGCTGAGTGTTGTTTTTTTCACGCTTGGGGGGGGGGGGGGCCGCCGGAGGCTCGAGTCTCCTCATTTTTTTGTGGTGAAATGGATCTGGGGATTTCCCACAAAACCGATCCCTTTGCGCCGGATAATTAAAAAGTACGGCACCGTCATTCGTATTTTCTCTTTAAATCTATCCAGGAGTTGCCCCGGTACGCTTGTCATCCCTGACGGCTGGCTGTGTTACCTCGCACCCGAAGTGGTCAAAGCTCTTCGATTCCCCGAAAACGAGAAAGATGACGTGATATCAACGCTCCCTTACACCGCGCACTCCGACGTATACGCTTTCGGGTTCGTTGTATTCTTTGTTACAAACTTTGCGGGAAAACTAATTTTTCTAGCAAGTTATTCGTGGTTAAAAGTTGGATGCCGCAGGTGTAAAAGGTCCCTGGTGTTTATTTCAGCACCGTTTGGTACGAACTACTGTCCGGGTCGTGGCCCTTCAGTGGATTCTGCGCCGAGTCAATTATCTGGCAAGTGGGCTCCGGAAAGAAACAAAATCTGAGCCAACTTCAGGGTCGTGGAGAAGTTAAGGTAGAAACCAAAGTTATCTCCGTCCTAAAACTTACAGATCATTTTAAAGAGTTTGGAAATGCTATGAAATACCGCAGCGAGCAAACTTACCGGTTATTTTCAGGATATCTTGATGCAGTCGTGGGCGTTCGATCCGAGCAGACGCCCGGACTTTAGCGACGGCGGACTCATGGGCATATTAAAGAAGTTGCAGACCCAGATTCCCAGGTCTCTGTCTTCTCATCCCCGCCGCGGTGGGGTTAATCGGGGAATTTCGCACGAGAGGCTCTTCGACCCATTGAGGCATGGCACTTTTTCTACCATTCACGATCTTGAAGAGTGATTCCTTGAAAGAGTATTATCGGAGTCGCACGAAAGAATTTTTTCTGTTTTTTGCAGCAGATGTTAAACGATTATATCATATTTTAGCAAGCAAATTTTCTACCTATCGTTGATTCTTAAAGTCTTTGTGAAATGTCAGTATTGTCGACCGGTAATCCCTTCAAAAACACCCCGCTTATTTCGGTGGGTTTAGAAATCTCTAGCAGAATGCTTGATGGTGCAGCTGGCGTAAAAGCTACGAAAGAGTGTTACGATTGTCATTCACCTTTGCTCTGTTGTCATTCTAATAATTGCACTTCGTAGACCGGTGACGGTAATTTTTATCCAAATCTTAACATTTTAGCTGACCTTTTGCGCCGCTTTTAACGTCGTATGCCGGATAGTATTCTTCGAACCAACTTTTCTTGGTTTTCGTTCCTTTATTTTCACCAAGCGGAGGCTTCACCACGAACGTCGATAATAATTAAGCTTTCATTTAGCTACGAGCTATTCTCCACGTCAGTGCCTTTGGCGAAAAATCTTGTTACACGGTGATGGTTTATATCGCCCTGCTCGCGGCACATCTAGAACTTAACTTGTAAAATGAGTTATAACTGTGCCTCAGATGTTGCTGAACTGCGTTCTTGTCGCGGGCAAAAGCGATAGTTATGTTTTTTACATTTTGTTAGTTCCACATTTTCAATTCATTAACTTTTACAAGCCTTTGATGATGAAAACGTGGTACATTCTTGCTCGATACGTTTGAAACTGATCGTTGCATTCTATCTAGGCAAGAACTAACTTCTTTACCACAAGTCCATTATAATAAGCGTATTTTTCATTCAATGTTTCTTTGTGTGGTGCGCGACAGTCTCACGCCGCGTTCGTCATCGTCGGTTCGTGTTGTCATTCGCCGAGTGTTTTATAACTGTCGTTTTGTGCTAAAGTATGTTCCACAAATCCATCATCTTCCAATTTACAGTGACTGCTGTTTCTTTTTGTGGCGCCAACCACCATATGTTTATCAGTAGACATCTTATTTACTTCAAGCATCACCCGCTCGTCGGTTTCGTGTGTGCCGTGTGCCGTGCCTAACTGTCCTCTGTGCTTCCACTAACATTTTCCGTGGCCTCGGCCAGTCGGGGTGGTTGTTCCGCTCGTCACACCTGCACCTGAACGTCGTGAGTTGCATGGATTTCTTTGTCATCGGACTGCACAAATTTTAGCCCAGTATGGAGGCTTTCGTTTCGGTGTGTTCGAGCTCTCGCTTAAAAGTTAATTTCCTTCATAAAAATTGTTTTCAGCCATATTGCTCCTGATCGGTACAGGGCTGAAATTCGTGCAAGTCCCTTTCTGTGCGTAATACATGTTGAAATATTGTGATTGCTTTACATGTGCGCTTGAATTTCTATAACGACGGCACCAGTGAAATGACGTGTCGTCGATAAATGTAATTACTATGGTGTCTCTTTTACATCACGTAGACAAAACTCTTTTAACTTTCTGCATGTAGATCAGCTTTTCTTTCGGTGTTCTTTCATTTACCCATTTCCGTGCGTCCACTTCATCCCACAAAGTTTAGCTACCACGTTACTTGGACCCGTTTCATTCTTGGTTCATCTCTTTCCGCCCGTGTAGCTAAACCTATGAGAGCCCTCGCGTCGGTCTTTAGTTTGGTTCATTTGCAGACTTTCAACCGTTTCTGTTTGTTTTTCAGGGGTAAGATCGACCCCTCGCTTGCGGCTACTCTGGCCCGGTCGCTGCCACGCCCGTCGCAGAGGTACCACCCCTTGCTCAGTCCGATACCAAACTCGGAAAATTTCGTCTTCACGGAAGACCTTGGAACGTCGCACTTTTGATGATCGGCACTTCCCGTGGCTTAGTAGACGGTCTTTTTAATTGCAGCGATTCCTTTCGAAATCAATTATCTACATTCGCGGTTTATAGCAATTTTTCTGTTCGATATTATACTGTATAGTTTGTATCACGGTTTCGGAAAGATAGCGCGGCTCTATGCTTTTGGACAAAGTTTACGGTGTTTCATTGCGCAAGTTTCTTAATTTATTATGATTTTGTGCTTCATTTGCGATTTGGAGCTTGTGTAAATGGAGTTGATCCAATCTCGTAAATTGGAAATATTCAAACTTGAGTTCAAGCGATTGGTACCGAATGTGATGTTTGTGCAAAAATCCAATTTTCTTTTGTCGTCATTTCAACGAGTTAATTCCGCTTAGCTATTAGCACCGCTTTATGGTTTTTTTCCTGCGTTGTGTTGTCTGTACGTCCTTTTCGCGAGTAATTCTTGCTATCGTGTGTATTGCTGCCAGATTTTTATTAACGTTTGAAAAAAATGAATGTAGTTTGCATTTTGCTTTTTCGAGATGTTCGAAAGTGAGATGTTGTTCCTCGCGAGAAACAAGCGCTTGCACCAAAGTGAAATTGGGTATTTTCTTTAAGGGCTCAATTCCCAATATAAAGACAATTTCGAGCCGGCAACACAGTGATTATTACGTGTTCGTACGTCAATGCGTCATATTAAAAAAAGTAAGAAATTTTCCGGTCCAATGCGCATGTGACGTCGATGTGAACTAGTTTTGTTGTTGTTTTGGCGACAGCTGGTTCCAGGTTTAGGCTAAATTGTACATTTTTTGAGGGTTTGATTTATTTTTCGGCTTTTAGGAGTATTTGTGCTAAATTTTTAAGTTCAAAACTTGCTGTAAAGTTTAGGTAGCTGTTATAGAAAACTGAGTACATGGATTTTGTCCAAATTAAGACTGCAGACAGTCCTGACCTAGATGTCGTTGCAAGCCAAAATTCAGTGTAGGTTTATGATGTGAATTTGCGACAGTAGCGTCTTGATTTAATGTACTTTGCATTGAAAAGCCTATCTCTTTCAAATGGGAATTGACCCCATAAGCAGGCAGGTACCCGGTTAAAGTTGTAATTATAACTTGTCTGTAGCCATTGGGTATGCTTACTGCTTCGCCATTGTCACCCAAAGAGATGTGGACAACTCACACCGCAGCAGGTGATCAGAGCTATCAACTTGTATAGTGCTGAGGTGCGCAGATTATGCGATTGTGATACTTTGCGGCAAGCGAGTCGCTACAAGGTGCAAACGATGCACTACCCGGTTCAAAGATTTCTGTCGAAATGGGAGTCTTTATAGATTTCTATTAGTGTTCCTGTATATGCAATTTACTAATACGACGAAACTATTTCCTAACGTTGTAAGCTTATTATAATTTTGCTAAATTATTATTATTTTAAAATTAAAAATGATGGTAACACAAAACAACAGGAAGGAAAAAAACAAGTAAGTATACACACAAAACGAGTTTCAAGAGATATGAATGTTGTAGTCCTCCGTCACAATTAGAAAACAATTTGAATACATGACGTAATAATGGACATAAGGAAAAAGGCCTTGTTGTGTAACGAAACTTTTCCTTAGCCAGGAATCTTCCCGCTCTAACGGCTAGTCACTTAGCCGGTTTTGCCTTGTTTACTTTTAATGGCATTTTACTTAATAAAAACGATCATCTCTCACTAAAACCGAAACGTAACTGCCCAACCGAGCACAGTACTACACCAAACAAATTCCACGCGATGAAGGAATCAACGTGGAACGTAAAACACGATACTAATTTAGCCTTTGGGGTAACTACGTGAGACGTCACAAGAGATTTGATAAAAACAGGTGTACAAGAACAAGTAAAATACGGCAGACCGTGAACATGCATAAAAACAACACAATGCAAAGAAAAGACGGTGTATAATGTGGTGTCTACAAAACAGGTGCATAAAAATAATCCCGTGACAGTTGCAGATTCTTAAAGAAGATTTCCTCCTCTTCACGATGGTCACCTTGAAATCGTTCGGTATGGACCGGAAAGTTCCGAAATTCACAAAAACGCGACAGGTACTAAGAAATGCGATAATACCCCCAAAACGTACAAAATGCCGTATTTATGAAATGTTTCACGTCAATTCTGCTGAGTGTTGTTTTTTTCACGCTTGGGGGGGGGGGGGGGGGGCCGCCGGAGGCTCGAGTCTCCTCATTTTTTTGTGGTGAAATGGATCGCAGGATTTCCCACAAAACCGATCTCTTTGCGCCGGATAATTAAAAAGTACGGCACAGTCATTCGTATTTTCTCTTTAAATCTATCCAGGAGTTGCCCCGGTACGCTTGTCATCCCTGACGGCTGGCTGTGTTACCTCGCACCCGAAGTGGTCAAAGCTCTTCGATTCCCCGAAAACGAGAAAGATGACGTCATATCAACGCTCCCTTACACCGCGCACTCCGACGTATACGCTTTCGGGTTCGTTGTATTCTTCGTTACAAACTTTGCGGGAAAACTAATTTTTCTAGCAAGCTATTCGTGGTTAAAAGTTGGATGCCGCAGGTGTAAATGGTCCCTGGTGTTTATTTCAGCACCGTTTGGTACGAACTACTGTCCGGGTCGTGGCCCTTCAGTGGATTCTGCGCCGAGTCAATTATCTGGCAAGTGGGCTCCGGGAAGAAACAGAATCTGAGCCAACTGCAGGGTCGTGGAGAAGTTAAGGTAGAAACCAAAGTGATCCCCGTCCTAAAACTTACAGATCGTTTTAAAGAGTTTCGAAATGCTATGAAATACCGCAGCGAGCAAATTTACCGGTTATTTTCAGGATATCTTGATGCAGTCGTGGGCGTTCGATCCGAGCCGACGCCCGGACTTTAGTGACGGCGGACTCATGGGCATATTAAAGAAGTTGCAGACCCAGATTCCCAGGTCTCTGTCTTCTCATCCCCGCCGCGGTGGGGTTAATCGAGGAATTTCGCACGAGAGGCTCTTCGACCCATTGAGGCATGGCACTTTTTCTACCATTCACGATCTTGAAGAGTGATTCCTTGAAAGAGTATTATCGGAGTCGCACGAAAGAATTTTTTCTGTTTTTTGCAGCAGATATTAAACGATTATATCATATTTTAGCAAGCAAATTTTCTACCTATCGTTGATTCTTAAAGTCTTTGTGAAATGTCAGTATTGTCGACCGGTAATCCCTTCAAAAACACCCCGCTTATTTCGGTGGGTTTAGAAATCTCTAGCAGAATGCTTGATGGTGCAGCTGGCGTAAAAGCTACGAAAGAGTGTTACGATTGTCATTCACCTTTGCTCTGTTGTCATTCTAATAATTGCACTTCGTAGACCGGTGACGGTAATTTTTATCCAAATCTTAACATTTTAGCTGACCTTTTGCGCCGCTTTTAACGTCGTATGCCGGATAGTATTCTTCGAACCAACTTTTCTTGGTTTTCGTTCCTTTATTTTCACCAAACGGAGGCTTCACCACGAACGTCGATAATAATTAAGCTTTCATTTAGCTACGAGCTATTCTCCACGTCAGTGCCTTTGGCGAAAAATCTTGTTACACGGTGATGGTTTATATCGCCCTGCTCGCGGCACATCTAGAACTTAACTTGTAAAATGAGTTATAACTGTGCCTCAGATGTTGCTGAACTGCGTTCTTGTCGCGGGCAAAAGCGATAGTTATGTTTTTTACATTTTGTTAGTTCCACATTTTCAATTCATTAACTTTTACAAGCCTTTGATGATGAAAACGTGGTACATTCTTGCTCGATACGTTTGAAACTGATCGTTGCATTCTATCTAGGCAAGAACTAACTTCTTTACCACAAGTCCATTATAATAAGCGTATTTTTCATTCAATGTTTCTTTGTGTGGTGCGCGACAGTCTCACGCCGCGTTCGTCATCGTCGGTTCGTGTTGTCATTCGCCGAGTGTTTTATAACTGTCGTTTTGTGCTAAAGTATGTTCCACAAATCCATCATCTTCCAATTTACAGTGACTGCTGTTTCTTTTTGTGGCGCCAACCACCATATGTTTATCAGTAGACATCTTATTTACTTCAAGCATCACCCGCTCGTCGGTTTCGTGTGTGCCGTGCCTAACTGTCCTCTGTGCTTCCACTAACATTTTCCGTGGCCTCGGCCAGTCGGGGTGGTTGTTCCGCTCGTCACACCTGCTCCTGAACGTCGTGAGTTGCATGGATTTCTTTGTCATCGGACTGCACAAATTTTAGCCCAGTATGGAGGCTTTCGTTTCGGTGTGTTCGAGCTCTCGCTTAAAAGTTAATTTCCTTCATAAAAATTGTTTTCAGCCATATTGCTCCTGATCGGTACAGGGCTGAAATTCGTGCAAGTCCCTTTCTGTGCGTAATACATGTTGAAATATTGTGATTGCTTTACATGTGCGCTTGAATTTCTATAACGACGGCACCAGTGAAATGACGTGTCGTCGATAAATGTAATTACTATGGTGTCTCTTTTACATCACGTAGACAAAACTCTTTTAACTTTCTGCATGTAGATCAGCTTTTCTTTCGGTGTTCTTTCATTTACCCATTTCCGTGCGTCCACTTCATCCCACAAAGTTTAGCTACCACGTTACTTGGACCCGTTTCATTCTTGGTTCATCTCTTTCCGCCCGTGTAGCTAAACCTATGAGAGCCCTCGCGTCGGTCTTTAGTTTGGTTCATTTGCAGACTTTCAACCGTTTCTGTTTGTTTTTCAGGGGTAAGATCGACCCCTCGCTTGCGGCTACTCTGGCCCGGTCGCTGCCACGCCCGTCGCAGAGGTACCACCCCTTGCTCAGTCCGATACCAAACTCGGAAAATTTCGTCTTCACGGAAGACCTGGGAACGTCGCACTTTTGATGATCGGCACTTCCCGTGGCTTAGTAGACGGTCTTTTTCATTGCAGCGATTCCTTTCGAAATCAATTATCTACCTTCGCGGTTTATAGCAATTTTTCTGTTCGATATTATACTGTATAGTTTGTATCACGGTTTCGGAAAGATAGCGCGGCTCTATGCTTTTGGACAAAGTTTACGGTGTTTCATTGCGCAAGTTTATTAATTTATTATGATTTTGTGCTTCATTTGCGATTTGGAGCTTGTGTAAATGGAGTTGATCCAATCTCGTAAATTGAAAATATTCAAACTTGAGTTCAAGCGATTGGTACCGAATGTGATGTTTGTGCAAAATCCAATTTTCTTTTGTCGTCATTTCAACGAGTTAATTCCGCTTAGCTATTAGCACCGCTTTATGGTTTTTTTCCTGCATTGTGTTGTCTGTACGTCCTTTTCGCGAGTAATTCTTGCTATCGTGTGTATTGCTGCCAGATTTTTATTAACGTTTGAAAAAAATGAATGTAGTTTGCATTTTGCTTTTTCGAAAGTGAGATGTTGTTCCTCGCGAGAAACAAGCGCTTGCACCAAAGTGAAATTGGGTATTTTCTTTAAGCAGGCAGGTGCCCGGTTAAAGTTGTAATTATAACTTGTCTGTAGCCATTGGGTATGCTTACTGCTTCGCTATTGTCACCCAAAGAGATGTGGACAACTCACACCGCAGCAGGTGATCAGAGCTATCAACTTGTATAGTGCTGAGGTGCGCAGATTATGCGATTGTGATACTTTGCGGCAAGCGAGTCGCTACACGTCACAAGATGCAAACGATGCACTACCCGGTTCAAAGTTTTTCTGTCGAAATGTGAGTGGCCTATCGGTTTATAGACTTGTATTAGTTTTCCTGTGTATGCAATTTACTAATACGACGAAACTATTTCCTAACGTTGTATTATAATTTTGCTAAATTGTTATTAAGGAGGTGTCAAAGAGTTATAGCAAATGACATGACTTGATTTGACTTGCTTTATATTTTTACTTGACTTGATCCAATCAGTAATTTGACTCAGCATGACTTAAGTCAACTTCCCAAATGACTTGACTTGACTCGAGTCCTAAAAAAATGACTTGGTTACAGCACTGATAGTGACTGGTAAGTTAATGTAATTTCTCCTTTTGTGTCTTTCTAAAATCATTAAATTTGCTAAACTAATTTCTCCCGAGTGTTGCAGAGTTGCCATGTAGAACTTAAATCTAATTTTAAAGTAATAAATGTTATGAAATTTCATAGAAACCGATGTTGAAGAGTTTTGTTTTGACCACACCTGCCGCAAATCATCAACAATAAAAAGAAGAGTATTAAGAACCTTCTAGAATTATAGATGTCCATATACGTTCATTAATTCAGAAAGGGTATTGTTCAGTTTCAAGACATATATCACTTAAATAATAACAATGACGACAATGTGAAGAAAATTACCGGCGCCAGTTTAATGGCTATTGATTGTTGTACTGAATAAAATCAATTTTGGAGAAGATTTATTTATTTTATTAATATAAAAGTGGACAATAAAGAATATTTTTTTAATTTATTCACCTTCATCCACTTAGTGTGTTTGCAACAAGTATCTTTTCTTATGTCTATGACAGGCAGTGTCACGCATACTCACAGACATCTTTAACATTCATGGAAGAATTCATTTAACTTTAACATGCATTCATGGAAGCCAAGTCGTGTCGGCTGCTCAGTTGTCATAACCAACAAGACAAAATTTACACATGCTGCTCGATTAATGCGGTTAACTGCGTCAGTCTTAAATACCGTACTTGTGGTTTCTTACAAAGTTTACGCAAGTGGCAAGCTGTACCCTATTGTGGCTTCTGCCTACGTCACATGCCTGTGTTTACGTCACATGCCTCAGCTGTTTCAATCGCGTTGTAGTATTTCAGCATTTTGTTGCGTCATCTGAAAACCACGCTGTCATTCTGGCAGAATCCTAGCAGAATCATACTATCCAAACGAACAACAGTGTATCCGACTCCAAAATTTTCAAAAACAGAATGAAACAACATTTTATAACAAAGCAGACAAAGTTTAACGCTTCCAATCATCCAAGTTAAAAAAAAAAATTTAGACACATATTTTAAAATTAAAAATGATGGTAACACAAAACAACAAGAAGGAAAAAAACAACAAAGTATACACACAAAACGAGTTTCAAGAGATATGAATGTTGTAGTCCTCTGTCACAATTAAAAAACAATTTGAATACATGACATAATAATGGATATAAGGAAAAAGGCCTTGTTGCAGATTCTTAAAGAAGATTTCCTCCTCTTCACGATGGTCAACTTGAAATCGTTCGGTATGGACCGGAAAGTTCCGAAATTCACAAAAACGCGACAGGTACTAAGAAATGCGATAATACCCCCAAAACGTACAAAATGCCGTATTTATGAAATGTTTCACGTCAATTCTGCCTTTGTTACAAACCTTGCGGGAAAACTAATTTTCTAGAAAGTTATTCGTGGTTAAAAGTTGGATGCCGCAGGTGTAAACGGTCTCTGGTGTTTTTTTCAGCACCGTTTGGTACGAACTGCTGTCCGGGTCGTGGCCCTTCAGTGGATTCTGCGCCGAGTCAATTATCTGGCAAGTGGGCTCCGGGAAGAAACAGAATCTGAGCCAACTGCAGGGTCGTGGAGAAGTTAAGGTAGAAACCAAAGTGATCCCCGTCCTAAAACTTACAGATCGTTTTAAAGAGTTTCGAAATGCTATGAAATACCGCAGCGAGCAAATTTACCGGTTATTTTCAGGATATCTTGATGCAGTCGTGGGCGTTCGATCCGAGCCGACGCCCGGACTTTAGTGACGGCGGACTCATGGGCATATTAAAGAAGTTGCAGACCCAGATTCCCAGGTCTCTGTCTTCTCATCCCCGCCGCGGTGGGGTTAATCGGGGAATTTCGCACGAGAGGCTCTTCGACCCATTGAGGCATGGCACTTTTTCTACCATTCACGATCTTGAAGAGTGATTCCTTGAAAGAGTATTATCGGAGTCGCACGAAAGAAATTTTTCTGTTTTTTGCAGCAGATATTAAACGATTATATCATATTTTAGCAAGCAAATTTTCTACCTATCGTTGATTCTTAAAGTCTTTGTGAAATGTCAGTATTGTCGATCAGTAATCCCTTCAAAAACACCCCGCTTATTTCGGTGGGTTTAGAAATCTCTAGCAGAATGCTTGATGGTGCAGCTGGCGTAAAAGCTACGAAAGAGTGTTACGATTGTCATTCACCTTTGCTCTGTTGTCATTCTAATAATTGCACTTCGTAGACCGGTGACGGTAATTTTTATCCAAATCTTAACATTTTAGCTGACCCTTTGCGCCGCTTTTAACGTCGTATGCCGGATAGTATTCTTCGAACCAACTTTTCTTGGTTTTCGTTCCTTTATTTTCACCAAACGGAGGCTTCACCACGAACGTCGATAATAATTAAGCTTTCATTTAGCTACGAGCTATTCTCCACGTCAGTGCCTTTGGCGAAAAATCTTGTTACACGGTGATGGTTTATATCGCCCTGCTCGCGGCACATCTAGAACTTAACTTGTAAAATGAGTTATAACTGTGCCTCAGATGTTGCTGAACTGCGTTCTTGTCGCGGGCAAAAGCGATAGTTATGTTTTTTACATTTTGTTAGTTCCACATTTTCAATTCATTAACTTTTACAAGCCTTTGATGATGAAAACGTGGTACATTCTTGCTCGATACGTTTGAAACTGATCGTTGCATTCTATCTAGGCAAGAACTAACTTCTTTACCACAAGTCCATTATAATAAGCGTATTTTTCATTCAATGTTTCTTTGTGTGGTGCGCGACAGTCTCACGCCGCGTTCGTCATCGTCGGTTCGTGTTGTCATTCGCCGAGTGTTTTATAACTGTCGTTTTGTGCTAAAGTATGTTCCACAAATCCATCATCTTCCAATTTACAGTGACTGCTGTTTCTTTTTGTGGCGCCAACCACCATATGTTTATCAGTAGACATCTTATTTACTTCAAGCATCACCCGCTCGTCGGTTTCGTGTGTGCCGTGCCTAACTGTCCTCTGTGCTTCCACTAACATTTTCCGTGGCCTCGGCCAGTCGGGGTGGTTGTTCCGCTCGTCACACCTGCACCTGAACGTCGTGAGTTGCATGGATTTCTTTGTCATCGGACTGCACAAATTTTAGCCCAGTATGGAGGCTTTCGTTTCGGTGTGTTCGAGCTCTCGCTTAAAAGTTAATTTCTTTCATAAAAATTGTTTTCAGCCATATTGCCCCTGATCGGTACAGGGCTGAAATTCGTGCAAGTCCCTTTCTGTGCGTAATACATGTTGAAATATTGTGATTGCTTTACATGTGCGCTTGAATTTCTATAACGACGGCACCAGTGAAATGACGTGTCGTCGATAAATGTAATTACTATGGTGTCTCTTTTACATCACGTAGATAAAACTCTTTTAACTTTCTGCATGTAGATCAGCTTTTCTTTCGGTGTTCTTTCATTTACCCATTTCCGTGCGTCCACTTCATCCCACAAAGTTTAGCTACCACGTTACTTGGACCCGTTTCATTCTTGGTTCATCTCTTTCCGCCCGTGTAGCTAAACCTATGAGAGCCCTCGCGTCGGTTTTAGTTTGGTTCATTTGCAGACTTTCAACCGTTTCTGTTTGTTTTTCAGGGGTAAGATCGACCCCTCGCTTGCGGCTACTCTGGCCCGGTCGCTGCCACGCCCGTCGCAGAGGTACCACCCCTTGCTCAGTCCGATACCAAACTCGGAAAATTTCGTCTTCACGGAAGACCTTGGAACGTCGCACTTTTGATGATCGGCACTTCCCGTGGCTTAGTAGACGGTCTTTTTCATTGCAGCGATTCCTTTCGAAATCAATTATCTACATTCGCGGTTTATAGCAATTTTTCTGTTCGATATTATACTGTATAGTTTGTATCACGGTTTCGGAAAGATAGCGCGGCTCTATGCTTTTGGAGAAAGTTTACGGTGTTTCATTGCGCAAGTTTCTTAATTTATTATGATTTTGTGCTTCATTTGCGATTTGGAGCTTGTGTAAATGGAGTTGATCCAATCTCGTAAATTGGAAATATTCAAACTTGAGTTCAAGCGATTGGTACCGAATGTGATGTTTGTGCAAAAATCCAATTTTCTTTTGTCGTCATTTCAACGAGTTAATTCCGCTTAGCTATTAGCACCGCTTTATGGTTTTTTTCCTGCATTGTGTTGTCTGTACGTCCTTTTCGCGAGTAATTCTTGCTATCGTGTGTATTGCTGCCAGATTTTTATTAACGTTTGAAAACAATGAATGTAGTTTGCATTTTGCTTTTTCGAAAGTGAGATGTTGTTCCTCGCGAGAAACAAGCGCTTGCACCAAAGTGAAATTGGGTATTTTCTTTAAGCAGGCAGGTGCCCGGTTAAAGTTGTAATTGTAACTTGTCTGTAGCCATTGGGTATGCTTACTGCTTCGCTATTGTCACCCAAAGAGATGTGGACAACTCACACCGCAGCAGGTGATCAGAGCTATCAACTTGTATAGTGCTGAGGTGCGCAGATTATGCGATTGTGATACTTTGCGGCAAGCGAGTCGCTACACGTCACAAGATGCAAACGATGCACTACCCGGTTCAAAGTTTTTCTGTCGAAATGTGAGTGGCCTATCGGTTTATAGACTTGTATTAGTTTTCCTGTGTATGCAATTTACTAATACGACGAAACTATTTCCTAACGATGTATTATAATTTTGCTAAATTGTTATTAAGGAGGTGTCAAAGAGTTATAGCAAATGACATGACTTGATTTGACTTGCTTTATATTTTTACTTGACTTGATCCAATCAGTAATTTGACTCAGCATGACTTAAGTCAACTTCCCAAATGACTTGACTTGACTCGAGTCCTAAAAAAATGACTTGGTTACAGCACTGATAGTGACTGGTAAGTTAATGTAATTTTTCTTTTTGTGTCTTTCTAAAATCATTAAATTTCCTAAACTAATTGCTCCCGAGTGTTGCAGAGTTGCCCTGTAGAACTTAAATCTAATTTTAAAGTAATAATTGTTATGAAATTTCATAGAAACCGATGTTGAAGAGTTTTGTTTTGACCACACCTGCCGCAAATCATCAACAATAAAAAGAAGAGTATTAAGAACCTTCTAGAATTATAGATGTCCATATACGTTCATTAATTCAGAAAGGGTATTGTTCAGTTTCAAAACATATATCACTTAAATAATAACAATGACGACAATGTGAAGAAAATTACCGGCGCCAGTTTAATGGCTATTGATTGTTGTACTGAATAAAATCAATTTTGGAGAAGATTTATTTATTTTATTAATATAAAAGTGGACAATAAAGAATATTTTTTTAATTTATTCACCTTCATCCACTTAGTGTGTTTGCAACAAGTATCTTTTCTTATGTCTATGACAGGCAGTGTCACGCATACTCACAGACATCTTTAACATTCATGGAAGAATTCATTTAACTTTAACATGCATTCATGGAAGCCAAGTCGTGTCGGCTGCTCAGTTGTCATAACCAACAAGACAAAATTTACACATGCTGCTCGATTAATGCGGTTAACTGCGTCAGTCTTAAATACCGTACTTGTGGTTTCTTACAAAGTTTACGCAAGTGGCAAGCTGTACCCTATTGTGGCTTCTGCCTACGTCACATGCCTGTGTTTACGTCACATGCCTCAGCTGTTTCAATCGCGTTGTAGTATTTCAGCATTTTGTTGCGTCATCTGAAAACCACGCTGTCATTCTGGCAGAATCCTAGCAGAATCATACTATTCCAAACGAACAACAGTGTATCCGACTCCAAAATTTTCAAAAACAGAATGAAACAACATTTTATAACAAAGCAGACAAAGTTTAACGCTTCCAATCATCCAAGTTAAAAAAAAAAATTTAGACACATATTTTAAAATTAAAAATGATGGTAACACAAAACAACAAGAAGGAAAAAAACAACAAAGTATACACACAAAACGAGTTTCAAGAGATATGAATGTTGTAGTCCTCTGTCACAATTAAAAAACAATTTGAATACATGACATAATAATGGATATAAGGAAAAAGGCCTTGTTGCAGATTCTTAAAGAAGATTTCCTCCTCTTCACGATGGTCAACTTGAAATCGTTCGGTATGGACCGGAAAGTTCCGAAATTCACAAAAACGCGACAGGTACTAAGAAATGCGATAATACCCCCAAAACGTACAAAATGCCGTATTTATGAAATGTTTCACGTCAATTCTGCCTTTGTTACAAACCTTGCGGGAAAACTAATTTTCTAGAAAGTTATTCGTGGTTAAAAGTTGGATGCCGCAGGTGTAAACGGTCTCTGGTGTTTTTTTCAGCACCGTTTGGTACGAACTGCTGTCCGGGTCGTGGCCCTTCAGTGGATTCTGCGCCGAGTCAATTATCTGGCAAGTGGGCTCCGGGAAGAAACAGAATCTGAGCCAACTGCAGGGTCGTGGAGAAGTTAAGGTAGAAACCAAAGTGATCCCCGTCCTAAAACTTACAGATCGTTTTAAAGAGTTTCGAAATGCTATGAAATACCGCAGCGAGCAAATTTACCGGTTATTTTCAGGATATCTTGATGCAGTCGTGGGCGTTCGATCCGAGCCGACGCCCGGACTTTAGTGACGGCGGACTCATGGGCATATTAAAGAAGTTGCAGACCCAGATTCCCAGGTCTCTGTCTTCTCATCCCCGCCGCGGTGGGGTTAATCGGGGAATTTCGCACGAGAGGCTCTTCGACCCATTGAGGCATGGCACTTTTTCTACCATTCACGATCTTGAAGAGTGATTCCTTGAAAGAGTATTATCGGAGTCGCACGAAAGAATTTTTTCTGTTTTTTGCAGCAGATGTTAAACGATTATATCATATTTTAGCAAGCAAATTTTCTACCTATCGTTGATTCTTGAAGTTTTTGTGAAATGTCAGTATTGTCGATCGGTAATCCCTTCAAAAACACCCCGCTTATTTCGGTGGGTTTAGAAATCTCTAGCAGAATGCTTGATGGTGCAGCTGGCGTAAAAGCTACGAAAGAGTGTTACGATTGTCATTCACCTTTGCTCTGTTGTCATTCTAATAATTGCACTTCGTAGACCGGTGACGGTAATTTTTATCCAAATCTTAACATTTTAGCTGACCCTTTGCGCCGCTTTTAACGTCGTATGCCGGATAGTATTCTTCGAACCAACTTTTCTTGGTTTTCGTTCCTTTATTTTCACCAAACGGAGGCTTCACCACGAACGTCTATAATAATTAAGCTTTCATTTAGCTACGAGCTATTCTCCACGTCAGTGCCTTTGGCGAAAAATCTTGTTACACGGTGATGGTTTATATCGCCCTGCTCGCGGCACATCTAGAACTTAACTTGTAAAATGAGTTATAACTGTGCCTCAGATGTTGCTGAACTGCGTTCTTGTCGCGGGCAAAAGCGATAGTTATGTTTTTTACATTTTGTTAGTTCCACATTTTCAATTCATTAACTTTTACAAGCCTTTGATGATGAAAACGTGGTACATTCTTGCTCGATACGTTTGAAACTGATCGTTGCATTCTATCTAGGCAAGAACTAACTTCTTTACCACAAGTCCATTATAATAAGCGTATTTTTCATTCAATGTTTCTTTGTGTGGTGCGCGACAGTCTCACGCCGCGTTCGTCATCGTCGGTTCGTGTTGTCATTCGCCGAGTGTTTTATAACTGTCGTTTTGTGCTAAAGTATGTTCCACAAATCCACCATCTTCCAATTTACAGTGACTGCTGTTTCTTTTTGTGGCGCCAACCACCATATGTTTATCAGTAGACATCTTATTTACTTCAAGCATCACCCGCTCGTCGGTTTCGTGTGTGCCGTGCCTAACTGTCCTCTGTGCTTCCACTAACATTTTCCGTGGCCTCGGCCAGTCGGGGTGGTTGTTCCGCTCGTCACACCTGCACCTGAACGTCGTGAGTTGCATGGATTTCTTTGTCATCGGACTGCACAAATTTTAGCCCAGTATGGAGGCTTTCGTTTCGGTGTGTTCGAGCTCTCGCTTAAAAGTTAATTTCCTTCATAAAAATTGTTTTCAGCCATATTGCTCCTGATCGGTACAGGGCTGAAATTCGTGCAAGTCCCTTTCTGTGCGTAATACATGTTGAAATATTGTGATTGCTTTACATGTGCGCTTGAATTTCTATAACGACGGCACCAGTGAAATGACGTGTCGTCGATAAATGTAATTACTATGGTGTCTCTTTTACATCACGTAGACAAAACTCTTTTAACTTTCTGCATGTAGATCAGCTTTTCTTTCGGTGTTCTTTCATTTACCCATTTCCGTGCGTCCACTTCATCCCACAAAGTTTAGCTACCACGTTACTTGGACCCGTTTCATTCTTGGTTCATCTCTTTCCGCCCGTGTAGCTAAACCTATGAGAGCCCTCGCGTCGGTTTTAGTTTGGTTCATTTGCAGACTTTCAACCGTTTCTGTTTGTTTTTCAGGGGTAAGATCGACCCCTCGCTTGCGGCTACTCTGGCCCGGTCGCTGCCACGCCCGTCGCAGAGGTACCACCCCTTGCTCAGTCCGATACCAAACTCGGAAAATTTCGTCTTCACGGAAGACCTTGGAACGTCGCACTTTTGATGATCGGCACTTCCCGTGGCTTAGTAGACGGTCTTTTTCATTGCAGCGATTCCTTTCGAAATCAATTATCTACATTCGCGGTTTATAGCAATTTTTCTGTTCGATATTATACTGTATAGTTTGTATCACGGTTTCGGAAAGATAGCGCGGCTCTATGCTTTTGGAGAAAGTTTACGGTGTTTCATTGCGCAAGTTTCTTAATTTATTATGATTTTGTGCTTCATTTGCGATTTGGAGCTTGTGTAAATGGAGTTGATCCAATCTCGTAAATTGGAAATATTCAAACTTGAGTTCAAGCGATTGGTACCGAATGTGATGTTTGTGCAAAAATCCAATTTTCTTTTGTCGTCATTTCAACGAGTTAATTCCGCTTAGCTATTAGCACCGCTTTATGGTTTTTTTCCTGCGTTGTGTTGTCTGTACGTCCTTTTCGCGAGTAATTCTTGCTATCGTGTGTATTGCTGCCAGATTTTTATTAACGTTTGAAAAAAATGAATGTAGTTTGCATTTTGCTTTTTCGAAAGTGAGATGTTGTTCCTCGCGAGAAAAAAGCGCTTGCACCAAAGTGAAATTGGGTATTTTCTTTAAGCAGGCAGGTGCCCGGTTAAAGTTGTAATTGTAACTTGTCTGTAGCCATTGGGTATGCTTACTGCTTCGCTATTGTCACCCAAAGAGATGTGGACAACTCACACCGCAGCAGGTGATCAGAGCTATCAACTTGTATAGTGCTGAGGTGCGCAGATTATGCGATTGTAATACTTTGCGGCAAGCGAGTCGCTACACGTCACAAGATGCAAACGATGCACTACCCGGTTCAAAGTTTTTCTGTCGAAATGTGAGTGGCCTATCGGTTTATAGACTTGTATTAGTTTTCCTGTGTATGCAATTTACTAATACGACGAAACTATTTCCTAACGTTGTAAGCTTATTATAATTTTGCTAAATTATTATTAAGGAGGCGTTAAAGAGGTATAGCAAATGACATGACTTGATTTGACTTGCATTATATTTTAACTTGACTTGATCCAATCAGTAATTTTACTCGACTTGACTTAAGTCAACTTCCCAAATGGCTTGACTTGACTCGAGTACTAAAAAAATGACTTGGTTACAGCACTGATAGTGACTGGTAAGTTTATGTAATTTTTCTTTTTGTGTCTTTCTAAAATCATTAAATTTCCTAAACTAATTGCTCCCGAGTGTTGCAGAGTTGCCCTGTAGAACTTAAATCTAATTTTAAAGTAATAATTGTTATGAAATTTCATAGAAACCGATGTTGAAGAGTTTTGTTTTGACCACACCTGCCGCAAATCATCAACAATAAAAAGAAGAGTATTAAGAACCTTCTAGAATTATAGATGTCCATATACGTTCATTAATTCAGAAAGGGTATTGTTCAGTTTCAAAACATATATCACTTAAATAATAACAATGACGACAATGTGAAGAAAATTACCGGCGCCAGTTTAATGGCTATTGATTGTTGTACTGAATAAAATCAATTTTGGAGAAGATTTATTTATTTTATTAATATAAAAGTGGACAATAAAGAATATTTTTTTAATTTATTCACCTTCATCCACTTAGTGTGTTTGCAACAAGTATCTTTTCTTATGTCTATGACAGGCAGTGTCACGCATACTCACAGACATCTTTAACATTCATGGAAGAATTCATTTAACTTTAACATGCATTCATGGAAGCCAAGTCGTGTCGGCTGCTCAGTTGTCATAACCAACAAGACAAAATTTACACATGCTGCTCGATTAATGCGGTTAACTGCGTCAGTCTTAAATACCGTACTTGTGGTTTCTTACAAAGTTTACGCAAGTGGCAAGTTGTACCCTTTTGTGGCCTCTGTTTACGTCACATGCCTCAGCTGTTTCAATCGCGTTGTAGTATTTCAGCATTTTGTTGCGTCATCTAAAACGATTTATGGTCTTGTGACAGCGGTGTGTAGTTTGGCGAACGTATTCGTGTTTAGGGAACTATTACTTGAAGTGTTTAGCGTATTTTCTTCTGCTGAAGAATGTGGAGTAATACAATTCATGGAAAGAATAGAATTGGGATAAACGTCACCAATGGGTAATGTCCATGAAATGTTTTCGCCAGAGTTGAGGTTGGTTTGTTTGTTACAATGAATCGTAGCATTGGAGCAGTCCTAGCTGATGTACAGAATGAAGGCAATTGCCATAAATTATTACTGACGAGCGAAATAACCCTTCATGGGTGTAACGTCAATAAAATGTCCATATGAGTGTCAAAAGTTAACGTTTATTTATAAGTTTTAACAACAATGAATTAACTGATGTACAGAACATTGACCAACAGCTGTAACTTTTTCATTGCGACGCCTTTGGAAAAGTTTGCTGGACTTGCGACGCACCAGCGGTAAGAATCTAATAAAGACGCTTATTATCAAAGTTGTACTTATTGATACAACAAAAAACGAAATATGAATAAAAAAGAATGTCATTTAATGTGATGTTTGGGCTTGCTTGCTGTCGCAAAGTTTATCGAATCTTGGGAGAATTCGAATTCATGTGCCAGGAGATAGTAAATTATTTTGCGACGAAATTACATATTGTTATGAGTTGATATAAGGTTAGCTACGAAATAGAATTATTCTGTGACGCCCCTGGAAAATTAAAATCACACACCCGGGCGTCGCGTTGCACAGTTTGAGAATCGCTGACCAACAGGGTACATGAATTAGTAATGATTTTCCTTCTCGATAATTTCTACCCAAGTCCCAGTTTATACATGCATGACATATACGGCCCCCATTTCATGCTCTACTCTTCTTTGGTAACGTTACCAGTATAACTGAAATTATGAGCTTGTTAGGTGTTGCAGCTACAGAGATATATACAAGCACAATGGAATGCGTTTCCATGTGAAGTTTGCAAACAAGTATTTACCTGGCTAAGTGTTTGATTTGCTAATTTCCCATATCGCTAACTGCTACTTGACACTGTACTTTGTCTAAAAACACCGGTATTTGCATACATAGTTATAAATGCTGTATCAAGGTTTAAAGTAATGGTTGTTATATAACTCCATTGTTAATAACTGCTTGAGGGTATTATAATAAAATATGTTTCATCTAACAGTTACAGCTTTAAAAACATTTAAAAAATTTCTGGTTGGACTTGTGAAATCTTCAGAAAGACTTAAGATGGATGCATCATTGACCTCAAAAGATCTTCGGAAGATGTTCATAAACTTTTTTGAAGAAAGATACAATCATAAGTACATCCACTCTTCAAGCACCATTCCTCTAGATGACCCAACACTCTTGTTTGCTAATGCCGGGATGAATCAGTTCAAGTCAATATTTCTCGGAACCATTGCTCCTTCGAACCCTTTGTCAAAAGTGAAGCGTGCCTGTAATTCCCAAAAATGCATCCGTGCCGGTGGAAAACACAATGATTTGGATGACGTTGGAAAAGATACTTATCATCACACATTCTTCGAAATGCTCGGGGTGTGGTCTTTTGGTGATTATTTCAAACGAGAAGCAATAAAAATGTCTTGGGAACTGCTTGTTGATGTTTTAAAAATACCAGCAGAACGGATGTATGCGACTTATTTCGAAGGAGATCCAGAAAATGGGCTTGAGCCTGATTTCGTGACCAGGGATGCGTGGCTTGAAATTTTACCACCGGAGCGAGTGTTGACAGGAAACATGAAAGATAATTTTTGGGAGATGGGTGATATTGGTCCATGTGGACCGTGCACAGAAATCCATTTCGATCGAATTGGTGGTCGTGATGCCGCCCATCTAGTCAACATGGATGATCCTGATGTGTTGGAAGTTTGGAACCTCGTCTTCATGCAGTTTAACAGGGAAAAAGGTGGAATTTTAAAGCCACTGGCAAGACAACACGTGGATACAGGTATGGGATTAGAACGCTTGGTTTCAGTGATCCAAGGAAAGCGATCCAACTACGACACGGATATGTTTATTCCTATTTTTGAAGCCATTCAAAAAGGAACTGGTGCTCGCCCATATACTGGCAAGGTTGGAAGGGAGGACAGTGATGGTATTGATATGGCGTACAGAGTGTTAGCCGACCACATTCGCACTCTAACAATTGCTCTATCAGATGGAGGACGCCCTGATAATGTTGGGCGCGGATATGTCCTACGCAGAATACTGCGGCGTGCTACTCGTTTTTCAAGAGAAAAACTTAATGCTAAAAAAGGTTTCTTTGCATCCTTAGTCCCAGTTGTAGTTGACATACTAGGTGAGGCGTTCCCGGAAATAACTCATGACCCTCAGGTTGTCATAGACATCATAAATGAAGAGGAAGAACAGTTCTTGAAGACGTTGAACCGAGGACACAGAATTATGACGCGGAAGATCAAGAGCTTACCAGAAGGTTCAACTGTCTTCCCTGGTGATACTGCATGGTTACTTTATGACACTTATGGATTTCCGCTTGATTTAACACAAATTATGGCTGAAGAACAAGGCCTGAACGTGGATCTGGAAAGTTTTGAACTTTCAAAGGCAGCTGCAATACTAAGGTCTCAAGCGATCGGCGATGGTGAAGACGAACGTATTACACTTGATGTCCATGCAATTACTGACTTGCAACAACGTAAGTTTGCACCAACAGATGATACACCCAAGTACAAGTATACCTCAAGTGTTGACGGAGACTACACGTTCGAGCGTTCTTCTGGAATAATTATGGCCCTGCGTGCCGGGAATTCATTTGTTGAAGAGGTTTGCTCTGGTCAAGAGTGTGGGATACTCTTGGACCAAACTTCATTTTATGCTGAGCAAGGTGGCCAGATTTATGATCTTGGCTACATGGTAAAATCAGACGATGACCAAACAGAATTCACCGTCAAGAATTGCCAAGTGCAGGGTGGTTATGTGCTGCACGTAGGAACAGTGGTTGGTACTCTGCGTGTTGGAGATAAGCTAAACCTCTTTATTGACGAGCAGCGTCGTCACACTGTTATGAGCAACCATACTTCGACTCATATTCTTAATTTTGGTTTGCGGTGTGTGTTGGGTGAAGCTGACCAAAGGGGATCCCTGGTTGCTCCCGATCGACTTCGGTTTGACTTTACAGCGAAAAAAGCAATGACAACCGCACAGATCAAGCGAACGGAAGAAATAGCCAATGAAGTGATTGATAAAAAGGAAACTGTGTATGCCAAAGTTTCACCTCTGGCTCAAGCCAAATCAATTCAAGGTCTTCGCGCCATCTTTGACGAAACGTACCCTGATCCAGTTCGAGTTTTATCGGTCGGAGTTCCTGTTGAAACCCTTCTGGAAGATCCCACTTCAGAAATTGGACTGAAAACTTCAATTGAATTTTGTGGGGGGACTCATCTGCAGAACAGTGGTCACGCCGGGAAGATGGTTATAATAAGCGAGGAGGCAATTGCGAAAGGTATCAGAAGAATAGTGGCTGTAACTGGACAGGAGGCATTCAAAACTATACGCAAGGCTGCTCTTTTGGATGAGGAGTTGTCTAAAGTTAAATCCTCCACGGAGGATGCGATTAAAAACAAGGAAAACTTGAAGCAAGTGAACAAGATGATTGCCGACTTTACAGAGGAGCTGGGAGCTTGCGCGATTGCTCAATGGAAAAAGGATGAACTGAGGGAGCTGGCTGCAAAGCTGAAGAAGAACATTGACAATGTAGAGCGTGCTGCCAAAGCCGATGCCACCAAAGCGGCTCTTTTAAAGACAGAAGAGAGCATTCAAAATCACCCGAACCAACCTGTGGTAGTCACTGAATTGAAAACAAATGCTAATGCAAAAGCTCTAAACGACGCCTTGAAAATATACAAGTCCAAATCAAAGGAGTCTGCAGTCATGCTTTTTAGTGTGGATGAAGATGCGAGAAAGATCGTATGTTTAAGTCAGGTGCCTAAGACTTGCGTAGACAGGGGGCTGACTGCAGATCAGTGGATAAAATCTGTTTGTGGAGTGATTGGTGGAAAGGGAGGTGGTAAAGATGTAAGTGCCCAAGCTTCTGGTCAACATATCGAATCGCTGGACAAAGCAATGAACCTTGCTAAGAAATTTGCCCACGAAAAATTGAAGATTGAAAATGATGTATTATATTAATGGGAATAATTTTCTTGGTGGTATATTCAATACTGAAAAATCTGTTGCACCTGGGATTGCTTCGGTTACCATGAACACTTTTTGTATGAAGTTCCTTAAAGATTTACTGAGAGCAATTTGTTTCAGAGCCACATAAAGTTGCATAACTAAGACTGTTGAACTGTTTAAGTGCGGTGAGTTGTTGTGAGGGAGTAAGAAGCATAAACGTCACCTGATTTGCTGCGTAAGATTTATTGTTGCTGTAAAAATTACATTTGTACCAAACAATTACTATAAACATTTTTTGTGGAAAGTAACACATAATTCTGAAGTTCAGTGAATAATGTTTGTGGCACCTTCTTTAGAAGGTGTGGATGCATTGAAATTAAAACTGTTATTATTAACTATGTACAATGTTTAATGTCATAAGTTATTACCTTAAAAAATTCAGCTTATGACATGGACATTTGTGACTTTCTATATCAAAGCACTTGTAAACAGTAGTTCCACACCATTTTGATATGATATGAAAATTATCATATGATATGAAACCTATCATATTATGTTGACGTCATATCATGCATACATCCCACTAACCTGCTTGTTAGCTTGCCTTGTAGTACAATTAGTTTAATGTTTTTGCAGAATTTGCTGTAAATGTCACTCAATTGCAATTTCTTTACAGTGGCATTTAACCTCATTGTGTGATTTGGGCTATTGTTGTAGGTAATTGGAAATTGGACCTGGTGATAGCGGCTTTATTTAAAATTTGACTTTTGCATTTTCAGGTGTTGTTTGGATTTGATGATCAATTTGTAGCCTGTGATCTCAAATAATATTTAACCATGGACGCTGTTATGGCTTTATGCCATTTCTGTGAACAGCACGGGCCCAGTATTGTCTTCACATGTGAGAAAGTAAAGAAGGCTCACTACCCCAGCGAAAACATTGTCAATGAGCAAGACAGCGAAGTGTTTACTGAACCATGTTCAAGTGCCATGGACATAGGCTACGCCACGCCATATGGCTCACTGGACTCACTCGCTTCAAATGTCACAATATCAAGCAACAGAAGCTCGATAAAGAAAGCCGATTTGTGCCAGGCATGCCGTTCGCTGCCAGAAGGACACCAGCACTTCGTGAGTCATGACAAAGATGCAGGGGTGATATATCGGAGTATGCAGCATCCAAACAACCCCGATGTGTTTCGACTCGTTCGGCACGCTTGCGTGAGGAGCCTGAGCTCTGAAGTTTGTCCCGGTAGAGAAGGGCCAATCATGTTTGGGGACGAACAGCACGGTTATGTGATCAGTTTCACGTTTTACGTCAAGGATAATTATGCCCGTGGTGGACAGAGGTGGTACAGCATCATCTGTATCATGACTGACCGCGTATTTCTAATTCAGTCGTGGCCATTTTTGGTTGACTGCATTGGGCATATCATTGAATATCTGCAGGTAAATTACCAGGTTGTGTGATTCAAGTCCTGTTTGCATAATATCTTACCAGTGTGGGCGTGGCCATTGATATCATAGTAGCAGAAACATGTGATATCGATTGCAGGAAACGGTCATCTACTATGTTCAAGTAAAGTGCAAGAAATCAAGAATACTTATTTTTACTTGTTTATGTTTTGCAACTGCAGTGAATTTCTATCTTGCATCAAGAAATTTTAATGATGTCCTTTAAAACCAGATGGAAGCCGACGTAGTTTTTAAATCTGAATCGAATGAAGATACACAAAGTAACTCACGTCCAAGGGCAAGATGGTCAAATGTTGTTACTCCACGTAACTTTCATCAACAGAGAGGAGATAATTCAAACGCCAGGCCACTGGTACAGCTGACAGGTATGCATAACTTACACTGTAAATCATGAACAGGCTTGTAACTTACAAAGATACTCGTAAATTATTAATTTATTTGTTTTAATGTTGAGGTTTCAAATATTACAACCAGTTGATTTCTAATCTGTTGTCCAGGCAACCAAGACCTCTACACCTACATTCACACAGCGTTCACCTGGATCATGCGAGCTTGCAGGAAGCGTTTGAAAGAGCAAGTCACTCACGGTAAGATAACTGACGAAAACCTCATGCGTGCAGAAATTCTCGCTCGTGCCAAAAGGTCGTACTCTGTGATGTCTATGGATGACCCAAATGTTGCGGCGGCAAGTGCAGAACTGAACTCACTGTCTTTGGTGGCGCTTAAGTCCCCAGATGAACCAACATCGCCCACGAGAGCAATTTTTACTTCCCTGAGGCAGATGAGAGAAGTTTTGCAGCCGCCTCTGTTCAAGGCAATCGCTTGGCATCTTCTGTTGGGGAATCAAGTGATCTGGAGAGGTCAGGACCAGGCATTGGTGTCATCTGCTCTCCACATTTTAAAGGACATCCTGCCCATAGGATGTGTAAAAATGCAAATAAATTCTGATGTCTATGTCAACTCGTACAAGGCAAACATCCTGGGGTTAAATGACAAAGTGGCAATACCGCAGCATGTTCAGAAGCAGGAATTTTTCATATTAGTGGACGTCGTACCAAAAGTTAGCACAACTCAAAAACTCAACCAGTATTACCCAGCCTTGTTCGACATGCCACAGTCCCCACTGAGTGGAATTGAGTTTCGGATGACCAGTGGCTGTCTTATTCCCGAGAAAGTTCCTGCAATGCTTCACAAGCTAGAAGTCGCCCTCGCAAACGACAACCTCTCCAACGAAGTGGTCAAACAATGCTTGATTTGTCTTAAACAAGAATGGATGAAGTGAGTGCTTTTGCTAGATTGGTAACATGAGTAAATTTACGATGACTTTTGAGCGTCTGGTTACTTCGGTGGTAAATAAATCGTTTTTGTAGAAAATATTAGAAAGCTATCTACCTGTTATGTGCAGTTTAAAGACAAGTCAGCATGTTGTGATGGCATGCCCCACAATGTGGACAAATAACGTCTAACATGATGCTCATCTGTTGTTATTAATGGCTGGTATCAAGAATTTTGTAAAAAAAAAATTTTCAATACAAAACTTTCTATATCACCTGAACCGAATTGTCAGCCATAACAAGGGTGATTTTATTTATCAATTATTCCTCAACACTATTAGTGGTTGGGTTTAACTTCTACTAAAAAACTTTCATACTTTTCAGCAAGGCGAAGATCTTGTACAAGTTCACAAAGATCGACAATCGTGATAAAGAGGACACTAGCAAATTACTTCAGACCGTCCTCAATTGCTCAGAAGAAGACTTTCGTTTGATGAAGTTCTGGATAACTGGACTCAGCACACAGTACAAGGAGGAGTTAAGACGTTCGGCACTCGAGGCTTGAGATATTTTTGTGGTCTTCATTTGATTGTAGCGATTGTGATCGTCAGATGCTCGTTACACTCAACAGAATTGTGGCCAACTCACACCTCAAAGCAGCGAGTGAATCACTTCAATATTCTGTCATTATCTGTACATTCTGCACTTTCGTTTCTTGTGTGCAATTTCCTATCAACTTGCGTCACAGTGTTATTGTACAGTGTTTCATTTATGTTTTTATTGAATGATATTTTAAATACATGGCTCACATATTGGACTGGCTTGATGATGTCAATGACTTAGACTCGTCTACTCCTTGCCAAGTACCTTCCATAATATGTGTCAGTGTCTGCATTCTTGACAATAGCGTTATCTCTGATAATAATCTTGTTTTAAACTGTGGACAAATTTATAGGCCTGGCGTACAATGAAACATTACAGCACCAGCAACAAAGAAAGCGTTACTTATAGCAATGCACTGCGCTATGATTCCAAATAGGTAATGCGGTTTAAACAAAAGGGTTTGACATTTCCCACGGTTGTTAACGTATCACCATAGAATACTAGAATATTGTTCTTAGTATTCTATTATGCTATCACACAATTACCACAGCACAAGCTAGTCCATAAAAAAATTATCAAATTGTGAGTGGATGAAGATCATTAAAGCGTATTTCATACGTGCACAAAACAAACATTCTTAAAAATAAATAAAACAGCAAGGTATACTAATGTCAAAAATTTTCTCTCAGACTAATGCAGCAATAAATTGACTGCAATATCGAACTGTGTATGGTCATTTTTCCTTGAAATAACAACCATAACCTTTTAGCAGCTTTTTTTCGTCTACTGGTACTAAAATATATGTAATTACTTCGAACGTTTAATTTGATATAGAATTTTAGTTAGAGATCTTGTGCTGTACAAGAAGTACTGCAAATAACATTATGTGAAGCTGTGTGTTTTATTAAAACTTTCAAAAAAACGTTAAACATTATCGGATTTGGATAAAAGTCCGTAATATTATCGAATCCGTTCTGTAACCTTACCGTCACGCTTAAATGTTTCGAAACTATCAGAGCGTAAAAGTCGTTTGTGACATAATAAAGTAATCAGCTGGCTCAAAACAATAACACAAGAGTCGTTGTGGAACTTGTTCACTTGCCGGGTTTCGAACAACGAAGGTTCAGGTTTGAAGTAGTTTGGGTATCAATGATATTTACTATCCGGAAAAGGGATATTTATACTTTAACTAACTGGCTAACCGGACAATAAACGGTACGCATAAAGCAACTTTTTTACAAAGTGACTATTTCACCCTATGTATAGATCACGCAGCCTGTTGTTAAAGATAGGCGGTTAGGCTAGGAGAATAGGTAAGCAAAAAGTTGATTTTAGCTGTTTAAGGTTTTATGGTAGTTAGATTTAGATTAGAAGGTAGATTTAGGTTTGGTTGAAGTTGCTATGTAATAACATTTAAGTCTGGTTAACAAGAAACTGAAAAATAGCTTTGAACGTACGATTTTTTCCAATGAAATAGTGACAGCCACCTTTTTATCCTAAATTCCGTTAAAACAGTATGTATCCATTGTAAAAACGTTTAAGTGTGGTAAAATTTTTTTCTGAAATCACACTACCTCCAAATTTTCACAAATTCTTAATGTTTATTTAGTATTTTTGTTTTTTTTAGAATTTATTTTTAAATTTTGTAAACTCAGAAGCAAGCAATCCATCTCAAACAGCTTTCTTAAGAAAACCGTCCAAATCCTCACCTTGCAATGTATAGCCTACTACTAGTGTTAATGCCTAGAGGATAACTTAAAGTTATACTTAGGCATTTCGATCGAGTCAAACAGCATTTCTGTTTTGCTAGACGGCCCACATCTGAAAACAGAAGAGTTCAAAATTTGCTAAAAAGGCATAAAAATGTACACACGCTCTAATAACGTCATGCATTTCAGAGAGCAAAAAATGCTTTGGTTAACCAATATCCGGATACCTAGTCCAACCCTAGTTCAGATCGTAACCTATAATTGCGTTGGCTTTGTAAACAAATGCTTATGTTTTAAAAGTAGTTTACTGTAAGCCAGAATATGCAAGTTCTGGGCATAACATACACAGTAGTAGTCTGACAGTGAGACAGTTGTAGGTTAAGGCAGTTTATTGCTTCAGTGCTAGGCCATTATGACAAACTAGCAGTCTAGCACACAGCCTGGAAATGACTAAATGGTGAAGTGCCAGTGTAAGCCACAACAGCATGTTTAGTTGACCTGATTCGGTAGAAAACTTCTCAAATTTTGCTTGTTTAACAATTACACTTTCACCAGAGGTACAGTATCATACTTATGTAAAGAGGATTTTATAATAGACCTATACTGCAAAGTGGAAACATATTTACAATTTTAGGCTGTAATGCCAGAATTATACTGCCTAGTTTTTAGTTGCAGCATTGAACAAGGGTAACATCAAGCATGTTTTCAGTTGTGTAGTTAAAGTGCATTAATGCACGCCGTTATAAATATATATGCGTAATATTTTTTGCATACATTTATTCAATCGTGGATACAGGTGTTATGCATATTTGCATGATTTATACTAGTTTTAATGAAGGGTTAAGGCGAACTTAGCCCTAATTACTGGTACTTTGCTGCCTACTATATATATGTAGACTAATGCTTGCAACTATGTGTTGATTGTTTTTGTTAATATCTTTTTTTCATATTTTAAGACTCTAATCTGCTGTAAATTGGCAGGTAACTTCGTTGTGTGAAAAGCAGAAATACGTTGAATGCAATAACTGTAAATTATTAAAGTATGTGTGCAGTGTTTTTGGCGTTAACGTTGAGTTTTCAGCTGATATAACTTCACAACTGTCAGCTGATGCATTTTTCTAACTGCTATCTGCACCAACATGTATGAGAAATATATTCACTTTGGCTGATGAATGCTCACTTTTAAAACTAGATTGAATTGGAGTTTAAAACTTCTAAATTGTATATGAACAATATTTTTAGATTATACACTCACTTGGTTTCTTTGTAATGTTTTCAGTTATTTGTTAATGTGTATGTGTTCACTGTCCTAAGAACCCCTTTGCCTTTTAAAACTATGTGACTTGCAAGAAACCTCTCATAACTAACGCCAAAAAATGGATAAACTGACACCCAAGCTGCAGTGGCTTGATTATCTCAACCATGTCTGGTTAAAAGAAGGGATTGCATCGAAAATTCATGATCGGACAGAAGTTAAAAAACATTATGACACCTTAACACAAAATAAAGAAGTTTCGTTTGCTGTGAATTCTGTTTTACTCGACCGTGAACCACACTTGTCTTATTTTGAACGAGAATTCTCAAGTTTGAATGAGCAAAGACACTACATAAATGCCTTGCTTGCAAACCAAGTAAGTGGAAGTTTTATGTAGGCCTATTTTGTGTGAAGAGAATTCAGAAAGATATAACTTTGTATATACAGTCAGACCTCATTAATCCGGACCACTTTGTTTCGTCATAAAATGTCGGTTTAGCGGGGTATCCGGATTATCGGAAAGCAAACAATCAATCAATTTGCAAATGCAGCACCGTGTTGAAAAAGCAGATGCATCTTACTCCTATTCAAAGTACCGAGCTACTGACTGGAAAGCAACTAAAACAAAGCAATATTTTTTGTATGATCCAACCCAGTGTCAAACCCCAGAACTACCGTATTAAAGACGAATGCTCTAATCATTAGGTTATCTCTGCGACCTTAATCGATCTTTATTTATCAAAGTACATCAACCTCACAAGATGACGAGAACAGATCTTAAAGCAATAAAGATTGTTGGAGAGGTTTAAAGAGTGAAACTGCAACATTATTACGCGTAGATAATCGGCTATTGTTTTCGTCAACTAACTATTGTATCTAGGACAATCGTGAAGCATTTCCACTTCACTCGTAATGATCCAGTTTATCGGATTTTATTTCTATTTATTTAGCACATTTGTTTCAAAACTTTTGTGTCGGAGTCAGACAGCGGGGTTTCTCGATTAAAGGGGTAAAATGCATAGGAAGAAATCCGTTCCCGACAGTTTTGTGTCAGATAACGTGGATTACGGTTCTTCAGGGTCCGGATTAACAACGTTTGACTGTATATATATATGTGTGTGTGTGTGTTTTGCTAAGTTTCAATGTTTTTCTAAATGTTTTAGCGAGAGATGTAGAATGTTGCCGGTTATACTAAAATCATACAAGTTTCACGGCATCAGTTTTAGCTGATCTATTGAATTTCCTGGACATGTTTTAATTTTGATCCCATTTGCACTACCTTGTATAACTTTTCCGAAACAAACTTATCTTTGCTTTAGCTTGCACTGGGACAAGTTGTATGTGAGGAATCCTTATACGGTCATCATCTCAGGAAGCAACTCGTAGTGCTGCAAAGAATGTTTTATGCATGTGCTACAAAATTTCATAATATCAGTGAAATTAAGACAAATCAGGTAAAGCATAAATAGTTTGCACACCGTACCAATGGTAGCTCTTCGAAATTATAAGATTTATTTAAATATGGGTATATATAGTTATCGAGTTGTTGTGGAAGCATCATAAACCATCTTATTTTTAACAGCCTTCTTTCTATAAATAACTGTAATTTATCATTGTACATGAGTTGTATGTTTTTATTTGTGTACTGTTAAGTGAGGATTGAATTTAAGCAAGTTAAAATGTTTGTGTAATTTCAGTTGCCTGGAACTGGTGAAACCGTGGTTAAGGGCCAAGTCGAAGATCAAGTAATTCACTGTATTAGAAGTGAGCCAAATAAAATCACCGGCTCTGAAGCACTGATAGAAATGGGTAAGAACTTTAATTACTATCAAAGCGTTTTCAGGACATTCGAGAACAACTCAAGATGAATAAAATCTACTGCCACTGGTAGATGGAGCATGAATTAAAATTGTCGAAAGATTTGATTATTTACCATTTAACAAGATCTTATTAATTTGTGTGCTTACTTTGAGTGCTTGTTACTCGAACGCTTGCCATTGCCTCTGTTATCAATTTCAAGACTCTTTTTAAATGAACCAACAACTGTTACCATTTAGTAAATAATTCTGTGTTTTCCATCTCAACACAGGCGTGCGTACGGGTTTGCGACTTCTATTTACTCTCATACGCCACAGTTGGACGCAACCGTCATTGGCATATTCCATCTGTACTGATGTGCTACAGACTGCATTTGACGTTGTGAACCACTTGCCACCATTGTCACTGGCTGATGACAGTAAAATACCAGCCATGGGTTTAGACTGTTTGCAGCAGGTTTTGAGCAAGCTCTTAGTTAATTTGTAGCTGAGGTCTTCAGACATGTCAGCTTTATATTAATGTGATATATGTTCAATGTGCTTTCTAAACTATCGTTTCCTGGAAGTTTTATCTCGAATAGTTTTAGTGTGCATTGGCTGTAGGTATAATGCAAATCGTGCAGCTGCACTCTGCAAATACACTTCAGTCACTTTAACGAGCTTTGTGTCATTCTTGATCTTAATTCTTTTTAGGTCAATGATTTTCTCCGCAGCATAATTGCCCCTCAGTCGGGTGCCAATGCTACAGCTCGACAAATTTCGTGTGAGCTCCTACTTCTCCTAGCAGTCCATCGTGGCTCACTAGGACACTTACTGGATTGGATTGCAATGGCTCTGTCGTCTTCTTCGTCTTGTAAGAAGTTACCTGTTGGTTTATAAATGTTTTATATAACTTGAATTATGAAGCTTTATTGTAAATTATGCATCCTGTGCTCTTATTCAAAGAAAAACACAAAATGTTGGAAAATATTTGAGTAATTTTAGAAAAACTTCGTTTAATGCTTGCATTATACTTCTACATTCTTTTTACCTGTGTTCAGCTGCAGATGACGGCGCAGAGGGTCGACTTATATCGCAACAACTTCTTCAAAAAGTTCTGAGTGAAACGTCAAAGTCTATGGTAAATATGACGTTGCACCGGTCCTTTACTCGAGTATGTAACTTTGCAGATCCTTTTGACTCTGTTACTTTATCTATTTACCAGAATGCTGAAAGTTCCATTCCACTACCGTTTAACCTTGAAAATAAGAACAATGTTTCAATTAACTCAGCCGCAACGATGCTGTTAGCACAATTGGTCAGCCTCGCTAACGAATATGCGAAGACTTGTACTGATGATGGCGTTGAAAGGTGGAATTATCATGTCATAATCTGGTTGTTCATAACAATGTCTTTAAAGTATATTGTGTCCAGGTTTCAAACATCTCCAGCGTTCGGCCCTAGATGGTTTTGCGTTCATTTAAATAGGGATTGTAATACAAACACAATTGTTTTAGTGTCGACAACACTCACTCTGACGTGTTTGCTTGGGGTAGCAATAGCAGTCACCAACTTGCTGAGTCCGGTTCAGAGAAGGTCCTCGCCCCAAAAAAGTTGGCCAGTTTTTGTAATGCACAAGCGGTATGTTGATGCACTAACGTTAAATAATCGTTAAACATTTGTACCTTTACTTATCTTAAAATTATCAGGCTGTGATGTTATAATTGTAGCAACGGGTATGTTGTTAAATAACTGACATGTTTCCAACTACTTTTCAGTTCCGCTTCGGAGAGAAAATGAATAGATTTGAACTGAACAAGACAAATTTGTCTTGCCTGTCCTTTATTATCCTTACTCATGATGATCTGTTTTAAACGCATTGTTTATGTTGTTGTTTACATTGTTTATGTTTACAAACGTTTATCACCATGTCTTGATTTAGTTTCACATCTGTTCATTATTGCTCTGAAGAGGAACAGCAGCATGTTCTGAAAACACATTTATTTATGTTATAAATGTGTGTTTCTGTCTTTTGTCTGATTACAACATTTTGGTTTATTTAGAACTAAAATTTTAACACAGCATTTTTATGCATTTTTTGATTTATTATTGAGGTTTGTGCTAAAATATTTCTATTACAGTTGGAAGCAGGCCAATATTGCACATTTGCGGTGGCCGTAGATGGTACTGTGCGCTCATGCGGAAAGGGAAGTTACGGTCGACTAGGACTGGGAGATTCCAACAACCAATCATCTTTAAAGCAATTAACCTTTAACCCAGAACATACAATTCGAAAAATTTCTTCCTCAAAAGGTCTGCATTGTTATGTGCATAGTGATGGTATGATGTATACTGTACAGTTATTTCTAGCAATATGATTTATTGTCAGGTTCCGATGGCCATACACTTGCGCTTACGACTGACGGGAGTCTATTTTCGTGGGGTGATGGAGATTATGGTAAACTGGGTCACGGGTCAAGCTTAACCCAGAAAGTACCCAAGTTGATTACGGGGCCATTAGCTAAAAGGGTATGGGTGTTATTTTAACTTAACAGTATACAGATGATGACCTTATAATATACAGTATTTTTAACAAAACTATATTTTATTGTGAAGTTTAAGTGTTTTTGTAGAAATATGGTAACTTTTGAGTTGATGCTGTTACCGTGTTACAAACAGGAAATGCAGTGTGTAGACACTTTGTTTATATCTGTTTTAAGCCGCGAACATAATCAAATTTGAGGTGATGCAACACTACATGCTGTCATCCTTTCCGGTTTTTGCTCATACAGGATGCTGTCTGTTTGTGTTTTGATAATTTCGTTGTATGATTTGATGCTGAGTCATGTCTTCAGTGTGGTTGTCTAGTAGATTTCTGCTGACCAATAATTAAAAGTTTTCTGCCTCATAATGATTATCATCACGCAATTGAAGCTTATAGCAGTATACTTAAAATTAGTTACAATCCAGAATTTGAAGTAATTATTTTGTTTTTCTGCTTTCTTAACCCACAACACCATCGGACGTAGGTCATTGTACCTGTTTTGATTTTGTGTATGACTCTACGTTGTTTTTACAACACATCTCTTAAGTGACATTTTTGGCTTGTTGTATGACTGATGTCATCCTTACATATACCTTTTAATATACAAGCTTATATTTTTTTTGATAAATTAATAACCTTTTGAACAGGTGGTTGTCAGCATATCGGCAGGCTACAGACATTCTGCGTGCGTAACTCAAGATGGTCAGCTCTTCACTTGGGGTGAGGGTGACTATGGAAGATTGGGACTTGGTGATAACACCAGTCGTAATCAGCCGGTACTTGTGAAAGAGATCAGCAGTGCAGCATCGGTAAGCAACTGATCCAACTCATATGTCTATGATATGTCCTGGATGCTATGCGACAATTTAAACCCGATAATAATTCTCCCTTCTAACTTACTAACAATTCAAACCCTAATTCTTACAATTGTTTGCTTTCAATTGACGCAATCCTGGATAACAATATTTTTGTGAAAACAATTTTTTTCTTTCGCCAATGCTGTAAATTTTTCACAACTAATCATGTTTGAAACTATTTATGCCGATTATATCCAGGTCGTGTGTGGCAGCTCACATACGCTTGTGCTATCCCAAGATCAAACGACAATATGGAGCTTCGGAGCTGGAGATAACGGTAAACTTGGCCATGGAGACACGAGCAGGGTATACAGGTAACTGACCATTCCATCTTGTGCTTATTTAAATGTTTGAAAGACTTGGACTTTATGTTACAAGCTATCCATCTATTGCAATGTTTGTTAATTTGAATATATTTTCATTTACAAGTCAGTAACCGCTGCTGTTTAATTATTAAGCTGAGTTTTTTGCTTGTAGGCCAAAGGTTATTGAAGGACTCGGTGATCTTTTGTTTCAAAAATTGTGTGCGGGAAGCCAATATTCGCTCGCGCTGACTACCACTGGATCGGTGAGCAGCCTTTCAAATACGCTATGAATAACAACTTTAACTTTGAAATTTTAAACCTTCAAGTACAGTGGCATTATAATGAAACTCCTAAAATCATGAGCATCAACGCAGAAAGGCCTTCCAGGAGACGTTGTATGTTATTATGACATTACTAGACACACGGCCTGTCACTGTCACCAATGCTGTGCGCTCAGTTTGCCCGTCCAAGCAAAATGGCTTAGTCGGTTTTTTAACCTATGTCCTCACTCGATTTGTTCACATCTTTTGACCTTCCTAAGTTAAATCTTTGAAATTTGAACTGAGGTAGATTTACATAAAAAAGTGAAACGCCACTGATCGTGTTTAGCCAATTAGCAGCAACCTGTTTAACGCTTTGGTACATGACATGTCAGAGTTTTCAGGTATGTTTCTATATTTTGAAGGTGTATTCTTGGGGCTGTGGGGCGTGCCTTGGGTGTGGCTCACCAGATACGGTTGTCATGAAACCAACTTTGATAGAGGAGCTTACTTTCACACGAGTTGTTGACGTGGCTTGTGGGGATGGTCATTGTCTAGCTATCACCCACAGTAAGTTGCATTTTTCTCCGATTTTGCTGTTAGTTTGGTGAAATTCTTGGTTTTTAAAGAAATTTTCCCAGGAACGAGATTGGGAATATCCTTTAAAATTCTGGAATTTCGGGATCGCATAATGCCAGGATCCCAACACCAATGATAGCATGAAACTAACGTTGGCTTTGTTTGGTTATAACTACATTCACACAAACAGTTCAACTGTACAGTTCGTTGTGTTATTTTACCGCACGATTAATGTTAACTTCCCAATTTCTTTACCAGTCAACGATGTATTCGCTTGGGGTAACAACGCCATGGGCCAATGTGGCTTGGGTCACACAACTAGTCCCGTATCAGTACCCACAAGGGTGACGTCACTTTCGAACATGAACATTCATCAGATATCTGCCGGTACATCACACAGCCTGGCGTGGACCGCCCTGCCATTGGACAGGTTCTATGCGCTTTCTACTACTGTTGTGTGCTGGCTCTATTTGCGTGATTGAGTGTGATTGTTGAAATTAAGTAAAACGCTTTAAATTAAACTGTTTAGAATTTGACTTGTGAAGAGTTAAAACGGCTTTATCATGCCAAAGTGTTGCAAAAATAACAACAAGTGTAGAAATAATCATATTGTACTGTGTGGAATTTAATGGGTTCAGTCCTAGCCTGCCTATTAGAAACCTTAAATTACCAGTCTCACCGCTCCTCATGTTCTTATTTATTCTGTTGTAACAGGCACGTTATTTCCTGGCAACGGGCATATTGCATAGACTTGAACACAGGGACGTTCAGTAAACTCAACGAATTCCTAAAAAAATATTGTCTATCGTTCGTCGGTGAACCCCCGCGACCTTTTACCACAAACAGGTACTTTGAAAAAATCCAACCGTACTCAGAAAATCAAAAAAGTTGTAGCTTGTTTAGGACAAGACTTCTTTGTGGTTTAGTAGCCTCTGGTGTTGTTCTCTGTACGTGTTAATGACCACGCAGACGCATTGTAATTACTATCACGTGATACTTTTCGTAGTCTAATGGACTTGTTTGACCTTACAATTTCTTATCATATTTGCTTTGTAACTGATTTTTGTTGGCTGTTAAGCTCGCATGGTTATAGGAATGACGTAACGCAGTAGTTGTTCTTGTTTCCTGAACTGACGTCACAATGGTGAAATCATTTATAATACTAATAACCACTGCCGTAGCAACAATATCAGCTCTACTTCTTACGCAGCGACCACCACGATTTTGTGCTGATGTGTCTGCAAATGATTTGCACCCACCTCAAGTTGGCGGTGAAGGGGAATCTCTCGAACTTTGTTCTGGGCGAGGAAAGCAAAGTTTTGCGATCTCTATTGTTCCGTCTCATCGACCATGACGCCCCGGATAAGATAAAAGATGTAATTTTTTGCAGTAGTATTTATGCTGTCACTATTTCGCCCGAACAATCGTACGTTTGAAGCTATTTTTTACGGTTACTTATTAACCTATTTTAAATGTTATTACTTGTCAACCTAAACCTAACCCAAATCTACGTTCTAATCTAAATCTAACTTCAAGTAAACTCTCCACAGCCAAAATCAACTTTTTGCAAACCCGTTCTCCTAATTTAACCGTTTATCTTTAATCAGTTCTTTCTGCACAGTTTTTGCTGCACAGTCTTGCAAACACTTTGTTACTTAGTTGTGATTTGAATAGTACTTGAATCTACTTCAAGCAATGTCTAACACCAAATCATACCTTTAAGTGCAATGCGTCTTCAACGATCGTTGAAAGATAATACTTTTTGTGACGTAGGTGGTACGTGAATGTGTAAGCATCGGCGCATCCTTGCTGCTTCCTTGCATGCAAGAGAGAGTTTCTCTTCTTTTGTCATTTCTTCCAAGAAAGCTTGACAAGTGGAAGCGTCTTTCTGTCGGACAGGTTTCTATCATATTGTACTGTATATTTAAGTATATTATGTTTTGCCTGCTGTAATTTTTTCAACTTCCATTTTAAGTTATTATTCTGCACATGCCCGGATAATTCAAATTGATCTGATTTTAGTTGTCAATTTAGAAAAAAAAAACTTCCATTTCAGAGAATGCAGCTGGATGTGGTTCTTTCAAGTCTCCAGGACAGTGTCCATGTGTCCAGCATGCTCAACTTTCGTGGCAAGCATGGTGCAGGGGAGAGCGAGGGACAAACCAGCCTCGCCAGCGAGCTGCTTCTCGTGCTGCTCGAAAACGTTCACTTTCACTCTGTAATTTACGTTTAATAATTTACGATAGATAGATCTGTAGCGTTAGTGAGTGTGTTATAACGCTGAAAGGGCGCAATGATTGTTTTATGTCTATTTTGTACTGCAGCTGTGATGGTAATTTCGTATGTGAAGTGTTTGTAAATGTATCATAACATTGCAATGAGTGTGTTGTGAACGTGAGTATTGCCCATTTCCAGGTACAAAAGCTTGAAGAATTGAAATGTAAGCTCGATAAAGACGTCTCCAATGAGTGCCAGTCGAAGCCGGTTTCAACCAGTTTGGACGACGAACAGATGGAAAAAGTTTTCAATCTCATTTCTTCAATGTTCCTTCACTTGTTTTCACATTGCTATCAAAGCTCGCATGTAAGTTTGATTTCTTTTTTATTTCTGCAACACAGCCTTTTAAAAAACATGTAGCTCAACTACAAACCGCCTTGAGTTTACTATTTGAATTATTGTAAGCAAGTCACACAACACGTCATCCGTCGATATAAATAGGAAAGTTGTATTCAACAGTACTTTGAGTATATACTCGCTTATGTTGTTATACTCAATTAATTATTTTTCAATTATATATTATATTTTGAAGGTTTTGCCTTTTGCCACTGTGCTCATACAAACCAGTGTTAGACAGCTCTTGGCTCAAGCATGTGTGGAACTGAAGCTTGCCTGTTCGCTTGCTCGAAATCTATGCGACAAAGATGCGCTGTCTTTGTTGAATGGTATAATTTGTAGCGAAAAGAGTTATTGATACCAATTAGTTAATTAATCCATTGCATTTACGTTTTCGCAAATATTAATAGAGTGAAAATACCGCCGTGGTCGCCCTTTGACATCGGTTGTTTGCAAAAATTATATGATGTTGCTGTGATAAAACCAATTTGTGCTGGGCAATTAATATAGTTCTTTGCTTGTCGTTACAGACGTCTTAAATCTTTCTTCCGCCGGCCATTTACTTTCCTTAGCCACGAATTCTTTGTTGTTATGTCGATTGAGCGAAGTTTTTCCGCTTTTGCAAACTTTTATCGATATTCTACCCGTTCTAGATGAATTCAACAGGTATTCTTGCTTGGATTTAATGTTAGAATAGCAAAGTACAAGTAGGTTTTACCAAGTTAGTTTTCTCGTATGCTTTCATATTAACTTCAAAGTTTTGTCCAAGCTCAATATTTTAAATGACAAAAATTGACATGAATTTTTTTTGTCTTAACTTAAGAATGTTCTTTAAATTTCGATTCATGGCAAAACACAATTAGCTCTGGTTTTACAGGTCTGTGTCTGACGCGGCTGAAGTCCATGACTCGAGCGAACTGGCGTGGCCTGTTGATAGAGACCAACCGTCAGTCTCACCCGGTAAGTTTTATGACATTTGTATATGTCAAGAAATGAAATGGAAAATGTGATAAACATAACTACACCTAGCCCGTTGTTTAGGATGCCCTGGTTGTTATAGGTTAATTTCCTTTATGTCTTTGACTTTGAACCTGTTGGCATTTTTCTGTTGTAATGCCGCGACGTGATGGATTTTCAGGTCCCGTCGAATGGACGTGGTTGGGTGACATTGAACGCTCTTGCGCGCTTCTGATTGGCCGAATTTTAAATTCGGTTGCCCACGGCAACGTTAATCAGAAGGAAGAAGAAAGAGATAATATTGCAACCCTTTCCATGCCCATATTAGGAAGTGGTTTGCAGGGAGAGAGCAATTTGATTCGTGAGTTGATTTTCTAAAGTAGGTTATAAAAATTGACAGTTTGGTTGTTGAATTAACTGTCATATCTCATGATTGAATTTTAAGTTAAAAATCCGTTAATTATTTATTATTGAATCCAAAACCCAGACATACTATATAGTATATACAGTAGACTTCGCCTATATCGACTTCGGCTATATCGACTTCGCCTATATCGACACCTTTTTTGATCACTTTTTTGATCCCCCAGAGCATTTTGTTCGTTTATAGTGACAGTTGTAGCTCTTCTTTTCACTCCGGGACGTAATCCCACTTACGACTTTATGACGTTATCGTATGACGGTTTAGGTTGCCTAGTCGTATTTGACGTAATTATTATGTCACTATGACTTATTAGTTATTACGACTTAAGCAGTGTCCGCAAATTGTCACGTTAGATAGCTGTCTTTGGTTTGGCTATCGTCTTTGTCGGCTGGTGAGTCTCTTCTCTTCTCAGTTCTCACCGAAGAATTTTGACCACTCCGTTTTATATCAATATGTAAATACAATTTTACAAATCAATATGTAAATGCAGAAAGTTTTACATTCGCTAACAAAAATTTCAGCAACATGTGTTGAACAAAGCTGGCGCAAAATCAAAACAGAAAAAATAACGATATTTTTGCAAGGAAGTAAATACTGCACTGTACCTTGCTGTATTAACGCCATATTGCTCCGCATCCGTACCGTCTGCGTTCGAATTACGTGTAAACACAAGTACCATTATTTTTCACGATCTTATTTGTGTTCATCTCTGCCGTAGTGTACGCGAAAATATAAAATTAAGCGGCAGTGCTGATTAGAGTGCACATTTAACCCTTACATTGAACTAAAACCGGAATTTAGGTACAATTTATATTGATTCGTCTATATCGACACTTTTTCTTCATCCCCTTCCGGTGTCAAAATAGGCGAATTCTACTCTACTGCTTTTTGACCAAATACGCTTTGGTCCCTCTGCGTTGTCCTAAGACCTAAGTAGATTAAAAGCGAAAGACAAGGGTCAAATCCCTCACAAACCGCAGACAGCGAAGTAAGCTTCCACAGCGGGGGGACCTTTTACCCTCCAAACATTGGTACAAGGCGAAACCTTGTCGTCCCAGTTTCACCTGGGACTGTTATTTTCCTTACTCATTAGTTTACGGCACGAAGTGGAAGTGCTGGGAAAATAGTATTCATAGGGTTTATTTTGCTTTTCATTTGTGGTACTCAGTTGTTGATTTATACCTTTATGGACGCTATCTTAAAGATGCATTTAATAGAACGTCACAATAATGCGTTAGAACTTCCACGCTTTTATGCAAACTAAGGCTTTATTCTTTTCCAAGTTAGTCCAATTCCCAGCGAAGTTTTTCTTATTGCAACACTGCCCAAGTTCGGGTTGATAATCAAGCAGACAGCATGTTTAGCTTAAAACTTTTCGATATGTTGTCCCCTTTGCGTTGAAACCGGCCAATATTTATATTAACGGATAGATCGTTACCTCGAGTGGTGTGACAAGGAAATTACAATGTAAAATTTAATTTTTAGTTGAAAAGTTGGATGCTTTGTTAAATTGCGTCGAAACTGGAAATGTGGGAACTGTCAAAGACAAATTCAACGAAGACATAAAGCTTCTGATCAATGTAAGATCACTGTTAATTCATCTGAAGAAGAAAATATTTTAGTTTTTTATTTGGCGAATAAAATTTTTGTTTATGCTCCAATAAAATGCTACATATTTAATATGACCGCTTGATGGTGCTGCAGCTTGCTCTCGGCGAAGATTTTCCCGACTCTCAGCATCTGTGGAACAACATGATTGACTTTGCCAGGAATAGAGGTGAGTATAGATGTGAAAACATGAACAGTTTGGAATAAATCTGTGTTTGAAAGTTGACAACTTGACATTTCCAGTTGGTTTCACTCAAGTAATAGTTTCATTTCAAGCTTTTTGGGAAAAAAAATCTAATTAAAATTTATTTACACAAAAGTTGTCTAAAATTATCTTATTGTGTTAAACGTGTAACTATTTCAATTAGATCCTGTTAATAATTTAATCTGTAACTTCTCAATTCCCAATGTTGGTTAAGCAAATCACCTCGTCTTCATGCAGAATGGAGCGGCCTGGACAATGCACACGATGACCATCTTCTCGAAGGCGCGTCTAGATTCCTGCTTGCTGCCCTAATCAAGCACACCAATGTCGATCCACACGGCCTCAACCTGCAACCGCTCTACACCACCGTTTTTAAGGTATAAGTGTGTTTGGAGTGAAAGTTTGGAAGACGAATTTAGTTGTTCCTCATCATTATGCATTTTACTGAACTTTACCGTTTGACGCGCCAGGCTAGATTGCATCTACTCGCTCGACGGCCGCAATACGACTCTGACCAGAACGCAACCGTGGATAACCAACCGAGCACTTCACAAGCTGCTACTACAGCTAGCACCGATAAAAGTATTGACAAAAGTATGATTCCTGGTTTTCATTCCACCTAAACCATTGAACTTCGGTTGCATGCTGTCTTTTAATTATTACTTTCAATTTTCAGAATATCAATTCTTCTTCCAACGTTCTCAGGCCAGAAAGCAATTGAATCTATCTGAGCAAAAAGCAAACGGTTTGTTTATTTGAAAAATGAATAGCGTGATGGTTGGAGTTTGGTTTAACTTTGTTTGTTTTAACTATTCCGGACATTTTTGTCGCTACTTTTGGTAACTTAGTTTTACTCCTAAAACTTCTGCCTTGAAGTGATTTGAATTTCTTTTGATTTTATCCAGAGACAACATATAACAAAGACTGGTACACAACCTCGTGTTTGAGAATCATTGAAAGGGCGGCGTTCCTGCTCATTGGGGTCAAACCTGCTCATAATACTGACAATCTACATGAAGGTCAGCATGCCTTTTGTGTTTCGGTACCGGGATTTATAAGACCATCATATTCATAGTGAAACAGGCTATAACCCTAACTTTTTTCGAAAATTTTTCTTACAAAAAATCGAGTGAGAAACGAACTAGACAACGCTTGTTAGTAGAACTCACTACAGTGAGAACTAACCAGACAAATATAAGGTCGTTCAGAATCTGTCGCCCTGACACATAGACGCAAAGTTGTAACGTGAGTAAAACCATGTTTAAGCAACAACATAACTGCAACTGCAGATTCAACATCTTCTGAAAACTGAACTAAGAGACGCACTTTGGTTACACACAAAGTGACATTCTTTACTTCCAATAACATGCGTCAAAATTATGTAATTACATAGTATTTTTAAGTTACTTAACTAATATTTTCAATTAAGCTTAGCTCTAGTGTCTATGTATCATTTCTATAGAATCGTCATCCGAAAGTTTGGAGTGTCTTCACCATGAGCGATCGTCTCATCCTACAAATTCCACTTCTGAGGAGAATGCTCTGAATGCGACTTCTCGCGGATCAATATCGGATGGGCTTCTTTCGCAATTTGCAAATGGTACAATAGAAACAATATTAACAATTTTTTTGTTTGGCTGATTTGTTCAGAAATCTGAATAATTGAACATAAATTTTCAACGTTTGGATAATTTTATGAGTAAATATTTTTTTTAAATTGTTGAATTTGAAAATTATTAGTTGACAGATTAAGATCTGTCATTAGTCTGACTAATGACAGATGCTTTTTTCTTTCTATCCAGGAAGGGAAACTCCCAGCGTAAGCCGATCACAGCAGAGTGCGCTAGAGAGGAGCATTGACCTCAACGATTCTCAACCCCATGGAAAGTAAGATGTCTATGTTAATTCTGCAGCAGTTTTATTAAAATATCGTTTGTTTTGTCTTTTTGCGTTAATTTTGGGACATAAATCAAAGCCAGCCCAAGCAAAAACCATATTTTTTGAGAAAAACGGTTTTAAAGAATTTGGTTTTTTCATCACATTGAAGATGAACTTGAATGAAAACAAAATTGACTTGAAGTATGAACTTTGCTTTTGGTGCCACCTTTTGAAATAAACTTTTCAATTACATCAAGTAAATTTTGCAGCTGCTGACATACTATCAGATTGTCATATAAATTTTACATCCAAGTCAGCATGAATCGATTTTGAAATAATTTTACAAAACTTTGCCCTGGAACCAACTGGTTTTAAAACTACACGGCGCCTGAAGCATCCATAGAAGCATGAAACACTCACGCATTTGGTAGCAACTGTGCGAGAATCAACAATGAAGCAAACTTATTGTTTTCACCAGAACTTGCATGTTCATCCTGGAATTCTGCTGTCCTGATATAAATGGTCCTGCTGCCAGTTCAAACCCCGAAGAAAGACCGGAAAACTATAAGACATCAGTATCCTGCAGAACACTTGCTAAGTTGATGGACACTCAGCAAAAAAGAGCCCAGGTACGCTGAGATGGAACAAAGAACGGTGATTATTGAGTTCTAAGTTCTTCAGCCAAACAATGTTACAAATTAAAACACTTTCAGTTCTGCTTTAAAGTTATTCTTCGATTATAACCAGTGGCAAAATCACTTATCAGTGCTTGGTACTGTAAGTCAATATTAAATAAACTTTAATGCAATTTCATTTTGTAGTTTAATGTAGGAAGGCTTAAATTGATCTCTTACACAGGAGCGAATCTTTGCCCTTCGTGAGATTTCTCGATTGCTTCAATCCGAGTCGGGATTTCACGAGATATCCAACGGACTTCTTCCATCTGTTTACTTCCAGCTCATGGTCGGTTGCTTTGGTCTTGTCACCATTCAACCGCTTGTGAAGGAGCATATGACAGTTAGGTAAGGTCGTTTTGCCTGTTTTAAAAGATTGAGACTCCATCTGGGTCAGTGAGCGAAAAAGAAAATTTCAAAGCACTGGCAGATTTAATAGAAATGAATTGACTGAGTTATGAAGTATAAGGCAGTGGTTCTCAAGCTGCGGCACACTGCCTCGCTGTAAGATCTTTACAGAAGTGACTTGAAATTTTTGACAAGTGCTTCTGTTTATCCACTTTTTAAACATCAACTGTTTTGCAGTGTGTTGTGTTTTGGAGGTAGCAATTAATTACACTGATTTAAATAGAATTGCCTTTTTAAAAAATCTACAGGCTTACTATTTTTTGTGCAATAAGCGATTTTATGGTCAACTTTCAACCTATTTTTACATCAAATTGAAGTCAACCTTCTTGATTATCTCTTCTAAATTTAAAATGTGCCACAACAAACTTTTCTTTTTCTAATGTGCCACAATCTAACAGGGTATTTAAGTAAATATCACACGTTGCAACTGAAATAAGGTCAGTGCACGAACAACTGAAACTTTTCCTGTCATACGTCGTACAAACATCTCTGTTTTATATTTCAGCTTCAGTTTACTATTGCTACCGCTAGTTCTGTGCACTTAAGTTCACCGAACAGTTTGGATGCATTTTAACACAGCTTTTGCTTGAATCTTCTTTGTACTGAGTTAATATTGAAAATAACTATTTTCCATCGAAGTGTTTTGAATCCCGATGATGGGATAATGAGTGCTGCTCCCTCAGAGCGGAACGAAGTTAGAAAGTGGATGAACGCAGTCCGAGATATTCTCTACCACAAGATGTCCCTGCTGAGCTTCATGCCACACTCAAGTCAGTCCCTGAGCGCAGTCGATCCTAAGATTCCTTATAAATGTTGTGTTGTTTTTCTGCAATTTATTCCCATGATAATTAGATGATCCTAAAAATCCCTAAAATATTGTTCATGTTTAGACTGGAAAGAATTAAGAATTCTTGTCACCTGCTTATTTGCGCTGGGAACATTCCGTTACCATGCCAACGATTTATCCCATATCAGCAATGATGCGTTGCGGGCACTCATCAAGCTCTGTGACTCCAGAAAAGTGATCGGTCTCACTCAGGAGTCACTCTTTGACTGGCTTGGCTCCGCGTCCTACCACGGCAAGATGGTTGCCATGACAAAGATTGTTGCTGGCAATTTGTTTAGAATGCTGGCCACATGCGTCAGGTGAGTTATAAAGATTGTTCTTTATAAAAACTTACATCGATGTGTTATCAAAGTGTGAGTGTTTCATCACAACAAATTTTCTTCAACCCGGCTTTAAGCAAATGTCATCTTCTTGTGTTACAGCGCCAATGTGAAGGAAGTCGACACTTCAATCACAGCTGGTATCGTTGATGTTTTGCTTTCGTTGATCAAGAAACTATTCTTCTCACTTGGTGGCAGTGAAGACAATCAAACTGCCATTGACCCGTGGAATGCCGAGAAATTAACTTTGCTAAAACAGTAGGTTTATTTCATATTAGCCCTTGTAATTTTCATAGAACTGCGAATAACGCTTGTCTTATGCAATTTGAATTAACATAGAAAGGAAGATGGTGTTCGTAAAGCAATGGAAAATTCCCTGGGTGATAGCCTTGTTTTCGTTCGGTTGTTGCTTTCTAGCGACACCATGTGTCAAATGCTTGCGTCTTGGTCGTGGATAGGGACGCTCCTTAAAATCACCGGACAAACTCATTCCGATGGTTGGTTTTATTTTTTTAGGTTTGATGGTTGAAATATTTTTGGGATATTTAATTATTATTGTTCTTTTATTATGTTTAATGATTGCTTTGAACATCTATTGTTTTTCGCTGTTTCTTTCCATGAAAAAATTCTGAAAATGAAACAATCCGTAATTTATTTTCTGGTGTTTCAGGAACTTTTATCATTGAAAGTTTGCAAACTCGACTGCTGGCTGTACACCTGCTCGGGGCAATTCTGCCATGCACTGAGAAAAATGAAAAATCACGGTAATTATTTTTTTCAATTTTAAAAAATATCTTGATCCCCCTTCCATGACAACTAAAAATAAATCAAGTAAATAAAAGTAAGAAATCCATTGAATGACTTGAAATTTGATGTAGAGATCTGATGTCTCGTGTTATCAAGGAAATGTTTCAAATAATAGCACGAACGCACTGGCTAGCTCTGCCTGCAAGCGAGAGACAGCACTGCGTTAAGCTGCTCCCTGATGAGAACTTCTCTGATAAGGACTTTGAGGTTGGTTGTCAATTTGGTGTCATCTCTCTTTTTTAAGCAATTTCTTTTGTGTCCAGTTTGTAATTTGCACAATGTCATTCTTATTGCTTTGGACATAATGACGTCATAATGACGTTGTACGTGTGTTAATTTGTCAACCAAACACCAAAAGATCAATGAACCAAGCTTACTTATAGTTACAATCTACCATAGCAACGGTGGCTTAGTTAAGGTTTTTGTCAGGTTGTACTTCGGTTAACTCAGTAACTGACCAAAACGTGTTAATTTGGTTAGTTAGCAAGTTAGCTTTAGTTAATGAGTTAGTTAGTGAGTTAACTTTATTTGATTGATGTAGCAAGTAATATTGATAAATCTGTGTTTAGCAACCAGAAGAATCTGACATCACTGAAGGAGACAGCTGGCCCTTAACCGATGAATTTTCGTTCGACCCCCAAAAGTGTTTGTGTACAACGGTGAAAAATAAATACATTCTGGTGCACTCTAGTGGTGGGCGTGGCTACGGTATGCTGTCGTACGGGATAACTCAGGGTTGTTATAAATGGAAGGTGAGGAGTTTGTGGTTAGATGTGCTTGGCAGGGATTTTCGGTTAAAACTTGGTTCTTTTTTCTGTGGATAAACATTCCAATTTATAAATTTTTGCAGCATCCTGTTGTTCTTTTTCTTTAAAGTCAAAAAACTTATAACTGTGAAATTTTATGTGCCAAGTAATCTTAACGTCGCTTATCTTGTTTAAAGTTTCACATCTTAAACGAAACACCGGGTAATGAAGGAACATGCGTTGGTGTTTCGCGTTACCCCGTGGAAGACTTCAGCCACCGTTCGACCAGCGACATGTGGCTATACAGGGCGTACAGGTACCTCAGCATAATGTATGTCTTGCGATAGCTTGGCCCATAACGTCACTCTTTGTAATGTGAATACTCGAACCAAAAATGTCACTAACACTCCAAGTCTTAGGTTATTTCTGCCATAATGTAGTCAAACACCGATGCGTAGGGGGGAGGTAGCGCCTTATTTTCCCCTCTAAAGAAATTTTTTGGCTACGCCCCTGCTCTAACAGGGTATAATTAGACAAGTGTCACGAAAAATATAAAAATAATCGTTTTGATAAATTACCAATAATAATAATAATAAGTTAACAATTTGCAATGTGATGCAGTGGGAACCTCTACCACAGTGGTGAATACAGTCACCAACTTCCCAGCTACAGCAAAGGAGACGTGATCACTTGTGTGCTTGATTTTGGAGAGAAGACAATGAGCTTTGCAGTCAACAACGATCCGCTGGAGGTTGCGTTTCGTGATCTTGATGCATCCAGGCCACTTTATCCTTGCGTCATGTACTACAGCAGCAACTCCGGGGAACAAGTTAAAATAACAAACTTTCAGGTCTAAATCTTCATGCTATTTGTTAGAAACGAACAAACTGTGACAAACTGTTGAAAAACTGATTTAACAAAAGTGCAACATGCGACTTAAGAACAAATTTGGTGAACAATTTAAAGAAACATGCAGATTTAGTTAAATTGCACAATTTAATTAAATCGTCATGTTACAATTCCACAAATGCTGTTCAAAACCACATCCCAATTAAGTTAAAGTTGCAAAATTGCACACCTGTCGGGGTATTTTAAATTGTTATCAAACAACAGTTTTAACTTTGACACAGAGTTTAGGAAGCGGACAAGACCTTGCTGTTGGTGACCCCATATGCTCCACTGAGCACGGCACCATAGCTCAAGCTTGCATACAATTGCTTTCTGATCTGCACGTGTCAAAAAGTATTAAATGGTATGATGTCATCACCGATGAAGTCATTTTAGCGCTAAACCAGCTTCCGGGTATTTTACGGACTCATAATGGGAGTGAAAAAGACGAAAGCCCCAACGAGGATTTAACAGGTTTGTATTTGATTGCTCATAGTATGACTTAATATCCTAAATGCCATATATACCTACTTGTAAATGTCATATGCAGGTGTTTTTGGGCACCGAATATGTCTCTTAAATTTTACTTCTGCAACAACAGCTGAAAATTAACAGATGGTCTTTAAAACTTGCGGTCTCTTAAAAAAAATTCTCAAAGTCAAACCTTAAAAAACACTGGTGTTATGTGGAAAGTGTTTTAATGATAAACGTCATCGTAAATGTTAAAATATGCGTAACAAGTCTCAAATGTCTTCTGCTTTCTCCAGTCTACAATTTGGACCCTGAATGCAGGGGCCGTTTACTGTGGGACGTCTGGCCCGCCCTTGCTCTCATATCCGGGGTGGATGGGGGCCTTCGAAATGGGGGCAGGTGCAGGGTGATCAACACTTCGCGAAGTGGGATACTGCTAGGGATGACCCACGACGGCAAGTTGAGGGTGCAGTGGGACGATGCCACCGAGGTAAAAGCTATTTGGGTGAAATACGAGTCACTGTCAGAAATTTTTACAAGAAATTATTTTATTATTATTTATTATTGAAATTCTTTATTATTTTAGAAAATTTTTTACAAACAAGCTGATTAGTAATCACTAATGTGATATTTTTGAGTTACCTCACTACGTTAGTAAAACATGTATGCAGGTTACCAATAAACTAATAACCACTAACTTTTCTTAGACGTTGGTGAGCAATTGTTCGATGTATTCCATTGAACCAATTCCGGAACCTTCTTTTCTAATGAGCGACTTCCCGCTTCTGAAACCATCTGTGTTAAGCTCCATCTGCCAGCTTTCAGGAATATTGAACCCTGCGTCGAAAAAGGTCCGCTCTGTGGTTAGCTGTAAACTGTACTCAATGAATTTTGTGTGTGATGTCAGCATGATTAGTATCCTGTAACCTGTAATTTATGGTAGAAGAAATATCAAACATATTAAAAATGTTGTTCATAGAAGTCATACCCCTCGCATTTTTTTATTACATCAGAAACATTACTTTGTTTGCAGAAAATTCCAATTGGAAACATTGAAAAAGAACTCGACCAGGAGATTGCCGAGAAGATGAACGATGACTACCTGGATGTTGCGGATAAGCCACAGACTCCAAACTTAGTGAAAGAGTCAGAAGAATTTCTCCACATCGACTCTGACAAAGAGACAGAGAAAGACCCGACAAAAAGTAAGTTTACTTTTTAACCGAAAATTGAATTTTTTCTCTTATGCCGTTTATTGCCTCCTTCATCCACTCAAAACATCTTCTCCCTCAGGCTGCGAGGAGGACGAATGGTGGAAGATCAGCGCCAACCTTATACAGACTCTCGCTCTTTCAACGCTGGAAAATATCTTCATGAGCAGCAGGTGATTTGAAGTAAAATGAATTGAATAAAGATGTCGTAAGCATCATAATAATAAAAATGTTTCAACAATAATTAATAACATCAACAAAGACCGCGTAAGAATAATAGTGGTAATGTGTCAGTAAAATAGCAAAATTTATAACATATCCTAGTGTACCCATATAACGAAAAACTTGTAGTCGATGGTTCTTTATTGCGTTATAAACGGTGTATGATTTATCTCAGGTATATTGAGCTCGTCCTACCAACACAGAAGCCTGACAAACCATTCGGCACTGAGGATAAGGAAGCCTCGGAAATATCCAAAGACAAATCTTCTGGCAGCGATACTTGCAAAGATGACAACCAACAGGTGTTGTTAGCTTTATATATGCTATTGCTTATTGCTATCAGCTGAGCTTTTGGCTGTTCTGTCTGACACCGTTCACTTGAGTAGGCATCAAGCACCAAAAAGGCCCAGTTTCTCAGTTTGTTGTGTTATTTAATGAAATGGCTAAAAATCAGATTTACTCGAAGCATTTTACATAAATAATTTTCATAATAATTACACATAATTTTCAGTGAGTTGGTTTTCAGCATTTTATGCTTCGTTTCTACAGGACCTTAAGGACGTTGTGCGGAAAGTGATGCTGTGTGTTGTGAAGCATGCTGTGAAGACAGGCTACCACTGCAACATAAGTGAAATTGACAGAGCGGGTTCTGTTCTTCTCAAGGTTGGTCCCTCGTGGGTCTTTACCCTGAAGTGTGGAAAAAGCAGCGATAAGATAAAGATGCAGAGAAACTTTTATTCTGTGTCTTTTCACAGATATCAGCCAATGCAATTCTACGTGATAAACTCAATCTTGCTTTTGCTCCAGTTTATTCAGAGGATGTCTTCGCAGAAAAAGAAAATTTCAGTAAACGACGTCATATTTTTAGCTTTTTAAGAAAATAATAATAATTGACTTCTTTGTCTACATGTGAGTTAGTAAGCTGAGTGTTGAAACTTGTTCTGGTTGGTTTTAAAGTTCTCTTTTTCAGATTCTTCCCAACAATCCGGTTCGAACACCGCTGAATCTATTTCAAGTTTGGCTGAAGATGGATCAGAGCAAGCCATTTTCTCGTGAGTAATGTTTCTTCCCAAATATCCGCTTCTGCAAATTACGGTGCAAATTGAGCATTTCAAATATCAACACAGATAGATAAAGCATCGTTTCGAGTGAGGTTTAAGTGGGCTGAGACATGCAGAAATAGGTTTAAAGTTTTTCTCTGGTTGAATGAATTTTCATTTACTTTTTGATTTCATATTACCAGTTGTATGACGTGAATATCTTCTTTGTGCTAGATGCTTGTTTAGCTTTTCAATTCGTTTCTTTATGCTGTGTAAGCATTATATTTATTTCAAACCCATATTTATTGACTTGTTTTTCATTTTTTAAAGCATAGATAGACATCCTTTCCTATTGCTTTCTTAATCATTCCATTGCATTAAACATACTAACTCTTGTCGTAGAAATACTAACATTAAACCTAGGTTTTCTTTGCAAAAATGGAATGCAATTTTTTGCGATGTCAGATAAATGCCTGCTTATATGCTTATGTAGTGGCATGGATTTTGAGTTGTTTGGTATCGGCATGCATCCGTCAATGGGGCCGATATACCGTGGCATGCACAGGAGGGCACAGCAGGGAAGTGCCAGAAACCACAGGCAAATAAAGTTTTATTCATTTTTTGTTGAAATAACGTTAATTTTGAGCCGGAACTTTCTGGCTTTGTTTGTATTGAAGCACTCATTGCTTGTCGAACATCAATGAGTGCTGCAGGGTACATGCGTTATTATCAACTTCGTTGTTGTCTGATGATATGCCGCTCTTCTTTGTTACATGTGTTGCTTTGGCTGCTTTTGTAGAAACGAAGATCGAATAAGTGCTGAGCAAAGAACACACCGCACTTATTTGAGGTCTGTTTTTTTTTATTTCTCTGCGAGTCTATTTTCTGCACGTCAGAAATCAGATGTTTACTTGAGGGTGACCCTTTTAAGTTTAGTATCGTATAAAATATGCTGGTAGCTATAACTTACACTAAATACGTCCGTAATTGAGATTCGTACTTTACCCAAATCACAGGTTACCCAGGGTTCCTCAATATGGGACCCCATTTCAACAGACCGCGTTATCTGAATCTCGTAGCTCCACCACTTCCACACAAACCGCCGCCGAAGCGTCTGCCGGTATTTATCCGCTTACACTTTCTTAGCTAGAAAATGATGTCGGTTTTATCTGCGCAAAGTCAATGGAATTAGTCAGTGACGATGTTAATACGATTTCTATAGAAACGTCCGATGACCAACCGATCGTGTCAGCAAACATCCTTCAACAGCTGCTAGAAATGGGATTTTGGAGCCAACATATAATGCAAGCGGTCAGAGAATCGGGTAAAAGAAATTTCCATAATCAATGCGATTCGCAATTTTTGCCACTTTTAATCCTCACATCGGCAATAGTTAACCTGAATTGTGCACTTAGATTACAGAAATCGACAACCAGGATCGGACGATGATCTTGCCCGACAAGTTGGTGTGCTTGCTTCATGGATGATTGACCATCCCTATAACAATGACGATGATATTTTTGATGGCAACAGTAATGAAGGTAAAAACGCGTAACTGGCTTGATAGTTGTTAATGAAGTATCTGGTTTTCAGGGCGTTTTCACCTTAAATTTACGTCTTCTTGAGGTGGTGATCTGATATGTAATATTGCTTAAGATAATTTGTTTTTGCAGAGTCTCCAAACAACCCCCCAGCGCGAAACAACCAATCAGAACAGTCCGCATCAGCTGCGTCATCTTCAGAACCAAATGTAAGATCTTATAGCCACGGGTGTCTTTTTTCTCCGATTTTATTTAAGACCGACTGTTTCAGTTAGAATCGCTTTCGGAGTGACGGCTGCCATTATAAGAAGTAGTGAATTGCCTAACTATGTGAGCCTTATTGCAGAGAACCATGTCACTTCTCAACCAAGACGATGAACAAGACTTAAAGAATCCCTTCGTAGTTTCATCTGCTGGAAAGAAGGCAAAAGGTACCGAGACTTCATTGAGCTTCTTACAACAAAATCATTGAATATAAGTGTATTGTGTGGACCAAGTAACCGTAGGAAGCACATGATCTAAATTCTCCGACAATTCGCGAACTATAATTTCAATTGTCTTCATAAAAACTACAACATTTCTATAAGCTGCCAAATAGCGTTAAATTACAATCTTGTCTACATAGAACGAATGCTAGATGAGGCAGTTTCCAGCAATGACCTATCTTCGGTCATCTCGCTTCTTGACGACCCTGATCAACCTAACACCACCCCTGCCATTAAACCTGACGTTCCCGATCCACTTGGCGCGAGATCGTTCATGCATGACGAGGATAATGCAAGTTCACTGAAGTGTGACCAATCTTTGAAGGACCCAGACGACTCATTCCTGGTCAATGCGATTGGGTAAGCACCCAGTTAATAAGATAATAAAAATTACTAATAAAAATATATCTAGAACTAAATGCCAACACTTGCATTTCGTCAATTGATTCAAACATGAAGTCAGTCATCAAACTTTTCCACTTAAATAAAGTGACTTCCATCCATTAATCTATCTTCCCCTGTAGTCTGCAGTCTGGCACAGAGCGATTGGATTTCATGGAGGAAATCTACAGCGCGGCAAAAATCCTAATCTCCAGATCGATAGTCGCTCGCCTCATTATGATTCTGGCGGTGAGCCCAGAATCCCATGACGTCGCTTCCTCTTTGAAGATGCTGGGTCTGGACGATATGAGGTTGGAATGGATAGTTGTTATAAAAATTTTAAAATGAATTGAACAAACGGCATAATTGCACTTTGCTTTATCTGTTTACAACTGAATGCGGAGTTTCTATCGACATTAGAATAGAATTTCTGAGTCTCTCAACGTTTTTTCCCCAGGATTTTACTCTTGTTGCTGAAGCTGGCCGTAAATGGTGTCTTGTCTGGTGACCCCGCCAACACGTGTACTGGCCTACACGCATATGAAAACCACTCGGTAAACATGGCATTAGTAATGTCTTAAAATTTAGTGTTCGTCGACTTCATTTTTAATAGTGCAGAGACTTTAATAAATTGATGTCACATAATTGCGATCGTTTTTTGAAAAAAAATTGCCCCAGATGTCGACCAAATGTTTTTTTCATCCAGACCACAGAAGTGGATCGTTCTTATGTCAAATACATCAGTGGAATTATCAGCATCTTGGCTGCAACTGATTTAAATACATTTAACACTCTTGTTCGATCTTGTAGAAAGGTAGATGTCTTTTTATACCATAATCCACCCTGTCCTTTGCTTGAAATGATGACGTTTACATCTAAATCGATTGCATTTTATTTTTAACCCGTTGCTTCAATTGAATTTCAAAGTTATTTCATACTATGACTGACGCTAGAAATTTTTCTTTCCCAAGGAACTTTTAGCCGCAGCAGTTGGGGCTTCATCGCACGACCACTCGTCGGTTGAGTTTGCCGTCACCAAGTCTTGCGCAGCTTTGTTGGCGCAGCCTAGTGTCCATTACTGCGACCAGGAAGATAGAATGAAAGGTGGTGAAATGCCCAGACACTTTCACTGTACTGTCAGTCGTTTCAGAAACTGCAAGTTGTGCAAAAAAATTCCCCAAGGGATTTCCCGTCCGAGGAGATTTGCTCACTTTGATGATGGCGCGAGAGACCTTAAGAGTCAATTCAAAGTTACTTTTTTGTTCTAGGCTTCATGCAGTTAATAGACGCTTTGTCAGCTTGCTGTCTCAGCGCCCACTTAGCCAACGAAACACGAACGTGGGCTCTACACCACCTCGTCACCACCATGGCCCTTCACGCCTCGTCGATTCAAGGTCACGTGAAACCGGATGATGGTCACGGTCTCCCGACTTGCGCGATGAAAACCATCCGGGCACACGAGGGCGCTGTCACTGATTGTATGTGGCACCAACGCAAAAAGCTTCTGGCGACAATGTGAGATCATTTTCTTTCGATTTGTTACGGTTTGTTCTTGTTGGTAAGCGGTTGTTGTCTGGTTCCATATTGCCTTAGCATAATTAGATTGTATCTACTCTGTTTGATTGCGAAAAAGAATGATGCAAAACGTAGTTTAATGTGACAAAAATGAAGAATAAAACCCCCCTACGTGCTCATTAGCCTGCCTTGTGTGTGTGTGTGTGTGCTTTCTAACAATGTTTTTGGCTCTGTGTCGGGTTATAACTGTAAATGGTTTGACATGTCTACTTTCACTGGAATCCCAACTTTGTTTTCCCTTCCACAGGGGAGAGGACCACATGCTACGAACCTGGTCCGTTTCTGGAAAATTGTCAAACACATCCGGTTGTCAGCTGGAGAGAGTGTGCCATTTCCATAGCAACGGAGACGATGACGCCGCCGCGCTCATGCGGAACGGATGTTGGAACGCAAACGGGAAGTTGTTCGCTGCTTCTGTTGAGCACGTGATCAATATTTGGCCAACTTCGGGTGAGTTCTTAACGAATTTAAGGTTTCATTTTCCGAGAAATCTCTATAATCTAATTGTATTTTATGGATGCAATCATCACGCTTGCACTGCGGTGAGATGCTTTCGTCATTTATCGTTAAAGAGCTTTCACGTTTGCAGCGATCTTCTCTGTCTTGTCATATTATTTCAATTCAGCAACCATTTCAGGAAGCAACCCCCACGTCGACATGCAACCCCACCTAGTGACAGCAATGACCTGGCCCAGCGAACCCGGGGCGGTGGAGGGGGGCGCCGGGACCGGGTTGGATCCGCTTTTAATCGGACTCAGCAACGGGCAGGTCGCCATGCTGGATGTTTTTGATATTTCGACTTTCCACAAAAGAGAGCTCACTCACTGCAGCAGGAAATCAGGTGCTTCCCCTGTTTTGATACTCTTAACCTGGACCGTGTTTGTATTTTTTAAAACAATTTTTGAAAAGTGGAAGCTTTAAGGTTTGAAGTCGCGGAGGGAAATTCGTGTTTTGCAATAACTTAAACCGTTTTGCGCTTTATATGAATGAGAAGTTCTTTGGAGATGTCAGAATGTCACCTTTAAGAATGACGTCATGTTTTGCAGTTGCTGTATCCAGTGTTGCTTGGTTTAAAGAGGATCGACCTTTTGCGATCGGTTTCACCGACGGGAAAGTTTTGCTTGCAATGCGCGACCACGAACGGGCGGTCACAACGATTGATGCGTGCCAGGCGCAAGTCACAAGGCTCATCTGGGACCCAACCGGTGTGAAATCGCAAGCACGACCTACAGTATATCAGAGTTATTAGCATAGTCGCTTATTAAAACTCTCTCTCAGGCGAAATGTTGGCCGTACAAGCGTCTGGATCGTCCACCGTCAGAATCTGGAGATCTCGCGGCGATAGTTGGCATGACGACTATTCACTCAAGCATGACGTGCCTGTCACGGTGGTCACGTGGTGTCCATTGTTGGGGAAGTCACATTCCCCATACCTAATGATAGCTACGTAAGTGTTTTGTTTCTTGTCTGCATGCACTTTTTGCTATTGTGTGGTCGTGACCCGGAAATATCTGTAGCCATCAGATCTGGCGCTTGAATGGCTCTGTATAATGTATATACCGTAAAACCTCTATTTCACCGCCATAGCGCTCTATTTTTCAACTCTTGTTTAAAAGTGGCGTTCTATTAGAGGTGACGTTCAATTAGAGGTTGGCGCTCTATTTTTCGACTAGCTGGTCAGAATTTTGAAATAAAGTTTATTAATGAAAAGAAAAAACACCAAACACATTTACCGGTATATACAGGTAATTAGGTGGCGTTCAATTAGACTATTAGAGGGAGGCGCTCTATTTTTCAACCCTTCTTTAAAAGTGGCGTTCTATTAGAGGTGGCGCTCAAATAGAGGTTTTACGGTTGTGAAATATTAGTTGGTGTGAATTTGTTTCTGTTTCAGTGGCTGTGAGAACGGCAAGGCCAACACATGGACACTTCCACAGCCAGATAGCTGCGGACTTACCAGTGAATTACGATCAACCTCGTCGGAAACTTTCACTAAATTCAAGCCGCTAGATGTCAGGCTATCTCGCAGCACATCAGGCATGGCAGGTTGGCACTGGCATTATACTTTGTAAAGTGAAGAAATCGTTTGTAAATATACAGACGACCATACGGGTTGGGGCCATACTGTATATCAGCTTGGTGGTTAGCAAATGTTTTCTTTCAAGTACTGTGTGGAAACTCAGACATTCCATGGCTAATCGTGACGTCAGTGTAATGAGGAAACGTAATTTGACGCGATTAATTTTCTCTTTTCCTCGTTCTCCAATTTCGTCTTTTAACGCAATAAACTTTCCAGAAATCGACTGCGAGCCATCCACGGTTTGTCATCATGTTCACACCTTCACCCGTAACCATGGCGACCGAATAACAAGGCTCGCGTTCAATCCGGCTGGGTTGCTATTGGCAACGGGTGACGTCGGCGGCAGGATCAGCGTGTGGTCGTTACATGTGAGTGTTCCAATAGACACAGTATAAACATCTTTAATGGTACGTTGTTTTAGTAGTGGCGTTATTTCTTGCATTTTGAGTCGAGTAATCTGCTACGAGTTGAGTTGTTAATAAACTTCTGGTCTTGTTTTGACTCCTGTTGGTTTTGATTTGCTCCAGTTTTAAAAATCTTACATATTTACGTCATTTTTGTAATATTTCTCTCAGGACCAATCTCTTCTGCAGTCTCTTGAAAATAACGGTCATGTGACCAGCACGACATGGTTGAGCGAATATCTGTTAGTGACGTCATCCTCCGATGCCAAACACATGAACATTCTATCGGTGAGCGCAACATTTTCAAACATTCGAAAACTTAATCCTGAATAAGAGGGGTCGATCGGATGCTTTCGTCCTGTCCTGGACTCTGGTCCTCGACAAAGTTGAAATTGAAATTGCTTTAAAGTCGGTCGTTCCTTGCCAGGTCCCAGCGGTCCAATTTCTTGTAGTTGATTTAGTCTTTATCGACGGAATGCTTGTTTGTCCGTGAGCTTAACGCTACGATATCACAGATGAATAAAACTTGTTGTGTGCTTCAGATCCCGGACAGTTGGATACAAAAGAACCAAATCGTAGCCAAAGCGCGCCAGACTCTTCTCCACTTGTCATTGGACGATTTCAGTCAGCTGACTTGTTTCAAAACTCTCCTGGAGAGACTGCCACAGATATTGAAGAGCCAACATGGCTTGGAGAAGGTGAGCCGATGTGAAAATAACTTGACCGTCCACATCGGGCTATTAGAACCATAGGACAGATCTGACCAAGATTTAAATCTCTTACAATACATCATGCTGTTATTGATGCTGTTATATGTTGTTGTTGATACTTTGTCCGTACAACGATAACTGTCGTTGTTTTATAGGTCGGCTTGATGAGTGGCGACCGTCTTTCATTTAGCCCATTTCTGCAAAATCTTGCCGCCATCTGCGTCGGCTTTGACCTTTCCAAGACTTTCTGTTTCGCCTCTGACCTCCCGCCTCATCACAAGGTCGTTATGACGTCACGTCGTAACATCTTATACTGTACTTGCCGTAAAACCGTTAAAAGCGAAAATATTGCTTACGTCATTCATTTTTAACCAAACGTTTAGCAGATACGGGATCAGGCGAAAATGCCTTTCACTGATTGGTCCTGGCTATCCAACCTTGACGTCACGTGCCAAGCAATAGGCAGCTTCACGAACCGCACAAAATTGAAAAAGGAATTCTTCAGCGATCGAACCCTTGAGGTCTCGTTAGTCAAAGACCCTCTGGTAATTTGGTGTTTGCGTTGCGCTGATTACTTCATTATTTAGTGATTTATTTCAGCGCCGATCCATGTTTCTACCACTTTTACCATTTCGTACTTTCTCGTGAAACGGTTCTGCTTTTTTGACTTTACTTTTTTCGAGATGCTTTAGGCAGCAGTAGATGTGTAACGACAATCTTCCCAAGTTTCTTATCAACGGAACTCAAGATGTTTCATTTTATACCGACAGGACAATTCACTGTGGCCGCCATCTGTGGACGAGCAGCTTGTTCAGTGGCTTGAGGAGAGGCCAGACGACTGGCAGATGAGCGGCAAGTGTGACGCTTATCTTTTTGGGGCGTCACGTCACGGACAGCTGGCAGACGCACCACAAGACAGCCTGGAACCTGGCCTGGCTCCCTCGTTTCAAGCGGCCCAGTGTGTAAGTGCGATTTGATGCCAAAGTTATACTAAAGCAAGGTTTAGAAAATAATATTCTTATTGATTAATTAATAAGCCGTTGTGACGTTTAAACTCCTTCTTCTTACATTTGCATAGATCGTTTGTGGTCAGAATTGTACTTTCGTGGTGACCACAACAGGCAGTATCTTTTCGTGCGGAGAGGGAAGTTACGGACGACTTGGCCATGGAAATTCTGACGATCTTCCACGGCTAACTGTCATTTCTTCTTTGCAAGGTTGTCATTACGTAACACTGCCTTATATTTGTGTGCGTGATATTTGCAAGAAGCAGTTTACCTGCGGGAGTAACTAGACCAATCTTTTTTGAGTTTAATTAAACAAGTAAATATTTCCACGAATTTCAACTTTATCGATATCACAACGATAAACGACTGCTAGCACAATGGCAAAAAAATTGGCAAAAAACGGACCGATTTTTAACAAAAATATTCCCGAAATCTTGGCAGGTTTCGTTGTGAAGCAACTCGCCTCATCTGCCGGTAGCGACGGGCACTCTATCGCTCTCACGGAGTCAGGTGAAGTCTTCTCATGGGGTGATGGGGATTATGGAAAGCTGGGACACGGGAACAGCGACAGACAGAGAAGACCGCGGCAGATTGAAGCTCTAAGAGGAGAGGAAGTGACGCAGGTAACCACTCTCTCACTTTCTCTCCTTTCGTTAACATTTTTACTTATGGCCGGAATAAGTACACTTGCGTCACTTAGACATCCACGACATTTTGTTCATAAGTTCCACTTTAGTGGAAGTTGTCCAGCTACAGGAGTCTGATATGTTCACTGTTTGCATAATCGTTGAAATCTACAGATCCTTATAACATCACTGCTGGCCGTCTAAGTGAATGCTTTCAGTCTACTCCGCCAGTCTAAATTATATTAATAAACGTGTACACAAACACTGGGTCGGTATTCTAACAGCGGCCAGTAACAGACAAACGACCACTGGGTCGACTAGGTCCTGCCCTATTAGTTTGCAATCGGACCCTGACTTTATTTCACTTAAACATTAAATTATTTTAAGCATCATTTCTTTCATACAAAATCACTCACAATGTTTTACGTAGGTGGCCTGCGGCTTCAAGCATTCCGCTGTAGTGACGTCAGATGGTAAGCTCTTTACTTTCGGATATGGCGACTACGGAAGGCTTGGGCATGGAAATACAACCAACAAGAAACTTCCAGAAAAAGTTGTCGCACTTGAAGCTTTCCAGATCGGACAGGCAAGTTAGCTTGTAACATGTGGATTGAACGTGATGGAAGAACCTGTTTGTGTTGCTCATGTCATTATAATGCTGATGGTAGCAAGTTAATTTAGAGTGAAACAGTATTCAAAAAGTAATAAAGGATTTAAAAAAGTATATAAAAAGTATATAACAAGTAAAAGTGTATTCAAAAAAGTAACAAGTATTTATAATGTTACTGGAAGTTAAACCTATCATTTTTAATTTTAATGTTTCATTTTCTATTTGGCAGGTCGCCTGTGGATTAAATCACACCCTTGCACTGTCACAAGATGGCTTAGTCATATGGGGTTTCGGGGACGGGGATTATGGCAAACTGGGGCTCGGTAATACGTCATCCAAGTCGACCCCGACCAAAATAGAAGCACTCTGCGGGGTTGGGATCAAAAAGTTAGGCTGCGGGGCGCAATTTTCTGCTGCTCTGACTTGGGACGGCAGGTTGTTCATGTTCGGCCAAGGTGAGACACGACTGATATTACGACGCTCAGTATTTTGTGCAACAGGCTGTTGTTTGAATAAAGGTTTCAGCAGATTTAGCGCTTTGAGGTTAAATGGATATTTGCAGACTAATAGATATTATTGATAGTTTGCATTCAGTTGTTATTTTAATCCCAAACAGACCGGATGTGCGGCAACCCGGAAAACAGGCAAGTTGGAAGTCACCGCCCTCATGTGGTGGGGTCTCTCTCAACCCACAATCTGGTTGATGTCGCTGTGGGGAGCGAGCACACGATAGCGCTCACTGCAAAGCAGCTGGTATTTGTGTGGGGTTCAAACGCAGATGGACAGGTATGCGGTGGCGTTGTTACTTCGTTACTTGCTGTTTAGTAAATAGTCTTCATAATTTGCGCAGTGTTCTAAGTTAATGTTTTGAATTTTCCTTGTATCAATTATAAAATGAAAAATTTTCGCATAAAATTATTGAAAAGTCACTTTTTTCTTTTTCCAAAATAACCGGATTCCATGTTTCCTTTCCAACAGCTTGGCCTGGGTCACACCAACGCCGTACAAGAGCCGAAGCTTATTGAAGCCTTGTCCGGCAAAAACATCCGCCAGATTTCCGCTGGAAGAACTCACTCGGCCGCGTGGACAACCGAACCTGGAAGCACACGGGGGCATCAGCTTGGGACGCCCGACCACATCCCGCAGGAGTATGATCTCCTCTCCGAACTCTCAGTCCCAGCTGTCCGCTCCAGGATGGCTGTTCTCAAAAAATTCTCAGAATATGTCTCCGGCTCTTGGCCGCTCATCAACTTAAAACCGGTTAGATTCAAAATTTTTTTATCTCTTTGCAGTAAATTTCATCAAACCATATTTTATATATAAGCGATATTGTTTTCTATATGGGTGATATATGATACTTTCAGTGTTGCTCTGTCTGAACATTTCCTTGTTGACTTAGCTAGCTCTTGGAGATTTTTTTGCAATAAAAAGCAGAATTATGTAAGTTTTTTTTGCAAAATGTTGGCATCTATATTTCTACCAAGGGCGGTACGGACAAATTCTTCAGCAAATTCACAGCCGGAAGTTACGGTTTATTGAACGGAGCGATCAGACCAATCTTATTTCCAAGGGTTTGCAGTCTACCCCTGGTCAGAGCTTTGGGTAAGAATGTTGCTATTCGTATATTTCGCTCTGTTTTCTTTATTATACTCGTTAAACTTGTTATTGTGGCTTTGTAAAAAGTTTGTTTTCGCCAAACTAGGCAAGACCATGATACAAGGAAAAAACTACGGGCCTCAGATAACCGTTCGTCGATTGTCGGTTCGAGGGAAGAAATGTGCCCCGATATTCCAACAAATATCCCATCAGGTGAGTTCAAAATAACTCCGATCTCATCTTTCAAAGTCCATCGTTGCATTCAACTTTTCTTCCTTTTTATTTAAATCCTCCGTTGTTGAACATTTTCCTCTTCCTTGAAGATCTTGAAGCAAAATGCGGAGGACCTTCGTCTTCCAGCGCGAGCTTGGAAGATCAAGTTGGTCGGAGAAGGAGCGGACGACGCAGGAGGAGTGTTTGATGACACCATCACCGAGATGTGCCAGGTGAGAAAGTCGGGAACAGAACCTGGTCTCACACCTGGCACCTGGTTGTCAAACTCAAAAATTGCAGAATACATGTCAGCAATCTTGAGTTAACTTCTATTTTAATTTTCTCGACGCAAGCTTCATCTTAGCAGTTAGTACTCGATGTCTTAGTACACCTGATGAAGCAAGCTGCTTGTTGGATTGCTTGCGAAAGTAAATAACAAGTGTCGAGAAAATACGAATAAAAGTTCACCCAAGAGCGCCATGAAATATTCTGCATCTTATTTTTACTATATATTGAGTTGACACCGTTCAGTGACCATTAACTTAATCAGCTGCGCAATGAGAGAATGTTCATTTTCAAGATGTGAGTATTTAGATTGAAATTTATTGTTCTGTGAACGTTCAGGAACTTCAAAACGGAACTGTGAATCTTCTTATTCCGACGCCAAACGCGACATCGGAGACGGGTCAATACAGAGACAGGTCAGAGTCACAAAAACTTGACCCCGTTATTTTGTAATTTTTGTCGTGTGCGCTTGTCTGTCGCTCAAGAACTGGAAAATATCTGCACACGCATTTCAAATTCTTAGGAACAGGAAGCGTCGAAATATAGAAGTAATAACCGATTATCTTGTTGTGATTTTCGATTTTTCAGGTTTTTGTTGAATCCCGCGTTGGCGACGGTAGATGGCGCACAAGCTTTTCGCTTCCTGGGCATTTTGCTCGGAGTTGCAATTCGAACAAAGAAACCTCTCGACCTACACCTGGCCCCGATTGTGTGGAAACTCCTTGCAGGTAAATAAATGCACGTGTCGGCCACAACACGCATGTTGCTTATAACGCAAATTAAAGATTTAACAATTATATCTTTTCTTCCTCTGTATTTCACTTGTTGAATCGCTCGCACGACTTATTTCCTGTTCAATTAATTTAAGTTTTTGAGTGATATTTCGTTCTTCAAAATTTCTACTTAGTTTGGCGTTCGCGATAGTTACCACCTAAATTACTAAAATCGTTCGTATTATGCGACTTTAAGGGAGCGTCAAACACCAAAAAAGTCCTAATTGCTTGTTGATTTAAAAAAACAACATACACCACGTCATTCAAAAATCCCGCATGGAGTTCTCAAAATCTCGAGCTGGCATCCATATCAAGATTAAATATTTTGGTCAGGAATCATCTATTTTACCAATTTTTAGCAAAGTCGCTAGTTGGGGGATTTTTAAAACCACACCAACCATACCACCCTCTGCTGGGTCTGACCAGTTGTAACTCTTTTGTAAGAGTTCAATATGTTAAATCTGAATTCTGGGCGTTTGACGGCTCCTCCTAGTAACTGACCCTTTCTTATACACAAAGACAACAATAAGATTGTTTCCTTTTTGTCCCACAGCGTCGATTTCAAAAACTTAAAACTAAATATTTCTCTTTCTTTAAGGAATGCGCGCCAGTGCTGGTGATATCGAGGAAACTGACGAACTGTTCGTGCAAATGCTTCACGCTCTCCGGGATATTCATTCTGCCGGAGTTGACGAAACAAACTTTAATGAAGTGAGTTACGAGATTTCACAATAAAAGTTTGTAAACTTGACTTACAAATGTTGTTGCAACAAGTAATACGATATAAGGGATCTTACTGATAAACATTTTGCTCCTATGATAAACTCACAAGTACCGGATCTCTGAGCAAGTTTACATGAAAACTTCATCAAACAAAATGTCATTTTTTTTCACCAGATCATTCCTCTGGAAACCTTCAAAGCACAGAGCTGGGACGGAAGTTTCGTGTCAGTCGTAGTTGGCGGTGACGGCATCCCCCTGACATTCTCGAATAGGAACCAGTACGCTGACCAGGCACTGGAATTTCGACGACATGAAATGGACAGACAGGTAGAACAATATTTAGGATTCATTGAATAATTTTATGGCGCTAAGCTAATACTTTTTTCATTACTATTTCCAAAATTTCCCTTCTTAAACTTATTGGCAATTTATTTTGCCCAAAATCGTTTCAACTATTGTTTCTTACACGTGACACTTTTATCAACAAAGATTCAGTGGGTAAGAGAGGGGATTTCCCGTATCGTGCCGATACCCCTATTCTCGCTGCTGACAGCGTCCAGGTTGGAGCAGTTGGTGTGTGGGATGCCTTATATTGACTTCAGTGTACTTAAGACCAATGCAAGGTACAGTGGGTGTGATGTTGCGTTCTTTAAGAAATAAATACTTTGCCCGCTATTGGTTGTATCTGTCAACATGACGAGTTATGCTAACGCTCTCGTCAATAACGACTGTAGGTTAGTGTTAGATATTGGTGACGTAGATTGGGTTTAAGACATGGCGACGTTAAGTTGATATTCGTTTGACACATCTCGCTATTTCGTTGTTGAAATGGAAGCGGCTGTTAAAATTAACGGCCATACAACGATTGACGCAAAGACAAGAAAGAAAAATGAACTTGGACTCGACAACTTTGTCGAAAAACCGCAAAACAGCGACTCAATGTATCTTCTGTTCAAGAAGCAAAAACGGCGTTAAGATCCTCCTCATCTTAATATTAAAGATGGATCTCCGATTAACGCGATTTATCCCACCCAGGTATCGCGACACGGCGGAAGACAGCGAGTTGATCACTTGGATGTGGCAGACCCTGGAAGAGTTTAACCGGGAGGAGAGAGTGCTCTTCCTCAAGTTTGTGTCCGGAAGATCAAGACTGCCAGTGTCGCCGGCCGACCTTCCTCAGAGGTTTCAAGTCCTCAAGATAGAACGGGTAAAGTTGCGGCTATTGCGTCACAATGCCGCTTTATTTGCTCACACTTGCTTCCAAGTCCGTAGATTTTCCGCCAAAATTTCTTCAATTTACCTGTTTAAAATTATGACGTAACGATCTTCTTCGTTTTTTAGCCAATAGATAGCCTTCCAACCAGCCAGACCTGCTTCTTCCAGCTGCGGTTGCCACCGTACAGCAGTCAGGCGGCTATGGCGGAGAGATTACGTTACGCCATACGTCATTGCCGTTCCATTGACATGGATAACTATATGCTCTTACGTAACGCTGACGACATCGTTCCCAACGAACCGGATATGTGACGTCGTAAGTTTGGACGTCACCAGAAAATGAAAAATTTAATTTTGTCCTTTCATATTGGTAATTTTTACGTTAAAACGATAGCTAAGTTTGCTTTATTTTCTACCTTCTTGTATTAGTTTCGTTTTATGTCTATAACCTTTAACCCCCAGTGTTGTTCGTTCGTTGAAGGCTTGGTTGACCTATGACCCTTGCACACTGTGATGTCATTGGCTGCCTTTTCGTCAGTAGTTTCTAATCAAATGTATTTGTAGATCACATGTTTGTTGTCTTTGTAAACTTTTGAAATTATTATATCAAACTTGCCGGAATAGTCGATTTAAATCTCACTAAGCTGAGGTTGGAAATATGCATGCAACAGCACAGTTTCATTTCTGTCACAAATTTGAAGTATTATTTTAAAATTATCGTTCTTGTATTTTTGTTTGTTTTTTGCACACGAAAAATTGCAAAGCTTTCATTCGTAATTCACTTTGTAAAAGAACTTTAGTTTCATCGGCTTTCCCGTGTAATAGTCAGACTGCTAACTAACCCTCGTGTACGTGTCGTCCGCACCTTTTCCAGTTTCATTTCAATAACGCCGCTGTGAATTACAAGTGAAACTTCAGACAATTTTTATCAAATTCTACCTTAACCAGCTTGAACACAGCCTGGAGCTTACAAAGAAATATCAAATACGGATCAATTCATCTCATAGGATGGCGGTTCCTGCCATATTCCCACTTGCGTACCCCTAACTTCAAACTGGTTATTTAATAGGCTATTTATGAAGAATTGAAGCGTTCATGGCGAACCTCAGGTCGGGAACCACGGTTATAGTCGACGTATTCTGCAAAATTGCAGAAAGAAAATTGTGTCATCCTTTTCTTTCCAAGTGGATCCACTATAGACAACCCAGCAGTGTCCTTTACGTTTGTCGGAAAAAACAAAAAGTTATTGCCACTAGATATTAGGGCTGCTCCGTTGTGGTTTAAGTTTCTTCGCTTTTTTCTAATACTCGTCTGAAATTAAGATCGAAAGAAGCTATGAAAAATAAAACATTAACATTCGTTTTGTCTTTGAAGATGTTGGACCTCAATCAAAAGTATGCACTTCGGTATTTTCCCACCAATTCTTATCTCGGTAAAACAATGACACATGACGTAACATACAATTTTCAAGCGTGGTGCACCTTACTAATGAGTGACGTAGAGAAGAATCTCATCAACACACAGCAAAAAATCATCAAAAAAATATCATTTACGTCTTGAAATAAACGGTGATACAGACACAATGACAACATCTACCGTGATGTGCGCTATTTAACAATTTCCTGCTTAATCGTCAAATTTTTAAAACTTTTTCCTAACAACGGGAATAATCTTTTAAAGTCTGGAAGACGAATCTTATTTATCGGTAGTTTGGCGGCTACTACTGGCTTTCCTGCCGGCGGTATGGCTCTGGCGCCTAAACAGTCTTCCCGAAGACATTCATACGATTCGTCGTAATAGAACCGGTCAAAGCTATTTCCGCTGTACGACTTGCGCTTCCGGTTTGAGAGCATCAAGCGGCAAAGTCTGACGTCACCGGTCTCTGCGTAAAGCTCGGCAAGTTTTAAAGTGCGCTCATCTGGCTCTTCTATCCACCTGAAATACTCCCTGTACGCTGTATCGTTTGAGTGAAGATAGTTGAGGTATTTAGCAAGGGAGGTTGGCGAGTCAAAGTCATCGGTGTGGATAAAGGAACCAGTGGGAGCCAGCTCCGTCAGATCCCTTTTTGACGCTCCCCAAACCACCGGTACCCTTCCGTGTAGAAGAGAGTTATTCCAGAATTTCTCTGTGACGTAATCTTTACAGTATCTAGTGTTTTCAAAGGCCATATAAAACTTGTAGGTGTCAAGTTGGTCTTCAGTTTTAGCCTGGAGCTGCAATTTATTATTGAAGCATCGTCCGTAACGATCTACGGACAAGCCAGCATTGACCAGGGCATTAATATAAACCAATCGCATTCGAGTCCCATAGATGGTATTGCAGTTACTGACCACCCAAATCTAAAAAACGTCTAAAGTATTAAAGATCTCTTTATGGACGCTATACTGTACGTTAATGCCTTACGATAAAGCGTTGTTAGTGTTGGTTTGTCAATTTTTTTTTACAAGTGTTGCCCGAATACCTGTTGTATGAACGTGTTTACGAATTTTACGCTGAAAGTAATGTGATCGTATATGTAAGTAATTTAAACGTATTGCGGCTTAAATTTCGTCTCGATGTGTAAACAATTGTTCATGCGGCTACTTACCGCCATTTTCCTTTTCCTTGCCAGCTTTTGATCCACCCAAGATTTTCCGGACTCGATAATAGACTTGAGCCCTGCCGAGTCAGGATAAGGATAAAAAACGTCAGAGTCCCTTCGATGAGTGAAAGTCCAATTGATGAAGTCATTACCGTAGACCCTCATCGCGTGCCTCCCCTCCGCGTTCTTCACCCAGGAGGGGCTTTCCAGGGAGTAGAAGACAAAAAGTTGATTTGGGTCCCTGAACGTTTAAACCTTTTTATACCAAGGATCGTGGCCTGGCTTAATTAGTGGCGAACGCATGATAGGACGCATAACTGCAGCGAAGCTTGTTTATGAGTATCTTTGATTTTTAAGGGTTGGGCGAATAAGACCGTATTGGTCCAAGCTTGATTCTCGTGGTAGAAACGTTATTGTTATTTCATTTGTTTAAAATCGACATTTTTTGCGACAAAGAATCCTAGGGCCCAAGTGTTCAGATGTGTAAAGTGAAATGTTATTTCAAAGACTTATTTTCTTCACATGTGTATAAAAATTCCGTAGCTATCGGTTTGATAGACTCTATGTGGCACGGCGTAGCCTAATCAGGCTTTAAACCAACCTGTAATGCATCCATGGTCTATCTCGTTCCATGGGTAAGTTTGTGAAATGAAAGACAACTGCGCCAGCTTGTGGAAGTAACTTCCGATTGTTGGTGGCCACGCAACCTCCCATGTTGTAACCTTCCTTGAACCCCATGCTCGCTACACCCCACGGATGGTTCCAAAACAGTATCAAGGTACGGTTTCTACAGAAAACTTTTTAGCTGATTTTTTCGTCACCGAAACAGAATAAAATAGGTTAACCGTTATGGAATTTATAGCACTCTTTCTATTTTAATATTCCAAACAGGTCTCATACTTCTTATCAATCAGTGGCTCCAGTGTCTTTGTTGGTAAGCTTGTTTCTTTAAGCGAAGTATTGCGTCGCTTGTGTTCTTGTTGCATAGGGGACTGTTGTTTCGTCACAATGGACTTTTCATCTTTGGACAGATGGTTGATTGTGGTAGATCTGTATCGGGACGTAACAGGTTTATTCAGTTCACTTAATTATTATGTTTCCCGCAACTTTCCTTAGACTACGATTAGAAAATATTTTATTCATCTTTTATTGTATCTTAAGTTTGTATAAGTTCAGTTTCAATTAGGCTATTTAATTTACTTTACAGGCCTACATATATCTCCTCACCCCGAGGCCACCTTTAGCTTTGTTCCTTTTTGAACCTGAAGGACCAGCAGGCAAGACAAATAAAGCATAAACAAAAATGAGACAATTAAAAAAGACCATTTTACTAGAGTTCTCTTTCGCACAATTTTGCGCATTCCAACGTCCGAAGAGTTTAAGTTGCTTCAAATCTAGCTTTGTACAGGAATTCGATAAAGACAAATAAAAAAGTTATTCTCAACTACAAGTAGGCTATACATCGCTTGCCGAAGAGCTAGGCTCTAGAACTTCTCTGCCAGCCTGCTGTTGTCGGTGGCCTTATAGGAGAGCTTAACAATCAAGTACAGAAGTTTAATGAAAAAGCACGCGCAAGAAGTTATCAATGGTTTAATTTAATGAAGTAGAACGATCGACCACAAGGACCTGTCAATCATGCTTTTAAAACCATCTTGCCTTCGACCTTAACGATGCGAACACGTTTAAAAGAATGGCGTCTTTCATCTAAGATTTAAACCAGGCCCCTTCAAAGTGATGGGTTTGGGTTAGTCGACAGGCAACACTACCCAAGCGTTTTAAAATCGAAGCAAAATTAGTCTTTCCTTTAACCCTATCCAAACCGGGCTCGCGACTTTACTATTTTCACTAAGTGTGGCCGACCCTGCACACACATTTTCAATCGTTAATTACTCGAAAACTATACGTCGTAAACTGATCGGATTTTTACATGTTAGTAGCAAAAAAATCTGGCTTCCTGTATACATCATAATTGTAAAATTAAAGAAAGTGCATTTAGTGTAAATTAAGTATGTCTACAAGTGATACATTTCTAGAAGTTTTTCTTGTTACGCCGCGCCACTTTTGTGCGGAAAACCAGCAGACCGCGAGAAGAGAAGACAAGAGAATAGTTAGTCGAGTTAGTGGTGCGTAAATGAGTAAACGAAAACGATTCGCCTCAATGTGGAGAGAGCAAAATTATGAAAATATGACAATATATCAAAAATTACAAAATCCAACTTCATAAAATGAACATGGACCGATAGCTGAACATTTTTTAGGAAAAGTAAACAAATTTCAAGTTTCTACACCAAACAATGCTACTGTACCCCACGTTCTACTGTGACTGTGTGCAGGAGAATCCACACCTGGTGTAGATAGGGTTAAGTTGTTTGCCGAATTCCAGAATTCACGCGCAGGCGGTATTAAGAGGAAATAAATACTTAAAGCATAAATACGTAAATACTTAGAGCATTGTTTTGTACCAAACTATGTTCCCGTCTTTACCAACGAGCGTTTAATTACGGTAACTTGTGACGTAACTTTACCAAGGAAAGCGACACGGTGGTAACAAGAGGGCGGTCAACTGAGCTGCTAAAACGCTACAAGTCGTTCGAAGCGTGAGAAAGTTATTAACTATGAGAAAATGTCTGTTCACTCTGAAATATCTGAAAATCTTTACATGATCAAAGATAAAAAGACAGAGGCTGTTTAGGTCGCCACTGTGGTTATATTCTAAGTATCTACTGTCGTGGGAACCCGACAACTTTGTCGAAAAACTGCAAAAACAGCGACACAATGTATCTTCTGTTCAAGAAGCAAAAATAGCGTCCTCCCCATCTTAATATTAAAGATGGATCTCCGATTAACGCGATTTATCCCACCCAGGTATCGCGACACGGCGGAAGACAGCGAGTTGATCACTTGGATGTGGCAGACCCTGGAAGAGTTTAACCGGGAGGAGAGAGTGCTCTTCCTCAAGTTTGTGTCCGGAAGATCGAGACTGCCAGTGTCGCCGGCCGACCTTCCTCAGAGGTTTCAAGTCCTCAAGATAGAACGGGTAAAGTTGCGGCTATTGCGTCACAATGCCACATTATTTGCTCACACTTGCTTCCAAGTCCGTAGATTTTCCGCCAAAATTTCTTCAATTTACCTGTTTAAAATTATGACGTAACGATCTTCTTCGTTTTTTAGCCAATAGACAGCCTTCCAACCAGCCAGACCTGCTTCTTCCAGCTGCGGTTGCCACCGTACAGCAGTCAGGCGGCTATGGCGGAGAGATTACGTTACGCCATACGTCATTGCCGTTCCATTGACATGGATAACTATATGCTCTTACGTAACGCTGACGACATCGTTCCCAACGAACCGGATATGTGACGTCGTAACTTTGGACGTCACCAGAAAATGAAAAATTTAATTTTGTCCTTTCATATTGGTAATTTTTACGTTAAAACGATAGCTAAGTTTGTTTTATTTTCTACCTTCTTGTATTAGTTTCGTTTTATGTCTATAACCTTTAACCCCCAGTGTTGTTCGTTCGTTGAAGGCTTGGTTGACCTATGACCCTTGCACACTGTGATGTCATTGGCTGCCTTTTCGTCAGTAGTTTCTAATCAAATGTATTTGTAGATCACATGTTTGTTGTCTTTGTAAACTTTTGAAATTATTATATCAAACTTGCCGGAATAGTCGATTTAAATCTCACTAAGCTGAGGTTGGAAATATGCATGCAACAACACAGTTTCATTTCTGTCACAAATTTGAAGTATTATTTTAAAATTATCGTTCTTGTATTTTTGTTTGTTTTTTGCACACGAAAAATTGCAAAGCTTTCATTCGTAATTCACTTTGTAAAAGAACTTAAGTTTCATCGGCTTTCCCGTGTAATAGTTAGACTGCTAACTAACCCTCGTGTACGTGTCGTCCGCACCTTTTCCAGTTTCATTTCAATAAGGCCGCTGTGAATTACAAGTGAAATTTCAGACAATTTTATCAAATTCTACCTTGACCAGCTTGAACACAGCGTGGAGCTTACAAAGAAATATCAAATACGGATCAATTTATCTTATAGGACGGCGGTTCCTGCCATATTCCTACTTGCGTACCCATAACTTCAAACTGGTTACTTCATAGGCTATTTATGAAGAATCGAAGCGTTCATGGCTAACCTCAGGTCGGGAACCACGGTTATAGTCGATGTATTCTGCAAAATTGCAGAAAGAAAATTGTGTCATCCTTTTCTTTCTAGTGGGTCCACTACAGACAACCCAGCAATGTCCTTTACGTTTGTCGGAGAAAACAAAAACTTATTGCCTCTATATATTAGGGCTGCTCCATTGAGACTTAAGTATCTTCGCTTTTTTCTAATACTCGTCTGAAATTAAGATCGAAAGAAGCTATGAAAAATAAAACATTAACATTCCTTTTGTCTTTAAAGATGTTGGACCTCAATCAAAAGTATTCACTTCGGTATTTTTCCACCGAATCTTATCTCGGTAGAACAATGACACATGACGTAACATAATTTTCAAGCGTGGCAAACCTTACTAATGAGTGACGTAGAGAAGAATCTCATCAACACACAGCTAAAATTTTCAAAAAAATATCATTTACGTCTTGAGATAAATATTAAACGGAGATACAGACACAATGACAACATCTACCGTGATGTGCGCTATTTAACAATTTCCTGCTTAACCGTCAAATGTTTAAAACTTTTTCCTGACAAGGGTAATGATCCTTTAAGGTCTGGAAGACGAATCTTATTTATCGGTAGTTTGGCGGCTACTACTGGCTTTCCTGCCGGCGGTATGGCTCTGGCGCCTAAACAGTCTCCACGAAGACATTCATACGATTCGTCGTAATAGAACCGGTCAAAGCTATTTCCGCTGTACGACTTGCGCTTCCGGTTTGAGAGCATCAAGCGGCAAAGTCTGACGTCACCGGTCTCTGCGTAAAGCTCGGCAAGTTTTAAAGTGCGCTCATCTGGCTCTTCTATCCACCTGAAATACTCCCTGTACGCTGTATCGTTTGAGTGAAGGTAGTTGAGGTATTTAGCAAGGGAGGTTGGCGAGTCAAAGTCATCGGTGTGGATAAAGGAACCAGTGGGAGCCAGCTCCGTCAGATCCTTTTTTGACGCTCCCCAAACCACCGGTACCCTTCCGTGTAGAAGAGAGTTATTCCAGAATTTCTCTGTGACGTAATCTTTACAGTATCTAGTGTTTTCAAAGGCCATATAAAACTTGTAGGTGTCAAGTTGGTCTTCAGTTTTAGCCTGGAGCTGCAATTTATTATTGAAGCATCGTCCGTAACGATCTACGGACAAGCCAGCATTGACCAGGGCATTAATATAAACCAATCGCATTCGAGTCCCATAGATGGTATTGCAGTTACTGACCACCCAAATCTAAAAAACGTCTAAAGTATTAAAGATCTCTTTATGGACGCTATACTGTACGTTAATGCCTTACGATAAAGCGTTGTTAGTGTTGGTTGGTCAATTTTTTTTACAAGTGTTGCCGGAATACCTGTTGTATGAACGTGTTTACGAATTTTACGCTGAAAGTAATGTGATCGTATATGTAAGTAATTTAAACGTATTGCGGCTTAAATTTCGTGTCGATGTGTAAACAATTGCTCATGCGGCTACTTACCGCCATTTTCCTTTTCCTTGCCAGCTTTTGATCCACCCAAGATTTTCCTGACTCGATAATTGACTTAAGACCAGCCGAGTCAGGATAAGGATAAAAAACGTCGGAGTCCCTTCGATGAGTGAAAGTCCAATTGATGAAGTCATTACCGTACACTCTCATCGCGTACCTCCCCTCCGCGTTCTTCACCCAGGAGGGGCTTTCCAGGGAGTAGAAGACAAAAAGCTGATTTGGGTCCCTGAAAGATAAGATCTTTTTATACCAAGGATCGTGGCCTGGCTTTAGTGCATGGCGAACGCATGATAGGAGGCATAACTGCAGCGAAGCTTGTTTATAAGTATCTTTGATTTTTAAGGGTTGGGCGAATAAGACCGTATCGGTCCAAGCTTGATCCTCGTGGTAGAAACGTTATTGTTATTTCATTTGTTTAAAATCGACATTTTTTTGCGACAAAGAATCCTAGGGCCCAAGTGTTCAAATGTGTAAAGTGAAATGTTATTTCAAAGACTTATTTTCTTCGCATGTGCATAAAAATTCAGTAGCTATCGGTTTGATAGACTCTATGTGGGACTGCGTGTAGCCTGGGTCAGGCTTTAAACCAACCTGTAATGCATCCATGGTCTATCTCGTTCCATGGCTAAGTTTGTGAAATGAAATACAACTGCGCCAGCTTGCGGAAGTAATTTCCGATTGTTGGTGGCCACGCAACCTCCCATGTTGTAACCTTCCTTGAACCCCATGCTCGCTACACCCCACGGATGGTTCCAAAACAGTATCAAGGTACGGTTTCTACAGAAAACTTTTTAGCTAATTTTTTCGTCACCGAAACAGAATAAAATAGGATGACCACTATGGAAATTATAGCACTCTTTCTATTTTAATATTCCAAACCGGTCTCATACTTCTTATCAATCAGCGGCTTCAGTGTCTTTGTTGGTAGGCTTGTTTCTTTAAGCGAAGTATTGCGTCGCTTGTGTTCTTGTCGCATAGGGGACTGTTGCGTCGTCACAAGGGACTTGTCATTTTTCGACAGATGGTTGATCGTGGTAGATCTGTATTGGGACGTAACAGGTTTATTCATTTCACTTAATTATGTTTCCCGCAACTTACCTTTGACCATGATATGAAAATATTTTATTCATTTTATTGTATCTTGCAAGTTTGTATAAGTTCAGTTTCAATTAGGCTATTTAATTTACTTTGTAGGCCTAGATATTCATCCTCACCCGGCGGCCACTTTTAGCTTTGTTCCTTTTTGAACCTGAAGGACCAGCAGGCAAGATAAATAAAGCAAAAAAATAAATGAGACAATTAAAAAAGACCATTTTACTAGAGTTCTCTTTCGCACAATTTTGCGCATTCCAACGTCCGAAGAGTTTAAGTTGCTTCAAATCTGGCTTTGTACAGGAATTCGATAAAACAAATGACAAAGTTATTGTCAACTACAAGTATACATCGTCTTGCCGAAGAGCTAGACTGTAGAACTTCTCTGCCAACCTGCTGTTGTCAGTGGCCTTATAGGAGGGCTTAACAATCAAGTACAGAAGTCTAATTTAATGGTTTAATTTAATGATGTAGAACGGTCGGCCACAAGGGCTTGTCAATCATGCTTTTAAAACCATCCTGCCTTCGACCTCAAAGAAGCGAACACGTTTAAAAGAATGACGTCTTTAAATTAAGATTTAAACCAGGCCCCTTCAAATTTATGGGTTTGGACTTAGCTAGGAGTCGGCAGGCAACACTACCCAAGCGTTTTAAAATCGAAGCAAATTTAATCTTTCGACAATTAATGCAAAATTAAACGAGCGTTTAATTACGGTAACTTGTGACGTAACTTTACCAAGGAAAGCGACACGGTGGTAACAAGAGGGCGGTCAACTGAGCTGCTAAAACGCTACAAGTCGTTCGAAGCGTGAGAAAGTTATTAACTATGAGGAAATGTCTGTTCACTCTGAAATATCTGAAAATCTTTACATGATCAAAGATAAAAAGACAGAGGCTGTTTAGGTCGCCACTGTGGTTATATTCTAAGTATCTACTGTCGTGGGATTGTAGATGATTGCGTTACTTTTTTTTCGGCGATAAAGTTAGATTGCCTGAATCTTTTTTCTGCTGTACTTTCAACCAAGCTCTAAAACTACTTTAAACGTTTCCGTCCCGACTTACTGTCGCGAAAAACTCTAAAGTATTGCCCAGGCAGAAACTGTCTACAGGAGTACAATAAAGTAAGAGCATTTGTTACAAGTTCGAATATTCAGTTGCAACGCTACATACACCTCCGTTTATTACAATATCGAACTAGGTTGTTCTCATGCATGCTTCCATCCTGTTTCAACACAACAATAGCTGCCGCATCCAACATCACTTTGTTAAAGCTTCATTGTGGTTCTACGACAATTAACCGTGTGAAATTGACCGCGAACAAACTAACCGGGGACAACTGACCGTGACGTAAATTGACCGAGAACCAACTGACCCCTTAGACCCCTTAGTTCAGACCCCTTAGACTAGATATAACACAAAGAAACTGGAAACACATGGTTAGCAAGCAGGTCACGGTTCACAAAATGCATAGCGGTTGATTTGTGTCGCCGGCCAATTTGTTGCTGGTCAGTTGATCAAGACCAATAGTCGCCGGTTAATTTGTTCACGGTTAATTGACGTGATCCCCTTCATTGTTATGTCTATTGGTCAATTGCTTCTGTCACGGGATGTTTTTGCACGTGTGGTATTGTATCACCTTGTTTGTGTGGCGGGGTAGGTTGTTTGTTGCTGTGTACAGTTTGTTTTTATTCCTATTACTCCGTAAACTGTTATTAAGCTTGTGTTATATTGTGTGCGTGCACCGTTTGTTTATATGAGTTAAAATCTATTTTTCTTACCGCTGTGCATTGCTTCATTCGCGTGCTTGACGCTTTCTTCTGAATGCTCTCACGCTGTCGCGCAATTCTTTACCGTGTGCGTCTGTATGCTTTGTAACTTCATCAGGACGCGTTGCTCCGCTGCCCTTGAGGACTTCTTCCTGGTGATGATCGCCCCACTTGGAAGACGCTTGTCGAGGCGCGTCAGTAAATAACCTTTTATTTGAAACAACCCAAAAGCTCAGATAAAGTCTTAAGTATTATAAGATGTTAAAAACCTGATATTTTGGTGATGAACACTGGACCGTTGAAATGGAGCGCGTGAAGTTGTCAGCATGCTTATAGAATTAAGATTGGCGAGGAGCGATTAACATATATTATTTTATTACTATGCGCTCGACTATACTACCAACGAGTTGGTCAGAATGAAAGCATAACTAATTCAATCTCACCTGCTATGACCAGGTATCTTGGACAGCCTTCCACGAAACATGAGCGATTTGGGTTGGAATCGAACCCAGTACCTCAGCCATTGAGCCAAGCCCATGAGCCCATGCGTTTCAGCGTGATTCGCCATTATCTTGTCTAAAGGCGAAGTAGATAAATAATTTGTAACCTACATATTCTGCCTGACCAAAGCAATGTACAGTAGGTAAAGTTTGAAAACAAGATGTCAACATCGGTTAATGCGGCAAAATCCCTTTGTACGTTTTCCGCACCACCTCACCAGAGCTCGCAGGTTCAAACCCTTGCCCAGCCACCTGCTGTCCGGCAAAAACGCACAAATCCCTAACCAGTAAGGTGAAAATGCTCGGGGTTAGGGGTGTGGAATTCAAGACGCAGTGGAAAAATCGGATGACGAAAATCGGGAGCCAGCCAAAGCCAAGCATATAAATGAAATCAAAAAAAGAATATAATCTGGCGAACGATACCAATGTACAATTGTCAAAGTTTAGATACTGAACAAGACTTGATGCTAGAATAATTTACCAATTCTATGATACCAAGTTATCAACATTGGATAATGCTGTAAGTTCCCGTACAACCTCCTAGAGTTTGCAGGTTCGAAACCTTTTCCAACCTCATCATTCTTTTCTTGAAGAACCCTTCGGCGGGATTGTAACAATTTGGTTTCAAAAACGTGCACACAATCATAACAATTGTCATGGCGCAGTGGAAAAATCGGAGGATGACAATCTACAAGTCGCGGGTTCAGGCCAGAGAGTCGCGGAACTCAGAGTGAATTATATGCTTCAAAGCCCTGAGGTGGTTAACTTTTACTCAAAAATTTCTTTTTCCAAACTTAACAACTGATGCAACGTCGTTGTTTAAATACGTTACACCACATTGTTTTCATGATCTGTTCGTAGCTCGTGTGACTCGACTCTGCCCTTGGTGCTAGAGGTCCCAGGTTCGATTCCCGGCGTTAATCCCTTAAGCCACTTATGCTTGAACAAAACGTAAACAACCTAGTCCACGACCACAAGTATAAAGTACGCCGGTTGACAATATTTGTAACTGAGGCGCCTGCCAGACCGGGGACACGAGCTATAGAGTGGAATAATGGCGATCGTATGTAGCTCTTCTATTCCAAAGCATATAAATTTGAAAATCAAAGTGAAAATATGTATTTAACATGATCGTATAAACTTAGCTTTCTGCCATCACGACATAATGTGTGAAATTATTACAATGATAACCTTTAACGTTATCATTTATCTTGCTAGAACGTTTGTTAACATGACGTCTCCGTGGCTCAGCAGTAGCGCGTGGGACTCCAGATAAGAAGATTTCGTGTTCAAACCAGGTCGGAGTCAGTTATCCTTTTATCTCAGTGTTATCAAACTGACGAACGGTTTCAAGTCAATTCCAGTTCTGGACAGTCGAGGAAGATTAAACCTGGAACAATTAAACTCAGGATGAACCAACCAACATGTGTGGATTGAAACCTTGGACTCAATTATCCTTGGTTTCATCGTACGTTGGTTGAGTTCCAGAGTTGAATCGACCGTGAGTTGAAATGAACGGTTAGTCGGCCACCCTGACGAACAAAGGGTTATACGCAGAGCAAGCAAGGTTATACGCAAGGCATACCTCATAGAAATGATCGCGCTTTCCGTCATTGACATCGGTGATAAGGTTCTGGCTTTGACTCCTCACAAACTTCAACTTCTTTTTTTTCTTTTGATGTGATGATGGTATGTGTGCTAACACATGTCCATTAGGCCAGAGAATATGTAGCTTGCGACGTTTATCACAGAAATCGGAGCAAAAGTTACCGAGTTCAGGTCTCTGTGGAGCCATATATGACCTGTGTTTTTCCCTTTTCAAAATTTAACAACTGATGCATCATTGTTAGTTATATTTGTTACACCACATCATATACGTGTGCAACTTCATAGCTCGTGTGCTTCGACACTGCACTCGGTGCTAGAGGTTCAAGGTTCGATCCCGGGCCATGGCAGAATAGAAGGCAATACAGTGAGGTCGACATCTGGTCCATGGTCTAAAACCACCAAATAGGAGGTAGAACCGTGGATCCTCCCCGGATGGAGAGCAATGGGAGGATTGGTGGAAAGATTAGCGTTTTTTCTTATTTGGTTGATGTTGAAAGATATATATTTGAATTTCAATGCAAAATATATTCCTGCGTGTAGCGGGTTTGGATAAAATTTGCCTGCTGGCATGGCGGTAGTAGGTTCGATACCCAGCTAGGGTAGCGCAGGTAAAATATTTTTGGCGCTAATAATTGATAAATATTTTTAGTTCACTAGAGCGTACCGAGGTACCTACTCGCTATCTGTTTGGGTTAGCAGGGCTAGACCCAATCCTGCCAGCTAGTTTCTACCAATGTGGCCACGAGCTTAATCCAAGACGTCGGCTTCACTTGGCACACCTGTAGGCTACCTGTCTCTGAACGCATCTTGACTACCAGCAATGCCTTTCCCCTCTACATAATATATGTCTATTTACCAACCTTGTCAAGTTGTTGACTGACTGAAGTCTCAGAAAGTAACTGGATCATAGAAAACTAAAATGCGCTCCAAGCTGCCATCGATAGCAAGACAACTGCACATTATTATCTCTAACAGGGGAGTAGGCGGATTGGACTGAGCATTGAGAAAACAGACCGATGTTTGAGCACGGCAAGAAAAACTCCACAAAAAGTGTCACGTGGTTTTGCAATTAATTCTGAAATAACCACTGTGATGAAATCGAACAAGAATCGAACACCGGAAATTTAGTACCTCTTTACCAGAGTCTTAAAAAAACAACTGTATTTGCATCCCTAGAAGATATCATCGAAAAGGCGCCAGGCAAAACATAATTTAAGTTTTCCACCGATGCTCGAGCTTGAAAAATTGTCAACTATCGAGCTGCTGAAAAACTTCGAAAAACTTCGCCACATCAGTTTTTGGAAAGCCCCTAGCTGGTTTCGACGGCATCCCGGTTGATCACCTGAAATGATCAAAAATATCGTTCCACGTACTTCTTTACTCGGTCCTGTGCAAGTGCTCGAACACCAAAGCATAAGAGACGCAGAGATCGTAACAAAAGAAGCAATTTATTGTAACAACTGCAGAGATATCTCTTTGCTGAGCGTTGTTGGCAAAGTTATTCGATACCCAGACAGCTGATCCGGTAAAAATATTTATGGCGCCATTAAGTGATAGAGATTTTTAGGGTTCCACTAGATGGACACAAAACATACCCCACCCAACCCCTTTAAAGGTTTCCCAGAGTTTACAGTGTGCGTGTTTATAAATCCTAGCAGACCATTTTTACCCCGAATCTCAAAGGCGGCTTTATAAAAAACAGCAGCTTATCAATTGACTATATTTTTTCTATCCGACTAACCCAGAAAAATATCGAGAAAAAGGTCGGTCTATCGTAGTCATCAGATCATCAAGTTAACGCACGAAAGTTGGTGTACAACTAAATGATACATTCTAGAGAACTTTGCCTAGCTCAGTGACCTTCAGAAAGTAATGGATGATTGATGACAGTCTTCAAGCAACCGATGCTCAACATCTGCCACGAAATCGTAATGAAAGCAAAGAAAATGTGAAGTCGTACATATACGCGACTGGAGAGAAAGTTGAACGCTTTAATAGACGCTGTCTGTGGCGCACCAAGATCAGGAACAGCAGTTTGATGGAGCGCACCGGCTGCAGCTCTCTACTCTATTAGATGAAAGCTCGCCAAATCAAAAACCTAAGACATGACCGCTGACTTCCCGTTGTCGGAATTCCAAAGGACATCGTTCACCACGATGAACTCATTTCTAGATCCAGGCTCATTGGTCGACCTTCCCTGAATTTCTATGACAAGGTGAAGCAGGATATGAAAGAGTTCTACCTTGACAGCAACATGTGGGAAATCCTGGTCAACAACCGACAAGCTTGATTGAAAAAACTCGGAAAACAATATTAGTATTCAATGAGCCGGTGTCCACTAGAGACCCACCATATAATTCACACAGCTTAAACATGTCTTTAATTTTATTGAATGAATCGTCAAAAACAAAATTGACTATTTTACCCTCAGCCGAACTCGAAGTAGGTCACGCTGCCAGTCATTGAAGCTGCTTGGATTTTACTGGGTATTTGATTTAGTCCAGAAAACTTAAGTTAGGTTTAGTTATCTACAGCATATGATAAAACAATTTAGTTCGCTTAACGTGAAATATGGAAAGGAAATTATGAATGTACAATGTTTTTGTTGAAATAGCGACAGCCCAAACACAACTACCAAAAATAATATAAATTTCATGAAAACATTATGATTGGAGAACTTCACTAATCACATGAACAAAGTTGATCCACTACAGAAAACAAAGTTTAATTTTGTGAATTGTTTATAATAAAGTGTTTGCTTTCTAGCCCCTTGATTCTGAGAAGTTGCTGCATAAGAATGAAAACTTCACAGCGCTGGAAGACAGAAATTTCTAGAAAGAGTACGTTATTGGCAGCTTGTTGATCCGAGAATCACCGCTTGAACCTACAAACATTAATGACTAGATTGAAGATATCGTTTACGCTATTTTGCATCTAAAGTTTTCAAGTTAAAAACTTATTATATTTTACAACAAAAATTTAAAAGCCTATAATAGTAGCTTACAAATATTTAGGTTTATTCACAGGATGTCTGTTTACAAAAATATAACCAACCAAAGACAGTTTGAGAGCTAACTTGTACTTATATAACCTAGGAAGCTATAAACCAGCTTAAATAACTGATATAAACGTCAACCGAAAATGTATTCAATAAACCAAAACTCCAAACTGATAGTCTCATAAACTTCAGCCATTTAGTCATAGCACAATAAAGAACATGCTCACGCACAATTAACGAAAAGGAAAAAGTGGTAAAACTCGAACTTTTATAAAACATGCAAGATGCCAACAATACAATTGTGCTACGTCATATTAAGTTAGGATCAAGCTAACAAGTTTAGACAAAATTTGCCACTATCATAAGCATGTTTATCGCTATCAACAAAATACTGAATGTTCAACTCACCAAACGTACCAGAACAAGCTTTCACTCTGCGCTGTAATGTTGAACTGACCAAGCCAACGCACAAGTTCTCACAAGTGCGACCTTCTCAGCCACCGCCAAAATAAAATGACCACGAGTTTTTTTGTTTGTTTGTGACGTCACCTGGCATTCGGCGCGGCGCGCGTTAATTTAAGTTTGGCTTCCTTCCAAAATTATCCGCGTAAAGCGCTTAGGAGTAATTTTGAACTTAAACCAGCAATCTATGATGTCTATGGAAAATGAAATGAAAATCAACCGACTAAAGAAACTTTGAATAGAATAAATAAATAAAACAATAGAAACATTGACGCAATTAATTTGTCGCACCAAAGGGACATTCTGCTATCAGACTAAATAGCTTTTATAAACGTAAGTTTTGTATTTTTGTGCGTTTTTTAATTCCTTTTTCTCTTCTCTTATATTTTTTGTCGTCGGCGTTAGGTGTCAAATCGTCATTATCGTCGCAAATGCGATGATAAATTTGTTTCAGGTACCCCGGGTATACAGCAAACATACCTGAGGTGAAGTTTGGAAGATCCCAGGTAACTTATATCAACTAGTTTATTTGCTTTGCTTAAATATGTTGTCTTAGGCTTTCATACCAATAGTTTTTGTTCCATGTTTATGTCACTGTTAGTTACGCTTTTATTAAATTAGGAGTATTTTTAATATAATAGTAATGACGTAATAGATATATTTATGTTTCTAATTTTAACAGATTTCTATGTCAATGGGAGCTAATAAAGTCCGGTTGTTTTAAATGTTTTTAAATAATAGATTTAAAAAGATATTTATATTTTTATTAAATGCGGAAACAGTTTTTGTTAAAGTTAATTAAATTTCAACATAAATTGTTTGCAGTTTAACCAAAATACATTTGTCCAGTTCCAGTAACAAATCTGCTGGCATTAAGATATACAAACAATAATAACACACGTACTGCAGTCGAAGGCATAATGACTTTCTCCATATTGGGATTGTTGTGTTTTTACTGTTGTATTGCGTGTTGTTTTTTTTATCTGTGTGAACTTGGGCGATCATGAGCTAAAGGGATTCTTCTCTCTTCCTACAGTGTTGTGTGTTTACCGTGTTTCACGATCGCATTCGCGGTCACCAAAAAGTTAGAAATGTGGGGCTGGTGCTATCATTAATACAAGTGATGAAAGTGAACATTTATTAGCTTGTAGATAGCTTGTCTCTATCTGACAATTCAAGTAAATCAAAAAATTTTTAATGAATTTATGTATAATATAAAAATATATTCATCGCCCAAAATATGATGTTTGGCTTATCACGTCACAAACACGCGATGGCTTGTGTTTGGTTTAAGTAAGTACAAAATGTAGGTTGCGCATTGTACGTCAAATATAGGATGTCGATGGTTGCATTAAAATATCATCACCGAAAAGAACACGAACAAAAAATGAGACAAAATAATTTGAAAAACAAAAAATACAGAAAGTTCTTAAAATTCTTTGTAAAAAAACAGAAGATTACTTCGAATAATCTCAAAAAGCTTTCACACTTTTTATTTTCAAGCACGAATTTATGTGAAAAACACAAATAAAAAAAGCCAAAAACGTAATGAATATAACAATATTGTAATACTTGCAACATCGCTATTTGTTGAAGAGTTTGAGTTCATTTTCAGTTTTATTTGTGTCGGATTCAGTTACGTAAAACAATTGCAGGCACTGCGGAAATGTTTCTGAAGGTTTGGTAAAATAGAAAACCGTCTCTTGCAAACGTGACATGAAACCTTTTTTCATGCAAGTAGGTGGCAAAAGATTTTTTCCCACAAACCTTACAAACTTATCTAATGGACGCCAGAATGTAGGTGGTTGTGCCGAAGAACGCTCCATTTGGCTTAAAAATGCTTCGAGCAAATATCACATTTCAATTTTTTACATTTCTTGATTGTGATATCCATGGCATGCCGTTCCAGCAAAATTGATGACTCAAAATCACTCAGTATCATGGGTCAAATAGCTTTGAGTCATTAGCAGTATTCATATCATATTGGTGGCCGCCATATTTACTGTCAGATTCTGGATACTTAGAAAATGTAAGGTCTGCTTTATGGGCTGGTGAGGCCAAAAGATACATCCTACAAATCAGGCTCGAGATTTAGAAAGTTTTTGTTCTTATTTTTCATTACACGTTGGTTGATATTCAACCTTGAGATGGATTGGAACAATTGTAAAAACTCTTTACTGATAGCAGGTTATTACTTGTTTGACCGAATATGCTTACCTCGGTACAGACAAGGGCATGATGGGTGATAGTAACAGGCTTAGAAGCTTCCATACGCTAACAGATTATAAAGCGTTTATCATTGCGAACGGTTCAAGCTTCCGGTTCCATGAGGAAAATTACAACCAGTGGAGAGACAGAAAGGCATATGTACATATATAACTTATATATACTTATGAAAGCCCAACAAAATCACTGCTTGTCACACTCCCAATATATGATGATCGTATCGAGTTGTTGCTACTCCCAAGTCATCAGGGTCTGAAATTCTTGCAAGAAAAAGATAAGTTGCGGATTAGCTGAAGACTATGATGGAATATAACTTCGTCGTATCAATTCGTTCCAGATCACAAATATTTATTTAACTGTTATTAATACAAATATACATATTTCGCTGTGTTTTCGAAATATACGATGAAGCGTTAAAAAAAACAAAAAAACTCAAAAAATTGACTTGCTGTTTAAAAGCAAAATACTGTCGGCAAATTAAAAGATGTTTTACTAGCTGCCAGTAAATAACAGAAGCGACTCCGTAAGGTGGCGCCAATGCTTCACCAGTGACTAAATCATCACTTAAACGAAAATTGTTTGCTTTTTGGCGAGTTGCGTTTCAGGATTTGTAGGTTCTGTGACAACAGACAAGACAAACTCTAACACACGGTTTCTAATCCAAACCAAAATCTTTTAGGTAAAAATAATTAAAAAACGTACAAGATCAATTCCTACAACACAGCTTGATATACCGTACGCAAATAAGCCTGCAGTTGTCAATGATAAAAACAAGGGATTGAAAACTTTGTAATAAGTGACAAAAAGAGGCTAAGTAAAAACTTGTCTTGTGTTCACTTCAACTTCAAAGTTTTCACAGAAAAAATGTTTATTCGGAGGACGGATGACTTCTTTTACTCCAGGGGTTTACTCTTCTGGGAATTCTTGACTTATTAGTTGAAATCACGTGGTGCATGTTGTTTTTGAGGTCACTTTCTGCCCTGTTACGTCATAACACAAACATTGATAAATAAAAGTGATGTCACATTGATAACCTTGTTATGTTGTGACAAAATGTCTGGATAAATAAGCGCGAGAGAAAAACTGGCGATAATTAAATTCGGGGGAAATTTTTCATCCTAATTATTTCTTTTATTGATTTCTTATCTGTATTGTTTAATCCAGTTCAAATCATCGTCATTTTTATTTTTATCATTAGCAAGAAAACACAAAATCAGTTGCTAGGCGCGGGTAAAAAGTCACAAAACCAGAAAGGCTTAAAACGTGCACGAAAATAATAACATGTGGTTAAAAACAAACACGGTCACTACGCCCAGTAAATGTTTTTCCACAAAAATGTTGTCGCTAAAATTTCGTAAATTGTCAAAAGTGTTAAGCGATTTCTATTGGCTCCATTTTGTGGTTTGATATTGAAAAAGCACTCATTGTTTGTGTTGGGCAGAGCAGTTAATGTCAAACAAGTCAAACTGAGTCAGGCCTGTGCAACTGAGACTCTGTTAACGACATAGACCAGCAAGGCAATGTTGCGTATTCCCAAAATTATGAAGAAAACGTGCTAGTAGACACGCAGCAACACATTCTCATAACGCTATACAAGACGTGATAAGATAAGATAAGATATTTCGGCGTCTCGGTCTAAAACTCACAACAACAAAGTTAGACTAAAATAAAAACAGCAATTCTGCGGGGATTCCCCCAACTTGAGTCATCGGAAGCGGCAGACACGGAAACTTTCGCATCACTTGCGACTTGAGAACGCGACCGATTAATTATTATTCATCATCGTACGGCTGCGAACATTGCCATCTCAAGTAGACTTTCTCCTTATCCTAAAACGTGTCACGCTCAGGGGAATTGTGACGTCACCGCGATAATCGATAAACCCTTTTTAAAAGTACAAGAAAAAACACGCGCGTAAGTACATTCCAGAGCGGTGTTTTTTCGAGGTTCTTAAAAAACGAGAAGTTTCGTCAAACATCAGCAGTCGAAGTCAGTAAAACTGACGGATGGAGCTGTCATGGTGTTGTGGTCATGGCACGTATTTACTTGTCCGCTTAGGGGTTAGAATGCAAGTTGTTATAAATAATGCCTTAAACGTATTCAAGGGCGCACGTGTTTATGACACAAGTTACATAGTATTTGTCACCACGTAGGTAAAGACGATTTGCTCGAGTTAAGTTTCCATTTACACTGGGGGCAGTTTTCAGCAAGTTTCTAACTCAACTTTCAATTACAGAAGATTAATAATTGTTTGTCATAATAACTGAATTTTGACTGGTGAGATTCATTGCAGGAAAATCACGCACAATGAAGCTTGCATTTCTGTCGGTTCTAATCATTTTGAAAGTATCGGCGATTCTGGGTGAGTTTTATGCAATTTCTTGCATTGCATTTACTTCGAAATCTTGTTTTAAACGTGCAATTTTGCGCGTAGTTGTTTTTGTATCAGGTATTTCACTCTTCTTTATGGAGTAAATAAGACCCCTTAGTAAGCTGGATAAACTTTAACGATTTTAACCAGCATGCGCAATTTTCAACGCAAAATCTCAGACGAAACATGGAAAATTTTATAATCGCTTTAGGCAGCTCGAGCTGGCCACGGTTGACTGCACGTGTGACGTTAATTTTATAATTTTCTTTAAAGGCTGCAAAGAATTAGAGGCGCCAAGCCGCGGGTCTAAGGTCTGTCTGGATCACATTGACGGCCAGCAAGAATGCTATTTTGCGTGCGAAGACACGTGCACTCTCATTGGTTCAGAAGTGCTCACGTGTTCCGGAGCTAATGGCGAATGGGATGGCAGTCCTCCATTTTGTCAACGTAAGAAGATTTTTCGGTTTATATTTTATCCATTTTGTCATTTTGCCGATTTTAAATGATAATACAGTATTATCGGTATAACTATTCGCATATCGAAGACCGTAGCCATTATTAAATTTTTACCCAGGCAAATATGTTAATTAGTTCCCGATTAGACATGTTGTTAAATGTGACTTAGCACTTGAAGATATTTGGTGCCAGGATTTGAAACAATTTATGGAGGCGAGCGCCTTATTCGACTCAATCTAGCTACTAGCTAGATATCATAATACTCTGGAAGAATTTTGCGTCGGTTTTAAAACTATTTTCTCCTTTGTTTTACAGCTGACTTCACGAAATGTAAATCCGTAAGTAACTAAACGAAAAGTGTTACGTAATAATGACATTATGATGAAATTTCCGATTTAGAGTTGCACAGATTTGAAATTCTAAGTAAAACTCTTGTGCAAGCAGCATACAGACAGCAACTTTAAGGTTACCAGAGTTTCCGTGATGAAAGCAAGAGATTTTGCAACTTTTTGGAATGTGTGAAAGCTCGTATTCTGAAACTCGGTTAGCCCTAAAGTTGCTTAGTGCATCCTGCTTTGATGTTATAAGAGGTTGACAGGTTTTGCCATCGCCCTTATCCTTTTGCTCGGTCGTTGTAACATACCTGTCACGTGAGTGATTGGGTAATACAATATTATTATTCTCATTATGACGCAATAAAAAAATCATTGTTTGTTCACAGGGCAAAAAGTGTCCCAAGCTGAGCAAGGAAGAGTTTAAGTTGGCCAAAAAGTATAAGAACGTGACGTCAGAAGAGGAAGCTATTTTGGCAGAGATTGACGGCTTGTATTTCTCATATGAATCGTCACGGGGAACCTTCTCGCGGTTTCGCTGCATGCCGCAAATGTGTAAGATTCCTTGCAGTTACCTCAGAGGTACGTAGCCCGCCGATATACGAAGTAGAATTACTCTCCACGGTAGTTTTAGGACATTGCTGCAGACCGAGACATAACTGAGTCATTAAACTCGAGTCGCAAGTCAAGTCGAGTCATCTGGCCAATAAGACTCGGGTCAAGTCGTACGAGATCTGAGGCCAAGCCATTGATCTGAGGCCATATAGAAAACAAAAATACCGTTTCTGTCAAGAAGAAACGTTTATAGTTTTTCAAAATTTGCTTGGTTTTGCTGACCCCTGGACACCTTTGTAGACAAACAAAACCTCATTTTAATATAATTGAAAGAAAGAAATAATCGCCTTTATGCTGGAGCCAAATCAATCTGTACCGATTTGAATGAAGTCAAGTCAATAATGTAATTTCTTAAAAAGGGACTCGACAAGAGTGCAGTCCTTGCAAAATGTGACTCGACTCATTGCGACTCTGACTTCTAGTAATACTGTACCGTAGGAAAACTTGGCAAAAATTTTATTTTCATGTCAACCTAGCTGAAGGTTCGCTCTGAAATGTTGTTATTGAATTTAACTTTAAATTCATCTATCTTGATATTCATGAAATTAACTTCACCATTTTTGACGTCTTTTCTCGTGTTCTCTGCTGTCTGCTTAGTTTGAACAACGTATTTACTTGATTATAGCCATCTAACAGCCAATACCTTTCACTTCATACTATGTTCTTACAGTCCGCAGATTGTGTAACGTGTGCAGGAGCTGTAAATTAAAACGAAAATTAAAGTGCGGATCACAAGGAAGTTTATTTGGCCGCTAGATGATGCACTGGTGCTCGAAAAACTTGACTTCCCGAACAACTCGAAAAATTGACTTGCAGTTTAAAAAAAAATTACGCAAATTAAAAGATGTTTCATTTCTATTTCACACTGTCATTATACGGCTAACTTCATAAAGTGATTAGTTCCCAGAAAAATGGGACATTTATGCGCAAAGTATTGAAAGCAACACCATCAGTTCTGTATAAAGCGTAATGTGATGCTTCGTGCCTGTAACTTTGTGTTTATCTGTAAATTGCTGCATGTGCGTTCATTTGTGCTGCAATAAACCTTATTCTTATGTGTTAAGTAATAGCGTGTTGCAAATGACGGCGCCTTACAAGACCTACTGCAAAGTGTTTCTGTTTGGTGCCATGGCCAGGTGCAATTTTTTACCGAGGCAAATACGTGAAGTACGTTCCCGGTTAAGAATGTTGTTAAATGCAGTTTAGCATTAACAATATTTTGAGCCAGAATTCCAAAAAAGTTACGGAGGCTGGCGCCTGATTAATCTCAATGTGGCTTCGGCCTAGTTGTTGTAATGCAAATGTATTATTACGTAACATAGGTTCTACAGGCGTGGCTGAACGGTGATTATAATCACTCAACGAAATCGTTGTAACGCAATGTCTGTATATGTTCACGCACAGGATTATTATCATTCATCTATGCTTTCATACTTAGCAATTACCGTTTGATACATTTTATATTACCTTTAATTACGTTGTCAAAACTACGTTAAATGTAAGATTTGTCATATGATAATATCGTTAATCTCATTATGACGTAATAGTAACGTTAATATCCAGCAGAAATCGTCATTTTTAAACCGATTAAAGTTTTAAACGAACAATATAATTTATAGTTACACAGGGTCGTGTCCGCATTTCATCTTATTTCAAAAATACAGCAATTTTACCACAACATTTGTATTTTGGCGGCAAATCTTTTTCATCAGTTCTTTTTTGTGTCCAAAATAGACGGTAACCCTGGTTTCACAGCAAGTGTTGGACCGATATCTTACGTTATACTACAGCATATGCTGTCTAGCAATACCGCGCCTCTTCTCAAGGAGAATACCTCGGACAAATATTTGTGTTCGTTACACTTTCGACAACTGCATTAGCGAGCGTGCTTCGAACCCAAATATTTTAATAACGAAATCATGCAATTTTGTAGTTACAAGAACATATGTGAGTTTCACTTTTAAATCTATAGCTATAGACACACAACGCATAACCCCAATAAAAAGCGTTTTTTACGTTATTATATATCTCAAGTCAGATTAATGCGCATTGCAGTGACGGCATATACCATGTGAAATAACACAACATTTACATCAGTGGTGTTGAAACTTTACCAACGATTTGTCTGTATTACAAATAGCTTCCAAATAAACGCCGGGCTTCGTGCAGCACGTCTTAGACAACCTTACACAGTATAATATTAAAGGATAAGTTATGTGAAGGTCGTTAGGTCCACGTACCGTTACGCAAGTTGCCTTCACCCCGCTTTGTAAGATTTAATATAGCTCTGTTGACAGGCGATCAAAAAAGTGGTTGTGAAATTTGGCACGAATTCTTCACTACCTTTCAACAGAACGAAATGAATCAAATTCTTTTTCTGTGACGTATTACGATGGTAAACATTTTCCGATCGAGTTCTGTTTAGTTTGCAGAAACTAACCTCACAGTCCTATAATAGCATAGTTAAGAACCTTTGTACTAAGATCATAACGTTGTAATTTATTATTGCTGTGATTTAACCCTATGTTTTGACTCTCTCACACACACACACACACATACACAAACACACATACATACACACACACACACACACACACATATACATAGATGCTACTCACTTGTTTTGTTTGTATAGACTTGTTTGGTTTGCAGATACAGGCAATGTTTTTGCGACAAGACACAGCAATAACAACAGAGGCACATTCCATGCAGCACAGATGAATTTTTCACAAAGGTTCTTGTTTCGACCTGATCTGTTATTTTTAATAGTTATGTCGTCGTAATTTGCACTTTATAGGGTAACTTAGTCCTATTAGCTTAAATCCGCAGGTAAAAACATCATCGACCGATGGCAGATACCACACGTGTAATTGGTTATCATGAAGTTAAGCCAAACACACTCGATTTTTGCAACTCTTTGTGATGTTAACAGCTGTTAGTATTAATTAGAAGTTTATGATTGTTTGGAAGTTTCGCTGTAATTATATTTGTGTGTAAGTTTAAAAGCAGTTGTAATTTGGTTGAAAATTGGAAGCTTACGATTTTACGCATTAAAAGTCCAAAAAAGGAAGGCAATTTAAACCATCCTTGAATTGTCGACCCATTGCGGGCAAGCCTTGACAGTGGCCACAAACTATATTTGTAACCTACCATTTCAGTCCGATGACATCATCGTTTTATGATGTCATTTGTTTATATTCAAATAAATACGCTCGATTGAACTGGTGTGAGTCAATTGCTGTACAGTACACTACAAGTATTTCCGGGGTATGTGAAATAACACTTAACATGGCAACGCGAAACAGACAAATCCAAGTCTAATTCAATTACATCGTTTCCCTCATACCAAATATACCAGGATGTCATTCAAAGAACAGAGACACATTCAAAGCTGTGTTCTTACAAATTTGGTGAAAATTCACACAAATTCATCTTTTGCTGAAATACTTCCGCAGCTTTGAGAATGAGAAATAATGATTCGCATCGGTTAAACGAACAATAACTCACAACTGATATTTTTTAAGCGTGAGGTTTCCTTTTGCCAAACAGAAACCGCTTTTTTCCAAATAAAAACGTAGTTTCGGGAACGTAAGGGTGAAAGTAGGCAAATTAAAACTGCTAAGCTGATTTCATCTCGTGTACTAGAAAAGTATAAAACAGACCGGCAAACTCACGAGACTTAACATACCGGTAGGCGACTATGTTTGGTTTGAAATTAGCGAGAAGATTTTCGTCAATTTTCTATGAGGTCTTTGTTGGATCGACAGAACGGAAGGGGCAACGCGAAGGGTGCAATTAGCGGTTTTGACGTCTAGCTCAAATGCCCCGTAAAAGGTGTCGCGTTTTGAAATGTGACACCGCTAAAATCTTGCGTGACGGCTTTTGTTTAAGCAAAATCTGTTTAATCTAAATTTGATGATTAATAAACAACATTTAGAAGTTTCACTTTAAAGTAAAAAGATTCTTCTCCGAAAGTCAGGATGATTTCACAAGTTTAATGACCCGAAGCTGCTTAGAAATGAACCTGAACTTGGGGCAAACAACCGCAAAAGACAAACATTTCACTGTCACAGTTGCTGTCTGAGACGATATATTAGAAAATTTGGATCGTGAAAAGACAAACGATTTCCGTTTAGCCATTGAACGCTATGGTAGGCAAGTTTTATAATATTCTTTTTTCCAATTTCCGCTTGTGCTTGTAGCCTAAAAACACAATGTGGATTAAATTCAATGTCTTCGTTTTCGAAATACGCATGTTATGGTTTCTGAGAATGCATTTTACCGATTTTCTTGGTGGTTTTTCTACTTCCATTCCAACCACTCGCCCACCCAAGCTGTAAGTTATATTTGGCGGTTTACCTCTGTCCGCGTCGTATATAAATAGTTTTGATTATTTTATTACGATATCTCCACCAAAGCAATTACTCTACTTCATGCGGGATATGATCAATCGCGATTCGTAACAGCGATTCACAGAACGCTGACGATTTGATATCAAGGTTTTCACGTAAAGCTTTCGGTGTCGACCTATAATGAGTAGTACTACGTCACAATGAAAGTCGTTTTGAGCCAAGTGTTTGATCAGCCTTTGCCAATGACAGCTTTTGGCTTGGTCATACTTAAAAGCGCATTATTGTTACGTCATAAGATAAGTCGGACGTTGCGGTGATTGCAAAAATAATTAATCAAATCCGAAATCTACCGACGACATGCACTTCACCATCGTACCTCGACGAGTAAAATTCGATGACGTAGAATCTAGCGGGTCACAGCTGGCGGATTGCATGATTTGGTCTAGCTATGCGTGTTTATCTTGTTGAATAATAATAATTTGCTCGGTGCTTTTCTCCCGGTGGGCAATGAGTTTTATCAGTCAGGCATTGCAACCGCTGCTCATTTCTAGGGTCTAGACAGGGTTAACAGTGTCGATGATACGGACATTTTTTGACCTTTAGGCTTGTTAATCACAGCTTTTTAAATATTTACTACACCGGGTATGCGTCTACTATCCAGTCCCTGTGCAATACCAAATCCTACTCAATATGTTATACTTAATAGCTCGATATGGTACAGGCGCTGTTTTAAAAAACCGACATGTAGGCAAACAATCAACACAAAGATCTGTTTGTCTTGGCTAGAAAGTTTTAAATACCAACAGGCTACTTGTTTCAACATTGCTTACAATCCAGACGATCGGTTACACAAACATTCATAAAAGTAAGTAACTATACAGTCCTTGCTTTGATCCGAACTATACAATTGCCACAATAAAGTTAGGAAAGTGACTATGGCGGTTAGGTTAGGAGAATGGGTCATGAGATGTTGATTTTACAATATTTAGTGTTTAATTAAAGTTTGAATTAGGTTGCTATGTTATAACATTTAAGTCAGGTTGACAAGAAACTGTCAAAAATAGCATTTTCTGGTGAAATAATGGCAACCAATAGTTTTTTATCTTTAAATCAAAATCTGCTACAATACCATTGGAATATGTATAGTGACGTAATAATGAAAGCATGACGTTATTAGGAGTGCGAAAGAGACAGCCGGGCCTTGAAACGTGTTTACATGTAAACCAGATCAATAAATCAATTGTACAAGTTGGGCTGACTGGAACTTTCTCCTTTTTCGGCTGCGGGCGCGGTGAAAAGAAATTGGCTTATAAAAGTAGTCGCGTTTGACCAATTCAGCATTGAGTTAGTGTCATCCAACGTAGTGAGTTGATTTGAAGAGACGACGCAAAGACAGAATTATGTTTAGAAGTGGACTTTTACTGCTTGTGTTTTTGGCGGCAGCTTCAAGCGGTAAGTTTGCGTTTCGGTTGAAGCAATGGCTTACTGTATTCTAATTTAATAGCACTACACAAACTTGCGTGAAAGATCTATTTTGAGGGCTAGGCCTAACATCACTTAATGACAAATGTGAGAGAAAAATGCAACGATTACTTTAAACTGATAGCCTAACTTTTGATATTTTTACAGCCTGTCCGCCAATCGACCTTCCGCCGTTCAGCCAAATGAACTGTACTTGGATTAACGCTTGGGTGAAGCAATGCACATTTCAATGTCAAGCAGGAGTTGAATTGATTGGTTCGTCGGTCCTCACGTGCCGGAAGGGTGCAACGGAATGGGACAAAATAGTCCCCATCTGTTACTGTAAGTTTTTAAGAAAAAAAGCCTTCAAGTGTCAAGTGCTGTCGTTGTGAGCAGAGAAAATGACGCAATATTTTTGTTTTTTTCAGCTGACTACGTGGACTGCGGCAAGGTAAGATGAATAAATAAATGAATAAATCATGATTTTTCAATTGCATTCTATTATTTATCAACCGCAATTTATCATTACTATTTCCATTTTATGAGGTTATTCTTATTTAAATACACCTGAATGTTAAGCTGCCGGTTATGAGGTCATACTAGGAGAAACTTAATACCCGAAATCCGCCTGTGAGGTGTAATTTGATAGATTCCCATCGCTACGCCATTTGAAAAACGACTTCCACATCTAAAACGAATTTTGAATTTCTAAGCGTTCTTATGGACAACGGCTGTTTGTCACCTGATAGTTTGCCTGACTTTAGCCCCTAAATTGCCCAAAAATCAAAATGAATGACCGCATATACCTAAACTTTAGTATAGGATAAGTGTCCCGTCCGTTATCGACGCAATGTTGAATAAAAAATACATAAATAATAAAAGGAATAAAAACCCTTACAAAGAAGCGACCGACAACCCTGTGACAAAGTGATCTATCTGGTCATAGTTGACAAATTTCGGAATTTCTCTCTTCAGAAAAAATGTCCACGTATAAGCGACGAAGAAATCGAGCGATATTCTTCCATGAAGAGGAAGCTGACTCCCGAACAGATGGAAGTGATCCAAGAGGGCCGGATGATTTACAAGAGCAGAAAACTGATGAGGAGTCACTCAAAGATGCCGTGTTATGCGAAGCTGTGCAGGATAAACTGTATTGACTTCCGACGTAAGTCGATAAAATTCCTTACCAGTGTTACCAACCTGGGGTCTGTAAACATACGTGGCGCGGGGTATCCGCATGTTATCCTTTGATTCCCCATAAATAGCAATTTTGGAGTTGGGGTCCGCGAGAAAGGAATTATTGCAGCTAGGGGGTCTGCAAGTAGGAACAAATTGGTAACCACTAGTCTGTAGAGTCAACTGGTAGCCTAAGCCTGGAAGTTTAAATTTATTATGTAATTGTGTATTTTTTTCGATTGAGTTGTTAGCTTGAACTTGGACAGTTAAAAGCGTTTACAAAAATGTTTTTCCTCCTAATTTTTAGCGAACAATCGTATGATCAACCATTGCAGAAGGTGTAAGGCGCCTCCACCGCAAGGAAAGTTAAAGTGTCCGAAGTCGTCGGGAACTTTGTTTGGTTGATTTGCGGACAACGCCTTTATGCGAGCCATTTCGCAATGTGCATATAAGCTCCACAGCGACACCAGGCGTCGCCCGATAGAAGATGACTTTAATGCTTTTTAAGTTAGATTTCCCTAGTTTTCTTAATCAGCATTTTTATATTGTCTTTTGACACCATTTTCATACTTCATTGCCATTTACAAGATGTTTTTGCTCACGCGTTTATGAACACCGAATAAATTCCGACTGATGAGAATTTAACTGTCAAAATATTTTAATTGAAACCCGGATTCTTCCCATTCTTTAGTATCGCGTGGATCCGGTTCGATAGCTTTGATAAAATAAACAAAAAATGGAAGTTTATGTGAATTTCACCGACTACTCGACATTAGATTGCGCAGAAACTAGGCAAAAATAATTTTTGATGGTCCAAAGGAATGGAAAGGCTGAACACCTAGGAGGAGGGTCTTTGGAAGTATTCACGCGCTTTCTAATTTCCCGAAGTATGTAAAAATTTTGAGCAATCTCGTCAGAAGCTGTTGCTGAAAAAGCTTTCAAATGCGAAGTAAACGGATGCAGCCATCGCGCAATGATGTTGTCATGATGACGTAATGTCCTCGGCTATAGTGACAAAACTACCCAGATAAAATACCATCTTATCTTACACTACTTTTTTTGCAACTACGACAAACACAACGTAATGTGTAGTTTATTGTATCACGTATCGGTGCAATTGCAAGATAACTGTTTTATTTGTAGCTTGCGTAGTCTTACAAATAATCCAACTACGGATCGTTAGAAATATCTTTTCGGTCAAAGCAACAAAAATATAAATAAATTTCGGACAAAGTTATAATAAGTCGTCATAACTCGTTAAACTAACTACGCAGTGCCAATGACGTCAAGTAAAAATAAAGATCGAAATAACAGCAATATATAATCGGATGTGATTGCAAAAATTCAAATATCCAAGTTATGTGAACGCAACGCTATTCATACAGACGCTGATACAATTGTACATTCAGTATTATACATACGCGGCTGATATGCGGCTCTTGGGCACATTGCTTGGTTTGGGTTAGCTAGGTTACTGCACTCTAAAAACAAAGACTCTTAAATATGATTTGTTAAACTGACTATTTCAATCGAGTAAATGTCATTAAATGATTTCCGGTATTATCTGTTACGTCATAAATGAAGTTTTCTGCAAATGTAAAAAACGAAACCTCATGCACTATTGTTTAAGTGGTTATTTATTTTGTGTGTAGCAACATGGCGGAATACTGTATCGAAACTTGCTAAAGGGCGACACCTAACGCGTAATAATTTATCAAACTATAACCACGAGATAACGTCCTAGATCCAGAAGCGTCATGAGTACCGTAAAGTACCATTATCAGCAACGGCGCAAAACCATGAGGAATCAACAGAAACAATAGGTTAATAGATTTGGCGTTTATGACAGAAGCTGGTAGTTTATAGCCACCCTTAAACGTGCAGCAATATCAATAAGAAAAATCAAAAAAGATCTGTGTTTTTGAAATTGTAACTCGGTATGAGCGCCGCATCCTCTGTGTATGGCCACCAAGTAATGAAATTATGTTGTCAAACATTTTGCTACAAGACCAAAGCTTAGCCGGAGTGGAGCCCAAAAAGAATAAATAAAACTGACTGCGAGTTTACGCTGTTCACAGTGTTTCAAAACCCGTGACGCATCGGATCGTGGAAAATGTCTGGAATAATTTAGCGTCCACGTGACCACAGCACACGAGCGAGATCGCGCAGCCGGAGTTGAATTGATAACCAGGCAACGCATGGGTACAACCTACAACGAAACGACGGTGCGCTTATTATTATCTTAAAAAATCGGTTTTTAACGGCATGACAAGGGTGCCATCGTCTGTGGAATTATACTGCAACATGCCACATGATAATGTGAGATATTCGCACATCCAGAGGACTAAGCTACAGGTCCATTCGGCCAGGTACGGTTTACACTGGACCACGGCCGTGCCCACATCGGCGGTGACGTTAGTGTAGACGGGGTTTTCCTGGGTACTTGTTATCGTGTACTTGACGTTGTTCAACCCGTCTTCTTGCATTCTCTTCACAGAATGGGAAAGTATCTCGTATCTGTCGTAAGAAAATGAATTGTGACGTAATATTGCGGTTACTATAACACGCAAATAATTGTAAACAAAATTGTACCATGAGAAGTAACAGCATGAACTGTATTACTAAACAGAAAGCGAAAGGTAAAAAATATATGTGAGGTCACAGAGAAAGAAACACCGCATCAATTCAAAATCTAGTTCATATGCTTGGGTAAGGTCAGTACAGCTTTGACCAGGTAAGCGTGGCAACACTTTCAAACCATATCAATAACATAATATTGACAAAATAAAAAAGCAGAATACACGACAGCGCTCTAAAAATATTGACGCGACGCCAAGGGAACCAACCTTTGGAAACTCGAGAAAACAAAACGACAAAGCAAGTCGGTAATAAAGTGCTATAGGACATAGAAGGCACTGTTACCAAGCTATTGTTATATTTTATCCTAACTAAACAGCGCATTTTAGAAATTCAAGTTGGTTAATAAAGCTGAAAGAACCGGCAACGTGATTTCGTGACTGGCTATGTTTTCTTACTCAGGCACAAATTGAGAGACGTAGGTTCTATATTGGAAGCGCTTTTCAAAACACAGATGTAAAAGCGCAATTCAGCAAAGTGAGTTTGAATTAAAATAGCTCAGAACAAACACCAATGCGCTTCGTGGGCAAAGGGTTTAAAACTGTGTAAAGAACACATCACTTTAGTGAGCGCGCTGGAAACTAAGCAAAGACATTTACATTTTACAACGACGAATACCACGCTATACAACATGTCGGAAAGTTGCTATGTAGCAGCTGTAAATGTCCTATTCTGCTGAGGTTGTCATTTTCGCCTCTTAAGCGATGCCACACTTGGTTCAAACGCTCACAAAGGAATATAAATAAACGGAATTTTGACGTCACTTCGGCAAATTATTCGTTCACAATTCAAACAAAACCGTCACGAGATCGGGAATTGAAAGCCCGGACGGTTTTAACACTGAACCAAAGGCATTTATTATTATCACAGTATAAGCATGTCGTGGACTAGTAAAATATAACGACGTTAAAAGGCGAAGTTCACAAATTACTTCAATTATACCCTTGACCACAGTACAGATATCTTGGCAAAATAAGAAATTAGTAAAATATTACACAACTAACAAAAGTCGATTAATCTTGCAACATTTGATGTATATCGTTGCTAATAACTGCGGTTTGCTTTCCTTTAAGGTAAAAAAACGACATTGGGTTCGCGTCGCATGAAAACCGAATAAAATAGTTCCTGTGGTCCTTCTCGTTTGTTTGAGCAAATGTAATAAAAACGTCCAAATTTTTTGCGCTTTCAGGTTATTTCCAAAGAGACTATTAGGCCAGCTAGTACGTCACAGAATTTACGACGGTAGGACAATACAAGTGTGAATGAATTACATTTTGACCAAGTAAGTTAACAAACAACAAAGTTTACTGAAAATAACCTTCCGACGTCAAGTCGAGCCTGTTTGCATTAAGAAAACGAAGCATACGCCAACTGTAAAGTACTGTTACGGATCGACGATGGAGATTTTACGTAATTGACATTTTTAGGAAGGAGCGTGTTTTACCCAGAGATTGTGTACGCCGCGACAAGCCCAACATATAATTTTCCATGCTCATTCTATAGTTGAAAGGTCGATAGCTGGTAAATGTGGCTATTCCCGTCCGGTTTTACGTCTTGCGTGGGATGAATTCGGTACCAAAGGAACCCCTGCATTTTGTGCCATAGAGCTACGGCTTACCATCAGCGTTGACGTGACGTATAAATGAAAGCGAAAAACACTGGACGGTAAAAGCTGGCCCTATTTGCAAACATTTCCCAAATCCATCCAGGCTACAGCGTTGTAGGCAGTTAGCCAAACACGTTAGAGGTATCATTCAAGGATGACCAGCTATGATTAAAACTTACTGCGATCGTTAAAAGCGGAATTTCTTATTTATTCACACCAGCGAAGAGGTGGAAATGTAGTCAATAAAACTACAAAGGGCTGTGGCCAGAAACAACCCAGACCGGACCGATTAAATTGGTGACAATGAATCGGGCACCATACCTCATTAAATTAAGGCGATTCCCCTTGTCGCGATGATGGAAGGTCATCTTGTAGCGGGCGAGGTGAAAAGGAGGCCTTTTGATAGTGTACCCCCTCGTAAATATCCGGTTGAACATATCGTCGTCTTCACCCCCCCATCCCCAGTACATGTTCGAATAACCGTTGACGTCATGAAACTGTTCTTTCGTTAGCATGGTGACGCCTCCGAATAAGGATATATATGGCAGCCTGGAAAAGATATATCAATTATGGGTGTTGTGTGCTTAATTACAATGTGGGAAAGGCAGTCGCCAAGCGGGTGAAAGCGGCCGACTTTCTAAAAAAACAATATTGGCCGGGATGGGCCACAGCTGGTTACCAAGCATATCGTCGAGATTTCACTGGAGCATTCCAATCGAGGAATTCCGATACATCCGTCCCAGATGGATTTTGGGATCGAACAAAACGCGATAAACCGATGTTCTTTGATAAGAAAGCTGCTGTCCTATCACCAACCTGTATCCGTATTTATCGATGGCGACGGACAGATGCTTTGGGGTGTCAATGCAGCTGTACAGAAGCCGGTCGTCTTCCGGCAATAAATCGACGTCATGGAACACTACGCAATCGTACACGTCATCTTTCATGGCTTCCAGGTAGCCGATGTTCATGAGTTTAGCCTTGTTGAAGGCTAAGTTGCCAGCCTTTAAATGAACACGCACTATTAGCAATCAATAGATTTTGCATTACGCTAAATAGGATTCCAAGGAACGCTCAGTATGCTGCTGCCGAACATACTAGCGATTACTTCACTTAAATAAATCAATGTCAGTGATGTCAACATGACGTCATCAATGACGTGTGCATCGAACCTGATGGACGACGTAAATCTTGTAGTAGAGTTGCTGACGCTGTAAGATGGGATGAAGGTGCCACAATAGTGCCCTCAAGTGGAGCTCTCTGGACCTGTGAGGGACGATGAACGCGATACGGTACCGGGCCACGCAGTCGGGGGGATGGTAAGCCCCTCCTTTCCGTATGAACGGATTGTTGTCTGCCACCTGCTGGAGGGTGGGTGGCGTAGCGTTGAAATGAAATTCAAGCCGGCCCACTGCGTACAAAATAAGCGAAATTGCTGCATTTGTGGAAGCGATATGGTCAGACAGAAAATAAGTTTCATACAAGCGGTGCTGCCTGACACCTCTGACATCCGGAGAAACTGCTTATTTTTACCGTTTATCGTTTAACTCTACTGTCTAGGCCAGGGGTTCCCAACCGGTGGTACGCGTACCACTAGTGGTACGCGGGAGCTTTTTAGGTGGTACGCGAGCAGCTTTCCGTTGCATGCGATATACAGTATAGTAGTATAACAATTCAATTTTGAGTTGCTAAAATATGCGAACAACACTTTTATTCCTTTCCGTACTAAATTCTCTGCACTCAGTAAGCTACTTTTGTCGATCTTGCTCCCTGCTGTCATTGTTATTAATACAATGCTGCTGTGCGAATATTGGATAAAATTAGTTGTTTTGAAAATAGTGGTACGTGTTGACAATCCGTGGTGGCTAAGTGGTACGAGAACATAAAAAGGTTGGGAACCCCTGGTCTAGGCTCTAGGGCAGTGGTTCCAAACCGCGGCTCTTAGAGCCGCATGCGGCTCCAAGCTAGCCTTCTTGCGGCTCTCAATGAGCCCTGAAAATCCCACAAAAAAATAAAAAATCTATTTATAATAATTAGGGCGATTATTTTTTGACTTGTCAAAAAAAGTCAAAAATTGGTCTAAATTTATAGTGTTAGGTCAAAATTGTTTACAAATTTTTCATTTTACATCATACAGTTACACCTTGTAGCCTACTTTATACTGTTGTGAATGGCCCATTGTCTACTTATTGTGAATCATAAACGGCCTCCTGAATCCTAAACACAATTGCGCCTCGCTTTGACAAAGTTGTTAAAGTTCAAAGCCAATGCGAAGTTGGACATTAAATTGATTTGTGTTATTTTTCTTGTTAGTGTTGCTATTCGTTGCTACATGCTTTAAAATTTTCGTTATAATTTCTTGAGTGTTTTCATGCGGCTCCATACGTACTCTGAAGTTTGAAATTCGGCCCCGACACCAAAAAAGGTTGGGAACCACTGCTCTAGGGGGTGAGAATCTTTCACAAAATACGGATAAAGATATTTCTGTTGCGCATTGAAATCTTGGAGATGAACTACCGCACAAAGATAGCTTCTATTGAAACTTACATAAATTGGGCGGTGTTAAAGGACAGAGAGGCTTTGTTGCGTAACCATCATCCGAAGCGCGCCCGTCGTCCAGCTCACGCGCAGGCATCGCCATTGTCGGTTCGATCGATTTCCGGGAACGTGGATTGTCAAGCTTGCCTGGAATGATAAGAAATGCAAATCGCAATCTCTGAAAAACGTTTAGATCAATTAGTTTGAGACAAAAAGTGACCAATATGGTTTAAGAGTTGAAAACAATGGACGTGTTCATTAAAGGATGTTTCCTTCTTGTCTTGGACGGAGTTTAACCAGAAAGAACGAGAAATGCTTAATGCTTTACATTCAATCTAATTTACATGCATTCACATTCAAATTCGTAACCTGAGCAGAATATATTCAAACGATGCAAAGGAAGAAAAAACCGCTGTGGCTTGAACGCATGGCGATAATAATTCACATTTCGCAGTAAACTGATCACGTGACGCTAACGTGGCAGAATGCGCCAGTCCGCTGACCAAACACGAACATTTACTTCCGTTTAAGAAAAACTGCAAACCTCCACACACTAAGTGTTATGTGCCGGCGAGAAAACTTACTGCATTGTTTACAAGACTTGGCTCTCTTTTCGGCTAATTTGAGTTGAAATTGTAGGAAAGTGTCACTACACGAAATTTAACCACATAACCGAAACTTTCCACAGAAGCGTGACATGCCGCTATGGAACGAGAAAAACGTGATCGAGGCCAAAAAAATTAACCACGAACAGACTGTTCTGCAGTTTCGCTTCAAACTTATCACATAGACATAGAGCGCACAAAGTAGTCAGCAATCCATATGCGCTTACGATTAAGTTATTAGATTATCAACTTGATTTGATCGATTACAACATACAGACACCGCTGACGTAGCCATTACGCAATAATGCGAAGTATGACGCTTATTGTAATGACAACGTGTGGCCTTTAAGTACAGTGGCATTTATAAGTACAATAACATGCTTCGATGTAACGTAAAGAATTAACGGTTTTCGGTTGCAAAATATATACATGTGAACGCTAATGCCTGATATTTTAATCGCAGATTGCTAGATCATTGCTTTAAACTGATGTAGCCGCAGATTAGTGAAAGTTGAGCTCCGTGGTTTATAATTGTTTGCGCAGAGGGTCGTCCTTAAAACGACTTGACAGGATTAATTTCAACATCAAGCGATGCCACGTCGTTTTTGTCCTGAATTAGTCCATCTAGGAACTTAAACTACCCACTCCACAGCACACGACACAGCTGACAAAACATTGGCTAAGCTTAGGCCAAGTGCTATGCCAGTTTAAAAGCTCTTCGACAAAGCAAAAGCTTGTGGAGTGTTCATTAAGGTTTCTCGCTTTGGAAAAACTGAAAACGCTTCACCATTTGAAGACAAGATGGCAAGTAAATTGACTAAACGGTGATAACGAAAGGGTCACCAGACGATGCGCAATGCGACCATTTCACAGTTAAGTGAACTTTAAGTTAATTTGTAGACTGGTGCAAATCGCTTCCGGCCAAATCGCAAATACAGGGACAAAAATTACGCAAAAGTCTAACCAAGTAATGAATTTTCAAGCACAGGATTTTATCCGACGCAAGCCAGTTCTGATTATCACCTTATAAACTGGATATGTACTGACTTTTAGGAGACTGAACAAGCTTGAAATTGGGCAATGAGCTTTCAACATCGGTCATAAGTATCACGTGGAGCTGGATATTACCAACAACTTTTACTTCTAACAAATAAAATAAATGAATCGCTGGCAATACATTTCTGGCTGGCTCATGGACGCACAGTTGTGACAAAAGACGCTTTGAAACCGAAAGTAAAACGTCTGAAAACTATTTAATTCAAAACCGTGATTAGCGTCGAAAAAAAGTAATGAATTGGCGCACATGCCCACGTTTTAATGCAGGCGATGGTTGGCGATAGAGCGGTATGCCAAAATTATGCAAATTTCTACGTGGCAGCATGGGCGGGTGATTCAAACCAGTGACATTGTCTTATCATTGGCATGAATTTACTAACTTTAAAGGCAACCTTGATGAACTATGGTGCTACAAGAGCCAGATGCTAAAAGGCGGAGTTTCGTCAGGTTATTTCCGCGGTAGTCATACGATTAACATTATTACTCATGCATCGCAATTTCCTTTTGGAGCGTCAAAGGTTCGGGTGAAAGCGCACGCAAAACGCAGCAAGTTAAACGCCGGTATGTACATGGTGGTAAAACACGACCAACACCAACCTGAATGTCTAAAATGTAATTTTTTTTCTCCTTCGGTCTCGTCAGGAAACGACCTAATGCGTCGATCGCCGAATCGCTCTTCGGGAATTCCCCGTCCACGGCGGTCGGCTTGTTCTTCGGAAAATTGGCGAAAATCCATTTCGACTTCGTCTAGGTCCTGGTAATTGCCGGTGTTTCGGATGAACAGAGCAAGTTGCAAAAACACGAAGCTGAGGAACATGACTTTACCGAGCCATCGTATCGTAATTTGATCCATAATTTGTCTATATTTAAAACTTTTAGTCCTTAACATAGCCTTGTAGTCTGGACTTGTGAGACTTCCCAATGAGCTGAGTTCGTTTTTACCACTTCAACTGCGTCACTGGCATTACGTCATAAAGCGTTCTTACATCACTTCGCTAACTCAGTAAGAACAAAATTCACACAAGAACGTCCCAAGTTCCTAAGCCTGTAAGAAGCAAAGTATCTCTAAAGCCACACAACAATGACATTAAACCATTGCTGTTTGGCAGCAAATGGCAAATTTTTATGGCTTCTATTTCTTTTTCAAGCTGCTATGGAGTTTACGAATAATAAATGCAGACAAACAGCACATTGTACTTTATAGCTGGGTTACGTCATTGTACATGGTAATAGCAAAAGCATGATTACCGAAACCCTTGCGTCATGGGGATTTCCCATGAATTTAAGCCGGCTATGACATACACGATTCTAGTGATTCAGTTTCCCACTGTAAAAATCTGCAATTACAATGTTGTGCAATTTCTCAACTGGCCTGCATATATTACTATCTACAGAAAAGCATCGTTTCAGCTTGTTAGTTCGCCTTTAAAATACGCATCTGGGCATGAATACTAACATCTGCTGAACTGTGGATGACATAGTTGGCTGTGTTTGTAATTTTGGTGGATTTGCACCTTTAAAGATTAGGCCTAGCGGTATACAAAAAAATTTATGTTGTACAATCACCATATGCAAGTCCATGACAATAAAAAACTCTCCTTTGGATTTGTCTTAAGTCCGGCAAATGAATTGTTCATATAATTTATAAAGGTAAATATTTGGTAATACATCATCTTGTCTCGCTTGTATTACAAAAATTATTTGAAAATTGATGCTTCTTCACATGAATGTGAAACAAGACACCAAAACACAGACTTTAACGACACACATGGTGATGTAGAGATGGTAACAGCTGACAGCATGTACTGCAGTTTAAAGTCACCAAACCTTTCATCTGCTATATTACGCATACTAGCATGCAGTATATAAGTAATAATAGCAGCTTGTTAACTTCTTTTCATTAAAAAACAGTAAAGAAATAGCAATATTAAATATAACTAAGTTTCCTTTAAACATTCTTTCCTTAGCTTTGTCAGGTGCTTGTAAATAAGCAAGGAACATCTTTCTAATTAATTATTAAGCTAAGATCCATCGGGTAATGCAATGCTGTAATGGTGATTGAAACACTGTGTACACACATAGAATACGGAAGTAAATAATAAGGAGTCTTAAAGGCCAGATAATGTTGCTATTTATTTATCGTTCTGTATTAGAATGCGACTGTTAGTCACTAGAATGTGAAACAAAAGTGGATTAACTAAGATTTTCATATCATTATACGATACATCCAACCATGGAAACCAAATCCATTATACAGTGCAAGAAAAACACATTTAAGTGCAATATTACAATTGTAAACAATAAAGATGATCACTGCTACCTATAAGTCATATTTTTATGTAGATCATACCATAAGGTCTATTATGCGTGAGAATGATTATACTGTGATAGCACAGAATTCTATGAATAAAACCAGTAAACAGGATTGAAAGCGGTTGCAGATTATGTTATAGCAGCTATTTGTGTATTTTTAAACACTTTTCAAAGTTCAAAAATTTAACATTCTTAAATGATAAATTCTTTCAGTTATCCTACTTCCATGTATAGATGTTCCTACACTTTATCTATGTATTATTATGCCTGTTTAACTTTTGTCACAAGACTCAAATGCAAATGCAGGCTAATTTCTGGTTTCAGTATCTCGCTGTACAGAGAACAGTTTTATCCATTTTTGATTTCTTGAATTCTAAAGAGAAGTCTTGTTTGGAAAATGGATCTTTAAATTTGATTATGCATTAAGGTCAACTTAAGGGTCAAGAAATTAAGTTACACAAACCACAATAAGATAGCTGCTAATGATTGTCAAATATACAAGAGAATATATCAGCCAGTTGGAGGCCATTCATAACACCTGTGTTTTCAAATGACCAAGAAGTGTTTGACGAAGCAGAAATGAAATTGTAGACTTGCTGCAAATTTATTGTAGATTATATGCATTCATTATGCACATATTTTACTTACAAACATACTATGTTTTTAATCTCATTACTACACTTACTATATAAATAGTTCAGGATACCTTGCTACCCAAGATAAGACTACAAGCTTACACCTGTCGTTGTGTCAGGCCAGTCAGACTGGAATCCTGTTCACTCATTTCAGACTTCGTATTTTAGCATTTTTGGATCTTAGTCTACTGGTTTGTAACATCCTAACTTTCTTTCTGCTTTTAATTGATTCTATTTGTTGTTTTTGTATACACTCATAAATAGGCTACTGGTACTAACGATGCCATTGTAGACAAAAAACATGTGTATGTAAGAGTACAGTAAATATATATATACACCAGTTGCCAGTTCAAACATCTTCTGTTGTAAATAGGCTGGCTAAGGTATTCACACTTTTCATGGTCTGTGAAGCACCAACTGTGCTCCAAGGTGGAAAGTGTGGCACCTGCACGTGCAAGTCTCATTAACGTGCATGCCAAACTATTCCATCTTTATGCCAATTTTATAACAAAGGGTAAAAGTTAGCAAACTTAGTTGCTGATTTATAATAAACAAACAGGAACCGAAGTTTCAATGCACGCCGATACACCTCAATTTCTCTCTGATGTGCACAGGTCTGACAGGTCAGCAGGTAGAAAAAATAAGATTAAATACTCTAACTGCAAAATGATAACGATAACGTAAGATTGCAGTTTTCGTCGAGATCTCAGTTGTGCAGAAGCCAAATTATGATGTACCTGGAATCAGTGGTGTGCATCGTGGCCAAAGCCAGGATGATAAGGTAGTATTTTTTTATGCAATATTTGGTGGAAAAAAAGAGCAAAAACCAATGTCTTCTATTCATTTCTTACAGACACTGCACTTCTCCAGCCAAAGATCCGGCAGGTCATTTTAGCCTACTAGAGTGCCGATGTGCAATGGTGTTTTAATAAAAAATTTTGAGGTATACACCTGCCTACTCTCAAACTTTGCTGTCTGGTATACAATAAGGCCTTCTTTGGGATGAGAAAGTCTTTGTGTAACATGTGATGAACTAATTAGGCCTAGACCTATGTATCTTTTATATCCTGTCAGTCTTCCACTCTGGTAAGTCCATATCGACCATAGTGGGAAGCGTGGAACAAGCATGTTGTCTTCCGCCTTTTGTCAGGTTATAACACCAAATTACCCTAAAACAATTAACGGTATAGACTAGCGGCGGTAGTCTGAAAGTTATGAATAGCGTACGGTAGATTCAGACATTTTCTGGGTCTAGTGCAAAAGTGCACAACCAAATGACGTCACAGTTCAGTAGCTGCAGGGGGTCTAGTATGCAAATGCATGCTGTGGTTGTTCACTTTTGCACTACTCTCCATTTTCTGATGGACGAACGTTTCACATGCAGTTTTAACCACCTTCCGATAGGATACTTTAATCTACACATCCTGCGCATTTCAAACTTTATTGAAATAATGCCCGCATCTATGTGGCATTCACCAGCCAAGTTACCGGTACACCAAATTTCCCATCCCGTCTAAACACCAGCACCAGTTCTGATCTAACTGCGATAAAATCTCCATGGACAACGATAAAATTCTGCTGTTGTATGTCATCAAAGGGCGTCATATTTAACCCTTCGAGCGTGACGAACGGTGTAAACAGAATTTTATCAAAAGTCAACGATTTCTAATTAAAGGTTGGGAAATGCATTCAATATTATTACTACGTTTGAAGTTTATTTTGGACTATCTACATAAAAATTCCAATTGTAAGTCACAGAAAATAAAAAAGTGATCTCTTTTTATCGAAACTGAATAAAAGCGGTAAAATTACAAAAATATGCAATATTTTCTGTCTTAATTTTTCTCTACCAGTTTGTCTTGAGATCGAAAGCCCTTTGTATTTATCAAAAATTGATTTTTTGCAGCTGCTGAAAATTAAATTTTACTTTAAGCTTCCCATTTCTTTCACTAAATTCTTCAATATTCTGAACCAAGAGAGAGAAGTAGCCGACGATAGCATGACAGCGGCGAATTTTCGATACAGTTTTATTTTTCGGCTGTCACAAAAAATGCCACTGTACAAGATACAGATCCGATCTACAATTCATTTCACTGGACGCTTTTTAGACCTGAATTTCGTCAGAGAAATTTAAACTTAAAGAACGGATATATTGAATAACTGCATTTATAACAGCATATTTCCATAGGTGGGCAGGACCACGGTACTAGGCTACAGTAGGCTACCGAATTATTGTACCCCGATACTTTTTCAGCATCGACACCGGTACCGTGGTACTTTTGAAAAAAAGTACCGAATTATTCTTTGCAAGAAATTTCAGTCGGTCCCGGTATTCAGTACTTTTCACGTCATAATTTCAAAATTTTAACGAGTATATTTTGAAAAGTATAAGCTTATGTTAATTAATCATTAATACTAGTTTTAGCATCTGTTGATCTATTTTAATCTAGAAATGTCAAGTAGGCTATAATTACAAGCGATTAACGTCACATTGTCTTGACCTGGAGAAACCTTTACCGGGAGCATAATAGCGGTAAACATTGCATTTGCAGCAGCAGCTTTTACACAAGAAGTACCGAGTACTGACTAAGTGCCGAAGTACTTTTTTAAAATAGTACCCAATACCGGAACCGTCGGTGCATTTTTTGCCAAGTACTGGTACCGTTGCCAAGGGTACTTTCAAAGTGCCGACTGTTCAGCTACGCACATTTCTGTTCAAATTTCAAGAATATTTTATTTACATACCAAGTGGTTGCAATGACAGCCACAAAAGCTGGTCTAATAAACCTTTTATTTAATATAAGCTGACATGTTTCGGGCAACATTTGTTTTTATCTAAGCCTGAATGAACCGAAGTGGTAGATTAGCGGATATAAATATGGCATAATGTTACATGACAAGAAAAAGAGTTTGGAAATAAATATAGGAATATGGGTTATCAGAGTCTGAACCTCCTTGTTTAACTTCTATATCTCACAAATGGCTCGCATCGCAACCACTTGTTATGTAAAATGTAGTTCAACTCTGCTAAAGTAATTTTATATTTAACTGTTCATATTTGTTTCTTGAGTAAAACGCAAAGAGTTTATATTTACTAATAAACTTTATTAAAGTAGGCTATAACAGACCCAACATCTTACGGGTAATCTGACCTTGTCGAGTATAAAAAAAATTCACAAACGCTATCTACGACTAATCAGACAATCTACGAGCTACCTGGTAAGTTATAGTGACGCAGTGCATAACAGCTAGCAGCAATAGACAATGGTATGAATGGTTGATAAGACTAAGTCGAGAACTCGGTAGAAAAATAACAGCAATAGAATTAGGAACAGTGGATAAATGAAAATATTAAAACTAATAGAAGCAATGTCAAGGTGCTGTCCTCTTTACCCAACACTTTTGATTTTTAACCGTCTGCTCTTTGAGGTTTCATAAATTTACAGCTATCAGTGTTTCACTTTCCATACAAAAAGTTCAGGCCCAGAAGAACTCAACAGCAGTCTTCCGTCCGGGGAAAACCCGACTTTCTCGACGACCCCGCTGTGCCCAGAATAGTCTTGGAAAGTCCCGTGATTGGCGTCTACCAGCTCTAATAACCTGGTACCGGTACCGGAAGCGAGAAGTGTACCGTCTGTGGATACCGCCATGCACTGGGCCCAGTTCGGTAAAGGAATGGACTTGACAACCTGCACCGGGGAAAAATGAAGTAATCTTTCTGCTATCAACTACTCGCATTCGATGATGAGTCAATCAGTAACAGTTAGAGTTCGTGAATACCAATTAAGTACTGAAGCACTGAACTCGATTAACCTTTGAAATAAACTATTGGAAGGCAAAAACAAATGATTTGCGTAATATTATCAAGCAAAGCGATACGAGCTTGTTTACCTTTCTGTTAGTTAGACTGTAATGCTGTAAGCTTTTAGTCATTCCGTAACCGCAGTAGATCAACATATCTGGGTTCGTCGGGTGAAAATAACAGACGCTAGGTGGCAGGTGAGAGATAGATTTCTGTAGCAATCACAAGGTACAAGAAACAGAATTCTTTAAAATATTATTTTCCAATTCCATCCATTCTGTTACAGTTTATAATCATAAACCAAATACAAATAAATTTAATTTCGTAACTGCGCGTCAGTGACGTCACAATTACGTACCCTGTGGTTCTTCGGTAGTTGGCTGCCGTCGGGAGCAAAGCAGGGGGCGGGAAAGGTGAGCCAGTCAATCATGTTACATACGTCATGCTTCCATTCCGTGTCCCACACACTGACCCGTCTATCGCCACCACACAGAAGACATAATCGCGCACACCCGTCGTTGGAGGCGCTAGTGTGCATAGTAAGCGCAGCGGGGTGATCCTATTGATATGGACATGTAGTTATTGTGCTGTCCGTGTGCCTTGTCATATGTCTCGGAGTGTTAAAGAAGCTGTTATTTCACTCTCAAAGAAGGTAATAACTGGGGTTAAAATGTGGAAGTTTATGCGACTCTACAGTAGTTACTATGATACTTATTACTTACTATTAGTAGTTACTACAACAGCTATTAAAGTGCTACAGAGGCTGTTATCCAACTCTTAAAGAACTAATGTAATAATTGAGATTAAAATAGTGCAAGTCTATGTAGTAATACAATAGCAACTTACGTTTCTTAAGGAGCAAGCGATGTTATTTATGGGCGCCCCCCTGTGGTCTTTCAAAACTCTCATTGTGACTCCAGTTGCCATTGACGTGGCGGCGACAGTGCCATCTTTGGCGCCAGACAGCAGGGTTTCATTTGACGCCGCGAATTCCAACGCCGTGACGCTTGCTGTGTGTGGTTGGAATTTGAGCTTCAGGACAAGCTACAAAAGATAGACGGTTGTCGTTATCACAGCGGTTCCCACTCCTTTCTCGCGGACCCCAACTTTAAAGTTATCACAAGTGTAACACGCGGACCCCAGGTTCGGAACCACTGTGTTATCAAAATACTTGTCTACTTGGTATACTCAGAATACACCATGAATTACGTAGGAGTATCAAACTCTATTCTAAATAGTTACAAAATGCCATGAAGTAAAGTCAAGAAAAACAAAACGTCGGCTGTTATAATTCCTATACCTTGTCGACGTCAAACACGCGAACCGTTCCATCCTTGTAACCGGCTGACAACATTTTTGGCTGAGTCATACTGGTAGAAAGTGCTGACTTACACGGATGACTGAAGGTGACCGAAGTACACGCATGGTCAATCACCTGTGACGGAAACAAAAATCGTCACTTTTGATAAAGTCTTCGAAAAACAAGCATGTTAATTGTTGGAGTATATATGACGGGATGTGATCTCAGCAAAGGTGCTGTCAATCCAGCGTACTTAGGACACCAATGCAAAACATTACCACTACTATTTAAACCATTATATAAACACCATCAAACCACCATATAAACACCATCAAACCACCATATAAACCATCATATAAACACCATCAAACCATCATCTAAAGTTATAAAAACCATGAAACCATCATATAAACACCATCAAACGACCATATAAACACCATCAAACCACCATTTCAAAACATTCACCGTGTGCTAAAACCATGATAATACCTGGAACTGCACGGCAAGCTCGAGGGAGTGGAGATGCCACAAGCGAACAGTTCCTTCCTCACTGGAGGTCGCAAAATAATTCCCCTCATCGAAGGCGATGCCGGTTATCTTAGAAAGCAATTGATGTTAAGCTTGGTGTAAGAATGGTTGGCAAAAGCGGTTGAAAAGCCAGACAAGCTACAACGTTTATTAGTTGGTAAGAAAACGAAAGCTTCTATGACGTCACCTTTAATAGGATTATATTGATTGTGTAAATAAAATTAGTTTGGTTAGAACATAACGCCAAAAACTACGACAAGGTTTCACTAACGCACTATATAAACTAATCAATTGTAATACTGCGTAAGGAGTTAAAAAATTCGATATTGCAAAAGCATTCAATAAACTAATTTCATCTTGACACAAATGAACAGCACAAGTTTTTATACAAATATTACCTTGTCTTTGTGGCCGGTGACCATTTTAACTGTAGAGTGCTCAGACCAGTCAAGGTACCACAAGGTACCAGCAGTGGTGCCTACAATGCCCACATCTAAGCTGTCGTCAAACGCACCAGAGATAACCTGGAAACATCAATAGTTGAGATTAAGTGGTGACTGAACCTATCTTTAGGCTCATAACTTAACAGTAGCGCATGCTAACGAAGTTGTATTTCAAAAGATTTTAGTGGAAATGCCTACACTACATGCTTGCATCATACTTAATGTCTCATTTTCATTAACAAGAACTAATCATACATTATCTACAACCATTGTTCTTTAATGTAATTTTGGGGACAGTTGCTGAAAATGTTACTTCTGTAACTACAGCAGAAAATTAGCAGTTGGTCATTTAAAAGTGGCGATTTCCTAAAACTTCTTCGCGGTCACCGAAGTCAAATCTTAAAATAACCGTGATTACAAGTATCCATAAAAGTAAATTTTCCGCTGACCTCTGCGTTGACATTTAGTTCATCATCCATCAGCAAATTTTCTCCCGTCTCCGAGGCATATCTCACTTCCCCCACTCCCGCTAACCCCCACATCTTAGCTCCCCTCGATGCTCCCGCCACAAGAAGTCGATTTCCTCTCGATTTCATGTAACAGATCTCGGCGGAGTCTGCCCTCCAGTGGAGGAAACACGAATTGGTTGAGGTGTCCCACGCCGATACGAATCCAGTGTTTGAGGCTATAGAGAAACGTTTTGAAAAAATTGCCTTGACTTTAAATAATCACTTCTGGTTCACGCGTAGTTACAAGCGTGACATGCAGTGGTTGTATATTATGTGTTTATGTAAATTTGCACAGTATTCATACTGTATTGTAATTCATTTCATGCTTTGTGAAAGGCACCTCTTATAACTTGAGTTTTACATTACACGATGCTTACCAACATACAGGATGTGATCCTCCCCGAAGCAAGCCGATGTAAAGTGGACTAATCTTTCGTTTGTCTCATCCGTTTTAATGGCGTCTGGGATATCAGCTTCATGAACATTTAAAGTGGTCTAAAAAAAACGTCGTTTGAAAATACCAGCAACTCCTGATGACGATCACCTGAGCCTTATCATAATAATTCAACACCGGCCGATTGGTTATTGAGAAATAATTTTAACTGACTTTAAAAGTAATTAAAATGAATATTTCCGAAAAAGTGACCATGTACATCGAAACACAAACCTCTGTGCCGTGTTCATCTAACATCCAGAAACTGACTGAAGCATCTGCACCAACTGAAACAAACTCATTCGGGGTCGCTGGATCCCACACAACCTGCACACGTCATAAAGGGCATCATTTCACGATAGAGAAGCAATCCACGTTATTGAAACATTGCTTTGGATTTTTTTTTTTTTTTAGGCTGAATCAAACTGGTTGAAACACAGTGGATATTTCTCCAACAATCTGACCTTATGAACTGGTGAGTTGGTGTGAGTTGATGCCAGGATGACCGGTGACGATAACCCATTGAAGGAGCTCCATATCACGAGAGCATTTTCACGATAATCACCCATTGATATTAAAAACCTGCAAAGATTATGAGAAGATTATTAATGTCAAGTTTAGTGAAAAAGTCATGTCATTTGACAAAAACATGACAACAACAAATGCAAGTTTGTGAAATGTCATGTTGTGAAGTGTCATGTTGTGAAGTGTCATGTTGTGAAATGTCATGTTGTGAAGTGTCATGTTGTGAAGTGTCATGTTGTGAAATGTCATGTTGTGAAATGTCATGTTGTGAAATGTCATGTTGTGAAATGTCATGTTGTGAAATGTCATGTTGTGAAATGTCATGTTGTGAAATGTCATGTTGTGAAATGTCATGTTGTGAAGTGTCATGTTGTGAAATGTCATGTTGTGGAAGCGAAGCACGAACTCCGACCTCAGTGCTAACCTGTCATCACGTGAATAAGCAAGGGCAACGATGTCATATTCATGATGCTTAAGCGTTGCCCGACATGACAGGGTGCTGGTGTCCCATAGACATATCCTACTCCGCATCAAACCATTGCTTCCCGATGCGGATGCCAGGATCTAAGGAAACATTTGATGCGGGGGAAGTTAAAGAGCTTGTTTTGTTGACCAACATAACTCGAAGAATGAAACTATTTTTGTAACTGGGAACCGTAATTGGCAAAAAGGGAAATTTTAATCCATTTGTGAACAGAATGCACTCACAACTGGTGATAATTGCCTGGTTTTTTTGTATTTGACAATCCCCAGCATATGCCAATGGCTCCCAACATTATCCCACTTGCGGATCCCTAACTGCAATAATTCCTTCCTCACAGACTTCAACTTGGAATCGTTACTCGATAGGTTATTTATGGGGAACTAAAGTATAACTCGCGGACCTCTGCATAAACTTCACAGACTCCCAGGGTTCTGTGGACCCAGGGTGGGAACCACTGGGTTATGCAACGACATCTTTCAAATATCATCAAAAGAAACGAGATTGTACGATTATATACCTGGCCGTCATGCTGCATCGCAAGGCTGGAAACCTCCTCTGTGTGCCCGAGCAAATTAAACTTTTCCTTGCTTGTCAGTTTCTCGAGAACAACCACACAACCGCAAGAATAAGCAAGCACCCCGGTATCAGGGCTCCATGCGAGATTTCCGCGACCATTTCCATTGTAACTGTGAGTGAGACGGGAAAGCTTATTGCGACAACCACAATAAAATGCAAGCAGACACATGCAAGGCTATTTGGCGATGATATATCACTCTCAGATGTCATTTAGCTGATGTTGAACAAAATAATAGTTAAGATTTCTAGTTAAATGAATACACAACCACTGGATGGATTACAAGATATGGAAAGTTAACGGACCAGTAGTTCAAGACTATTGCAGTAAACAAGGTCTGGCATAACTCAAATTTTCGACAAAATAAGAACCCATCTAACAGAGTAATAACAAAAACTTCACCCACCCAACGACTGCTTTTAACTCAAGACCCTCCTGGCCAGCAGGGGCAGCGTAGGTTCGTTGCGGTGCCTGACTAACGGTGAGTCGAGGTGAGAAATGTGAGAGAACGTTCGGACATTCCGCAAAATTCGCAACCTCCACTGTTGAAGGAAGAGGTCTCGGCGATTCTTTCATCGGACTTTTTTGTGATTTTGCCATCCAGGCCACCTTTACAGGGACGCTGTCATAACTCTCATCCACTTCGTTTTCGTCCTTCTCCGGAACAAATCGAAGATCATTGACCTTGTTTGTCAAGTTTGTCATGTTTTTCTTGCTTGACTGCAACATACAAGAAATTTCTGACATTATGCATCACTATACTTCAACTAAAGCCCTCATTGAATGCTGTGTAACTTAGGTACTTTGTTTACTGAACAGCTACTTATTTGTAATCGTTAACTTATCTGTCGTTAACTAATTAATGCACAAATAAGTAAATGATTAAACGCAGAGATTCTCATCATCAACCCACTGATCCTTCTCTCTTCTTGTTCTGAGCCAGTTGGTTCATCATGTTTGCATCCACTGTGAACTCTGAGATGTTACTCGCATCTAGGTCAGAAGTCCGAAGTGTCTCGGGAGGAATCCATGCGGAGGACTGATCCACATCCGGATGTGAGGGAGCTGGAGGCTTAGAACGAGGAGTGATCCCTTCTTCATCATCAACAGCATCTGAGAAGAAGATTCAAAGACATCGTTAAACTTGAATGAAAATTTGAAAACGATCTTCACGATCCCTGGATAAACGGCAGCAACTACTCGAAGCAAGGCTGCTTCCTAGTTATCCACAGTCGATGTTGACCTAATGAAACTGCTTGTGCTTTTCAACTCAATCAGGTTTGTGCCATCAATACCCTATATTGTGTGCCAACGTTATAATTGCCGGCAAAAATTCTGCCAAGATCAAGTTTGTTTGAAATTTTACACGAGCGCAAGTTTTGCTTCTACAGGGCAATTATTCTCGTTCGATGAATTTAATTTTCGATTTACGAGATTGGATGAAAACAAAGTGATCATCTCACCTTGATCTTTCTCCGCTTCTTCGTGATCGGATTTATCTTCACAATTTGTCGAAGGTATCTGTCTTCCTTCACTCGCTCTTAAAGAAATCACATTGCGCTCATTGACAGCGCGAGAACGTGGGGTGTTGGTGACCCCTAAAAAGTCCCACATAAACACGGAGCCCTCCCCAACCGTGATGAGGGTCAGGTGATCCGGGGTGAAGAGGACGGTGTGGATCGGGGAGGAGTGTCCGATAAATGTCTAAAGAGTCAGAAAGTTTGATTAAATTAAAGTAAACTGGTTAAGATCGATTAATCGATGTTAGTTAAAGTTTGTTTACTAAAACTAATTAAATTAAGATTTATCTAAGAACAAGGAATGATGCAACAAAGATACGATTTAACAAGAAATACAAATCTGACAGACAACTGAGGCAGGTGCGAACACCAAGGCATAAACAAAGCCAAGATGGGATTAAAACATGTATTACGAGAATAACTTTAAAACTTTATTGATTTTAGTCAAATATCAGCGAATTTGATTTTGTTTCTGCGGTATCCGGCCTAAATCCTACTTTAACTAGATTTTCTGATGTTTGCCTGGCTAGACACAGACAATGTTGCCATGTGCAAAATGTTGTGCTAAATTTAGCAGTCGATCACAGCTGTTAAACTACCACCGTTAAAACCAACAAGTAAACTTTGCTAAACTTGATCGATGAAGTTAAAAAGTCGTCTTCACCTGACAACAGAGGTCTTTCGACATGTCGTAATCCCAGACTTTAATCAGCTTGTCACCAGCAGTCACTAGGTAGCTTCCATCACTGCTAGCACAGATGGCCGTTGCACAACTCCTTAAAATCAAGGTATTCGTTTAAAACTGTTGACTAAAAAACGCAATGAGTGGCAAAATCATACCACGCCGCTCACCTATGGATGTCTTCTGTGACAGATAACAATTGTCCCGATTTTACGTCGAGCTTAAGCAGACGGTTTGCCTTGGTCATTACAAGAAGATGCTTCTGGGCTGTCGGAGAAAATGAAACCTGAAGCGGTTGATCAACTTTCGGCCTGAAATATAAGATTCTAGTTAGTATTTTAATTGGAAGTTAATTAATAAGTTACTGTTTTAAAAATCCGTTAATATACAATATTGGTATTATACCGTGAATAGATCTACGATTATTTAGACGCGTGTGAATAGATTTTAATGTAATATCACTGTATATGATGTAATGAATCTTTACTTTTGCTCCAGAATGTCAGGTTCAAGTTTAAGCCCGGTTGAAACGTCCACCCGAAGCACTTCATCCAGCATAGACGCAGTTGACACGGTCACTGTGTACTCATTGGGTCCCACAAACGCAATTTTCTGCCCATCCGGGCTTGCTGCTATACTATTGGGGCCGTAAGCTTTTCCGGGTGCAGTAACTTTGGGTAAAGTTCGCAGAAGAGGTGCTCCCACGTGTTCAACGTCAGAAGTGTTGTACACTGCCATTGTACCTTGGGCGAAGGCAAAAATTCATGACACGTTTGAAAATTAAAAAATTGATGACAAAATGTTTAAAATAAAAGTAGAACAGCAGTTTAAAAAAGACAATTCCGACAAATTTCATTTGAAAAACTTAGAGCAACTGACAGACCTTTTTCATCAACACTAATCAGTCGTTCACCGGAAGGTGTGAAAATAACACTGGTAACCTTTGACCTTGCATTAGTGTGTTCTGATAGGACAGTCGTACTGCCGACGTGAAATACTCTTATGGCACCACTGGTGAAGCCACAAGCAAAGATCTAGAAATTTTGTGCAAAAAATACAAGAAATAGTGCTGCTGGTTACAGTTGCTCGGACACAAAATCCATCCCAAAATTGGTGCAATTTGAACTTTAAGTAGAGTTAACAATTTATGGATAATTCTAAGAGCAATATACATTGAGCACACTTGTGCCAAAACTACAGACATAGCTTAACCACAACCATTGAAAGAAGTTCATAATTTATAATTCAAAGAATTGGCCGTGGGGACCCGGCATGTAAATAGCCACCTCAAGCATAGGGTGACAGGTAATGGCTGAGGGTGTGTCATCAGGCGTGGAAAAGTCATAAAGTTGACGAAGGTTGTCGAAATCCCAGACACGAATGGAGTTGTCATGGGAACAAGTTGATATCGTTCGACGTAATCCATCCATGCAGCTGTCGGTTATGCTGAGCAAGCACAGATGAGTTTACTAGATTTATGGTATCATTCCCACTGATTATTCGCAAAATTATTTTTTGGTAAAATTGCGAAATCATCCAGCTTTTTTATTTTTTTGCAGCTAAATTCCAAGATCAAGTCATCTGTTTTAATTAATTAAAAAATTGACTAACCAATAATTAATTTTTGGCAAGATGTTTTTTTGGCAGCTAAATGTTTGAACTAATTGTTGTATTCGAAGCAACTTACACATCAGTATGCGAACGCATGATCGTCTTGTACTTCCTCGTTTTCACATCAAGGTAACCGAGAGTTGCTGAGCTGGTTGAGACTAATACCTTCTCGGCATCTGCCAATCAAATAAACACGAAAGAGTAAGATTTCAATGTTTAAAGTAAGCAGAGTTTATGAACGTTCCTTAGCACATCACTCGGCGCCTGCAGAACTTTTTTTAAGCTGATCATTTCAGTCTGGATATTTTTTTATTTTTACAGCAGCTCAAAAATCTGAAGGTGTGGCAACTGCTATATTTTAAAAATTCTATCTGAGCATCCTATTAGATTGAACTCATTGACAATCTTATTGAACAATATCTCAGAAAAAATTCAGTTTTATAAATAATGAATAGAGCTTTTATTAAACCACCTTCTGTGACATCGACATCAACCACGGGTCCGTCGTGTTCTGCTTCGAGGAAGACAGTTGATAGGTCAAGAGGCCACAACCTTAACACTCCATCGTCTGACCCGGTTATGAGATAATTCGTTGTGAAGCGTAACGCGTTTAACGATATTCCTAGAAAATAAGCAAATTGACAATGCTGATTGAAAAATGTATGGAAATGTTCTGGCTAAAGAAACAAAATTTTTATCAACTACGACAAAACAACACATAAAAGGCGACAATCTGGGAAAGCGCAAATAAAAATGCAGCTTCGCAAAAAGTGACAGTTTTTCTATTATCTTAACCATTATCCAGTATCGTTGGATGACCTTTCATTGTTTCATCTTTCTCAATTTCCTGACCAACAGATGGGAGCAGCTTATGAACTCCACGTACAACAACCTTCTGGAAATCAACCTCCACAAGAAAGCCTCCATTTGTTGAGGCAAACACAGACAACGAATCTTCGTCTCGCCCTTCTACGTGGTTGCTTGGCGACACTAGGTGGCAGTATATGTAATAATAAGCACTAATGCACTCATGAAACACAACTTGCAAAACATTAATACTTTTACATGAAAGTAAATTATAGTTTAAATGTTAACAATTAAATGTCATCTCATTAATAACAACTGAAGCTTATAAACTCATTAGAACATTTGTTTGTACGAACTTTACCGTCCATAAATATGGACTTTATTACAGAACTGATCAACCACTTGTAAATTTTTCTCACCAATTCCAAGCGGGGCGAAGGTCACGTCAGTTATCTCCTGGAAGCTGTGTTCAGTCGGCATGGCAACCGAGCAAGATCGAAGCTGATTGGATCGGACTCTCCAGAATCGAATGTTATCGCGACCGCACGAGACCATGCGCGTGTCATCAGTGGGGCATACCCTGATGCGATGGATCTAAAATTGTCAGACATCAAACACATGGAGAGGTAATAAAGTATTTCAGGTTGATAAGGGAATGGCTTGAGTAGAGAGCATACTTTTAAACATGGTGAGCAACGTTTTGTTTCAATCAAGAAACGTTTTCATTGCTGATGACAGTAAAGTATAGCTGCAGTTTATTTAGTCCTGGTGTTAAGTTGTTTAAAAAGAAATTCTTTTTGTGTTTATTCTACTTACAAATTCTAGTTAATTTTATTTGACTTTTACAAACAGAGTTCAATCAATTCAAGTGCTGAGTATTTCTATGTAAGAAGTATTTTTTGTCACCATAGACATCTACCTCAACATCGGAGTGTGCTTTTGCAATAACGTTCACTGAACCGTGACGAAGTGCGGCACTTGTATCCCAGACCATGAATAAAGTCTTGCCGTGACCATCTCTGAAAGATAGAAGAGGAAATAATTAGAAACATGGTCAAGTTAAAGTTTGTGTAAACTAAATGTTCTATTTGATCGAAATCACAATATTGTATTATTAATAGACACAAATCACAACTATATTGAACACAACACACAAACAATGCAATCATACAATGGTCTATTCTACAAATATTCAAATAAGCACAGTATAACTTTGAGTAAGCGATAGTGTAATAAATCATATATTTCAAAATGAAATGGCAAGCTATACCTCCCAACGCCAACAAGTACTGCTCCTGTTCGAGAAAAAGCAAGTGCATTCATGCACGTCGCATGTTGGCTTCGTATCATCGTTGCACATTTCTGCGTTTCAAATCTCCAGATGCGCACAATGCCACCAGCGCCACCTTGTGCTGAAGCAAGAATACTTGGGGATCCACCTATGAACGGAATAAGACATTTTGTCAGCCTTGATGACAAAATCCATTGCAAAATTTAATACATACCAGTGATTGCCAACCTGGGGTTCGTGAATTATTAAGAATCGGTTGGAAACCACTGTAATATACTAGTCAACAAATATACAACTAGTCCCGATTAATCCAACTATCCGACAACAAAAGCACATGTTATTCTCCTTACCGACGCAGTCATTCATGGCGATGGATCTCACATCTTCTGTGTGTCCAATGAAGAAGTGCTGCACACCACTAACCACTTCCATCGCCACGACGACAGCGTGCACAGCGTATACGACAATATCACTTCCTCCACTGGAAGCGCAAGGGTACCACTTCGAAATCGACCTGTGAATGAAAATAATTGTGACTTTTTGAAAAGCAATGTGTGAAGTGTTTTGTTTAGACAGCAGTTACGTGGTAAGCAAACAACAACAGATGCTAGCGCCATTATGTCTAACCTGTAGGATCTTATATCATTAGTCGAGTCCCCTCCAAACCCTAAAACTCTTCTCAGTTTCAAAATGGGGTCAGGCTTCAACGTGGCCATCGCTCGACGTAAACTCGACGCTTTTGTTATTTCATTTGAGCTTGATTTCTTTTGTTGTGATCGCGCTGATAGTACGAACGTAAGAAATGGTAAGTGGCATAAAACATTGTGTATCCAATTAACAAACGAAGACTAATGTCTACGGCAGTACAATGTGCAATTATGTCAACTACTTTGCTACAAACACTTTGACAACATGCACAACATCACAAACAACTTTTCAAAACCATAAAAACTTTTTTCAAAACAATACGACTTTCATAGTAACTATGAGCACAAACTTGGCAAAATACTTTTGATTATTTCAGTGACAAACTTTCCTGACAACCTACCACTTCTAATAGTGGTTCGTTTAGTTGTGAGTTGTGTTGATGCAACACTCTGCCTTCCCTTTGCTTTGCCTGAGAAATGTCTGTGGACAACAATGTCCTGCTCAGGTGACTTCTCTCCAACAAAGACGTGCACGTCTCCGGTTTTTGATTCAAGCAAAGTTGCACCGGGGTCTGAACAGCTGAAAGAGACGCAAAGATGAGAAATTGTTTTCCTTGTTTTAATTTAAGAGGTCGTTTCGGTTGCTCAGAACATCTTTTAAAAACGTGACTATTAAGACGTGTTATCAACAGTATTTCAACCAAGATTATAAGTTTTTGACAAAAGACAGCTTTACATTTTCAAGAATATGTAAACACGAAAAACAAGGAATAACCTACAAATAAATTAAAACTACAAGAAATAAATCACTGTAATTTATAAGATCTCTATCCGGCACCTTGCTGCAGTGGTTTCTAGCATCGATAATCCAACTGGAGGCAAATCCGTGACAATTTTACGTTTTGACAAATCCTTGCCGACATTCGTCGAGACGGCCATGTTTGTTGTGGAAGAAAAGATTCCTGCTTTTCGGCTCACGTCAACAGTTTTTGGCTGAAATACGACATCGACAACTAATTTAACGCGAACATCCCCTTAATATTTTAAATCTCAATCTACGTGAGAAGCTTCTTGTGCTTAGGATGTTATTTCCGTAGAAGAAAGATTATGTAGAGCAAAAGAGGTAATAATATAACAAAGACATTATAGCAAAATTAATATTATAAAATGATAAACCATACATATAATATATATATATACATAGAATTGGTTGATTTCACACAAAATACCATGCATGCAACGTGGCTTCTTGAAACAATTCTTATACCTGCTCTTTGCAGTTAAAGTGAAAAGGAGGGAAATAATAATAATATACGACTGAGTGCGTTATTAATCATTATTGCATCAGCATTAGCACAATAAGTCACCTTCTCTCTTCTTGGGCTTTTGATTACGCCCAGTCCACCTCTATGCTTATCTTTCGCCTGATTTTTCTGGCAAAATAATGGTTGATTGTTGGAAGCGTCGTCGCGCTGAATAGAGTCGAAGGGAAGATGTATGGGTTGTCGGGATGAGGTGGGATGCTCGAGAGGAAATCTCACGACATCATACAACTCATCCCATTCCTACACGCAAACAATTAACTTCACTGTGAAAAGACCTCATGTTTACGGATAAAACAATAAAAATAGCAAATTTAATAACCGGTTAAGACAATTCAAAAGCACAATTTTAAGGTGGTAGTTGATCAACTGAGTGACAGTTCATTTGAGTGACACATTGGTAAGTACTGTTCAAACTACAGTAATGGGTTAGGGTTAGGGTCACTCGAATGAATAATTTATGTCATAATTATGTCACCCAAATACTGTCACTCAAATGAACTGTTACTCAGATGATATACTCCCTTTTAAGGTATAGTATTATTTCAAATGCAGCCAATTGACCTTATTCTTTGGGAGAAAAAAGTTCATATCGCGAGGCATTGGGGCAAAGTTTTCATCGACACATTTTATCCCGAGCACGCGAGCCTGTCGCACAGACAGGCGGGGGTCGTACGAGAGGTCAGAGGTGAAGCAATTCTTAACAAGCAAGTTGGCACACAGCCTAATGTTCTTCAGGTGGGAATACTTCCTGAAAATTTAGAACTTGCATTATACTTAGAACTTGTACATTATCTGTAACTCACATTTTGAATATATCTAACACTAATTCTTTAACAGTAATGCGACAATTATTTCCTCTTCCTTCAAACCTTCTACCAATTCAAACCCAAACATTAAAACTAAACCTTATTGTCGAGTTAGAATTGTTGTGCTACCTGTTCAACATACTGGCATATTAAATAACATAATCTACCCTATATAAATAAGATATAATAACCAATTCGTTTACTAAAAAAATTCGTTACTGCAGTTGATCAAAAACACAACATTAACCTGTTAATGTACATGGACAGAATGTAATGCAGGTCCAAGACCAGCATAGTCCACTTCTGAGCCAATGGAGCTGGGCCCATGAAATCTTGCTTGGCTCCAAGAGAAGCAAAATGCTCAACACTGCCTGCAAGTGCAAGTATATGCAACGTGAGTTGACGACAGTTCATAAATTTATGTACTTTGAAGCGAACGCTTTTTAACTTAAAGCTGAAGAGACTAGTTCACAACTTCAGTTGTGCAAATGATTTATCCAAAGATAGGAAAGTTGACATTACTGCACAACAATTTTTCTGAGGCTTAAGGTAGATTTATAGTTTTCCAAAAGTTGAAGTGAATCAGATTTAGGTGATCGCACTGTGCAGTGAACAATACAATAATGACCAATACGGACCTTTCGCTGCGTGACATGCGAATGGAAACTGCAGCCAAGTTGAAGTGGACTTAAATTCCTTAAAAAGATTAGAGAAAGAAATCCTAACAACGAGACCATCCTCTGCAACTGTGTCAACATGGACAACAAAATATTTCGTGGGGATGGGCTGAAAAGAAATTGAAAGTTTCAAGAACAATTCAAGCTTTTTCCAAGCACATACTGTCAAGAAAAGTACTTTGAACAAGATGTACAGATATCTCCCGGTTAAACCCAACGACTGTGTTGTTGTTCGAGGAAATTGAATGTAATTTCCTGCTGGCACAGAACCTAGCACCAAAAAAGGTAAGTCTTCAAATTAAAGTGTTTTTGTCTTTTTAACACATTTTCAAATAGTATGTAATATCCAAGTCAGTTTCCGCAAAACCTTTTTGTACAGACCTTGAATTTTATAAACTGTACATTTCAATATCTTGTCAATAGTCGACGTGACGTCGCCCTCCTTGCTGGCTTTTTTCCAATCTTCTATTTTAAATTGCTTGAACACATTGACATATGGGTGCTGCCACACTGCAAAAAATTACCAACTCATATCGAGATAAAAGTATTAAGAGTGACAAATTCAAATTACAAAACTTCTGAAAGAAATGCAATGTTTCTTAGACATTGCAATTTAGCACGACAGACAATTTGAAACATGGTATTACCTACAAAATGAATAAAGCAAAAGAAGTCAATAATGACCTTCGACCACAAGAACCGGACTGACAACTTGATAATACAAATTTTAATCAATTTGTCATTAACAAACAAGAACATTTACAAAGAAATGAAAATAAAACTTACATAATCGTTCTGTTTTCTGAGCAGCATTCATTTTGATTTCTATTGTCCACGGTTAGGCTGGAGTAATCTTCCAAAGCGCTGACAGTCTGACACCCTCAGCTCATTTAAGATGTTAACAACTCAATCTGTTGGTGCCACTGCACTATCAAGCAAAACAACCTAATGTCTAATACATAGAGTTTTCTAAGAAACGTCGGACATAAAACTTTTAGACTACGCTTGAACTGTGACTGAGAAATATTTGCGTAGATATAAACAGTTAACGACGAAAAATAAACAATACAATTGCATAAAATCGTTCAAGAATAAGTTTACATCGGGAAAGACTTTATTTTTTGAGCTATGCCCACCACGATTACTTTCTGAGTTCCTAACTACCGCAATTTTCATATTTAATTGTTTGGTCACCCACGATCTTGCTGAAAACCGCCATACTCAGCAGACCGGTCTGCCAATAGGCTAACAAAACAAAATTTGCTGCTAGCCTAGTATGCAACAATCGCGACAAAAACTTTTGCCTACTAGGCTATAAAGCAAAACATGGCATAGAACTACTTGTGTATTGCTTTAGACACCTTAATACTTCATACTGCACAACAGGTACCTCTTCTTTTTAACCGTATTACCCGCCAGACCGAATTCGTTAACAATTATCAAAACAAACCGAAATGTCGTTGGTGCGTGACGTCAGAGCATAGAAATCAGCTTTGTTGGTCTTATCATAGATATTGCATTACAATGCTCTCTTGCACATTAGGGTTGTTTAGAGAAATTTGAAAATTCAATTCAATTAATTTAAATTCCTTCAAAATTTCCTTGGAGAACAGTTTATAAAAATGATTTGGTAGAGTCATTTAGCCGCGTCACTTTAGTTTCTTCTCTTGGTTTGAAGGTCCAAAGGGAAAAGGTATACCTGGCACTATGAACCTGGCAGTTAGGCTAAATTAACTTGTAACGTTTCTATAAAAGCTACCCCACTGCGCTAAAATAACTATGTGACTGCTTAACATTAACATATGCTTCAGAGACGACATTTTATAGACATACTGCACAACACAATTACACACGTAGATGATTCTCTCTTTAAAAGGCACAATTCTAATTAGGACTGTAATAATATTGCGAAAATGAGTTTCAACCACAAACCATACCGTGAAATTTAGTTGATTTGCAAATCGCTGTTTAATTTAGGGCAACAAAATAAACAGACCTGTTACATTACTGGAGGCGGCGAGCACAAGAAACAACCGCTAGGAACATTTGGTGTGCACGTTACCAGCGAGTAATAATTTGAACCAAGCAAACCATAAGTTTAATTCGTTTGTTTAGGCAAATGCATCTTCTATACAAACATCGCCGGCATAAAGACCTTAAAAAATTATGCCAACTTATGAAATGTACAGAATATTTCCGAGAAAATGTGCACTTCGATTAACACAAAGTCATAACCAAAGGCACGGTATAATACAACAACAGTGTTTACGTCCAGAATTGAATAAATTTCGACAAACTATAAATATAATGTTTTTTGAATTAACCTGATGGATAAGCGCTAAGTTATTTAAGTAATTGATTGATACTATAGATATTATACTATTGATACTATAAATTTGTTTTCAGTTTTTGTTAAATAAATTCTTCTTGTTCGCTCCAGACCGACAAAACGTGGATGACAGTCCTTTCTCCACTTAAGACCACACATCAGCAGAATATCGCCCTTTGTTCATGAGACCCTTCACAAAATCAGTCGCCTGTTGCTGGCTTTTACCTCCGCACTCTACCACGATATCCACAATGGCGTCATGCACCTCTCTTGCCATATGACGTGCGTCCCTGCGTCATAATGACGTCATATTTACAATATGAAAGTTAAGAACATTGGTTAATCGAACCTGAAGCTACTTTATAAAACAATCGGTTAAACGTACCCGCAGACATATATATGTCCGTGGTTTTGAATATTTTCCCACACTGACTGTTTGTTCTCAGCCAGAAGATGTTGAACGTAGACTTTTTTGGGGCCGTCGCGGGAAAACGCGATTTTCAGTTCGGTCAAAACATCGTCTTCTTTCCTGAGGTTTCGAAAACACTCAGTAAATGCTCCAGATCGAAGCCAGTGGTTGTCATCAATACATATTTCCAAGAGCATGTGTAGTTCGTGGAATAACATCAGGTCAAAAACATACGTTTTCCCAAGTAATGTTTTCAAATGGGAACAAAAAACAGGGCGCAAGATAAAAAATGCTGCAACAAGCGTAAACGGAACAAGCGTACTGGAAACCAAATGTTCATAGGACTTGGTAAATATACCACAGCAGTTGCTACTCTAAGAGTTACATTATGCAACTGCTTTTGCATAAAGCAGACTAGAGTTGGTTAAAGAAAAGGTTCTTATTGTGTGTAACATGTTCTGCTTAAACCTACCTCTCAGTAGCATTGGTGTATGGTACATCTACTTAACTAAGTTATAGCTATAAAGCAATGCAAGACCGTAAAGTATCGAGATGGACTTGCCACTTTGTTAAGTGTTCCTCATAAATGAAATCCTCTTCCCGCTTCCGGCATCCAAAGTACAAGGTAGTTTTTCCCACGTCCTTGCCCGCCTCCTTGTGGTAGGCACGATCCTGAATGAAACCGATAAACGGGGCAAGACCGGTACCTGGCCCCACCATCATGACGGGATGCGACACTTTAAATGGAAGTCGGAACTGAGACCTGACAACATAATCAAACTAGGATCGGGCAAAATAAGCAACCTAAGCTAGTACAGTCCCTGGTATGGTCTGGTGGGTCAAGCAACAAAACTCAATTCCCATTGTTGCAATGACACTTACTCGGTGCAAATGAAACTTGAGACACTAACAGGCAAGAGACAGTTACCATAACTTTATATACAGGTGCCTTGTTATGTAAGCATAGCGGCTGATGACATACTTTCGGACATATATGGGTACTCGTGGTTGTACGAAAGCCTCGCTGCCCGGTACCGGTATCTTAGTCTTCAGCCAGTTGGTCGCCACTCCTAAGTTCGTCCTCCCGGATGATGTGTCGTATTCTACGAGGACGGCGCAGATATGGATGCTGGTCGGGTGCATCTGGTGTTAAAATGGAAACGTTAAATCCAAACGAAATAGAAATAGGATTAAATGGAGTCTGAGTATGTGACGAAACCCTGTTTCGAAACTGAAACGAAACAACGTGACTCGTATTGCCAAAGAAAAAAAATTTAAAGTTGTTTATGAAAACTTAACTTGAAAAAAAAACTTAAAATGTGTGAAAAAACTTTAATGCAAAATACACTTTTCTGCCATGAAAAGCAAAAAATGAATGGAAAGAACGCTGAATATGAAAGCGAAAACCCATTGAATAACGCTCAATAACCAACTTAGCCGACATTGCCCCACTTTAACTGTGAACGTGAGTACACACAGGGGCAAACAGGTTTGCGTTCAGTAAATATTTGTTTTAAAGCATACTTCGTACATTAACCCTAATAGCTAGTATATACATAGTTGAGAAAGCCGAATTACCGTAACTGGCAGGGAAACCGAGGTGTAACTCGCCAATCGTGCTGTCGTGCGTTTGGTACTTTTGCTGTGACAAAGACTGACCAAAATGGTTCGAACCAATAACAATCTTTTTACAATTACTGTATTCTCCCAGGGGAGCATGGATGCTACTAGCAAGAGCAAAATTGATGGCTGGTCCCGTTAGTGGGCGCCATGGATAACAACAAAGGTCGCTATCAGCGTTAACACATCGATGACGTCATAACAATTTCCCAGCTTTTAAACGAAAGCTATTACTGTTCACTAATTGGCCGTGTATAGGAAGAGGCCATAGTCCACTTCACCCAAGACCGCATCGTTTGAAAATACTTCCCACAAGGGTTAATATTGCCGGTGTTGACACATTAGTCCTCCTTCTTTGTCCAAACGTGTTAATGAATTACTACGCATGAAGGGCCTATGTACATGCGATCGACTGACTGGTAAAGAAATTTTTGGGGCCAGGTTGTGTGACATCATATATGACGTTTATGCCACGTCTTTTGAAATACTGCGTGATAAACCAATAGGCTTTGGCCACGCAGACCATGTAGTTGCAACTGGGCTTTCAAACAACTTTCCGCTTATTTTATTCTACGAATGCGCGTGATCTAGTCACAAAATCATATGCGACCCGCGTCTAACCTCCGCGAATTCGCGACTACATTTGCGTAGCGGTTCTCAGTCACTCTGAAAATAACTTGTACAGCTTAACAAGACCAAGTGTGAAAAATTGCACGCAAGCACTTGGTTCTATGAGCGCAACTTTCCATGAAATAACGCAAACAAAAAGTTTTTCGTAACATATTAAAAGCGATTCAATGTTAATGGGAGTTGCTAACGAGAGAGATTAGTTTCTGATTAGCATTAGATTAGAGATTAGTATTAGAAAAGAGATTACTTTTTGCGACAACATTTAAAACTTCGCAGTTGCACGAAGGACAGTTGTAAACAAGCGCGTTGCGGTGACAAGTGCGTCGCAATAAAAGATATCGCTTTGGGCATTTCTGTACGAGATTTACATTTTTTCTTCTCTTTACTGGGATGTAGTGTCCACACTCTTTTGGCTTGCGAGAACTTTTGAAATGGTCTAATTCACTTACTCAAGCAGCGCTCTTACACAAAATGCGAAGATATTTAAGCAAGCTTATATTTGTGCTGCTACTTCAGAAACTTGGGTTTTGATTTAGCAAAATTTTAAGCAACTGCAAAGCGGTCTTTCGTCAAGTAAATATAATACCATCGCAGATAAATGTCGACAAATTTTTGAACGTCGTTAGATCCATCAGCATTGCTTCTGCCATCGAAGGACGACGCACTGCGCAGTCCTTTTCTTTTTTGATGGCATAACTTCATTGTTGCCAAGCGCCAGGTCATTTTGTGACAAAAGCTGGAAAGCTTTTCTGTTGGATGGTTTGTTATTAACGCACGTGCCCGTGGGAGCATACAACTGGGCAGGAAGACGCACCGACATACGCGTGTAGGAAAACGATTTGTCTCCTACTCCTTCACCTTACCCAGTTAAGGAGTTGTTAAAAATGTAATTCAAAAGGGTTTTTATCGTAACAATAGTTGGAACCTGGGACCGACAGCTCCAGGAAAACTGCCGGGACATTGTTTCCAATCTCTAAAATCTGTTCAGCGTCGAATTGAACTTTCTGTGAAATTTTGACGTCTTTTAACTCGACCGTTAGGTGGTTTGTAACTAACACACTGCCTTATCAAATGAAATGGTAGAGACATGATCACTGCGTAGAATGTTTAGCGGATCAATAGGTCGCCCACCCTGTACTGTCAGATACATGATCAAGGCAGAAGCGGTTTAGAAACTGCGAAACCCCGAACTATACGCAGCGGTGCAAAGAACGAGTTCATCTTACCTTGGGCGAAGAAGCGATGGAGTAATAACGAGCTTGCAGATGAGGAAGAAGCTCGCAGATATGATCCATGGCAGGATTACAGGATGGGACGTCATCTAGGATAGCCAGTAGGTTCCTGCGGGCATCCATCACCCACTCCTGGTACTTTTTCTGCAAATGAAGATGTGATGAAACCCTAATGAACTGGTAACACGAAGCCGCGTACCGATGTCTTGTCACGTCTACATTGACCGGTCAAAGGTCAATTCCTTGCGCATTGTTGTTTAACAGGTACGTAGCACACACACTGCGCGTGCATAGTACACACATTTTGCTACTGCCGCTCAACGACAAAATTGGGAATGAGTTAAAACGGAATTGAAAAATTGAAACATATTCAAGCTAAGTATAAATAAACACAAGGTTTATCAACTTGGCTGGTTACTTGGCTAAAATCTCTACCTTTCCCTCAGGTGTTGGCGAAGAGAGGAGTGTGAGAAATTCTTTGTCTTTTTCATCGCTCGTGTATTCGACAAACTCGCTTAAAACATTGGTGCGAAGTGGACTTGAGATGTCCAGGTAATGCAAAAGCGCTGTTCGAAATGTTGTGGGGCATGGAAAGGGATGACGCTTGCTTGCATCCTCTGATAAAATACATGGGCGTGTGGTTAAAACCGTCAAGTATAAACCACGTGGCACTGAGAAAGCGGGTAAAAATTTGTCCGTGGATTTTAAGCAATTCTATTTTTATGATGGATATTGTTACATCCAACTGTTCTTAAAGCCAAGGTTATAACAAACTCTTTCCACGGAAATTTCAATGCCCGGGATATTTTTAAAACCAAATAGTTAGCTGATGCAAGGTTATCTTGCTGAATACCGTCAATAGCATCCAAAGTGAAGAATGTATCCAAATCAACATCAAGTCTCTTTGCTATCTTTTCTACCATCGTGACGTCATTGGTAGGGTAAACTGCAACATGATCGCCAGCCTCGTATCTTCAAAGCAAATATCTCGTTTAGTGCTTCGTTGAATCAGAATTTGCATAATTTTCGACGCCAGACGATGTAGGAAAATTGTCCAATTTTGAATCACTAATAACTTAATGCCGGACACATTTACTGCTACTTACAGCCAGAAATTGCTATGGTGTTCTTACATGAACGAACACTTCTATGCGTTGCCAGCTCTTACCAGGCCGTTTATCAAAAACTGATTGTACGTTTTCATCGCAGCAGGAATTATCCTGGGGCGCTGGTGGTTACGTTTGATTGGTCAATTGCTGCTACCACCACCAATATAGAAAAGTTATCATTGCACCCGCCGCTGTGTAAGCTCACATCTAATTAAGTTTGTTAAACGAAATTCTTCAGAAAATAGTGAGATGTCGTTTGGTATGTGGGGACCATAACGTAATTAATTCTGTGTGTACGTGAGCCGAGTCTTTCTGTGTACACTAGACGAACGCGAATAACTTAGTTTACGAAAAAGGTCATTGATCGGAAACGCAGTGGTTCGGGCATAATATGCTTCGCTAAGTCAAAACACTGAAACGACCATACGTGCGGCAATAGTAACTCCATTCAAAAGTACACGCATCGCAGCCTGCTAAATAAACGGGAAAAACCGCAGATAAAAGAGAGAAAATAGGCCACCAGCAACTTTCATGGACGCTGGAGTGGATGAAACAGCCACAAAGTCTGGCATTTAACTGTGTTAATTCGTGGCAGAATTTCTAAGCACGTGCTAAATTCCTTAGACGGGAAAGATTCATGATATCACGGAACTAAACCTTTAAAATAGCCTGAACGTGTCGTCGTTTATTGTGTGTTGGCCTGGCTTTCATTATGCACGCACTGATGTGTCAAATGTTGTATACGTTACTCCAAAAAACCGGCGCAATACGTGCACTACGCTGACTATATGCATATTCCGGTTCGTATGTTGTCAAAATAGTCTCAATACCTAATCTTTGTGTCCGTGATGTCGAACTCAATGTGCATGCAAGATCGGCCACCGCCTTTGTGGAGTTCTCTGTTCACCAATACAGGTGAAAGATATGGGTTCTTCGCATCATACGGCCTGCAAAATAAACAGATGAACAAGGGGATCTAGGCTTTGGTAAGTAGGTTAAGTGAAGTCATTGCATAGGTTCCCTTATAAGGAAGGGAATGTTTGTTTTAAAGGAGAAAAGGTGGGTCAGTAGTTCAAGCAAATAGGAGACTTGCGCAACTTTAGAAGCGGGCAAGAAACTTTTTTCCAGGAACTCACGGCCTTTGGTTCTTGTAGGAATGCAGACGCGCCACTTCACCGCTATAAACAGTCTTCTCGTCAATATCATCTGGTTCGTATTTGGTGAAGGAGTAAGACCGGAACGAGCCTTCCTGCTTTGAAACTTCAATGCCAAACTTCTCACAAACAGTCGGCCATAGACCTTCCTTCCATGTCACAAAATCCTCTTCAATGCTAAATTCACAAATAAACAAACCGATGTTAAAGACTAAATTTAGACTGAAAAAAACCTGTAATAAGGTTAAGTTAAGAAAATACAAAACACAAACTTTGACTCATAACATGAAACTTGTGTATATAAACATCAGGATAACTTAGTGATAACTGATAACATATGCTTTGTTCAGACCACAATACTCCTGCACAGCGGCAGGAAATACCACCGCATATGCAGCATCATCAAGCCGCTGATTGCTTCACACACACACACAAGTGGCATAAAAAAGAGTTCACTAAACCACAGAGTCACTGACTTTGTGTCATCGTCTCCGAGTCCGATCTCATAGACTCTCTCTGCTCCAAGTTCTTCGAGTCTCTTGTCCACATATATTCCCGTTGAATTGTAATGTTCGTAGGTCTTGTTGCCCAGCCCAAACACCTTTATGTGACAAAATTAGTTGGTGGTGGATAGTTGGTTTTGATGGTGATAAAGAGGCAGGGTACTCTTGACAGGAGGTAAAGCATTCTCTTTCTGATAAAACCTTACGCGTTGACGGCTGTCAGTTGTTAACTGAACTTGCATGTAAAAAATAGCATTTTGCCTAATCTGCAACACATGCACTAAGTATATGCCGTAGCAACATTCAACTTTGCGGAAATACTTACGGCAAATTTGAGTCCGTCGAGTTGTGTATCTCCTTGCTGGAGCCAATCATAGAAATCTTGAGCATTATCGGTGGGATCACCTTCACCATACGTGGCCATGCAAAAGATGGCGAGAGAATTTTCAATTTGATGAAGTTCCGCTAACTCCTCCATGTTACATTCTGTATGAAATGTTACACAAACATTTTCAAATTTATTTTTACATATTTCAACATTTTTTTTGCAATACAATATGACATAAAAGAATTGTTCTGAAGCAAATGAATGCTCTGGAAAAATCTAAGCCGGACACATGTTTGATTAACCTTCAGGGTCGACAGCTAATGCTTTCATTCCATATCTCTGTGCATCTTTTGCCAACCTGGTTGCAAACTCTTCAGCCGTACCAGTTTGTGAACCATAGAATATCGCGATGCTTCTGCCCTGAAACAGCATTTTAAAATTGCGGGTTAACAATTAAGTGGACGAATGTTTTAACAACTAGAAACACTTTCAAATAAATATTAATACAAAATGTATCGTATGTGCTAAACTTGCACTATGGTACACTTTTAACTATGGCAGTAGACAGTCTAGCTGTAAAATATGTTGGAACACATTTCGTACAGATTTTTTCATTCGAAAGACTATTCCTGAATCTTCGGATTCACTTCTGTTTAATGTTGGTTGTCTGCAAAAGGGAAATGATAATTAGATATACAACAGTTACAAACAAGAGCATCTACACTAGTTACTGGCTAACTCCACTCTACGTGCAACTTTCGTTGTACATTGGTTTACTGCTGTGAAATCTGCAGCATATTTTGCGAAGAAAATCGTTCCAGACATTTGTATAGAACATACACAGGAGAATATTTGATTCATTTTCAGCTAGAGGGCTTTAGCATGTTGATTAGCAGAAAGCAAGATAAATGGAACTACTGTTCACATTTCACGTACACAACAGACAGTCTCTTGAATTCCTCGTCATTCGGTTTTTCATCTTTTCTAAAGAAGAACCAATAAACTACGAATCCTATAAGCGCAGAGAGCAAAAACAAATCAAAGGTTGACATCATTGGTGCCGGTTCTTCTGCAATTTCTTCGGTACCAGGCATTTTTCTTTTAATTATTCAAAAAACTTAAAGAAAATTAACTACCGGTAACTAAGTTATCCTTATAATCTACAATGACACGCATTTGTTGAAAATATAATCAAGATGGCTAAAACACACCACAAACTAAACATAATACTGTGCAGTAAATTATTCAAACATTTTGCGACCATTTATATAATAATGGCAATACATCAAATATAATTTATGTTGTAATTTATCATTGACGTGCAAAATGTTGTATTGTGAAACTAACACCTAATCTTGGCTGCTAAAATTCATTGTTAACTTAGCACCAAACAGTAATAGGCAATCTTTTTTAAAAACTACCTTCATGATTTGACATTATTCATGACGACAACAATGACAAATCCTGTGTGCCAAATAACACTGTTTCCGCATGATTTACAACTTTCATGTATAACGTGATACATATCCACAACAAAATAGCGAAGTAAGTGCTTTCAATAATGCAGCTTGTGTTCTAAACTTGCTGGGACTGCTGTTAAATATCCTTGGGCAAAGAAACACCATTTTAAGTTGAAGTAATATAAGCAAACTAATTAAAAAAAAATGTAAGAAATGCTTTTGTTCATCTGAACTTGCACAAAGGCTAGCTCAATACTGGGGCTTGAGGGATGAGGAATCTTTGCCAAGTTTAAATTGTGCAAAAGCTTTTCTCAATCCAAGGATAAAGGTTATGATACCACCATATGGCACCAGACTACAAAGTTTTAACTATATGTATATAAACACCAAAAGCACTTCACAGTAAACACCATTTTATGTGTCAAATATTTAGGCAATTTTATGTTCCACATTTAAATGGAAGTAAGTTTTTAAATTGAATGTGGTATATCCCAATCAAATATGACACTAAGCCCAACTGGAAAGTACTGCAGTTATCGACGAGAACTCCTGTATGCAAAGCCACGAATTTTGGCATGCACTAGCCTAGTTTTATTTAATGCCAATTTTTTGTTTATTTATGATCAAACCGGCTTGAAGATAAAATATTTCGTGTGCACATTCATGAACCTCATGTGTGCAGCTGCCACACTTTCACTCAATAAATAACAGAAATGTATAATGGCAAGTTAGGCCTATAAGGCTATCAGTATACCGGTATGTACAAATCTTAAAAACGCGAGTTAACTGGTATTAAATAACAAATTATGTGTTCTTCTTTTTGTATATAAAGAAAAACTAAATAAATAACCAGTACATACGGTATCTTATAGTTATATATAAGGTTAAGGTATCGCAAAAAATGTCACCATTAATTGTTAAAAACCATATCTGCCTAGTTCGAAAGGGCACAACCTTGTTAAAAAGACATAGTGAGGTCACGCTTAGGACTGGTATGACGTTCAAATGACTCATGACATTTCAGGCAAGACACTGTTAAGGCCTGCATTGCGCAATCTGGCAACTTTAGCAATTTGCATTTATTGCCATAACACTGTGACCTACTCACCGGAATTCAGTGCATGACCTAGGCCGTATCCGCTCTGTCTCTTTCGCCTGAAGTTCCTAGCACTAGCCGTTATCACAGCTACAATAACCCACTGCAGACTTGCGACTTTACCTAATCTCAATACAAACTGGACCTTGCACTTGGCCATACACAAGACGGAGATACGAACTAGAATTTGCGCTACAACTCACTCAGCTGATCTAAGGAAGTCGACATCAGTTACACTTACCACATCCAGGAACGTGTTTTACCACTTCCACAAACAAATGTGTAGGCCTTAACTTAAATTGCGCTTTTAATTTCGCTTCTTTCCACGAATCTGCAAAGTTAAATTGCAATCACAAGACAACACTTTTGTACAGTTACCGCAGTATTCACATGGTGCAGATTAGGAAGGAGGCGGTTTTTAAAGTCACACAAACGTCATACAAATGAACGTGGAAGAAAGTAAACGAAACAAACTCCTCATTTCCTCACTTTAACTCATCAACGCTTAGGCAAGAGTTTTGCAACAATTCTGTGACGACAACGGCAATTTGGCATATCATGACGTCATCCTATACGGTTGACTGATTATAAGATTATGCAATGAGGAGAGCGCCCACACCAATTCAATCAAAATTTATAATATGGCAAAGAATGTCATATAGAAATTAATCCTTTGCTGGAATTTATTCCAGATTTCCAGTGATGGTTACGCTATTGTGAAACGCATGTAAGTATCTCATTAAAAACTCGAAATCCTGTCGAAGAATAAAACTGTAGATTTGGAAACTGTGAAAACTTTCATAAGCAAACGAAATTCTTTTTTCTCCCCACAGTCACAGTCACGGGGAAAAAATAAACGATGCGATACGGAACAGTGTCAGCTGGCACACAGATAATACATGACGCAAGATAGCGGGCAGTGTTACGTTTATTCCATACCATAGGAATTTTGCGTTGGCATCTTGCAACCGCGGGAAATGGAAATACAGTCGTTTTTTACTATTCGTGTCAGTGTTTCCATTGAACATCTTCCCCGCGAAATATTCAATCGTTATCAGTATTGGAATAAATTGAGAGCACATTGACTGGGTGCTAGTAAGGACATAATATGTTTGCGAAGTGAAGGCGAAAGCAATGATACCAACGATCAGTGACCTATCTACAATTTTGGGTTGAGGGGAAGCATTGGTTTTTAAAAGCTGAGTTTAAAATTCCCGTGTTTGTCTGTCCTGCACATAATGCGCGAAGCGCAAAACTTTTAGATTTTTACGCTTCAACAAATGCCTTTGAATAATAATGTATTCTTATATATATATGTATAAATACGTATATATCAGATGGCAATTTATGTTGTAGGCTACACGTTTTAAGCGCCACGTACAACGTTTCTATAAGGCCCTATACCGCTTATAACATGTATTTCCTGAAGTTATACACCAAATAAATAGTTGCAAACAAAGTAGTGTGACAAACAAAATAGAATGAAGACGAAAAATATCCATGGCTCTCAAAAATTTGGGCTTGTGAGGGGGCCATGTCCCAATGCCTCTCTCCCTAAATACGTCACTGCCAGCAATAAAAGACATAGGCTACATACTACAGCCAGCACAACCTAACCCCTAACCTTGCAACCAAGAACTTTAGTTCCGCTTATTGCACTTTGGAACTCAACCGAAATTGGTTTTAAAAACATTCAGACAATGCAAAGCCATCTCATACAGGCGATTGTAATTATTAGAATGGTTAACGCAAAACAAAACGCTGCAAGTTAAAATAATTAAAGAAAATATTTACAGATTTAAACGTATTATCATACTGATAAAATCTCAACACATAGCAAAGCTTACAGGGAAAAATTAATGTCGATATAATCCGAACGTTCTTCAACAAAGATTTGATATTTGTCACAATTTAGCAAATACCTGAAGTTCAATTTAACTAACCGTGCATTTCAATCAAAAACTAAATATATACTAGATGTGTTGATATGATGATGTGATGTGAAGCGATATTTGTTACAATTTAGCAACAACTAGAATTTTAATTTTAATAACCTTGTATTTCAATCAGAAACTAGATATTGGCCTACACTAGATGTATAGCCTACATTAGCAAAAGTAATAATCGTTGTGTTTACAACGTGCTATATGTAGGCTACTCTTTGAACACAGCAACTGTCCAAGTAATACTTGCTGGTTATGTACATGCAATTGTTCAATTACTGTAGTTAGAATTAAGCTATCCGTTGATGTTGTAGACAATAGCAAAACCATGCACTTTCCACTTCTGCAAAAGTTGAAAATGCCCAATCAAAAAAATAGTCGAATCCTGTTTCGTTTGAGCTCGACAATAGAACCAACGGGGACCTTTAAATTCTGGAAAAAGATGAGTTTGTTTAACTTTTAGTTGTTTGCCGATGACGTCAACCTTGTAGAATTCTAAAGGAGAGTATTCCTTCTAAAGATACGTGAGATTTTGCAACACAAACAACTATGTTAATTTTTAAGCTGAAGTCTCACTTTGTATACAATTGACCGTTAACACCACCGTTGGATTACAGCAAATATAAAATATGCTTAATTATTGATACATTAAAACACGTTGTATAAGTTATATGAGGACAAATCTTCCAGCTCAACAGCAAAAGGCAACAATAATAACTTTATAATATAACAACTTTCTTCAGTAAAAGGTAACAATCGGTCTATAAAAGTAATGGCTTATAGAGCCTTATACCGTGTCTTTCATTTTATCCAAGACATCAAGAATTTTGATCCTTTCTGACTTAGATGGATCTCGAAAATTTCCTTGGCCATCGTCGAAGCTTTTAGCTAAGTCCAATTGGGTTTTCACAACTTTTAGCAATCCAATGATGTCATCCACATTTGTTGGGTCAAGTTTGTTTTGAATTAAATTCAGATTTGCTATCTACATTACATCTACATTAAAACAATTTTGTCGATGCTCATAGACAAATTTTACTTTACAAAACATTAAACGTTTTTTTATGTTGATGTTTTTAATGTTAATTAAATCTTCATTGACACAAAAAATCATACCTGGCCCGATTTCAAAGTTTTTATTGCAGAAGCGATTTGGTGAAAACTTTCCTTCTTCAAATTGCAGTTGGATAAATCCAGCATCTCTATATTCTTGGTAACGTGTTTTAAAACGAAGCAAAATGCTAAAATTTGATCGTTTGTCAACCAGATGCCAAATAAGCTAAGCGATGCTGGAAACCCTATGACTGCTATATCTCTTAAGTGTTGTTTTTTCTTCTTAAAAGCTTCCACCCAAAAATCTAACAGCTTTGCTGGATTATCTGCATAAATATTTTATACGTGAGTAAAATAGGTTTTTGCATATTCAGTATCAAAAAACTGATATTTCCTAAGCATTTCCTTTTGATGTTTTTAATTAAAATTACAATTCCGTGTATATGGGTGCAATTGGACCTACGATGCGTGGTGTGAAACACCGTAGATACAATAACTATGGAATCATTTTTGAATAGTCTATTTATTTTCAATACGTTATAATTAGCTTTATGCATATACCGGATGGGATTGTAGTAACACGGTTTATATCTTCAGAGATTGCATTTTGGTTTTCCTGAACGAAGCTCTCATCATCAAGGACTTCTGTACAAAACATTCCGGAAAATTATGATTGGGTTAGCCCATACAATATTATTTCAAGTAAAATGTCTAGTTTAGTTCTATATAATTTTTCCATCAAAGGCTTAGAGCAGTATAAGCGTATGCTTGTCAACTCTTTTCTGGCTTAAGTTATTTGGGGTTAAACCTGATTTCTCTCACCTTTATCACTATATTCCGTAAGAGAAATGTCGGCTTCATAACCATGTCTAAGGTCTTGAAGGCTCTAAATTTAATAAACAATAATGGTTGAAATATGGCTCCAAGTATGTTAGGAAATTCGATGTAGACCAAAGGGACCCTTTCTAGGCTCTTTTTCAATCATTTTGCAGTTATTTCAATAGTTATTAAGCGGCGTGTTTGTTTGTTAGGGTGCTCGTAAATAATGTTTTTGACCTTTTCTAATGCTTTTAACCTTTTTCTGATCTAACCAAGAAGCGCAAACAATCGATTTCACTGCGCTAATTTGCATGGTCGAGTCGAAACGAAGCTCGTGTCAGTTTAAAAAAACGTTAAGTGTCAGATTCGACAAACGTTTTATTTATGAATCCAATGAATCAAATGCTTGTACTAAACCAGCGTAAAAAGCGTAAAAATCGTAAAAAGCTCTTCCGCGAATTGCCGTAAATAGTATTACAAAGAAAAAAATGAAATGATTCAAATATTTTAGAATTTGCATTTAATTTTTTGACAATATATTTAGAAATAAGTTAATTGAAACTCACTTTGCTTTGCTGATTCTTTCCTTTTAGATGCGATTTGGAGGGATCCACTTTTAAATTGATTTCTACATTTGCCTGACTCATGCTTGATTGAAATTGGTTATCCGACATTTTGTTTGCGACTTATCATTAGCCTCGCTATGGAAAACATTCGATAATTTGTTACATTGAAGAGTGTTAGGTTATAAAATCTACCTTTAACTTCATACCTGCTTAATCTTAACAAACAAAGACATTCCTTATCAAAACAATTTATTGTTATTAGTTATTACACTTGCACAGCAGCAACTTGAGTCACTTGACTATCACCGTAACAGTTGCCTACATATTGTTTGTTAGGGGAACCATTTGCGGAGAAACAGAGATTTTCAGGAGAACATCTACAGTCTACACCGTATATATTTACACGATTATGCCGTCGCAATAAACTACACGAGCAAACAACTTTTAATGTTGTATTTAACTAAAGCGAGCTTTAACAGCTCTTATAAAGTAACCTTTTATTTTCCAAGCGAGCACACATTTATGGAAGTAAGTTGCGTTCTTGAACCTTCAAACTGTTTCCCCTTTCTTGCTTAAAGTGAGGGGCAAGTCCAAAAACTGCTATTTTATTTAAATTATTATTTTACCAAACTGTTCAGTTAATAGTGTTTTTCTTATAAGATCAACTTATTTTTGGACTTGCCCCTCACTTTAAGTTTCTAAAAAAGTTGACCGAAGTGAAAAATCTTTAAAGGTTGAAATTGTTTTTTTTTTCAAAACAACAATAAATTTTTATTTGAATAAAATAAACATTTGAATAATCTTTTCTATCCGTAGATTTTTCAAACTTTTGTCTCGACAGAAATTTTGCACCTTTCGCAGAACACTTGTAAACCAAAGCTAGCAACGTAGTGTTCTGTCCAAACCTAACCTTTACAAGTCGTCTTGAGATACTATAAGTTTGGCGGTATTAAAAATCTTTATTCACCTGTTTTATGATATCAGCTTGTGAGTTTGAAGCCATTTACATCCCATAAATACAAAGAAGAATTTTCATTGTTACTTATTAACTTGACATATAAAAAAATTAGCCCTCCCGTTAAGACTTCATGCGCAAATAATCTTGTCTTAACAAGACAGTTTGCGTTTGGCGACAACTGGTAGAAGTTGAAAGTGCTTTAAAATAATCGCCATAATTGTTGAATTACGATTTGTTAGCTTACTTCCCCAGTCCAAAAGTCTCGGCAACGGTTCTCCGCCTATGATTTATTCGCATTTCAATGGAACAAATGTCTTGTCCAGGTTAAGTAACAAAACTAATTCACTATTGACTACCAAAGTGGTTTTCTTGAGCGCACATCGTAATATATGATTATTACCTGATGCTGAATGTGTTTGCTTCCAACTATCAATCGGCATTAGATTCAAATTTCCTTCTTTATTATTGCACTGCGGTATGAAACCTTTCCGAGTTACGACCGCCACTTTTTTGGGATGGCAAACATTTTTCGATCGCCTATGCCCTATACTTAACAATGGAAATTGTCGACCCACTTTGATTCTTTTTAAATTGCAAGCGTTTTGGACATCGGATTGTAAAGATTTTGCTCAGGTGGGTGGCATGTGAATTCCTTTACACGATAAAGACAAATCATTGAAAATACGTTGCCTAGTATTTATTTTACAGCGGTTTGAATCCTACGCACTGGATATAACGTATTGCCAGTTATTATTATTATCGTAAATATTAAAAATCGTAAAATCAAAATAAGGAAAGTTCAGTAAAATGATAAGAGATGTTGGCATTTATGACATCACAGTGACCCATTAGCAATGAGCGAATGTTTGGACGAACTATGAATAGAAAGCTTGTAGTGCAAGAGACGAGAATAAAATTATTATTAAAAAATAAAGGTATTAAAATGAAGTGGTGTATTGCTTGAAAGAAAAGTAAAGTTGCCTTAAAGATTTGGTAGGTTACAGCTAAACATTCCCTGCGACCGCCTTCTCTTAAAGCCAGGGGGAGTCCGCCCAACCGTTGACGATCGTTTCATTTCATGTAATTACCTGTAACCTGTAAATAACCGCCGCAATCGCGCAAAAATGAAACAACGAGGTTGGGCGGACAAGCATTTGGGGACCCAAGAAGAAATATTTTAAAACTTTTTTATAGAGGAAAAGGCAGCAAAAGTAAAACAACAACTCATGACCCTACCTCATCTAGCAAATGTTAGAAGGGCCAAGCCTGTTCAAACTATTCGATAATTCGCCTCGGATCTTCCAAACGTCACCTCAGGTACAACTGATATATACCCGGGGTACCTGAAACAAATTTATCATCGCATTTGCTTTAACGCCCTCTACCGACGACAAACAATTAAAGAGAAAAAAAAAAGAAGTAGAAAAACACACAAAAATACAAAACTTACGCTCATAAAAGTTATTTAGTCCGATAGCAGAATGTTCCTTCGATACGACAAAATATTTACGTCCATGTTTGCATTTTGAAATTTATTGCGTCAACTTGGTTGATTTTCATTTCATTTCCACAGACATCATAGATTGCGGGTTTAAGCTCAAAATTACTTCTCAGCTTTTTACGCGGATAATTTTGGAAGGAATCCAGACTTTAATTAACGCGCGCCGCGCCGAATGCCAGGTGACGTCACAAAAAAATAAAGAAACTCGTGGTCATTTTATTTTGACGGTGGCTGAGAAGGTCGCAGCTGTGAGAAGTTGTGCGTTGGCTTGGTCAGTTCAACATTACAGCGCAGAGTGAAAGCTTGTACTGGTATGTTTGGTGAGTTTAACATTCAGTATTTTGTTGGTAGCGATAAACATGCTAATGATAGTGGTATATTTTGTCCAAACTTGTTAGCTTGATCCTAACTTAATATGATGTAGCACAATTGTATTGTTGGCATCTTGCATGTTTTATAAAAGTTCGAGTTTTACCACTTTTTCCTTTTCGTTAATTGTGCGTGAGCATGTTCTTTATTGTGCTATGACTAAATGGCTGAAGTTTATGAGACTGTCAGTTTGAAATTTTGGCTTATTGAATACATTTTCGGTTGACGTTTATATCAGTTATTTAAACTGGTTTATAGCGTGCTAGGTTATATAAGTACAAGTTAGCTCTCAAACTGTCTTTGGTTGGTTATATTTTTGTAAACAATATGACAACATTTTTGATCAAATTTTGTAAGCTACCATTATAGGCTTAAGTTTTTGTTGTAAAATATAATAAGTTTTTAACTTGAAAACTTTAGATACAAAATAGCGTAAACGATATCTTCAATCGAGCCATTATGTTTGTAGGTTCAAGCGATGATACTCGGATCAACAAGCCGCCAATGACGTACACTTTCTAGAAAGGTTCTGTCTTCCAGCGGACCAAAGTTTTCATTCTTATGCAGCTAATTCTCAGAATTAGGGGGCTGTAGCAAACTGTAGAACTGTTTATTACAGTTCACAAAATTAAACGTTTGTTTTCTGTAGTGGATCAGCTTTGTTCATGTGATTAGTGAAGTTCTCCAATCATAGAGTATTCATGAAATTTCAACTATTTTTGGTGTTAATTTTTGAGCTGTCGCTTTTTCAACGAAAACATCGTACGTTCATAATTACCTTTCCATACCTCACGTTAACTAAACTTCAATGTTTTATCATATACTGCTGATAACTAAACCTAACTATATATGTTTTCTACACTGTCATTCATGTGTTTAAAATTTAAACACAATTTTACTTCTTTAAACATGTTAAAGTGTTTAATTATGTGTTTAAGTGTATAAATTTTGTTAATTTGACAAAATTTAAACACTTTATGGGTTAAACACCACAATCCATTACACGTTTAATAATGATTTAAGCCTATTGTACACTTTTTCCACGCTTTAGGCGTTTAAATGTTAAACACATAACACAAAGATTACAAAATGTGTCAAACAAAAAGGTGTTTAGGAGGAATGTGTTTATTTTGATTAGTTTTATTGAATTATATCTTATACTTTAAGTTGCTTTAGAAAGAATCTATCAAAAACAGTTCGGTACTATATGCTTTAGAATTGTTCGCATTACCCAATTACACGAGCTATTGTTCAGTATAAATTTGTATCTCGGACTCAATTCTTAGGTTTAAAGTTGGCAACTTGTAGTCGTTTTAAAAATTTTCCTGTATGGAGTGGCTGAACACTAAATTGTATTGTTCAGGCCTTACTGTAGGCTATATTTCAAAGGGGTGAAAGGGGCCTTGGCCACCCCGCCCCCATATTTTGTGTCTATAGGTTTCTACATCGGGTGGTGGTGTCTTAAAACCAACAATTTGTATAGTTCTCTTTGTAATTTCATGAAATATTTGACCCCCCCCAATTTTTTTCTGGCTACGCCACTGGCTATGATTGGTTTTCAAGTAAAGCCATTCACCCAGGAATGGAGGGTGAAAAACCAATTACCATACTTTGCCCATCAAAGTTTGAAATTACTCGGGCATAGCCTAACGTGGGCGTTCTCTTCTCGTCGTTTGATTGAAAGGTAAATGATAAGCGTTCACTATCAGTTAGTGCAGGGGTGGGCAACATACGGCCCGCGACGGGATTTTGCGCGGCCCGCAGACAGTTTCCGGTCTTACATAATAATGTGGCCACATTCTGCCGCAATCCCTGTATTGCGTCACTGAATAAGTCCAAGTTTGCCAACCTGAGAAAGATGGCCATAAATCTACTTGTTCTGTTCGGGTCTACATAGCCTACATTTATGAGCAAACATTTTCGACCATGAACATTAATAAGACAAAGCTGTGTTCCAATCTATTCAGGAATCCGGCCCGCCAAGTACTTCATTTTCTCATATCAGGCCCGCCGACCGAAGAAGTTGCCCGCCCCTGAGTTAGTGGAACGTCTGAATAACGTTTGTTCATATAATGTAGATTGTGTATCTGAAAATAGTAAGTTATAACTATTTATTCCATGTTTAAATAACTCAAAACCTAAAATATTAAAATAAAAAAACTTTCATAACATTACATTAAACTTTATGTTTTACATTAGAACAAGTAATTGTTGTTTTTATTTGCTTTTTATCCAGCAAGTTTGCTATTTCAAAATTATTTTAAGTTCTATGAAATAATATGTTAAGTTCTACCATTGTCAAAAATGTGGGCGCGCAATTACCACCTTCAGACGGCTACAAGATATCTCTAAAATCTGAATTCTGAATCCTCTTTTCAGCTTACATAAAGACAGCGAATTGTTTTATGACGTTTCGTAGGGCTGTAGCTTATTGTCACAGTTTGTTTTCTGTAGCCTATATAGGTAGCCTGGTGTAGCATATTTCGCTGTATGGTTCAGGTTTGTTACTGCAAGGCCTAGGCTATATTCCAGGCATAAAGGTTTACAGAGTTACAGACGATAACAAATACTTATAGCATGTTTTCGATACCCGATGGTGCCAAACCGTTGTAATGCTCTTGGGAAAGGCAATGGCCTTCGGTAAGCATTTGATGTTGATAATTTATTACTGTAGAAAGAAAATTGTTGTAATAACTGTAATGATAAATGTCTTAGCCTACAATATAAAATATTTTGTACTCAGTTTATACTAAGCTGTTTCTTTACAGGCGTTTTCTGTAGAAAGTTATTGGAAAAACTTAGAAACTTATGTTGGAAGAGAAGCCATCCACCTGTGCCATCACTTATGGTATAGTAAACAACCCTCATCATTAGGTTTCCTTCAGCTACACTGGCAGGTGATGCAGAATTATATATTTATGATCCACATGACATTTTTATTATTAACAATATTGAGTTAATTTTAAAATATACTGTGCATGCCAAAAAGTGTTGCTTCAGTGGTGGATTTGCTTAGCACCAGGTTCAAACAATGCGAACTTATTGAAAATGTCCAGTGTTACTACTTTTGTAATGTTCTTGGGTAAGGCATTATTAATCTTTACTCTTCTGGTCCTGGTGAGCAGTGTCAGGGTTGGTCAATATGTTATAAAATTCAATAAACAAATGAAAATTGAGTTTTTGTGGAAAACTGCAGAGAGTGGAGGAATAATTGCCGAGTCCGAGTCTTCCAAAGACGTTCGAGAAGAAAGATTCTGACACCTTATCAAAAACCTTGATTACATCTCACTACTGTTTTAAAAGCTATATTGTTTAGTTTTATATTTTTAATCACTGTAGATTCAGAATGGACAAAAAAGGGCTACTGAAGCTATTAGACAACATTTAGAAAAGGAAGAATCAGAATGGGAATACGGTCTACTAAAACAGGTATTTAAGACCAATGTCTGTCTTTCACCAAGAAGCAATTAGTTTAATGTAAAGATGGATGCATTAGCGGAATCATTGAAAAGTTTTCATTATTAGGACAAATGTTAGTGTTTGAAAGAAACTTATTATAAGGTGTTTTAGATTTTCATGCTTTTGTAAGAGAATACAGTTGTAGATCATGTTTAGAGGCTGCAACACGGTTATTGATATAATGATAAATTTTGCAGATTGAGGAAAAATTCAGAAATGTTTATCAATTTGATTACAATACGATTTAAGAGGCTTGCGTAAGCATGCTAACCACGCTAGACAACAAATGTAACAGCAATGTTGAGCGGCAATGCCGTAAGAATGAGGTGAGCAATCTGAGCATTCATCCAGCAATTAACAAAAATCAAATTTGGTTGTTTTTGTATTAGTTTATTGCTTTGTTGAAGGATAATGTGTTCGGATGCTTGATATATATTAAGGGAAAAATAAAGTCATTATTATTAACAGTGTAAAAACCTAACGCAACTTTTGACATAGGATCCATCATCAGAGAAAGAACTTAATCTCATTTTGAGGTCACAAAAACAACTTTGGCCAATCCACAAAACAAATCTTTATGATGCAATGCAGACTGTTAATGTGAGTTGTAGTTGCTTTATTTAACTGGTGGCTTTACAGAACAATTTGTATACATTGACATTTTTGTTTTAATTTTTTAGGCATTTCGGAATAGTTTAAACTTCAGAAAGAAAACACTGCCAAGTTTGCTTGTTTCTTATAACGAAGCCGGAACCATGAAAACATTCATTGTTGCTGATTCAATCCACGTCAGATGTAACAACGATTCGAGGGTGGTGTTAGGCTATTTAATGCAATTTATCGGTTGTTATTATTATTATTACTCACGGATGCCGGAAGAGGAAGCGCAGAGAGGCCATTGCCCCCTTTTCTTTCTTTATTTTCCAAAATGACATTCAAAAAGTGCCCTTTTATCGAATTTTGCCCCTTGCCAAAAATAATTCCGGCGCCCGTGATTGTACCTGCCTTGTTTCTGTTGCACTGCTGTAATAAACGCTATTTTGGAAATTTTGACTGCCAAGTAACAATACGCATAAAATAGTAAACACCTAGTTAGTAAACACGTAAACACCAAAGATAATAAACACCTAGTTAGTAAACACCAACAAAATTTAAACACAAAACAGAATAAACATGTGCGATTTAAACATGTAACCATTTTAGGTGTTTCTTTTAGGCCTCACTTTTCGTGTTTAATTAAAGTGTTTAACAAAATGACAGTGTAGACTAAATCAAATACGCAGTAAAATCAAAGCAGCTTCGAAGACTGGCTGCCTGACCTATTTCGAGTTCGGCTGAGAGTGAAATAGTCACTTATTTTTTTGCGGTCCATTTAACAAAATTAAAGACACATTTAATTCGTGTGAATTATATGGTGGGACTCTAGTGGACACCGAATCACTCAATACTAATAGTGTTTTTGGAGTTTTCAAGAAATTTTCCATGTTTATGAGGTTTTGCCACGCTACAAAACGCTGTTCAAATTTTTTTCAAGCTTGTCGTTTGCTGACCTGGACGTCGTACATGTTGGTTTGGTGGAGCTGCTTCGTATCCTGCTTCACCTTGTGGTTGAAACGCAGGAGAGATCGACCAATGGGCCTGGATCTAGAGATGAGTTCACTGTGAAAGATGTCCTTTGAAATTCCGACATTGGGAAGTCAGCGGCCTTGCCTTAGGTTTTTGATTTGGCGAGCTTTCATCTAATAGAGTAGAGAGCTGCAGCCAGTGCGCTCCATCACACTGCTGTTCCTGATCTTGGTGCGCCACGTGACTCCTCAGGTGTCAAACACCTAAAACTAAGATCTCTATGAATTTGTTGGACGTCCTACGTAGGGCTTTAAAAAAATGTTTAGACCAATCAGAAGGCAGCATGGTTGGTGTTGTTTTCTAGCCTGGGAATTACCCTAGCAGTTGGCGTGCTTCAATATCCCAGCTCGCGTACAAAATTTGGCTAAAACTTAGCATGAAAGTAGCTAAAATTGTGTTTTTTAGACCAAAAATTCTAGTGTTTATTTTGGGCCTCTGTTAAAAAAGTTTGAACCATGGTTTTTTGATGGCATTTTATGGAATGGCAGTTCAACGCATACTAAATTGACATGCAAAATTTCAGAGAGCCTCATGGAGGATTTTTAGAGTAAACAGTCTTTTAGTAAAGTCACTGTATAATAAAACAAACAAAGATTTTATGGCATTTTTTGGTGTTTGACCTTAACTTTCTTCAACTTTCTCTTCTGTCACGTACATGTAAGACTTCTCATTTACTATAGGTTGTTTGCTTTCATTACGATTTCGTGGCAGATGTTCAACATCGGTTGTTGGTGCTGATGACCATTGAGAATCTCCCACATTTGTTTGCAAAATCATTCATGAGTGTAAGGGCGCTTGTACACTTAGGCAAAGTTCTCTAAAATGTATCCTTTAGTTGTACACAAACTTTCGTGCCGTCAGTTAAGGGTCTAATGAGCACGATGGGCCGTCCTTGTTCTCGATACTTTTCTGGGTTAGTCGGATAGAGAAAATAAAATCAATTGATGACCTGTTTCTATAAAGCCGCTTTATAATTCGGGATAAAAACTGTCTGCTAAAATTTATAAACGTTCAAATTGTACTCTGGCAATAACTTCGCCAACAACGCTCGGCAAAGAGATATCTCTACGGTTGCTATAATCTCCCTTTACCAGCGCTTTTTTGTTACGATCTCTGCGTCCCTCATCCTTCAGTGTTCCAGCACTTGCACAGGACCGAGTAAAGAAATGGAACGATGTGTTTGACACATTTCAGGGGATCAACCGGGATGCCGTACAAACAAGAAGTTTTTCCTGTAGCTGTTGTTGCCACGGCACTTTTCAGCTCCTCGCGAGTTGTCAATTGTTTAAGCTCGTGCATCGGTGGAAAACTTTGTGTTTTCCCCCCGGCATGTTTTTGTTTGCTCATTAATTGCCGCTGTTCGGTTTCATCACAGTAGTTATTTCAAAATTATTTGCAAAACAACGTCACACCTTTTGCGGATTCGTGCTCAGACATTGGTCTGTTTCTCGATGCTCCTCCACCTACTCTACTGTTAGAGATGTTAATGTGCAGTGGTGTTGCTATCGATGTAGCGCTTTTAAGTTTTCTCTGGTCCAGTTAGTTTGAGACTTTAGGCAGTCAACAACTTTATCGGTCTCGTACATGGACACATATTAGGTTGAGGGGAAAAGGCAGTGCTGGCAGCCAAGATAGGTTCAGAAACATGTAGCCTACAGGCGTGCTAATTTTAGCAGACGTCTTCGATTAAGGTCGTGGTGGCATCAGTAGAAACGGTGATCGGTGGTCTAGTTTACGAAAGGATCTGTTAATCCCAGCAAATCAGCTAGCGTGTTAAGGTCGGTTTAAGTTGCTTACGTTGCTTAGGTTAAGGTCGGCTGGACGGGATATGTTTTGTATGGCCATCTAGTGGACGCCTAAACATTTTATGACTCATTGGCGCCATAAATAATTTTACTGCATCTGCTGCACTAGCTGGGTATCGAACCCGCTACCTCCATGCTAGCAGGCAGATTTTATCCAAAAGGGCTATACACAGGAATTTATTTTGCTTAGAATTTCAAATATATATTTTTCGAAAGCACTCAAAAATAAAAAAACACTGCACGCAAACTGAATCGAATTCTCTCGTCCCTCCCCAATCTTGCAGGACCTTCGGTCCTACATCCTGTTAAGTGGTTTTTCACCTTCCTGTATTGCATTCTTTTCTACCATGGCCGGGGATCGAACCCGGAATCTCTAGCACCGAGTGCAGTGACCAAGCACACGAGCTATGAAGTTGCACATGTATATGATGTGGTGTAACAAATATAACCAACGACGATGCATCAGTTGTTAAATTTTGAAAAGGGAAAGACACAGGTCATATGGCTCCACAGAGACCTGAACTCGGTAACTTTTGCTCAGATTTCTGTGATAAACGTCGCAAGCTACAACGCGTCTGGCCTAATAGATAATTATTAGCACGGATATCATCATTATATCAGCTGAAAAAATAAATAAGTTGAAATTTGTGAGGAATCAAAGCCAGAACCTTTGCACCGATATCAATGACGGAAGGCGCGACCATTTCTGTGAGGTATGCCTTGCTCCTGTTCTGCGTATAACCCTTTGTTCGTCAGGGAGGCCGACTAACCGTTCATTTCAACTCACGGTCGATTCAACTCTGGAACTCAACCAACGTAAGATGAAACCAAGGGTAATTGAGTCCAAGGTTTCAATCCACACATGTCGGTTGGGTCATCCTGAGCTTAATTGTTTTAGATTCTAGAAGTAGATTCTTCCTCGACTGTACAGAAATTGAATTGACCTGAAACCGTTCCTCAGTTTGACAACACTGAGATAAAAGGGTAAGTGACTCCGACGTGGTTTGAACACGAAATTTTCTCATCTGGAATGAGACGCGTTACTGCTGAGCCACGGAGTCGTCATGTTGACAAACGTTGTAGCAAGATAAATGATGACGTTAAAGGTATACATGTAATCATTACACACATTATGTCGTGATGTCAGAAAGCTAAGTTTATACGATCATGTTAAATACATATTTTCAGTTTCGAAGATTACTATCAGTCGGAATTACGTTACACTTGTGACCGTGGACCAGGCTGTTTACGTTTTATTCACGCATGACTGGCTTAAGAGCTTAAGGCGGGAATCGAACCTGGAACCTCTAGCACCGAGTGCAGTGTCGAGTCACACGAGCTACGAATTAACTCATGTAAACGATGTTGTGTAGCAAATGTGACCAATGCACATGCATCAGTTCGAAAAAATAAAGACACAACCATTCCACTGCAGGGGGATCTGAACCCAGGAACCTTCGCACCGAATCCTGCGATTCCTATCGCGAGCTACAAATCGTCTGGCGAGCGTCCTTAATCAACACTGATATCTTCACCAGGTGACAAAATTCAAAATAAATTAAGTTCAAGATTTTAAAAAATCGATTCCAGAACATTTGCACTGATGTAAACAACGACTTGTAGGTTAAGTCGTCCAGGAACCGTTCGTCAGTACCAAAAAACTGAGATGAAATATCAAGTGCCCGCTTAAGATTTGAACACGCCACTTTCTGATTTGTAGTCAGTCGCGCTACCGTTGCGCCATAGAGTCGTCATTTTTAAAAGGTAGTACCAGCACACTCGACGACAATGAAAAGTATACATGCAATAACATCACATGCTATGTGTTGATGCAAAAAGGCAGAATTTGTACGACCCTGCTATAGATTCATTCTTTTGTTTTGCCTTAAATTGCAAACACGTGTATTTCGGAATAGACGATCCAAAAAATTCTCACCACTGCACCGCCCCATATCCTAATTGAACCCGTCCTAGCAGGAGCATCAGTTCCAGGAACGTAGGTGGCTTGGGGCAGTTGACCAGATTTCTCCTCCCTGCATTGCGTTTTATTCACCCATGAGCTGGCCGTCTATAATAATCTATGTCATTGGATCAGGGAATTGATTTTGGTACATCACATTGTGTCTGTATTATTACATTTGTAATGGTGCATTCATGGTAAAATGAGCCCACAGCTACATTCTTGAAGAATAAAAATACGCTTGCAAGCAATTAGACACTACTGGCATATGCGACCCCTTGATGGGTAGCCTACACGTTAATGATATTAAAACTTTCAAAGGAATTATCTTAACTATTAAAGAGAAACATGACTGCCAAGGAATCGAACTCGTGACCTATTGAACGACGAGGAGTTGTTTAAGGTCTGAACTACAAACCGGCTTCCGTCAATGCCGTTAATTTCAGTACATCCCTATCAGATGTAAATGGACAAAAACATACCCAGCGTGGAAGGGAATCGAACCCGAAACCTTATTCGAAATTCCATTCAGAAAGATTGTGCTTGCACTACATTTTAGGGCTGTTGGGATCTGCTTTGACACGGTTATTTTTTGTTTATATTTGTGACATTTGACTCATTCTAAGAAACCGATTCTTGAACAACATGTGACAAGGTTTTCTTCTTCACAATATATTTCTCACTTTTTAAGCAGTCAAGTTGGAAACTTTACTGATTTTAGAGCGAAATACACAAGTCATAACATTATCAATTAATATAACCCACACACAAAACATACAAAATGTACACAGTAAATGTAAAACTGAATACAATGAAACAGAAATTAGCGCAATAGATGCAAAATAAATATGATGACAACAGAAAACAGTATGAAAAACTTAATTGTAAATTAATTACTAATAAGCCGTGCCATTTATAAAGACGCGGGTTCCAATGTTTTATTAATAAAGCTTCCATCACTAAGCTGTTATATTCCCAAATTGCTATATATTGTTTATATGTTTTCGATAGATATGTTTCCCTATTCGTTTTCTTTGATGCAAAAACCATTACTCACGAAGTGACGCGCAGTGTCACTGATGAAAGCTCGTTATCAATCAATCATCGGGCGGCTACGACAAATTTATTATTTATTTACTAGGTTTAAATCGTGCACGAATAATGGTATTATTTTGCGGACGATAGCGAGCAAGTTAAGTTGATGAGATGTTTGTTTCAGCAAAAATGCCAAATACCAGCAAATAATCATGGTCGAAAATCGAGCGATTTGCTACGAACTTTGTTGCTACCGCAACTAATCGATTTGTTATATTTATATTGTTACAAAATTCTATATTAGAACTTTGATACATTATATTTTATTATATCGAACCAATGATTTTGTTTTGCGGCCACAAGTTCGGAAGCACTTAAACCGTACGACTATTTTTACGAGCTAATATATTATTTTATCATATTACAGTGACCGTCAATGGGACTCCAGAACACAGGAAAGAAATAGAAATGACCTTTATCCTGTTTCCAATCACCAATCACCAATCACCAATCACCAATCAGCCGTATGTCGATTTCGATTACGGTTTTTAACAAGTGACAAGTGTTACTTCGTTATGTATCATGTTGTTTGTTTCATTTATATTGCATTAGCATTGTGTATTTTGTGTATTTTATTAAAGAAATCAAGTTACCGTGAGACTTTATTGGTTATGAGGATGGTTAACAAAACAGTGTTTCCCAGTGATTTACTTCCAACCAATTTATATTGTTTTGTGCGGAAATATTTGGAAATGACCTTTAACCTGTTTCCAGTCACCAAACAGCCGTGTGGCTAATTCGATTGCAGTTTGTTGACGATTTCCATTTTATTATGTTATTATTATTATTATTATTATTATTATGGATAGTTCATTATTTCTAGAATTATGTATAGAACTTCCGTATTTTGTATATTTTGTGTATTTTATTGTACGAATTAAGTTACTGTGATCTTTTAACCGATGGTAATTAGGGTAATCTACAAGATTAGCCAGAACCTGTAACCAATAAGAGCCGAGGACCATCAGTCAGAAATTATGTCCATTTAGAATGGAACATGTAAGGATTTGTGACGTAATATGCAGTGCGACGTGCAATGCAGTGACGTGATAAGTGATACGTTTACACAGCAACGGTATAAACATTGCAAAGATAATATAGAACACTTTCATAGAAAGTCATGTTGTCGTCGTTCCATCAGAGAAGCTTGAGCGTACGTCTTAGGCTCAGGATCAAAAGTCTACTTGTTTTGGCTGAAAAAAATATAGAACAAAATCTTGATTAAAAGTACGAAGCCATAGAATTAAAGCTGATGTATGCCTACTATAGCATCAACGTTAAAAACTTGTAAACTTGCTGGTAAAAGTTTAAAATTGACTGCGTTTGGTGATGTTACCAAAAAGTCGACTGCTCTTAGTTTTTGAAGCCGTTCCACCGCGTCAAGGTGGCAGTCGTCGGAACGGTTCTTTGGGAACGGAAAGAATCCCCCACTTCGCTACCGATGGGTGTAGAGAAGCGGGATAAAGACCGTTGTTACAAGTCAAATGCCGAATTCTACTTTTGTATATATTATATATTTTATACTGTTTTAGTATAAGATTTGGTACGTTACGATGCGACCTCCTTCTCTTAAAGCCAGGGGGAGTCCCCCCAACCGTTGACCATCGTTTCATTTCATATAATTACCTGTAACCTGTAAATAACCGTCGCAATCGCGCAAAATGAAACAACTAGGTTGGGCAGACAAGCATTTGGGGACCCAAGAAGAAATTTTTTACATTTTTTCTATAGAGGAAAAGGCAAAAACAAAACAACTCATGACCCTACCTCATCTATGAAATGTTGGAGGGACCTAGTCGGTATCGCGCGGTGTGGTGTGTTGTGATAATTTTATACAAGGCATTAAGAGAAGGTCGCGTTAAATGTTTTGGCCTATTGTTGTTGTTGTTTTAATTTTATTTGACTGAAAATGCAGTCAACAAGACCGAAGTGCGGTCACCCTAGGATTGTTTTACTCTAATACTTTACCTGATAGCCTGAAAAAAAGGAGTTAAAACCAACACCGGTAACTCAAACCGGCCATACAGTATGTGAATTATTTTTTTGAGGTTGTTTGTTTTAGGTTGTGTTGCGCGCGAAGGCACCGATCCAACCGCTGCATTAGGTTGGAGTGCCAGAATAAAGGAAAGTATAGAGTCTTATGCCTAAGATTAGATACAGTATATATAAAAAATAGAAATATAACTGCACTGGAGTCGATGGACATAATGGGAATGAAACTAAATAGAATTGTGTGGTTCCGAAAACTAAAATCCTAATTGTTTATGCGCAAGGTTGAAATAAAATAGTGCTGGATAACCTAAGCGAGCTACACCCTAGGAGCACTATTTTATCTGGGGACCCAAAACAAACCTCATAAGCGTCGAATTGTTTGTCTGTGGCCTAATGCCCCGTCGGACCTACTTGTTTCATTCAGTGCCGTCATCTAGGGGAGGCGCAAAATGTCGGAAGTCCCTACCCTATTCTACACGGCACTTTGTCCCCCTAGGATAAGGTTATGAGAATGCAGGCTAGTATAGGGGCGCGAGGGCAAAATGTTCATAATTTGGGCCGGGGACACTGGATCGCTTTGGGCTTGGCGAACCCAGTGCTGCATCGGGTCCTGCACCCTCCCGACGATAAAACACAGTCAAAACACAACAATATAAGACAGAAGAACTCACTAACTATGAGAGAAATAAGACAAGCGATAAAACAATACACAACAACAATCCCATCAATTTTAAGAGATAGAGAAAGTCATTATGCCATCGACTCCAGCACCTGCACTATCTTATTGTAGGCCTATATAAGGTAATCCCAGTAAATTTGTTACTGGTTTTAGATAACTGTCCTTTGGTTAAATTGCAAAACAGTTATATTGAAAAAATGTTTAAAAATTATGTTTGCATTAATGGTAAAATGTAAATGTAACAGGTATCAAAATAAGCAATAGTTAATCTGCTCCATATTATTATTGCTATTATGTTAACACCCTCAATTAATAGCAAAATTATTGTAACAAAAATATATCATTATAAACTATGCAACATATAAAGGGCCTAAGCAAACAAGATATTTGAAAATTCACCTCGGATCTTCCAAACTTTACTACTTCAGGTACATTTGGGATATACCCTACCTGAAAGAAAATTACCATCGCATTTGCATTGACGCCCTCTACCGACGACAAAAATAATAGAAAAAGAGAAGGAAGGAAGGAAGTAGTAAAACACACAAAAATACAAAAATACGAAATGTTCCTGTCTTTCATAGAGGTGAATTTAATGAATTCTTATAGAAGTTATATTAGTCTGATAACATGATGTCCCATTGGTATAGAATGTCCCTTTTTGCTGCACTACAAAGTTTAACATTTCTACACCAGGGGCGCAATGTGCGATGGTAATGCCGCCTGAACCGTAACCTACGATGCACTGGCACGCCGGCAACTTGTCGTCGGAAGCTTCCTCTCTCTTCCGTGTTTGTCTCATCGCTACTTCTTCTCATCGTCCCTCGTTGGTTACCAGCGCGCTCCTAACATTATAGCCTAATGCTCTGCCACTAAATATTGCTTTGGTTGGTTGGTTGATTGGTTGTTGGACTTCCATGAGACCTTAAAAGTAACACAATGGTCAACCCATGCTTACAAAGCAAAGCCATCACCCATGATTAATAGCTTGATACCAGCAATTGATTATTTTAATTCAGGAAACTAGTTGCTCAAATGAGACCTACCGATGGCGAGTTATAGCTGGGTTGAGGCCGCACCGCCAGTTTCTTGATATTGAACAAACTCTATCCAAGTTATTGAAGTGGAATTGAATGTTGGCAAAGAGTCTGAAACAATATTGTTATTATTAGTTGACGATCGAATACACTTGCTAAAACTTTGAAGTAGCTTTTAATCGTAGATATGTGTCTAATAATTTCATTACTGTTTTGGTATAACCACCCACCACTGAATTTTTGTAGGGTCTTGAAGCTTGTGTAAGATGTCACAATGTTTGGGAAATGTGAAAATGTTTGGTTTATACGAGAAACTATCAGGGAAATGACCTGCAAGAAATTAAAACCAGGAATGAAAATAAACAAATATCAAAACCGATTCTCGGGAAAAGCGATATTTAACATGGTGAGAATTAGATACGGGCCCAAGAAAGACAGTACATTACCACTTACTATGGGCGTAACCACTATTAGCTACTGGTTGCACGGAAGTAGATGAAAGTGACTAGAAGACTTGGAACTTCAAAGTAGAACCTTCAGCTGATGGAAAAAATATCTTGGGAAACGAGTATGAAAAAGTCTAAGTTTTATTTTCAGCAATAAAACAAACTCACCTGGGCTATAAATTATCGTAGGATGGTGACGACTCACAAAAGGGCAATGACATCATAGTTGTATTGTTGGCAATTATTAAGGCCCTGGAACTTTTATGAAATAGAAAAATTCCTAAAAATATTTACAACATACCTTGCAAATGTTAATGTTGTCGGAGAGTAGCCTATGCTTTACACGTCACCACTTGTGTCATCTGAAAAAGGTGAAATTTTGGTAACGTGACCGTAATGTTAAATAAAGCATAAAATACACCCCCAACACAATCTTACTGAATTGAACAAAGCCAACGCAGATTTCCAAGTTTCTATACTGCCTACATATACTTTAGTTCTGGTAAAAATCTTGACATCTTCAGTTCACAGCAAGAAATGTTCAGATTTGCAGATTCCAGATCAGCTTTGAGGGAACAATGTTCCATAAACTCCAGATGCCAGATATCTCGAGCTCAAATTTTGAACAGAATCCAGAGAAACTGAACATATTTAAACTGAAGGTCACTGCATGGCCAGGACAAAATAAATCAATAACCACCAACAACAACAAAAAAACAAAAAAACCAACAAAACAACCAAGAAAAACCCAAAAAAGTCACCAATTCACAGGCACCAAATATACTCTTTAACACAAACGGTACAAACGCCAAAGCGCAGAAATGCAACAACAAAGACGCTAAAGCGCGCGCAGAGAGCAGCAGCAACAAAGCAGGAACTAAGGTTAACAACAAGAACATCGAAGTGTACAACAAAGGTCAAACAAATACCAAACTCAGCAACAAGCGCGAGCTGTGTTTCAGCATCAAACAAAATACAACTTGCGGCCCTGACCAAATCTCTATCGTTATAAAACAAGTCAGACAAACAAATATGAGCCTTTTCAAATATGAATCTTTTTAATATAAGGCAAGCAATGCAGTTTCAATTCAACATGGACAAGCTGTTGGACTTCAAACTGGATTACACTTGACTTTTTTAGTTGAGGCACGAAACTGAACTCCGCTTTATTGTAAATCCATTTCTCCTAAGCTACACCAACCAACCATCTCAACTCAACTACACGAGGTAAAAGAATGGAATTTTGGAACGAACACGCGCAGTGAAAATTCGAGAAATCTCGCGCAAATTCCTCAGCTGATGAAATAAGCGCGAAACTTGCTCCAAGGTTGACTCGAAGCAAATAGGTGCCAATTTCTTGCTGGAAAACTTGCCACAAGCTCTCCTATTGCTTAACAATGCGACAGCACTACACAATAATGTACTATATTGTTGTGAATTATGATTCAACTGAATCCTTTGAAACTGGTTTGAACGGAACAACGAAATGGTTTCCGAGTTTTCAAAGTATTAAAACGCTCTTGCTAACATTAAATGAAAGCCAATCTGACAAATTATTTAAGCATCAGAATGACGGTGCTTATATATATGGTATTTGCTAAAGAAAATGTCCGCTAGACGATGAAGCGGAGCTGCACAACTGGCGCTGATTTATAAATGAGATAAAAGAATGACGGAGCAAAAGTTCCAGTTTTCGGTTTATTTGATTAAAATTAGCAGTTAACCTTTAAAATTTTATTAAATATTTTAACTTTCGCCGAAGTCAAACCTGATGCTCTGTCTTTGGCTGCTGCTTCATAATCATAGCTGTTACGTCATTAACGATCAGACAATGTTTACAAATGTCATCAACAACTGATGCTTACAAATCACGTGACCTTTGTTGGAAATAGCTCAGATTACTCCAAACGACTGTGAAGTTGTCTCTGATGACGACTGATCCAGATGATAGATGATCTGATTTTGTTCCATCCGTAAATCGGTTTTGCTTCTAAACTCTTTTCGACAATTTAATTCAAAATTTCTGAAGAGATAAGTAGAATGCTTTGTATGAAGAGCGATCAACTTCTCCGTAAAGTTTAAAGTCAAATTCCATTTTCACTCGGATCCGCACATGGCAACGTACATGGCAACGCACAATGCAATGCACATGGCAACGCACAATGCCAGAATAATCCATACATGTAAGATTCTTAACAACAAAATCCTCGGAACGGTATCTCTTGCAGAAAGGAGTTTTATATTTTGGTGTTATTGCTTTTACGCGTTTCCGTTGGTTTCCATCGCTTCCCAACTAAGCGCAAAAAGGATGATTGTGAATGGACGTTTTTGGTATGAACATCGAAGGTGGAAAATACAACAAAAGAAAAGAGTACTTTTGAAATCTCTTTCATTTTAATCTGGTTACTTTTAACGTTACATTCCCACAACTGTTTACACCGGAGATAAACTCACGCTGTGCAATAAAGCTTAAGCGTAATATGCGAATGTTCCATTAATCAACCAATTTTCCAAAGCTGCTAATCACAAGCTTCTACATTTAAACAAATTGATTTTAATTTTTTCTGCTTGCACGACTGTTTATACTTATTATAGCCTACATCGTTTGTGGAGGATTCGAGCTAAAGGCACATTCAGTTAAGAAATTAAATTAAATCCATTAAAATGTTCTTTGTTTGTTCTTTTCATTACATTTTTTCTATTGTGCTTGTAGTGACGTCATTTTTTTCGTCATGATGACGTCGTGACGTCTTACTTACTCTAGCGGCGAGCAGAGCATACGGATAATAGCAAACGTTTATGTATTTGAACGAAAACTCCGGCTCCGCTACTATTTGCAACCACTCGTCTATTTGCACACCTTGTCCTTCATGCACTTGTCGCAAGCAACTACACGCCAGCGTGAAGTTCATGATTGCTTCGCCGTAATATGTGAAAAATATCGCAACGCGCTCATGGGAAAAGTGACGACACATCAAGAAAGTTGGCGACTTAGCACTGCAAAGGTGCTTTTACACGGAACTCAAAATTTGTACATTTTCAATTATTGGAAAGATTTTACATGCTACCATCGCGAAATGTTACTGCTTGTTAAATATTAAAGAAAGGAGCGTGTAGACGAATTTGCAGTTAATTTACATTCAGGCTACTGATTATGCGAGCCAGACAGGAAAACAAGAAATTGACATTTGGAAAACCGCCCGATAAGACAAATGTGCTTAAAATTTCTCCACTAATGGTGCTCGGGTTCATCGTAGCAGGGGTCATGACAAACAGCATCAGAAAGTTCCATTGCAAAGTCCTCGGTCAAACTGGCAAAACCTTCGCGGAATACAAAGAGATGATTCTTCACGCCGACTATGCTTTCAAGCTGGTCGACGTCAAGTTTACCGCGCGAGGACTGAACTCCAAGCGCAAATATCTGAAAATTATATATGTAGAGAGTTCTGTTACCACGTGAGAAATTTACTGGTAAAAATATTCATAGGTTACAAAACTCAGCTTGTATAGTACGGAAGCCTATGACGCAACACTACGCGCCTATGACGCAACACAATAATTTCAGGTCGTTGCTTGCTTATTTAGAACTTTACCAGGACACCCTTGTTTCGAAGTTTCATCGCCGGCACCGCCACGTCATCCTGAGATTTTCCATCAGTCAGCACAATCACCACATCCTTTGCGTCTTCTCTGCTTCCCATACGTGAGGAAAATACTCTGTTCAGGGCGTACCTTAAAGCCCCGCCAGTATTTGTTCCTATGTCGCAGATAGAAGCCGTTAAGGTCGAAGGTCACGCTGGTAAATGCATACTAATGTCCATGACCAAGGCACTTACCGCTTCCATCATAAGGCATGGCTCCTATCTTATTCAACAGGGCGGCTTTGCCAAATCTCTTTCCGTAGTTGAATGGCACAAAACTCTTCCTATCAACTTTACTGTTGTACCGCATCACAGCAAAGCACGTACCGTCTTCCATGATCGCGTGCGCTCTGAAATGTCAGTGAAGTTGTTATTTAATGACGTCGTAACTACGTCATTATTTTGCTCTACCAGTTTAAGCTTTAACTTGCCTGACTATAGTTTGGACGAAGTTGACCATAATTCTCCAACTCGACAAACCGACTGACGACGACGAGTCGAGAATGACAAGCACATCCATCAGAGGGTTGTCAGGACAAGGCACTGCAATGAAACAAAGTAAAAACTTTGACGCAACTTTTCACAAGGTTCAGATTATGCTTCAAAGTTCTACTGTAACAGCCGATTCCCGGGGATGCATTGCAGGTGATTCTGTTGGGACAAAAGCTTGTAATTTCCAGTATTGTTTCTATATATGTCGCATTTCGTATTTTAACCGAAGATCGCAAAGCTGTCGGCGCTCCGGCAAACACCGGTAGCAATGCACTCCCACCATTTCCTTCAAAGCATCCGAAGTTGAACCTACTTGAGCAGCATGGCGTTATCTCCGACCAAGTTTGATCCACGAGACAGGTCGTTGTTGGTTCATGGAGAGGGGCGACTCTGTATTTTCCCAAGCAGGAGTAGGTACATTTTGAATCGACGAGCGCGTCCTCTGTACACGTCCAGTTACCGTTCGTCACAGGATTCAATTCAGGGCAGAAGTTCCCTGTAAAAACAAACCGTTGACTTTAGGCGCCAAACGACAACGTTCAACGTCACAGGGACCATCAGGCGAGATGGTATTCTACAAATAACGGGAAGTGATTGAATCTGCTCTATAAAGATGCGAAAAATATCGACTTACTTTCACAAACTGGCAGCAAGTTCGTCCACGTGGCGTCACCTTCGACATTTTCAATGCAAGTGCTTCTTGATGACCCAATCAAGCTCGCAACTTCTGAGCATTTGAAATTACACGTGGAACCCACCGTGTCGCCATCGCACTCGACGCTACCAAGGGGCAGAGTTAGCGGCGGACAACGCTCTGGAAAAATGGAGAAAATATGTCGAATTTTGAGAAACTTCTACGAAGTTGCTTATATGGCACTGGATAAAGATCTTTATGCAAGCAATAGTCATCGCATAGAAGAACTTGAGTCATTTACGTTTAAATATATTTTATGAAGTTTCTTGAATAATTATTCATTTTTCAAATACATTGCAATGGGCAAACATCGATAAAGTATGGCAGACTTGAAACATGAATGATGCCAATTTGCCGTTCGTGTTTCCCATGTTAATTAAGGGTTTTGATCACAGATATTTCAAAACTTACTTATGCAGGCTGGTATCTCCGCGGACCATCTTGTATTTCCGTCAAACTGCTCTTGACAAATTACTGTCTCGGACCCGATCAGACCATACCCAGGGTCGCAAGTAAACTCACAAAGAGTCGATGGCGTGTAAATCTCAGACGAGCATTGCGCCTTTCCACTTGCCAGCGTAAATCTCCGACAACGTTCTGTAAAAGAAGATTTTGCATCGTACAAAGTGTTTGCTGTTTCCTTGCCTGCGATTTTTAGAACAATTTTGATCTTAGCAAGCGAGTAAGAATGATACGTATATCGGGAGCTAAGCTTCATATGTAAAACGAATACAAAAGCCGAAGCAAAAAAAAAACATATATTTTGCTGAGTTGTTTGTGCAGGGTATACTACATCATAAATGTATGAAAAGATTGCAGCATGGACGGAAATGTTTACATTATGATTGTGTTTTCCATTATACCGTTGGTAGTTTCGCTTTGTGAATGCACAAAAGAACATCTCGGCTTTAAATTGGATAACTTATATAACTTTCAACTCACTTTCACAAATCGGCGGTGACGTTGACCACGTGGCCACACCTGCCTCATTCTCAATGCATATCGCACTTTCCTGACCTACCAACACTTCTGTTGGTGGACATTCGAAATTACAAACTGCTCCTACGTGGCCGCCATTACAGGTGAGGCTTCCACTCGGGAAATAGAGCGACGGACACAATTCTATGGGTTATAAAAATTTATAAAAAGTGCTTTAAGAACATTTCTTTGCTTAATATGATATAAGCTGTTGGCGCTCAAAATGAGCTCGTAATTGTATGTTAATATCGATGATTGAAAGAAAATCGTTCAGAGCAAGTTACTTTTGCAAAGTGGCGGATCTTCAGACCAAGCGGCCATTCCTTTATCTTTATCTTGACAAGATGCGACTCTGGTCCCTACCAACTGGTAGTTGTCGTCACAGGAAAAGACGCAAAGTGTATCCACGCTTGGAGTAATGGACGTGCACACCCAATTTCCGTTGTCCATTTCGATTTGGGGGCAGTATTCTACGATAACGATGTTGTAACTGATTTACAAATTCAGTTAAACGTATTTTGAAGCGTGTGTTGCAACATTTTCCGATACTATGAATTAAGTAACTAATTGCGTCTTATTGGTTCCAACACTTGTGCATCGTTGCACTTACTTTCACAAACCGGTGTGGCATTACTCCACCTTGCATCACCGAATATATTGTCAACACAAGCTGTCGCTCTTGCTCCGTTCAAAGTGTACAGCTCTTCGCAACTGAAGCGACAGACTGAGTCCAGCTTCTCAGTGTCGTCACACTCGACGAATCCGTTGTCAATATTTAGGACAGGACAAAATTCTAAAATCAAACACATCTACGTTTGTCTCAGAATGGGAATCTGAGATTAGGCCCTACTGTATTTGAAACAAAGTATAGTTTATCGTCTTTAGTCATGCGGAACCTGTTCAATGTTTAGCACAAGAAAGCAGTCCTTTGTTGGTCAGTGTACTTCGTTCATTTTACTCATCAATCGATTAACCATTCCAAATACTTAGTATATATATATGGTTCTTTGATCACCTGATGCAGTCTTCTTAAAGGCGTACCAGCTTTAAGAACGCAACACCACTAAATTCCCACTGCATACCATACCCTGACACGAGATCAATAGTTACTCATGATAATTAATTACTTGTACACATCGGTGCAGCGCTGCTCCAAGCCGCTGTGCCGTCGGCCGATGCCGTGCATTCAATCTGCCGCTGTCCCGCCAAAACGAAACCGTTTTCGCAGTCGTAAGTGCAAACGGTGCCAAGAAAGTTAGAGTTAGTGCACGCCACGGTACCAGTAGGGAAATCCCCAATTTCGGAACAAATTTCTGCGGAGGAAATTTGTTCAAAGATTTCGCCATCGTAGTTAGGATGTTAGAGTTAGCTTTGCTACCGCACTTGTCACGTGGTTAGTAAAACACGTACAGTACAGGTTAGGTTATGTGCAAATGCAATACAATTAGTTCTACGTTGCGTTACGCGACAATCCATGATATGACAATCTCATATCATGGCTAAAACGCATTCAGTAAAAGGACTCCTACAATCTTGAAAGCAAAATAATACTTCACAGTTCACACACACACAGATGCCAACGTGCAAAAAACACGTGCTTTGCCATTCGGTTTTACTTTGGCAGTCTGCCGGTGAAGTGTCCCAGGCAACCTGTCCGTCTTTTTCGATGCAAGTCGCTTCATATTTTCCGACCAGGTCGAAGTCTCTTCTGCAATTAAAGCTGCAAGTCGCGCCCAGAACTTTTCCATCAAGACATTCGATCAAACCATTTTCGATTGGTGGGATTTCCGGACACTCTCCTGTGACGTCATAATCGCTGTTAGGCTAATGTGCATATAAATGATGTTTAGAGAAAGATAAATGTCATATCGATAATGGGCTTGGTATGAAATTTCGATCTTGATATATCTACAAGAACATAAATTCTCGTCTGAAATGTCATCTTTTTTGTGAATAAGCTTAGTTTCTGCCCTTAATGGAGTTGTAAAAATATCTCCCAGTTTAACGTCAACTGATTCTGATTCACCAAACTTTAAAATCTTTCTTTTGGATACCATCAGTATCGGCTTCAATATTACTTATGCCTTCAATATTGAATATTGATGTCTGTATGTTGTCATCTTTTTGCCAGTTGTTGCTGGGTTTTTGTTCTAAACTTATTTTAAGATTGTGACGTTCTAAATATTTTGGGGATTCCTCACGTCGCGCGTCACATTGACAATTACAGACCGCTTATGATGAAAGATAAAACTTATTTTACCATATACAATAACATACAACCTGCTGATATCGTTTCAAAATTTTAGATAAAGGTTGTCTCTACAAATATCTTACTTTCACAAGTCGGCCATTGAAAATCCCAGACTACTTTCCTTTCTTCGTCTTGCTTGCATCTCAATTCATCATCTCCTATTAATCCGAATCCTGGACCACAACTTATCCGGCAAGTTGTACCCACTTGGACGCCTTGAGTGCAGTCCACCAAGGCATTCGGCATATCTTTGAAAGTCGGGCAAGTTGGCAAAATTTCTGCGGAATATCGTTTATTTAATGAAAACATTGACGCTACTGTGTGTCTCGCACTTAACAACCCACAGAACGTTTTTTAAACTCTGTAATGACGTTTTCAGAAATATTTCAACTTGCAAACGTGTTGTTCAATTAACCGTTTCCCGTGTTTTCGGTCGCATACACTCGAACACTTGAGATCGTTTTGACTCACCTGTGCAGATGAATCCATCCCCGGAGTAACCTTCGTTGCACGAGCACTTGTAACTTCCGTGTGTGTTTGAGCATTGGGCGTTTCGGTCGCAGTTTGATTCCAGAGTGAAGCATTCGTCTTCATCTATTAAGATGGAGAGAAGGTTCTAAGTCAACGAGAGCACAAAGAGAAGAACTTATGAGATGGTTTAATCAAGTGAAAAGGTTTTAACCTCGACAGCTTAGACCGTTCCAAACAAAACCGGCCTCGCAAACGCACGTGTAGTTTCCATCGGTGTTGGCGCATTGAGCGGTTTCGGCGCATTTGTGCGCGTTTGTCTTGCATTCGTCGATATCTGCGTTACAAGGGTCATCTTATGGTTGCATGTTATCAGGACTTACTGTTCTTCGGTGATAACTTTGCCCTTTTTTAGCTTAAGTTTTTTTATAACCGTTTTGTAACTTTTTTCAACATGTCTTTAAATTTCCGGTTTTTTATATGATTTCTATACCTTTACAAGCTGCGGCTCTGTTGTTCCACGAGGCAATTCCGGATCGGAACAAGCAAGTTGTACTGGCCGCTCCGTTGCGCCTGTATCCCGGCAAACAGGAGAAAGTACACCTCGATCCCCCTCTGTTTCTTCTAGTACATGATACCGCTCCATTGTCAGGCACTTGCATAATGGAGCAACGCGCGCTTCTGGCGATATCTTTGATGTGACATGACCGTGTTAAATGGCTTTAAAAGCGCTGGAGATCATTTGTGTAAAGCTTTCAATATGAAAAGATGTTTGCTATGAAATTTTTTGTGTTTAAGATGCTTTTGTATTTTAACATCAACAATTTGCAAACAAGCCAAAGTTAACAATCAGTGAAATAGTTTGTTAAATATTTATTTTTTATGTAATGTATTTTACTCCTACCGTATAACATAAACTTGGCCATGGTTTAAAAGAAACAAAGATGCTTTTCGCGAATTTGACGTAATTAAGTTTTTAAAAACCAAACCAGTTAGTAGAATAAATCCAGTTTAAACGTGACTGCAATCACAGCGTGATCATGACATGATATTGTAACCTTTATGGCCGTTGTAAGCTTGTACGACACAAACATGAAGATTTGTAGCGTGAAAAAATCTGTTGTTTTGTGGTTTTTGCTGAATGGCATGCAGTGAATATGTCATCAAACAATAATAACGTTTTGCTTTTGACGGTTATACTTTACGTAGCGCATTATATTATACAGTATACAGTCCTGTGTAACTTGTGCAGTCAGTTTTAAATTTTGTCTCCTACTGTACATAGTGGCTCACGGAACTGTGCAGAATCACAAAATGTTACACATCAAAATCTAAAAACAATTTTATCCTTATAAGTTTCACTTACTAACGCATCGAGGTTTGGCGTGACTCCAGAAAGCTTGTCGTGCATTCACCAAACAAGTTGCCTGGTTTGTGCCAATAAGTCTGTTTCCAGGCTTGCAGCTGTACCTGTCAGAAGCAAGTTAGGACGAATTAATGGAATAGGATTGCAGTATATGTGAGTTCTGGTGATGATTGTACCAAACATTTACTCATAAGTTGAACCAAGTTGTTTTGGATAAATTCTAAGCAGATTGGTCGGGACCTGTATGCTAGGGATTGCAGTCATGGCCATAAAAACCGATAACATCCGTAGATCACGTGCGTATAGGCTGCAGGAATTTCTGTTTTTACATATTTTGATAAGGTGAAATCTATCAAACTTTCCCATGCGAACAAAAGTTCTTTTCTCGCTTTATAAGCTACCTCGACGCGTCGAAAGATCGATTAGACGCTGTAAGTGAAATGTCACCCAAATGAGAGATTTTTTTATCGATTTTCATCGCAGTGGGTTTTGCTCATGGAGGCTGAATTACAAGTTCCATGAAACTGTTCCGGTGTTCCTACGTATAACGGGGCTAAAAACAGCAGATTGCCGTGAATTTGATTTTGCCGTTTAATAAGACATTTTATAATGCAAAGTATTTTTAGGAAAATCGCAAACATGGTCTTATCAGAATAGAACAACAAAATGCGAGAATAGAAGTTTTTTGTTATAATATAAGCCTCATTAATTATAAGCCCGGCAACTACATCGACAGACTACTCGCAATTTTACGGAGATAAAACCTTCGAAATACTTCCTGGCTACAACCGATTTGCCCGCGGTGTAACAAGGACGTTAAAAGCATAAAATAACATCAAATTAAAGCAATCTTTTATCACTTTATCAATGTTGCAAAAACCAATATGGCAGACGTAGCGTAAACAAACGCAACAGTGCTGTCACGCAAAATCTGCTCTGCCGGGATCGGGGCCATTTTTATAAGATGCTTTAATCGAGAGTTACGTCTGAGTTATAATCTATGGCCCCAAACGCCCCGTTTTGAGTAATGCTTGGTAACTTTAACATTTCTTGTATAGAAATATAAACGTATTCACTAATTCATTGAAAAAAATGCGCGTTTGAAGTTATTGTTTACAGTTTTTTGATCTGACGTAAAGTTTATAACACAGTAACATAAATTTACCTTCTAAAATATTTCTTATGTCAATTAAACCTTAAACATAAAAATTTAGCTTTCTACGTGCCCATTCTCCCAACCTAACCGACAAAAACTTTAACAACAGGCTGCATAACTTATACATATGGTGAAATATTCACTTTCTGTATCAAAAACCGCCGATTGTCGAATGTCGCTAAAAATTTCAAAATTCTTGTTTTAAATTTTTTTGAAACTTTTCGATCATTTTTTGAACTAAAACAAAACTTTCCGGCGACCGCTTACCAAAGACATTGTATTGATGAATTCTTGTACTACAACTAACTCCAAGTGTGTGTTCCACGGCTTAAATAAGCAATCACCAAAATTAAAGTTTTTGTGAATTTTCGAAGAGTTATTACAATGTATAGACTATGTTATCATATGGTATTACGCGATATATTGTAGGACTATGCTATTTATGTATTGTTTCCCTATAGTCTATACAATCGTAAAACCCGCAAAAACCACGAAATTTAAAACGTTTTCGACCAAAAAACTACGACAAGTTTTACGACCATACCAACATGTTTTAACTTTGTTTACATAATAATTAGCGACCCAGCTATTTCTTTATGAGTGATATGTCGATATTACCAGTAAATGATAACTGATCAACGCTAATATGTTCGTTATTTTGCCTGCAGCGTGTACGCGCGGGCCTAAATCGTGTTTCCATGCTGAGGTTTAGGCCAAAAAAAAGGTTTTGCAAAATTTTAAACTGTTCGAAAACCGTATTTTGGAAGAATATTGTAAATTTTCAAACCTTAACTCTTCACTGTAATGTTTGTGCAAGTTCTTTTGAATCGAAAAATGACCAGATACTTGCTCAGTCCCACAAATGCAATCTAGCCGGCCATTCAACATGTTTACTTTGAACCAAACAAACCTGCAAGTGCTTCGAGGTGCGTTTGCTCGTGTGCAGGAGACAAGGCCGTTTACCAGGCTGGTGTATTCGTTGGAGCACGTCTGTTGCGCGCAGGTTGGAGGGACCCCGGCCCATAAACCACTTTTTCCTGCATAAAAAAAAGACAGAAGTTTTGTAAAACAGAAATATCAAAGGCTCATGATGTAATAAGGTCCCTGTTTACGTTTTACAGATTACTGAGCTATGACATCATCGCAACGAGGGTGCCTTCACCTGGGGCAATAATAAACAAATAAAGCTTAGGTTTTGTGGTAAACAAATATATTCGGTCCGCAAGTTTAGCATCCAAAGCATGTGGGTTGCTATACATCGGAGTTTGTTCGTTATTTTTCGGTCTTCAGGTATCAGAGCGTGTGACATAACGTGACACTAAACTTTTGCAGCTGCTACAATACATACGCGAGTGGTGTAAGTCAACGACTCTGACAGATGTGAACCAATTGTAAAAACTAACACGCAGCTTAAAATATCCCCAATTATACCCACTGGGGGACGAACTACGCTTTTGTAGAAGATGAGCTTGCCTGACGGCCATTATCAAGTATCATGTGTTTAGTGATAAAATCAGGGATCTTTTGCTTTGAATTTGACTCCTGGATTTGTGTTTATTCAGCATCGGGTATACACGTCATGGTACCGACCCTCAAATAGATGCTATTTCTATTCAAGTCTGCTCCACCAGATGGAAGTTTCCAGACACAGTAAACTATAAGTAAAATGTCAAGTGGAAACATGACGGGGTGTGACGTGATACAAGACGCCAAATGGTTTCTGCTTACTTATTGACGTCATCATATTTTCATCACATTACATATTAAAATGAAAGCAAGCACGATGAATAGCTCGGTAAGACTTATAATTTGACCACACGCAACGCATCATGTTCTAAGGAGAATTGACTGGAAAACTTGCCGTTTGCGCGTCCACCAAAGAGCCGCACGTCTGACACGACGCAAAGCGAAGCGGTTACTAGTAATGGTATCCTTTTGTTTACGCGAAATTCGAACTGAAGCACAAACTTCAAGAAGCGTTTCCGCTTAAAATCGCGTCCTTTCTCACCCCTAATCGACCTCTTAATTAAAGATAAAACAATTCAAGGAACTTACGGCAGATCAAAGACTCCTCTCCGCGCAATACGTAATCCCTGTCGCAAGAGAAAACGCATCTGCTCCCTGGGAAGTTGTTATCGGAGCATCTCACGCTTCCGTGAAAAGGATCAACAAGATGAGGGAGACAGGTTCCTCCTCTGGAAGTCAGATCGTCCGTGAGGACTTGATCCGAGAAAGGAAGCGGCCTCGGAAGAGCTGAAATTTCGCCAAATCATTGTTGAAACATAAGCACTAAGTAGACAATTGCGTTTAATTGAATTGGAAGATGAACATCTTGGGAGCCCAAATGAATGAATATTTCAACACTTTCTGGTTTCAAACTGTTTTTAAAGCGCTTTCTGGTTTGTTGTCTTGTTTTACTCTGATGTAGACTTGTAACTGATTTTAATGTAAGAACAATTTTAAACATTCTATGTTCAAACCGTCATAATGATGTATATTCAGTCGTAAAACCAACGGCGAAAATTTAAACGATTAACAAACGATTCTTAAGAACGGTGTTGTCCGTGCATTAGACAGACAGACAGACAGAAACATATTTTCACATATTTTACTTCTGTCGAAATTTCCTCTTGTTCCGTCAGAGAATAAACCTTGACTTCCTTCACGCGATGGAAAACAACTCAAACCTCCTCTGTTGCATCCGTCTCCGTCACAGCAGCAGTAACATTTGGAATTAGAAGGTTGAGACTCACAGAACGCCTGTTTTTATCACAACAACGGCCGTGACTTTTCAATCAAAATCGGTTGAAATTTTTCGTGATTTACAATCCCTTGTATTAAAAATCCGCTGATTTTCAAGCACTCACTAATCTTATATTATTGATGCAAGCACTTCTTTGTTTGCATCCTTTTGTGATGTGTTTCCGCCCATTGTCTATCACCCTGATCTCTGTCTTGCATGCGTCCTGCGTTTCAAGACATTACGATTAGCCAACATTAACTCAATGCGCCTTATTTTAATTAGACAACGACGGATTGATTTTTGTAAATTTAAGTGGCTTTTGTTGTAGTCAAAAGACCAAAATCCAAGGTAATAGTAAATTCTTAACGGGACACCGGTGTAAAAACTTTAACTTTGACACTTACACTTTGGCCCGTGCACGTTTCGTTTCTTCCGATCCTTTCACATTCATCGTTCGATGCCGCATTTTCACATCGAAGACAAACCAAACCTGACATAAAGACATATGCGTGATATCACCAACAAGAGAGCTCGTTTCAAACTTGATGGTTTATTTTTTGAAAATTTAAAGCTTTTGACTTAAAAGTACAAGCATTCTTATTGTTTAGAACATCCAAAGGAATCGAATCGCAAAAGAATTGAACAACTAAAAGCTACAACAACAAAACCACTTCGCAATTTTATTTGAGAGGTTTATGGAGATTTTCAAAATCACCGTTGGCGCGCAATAATTCTATAAAAATTTAGAGCTAAACAGTTTACTTGATTGTTGCGGTTATTATAGAAAAACTTCTTAAGAGCTGCCCTTTCGTTTTCTTTCTTACCCTTGCATGTCGGGATCAACAACGGAACAAAAACCACAAAAGTTATCAACGTTTTCATAATTTTCTTCGGTAACAAATCACACAACATAAGTCTCTGCTCTTTCAATTGGCTTCTCATGTTAAAACATTCTGTTAAAAACCAAATTTTGCCAGGAAGCATTTTTTTCTGGTTTTAGGGCCTAAAACAAATTTCCGGGTAGACTAGTACCCCCCCAGGCCGTTGCTAGGAACCGCTGTTTTTGGCCAAAACACGGTCTAAAGATCGCATTTGGGGCCATTACGGTAGAACGTCGCGATGTTAAAGTCTCTCAGGCTAATTGTTGTCTTAAGCAGAAGCTTTTCTCTTTCGTTTTTGAAAGTAAATTCGTAAAATCACCGCCAGCGTCGTACCGAGACAGATTGATAATATGTTACTGGAACAAAAGCATAAAATAAAAAAAATAATCCTGTAAAGTCCCTTTCGTAGGCTATAGCTTTTCAGATAGTCGGAAGTATTTCAAAGTCACAGCTTTGAATTCGTTGAAATTTTACGTCGTTACAATTTGTTGGTGATTTAATACGATTTCATTCATTTTAATTCTATCAAATTGACATTGCTGTTTTAACGAAAAGATTACTAAAAGCACGTTAATGAACCAAACCAATTTGATAAAACCAAAAGATGTAAAAGTGAACTTCGCATTATTCGAAGTTTAGTTTACGCTGAATTAACCACTCGATGGTTGCAATCACCATGTTTCAAACTTTTATCAAACTGTTTTTGCAATTATAGATTTTAATCTATTAGCTCAGCTTGGCTTAACCTTATCTTTATCTTACAGATACTTAAACAACGGGGACATTCAACCTCTATAAATGCATATTCCAGACGTTCTGCTGTAACGGCATTACTGCATATGCGTTTGTGATCGTTGTAAAAATAAATATCTTCAATTGGCGATGAAAATCACAATAATTGTGCATCAATGTGTTTATTACAGATTCGATCAAGAAAAGGAAACTTAAAAACGTGAGGTTGACTAAATCTCGAAAAAACGCTGACATTTGATCTGTGCGAGTTCATCAGCCCAATTGTAGATCACAACATACAAGATCAGAATACTGTTTCATAAAAATGTCACATCTGAACTTTTTTAGACAAGTGTTTAAGTTTTGTTTGACCTAAGCAGCTTTGAGACCTGTTTTCACAGAACCATATTTGTCAGATTTTTAATCTGAGTAAAACGATCCTGTTTAAGCTATTCTTTACTGACACCTAGTAGGCTGATGATGTCAACATTTACAAAAAGTCTATGAGTGGTCTTGTTTACGTGTGTACGAGCAAAATGCACATTTAGGCATTTCAAAAAGTATTTTGTTGTCAATACATTTCTTTAGAAAACGGTGATTCAAGAATTCGTATTTTCCAAGCAACATTCTACTGTTCATGAAACCAATCATGCGATTTGTGATTTGGATGAAATAAAAATTGTGTTTTTCTGTGTTAAATTGTGTTAAAAACATCATAGGATTTTGAAGCTTCAAAACGTATAAATATTTTGATTTTATTTATAAAACCACAATCGTTTATTTCCTGGCGGACCATCCAAGCCTTGATTTCAGTAAACAGAGCATAAAGATGCATAAAGCATAACAAAAATAAAGATGAATTCTAATTTGAAAACATTTAGAAGTGCCAATTATTCACAAAATTAATTTCATCATTTTCTACTTAACGTGTTTGTATATTATGCTCATGATGTTCAGCCTTTATATACTTTCATAAATTCAAGTTCAAGTTCTTTCTAAGGTTGGCTTTGTGTCAGCGACCCAACCACCATCGAAGATTAAAATGCCGCAAATCGACGATTTTCTTTTAAGTCAGTCAGCGCTTGTGCTTCAAGTTGGTCATCTCCCATCTTAATCCGTGATTAAGATTTGCCCGAGTTATTTTTCACCTCGAATCCGGTCCAAACACATTTTAAGCTCTCACAAAACCAGTTTGATGAACTTCCAAGATTTTGTGACGTTTGATCGTTTGAAGCACGTTTTGAAGTTATTAGTTCGGCTGATCAAAACTCAATCGACTTGAAAAGCGAAGCACTCGTGGTTCATATAACAGCAACTAAAGGTTTCCGACTTGGGGGCAATTATTGTCTTTATAAACCGCGATGTTTTGCCGGTTTGTTCATCTCATGGTGTTGTTACTGTTTGCGGATATAAGCCAAGGTAAGGATTTGTGACCTTGTTTCAGTGAAGTTGAAAATATTCATTAATAAATATATGATTTGGAGTGATTTTTCGAAATATTAAGAGGTAATTATGAAAAGCATGTAAAAGTTAGTATACGATTACCATAATGCTTTTTCTAAGCTTTTATTTTACCATAAAATATAACTTTTACTAAAACACAAACTTTTATTAAACCTTTTACTGCTTTACATTCGCTTCGCTGTTCAGAAAAGTAATTTTATTTGAATAAAGAAACATTTTTGGTGTTTTAATTTGGAAACTATGTTGTCTATGTATGTTATTCTCTTAATCATATGTGTTCATTATTTTGTAATTGCATCAAAGTAGCATGCCGGATAAAAACATCTCCAAAACTTGAAAATTTGAGCGAATAAATTAGGTTTTTTGTCTTAAAATCATGTATTTACGCTTAACATGAAGTACTTGTAAATATGGATTCTAGAAATGATTGTATTAACTGAACGGTGTCAGGTATAATATAAATTTAAATAATTAGCTTATACAGATTTTCATCCCAAAGACAACATTGAGTATCTATATAATGTCGTCGGAATTTGTGAAGTAATATTAAAAAATTGTTAAATATTCTCCAGGTTTGGTTTGTCTACGATGCACAAATGCGCCCTCACACGAGCAATGCGACAAAAGCGCTCAACTTCAGCTTTGCACCGGGATCAATGTGAGCAAATCTGTCAAAACATAGCATTTTCTTCAAGACCTAACCTCTGTAGTTATTGGTTTCTAAAGATTGTTGAAAGAACATGGAAAAATGCACTACATACAATTTGCATGTATAATATACATATATACTGTACATATAATGTAGGCTACACATAAAGTTTTGTGATATTTAACCGGCTACCAGAAGTTGATTGCAACTTTTCTTTGTGGCGAAAAGTATTATTTTTTTCTGTGACATTGTTTAAGCTTATCGTTGTAAGTATACCACTGATTCAAGTTGGACAAATATATTTCGAGCTATTAAAATTGTATTAGACTTAGTTAAATTTTGACCCAGTTAAAGTTTCTTACATGACGGCAACTTAAACTGCCGGGTTTTAATTTTTAATGAGTGGAAAGTGATTTGGCCAATTTTATTAAGTATTCGTGTAGAATTCCCCATTTCATAAACACTTGGGCATATTTCATACCAATTAGCGCGTTCGAGTTAATGCGATTAAAGTATAAACTTTCTCGGCGATTTCAGAAGATTGTTTTGAAAACAAATAGTTGGAACCTTGAAAAGGCTTATCTTAACCTATAGACTAAAATACCTTTCACGTTATCTAATTAAACAATATTTCTTGAAAGCGGGAATTGAGTTCAACCAATTTACTTTCTCGCTTGTCCATTGTGTAGCAAACGCTACAAATAATTGCTTTCAGTTTTACTAGAAACGTTATCTTTTTCATATAATTTTCTGTAACTGTAAATCATCGACGTAATTTTTTCGTATTTACCACCATAAATGTGGCATTTATTTCAATAGGACGCGTGCGCTACCGCGGTGAGGACGGATTGGTCAGGTGGCCAGAGAATAACCAAGTCATGCAAACAGAGACTCGCGTGCATGAATCAGCAGAATGTGGTGAGATTTTAGTGTAATATCGTACAACGTTTCAACTGGGTCTTCGTCGAACTATAAGCCTATCACAAAACGTGTATCAATGTTTTGAGGAAAGTAAATACCTTTTTAAAATGAGCGAACTTAACCGATGAATCTTGTATCTAGTTGAATATCTCAGTAAATTTAAAAGTATACTTTGGATTTTCTTAAATAGAAATACTGCTCCATGCCTCGTCCGGTCAACAAAGTCTGCTTCTGTTGCTGCGACAAGGACCAGTGTAATATGGGGAACAGCAGTTGTACGCAGGGCGAGCTTGGGATGTACGGTGACGTCAAAGAAGAACTTGGCACCAACGTTAAACTGGAAAACACCGAATCAGGTTTGAAGCGAGACTTTTCGCGATTTCCTTAATCTATTTTTATTGGTGATGTCTTTTGAGTAGTGATATATCAGACTTATAAAGATGAAGTAATTATTAACAAATATGAGTTAACAGTGCCCAATAAATCACATGTTTACCAATTTATGCTCGGGTCATGCATATATTACAATAACGTCAAACTTCATACAACTATGTATCATTTTGTTCAGATAAGCTTTACACTAAACGACGCATCAAATCAATTTCGAGGGCGTTATAACACGCGTATGCGTCGTAGGAAGAGCACAGGCGCCTATAGAAGTTGTATGATGGTTGTATACCTTGAGTCCAACCTATCTAAAAGTGTTATAAATCGTCTGATCGTGATGGAATTTCAGTTCTTCCACGCCACGCTATTTTAGTCTAAACTCATGTAGAATTTTATAATCCTTACATTTCTGCTGCATGAATATACGTTAATAGTTAATACCATAAACATTTCAATAAAGAAATCCTGATTGATCTTTAAGGCTCGCCACAATGTGTTGAGCCGAAGCAAATAATACCAGCTTAAAAATACACTTCTGTGTGCTTGAATCACAGCCTGTCTGCCACCTCCATCCATCTTGCACGGAACAACCTCTCGTTCTAACTCCGGCTCCTTACTTTTCGCCAAGGATTCCAAGGTGATGTACGAATGCGAGGATGACTTTGCTCTTGTTTCTGTGATGGGATCAAGCGTCACCGTTTGTAAGGAGGATGGAGCGTGGAGTTTGCCGTTCGGGAGTCTTCCCAGTTGTAGAAGAAGTATATTCATTGCTTTGCACAGGGTTTCTAGATGCTTTAAAATCTTCATAACAGATAATGTATAAGCATAAGTTTATCACTGAACGATTTTACTTAGACCGTTCTCAAGCAACTAATTTTGTTATAACATTTTTTATTCTACGCTCAGCCTGTCCAACGCCACCGTCGATCGAATTTGGTTTCTTGATGCCACTAGAGCGAGCCACGCCATACTTTGAAGGTGACCTGATCGTTTATAAATGCAATGATGGATTTGAAATAAATGGAGACTTTGTCGGAGTCTGCCAGGCTGATGGATCTTGGTCTTTGGCCAAACTTCCATTCTGCGGCGGCGGTGAGTAAACTAAGATCTCTTTGTAGCATTTTTACTCTCGATTTTTGATTCCAAGGGTTGATGTTGGTTTTAGAACCTTGAGAAAATTTGAAACAATATTTTCTATGAATGTTATGTATAATATTTATCTATTCATAGCATAAACTCTATTTTCATTTTATAAAGCAGTCTATTTTTGTGTGATGTTTAGTATGTCATCATCCGCTCCCACTTGAAAGAGGAAAAGTCTCGAACCCCAATCCATCCAGACCATATTTGGAAAAGGACAACGTCATCTACATTTGCGACGACGGTTACAACCTGATTGGACCAAGTGTAAGCACCTGTCAATTAGACGGCCAGTGGAGCGTGACGGTGGAAAATTTTCCTGAATGCATTGTTGGTGAGTTTGTCTGGAAAGAGTCCTTACAGAACAGACACAGAGTCCTATGTTAACGAGACACAGAGTCCTTACAGAACAGCCTTATTAAACCACACATCAACAACGTGTTTACTGTGCAGACTATAACAAACGCTATGATTTGTTGTAGGTTGTGGGGAAAAACGAAAACTTAAAGAAGATTATATCAGTGCAATGTTTACATGTTAGCAAATTTAGTGTTATGTGTTTTAATCTTCGGTTCATTTAGCATTGTCTGCATCAGAATGACGTATCCTGTGTGGCCGATGATTCCAGGCCGAATCAACCAACGGACGATCAAACCCAAAACGGCTAAACCCAGGATGACCCAACTAAAATCTGTGGGTTGAATAGCCGTTGAGTTTGATCGTACGTTGATTGAGTTGTCCGACCTTGACTTAATGGCTTTGCACTTTTAAACGCCGCTCAACTGGTATAAATTGGAACGAATCCGGCTGCAAATGCTAACTTCTCATTGTTCTTTATAGGATGCCCGGAGCCGATGACGATAGATCACGGGAAGGTGATGGAGAGGCATCCACCTCCTCCTCACTTCCAAGGGGATCAGGTCTCTTATCACTGCGATGAGGGATTCCTCCTTCTCGGCTCCAACATCAGCACTTGCCTCGTGGATGGCTCCTGGAGTTTGAGAGGAGTTGATCTTCCGGTGTGCAAGAGAAGTAAGTCACAGTATATGAAGGTATAGCATGAGACGCTGAACAAGCGCACAAGAGCAAGTGTAGCCTGTTTATGTGTACGGCAGAATATGTATTTTATTGCTTGAATATTGTGTAGTCTAGTTTATTAGATGCATGAGGCTTAGATGAAACTACTGTGTTTTAGTCAAAGGTTAAGCTATCAAAAGATGTTCATTGAGGCAGATGTTGTAGATCTATAATGATTTCGCATAAGCAAATTTTATCCTATTTTCAAAGCTTAGTCAAGGGAATTAAATGGATTAATTGCAGTCATTGATGAACGTAACATGTGAATAAAATCTTTAATCTTTTGTCCAGCTTGCCCCAAATATCCGATGCTCGCCAACGGTCAACTCATAAACCGTAAAATCGTGGAACCCTATTACGAAACTGAAGAAATCGCGTTTGCGTGTGACGATGGTTACGTTCTAAACGGCCCAGATAGCACGACCTGTCAATCAAACGGAGATTGGGATTCACAATACGGGGTGCCCTGGTGTAGAAGAAGTATGTTTGAGGGCTACAGTAAATTTACAAGCTGCGTATTGAAATATATGCTGAAAATAATTAATAAACGTTTTTGGTAACTATACTTCGCCAGCCTATCACAAAACAAATCAATAATTTGACAAATGTAAATTCAGTGAATCACTTCGTAAGTCAGGAAATGAGAAATGTCGAACATAACAGAATCTTTCGATGTTTCTCCTGCGAGTTTAAAATGTAAGGAACTATTTTTCAGTCTGTCCAGATCCGAAGCAAATCGCACACGGGTCTTTTAAGGACCAGCATCCCCCATTACCATATTTGGAAAACGAACAGATTGTTTACTTTTGTGACGACAAGTTCGTATTAATCGGACGTAATACCAGCACATGCCAGGCTGATGGGACTTGGACGCTGTCGAGAATGGACACGCCATCTTGCGAGTGTAAGTAACAACCGGTTTTCAGGATAGAAATTTTTAGCTTTGGGACTGTTCCAGAACTCGATACATCAGGTATTAAGACCTATCGTCGACAGATAAACGTTTAGTTAATTTCTTGCTGATAATGTTTTAGCGATTACATCATGATGGTTCTTCATGATTGAAAATGCAACGTTTATAAAAAAACTCTTAACTTTAAATAAGTAAGAGCTAGAAACATCAAGCCACTTATTTTTTCAGACACTCACTGTCCGATAGGGATCAAGGAAGGGAAAGTACCAGACAAAGCGATGACTGCCTCGTCATACTTCTACAAAGGCCATGAAGCTTACAGGGCCAGGTTGGAAAATCAAAAGAGTCACGACCACATTGGTGCCTGGATTCCACGACGAAGTATAAGTCTGATTATAAATTCCTGATAAAAAAATTTAACAACATTTCATTTATTTTTAACGAGCTGTCTTGTGAATTTTACAACCACCGAAATCTTAATTCCAGACTTAATTGGGGAGTGGCTCCAAGTGGACTTAGGCTACCCCATGAAAATCACCGGGGTTATGACGCAGGGCAGGCCGACTGACATCCCAGCCTGGATCACAAGCTTCAAAATATCATACGGAATTTCCCCGGACCGGATGCAGATGATCAAACGCGGCGGAAGGGACGTGGTGAGATTTTGTTATGACGTCGTATTCTTTTAACTAAGTAACTCAATCTGCGTTTTGTGCGTTTACCTTAAAACGCTTACGTCATCAACTCATGGTATCCTAACATGCCTAATCTGACGTCATGTAGACAATTTTACCTCCACGAAATTCATCCATTTTTTACAATACTTTTTCAGATTTTCGCTGGAAACACTGACACGACCAGCAAGAAGACGACGGTATTTCCAACTCCCGTATTAGCGAGATACATACGGTTGGTTGTCCGCTCCTGGCAAGCTTTTATAGCTCTCCGCCTAGAATACTTGTCCTGTTGATATGACCTGTGACCCCATTTGCTAGCCCTTTGTACTGTAGCCTACATTTGTTCTGAGACAATCTCAAACAAATTTAAATTCCGAAATGTAATGTCAAATTTAACGCTAAATAGTTTGTTAGCGTTTGCATGACTCATATTTATACGTATAATTTCTAAAAAAATTTGTATGAACACGTTGTGTCTTGTTATATACGCTGTTTGTTTTTCCATTTGTTCTGCTGGCGCAAAATGTAAAATCAGGTTTAACGATTGTCGGTACAGTAGCCTTCATTCAACGGGCATGTTACAATGTTGTAGATGACGTATGCCATGTCCTGTTTTTATGGAAGTCTTGCATTAAACCTGACATAAACCTGTGACAACTACTTTTACGATCATATTTACCCATATATTACTTTTTAAAACCATATGTACACACTTAATTCAGCAAATTACAAGTCACTCAACAAACGATGTACTAACTAATATATAACATATTATTATACAGTAATGTATAAAAATGTACACGAAACATTAAAAATACAGAAACCGAGTTTTGAATAAACCACGCCATAAAAATGTACAAAAGTTATTTTATCACATAAAATATCGAAAGAGTTAACATTCTATATAAACATTTTACATGCACAAACGTAAAAGATGAATTACATTGTAAAACAATTGAACAACAAGTATCAAGTTTTTATTTAAAATTTATTAAATACAAACTATTTTGCATACGATTTTCTTAAGTGTGAATGAACTTGCTAAAATGCATGCATTTATGTAACACATAATAAGCCTTCATAAATTACCTTTGGAATTGATGTATGTACGTCAATCATGATGCAATCATGTAAGTCAATCATGCAAGAAATCCGAATGATACAAAGATATCTGTTAAAGTATTTTTCATTGTTGTCACTCTCACAAATTCAAGTCTTGCAGGCAGGAACGGGCCAAATCTTCTTACCCAACGTTGTCTCAGCCTGAAGCTTAAAGTTACCTCCTCGAGCAGTTTGGCAAAGTCCAATATTGTATTTCACACGTGCAATGCTCTCATCACTCTCGTTTGTCTTCTGGAACCATCTGATATCTCAAACGGAGCTCATCGTGAAAAAAAGTGGACGCTCTTTCATAATTAGCTTTGTAGTAGGAACAGACACCCAGGCACTGAAGACAGGCAGCTTTCTTTTCTGGTAAGTTTTGCTCAGTAAAAACCTTTAAAGCTTTTGTTGCGTATACTATAGCGGAGTCGTGGTCGCCCAACTCAACAAGGCCAAATGCCCAAACCTCTAAAGCATTTGCTTTCTCTAATTTTTCTTTTGGCTTATCATCAACATTTACATGTAGATGTAGATCCACCACGTCTAGGAGGCCGCCTAGCATAGATAATCCATGACCATGTTCTGCTTCATCCATATTATGAATCGTTTCCAACACTTTCTGCTTTTCATCATCACCTAATTTACTTTTCTGAGAAACCTTAAGCTTGACTTCTTCTGTGTAACGACGCGATTCACTTTTCTCACCAAGCTGATACAAACAGTTTTTGATCGCGTTCGCAATTCACGTACACGCTGAAAAAAGTGAATTCTGACACATATGGTTAACCATAGACGTTTAATGGTTATGCAAGTAGTCCGCTGTATTACAGACATAAGCACGCAAACTCGCAGAATTTAGGTTGGCATCACCCTTTTTCAGTGAGAATTATCAGCGATGTTAATAAGAAATATCTTTACACATTTCTGTTTTGCAGTAACTGTACGCGCGTAAGTAACTGCACAGGCACAAACGAAATTGTTAGATGGCCCAAGTTTATACAGATGACGTCATGTTCTGGTGTGAAATCCACTGACACGATCATTCGACAACAGCGCTGTATGCGGATGGTCAACTTACTGGGCATTTACTGTACGAGCTTCTTTACGACATTACTGGAGCTAGGTTCACACGGATTTTCTTTGTGTTTAAAATATTAACAAAACAATTAGGATGAAGCGGCGAAGATGAACGCCTCAATCTCTGCCCATTCACAACTCGTAACTATAGCGATGGTGGATTTCTGCGCACTGCCGTGTAGGTGCTCTTTTGTTTCTGGCACAGGGCGACTATTCCAACCATGACGGCGATCAAGCTCATGATTGCCCCGCAGATTAGAAATCCTCCTCCGATCCAACCGTAGTAGATACAGCTTCCCCGCTCGTAAATTGGCCTATAATGGAGGATTATCAAAAAACGACTTCTATTCATTACACTTAACCTGTCCACCAACAATATCCGATTATTTTGTAAAAAATTAAAGCATTCAAGTCACGAAGCAATGACAATAATTGCAAGAAGCTTCGTATCACGTTTACCCTGCAGAGAATGGAAGATAAGCCTGATTGTCCTTGGTAATTTGGTTGTCATAGATGGTGACCGCGTATAAAATGGTCCCAGCAGATACGAGGGCTGACAAGAAATTTGCCATTAGGGAAATCACCTGCTCGGGCAGAAATAACTCACTTGTTTTAGAAAATAATAAAAAGCAACTAAATCTACGTTTTAAACCTTTTTTAACAAATTAAATCAAACTTTAGGGTTATATTTCAGATGCGCATTCACTAAAGTATGTCTTACCATTAATATTTTCAAACACATCCAATCTTTCCTCAGGCAAAGAACACGAAACAGCAATCCAGAAATTGTTGCAGCCACAGACATAATAGCGCTTGCCATTGAAATTATGCTGAGATATCGAGCTGCAAAAATATTTATGGAAAATCATAATTGTAGCTTGATGAACGCAAACAAGTACTTAATATTGTTGATTTCAGTAAAATATGAACAATATTGGTCTAAGTTTGGTCAATAATGAAAGCAAGAACGTTCTCTTGGATTTTGGATTATTAGGTAACTGTTAATCAGGACAATTCATGAACATAAGAAAACTTGCGCTATAACTTCACCAAGTTGTAAAATCGCTGGAAGGCCCAAGAAAAAATCGTCGTAATCATCGCAGAAATGCGTTCCAGTGTCTGAGTAGGTAACACATCTTTTCCACAGTCCATTGTTCTGCAGTTGTAAATTGAAGAGATTAGAATTTCATCCTAATCTTTCGATCTAGTCAGTCATGAAATTTGTTGTTAGTTGATCTGGGTTAGTGAAAAGATAAGCAAAAAGCAGTAACTTGTTTCAAAACGAATTAAGGAAAAAAATTTGTTTTTAGATTTCATTCGGTTAGCTTTGGTATAAAATGTAAAACAACTTAGTTTCGTTAACATTCATCCGAAAAAAATGTTTTGACCGTACAATATAATTTTTATAAAAAAATCAATTAATTTAATGAATTCAAGAATGTATTCCAGAATATTCAAGAAATTTCAAGTCATCTCATAAATTAGAAAATAACTCTGAGACAATTACCCTTTGCATTGATGCTTTGATAGGTCCAATGATCTCAGCTTCTTCAATTACCGGTTCTAGTACTTGCCAATAAGGCAGGAATGTGCACAAACAGACCAGAACTAAGCCTGAAAGAACTAGAACTAGACAGGCTGCTGTAATTATGACAGGAGCCTTCATAGAAGTCATGTTGCCAACTTTTCTTTAACTTTTTTGATAAAGTTAAGATTCTGAACCTAAGAACATAGCAGCTGCATTACTTGATAAAATAAACAACTTGATTCTATAACATTTCTATGAATACACGGAGATAATTCATTGCTTCATTTTCTGTTCTTTATGCTGCAAGAAAAGCAGTTGTGAAATCACACGCCCTGGGGGCTTATGATCGAGTTTAGCATCTCATTAATTTGAAAACCTCGGTATGTATTGATGCATTATTATCACAGTATATGTGCATTTAGCTTAGAAGGAATGAGTTTAATGACTTGTAAATACTGTACAACAATTCTGTCTGGATTTAACATTCCTTTTATGACTGATACACTTCTCTACTAACTATAACTTTCCCTGCGCTGGCTTAAAGCGAAATCCTACCATTGCGCGCGAACAAAGCTGCTTACGTCATGGTTACTGAACTGAATCAAAGGCGAGTTAATGTGATCCGTGAAATGCGAGTGTTTTTTTCTGTAACATATTGTTTTTTTGTATTTTTTATATCTTGACTTCATTTAACTCTCTCATAACTTTAGTGAAGGTATTTTCATTTTAAAAACACTCTTCATGTTACATGGGCCTACTGAAACTAACTTGTTAACGTTTAAAAGAATGCTGCTAGATGTTCCCTTATTAATCATAGATAACACATATGCATATCCATATATATTTGTTATCTATGATTTAATGAACTGCTGTCATCAGCCTTTTCTTCAAACTGTTTCGAAACTATCAGGTGTGGCCACATCCAATTTATTTTCTGCGAAAAGTTCCACATGGGGCTCCATGAAATTTTGTCATGTCGCTTCGGTATACCTTGTACTATTATTTGATGAAATCCTATTAAAATCGCATATCTCTAACTCTTGAAAAAAATGTTAAGTTAAGACAGCAATTTTGGGCCAAAAAAGTCAAATTTCATCAATTTTCTCCTACAATTTAGACTAACCTAAACATGCGATCTGCCAGTTTTTAACACGCCATTTGCTAGGGTAATCCCCGCACTGAAAAAAGAACATCTGACGTACTACCACCTGTTACATAGAACAAAACCATGGAAATCGCAATCGTTTTATCTTTAACAGATGAACGCTGTCTCCAAACACAGGTTGTTTGTTGCAATCTTCAGAGTATTTTATCTGGCTGCAGCTACAAGTTGTTGAGCGTCAAGAATCTGGCAGAATAGACCGACGAAATCCCATTACAGTTGTGAAGACAATTTGTGGCATCAAGGTAAAACCCTAGTCCTCACCACCAAGATTATATAGTCAGGGGGCAGGCCGAATATTGCGAGGTAATGTGTCAGTTTAGTGAAACTATTTAGCTTTACACTGTAGCCCGCTTAATTCCATTTCTTCGTTTTTACTATAATATTGCACGAAAGTTTTTATTTGAAGAACGGAAATGAAACGAACTGAAGTTGAATATGCTGTGGTACCGATAACAGATACAAAGAAACTGAATAGCATGCATAATAATGAACCGCGGTTTGACGCTAGCCGTTTCACGGAGAGATTTGTTCTCATCTGCTAAATACTAATGTACAGTTGGTGGACAACTTTTCCACCAAGTCCCTACAACGCAGGCAACTAATACCGAAGAATTCCGACCGAAAATCGTTACAGCGCAGCGGGGAAGATAACATAACATGAAAACGTTTAAAAAAGGAATTTCTTCAACATAACAAGGCAGTATTGGCTCACAAACCAGCCATTGGCTGAAACTTGTTCACGATTTGCAAAAGGTTTAAAAATAAGCGGTTGCTATAAACAAGCTGAAGTAGTAAAGTTTGCATTCCCGCTAAAATGCGGGTCTGTGAGAACAAGTGGGTTCACAGGAAGTAAAGTTTGTCCTGAAGTGTCGCTGACACCGGTTGGTGGACGCTCTGTCCGATCAAGAACGCCAACTTGTGGGCGTAGAGACAGGGTGCCGGCACGCGGATAGTTCCCTGAAAAGAATTACAAACTGCTGTGAGTTTGAAGAAAACGGCGGCTATGATCAGGCTGACGATGCGCTAATGCCCGCATTCTCATGCCCAGTATTTCATAGAATATCTACAACTGAACACTCTCTTCTTTTAAATGGTGGAAAAAAGTTTTAAGCCTGCAAGCAAGGTTCAAAATCACCCAACCATAACCATTCTCTCTCATTGTAACGGGATGAGGCTCCGTTCTCAAGTCTAACTCACCGGCCAGTTGTAGTACAAGTGGCAGAGTTTGTAGGCGAGCTTCTGCATGTGGTCCGGTTTTAACGTCGACGTGTCGTAGATGACGTTGTAGTGCGTCGGCGTCACCGTACCCTCGCGCACCGATTGACTGACGACGAAGAAATCGTACCTGTACGAGAGAGAGTTACGTCGTAATAACCTATTATATCGTAGCTCGACTTGACGCGGGCGAAAGGACGCGACGACACAGCAGTGCAGATCAGCCGAGCTTGGATGAATCGAAGTCCAAGCTACAACAAATTGCACTATCGTGTCGCGCGCAGTGATCCGCGTCGCCGGGGAAACCTTCCTCTGAAACGTTTACGTACGAGCGTGAATATGACGTAGCCGAAGAGTTTAAAGTAACGTCAATAGCGTCCACCCGCAGCAACTTACCAGTCAGGGCGGGTGATAACGTCATCAATTACGGTCCCAGGCGAAGGGTTTTGGAGTCTGTCGTGCACGCGGTTGAAGAACCTCGCGTTGACTCGTTTCTTCACCACCACAAAAGTCACGTTGGGTCTGAGCGTCAAATACGAAATGAAAAGTTCAACGTTCACTAGAGCTCGCCTTCGCTGCAGATGAGAACGCCTTTCGATAGAAGCGAATCACCGCGCTTACTTGTAATCTTGGGATTGGTCTGACTGAAGGCACTGCAGCAGTTGCGGAATCTCGTGGTCTTTCACCATTTCAAGCTGTCCGTCGCCAACTCCATCGCGAAATATTATGATGCGCATTGGCAAACAGCCGTTCATCTGGCGGAACTTCGCCAAAGCGCCTGCGACGTAAAGTCCATTAATAGGCGGTTGTGGTCATTGCGACGTAATACTGGTTATTGTGACAATTCAAATCACCCATCATGCATCTTTTCAAGCCGTCTATCAGTTCGCCGCCGGAATGTTGAAAAGTGACGTTAGAATACCACCTGCGAGCATTGTAACGTCATAAAGCGATAAACCGACATGGAGCGTGAATCGTAGGATTTACCCACCTGGTGTAATTGCTGTTGATACTCGCCACGAAACCGCCGACTGACCGACCTTTCTGTGCTGAGTCATGGTACGTGTCGATACCAATGATCATGCATTGTCGTAACTGCCGCCAGTTCCAGAAACAGCGACCGCAGTTGAATTTGTGCGAAGCAGATGGCATGGAGGTGTTTTGGGCGCGGATCATGGAGGATTGACGGAGAAATAAAACAAATTAAGAAAATTTGGAAAACGGATAAAGAATTATTAAAGATACAATTAGAATTTCTAATTGGATTACGAGATTACAACACAAGCGGAGGCATTTCAAGGTAAACTACCGGAATTTTTACGGCCCAAGCCTCTCCGCCAAGCTTGCAGTTCATCTGAATGGCGATCTTCGTAGCGATGCTCATGACACGTTGGGGCTTCGACAGCGTCTTTGCGAGCACAACCTGCCGTTCAAAGTCGCTCCAATTATAGCGGCAGGTTTTGAAATATTGAAAACACGCGCTATCCAATCACTTGCCTGGCTCGGAACTGGGTAATCGACGCAACAGAGCTTCTTTATGGCGTCATAACGGTCTTTACGGCTGCTTGGCAATAAGCATAAAATCTGAATAAAAGTTTAAACAGCATTGCCGGTTCAATATACGGTAGAATTTTCTCAATCTATATGGAAGCGTTATAACGTTTATTACGGCACCGGTCACAAAGCAAGCAAATTCATTCATAATCCGTCGACAAATCCCACTGCTCTTAACCAGAGTTAGAATCATGCTGAAGAAGTCAGGATTTTGATATTCACCATCTGCGTATTCTTGTTACGGCTCAGCACGTCCTTGATAATTCTCTGGTACTGGTCGGTTCGGTCGTCCGTCGCTTCGACCATAGTTGGGTGGGCCATCTTGAAGCCCATCGCGATCGACACCTAAACGATTGTTGCGTCATAGCGGACGAAATTTCTTCGTCAAAACGCGATCGGGTTCACCTGGCACAATTTCTTGGCAAGATCACTGGCACAGCTTCTGTCGCGTGCAACGTGGATGAAGAACCAATTCGAGAGATTGATGGATCGAACAAGTTTCGCATCGCGCATTTCGCGGTCCCACGACGCCTGGTGCCCTCCAGTGACGGTCTTATTCTGCGGACGAAAACTAAGATGAATGGACAGGGATTGCGATTGGGTTTAACAAGTGTTATGTTGAAAGTTGACGATACAGCATAAGCAAGGAGGTGAAATGAGCGATCTTTAGTAATAAGAACCTGGAACACAATCTGCTCTGGATCGAGGACGCGTCCTTGGAGTTTAACCAGGTCATTGTCGAATCTCAATCCCCATTCCGATAATTTCTGCTTTATCTCGTCATTTCTGAAAGTGACGTTTGTACATTAATATTAGCAAATATTTAAACTAGGTAATGGTGAAACAAATGACGTGTTAAGCGATAGAGTGCTTAGCTTATAGAAGCGCTCGTACAAGAAACAAGTATAAAAGTGGCATCGGTTAACGTGTTTCTGGTTATAGCAGAAGACATCATTTAACTTATTATTACCCGGTTATTTTTCGGATGAAGCGGTTGAGAGTATCGGCCCTTTGTTGGGGAGATTGCTTGGTTACGTTGCCCAACTTCTTCATGGTGTGAAAATCTGCTCGAAGCTAGGAACAAAAAAATGTCACTTAACTTAGAGATGTCATCATTCGATAATTGAAACTAATAACGAGGTGACTAAAGGCTGACCGGTTTGAAGGCAAGTTCCTTTTAACGTGAATGCTTCATTAAGCATAATCAAATTAACCTAGTTTACCACGTGCTCAGAACACATAATGAACCATCGAACATAACGTGAAAATTCAGAGGCGTTGGTGTCCACAACACAGAGCTATGTGTCCCCCTTACACAATCAACCTGGTCTAAGCGTGCGCAATCCCGAGAATAAACCTCGCGTGGAAATAAAGACAAGAAGAACCTCGTCCGTGAGTCCAGTGACAGTAGATAGCTCGGGGATGAGGTGGATTACTTCTAAGCCTCCTCGTCTGATCTCTCGCTTCTTTGGACGCGACAGGAGCAATGGCTGCCCAAGTTCTTTTATTTGGATGTTGTATTGCTGAAAAAATGCAAGGTTTTGTCAAGTAGGCAAGCGGTAATAGTAATATGTCTTACACACAAGCGTAACTCAGTTGTAATCGAAACAGAACGAACACAACGACTTCCATGCAGCAAATCTACCTCTTTGTAGTATTCCGCGTACGATATGGACGTTCCTCGCCGTTCAAAAGTTTTGCTCGGGTTGAGCCCCCATTCGATTCCATCGATGCGGTAAGTGTTGTTGTTGTACCTGAACAAAAAAAAATCCTGCATCGATGTGCACAGAACTATGGTGAAATTTCGACGAAATAAATTCGCTTTATTACGCGCTATCTTACGCAACAATGTGGCCGCTTCGTTGGCGGGCGCAGTAAAACCTTAAAAAGATGCTACGCAGGAGAACTTGGCTCCAGCGCATCAAATTACGTATTGATATGACCGTTATTCATTTTTGCAGTTGTATTTTCCTAACTAAATATAACTGACTGGCCTAACCGTGTATCTTTATGACGAAAACCGTCTAATCCGCCATGTACATTAAAGCACTTAGCGTGCAACTCGTAGGAACATATGGCTGTGACCAGCAGGTCAATTTGCGTTTCAACTTTAACACGCTGTTGAACCACAAGAAGCTTTTAAATTACTTGGAAATAAATAAAAAACGGATTTTATGGAAAGACAAATCAGGCGGCAATGGAATTTCCGTTAATCTCCATCCAAAACGACGGATTACTAGCGATTACGCCATTGACCCAAATTGAATGGATTAGATTGTAAATCACTTGAGATGGCGCAGCGAACGTGGAGAGCAACGATTGCTTAACATTTGGCTATTTTTATCCGAATCTACAGCATTTTTATTTGTGTTATATATTATATATACAACCGGCTAAAACAGCGGTTTGGCGAACTGGAGCGGAAAAAACTCATCCAGCGTAATGCCAACCCGCGCAAGTTTACACTTTATACGTCGACTCGAGTGACGCAGGAAAGCTTTGATGAGACTGCACAGTACTAACCTTGTAAGCACGATTTGACCGACCAGAAATCTCTGAGCTTCATCGTGTACGTTTCTTCCAGAGCGTTTGCAATCGGCCGATATCTGGTACAGGATATCAAGCACTGTGTCTTTCCTCATCAACTGAGATAAAGAACGTTTCTCGTTAAACTTATGAGTAAAATTCTTGATAACCCCGCTATACAGAATATTACGACTTTATACCAACGGCAAAACAATCTAACTTCAATCGCTTTAAAAGGGACTTCACCTTGTGCGAAATCTCGGCGCATAACAAGACGTTCCTTTCGTACTGAAGTATGCTGGTGACGAAACCAGGCCAGATCTCAAAATTTATGTTGCCGCATTGGACGTTGCAAGCCATGGTCGGGTTGTAGTAATTACGGCCAACTTGTTTCATACCGATTTTTTCCAATACCCTGCAGAGAAGCGAAGCAGTTACGCGGTTAACGGTTCTTTTGCTGAGAAGGGAGCTGACGGCGGGTACGTTAAGGACAGTGAGGTGCGACTTACCAGCGAAACAAGATATTATAGATTTGCACGGAGACCGGCGAGTTAGCTGAAAGTTCATTAGTCAGCGAGATTGTGATGCGGATGTTGCTGCCATCTGTGCGACGTTTGGAAAAAACCTCAGTCTCCTAAAGACACCAGAACTTGTGTAACCCGCTGCTAAAAACTAGTTATCATGCAGCGAACCACCCTTTAATTTCACAGCCGCTTGCGTGAGGCACGGCGTCTAAGTTCAGCGAAAAGAAGCTTTCTCACCTTCTGTGGGAGTTTCCTAGTAGTGAACAGCATGGTCCCGTCGAACATGTAGACCGGACCTAGCAGCTCAGTGTGATCTCTTAACATTCCCTTTCTGGCCCCTTTGTGATCAACTTCCGGGTTAAAATCGACCCTGACAAGGGAATAAAAACACATGACCACATTAAGAGAAAAAACTGAACCTATGTATCAATATAGAAGGTTCCAGGTCGATTAAACCTGGAACGGGCCAACCAACGCCTGGGTGTTGAATAGTCGTTGGGCTAAAAATTCGTGGTTTTACCCGGGCGTTGGTTGAATCGACCGATCACTCAAACAAAAATATTCACTATAGTACTTCACGACACAGCTACTGGTATTGCCGCTGTTATAGTCACCTGTACTGGTAGAGCACCCAATTCCGCGAACAACCGAGGGGAAAAAAGTTTGTGATTAGATCCACTGGTTTTCCACCGCTACCTGCGGTAAGGTAAGTCACATTTTATCTTAATCATTGATGTCTGAAGGGATCTTGGAATGTCCCTTTGCTTATGCATGCAATCCGTTTATGACTTTTCAAAGGGAAAGTTATGATGTCACACTGCATTTTACCTCTTTTGTCCGTAATATGCTCTGGTTTCGTTTTAGGATCAAACAAAGACGGATCAAAATTACTTCGTTTTCCAAGAAGAATTCCCGGGCGTCTCGCCAGGGCCATTCCGGCCACGCCACGTGTTGCTTCCGCAACGCCTAAAATAAAAGAACGAATGTTGAAGCAGGTCAGTGTAAAGGTCATCGCTAAATACAACTGCGGAATTGCTTCAAAATCGAAAAAAAAACAATGAAAAGCTCCAGCATCGAGAAAAGCATTGTCAGAAACACATGTAAACATATTATCAAAAACGACACAGTGTCGCTTCCACTACACCAGGAAGTAATTGTGACGTATTACTAGCTCCTATCTCAGATAAAATGGCAACTTGAACAAAATTATAAATCTAACAAACTGCTTGAATTAAATTATCAGTTAATATTAGACCAGACGGGAGCCAACTGCGGCTGTAACAATTAATTTGCCGAAAACCATTGATGCAAAAATGGTCTTTGGCAAACCAGAAAAGCTTTTTCCACCACAACTTGTAATTAAACACGAACTCAGTATGTTAGATGCGAAACTAAACGAATAACCGCTTTGTACAATAATTTCTTTTAACATGACGCTACTATCACTACAGAATATTATAAAATCATTCGAAGGTTACGCTTTAGTATTGCGGTGTGATAACACAAACAGTTACAATCGAATGGAATTCAGCCAAGCAACGATCGATAACAAATTCATTCACACACGGGAAGTCTGTACTTTCATTTCGGTCACTTCAAAAATATTCTAAACGATGCTGCGTACCTTTCGTTTGCTGCTGTTGGCTGCCATTTCATGATTCTACTAAAACGTCCATCTGCGCCGGCAGACCGCCTTTTTATTTGCGTTAACGCGTCCCCTTCTTTGTGCAATACAATCACGGGAATGCATTGCAATAAGCAGATCGTAATTAAGGAGCGGTCACACGCGAAGAATTAGAACGAAAGAGCGGATATTGAACTAATCGCTTAAGTCTGGCAGCTAAAAGCAACAATTTGAAACGAAACAATCGTACGATGAAAGCTGGAGTACGTTGCTATTAAGCTTGAAACAATGTGCTCCCGCTGTTAGCCGGTGTATCAGCTGCACGCGCACTGCGACCAATCAATGGAACTCACCTCATTCGAACGCGTTTTCAACGTGACGTCATTCAACGATGAAGCTGCTTTTTAATTGTGGAAAATAGACTGTGTCAAAATAACGACGATTTACGGGATAAGAAGTTTTCCCATCCCTTAGCCAGTTCGAATGACAGAGTTTCAAGTCAAAGGCAGTATTCCTAACTAACTGCCCGCGTCAAGATGGACCTAATTTCCCTAAATTGCTTAAAACTTCATTCACAGTGATGTTACTGCCCATACACACAAAATGAATCTACACTACCGTTGCAAAATTACTATAATGATGCAATTTTTGCGACGTCATTGTATGCATTGCGGGTTTATAACAGTGTCAGGATATTCACCACTTCCCTCTTACGTCACACTGAGACAGAAAATGCCGTAAAAAAATTCATTCAAGGGAGATTTCAAAATGGAAACAACGCGTAATGCCAACGCAAACTCAAACTCAAGTTAACAAAAAAGCCAAAATCGAAAGGGGAGACGATCAGTTTGACCTCAGTACTACAATATTATGGTGAGTTTGTCAGTAAGGACGAGCATAAACCAGCAGGAGATAAACTGGTGCGCTGTCCTCCAATGCTATATTGTCCAACACTTTCGGTGGGAGAAAGCAACAAAGAAAAATCTCACTTTGCTGGGAACAAATGAATCGCAGCTAGTTTTAAGATGCCCTTTATGACATCACACCAGCTTGGAGGGAAGTCGGCGCCACGCTGTGCTTGGCGCGTCCTTGTGACCACAAAGTGTTTTTGTCCAAATAAAACTCACTACCCACCTTAACAAGTTTTTGAAACTGTTATTAAATTTGCAAAACCATAACTTGAAGTTACAAAAGGATTGGTGGCAAAAGTTGATGTTTTTTCATTAAGACTTCACTTTTTAATTTACTTCACAAGTAGAAAGTTAAATAAAGGGAAATAATCAACTTCCGCTTTATACTGAGACTTCATATCAGCTGGGCATAAAATCTAGCAGCAAGCATAATACCCTTTACTAGAATAATCCCACTATACAAGAAATAGCAGCGTAAAAATTAAATTAAAAGATAGTTTTGATATTTCAAAATTCATGTTAGTCTTGGAATAAGTGTTGAATAAAATTCAAGAATTGTCACAATGGAAAACAAGGAACCTTAATGCAAGCTTTGGATTATCCTGCTGTTGGGACATGAGATGGAGAGAAAAACTCCAAAATCTAATCACATACAGTACAGGGCAAACAGTATAAACATCACCCAAAATGATCTCAAAACCGACAGTTTGAATTAATTTATTTCACAGATAAAACAACATGAAATTGGCTTCTAGCTAATTATGCTCAAACACAGATTCTAAACTGTTAAAAGTTCAACTACCCAGCATTGCACCAATATAAATACTTCTACACAAAAGAACCCTGATTTTGCACACTACCTCCCTCTCGAGGCTGCAAAGCTCCACGTCGCACTCCACGAGATGGCAGTGCATGCTCCCCACTGGGTCCAGCCTGGGCTGCAGGAGCAAGTTCTTTAGCCCCAGACCCGCCAGGTCGAACAGGGGCACGGGGCCCATCGCCTGAACAAGAATAATGCAAAAATGTTCGTTTAAAAACATATATAAATATATATACAAAGTACAAGTTATCCTCGACAATGAAAAACACAGCTTAATCGATCAAAATCATACCATCAGGTGGCGCACCACGTCCTCGTCCTCTTGCTCTTCCTCGCGCTCTAGTTTGTTCCTCCATTTCAACTCAAGATGCTGTGTCGTATAAGTGGTTAGTCGGAAAATTAAATCAAATGATTTAGCACTTCTCCTAACCTCCTCTAAGTACTGGAAACAGGAAAATAATTGGAAATAAATTTTCTGTTTGGTTTGTGCTATTCTTTGACCGACACCAAACTTGCGGCTTTTGTGTTGCTGATAGCTATTTCTAATAATACACAGAACCAGTCTATAGAAAAAAGCAACTGCTTAGGCCTATAGCATGAGCCTATACTTTACAACCAGAATACAAACCTCATTTCTACATGAAGTAACAGTAATAGTGAACACTGGCAAGCTAGAAATTCATGAAAAAGATACACTTGGCTAGAGGAAGCCTAACACTGGATTTACAGCAAATTTGGTGAAACTAATTTTAAAGGATATAATTAATGCATTACTTCAATGAGAATAGTTATAACTTAAGATGGTTTGGTAATAAATTATCATTAACCATTTAGTAAAAGATGTCCTTGAATGTTACAGAAGGACTGATGAAGAATTTGACAGAAGCATTTGATGCTTACCAACATGATTTCAACTTTCACTTATCACTAGTAAATGATCGTGTTGAGAAAATAATGCATGACAATGATGCTGTTGATTGCAGGTTAAAGACACGATGAGGATGTAATAAAAATATAGTGAATAACTGACCACCATGGCCAAGGCTAAAAACAGATTTCCGTGATCCAACTTTCATAGACTATGCTTCATGCTTTTGTTAACTTATTTTCCAAGATAGACAAGTAGGCTAATGTGCTGAAAAGATGATCTTGGTTATTTGGCGTTAAATTGGAATTAGCTTAAGGTTCTAATCATTGATTTACTAATTATGTCAGCCCACTATTAATGGTTTACATTCTATTTTTCACTCGTCCGCAAGAAATAGCCTGGTGGTTAGAGCGTCTGCCTCATATTTGGTAGATCTAGAATTCACCTTCCAGCCTGGTCGTACCAAGATTTAAAATTAGTGTTTGCTGCCTTTGAGCATGGCGCTCGGCGTACAGTTAGAGCAAACTACAACAACTGCCAAACACACAGAGCTACCAGCCTCCAGCTGTAGCTTTCACTGCATGTATCTGTGTGACCTCATCACATGTTTATATTTAATTGAAAAACTTAAACACCATTCCACTGAAAAATTGACACCCATGAATCACTTTAATGGCAATCACTTGCTGGACAAAAAATTTGAGAAGCTTCACTGTTTCAATTGAATATTTATCGTACAACTTTATGGACTATGAATGATATACACATGTGACCAATGTATCTATGATGTTCACACCAGTTTTAGAATATACAGATCTCAAATAAAAGACATTTGCATTCGGTGATTATCCCAAATACAATGTTTAATTGTTTTTTTAGGACAAATCGAGCATGCACTGTAAACAAATTTTTGAGTGACCTAGTTTACTGAAGGATAACCCTTTGTTCGTTCACAATCAATTGGTGTTTATACAATAAAGTTTGCTTAATTTGTTATGATCAGTTATTTCATGTTAATATTAGCAAGTTGCTACTTAGATGCCTACCAGTACTTCAGATTAAATTAAGCAAGTACGGTACATCGTATAAACGCACGGATTGACAGTTTAAAATCGGTAATACAGTAACTTGGACGGATCTAACCAGGATCGCCAAACAGAATGAAACAGGTGACAACAAAAAATACCGCCACGTTAGCGCCAAACACGTGGTTCGGAAATGTTGACTAATTAACAAAAGAGAGAGCGCGGTAAACGTAGTCGTTCATGAAAACGCAACTATATCTACGTGTCTGGCGGTGTAATGTAATTTGCTCATAAAGCGCCAGTGCAAGTCTAACTAATCTAAACCATCGTGACTTTAAATAGCATTCAGATTAATTGGATTAACAGAGATTAAAACCCAACTCACCTCCTCAAGTCCTCATTTCCACAGTGAAAATGAACACGACTTTCAGAGTGCAAGCGTAACGGTGACGTCACCAGACAGCTGATTTTTGTTTTCAGAAACGAGAGATTTTCTTATCTTGCGCCGGGGAGTAATAGGGAAATGGAACAGATGATGAGAAATCTAAACTGAATTTTGAAGAGTATTCACATGGCTGCGCTAATATCTTTGACGTTTATCATTAACCGAATGCCGATTAGTCAGTCAACTCAAAAAAGTGTTTTCAATAGGTGAAAAAAAGTTTTATTAACCAACGAAGCAATATTCTCTAGCGGCTGCAGAAAAATCCTCTCGGTTTTGGTCATTTCCTACTAACCCACGCTGACTTGCTTTATGTAGCCTATACCACCAGCAACTGCTTACACAGTCCACAAAAGTGAATGCAGGTTTTAAGAAATTAAGGAGCACTGAAACACTGGTTCTGCATGTATTTAATTGGTTTGTATTGCGTGTTGGGAAGAAACAATGGCTTAGATTAAAAACTTGGCTCAGAAGAGACACCGCACAATGGGGCAACTCGGCCATGTTAATCACTAATCGTCCCACAAAGCTTCGAGTTCCCGAGTTTTTAACTTACTCGTCCGACACAAAATTCAAACGACTGTAAGATTAAAACTGTAACTGTAAGATTGCTCGTAGTACAAAATGTGAAGGCACAATGTATTACACATGCAAAATCAGTGGCACATTCAAAGGTTCAGGTAACTCCATTATATAAATACAGAAAAATAAAAATGTTGACAATTACGAAGGCCCAAAATTATTACCGCTACCAAGCGGAAGTCTGATATCTTACAGACGACAAGATTTTGTAGAATGACAGCCATGGTAAAACGTCAAATCCTTTCATCGGTGCAAAATTTAAAAACCATAATAAAGTGTCACCGCATAAATGAAACACATCACAAAATTTTTGTATTTGACGAGCCTAATAAAAGGTCAACTTTGTAATCATTCTATTGCACAGATTTCGGTTGTCATAGTGCCGTTGTGTTACAGTATAAACATTTGGCGAGCCAACGCATCACTAGCATGAGACAATAATAACATAAAATTGTTAATTAATGGTCGATAAATAATTATTCCCATAATTTATGCTATATGAGTGGTTTGGACAACACGGATGGCTCTTTATTATTTAGTCAAATGACTCCAGAGGAAAAATTAGAAAGGTTTTAAAACACATGAAAAGTTTTCAGCAATAACATAAATAAAATATTTTTCAAAATTGTGAATAAATTTCGAAGAATATGAACTAGTGCCAAAGACATTCAAGAAAACAATTTCTGTAAAGCTTTTAAGCAAAGTAATAAGTATAAGCTTAACGCAAAAGCACTTATAAATAAAAATGAAGGACGGCTATACCAAAAAAGGGAAAAACAAATCTAATCTTTGTAAATATATAGACGTTTATAATCAAGATAAACCTTAGCCCTTTTATAACAACGAGCGGCAAAAATGAAATTTCATTGTTTCAAGCGAAACAACCTAAGCTTAATACGTGAAGCTATACTGGGTTCTTTTTATGTAAAATTTTGCTCGGCAGCTAATCTGTGTAGTGACGTATAAAATGAAATGATAGCTATCATATTTTGCATGGTGTTTCAAAAATGGAATCGAAAAATTTACGCAATTGATAGCTATATAACCACGTCTAAGACACGCAAACCGCAGTAAAAAGCAGAGGGGAGGCAATGGGGAGGAATCTGATAAAACTATGAAAGCAGAAAATTGAAGAATGAAGCATAAAGTTTACAAAGCAAAATACAAAAAAGGATGTTTTGAAGTAAGTATCAAAACAACTTGCTGTGTCCTAGAAACAATTAAATTAAAGCAGTAACGCGGCGAATTGATTTATGGACCCGGAACTTTGCCTGCTCAGAAAGTTAAAAAGGGCCACAAAACGGACAGATCGTCCACTCTGGCCAATTAGCTGTCCAAAGAGTTCAATCCGTTTGTTACCATGACATCAGGCAATCGGTGGAAGCTTGTTGCCTTCCGTGATCACGAGAGGATCTTCTTTACCATCTGCTAATTTATCCTGGATGCTGTTGGAAGGTTTCAAAGCATCTTTATCTTGATTTTCGGTCACTGCGTCAGACGAAATGAATCAAATCAACTACAAGTTGCATAATTAATTAATAAATTGCATAATGTTTAATAATTTCAAAAGTTGCGGTTAAAAATTCAAGTGGACTTTGCTGTTCCCTTTTTTAAGGTAAGCGCTATGTGTATAAGTCCTTAGTTTTAGGTCCGAAATCTAGATGATTTTCAAAAATTATTTTAAAAATTTGCACACCCAAGCTGTACCTCCATCTACGTCATCAGCTTCCAACATGCTTGTGTTTGATGCACCGATCGGCTGGAGGCGCTCGTGAGTCGTTTCTTGTCCGCTGAGGGTTTCAGCCGATCTGTCATGATTTTCCTGATCCTGTGTCTTCTCTGTCAATTTCGGATTTTCTGATCCGTCTCCTCGGTCTTCCTTTGGCTTCGGATCTTTTCCGCTTGGCTTCCGACCCGGCTTTCCAGATTTAAGTGGTTTTTTCGATACCATATCGCCGCTAGACGGTGCTTTTTTATCTAAATTTAAAGGATTTTAAATTAAACCATGATTGTAGCGGGCTTCAAGTCATGTGCTAATTATTACACTGGTTTCAAGAGTTAATTAACGTATTTAGAATTTTCACGTAGACTTGCTGCTTCTATTGCTGAATCAAATGGAAAGATCGCTGCATAGAAATGAAAAATCTCTCCTCACCTGAGCGCGCGGTCAATTGATTTTTGTCCTCATTGTCGCTGTGCGCGATGTTATTGTTTATTGCCAAAGATCTTCTGCTCACGTGGCGGGACTGTCCCCTCGTCTTCTGGAACCTTCCTTCGATGATCCATTCATGGTTCATTGCTTCGTCGGGAGTCATTCTCTGGGATGGCTCCCATCTGCAGGAAAATCACAAGCAATTTGAAATGGATTCATCGAAACAAAACCGTCCCAAAAGAAATTTTAATATTTCATTAAAGACCAAGGGTCGTCCGATATAAACTAGTGTTGGACAAAACAATGTGACTTATACGACACAAGTAAAACAAAATCCTTTTTTGTCACATTCGCTTAAGGATCATTCATGACTGTAATGGATAAAAGGCAACATTTTTCTCACTCGAAACATCTCCTGAGAAAATCCAGGAAAATAGGGTCGTTATTCCTCACTGCTGTGCTTAAATCCTTCGAGTTTGGTCTCCGCTTTCGGCCCTTGCTGTTGGTAATACAACGGGGGTTTCCCTTGGAGTCTGCAACAATTTGTATAATCATGCATTGTATTGCAATTATGACGTAAAGTATACCATAATAAATCAGGCGGTTATCTTGCAATATATTCAGGCTTTTTGCCGCACGCAATACAATTTATATTGGCCGCTAGACGGCACTGAAAGCCCAGTCGTAACGACAAGACGATTGCCGATTTAAACCGAGTTCATCATAAAATCACCAGATTTTTTCAATTTACTTGTTTACCAGCAAACGTTGTTTTAACAGTGCAGTAAATAATTTGAGTGATGCAATATCTTGATAAAGATTATTTGCGAGTTATTTGTCTGTTGTCACAACAAAGCAACATCTTCTTTGAAGGTGTTGTGACACAACAAGGAGTTATTATGAAATCATTATCAAATTACGATGACCTACGACATCAAGACATGAACGATCGTCTCTATGGTATTATTGTATCATGAAGTGGAGCGAAAATGCCAGTAATATTTATAACACAGACTTTTACAGGAAGAGTTTCAGTTTTTGCTTTTAATGTTTGAAGATTTTTTGAAAAATGTCAGCCTGCTGCTCACATCGAATTGCCAACAGCAGTATTTCATTAACATAATTTCAAAGGCATTGAATAATTCCGAAAATAGTGTGAAAGCAAACGCCGACATGATGGTGCTAGCTTGTTAATTTTAATAAAAACTTTCCACTGACCGAAGAACAATCGTCGTCTTTGTGCGGTTTCAATGTAATCTGTTGGCGGCAATCCAAGCACCTGGAAAATTAAAGATCCTTTTACGCCCTGGAAATATTTAGCTTCGAAACTGATCTTAGTGAGAATATAGATTTAGAGAAGTTGTTATCTTAAAATAAATTGCGTTTACTTTAAGATGATTTTCGCATAAACCCTATGTAATTATACAATCTTTACCAGAGGCACGAAATAAGATTCATAATATTACTTCGTCCTAAACAATAACGGTGGAAGATTTATCTTTGCCGTCGCAACGTGTACAATACCTCCATAATGCAAGCAAGTTGTTCAATTTCATTTTCCCCGGGAAACAACGGATATCCGGTGTAAAGCTCAGCAAGGATACATCCGAAACTCCACATGTCAATCGCCATCCCGTACTGATGACCTAAGATGACCTCCGGCGAACGGTAGAATCGACTTTGTATGTAGGTGTAAACTGCAAGAGTAAAAATAACGTCATATTTTTGGGTATGGCGCCAATTCAATACCGAAAACGTTGGAGAAAAAATACATCGGGTAGTATTGAGTTTTTTCTCATTACCTAAGATTAATATTGTCCCAATGGTCATTTGAATTGTAAAAAGTTAAGTTTCAATGCGAGGCGTTCCACAAGAAACAGGGAAAAAGAAACTGAACTGGCATATATAGACTAAAAATTTCATTCCACAAAATCCAAGAAAATACAGAAGAGAAAATGTTAAGAACTTGTCCTAATTTATTTCAAGCACGAACAGTAAAAAGCAACGCCACAGATGATAAGTTAAAACTGCAAGAGAAACAGGAGGGTTGCTGACAACTTTCTAGTTCCAAGAACAGATCAAAGAGGTTTCTCTTTACTAAGAAAAATGCAAATCTAAGACACCTACATCCTATAATATAGCTTCGTTGAACTCTATACTAGATTGCCTATAGTGAAAGTTGTCATGAATTGCGTGCATGATTGGACAGACCTTGGCAAATTTGTTAGCTCGATAAATAGACACATCGTAAAGTTTTATCATGGTTCCTGCTCTTTGGCGTTCAACTTTGCTTGAAAACTTTATTTTCATTCCACTAGCAAACATCAAGCACGTCATACCGCCAATGACGCCTCAAGACGTTTTGCTGGTTAACTCGAAAAAATATTTGGTGTGAAATTTTGTTTTTTTAGTGTTTAAGCAGTTTTGAATTAACAAAAAAAAAGAAAACAAACCTGAAAAAGTAAATAAATTTTGGGCTTCATAACAAGTTATTAGCTTTTGTACAGCATGAAATAAAAAAGAAAATTATACAGGACAAAATACGCTGAAAGTTAATATAACGTTGAAGCACTTTACCTCGCTGATGCTCGTAACAGCTTGACCCGAAGTCAATAACCTTTATTGAACTTTGACCTTTTTGTCGAATTAGGATATTTTCCTTGAAACAATAAAAAGTCGTCAGTGTTTGCAGGTCTTAAGATATTCAGGAGCAAGAAATTATTTCTCAAACAATAAAAACTCTAATTTCGTCTTTCCCTTGCTCGTATCCAAACTAACCGGCTTCATATCGCAGTGAATGATCCGCTCCTTGAACGTTAGGCATAGACATTTGAGGAGCGCGTGGGCAATACGTCGGATGAGGGCAAGGCTGAATCCTTGGAAATGGTTCTTCTTGATAAGTTCATACAGGTTCATTCTGCAGACAAAGAAAAAACAATAAAATCCAATCTCACAATAGAGGAATCCCTTAAAACAGAGCAGACACTGACCCCAGCAGTTCAAAGGTTATGCAGAGGTGGTTCCGGAAGTAAAAGTACTCGAGCATGTGAATGACGTTGTGGCTTCCGTCCTTATCGCGGCGCCTCAGCACGTCTAAAATCTTCACTTCGACCAGTGCCTGATGGTGGAACCTGTGTGAAAATAAGGGCGGCGGTTACGTCACAAAACCAAACACGGTGCCATGGCAACGGCATTGGCGATCGTAGTAGTACGACTAAAATGAAGTCATAATTCTTTTAAAAGGTCATGAAATAGTGGAAGAACAAAACATCCATCGCAGGAAAGCCATGCAAATGATAAGTAATAGCGATTTGCATGGATCTATGTTCTATGACGTATGAATGAACAGCGAGAAATTCTCTTTCTTTTCTGTGTGACGTCATATTAACCCAGTTAATATTTGGTTCAACATAAGGGCGCGAATATTTAAACATGAAGACAACAAAAGACAGATATTAACGCAACGGGGTGGACGACCTCATTTTAAACAGATCACAGAAATCTTCATCGAAAAGCAAATGTTAAAACTACGAGGGCGGAGTCATCAACACCTTAATATGCTCACTCACGTGTAGCTTAACGCATATGACGAGACTACAAAAATGTTTGAAGATTGGACAATATTTTGACAGCTGTTCGCAGAGGCGACGTCATATCGGTCAATGTCACTTACAAAGGCTGAAAGAAATGACTTAAACTAAGTGACATCGGCATACTTAGGTGAGGTTCGCTATGCGAGAAATGCAATAAAAACTTCAATCTTTATCGTCATAAATCGCGTAAATCAAATAAAATCTCCAAATCCTCGACAACAAACACCGCGACTTATGAAGTTTGAGTTGCAAGCGCAAATATAATAGTGAGAGCCTAACTAATAAGTTAACTAATAAGATAACTGCACCGTCTGCGCAGCAGTTTCAGCAAGTAAACAGTCTTAAGTCAATCTTAACACTTCGCTAACAATCCACGCGATTCTTCTCATCTGAACGACACAGCACAACGACATATCTACAACACTTTGCACCTTTTCTTATTTCTTATTATCTTCACCGCGACCAAAGTGTTGGTTTTATGATCGAGCGCTTTGACGACTTGTCCAAACGATCCTTTTCCGATCACTTCCAACACTTCGTACCTGTAGATCATGTGATCGTGCAGCACCTGAAAGGATGGTAGTAAGGTCATGGTTATTACGTCATAATAACAACGGAGTTACGTAGTTGTAGGGTACGGTAGGTGTACCTTGATGTAGGAACCGTTTTCATCGTCGTAACCGCAATTTTGCGAAGCACCTTGCACGCCCTGGACCTTCTTTCCGTCAAGACCAAGGAACCAGATGTCGGGGTAATCTAGGATCTCACTTTGTTCGAACGTGGTTAGCCTGGACCCGAACGCTTTGATTGATTCTGTTAAAGAGAACTGCTTGAGCGAATCAAACTTTTGTAATAATGGCGAGCAAGGTTTGTAAGGAAGCGTTTTCCTTTTTGTGTGAAGACAGAAGTTTACAAAAGTGAACTGTACAGCAGGAAGTTAAAATATTTCTGTTTCTTATACATAGTCAGCCGGACACGAAACCAAGTTTTCAAGCAAAGAAATACATGTTTCAAAAAGCAAAATCTGTGTCGACTCATACCTTCGGGGCTCAGAGGGAGTTTGCGACCTTCAAACACTCTTCCGACCACGTTCTCACGCGTATTCACGCCGTCTAGCCCAGTCACTTCAAAGGAATCCCGCCCCTGCGAAGAGGGGGCGACCGCATGTCGATTTCCAGCGTTCCGGGGTTTGGTGAAGATGTTCTGATGCCCTGCGACGTTGCGCATGCCACCTTGTAATGACGTAGGAACATTGTCTAACCTTCTAATTTCATATACGTTGCTAAAAACCTGAATCTTTAATCAACATCACATATACGTCACACTATACGTCACGCCACATACGTCATTATAAAAGTGGTACCTGCGAAAGTATTCGTCCGGGACAAGCCATTGGAAACATTGTCACTGAAACCGGTTTTGCCCCCTGCGTGTAGGGGTAAGTGCCCGCTGGCCCCAATCGTTCTGAACCCCATAGCCTTGGCGGACGGAAGTTTGGTGGGAGGCAACTGTACCTGATTACTAACCCCAGTTTGCCCGATAGCGTGCGAGTGATGGTGGGAGTCGGGTAAATGGGGTAAATGGGTAATCCCGGATATGTGATTCTGAACAAAAACGTCACAATGAAGCTATTGTTGATAACAATCACTTAATATGAAGTAAAGCATGTACAACGTTTATCTAGGGCACTTATAGTGAGGGTAAGCATGCGTGGTGTGGGTCGCCTTGACACGGGTCGACCTCGGATTCTCACAACATGAAGCCAAGTTCATGGGTGCAAGGTCATTTACAGGCATCAAAGGAAAAATTAAACAAAAACAGTTTTCATCTTTTACAAACTCTCAAAGTTACAGATGAGAAAACATGAAATTAATTATTAAGTAAATCACCTCGTGTCCGTGGTGGCTGGACATTTGTTTTCCCGCTGTTCGTTTCGACGACATTGCAAACTAAAAATGAAAATGAAAATTATGAATAAAATAAAATACTTGAAAAATCTCAAAATTTACTTGAAAAAAGTGAAATAATGATCTGTCACGTCGCTAGATGTTTCCTTTGTTAAATTTAATTCTATAAAAATTTAACTTATATTTGTAAAAAAGCGATTTTTTTGACTCATTAAAACAAGAGTGAATTATGACGTCATACTTGTAAAGTTTTATTTTGAGGCAGAGATGATTCGTTTGACGTGAAATGGCTTTTTCCGAAGGTGTTCGAACTCTGCCGAGATAAAAAACAAGTTGAACAAAATGTACCAAAGCTATAAAAGAAACTAAAAAAACTAAAAAAGACAAACTAGAAATGCCAACGGGCAAATTGAAATCATAAAATAATTTTGGATCCTTCAATTGTTCTTGCACAGCAGAAACTTAATGCATGGGAGAAATTTAATTTAAAACATTGAACTTCAAACATGAACAGTTGCATAAATTAAAAGAAGCATCCTATTATGTTTGGATTGTTAGACAACAATAGTCGTAAAACGACATCGTAACCCTTTATTCGGTCAACCAGCTTTGTGGGATAGAGATTTAATTGTCCGCTGTAATGAGGGCATGTCTGGAAATGTAGAAATAGAGAAACTTGTAAAGAAAATATTTTCCACCCTTTGAGTTGCGGTGATGTCGTCAAAAGGGGATTTTTCTGTTTCAAGGTGACGACTCTGCTTTGTTACAGTGAGCGAGGAAAAATTTCACATAAATCTCAAAAAGCTGCCGCAGATTTAAAATCGAACAATATCTACAAAATGGTCGAGATGAAAAAACGTGGAAATTTTATCGATTCTTTCACTAAATTGAAATGTCGACAAATGTTCGTAAACGACTCAAGAATCCTTCAAAGAGCCAGGACAAGCAGCAACAACAAACCAAGAATTCGAAGAAAGAAGACAAGTGGATGAGGTAGGTCCAAATCAACCAGAACAAATCTTGGGGATAATGGAAGATAATGCGATGGATGTTTAAAGAAAATGATAGACAGCCACAAGCGAATCGACCAATCGAATGAATGCCGGTGTTTGCGCAGGCTATAACCGACTATCCTGGTTACACAGACAGGTCTGGACTGGAACTAATTTATTTATCAAACACAACATTAAAACTAGACTTTTACATAAAAGCTGTTGTCTTGCCGCAAACTATACAACTTCGCATCAACGCAAAAATCAAAAGATTTGACGACACCTGCTGAACTTATGCCTTACGCCAGCTGTGTTAACCTATCGTTTCATGTTAAATGCCTTGTAGACTTGATTTTTTTTTTAATACCGATTTAAGATTTTTTTGTTTTATAATGTTACCTGATAATTTTGTAATCCGAAAATCTCCTGAAAACTCGTTTCGATTTGGGGTAATTCCCTCTCTAACTTGATTCGCGTCTGATGATGTGGGAGCGAGCTTTTGCCTGGAATCGCAGGATAAGTGACCTTTGACCTACCACTGCGACGTCTACGTCGGTCACACGTCAAGGCGGAGTTCATCCGGGGACGGCGGAAAAGCGGAGCGTCCGGTCGCTGGATTGAGAAAGGCCTCACATCTTCGAACGTATTAGGAGAAATCGGGGAATTATGAGGAATTACGGACTCGACCAAAGGGGGCAAATCTATCGGAGAAGGAAAAGACTTTTCCGTTTGCCAGGACGTTTCAAGTTCCATAAGCGGGAGCTTCCCCGATAATACTGGCGTCATTTCCGGTCTGGTCGTTACTTCATTTTTGTTGCGTTCTGACTCGGGAACACTTTTCGGTGTCATCTTCGTCTTAAAAGCGGGCAAACTCTCACCAAGTATTATTAAAGGCAACGCAGCCAGCACTCTGTCTACATCCATAAAACTGCGCAGAACAGGTTTTCGTGAGAACAACAAAGATTTTTCGCAAATGTACTAAAGAACGGCGGCAACTGCACTTAACTAATCGTTAACAGCATTAACGATCCTGTCAAATGACTGTTTCTTAGAAGTCACTTATCTTGCAACCTGCCTTGGCTCGGACAATTCGACGAAAACAAGGAGACAGGTTGAAAGGTGGACACGGTTGGAAACGTCGACCCACTGAGATGGATTAAGAGTTCCCGGCTGACTTCCAGAATAGACCGGCGTGATTAACGTGGCATTATGATGTAATAAGCGGCATTATGCGGTAATAAAATAGAACAAGGGCAGCTTAACCCACCGAAACGCGGCTCCATCCAGTAACGAAATGATCTAGTTTATCTAGTTTGTCCAAACAGTAACCTACTCTTTAAACCACATTTCGATGAAACTCCACACAGTGCAAAAAGCAAACAGACTGAACTGAATGGCTCATAAATGCCTCGTAGTAAGAAACCCTGAAACCGGCGCCTCATGCGAATAGAAACCTCTGATAATTTATTTTGACGGCCGGCTGTGATATAAATTAAGACGATAAAATAACAAAAGCGTTAATGTTAGACGTTAATGACGTCATTGTCGCTACAGAGCGTTTCGGTAGATCGATTAAAATGACGAATTTTGACACGAAAATCACTGAAGACGCAACAACTTATCTTTCGCTGGAAAAGCAATTTACCAAGTTGGTTGCAAGATTATTGAAACGCAAATCGCCTATCATAAGTATTTCTATATTAAGTTATACGAAAGCAAAGCTTATCCAGACATTCTGCTCTGTATACGAGTTCCTTTAAAATACCACATGAGCTGCAAGTAATTCCTTCTCTAAGCCATTTACATCGAAGAGAAACGAGGGCGCAAATTTGGCCCAATTTTTTCCAGACGTTCTTAGCAGGGGCTCTGTTTTGTCGAACCACAATACATGGCGAGTATAGAGAAGATGTGCTTAACAAGCTACATAAACGCTTGCTATGCCAAAGCCGAAACCACAAGTCTTATAAACGCTCTTATGTTTCCGTGTTGTCCTCCCGCGATTTGGAATTAAACTTGGAAACAGAATCTTAAAATATTTTTCGCGGTGTAGGATACAACACTGACGAAAGAAGCTGGTCTACACGGGTTAACATAGGACTTCAAGCAAGTCAAATAACTGGTTGCTCAATAAGTTTAAGTCGTTTTTACGTTGAAGGATTTCATCCCTATCATTGACAAAACAAAAAACATAGGATTCACTTCAGCACCAACTACTGCGACTAATCGGTCTAAATGCTACCTGATGTCGTCATACTTTAACAAGGTTTTAATCATCTTTCACGGCCGAATCGCGCATTTTAATTCAATAATAAGAGTTCGCCGAAAAAGTTTGTATAGAAGATTTCATTTATAGATAGCTTAGATCTATAGATAGTTCGATCTATACGCATATACATCACTACGCAAACACCAGGCTGCTTTGAAAGACCTTCCCTTGTGGTCAAATATTTAGAATTTGGAGGTAGGAATGAACTTTTATTTGCTTAGACGAGACACCGGCTCAAATATCGATTGATTATTGTGTAAAAGAACTTGTACCTCGCCGGCGCTCAATTTTTGCCCAATTAAGGCGGCCTCGCTCTTCATCTTTCAACTTGAGTATTTTTGTCGCTAAATCATAAACTTTCCTTACGTAAAACTCGCTAAATATTCCCAATAAATCTGCATCAACCATATAAAAGTACCGAAAAAAACTAGGGTACTAATTTCAAAACTTGGCCGGATAACTTTGATTTTAAAGCGACCGAGTTATTGTACAAGTGTTAGGCTTGCCGAGTAATCCTTAATATTGGCCTGGTTTAAATGGCTGCCTCTGTTGACACAGAAGCCGCTCTGTACACAAAATCGCTCATCACTGAGATAAGGTCGGCACGTTCGGGCATATTCCACAAGCACCGACTTAAATCTTGTGGTTATTGCGTAATAACTTTATAATTATGGCGACGCAAAGCGTGTCATGAAGTGGGGATTTTGAAAACTTTTCATGGAAAGAGTAAAAGTTTGAAAAATGAATTCGTAAGAAAGGAAATTTTAAAACCGAAAGCTTTCCGCTAGTCACTCTCCTAAAAACTTTTTATGGCTTTGTAGATGCTTCTCTTTTATAAGGCAATGGCATTTAAAACGATCGGTAAAATTTGAAGTGAAGGCGACAAAAAACTGCTGTGTCAGCCCGTCATGACGACACTTCCAAGAAAGAGACGAAGTGCGTTCTCATTGGAGGGTGCACACAGAGTTAAAAGAGCGTCCAATAATGTTCCGCAAAAATCTTTGTTGGAATTGGAATAGGTCTGTTTCTGATGCGCGATTCATGAAAAGATGCTAAAAACGATGCAGACGAAATGCCTGACTTAAGAGGTTATAAACCTCTGTCTGCACTCTGCAAACATAATTCTTCTCACATTAAAACTCCCTTTACCTCAACGCCATCTCGCGGCGAAGAAGAAACATTCAAAAGAACACAACATGAATTAGCTGTTAATTTTAAAAAACGTATATATAATTTGAGAAAAAAATATTTACCTGATGTTTGTCGAAGTCTTTTAAAGGCCCAAGTGCTGGCAGGAGGTTACTTTTCTTTTCACGGCGATGGCGCTCTTTTTTATAAGTGGAATGTCTGAAAAATGATGGAGATTATTTCACTCAGATAAAAAAGTCGATTTCAACAAAATGTCTCGTTCCTTCGCTCAGCTCAATATAAGGAACAAATATTGAGAAAATATTACGTCATAATTCCTTTCTATTTAGGCGCATAATTGCGTTGTAAAATCTGAAAAGTCAATAGTTACAATTTTCAGACATAATTTTAAATCTTTTTGAGTACAATACGTTATCAAGTCAGACTATTGCTGTTATAAGAAGGCAATTTTATTCCCTGCAACAATAGCATAGTTTTTACGTCATAATAAAACGGGTTGTTACTGATTACTGACTGAGTGCTATTTACCAAGTCATTTGTGAAAGAATTTTCTCGAAAACAAAGCGTGATTTTCAAAGAAAATCTAATAAAGACAGTAATAATGCCGATGACGATCAAAATTTGCCTCCCGCATTCAAAAACTTATATTCTCAATCTTATGTATAATTTAAACCAGATTAGGAACCCAAAGTTATTAAAACAAGTCATAGTCCAGACTTTTAAGATAGGCTACGACGAGCACGCAAAGAAGCAGATTCAGTGTTTTTTATTGTAAGGGTCTGCGAAATGCGAAAAGAACAAGCTACACAGCCGAATAAAAAACATTTATCTCTCTGCCTGACTGTAAGCTATTACGTTACCGATTCACCTTTATTCATCATTATTAGCTGAGTTAAAAACGTAATTCGACGCTGGAAATTTCAGGGCGACAAAATGTTGGCAAGTTTTATTTATAAATTCGTCATAAGAGTCAGTTAGCGACCGTTACCTACCGTATAACTGTATTAAGATCTCTGCTTTTGTTTATTTTGTCACAGTAGGAGTTTTGTTTATTATTGGCTGATATTAACAGGTGGCCGCGCTTTGGATAAACGTCGAGATTATCACGTCACAATAGCAACAAGGGCTGGCCAAACACAGATAATTCTCTAATCATTTCAATCCAGCCAGCCTGGTAATTATGTAAAGGCACACGTAACAATGGGATAATTTGTCACGTAACAATAGATTGAGGTGGTGCTGGTTATCGGGTGACATGTCGGGCCCGAAGCCGGTGGAAAGGAAAAATATTTTAAGCTCACACAGGGTAGAAAAGACGAAAGTTGGTGGAAGACTTTCCTTATTAAATATGTAACAAAATAATTTTATAGTATCATACGCTGTGTGACATTGTCTAGGTAACTAATAAATTCACGACTAACAGTTGGAAAATCTAAATATTTCTAAAAACAAATATGAAAGTTGTTGCATTTATATCAAAAAAATAGTAGAAAATTATTAACAATATATAAACATGATAAACGATTTTATAGTCCGGAAAAGGTTTAAAAACGAAACCAAAAAATTGGGACTTACCCTTTATCGGAACTTTTGTAGGAATGTGTGTTCATGATGGATTTTATATTATTCCAAAATTTTATTCCGAAGCTTTGCTTAATGCATTGTCAGCAAATACAGGAAAGAAAGTTTAAAATCTTTCATTGAAATCTTGAAACTAAAACAAAAAAACACAATCAAAATTCCGCTGATGTGACGAAAAACTTAAATTAAAAGATGCATTCAAAAAACAATCTACATAACAACTAAATATTCCTCAAGTTCTGATTGATTGACAGCTTATTTGATTGATTGATTGATTGGTTGCTGGTTCTATACTGATTTTGATCCTTCGCAATCCTATTACACGGAATAATACATGCTGATTGCCGTGTTTGAACGCAGTGATTTTGTTGTTTCGTTTATGCCGGTGAGCTAATTTGCGTAAATGGTAATTGGTTAATTTCCGAACTTTGACCTTACAAACCCTGCATCTGAAGCTTTCCTTGTTATTGCAAACGCCTTGCTAAAAATGCGTGAAATATGTTGAAAAAGATCGGATGTCTGAAATATTCGAAACCAGAAAACATTTCTGATGAACAACTCTGTCATTGACAAAAATAACTTTCTACCCAAAATGCTTCCCCAATATTTTTATCTTTCAACCCTTTTGCAAAAAACGAAACTAAAAAAATTAAACACAAAACCACTGGCATACTTTTGCTGCAATCCAATCGAGCAGTTCAAACCATCCTGCATATAGGTCAAAGCAATTTAAGACGTTTCGTCAGATTTTACAAACACAGTAATTATATCGTTTCAGTTTTAACCTTTTAACCTGCAAGTTGCTTCGCTGTTGCTGTACTCGGAGTGGGTCGTTCTAGAGGTGGTCTCGAAGAACATAACAGCAACACCCGGTCGAAGCCTATACACGGATAATATAGAGCTATTTGCCTGACTGTAAACTATAAAGTTACAGATCCACCGCCCTTTAGCCATTATTAGCTGACTTAAACGTAATTTGACTCTGGAAAATTAAAGGCTACAAGACACCGGTATCTCCCCTATATAAATTCATTATGATCAAACAATAGCCCATTATCAACTGGTCACCTTGGAACACGCTTTTTCTCGGTACGCTCGTTTTGGTCTACCTGTCAAAAGACAATCAGGAATGAAAATGTCCGGAAATCGGTCATAAAAGACGGCAAAGATGTACGGACGACCCACACGCGACCTATCCTATTGAGCTCCCGACTAATTCTTAAATTCTCATTAACGTATGTGCAGCGAACCGTGACCAAGCGACGCTTGTTGCTGCAGTTGGGGTAAACTTGGCGAAATTCGACCAACTTATCCACTTAAGGTTCACATTCGAATAATTAACTTATATCTGAATGAAAGGTTTGTGTGTAATTTAACTACAAGTAGCTGAACGAAAACATTCCAACTAACATTTTATTTCTGGTGATTTGGACACATGGATAATCTCGCAGTAAAATAGGCTACTTCTATGAGAGTTCCACTGATTTTTAGGGCATGATTTTTGTAGGGTTTAAGTTATGCATATCAATTGATTACATGGTCATTATAATTCAAAATGAACGATCTCTTCGAGAACTTTTAAGTGCGCCGAGAAAATCATTTATTTCATCATTTGCGTTGCCAATTCACCAGTTTCTGTTCAGGTGCGTTTACTTAATTTCAGAAAAATCAAGGGGCTTTGCAAGAGTACGGAAGGTGATTTATATCCATTTAAAATGCTCAGCTCGTTAATGAAAACCGACGGTTTGTTTCCCAGTCTGGCCAGTACAGGTATAGTCACTGAATGAACCCCTCAACAGCACAAATAAAGCGATAAAATTCCCTCGTAAAATTGTAGGTAATGTCCAGTTATTCTGTCATATCAAGGCGTAAAGCCCCGTCATCTGTATAGAAAAATAAACCATAAACTTCTAAAGCTGTACTGCAAACAGACGATCGTAAATCATAGCAGTTTACTTCTTATACCACTGCAAAGTTGTTAGGTTAAATTCTGAAAAGTAAGTATTTGTAAAGTTTGCTGGAAAATCCCTGGGAATACACGTCACTATTTTCAGAATTACTTAGGAAAAATTTAAGATTTACAACCAGTCTTTCCAGTCTTTCCAACATTTTCAGACAAAAATTTTTTAAATGCGATAACTGCAGTGTTCTTGATCCCGGCTGTACCTAATTAACTGTAGTTGCTTGTTAGTTCTATGACGATATAATGGTTAAACCGGTCGTCAGGCACTATGCCTTGTCAGTTGTGTGGACAAACTTTGTGACTATGTGGTGGCTTATTAAGTGGACGGTAAATTAACCTCAAGCGTGCAACTTGCGGTTATTAAAGGGAAGGGGTTAGAAAAAAATTTACACCGCAGTTTGATTTGAGGAATCAATTACCACAAAGTTTTACTCAAAATTTCTATTCGTATGTGTTGACGACAATCAATGCAATATAGCATACCTCTAGGACTGTTAGCAAGAAGCCGCATTAACGAAAAGGATAATGCATTCCGTTAATAAATATTCGTGGACGGTTCTCTTTAACAAACGTCTCGTAAAATGTGATTAATAATCGTCAGCTTTCGATACGCGGGCGTGAAGTTTTGTTGATTATTGATAAGGAATTGTTAGCCAAGCAATTTAGGCCGCACTCGAAAGCAACACACTCCTTTAAACTTTTCCGCTCTCGCATTGGATTATGACGACACAATGAGCAGGATTAATCGAATATTTGAAGGTCACTTAAACCAGATTTGGCCAATATTCACTTTGTTTATTAACTGGCACATGTTTGCGAGGTTTGGGACCAATAAAAAGTCTTTCCTGCGCGACAAGCACCATTGACTGACCATAAGTGGACACTGATTGTTTGGTCTAGATTAGAACGAAACGGGAAGTATGGGGATGTCTTTTGACGTCACAAACATGTTTGTTTACGCCAAAAAAAATCAATTGGCTGAAAGCGAAACTATATAAATTCGGAATCATACATTTTAATTTTTTATCTACGTGTCACGTGCATTATTTTTTCTCTTGTTAATACGATATGAGCAATTGTCTTACCAATAGTAAAAAGGCAAAGTCTCAAATATGTCTCTGTTAAACGTCTAACTTGTGTGAAACAGGCTTGCTCATAACAAAGTGAAAATGCCTAACGCTGTGTACCGTTGCTCTCGTGCACCGTCTACCGGTATTGACAATACCATGGTTTACTGATTTTTCCCCTTACGACTGCTGACCTACTGCTACGCTAGTACTGTAGCATGACAAATAATACAGACAGGCTGCAACAGGAGAGGACCTGTCGCGGAGTTAAAATGTGACTACGGTTACAATGCACCGGTAGTCTATTGGTGTAGCAGCAGCTGGTTTTATTATCATTTGGACAGTAGCACATGAAACACAATGACAAAAACGTCGCAGAAACAGAAGATATTTTGGTCGATCAAGCATTATTACGTCATTATTCGATGTAGATTCGGTGGAAGTCGTTGCCGCCAAAACCAGCGTTGCATTTTGGGCATTTCCTCTGTCTCGTGTCGTACCTCGTCTTAATGCATTTGATGCAGAATACGTGGTAGCACTTGGTCAGCACAGCGTCCTTATTATTGACATTGCAGCATGGACATCGAAGCTTGGTCTGTCGCCAATAACAACACTTTTGTTGAGCAGGAAATCATTTGAGTGAGACTTACAAATAGCGGAAAAATTTTCAAATACAGCGTCGTTATATATGCAATTGTAGAAGTAATTTTGAGATTACTTTAACGTGTTTTTTCTAACGCCAAAAGTCAAACATTGGCCTCAGTTTGTACTAAGTCTAAACCAGGAATGAACGACTCGTACAGTAGCCTAGCCCAGCAGACGTAGCCCAAGCGCATAAAATGCCTAAACTAGGCATATAGAGGTCATAGTAAGGTGAGCGTTACCTTATATTCCTTGATTTCTTCCATGAGCACTTCGTCAGCGCTGTAAAGTCCTTCAGTTTTCTTGTGTTTTTCCAACTTGCGACGGAGCTTGGCCCCTTCCTCCTAAAAGAACTCATGACATCAGACTTAAGACAAGTTTATATGCATCATGAATACTGATATCCAGTCAGACCTTTTCAATGCGGACCCACTTTGTTTTGTCAAAAAATGTCGGTTTAGCAGGTATCAGGATAAACGAAATCAATTTGCGTAAGACAGCATGTATTTAGGACTACACTAGATTAAGACGCGAAAAAAGAACTGTATTGAAAGTACAACTGCGTCCAAGCTGGACAATCCAAGTAAAAAAATCGGTCAACGGCTGATTTGCGGAAAAATAATGTCGGTGAGATGAAACACATGGTTTGGAGAAATCGATTAGAAGTTATTTGCAAACAGACTCTTGGACGCAGTGTCACGATGTAGAGGTACCTGCATCCGGCTCAGCTTGAAGTGCTCTTCTTCTAAGCTCTCGACCTTGCGATCCATTGACTCCTCCAGGATCACGACTCTTCCTTTGTATTTCTCCAGCTCTCTCTTGATGTCTTCCGTAACCTGGGTCATCTCTACTGCCTTGAAAAATATTTTATCGATTAATTGATGAGATTAATGCAGCAATGTTGTGATAACACAAGTAACAAAGGGCTACAAAAATCTAGCATGTACGTTTTATGAAAATACTTAAAAAGTTAAAATGGCAGAGTCGTGCTTGAGGTGATCAACATGTTGAGACAGCGCAAGCACAATTGTGTAGTCCTGACTTGCAATTTACATGCGCAGCATAACGAGATAAGTACAAAATTTATGCTGGCAAAACACGCCACGTAGACAACTTGGAGTGTCACAATGATGAACATTTATCTCCCAATCTGTACACTAAGGTTAGCTCAAGATGCGGAAATTTTAACGATACCTTCCTCTTGTGGAGGTCCATGGCCTGACATCGAAGAGACATCTCCTTCTCAACCGTGGCGAGAGTGTTCTGGAGAGCGCCCTCCTTCTCTTCCAGCCGACGTACAACCTGGTTCTGCGCTTCGACCTGGAGAAGAAAATCGGAAAAAATGTTGATTGCCGCCTCGATGTATAAGATGTCTATGATAAGATACGAGATGCTGCTGAATGATTGTCGAGTCGACCTGAAGTTGAAGTGTTGCTGATTGATCCTGGAGGACCAATTTCTCTTCTTGAAGTAACTTCTGGACCTGATTTGCTTTGATCCTCTTCAAATAACAAGGATAAAAGTTTATTGATTCTGATACGTAATATTAGAAGTAGTATTTAAAACGCAGCGGCAATGAAATGGCCAAATAAAAAGAAAACAGCTTATGCTTGACTTTACAATGTCTCGGTTATTCTATAATTGCTGGTTCAATACTCGTTTGCCTTTTACAAAGGACAAGTATAAGGCTTTTACAGAGCAAAAGCAAAGGATCAAATTAATAACAATTATGAGTATGACGACACTGGTAAAGCTAAAGACTTGAAAAGAAATTGTATTTATCACGTTTGAACCAACCTCGGACATCAGTTTGAAATTGGCGTCATCTTTTTCACGCAACTGTTGAAGCAACCTCATATTCTGCTCCTGCATATCTTCGAATGCTTGTCCGGTGACATCCATCTCGGAGAGCAACGCTTCTTCCTCTTGCTTTGTGGCAGCAAGGTTCTTCCGTTGTTCCGCGATCGTTTCTTCCAGAACCTTTGCATTGGAGAAAATTGCATCAACACAAAGCAGTTGTTGTTACAAGTTACTTTTTGTCATCGTCGTTTTTATATGTCTCTAAATTCTTCCAATGGGATTGTCGCAGGGAAGACGGCAAAATTAAAAGTTGACATCACCTTAATCTTCCGAAGAGTTTCAGGATCTGGACCTCTTGGATGTTTCTCCTCCAGTTGATTCGCTCTCTCTGTTTCTCTGCTTAATTTCATGATGAGTTCAGCCAAATCTTTTGTCTTCGAAGCTATTTCCGACTTAAGTGACTCATTTTCCTCCTCCAAGGATGAGATCTGCATCTTGAAGTTGGAAACTTGATCCTCCAGATCACCAAAATGCATCCGGGCCTCCTTCTCACTCGCCATGATCTCCGCCTGGTAACGACTTCATTTTACTCCCATAAACATGATCCTTTATCGATTTGCTCACTTTTAGGATTTTGATTTATGACTTCACTCAAATCAAAAAAAAATGATGTTTAACTTTTAACGGCAAACATCACGTCAATAATTCCCATCTTTTTTGATTTTTTAGTGAGCACAAAAATAATTCCCAGGTTCATTCATAAGAATTTTATACTTGTTAGCTGCAATTGCGGTGGATTTTAGTGTATTCAGTCTGCATCTTTGACAAGTGTTTATTCAAATATTTAATGGCCAAGAACTTTCATTTGTCAAAAGAAAAAACAATTGAACCTTTTCTCGTTGTTCTTTGGACATTCCCTTGTACATGTCAAGCAACAGCTTAAGTTCTCTCAATTCAGCTTCATAGGTCCTAGAAAAGTAATTTGAATAAATTTGTGCTGGAAAAGCAAACAAAGTTAACGGATAACCTACTGGGGCGTTTAACTGTTTGATAGTAGGGATGTGCAGGACCAAACACTAATTGGAATATTATGCAGAAATACTGACCATATTTGTTATTCTTACAAATCCGTATGTTTTTTGACAACGACAGCAACTGCCAGAAAAACTTTAAAAATTGGAACTTAGTTCCTGTGACCAGATAATACTCACTTTAGCTGTTCGTTGAGTTTTTCAATTTCATCTGCTTGAGCATCAATCTTTTCTTCGAACGCAAGTTTATCTTCTGCTGATGGTGGTATTTCATCTGCGCGGCATTCACAATAGGATTGTTAACTACTCATAGCAAGGATTTGTTAGAAATGTATTTTGTAACAAAAAGATGATTGACAATAAGTCAGGGTGAGAATGAAAGATTAAACAAATTAACTTGCAAGAAAAAAAACACAAGAACATCAAATATTAATTCTAAGACAAGCTTCTTGGATCTGTTTCCTTGCCTTTCTCTGAAGATCTTTTTGCATCTGACTTTTCATTTTTGTCATCACTAGATGGTGTAGCGCCATCCTGCGATTCTTGCTTGTCGTCCTCACGTTGGATGTCAGCCTGTTTTGTCTGTTGATTGTAAGTAAATTATGTTGTCGTTGAAATAGCAATAAATCTTGTGTCTGTATCTCGCAGTAAATAACCTTAGCTGTGTGATGCATCAATACAACAAGTTCCGTGACCAATGGTCATGCAAAAATTCAAACCTTATTCTTAATTAGAGTTGCCACGATACCGTGATCAGCACCTTTGCTATGTCGTGCTGCAAGTCAGAGACTTTTTTCTTGTAGCGCTGATTCTCTCGTTTCAATTGTCGATTGTGATTCTGCAGACTATTTATCAGGTGACGCATTTCACGGTTCACTGGTCCCGCCTGCTCATTGGCTGCAAGATTCTGTTCGAGTTCGGCATGTAGCGCTTCGTAATCATGTCGTACCTACGACAGAAGATGGCATGTTAGTGCACAAAGTTGAGCAAGTATTTTGATAATGGCAGTGAGGTTCCCACCTTGGCCAACGTGTCTTCAAGTTGTATCAGCTCATTTCGAAGCTTTTTCTGGGTCTGGAGTTCATCACACTGAAAAAAAGTCAAGTGATTGATTGTGGATATCACTGTATGGCTGCGCAATGACTACATAGCTTAAATGTGACATATAGTTCTTAGTAAATACTAAGTAATAGCAATTTGTAATTTTGTAATAATTTTGTTTTTAGTTTAAAGTTTTCGGCAAAAGAAATCATCAACCTCCATTTGGTCTATTCTTCTCAAATGATTGTTCCTGGTCAGCTGGAGCATACTTCTCGATTCATCCAGGAGTTGTTTCATCTGGACACTCTCGTGATAGAGAACTGAGAATTGGGATTTCAAAGTCCTGTATTCAGTTGTTTGGAAAATGATATTTTCTGGAATGTTTCGTATCTACAAAATAAAAAGGTGGTCGTGTAAAATCGATTCGTGCAATTACCAAGAATGATTTTTAAATAGAAAAGTTTCCCCTTTTAAAAAAAAACAGGTCGAGTAAGCAGTGAGTTACAAATAAGTCAGCGATTAAAAGTGTGTTTCACATCGGTCTGAAGTTTTTCAAGTTCTTTCAACGCTTTCTGGTGTTCTGCTTTGAAGTTTTCCAGCTCCTTAAGTCTGCTTTCCGCTAATATTTGGCCATCATCAGATTGGACTTTTTCAGTGTCCTGCATTAACATTCAATATAATCGTCAATATTCTATAGAAATTATATAAGCCTCACTGTTTCGTTCACTTCTACGATCAATATGCTTGAAATTCCACAGTAGATTGCACGATTTGGCAAATGTAATTTGGATCTATTTTGTCCAGAAGATCAGTATTGAATCGAATGCAAAAAAAACTATTCGGTGCATCGTTAATTACGGTACATTAAGAGCGCAGCAAACTGGTTGTAGTGGTTACCTTGCTAGTTGCATCCTGAGTAGAAGCCGAAGTGTTACCGTTGCCGTTTTCATTTTCGACACCTTTCTTTAATTTCTCCAGCGTTTCAGCTAAACGTCTTGTAAGTCTGCATACAACTTATGACTTGAGGAGTTACGATAATAGAAATCTAATAAAAGATGTTCCTCGCCTCACCTGTCCTCCCTTGACCTCGTCTTCTTTAACTCCCAACGAGCAGTTTCCGCTGTATCTTGAAGTTCCTCGACCCTTTCTTCCAAGCCTTCTATTTTATCCTCCAATGTCGATCGTTCGAGTGAAAATTTGTGATGTTCGGCCTAAACAGAATTAGTTATTAGCTAACTAATCAGTAACTCTAACTAACAGGTTTCGATGCAGCAGTTGTACCAGAAATAATACCTGTAAACTGGTCGTAAGCTGTTGCAGATGTTTGTTGTTTTCTTCCAAATCACGAATCTTATTCTTTAAAGTAACGTCAACATACTCGCTGTGTTCAATAGCACTGAAATGAAAAATATCGTCTTGGTCAAACTAATAAAGTATTAACATTACAGTAAATTAGTATCACTGTACTTAGTATCTGTACTGTACTAAGTATGTATTAGTATTACCAGTATTAGAACTAGTACAGAAAGTAACACACTATGCCACAGTTTATGATACAAAAATTAACATTCAACTTCAACATATTGTTAATCAAATCCTTCCATGAAGCATCACGGAAAACTTTGCCAAGCGCTTGAAATTTAAAACTGGTTGGTGAATAGTTACATTATTAACTTACTTGAAAACTGAATTTTTCTCTTTCTCTTGAATGATAGCATCAACAATCTTCGCAAAAGAGTCCCGGGAACATTCTAAACGATTGGACACATTACCTTTAATGTCCTGGAACTCACTGTCACTTAGCAGTCGATGGAACGCTGCAAAATAAAATAAACTACTCATGTCATGAAACTGTCAAGGGTTGTCTAATGCAACAAGTACGTGTTGTGCTCTTAGTGGATAAAATATTTTACGCAAGGACAGTTGTTTTTTACATTTCTTTTTAATGTCTTCTTCATCCTGGCTCGAGTTCTCATAATCTTGCTTGACTTCATAGACACTTAGTCTTTGCAACGTCACCTTTATATTCTCGTCAAGCTGTAATGACAAAAACTCATGTCATCAATCAAAATTTGCAAAAACTTTTAACTGTATCAAAATTGGTTAAACAAAAAACATAGACACCGTAAAGTTTTGCCGTAACAAACAGAGCACCTGGACTTGCGTTCAAATGCAGGCTTTAAGCCGGAAAAAGCTCTGCTAATTTCACATTGTCTCTAGTCCAAAGGATCCAAAATGTTCTTCAGGAACATTTGGATCTACGTTCAGAACTTCAGATACAACCGCATACCTGGTCCCAGTATCGATTGACAAGACTTAAGGTTGCGTCGGTGGCTGTTTGTTTTGCCTCCATCGTCTCCATCTGCCCCCTTAGTTCAGCTTCAGCCTGGCGACGAGACTCTATTCTCTCCCAAAGCTTTTTGTTTTGAAACTGCAAAACCTTGATGTCCATTTCTTCCTAAAATTAAAATTTCATCAAATGAAAGTGAAGTTTGACTATGTCCTACTTGTGGTTTTAACGGGTTGCAATTCTCTACTGCAACGTCTGTATTATGGGCTGGAGAAATCTGGCGCAGAAGCAAGAGAATTGCTGTTTTGCTATATATTCCATGTTATAGGTAATATGTTGCTGTTGGTGCAAATTTTGGCATTACACTTAATTGGTTCATTTATCCGGCGCACTGAAAGCAAACTTTTCACTAGGATTGCAATTGACAGAAAATCCAATATGTTTAAGCGGAAAGTATGTGAGTTTTTGACAAGAAGTTGTGCATGCACACCAAAATGGAAAGCATGGCACTTTTTGATGAGATCTTATGCAGGGGTGCAAGACAGCCAAAATCGGGGTAACTGGGTGCAGTACGGCTAAACTTAGGGTGCACCGGGTATAAAATGGTGGGTTAGGAGCATTTTGCAGTCTGGTAGGCAAAATGCAGAACCTCTGTGCTCCTTTTTTCTAGAGGTAAATATGAAACAATTGGGTGCAGCAAGCACAGTTTTCAAAAACCTCGACGGTGCAGTTGGCATGTTTTCAACTGTGAAGTGCAGAGACAGAAATTTTGGCCCAGTCTGCAGAGTATGGTAGTTTTCGCCAAGACCTTGAAGGTGCAGAGGCATAATTCTTGTGTGCAAAGAAGCAGCCGGTGTGCACTACAACTCGTGGCCCGAGAACATCCAATATTGTGGTAGGACAGGAGTGTTTTTTTACAATAGAAACTGGGAAAATGAAAGGAGTGTTTTAGAGAGATCGCTTGTCTTCCTGGGTGCAATACCGTTCTGGCCAAAAAATATCAGATGTTCTCCTGCTTTACTTTGCAGTTTGGAGTTTGGTCAAACGGCCTGATATAGATATCATAAAATACCGAAACAACACACTGGCTTATTCCAGCATAAATTTTATACATAACGAGTCACATGCAAAGTCTATTATTTTAATAACGACTTACCAATGATGAAATTGGACCAATGCTGATTGGTGGACATATTACGGTTGGTCGTTTGGCTTGTGGTTCGTCGCTGTCGGACGGTCCACTCTCTAGTTGCCGTTTGCTAGCCATCACTATTTAATGGCGGTCACGGTTAATTCTTATTTACTTTATCTGATCATCGGTCAAAAGATACGACAACGAGCACTACACTGTTTAGCTGTAACAGCCCATCCTATATCTGTGGTACCGTACACTTGACGACGTTAAGGAACCAACGGTACAATATGTTCATTGATCCTCATGTACCTGAGTGACATCCAGCGATAAAAATCCAAGTTTTTTAATATAATTAAAAAGTGGTAGAGCTCCATAAAAATATATAAACAATCTTTCTACCTAAAACACTCTTAAGCCAGGGTCTTAAACTTGTTAAAATCAGCCCAACAACCAGCAAACTAGATATATTCAAATAATAACTAGGTAAAATACATTAATTTAAACGGAAATTGCTTGAAAATTTCCTCTGTTTTTTGTTGAGTTGCCGTTCGACAGAATTAATTGTAGATGTAATCATAAAGTTTGCCTTGCTTTATAAAACTCCTTAGCTAAAAAAGAAATTGTAAAAACATGTTTTCAGAGAGCAAACAGACTCCAGTATCAAGCTAAACTAAAGTTAAGAAACTTTCTTTTTTGCTTGTTTGTTTTGCTGGTTTTTAATGTGATGTTTATAAAATTGTTCTATGTTCAAATCTTTGCCAGAAACTCCGGTTTGGTGTGTTTTTTTATTTCGCCAAATGCTCTAAAAATACGCGTACGTTGGTATCCAGCACATGTAATAAACAGGTTTGTCTTTTAAATTTCTGCTGTCTTTTTAATGCTCTTGAGTCTATATAATACGTGACAGTTAGAACGTCCGCTTTTAACCTGACTAGACGTTGTTCGATTAATTAAAAAATAAGCACCTATTCGTCTGGGTGTGGCGTATAATTTTCATGCTGCTGTCCGACGTCCAAAAATTGCTTAAAATCTCTGTTATGATTACATCTTTGGTTTTGGCTATATTGCAGTCATATCTTAACTGGAATCTAACCAGGTCAACCAAAAAAGCCGTTCAAGCCGGCTCAAGTGAGGTCAGTGACTGGAGTCATTACAATGTCAACTCTGTAGCCGCGCGAGTGGTTAGAGAGCTGGACTTGCAATATTGCTGCCTGTGTTCCGTGTTCGATACCCGCCGGTCTTTTTATTGTCCTTGGGCAAGGCATCAGCCACGCTTGCTCCAAGCTATTGTTGCCATATCGTACCATTAATCAAATGTCATTACAGTGGTGATTGATGGTTTTTGGGAGATCAAAACTAGAGCAGTTTCTTGTATTTTTGTTTGTCCAGTGGATTAAAAAAACTTTTGACTGATGACGAATAGCATCGAGCGAGTAAAATAGGTAATTGAACCTCGAGGCAAATATTAAACAACAACCTTAGGCTACAAACTCTAAAGGACATTACGGGACATACAGTACAAGGAAGGATTAAGTGCTGAGTCTCTGTTGATTGTGTAAGTAGAAGGTCTAGGTCATTATGGTTTATATGAAGACAAGCTTTAATTCTTCAACTCATAAAAATTGGGAGTAGGTAGCCTAACTTATAAGACTTTGACTAGGTAGATGACGCGATTCTTCGTTTTCAGCTACCTAGCTTATACCTAACTTAGTAGGCCGAAATCAGTAAAATGTTCAAACATTAATTAACTATTAATTGATGTTCTTGCTACCCATAAGAATTCATGATCAATACACATGCGCAATGAAATATTTTAAAGTGTTTCTGCTTCGATTAGTAATAAGCCCGGGAAGAAATATGGCAGTTATCGGGATATAATTATCATAAGTGTACCTTTGCGGTGAAGTGAAATGTAAAACGCCAGTTATAAAATCAATATCCACGCATGGTTCAAACCAATGCATGCTGTTGTTGAGTGGCGTGTAATGTTTTACCGGTTTTCAGCTCCTGATAATACTCAATAACTTATAGAAATATATACAAGAAGCGACCACTGCTTCTGGGAAACAGCAAACTGTGAGAAACATTGTGTTTTAAGTTTAGCACTTTTAAGACTTCTTAGAAGTTTGATATGGACCGTGAAAACAACGCATAAAGTACTGTAATTTGCGCACTGAAAATAGAATTTCTTTGACATAAATGATTTAGTATCAATCTATATTCTCCTAATAAATCAGTAGAGTAGTGGGCTGCAGTAAAATAGGAGAAAAAGCCCTCGGCATGAGCTAGCAAAAAGCGTAGAGTTCAGTAGGCCAACGTAATCTCATTTCCATGATACCTAAAATAGAACCAACGGTGGTATAAATTGATCAATCGGCTAGGACTTTAAGGTTATTAAGAGACATGTATAGAACTCGATGCTTATAGTATGCTGCGGCATATAGAGCTAAGTCGCATTAATATTTTAATAGATACTCCCAAACGCTCTCATGTTATTCTTTCAGTCAATCGGCGCAAAGTAGCCTACTTGTACTGTTACAGTACCTCAGCAGCCGGCTTATAGTTTACTTAGCACAGTGTAGTTGTCGCGCTCATTAATACCAGCTTAGACGAAAAAGCATAGATCCTTATGACTTGCAGTTGTAAAAAAGTGTCAAGTTCCTTAGTAGAACGCTGTTGTTCATTTATGAGTTGTTCTGTAAAGTTAACGTCATTTTAGAATTTATCAGTAACTTAGGTGTAATGATTTAACTTTATATAGATGTTACATTTTCGGCTGTGCTTTCGCATGAGCGTAGTTATAAGCCTCGAATCTCTTCAAGACGAAACAGCTTAGTGACGTAACGCATGTGTTCCGTCCATAGCATATGTTTTGTCAAAAACACTAATATTTTTCTCGGTACGGTCATGGGATTGTTACGTCATTTTCAACCACAATCAAAAAATTTAAAAAGTAGTTTCTCTCTCAAATCTTAAACGAAATTGGGCGACCTTTTATGGAAAATGACGCTCGATATACCACAGTCTTCAAGCATAGCCCCGAGCAGATTTAGACGTCACAAATAATGATTATGGCGTGATATCGAAGTCTTTATTAAAGTGAAAGATGATTACAGCTACCGAGAGTAGTCATAAAATTGGGCTTGCTAAAGAATCGTTCCTGAGTTTGTTTAGACCGAGACCAAGTAATATTGATGCGGTGTTTAAATGGTTTAGACTTTAGAGCATTAAAGTGTTGCTAGAAACTCGACTTAAGATACTTAAGATAAATATTTACTGAATAACATCTTTTAAGATTTCTATGCGATCCAAGTTAAAGTGTACTGGTGGAAATAACTTAACATCATGTAAGTTGACACGCGCAGAAGAAGATATTGGAAGATTTCGCAAACTAGGATAGATGATTGCGTCACGCAGACCATTGTTACTTCATAAATGTTAATTCATCTGCAACTAATCATGATAATTTCTGCATTTCATGTGTTGAATGAAACATTCGTGGTAGGAATATTTCAAGTTATCATTCCCATAAGTACAGGAATGTGAGTAGGCTATATAGTTAGGTACAGGAACAGCAGAACGATTCCTGTTTTCAACTTTCCGCCCTTACTGTTCATTAAGCAGTCAAGTTTACTTCATGTAGCCTATTTAGGAAGCAGATTTGTCTAAGCGTTTAATTAGATTTAATTGGTTGCAATGATTGCTGGTGAATAAAGTAAAGCAGAGCTTGTAGGAGTTTTAGTATACAATGTCCCAACCAACATGTCATGTAGACAGTTCAACCAAGTGCTAAAGGCTATTTCGTACAGAAGATTAATTTTTAAAGCCAGGATGCTTTGTTTATATCTTGACAAACTCGTGCAAATGGTTTTCACATTGATCATATTTAGCAGATTTTAAGCGTGTAAGAGATTTTTACATTAAAAAGTAATAATTTATAATTGGAAATAATCACAATATAAGAAAAACTAAACATGGGATTACGACTGATAGAGGCTATAAACTTTGTCTTACTACTTGTTGGATTTTTAATGCTCATTTTATGCGTTTTTTTGCCTTATTGGAGAGTTCGAGACCAAGAACAAACTGTTGTTGATCAGATAATTTATGTAAGTGACCGTCAGTTGGCGCTACAGTAGTAAATCACAACACTGTGATTTATTTTCAGTGAATTGACGCGAAAGAGTCTTCCACATAATCTATCCATTATTATTACTTTTTGCATTTTACTCATGAATAAATTTTACTGCTGATAAAACAACGAAAAAGTGCGTTAAAAATACGTCATAACTTACAATGATATTAACCTTACGTGACTACGTTTGAGCTAAATGACAGTGTCATGTAATGTCAAAGTAATTGTCTCTTCACAGCACGACGGTATCTGGCTCCGGTGCATCACCTACACGGCCGGCAACTGGCAGTGCGACGATTATGAAAGATATCTTTTTAATTTAAAGGCATCCCTGAACGCAGGTATATGTGACAACGTGTACCGGATAATTTTGTTGATAACATAAATAACTTTTAACATTGCAGTGTTGTCTGATTAAATTACAAGAGCATAAATTATGTTTGCAGCCAGGGGATTAAGCCTTGTAGCGATGTTCGGTTCATTTGCGGGGCTTATATCGGCTTTGGTCGGTTGCAGTTGCAATAAAACCAACGCTAATGTGAAGGTTAGCATGTGAAATTGACCTAAGTTTAACTTTAATAAACGTTGAAATCAGTTTAAACGTATGTGCTTCAATTCTATTGCTTACGACTCTAGTTCCCCTTCTAACGGATACATTTTTTTTCAGAAATGGTTTAAGCTCATGGCCGGCGGGTGGAGTATAGGGTCCGGCATATGTCTAGTTGTCGGAGTGTCGGTATATGCTCATGACATCATCAACAACTACTTTCTAAATAGTGACCAGTACGGCAGGCCGACAGGAACAAGGTTAGATAACTCGTATATCAAGTATTGGTCCAATAAAAAGATATTATGTTGCTTTAACTACACATTTAAGGGGTGGTAAGTTGGGTACTTATCATAGAAACAAGCTCATTCGTTGATGTAACTGACCACAGGTACGTTTTCGGTTCCTCGCTCTTCGTCGGTTGGGTTTCCGGAGCTGTACTCCTCATATCTGGAGCCATCTATGTGTGTCTCGGATGTGGCAAGGTCTCCGAATCAGAAAGATACCCAAGATCTTTTGCCTACAGGCCAAGCCAGCCTGCGACTATAGCTAAAGAATACGTTTAGAAACAAAAGACTCTGAAATCCAATTTACTGCATTAAATGCAATTTATTCATTTTTTGACAAACAAATGTTTTTATATTTTTTGAGACAAAAAAACGCTTACTACGAAGTGGAAACGTTGGGGATTTCCCGACCGCAAACGCAGGTGCAGAGATGAGGGTCTGTGCAGTTGAAACCTCGCATCTTAAATTGATTTTTAACCCTGCACTGTAGTTTCAACTTTCTACGTATGGTTGTCGTAAAACCGAAGCGTTTCCCTTGTTTTATAAGAAATCTCTGTGTGCCTGTGCTATATTGTGGCAATCACGCCTCTGTAGAGAGTTCAAGTTATATTTCTTTTTATACAAATACTTGTTTGTGGACTTCAGCTCTGTGGCACTTTATGGTTTTCGAATATAAACTTTCTAAGCTGACATTTGAGATGAACGAAAACTCGTAAAAGTGTTAACCGCAGTTTGCGCAGTTGCGTCTTATGCATGTATAACTGGAATATTTTTTAAAAACAGCAAGCTTGTGAAATCGAGCTAACAGCTGTGAGGCTGTGAATCGTGTGTGGCTGTGAATCGAAGCCTACTTGTAAGCATTACAATAAACATGCAGGAATGTATTTTCTGGAACAGGCTGAAATGACAACGGCGTACAAACGACAGTAGCTATACAGCATAGGCAAGCAAGGATAAAAACGTAAGATAGAATATAAGCGAAACCATGTAAGCATGTGCGTAAGCCCGTAACTAAAGAAATATATCCTTTGACACATGATCATTCGGCATTCTTTGTTTCTATTTCTTACTTAATATTTCTGTTCGAAATTTATCTCGGTTGACTGTTGACGCTGGAAAATGTGCAAAGTACGGATGTTTATCAACCGCTCGTTTTTAAATCTCATTCGCAGCCGCACTTTTGGCACAAATATCAATTTTCATCGTCCGCACTTGCGCAGACATTTCAGAACACAGCAAAACCCATTTTTACTAACGACTCTGTTGTTGCAGTTTGCAGAAATTAGATCAAGTTCCGTTTCAATACAATTGGCTAACTTTGGAACAGCTTTAATGGGTTGATAGCAGTCCATTGTTCGTATTTTTCGTCTTACGTTCAAAGGAAGGATGTTTCTAAACTGGAGACGTCCGCACTAAATATTTGAGTCAAATGGAGACAAAATAAAAGGAGCAAAATTACACCAAGGTTTCAAACAAATTACATCATTCCGTTTACGATTCGGTTGAATAATCATGACGTAGTCAAGCAATCCGCTCTGTGAAGGTTGAATTCCTTTTTGTGAAACTGATACCCACGTGAGATAAAATGTTTGTTTGGTAACAATCGTATAACTGTAGGTTCCAGTCAGCTAGTCAGTTCAGGATTCAAGTCAAAAACGAGCTAAAAACTTAAATTGATAAGGAAGAGTTTTGAAGACTTTTGAAGGCTAATCTGTGCTAAATCAAGATAGAATTATCGTTTTTACGGGTTAGTAAACGAATTAGCTTTAGGCTATACACTACTATACAATATTCACGATATATAATTTATATTCACGTAATAATTTTGCAACCGTACATAATGACGTCCTCAAATTATTATCTGCGCTAGATTATAAGCCGTCAGGGCGTGTGTGCACTGGATGATTTTACAAGTACTTTTCTAGCAGCATAAAGAAAAATAAATTATATCTGCGTGTTCATACAAATGTTGTAGAACGAAGTTGTTCATTTTAACCAAATAAAGTAGCTGTTGTTATCTTAGGTTCAGAATCCTAACTTTATCAAAAAAGTTAAAGAAAAGTTGGCAAAATGACTTCTATGAAGGCTCCTGTCATAATTACAGCAGCCTGTCTAGTTCTAGTTCTTTCAGGCTTAGTTCTGGTCTGTTTGTGCACATTCCTGCCTTATTGGCAAGTACTAGAACCGGTAATTGAAGAAGCTGAGATCATTGGGCCTATCAAAGCATCAATGTAAAGGGTAATTGTCTCAGAGTTACTTCCTAATTTATGAGATGACTGGTAAATTTCTTGAATATTCTGGAACACATTCTTGAATTCATTAAATTAATTGATTTTTACATAAACGATATATTTTACTATCAAAACTTTTGTTTTTTTGGAAAAATGTCAACGATTTACAACTGCAGAACGATGGACTGTGGAAAAGATGTATTACCAACCCAGACAATGGAACGCATTTCTGCGATGATTACGACGATTTTTTCTTGGGCCTTCCAGCGATTTTACAACTTGGTGAAGTTATAGCGCAATTTTTCTTATGTTCATGAATTGTCCTGATTAACGGTTACCTAATAATCCAAAATCAAAGAGAAATTCTTCTTTCATTATTGACACAACTTGGACCAACATTGTTCATATTTTACTGAAATCAACAATATTAAGTACTTGTTTGCGTTCATCAAGTTACAATTATGACTTTCCGTGTATATTTTTGCAGCTCGATATCTCAGCATTATTTCAATGGTAAGCGCTATCACTTCTGTGGCTGCTACAGTTTCTGGATTGCTGTTTCGAGTTCTTTGCTTGAGGAAAGATTGGATGTGTTTGAAAATATTAATGGTTAGACATACTTTAGTGAATGCGCATCTGAAATATAACCCTAAAGTTTGATTTAATTTGTTAAAAAAGGTTTTAAAACGTAGATTTAGTTGCTTTTTATTATTTTCTAAAATAAGTGAGTTATTTTTGCCCGAGCAGGTGATTTCCCTAATGGCAAACTTCTTGTCAGCCCTCGTATCTGCTGGGAGCATTTTATACGCCGTCACCAAATATGACAACCAAATTACCAAGGATAATCAGGATTATCTTCCGTTCTCTGCAGGGTAAACGTGATATGAAGCTACTTGCAATTATTGTCATTGCTTCATGACTTGAATGCTTTAATTTTTTACAAAATAATCGGATATTGTTGGTGGACAGGTTAAGTGTAATGAATAGAAGTCGTTTTTTGATAATCCTCCATTATAGGCTAATTTACGAGCGGGGAAGCTGTATCTACTACGGTTGGATCGGAGGAGGATTTCTAATCTGCGGGGCAATCATGAGCTTGATCACCGCCATCGTTGTAATAGTCGCCTTGTGCCAGAAAACAAACAGCAACGATACGGCAGTGCACAAAAATCCACCACCGCTAGTTACGAGTTCCAAAGTATAACGAGTTTGAAATGTAAATTTAATATAAAGGAAATCCGTGTAAGACTTTCCATAGCCTTGTAATTTTGTAAAAAGCTCGGATCTGTAATAAACCTTGCTTCCAATTAATTGCTTACAAAGTTGATGTTGTCTGAACCGTGTTAACCAGATTTTAAAATAGTAAAATACAAAACAGGGTATAATTTGGCACTCTGAAGGTTAACTTTTTATTTTTTTTATTTTAGTGATTAATGTAATAAAAAGTTAATAAATTGCTTGTGTCACATGGTTTTCTAAAACTTCCCGTACAAACCCGATTATCTGACCAAGTAGCGAAACCTGCAAAGACGGTCGAATTCGTAAAACAATAATTACTACCTTTTTGTTAGCAGTCTTAGCGCTTAGAAGGAAGGTGGCAGAAGCTGATGTCACTGAGATCAAAGCTTAAACGAAATACCGAGCACGAATTTTACCATTTGCTTATTTTGTTATGTTTACCTAGGTTCTAATCCGCCTGTTTGCCGAACAATCATGGACTCGGATGAAACAAGTAGAGTAAATAGTGTATTTATATAAAAAAATAAGTACAGTATGATACAAGTATTAGATGAAACAGGTGGCAGCTTTGATAACACCATAACTAGAATGATACCAAATCAGTTGCACTTAGACTCGACATGTTGTAACGCTTGGGTAATTTCCACATAATTAAACATCTGAGGCACAAAGCGCCACAATTTTATCACAAGAAATGGCCTAAAGCTCAATTTTCTTTGGAAACATCATGTTTGACATCACTTCAAATTGTTGTCGGATTAGAAGTTTTATCCGGTCTCCATAGACATCAGGTTTGTTGGCAATATAAACTGTTCATTCACAACCCGTAAATCTATCACTGGTGGGTTACGGCCGTGTTTAATTCCAGCAATTTCAAACGTTGCGCTGTTCACCCAAACTAGCGTAACTTTGGTATTTGTCACCAGTCAACGTCACAGAAAACAACTTCTTTCAAGAGAGGGGCAAATCCATAAACAAGTTGGCCGACAAGTAATGCATATAATTACAGCGTACTTAGTTGTATAACAGGAACATATTAAGATAAATAAGCTCGAGCTAGCTTACGGTTGGTGTATTTGTACTGGTGAATGTAGGTGCTAAGCTACAGCTCACCAAGTTCAGTTTTAGTTGTTGACGTCAGCCTAGTCGGGTACCGGTAACGGCTGTAACGAGAAGAATACTTGACTACTATACCTACTGTCTTTTGTGACATTCCTAAGCTGAAAATCACCCTTACCTGCTACTAATTACTTACTTATGAAGACGTATTTTTGTCCAAAACGCTTTAGCTAGCCCACTACCATATCTAACAGGTACTGTACCTCAGTTATTAAGCACAGGGTTTTTTTAAGGTTTGGTTTGGGTGACCGCTAAGTAGTTTTAATAGACCGCAAGTGTTTCATTTAAATACCAAAAAATAGCCTGTAGTTGCAAGTCCAAATTTTGGGAAACCGCTGGAGAAATTTGGGGGACCGTTTCGGTCCCCCAAAACACCTTAAAAAAAACAATGATTAAGCATACTGTCTCTACTGTGTGACGTCATAATCATCGGTTACCGTCATAATAGGAGGCAGGATTTGTGATACAATTTTGGCAATAATTGCTTAACCACTAAGATGTTATTAAAAATCCTTACTCCAAACTTACCGGAAAATATTCTTTGATTCAAGAGCAACTTATTTTGGATCTGCCCCTCACTTCAAGCGGCATTTGAATATTTTGGTTTCCTGATTGTGGGCTCTGATAGACAAATTGTCAATTCTAATTAATTCAAATTTTTAATCCAGTCAAATCAATGCATTTAAATCTAAAAAATGTCTGACATCACACTATGAGTTGCGTTGAATTGGTTATCATGACGTCATGGCTGTCTCCAATCTAACCTGGTTAGCAAATCTTTCAAAGAAGTGAATCGTTTCACCACCGAAACTTCTATTTTTACCATCGCAGCTTTTACAACGTGATTATACGAGGCAGAGTAATTTTGGACTCTTCCTGGTGGCAAGTCAGGTCATTTATGGACTTTTGATTCGATTCAAGTCAATGACTAAAGTCGTTATAAGTTACAAAGTTAATTAGTTAGTTAGTTAGTTCTGCTTCTGGTAGGTAGCAGTTCAAAATAAGTAGAATTATGAGTAAATAGGAACCGTAAACAAACGCAGGTGGATAGAAATAGCTTATAGTACTTTAAGGTGATGAATATACGATTTGTAGTATTTCAATATAAACCGTTGTAGTGTCGACTAACATTTGTTACATAGGCTACTGTACATAACTGATGAAGATGACGTCCTATAATGCAACCTTAGCCGTTACGTTTAGTCACTGTTTGCTGTTGAGTATACTTACGTCACAAATTAAACAAACCATAAAAGATAATAAATTGATTCAAACCATTTCACGACTTCGGTGAATCAGTACGAAGTGAAATTGTTGTCAGAACCTAAGTACAGCAGGGCAAGGTCAATTGCAAGCAAAGCACATTTCATTCGATAGCTAGTTTTCTCATTGTGACGTAATAAGGGGAACAGGAAAATAGAAATTCTTATAGGCTAAGTAAGAAAAATTACTACGCATGGAGTTATACGTAACATGATACGCCTTATAAACGTATCTTAAACAGTTTTAGACTTACAGGCTACAGCATCGACTTAGCCTGAGAACAGCCAAGACACAGCAGTGTAATTTATCAATCCATTGTCATTACGCCGAATTGGAAATAAAAACTTCACATGATCCAGTTTAAGCAGAACACAGTTTACACTGTACAACAGCCTACTTCAGAATTGTGGACAAAAACAGTTAGGAAGCGGGTTACATGACTGATTGTGTTAAGTCAGTCAAAAGTGTTTTTAAACCGTAATATCAGTCATTGTATCATTTTAAACCAACGTGCGGCTCACTCTGTGCGGGGAAACGGAAACGGAAATGTTACGGTTGTTATTTACAAATAGCTAAAAACGTATCAACTTAAAAATCAAGAAGTTATATCGATAAAGCTTTCAAGTGTTGACATCTTAACCATCTTAACTTTATTAAATGAGTGAAAACAAGAAATTGCAACATGGCTACTATGAAGGTATCTGTCATAATTACAGCAGTTTGCCTGGTGCTGGCTGTATCGGGTTCGGTTGTTGTCTGCCTCTGTACATTTTGGCCTTACTGGAAGATAACAAAGGTGGAAAACCAACGGGCAACACCTGTATTTATCGTAAGTGTCGATACGTTTACAACGATCATATGTAATCATCCTACATCAACAAATGATGCTCCCTAAATTTGTTCGTTGGTTCTACAGTTAACTTTTACATAGAAACATTCATCGTGTAATTAGAACTATTTACACAAATTTATAACTCAATTCTTACCCGACTAAGCATCATGTAGGAAAGTTACAGGAATTCTTTATTCGATAACAGCGCATTTAACACTATTTTTACTGCGGGCTATGTTTGTCGTAATTATGTTCACGTCCTTGCTTTGCAATCGCAGAATGAGGGAATATGGAAAAGGTGTATGACAATCAAACGGACCATGTCTGCTATGAATTTGATACTTCATTGTTACAACTTCCACCGGGTTTAGAACAAGGTGAAACCGCCTGTTGACTTGACTATGTTGACTTTATGCGCTTGCGAAATTTTTATGCTCTTTTTTTTTGGCAGCTCGACGTTACAGCAAAATTTCAGTGGCAAGCGGTTTTACTTTCGTGGCAACAGCAGCTTCTAGTTTGGTTCTTGGTGTTGTTTGCTCACGGAATGGCCGGTGCTGCTTTAAAATAATAATGGTGAGAAGCACTTTAATGAAGACCTGTCAGGGATAGTGTTAAAATATTAATATTGGTTGATTGCGAAACAGAAGTTGAAAGTAGACTGTTATTGGTTTCAAATATTTTACTGGTTTTTGGTTTACGTTTTTCTCGAGCAGTTTATGTCTTTGATGGCAAGTTCCGTGTCAGCTTTTCTATCTGCCGGAAGCATCTTGCGAGCGGTCATCGAATACGATCAGGAAATCCAAAAGTCACGTCAAACCTCTTCTTCAAATGTTCCTCTCCACATGATGTAAGCAAGGAAAGAGTTGCTTATTGTCACTTGATAACGTAAAACAAGCACTTTTATTTTGTAATAAACAAAATTCTTTCAAGATATTTCATTTTGAAGAATCCTTCGTTTATTTATTCTAATCCCAGGTTACTCCAAAAACGAGGAAATTGTATCTACTACGGTTGGATCGGGGGAGGATTATTAATCTGCGGGGCAACCATGAGCTTAATTACCGCCATTGCTGGAATTGTGGTTCTGTACAGAAAGAAAAATTGCAGTTTCACCGAGGTTCTTGACGATCGATTGCAGTTGGTCACAAGTTGTGAAACGTAATAAAAGTTTTTTTGTATTTTCTTGTATTAGTTCTTTCAAAATTGTCTCTATAGGCTGACAAATGTCTCTATAGTAAACTTTTAACTAACTCTTAAAGTTAACGGAAAAACACTTCTAAAAAGTCATCGCACATCAACCTTCACAATTTTCAGCGCGGCCAATTACATTCTTAATTAAAGATTTGGTGTTAGTTTTTTAAATATAACCATTTGATAAACTTAATAGTTAGTGAACCTTATTGAAACTAAGTTACAGCGCGATTGGACAAAAAACGATGGTTATTGGATGACCCAATCTAAAAGCAGGTATAGGAGGTAACGTAATACAACACTCGAAAATTATGACAACGTCATGATATATCATTTGGCTAATTCCATGGCCATTCAAAGTCAAATAAGGCGGTGTATGCTGCAGAGAGGCTTTTACTTCGCATATAATACGTAGTAAAAACCGAATTTACCAAAACAAAAATCAAGAGAAGAGAAATTAAGAAGAGAAACAACAACAACAATCTGTAGTTTTAAATGCAAACTGTCTTTGCAAGTAACTCGACACGCAAAGAAAACGCGTGCTCTTTGCGGACAGCACGTATCAAAAAGTAAGTAGGCTTACTTTAGATAAATAATTAATAGATAAATAGACTAAATAAATAAATAAATAAATTAAATAATAGATAGATGAATTTATACTATAGATAAATTGTAGGCGCCTGATGATGATCGCTTTAGAATGCTTTGCAGAAAGTGTCCTAATCTTACTAGGATACGATGACGTATCTTACTGATAACTTCAACGTTTTCCGGGCACACGAAGCCCAGTTTCATTTCATTTATAAAGTTTGATTGACATCTGATAATGCAACCTATAATATTAGTGGGCAAGGATATGAATTCAATGAAAGCAACTAACAGAAACTTGAGTAGTAACAAGTATACCATAACCCGATAAAGGCACGTTGTGTAATATATCTCATTATCACACACTGTGGCAATTGTGGCATCTATACCTGTCATCTATATATCACACACAACTGACGTAAACTACGTCTTATTATACCTGTCCAAATATTTACAGTATTATTTTCAATCACTGTTAACATTTGCGTAGTCAGGACGGAGATTTTTTGAAGTCCGGGTTATACGGTTATACGTTTGTTTAACTTTAACAAAAGCCAAGCTGGGAGGTTAAGTCTTGTAGATTCAGCCATTTAAGTTACAAATTAACCAAACCAATAAAAAGCAACCAATCCGCCCTGTAAGTGATCCTAGTTAATCATGTTAAAACTAAAGGGGCACCCGTGTCAAAGGTAAAACTTGTTTTATCGAAATAGTAATGACTTCAGGTGTAGCTGCAACAGGTAGACCAAGCTTACAACTTCACTCATAAACCTCAAGTTTAGAAAATACTGGTCTTTAACACGTTGGGAAGTTGTAAGTTTCCTTTAAACGTTCATAAGAAATACTTTTACTCAACAAAAATATAATTGCGCAAATCGGTGTAAGTATATTCCGAATTTTTTGTTATAATTAGCTAGTAAGGAAAAGTGTTTAGTAAAAAAGTAAAAAAGATGAAAAGAAATTTTAGAAATATTTATTTTGTTTTTGAATGACGTCCTGTCTGATTCAGGCTAAATGTTTGACGGGATTGAAATTGCTGACATACGTATAGACGTTATATATTATATATATCATATTGTGTTGACAAATGCTAATAAGACACAAATGTAATGTAGTGCTGCGTTAGTAATCTCTGTTAGCGAAAATTGTAACATTTTGGCCGAGTGAGGTTGGACCCGATCTTTAATGTTGTGTCGATGTCTTAAATATTTCTTAATTTCCCATAAAGCGCATTAAAAGTCGAATAAATGAAATATAGACCCAATGCAAATATCCTGTAATATCTGGGCTCAAAAACTGGTATGAAATTTCTTAATTGGGTTCATTCAAGTTGATCAACCTTTTGACCTTTGACCTTTTTTGATAATAATTTTATTTTGATTCCCAAAGCGAGGAGTGCATTTCATCTCATAGCGAAATAAAGCTGTGGAGTGATATTTGCATAAGTTTTAGGTCCAGCTTTGGGATTGCCCCGGTGCATCCACTCAGATATCTAGTATTTGGATGGTTAAGTACCGTGTAATAATGAAGTATAAATTATTTATAAAATATGAACAATTCACAGATTTTAGGTCATAAGTAACAACTCTGAACATTGCGCAGAATTACTGAAAAAAAAACATGAAAAGTTTTGTCAAAGTTGGACTTCTTCTGGCATTGCTTGTCATCGAAGGTTGTTGAAATTAAAGATTAATTTGAAATCCTCAATTGCAGAATATATCATTTTATAAAGTCAATGGGTTTATGAATTTCAGGATCGGCAATCCAGTGCTATCGTTGTCAGTATTCATCGACTACAAGCGACAATGTATGCTACGGACCAAACATAGAAAACAAATATCTATATAACTGCCCGGCTGGAAAAGATTATTGTGCCACTACAGTCGGACGTAAGTTTCTGTAACACACCGTAGTAATAATTTGCCAACCTTAAGATTTCACCACGAAATATTTTATTTTCCGTAGATGTCAATGTGGGTGACGTTGAAGTGGTGTCGATTTTAAGAGATTGTTCGGAATACTATTTTGAAAACAGTTGCCCCGTTGATACCTCCGGGGTACAGACCTGCTACTACTTCTGCTCAGAAGGTTAGTTTGGAATCACGACAATCTTTCAAAAATGTTATTGAAAATTTTATTTTCAAAAATATTATTGCTTGTTCACACTGCGTTTGATTGAATGACTACGAAAAAAAAATTAATTCTTTGCTAATTTGATTTAATATGCGACACTGATACATTAAAGCTTTTAATTGTGTTAATCTTGCAAAACTATGTATAAAATATTTTTGAGAAAAAGTTGTTCAAAAGTTTTATAAATAAAACTTTTTCACCAGTTGGTAGTACCGTAAACTGTCAAATAGTCGTTCAAATATTATAAACAACGTTTGAATTATTCACGAATTTACGATATTCCCAATCGTTTTTGCTATGATAACTAAACTTAACAGTTGCACCAAGATTGGCTTCGCCTATTTTTTGAATGAACTGAATTTGTTCCTTAGATGGCTGCAACGACGGCAACAGTGGCTCATTGGTGCAAGCTTCTTTGATCACTCTCTTGTTTGCCTTGTTTGGAGCTCTCGCACTCATCAAGTGGTAGTGATGTTCAATAATTCTTGTCCGCAAGCTGTCACTGTTAAAGACAATCTGACTGTTACAAACGTGTAGGCTGTAGGTTGTGTCCATGTAATTGTGTGTCTTATTAATTTACTTATTATTGTACACTGTAATATGAAAACGTAAATAAACTGTTTAATTTGAAAGAAACAGAAAATCTAAAGAAGCGTGCTTTTAAATTTTAATTTTTCACCTCAAGCAAAAACATATAAGTTATCAGTTGAAGTCCGACATCATGCGACAGTTAACCAACATCACAAATTGCTGTGCAAGGTTCCAGTCATTTACAATTTCATGTCTTGAGTGCTTCTTTGTTTCCATTTATGTTTAAAAGTTTTCTGTAAGGCCAAGTTCAAAAATTATTTGTTCGTGTGGTGTCCGTTTTATAAGTAGCTTTGAAAAGTAAAAAACTCTGCTACATAAATCGTCAATAACGAAGATACCTGTTATGGGTTATCTTGTGACTTGCAATCGATGCGTAACATATCCTACCCAGTATACGGTTGGTTGCATCAGAGAGCTCAAAAGAGTCGATGATGTGACGTAAAACAAAAACGTCAAAACTTCTGCTTTCGGTTTCATCCAGCAAATTTTGGAAACGTGAAGTTTGCTTGAAAGATATTTAGTTGACAACTACCAAATTAAACGCTTACATAGTTTATTAATCTACGTTAAATAGTTTAGAAGGTCAACTTAATCGTGTTATACGCGTGTTAGGTCTGAAAGTTATGAGCAACTTTAACAAGGTGTTTCAGAAATCCTTTAATAATCCTTTTAATGTTGAAGTTTGATTGAAGCCGTTTGTAGCCTATAGGTTGATGTAGGTTTGATTTCGTGTATAGTTACGTCACTTTTACAACCAAGCTTATACCATGGCCGGTTTAACACTCTGTCGTAAAGTATCTGCGGGACTTACAGCAGTCTGCCTAGTGCTGGTTATCTCAGGCTTAGTTCTGGTCTGCTTATGCACATACTTGCCTTACTGGCAGGTAAATGACCCAGAAGCAGGAGTTATTGAAAGACCATTGCGGGTATGTGCAAATATCAGCAATTATCGTCAAAACTATAAACATATACATAAGCATTAAAAGGTAATTTAACGATCATTGTACGTTATAAAATTGCAGTTTTCTGGGATATGGAAAAGATGCTTGGCCATGCCTAGTAGCGAAATTTACATTTGCGATGATTATGATTCGAGTTTCGTGGAAATACCGCAGATTATCCAGACAGGTAAGATTGTGCTACTCTTCCCGTGTTAATTACTTTTAAATAAAAAGTTGCAAATGGCTTACATAAAATTTTCAATAAGCTGACAACCTTATCAGAAAATGTGCACTAATGTGTAAATATAGTTTTGTTTTTCACAGCCCGCGTTCTTTGCATCATTTCAATCGTAAGCGCCGGTGCTTCTGTGGTGTTGATAATTCCGGGATTGATATTTATCATTCTCAGTTTAATATACGAAAAGCACCTCCTAAAAATATTAACGGTGAGATGATACTTGCTTTGCTCGTATTTGCTATGCATGTCTATAAGAAATTGCGGTATATGGTTGGTTTATTTATAAAGCCTGTTAGTTTAGAATAGGCCTAGACCAGGGGTGACGAACCTATTCACTGTCGCGGGCCACTTTGTCAGTTACAGCTGAGTAAGCGGGCAGCACAACATTTTAGTAACCTGTACAATTTTGCATAATAGTTAGCATTCAAGCGCAACCGCTTCATTGGGCAGGTTTTTAGCTGCTCTCGCGGCCGCAAAAAATACATCGGTTGAGTTTGGCAATCTATCGAAGACATACTGCTGCGACTCAATCGTGCTATCAGCTTTTGATATCGCATTGCGCAAAGATTAGAAACAGGTCAAAGAAAGTTCAAGACTGCTGGTCTCGCCGGAATGCTTCGCCAGGCAAGGGCGATTGTCAAACCGATTTGCGAGCCGCACAAAATTTTTTTGCGGGACGCATGTTCGTCACTTCTGGCATAGAGCAAAGGTTTCAAATAAATACTAAACGCTAAACTGAAATAAATAATACTAAAATACTGGACTGGTATCTTTATCTTTGATGAAATGTTAAAACTTTTTAACAATCATGTTGGTAAGTAGAGGGCTACCAAGCCAAAACCGAAACCTTATAATTACTAATTAGCGTTGCGCGAAACCTTTTCCTTGACCCGTTATTTCAAGCTGTGCAAAAAAACAATTCATCTTTCAGAGAAATATTCATTTCGACGATATGATATAAGTAAAATGCTACTTGTGCAGGTGATTCCACCTGTGGTCAGTTTTGTGTTGGCCTTTCTATCAGGTGTGTGTGTGCTGCACGCGGTCACACAGTTTGACATCGAATCAAGAGAAGAAAATCCATACTACGTTTCAACCGATGTGTACGTAATATTATTTGCTTAGTTGTGCAATAACGTAAAGTGTCTAAACAAAACTCAGCTTATATGAATATGAATATCGCCATTTATCACGGAAGAATCTTGCCATTCTCCATATACCTTATACTCTAGGTCGACATTTCTGCGGGGACAATGTCTTTATTTTGGTTGGATCGGGGGAGGATTACTTATCGGCGGGGCGATCGTGAGCTTGCATCCCGCCATTGTTGGAATAATCGACCTGAAGCAAGACAGGAGAGCAAATTAACCAGACGAATCTTAAATTATAAAAAAGATGCAAAAAGATGTCACAAGTTATAAAAACCAAATCGATGACAATACCGTTTACAATGAGAAATAAATGAGCTGTTTTACCAAACCTCTATTTCACCGCCATGGCGCTCTATTTTTCAACTCTTGTTTAAAAGTGGCGTTCTATTAGAGGTTGGCGCTCTATTTTTCGACTAGCTGGTCAGAATTTTGAAATAAAGTTTATTAATGAAAAGAAAAAACACCAAACACATTTACCGGTATATACAGGTAATTAGAAAATATACCAATACAGGGTGATTACTGGTAAGTAATCAAAAATTCACTGGTTAAAATCAAGAGACCTGCTAATACAATTCCGCCGCTAAAAGTGGCGTTCTATTAGAGGTGGCGTTCAAATAGAGGTGGCGCTCAAATAGAGGTTTTACGGTATATTCGCTATTTTTGCACTAAAACTTTGAACAAAAGAAATTAATTTAAGATTGCTACTGTAGCGAGCGCTGACTCATTGAACATAGAATGCTATATTTATTGCACTCTGGCAACAGCATGTGGTCAACTGCGTACAGTAATGTGTTGTGTTACTAATATATATTGTGAATATTAGCCAATCATTATAACGGAACGAATTTGGAGTAAAAAGCTGGCGTCATTACGTAATAATTCATTGGTATAAGTTAGCAAGTAATTGATTAGTAATTTAGTTATTAAGTTAGTTAGTAATATTTTTCGTTCTCTTGGGTGGTGCTTGGATCGCTGTTGGATCGTGTTCAATCTATGCGTAGATGTTCTAATTCGGTCAATCATTCAATTAATCTTCAATCATTCGAGTCCAAGTCAAGTTGTGTGTGTGTTTTGTGAGGTATAATATGTTGAATATATTATGCTACTCAGAGAGTATTGTGACGATGTGTTATTAGCTATTAGCTATGAGAGCAATTCTCAGACACAGATGTTTTTGCAGCGATCAGTAGTGAAGCTTTTGATAGTACATAGTATATTCTTCAGATGAGTTAATTGTAACGGTCAGATAATATTGCACCGTTGTCAAACTACCCAACATCCTTCACGCAGAAGTATTAAAAATGTGTTGTGTCGGAGATATCGAAATACGGTCCCCGCACTCTAGTGGATTATGTCACTGCATGTGTTAGATTTAACTTACAACAACTTAGTGCATGATGCTTACGTGACGTGTAGTGCAAAAGCTAAAACCAATTGAAGATAAACCGCACCCAAGGAAATAACATAATAGGCCTATACCCTCTTATTTGATGCAATACTAAGAAATACAGGCTATTTCAGTTAGTTTTTATACGTCAAGGAAAAGTCGTGTTTTCAGGGAAAAGCGTTTTAATGGCGTCACAATGAACGTCTATTTTCCGACATATTTTCGGCGGTAATTATTGCCTAACAACGAAAATGTACCCCTTTAACTAGTTAGCTGTAGTGTTTGGTATCGGAAAAAATTCGTTTTGCAAAATCCCACCAAGTTGAGAAAACCATTTTCTATTGAAAAAGCCGCTTTATTTTGTCATAATCATTCTAGTAACTTGCGGTCAAAGATACATCGTGATTGGAAAATAATAATAATAAATAAACAGATAGAAGTAAAGTTCCTGGTGGCGCGTTGTTATGCGCGTAGATAGCTTGGAACATTGCTAACATATATAAGGTTTAACCAATGCTATTGTCAATATACTGACTGGCTATCATAGAAAACGTCAACTAGAGCAGATTAACAACTGTAAAGTGAAGGGTAAGTCCCGATACAGTTTGCCTTAAATCAAAGAGTAGTTGTCAGTAATCAAACCGGCGAAACATTTTTTTTATGATACGTAGTGGTTAAGGAGTTGTTGCCAAAAATAGATGGCAAATTTGCTGCTAATCATGAAAGAGGCGGCCGTTATGACCACATAATGAAACAGGTTGATGACGGAGTGTGAGTTACAGTATATGTACTGGTGACAGTGGTGACCAGCTAACGCGTTTCGGATGGAAGACATATTGGTTATTACAGTATACAGTAACCCGCAGATCCACGATGATCATCTTTAGATCATCAGAAGAATGGGTTTTAAATTTGTACCGCAGCCTGCTGTTTTCAAATAGCATTCCGTTATTCTTTACTGAACAGTAGTTGACAGGCTGCTGCTGTTGGTGATATGCAACGCTGGGATGCTGTTCATGACACAAACAACAGCAGACTGTGATTGCAAGAGTAGCATCCTGCTGTTGGTTGCCACTTTGTGATTGACAGACTGCTGTTAGTGACATGACGAACAGCACACTCTGATTGCCCGAACAAAACTCAACTGTTGGTTGCTGCCGAAAACTGGACAGCTTACTCTTTTGTTTATATAAAACGTGTTCAAGGTCTGCGTGAAGATAACTTAAGTTATCCGTGAGTTAAGCTTAAGAAACTTAAGCCCACACGACCAATCTTTGCATATATTCTTTCCTAATAACCAGTGCACACTTTTCTTGGAAAAATCTCCATCAACCGCTCACCTTGTTTAAAAGCTAAGTTGCTATTGAACAGCTGCCTGGTGTTACGTCACCAACAGCAGTGTGTCAATCGCTAAGCAATAGCATATAGCATAATAGCAATAGCTGCAGTACCCGCTCTTTTGGTTACGATCCCGCTTCTTCAACCACACATACTTTTTGCAGTCCTTACAAATGCATTATTATATTCATACATGTAACAATTATCAACTTCTTCTCGCTCATTATTATGTAGTTATATTTCAGCAACCTAGTAACCATAGAAATAACAAAATGGTTTTCATGAAAGTATCTCTCGGTCTCACAGCAGCCTGCTTTGTATTGGCTGTGTCTGGTTTGGTCCTTGTCTGCCTCTGCACGTACCTGCCTTACTGGGAAACCAGCACAAGCGAAAAAGACAGCATCACCAGGGTAGGTGCAAGAATTATCTGCTTTTAAGAGTGATTCCCAACCTGGGGCTTTACGAAGGTGGCTCAGGGTTAGGGTAGGGGCAGTTTTACATTAATTCCTTATAAGCAACCCATGAAGTAACAAGTTTTGAAGTTGGGGGTCCACGAGAAAGAAATTAGAAAGAAGCCGCAAGTAGGAAAGGTTGGGAAATGCTGGCATATAATAAGGTCATATGAATATTTTAATAACGTTATTGATATAAATATTAAATATACTTCCTTGAGAAGGTAATCAGTGCTGAATTGTATTACAGTGGGCTGGGCTGTGGAGAAAATGCCAGATGTTTCAAACAGCAAACCGAGACTGCGACGATTTTGCAAGATTTTACCTCGGCATTCCTGAAACAATTTTATTAGGTGAGATTTCTAAAAAGTTTTAAAACATCCGTTCGAACTTGAAATCGTACGTTTAGAAAACAAGGTTTCACGTTTTTCAGTGTTTGCGAAAAGTCTTATTGAAAGCAAATTGCCACAGTAAACACGTACAATTGTGCATGATTAAAAAGTTAGTTTGCAACGTCAAATTTTGCAGCTCGGAAGTTCACTATGGCTTCGGTGATATGCGCCGTGATTGCCGTAGCATCAACTGTCGCGACATTGATATTAGGTTTGATCAATTTTAAAATGAAACGACTTCGCCTAAAAATATTAATGGTAAGTGCCATGTAAGATGTCTATGCCGAGAACAGCGTTTCAATGACAAAGCCCGAGGGTCCTATATCCTTTTATTTGGGTATTTGGTTTTTATTCCGGTTTACGTTTTTCTTTTTGTGCAGCTGACTGGTTTTATTGCCAACACCCAAGTAGCCCTTGGATCTGGTGTGTGCGTTTTGTTTGCTGTTACCATATTCTTTTATGATATGCAGCAAAGAAACCAGGAACAACTGTCAAATTTTTCTTGGGAAAGGTAACAAAAACATTTTTGGGCACCCAAGTGTTTTGTAACCTCGTTGCAATAAGCGATGTCCTTTCTTGTTATTCTTTACAGAGGCCCAGTTTATGAGCCTGGGCGGTCTCTTTATTACGGTTGGATCGGAGGAGGACTACTCATCTGCGGGGGTATACTGAGCCTGATCGCCGCCGTTTGTATTGTGATTCACCTGTGGCGACTTAGAAAAGAAAGAGATAACTTAGGAGCTATGCTGCACAGACCACTTGTGACGTCAAATGTAACAACAATGTAAAATCGTGAAAGGTTTTGCAGACAATGAAGAGCATTAATGGAGTTTATCCTATGACTGCGTTTGTTTTATTTTTTGAAAAACTGATACATTGCTGCTGGATCGCGGTGTATTTTCTTTATTATTTTCTCAAAAAGCATGACACCATTTAATCTATTTAAACAGGCAGTTGAAAGCTGCTAGTAAAATTTTCGTGGAACTGATTTCCACTCAATGGACCACACTCGGCAATCTTGGCCCACAATCGCGTAACCTACGTTCACAGAATTAGATTCAGTACAAAATTCTACCTCAGGTTTTTTTGGAATTAAAGAAAGAAAGCAAACACCTTGACAACGTTTTATTCTCTACAAACTTCTCAGCTGTTCCAACTTATCAAGCTTCAATCCAAAGCTTTTTGCAAAAATATGAGCTGACAGGCTGATAACTGACAATTGGTAAATGTGCGTACTGCTGTTAGTTTTAAAGTGCTGGAAAATACAAAGATGATCATTAGCAGCAACATAGATTTCGGATATCGCAAAGTTTATTGATGGAATTCCTTTTCGAGTTTTTTTAGCTGCTATAAAGAGAGGCATAGGTCTTACAAACTCAATATCACCACTGTCTTAGACAGGTTTGTATTTAAGTTCAAGCCTTTTACTGGAACTCAACCCGAGGCTACACATCGCTGCTGTTTTGCAGTAATTAGACACTGCTGTAAAAATGCTGCAACTTTATCCATTTATTGGTATAGAAAAAAACTTTTGCCATAGGTATGTAAAACTTTACAAAATAACGCATGCGTTCTTGGGTAGAGGCTTCTAACCAGAGTTACTTGTAACAAGTGAGTGCAGATACACTCAATGTTAATTTAGTGGCGTCGTTTCAGTCGCTTCAGTTTCACCATTCATAGAAGCCTGACCGAATTTTCGTTCGACGTTCAACCTCCTGTTTTGAAGTCGTAACATGAAACTCAAGAGAACAGCAACTAACAAGACGACCGCTTGAAAGGCCAACACTGCCAAAGCACTGATGTTGTCGTAAAAGACCCGGCAAAGTTCAAGGACAACAATGCCGACAACAGCTTGCCCTCCAGTAAACCAAAGATTAACAAAAAGTTCGTCCATTGGGTAGGTCTCCTGAGTTGCTATTTCGTAGCTTACGAGTATCGATATTCGCATTGGGATACTAAATAAAACTGTCGCAATGCTGATGGCTGCGTACTGTTTTAAAGCAAAACTCAGCAGCAGAGAGGTAAATGCTAACCAAGAGAGAAATGAACCTACTGTTATCAAGATCTTGTAATTTTTCCAGTTATTCAATAGCTTAGCCCCTATGATATTACCAGCAATACAACCAACATTAAACAATCCAGTAAGAAAACCTCCCAGAAGATCAGGGTTTAAATCAAAGCTGTCATCACTGTAAATTCCTCGTAACATTTCTGACATCATAGCCAGTTCGACTCCATACGCCCGACCAACAAATCCAGCAATTATTGTGATTCCAACGAAGCCGCGTTCACTGAAAAGTTTTTTGCATTCACTCAGAAACGATCCGTCCAATGAATGTTCAACTTCAACAAGTTGTCTCCTCTTAGCTGCTTGAGCTAAGGTTGGTGGCTTTGGTGGAAGGTCAGTCACCAGTAGCCAGGTCAGCACCAGCACTATAATGGAAAGTGCAAGCATGCTGGAATACATCGCCAGCATTGTCAATCGGTTGTGAGCCATCCAATCAAAGACCGCAGGATTTAAAACTATGTCTGTCCGATTCCCTGTTCCATTGTTAAACTTGGGGACAGGTTCCAAAAGGTACCCAGGAAGAATACTCCCTAAAATGCCCCCGACATTACACCCTCCTATATACAAACCCATCGCTGTTCCCACTTGAGAATCTGGAAACCACAGAACTGCAAGCGTTGAAAAGAGCGAAAAAAGAAGCAAACGAGAAATCCCATTGAAGAATTGTCCGACCATCACTAAGGCATAACTTGTTCTCGCGGCCACAGCAATAACAATGAATAGCGTATTCAGGAGAATGGACAACGCATGTATAATTGCAGTCAAACGAAGGGCTATGTATCTCTTGTAGGTCAACCAAGCCATGATAGGAGCGGTGGAAAGCATGCCTGCATACGCCCCGGTAACGACCCAATCTGCTTCTGCGTAGCTGATGTTGAAATAATAAACATAAATGTCGTTTACAATGCCAAAGCTCATTTCCATGAAAAACGACTGAGCAGCCGTGGTTGTCAGAAGAAAAAGTATCAACCATCGTTTTGCAGACAAAGCTGTTTCAATCCTGGTTTCACTTTCTTGACTTGCTTGAGTTATAGTCGCGGTCATGTCCAGTTAAACTTTAGCAATTAACAAACTTATAATAGCTATAGACGTGTTTTAATTAAAGAAAAAAGCACTGAAAATATACCTAAAACTAAATAACTTAGTCCTGTCAAAATTGTTCTCTTTTTGAGCTTCCGTCATGAATTAAACCGAGTTATAATACTAAAGCTTATGCAGATGCCATTTCAGTGATAAGCGGAAATCCAAAGATTTTAGATGATGTCTTTTGAAAGCAACGATTGACGATGAAGCCAGTCTGGAGGAAACAATTCAAAGGAAAGTTTGTTTCGGATGAACAGAGAATATAATAAACAAGCATAACACGCTTTCTGCCTTGATGTGCTGCACAGAGCTTTGAAGTATGCGTTTGTACAATGACGTGTACAATGTGCGTTTGTACAGAAGGACAATTGGAATGTTATATTTTATGTATATATTAATTACATTATATACAGTTTATATATATATATATTCATAAATTCTGCTAGTAGTTAAATTTGGTAATTGATTTAAGTTAGGTTTAGTTTATCATATGGTTGACAATTCTGAAGTTAATTGATCCGAACTAGTGTGACTTAACCAATCATCCAAACAAACACCAACAACTAATAGTTATATTTGCCTCCGGTGATTTTGTGGTTTAGTTCTGACTAATAATGTAGAATGTAGATCGTATACGTCAGCACACAAATTTGTCGTCACCATACGTATGCAGCTGACGCTAAAACAGTTTTGCAGGACGTGAAGACTAGAGTCACCATATTTGATAATGCGCAATCTATGACAAATTTACCTCAGTTGCATTGACTAACTTTAGAATATTACCAAAGCGCATTGCCGCCATTGCTTTTTGTGAAGGGTAAACACCAAACAATATAAAAACAGCAAAGAAATGTTGCATTGCAATACAGAAAAAAGTTAGAAAGAGTTGGAAAAAAGGCGGCAACCTAGAAAAACTTTGACTAATATACAATTTAAAAAAATTCCAGACTTTTAAGCATATTTTAGCATTTCTTGCTGACGCAGATTTTAACGCTAAATTGCCTGACATGTCAGGGGAAATCCTGACGTATGGCAACCCTAAGTGTAGACGCAAAAGCGTAGAGAGTAACAATGGTTACTTGCTAAAACGAGGATAAGTTTGGGACGGTGTGATTGAGATTCGTGTATAAACGCGACACTTGATTATATTGAAGAAAGAAGTTGTTACTTGCTTGAGAATCTAACGAAAACATTCGAGCCTACAATAATAATCTTGGGCATACACGAGTTTCGGCGTCGTTGCTTATTGGGTGTAAATTTGCACAATTAAGTCTCCAAAGTTGAAAAGTGTTGTAGAGAGAGAGCGAAATACGTCACTAAAAGAACGAGATAGAGTAAAATGCTTTTAGCAACCACGAACTAACTGACTGTTGTAACTTTAAACCAGTGGAAACTTTAACAATGCTTATCATGCATAGTGAACAGCGTAGCATGTCTGGCACGTACTTAGGGAAAGCAAATCATGCTGGAAAGTCGTGAGCGTGCTGCTGACAACGGAAACATGCAATTAGTAGCTTGCCAGTGACGTAACAAACGGCGAGTGGTGTTAGCCCTAAATCTGTCTTCTTTGAAACTTGTGTCATTGTTTTGAAAGTTCTGGTGTTGTCGAAGAAGGCTCTTGTTAAATGTCCTTCGAGAACATCGTTAGGTCTTTGCAGTCATACAGACTATCGTTTTGTGCTGGTTTTGCACGTGATATTATGTACCAGGTATGTGCTAGCTATACCATTCGCTTGTCACTAACTAGTTTTTCAGTGCGATTAAGCAATAAAGACTTACTTAGGCAAAAAACGAGTGCATAGGAATGGAGAAAATGAATAGATCTGCTGTAATATGGGCTGCTGGTAACCTGTCTCTTGCGGTTGGCTTGGTCTTGGTGGCGTGCGCCATGGCTGTGCCACACTGGGTTGAAGGCGTCATGCGCGATCACTTGAATGGAAATTTGATGGCGGTTGACACGGTAAGATTTTCATCTGATTTCGCAAATGTTGTGTCTTAAGTGGAGGCGGAAAGTACCGATACTTGTACCGTCGGTACTTTTAGAAAAAAGTATCGAATTACTTTTTTCGAGAAATATAAGTCGGTATCGGTACCGTCGGTACTTCTAAAATGATTGCTTATGATTGATTATTCTAAAATGGTTTTGGAATAATTTTTTCAAAATTTCAAAACTTCATATTTATTAACACTTAATGCCAAGTTTAGCGTTTTTTATTCTTTTTTATCTAAAAAGGTCCAATAAAGTCGCAAAGAGTAAGTTTACATATTTTTTGACCTGAAGTAACCTTTATCGGGGTTATAATACAGTATTGGTAAAAATTGCAACTGCAACAGGATTCGCTATCGAATACCGGCAAAGTAGGCCTACCCAACTACTTTTTTGAAATAGTACCGGTACCGCCGGTACATTGTTTTTCCAAGTACTGGTACGATTACAGACGTTACTTTGGATGTACCAATTTCCCACCTCTGCTCTTAAGGCTTATGCATTTCTAATTTCCTCATGCGTGCTTGCCCCCAATGTCACTTTTGTTGGTGCACTACTGGTTTATTTGTTTACAGCAAGTAACTGGATCATTATTTAGCTTATACACAACGGCTGCTGACTAAATGCAATTAAAGTTTTAGTATCATAAGCAATAAATTTATTTAATTTTGATCCACAACTTTCACAGTACCATGGACTATGGAAGAACTGTACGGTAAGTTTTAACAGGGAACTAACTTGCCAACCATTTCCCTTTATATTTTCAATGGTTGATCAAAACCCAGAGACAGCACACATTGGTAAGTTGAGTGACAACTAAGCACGTACAGATATTAAGCAAAGCAGGTGATTCAATCAGGCTGTCTTTGCAGTTAAAACACGGCTTTTGTTGACGTTTGCATTGCTCTTTGCTGTTGCCGCCATTGTTGGTCAAGGAGCTGGCCACTTGCGCCACCAGATGGTAAGTTGAATTTCTTATCGACTGCTTTATGGCTGCATATGACTGAACATCAAAATCTTTCAGAAGGAAGGTATGCTAGCTTCGGCAATTAGCTGCTTATTTGCTGCACTGTTTGTGTTCGTCGCGTCGGGAATTTACGTTAAGTATGTGCAAGACGCAAACCGTAAGTCGACAGAAAGCTTCCACGACGAAACATTCAATCCTATTCCGCAAAACGCAAAGTTAGTCGGTTGACTTCTTAGATAACGTTTTGCTTTTCAACAAGAACTTAAAGCTTATCTTTGAGTTTGTTAAAATCTTTGCTAGATCACTGCCTTAGCTTTAGTTTAACACTTTATTGCGTCACAGGCGGAAACTACTTTTTTTGAAAACGTTCTCCCTTGTGTTATTCAGGACTGGGAGTTGCCTTAACATGGGCTTGGTTGGGGGAATCTTCTTCTGTATGTCCTCGGTATTTGCACTACTCCATGTGTACTTGCCTAAAAACCCAATGTACAAAATGCTTCAACAAGATTTAGGCGTACCGGTGTCCATCTGAATACCGGTGACTTCATTAGCATTGATATGAACGAAATTGCATATTCTGAACGGTCATGAACGACTACAGGCAGTAACGATGCGACGACGGTAGAAAACAGCCAGGACTATGCAAAGCGGTTGGGGAATCGGAAAACTGTCCGCAGGGTACGGCAAGACATTCATTGCAGAAAGTAGATTCATTTTGTCATCATCATCAGCAGTCTGACAACACGACAATTGTTATAGAGCAAACGATACCAGTTCACGAAGTTACTCCAGTCACATACCAGGCTATACGAGTACATATGTAGAGCCTAGTATGCCAACTTTTTTTTCTAAAACTTATTTTTTTGCGATTAAAACCGATAGAGGCCTAGTTTCTTTTTAAACGCAAGTAAAATGACGGTTTTTCATGCACAGTGCGGTACAGCTACTACGCGATGTAAAGTTTAGTTTATTCAAAGTTTTGTACAAGTTTTACAAATATAAATGTGACTGGTAGTATAGTACGTATTCTTGGGACGGAAAAGTTATATTTTCATAAGCTAACAAGAACCTAAGTGTTCAGCGAACGAAAGGTCATTAAAATATTTTGTGTTTTATAGAGCAGACCCCAAGTCATGGAAAGAAAAACTGTACAAGTAATCGTACTAAAAACATTGTTTTTGCAAAGATTTTAGCGCTCTCAATGTGTGATGATCGAGCTTGCTGAACTCGGCTGTCATTCGTTAAAAACGCTAAAGATTGTGATGCGTAACATAGTTTTTGCGCGCAAGGTGTTGCAAGTGAGCAGTAGTTTTACTAATCTACGGTCGGGTTCCTCCTTTAAACGTATTCTTGACTGTTTCCTGCATTTTTGGTTGGTGGTCTGTAAGCGTAACGAGGATGGGCGTCTTCGTAGGAATCTCCACCACCGCAGCCGGTACAGAGAGCCAGGATCCCGGCTAAAATAAGACATGCTCCTCCGGCCCAACCAAGAAATAACGCTTCCCCGAAAATGTATCTAGACGTTAAAAAAGAATCCAATCATTTTTGGAACGAACGCTCTCAAAAATGCTTCTATACCAAGTTTAAAAGCCAAACCAAAACGAGTTTTAGGTCATTGCATTCTAGAAATTTTCGAACCAACTCTGTTTCAAACCAACTTTAAAAGAAGTAAGAACCACAAAACACGCAGCACCAACACAACAATGTGTGTGTTTCAGAAGTCACTGCAAACTAGATTGATCAATTTAAACCACCAGTTCTTTCTCACCTAGTCTGGGTGATTTGGCTTACGAACAGCTGCTGGGTGGCGATCTCGTGTTGGATGCGGACATCGTTTCCGTACCAAGATACAGAGGCGAGGATCAGAAGTCCGCTGAGGAAACCCATGGCTCCGGCAATTAGACGGATTCGCTTCTGTAAGGGAAATATCAGGAGTAAGAGCACATTTGAAAGGAAATGATAAACACAGGCAATGATAGACGCTGTTGGGCTCAAAAAGGATTTATTTTGTGACGATAGGATTGATGAAGACCTAGCGACACTCCAGACGCACCTTTGTTCCTTTGCTGTCTGTTCCACAGGGAATAGAGTCCATTCCCACGCACATGGCACCAATGCTGAAGACTGCTAACACCATGGAGGTGATGCTGAAACCACGGGCTGCAAAGAAACCAAAATGGTTATTCAGAAAAAAACACAGCAGGTGCAATTGAGTTCGAAAGCGCACAACAAAAGTAAAAAGGAAGGAATTGCGTCATGATTCGTACCAACTTGCAGCTGGGTTGGCAGACCGAGAAAGAATCTGTTGAAATCGTCACAATCCCAGTTTCCAGTCTGGAAGGTCTGACATTTAATCCAAAGCCCTTCATGCTATAATTGAAAAGCGTTCGATCAGGAATTGTCGGAAATTGGAAATATTACAGTGTTTATAAACTTTTAAAATTGAATCTACATCGCAACATAAAGACTAATGATGCCAAATAAGTAAACATTCTTCCAACTAGAATCCAAAACACTTTACTATGAAGTCCTGACTTCCGGAAAAAACATCCACTTACTCTCACGATACTGTCCCGGATGGTGTCTTCAGGATCATTCTTCTTCCAAAAAGGAATCGCCACGCATACCAACGTCAGCACGGTGCCTATCACCATGACGATAAGACTCGCAATTTCGCCTCCGGAGCCCATTTTTTTTTAAAAGAAAACTTATTTGAACAATCAAGATTAAAAACGGTAAAATACAACCTGAAACATTAAAGTGGATTATAGAGACGACTAGTTGGCCACACACGTCTTTAATATGACGCTGACAAACGAAGCATTCCGCGTTTCTAAACAACATAGTGATACTAGCAGTTCCTAGGGAGTAAACTGAAGGGTAGCACGTCACTCAATAAATTTTATTATGAAACCTCAATTTATGATGGGAGGACTGCTGGAAAAAAAACGGCGGCTCATCATAATGCGGACATTGAACCAGTCGACTGGAACTGAAAGATTCCCTTTTGCGTGGCTAAGCCTAATAATCGGATCAACAAACTACGTTGCAAACAACAGGCAGTGACACGTAATGATTCATGTTTTTGTAATTGCACCAAATCATGAGAACGGGCGTTGTTTACTAACCAGTTTTCGAGCGTACATGTTGACGAATTTGGCCACGAAACAGATTTATTCAAACCATATCAGTAGATTATATTAATCATCACATTCCAGCAGCGACTTTTGCTTTTAAATGTATGCGCTCTCACTCAGCAAGGCTCACTAACGTCGAAAGCAAAAGAAATAACAGCAGATGTGGCAATAAGAGTCGCTTATAAAAGCATACTCCCACAAATTGCTCTCGAATTCGCACATTTAAAAACAACTTCGTGAAAAGGCGCAAAATTTGACATGACGTCATAACTTTAAAATAACAACAGCTTAATTAACTTGTGGAGGTAAATTTAACGCCATCTAATGGTTACAATTTGAAGTTTTAGCATCATTGGAAAATTTTTAGTCGGCAAAAATACTAAAATATGACTGACTGACACAGCATTGCAAATAAAATCGATTTTTTCCTGGAAAATCTCTGAAAATAACTGGCTAGAGAACTAACACAGATGCGTTCTGGGCGTATCTATGCAAAAAAGCAGCTTATTGAGAACCACAAACTCATTTATAAAGTAGTTCACTGTTTATACGTGGAGGCAAACTTAATAATTTATGACGCAACCGATCGCATGCTGCTATATTCTATAAACCGTCGTTGAAAATTTATAAACAACATTGTGAACGGAAAATATTTTTTAAAATTAATAATACGAAATCGAAACAAAACCTTTCAAAAATACTTCTGTATAGGAAGCAGTCAACAAGAAATCAAATAGCACTAAATATACGCGAACTGCGACTCAAATTCAGTAAACCGCACTAGTCAATGAACGAAAAGAAAAAAATCCGATCCTCCAATTTAAATTAATTCCTCTTGTGCTGTTAAAAGGCTTGACCTAAAAATTGAGCGCCATTGTCTTGATTAAATAAGAAAATCGAAATAAGACGATAACGAGAAACTTAACTTCGCGATTTCCCACCATTTAATGACATTTAAAAATGATTGAATTCAAACGATAAGTTGCTCGTTGCCCGGAGGCGTTTACAGCTTCATGACGTAATCGATTAAAGGCCGACAATTTAGACTGGGTTCCTCATTCGTTCATTTAATAACGTTAAGATTTCGCCATTGACATAATTACTTTTAATTGTCTGTAAAGTGGAGCAAGCCACGTTAAAACTTTAACAACTACTCTGCTGCATTCTTTCAAGAATGAATCGATCACGAAATATCTTGGTCATATATGGACTATTATAATATCCAGCTGAGTAGCCTACACTACAGACTAATGTATAACGAGAAAGAGCAGTATAAATTATTAAGATATATCAGCATCTCCACAGACATTTACCAAGAACTACAGTATAACCATTATTAGCCTTCATCAATCTGTTGACAACCGCGTTAAATTACATCACAAAAAACTTCTTTCTTGTATACGCTTAGCTTTCTGTTCGAACTATGTCACCTTTTGCATATGTCATCCACGTAGAAAGTAGGTAGGAAGGCAACATTAGACAAATTGCTTCAAAAAACCACGGTTAAAATAGCATCAGTTTTTCTTTAAACCAGTCCTACACAATCCTAGGCTCCTGGACGCGAATAGGCTTTGTGTCAGATGCTAATTCGCCGCTCAATAAAATTAATTCCGTTTTATCTCTAACTTTGGACTCGAGTCATTAAAATGGATTACCTCGCTAATAAGACGGCTGTCGAGCCTTGTTCATGGCAAGTCCACGAACTGAATGGTTTAGATCAGAACATCCTGCCACTACTAAATAAGCAAAAACCGACGATGTACTCTCGACTGCTCGGCGTGTTGTCTTTGTCCGTTGCTTACCAGCGGGTGCTATTGTTGGCCTTCGACGAAGCAAACGATTTTAAGAAGCGGGTTGGCGCTCTGTCAAAACGAAATGGCGTAAAAGCGCATTAATTTAAAACGATTTTGCCCGCTTTTTGACGCCCCGGGCAAAAACCGCTCGCGGATAGGCTTGGTAACTGTGTAGACTGGAGATAGGGCTTCACTAGTATTGCGGTTTTGTTTTCACGTTGTTCGACCATCAGTTAATTATGTCCTTCTAAGAAAACGGATTTTTATCTCACTTTTGACTTCAAACAAACTTCAATATTCTTATGCAGCCACATTTTGCCACAATGACGTCATGTAACAGCATTCTTTATACAGATCCAACAAACTAACAACATATGTTTCTCAACTGGTTCACAAGTCCTATAGATCCAACTGCGCGACGTGAGTCGAATTAGAGCAGATTTTACGACGCTGCCCCCTTCCAATGAGATCCATAAGATCAATGTTTAGGAGGAAATTTCTCTTACAGCTTTGCCCACAACTGGGTCAGAAATAACTGGAAAGTTGTTTAAGAAAACAAAGAAAAACTTACAGATTGAAGACAAGTTAAACCATACTTCTGAGCTCGAAAATTTGTTATTGCGCCGCACAAAAATTTAAAACTTTATGCTTCCCTCCCATTAAGATGCAAGAAAGTTATCGATGAGGTGACGTCATAAAACTTTAAATATTTCATGATCAACGTTGTCAGGCGATCACGCTTCCAAATATGGTAATATCTTCTAAGATTGGGAGAAAGTCCGGTATGGAAAAGAGAAATGCTAAGACATCATCCTACGCTTGCCACTTTACTTTACGTCACAATCACATGATTATTACCTCATCATTAAATCACCTTGAAGAATCATAAATAAATAAGAAAAAGGAAGTTTCTGTACAATAACGAAGATGAACTATGATGTAATGTAAAAGAAAAAGCAATTCTTGGTCATTGCCCTGAAGACAAAAGCTGGTCACGTGTTTACGTAGCATCAAGGTATCGCTAACCATATAACTACATGTAACTATATTAAATTACAAACGCATACTCATTGCAATTATACCTACTCGCCAAATACAAGCTATTTTGAAGACTTCATTTTCGGTGAACCAGTTCTATACAATTAGAAATTGAGAAACAGGTGATTATTTTCAAACATACCATGATTATATGCTGTAGGCCTTATACTGCCTGATAGAAACAAGACTGCAAAGTAGTGTTAATGATAAGATTTAAACAACGTGTGACAACGTCTCAAAGTCACACCCATAAACTATATATACTGTTAACCAAGACAGTCGATACGTTGTTGGTTATACAAGCTCGGTGGTTTATCCTCAGCCAATTCATCTCTGTTATTCAGATACAAATGTCTTATATTAACAATTTATCTAACCACCACATACAACATAATGAAATTGAGATTAAGGTTTTTAAATGCGGTTGTTAATTAGAAAAGTTAAACAACCAAATTAAATCAAACATCGACAGTCGCAATAATCAAAGGCCAGGGTATGTAGCAATTTGATCGATTTGAAACGAACTTGGAAACAATTGTGTAATTCTTTCAAACCCTGTGGCGAAATTTTGGTCAATTGTCAACCAATGATCGAAGTGTAAGTGTTTCAAGGAATTTATGTTCGCTCACGAATTGAGCTTATTCCCACGAGAATACGACAAATAGAGAATTATTCCTTGAGTCGATTGGTCAACAAAAATGTGCTTGGGATTCACGGTTTCACGCCGCCGGCTTCAATTTCACGTGGTACGCATGCTGGGAAGAAAAATAGCGCGTGACCTCCGGCGGACATATTGCATCTTAAAAGTTTTTTTTTTTATCGAGAATTACATTCTCAGACAAGACGAAAACATTACTCCATGTTAATCAACCCTATTTTCAGGATAAATATGGTTTTCATATGCAGTGCAATGTAAAATTACTCGATATGACCGATAGGCAAATTGTTTTAAAGCATTTACCGTATCAGACTAACACACAATTCCAGCGAACCGCACACAGAATGCAATTATATTTTTTAAAGCGATCGTCAGACTTTCTACAAGTCCTAACTGAAGCGTCGCAGTGCAAACGGCATCATACACGCTAGAGACATATTGACAGACCCGACTCTACAAAAGAATGTATAACTGCCGACATATTGAGCGCTGTAAAGTTCTATCCGCACAGCACCAAACGACATCAAAGGCAAATGAACTTCGACGTCAAAACACGTGGACCAGTAAATGCCTGCTCAAGGCTGTAAAACTCGTCCTGTCAAATCCTCACAAAGACTTCGTTTCTTCCAAATACTGGAGTGTTGTCTTCTGTCACAGCTTTTACGTCATCGCTAGTCCACTGGTTCAACTGCACTGACTCAAAAAAAGGCCCTGGCGTGGGAGCTTGTGTGGTTCTCTTTGGAACGAAGCACTCGCGGCAGAAGTGGGTCGAGGGTTCCTTTGTTGCAATAACCGGCTTCATGCTGCGAGCATTTTGCGACGGCGGTCGATTGAATAATAGACCAGAAAACGCGACATTGTTTTTCTTTGGTGACGTCATCTGCCTGGTGGACTGAAAATACTCCATTTTATAGCGAATATGCTTCCAAGGAAATTGCGTAATCGAATACATTAAAGATTAGGCACTTTGGAAAAAGCACTCAAATATGTTTCTGTTTGTGCGCGGCGCCCCGTAGTTGCAGTTAAAGCGAATTGAAGTTGTTTTCACTATTTAATGGACCAGGGAGGCACGGCGCCAAGTTATTTTTAAGCACGCAAGATATTGACAATAACTTATACTCTATAAGTTACAGTAAATTTAATTTGAAATATTTGTCGAAAATAGGCCAGAAACTTGTAAATACAAATGTTCTATAAATGTTAGTTAAAACAATATTTACAGTTCTCTAGAATCTACCAAATCTAGGTTTTTGAGAGAACATGATCGCGAACGTGACATTGTTGATGTGAAATGCGTCTTCCAGCCTCACCGCTTATGATGAATTTCCACTGCAAAGTTATACATTTTTGAATATCGATTTTTGACATCTGGTGTCATCTACATCTATCTACATATATATCATCTATACGTGACGAGCTATGTGCGTCATATGCAACTTGCGTGGACCGCGTACACTTCAACGAGGGCTATGGTTTTGTGTGTAAAGTGCAGTTTGTGTAGTTTTGTGCGTCAAGTACGTTACATGCCTTACGAGCACTACGTGCGGGCAATAGGGATGTCGAGTAAAGACCTTTCTCAGTCTGACGGTAAAAATTCCAAAACCTTGCTACGTTTCATAGCACTTGAACTTACATGTTCGTATGTTCAGCATTTTATAGTTTAGCTGCTTGGCAGAAAACAATCAGTCATCGAAAATGCACATTTAGTTTAATGTTAAACTACGGTTATAGCAGATTAAATGGTAAAGCTTGAAGCGCACAAATTTACGGATTAATACTGAAGCCAGGGCACATGAGTGGGTTCCACGACATATGGCCGCGGGAAAGTGGCCGCGAACAAACTCACCGGGGTCAACTGAACGTGACGTAAATTGACCGCAGACAAACTGACTGTGACATAAACTGGCCGGCGATCAAATTAACCGTCGATAAATTGGCCGGCGATCAAATTAACCGACGACAAATTGGCCGTCAAAAGGTCAAAATTCTAATTCACTATCTAGTCACTTCTGTTTATTTCAATAAACGTTTCAATGAGTATTGAAATAAAAAACAATTTTGTTAAAAACAAAGGAAATAGTTACAAACAAATATTTACTTTACATATCATATACTACCGAGTTTAAAATTTTGACCTTTTGACGGCCAATTTGTCGCCGGTTAATTTGATCGCCGGCCAATTTATCGACGGTTAATTTGATCGCCGGCCAGTTTATGTCACAGTCAGTTTGTCTGCGGTCAATTTACGTCACGTTCAGTTGACCCCGGTGAGTTTGTTCGCGGCCACTTTCCCGCGGCCATATGTCGTGCTCCCACATGAGTGTGTGGTGAAGTTGCAGAAAATTATAAGTTGTAAGCACTCGATTTTTGCAAAAATTAAAATTCTGAGAAGCCGCCATTAATTGATAAACACTATCTTCTATTGGAATTGAACCGTAAGATAAATTCATCCAGAAGTCGTCCAAAGAGCATTTTAGTCCTCATTTAGCCCAACTAAATCACACGGGTCTCTGCAGATCTGTTCCGTGATTTCAATCGCAAAAGCATCGTTCAAACTGCTAAAGCCTCCATCTACGAAAAAGTAACGATCTCCTGCTCCTGCGATGCTCAGAAGATCGTCTTCGATGTTAAAATCGACTCGAGCGCCTTCCGGCCGGATACCGATGGCGTAGGTCTGTGAAAAGCAAAGGTATCATGATCTTGAAAGTTTACTGTAAGTTCAAGTAACCTTAAACACTTTCCACGATCACTTGAAAAAGACGATATTTGGAATTTACAACAGTCGTGATATTTGTTATATTCGGGATTCGAACGAAGATTTACGATTTTAGATAAAAGGATTCTGTAAACAACCGTTTTGGAAATCTTTGTCAAAAGTTGAACAAAATTTCTTTTCGATTCCTATTTAGATCCAATATCCATAAAAAACCAACAAAACGGCTTAAACTTTTAGCTTTGCAAACAAGCGCTTCAATTTCTACTCTCACCGCCTATCTTAAATCTCAGGGACCGCGGAAATGAAGAGAAAAATGCGACCGATGTCGCGTGATTTCATACGTACCAGAGCCCCCTCATCTCGGAGGAGTTGCGACGGGATGGCTACGTCATCCTGGGATCTCCCGTCAGTGAGAACAACCACGAGATCGCGGGCAGAGGGGCGATGGCCATGACCTTCGGCTAGGATGACCTCCCTCGTGAAGTTGATCGCTTGCCCGGTTCTGGTTCCTATGAAGTTATTGTGACGTCATTATGACATTGATTATCTGCCCTTGTTCATCATGGTTATCGTCTTACAACATTTCTTATCGATCTGCTAATCATACAAATACTTGGTATAATGTTGTTATTAGATCTATTTCATATCTCTAGATACCTGATCCATCGTATGGCAAGTTTCTGATCGCGTTAAAAAGTTCAGTTTGGTTGTAATCATTATCAAGGTCAATTTCATTTACTGTGTCCACTTCTCTGTTGTATCGGATTACGGCAACCTCCAAGCTATCGTGGCCCAACGTAAACTTCCTGCGAGAACAAAAATGTTGTGTTTTAATTGCAATTAACTGACACCTAGTGAACGAAAATTTAGGAATAATATTGAACTTATAGTTAATAATAATGGAATAATAGAATAATAATTCCAGTTAATAGCTGTTGATAGTTAATGATACTGTATAATAATGTTCAACTAGTTAATAAAAGTTAATTTCGTGAGTCGTGTTAAAAGCGATCCTGACCTTGGTAGCTATTACACCCAGTTAATAGATTGCAGGCTTGCTGGCAACAACCTTAATTACATGTGCGTGTGACGTAACAAAGATGACGAAGACGTAAAATAAGAGGCCGACTCACGATATAAGAAGCTCCGTGAAGGCGAGCATCGTTCGCCATCCGTCTTCACCAACGGACGAGGAGGAATCGAGGACAATCACCATGTCAACCACAACTTGCTCCGGGCAAGGTTCTAGGAAAAAGCATTTTAGCTGATGTCGGAGATCCTATGCATTCATCTCACAAAAGCTTTGACTATGTTAGCTCCAGATTCAGTTGAACCAATGGGTTTAAACAGTTATCCATAAATTAGCACTTTAGCGGTGCCCTTATTATAAGACGCTGGTATCAACTGAACCCAAATTGAGGCCAGTTTTATGGTCAACGATGACGGAAACTTTTTTAATATGGGCGGGTCCAGTTAATGTATAACTTGGTAACCAAATTTCTTGACTTGAGTTTTGCTGTGGATCTGCCAATTTTGAACACGTATGGTTTTTAAAAATTGAATGAGCTAGCCCGACCTCTATCCTCCGATCTATACTTAGGGTTAAATGTTGGCATTGTACTTGCGCAACAGGGCGTGTCCTTGTCCCATCGTCCGTCGTTGAGACAAACATTGCTCACGACATCTGGCGGATAGATTTCGGACGGACTTTCGCAAGTGAACGTGCAACTGGACTCGAATAAGTTTCCGTTCGAACATGAAATATTGCCGTTTGTGTTGGCGCCTTGATCCGGGCAAGATATCCCTGATTATAAATAGTTGAATATCCATAAATTTGTGGTTGACATTAAACTACACAACTTATTTTGTGCAAACCAACACAACAAAGTCAGTTTCTAACATCCATGGCTATCCTAAAACGCTTGATTCACATCCTAGCAGTACAGGCAGGTCATGATTTATGAGTAAACTTACGGTTACATGAGGTTTCTCGTGGTCCGGTGGGAGTGTTAGTGCTCCAATCAGCGGCTTCAAAACCGTTTGGCTGGCAAGTTGAAGTTCTCGCTCCGTTCAAAGTGAAGCCGGGATCGCACGAAAATCTGAACATTGTGATGTAATGATATTAACAACCGCAAACGCTTCCATCATTCTTAACTTGCGTCTGTAACGTTTCAAAGGTTGTTCATAGTCTTGTACAGTAAAATCTTTTTAACTTCTACCGCCAAGCACGTCATTATTTACGTGCAAACGCTGTTAAGAATGTTGCGTCTGCTGCACGAGATCGCCCCGTTGCGGAGAGAAATATGCGGCGGGTTGCACAGCGCTTGGGCACAGCGAGGCGCTAGACTGCTCCAGGTCCCGTCATCGTCTATATAATTGAAAGTAAAATTCTCTAAAATTTTACCGAAACAACTTAGACCTGAACTAGCTGGCCATGACTTGCTTGAGCCAGACCAATGGTTCCCTAAGTGGGGTCGGGAAAGCAATTTGAAAGTTTTGCGAAGGTTTCCCCAATAGTTGGTACCGGCATAAAAGGTCCTCTTTTAAACTGATACATTAAATTTTATTGACTTGAAATTTAAACAAGAGTCAAATTTACTTGGTAATGGCACGATTAAAAATATTTTAGCTTGCAGCTAATTCGTTTTGGATTACACAGGCGTATGCAAATCATGAAATATAATTCCAGGGTCGGTAGCGCAAACTTTTTGAAAGCTTTGGGGACCACCGAGCTGTAGACAGACACAAGCAAGCGGATAATTTGAAACTTTTCACCAACTTACTACAAGTGGATGTGACTGAACCGACCAGATTGTAACCATCGGGACATGAGAAGGAGCACGCACTTCCAACTCTGTTGCGGTTCGAACAATCAACCGATCCCGGATTCGGTGGGCGATGACGTGGCCGGCATGCCCTAACTGTGACGTAACAGAAGACCAATTCACGAAAAAAGTTGTTTGTGGTTCAGGTCAGTTGATCAGTCGGATTTTTAAATCGATTTATCAATTAGCTATAAAATGTCGAAACAATGCAAACGCGGCGAAGACAACCAGTTATTTGTTTAATTCTTTCAACGATGGCTACAAAAAATTCAACTCATAGATTTTAAATAACGTCCCAGAAATGTAGGCCACACAATCCCACAAATTTTCGTTAACGCCCCACCTGGCTGTCTGCCAAAGCACTGATGTGGTCCAATGTTACACGCGTCAGACTGACAGCAACAACGACACACCATATTAGGAAAGTTGCTGTTGCATTGTGTTGGCCGCCAGGCTGGCCTGTTGTTCTAAAAATCGTGACGCAGGTTTAGTTTCAGTGGAATAGGTTCGACCGATATAATCTAAGGTACGTTTGTCGAACATTCTGTGACAGAAGTGTCGCTTATTACAAATTGTTTATTACGTTTTAACAAAACAAACAATTGTCAGAATCTAAGTCACTGAGCATCTCATGCGAGATGCGCGTCCTTTTACCTGGACTTGATTGTTATCGCAAGCCAGTGGTTGTTTGCAATGTTTGAAAATTATTCTTTCTGGTCCAAGGTTAATTTTTCGTTCTTCGATTGCGCAAGCAAGCTAAATGTAGAAACAACATCGACATTTTGATCTATGCCCTTTAATTTTCTTTTACTATAAAGTTTGGTTCTTTTACTAAGTTGTTTTCATCAAAAGTAAATGTAAAATAAATGTGAAGAATTACACAATTTTAAACACGGTGTCCTCAGTTTGTACTTAAACTTACATAACTTAATGGAACTTTATGTCTGCCGTGAAAATAAGCGTTAAAAACATGGGACACTTTACCTCGTTAGGCATGCATTCCTTCATCACTCCTCTGGTATCGCATTCTTGGTGAGATCGCGCATTTTCACAAGTCATACAACGAAGACCTAATACAACGAAATATATCAATCACGAATAGACAAAGAATCCAGTGTTATGCATCTATAATCTATATAAGTATATAAGTTAGTATAATTATGATACTAATACCACTATGCAGCTTTTTCATGTACGTTTATAATCATATGACAGTGACGAAAATAATTCATGAGTGACATTTTTACTGTATTTTCTAAAATTGAACAAAGCGTCTTACCATTTACATTTGTGATTAAAATAGTAGTGAATATTACGTTGACAAAAATCATGTCAAACCTTTTGCGAATCTATGAAAATAAATCAGAAATATTAATTAATTAAATGAGACGTGTTTACGGTAAAGAATTCTCATTAATAAATTAATTTCAACCAACAAAGTATTAAAAAATAAATGTATTTTTTCACCGAACAGTTTTAAGACTCCTCCTAACAACTACAAATTTAACGCTTGATTCAACCCAAATCTTCCAATGTTACTATATGAAGCAATATTATCAAGGTATACCGACGTTTTATAACCCAATACTTAAGTGGGGCAATTACTTTTTTCTCCTCTTTTTTTGGGACTGCGAGGTGCAGTAAAACCGGTTTTGCTGAACTACCGCGGTGATTTACAAGATTCTTTCTTTCGGAAATAAAACTTCACTGGTTCAACATTAAGATTTATTTCTTTGATAAAACTTTCCTCGCTTTTCTACATTTGAAAAATTCACTTTTCTTGACAGCTAATTGTACGCACTTGCTTCTATACACAACATGCAGTCTTGTTGTAGTTATAAGCACTACCAAGAATTCGTTGGTTGATCGAGATCTTTTCCGATCTTTTCTTGCGTTTCTTCTTCACCTCAGAGTGCATCAGAGGTTTTTTCTGAAAGGAAACAGCAAGAATCGTTCTGGGCAAATGTCGAATTGATCTTGAACATAACATACAACTTATAGCAATCTCATTGTAATTATTCTCAATTCTGCATGGTCTGATTTTCAGAGGACGTTTTGAAAAAGAATACTTGCAGTAAAAATGAAAATAAAATACAATATATATTATATAAGGTGGCACTCTTCAGGTTAACTTTAATTTTAGTTCTTCTACACGAGCTTTCGCAAGCATGAGGTTGTCTCTTCAGGTGTAGTAAGAAAGAGTGCATAGCAAAAATACCTGGGCATGTTTTCTAAAAATATATCGGCTTTATTTTAAAATGTTTTTAAAACCCTTTGTTTCATGTAAAGAATTATATTGATTATTAGCAAGTATAATGTCGGCAACGATTTTTAAAAAGGAAAAAAAATGTGAATTATTAGGTTGTTAGAATACTTGATGCTTACGTAAAAATTATTTTCGGTCTTATTTGTGACAATATCCCAAAAATGTGGCAAAAACGACGCCAACCTTAGTTGAGATTCAGTGTTTTCTGAGATGCGATACTTGATTTTTCTTGATATCTATATCCAAAGAAATAAAAGAGTAAAGTTCACTTACAAGAGAGTTTGGTGGTGTTATTGCTCTTATCAAACGATGTTCTGGTAATGTTAACCAATTTGTAACTTATATACTTTACGATTAATGAACGTTTTGTCCTTGTAAGTTTTTTTGTATCTACTTTCTTTACGGAATAATGTTACTAATTTCAATTTTTCGCCAACCAATCATTGGGTTGAGTTTCGTTTTCAAGTCGAGGAAGAGGCTGTTGTCTAAAAGTTCTAAAAGAAAACTTACTCTAGATGGGAAATGATGGCACTTTTCCATCTCAGATTCCTTCATCGCTACACCATTTGCGAAACATGAGCATACAGTAATATTTTTCTAGCTAAGTTCATCCGGTCAAGTTCTTCAATGACGATCAAGCTTTTCGTCACCCTTCCTGACTCTTAGAGAACACCGAAATTCATTTTATCGATTATATGACAGATAAAGCAGTTCAATATGTACACCGTGTTGCCTGATATATTTTCTTCCAGGTTGGTTTAACAAAACTATACCTGCATAAACTATAACATATATATACATATATACCTGCAGTGTGTATTGCGCTAATGTTTCGTTTCATCTGTCTTTCAGTTATGGTTAGTTATTCCTATAGGAATACCTTTCAACGCCATAATAACTCTAATTCCACAATAAGAATAAGAATCCTACAGTGACTAAAATATGGAATTTATTTTCAGATTTTTAAATGTCAATACTCAAGCTCAAAATTGTCTGAAAACTCTGAAATTATGGACAATTTTCCATTTTTAAATCTGCCACCTCTCATGTGTTAGGATTATTCACATCATCGAACTTTCCTTTAACTTTCGCTCTCAGACACAAAACGTTTGTTAGAATCTAAATTCAGAATTTTGAGACGTGTTCTCGAAGCCTCACAAGAGCGCAATGATATGAATACAAAGGCGTAATTGGCCGCTGGGTTTCCAGCTAAGCACAGACACACAACATTGATGTAACACACTTATTCAACCAAAACATTTAGGACATTTTTCGCAAAGAACGCTATAGTCAGTTTTCTAGTTCGGGGCGAGTCGAAATGGCTTCATTGCAGAACATTGCTTCGATAATAGCAACAAGCGCGAAAATAATGTTGTGCGTTGTTGTGTTACGTATTGACTAAGATGTTTCGGGCCTAAGGAAAAACAACTAAGTTTCTATAATCACTATCAGTTTATTATCACCCAAAGTAGTGCATTAGTTTGCACAATCCACATACACATATGACCATCGTTACAAGTTCAAAGTTCTTATTTATAAATGGGGGGTAAGACCGCATGGATCACTGCAGATCTCTCTCGTGATTTCCTCCGCAAAATCGGCGTTCAAACGGCTGAATCCGTCTTCTACTACAAAGAAGTGGTCCTCGGACCCGGCAATATTGAGAAGATCGTTCCTGATATCAAAGTTGTCAGGAGCCTGGTCGGGCCGGATTCCAATGGCGTAAGTCTGCAAAGTGATGCAACAATTCAATTGAAACGTATCGACGTCATCTAATGCAATGGCGATTATTCGTTTTAACGATTCAACCAAAGAACAACTAAACCCCGGAGTGATTCAACCCAATGACTATTCAAACCATGGATATTGGTTGGGTCGTTCTGGGTTTAATTGTCCGTGGGTTGAACCGACGTTTTATGTACACACGTATAAACAACGACTTGTAACTGGAATATTCCTAATTAATAATGTATTCTCATGTTTGCATGATGTCCATGGGCATGTGCCGACAACATGCAGTGGGAGAGTTAACTATATAAATGCTTTACCATAACTCCACGTTCACGAAGAAGTCTGGAGGGGACAGCGACATCGTCCTGTGACCTTCCGTCTGTAAGAACGACCACTAAGTCGTGCGCGAACTCTCTATGTCCATGACCATTTTCCAGAATGAACTCGCGCGTAAAGTTTATCGCGTTACCGGTCCTCGTCCCTGTCCAGAAACTTCTGTTGCTTCAATCGCATTTTCGCTACCTTGTGATGTCTGACTTATGTACTTTGAACGCTCATAATGCTACAAGCGGTTTGTTGCATGATAACTGCTTACGTCATAAAACACTGTCATGCTTTTACACTTCTCAACGATCGTGACTTACCGGATCCGTCGTAAGGTAAGCTCGAGATGGCAGCAAAGAGCTCGTCTCGGTTGAAACCATTATCTAGCGGGATGATGTTATCCGTGTCCACTTCCGCGTTATAACGGACAACAGCGACTTCGACAGAATTATTTCCCAGAGTGTAAAGTCTGGTAGCGATAAATTTATGGTGAAATATTCTATCGACAGAATAATTCCGTTGCCGAAACAAAATCACAAATAATAAAATATTGTCATCGCCAAAAGGAATTAAACAACAGCATAGTGAGGTAACAATAGAAGAGATGGACGAATTCATTTTACTGACGTGGTTAGGCTCAACAAAAAATAACATCCCTAAGAGGAAGTAAGGCTCTTAGCAAGCCTTGACGTGAACTTACTAAAGTAAAAATACCGGTATATAAGTCTTAACATATCACTCATCACCTTATAGCTGCAACTTATGATCCCTAAGGTGAGACTTAACGTGACCTTATATAGTACCGGCAATAATATTGTATAGTAGAATAGGTCTTAAACGTAACTAACTAACTCGTAACATGACTTTCAACCAAAGACAAGCAAGAAGCAAAACTCACGATAAAAGGCTTCTGGTAAAAGAAAGCAAAGTTTGCCATCCCGCCTCACCGACAGAAGAAGAAGAGTCAAGAATGATGACCAGGTCTACAACCACCAGTGACGGACACGGATCTAGTGACGTCATTGCCAAACAAATGTCAATCGTATACTTGCTTGTATGATATAGGTTGCATATAGACCAAAAATTATATGTTCTAGAGTCTAGACTACCGTGATATAGCATAGAATGGTTATCTACATATGCTTGTGCTAAGCGAGCTTTGTTGTTCGAGAGTGATAGGAAACAGACTACACCGCTATATATTAACATGCAGCCAGCTGATGAAACGCACATGGACCAGTATATAGGAAAAACTTAGTTATTTACAACATAAATTGTTAACGTTCGTTTCTTACTTACAACATAAGAAAGCTGTCAACATATAAAGGAACTCATATTTCTATGTCATCCTGCAGTTTTAACATTCGCAAAAAATGGAACATATCTGACTTTAAAATGTATCGTAATCCGTATACAAACCGAGTGAGATAGTTCTAATTTGATTTCTGTGTAAGTGCGCACAATGGATTTATTTGTTGTTCTCTTAAATATGTTCCAATTGGTGTCAGTGCCTGATACAGTATTTTCTTGAAACGCAGAACGAACTAACACCATATTATTTTGCTCCTAAGTTCTACTTTTAATTCTACCCAAGGGCAAAAAAGTTATTTATTTGATGTCTTTTTACTTGCACAACACGGCGCCGGTTTGCTCCAGCTTCCGTCTTCCAAACACACGCTACTAGAGGAGTCTGGAGGATAAATCTGGGCAGGAGCCTGGCACTGGAAGTCGCACTTTGATCTAAAACGGTTTCCATCGCTGCAGGTTGTGATACCGCCACGTACGACTTCTTGATTGCCGCAAGAGATCGCTGCTGAGCATAAAATGACGTCAATCTGACGCTAATTTTCTAAGTTATATAAGAAAGATATTTAAAGGCAGCAATCAGTAAGAAAAAATAAAGAAAAATCACGCAAACATTCACGTCCGCATGTGGGAGCTGGTGAGCTCCATAATAAGATTCCATAATTTCTGTACGTTTTCTCGTCTTTTGTAGCAATAAAAATAAAAGGAGGCAAAAATCAGTTCCTCTTTTTAAAGAAAAAAGAACTCAAAGAGTTAACGTAGCCAGTTATGGTCAGGTAACCACTCACAAAGCCATAATTAGAAGTATTATAATGACCACGATTAAACAAAAAGCAAAAAAAAAACTTTACCAGCTTTCCCAAAACATCTTTCGTGTCCAATGTTACATTCGTCCTCAAAACAGCAGCATCTGCAGACTGAGTTTGGAAACTTGTCGTTGCACTGTATGGGCCACCAAGCAGGGCGATCATTCTTTAAAAGAAAATTAACAAAATGTTGGCTTTAAAAATTGTTATGACACCTAAAAAATTTATGCAAGTTTGAATAATTTGTGATGGATTAAGTTTTACACACCAGAGTTTTCCTTTATTTTAGCATGAATATGATTATTCACTCAGAAAGTAAGTTGTTACAAAAAGTTTGCCGGACGTTTGCAGATTGCGTGCATTCAAACACCATTTTACCTGTATGTAGTTGTTGTTACACGCCAGTGGCTGCTTGCAGTGTTTAAATATCAAACGACCGGGACCGTAATTGACCTTTCTCTCTTCAATAGCGCATGAAAGCTGCAGTCATAATATTTCGCTAAGATGCTCGCAGCATGCATTTTGGCACGCAAGAGCACATGTATTTATAGGCCTACTTTGATCTGCTATACGCTGTGTAGATGTACGGTGGTAAGGGATGAGCCGCGAGGAAGATTATTCTGGTTCGTGCGAACCCGAATATCATGAAGGTCGACACGAACGAATCCCGAATCTATTCGTATTAGAACCAAACAATAAAATTTCCTCCAAAAGCTGTCAATTTTTTCTTCTAAAATGACGTAATCGATAAACAAATCGCTTTGTTTTGAAAAATAGTGCTTAAAAAACGATTGAAAAAGCAAAATCGTTAGGAACACGACCTTCATTGTAAGTACTATTGACTCTAGTTTAGCTTTGTCAGGAAACTAGATCCTCATTTTTAACAAAAGTTAGCAAATTTATAAGTAATTTTGTATTCGGGTTCGTCATTGTTGGTATTCGTGTTCGCCCAAATCTTCCATAAAGGCGATATTCGGCGAATCTATTCGGGTTCGGGTTCAGGTTCGTATAGGCCCATCCCTATACGGTACCATGGAATACTAATTGACTGCGATTATTACTTCATTTTCAAGGCATTCTCTCATTACTCCTTGGCTGTCGCAATCTTCGTGCGATCGCGCATTTTCACAAGTCATGCAGCGAAGACCTGGCAAAGTTAAAAAACGGTAAATGCATGAAAGTATACAGCAAACGGTTCCACGACATATGGCCGCGGGAAAGTGGCCGCGAACAAACTCACCGGGGTCAACTGAACGTGACGTAAATTGACCGCAGACAAACTGACTGTGACATAAACTGGCCGGCGATCAAATTAACCGTCGATAAATTGGCCGGCGATCAAATTAACCGACGACAAATTGGCCGTCAAAAGGTCAAAATTCTAATTCACTATCTAGTCACTTCTGTTTATTTCAATAAACGTTTCAATGTGTATTGAAATAAAAAACAATTTTGTTAAAAACAAAGGAAATAGTTACAAACAAATATTTACTTTACATATCATATACTACCGAGTTTAAAATTTTGACCTTTTGACGGCCAATTTGTCGTCGGTTAATTTGATCGCCGGCCAATTTATCGACGGTTAATTTGATCGCCGGCCAGTTTATGTCACAGTCAGTTTGTCTGCGGTCAATTTACGTCACGTTCAGTTGACCCCGGTGAGTTTGTTCGCGGCCACTTTCCCGCGGCCATATGTCGTGCTCCCACAGCAAACTATGCCGTCTAAAACCTTATGGGTAACGAAGTTAGAAATAAAGTTTGTTTTGATAATTGTAAGAGAAGCATTACCTTGGGCAGTAGCAATTAATGACAACATCAATAAAACGGTATTCATGCTTTATACTAAAGGCAGACAAAAATTATTCTGAAACACCAACCTAGAAAAGGATATTGCGATAATAATAACTATACCATCGTTTAACTAACCTAAACAATTAAGCCAACGACTAATAAGAATGAAGGTTAACACAGTAAAAACCAACTAACTATAGACATTACAAGTTGCCCAACCTGACCAACAAATTGAGTTAATTCTTGAGCAAACGTTGCTTTCTGCTCAGTTTTATAAGAAACTTCAAAAAAAGTTCACACCATTCTAAAAAAAATTTTGTCATTGTGTCATAAAATTATTTAACGCCGACCCACAATGACCTTCAGAGTACAAGTTTATAATGAAGATTATGGCCTTGTGTTTTAAGGTGGCCTTTTGGCCATGACCGAACTTTGATAAAGGTTGATTGATTTAAGGTTGCACGTGCTTTTATACTGCAAGTTTGAGTTTAGACGTTCACACCTTTAACGACCCATAATCAAGGTTGTAGGTTTCAATGACTTAATTGTTTTGTTGCTGTTATACGATATAAATTTTTAGTTTTGACAAATTTTACAAGCACATTTTTACAACTTTATTTACAATGACGTATAGATTTAGATTCTATAGATACCATACAAAACAATTTTCTTAAATTACCTCTAAATCTACGCTTTTTCAAAAGTGTCATCTTATTAGTGAAAGGAGGAAAAGTGTGCTCCGTTACTACAAATTTGTGCAGCTCGGTTATAAAGTGTTTCATTCTCAGCTAAAATCTGACGTCTCACACAATGCCATTTTTCTCTGTAGGCCATAACGTTACCCTTATCATCAAACGTATATCACAATGAAGATCACTTTTGCCGAATATTTTAGGCCGGTAATGGTCAAAATTCTGAAAACTTTGAAAGACTTAACAGTCATCCAAGTCTGCCGAATTTGATTCCATAATAAATAAAACATCAGAAGCAAGACCGGGTCATTTAAGCTACTACTCTTTACTTCGCGAAAACATAGTTGGCCTATTAAATTAAACCAATTCAACATTAATCCATTATCAATTAAATCAAGTTATTCCCGCTACAATCAACCCATAAGCAAATAAAAAAAAGTTTGGCGGTCCTCCAATTCGAGCCGGCGGCCAGGTCAGCGTCGAATCGCCTGGTTACCGAGCCAGCAACGACATAATAGAAAGTACTCAAGTACCTATGCTGAGTAATTGGTACTTGCCACATGGCATTGTACTCGAAAGTTTTTTTAAAATAACCTAAAAGTACCTGTGCCACTTATTTAATACAAGAAATTGGTATCGTGTAACTACTCGTATTAAAAAATATGTTTCAGATCTAGTTGTTTACAATAACACAGACGTTGTTACAATTTTTGTTAACTTCCTTGTGCAAACTACCCTATCGGTTTTGTCACTTTTTCCCGTTCATTGGCGCGTGTTAGTAACAACTGGATTGACTTTTTATCCCCACCGCAGTTTTGACGAAAAATAAATTACTGGTTGAATGATTGATACAAAGGCTTAAGAAAGTATGCTGAACAAGGTGCTATGATACCTTGCATGAACAGGAAAATATATATTCTTTGCGTTCTCACGTTACGCAACTGTTGCATTCAGCTTGTTAAGGGTGAGTCAGCTATAATGAAGGACGATAGACCCGTCATGAGTTCATTTTCGTCATATGCTAATGCAGGTTAAACCCCTTTTTAACCAGAATATTCTATCGTTGTATAAGTAAAGCGTTTTTTTGCTTCTAACTTCGAAGCTTGTGTTGTGCGAGGTTTGTGGAAACCCTATTTTTGTGTGTTATGGCGTGCTTTATCAGTTTTATAGGCTATAAGGCTGGTGCCCGTGATGGAAAGTTTGGCACTTGTACGTCCGAGGTTCATCAATTGGTATGATATATAATAAAAAACATTACACTACATTAAGAATATTAGGTTGCTTGAGCACCAAATTATGATATACAAACAAAGAATTAAAACTTCTGTGCATCGCCACCACGACGAAAAACGTCTGAATGTGTCTTTGGAAGCACAATCCAGGCTATCTCTTGAAAAATTGCCATTTTTTTCCGGTCGGGTGTAGGCTTGACATGATGTGCGCACTTTAGGTTTGTATATTGGTAGACCTTGTTGACTGGGACAGTCTGACAGAAATTCCGTGCACTCAATTCTGCAATTTTTAACTCATAAAGAGATTGAATCAGTCAATTTTTTTTATTTGTGCACTTTATGTGCGTCTGGCCATTTTTCTGCACCCGCACTTGTTATTTTTAGTTGTTTTATAGTTTGGTGCAAGCAAAATTTTGCTGAAAACGGCTATATTCTGCAGGCCGGTAAGCTAGCCTATGTCATCTGGATTTTTCCTATCTGACTGTAGAGAGGGTCAATTCTTCAGATCATAAAGTAGTAAACTTTTGTTAGTCAAAGGCCGCATTTCAGTTACTGGGAATTTTCCTTAGGCCTAGTTCATTTCTAAGCAAAGTTTGTGAAAACTTGTATTAAAATTTTTTCGAAATGACCATCTCACTGGCGTTTGTTTACCAAATTTACTGAATGGCAATATATTGACTGACAGATACTCACTTATGGATTTATCCTCTTGTTTTTGACTTCTATATAGTTGCTTACTAATAACATTTTTACTTGGGGATTTTACGTTGTTACGAAATAACCTAGGTACATGTGATTGTTATGCATAAGATATATAATTATAAGAACAACTGGTAGAACCCTGAGTTAGGTATATGGGGTTCCATGACAGTTGCAATATTAATTATGGGTTTTGCTACAGAACAGATTTGGAAAGGACTGTGCGAAACTGACCTTTGATCTTTAACCTTTGATGGTTTTCAGGACCTACTTACAGTGAAATAGTTGCTTGCTTTTTCTTTTGTTCCTTTTGTTTAAGGTAACTTGGTTCAAAATTGTTTTTTGATCACAATACAGTAGAACTTGCCGCATATATATTGCTTCGTTCTGGCTAAGATCCTATTGTTCATGTATTATCAAGTTTGGCTGATTGTGATTGGAATAATTTATCTTAAAGTTAATCAAACCTCTAAAAATTGTGACATTGCAAACTTTTAATCTGCTACAACTACACTAAACTTGTTTGCCAAGTTGTATATGATTATTGCTGATTTAACATAACTCCATCGTGCGTCACAACGTGTGTTTATAGACACACTATTTTGTCACTTTACACTGCTTTTATCAGTCCAAACAAAAATCACTTTCGTTTAAGACAATATTGCATTTGAGAGTTTAAATGAACACTACATTGTTGTACAAGAAATTAAAAGTGCTTTTTTGCATTACTCAAATCCCAAATATTGAGCTTTTGCAGAAAAAGGGTTTTTAAGTATGTGTAGGCCAGTGTATATCAATCTGTTGTTTGCCAAAGCCACCTTAACTTGGTGACTTTGGCAAATTCTACTGTAATTTATTAGGCTACCTTCTTAGCTTGGTATGCTGTTGAAATAATTATCCTCGGAAAGAGGAAAGATTTTGATTGCATTTGTTTACCAAGAATGCCTTTATGCATTGTTCAATAGATTTATGTCAAAACTGCTTTGCATAATTTTGAGTGGGACAATGAGAATTTGCTGCATGCAAATAATTTTATCCTTGTTCCAATAATTCCAACTAAACATGATAAATAACAGCTGATGGGAGTTCCAAGTTAGTTACAACCTGATGTTGTAATTTTAATGCATTTCAGCGCCTTAGTGCTTATGTTTTATGCTAAATAAGAAAATTTGTCATTACGCTGGTTTGTGATGGAAGATGAACAAGTCAGTTATTTCAAGTTACGTGAGAAGGAATTAGGATTCCGACCGCAAAATGAAGTTGTTTATAACAGCATCCTCCCCTATTCTGATCACATAGATGAAGAATCAAAATATGCCCTCACGGCCATCAAAAGAAACCTTACAAAAGCTGTCTTGCTAAGGGATTTAAGGCCAGGAGTTGCATACTGGACAAGCCAACTAATTAGATATATTAGACTGTACGGGTTAAAATTTTCAAAGTCTGATCATGTCCATTTTATCAAGTTATTTTATGAACTAGTTACGTCACCTGGATTGGAAGGTGTTTTGGTTGAGCAGATATGTGGGGCCATGGGGAAACTTCTCAAAAAACGCCATCTACTCAGCAGAAAAGATTTACTGCTGGATTGGGTCCCACTTTACAAGCTATCAGAACAATTGATTTACTCCAAAATGGAACCGATGGGCCTCGAATGGATTCCTCCAACTGTCGGCAGCAAAATAAATGGATTGATTCGAAACTGTCGCTCGTATTTTCCACCCGCGTCCACTCAGGCTATGCTGGATGAGTGGAGACCACTGCTTTGTCCGTTTGATGTAATAATGAGTAAAGCTTGCAAGTATTTGGATCTTTTTGTACCCACACTTGTCTTCAGCAGAGAGGAAAGTGAATCATCATGGCGTTTGTGGATTAACGAAATCCTTGCTTTGTGGAAATCTGCCCAAAACGGTCCCACTTGGGAAAAGAACTTAGTCCATCTTTTGGCTCGCTTTGCACACAACAACATTGGCTACTTTGATTGGGAACCGTTTGTGAGCCAACTATGCACTCGGTTATTGAGGTCAATGCAACTCCCAGTTGGAAAGCTACAGCACACATCATCATTAACCCACCAATTACCGATAGAGACTGCTAGCCTGTGGTTGATTTCGATGATGGGTAGACAATGCAGCAAGATTGTATTGCAGCATCTTAGACACTTCTTTGATGCAACAGGGACCTACTTTCATCCTTCCAACACTGGTAAGTGGTGTGGCAGCTTGCTGAACTTCTTGCAAAACATTGCGGCCAAATTTGCTGCGAGGGTACATCGGGAACGTTACAAGACTCAGAGATGGGAACCGAAGGTACCAGAGTCACATTTGTTACAAGACAGTGACATTGAAGAATTTGTTTTAATTTTAAAGCCCGTTGCACTTATGACCCTTTATAGTAAAATAGGTCCCACAATGGCTAGTAAAGTTTTACTGATTTTGTCGAATTTAAGACCCGATCTAATCCTGCCTGAACTCGTGGATAAAACTTATATTGCCTTGGGAACTCTGACGGAACCACACCAAGTGCGTTCTTGTCTTTCGGCGTTATCTTGTAGCATTTCACCAGGAATAAGGGAGTTTCCAGAGGTTCGTAAACACATCATCCCACTGCTCTTCCAGTGTCTTCCTGCACTTGATCCTAATGATCTGACAAAGTCGTTGCTTGCGTTCCAATTTATCAGCACCGCCCTTTCCATGATCCCGGTGGTAAATTGCAGCCGCGCGGTGCAACTCCGAACTGATCTTAACGAAGAAGAGCTTGAACTGTGCAACATGACTGATCAGTTTGAAGACTTTGCCAGTCAGTACATGGAGCGTTTATTTGTTCTACTCGAAGGTCTTAGCCAGGGTATTGAATCTCATAGCGTCGAATCTTCAGATGATCGTGATGTAAGAATCACTCAGTCTGAAGGAATATCCGGAATGATTCTTGTGACCTCGACAGCAATTTTGCTTCAACAGTCATCGACTGATATCTACAGATTATGTTTGGACAAAGTTTTTCGTTTTGCCACGACTAATCTTCTGGCTGGCTTCGTTGCCATGTCAACCACTGCAACGTTGTGTGCCGCAACAGTGAAGATCAATCCAGCAGAGGGTTATGCAAAGTTTGTGCCCTACTTATGTAATGAGATATTAGAATATTTTGCTGAAACTCCAGAAGCCAAAACAGAAGAAAAATTGGACAAAAAGCTTCTATGGGACTTGAAAATCTTGTCTGAAATCTGCCACAATGGAACCGAACATCTTCTTCAGTATAAGGACCTTCTGTACGATGTTGCCAGCCATGGCATTGAGATGACTGCAAAGGATGGTTACCAGACAGCGATTAAAATCATTAAATACTGCATCAGAGGCTGGACCATTTTCTTCTGCAGTGACAGAAGAAGCCTCTCTTACAGCATAGACCAAGACCCAGCTGAATACCTTGCCATAAGGGACTGGGGGAAGATTTCAAACCCCCGAGATTTAGACATGAAATGGCACATTCCATCGGAGAAAGAACTGAATGCAGCTTTTGAGTGCTTTGATCGTTTCTTTATTCCTGCATTGCAAGAGTTATCTGATTTCAACGCTGACAAGTGTGACTTAACCAAAGAAGAATTGCGTAAAATTCTGTACTTAGTGAAAGAAGTTCTTATGGTTGCCTCTGTCTTGCTCCCAGAAGATGATTCAGGTTCGGTTTGTCTTGAACGGGACTCAGTTGTTAGCCTAAGAAGTTGGCCCGTGCTCACAACAGAGCTGTTACCATTTTATAACTCATGTATTCTCAAAAGCGGCCATAGCAACATTCGGAAAAGAGTGTTCGAAATTACCCATGGCACACTGCAAAAACTTTTGTCCTGTCGCGAGGACGATGTTAAATCAGTCTGCTTCATCGTGGATATCTACAGTCAGTGTTCGCTGATGCATGAACAGCAGAAAGCAGAGTTTGATCAGCACTGGAAAGTTTTTACGACCTACAAAAATGCCATGAAAAATCCTCTAAGACAGAAAAAGCAACGGGAGAGATTATCTTTGATTGACAGGGCTGTATTACAGCATCAGATGAGGGTCCTGGCAATAGAACGGTCAAACTACACCAGTTTACATCATGGTGTTATGTTGGATCTGATTCAGCTATCGACATCACATTACATGAAAGTGAGAGGAAACGCCCAGGCTTTATTTTTTCACGGACTCACGTTAGTCCCATCTTCAGCTTACAGGCAATATCTTCCATTGATTCTAAAACATCTTGACAAGGCCAACACTGTTAGCCATCAGGAGTTAAAAGGTGCCCTGTATCTTCTTATCGGAAAGCCGAAAAGCAGGTCATTTCTTGGTTTTTATCACCGGTGGGATGCCATTGCAAAGGTCTGGCCTGCACTTATTGCCGTACCACACTCTGAAAAGCCGTCCATTGCTAAACTGTACGACAAATTAGCTTTAAAAATTCAAGCCTATTTCAACAGCATTGCTATAGAATCTGTTGTATCCAGCGAGTCTGTGCAAGCTGCGGTAGATTTCATTCAATCAAATGATGTTCCTGAAGCAGCAGACATAGATATCAAAAATGTCATTGAAGAAGGTGAAAAGCACTCGAGGTGTGTCGGCGCAAAGAATAAAGGCTTGTACGAATCCCTGGTAAACTCTCTTATTGACTTATATGAAACGGGAAACCTCACATGGAAGTACGTTGAGCTAGTGTTGGGAATGCTTTCACTGCTTCTACGACACGACATTCAAATACCACGACTTACCAAACTCTTCCTATCCCTACTGACTGACGATGTTATCTCTGTGAGAACTTTGGCACTTGCATGCGTCGGATCAATTATGAAGCAGCAGAAAAGAAAACACGCCGTGGAGATGTTGTCCCTCGAAGACATCACGGGCCACAATGATACCACCAGAGCTCAACCTCATCCAGGTGATCGGGTTGACAACAGCTGGCATCAGTATAACAGCAAGGATCTGCCAACCAACCAAAAGAAGTTCGACAACACAAAGTTTGTTGATAAAACGCACTGGGGTTACTATGCGTGGCCTAAATTGATAAAGACCTATGCTCATTATGAGAAGCAACCGAAACTTGACCGGGAAAGGGATGAACTGAACGAAGGGGAAGTTGCCGTTTATGATTTTTTCACCAATTCCAGCTCTGTGGAAAAATTGATCAACTTTTTGTGCTTGGAAAATGTGAAAGGAAAGGACAAGTTCGATGACAAGAGAATGGATATGTTCAGAGGTTTATTTCGAAATTATGGCGATACATTCGTTCCGTTATTTAAGCCAAACATTTTAAGGTTGGTTGAAGAAAAGCAAGAGAGTCACCAGCGATGTGCCGCCGAAATTATTACAGGGATTGCAATGGGTTCGAAGCATTGGCCTTTTGAAAAAGTTAACAACATGTGGGATTGGATGATACCAACTCTGAAGAAAGCCGTTGCCAATATTAGCACCGAGACGACAAAAGATTGGGACAAAACATTCACTCAAATTGTCCAGAATCGCGATCCACGCCGGATTTATTGGGTTTTGGATTTTCTTGCCAACGAGCCTGCAACTTTGAGCAACACTGTCCTAGTCGAATCGAGCAAGTTGTTCATCTTCCAGGGCGGTATCCATCAGCAGGAGTGGAGAGTGCCAGAAATTTTGCAAAAGATGTTGAACCACGTCGAACCACTTTTAGGTCACCAGTACAAGAGTATTCGCAATCGTATCGGGAGTGTTCTTGCGAGTATTTTTCTCTACGACGTAGAAATTCTTGGCAAGTCTCAGAAATGTCAACGCACGCCGTCAGCAGCTGAATTTGTTAAGCGCGTGCTGCCAAGGTTGGAAATTCTTTTATCGGAAGACACTCCCCCGTTAAGTAATGCTTCTTCAGAGACATCTGTTGGTTCAATTTCTGAGGCTGCAGATCAAGAAGAACTCGTAGAGGATTATAGCATGCCATTGGGGATACCAGTAGCAGGCGGTGCTAATATATCAGGAGTGGAAACTTTACCTCCTGAAATCATCCATCAAATTCAGGAAGGATTAAAGAAGTTGCTCCCACCTGGCTCACCGATGCCTGATCTGATGAGAGCAAGAGAGTTACAAGATCACCTTCCTGTTAACTTGGTACAGGGTTCGATGATTCAGAAGGCAAGGAAATCCGGTCTTCTCCGTCCAACAGTGGATGAATCAGCACAGGTTAGCCCTAGTTTGATGATGTAATAATGTATCAATTTAACATATATAGAGCAAGTGGAAGCTTTCAATTAATTGTGATTTGTTAAATTTAAGGGAATTTAGAAAACCTAATAATTTCTAACCATTTCATAGACGGGAAGTGATACGGAGCGCAACGAAACAATCCGAATCTACAAGACAGTAATGAAGTGGATAGTGAGCGCGCAACGCAGCACGATGCAACCATTTCGTTCGTGTTTCTTGCAGCTGCTTCCTTTGATATGCAAGTTGTATCCAGTGGATAAGCAAGGCTCAGATGAAGAGCTGCACCGGGACACGCGCCTCTGCCTATCCTGTCTGGCGCAAAGCATCGTGCAAGATGACGACATCTCAAAAGTTGTTGACACTATTCGTGATATAGTTGACATCAACTCCTGGCACGCTCGCCATACCATCCTCTCATATATACAAGTCTTTGTTTACAGCAACCTGTTCTCAGTCGGGCAAAATAAATCGATAATGTTGGAGTTGCGAGAAATCATCATAAGTCTCCTTCAAGATGATCAGTATGAGGTGTCTCGCATGGCTAGCATCACACTCAGCGGATTGATCCAGTGTGGAGCAATAGATTTGGACGATGAACTTCTCCAGCTCGGATACGACATGTGCAGCACCAAATTGAAGAGAAAGAAAAAAACAGGCGCAAATGATGTAGAGGACGTAAATTTTCAGAAGAGATTGCTGAAACGACACGCCGGAGTTTTAATTTTGAGCGCCTGCGTTCTCTCTTCACCCTATTCAGTACCTGACTGGATGCCCAGGGTAGTGATGAGATTGTCGGATCATCTCCACGACATCCAGCCAATACAGGGAACAATCAAGAGAACTTTGTCCGACTTTCGTCGAACTCACCATGATAACTGGCATGAAGATAAATTGAAATTCTCCAGCGATGAATTGGCCGTTCTCACGGACTTGTTGGTTTCGCCAAGCTATTACGCATGAATTTAGGATCGCGTTATTCATGAAGGACTGTGTTTTTATTTAATGTTTTTTTGTATCATCATCCTGAGCGCAATTGTCTCTGCAGTTGATGTTTGAACTTTGCTATTTTAACTTTGGAATCTGCACAACAACAAATCTAAATTTTCTGAATTAAGCAATTTTTCATAGAACCAAATCTCTTCGCTCAGTTATACAACAGCTATGTATTTGTTAGATGGAAAAGCAGTTTTGTGTATTTGATTACTGTCATATCTTCCTATTGTCTTAAATCTTAGTATTATTGGTGACGCTTCTTTCAAAACAATAAATTTTCTTTAAATGCATTACTTAGTTTTAATGGCAATTTAAATGACTGTTCGGCCAACAACACATTTGCACCTGAAGTTGTGGGAATTCTTTTTTTGTCAATATTTTAGTGGATTTATACCAGTCTATCACACCTTGCTGTAAACATAAGTCTGGTCTTGGTGATCAGTTTTTGTCATATTTATTGTTAGGCATATTATTCAATACATATATAGTCATACAATACATCGCGGGTCTCTAGTTAAATTGATCGATTGTGTTTTTCTAATTTTTTTCGCGTACGTTCACCGTCAAATTCCGATGGATATCATAATGGAAGGAATTGTTTAATTGACTTTTATCATTATTGGCAGTTAAAACTGATGAGCTTTTCATGTGCCGTTTTGTCGGATTTATTTTGCTGATGATTTTTATGGATTCTAGGAGGAATAAACACCCGCTACTCTGTTTAATTTTATGATTTTTAACGCTACGTGCATGACGCATAATATAAATGATATTTCACGCAGCCTATCACCAGTGTGCTAACTTTATTCAGCAATCGAATAGAAATCAAAAATGCAAGGAAAGGACTTTAGCAGAGTCAGTGCGACAATAAATTAAAACAAAGCGTGCCAGAATAGCACAAAAATCTAAGATAAATTTGTCTTTACTTACGACCTCTCGGCCCTCGTTCAGTTTTTGGAAATTGTAGTGGGAGTGACAACACAGCACTTTCTTTCCTGATCCCTCCGCTTGTGTGGACTTTAATGGAGCCACCTAGTGCTCGAACATGGAGTGACAACTTTTTACTTGAAATCGCAAAAGCTTCCTTAAACAATTCTGCGTCAGTAGCAAACGAATCAATGTTCCACGCTACGACCAGGGCCACAGCAAGCACTTTGTCTTTCATTCTTTGTGGCATTTTCCTCTCTCTCCCATGACCACCCAAAAAGAATTCACTGAGCAACCAGTTTTTCACAGGTTCTGCCATATCGCTGAACAAGTCACGACTACGTCTGAATTCGCTGCTTTTTAGTTTAAAAGTTTTAATAAGATATGCCATTAATTGCAAGCAGCATGCGTACTCTGTGTGAACATCCGGACTTTGCACAATGGCAAGAGGAGGATTTCTGGCATGTTCAGTGATCAATCGCCATGACAACGCTCCACCTTTACTTTGCCACTGTTTGATAGTTTGTAGAGTTGGTCGGATAAATTGTTCAGCTTCAGGAATAAGGGCCTTGCTCACCTCCTCGGGAACAATTTTTCCAAGAGGGTAAATGTCCTCAATGACATTGGCATCTTTGTTGCAAGGAATTATGGTCTGGGCGTCAGACGGGTCTTCTTCAGGCGACATGAAACCAGATGTCTCCATCAATGCTTCAACTGAAGTCTGGACAGCCTCTGTGCTATCCGCAACTTTGTTCCTCAGTCTTGTAACCATCGCTCGTTTTCGTTTGTGACTTCCGAAAACCTCCGTCAAATCATCCTGTTTTTCAGAAAATGAGCGCTCATCTTGCTCACTTTGCTTCTTAGTTTTTTCTTTTTCTTCATCGTCCCTCTCAACATCTGCAACCATAATTGGTCTCAACTTGAAATGATCAGCTTCAAACAGTTGGGCAATGCCGGTCCGTTTGTCCACTTCAGCGATTACATATTTATGAGCATAAGGATATTCTTCGCAAGTTTCATAATTGTTTCCAACATATTTCAAATGAAGTCCATCTGCCAGTAAAATTTTTCTCTTTTTAAGCTTCAGGTTGTTCGTCTGTTTGTGTTGAAACAACTCACAGCTTAATGTGGTCCCATTTTGAAGACAACCGTTGGAAAACTCTGCTATGAGTCGTTTACGTGAGTTTGGGTTGTGTTTAAGTACAAGAGACATTGCCAGACAGGTATCAGATTTTACAGTTTATGTAAAAATACGTGCTGACGTGTCTCTTATCCACTTAGGCTATAGCGTTGGTAAACAAGAAAGTTTAAATACATTTTAAGATTCAAAATATAACATTTCTATTTAACAACGTCGGTTAAAGAAACAAAACCGGGAAACTTGCCTAAAACGAAATTCGTCCAATTACACACCATTTTACAATAACTATTAGGATATGAATAAGTAGAGCTACTGAGCTACCCTAATAACCTATGTACTGTAGTCCTAACCTATCTCTTTCTCTTGCAATCAATAGTCGAAATAAGTCCATGCTGAAAAGACTTAAACAGTGTTGCCAATTTAACATTTCAGAAAGAGTTATTTTTCTTGCAAAATTGATTTTTGGTCTAAACCAGTGATTCTCAACCGTGGCTCTCAACTGTACATTTTGCGGTTCTTACTAACTTCGTGAAAAATTAATCAGTTGTACCAGAATTGCAACAAAGGAAGTAAAAGAAATCAAGAATTAGCGAATTGTCTCAGCAAAGATCCCGTGTATGAAGTATCAATGTTACCAGGTTACTACTGTTCTTCTGTGTAAAATCATTTTGAGGTTTGTGACGTCATAATATATTTAGTCCTGATCGTTAGCTGTAGCAATAAATGGCGATGACTATGGCAGCTCCTTACAAACCTTAGGTTTGAAATTTGGCTCTGGCACTAAAAAGGTTAAGAATCACTGGTCTAAACTCTAAAGTGTGCATTTTAAGAACTTGGTCACCCGAAGATAAAAAGGACGAAGTACTTTGAATAAACTAAAATCGCTGGGAAATAAAAAATATTTCTAAATCTATTGCCACAACTAAAACTCCAAATGTTATAATTCCGGTAGCGCGGATGCAATTTTACATTCTCAGCATGTTGCTTACATAGCATTAATATTGTTTTAGATAAATTTTGTCAAAATATTTTAGAGTAAGAGTTGGACTGCGAGCTAGATAAAAAAAACCTTGCTCATAAGTAACGTAAAAAAGAGTGTAATTGGCAAAACTAATTTTTTGTCAACCCGGATGGTGGATGATTGACAGATACACCATAGCTAGGGATTGGAACGCAAGGCACATTTTTCTCTGCATCCTTGGTATCATGCAGATACCTAGCACCTCGTTCAACACACTTTCGTAAACCTCGGTATAGTCTGCAAACGGCAGTTGATAAAATTGCTAAAAAATTTGTTCCATAATTTTCAGTGCTTACCGTTTTTTTCATTACGTCACGCGTTGTGCATCGTCGTATATAAGATTAGAATTTTAAGTATGGGTTAATTTTTCTTGCTAAAAATGGGCTGTAGCCTATGTATCCGCTTCAATACCGTTATTAAAACATGGAATTTTCTTACCCAAATTCTATTCCACATGAAGGTACATCCGAACATCAAAGTGGCAAAAAAGTTGTGTGGTGCTATAGTCTGGTCGAAGTTTAAGATGTCTAGTTGCAGTTAAACACATCCACTTTGGCCAAAAAAATCGTGTTTTGTCTATTTTTCACAAATCATACTTCATAACAGTTTCTTTACCCACACCAAGTTTTGCCTGTGCCAAGAAACATGTTCTATGGCAATAACAACTTTATTTTCCTGAAAACATTGCAATCAACGAATCTTAAATTTTACATAAGTTAAAGGGTATAACAGGAAAAGGACATAATAAACATAGGACTAAAAGTATAACATAAAATCCCACAACGCACCACTCCATACAGGAAACAGATTTTTCCCTTACAAGCAAATATCTTTCAAATCATTTAATTTTTATAGAACTTTAGCATTGAAACACATCACATTTAAGAACGGTCATTTATGCATGGAAATTTACCTTGACGACCTTATTACTATTTTTCTTGTAAATTCTTATCATGGATTTGAAAGCTGGTCTGAAAACACTTATGGTGTTAAAGCAAAATATAGGAGAAAGTTGACTGCAACAAAAATAATACTGGCAAAAAAATTAAACTATAATTATACACAGTTTTCAAGTTTATCTTTTAATCTTATTGTCGATGAGTTCTTGTCGAAGCCATTCGCGGAATTCTGTTACATTGGAAGGAAAAATTAATAAAGTCAAATTGTACAAAATTTTTCTTGCAAACATGCACACGTATACCCCACAGTCATATGCATTCTGCTGTTGAGGAAGGTTCTGGAACACAGAGAAGAAGAAACAAATGTACTTGAATGTATCGAACTAACAGAAAGAATTCACATTTTACAAACCGGTGAAGTTGAAATTGTCCATGAAAATTTTGCCTTAGTGATTTCATTGTATTCTTTTTCAACTGCGGTGAGTATCATCTGTTCAAAATATTCAAGCCAAATAAAAATTACGAGTTTATGAGTTAGGTGAAAGTTATTGAATTAAACCTAATGCTGGTAACTCACATGTAAAATCAAGTTTGAACATAATACCGAGAAAAAAACTATAACATGTAACAAGTTTAATTGTATGGTTGATTTCATCAAGAAATTATGAACTACCGTTATGAACGGTGGTAAAAAGATAGAAGTTTTAAAGTTAACTGAAGATTTAACAAACACATAATCTTTCACAAGCTTGCTTAGACACATGTGCAAAAATATTTCTGAACCTAAGCTATGATGTGCTAAAGCCGACACCAACAAAATATCACACTCACTGCAACGCATTCTTCTTCATCAGTGGTCATAGGCATTGAGTTATAAACCTCAATTGTATGACGATTTGGTCGAGCACAGAGAAGACTCCAATGTGAAGCGATACATATCGGTATGAGAACAAACGACTGCTTTTCCCAGTTTTGTGGCAAGGTTACTTTGTAATTTTTACGTAGTTCCTCGTAAAAAAAGCTGCTCACATAACAGGTGCTTGGCTTCTCCTTTACAAGCAGCTTCAAATACTCATTGATTATGACATCATTAAGCCATTCACCTGGACTTAGAGTCTGTAAATCAATGTATCGAATTCCAGGTCTCACTTCCTTTAAATCATGTTGAGAAGATCGTAACTTAGCTTTGGCGGTCTGAAGACATTGGGAAATTTCTTTAAGTCTGCAAAACGATGTTAGAAAACATGCACCGGTATGTTAAGAAATGACCTGTTAAACCTCAAATTGTATCAAAAAAGTGGAAAAATTCCTGAGCTGTTGTCAAATGAGCAATGCAATACCTTGGAGTAAAATCCTGATGATATAAGTTGTTCATTCGCCGAGCAACTTGCAGTGCAGTGAGGTTTTCCAAAGGGTAATTCTCGTCCATCATAAAGTTGTTGACAATATCTGTGATGAAATCAAAACTAAATATTTAAAGGAGTATTCATCAACTCCGACCAGTTCCATTGAAGTACAATCGAAATCTGCTATAAAACTCTTGGCTACAATTTGTACTACATGTATTTCTAATATCACAAGAAAATACTGGACGTTAATATAATTTATATGTATCAAGTACTTATCACTACTACGTAAGACAACGTAAAATACAACAAGTTCTTACTTTTAACAACTCGCTTAATATCCCAAAAAGTAAAGGTTACATTTTGGTCGACTTTGGACACAACTATTAAGTCGTCATCGTCATTATTCGTAGTTTTCTGGCTTTTAGGGCTCAGTTCTTGACGTAAAAAACGAAAAGCTTTCATAAAAGAAGACTCAGATTTATGCGATGATATTGTTTCTCCCTGAATGGAATCATGTGCTGATCCAGCACTGGTGTTTGGTCTATCACGGTCGCCTTCTACGGAATAGGCTAAAGTTTTGGGCTGATTGCCTAATTGGTTAGTGGATGTACCATTTTCTGTTGATTTAATGCAATTAGATGTATCTGTCGGTTGATTGTTATATTCAGGTGTGCAACTCATTTTACAAGAATCATTTGAACTGGGCTCTAAACAGACTAAGTTTGATGTTCCACCATTTGTACTAGTAGCGCTTTGCACACCACTTTTGATGGGTGAGATGTTGCCAAATCGTTTGTGTCGATTTTTCCTAGATTTCACTTTCAACCCGCCTTCTATTCCATCAGCAAAATGAGAGAGATCGGGTTGGGTGCTAGATTGTGCATGCAGTGATCTCCTTCCGTGGATATTGGACTGGGGAAGTTGTTTGCCTTTCAAATTAGGAGAGTATTTTTTGCATAACTTATTACCAGAGTTCATTATTAACTCATTGCTAAGTTCAAATGAGCCTATCATGATATCTTAGCTGCAGAAGCAGAACACATGGAAAAAGTTAACAAGGATCTCACTTAAGAGATTGAAATGATTAACAGTATATAGTTAACATATAAATATAGTTAATTTAGTTATACTGTATATACAGTTGATACATACATTAACCAAACTAAACATTACAGCTTGCATTACTATAATAACTTTAACCCCAATGGTGCTACACCTAAACAAATCTGAACAATCTTCATGGTCACTCTATGCATATAATTTCACTATCTGATTATTTGCAGCCATCGTATCTATAACTGCAGTTTCAGCATAAGTAATTATAAAAAAACCTTCGGTTTCAGTGATTTTTAGTGCAGTATTTTCAAGTATAACTATCGATGCTACAGTTCCAAAACTCCAATACTGTGCTAAACTGAAAATTATAAATTGGTATTCAAAAACTAGCATTTCTTTGTTTATTTATTATAAATTGGCGAAAGGACAAAACATTTTAGCGTGCACGTTGATGAATTGATTGCGTGCAGGTGCCATACTTTCCACTAGACACCAGGAACCGAGTTCTTGTCCATGAAGGGTGGGTTTCTTTTCCCACCCACTGATATACAGCACTGAAGCAATTTTTATTCATTAGTTGCTTCAACACACCACCTGCTCGTTTGCTTAACTTTCGTTTTTCAACTTATGTTTTATAGATTTAACTAATTATAGGTTTAGTGGTCGTGCTAGTTGTTACCAGCAAATATTAACGTTATTTGTCTTGCGCACGTTTTAAGCCTTTTCGACTTTGTCACTTTTTCTTGTTCATTGGCGCGTGTTAGTAACAACTGGCTTGATTTTTCGTCCCCACCGCGCTTTTGACGAGAAATAAAATGATTGTGATTGATTGAAATATTTATGACAATCGGAACTTGCACAAAGGCTATAGACTAGCTCGGTAACCGGGGCTCAAGCGATGAAGAATCATCGCCGGGTTTAAGTCGTGCAAAAACCATCCTCCGAAGTTGAACATTATAATACAATAGGCCTACCATAAAAAGCAGTAATATAATACCGTAGCGTATAGCCCACCAGCTTTAAGCTTAGGCCTACCTGAATTTTCTTCTAGGACAACAATAACTTACGGAATGAGGAAACTGAGAAACGCGCATAGACATAAACATTGTTCATATTATATTTCCGATGTCTATGGGTACGCGAATCGAATTTAAGGAAAGTGAGGTACTACAGAATATATTTTCATAATTTCTAGCGATTGAAGTCGCAAATATACTTGGTATTATTTAGCTTCGCCTGCTAACTATTAAAATAGTTTTATCGCAATGCATTTGAAACCATGTATAATATTCAGAAAAATATTTTTCAGAGCAGTGATTTATTTATTGTAGTTTTTACGGAATGAGGAAACTGAAGAACGTGACATTAATTTACGAAAGGTGAGAAATTACAGAATATTTTTCTTAAATATTTGTAGTTATTAAAAAAGCAAATATACTTGGTATTCGCGTGTCAAGTGTCAACTTTATGAAAAGTTTTTTTGTCGCAATGTATTTGAAACAATCTGCAGTAGAGGTCAGAAAAGATCTTTGTCAGTAAAATGATTTCTATAGCAGTTTATAAACCTACATGAATATAGCAACTTTTAAAGAAATTCCAAGACGACTTCTATGTTTTGCTGTGCGTTTTATGAAACACTTTGTGCACGTACGCTGTAATTATGTTTTTCCGAAATATCTCGAATGTCCTACAACTTTATGACAAACAATATATCGATTGTTATTCATGCCAAAGCCTCCATTGACCCTCCAAATATATGAAACGTCTTTTGTCGAAAATAGAATGAACAAATAATTGCGAGTTTTAAAAATTAAAATTACGTTGTCGTTTATAAGCCATAAATAAACAAAGTGCATTAAAGCCATCATTTCGCACATAATATTTATTACCACTACATATATGTGGCGAACACATCGCATTGCTGCAGTTGGTGAAAGTTAATAACTTGTTATTTTCTGCCGGTGGTCAGTAAGCCTTGGTCACACGAGGTGTCGCCCGAGCGAAGTCGCAGGTTTGATTATACGCTGAAGTGCTCACAAGCGATTACTATTCAAGTCAAATGGTAACTTACAAAACAGAAATTGTTGGCACCCCAAGTCACCAAACGTTCGTAAACTGGCACACTGCATTCGAAAGGTTACGGCGTACTATTCTACATCGTAATAGAATATACGGCGTGTAGTGATGTCAATTAACACTTAGTGAACCGGTGTGAAAGGTCTTTTACGGTCAACTTTGGCCTGTATAGAGTAACGAATTTGATTTCATAATGTTATAGCATACAGCTATACAATGTAACAGCATGTGCAGTATAAATCTTTGCATTGTGTTTTGCTACTTTTACGGTTATTAAAACAGCTGGTAATATTAAATAATATGTATTACATTCCGATACCGTATAGGTTAGGCAAAGGACTGTCATGGCCAAACAGAACCAAACAAAAAAATTTCTTCCCAAACCCAGATTACTAGCTTCATAAACCAACGAACTTATCGAAATGGGTAATCTTACACGGCTGGCTTCTCCACTGAAGCTTGGTGAATGTGATGTAGTAAGAGATGCTTTCTGTACTGTTTGCGTATTGTATAAAACCGTTAGCTGACCGTTAGCTTTAAACACTGATAAATGATTTAGATCACGGCAAGCCAGAGTGGTGTCCAGTATTTACCTGAACTTTTTTAAGAAAGTAATTATTTCTTCTAAATCAAAGGAAATATGAGAAAAATCATAACTGTACGTAACTGAAACCGTCAAAGGTGAGATGTGATTCATAGTCATAACAGAAAGTTGAAGAGATAGTGTTTAGTTGAACATGACTGTAGTTAGTCTAAATCAAGTTCTATCTCAAACCCAAGCGAGAAATAGGTCACTTTACTCGATCTGGTTCATACAAATAGGCTACAGTTAAAATTGGATACATTTTAACTGCATTAAACTTCTAATTAATCTCAAAGATAATAACTGCTTCACTGACGTATCGAAACGTTTAGGAAACTCTGATACGCAGTAAAGCCTGTAGCCTATAACATGCGTTGGTTGACAAAGCTTGCAATATAAAGGGATGTAGTCAGATAAATTTTAATGAAAGCTTCTTTCACAATGACTTCCAACGTCCTAGTTTGTACATAGTTGCTAGAAGGAGGCGAATTAACGAGACAATCATCATACCACTCCATGTCATCTGCAAAGCCCTTAAAATGTAACCGGGACTAAAATCACGAAAACCACAAGAGGAAGGAAAAGCGCAATTGCCTCGACCTATTAAAATCATCAGCTATTTTTGAGCGTATGATATGATCATATGTTTATTTTTATTGCAGAAGAAAATTCACAAAATGTTTAAATTCATTTTTCAAGGCCCTGTTTCGAGGCCTAAATACCAAGCCAAGAAGCGCCTGAGTTTGCATTTTGTTACTACTTTTATTTTTCTCACGTTCTTTTTCACATGGGTGCTTTTGTTTATGCTGATAACAACAGAGAGTACAAGAGAAGAAAATAAGAACAACAAATCAAAGGGGATGAAACCGACGTAAGTTAACTCAGTGTTAGCCGACTTGTTTCGCAAAATATAGGTGACTAAGGATAACAGGAAGATTTCTTTGTTCACAGCCTGAAAACAATGGCAGAGTCCACTACCCAAGAAAATAAGTGGAAGCAAATGACCATTGACAACGACAACAACACAAAGTTTGTTAAGGAGCCTGAGCTTTGGCATCAGATGGATAGCGGAGAAAAATCTTGCAACTTCAACGACGGTGAAGAAAAATTAAGCTTTTAGCTGTGTTAACCTTAGGTTAACTTCAGCCATTTAAATAACAGCGAACTTGCATTAAACGTACAAAGCAGCCTATTCCAAACGAAGAGGGCGTGAATTTTTAAAAACTTAATCTTTTTGCAGACTCAATTTGGACGATGGTAACTTTTGTTAAGTCTACAGCAACTAATTTCGATCATCGCAACTTACTGCGCAGCACCTGGGCATCGTTGAGAAAGATCGAGAATCGTTCATTGTTCACTGTCTTTGTCATCGGCAAAACCGACAGCGACGTCCAGGCTCTAATAGACGAGGAACACGAGACTTACCACGATATTCTGCAGACTACAGAGCCTAAGAACTACAAGTAAGTTGAGCGCATGTCCTGCTGCATTAATTTACGATGAGGTTTACTTGATGGTTGCGTTTTACAGAAACATCGGTTTAAAAACATTAGCCGGAATGAAATGGGCGGCAGAAAACCTTCCAATCAGCTACTACTACTCCACATCAGATGACGACATGTGGATTGATATGCTTAAAGTGAAAGAACTGATTGATCAATACAGGGGGGTTGTAGTGGAGAAAGACTGGCCGGAATTTCCCATCATTTGCACTTATAAATGGTGGAGAGGTTCTGCAGAACCACTCAGAAATCAATGGGATAAAAATAGTGTGTCCAAAGAACAATATCCTTGGCCTTATTGGCCTGCGTTCTGCTTCGGTGGCATGTACACCACCAGCGTTAACGTTATCAAACAACTTTGGGAGCTATCCACAAAATCTCTGCCGTTTTATAATGTTGATGACGTATGGATCACGGGGCTATTACGTCAGAAGCTACAAATGCCAAACGAGATGGTGATTCGACCAGACCAGCATGCCGCCAAACACTATAGAGAGTTTAAAAAGACTAACGCCAAAAAAGTTTTAAAGAAATTTACTCAACAATGGCGCAGTTTTTTGAAAACAATTGAAAACAAAAACGTATGTTGGTGGTAGAAAGACTTATTTGCACAGCACCTTGCAAAAATCTTCAAGTCCTATTTTAGACAACTTAAATTCTTTTAACTATGCGTCTTTATGCTGTAATAGATGTTTAGCTTTCATTTTATTCATCGCGACATCATTGTGCTGTGCATAAATTATTAAGATGTTTGTGCATTATGACTAAATTCATTTTTAATATTATACCTCATCAATTGCATCGAAGTGTTTTAAACTAATGTTTGCAACGTATTTGGTACAATTACAAGTGTTGTTTTAGTTTTAGTTTATGCCTTTTTTAGGATAAAGGTGGCAGGCTACTAAGTTCGCGTTCAGTCTAAGCTACGAGCGTCTGCTGGAGCAGGGAGTAGTTGTCAATTTATTACGCAAGATTACTCAAGTCAGTAATACCACTGCTTATAAGATGTCTATTGAGTTGCAAACACAATGACTAGCGTAGAAAGCTCATTTGCTTCTCTCTTTGTCTCTTATTCTGGTCGCTGGTAGAAGTGCGAGCTTATAAAACGTGAAGCGATGGGAGTGAAAATGATCGACAAGAAAAACGGAGCACTTCAAAACATGTGCAGCGAAGTAAACAATGTGTTGGCAATGGGACTCGAGAGTAACATGTAATTGAAGCTGACGTGTAGATAAATACAACCAGTAAAAAGTTAATGTGGCAAAATAATATTTCGCACCATTGTTTGTTTGTTTTTCGTGTGTTTTCCCACGCTTTTATTTTTGTTAGTTAATTATCAGTTAGCTTTTATTCTGTTTGTTATCACCATGATTTTTCTTGTCCACTGCTTTATTTTATGTTGTTTTCTTTGGCGCCTCAAGTGTTTCGATGTGGTCGAACGCGGAATCATTACGTGTCCTTTTTCGGTTGGTGTCCCGCATTGGCTTCAGGAGGGAGTGGTTGCCTTCCTAAAAAACGTGGACTTCGATTCTTCGAAGCAGTCTAGATACGAGCGTTCAGGACAAGGACTTGTCGTTTTTGTTGGTCTCTCGGATCTGCTCTGGTTGTTTTTATTATATTTTATCAACTTAATTTGAATGTGTGTCCTTGACGCTAAGCCTCGAAGGGAGAAGAATTTTTTTTATCTCTTCTGAAAATACAATCGAGCTTCATTGAAAAACGTTCGTTGGCTTTGAGTGGGCCGTGAAAGCGGTAGAAAACGTACCTGGCAAAAGAAAATCTGTAACATTAAGAAGCGGGCATTTGCAATAAAGATTTCTTATCAGCACAGGTACTGGAAACAATCTGGTGATGTACTAAAAAGAGTGTTCACACGAAGTTATTCAGAGTTAGTTTCCAAATATTAAACGACAGTTGAAGTGTTATCAAAAAACAAGTTCATAAACTTCAATCAGTAACTAGAAAACACTACTCCAAGAAATGATGTAATGGTATTAAAAATGCCTGCCAGGCCGCTACAACACTAGTTCCCGCTGGGATAATGGAAGTTTCCTTGACTTGAGTATTAGCGTCAATGTTTTCCAGATGATACCGTTGTATCTCTCAACTTGGGAATTTCCAGTGGGGTGATATGGGGTTGATGAACTTGTTGCAATTCCCAAGTTTCGAAGGTGAGTGCGAAGTTCGTGTGATATAAGAGAGGGTCCACGGTCAGAGTGATTGTAACTGGGTAATCCAGTGAGGGTAAACAGTTGATTCAGGCCCTGAATCACTGTTGTCGAGTTCATATTTGGACACGGCACAGCGAACGGAAATCGTGAGTACTCGTCGATTATGGTTAAGATATACTTGTTCTTAGAGGATGAAGGTATCGGTCCTTTGAAGTCGATGCTAATTCGTTCCATTGGCTTTGTAGCTTTTATTAACGTCGTCTGGGGAGGTCTGTAAAATCGTGGTTTATTTTCAGCGCATATCTTACAGTTCGAACATATCTTCCGTATTTCGTCGGTTGAAAAGGGTAAGTTCTTCATGCGAATAAAGTGAAACATTCTGGTGACTCCAGGATGGCCCAGGTTATTATGGATGTCTTTTAGTTGACTTGTTTGATTGATAGAGGCGCTAGTTGATCTTGAGAGACAGTCTGCGACCGGGTTCATTTTGCCAGGACGGTAGCGAATTGAGTAATTAAGAGAGGCAAGTTTCAAACGCCAAGTTTGGATTTTATTGTTTTTGATTTTCGTGCGACGACGATTGTCATGCATGTAATCTACAGATCGTTGGTCAGTTACTAGTTCGAATCTTTGGCGTTGTAAAAGATTTTTCCATGTCCGAGTAGCTTCGATGATTGCAGTCGCTTCTTTTTCTATAGCTGGATACTTCAATTCACTTCCGCGCAACATACGTGACGTGAAAGCGACCTTTGTTAGAGATGCTGATACAGCAACATCTGAAGCGTCGCACTCGACAACAAATGGCGTAGTCTCATCAATGGATTCTAACCAGGTGGTGGCCAGTTCCTTTATAAGCTGGTGAAACGCTTGCTCGGCATCTTCACTGAGGGGAAAGGACTGGACTGACGTTAGTAGTTTCACTTTGTCGGAAAACCGAGTCGAATAATAAGACAGGAAGTCAAGAAGGCGTTGTAGAGCCTTCTTGTTCTGTGGGAGAGGATATTCTTGAAGTGGCTGTAGTTGGTCAGGATCTGGTTTGATTGTTTTGTGTTGGACTTGGTAACCAAGAACGTTGATTTGAGAAACCGATTTGACAGTCTTGCTTTCATTGAATGTTAAGTTTCGGCGTTTGAATACGCTAAGCAGTTTTTGGACATTATCGTCATGTTCTTAATTGTTGTGTCCTGCCGCAGACCGTGACATCATCTTGGTATGCGAAAACGTCGTTCCGATTTTCTTAGTCAAAGATACGGTCAATTGCTCTCTGGAAGTTGATCCCTCCGTTTGTGACGCCATACGGAATTCTTTTGTATTGCCATAACTTGGGGTCAGTTTCGAACGCTGTGTAGACACGGTCGGTTTCTAATATCGGGAACTGATGATATGAGGATTTCAAGTCTAATCTTGAGTACTTTGCAACTTTATCTATCAGGTCATCTATTCTTGGAAATGGATATGCATCTACGTTTGTGAGTAGTCCACACACATTCGTGTGTTTCCTTCAGTGCGAACAACTACTATCTGTGCGCGCTACGGAGACCGACTGGGTTCAATTACATGAACATCTTGCATTTTTTTGATTTCTTCTCAAATCAATTGTTCATCAGGTTTGATATGTCGTCGTGATTTGACTGCAATGGGTTTGCAAAATTTTGGTAAATGTGGAAATAAGGTTGAATAGTGGCCGCTGGTAAGGCACAGACTATAGGTTTGGATAAGGTAAAGTCTTCCTCACTACCACCGTATTTGATTATGAGCCGATTATGCCGTTTTTAGAATGCTTGGCCAAAGATCACGTCGCTGCATAAGTTGTCCACGACACCTAGTTGACCATGACGAAAACGATCAACGACTATGTCGGTTGCGCAGGAACCTAACATGTTACATCTTAATTAAGCTGCCTTGTGCCATAGATACTTCTTGACGTGTTGAGGTTATTGGAAGATTTCATTGATTTTGCGGTGACGGCATTTAATGTAGTTATCGGGAGTCCAGAGTCAACCAGTGCGCATAGGTTTTGATCACGTATTGATATCATTAGCGTCGCTTCAAGTAGGTTGTGCGGATAAATGGCGCACAAGGTCGGTGTAGCTTTTGTACCGACGGTTTTCGAAGGATGTTTACTTTTACATACCGTATTTTCTTGAATAGAAACCGCGGCTACTATTTTTTATTTTTGAACGTTTTCTGCGGCTTCTATTCGAAGGCGGCTTCTATTTTTATTACATGAAGTACCGGTAGTGTTGATTAGGTGACAATAAAATTCTGCGCTCTCTTTTGACAAAAAGGTTTTATTCTTTTACTATCCGATCAGTACTGTAATGTGACAACTGCTGTTTTTCGCATGTGCAAGCTCTCAATGACAGCCTTTATATTACACTGTAGCGATTTCAGCATTGTCTTCTGCTGCTTCTATATGCGAGGGGGCTTATATTGTTTATTTTTAATCAAATCGTGTGGTTTCTATTCGAGGGCGGCTTCTATTCAAGGGCGGTTTCTATTCAAGAAAATACGGTACCTTCAGGAAATGTCCAATTTTCCCACATCTGTTGCACGTTCGTTCTTGCTGGACAAGATTTCCTCTCATGGAAATCATAACCGCAGAAATAGCACCATTTCTTAAAAGAATCTGCGATGCACGTCGTTGTCTCGCTAAGCTGCTTTCCTTGATCCTTTCTTTCATTTCTGAGATGAAGACTTTGCGTGTTTGCGGAGGCCGATGAGCATGTTTGAGCATGTTGTGCTGTATGCAGAGGCATTCTTGATCGCCATGTCTAATGCGTTAGCTTGGTCTAATGCTGATTCGAGAGAAAGGGTCGTATTTTCTAGAAGTCTTTGACGGATCGAGGGAGATAAGAGACCGTTAATAAATGCATTTCTACAGAGTTCTTTGCGATATCGTTTCCGCAGTAACATCTTTGCACTGGCAGTTTTTGCTGAGTATTTGTAACGTTTGCATAAACTGCGTTGGGGACTCGCTTGGTTGCTGCTTTGTAGTTGCCAATAAGTGGCGAGCAAAGATTTCGTTCGGTTTCTTGACAAGTAAATTCTGCAAGATTTCAACAGCAGAGTCGAATGTATTGAAATCTTCTATGAATTAAAATATCTCCGCGGAAACAAAATTCGTCAATAGTTGCAATTTGTTGATAGGAGGAGCTGTAGGACTTTGTTGTCGTGAAAGTTCAGCTAGGAAGTTATCAAACGTTCTTTTCCAATGCTTCCATAGTTTGCTGGCTGTTTCGCAGTTGATGTCAACTTCTAGCTTGGCAGGTTTCAGCGTACTTGTTTTAGACATGTTATTTAGCCTATAAATTACGTTTAATAAATTGTACTAAATGATGCCGTTATACTTAGCTTTATTAAACGTAAAATCATTCATCTGAAATAATAGAATAAGGATAAGCAAAGCAACACAACCTCACAGCTCAAAAGATGTTTGTTTGTCACAATGCAAACCGTGAAATTGTCGTGGTTTACAACGAAGAAAAACACACTTGCCCGTAGCAGAAACAAAACACAAGAAATAATGAAGATAAAACGAGGCGAATTAACAAACGAATTTTCAATACAAGTGCGTTCACCGATAATCAATGAATATGAAAAAGTGTTAAAGCGTGAAGGCTTAAAATAGAAATCTGTTAAACACAGTGAGGCTATGACGTCGGAAGGTAACAACGCAGTAAACCATTCTTACCAGCAGATATCAGCGATTTAATTGTACCGGTGTTGCTATCTGCTGTAGACTTTGTCAACAGTATATCGGCAAACCTGGATTTTAGAATTTGATTTACAATCACAGAATTGGTTTCAACTGTTTCTAGACATAAAAGTTAAGATATTTTTGTGAATTGAAGGTTTAGTTTAGTGGTGTCGTGGTGAAGATATAGCAGAAGCGTATATCCACTGCACTAAGCTATGTTACAACTATCAATTAGAAATTTTGTTTTCAATAACATCTTTCATTTGTACAGGTACAGAATATAAACCACAGGTAAAATAACACCTTGAACTACGTTCGTGTGTTCATTATTTGAGTAACTTTCCAACTTTTACGAAAATTAAAAGATCTGCATTTCAATAATGATCACCAAACATACGCAAGCTCTGTTTGCTGTACTAAGTTTTACAGGCTTGGTCGCCTTTTGCCTTATCGCCGGAAAGGGCCTATTTCCAACCAAGTTCAAGTATTCAGATCTTTGGATACCTTCAGGTGTTAGATATTTTCAAAACGAAACCACTTCAAACGCAAACGGCCAAGCCGTGGTAAGTACAAAACCATGGCAGCACAAAATCAATACAACTAGTGCAAGAGCCCCTCTGTCTTTTGAAGACGTCTTAATCACGATCAAAACAACAAAGAAAAATCATGAAGGAAGGATTAATTTGCTTCTGGACACATGGTTAAAAGCTGCCTTACCCCAGGTATCGAGTTTTGAATTATTCAATAAGGTTACTCAACCGGGTTATGATAAGGTTATTCTGGGCCATGTTTTCTTACTTCTAAGGGAACCCTATCTCTTGCCACAGACGGGCACGCAGCCAAAAATTATTGTATAATTTTCTTTTCACTATGAATTGCAGGTTTATTTGGTCACAGATGAACTCGATAGCCTCACCAGTGATAAAACAAGTAAGTCTGTGACATAGGACACAATTTAAATATAGGTAGCCTATAGACTATAGAGCGTTGCCTTTGTTGATTGTAAGTTGCATTAGATCTGACAAACTAATCGTCTTTCAAGGAGAATTAATGTCGGGTGTTATTTAAAACATGGAAAATCCAGTGCAAATGTATTTAATGGTACAATATCATCTTCCATGGTGTATATGTAGAACATAAAAACAAATCAAGTTGTTTTTTGTGGTGCAGATGGACACCTGGTAGCCACAAAATGTGGAAACACATATTTCAGGTAAAAGCTTCTTTAAAAATCTGATACTCTGCGCCTATAAATGAGAATGTTGTCTTCTGTAACTTATAAGCATGTTAGTCATACCTCACGAAAGCCAGTTCGATCCAGTACTGGTACCCTGGTTTCTCATTCGATTATATTTCTAATATCGATAAATATCTATATCCGAGATTGATAAAATGAATATAAATAACTCAATGGGATTTAACAATTTCCCCATGTAAACAAGTAACTGAATTAGAAACGACGTAACTGGTAACCAAGTACATGTTAATTCGGGGTGAGGGCAAATATCAAGTGTGTTTTCTTCCAGGCTGTTTCCTTCGTGATACTTTAAATGGTTTAACGTTTTTCGAAAAGCGATAGTCAGTTGGACAGCACATACAGTGCGGCATAGATATAAATCTACGTAGTTTAGGTTAATCATTAACAGCAAGATTGTTATTTGACTAGCAAAAAAAACTGTGTTTGTTTATTATAAGTTCACTTTGATCGTTTTCAAACTAAGTACAGCGCAAGATAGAAAAGATGTTGCTATACTCTGATCTATAATTGCAATTTCCATCCGATACGCTGAAATAATTTTCTACTTTTAGAGATCATCTTTGTTGTAAAACTGGAACTGAATTTGATGTTTTCCTCGAAAAACGCGAAAAGTAAATTTAAAAGTAAACTTTTTGGAATAAAATTAATTAAAATAAAATTTCTTAAAGTTTTTGTTTTCGTTTTACGTCACCCATTGCTTCACTTGTCCAGATGGTGGTGTCATTTCGACGACGACAATTACGTCAACACAGAGAGACTTGTGGCTTTGTTGGACAACTTTAACTATAGCGAGAGTTTCTACATCGGCAAGAGAAGCAGATATCCTAAAGATTATATGACAGTAGGGAGATTGATTGTATAGTGAGTAGTGTATTGTACATAGAAATACTTGAGAAATGCTTGAGTAGCCTACTGCTCATGAACAAAGCAGCTGTATTACCAAACAATGCTTATAGCTTGAACATGGAATATTATTGTTTTGTTAGTACAAAGGGCATCCGTATGTGTTTGGAACTGGAGGTGCCGGGTACTGTGTAACTCGTGTTTTGGCTCAATTAATGGCACCGAGTGTCAGGTAAATTTGCATTGTTTCTGACTTCTCTGCACATGCCAAAAACTTAATTGTTAGATGTTTGTGGATAGCCAGTATGAACTTGAAACTATAGGTCAAGAACACAGAGGTTTCGGCTTCTGTGATTGCCATTTGTTATGGCTCGCCGGCTAGCTCTCACACTTTGACTGACTTGAGCAAGTTCGAGATCAAGTAGACCTACCGCTGTAACGCCCTTGAGTTAGACGTTATAAAGACACTTATAAAGAGCTGTTTTGTGGTCCTGGTGAAGAGTCCAAAAGTCGGGCAGTAGGTCACGATACACAAAATAAAAAGAAACAAATAAAAATGTATGTATCTGTCGGGACCTGCGCAGAAGCTGGCTTGATAGAACCCATACCCGAGCGAACAGGAATCATCGCCGAGTTTAAGTCGTGCAAAAGACCTTTATCAGTCCGAGGAAAATGATTGTGGTGCTTCACCGTGCAATAACAAGATCGAGGAAGCCTCGGTGTGGACCCAGCAGTTGGGTTAGGCTAATATAGTTAGTTAGCTTTCTTAAAGCGATAGCAGAAATAGATGATTTGATTGATGGGCAATGAAAACATATTGACATTTGTACTGTTTCAAAAGTCAGGGAGGTCTTGTTAAAGCTTGCCAAGAGTCAAACGCAGCTGACGACTGCGCCATCGGATACGTCGTGAACTACTTGCTCAAAGTTCCACTCACAGAGTCACAATTGATGCATAGCAGTCCTAATTATGTGCCCGAGCAATCGGAAATATATAAACAAGACTTACCTAAACAGGTTCGGTTCAATTCGCCTTAATAAGGTTTTATTGCCTTTATGTGTAGCTGTGTATTAGAATTCTTGACATGCCTATGCCGCTGCCTCTTCATCAATAAGTTAGAAAGTTCCTTATTTTTGGTATTTTTGAAAGTACATTTATGATAAAAATCATTTTTATTATCTTAAGGCTCGTTAATGTAACGTTGTTTTGTAATTTAAAGTGCCTTTGAATTTATTTGTTCGTCTACAATGACAGGTCAGTTTTCACTACGGTATAAACCTGGGACTTTACAAGAACGAAACCTTCAAACCTCTCTTCAACAAAACAGAAGATCCAACCGGGTTTTATTCCCTGCACTGTATTCTTCATCCTGAAGATGAGATTTGCTCCAAGGATAACGCATCCTAGCCAAGAGCAGCGCCGGAGTACAGTAGTTTCACTATTTGCCCCATTAAGTTTAGCCCAGTGTCGTGATTCTGCCGATTGCCTTTGCGCTGGCACTACCCGGTGAACGATGTTGAAACACAGTGTCAAAAATTTAACATATTTGCTTGTGGCACGGGATTATTTTTATGCACCCATTTTAGAGTCATCACATTATACACTGTTTTTACGCACCACTCTTATAGGTTGATTTAGTATTTTAGTCAAAGTGTGGGCCAACTTCTGTTTTTATTCGCATTGTGTCATTTTTATGCATGCTCGTCAGGTTTTATGTTTGCTCACGTGCTGCCTTATTTTACTTGTTTATATGTACGCATATTTTTAGTCGATCTCTTGTGACGTCTCACATCGCTCCCTCTAGGGCCTAATTAGTATTCAGCGTCCCGCGTATTCTCTCATTGCGTGGAATTTGTTTTGGTGTGGTGTTGCGCTCGGCTGGGAAGTGCTGGGCGAGTGTTGATTTCAGTTACGTTTGGGTTTTATAGAAGAAAGATGGGTGCTTTTATCGAAGAAAATGCTATCAAAAGTTATTAAAGCAAAAAAAGCTAATTGACTAGCTGTCAAGCGGGAAGTTTCCTGGCTGAGAAAAAGTTTGGTTACACTTGAATGCTGCAGTTTTTTACTTGCATTGCAACCAATTATACCCTAATTGGTGATCAGGCTGAAATAACTTAAGCCTCAAAACTTTGTCTTGAAAATCTCGTTATATCTCACTCTTATTGAATCGTCCATCCGCATGTGCAGTAAATGTATGTTGCCTTCCACAGCTCATTTGACCAGCTTTCATCTTGTATCTCGCTTTTGTTCAACAAGTTTATTATAAGTTACCTTTAAGGGGTCATACATCAATATTTTGTTAAACCATTTTAATTTATTGCTAACTTTTTAACTGACTTTTTTTACTATTGCATTTGTGTTTGAAAACTGTTTCATGTTGTAGAAATAATGACTGCTGAGAACTTGAGAAACATTATAATTATAAAACAAAAATTTAGATTTGGCAGTGCCCCTTCGTCAACACTTTGTGCATCTGGTAACCAATTTCTTACTAAAAGAAGCAATTTGTCGAATTAGAAATACATTTATAGTCATTAGACATTGAACGCAGATAAGGCGGTGCCTTATCAAACACCGGTGGAGTTATCTAATCAAAATAAGGTACTAGCAGGACACAGCGGCCAAGGATATTGAACATAGTTAACGTTGCTGAACGTTAGGGCGGTTAGGGTTCAGTATAATGTAAAAGTTTTGGTCATTACTAAACCTGCGATGTGTTTATTGGATAGACGGGTCCTTAATTAATGCTCTGGTGGATTTGAATTCGGTGCAGGTAGACACGAAACTTGTGACCCAACGCAACTATTCTTTTTCACAGTACAAGACGTTGTTGTAAAAATTCACCATAGACATCTCAGACTTGATAAGATATGAAAAAAATTAAAATTAAAATATCATATGACTTTAAAGTCTCGTCTTAGTAGATAACAATGTATGGGACAAGCAACACTTTTTTGGTAAATAAAACTGTATTATCACATTGTTCTGAAAAGGACCCGTTTTTATTTGCGAAAAGACGTTTGTAGCTGTAACATACATGTGGAAAATAAAGCCGTTGGTTTTGTTTCTTCGTGTTTAAGAGGAGATAGAATAACACGATAAAAGAATGATACAATAGTAATCTTTTAAAAGAAGATTTCTATCTTAATTAAACAAGCGGCGAAGTCCCATTGAATCCTTCATAGGATCAAGTATCAAACTTTTCGATAAAGAGCTGTTATTTTAACACTGCTGAGTACAATTTGCTTCGCACTAAGTCTACAGCCAGCGCCGTCCTAAAGTTACAAAGTAAGAAATAAGTTACAGACTTGCGAAACGACAGATTAATTTTTATTCCAAACCATTATTACTGCGAGTAACGTAAAGAAAGTCATGATTTTTTCAGAAATGCAATAAACAAGCAAAATTAGAAACACCGTACAATGGGGAATAGAAAGCTAAAATTAGTCGAATTAAAACTTAATATGTAATCAAAGAAAATGTAGCAAGAAAGATTTGAGCAAGTGAAATCAAAAAGCGAATTTGACAAAGTTATAGGCTACAGTCTTAAATATTTATATCAATAGATATCTACAGAAGTATTTCTGTATTTCAACAGTTACTATCTACTTAGTATGATTTATATGGTTCTCTTATAAATAGGCCAACTGCGTATATGCTCAGAAAACGGTTACAAGGCGAAAATTTAGTTTTAATTTTAAAATGAGACTGCATAGGATGATGAAGCGATTCACAAAAAGGACGAAGTTTGTGCTAATCATCATCTGCAGCGTCATTATAACTTTACTTTATGTCAAAGAAAGAGACAATCTCTCGCAAGCCACTCAAGTCAAGCCACTGTCGCAAGCAAGCCACAAAGTGAAGCCACTGTCGCAAGCAAGCCACAAAGTGAAGCCACTGTCTCGGTTACGTGACAGGTAAGTCAAAGCTGAATTATTATTTTTAACTTCGTTCGTTTTAAATTTTGTTAGATTTGGAATCGAAATAAAGTAGGTTTTAATTCAAAAATTGAATATTGAAACTTAATTCAAAAAAATAAACAAAGCGGATAGTAGTAGGTTTTGTTTTATTGTAGATTAAAATAGGTCAGTTTATAAACAACTACACTTTCCAGAGGTCCCAAAAATGTTATTCACATTTATTGGAAAAACATAGTGAGATTTGATTTCATTTGTATTTTATAAACAATTCTTAATTACACTTTTGATGCTACGTATAACCGCTTTCCAGCAACCGGAAGTTCATACTTTTCTGGGACCATCCATGGTCTGTGCCAACTGAGGAATTTTCAATTGAAGGCTATGTCATGGATGGCTGCTCAGAAACATACGACCGCAGTAAGCTTCCTGAAGCTGGCGCTGTTGTATTCCACTACTCAAACCTGGACGAAGAAACCATGCCTTGGAAACATTATAGGTGATTTTTGAAAAAGCCAAACACAGATCAGTCAAAAGTAAAAAGTGGGTCAACTTTCGAGAATTTGTTTTAAATGATGCAGCGCTTGTTGCGTCACAGGGATCCGGAGCAAATATTTGTCTTCTTCTCTCATGAAAGTCCATCCTACATCATCCATTATGAGCATCTACAGGCAATGACTAAATTCGACAATCACTTCATCAACTGGACCATGACTTACCGGACAGATTCGGACGTGTTTGCTCCTTATGAGCAGTCCAAGATCATCAACAAAATTATTAAAAAAGGAAAGAAATGGGTCGATAGGAATCTCGCTAAGAAAAAGAAAGTTGCGGTGAGTAATTTAAACTTTTCAAAAAGTTTCAAAAGTTTGCCTTCTTCAATGAGCATCCCTTATTTTAGTTTATAATATTCGACTTACAGTTGCTTCCAATCGTTTTGTTTCTTTGCAGTTATGGGTTGTTAGCAACTGTGGTTTGCTGCCCGGTAGTAAAATACGGATGAATTATTCCAATGCTTTGGTTGAAGCTGGTCTGCCTGTCGATCGCTTTGGAGGATGCTTCAACAACAAAGATGATTTTAAAAAGCTTTCTGCCGATGATTTCGAAGCCTATAAATTTTACCTGTCATTTGAAAACGCCCAACACTGCAAGGATTACATGACTGAAAAATTTTGGCTGAATGCTATTGCTTATGGAAGAGTTCCAGTGGTGTGGGGACCATCAAAGGAGGATGTCGAAAAACTTGCTCCTACCGGTTCCTTCATACACACCGACGACTTCAGGACTCCAGAAGATCTTGCAAAATATCTGCTCTACCTGGACTCGAACGACACAGCTTACAGGGAATATTTTGAATGGGTTGAAAACCCAGATGAGAAGACTTTGGAACTTGCAAAAGCTTACGACCTGACTAATTTAAATAGACTTTGCAAGATGATGCTTTCTAATGACGGGAAGAAATCTTATCATTCTGTGACTAAATTTTATTACGACGAAAAACAGGATTGTGTTTCAACCAGAGAAACCGTAAGGTGACGCCATAGGTTTCTTTGGTCATTGTATGAACTTTTAAGGCGCGCACTGAATATGTCAGTTTTTTATTTTTAACTAAATGAAAATGCCCTTTGAGTCCCGTACTTTTATAACATACCGCAGTTTGTGCCAGAGCGAGTGTGGCGAAATAATATTTCGCACTATTGTTTGTTTGTTTTTCGTGCATCTTCCCACGCTTTTGTTTTCAAAAGTTTTGTTTTCGCTTTTTCAATTCAAAAAAATAAACAAAGCGGATAGTAGTAGGTTTTGTTTTATTGTAGATTAAAATAGGTCAGTTTATAAACAACTACACTTTCCAGAGGTCCCAAAAATGTTATTCACATTTATTGGAAAAACATAGTGAGATTTGATTTCATTTGTATGATATAAACAATTCTTAATTACACTTTTGATGCTATGTATAACCGCGTTCCAGCAACCGGAAATACATTCTTTTCTGGGACCATCCATGGTCTGTGCCAACTGAGGGGTTTTCTGAAGGCGACATCGGAGGTTGCACGGCCACATACAACCGCAGTAAGCTTCCTAAAGCTGGCGCTGTTGTGTTCCACTACTCAAACCTGGACAAAGAAACTATGCCCTGGAAATATTATAGGTATGTAAATGCCCTTTTGAATGATAAAAAGCTGAACGCAGCAAAAGCTTTATATTTTTGCTTGTGCTACAAAATTTTCATGTCTTGTATATTTTTCAAAGAGATCCGGAGCAAATTTTCGTCTTTTTTTCTCATGAAAGTCCATCCTACGTCATTAATGTAGAACATAGACAAACTTTGAAAAAGTTTGAAAATCATTTCATCAACTGGACCATGACTTACCGGACAGATTCCGACGTGTTTGCGCCTTACGGGCAGTCCCAATTTGTTCAAAAGATTTTGAAAGAAGGGAAGAAATGGGTTGATAGACATCTGGAAAAGAAAAAGAAAGTTGCGGTAATTTTGTTGTGCGGTTGAGATACAAATCTCATACTAAATTCGCTAAACATTTGATGATGTTGAACATGTTTTTCTTTACAGTTATGGGTTGTTAGTAATTGTGACGCCGTTCGGGGTTCCAAGATGCGAATGAAGTATTCCGACGCCTTGGTTGAAGCAGGTCTGCCTGTGGATCGCTTTGGAAAATGCTTCAACAACAAAAACGATTTCAATGAACTCTCTGCTGATGACCTGGATGCCTACAAATTTTACCTGTCATTTGAAAACGCCCAATACTGCAAGGATTACATGACCGAGAAATTTTGGCACAATGCCATTGCTTGTGGAAGAGTTCCAGTGGTGTGGGGACCATCAAAGGAGGATGTCGAGAAACTTGCTCCTACCGGTTCCTTCATACACACCGACGACTTCAAGACTCCAGCAGATCTTGCAAAGTATCTACTCTACCTAGACTCGAACGACACAGCCTACAAGGAATATTTTAAATGGGTTCTTGAGCCTGATAAAAAGACTTTAGTACTTGGAGATGTTTTGGAGCAAACTGGTCCAAAGCGTCTTTGCAAGATGATGCTTTCTAATAACTACAAGAAGTCTTATCATTCAGTGAGTAAATTTTATTACGATGAAGGCAATGCATGCACCTCTTGTAATTCCAATCATGTTTCGTTTCCACATTTTTATTTCTGTATTACACTCGTCTTATTCCTTGTTTTAATGGTTTTCTTAAGCACCGTTTTTAAATCGAAATTTTTTTTCGGCAACCCTGGATTTTGGCACCGCGAGTAGGCTATATACCTGTTACAGAATAGTTTAACAACTCAAGTGGAAAAGTATGGCACGATGTTCGAACTTTTTAGATACATTTGAAATTTTTCCAAGTTTTGTGAATACTGTAATTAAAATGAATTTCAAGAAATTGCCACAATTGCTTAGTTTGGGTTGTTATTACGTAACTTATTACATTAATCCGACGTCGAGAGTCGGGCATCCGCTGCCATCGTGGCTCACTTGTACTGGATAATACAATGTCACAGTCAGCCTACACGCCTGACCCATGCTGGTCATCGTGTCTGTCGCATTGAGAATCAGCGTCGGAAATGGAAGTACGAAACTTCAATCCTTTCCTACAATTAATAGATATTTTACCTAAAGGTTTTCTGCGTGCTGTGTTAATAACAGTGAAGTGTCTTGATTCTAGTAGTCGGACATGCTTACTGTGGCAAAACAAATATATCTTGGAGCAAATGAGGCAGAGCATTTATCAGGTGAGCAAGAGAAAGGGTATCTCCTTTCTGGTGACGCCTAGCTGGTAGCTACGTCAAGCCAGCTGGTATCCAAGCCACGCCAAGTCAAGCAACAAGATGATTGCTATGATGGGTAGATACAGAATACAGAATATATGACTAATACAGAATATGAATCAAAGCTAGTAACATAGAATAAGAACCAACCGTTCCATTCAAGTAAAACGTAGCCTACGTAGTATAGCGTAACATGAAACCATTTATCTCGGTCTCAACAGTACGAGTAACCTGAGAATGGGCGATCCATTTTGTATTCGTTTGGAGAACCGTAAGACCGTATCATTCGCTAAAACACCAGCATGCGACTAAAACGGTTGAGTTTGAAATAAAAATGCTAAGCCAAGCGTCAGCCTTCATCGGAATAGACATATAGCTGTACAAGGTTCATTCGCAGCAAGCAGTAGTCGTTGTAAGCTAACGTATTCGCTGTTGTCATCGCATATACCTAGCTAGATGAATATTACATAGATAGTGTGTTTTTTGCAGTTGCGAAAAACGTTTCGTGAAACAACGACTATCAAACACGTGGTTATTTTAGGCACAGGTAGCCTACGCCGTAGGTAGCCTGTATGTAAAATTACAATAAAGTTTTCGGGCTGTTACTTTAAAAACCAAGAGCAAAGTTAGTGTTTGAAAAATCTTTGTGTAAATTACAGCTGAACACTTTGTGTACGTTTTACAAACAATCAAATTTGAATGGATTGACAACATTTTAAAATTATGCAATTGTTTACAAAACGGAAGGCTGTCTTCGCGGTTTGCATCGTCACCATTATTACGACATTATTTTACATCTATCAGACTGAATTCCGGGAGAAAACAACGATATCAAAGTTTATGTAAGTCGGTTTTTTGTTCAAGAAATCTCATATTTGATTAATTAGAAAGGGTTTGATCAAGCTTTACTGTAGCTAATAGTATCCAGATCAAAACTTCTACAAGTTTAAACCAGTATCTAACAAAAATGACTGTGAAGTAAGTTTGTCGATTTGGGCGGGAAAAGGTTACAACGTCATGAAAAACAACAAGCGACTGCTTGATTACGTACAGAGGTGGTCTTTTTGTTTCAAAACCTCATGACTAATCTTAGTGGTGTTTGTGCATTTCACAGATCTCTGAAGCAAACATGGATTAGAAATCACTCAGTGGCGCATACTCGTAAAGTGACTCGGGAAAGAGGAGGGTCTCCAAAGTAAAATGAACTGAAACAAAATTTCTTACACAAATTTATGTCGAGCGAGCGTTAACTTTCATGGCAAAATTTTAGCAACAGGACTTGCATACTGTTCTGGGATCATCCATGGTCTGTGCCAACTGAGGGGTTATCTGAAGGCGACATCGGAGGTTGCAAGGCCACATACAACCGCAGTAAGCTTCCTAAAGCTGGCGCTGTTGTGTTCCACTACTCAAACCTGGACAAAGAAACTATGCCCTGGAAATATTATAGGTATGTAAAAGCCCTTTTGAATGATAAAAAGCTGAACGCAGCAAAAGCTTTATATTACTGCTTGTGCTACAAAATTTTCATGCCTTGTATATTTTTCAAAGAGATCCGGAGCAAATCTTCGTCTTCTTCTCTCATGAAAGTCCATCCTACGTCATCCATGGGGAGCACCGACACGCAATGACTAAATTCGACAATCACTTCATCAACTGGACCATGACTTACCGGACAGATTCGGACGTGTTTGCACCTTATGAACAGTCCAAGATCGTCAACGAAATTATTAAAGAAGGAAAGAAATGGGTTGATAGGAATCTTGCTAAGAAAAAGAAAGTTGCAGTGAGTAATTACAACTTTTTAAAAAGATTCAAAAGTCTACCTTCTTCAATGGGCATCCCTTATTTTGGTTTATAATATTCGACTAACAGTTGCTTTCAATCGTTTTATTTCTTTACAGTTATGGGTAGTTAGCAACTGCGGTTTGCTGCGCGGTAGCAAAATGCGGTTGAAATATTCCAATGCTTTGGTTGAAGCTGGTCTGCCTGTCGATCGCTTTGGAGGATGCTTCAACAACAAAGATAATTTTAAAAAGCTTTCTGCCGATGATTTGGAAGCCTACAAATTTTACCTGTCATTTGAAAACGCCCAATACTGCAAGGATTACATGACCGAGAAGTTTTGGCTCAATGCCATTGCTTATGGAAGAGTTCCAGTAGTGTGGGGACCATCAAAGGAGGATGTCGAAAAACTTGCTCCTACCGGCTCCTTCATACACACGGACGACTTCAAGACTCCAGCAGATCTTGCAAAGTATCTACTCTACCTAGACTCGAACAACACAACCTACAGGGAGTATTTTGAATGGGTTGAACACCCAGATGAGAAGACTTTGGAACTTGCAAAAACTTACGACCTGACTGGCTTTAATCGTCTTTGCAAGATGATGCTTTCTAATGACGAGAAGAAATCTTATCAATCTGTGACTAAATTTTATTACGACGAAAAACAGGATTGTGTTTCAACCAGAGAAACCGTAAGGTGACGCCATAGGTTTCTTTGGTCATTGTATGAACTTTTAAGGCGCGCACTGAATATGTCGGTTTTTTATTTCTAACTAAATGAAAATGCCCTTTGAGTCCCGTACTTTTATCACATACCGCAGTTTGTGCCAGAGCGAGCAAACAACGTTTACTTTGTGTATGGCGTTTAAAAACCTTACCGACATGGGATAGTGACTAATGCATTCAAATTTGTAGATTGTAAATTTAATACATTTATACTGATCTATCTGTTGAGAGTTTAACGTCCAAGTAGGAAACGAGAAAGTTTTTTCAATGGATAATGAACATCTTTTTATTCGTTTAATTAATTGCAACAGTTTAGTATAGGAAAAACTAGTTCATCTTTAACTAAGTAACCTTTGAAGCCCATGGCATGTAAGATATTAAGCAAACTATGAACGCTAAATCAAAAGTTCTTTAACATCTTTTTCTGAGAAACGCAAAGATGAGAATGAAAGTAGACACGCAGTCACTGAAAACGTGTGAGTGAACAATTTTCAAATACTTTCCTTCAGGTTTTTGAAAAAAAAATTGCCAGATTTCAACCAGAAGCTTATCATGTTTTGTCAGGGATTTGTGACTCAACGCAAATAAACTAAGCACGCAAGCACGCACATACGCACATACGCACCCACGCACGCACGTAAAACAGATAAAAAGTTGCGTCAGATTTCCTTCAGGAATGGAAGAAATGCAAAAGGAACATTTTACTACAGCTCCAAGTTGTAATAACCATAGATGAGTTTGGTATTTCGGGTTAATGGAATCCAATAAGTGATAAGTAAGATTTAATTCTCATGGAACGAGCAAAGCCCTATAAAGCCCCATAAAGCACCTATAAAGCACTAGCACCGACATAAACTTCTATTGTGCATTTGTTACAGCGTGTTTTTCCGTTCGATAAAATTCACTACTTAATTGAACTCTTCTATTCGGCAGTCAACGGTAATGCTTTGCGGCGTGCTCCTTCGGCCGAATCAGCATCTCATCTGGCATTTCAAGTTGATCACGTAACAATCCTGTAATCCAAACGTCGTTGGCATTGTAAAGTAGAGGCCGAGATATCGTGGATAGCTCCCAAAGTTGTTTGATGACGCTGACGCTGGTGGTGTACATGCCACCGAAGCAGAACGCAGGCCAATATGGCCAAGGATATTGTTCTTTGGAAACATGATTTTTGAAGTTTTTGTCCCGATTCGGTTCATTAAATCCAGTGCCAAACATACAGATGATGGGAAATTCCGGCCACTCTTTCTCCACTACAACTCCCTTGTATTGATCAATCAGTTCTTTCACATAAAGCATATCAATCCACATGTCGTCATCTAAAGTGGAGTAGTAGTAGTTGGATGGAAGGTTTTCTGAAGCCCATTTCATTCCAGCTAATGTTTTCAATCCATTAATTCTGAAAAAATACTTTCATCTTAATTAGCATTCAGTCTACAACAGAATGCAGTCTGTGATAGCAGCAATCCTAAAAAAACCTGGCAGACAAGACTGCAAAACTCACTGATAATCTTCTGGAGTGCTCATTTGAAGAATATCATGATGCAGTCGTATTTCCTCTTGGATTGTGTCCTGCAGCGTATCGTTCGGCTTTCCAATGACGAAAACAGTGTAGAAGTTGTTTCGATCAACCTTAGTCAAGGACGCCCACATGCGGCGAAGAAACTTTCGTCTCTCTATATCGCGAGCAGCTGATTTCACCAAAGTCACCATCGCCCAAGAAGGCGGCTCTGCTAAGGAATGTCAAACACAGACTGTTTACATTTCTTTATACAAGTGTAAAGGTAGCATTTGTCGTTAATACAACTAAATGCATTGTTACATCCGTCTGTAGTGTTGGATTTGTCATTGAAGTATTACAGATATGAATCTAAGTACACAAATTTTACGGATCAAATCGATTAAGAATGTAACGTATTGTAGATGTCTGATGCGCGTAGTATGCTGCCGAGCTGGCTATAGTAGCGGTGAGTGGCTTAACTCCGACAAGTCTCTGACTTTCTAGATGTACGTCTCCATCCCAGCTCACATGCGCCTTTTATCTAGTCAATCGCAAAGGTGGTCTATAGTGCTACCACAAGTGTAGTCAGTGTAATGTGTCCGATCTATAGTGAATGGGCGAGGAATACAATCAAGGCGCATTCCAATTACGTCATAATTACAACACAAACATAAACATCTTAAAATATACAACTAAATAACAGAGGGGTGGCAATGTACGCCACAAATTCAAAGAGTTCGAATCCTAATCGATCAGCCACTTACTCTAGAAACTAGAAATGAAAAACTTTTTCGCCATGTGGAAAACAATCAACAACATCGGAACATAAATATAAATTTTTATTCGTTTGATGTAAATGTCTCGTTAAATAAATTTTTACATGCGCTTGCATCAAAAATCGAAGTTGTATAGATGGAATATTTAATCACTGTATATTTCTGATCTGATTTTATCGTTCAAACTAGACAACACAGCAAATATATACGAGCAAGGGGAACGCAAACGGTTTAGGTTGCTGTAATTTAACCAATATTCTCGCCATCTTACCTTTATTTTTACTAGTAGCATCAGTCATTATGCAGTGCTTGTTACGAAACTGTATGTAAGGCTCGTTCAGGAATTCGATGCCGTGGTTGTTTCTCGGCTGCGATTGTTTAGCCAACTCTTTCAAACTTGAAAAAGAAATTCCATTACATTATTTTTCGTCTGGGAAAATAAACATTTACAGGTTTCCAATCCAATGGGAGAAAAATGCGTTTGGTAGTTACACTGTACACGATATTTGACTTGGTTTTGACAACCAAGATTTTCTGTCAAACGTATTACCAAATAGTTTAAGTTATAGATTTTTCACAACAACCTAACTATGGTAAAACGATTCGATTCATCGACATAAAGACAAAAGTTGAATCCTACTATACAGTATATTAGTAAGTTTTTAAAGCATATTTACTTACAAATCTTTAATACGAAATTGTTTTTGTGTCGCGCACTGCCTCCATATTAAAATAACAGAGCACACACAAGCAGTAATGAATAGAAAATATACTAAAGCTCTTTCGATTTTCATTCTTTTGAGAACAACAGACCCCTTCAAACAAAAACTAACCTGGTGTAATTTGTAACTTTGCCGCTACTACAACTATATACTGTCGAAAAAGATAAGATGATCAAGTAGGTCATCACTCTATCTCAGTAATTTGCGTCCTTTATTTAAAATACTGTAATGTTTATAAAATGGATATTATTTTTAAAGAACTTCAAGTTTCTATTCAATCAACCTTTGTATTTTTCAAAAGCAATTGTTTTTTTGATTTCAATATATCCTTAATATATTATAATGAATCAACTATAAACTTATCAATCAACGACTATTTGACAAATTTCGAAAACTGACCATTTCAATTTATCAAATTTCTTCTATTTAGGCAACAATTCTTTCAAAGTTTTTTGGTTCGTGACATCATGTAGCTGAGCTTTTCTAAGGTTTCAAACTTGTAAAATGAAGACTAACTGAAACCCCTTACTATAAGAATAAAACAAAAACCGGCTTTCAATATGGATTCCGGCTGTTAACTAAAAATGTAGCAACTTTATCAACTTTTTTTCTAGTCTAGTTAAGCTTTCAAAATTTCAGGTCATTCTGCGCAGGGGATTGTTTGAAATTTCCTTGCAATGTGATACCTAACCACCATCGTTGCCTTAAAGAATTGCTTCCTGTAAAGAACAGAGTGAAAGCAGACAATACAAACATCAGCTTGTAAATAAATATAACAAATCAAGTGTTGATTAAGTTACAACGGATCTCGTCTGAATAAAAGAACTCAAATTACAAGCTCATTTAAGAATGAGCATAATTTTTAAAATTAAAGAAAATTTCGGTTAAGAAAAGCAATACCGATTGAAAACACATTAAACATTTCGATCCATTGAATGCATTTGTAACTCTTGTAAAGATAAAAAATGTTCTGTTAAAATTGAATGAATGATTTAATAATACTTTACATGTCTCTTTGGTCGAAGAAAAAACCACTTTATATTTTGTGGTTGGCATTAAAGATTGACATATCTTTATAGTAATAGGTCTATGGGATACAGTCGCTGTCTTTGCGAACGCGTGGCCGGGTGAAAAAAATATTCGACAGGGGTCAATTTTATTAATTAATTTTCAATCTGTCTGAAAGCACACACAATAGCTTTAAAGGAATGCCCATGGTTTCAAATACTTTCACCTCCCAGTGACGCTGCTACATTTAAAACTCACAATTAAAACAATAAAACACGATAAACGAACGGGACAAGAGTAGCTAACTTGTGTGAGTTTCTTTCTTCCCATCAAAAGAGAGATTTCATTGCATCCTTCAGAGGGTCAAATATCATGCTAATTGCCAACTTATAAATATTTATTGTCTTATTCTTCTATTTAGCTATTTACCTCTGCTGTTATTACGTATACTATTCTATATATCGAATCGTCAACAACTAAATAAGGCGATTTTAGTTATTTAAATAAAAATTTGCGTTTAGCTGTTCATTTATTTTGCTCTTTTATTATCACTGATGGTTGACCACAAAAATGCTTGATAATAATTTACCTCCTTATTTTAAACCCTGCCAGCGCCACCTTAACGATGAAAATGAAACGAGAAGATACACTTAACGTAAAGATTATCTTTCGTTTAAAATTATTCCTTGTAGGCTAAATAAACAAAAATTAAGAAAAAGTCCTTACTGAAGAAACAATATTATGAAAATGAATACTATGTGGTATAATGCGAATTAAAAACCAAAATGGTTACAGTGCAAAATTAATGGTTAGAAAGAAACAAGAAGATTTAACAAAAAAGAAACAGGTTACATGATTGTTATTTGCGATAAAATGCCCTCATGTGGTTTTGGGAAAACCGTACGTAAGATGCAACACACTGGTGATCTCAAGAGCAGTACCTTAGCCATTTATGAAACGTTCACAACTTACAGCTGCACAGAAGACGAAAGCGTTTTTGAGCGAACTTCTTGATCCTGAGAAACGATCAAAGAACCCAAAGAAACAATCCAGAACTATGACGAAGGATACACCAAAGACAAAATCCAATGTCACAAAATAATCGGACGATACGTCCCGCACTGGAGAGGTTAGTCAGGAGCAAGTGCACGAGCGACCGGAAACTTCCGGGCATTCTTCGCGAGATGGAAACGTGTCTCCAGCCCCAGATATTTCTAACTCTGATCACGAAGAACCAGACGGTGAATCAATTGCTATCATGAGTGACGGAATGCATGATTCCCGTGGCAATGACGAAGACGTCGACTGTGTTTGGACTTCGGAGATTCTTGCAACAACTCCGGTGGTCAGGAACGCCGTACACCCAAAACCGTAAGTATTCGTTTCAATTCTTCCAATTTTACCTCTCGTAGTAGTGCATCTAAACCAGTTTTAAAACCTGGTGTTAAGCTGTTATCCCCATTTCCTAGGGACAATATTAAAGTTTGGTTTAGAACAGCCGAAGCTAATTTCTCTTATTATGGTGTGACTCAAAATGAGGACAAAGTACATTCTGTCCTTACTGCGCTGCTTAATGCATTAACGGCTGACATTGCTGATTTGTTGGATAAACCCCATGCAGTTATGTATGGTGTGTTAAAACGGAGATTGCTTAGCTCTTCTACCACACCGCTCTCTGCTCACTTTAATGCTTGTGTCGATGTCACGTCTCCTTCGTCAGAAAGTCACAGCATAATTTTACATAGAATACGTTCCCAATTGGATAAAGCTATGCCCAAAGTTTATATTAGGCAGTTTTTTATCGCCAGCTGCACCGGGAAATTGCCAATGCCATCGCGGTTCTGCCTCACTTAACGTTAAATGAACAGGCTGTTGCCGCTGATGCATTGCATGAGTCTCGGTCGATTTTGATGATCCCCTAGACAAGTGTTACTTTTCAGATATTCAGGTTGTTCAGGATTTGATAAAATTCTTCGAAGAAATGCGACGACAGAAACCGCGACCTCATCCTGAGTTGAACACCCGAACGTTTTGGGACCCACCGCTTGACAAATGTGACAAGGTATTACTAAGAGTAGACCGTCATAGGAACAAAATGCAACCTTTCAATATAGGCCCTTACCGAGTTCACGACCGATTCGACACGAGATTCGTGATCGTGATGAAAGATGGCTCCCTAAAATCAGTCGCAAAGAGCAGCCTGAAACCATACCACGAATTGTCGGCTGCAGCAACAGCCTGTCGTGAGAACGGAACAAGAGGAAACGCACTCTCCACAAACTCTTCGGCCTATGAAACGTTCCTAACCAAAATCAATTCATACTGACCATTCGCCGGCGAAACAGCCGTGCTTAATAACTTACCAATAACTCTGCTTCCCCTATGGGGAGGCTCCATAACAAACTCTGTTGAATCCTTACAGGTTATCTTATGCGGCGTGCAAACATCCTCCCACCCCTCCGTAAAACATTCGTTTTCCCGCCCAATGAACAACTTCTTTCACCCTTCATCACACCTTACACGTGGACGAATTGCTCAAGCTTTTCGTAACGACTGCGTTGACCGACTGTCATTGTGTGATGAAACTCGTAATCAAAATGCAACGTTGCAACAAACTCTCCACCAACTCTGCTAAGCACAATCACGGAGGAATTTATCTCTCTTCGGTTGACGGACTTCGCTTGCAGAATCTACAAACCACATTTACGAGACACTCTACTTCTCTTTATAGAACACACCATGCTAGCAGGTGGACAATAAAACCTTCGCAGACAAGCGTCGGCCGACAATGAAGCCACCTACTAATCTTTTAAAGACGTCGCTCGCCAAGCAATCCTCACCATAACCTAACTAAGTCACATTCGCTATCAGCGACAACCATTCGGGAACGATCAACAGCTCAATCCGTCGAAAGCAATCATTTGATTCCTTTTGTCACTCCTAAATGCAATTTGTGACGACATATGTATCACTTCTAACCTTAATACCTACTATTTCCAAACATTATTATCATACTTTTTTTTCTTCTTCTCTTTGTTGTAGACTTGCCCGAAAGTCTGCCACTGGAGATGTTCTCCGGAGAATACCTTGACCGCTAATGAATCACAATCTGAACCAGAACCTGACGAGTCTAGGATTGTCCGAAGAAGATGAATATTTCCTCGATTTCGATGGAGGCGTCTCCCAGAAGACACACCAGCAGACACGGGCAGTGCTTAACTTAATACAGCCTTATAAATAACTTCTCTTTTCTTAGTGTATCGTAATCTGTGTAATGTTTTTTTTCCTTAGTGTAACGTAATTGTACCAGATACCTTATTTCTATGTAACTGTAGCTTATTTGTAACGTAATCGTAATTAATTTCTTAATCTTTCTTCTTTGTAATCGTAAATGTTTTTTTGTGTAATTTCTGTTTAATTGTAACATTTTTCTCTATAAAACCAAACAAAAAAATTAGAAAATCTTTATAAAACCCTTAAATAAAAAATCTTGTACCCATTTCTTATTATTATTTCATTTTGTAATATAATCCGTTTTTCATTGTAATCAGATCTCCACTTACACCTACATTTTTTTTCTTTTATTGGGTTAATTATTTGTTCTGTCTCGATCTTGGGGTAGTGAAGGGATGTCGTAAGTCTCGGGACTATGCCATTCGACAGTACTATTTCATCGAAATCAATTCCAGATACCTTCTTTTACGCAACAAGTCACTGTTTACCCCACACGTCGCTCGACTTGTCCCTGTGAGCAGCCGATGGTGACGTTTTCAACCAGTACACCACGTGATCAAAACATTATGTCACCGGAAGATCATAGCGCACGTAAAGCATTGAAGCCACACACCTGTATACCCCCACAAGCGACGTCGAAGATTGCTCCAGTCACATGCGAGTTGCAAAACGAACATTTCACTCCAGACGTTAACGAAGCAGTGACGCAAGACTTAAACCGTATCGGTTCCTTAAAAGTGCATAACCGAGATCTATGGACACTGAACAAGCCAATGTCGTATCCAAGTCCAGCCATGAAATTGATGGATGAAGTGTGTGCCCGTTTGAAGGAAGCACACGTGATGCAAAAAAACAAACAATGTCACTTTACACGTTGCAATATTAATCACCATTTACCCAAGCAAACCATTACTGTTGATACGATGCCCATTGTGCTGTCACATGGGGTTCTACCGGGAGCATATTTTTTTGTGAAATGTCCGAGGGGCGAGATAGTGTGTTAATTTTCATAATTAACTCTTATTCCTACGGAATTCTCGTGCAGATCTGATGATATTGTAATGTTACTTGTGATTTATTTCGTGCGTTTAACAAAAAACGCGTTACTATATTGTGTTTAGTATGCGCGACCCAGTTTTGATTACTTCCGAATTATGTTATTTGTACTACAGCGTTCAACGCGTTAGTCTGATATTGACAGTCGGTAATTAACGGGGTTGTGTACAGTTGTTCATTATTGCTTCATCAATTGTTCGTTAATCTGACTCCATTGATAGCGCATTCATTAACCCTTGATAGCCAGTTAAGCATCACAGTACCAGAACCAAACTGTCAATGTCTTTGAATCATCATTTATTATAGGTATATTATATATTATCATCATAGGTTCTCAACGAAACGGTTACTGTTTTCAGCGCACAGAATAAAGCTGCGTTCGGTAGACTGTAAATTAACGACTGTCAATATCAGACTAACGCGTTGAACTCCGTAGTACGAATGACGTAATTCGGAAGTAATCAAAACGGGGTCGCTCATTCTAAACACAATATAGTAAAGTGCTTATTGTTAAACGCACGAAATAAAGCACAAATAACATTAAATCACAAATCATTGAGCAGCAACCAATAGCAGGGTGCTATTGGAAAACAGCAGGCTGCAGCACTCACTCTTTCGGTTAAAACCCCGACTCAGATGGCGGTAAGTGAACGATAGTTTGTAGGCAATGGGTGACAGTCAGTGAGCGAAAAAACGTTGGAAAGTTAATTGTTGGGCTATCAAGTATCAACTTACTTAAAGTAAAAGACAATAAGACTCTTCTTGTTTTCAAAAATCAATGCCTTCCAAGTAGCGATTGAAGCCAAACTACAAAATGGTTTCGGCTACATGATCACGCACAATAAATTCATCACTGTCATTCACGATTATAACGAAAGTTGCAATGTTTCGAAGTAATTTTATAAATATATCATGGATTAGTAGATGGAAAACAGCAAAAATTGTGTTACTAAAGCCCAAACACGAACAGTGAAAAGCTCAGAAACTATAAAGGAAACCTTAAGCGAAAGAAACATTACGATGAAAACCCCAGTGTTTGTCAAACTTACCACATTACAGGCAAAATTACAAAGAGAAGACAAAGAAAGTTATTGAGCGAGGATGTTGCTGCGCAAATTCAAACTCTGATTATAAGTAGCTATTGAAAATCAACAAGTGATGTTGTCAGTCTTTTGTCTCAACTCGTCCCATTGTTCAAAATGCGTCACGTTGACGTCATTGTTTTCGAAGCCATGATAATGTTTGGCGACGACTTGGTCTGGCCTGATCATCATCTCGTTTGGCATTCCCAATCGGTGACGTAATAGCCCCGTAATCCAAACGTCATCGGCATTATAGTATGTTTTGGAAAATGCAGATAGCTCCCAAAGTTGTTTGATGACGCTGACGCTGGTGGTGTACATGCCACCGAAGCAGAACGCAGGCCAATATGGCCAAGGATACTGTTCTTTGGAAACATAGTTCTTATCCGTGGGTGTGCGAATGGGTTGCAGGGACCCGTTCCACCACTTGTAGGTACAAATGATGGGAAATTCCGGCCACTCTTTCTCCACTACAACTCCCCTGTAATGATCAATTAGTTCTTTCACTTTAAGCATATCAATCCACATGTCGTCATCTGAAGTGGAGTAGTAGTAGTTGGATGGAAGGTTTTCTGAAGCCCATTTCATTCCAGCCAATGTTTTGAAACCGATGTTACTGCAAAACGCAAACATCTAACTAACCTCATCGTAAATTAACGCAGCACGACATGCGCTCAACTTACTGGTAGTTCTCCGTCTTTGTAATCTGCAGAATATCGTGGTAAGTCTCGTGTTCCTCGTCTATTAGAGCCTGGACGTCGCTGTCGGTTTTGCCGATGACAAAGACAGTGAACAATGAACGATTCTCGATCTTTTTTAGCGATGCCCAGGTGCTGCGCAGTAAGTTGCGACGATCGAAATTAGTTGCTGTAGACTTGACAAAAGTTACCATTGTCCAAGTCGATTCTGAAACAAAAACATATACTTGTGCGTCTTTAAAACACGCCAAGACATTGCATTACTACAGCACAGAGTTGTAAACGTGCTTCATATTTCTGGATTCTTTCTGAACCCGAAAATTTATTTGAAGCCCGATCCAGGCCCGAAAGTTAAATTGCCCGAATGAATCAAAGTCATTTTTTGACGTCATCCTTTTCGAAGTCGCGCTTTGCACGCATCGAAGCATGAACGCGCGCATACGCACATACATGCAAAAAAGTGACATTACAACGCAAATATGGCAGAATGTGAGTACTAATTCGGGCCGGATTTTGTCCCAAATATTTTTAAACTTAAACCCGAATCCGACCTCCAAAACCCCATCTGACTTACAATTAACTCTGTTTCAGCCGGTAAAGCGCACTTCAATGCATCATTCTATGAAATAAGTTCATTTTCAAATTACGTATGATCGTCCAGGTATTCTGTAGAAGTTACAGAATGTTACTGGACATAGGTTTCAAACTGGTTCCAGCTTGCACGGAGAAGTTGAAGGATAAGGCCTCGAACTTATAAATGCTAGTCGAGGGTTTCAAACCAGGGATATTTGCAGATTAAAATTCACGTGATGACCGTGTTGTCAAAATACTTTTTTGCTAAGGACAAAATTGGATTTACCACCAGTAGAATGTTAGCCTAAGGACCAAAGCCCATACCCGTCTCTGCATGGCGGACGTATCTGACAAGATATTTATAACGATTTTAGTTAAGTGTTAACCTGTTGATAACAGGATCAACCTACCCCGTCCATTGCTGCAATGGTGCTCTCCCTTGCCTGAAAGTAAAGGTTCTTTCAAGAAGTGTATGTTGTGGTCATTAGGTAAACGTAACGGCAACGGAAGCGTGTTTGGCATCGCCTCTTCGATGGAGGACCTTTAAAACAAGCCAAGCAAAACAGATAATCACCGTCTGCTGACGGCAACAGTAATGTATAGTTCTTCATGAATAACTACCCACATTATTGACCATAATCAAAAGAAGAATGAAATAGTGTTGAAAGCTGTTGTTTTGCTTACTTTAGTTTCGTCGCTGTTGACTTGTCATTCTCTTTCCTTGCCATCAACGTTAGTAAGGGAACGAGTGAAACGAAAAAAGAGATAAAAACAAACACAACAATAATTGGAAGTATATTTCTACGTTTCATGACATAGAGTTTCATTTTTCTTATTTTACTTCCAAAGTAACAGGATGTGTCCGTATTCGTTGGATCCAAGCTTCACATTTTCATCGCATTCACCGAATTGATTCGAGTTTTTTGCAAACTTCGTTCAACAAGGAGATATTTGCCAAGTTTGAAAAGTGCACCTACTGCATTTATTGGCATTTTGTACTTAGAAGTTTCAAACAAGCATTTTAAGCCTGAAAATGGCTGTCAATAAACAACAGAAGAAAGTGATTAAACCTAATACAGCAGGGGACTCAGAAGCAGAAACTTTCCAGGCGTTATTTTTTATTGCATGACGTAATATTATGATTTATGACACATACCTATAGCCTATAGGTATAATCTAATGCCTTGTTTTTAATCAAAAATACCGGTAGTCTGTATTACTCAATATATTTAACTAATAACCACTACCAATATATTTCTCAGCAGGTGTTTTTACTTTTATTACTTTTGTCTGACATTGGAACCTTTTTTGTGGAAAATAATTTTCCAGACTTTGTAAAAAAATACTTTTTTCAAACGTTTACAGCATTCGAGTTATAACAAAAATTCAAGAAATGACCGAAGTGTCATCGTCTTTCTATAAAGTACTTTCTTAAAAATTTTTATGCATTTTTGAATTTAAAATCCTCAAGTTGCTCAACTAAAACCAAAACTATTTTATAACTCTTTATACCGTGATAACTAAACCTCATAGTTTCGTCGTTCTACGGGACGATTTACTGAATTGAACGGTTTAGCATCAGATGCTATACACAAGCGACATCAATTGAATGGACTCCTTCGCATTGAATACGGATTCGGTTACAACGGATTTTGGTTCTACAGCAAGCTAACATAAGAAGTTGATGACGTCTTTACTTTATAATTGAAGGAACCTATCGCAAGGCGAGCGTAGGGATCTTAGACTTGAAGAGAAAACGCAGAAGTCGAAGCCCTGTAAGCATTGAGCAGAGGAACGCAATTTGCTTGTAAAAACAGAAGCATATCTCCACAAATAACAATAATAACATCTTACATGGCTCTTAAGCCAAATGGTACGATTTTTTGTAGGCTTATTAAAATGTGACACGACTTTTTGATACAATAGATCTAGGCTTGAATATGACCTTGCAAATATTTGATAAAGAAGTAAAACGTTGATGTGTGTTAATGTCATTACTTGTAGCACATGTATTTGATCTCTTACGGCCATTGAGGTCAAGCACCTTCGACCTCGAGTTTTATAACGGCGGTGCCACTGAGTATCGTACATCGGCCGAATTATTGCGAGACCCCGCTCTAATTGTAATATAATGTATTGTTCACGTAATTCGTCGTCGTCGTAATTCGTAATAAAACGTCAGGTAACGTAAGGTAAGAACGAACAGAGAGAGCCGCGCTCCAGCACTTCTTATGTCGAATGACGTTTTCGATCGGTCTCACGCTAAGGGCTGGCTTGCGCCATGTGCACTGGAGCATAGAATTAATTGTCCATAGACATTACACTAACCACACCGCAATGAAGCGGATAAAGCGAGCGTTCCCGATTTTATAACTTTCCGTTTATCCTATTTTTTTGTTTTCGATTCTTTGTCAGCTATAACCATCGCAATATTATAAATATCGGTAATAAGGTATGAAGCTAAGCAATAATTATTATCGATAATACAATAATAGTAATAATTCACTGGTCAACAGCCAATTTTAAACGGAGATGCGATTAGGTGATTCTAGAAGGGTTTTTGACGCTGATTCCGAAAATGCCCTTATTTTGTTTCTAGCACATCAGGTTATCGAGATATTTGCATTTTAAATGTTTAGTTGTTATCCTATAACAGCCTATTATAGGGAGAATCTTTTGCCAACCTTTTGCAAAATAAGTGGTATATTGAGCGGTTAATTCCACATGTAGATAGTGCTTATAGCACTGCAGCAGTAAAATTTAAAATAAACTGCTTGGTTTTCACAATGTTTGATAATGGCAGATTTTAATCAATATCGTAGTAACGTATACTGTTCAATAGATTTATTTTGCCATATTTTGATCGACTGTTATTCTGCCTTTGTTATGTCAAGAAAGTGCAAGATCAATCCCAATCTGATTTGTTATATTTGTGGCAGTTTTACAACCAAAGGCAAGCAACGAAGTATCACTTCAGATATCAAAAAATGTACAAGTTGTAATTTGGCTGCCCATTAGGAGACCAAGACAAAAAGTGGGCACCACATCAAATATGTAGGCTACAGCTTGTTCAACTGGTTTACACAATTGGCTACACAAACGAACGTCATCGATGCCTTTTGCTATTCCCATGATATGGCGAGAACCAAAAGACCACATTCAGGACTGTTATTTTTGCCTCGTCAATGTAAAAGAGTTTTCTTCAAAAACTAAAAGTAAAATTGCATATCCCAACTTAGATTCAGCGAGGAGACCTGTCCCACGTGATGCTTCACTTCCTGTTCCGCTTCCTCCTCATGGAGGTCTTGAATCTGTTCATGATGAAGTTGAAGATAGTGCTGCTGAAGGGAGTTCCACAGATCCCAGTAATTCTGCTGAGTCCGAATACGAACCAGAAGAAAGTTCAATTCTGTTTTCCCAGAAATGTTTAAACGACCTTATAAAAGATTTGTCTCTTTCCAAACAAAGGTCAGAACTGCTTGAATCGAGTTTAAAAGAAAACAACTTGCTTGAGAAAGATGCATTAATAAGTCAGAACGATTTCACTAGGACACTCAAGCTATGGAAGCTCGTTACCAAGGCTTTTGGAATGAGGGAATGATGGGGGACTACTGCTGGATGTTATATCGTGATGACCCCAGTCATGTGTACAAAAGAAAGTCATATGCTAAACATTTTTAAGTGCCATGTATCATAGCTGTGTAGGCTATTGTTTTTCATGCTTTTTCTGAAAACACGGATTCGACGATATCCTGAAAACGTGATGAGCTGAAGAAAAACCTATGGCAGATTCGGAATCAGAGCAAAAAATACATCTCAAATAATATACTTGCGTTCTGGTTTAAAAAAAAGAGAAATTTTGTTGACCTGTGTAATGATACGGTTTCAATGCTCCCTCCCCCCTGTATTCAAGTTGGGTTTAAAATCGATAACGGGGATTTCCCTAGCATACTGAATTTTTTTAACGACTAAGATAAATGTCTCTCGAGCTTCATGTTTCTGGTTATTTGTGACAGTTACATCTTTTTTATCCTGAATTGCTTTTGAAGCCTGGTTGGCTCCCAGAATTGAATATATTTTGCCTACCAGTTAAATATGGTGACTGTGAATGAAGAGATAAAAATAAAATGTGCAATACTATAATACCATAAAAACTTCAGACAACATTGTCACAAGCATGTCTTACGTAGAAAAGTAATCGCCATTGTCAAGAACATAATCTATTAATTTCAATTTCGCTGTCCAAATAAACAAATCGTCCATTGTAGTCGTTGATACGGAGTTGCTTTTAGATGAATCGAGTTGCAGAAACAATCCATTAGATTGTCCATATTTTTCGAGATTGACGTTGAGAAGAAAAATTATACAAAGCTAATCATCGCCTGAGTAAGCACTGCGCTTATGTACACTATGAGAATACATTTTGTTTAAGATGCGTTTCAGCGATTTTTGAGGAGTAAGATAGCAACTTTTTGGCTCCGGCGCTTTTAGCAAAGAGGAAATGTTTGAACTACAACTTTCAAAACATTTCATCCCATCCCCATCAATGAAATGAAATGTCAATTTATATCTTCCGTTGAGGAAACACAGTTCTGTTTTTCCTTTAGATAGAAATCACTCACAGAATGATAAGATTTCTTCTCGTCATTAGAAAGCATCATCTTGCAAAGTCTACTTAAAATAGTGTGGTCGTAAGCTTTTGCAAGTTCCAAAGTCTTCTCATCTGGGTGTTCAACCCATTCAAAATACTCCCCGTATGCTGTGTCGTTCGAGTCCAGGTAGAGCAGATATTTTGCAAGATCTGCTGGAGTCTTGAAGTCGTCGGTGTGTATGAAGGAACCGGTAGGAGCAAGTTTTTCGACATCCTCCTTTGATGGTCCCCACACCACTGGAACTCTTCCAGAAGCAATAGCATTGAGCCAAAATTTTTCGGTCATGTAATCCTTGCAGTATTGGGCGTTTTCAAATGACAGGTAAAATTTGTAGGCATCCAGGTCATCAGAAGTGAACTTATTAAAATCCTCTTTGTTGTTGAAGCATCCTCCAAAGCGATCGACAGGCAGACCAGCTTCAACCAAGGCATTGGAATATTTCATCCGTATTTTACTACCGCGCAGCAAACCACAGTTGCTAACAACCCAAAGCTAAAAGGTAAAAAAGCGTTGAAACTAAGATTACTTTGTTTAAAGCGTGGGACTAAACGTGCTTTTACGTGCTGACCCAATAGCTAAGCATAAATTGGCTTCACTAATAACTGGCTTCACTAATATATTGCACAAACTTGATCAGTTTGAAAGTAATGTTTGACACTGATCGTTAAGTTAGAGCTGGCTTTGTTAGAAATAAACATTTAAGTTAATTACCGCAACTTTCGTTTTCTTTGCCATTTTGCTATCGACCCATCCTTTTCCTTTTTCTATTATATGGTGAATGAACTTGGACTGCCCATAAGGAGCAAACACGTCCGAATCTGTCCGGTAAGTCATGGTCCAGTTGATGAAGTGATTGTCGAATTTAGTCATTGCGTGTCGATGCTCCCCATGGATGACGTAGGATGGACTTTCATGAGAGAAGAAGATAAATATTTGCTCCGGATCTCTTTGAAAAATATACAAGCATGAAAATTTTGTAGCACAAGGAAAAATATAAAGCTTTTGCTGTATTCAGCTTTTTATCATTCAAAAGGGCTTTTACATACCTATAATATTTCCAAGGCATGGTTTCTTTGTCCAGGTTTGAGTAGTGGAATACAATAGCGCCAGCTTTAGGAAGCTTACTGCGGTTGTATGTGCCCTTGCAACCTCCAATGTCGCCTTCAGGAAACCCCTCAGTTGGCACAGACCATGGATGGTCCCAGAAAAGGATGATTTTCCGGCGGCTGCAAACAATATACGGGTATCGGGTATCGGGTATATGTCACGCTACATTCTTCTTATCTGGCTCTCCCTGCTTATACAGCTGGCCACATAACCTATCTTGGCTCTTCGAACTCTTAATAAAATTCAATTTCTTCACTGGTGCACAATAAATACTATTCCTTCTTATAGAAACGTAAACGTAGATTAAAAACCAAATTGCCATCACCACCGCGAAGTTAACCATACTTAAGAAACAAGATAAGAAATTGCGAGACTCGCCGACAGCGTAACCTGCCTTGGGCAGGAGTTGTATAGGGAAGGGCGTAAACGTGAAAGGTACTTGTACCTGTACTTCCGTGTATCTAATATTTACTAAGAAAACAAATAAAAGACTCACAAGTGGCGCAAAACTTTGATATTAAACATTACGAAGTCACACATCGTGGGTGACATACCTCTGAATATAAAACTAAAAACAAATCAATAGTTCCGTGCTAAACTAATACGCGTATCGGTGTTGGTATTATGCAACGAATTATAAAACGTAAAGTTTCGTTACATGTACATATATTCAGTAGATATCCTGTTGGGTTTAATCAAGTTTTTCAACAACGTACACAAGTTTAAAATCTGACCTGGGCATGTTTGTTGCGTATTTCGTCAGCTTTCCGTTGCTGTTTGATATTTTTCGCATGAACCTGAATCAAAAAGGAAACACTTTATTAAATATTTGTCACCGTATCTGCATGAAAGTTTGTTTTTATGACGTTTTCATACAAAAAAATCTTGTAAAATGCTTTTGACTTACTCAAACTTCGAGATAGAAATCGTGTTTTGAACTTCTGTGATCCAGATGTATATTGTAGTGATAAGGGCAGAGGCCACACAGATGAAGAAAAACCTCTTCCATTTCGTACACAAGTGCATTGTTTCGCATTAACTTTGCTTACTGTAACACTGCAAGTTTTTACACAACCAGATATTACAACCACCTCAATTATAAAACAAAAATCATATACAAGCACAATTTTGCATTCCAAACAAAAATGCCGACTTCTCTCCGTCTATAATCTGCAACACAAGGCAATTAAAAGACGCATGAAAAGCTATCAAAGAAATCAATGGGAAGTTAATCGTCCACGTAATGGAAGGCTTTTAGTCTTGAATGATTTTTATCAGAGATCATCTACAACGGATAACTCAAATATCACGGTTAATGGCTTCAAGCGAAGTTGTTCATACAATTAGTTCAAAACTTTATAAGGAGTTGCAAAATGCTGCGACGTTCATGAGAAACTTAAATTAAAATGTCAACGTATAAATTAGTCTGAATAATTAAGTAAGAAATTAGTTATAGCGTTTTTTTTGGATTTTGGACATCTCACGATAGATGTGATATTTTCAATGAAATCAAACAACGCAATCATGTGCTGCGAGGCAGTCATGCGATGCAATCACGTAATCCTGTTCGGTCCAGGCTTTTTGTCCTGGGATAAGGACCTCAATGCTGAATTGTTAAGGTTTAGAAAGATAAAGATTTATAAAAAAATCATGAGAAATCTCCCTAACTGGATTCCAAATTCCAGTGGCATTAAGATATATCACTGTAAACCGTTTTTTGAACATAATATAAGGGTGTGGTGTTCCAGCAAATCCTGGACCGAATAGGTTAAGCACTGTACTGTGTGCCTTCTCTAATACACATACACAACCGCATGTAACTTATAAAAAAAGTTTGCATGCTGATTGTATAGTACATTTGAAAACAATAACAAGGAAATATTGCAACATTTTTGTTATAGCCAAAGAAGTATGTAAAAAACGTATGTAAAAAACGTCACAAAATAGAAAATATAAATTTTTACAAACATTTTTGGTAACGGAAAAAGAAGAGTTGTCCGAATTCAAGCTGTATCCAAATCTATCCGATATGGTTAGTACAAAAAGCAAGCATGTCAGGACGTTGTAACACAGTTAAAGTAAATATAATCATTTATACTGAACATTACTCAAATCAATTTATGTTCATAATATAAATAACCAAGACAATCTGCATCATCTGCATCTCACTCTTAATCTGTATGTTTTGTTCAAGTTTTGTTTTCCATGATCACAAACAACATAATGTGCAAAATACTATTTGCTGCCCTGAAAAGTCTGAACAACTGAGTCACAATGGAACGAGCCTTACCACCGACATAAACTTCTATTTTGCAATTGTTTCAGCGCGTCTTTCCATTCGATAAAATTCACTTCGTATTTGACGGTAGCTCCTCTACTCGCGAATCCGCGATAATGCTTCGCGGCGTGCTCCTTCGGCCGAATCAGCATCTCATCTGGCATCCCTATTTTATGACGTAACAATCCCGTAATCCAAACGTCGTCGGCATTGTAAAGTAGAGGCCGAGATATCGTGGATAGTTCCCAAAGTTGTTTGATGACGCTGACGCTGGTGGTGTACATGCCACCGAAGCAGAAGGCAGGCCAATATGGCCAAGGATATTGTTCTTTGGAAACATAGTTTTTATCCGTGGGCGTGCGAATTGGCTCCAGGGACCCGTTCCACCACTTGTAGGTACAGATGATGGGAAATTCCGGCCAATCGCCTTTCTTAGCTTGTGTCCTGTACTCATCGATCCATTCTTTCACTTTAAGCATATCAATCCACATGTCGTCATCTGAAGTGGAGTAGTAAAAGTTTGGTGGAAGATTTTCAGCTGCCCATTTCATTCCGGCCAGAGTTTTCATACCGATAAACCTATACAGAAAAATTAACCACCTTTCTCTTTATCGACGTCTTGTTGATATAATTAAACGAACGCCGTGGTATATATCCATAACAATTAACATGGTTTAAAACTCACTGATAATCTTCTGGAGTGCTCATTTGAAGAATATCGCGATGCAGTCGTATTTCCTCTTGGATTGTGTCCTGCAGCGAACCGTTCGGTTTTCCAATGACGAAAACAGTGTAGAAGTTGCTCTGATCAATCTTCCCCAAGGACGCCCACGTGCGGCGAAGTAATTTCCGATGTTCTATGTTGCGAGCAGCTGATTTTACAAAAGTCACCATCGCCCAAGAGGGATCTATATAAGAGTTGAAGAGACAAACACGTCTAACGTCGTTCACACATAAATTACACTAGACTGCTGTCAATAGCATTCGTTGCTTTGGTCGCTGTTCCTGTTCCCTTCCCAGTCTCTGGTGACTTCCACTCCCAACATGTTGACTGAAGATACATCATCCGCAATATCTACCTTTCTGGGCAATAACAACTTGACTTTTTTCAATCCAAGCGAAAATTTAAGCCCCATTATTTTCAGGTTGCTGGGGAACAGGAACACACCCCGACTTGGAATTAGTAAGCTCCGATGCTGCCAAAAATCTTCTGAATATATGTGCACTTGTGAAGTTCTTACAGTCAACGTACAGTACATGTAACTGCCGGTAGCTTTAAGCTTACCTTGATCTCATCTTATTAGCCATCGTTGTCAGTATTTGATTAACAACTAGTGGTAAAATTTCCAACTACTGATTACGTCATAATGCGAGTTATGTTTACTGCTGCAAGTATTACCTTGCTTAGGACGAGGTTAAATAAGATAAACAAAAATAAATAAGATGCTCATATTGTTCGTGCATAAATAGGCCATGTGCAATATGATATAACATTTTACCCCTGTCTTTGCAAGTGGCATCGTTCATCGTTGTGTAGTGCTTCCTGCTATATTCTATGTTAGGATAAATCAGAAATTCGATGCCATGGTTGTTAGGTATCAGTGGGGATTGATTTGTTCCAGTCACCTCGTTCAGATTTCTGCCGGTTCTTGAATTTGTATTTTTTTCCCTGGAAAAAGAATGAATTTTCGAATTTTCATGTTAACAGTTACACGTAGGCCGAATGAGCGCTGGCGTTGTGTTTCAACACCACGTTTGCACATTTCCAATAAAATTTCTTTTCGTTTTCTGCAAACCATCAAAATCATATAAACAAACATAATCAAGGTTTGGCACCCGCTGTGGCACACACTTTCTTTTGCGCACAAAACCACATAAAAAAGTAGTTGTTGAAGATGGTAAACTCTTTAAGGCGTGTTTGCAGTTTTTAACTTAACCCAACCAGCGTTTTACAAAGCTATACGCCACTTAATAATTAGTTATTCACCAAAATGGTTGTAACACCATGTTTAACCTTATTTTCACTAGGTGTGGCTTCTCCAGCACACAGTCACAGCAAAACGTGGCGTACAGTTGCATTGTTTGCTGTGGAAACTTGAAATTTGGTGACTTTTCCTAAAAAATGTTCAGCTATCTGTCCATATTTGTTTTATAAAGTTGGATTTTGTAATTTTCGAAATATTGTCATATATTCATAATTTTGCTCTCTCTCCGCATTGAAGCGTATCGTTTTCGTTTACTCATTTACGCACCACTAACTATTCTCTTGCGTTCTCTTCTCGCGGTCAGCTGGTTTTCCGTACAGCGGGGGCGCGGCGTAACAAGAAAAATTTCTAGAAATGTATTACTTTTAAAAAGATTTAATTTACACTAAATTCACTTTGTTTAGTTTTACAATTATGATGTATACAGGAAGCCAGATGTTTTTGCTACTAACCTGTAAAAATCCGATCAGCTTACGACGTAAAGTTTTTGAGTAATTAACGATTGAAAATGTGTGTGCAGTGTCGGCCACACCTAGTTAAAATAGTAATGTCGCGAGCCCGGTTTGGATAGGGTTAAAGATTTGAATATTTTGGTATGCCAAAATGAAAAACAGTTTACGGACTGCTTGTTCTGATGACATTTTCACTGAGACGATGGCGGCTTTGCAAATTGGCAGGTACCTAGTGGACCAAGATCACATTTTCATTGTTTGTTTTTACTTTCTGCAGTCCTGTGACGTTTCAGAAATGGCTATTTAAAGAACTGTGATTACACTTCATACAATTAAACTTAACGTTTGGAAAATCGTAAAGTTGACAAACGCCCGCTGTGTGATTGACTGCTTTTTGTTTGATTTCTAATAAAGCGTGATCTTGTGGAGACTGTATCTAAGATTTGGTGCGACAGAAACTTAATCCGTGTCCACTTGTAATTTTTTGGAAAATAGCTAGTCCTTGTTTTGATAAAAAAAACACTCATTTTGCACTGTTCTAAGACTGAGCTACGGATTTCGAATGGTGACTATGGGAACTAAAAATGATTTTCTTACGATTTATATGGGTGTCGACTAAAAGCGATTTGTAAACTTAGTTCATATAATATTTCATACGGCAAGTAATTATACTCTACAAGCGTTTTAAACTTTAATGTCGATTCGGCAGTGGGGTAGAAGGGTAAGTACCGAACAAAGGTGAATCAAGGCAGGATCAAGTAATACAATAACCTAAACAAAGTAAAACCTTTTGACTTATTAAAACAAAAACTTAAAGTTAGTTTTAATTTCGTGTTAATCTAATTACAGGTTTTTTAAACATTACGTGAATACTTACTGGACTCTTTCCCGGTTAAAACTTCGCTTTGTAACTTGCCCGCATAAAACTATTCTTAAACCAACATAACACAAGCATGCTGTGACGAACATCAAACCAAGATCGAATATTTTTATCCTCATTTTTAACACGCTTCAGCTTGAGTCTAAATAATTACGCTACTTGCCCTAAACGCACAAGTCCTAGAAACAGAGAAGCTAGTTTGTCTGTTACATTACCCGGTAAATAGGCCAACAAATTCCACATAAAGACGTTACCATTCATTACAGAGAGCTGCGTCCTCTTGCATGAGCGAGCCTAGGACGGTCGCGTTTGGTCGGCAAAGCGTGCCGGATGCAGGTCGAATTTCTACTCGCTAAATCGACACTCGCTACGCTACGTCAAACTACGTCATTAATTTGAACCGAGTAGATGTGACCATTTACTCGTGAAGTCGCTTTGTTCGTTTTTTTATTTGAAAACGAGAGAAATGGGTGAAAAAAATGGGTTCAACTCGTCAAAGGCGTCATGTAAAAGGGAGTGCTTAACTTATAATCCAAGAGTTAAAGTAATCAGCTTTATTGAGAAGATAACCGGTAAGACACAATAATGAATAAAACACAGGCACGTTTATTACATTGTTCATACAATCCTTGTGACGTATTCTTGAGATAGTTATGTAACTGATTAGAAGCTTAGCCTTCCCCGCATAATTAACTGAGCCCCGATTAAATGTAAACACAATCATGTTCGTCGCCTCGTACAATTAATTTGAAGCAATCGTCGCGCTGATTTGCTACTAGACCTACACATACAACTTCTTCATCACTTTATCAGAATGTTACAAAGTAGAATTCAAGCAGAGGCCAACATGTACACTTGGCTGCCCTGGCTTATAGAGCAGAAAATTTAGGGTCCAAGCGATTGTCCAAGACTGCGGTAGAATGATCGATAACGATGCTCCTTTGGCTGTCACCGACCAGTCATCAGCAGAAAGTTTGAAGTTTTTTGTGCTATAGGGTAGGGAGTAAAACCATTCCCTTTCGATTTTTGTAATATCGCCGAAATGTCACTTTTTTCTCGCATCATTGAATCTAATTAATTTCGAGTCTCGTCAAACTGCTGAATCGTTTGACGTCGGTCCAAAACAATGTTTCACACAGAGTCATGCACCACGAAACTTTTCCAGTATAGCTTAAAGGCCTAGTGGCGAGCGCTGATTCAATGAGTATAGAATGCAATCTTAATTGCGCTTTGTCAACACCAAGCGGTTAACTTTGTTTGTTGTGCATTGCTGCTTTGTGTTCTTTGCAACGGCATTATTGCTGAATTTTGGTATGCTAAGCTAATTATAACGTAATTAATAGCCAATCATTAGCCTAGTATAAGTCATGCAACTACCACGGAATATTCTACAATCAAGTTAGATAAAAAGGCTAATGTAATTACGTAATAACTCATTTAGAAGAAATTTGGAAGTTTGGTTATGCACCTTTTCGATGCTTGCTTCTTCCCTATTCTAATGTGCTATTTGGTACGAGTCATTCGTTGAAGTTCAGTTGTGTCGTTCAGTCGCCATTTATAAGGCATATTATGTTCAATATAATATGTTACTCAGACACTATTGTTGTGATATGTTACTTGCGCTTCACATGGCTTTAATATTTATGTTGGGTAATGTTTATCATTTTTCGCTACAGCGATTTCAGTGTTTTGTTTAGTGACTGCGTTACAGCGGTCAAACATTCATTCGGTCACAGCGTCTTGTGACAAGCGTACGTACTGCTTTCAGTTTTAGCTTTACCTATACAGCTGCCTCAGTTAAGCTTTAGTTGCTACGCCTTTCGTTGTGTAGGCGTTTGTCATAAATGAATTTTAGTACGTTAACCTATGATGCTGGGGAAAAACCTGAGGAAGACGTTTCATTTGATGTGCAAAATCATACAGCTTATAGCAATATTCAGACCAGCAGCAATGTTTACCCATGTTGGAATGCAGAGCCGTAAAACTATAATGCGAACAGTAAGACCTATTAGAAACCATGCGATCAACTTGTTTGTTTACATCAAATCTCTTTCTCCCTGCTGCATTTGAACGCTCTGAGTTAACTAGTTAACTCTTACAAATCTCGTGCAATGCGGATCATTGCCGCTTATGTCACGGATAGTGTATGGAGTTTTCAAACAGCACTGTTCCATCAAGTGTGTTTCAGTTTGTATATTAGACGTGTTATCATTAAAATTAGGTGGCTAAAAGGAAGTTAAATAAAACAAGTCAAAGCAATTTACGGCATTATCGGAGTTGATGTTTGAAAAAGGAACCGCGCGATGAGGCTTCTTCCTGTCGTCCTATGCCCACCTCCGCATCTAAACAGCAATTGGATAGTAATAGACCCCCCCCCCCCTCCCCACAGAACTCAGCATGATGGGAATAGTTTTTAGAATAGAGTGGAGACAAAAGAGTTGCTGCCTGCTAAGTGTAGGATTGGCTTTCAAAGGGTTTGAAATCTAAAGCTTGCAGTTCAGTTCAGTCATCAATAACGTAAATACAATAAATACAGCCACTTCCGGGAAATAAGCTGCATTTCCGTGACGCGACACCTGATCGAAAGACACTTTATCGAACGACACTTAATCGAACGACAGTTTATCGAAAGACACTTAATCGAACGACACCTGATCGAAACGACACCTGATCGAAACGACACCTGATCGAAACGACAGTTGATCGAACGACACTTTATCGAACCGACAGTTGATCAAACGACACTTTATCGAAACGACAGCTGATCAAAGCGACAGTTGATCGAATCGACTGTTGCTTCTCCCGCACATAGTCATAGCAAAATGTGGCGTTCCGTTGCATTGTTTGCTGTAGAAAATTAAAATTTGGTGACTTTTCATAAAAAATGTTCAGCTATCTGTCCATGTTTGTTTGATAAAGTTGGATTTTGTAATTTTTGAGATATTGTGATATTTATATAATTTTGCTCTCTCTCCGCATTGAAGCGTATTACTCATTTACGCACCAATAACTTGACTAACTATTCTTTTTCGTTCTCTTTTCACAGCGGGGACGCGGCGTAACAAGAAGAATTTCTAGAAATGTGTCACTTTTAGAAATACCTAATTTACACTAAATTCACTTTCTTTAGTTTTACAATTATGATGTATACAGGAATCCAGATGATGTTTCTACTAACCTGTAATAATCTCATCAGTCTACGACGCATAGTTTTCTAGTAATTAACGATTGCAAATGTGTGTGCGGGGTTGGCCACACCTAGTTTTTTTAGTAAACTCGCGAGCCTGGTTAGGATAGGGTTAAAAGGGTACTACGACACCTTATCGAAAGACACTTTATCGAAAGACACTTTATCGAACGACACCTGATCGAAACGACAGCTGATCGAAAGACACTTTATCGAACGACAGTTAATCGAGCCGACAGTTGATCGAAAGACACTTTATCGAAACGACAGCTGATCGAACGACATTTTATCGAACCGACAGTTAATCAAAACGACAGTTGATCGAACGACACTTTATCGAACCGACAGTTCAAGCAAGATTTTAGCGTGTTTCTCAAACATTGGAACAATGAGCCATTGTGATGTGCGGTCTTTGTAATGGTGTGCATTAATGAATTGTGATGTATATATCATAAAGTTGACGATTTATATTTTATATCTATATTTTATATTTGTATCATAAAGTGTTCGATTTCGCATGGCGGCCGGCCCGCCCACATATTAATAAGATATCACAAGAATACGCACGAGAATTACTAAGTACGAGATTGTCTGTACAGTAGACTAGACTAGTCATTATAGATACAAAGAGTAAGGAATTGAAGGCAAAATTTAATAGCAAGGGGCATGTCGCTGTCTGACTTTTACACAAAGTAGCTTCTTGAAAGTGGTCTTTATCCCAGCTTGACCGACAGCGCAAAATAAATGGCTTCGATGCTTGGTAGCACGTACACATGTGAATGTCTTCCACCGGGTTCAAGATGACCTTCCACGAACGAATAATAGCATTGAAGGATGGCACAATGCGTTCAGCAAGCGTGTCTCAATATCCCATCCGACGCTTCGCAGACTCGTCAAAAAAATTAAGCAGGAAGGTTCCAACGAAATGTTAATTGAACAATTGAGTGCTGGAATCGATGGCCCACCACGGAAGAAGCGCTACGACGCCGTCAACCAACGGCTGAAGAGCATAGTTGAAAATTATGACTCAACAAATATGGACATAAAAAGTTATCTTCGAGCAATTGCACACAACTTGTAATTAAATGAATGCGATTGAAATGTGCACTTCGTCAGTTGTCGTGCTTTTAACAGTGCATGTTGCCAGTTCTTTTAATAAATTGTCGTTCTTTTAACAGTGCATATCGTCAGTTGTTTCAATAAATTGTGGATCTTTTAACTCTATCCTAACCAGGCTCGCGAGTTTACTAAAAAAACTAGGTGTGGCCAACCCCGCACACACATTTGCAATCGTTAATTACTAGAAACCTATGCGTCGTAGACGATGACATTATTACAGGTTAGTAGAAACATCATCTGGCTTCCTGTATACATCATAATTGTAAAACTAAAGAAAGTGAATTTAGTGTAAATTAGGTATTTCTAAAAGTGACACATTTCTATAAATTCTTCTTGTTACGCCGCGCCCCCGCTGTGAAAAGAGAACGAAAAAGAATAGTTAGTCAAGTTATTGGTGCGTAAATGAGTAATACGTTTCAATGCGGAGAGAGAGCAAAATTATATAAATATCACAATATCTCAAAAATTACAAAATCCAACTTTATCAAACAAACATGGACAGATAGCTGAACATCACAATGACCCATTGTTTCAATGTTTGAGAAACACGCAAAAATCTTGCTTGAACTGTCGGTTCGATAAAGTGTCGTTCGATCAACTGTCGCTTTCATCAGCTGTCGGTTCGATAAAGTGTCGTTTGATCAACTTTCGGTTCGATAAAGTGTCTTTCGATCAACTGTCGTTTCGATCAGGTGTCGTTTCGATCAGGTGTCGTTCGATTAAGTGTCTTTCGATAAAGTGTCGTTCGATTAAGTGTCGTTCGATAAAGTGTCTTTCGATAAGGTGTCGGGTCACGGGTTAAAAGATCCACAATTTATCGAAATAACTGACGATATGCACTGTTAAAAGAACGACAATTTATTAAAAGAACTGACAACATGCACTGTTAAAAGCAACTGACGAAGTGCACATTTCAATCGCATTCATTTAATTACAAGTTGTGTGCAATTGCTCGAAGATAACTTTTTTATGTCCATATTCGTTGAGTCATAATTTTCGACTATGCTCTTCAGCCGTTGGTTGACAGCGTCGTAGCGCGTGATCTTAGCTTGCTTTTCGTGAATTTCATTGTTGAAAATATTTGTTCACATGTGTACGTGCTACCAAGCATCGAAGCCATTTATTTTGCGCTGTCGGTCAAGCTGGGATAAAGACCACTTTCAAGAAGCTACTTTGTGTAAAAGTCAGGCAGCGACATGCCCCTTGCTATTAAATTTTGCCTTCAATTCCTTACTCTTTGTATCTATAATGACTAGTCTAGTCTACTGTACAGACAATCTCGTACTTAGTAATTCTCGTGCGTATTCTTGTGATATCTTTTTAATATGTGGGCGGGCCGGCCGCCATGCGAAATCGAACACTTTATGATACAAATATAAAATATAAATCGTCAACTTTATGATATATACATCACAATTCATTAATGCACACCATTACAAAGACCGCACATCACAATGGCTCATTGTTTCAATGTTTGAGAAACACGCAAAAATCTTGCTTGAACTGTCGGTTCGATAAAGTGTCGTTCGATCAACTGTCGTTTTGATTAACTGTCGGTTCGATAAAGTGTCGTTCGATCAACTGTCGGCTCGATTAACTGTCGTTCGATAAAGTGTCTTTCGATCAGCTGTCGTTTCGATCAGGTGTCGTTCGATAAAGTGTCTTTCGATAAAGTGTCTTTCGATAAGGTGTCATAGTACCCTGCATTTCAGGCCCTAAGAGGTGGTAAGCCCAGGGCGGAACAATTTTGAATATGTTCGCGTAGAAGGTAATGTCGCCATCTGGTTTTGCAAAACTTGAAAATAATAATCAGAAGCGCATTCGAATCCACAAAGAGGACGATAGTAAAGCGATTGCCAGGCGTGCCAGAATACATTTGTAATACATTTGTATTTGCCATTACATTTGCAGAAGCATTACATTCTGCAAAACTCTTGGTGTATAAATCTAAAAGATATAGCCTGCTACTAAAAAAATATCGTATTACAAGCAAAATGCCTAACATAAATTGTTTCGGCAGTAACTTACCGTTTCCTCTGAGGTTAAATATTTATGCAATGAAGCCTATAAAACAACACGTACTGTATCGGACTCGTGAACAATTGTTTCGCTTCTGTCTGTTTGAAATGTTAGCTTGACAAAAAGCACAGCTTCAGGCATCTGAGACATAAGAATTTGTATTTGTGCTGTTAATTGATGAGCGGCTTTTATCTGAATAGAAATGCCCATCCAAAGCTGTAGCCAGGGCAGAGATTTTACCGCGGTGTTTAAATCAAGTACATCCCCAGCTAAGTTCCCTGTAAGCTGCGCGCGTGCGCAAATGCGCACTGCTCCCACGGTCTCCGCGCATAGAAAATCTGTGCTGCGCACAAGAAAAAAATCCAACCTGAATTGAAAATAAAATAAACGCATAATAATGGCCACAGTGCGCACGTCTGATGTTGCTCACAGTGGTCCAAGGGACCGATCAGGGAGTTAGTGTGTTTGCTCAGACTCGTGAAAAATTAGCGGAAACATTGATCCCCAGTTAGGTATGCTGCTAAGATAATTCCGCAGTAAAAATTTTTCAGCCACAATTCCACAAATATTAAGGAAGTTAGTGCCTCAGTATGGCTACGGGCTATGGCACAACCGATTTCAAGGAAAGCTTTCAGAGGCAGCAGAACTTCCTTCCTGGTAAGATTTGTTACTACAATAATTCAATGACATCACTGCTCTAGAAACGGTTTGGGCTGGCTGAATTTGTGCTGTATATGCGACGAACAAATGCGCAACCAAGTTTACTGCGGGAAGTTTAGTGGTGCTGTATCATTGGACACTTATCATCAAGGACAATATTGGAAGAGATAAGGGCCGAGAATTCAGTCAGATCAGTCAATCAGTCAGAAGAGTCAATTTGCTCCTTCACACGTGACTCACACCTGCTCTTCCCCAGGTACGTGTTTGTGTGGTCGGACGGTTTATTCCAATGACTATTCAACCGCAGATGTTGATGGGGTCGTTCGGGGTCGAATCGACCTGGAACCGTGTATTTGTGATTGTGTTTGATGACAGCCCTGCAAACGGGGATTCCCAGCAAATGAAACTACATTGCTTACACCAGTGGTTTTTAACCTTTTTCGTACCTCGCCCTTTTTAGCAACCCAAGATGACGGGACGACCCCATTCCAAAATAATGCAGTTATGTACACAAGTACAATTAAAAATAAGGCAAAAGTAATGAATGAAAAGGTCAAATAAATAAGTCTATTTATATTATATTCTACAAACACTGTACATCGCTTAGCAGCATAAAATCAATAAATATTCTTAAAAATTGCTAAGTGTCTTTCACGTAAGACTGTTAAAAGTCTGCATCAGTTGCTAGTCTTCAGAGCCGACCGTATAACAACGTTTTACAAGAAAAGTGCTACTTACTCAACTGACAATGCCACTCAAGATTATGGAAGAACAACTACCGAATGGGGCATAAACAACAAGTGAGCCTGGTGAACTGAAGTTCTGCTTACGCCTAGACTAACTGCAGTTGCCTCTCTGAGTACCCCTTATCTGCTAAAATATGTTGATCTGAGCTCTCATTTTAGCTGTATGAGACCTCTTTTTGCCCATTTTTTAAGAAAGAATAAAAAAAATAAAACTACAGTAGTAGTGTACTTGCAAAATTACAAAAGAACTAGGCTAACAAAGCTAAAATGAGATGGTAACAGTCCTTTACGGCTAATCTATACAATAATATTATGTAACAATCGTCTTCATCTTTTAATGATTAAACGCATTTTTCACTAATAAACCCAAACAATGCAAGTGGTCTTACTTAAACTGTTGCACAGCACTGTAGAGTAAAAAAACTAATCAAAAACCATTCATTTCTTTGCAAACCAGCTTTTACCCATTTCTTTCAAAAAAGTTAAAAAATACACCCACTCATCAAATACATCGCGACCTCCAGAAAAAAGGCTAGCTACCCCAGTTAGGGTCGCGACCCCTAGGTTGAAAACCACTGGTTTACACATAACGGTAGGTATACTAAACGATTCTTACGTCATGCTGTAAACGCAGGTGTATTTGATCACTGACGAAGCGGATGACGTCTTTCAAAATAAAACAGGTAGTAATTTATTGTCTTAGAGAAACAGTTTGAAACTGAAAACAAATCATGATGTTTTTGGTTATCACTTATCACTAGTATCATATGACATCGAAGTGTCATTGTGCAATCATGTGACATATGCATACGTGTAGTCATATGAAATGGCTTTCTTTTTCACAGGAAAAAGATTAACTTTTACCGAATGTGGAAGCACTTATGAAAGGTATAGTCTTGTTAAATAAACAGACTTAGTTACAAATAATTGATATACAGAAGCGGATTTTTAATCATGTTTTGCAGATATAATGTTTGTTGTAAAACTGGGGTGGAATTCGGCATATTTTTGTCACGTAAAGAAAAGTAAGCATCTACGCATTATTATCACACAAACGCACAAAGCTATTCGATTGTGACGACTGTCTTTGGTAACTGTATCTTCGTTTTACTATTTTTCCTTAAGTGAAAAATCTTTTTTTGCCGATTACTACTCCCTTTGGAAAGGTCTAGAATTCGATTAATGCAATGCTTAAAATATCGAAGTACATAAATATCTTATTGCATAATCTTTCCAGATGGTGGTGTCATTTCGACGATGACAATTACGTCAACACAGAGAAACTTGTGGCTTTGTTGGACAACTTTAACTTTAGCGAGAGTTTCTACGTCGGCAGGAGAAGCAGATACGCTAAAGATTATATGACAGTAGGTTAGTTTTGTTTTTTTTGTAAGATATGTAGTCGTTCGACTACTGTATTGCAGCCTTTTACCCAGCCTATCAGTGATTACAACCTGGATTTTTTTTTCGAGTGCCGTTATACTTTGCAACGTTTAAAAAGTAATAATACTAGTATTCGTTCTGTTCCTTGCATTGATCAAAGCTGCTTTACTCGAGTACCGTTTTCGTGGTACTTTGGCACTAACTTCCTATGACTCGGTTATGAGGTAGGGCTGGATGGCAAAAATAGGTTACAAAAGAATTTCAAAAAATCTTCCATAATTTCTATGTTTTAACTAAGTGTTCAAGTCCTATGTTGCATCTGGGTACTTGCTACTCCGCCTCATGGTCTATGCTTGTACTTGAAGCAAAAAAAAAATTATGGAGAAGCCTAAATAACTCCAAGTAATGATACAATTTCTCGAGCAAATCCAAATACTTTGAAATAGTATTCACTGTGGTATCTATGAAGCCATACTTAAGATAATTTTGGTCATACTTTCTCTTTTTTCCACTCATTTTGTGTCAATACAATTAGTTTAATTACTAAAATACCTGGTTATTAAATCAATACTAAATTTAATTTTTACTTCATTTTACGGTTTTAATATTGGCTGACGTTGGTTTTACCCTATTTAAACCGGGTGCGCGACATTACTATTTTTATTATGTGTGGCCGACACTGCACACAAATTTTCAATCGTTAATGACTCGAAAATTATACGTCGTCAACTGATCGGATATTTACAGGTTAGTAGCAAAAACATCTGGCTTCCAGTATACATAATTGTAAAACTAAAGAAAATGCATTTAGTGTAAATTAAGTATTTCTACAAGTGAAACATTTGTAAAAGTTTTTCTTTGTTACGCCACCCCCCGTTGTGAGAAAAAACAGGTCACCGCAAAAAGAGAACACAAAAGAACAGTTAGTCAAGCTAGGAGTGCATGAATGAGTAAACGAATTTAACGAAAACAATGCGGAGAAACACCAAATATTATGACGTAACAATTGACGTATTTCAGAATCCAAATTTCAAAAATACAATTGCCACCGTGACACACTTTAAAATTTTAGTAAAAATGAACCTATTGCGAAAGTCAAGAAAGCATGTTTTGACATAGCTTATAGATTAGAATAAACAGTTTGTCATCTCTCGCGCCCCCCTTATGAATCTTACACGCCCCCCAGTTTAAGAACCACTGATCTAAATCTTTACTGGATACGTATGGTGCAAATAAAACAGGATACCTATGGTGCGAGCAATAGCCTACTACAAAATATAGTGCGGACAAGTTTGATTTCCTCTGACGGAAACAACCTAAAGAGAACACTGTAAGCTGCATACAAATGAAACAGTTATAAAGGATAATATCAATCAAAATTCGCTGTCAGTTAGACGGAATTTTTTCATACAAACTGAATACGGCCTTACGTTAAGTTTTACAAGCAAATGCTCCCACAAGTCTAGTTTCCACTCCATGCCTGATGCAGAATCCGTTACTAAATCTACAAAATGTTTTGCAATTCGCTCCTTAGTTTCGACTAAAAGTTCGTTGGGCATTGCTAGTTTTTGGCGAAGCAAACCTGTGATCCAAACGTCGTCTAGATTGTAATATTTTTCTGTTTTCTGAATTAAAGTTTTCAGTTTTCCTATAACGCTGACGCTGGTCGTGTACATGCCACCTAAGCAATATTTGGGCCAGTATGGCCAAGGATATTGTTGCTTTGAAGCACTATTTTTGTCCCGTACGTCTCTGATCGGTTCATTAAATCCGGTGCCAAACATACAAATGATTGGAAATTCCGGCCACTCTTTCTCCACTACAACTTCTCTGTATTGACCAATCAGTTTTGTCACTTTAAGCATATCAATCCACATGTCGTCATCTGAAGTGGAGTAGTAGTAGTTGGATGGAAGGTTTTCTGAAGCCCATTTCATTCCCGCTAATGTTTTTACTCCAATTTGTCTAAAATACAAAACCCACCAGACCAAGTTACTATGTAGCGTTCACCACCATGTCCGCTAGATAGCAGCAGGACACCACATTTTTTTGCCCAAAGAATTATTGTATTTTTCCTGTTTGCATTTCGAGTCAGTCGTCGTAAGGTGGCGTACAGACGTTCTTTTGAGACGTCTCTCCGCGTCAAGTGATGCCCGTGCTTCAGCACGTGTTATTTATGAATTAAATAATATCAAGTTAGCAGTAGTGATGTACCAGGAACAGCTCAACAACATGTATATTGCGTAATGTCTTTCTTTTCGCTATCGCTATAACCCTATCCCGTTAATAGGTTATCAATAAGCAGCATTCCCATTCATCACAAAATATTCATTAAATTTAAGTAGCCTACATCAACTCACTGATAATTTTCCTGTAGCGATATCTGCAAGATATCTCCATATATTCGCTGTTCTTCTTCTAGTAGAGCTTCTTTGTCTGCATCTCCGACGCCGACAATAAAAATCGTATGAAACATTCCCCTTTCGATACGCCTGACTGATCCCCAGGTATCTCGAATTAGCGTTCTTCGTTTGAAGTTGTTTATTGTTGATTTGACAAATGTAACCATCACCCACTGCTTTCCTAAAAAGTTAAATAAACAAAACGATTGAGAATATGACTTGAAACTAAACAAGGTGAACTAAGTTTTGTTTTTCTAACAAAATGTCAAACCGTAAACTCGATTCTTTAATATGCTGAAGTGGTGTTGAGGTTAGTTTGAAGTTGCTACGAAAATATTTTGGCCAGGGCGTTCCAAGCACTCAATTCAAAGACAATACGCAACAATCGGTCCCAGTTCATTGTCAATGTAGGTTAATAAAGTTTACCATATTTGGGATCATTGTGAAGGTTTCCATAACACAGCTCTTCAAAGTGCATTTTGGGCGTTCTCACAAAATAATATGTCTTTGATTCGAGTTTGATTCCGGTGGAAAATTTCATGGGGGGGGGCAGGACCTTTGTTAGAATCGACATCGGTAATGCTGTGGTTGGTTGGGAAGATCGCCCGATGGCGATACCTGATGCTAAAAGAGCCACATTTTAAATTGAAAAAAAAACTAAATTCTCTTTTTGTCAAGCTTTACTTACATTATCTCTGGCTTCGGTAAGCTGTAAATTTTGGCAAAGAGTAGAAGCAAGCCAACGACAAAAAAACAAGGAAAAATTGCTGTCACTCGTCTGGACCTTTGCGTGGGAAAAGAGAATTGTGTAAATCTTGCTGTTTTGAGTTGGCATAAGACTAACTTTATTCGAGACAGAAGGTTCATGGCCTTTCAGTGCGTAACAGTCAGAGCTGTCTGTGCAAGTCTGGGTAAGAATGAAACATCCAGAATATTAGAAAACAGTGCAGCAAACCTTTCAGTTCTAACTTAAAACTTTATCAGTCAAATCATTATCATCGAAGTCATTGCCAATGCTTAACTTTTAAAATAGTCTTCAAAGATCTGTCAGTTTGTGTTAAAAATACGCTGAGCTTATCTCCAACAAACTGAAGGAAATGTTAAAGTTAAAGACAAAGAATAATTGAAAGTCAATAACTGAATACGTTGCATTTCTTTCAATTACTAACGGAAAGCAGGATGCTGAATCGTATCTCGCCCATCTAACGGTTTTGCATTAGTAATTTAGTCATGAGCTTCTAATGTGGTGTCCATCAAAGTTTTGCTGCAATCCAAAACACCTCTGTCCTGCTTAAACCCAACCATTCTTTGCAAATTTCTACTGAAAAAAGTTGAGATAAAATGAAGTCGCCAAAACAAATGTTACCAAGACTACTACACAACGGCTCTCGATGGCTTGATTCACAACAATGTTCAAATGGTCAAACAGTAATTGTCGATCTCTCTGTTTCAAAGTACGTAACTCGAAACTCTTTTGTTCACCAACGAACTAAGTTGTAGAAAAGCACATACCACAATTTACCACGTAAAAGTCGGTCGGTTTTGTTTCTGTAATGAGTAGGACGATGAGAATTCTGTAATAATTTCCACGGAATTCTTTTATACAAATGCAATATGAACTGGTAGAACTAGTAATTACAAGTAATGAATCAAGTAATTACAAGTAATCTCCAAAGTAATTACAAGTAATGAACGTATAACAGTTTCTGAATAATACTCTACTCTCCCTCATACCAATCGTACTTTTCCGAAGATATGAATTTTTGCAACAAGCTCTTGTTGGACTTCAAAAGTACATAAAATTTTCCATAAGACATGCTCTGTACTGAATTGTTAAAATTTCTTTCATTCTCTCAATGGTCATCTTATCTCTTTCTTAAATATCTTAAATCTTATCTTAAGAGGTAGTAAACAACTTATGTCATAAACGAGTTGCAGACAGGTTTAAAGCAGACAGTTTTGACGAGCTAAGAATGTTCACGACCTAGAAAAAGTTTGAAAAAAGGTGGCAACCTAGAAAAACTTGGACTAAAATACAATTTAAAGAAATCGCGGAGTTTTAAGTACATTTTAGCATTTCTCCCTGACGCAGATTTGAACACTAAATTCCCTGACATGTCAGGGAAAATCCTGACGTATGGCAACCCTATTATAGTCTCTAAGAAACAAGTTTGCGCTCTTCACAGCCATGAATGTGGCTCAGTAGACTTTAAGTCACACCCGGATGCGTGATTCAGTTGACTTCGAGCCACGAATCTAGCTTTTCTAAGCCACAGTTTGGCTCATCTGGGGAACATTCCTGTTCATGTTTGTGGCGCAAAATTGAAAGAAAAGTGTGGCTCAGACACTACAATCGCGTCTCTGCTCTGGTAATATTGAGTGACAACACCTTGAAGAGAAAAAGTACAATACAAGTCTGTGAGACTAATTTTTTGTCCACTGGCTCTCTGTCAAATGAGCCACATATTTTTTGAGCCAGTTTTCCAAAAGAGACTACAACCGAAAAATTACAACTCCGTCTCAAAGATAATGAAAACCTACTTGGTATATTTTTCAATTACGTCACACAGAACGCAGAGTGATTGTGTTGTGTTCGAAGGTGATCACTGATCAGACGATTCAACCCACGGACCATTTCAACAGCGTAGACGTCTGTGGATTGAATCGTCCTGAGTTGCACCTTTTTGCTCGTTATTTTTCGGAACGTTGTTCTTGCTAGGTTACATGCCGTAGTAAGTTATGATGGTAAAGATAAGGCGTATACTATCAAGTTGGCACATATTGACATAGCCTATCTCTCGTCAATTCGGACTAGGCTATATAGGACAAGTTTGTTTTTCCGTTAACTTGGCTAAAATCATCGTTGCCCAAAATGACCATATAACCATAAATTGTTGTTTTACATTTCCATGGCTTAAGTTTAAGCTTTAGATTTATTGCCACATTGCCATTATATCCAGCCCACTGAAAGCAAATTTTCCATCAGCAGGTCTTGCTAGGGCGTTGCAAATTATAGCAGGATTGTATCATGCAATATTAAACAAGGCTGCTAACTTTGCAAAGCACGCATGAAGCATTTATGTTAATGTAAATTTGTGTTCTTAGCCCATTTAGCAATAATCATGTTTGTACATAGGCTAGCTGTTGTTTTGTGTAAACTTAAACTAGGCTTTTTGTTAGCGATTCATTCATTTACCATGCTGGTACAATATTGTGCTATCTACTGTACTGTTCCAGTGTAGACATTACGCGTGCAAGAAAGAGTGTCACCTAACAAACCTGGACTTGTGGGGTCTAGTATATGAGTGCACAACCACAGGATGCCTTTGTATATACAAGACCCCAGCTACTAAATTGTGACATCACCTGGTTGTGTACTTCTATACAAGACCCGATTTGTGAATTGCAGGATAGAGAGGGGACATTTGCCACTACTTCTAAACAATCCAAGTGTTCTGAGTGATTATAACGGCTCAATACTCCACATCAATCTAATACTATGGAGCATACACTTCAACAACAGTTTACGTCAACTTTAACTTCTGTTATAAATCATAGGCTAGTAATTATCTATTGTGGGATCTGGGGCCTCTATCTTTATATAATCCATTAACCATATTTGCTCACTTTCAGTGGACCTGGTGTACAGTTCCAAATTTGGGAAATACAATATCAAAAAACCAAATTGAAAATTGGAACTTGCACAAAGGCTAACTGGGTAATTGGGGCTCGATCGATGAGGAATCATCGTCGAGTTCAAGTCGCGCAAAGACTTTCCTCAGTCCGAGGATAAAGACAATCATGCCATAACATACCAAGTGCCTTAAACAAAATAGGATTTTCCAGTCTTTAATATAAGTTTATGTGTTTTTGTTTATCAGACACATTTGTGACATAACTAAAATAGGGCACATTTAATATTGAATAAATTGCATTGCTGTCACAATGTTTGCAGTTATTATTGCAGGACGGCTTGTCCAAACAGATGCCACTCAAGTGAACGAACGCAAGTTTCTATTTACATTAATGGACATGGATAGCGTTAATCACATTGTGGTGTTCATGACTGGTCAAGCTGCTTTCCCTGATGGTCTTGGAGCCGCTGTTTATATAAACTGGCCATCAAGCAGCGGGGAAACTTCGTGGCAACTGATCGGTCATTTGACCAATCAAAAACCTTCAGCAATATTTAAGATATCCGGAATGATAAAGGATCAAAATTCTGCGTCCAATGTTTTTTCGGACATGGCCTCACATCCCCATCACGCACAACTTGGCATATCTTTGGAGCCACTTGCGGAACTTGCTCAGCAGGTCCCAGTGACATCTGTCAATCCCTCAGAGCAAGCTGCAACTTTTGAAGAGTTTGTCAACAACATGCTGATGAGTTTCTATAATTATTCGACGTCTTTCTCCAAATCTTTGGCAGAAATTGCAAGTATTGCTTCCACCATGGATGGATCTGTCGGACAGACGCAATTCTTACCTTTGTCGGTTTTGGAAAACTGGCAAAAACTATTCCAAGCTAAGCTTTCCAGAGATATAAACTTTTGGAAGAAATAATGATGTTTTATCAGACATATTTCTGATTCATAGATGCAGTCACGTAAACCGTTTCATGATATTTCGTTTTTGCAGAACAGAAGGATGGAGAAAACATTCAAATTTATTGTTGTTCCAACAGTTTGCACAAAGCAATTTTCATTGAAGCAAACTTTTGTTTATCTGTTACTGAAGGAGAGTAAAGTACATAATACAAAAACTTCATTGCTTGCTTAATTTTGCCGTTAAACGTTAATCTAAAACACATATCCCACTTTTCTTCCTTGTGAATGGAATTGCTGGGTAACAATGCATAACATCAGATAGTTTATGATTGTTGGAAGTTGTCTTAACACTTGGCTGATCGATTTTTTGTTAATTCATTAGTTAGAGTAGATTTATACGATAAGGTTATTGCTAATTATATACCTAAACAAAATGCCGATAAATTGATTTAGTAAAATACTTGCAGTCATGATCCATCTTAAAGCATCTCGTTGAGCTATCAGCAGAAGGACGAGCTGCTCTCTGTCATGCTTATGTTGCGTTGCTGTTTAAGTTTTGGCGCAGACTACTGAGCCCACAGCTCGTTGCCGTTAATAATATTTTACTAATTGCTGGTTTTGGTTTTCTTGTGTTTTAAGAAAATCGTGTTGCTGTGATTGCATCTTGCCGTTTCATTTATCAATCTTGTGCCATTTAAAGTTCAATCTGGTTGTTTTTCTTAGACGTTCATGATCTGCAATTCTATGTGACCTCTCATCTTTTGCAGGAGACAGTGAGTAAAATCATCACGGACCTTGTCAGCAGTAGGATTTGGTCAAATAATTGTGCAAAATAAGGAAAGAAAAGAATGAATGTACTTGACTGAGAGGTTAACTTGTTGGATCAATTGCAAGAGCATTGCGCTTCCATCTCGAGCGCTTGATAACATGTGCATGTTTTTTGCTTGCTGTAACGACTTAATTTGTTCAGCTGTTGACATCTTAGTTGAAATAAAATCTGCCAGCACTTTTACATAAAATGACAAAGTAATATTGACATCTTAAAACAACTGCAAATACGTGGTATATGGGCAGCTTGCATTAGCTGTGATTGGAACTTTACTGGTAATTGGTAGTCATGGTTCTGGGAATTCCCCTGGCTAAGCTTATCCCTGAGATTTTCAAAACTGTCACAAAACCAATGGTGAATGGACTTAAAAGGAGTGTACAGAGAAGCCCATTTTGGAAAGACAGAGTTTTTATTCCAATGGCTCAAAGTAAGCGACTGAATATATTTATTTTAATGTCCGTTAACACCGAAACCATATCCATTGCTTGAAGGTATTGTTTAAATCTGGTTTTGGATAATGTCGTGAAATCTATTTGCTGGATCGTGTTTTGTTTGTGGAATAACCCTGTCTTTAGGGATTTTATAATCTGTGGTTGTTTTAATTTCTGTTTGTTTGTTCAACTATTGCGATCAAGATGACTTGTTTTATGAACCATACAGCCAGGTTTCTTGTTAGTGAGGTGTAATATGGTGCTGGGGGTTCCATTTTTTAAGTTAGCACCACTTGCGTTTAAAATAGTGACGAATCCATTTGTCAACATATTGAAGCGAAATGTTAGAAAAAGTCCATTTTGGAAGGAGCAAGTCTTTGTCCCGATGGCTAAAAGTGAGTTAAGAAATTGCATCGCGACTATGTTGAACCAAACCAGGTTTAACTGAGTCAGTGAATATTGGAACTGTTGGAAAATTTTATCTCGCTTTACATAATTGACATGTTATGGCATAAATAATAGCACATTTCTACAGATACAGACGAAAACTTCACCACTATTGTCATGCTCTGATCTACTTTTGTTGTCGATGTAGGTTACAACAGGGCGTCAGTGAGAGTGCGACTGTGGACACAGGGAATCACGCGCAACAAGGAACAAGTTGAAAGGTCAGCGAAGATGAGCGAGGAAGCCGCGCTTGAACTTGGGGCGGAAATTGTCGCCAACTCCGTGACCTTTGCAATTGGTTTAATGGCCATTGTTATGCAACAAAGCATTGCTGCTGCCACTGAAAAGAAAAAGGAATTAAAAGAATCAGAGGAAACAGAACGTGTCGAGACAGGTATTCTGGAACTAAGACGAGATGTCCTCGATTTGGGGTTAACTGTACAAGAACTGGACGCAAGATTGCGGGAGTTGAATCGCACGATACTTTCAATGAAATCGTATAACACAGTTTCTAGTCAATCAAAAGGGGGAAATGATCGTTGATAGTTGTGTAAATTCTTCCTCAAAATTTTTAGCATCCTTGTTGCAGTTTCAGATGAAAATATTTCTTATTTCAAAATTAACTAATTAGCCAGTAATTATAGCAGCACGTTATCGTTACGTCTTTGTTACTCATTTGCTCCACCATGCTCGTAGTTAATCAATGAAGAAACTGAATTTCTTTTTATTGATTAATAATTTCGTTATGTATTAATTTATTGCGCAGCACTTATTCACATTTCAGTGCTTCATTAAAACAGCCTGGGAAAGGGCAAGGAAATTTGTAATGCTCATTCTGCATAGTAACAACCAATGCAAATGTTTTGGCGTTGCTGAAATTAGAATCTTTTATCAAGCTTAGTCTTAATATACAAGTAGAATAGAAAGTCATTCCACAAACTTTATGCCAATGATATGAAGTACAATGTTACAGCTTATCACCTCAATACCTTCTGCTTGAAAATGGAGCAACCGCAAGATTTGCATAAATAATTTTTATTCAAGCCTACCTTTGACATAAATACAATTCTAAAACATCTACATAAAATACTAAAAAGTAGAAACAAGGTTAAAGATTGACTTGGTCTGAATATTCAAATAAAAGTTTTCAATTAACCATGTTTTACTAAGTCAACTCACATTTTGGAAATCGGTTACTAGGCATATGATTGTGATATCAGTGAAATTTTTGAATATAATGTTTTTCATGTGGAATGTAATGCAGGGTAAAATGTATTATCAACGATACAAAGCTTTATTACCAGAGCATCAATAAGTTTTTATGAAGCGGGGATAGTGCCAAAGCCGCTACTTTTTCTCAATTTCTTGCATATACTGCTGCAACGCCTCTAGCCTTGCATCAATCTCATCGATGTCAGCATCATTCGTAACTGTTCGTTTTTTCCTTCCTGCTCTGCCACCTGGTGGACGTCTTTCCACATCAGGAGTGCTCGAAAATCGATGCCGGCGGTTTGAAACATAAACCGGGCTCTCCTGCCACGTTGGAGTCCTGAACAATAATAAACTTAATTTAAAGAACCAGCACTTTGCCATCAGTAATTCTTGGTGGTTTAAAAAGTCATAAACCCATTTAATCAACGACTACTAATAAAAATTTGCACAACGCCAACAGTGGAATCTTTTCAACATGGTTTCATTATATCACATTACCTCATTATTACATCACATTACATCATATCACATCACCTCCTTGATTTCAACCTTGTCATTGAGCCGTTGTCTGAAGAATTGCGACTCTCCACTGAACCATTACGATTGCGCAAACCTGAAGTGTAAGGATTGGTTGGAAGTCTGGCCCTACTTCTTCCCCTCGAGTCATTGGAAATTGGGACAAAACCGGCCGAACTTCTGCGTTTTCTGCCGAAACATAAAAACATTACAATTGTGATTTACACAATTGCGCAAATCAGTGCTACATGTCTTTCTGTAAAAATTTTTGCTAAAGTAAAGTCTTAAATGATATAGGGTTGAAATATGAGATGTTTTCAACGCACAATCGCTCCTGTGATTCCTGCAGCTTCCTCTTCTTTTCCTCGTTGTACAACGTCGGGTCAAACCGGGCAAATCGATTGGGCGTTGGTGTTCTGCTTTTGTGACTATTCCTGCGGAAAGTATCCATTCCATGAATAAGTTGTAAAAACTTTAGTAATAACAGAAGCTGAAATTTCACGAGAGTAGACATCATATTGCCACCTGGAAATGTTTGATTTTTTATCTCGCGACGAAGATCGATCTCTGGTGAGAGATGGGGGGCGGTCCTTAGATGAGGAGCGTGGTCGGTAAAATGAAGCCGACTGCGATCCGCGGGAAGCGGACCTTCGATGTCCTGACGAAGGTCTGGCTCCACTTTGTGGACGTAAAACGGAATTTCGTGAACGCAAGTTTCTGTCACCACTAGATGGTATCATTGAGGTATTCATAGGAGTTCGACTTTAGAAAAATATGGATTTCTAAGTTAATAACTGTACCGTGGATAAAGGATATGAAAGTGCTAACCACTCGCAAAACAGACATACAAATAGTTGATCAAACAAAATACACAAAGTTTCCGAACCTTCTTTTGTACATTGCCAGTTCATTGGTCAAACTTTTCACTCGAATCTGCAAGGTCCTCTCCCGAGAAGATAATTCACTTAACTTCAGGAAAAGACTTTTAGTTACTCCTTACGTCATAAGCTCATATCATGAAAATTATATTTATAAAGGCATGTAACTCCAGTCTCCAGTGGTCACATAAAGTCTGTTGAACCACTCGAAAATATTAATTCACACAGAGCTGGGCAGAAAGCGAGGCAAGGGTACACGCCAATTTAAAGTGAAGAGAAGGGGACTTTCTTGTAATTACGAGCAAGGCTTGAAGAGCCCTCCTTTTTTAATTGTCCACTCCTCACTCCCTTTCTTGATATAGAAAATGCTCTAATAAGTGGAAATGCAAATACAGTAGTACAGTAGTAAAAAAAAAACTTACATTTTTTAACTGCTTTGAGATAAAATCTCATAACTTTCATAAAAAAAATGATAAAAAGTAATTACAACTAAAATTTAGTTTTGCATTACATTGTACAAACGCAATTTGTTTTCAAAAATGTCCCAAAGGGACAATAACTTCGACTTGCTCCCATTTTATCACTAAGGAAAAGCTTTTTTTTTGTTAGAGAAAGTAGCTGCCCATCTCTGCGCTTACTAACAGAACTTGGCAGGCCGACTTACTTCAGATGCCAATCTCTTTATTTCGGCTGTTTTCTTTGAAATCTGTCGTTGATATTTATTTTTTTCTTTCATCATCTCAAGTTCAAGGTTTTGCACAACTTTCTTCAGTATTCGCACCTTTGAAAGTTTCAATATTTGTCTGAAGTTTTGCGCTTTACCAAGATTTTGTGCAAATTTTGTGCTACATTGACGCTTCAGTCAATGTAGCAAAAGCATTAGCATACACTTGGCTTATATCTAAGCCATCAAAAGGTGTAATAATCAATATTGATAAATTATACTATTCGATCAATTAGCATTATGCAGTGGGAGCTTGTTAACTTGACTTTCCTTAACTCAACATTTCAGACAACTCTGCCCCTATTGAAATGGCCAGAAACCATAACCCAAGTCTAATGACCAAAAGTACTTCTGTGGACAACAGTAGCACCTGTTATCTTGAAATCAGTCAAACAAACATTTACCGTAACATTATAGCGAGAGTGAAAATTTTCTGAACGAGCTTTACTGGCGAATTGCAATCAAACACTTTTAGAAAAGTTTCAAAAATTATAAGTTTACAACCCTTTTAAGGTGGTTCCCACCTTAATCCAATCTCATTTACATGGGCATTTGACACTAAATCTATCAACTTTAGAAAACTCAGAAGTAAATTAATTGGCCCATTAAAACCCAAGTTGGTAAACTCCCACTGTATATCGTCATTTAACAAGCAAACCACCAGCCACTGCAGAAATTCAGTAACTTACCTCTTTAGTAACGACTAACTTGTTGCCTCCTTGTAACTTCAAATCTTGGAAGGCGTGCTCCAGCTCATTTTTCTCTTGCAAGACAGTCTCATAGCTAGCAAGGGAAACAATGATATTGTAAAATTCAGGATCTCTCTATAGTTAAGGCCAAAGAGTGAATCTTATGATGTGTATACTGGTGTAATGGAAGAAAATGCAGCAAACGTAATAAACATAGTATAGATAAAACGAATTTTCTATATACACTTGTTAGACTATTGTACTGATGTTCTATTGGTGTGAAAAGGCATCATACATTCACCAACAAACATTACAAGGTAAATAAGTTAACAGCTGATATCATTACAGAAGAACAAACTTATCTTCTTTACAAGAAAGTTTGTCACAAAAAATGATTACTCACTCTTCTTTTAATCTCTGGAAGCCTTTGTCATGGCTGATATTATTCCGACCAGATTTAAGCTTTGTAATTTCATCGTTTAACTGACGGACAAGATTTTGTAAATGAGCCGGATCGGGCTTTCCAACATACGGCAGTGGAAGTGGATAGTGGATTCTTGTTACAAAACACATAACTTAAATGTAAACATCTACCGGTGATAAGTTTCATGTAAATAATCCAAAAACATTCATTATATAGATGTTACATAGGTTTAAAAACGTCTTAACTAAAAACACATTTAGGGAGGCCAACACATTATACACCAGGCATATTGTATTTGTTCAACTGTTTTAAACCTGTCAAATTCAACTGAGTAGACGAGGATCAAATATCTTTTATTTTCCTGTTGCCGTGTTGTTTGTCTCGGCTTTGAACCGACTCTCTGCCCACCGCTCAACGCTTTGCGATTTCTCAACAACTCCAAGTCAGCAAACGTGAGAAGGTCGAGTGCAACTGAGTCAGTTGTCTACAACAAAAAGTCAATGTTTTGGTCGATGAAGAACATACGAGATATCACGCAAATACAGTTGTTTAACAAATCAGTAAGTAATTGTTTATCTTACCAAGGATATTAAGTTATTTACATTAAGTTATCTCTAACTTCCAGCAGTTCACCTTATTAAGGGCGCTTTCCAGCATTGAAATAAAAACGTCAAATTGCTTGAAATTGCCAGTCTTATGAGTCAGTTCTTCAATATCTAAAAATAAACATATCAACCAACAATATTAACCTTAAACATATTACTGCGCAAACCCAAAGCCTGAAGAAGCTGACGGACAGAAAAAACTTTCTGCAACAGTTTTATGAATAAATAAAAATAACAAGGTTAAGACAATTGTATAGTGTCTGAAATAATTTGTTTCATTTGGATTTTTAACCCACTTGTTTCAAACTCATCCAAATATAACATAGCTATAAAAAATGCATTGTTGTTGCGTTATTCCCTTTTCTCCACCGTGATACTCTCAAAACATTTAAGCTGAATGAATATTCCTTCTTCTGACTAACAACAGTAAGATACTTTGAACACCAAAGTTACCTTTCTGCACCATTCTGTGCACCAGTTAATTAGACTGGTCAGGACGTTCCATGGACTAAACATTACTGTACATACAATGCAACTTTTGCACTTTCCTGCTGAATATTCATGTGCAAGAGCAGCAAGAAAATCCATAAACTGGAGCAAAGATTTTCAGACTGAGCTAACTGAAGAGAATCGAAGTTTTTAGCAAATTATGTGGGCAGAGACTAAAATTTGGCATGACAGCATGCATTGAAGCTCTAGTTGCCAAGGTGCATTCTGTGCCATGCCATGCCACGCGTACGCCGAAGGTCAGTTTGGCATACATTACCAGCAGGCAGAAAACATGCTATGCCATTGCCAACTGCAATCTCTAAAAAATAAAGGTCTTTTTTCCTCAAAACAGGAGAAACCTGAAAGAGCAAAGTGGATTTACAGTTGTTATGATTTCCATACGATTGTGTCAAGAGACAGAGGTCTAATTGCTCTGTGCCACACAAAGGTCAAACTGAATTTATGTCGCTAGACTGTAAGTGTAAGACATTGGCGTGCCTCACCAACTGGAAATATTGTATGATGTGCTGAAGAATTACCAAATTTTGACATTACAATTATTGGCGCAATTATCCAGCACACTGAAAGCTCACTTCCCAATAGAGACGTGGAATACATTTTTTTATCCCTGGCTTAGTTGTTAAATTAATTGACATTTAAACAAACACATTGCTTTGTTTCTTTTTTAATAGTCAGAGTGACCGTGCACCTGGATTGGGTTGAGTTTTGTTCGTGAGTATTTCACACTTTCTAGTTTCAACCACGGGTTGTTTTAATTAATGATAAATTATATGATTTTCGCCCTTATTATAGCAAATAGGCCAGGCATCATGACCCCATATGGGAAGAAAAAGATGTATCATACAAGGTAGCTATCTGGTGCACAAAATGGGTCATTCGATTAGTGGAAGTAATTCCTCATTCAGTGACATTTGGTGCGCACTTTTTGTTGCCTATACTGGTGCACCCAGCGCATCAACCTTCAAAAATTACGCTGTCCGGTGCACAAAAACTTAAATTCCAAACTGGATTGTAAGTAACCCAGGCTAGATTTACATTAGACTTGATTATAAGACTCTATGTGTAAAATACAAATACAAACAACTTTAACTTACAGCCAGATTCAAAATTGCCTTTCCACTGGTCGCCGGTAACTTTGTCTTCCACTTCAATCGTTAAACACAAATTTGATTTCAAAGTTCGAAATGTCACAACATATTCAATGCCACGAAAAACATACTCCCCGCTTATATGATAAGGTGTATCCATAACTAAAATATGCACTTAACCAATCTAAACAAACGAGTAATTTAGCCTGCCACTAACCTACCAACTAGCAATCGTGGAAGTGGTAGCCACTATAACCGAAGTGAAGCAAATACCGAATAAAAACATTGAAATAACCGCCAGTTGTTCGCACAAAAAAATCCCCTCCCACAATGTGGTAACCTGACGTTTAGGGCATCGACAAACGTTTGTTAAATGTTGGTAATTAGAATCATTTCTCGTTGGATTACCATTAAAAAAAAAACGAGATAAAGCTGCTCAGACCGTAGATTGGTATCTATTAGGCTTACGTAGAAGTTTATGTGTGATTAAATTTTACACGAAGATATCTTTCGTCTAAAATGTTTTTTGGTTTGTTTAGCTGAAATAATTTTATTATTTATAATCCAAAGTCAATGGATAATTAATTAAATTATCGGTGAGAACCAAAGAGATTTAAACACTGTTTAAATCTCTTGGTGCGAACATACAAACCATGATTCTGCAAAATTAAACAAATAACTTGCACGGGTTTAGTTTCAGCCACTGAACAGAAATAGACTTTTTTACGATACTACAACCAAAGCACTACGCAGCGGACAATAAAATTTTTTGTGTTAAATTTTGAAATTTTCTGCCTGAACCAATAAAAGAGATAAAAGATCATCATAAATTTGCACGTGCTTTAAAATGCCACCAACAACTACAACCATGAGCTGTTTTTCTATTCTTTAGCCTATTTAAGATTGTTTAGAACTTAAGATAATCTAATTTAGCAACTATATATAGATTAGCAGACTCCTTTTGAACGTTGACTGCCGAGTCTTTCTTTGCTTTCTATTGTTAGTTTTCATTCCAAGGGGCTGCACAAAATCTTGATTGGATCGAAAATATTTGTCTTCACAAGCTGGCACAGCATTTTCGCTATCATAGGTCAAATCTAGCGTGTTCGTCGTATCCTGGCTTCCTCATTGCTGGTTGTGGTTGTTCTAGATCGGGGATCTCCTACAAAGATGTTCTTTGGGCAAAATTGACTTGAGACATTGTTTTTGTTTCTGTTATTGTGTATTGTAATATATTATTGTAGCATAATCGGTGTATTCACTATGTAGCCTATCACAAATATTGTAGTTGAAGGGAACGTAGAGGCATGATTTCCCAATGACATTATTGTACTTTTTCCTGCTCGTTAATTGTTCGTGAGCATGTGTTTTATTGAGCTATAACTACAACGGTTAGCATCCTAACTTTCGCTCCGTACAGTTAATGGCAAAAAATAAACAATACAGTACACTGAACCTTCTTCTTTGCTGCGGGCATACTGATCACGACAGAGAAAATTTGATGAAGGGCATAATATACAACCAGTTGGGGCCCATTTATTGTACATGTCGTCGTACACAAATGGCGACAATGGTGGAATTTTAACACAATACGAAAATCTCGAAAAAATAAAACTTCACGCAAAAGGATACTGGAAAAAAATCCCATGGATCATCCACGCACGAAATCAAGAGAAAACAACAGAAACTGCAAAGACATTCACCATTACGCAAATTAATTAGCCTGGACAGAGGCTATGGGCACATATTAGATGCGTATAAATAAGTTTTAAAAAAACGTCATCAACCCTCAATATAATTTTGTTTCTTAGCAAAAACAATGAACGACATCGGGTTATATAGCCTACTGATATGAAGGTATCTACCGCACGACACGTACGTAAGTGCAATTAAGAAGAGTAATTAAATAGAGTAAGATCCTAGAGTAATCCTCCTTGGTATCTTTCCGTTCGTATCTACCATTACGGACTACGAGACAAAAAGTGAACAAAAATACTGAAATCAGAACAGAAAATAAAAATATAAATTATTTTAAATCAGCTTCAGTTACACCGTGAGCCTTCAGTTCTGCGACCACATTGGCGAAGTAATGCGGGTCTGGGTACCCATGCCCGCGGTTGTTTCGCATCTCCGTTTTGTGGTGGATCTCATTCCAAGTCACCACGTTGGATTGACCGGTTGTGACCGAGGTTCCGATTGTAAATGTGAGTCTTCTTTTCCAGGCAACATAGAGTAGCGATAGAATCTAAAAATCGATTTCTGTTTTACTCGTTTCGAAACTGAAGTTTAAACAAACTGTATATCACTGATACGTAAAATTGCCAAGGTCGAGTGTTAAACTGAACTGCGATTTAGCTGCAACTTCAGCATTTGACAATGCAATGACACACATTGTTGATCTGTACAATGCTGTCATGTTGCAATGATTGTTCAAGTTATTCATTATTATAATCCCCTCAACAAACAATTTTAAGTTGTATCATGTTTTTAAATGCAGTTCAGCACTTGAAGATGTTTAGCAAACTAAGTTCAAAGATATTTAATGGGCAAGTGTCCTTTGCCTCGGTGTAGCTGCGACCTAGAATCCGGGATAAAATATCAAATAAATAAAATAAGTCTTTTTAATCACAGTAATCACCTAAAGTTCATCACGACATTCACTGACCTTTAAAGCCTTTCCACTGACCCTAAGTTTAAGAACCCCTGTGGCTAAAATACTTTACCATACAAGGGGCCCAACACATTAAAAGAATTGCAACCATGACAAAGTTGTCATGCCCATGTACTTCTACAGCACAGCAACCACAAAAAAATTTCAATACAAAACTTATCACAAGAACAAAAAAATTAACAAAATGTTAAATCCTTTTAAATCACGTCAATCCAACCTTTCTCCCTTCTGAATTGTCTGGCAAATAAGCTGTTCTTGGAAAACTAGCACGAAATGGTTGACCAGGATTAGGATGTTCATCAGTTTGTATTCCAGGGCTGATGTGGTAAGTTATTTGGATTGTTCCGCATCTGAAGCCTGGTTGAATAAGTCAAGACAGGGGCATAGAGTGAACACTTTTTTTCATCAGTTCAGGTTCAAATTAAATTTAAACTATTGCCATAACATTTGCTAAGTCTGTACAAAAACAAACAAAAAAATGGCACAAATGTACAGCATAACTTAGGGATGGGCCAAAACGAAACCAAACTTGAACAGATTTGCCGAAGATCATTTTTGTCAAAGATTCGGGCGAACACGGCTACTAACAATGGCAAAAGTGACATTACTTAAAATTTTTACTGACATTGGTTAAAAATTATGACACAGTTTCTCGGCGAAGCTAAAATAGAGTCAACAGTATTTATAGTGAAGGTCATTTTCAACATCAATGGCTTTGCTTTTTCAATCGCATTTCAAATGTTAGTTTTGGAACAAAGCGATTTGTTTAGTGATTACTTTATGTCACCAATAAGATTTGGCAACATTTGGATGAAAGTTTATAACTTGGTTCCAACAGGAATAGATTTGGGATTCGTTCATGTCAACATAATATCGGAAAACTCAAATAAGCTTTCTTGCAGCATATCCGTAAAGAAATATATAATAAAAGAATTAAGGGAACTTCAGATGTCTATTGTATACTGCTTGCTTAGTTTTGTAGCGGTACTTAGAGAGGTCCTGGTATGACCTCACATTAACAGACCTGGTATATTTTGGGGAATCACCCTGTGCCTCATGGTCCCTGGTGGTTGGTTGCCCTCCTTCACTCCATATATGGTCTTGCAGTAAGGACAGGTAAATGATGATTTCTAGAGGACAAATTACAAGTTTTTTTCTGTAGGCTTTGCTTAATAACGAGCTCATTATTGATCCTTATCTATTGTTTGGCCCTTATTTATACTCAAAATATTAACACAATGTTACAATGATACTAAAACGTAAATATGGATTTAACAAGAAGTGTAAAGATTCATATTTCAATGTCACCTTGGCGCCACTCTTAAACGCAGCTTTCAGACAATCAGAGTGAAAAGTGTGCTTGCAAGTTTTAAGTTCAAGCACAGTGGCAAATCCAGAATGCGAAGCTGAAATTCCACAGTGAAGTTAAGTTCTAAAGGCTAAACATTTTAACAAGTTAACAGATGTGGACTGAAACTATGTCTGAATACCTTTAGAAGGGTCAGCAAATGCTGAGTCATCTCGAAGTGATGACATGCAAATGCAGCAGTCTTCATCATTGGGATCTGTTACGGCAACGGCAAATTTCTTCAACTCTTGAATTACTTCGGTGGAAAGATTTAGTTTCTAAAACACAGAAGTGTCTTCATCAAGGACCCTTCATGTAATAACACAGAAAGTTGACGTTCTGACCAGTCACTTTAGCCTAACCTTCTTCTTATTTCCAGAAGTCTCATCGTTGTTTTCAGCAAACGTCTTCGTTTTCGATTTGATGACAGGAAAGTTATGACGAATTTTTTCCCGCTGGACTGTGCGCTTATATCCTGTCGAGTTGTTCACCTTAGGATAGAAAGATTTATCGTATATCGCATAAATATTTATGACAAAGATAATAAAGATCAAGATGAACCATATGCATGTTAACATCATGAGCATCACACAAAATAATGTATTACAGAAAACAAGATTACAGTGAACTAAGTCAGCGTGGTCCAACTACTTTTGACTTACGGGCCACTTTGCAAAAACGTGACAACTTGCGGGCCATTTCCAATACTATTAACATTATTATTACTATTATGACGTAACACATGATTATGACGTAAGAAACAAATGGATGATGCTGTCGCAATTATTGGATTATGCCAAATTTCTGACTGTTGCGCAATAGCTAGTATTAGGGTTCCAATTTAAAAGATACACAACATGAAAACTGTGGAATATTTAAAGGAAACAAAAACGTCCGGAACACTAGGTACATATCAGCCTTTAAGAAGCCCAGTTATACTGACGAGACCTGATAGGTCGAAACAGTATAGGCCCTGTAGTATTGTCTACAACTTTGATAACAGTATTGTCTACAACTTTGAATTAAATTTTTTACACTTTTTATCTAAATGCTACACTTGTTCTAATTAAAATAAATTAATTCAATACTGTGAAAGCTCGCGGGCCGCAAAAATTGTATCGGCGGGCCGCATGCGGCCCCGCGGGCCTGTAGTTGGACCACGCTGAACTAAGTCAAGGTTCGGTTGTTCGGTTGTCAACCGGCAGTGACACTGAGAAGAGAATGTGATTTGGTTTGTTCTAAACCGTGCATTGTTTAACAAGCGGTAATAAAACGGCAAAAAGTAGCATAAGCCAACAATTCTTAGGTATACCATCACGCCAAAGTATAACGATATCCCTGTCACAGTGTGTTACATACTTGGGTATTACGAAGCAGGTCAATCGTGTAGTTCATGTCAGGGAACTGCTTGAAGAGATCAACTTGTGAAGTCTTGTCTTTACTGTGGTGTTCCTCGATGTAATTGCTGACGTCAGCAGAGTATGGAAAAAACTCATTCTGATGATAAACTTTCATATCCCATGACCATCTTACACCCATGCCCAACGCACTGTTTGATGGGTAGGTTAAGCGATGAACAGGCCGTGTACCTTAGAAAACCGTATATAATGAAGTATATTATTTATATTTATATATATTACTTAACAAATTACTATTAACATATGTCGCAAAAAAGCAAATTAGGTCAGAAGTGTTGACCTTTCCAATATAAGCAACTTTATCGTAGTTTACTAATTACTACATGAAACGTATCCACTTAATATTGTTATTCTTAAAAACGTACCATAATTAAGTTCTATTTCTTCCATTATTGAGAAATCAATACAGAAATAGTTGTCGAGAGAAAAAACTTTTTTTTTGTCATCTTTGTTTTCCACATATTCTTGGTACGCCTTCTCTATGTTGCAGCACACGTCGGCGTCATACATAAGCCATCCAATAATAGTTTCATCCATTTTTTCCCAAACGACTATCTGCGAGTCGTCCATACTTATTCTGCTTAAGAATCTGCAGCATACAAAACCAGTGTCAAGTATCTCAACACCTATCAATGCTAAACAGATCTGAAACAAAATTAAACCTTCTCTAAAAATATAGGAACTTGAAGAATGAACTGACAAAGGCCAGGTCAGGTCAATCACACAGTAATGTAAACAGTTTAACTGATTCAATCTTTAAATCAATTAAAAATTGAGTGCACAGAAGTTCTGTCTAAGTCCTTAAGTGCAAAATAGTGCACTGTGCTAATTGTCATAATTAGCGCTTATTCTTATGGAACTCTCGTGCAGATCCGATGATATTATAATGTTATTAGTGTTCTATTTCGTGTGTTTAACAACAAGCGTTGTACTATATTTTGGTCGAGTCAAGTATACGCAACGTATTCTCCACTACTTCCGAATTACGTCATTTGTCACCACAGCACTCAACGTTCTAATTCACAATGTTCAGTCTAGTATTGACTTACTAGTTTAGTCATACTGAATGCATCTTTGTGTTGTGCTCTGAAAGCAGTAAACGTTTCGTCGTAAATCAAATATATAACTATATTTAAGAGCACTGTTAGTTTGGTTATTGTACTGTGATGCTTAACTAGTCTATGAGTGGTTAATGAACACGCATATCAATAGAGTAAAATTAACAAACAATCGATCAATCAATAATTAATAGAAACCAGCAATTGTAGTCAGCACAGCACGTTAAGTGCGGCACTGAAGCTCATCAAAAGCAGTATTGAGTGCGCCTATGCCAAACTCTGCAGTCTGAAAAATATGCATCGATAATAATCTACATCGGTCGTCTTAAAAAATGGCAATTCAGCAATGAAGGAATTACCTTACGTCTGTAAGTTCAACTGTAAGCTAAGTATGTAGCCTCGACCAGTAAGCAAAGTTTGGTTTGAAGTGTTGCTCTAGGAGTCTAGGATATTTCGAAAACCTGTTTGCCTGTCGCCTCTGGAAAGCTTGCATTTCAGGGAATCCCCTGAAGAAAAAGTTAACTTGCTCGTTTCTAAAATAAGGTGCAAGACTGCAAGCAGAAGAATCATAGCCCTTTAGCGCCACCATCAACACTTGCTTAAAACTATTCGGCACTTTACCTGATGAGTGATGAAAATGGAAAATTGGCTGCACTGCTTGCATTAAATAAAACATTTTTCAATAAAATAAGGTAAAATATTTTATTAATTTAATCAAATTTGTACATACAATGTTTCTAAATGTAATATTTATTTATTTATTTATTTATACGCTAGCTATCGCCAGAGTTGTAACTTACTGAGATATTGTTGGGTATCCTACATGGACATATGCGACCTAATAGCGTAAACAATTAACTACTATTTTCAACATTATTAACAATAACATTACAGAAATAAAATAACTTACAGTGCAAATAAAACATTATAATGCGATACTATACCAATAAAACAATGTAGCCTGTATATTGTCATGGTGTTCCTAGTCTACAACTGAGGTTAACATATATATTCTTGTTACATGGACATGTACCAGCGCATATCTGGTCTAACTTGGCGTGCAGAGACGTCTCAAAAAAGCGTCTGTGTGCCACTTGCCTAAACGGCCATGGTTATAAAATAAAATACTCACTGAACCAAAATAAGAAACACAGAGATGGTTTTCGGCAAATAAATTTGGCGCCTTTCACTATCTGGTCATCATGACAGTGAATGCAATTGTCCAGCATAAAGAGTGGAGACTGGTATTAAATGACTCTGTTAGCTAGTTAGCTAGTTAGTAGTCTAGATGAAAATCAAGCTAACGTAGTCTAGATGAAAATCAAGCCAGCGTAGTCTAGACAAAAATCAAGCTGATTTCGTGACCTAGCTACGCCTACGTCTCCACGGTGATTTGAACCGTTCGCGCGTCACAAGGTTTTGTGGCGGTTAACATGAGCGAACCATTTTGTTGAATCACTCAACTAACGGTTAGCTAGTTAGCTAGTTAGCTAGTTAGCTAGTTAGCTAGTTAGCTAGTTAGCTAGTTAGCTAGTTAGCTAGTTAGCTAGTTAGCTAGTTAGCTAGTTAGCTAGTTAGCTAGTTAGCTAGTTAGCTAGTTAGCTAGTTAGCTAGTTAGCTAGTTAGCTAGTTAGCTAGTTAGCTAGTTAGCTAGTTAGCTAGTTAGCTAGTTAGCTAGTTAGCTAGTTAGCTAGTTAGCTAGTTAGCTAGTTAGCTAGTTAGCTAGTTAGCTAGTTAGCTAGTTAGCTAGTTAGCTAGTTAGCTAGTTAGCTAGTTAGCTAGTTAGCTAGTTAGCTAGTTAGCTAGTTAGCTAGTTAGCTAGTTAGCTAGTTAGCTAGTTAGCTAGTTAGCTAGTTAGCTAGTTAGCTAGTTAGCTAGTTAGCTAGTTAGCTAGTTAGCTAGTTAGCTAGTTAGCTAGTTAGCTAGTTAGCTAGTTAGCTAGTTAGCTAGTTAGCTAGTTAGCTAGTTAGCTAGTTAGCTAGTTAGCTAGTTAGCTAGTTAGCTAGTTAGCTAGTTAGCTAGTTAGCTAGTTAGCTAGTTAGCTAGTTAGCTAGTTAGCTAGTTAGCTAGTTAGCTAGTTAGCTAGTTAGCTAGTTAGCTAGTTAGCTAGTTAGCTAGTTAGCTAGTTAGCTAGTTAGCTAGTTAGCTAGTTAGCTAGTTAGCTAGTTAGCTAGTTAGCTAGTTAGCTAGTTAGCTAGTTAGCTAGTTAGCTAGTTAGCTAGTTAGCTAGTTAGCTAGTTAGCTAGTTAGCTAGTTAGCTAGTTAGCTAGTTAGCTAGTTAGCTAGTTAGCTAGTTAGCTAGTTAGCTAGTTAGCTAGTTAGCTAGTTAGCTAGTTAGCTAGTTAGCTAGTTAGCTAGTTAGCTAGTTAGCTAGTTAGCTAGTTAGAGGATTCGAATCTATGCGGGCAGAGCCCAACAGATTTCTAGTCTGTCGCCTTAACCACTCGGCCACGACAACTGTGCCTAATGTTCAATGCAAATAAATAAGATAGCACTTTTCTCGAATCTCTTATGAAAACATAATTTCAATTCCGCGTTGTCGGCAGGATTCGAACCTACGCGGGCAGAGCCCAACAGATTTCAAGTCTGTCGCCTTAACCACTCGGCCACGACAACTGTGCTGAATGTGCAATGCAAATAGATAAAATCCCACTTTTCTCGAATCACTAGATAGATTCCACCATGTCGGTGTTTCCGGAATCTTCTCCTGACTTTCAAATCTGACAAGATGAAAATCTAGCTAGCGTAGTCTAGATGAGAATCTAGCTAGCGTAGTCTAGATGAAAATCAAGCTAGCGTAGTCTAGATGAAAATCAAGCTAACGTAGTCTAGATGAAAATCAAGCCAGCGTAGTCGTGATGAAAATCTAGCAAGCGTAGTCTAGACAAAAATCTAGCCAGCGTAGTCTAGATGAGAATCAAGCTGATTTCGTGACCTAGCTACGCCTACGTCTCCACGGTGATTTGAACCGTTCGCGCGTCACAAGGTTTTGTGGCGGTTAACATGAGCGAACCATTTTGTTGAATCACTCAACCTAACGGTAAGCTATTACCACTTATAGGAATGTCAGTCAACCATAAAAATCAAGCGTTTTTGATAAAATTTGTTTCGTATTCTGTCTTGGCTATTTTGACATGTAGCACTAAACACGTTCACGTACTTAACACGACTGAACGATTGCAGAAATTTGCCACTATGTAATGGGTATGTGATAAATATATCACTTAATATAATATAAAATTGTGTACTACATAGAATTCTCGTCTATCGAATCAGCGAAGCATAACACTTTGTGACGTAATCGATGCTTCCCCTGTGCGTGCATTTTGATTTATTCAGTCCCTTTTGGTTTCTACGTTCAACGCCGCAACATGTCTTTGTGCTGTTGCTGTCACAGTGTTCTATCTTGATGTATTCGTTCAAAGAAGCTTCAAATATAATCAGATTATACAGTAGTCATTCCTGCGTCATTATTGCTGAAGTCTATCAAAGTTCACTGTTAAGTAATACACAAGGAAACAGACTTTGTAGTGTAAGTGGGTAAACCTTACAGGTTAAGGGACCATTATACCACGTTTCATTACAAACTGATGCAGCCGAGTGAGGACGAATTGACGATAAAAGAAGACATTTCCATTACAAGTGTGGTGGAGCCGAAATCGCTGAGAACTACGCTTTTCTTTTTTGAGCAACCTATGAACAATTAAATTTGAGGTTGAGAGAAGTCTAGTGATCTCAGACTAGAAGTTTCGAAGATATGTATCGTCTAAAACCCATGCAACACTCATTGGATCCAGCCAACGGACATCTCGACAATATGACATTCGAACAAATCAACTACAACGACGGTGACGAAGAATCGCCTGGACTTCAACCAACTTCGAATGCAAGAATGACCGACGAACAAAGCACTCCAGTGAAAACACTTTGTCGGTATTTGGACATTCAGTAATGATTTTTTGTTTGTTTTTTTCTCTATGTAGTATATATTATAGCGTTATTGTGTAGTTTACCTTAATTGATGGTGGCTTAGTGGCCATACTCTCTAAACGGTTTAAGTCATGCCGTGGAGAAATATTTCTTTGTGTTATTTTGTTATGCTTTAAAACATAGCGGTTGTTTTCGAAGGTTAAACAAATGCCCAAGGCTAACACCGATACACTATGTTGAATGTCAATTACAAAACGTATTTGACTAATTTTATATATATTTTGTAATACGCGTATTTCCAAGTGAAATATTCACACAGCTATACTGGTAAAACCAGTTGCTGAAATATTATTAAATGGTCTTGTGATGATAAGACGAGATTAAACTATGCAGAAGAAATAATGAATAGAGTTTTGTTTACGGAAATCAGCATCAAGAAACGTGAGATGAAAAATTTGCTGACGATTTCCTAATTTTGCGAATCTGCTCAAACAAGCTAATGCGTTGCGTGTCAAATGACATCCTGTGTTCTGTTTTCTATTTAAAGTCGTGACATTGTTTTGTTTTGTACACCAATTTTGCTTTCTGACTTAAGGACAACATATTACCATCTTTTTGCGAATGTATTGCCAATATGAATTGTATTGTAACTATGTTTCAACGTTTATTGTTGTGTGATCTACATTTTACGTGTTATATTGACTTTTGTTATCAACACTATTGTTTTAATTATTGTTCACCGAGAATTGTTTTTATCATGATCATAAAATATCGTGAGTTTTTTCAAAACTTACGATCTTTTCTTGGGGAAGGTTATGTGATAAATATATCACTTAATATAATATAAAATTGTGTACTACATAGAATTCTCGTCTATCGAATCAGCGAAGCATAACGCTTTGTGACGTAATTGATGCTTCCCCTGTGCGTGCATTTTGATTTATTCAGTCCCTTTTGGTTTCTACGTTCAACGCCGCAACATGTCTTTGTGCTGTTGCTGTCACAGTGTTCTATCTTGATGTATTCGTTCAAAGAAGCTTCAAATATAATCAGATTATACAGTAGTCATTCCTGCGTCATTATTGCTGAAGTCTATCAAAGTTCACTGTTAAGTAATACACAAGGAAACAGACTTTGTAGTGTAAGTGGGTAAACCTTACAGGTTAAGGGACCATTATACCACTTTTCATTACAGGTAAGATGTTAACGTTTGCTGCCTTTTGTTCAGTTTCTTGTTAAACTAGAGTTTCCTAGTTAACTATAAGCTAGTTTCAACTAAATTTCAAGCACTAAAGTAAACTTCTGTTATTTACTTTAGTTTGACTTACTGTTAACCTAAGCGCCTATATTTGAAAATATATCGTTCCGGTTCATTTTTATGCAGAGTTCAAATTAAATTCCAAAAGTTTTCAAAATCTGCCTTCAACAACATTACCTTCTAAAAGTATGAAACTAAAGACTTCCAGTAATTATATTTATTGTAATGGTAAAAGCTGAAACAAAGCAGTTGAATAATTGTAGCTGTCTCACAAAACGCGTTGCTTCATAACAATCGTGCACGAAATACAACAAGAAATGGGAGCGGTGAAATGATAACTAAACAAAAGTAGCAGTTTTTGTTCCTGCTTACTTGGCAAGTATAATATCCAGTTAGTTGGCGACCTAGCCAGGACCAACTGTTTGAGTGAAGCAGTTGAGCACCGAGGCAGGGCTGTTAACAAGTAAGTTTTTTTACTCTTTTTTGAGCCATTCCAGCACTTCCAGAAGATCCAAGCTATTGTTAACTATACAAGAGCAATGCCATGGGAAGAAATTTGAAAAAACCATTCACTTTAAAAAGTAATATTCGACAGCAGTGTTTTTGAAATGTACAGGGTAATCTGTAAAGTTTGCCGCCTCTAGAACTCTTTTTTCGGGGTGACGTTCTAGATCTAGTTTTTGGGCCCACATTCAGAGTCTGGCCTCCTCTACCGACGGCGCCAATTGCATCTTCGTTGGGAGTAGTTTCCAACGGTAACCGTGTGTCATCCGGGTGTTTTCCGCCGCGACGGGTCGACCTGCGGAGCTTAAGGGGTCACTTCCCAATAAAACGACAATTTTGAGCCGGCAACACAGTGATTGTGACCGTATCGCACTCAATGCGTCATATTAAAAAAAGTAAAAATTTTCCGGTCCAATGCGCATGTGACGTCGATGTGGAGTAGTTCGTCGTTGCTTTGACAACAGCTGGTTCCAGGTCTAGGCTAAGTTGTAAATTTTGTGTGGGTTTGAATTTTTGTTTTTTTGGAGTATTTGTCATAAAATTTTAAGCTAAAAACTTGTTGTAAAGTTTAGGCAATTGTTATAGAAAACTGAGTTAATGGATTTTGTCCAAATTAAGACTGCAGACAGACATAATCTAGGGCTCGATGGATGAGGAATCATCGCCGAGTTTAAGTCCTGCAAAGAACTTCCTCAATCCGAAGATATAGATCGTGGCACCATCGCAACAACAATCGAACAAAGTTACCGGCAGTTTTGCCTTCACATATTTACACATTTATTTTTAATACTTTTATTTCATGAGGTTTTAAACTTTTAATGCAGCTTTTTCCAAGCGACGTGTCACAATCCGTGTGCTTATGAGTTTATATTGTTTGTCAGCTGAAAGGATGCGTAGTGCGTACCAGTAGCTATTATAATTATTTGTGATTTCATAAATACATGCTTGTAAACATGTGTTAATGATTAGGTAAGTAATTTTAGGTGATGAAGATATGCTGCCAAAGACATAAAATAACCTTCCCTGCCAAGAAAACTTTTTATTTAACAGAAAAAATTGCAACCACATATGCCAGGTAGTTAACCAGCAAACCCAAGGCTTTAACAGCTATCACGTTTAGCTGCATGTTTGCAGGTGTAAAAACTAGATTGCAATATGAATGCTCTTTGGTAGTCTTCGATCAATATGTACATAGAAAAGTGGAAGTACTTTGAACAATAACAGAAAGAACTTACACAAAGCGCATGTTATTTTTGGTTCCGTTGAAATAGCATAAGTGATATGAAATTTGCATCCATTCTCAATCTAAAAGCATCCTATTTTGAGAAGATATATTAATCGCATTTATGATTGAAACTAAAGCAATTAAAGAGGACACACTAAAAAATTACACCCATGGATGCAATCATGTGTGGTTGTGATACCATGGCTACTGACCTATTGCTACACTTGTTGAAACGTAGAGAATTGCATAAAAAATACTACAAAGAAACTAGAATGCTATAAAAAAATTACTAAAACCATTAGCAAAATTATAAAACTGCTTAGCAAATTAACTACAGCAATCGGCATAAAAAAAAACAGTAAAAATCAAAACTTGCACACAACAGCCATGCATTGCATGATAATTAAAATACAGCCAAAAACAAGCATAAATACATGATTACATTCATTCATCTTGATATTGAAGAAATCATGTCATAGTATCAGCAGTTGCCTGAGCGCAGTTGAATGAAAATTGCTTTAGAGCTGATTGTTTCAGAGACTCCATTGCTATTAAACTTTCAACTTGCTGCAGATTTTTTGATACCATATTGTCATGACCTTTGAACTCCATGAAGCCATAAAACATTTCATTTCTAAACATCATTGGATACCAAAAAATGTCATCTGCCCACATCTTATCATAGGGAACATTTTCCTTCGAAAACCATTTCGGCGCCATTTCTTCTGATTCCATAGGCGTGCCAGTGAATTGCTCTGCCTTGAACACATTCACTTCAAGCAGGAAGTCTTCCTCGATGAAATTAAACATGAGAATCCCGATTTGGGTCAGATGATCAACATTGACATGAAGTCCACACTCTTCCTCTAACTCTCGAGCTGAGCATTGCTGAAGTGTTTCACCGCGCAACAATTTTCCTCCAAACCCGTTCCACTTGCCGACACCCAAACCTCTTTTCTTCATTCCCAGCAGGATTTCATCACCTTTCATGATTTGAACAAGTGTACATCTCGTGAAACGCATGACTGTAACATTCAAATAATGATCTACAACACTGCTACTTTCAATAGAATATTTTTATGTGTTATGACACTATCCAATGAGTGAAAGCTGAAAAAGGTTTCCAACAGTGCAACTTGATAAAATTTGTTTAATCCAGTTACCGGTATTACTGTAGTGGATCTATGCCCTATACAGACAGATACAGTAACGACGCCAACTAAAGAGTATAGTAGTTTTCCAAGAAAAATCGTGCGTGCAAAGGCACAAACTTTGGTGTGATGTAATGGCATGCACTGAAGTCTTAATTTCTTGTTTAGGCTATAGCTCCACTTGCTAAGCAATAAACTTTTGCCTCATTTGTTTATGATAAAACGGCGTGCAGGTCGATGAGCCTCGTGAGTGCTTACGCCACACTTTAGACAATGGGAAATGACTGTAGCTTATGCTGTAGAATATACTCATACTGTATATGCTTAAACTGAATAATACGCTAGGCCTAGTTAGCTATATACACCTCTGCAAAACATGTTTTTCATACAAGCATATTGCGAAGTTTTTATGCAAAAGCAAACGCACAACAGATGTTATATAATACACTGATTAAACTAATAAAATCCGCCACTTTCCTGCATTGTTTTTGCATTTCTCTGAGCAGTGCCTGTGCTTTAGTTAAGCCTCGCCAAAATTCCTGAGGTAACCTGCCGAAAATTCGCGCGTAACTTATAGACATCTTATCTTGATGCAGAACGGACGAACCCAAAGCTAGTAAAACCTCCAATAACAAATCTACTGTTGCCAGGTACAGAGGTCTCCATAAACATTCCGGTCAAACAACAGACAACTTGCTAGAGCAGCGATTAGATCTTCTTGCTCGGAAAATGCGAACTTCGATTCACAGTTGCGCTACCGTTGTTATGGCCTTGAGTGGTCCTAATGTTCCGCATTCGGATAAAGTCACAGAATGGATTTAGTAAAATAACAGATGCTGTTTGCTACGTGTTAGCTTTATTTAGACATCTTTTATACTTGTTTTTGCTTGTTTCAATCATTTGGTGCGTAAAATGCAATAAAAAATGTATATCTGGTCGCAATGTCTCCACCGGTCATTCAAAGTAAACTGGTCGGTACGACTTTAGCGCTTTGATGCGAACCGCAACCGAAGCTAAACTTTTGCTAAAACCACAAACGAAAAGAATTGTAATTGCTTCATTTTCCAAAAAGATTTTGGTCTTGTTCGTTGTCGACAAGTCAAACGTTATATCTATATGCATCGTTTTTGATATATGTTAACGTGCTAAACACTGTTTCTGGACATTTTTTCTTTTCCGGTAAAGCTGTTTGCGAGTGAAGCTGAAATTACTCATCAGCCATTGGTAAAATACATTGTAGCTTACAGACTCAAACGCCTTTTGAAAGAATGCACGTTTATTTGCGCAAAAGCACGTTTCTCGTTACTTTTATTGATGGCAAGCGAACAAACGGCTTGTTTGATTGAACTTCTTTGTGCAAAAAAACTTTTTCACATCAAAGTTGCAATGACCAAAGAATTTTATTGCTACTAGGTTATTGCGATATCACATTTCGAAGTAAATCTCCGCAACGGACCTACCCGGTACCGGTTTAACAGAAATTACTATTTTTATACCCGTGCAATAAATTTAATGACGCAAATTACATAATTCATAAATTCTAAACCCTTTGTGCTGTTTGTGTTGTCATAATGTTTGCGGTACTAGTTGTGCCGATCTATGCGTCATAATTAGACTATTTGTAAGAATTTCAATTCTTTTATGCACCCAACGCTTTTTCTCTTTGTCACGTGCCATACAAAACTTGTAGGCCATTTCGATCAACCATTACAGAAAAAGGCTTGTTAAGGCTTAAACCTTTTTAAACACAGGTCGCTGGCTATAGGTTAAAAGTTGATTTCTGCAGTCGCATGAGAATTGTAGTTAGTGTGAAAACAAGTAAACTCTATAAAGCAAAAGTTTTTATTTGAAAATATCTTGAAGAGTAGCTTATTCTTCTAATTTACTATTTTCATGCGCAAAAGATGTGCAAGACAAAGGGCTTCTTTCATATTAGTTGTTAGTTGTAGTCATAGTTATTGTTTCCGTACACAAGGTGAAATGGACATGAAAAATTAAGATAGTTTTTCTTTGTTCATTACATTACCACTGTAGGACTTTATTATAGCTTAATTGTTATTAAGATTTAACCGTTATTTAATTAATAACTTGCCAAATAGACATTTTTATTAATTCTCCAGCCAGAGGAATTCGGTTGACCAAGATTACAATAACTTATAAGATCATTAGGTTATGTTAATATTATTTATGAATTAGTTTTAATCTTATACATAGGTGGGGCTAGTTTTTGTCTGCTGTGATATATAACTTGCTGTAGATGTCATTCTGATACCACATCCAATAGTCGTGACAAGAAGTTTAACTACTAACATGAATGATTGCTACGAATTGGCAAGTGCTTTGTCAAAAATTGAATTCTCCCAAGCTATTAAAAAACTTACGTGACGTTTGACATAGGTGTGGTAAAATATATGTGTAACAGATATTTGAACTAAAGCCTTACTAGCCAGCAATGCATGAACTTGCGCGTTTCCACATCAAACAACAGGCAACTAAAATGCAATTTTCTTAGATCACCCACAGTGCCAAGGCGAGAACTTTCTATGAGAAAAACGAGAAATATAACCTGGCAAAAAAATATTAGCAGAGTATCTGAAATAAGTCCAAAAATTATCGAATAATATAATTACTATTATTACCATATAATTACTAATCGGGTTTTTACTCATTTTTTGTTTATTTTTTTACTTGAAATTCCACAACCAGATTTTTAGGCAAGATCGTGGTTATACGAAATTAAAGAAAAAATTTTTACCAAGAAAATTTTTTAACAAAAAACATGAAGTTATCAATCTTGTGCAAAATCGTCACAGGAATGCTACTTTTCTCTGGGCGCGGAGAAGCTCAAGCCCCAACCAACTGTGTCCGGCCGCCTAACTGGGCCCCTATTAACGTCACTAAAAGAATAGAAGCGGTCCCCAATATTGCATCTGTAAAGGTAACACACTGTACCTCCATTTTTTATTGTTGAGAATTACTACTACTGCCGTGTAGCAGAAAGTTTTTTGCAAACTGGATATAAAGTCTTTATTGCTCGATCACAATTAAGCTTTAGAATATTTTATTTGTTGCCTTTAACGTAATAGCTAACGTTAACAAAAAACTTTATTGAAGATACTTTCAATAAAAAATCGTCAGCCCCAACAATACGGCGAAATTTATGATGTCGAAGTAGAGCTTTTGTGTTCGATCAAAGCAAACAGGGGAATTATATTTCCGCCAGGATTTACGATCAAATACATGGGTGCCAGGCCTACGCCTTGCCCAAGCATGGATGTTGAAGAAGGACAGAATTACATCATATTCTTGGAAAGGTTACCACAACTGCTTATAAACTCTCCATCTTTTGCGGTTAAGGCTTTGCGCGAAAAAGTCACGGTATCATTAGTCACCTTATTTTCACTTATAATTAACCAGTGCAGCATACATATACCCTCTTCCTCTGACTAATCTTAATGCAATATGTGTCTTTGCAGAGAATCAACCGATGCATTTACGCCGTTGGAATATAACCAAGAGCAAGCCCTTTGGGAGTATAACTACGATAACTTGCAGGTATATAACTGATAAAGATAATAATGGAAAAATCCAATAGGCAATAAATTTCAGTTAGGTCTAGTTCAGTAAATTTTAAGTTAAGTATAAAGTTAACTATAGTTAACAGGTTTAATTCAAGAACACAATAAACTACAGCAAAAATTGTGTAACTTCATTCTGATTTGCATTTTACAGCCATTTGCAGGTCAGCTAAATCACTGCTATCTTCCAACTGGTTGTGTGAATTTACCCGACTCTTGGTTGCCCGTGGCTGAGGTTGAGCGAGCCAAGTTGGCACAGATTGTGGTCAAAGTGAAGGTGTTGAACATCCACTATTACAGCGTTCAGGTAATTCATTTTGTCTTTTACAAAATGATTTTGGGCTATTTGCTGCAGGTTCAATCAATACGTTGCGGCTTGTACATTTAATGATCTCATATTTAATTCTATTTAAACAATTCATGTTAAACAATTTCAGAAAGAGCAATACATTGCAGAGTGTGAGCTTCAATGCAATATGAAACAACCGCAAAACATAGCTCCACTTCCCGGCTATTTCAATGTCACTTCACTTGGAGTTTTTGAGGGACAATGCGCTGAAAAACTTGTCACAGCCAACCACGAATTTATCATGTTTTTAGAGACTCGCTATGCATTGCCGCCGCTACTCGACGCTACAGTGCCGCCTGAATTGATTGAAAGCTACATACTTGGCCCACAGGAGGTGAACTCTGAACAAGCGGTGTTTAATGTGACAGATGAGATACTAGGAACTTTCTCAGATTATTTACAAAGATGTAGCGGCATGTCTTCGTTTATGGGGGGATCTTGGTTTTCTTGTCTTCTTGCTGTTCTTTTTGGGCTGATGTTGCTGACATAGAATTAGCTTTCTGAGTATTATCACATTTCAATATTTCATGATCGTGTGTTGCCAGTTTCACATTATTCTATACGTTTAAGATTTATTAATTCGTTTATAAACAACAAGACAATTCTGCTGAAACTAATTACCGCAAAATCGTCAAAAAATATTCCACGAGTTCTTTCTGATTTTCTTCGTAGATTGCCGTTGTCGAAATGTCAATACCTTATCAATGCATCAATACGTTGCCATTGGTTATTAGTACAACTTTTTTATCATTAAATCAAGTCTAATGCCAATTCGAGTTTTTTTTGGTGTTCAGTTTTGTTGTACTGTGTACAAATTACTAAAATAAAATGTATATTTAAGTTTTACATATCCCAAACACACAAAATATTTCCAAACGTAAGACAGTAATGACTAATGGGTCAAGGCAAAAAGATTGTGTAAAAGCTTTCAGAGTGAGTGCATTTATGAACAATTTTATTCCACAAGTATTTTGTTTTAAAATTTGGTTTGGCTGCCAAGCTTAGAGTCTAAACCCAAAAGATGGCGTCAATAGCGCTCACAAGAGCTAGAGCGAGCGAGCTCGATTGCTGAAACAAAGAAAATGTCCTGTGTTTGACGTCACTTCACGCATCAATAATTCACACGCGGCTTGCTTTTTTCTCAGCATCTGATTGGCTGATGGTAACGAACAGCTGTAATAAAACAATTCTAGGCGAGTTCGTCTCTTGCTGAAACGGAACCGGCCTCGCTTGTGGAACGTAGACTGTTTGAAGAGGTTTAACAGTTTTTGGAACATCTAGGCTTATTCGTTGTGGCGTGTTAACATGTCAAAGAGAAGTTGGACTCGATACTTAGTAGTTTAACCATCTTTCAGAGTAGTATACTTGTGATATGATAGATTTATTAAAATCAGCATGGCAAGCAACAAAAGCTTTGGTCTTCGACCCTTGGTCAGGGTTTTGTCTTGGCATTTAATAACGGTAAGTCTGGGAAAAAGATGAAAGTAGTATAGTAAAGTAGCTTCTGGCTTTTTCGAATGTTCGGAAAGATTGTAATTGTGTGTAGTTAAATGGTAAGACCCACCATATTTACATTACCAAGGAGATAGGTCTGTAGGTAGGTAGGTTGTTAGTTAGTGCAGTAATGTTGTTACAGACTAGTCGGATAGCCTAGTACCCTACACTGCGTATTGTTCAAGGCTTTTTGGCTAAGATATGAAGATTGCAGTTTGTTTATCATCATTGTCAAACTTTAGTACTTGATTCTGGGAATACTTTTTGTTTCATGAAAATCTTATTTTTATGTAAATGCCTTCCTCTCATCGTCTAATTGCGATCCTTCATTAAACTGTCACTGAAGCAGTGAAGGCGTAGGCTGAAAGGCTTAATATCCATGTATATAGCCTACTACTGATTGTCATTATACCCGCACTCCACAATCGTTATTGTTTTCCTTTTAGCGTTGTTTTTATTTATTAGGTTATTGCCTGTCTTAACGTAGCCTGTTTTATGCAAGATTTAGCTGAACTAAAAATGCAAGATGTGGATGTTGACGCAAATAGTGAGGAGGCTCATAAAGGACCTATTTCATTACCATCCAATGAACCACAACATGTTACGATAGATTTTAGTGACATTACTTCACGATATCAGGATATATCTCCATTAGGGTGTGGCGCTGATGCACTAATATTTTCAGCAGTCGACCAACAATGTCGCCGCCGACTTGCTGTGAAAAAGGTTACACTGAACTCTTTAATTTTTTCCTCAGTGTTAGTTAATGCACCAATCAAGTATTTTTGCTGTTGATATCATTTTCTTGTATTCATTGAAGTTGGTATTTAGTGTGTATGTACTTACCTATTTCATACTTATATGTTTAGGTTTCTTTGAAAAAGTGCCACTCTTCAAATCTTCTTAAGCGCTTGTTTAGAGAAATTCGAATTCTGCGTCGTTTAGATCATGAAAATGTAGTTCGAATTTATCACACCCTTGTGTCAGCCAGAACAAGAGACTTTGGATCTGTAAGTATAATAAAGATTTTGTGAAATTGTCATTGCATAAGTTTTTGTTAAACAAATTAAACAGTGCAAGAAAATATTTTCGTTTTCCACTTTCTTACACTTCTTTTAAGCATATTTTTCTTTCTCTAGCCCTTGCACTTAAAAAATGGTTCAAGGCAAACAAGTAAGTTAAATACTCCTTCACAACCTCCATTGGATGCGGTCTACATCGGCATGGAATTAATGGATACTGATCTTCAGAATGTTCTACAGCATAGATCTCTGTCTCCCCACTATACCAGGCTTTTCTTGTATCAACTGCTACGTGGTTTAAAGGTAAGAATTGGAATCTTAAATTGAATTACTTGAAGCAAGAATTCTGTTGTTCAATTTTGCAATCGTTAGGAACTTAATTGTGTTTTCATGTTTTTCGTTTTTTGATTTTGTTTGGCTTGTGTAGTATTATTATTTCATCCCTATTGGATTAAGTCTGCAACTGAAGGAAGATTTTCTTCATAAGCGTGACGTAAATGTGTGAGTAGAACCACACCCGTCGCTTGTGTTAGATTTTAGGCAGTGTCATATATACCAGTATAGCTCACAGTGCATTATATTATAGGTGGTTTGAGCAGATGTGCTTTTTATCTAATGCCTATTGATTTTATGCATCAGTTCGTACGCGATAGCGCTACGGAAATTCGGCATTCGTTAATTTCTACCATAACCACGATTCCACGAATTCTACTTATTGTTCATTGTAGCATTCTAAAAATAGCGAACGTATTTTGTTACCCGGCCTATACCCGCTGCTTTCTATTCGCGATCCACCATAACAACGGCCCAATAGCGTTTGCCCGCTTTCAAACCATGAATGGTGGTGTCAGTATTTTCAGTCTCTGAGCGACCAACCCGATGTTTCTTATGTTACAAAACCCGTTGTTACTGTTTCTTACTTTAAAAAGCGTGGCTTTCGCTAAAGGTGTCGAGGTGAAGATATAATTTGCCGCTGTAACGTTTTCGATTCGATCGAGATGTTTGTTTATGATATCAATACGACGTCTGTGAGGGATTTATAGCCGCCATGAAAAGCGCGTTGACCCGAGATGTATCACCTGAGAACAACTCGCTGTCTTTGCTGGGTAGGAATTTATGGCCGCCATGTTGGCAAGACCTGCGTCAAAATCGTGCTGAGTAAAAGTAACTTTGCTATTTTTGGTTTATTGGAATTCCTGAATTGCGGGGCAGTATAAAGCCTACCTGATAACATATGGCCGGGCAACATAACTGAGTATACATTTTGCTTACGTAGATCCTACCGTATTAATAGAAAGCGCTGTGAAACCCTCACGCTGTTAGTGACGTGTTTCACAAACAATCCTCATCACCTCAGATCAATCTTATCCTTTGTGACGTCACAATGATATGTACTCAATTGTGTTCGGTTCTTATAATTGAGAAGTCTGGCAGTCAGGATTTTTTTGGTTGATGTGAAACAAAAGTTTTAAATTTAATTTTGTCGTTGCAAAACTGGCTGTTTGTTTGATATTAGCTTTCTAAAATTATCATTATTTCTTATGGGCGTCCGCTTTTGTAAGGTTGTTGCTTGTCATAAACGCGTCATAATTTCTTTTCCGACCCAACTAATTTTTTTTGAGCACTATGACGGCGGTATATGCTTCTGATAACATGGTAGCGCCGACGATAGACCACAACGCCCCGCTGTCAACATGATTGGCATCACCTATTGTGTAGGTTGCATAAGCATCGCTAATAAAACACACACAAGGCCAAATCAAGTGTTTATAGGGCTGCCAATTATTTTCTGGGGTAAACATGTTTTGCATCTGTTACATAAAAATGGCATAAAAATGCCCACAAGACCTACCTGCCGTGCCTGATAAAATTCATCAACGCTGATGCGGAAACACCACTTTCTAGCGTGACGGAAGGCTTGTGCAAAACGTAAACAAGTCGGTCTAGACAGCACGTACAACTTGTACGTAAATGTGCGGTGTTTTACTTGCGTTAACAAGCCGCGAACGGGAAATTTCGCCTTCATGTTAAGTTCACAGTTTGATGTATTTGACGACAAAACTCTCTTTCGTCGGTCAACAAAACCGGGAATGTGTTTTCTTTTGAAAGGGCGCAAACTTAGGACCAGGGCAATATCCGCCATATTGGTATTTGTTTTTTTTTAGCAATAACTGAACATGCTCTGCACTGACCATGCAAATGTTTTCTGTGCGTTCTATGTAAATTCTCGTGTCTACTTTGTGACGCTTCAGATTATGATAGCTTCGTTTTCTGTTACTGCTTATCGTCCCTATTTTTAACTGGAAAACACCTGTCGCTAGCATCGAACCAGTAAATATTGTGTCCTGTGAGTTGTTTTCAAATCACACGGTGCATTGCACCAATAACGTTGATTCGTAAAGTAGCATAATCAAGTTTTTTCAGAAGAACGCCGCACATTAATATTTAATGCGCTGAAATAATGTTGTCATGTTTGATAAGCGAAATTTGATTACTAGTTCACTAAATCAGACAGTTTTCCTTTTCAACCGACTCTTGTTGGACTAAATTTCAAGAAGTGTTTTAGTTAAAACGCACTCGACACAAAAGCGCCACATTCGATACATCCAAATCATTACGCGGGACTTCTGCGTTATCAAACAATTACGTAAAAATTCAATCTATTTGAAAGGAAATGGAACAGCCAGGACAAACGCAATGCTACGTCATGTGTCTGATCGTCGATTGTTTCGGATCTACTTGTGTAGAGCGTTTTAAGTGCAGCAAATTCCTAAAGACACCGCAAAGTAACCAACCGCACGCGTCACATGCAAGTGCTGCATCCGTTAATGCGTTCATTTCGATTTTTATTGATGTACTGTATTCACTTGTAACCTTGGTAGCTGCGCACCTGAAACAGCATATTTTTAACCACCAGCGCCCCTTTGCACCGTTCTATTACAACAGGTTGTTTGAAGAACGGCTCCTAATTGCTGTTGATCGGAACATCAGGCACTCGTGGCTCCGTGCTCTTCGTGTTAAAAAATTCCGCTCGTCTAAACCAAGCGTGCTGCGCAATCGGTATTTAGTCGTTTTTACGTCACTTCCGTTTATTTCATTTCCTCTTTCGGTGCCATCATTTGGGAGAGGCGCTGCCCTAATTTTTAATGTGGTCAATTCTTTTCCCTTATGTTTGCTTGAGGTTATGAAGATCGCTTTCGTTTAAGGAAGTCTGACTCATTAATTAGTAGCTGGTGGTTTTCCAATTTAACATCCGTGATAGATTTGTACACAGTTTTTCAATGACAATTACGGTCTATACTTTATACAGTATACGTCCATTTTGACCAATTTGCGAATGGGCGTGGATGCGCTTGAGTGCGTTTTAACTGAAATTCGCTCTAAGTGTCGCTGGTTTCTTGTTAAACAGAATTTGCACACCTTATCTTTTCAAAGCTACTCCGGCCGTAGTGTTTGCGTTTTAAGGTGATTTTTTTGAATCCTATTTCCTGGAAATATTGATACAGACCTTACGGTTTGTTTAAGTTATAAGGCCCAGCAACGTAGAAGCTTTAGTGCGATTATCGCTTAATTTGATGTAGTCTTTAACTCGGCCCGGGGTAAAAATTTGCGTCCGAGTCTTATGTCGGATCTGACACGAGAGATGACTCAAACGTAATCCCGGAACTCTTAATAAGTCAGCTTGTTGTTCGGAAAAAGGAAATCTCCGCTGCGGAATAGGGAGCTAAAAATAGACGGCTTCTCTAATTGTAGCACCATTGTATCTATGGAGTGGATACAAGTGGTCCTGGTCAGAGTGGTCCCACCGGTAGAATATGCGCGTTGCTGCATGACGTGTATGTGAAGCGATATCCGGTTACTCGCTGTATGGCTCGTCCTTGGGTACACTACACCGTATATACACGTTACCGCTTTAAAATTTTCCCAGAAATACAGCGAACTTTGCGTATGTTGTGTGCTTGTGTATTAAAAACTTAAAACTGTTAAAACTCCATTAAAAATCTTTGGTGCCAGTATTGGTAAGTGCTGTTTACTCGGTAGCACTAAATAGCAGATTCACTTTTCACTGAAGAGTTGTCGGTTTGGTGACGCGTTGTTTCAAATTTCAAGCCCCGGTTTTCGCGACAGTCTAATGGTCTCTGATTTGAATAGACTGGTTTACTTGAAGGCGACGCAGCAATCTGGATATCTGTTGAGTCATTGGTTTCCCACAGAACAAAGAAAAACTATTCCAATGTCAATATTCCACCTGGCAAACTTGTGCTTTTTATTATAAATCAGTAAACTTTAATTAACTGCCATTTACTGCAAAACCTCCATCAGAGCGCGATAGTTTCAATGCTTGTCCAAGGTCAATAAAAAGTTATGTAACTCGAACAAGTGCAAAGCAAACTCAGCACAACCCCAATTTACGACAAAGTTAAATAAGTTCATCGGGCTTTGGCCATGAGCGACTTTGTGAAAGTCACGAACGCACTTTGCGATTAGGAGCTCGTGTCATGGAATAGGGTCGTAAAGTTTGCCCGCCCTATGTAGCTCAGGTGACTTTGGACCCTTGCGAAAATCTGCACTGTTGCCTTTGATTCTCCTTTCGGCATTTAATCAATCAATCAATCAGTTCGATTGGACCATTGTAATGTTTTAATAATTCTCTTTTGTCACGTGATCTGTGGGGTTCAATGTTTTACATCCGGCCTTGAATAGGCGATAGTTAGGTAAGAAAAGACATGTTTTGTACTCGCTTTGTTTGTCGATGCAAGATATTCTGAAGCGAGAAGATTCGTTCAAAGGCTAGTTCTAGTATTTGTTCACTTTTCGTTCAGCTTTGACATCGTTGTATCAATATTTAGTCCTATTATTTATCAAAGATTTAATTGAACGGGCTGGTACGATGAACGCATCGCTGGAATTCCGATATTAAGTTATGATTATTGCTTCGTTTTCGGAATGGAGTTTTCAGTTTTTCCTACCGCTTGTCCGAGCTAACCAATGATTTCCGATTACATCAGGCATTCTTTTGCTTTGTGGATACCAACCAATGATGTGCATTTACGTCATAATTGCTTTCGAAAGGACTTATTATGACGTCTGGAATAAACAAGTTTTTCGAGTTGGAATGTTATGTACTCAGGAATTTTAAACGAAAATTTCACGTTTTGCTATTGGTAATAGGCCGCTAACAACGTCATACATTGCAATTCTGGAAATCACACTCGAATTGACAAATTAAACAGACCGTGCAATACGTTTTATGTGTTTGTTAGCTGCAGATGAAAGTAGAAAATTTTTTTCTATTAGATGACTCAAGTTTATCACGTCCCTGCATGACGGTGCACTGTTTACGACATATTACCTGGAAATACGTTTTCTCGAACTTTCGTTCGTAGAACACGAAATTGTGGATGAACTGAGTGGTTGCACCCGGCGACTTCCCCTTCGTTCCTGTCATCAGGTCGTTCCTGCTTGTGAAAATTGCATAACTTGTTTATCCCAGAACGTCAGAACAGGACATTTCCCCAACACAATGTGTGTTATGACATATCCCTGGTCGCACTTGAGCGGCGATTCTATCCAGTTCTTGATAAATCATCAGAAACATTAAATCCGTCCACAAATTGCTAATCAAGGGTATCTTGGCGCAATGTGTTGTCGATGATAGAATTTGTGAAATTGTACACCGCTAGAAATAACTTCGAAAGCCCCAATCCTATTGTTTCAACTCAAATCTCGTGCTTGTTGATGCCAGCTATCACGGTGCTGCGTGATTCACGGCAAGCGCCATGACTTGGCCCTTTCTTGATTGTTGTGAAATTTTGTTTTCCGTTGCGTTACATAAATGGGACTTCCCCCAAATGACTTGACTTGCATAACAATGATGTAATGCTTAACACATTCAGTGTCAGTATAATTATCGATCATCTTACTATGTGTTGAAATTGCTGCATATTTTCGCACTGGAATATTCGATGTTTCTATGGTGGCGAAAAGTATCTACAGCATTGGAAGCGTCATAAAACAATATTTCACCGGAGCCTCTGTTTTGCGACGAGATGTAAATAAACCATCGAGCGACTTAGGAAGTAGTGATCGTAAAACGAATGTAAACACAGGACAGAGAGATTTTTCAGCGAGCGAGTGAAATTTGTTTCCAGCACGAACACCGCTTAGGATTCTTCGCACGCAACCCACCAAAACAACAAATAATATCCTCCATACGAAACAGGTTATAAATGGTTAGAACGTAATTTTAATTGCGGGGCATGCGAGTTAAACATTAACTAGAATGATAACGGGAAATTTTCAACGCATTCGACTTGGTACCCATAAATCTTTACCGGTGTAACGATTTCTAGGAAGCAGAAAGGTTTGTTTACAGTCGAAGTTTTGTCACATTTTTCAGCGTCGTGATAAACTTACTGACCCTTTTTAAAATATTGCAATCGCTGTTGGACGTGCTGTTGTGCTGACTTTGCATTGCCTGTCCTAGATGGCAGAGTGTAGCTTGAAACAGCCCGCTATATTCGGTTTTCCGTGCGTGGCTAAAACGTCTGTTTCACTCAGTCGAAACATCAACATGGGCTTAGGCCAATTTCCATGCAAATATTGTCACGCAATTCCTTCATACCGTGGACCAATTTCGAGACAAGACATTTTAGGTTTGATGAATTTTGAACGTTTGTTTATTTTGTATGATGACGTATCCGGTGCAGTCGTTTGTGAGCTTGCATGAGCCCGAGGTCAGTTGGGTTTACCCCTTACGCGGTCGTCCTGCTTCGACAAGTAAACCTACGTCGACCATGTATTTCACACTCACTGCATGATGCCCATCTCATGTTGTACACATGCGTTGAAATAGTGTAGAAATCAGTGCTGGTACGTCATCATGGTTTTATCAACGTGACTGGGTAGCCATGTCTATTGTCTTCCTTATTGTGACATAACACTACCGTTTATATTTACCCTGTGGAGGTATGCTGTGATTTCGTACAATTTTGTACCTTTCATTTTTCCGGTTAGTATTAACGGTAGGTACTAGACGTGGCGCATCCGTCATGAGTAGATCGACAATTGGACGTGACGTCGTTAAGTTACAGTCTGACTTTTGGGGATATTTAATATTTATTCAGTTTTGTTTTATAAAAGCTTTATTTTTATTGCTGAACGAGATAATTGTAGTGGCCACCAATCATCTTTTTGTTGATCGCTTTGCTGTTTGTTTAAAATCTTCGTCCTGCAGTTACATGAATCACTTCAGCCACCGGTAGTGGAATGTTTCTTTCTTTTGTATTGTTTATTTCGAAGTTCGCAAAACAAGTCTGCGAATTTTCTTCCTCATGATAACAGCGCGTTTCTCATGAAGATTACTACGTCACAATGGTGTTTGTGCAGTCATAATATTGTAAACTGCGCGGAAAGTTCCGCAGTATGAACGTATTTTCGTCTTAATTGCGGCGATGGTTTTTCTAAAGTTGATTATGTCAGCTGTGTTTGTTGTGGATCACCCGACTTTTGCACGGAATTACTTCGTGTTTGACCACATGCTACAGTATTGCGAATATCTCGATAATAATATACAACCGGTCAAACAGGTTAACGGGTTGTCTCTCTACTTCAACTTCATATCACTAAAATTGCTTGCTTTTCTGGTCTTTAATGATTATGGGCAAATTCTGATTATGACGTAATAATTCCTAAATACACGTTCGTGACATGGGCGAACAATTGTTTACTGGACCCACAAATAGTTTATGGCAATGGCCGCGGTGTACACAATTTGAATAGATCGTCACGTATTTTGGCTTCGAAGTCAAGTTGCTTTATATTTGGCTTCTAGAAAATCTTTGAAAATCAGTCGAGTGTTTCTGAAGAATCGTCTAGGAAAGTCGTTCTTGGCGAAGATCAATACTTATTGAACGGGTTGCACTTCGCCGGCCTCTTAATCCCATTTATTAGGCAGTATCCACGCAACAGTTCGTCCGTCTCGATATTGTGTTGTGCCGACTATATGGCCGCATGGATGTTGTCAGCCTGTTCAAGCCTTATTGTGAGTCCAAGAGGTTCTGAAAGTCTTCGTGTCGTCGGTTTTTCACCTTACTTGGAAACAAAAGTTCCGCAATTGTCTCATGGCTAGCACTGCTGGTTTCACTTTGTTCTTATTATGTTGGTTCATCGACCAATGCTTCGACGATCGCTGCATTTCTTTCGTTTTCGTTTCACCATTTCGCAAGTCACGTGGTGTGTTCACGTGACGGCGTTTTAGGCGCGGTGCGAAATGACTCATTGGCGAAATTTTAGTCTTTGTTCCGCGCGCGCTCGTACAGGGCGAGTTGGTGTTAAGTGACGAACGGTTTTCGGTCGCTTCACTGCCCGAGTGGAATCTAGAACACCTGACGCTCATGACGGCTACAGACTCGAACGTCTCGCCCTGTCAATGGTCACACGCCCTTGATATCTCATACGTCAGTAATGCGTAACAATGTGATCTATCAGTTATATAACTGCATGGCTCGCTCGCCTTTCTAGATCAACAAACTTCTTGATAGGGTCATCGTCGTCGCAATTAACGTTTCAACTATGTGTTCGGTTTCCTGTAAAATCTCTGGTGATTTCGTGTTTAAAAATGTGCCAATTATTGCCGGAAGGCTTCGGTTGGCAGTTGCGCCTGGTGAAGAAATTTTATTTTTCAAATTGGGTTTATCTTAACCGTACCGACTTCATAGTGGCCCGCCGACATGGAAAAGTTTACAAAACTCAGCGAAGGTGTGGTAACTGTTCCAAGATTGCCAAACCGTTTTGGTTTATCGAATGCGAATACACGTGTGCCAGTTGCACAGTTCACCAATTAACCAATGCATTATTTGGCTAGAGGTGGATCAGTTGTGATGTCATAAAGGCAATTTTCACGTCACAAACATCCGGTTAAGTCATAAACGAGGCTTGTTGGGTATGTGTGGTGACAGCTGCTTTTAAACGGAGCTCTATTGAAATGTCATTGCTTCTAATCCGAACTTTGTCTATAAATAAGCGCTCTCATAGCTGAACACTATGCTTGTGCTGGTTTGACTTCTAAGCTTAACTGCCGTCCGAGTTTCTTCCATTCCCATTGCTTTCAGATCAATTAGGTTGTGATTGTGTTTGTGTTTTCTCATTAATTGTTTGCTCATAATGACCGTAACAAAGCAACAGGAAGCGTTGACGTTTTTCATCATTTAAATGCCTTTTATGCTTGGACCGCTTATAGAACACGGGCAGAAAGGAGTTGTGTTTGTATAGGAGCCTTGTGTACATTGGAGTTGGCCAGATTTAACACAGCTCCGCTTATGCTGGCTTCAGATTCCCGCTGTTGACACACACTCGACAGAATTTACAAGATCCCTGTCGGCTTTATCGCAACGGCATTTAACGTAAAAGCGCAAAAATGGCGATTGCGCGTCATAATGAGCTGACGTAACCGACCGAGGAAGTCACGATCATAATATGACTAAACTTATATCGCTTTAAAAGGTAATTTGTGTCTAAATTCGATAAATATAAAATTCCGTTTTATTCTTGTAAGCTTTGTATGGAGTTGAAAGGCGCTTGTATGGGACGAATCGTATCACTTTCTGCTGTTCCCGGTTCTCCAGTCTTTGATTTCGATTTTTTCTTAGTAACAAACCAATTACTGAGAATTCTCAAGTTAACGATCCTTATTCGTAATGACAAATACAATCTGGTTTCCATATTAAAGTTAATATTTTTATTCCAGTACATCCACAGCGCCAACGTCCTTCACAGGGACATCACACCCTCTAACGTCTTTCTCAACATCGACACGCTTATGGTCAAGATTGGAGATTTCGGAGTCGCCCGTGTATTTGACACAGACTACGATCACACAGTTAGTTGTTTGGTTTGGTCTTTACCATCAGATTAACGAACCACTTTAACCCTAAGTTTGCTTTCAGTTACGTTACCTATTAATTAATTATCAAAGCATTTTCCATCCACGACAATCTACCACGTATTTCGATCGTAACTTGTTTGTTAGAAAACGTTTATAATCCTCATCGTTGCGTCACAGGGACACTTATCAATGACGTCAACGACTACGAAGTACCAGGCCCCGGAGCTGTTACTCCATCCAAGGCATTACTCGAAGGCTGTCGATATCTGGGCCGCCGGCTGCGTTTTTGCTGAAATGCTTTCAGGTAATTATTACGCCATCAATCATTTGCTATGACACAAGACTTTGCGTCCTTCCCTTCAAAGTTTTCATTGGTCAGATGGTCACAAGGGTTTTAAGTAACTGTCAGGTGCCGTCATGCTTTGTTGATTACCAGTTCCGCTTCAGCGACCACGCTACGTCACAATAACTGCACATCCTGTTCGACAAGTCAGGCGACGTCTGAAAATTTTACCGACCCGAAACCGACTCTTAAAAAGCCGCAGAAAGTCGCCCTGTGCGCTGACTCACCCTAATAATGAAATCAGCGGGAAATAAATGGGCTTGTGGCGGGCTGCCATTGTGAAAAGAGACGGCTCTATCAACTCAAGCTGTGTAGTGCAATTCTTACATGTTGAATTTACAAGCCCTAAAGTGCGCGTTTGTAATTTTCTGTCACCTGTAGCGACGTACAATTGACATTTACGCGATCGTTGCTATTTGCTTTGAACCGGTTTTGAACCCAAGACGTTAACAATCAAACAGATTGAATCACGGATATGACTTGCCGCTGTTTAAGTAAAGCTGATAATACAAACAAGCGAAGGCGCTGGGGTTTCACGTCGATTTAACGAGAGCTTCCCGATGAGTAGGCACGACACCCTTGCTTAATTGTTTCCCAGAACTATGAAAGCTCTCAACGCTCTTTCATCCAATTCTATGCAAAGTAGCTCGTCCGAATGATGAACGATAGGACCGGGACACCCGGTAGTGGCGCTTATTGCATCGTTAGTGAGTTTTTTGCATTGGCATGTAGTTAAATTAAAACGACCAAATTTGAAAGGTTTATTGTCGTCCTACAAACTCTTTAAACATTTTATGGAGCCAGTTAGAGTTGTCCTATGTCGAAGGACGTTCAACTTTTCTTGATATGACTGATTCGTGGTGTCGGATTGCTTGGTTGGGTTGTCGATGAACCTGATCGATGCATTATATTAATGTAAATGAACTCATTTCCACTCGACTTACGGGCTTGAATTTAATTGGTTCGTTTTTATCCAATCGCAGGCAAGCCACTGTTCTCTGGTGAGAACGCCTCGGAGCAGATCGACCAAATTTTGAACTCGATCTCGGTGACCGAAGCAAACTGGAAGAGCGTGGCAATTTCTGTGTGCAAGGACAACAGATGCTGCCCCGACCCCGACGCATACGGGATTCGGGACAACGGGGGTCAACCTAGCCTCCCCCTACACGACCTCCTCCCCAACGCGTCTCCCATGGGTGAGCTTTGTTATTCAAAGTGGCGATTTTTTATCTTATTGTTTGCGGGGACAAAGCCTTTGTAGGGTGACGCTGGCTCTTAAACAGAAAGTATTGGTCGTTGTTAACCTGCGCGGTGACCATGGCAACGATGCGCGGTAGTACTGTGCGATAAATTATTTAAGCTGGAACGGGGTAATCGCCAACTTGTGTTGAATAGATCCAGTTATTATTGGCTTTTTATTCAAGTCGGCGAAAATCCCACGACCGTAATAAATCCTTTTTGGGACCGGTCAAAGACACCTTCAACACGCAGCTCACAATTCCCACCATACATACATATGGCCACACACCACCATACATACATATGACCACACACCACCATACACCTTGCATATACAGCCAACACCGACTATGGACAACCGTTGAAATCCGTTTTTTTGATAATTCTTTTGATGTAGTTACCTACCTGACACTTTACATCACAAAACGTTTGATTGTTATCGAAAGTAAGTCGTCACGATCGTAAGATATGCGTCGTCACAATGAACGCTTTAATCGTTATATTTAAATAAAAAGAAAAAAGCCGGATATCGACACACTCTCATTTAAATGTTGCTGGGAAAATTTTCGATCCAAAAATTATTTAAATATAGCAGATAACAGATGCTAAATATAGCAGGTTGTGGACGCTGGACACATGACGTCTTTCGATACTGTTATAAGAATCCACCAATGTGATTGCGTGTGCCACTTAGCGCTAAGACATGGTTGCTGGAATAAAATCTATTTCCACAAATCTTTTATGGCGATGTTAGCATTCTTTGGCTTGGTTTCAGCCTTGTACGTTTTTTACTCGTGCGCTTAGACACCTTTCTGTCGTGAACGGGTTCCATTTCCAAGTTTTATCTTTCATGACGGCGATGATTCATCGACTTGATAATCAATTTTCAATCTTCCCGTTATCGCTATATCATAGTGATAATGACGTCATAATGGTACGCTTGCTACGCTTATTAATACCAACAATCGCTTTCAGTGACACGATTAATGTGAAAATTTCTGGGGCGTTAATACAATTTCCCCACTCTTAGTTATTTATAGTTATATCATGTAATCCGAAATTTCAAACGTATGAATTATTTCTTTCTTCAGCTATTAACCTGTTACGTCAAATGCTGACCTTTGACCCGGAGGACCGGATAACGGCGACAGACGCGCTGATGCACCCGTACCTCTCGTCCTACGCCCAATCGGGCGATGAACCTAGCTGTGGCCGCCCGTTTAGGATTGAAGACGAACTGGACGATTTCACCGTCTCCAAGTATCAAGTAAGTGACGTCATGTATGGATAGATTTGTTTTCATGACGTAATGTCTTATTGGTGGTATGAAAAAGAGTGCATCATTTGTTGTCAATAACGTGAGAAGCGCGAAAAACATCCGTTTTTGTACATGGGTGGCACAATAACACACAAAGGCTAGCCTTAAAGCGGTACCAAGTCCCATATACAGAGGTGTAAGGCTTAAGCTGCTGTGAAGCCGTAGAGTTCCTGGAACAAATTATCGATTTGGTTCTGCAGAAGCTTGTTTAGCTCAATTTAACTCTCATGGGTGGTTTCGGACGAATTTTGCGTCAGAGTGAGTTTTCGTGGCGTTTTAACTTACGTAATACGGTTTCAAACTTCATTAAATATCTTCATTCACGGATTAGAAAGTTAAAAATACGGATAATTCGTCTGAAGTTTATTCTTATCTGCATTAACTCAGATCATGTGAGGAAGCAGAGCTCACTTGCGAAAGTTCTATTTTTGGAAGATCTTTTAATTCAATAAGAACTCCGGCCACTCTGCGCGCTTGTATCAGATTTGAACGACTTCCACGTTATGCGTCATTCCATACGTCATAAAGGGCGCAGTGTGTCACGTGGACGATATAGATCACAGGCAAACGATATAGCGTTGTATCCACTCACACATGCGATATTCGGCCCTTTAATTACATAAAGCTCTTGCCAGATTAAAGGTCCTTGTTCCTGTGATCTGCGGAAATTGCTTCATCGCCGTTTGACATATTTTAAATATCCGTCTAACAGTCAGGTTTGGGAGAAAGCGTGCTTGACATTCAAAGCGTTGTTTGATATGGAGCAGCCGAGTGGTGTTTAGAGCAGACCGCATCGTATAACGAGCGAGTCGATACGCTCTTCGTCGAATATGTTTGCAGCAAATTTGGATCTGCGATAGGAAGCACAGGTTAAAAGGTCAAATTCACCGTCGGCAGAGATTGGAAGAGATCAGTCTGTGCTCTACGTACAACTCCCACCAGCCACACGACCGCAAAAGCGTTGAAATATCGCAGCTAGCTGCTCCACTGTGACGTACGTGATTACAGAGAAACTACATCGCATTTCAAACGAATCGACGTAACAATACCGACACCGCCATATCCTGTTTTCGGTGTTCAGACTTCGAAAATTTCCACGAACTGCGCGAGTTGCCAGTACTCGCAAAAACAGTGATATATTGCCGGTCGCACGCTGCTGTCACGCGCGCAGCTAGGTCCATAGTCCAGTGTGCCACGACGCTTTGGAAAGCAGAAATAGAGCCATTCAGCAAGCTTATAAATAGCTAGTTGCAACACCACCACTGCAACTAACATGAAGGTTAAAAGGTAACGGTACGATAAGCGCCGCTTTTCCTCCATTTCCTCGAATGGCGAAAGCTACTTCCCTTGCTAGACTTCGGCCGAGACGTTACAGGTCAAAATATGGAGCTTAACGCTGCAATTATTGTCGCTTCACGATTAACCTTCCCGTTTTTTTTTGACAGGAATTGCTTCGAAGTGACGCGTCCAACGCACCAAGTCTGGTCAGCGACGAGAGTGTGATTGTGGAGACCAGCACCGAAGACTCAACCGCTGCCATGGTTGGTGGTTGCTTTTTGTCATTAGACCTATTGTTCGTTAATAATCTATCTGTCCTTTCTTCGAGCTGTGTATGTGACTTTTCACAGACTTATGAAACTTTAAAATTTTCCTCCCACAGCGAAAGCCATACAGCACCGACAGTTGCAAGAACTTGCTCACCTTGGTGCAATCGAGTGACCCTAGCAATGGCAGTTTGCACAGTGGCGCCGTCACTATGTCAGAGTCCGAAGCCAGGACAATGGCGTGTGACTTCGACTATGGAGTGCAGGTAAGCCGGTCATGTTGCTTGGTCACGCTTCATTGGTGAGGCTTCACGCTTGATCGACGATATGGCGGACAGGCTGTGAAAGTGAAGGTGATATCTTTATCTTTTGTGATTATTTTAGATCACGGACGGGTCGGTGAACCGTGAGAGAATGTGCCTTGACTTCCTTCCAATCCGCTCCAACTCGGCTTGCTTCGACCCTTACAAGTGGGACGCCCCCAACAGCGAAACCCGTCCGATCAACCAGGCCAAAGCGACGTCAGAGATTGCTTACCATAAAACCCCAAACCATGACGGGTAAGTAACCAAGTTACTAACGACAGCTTGGTTACCAAATTATAGTCTGCTAGTGGTAACCAAGTTACTCCTGATAGAGACAACCACGTTAGTTGGCTACTGCAGTGGTAACTATGTTTTTTGTTGCTGTCGACTGTAATCAGTATCCAGCGTCTATGTTGGCTGAACAGTGTCACAGAGGAGTATTTTCCTGCAGGAATCACTCAGATCACGGATATCATTCCAGTTATTGCTCTTCCAATCTCTCTCACGGGAAGTTGCTCCCGCATTCGATGTGGAGCTTTTCCTCTCCTGATGTCTCCATCGACCACGAGAGGACCGTGTCGATCCACCGCGCAAGCACTCCTGACCTGGGAGAGGCGATGTCCCCGGGAGCTCTCGATGCGGATGGTGAGTGGAAGTCCGCTCAAGATCATCTCCTGTCCCGAGCACATCTTCAATTCTCTCTTCTTCCTCAGAGCTTCAATCCGACTCACGAAACTCCCCCAATCTCTGCTCCGACGATAAAGTCGACCACTTCGAGGGATCTGGCCGGCGTCGTCACAAAGATGATGCGCCACGTCATCACCAGAGCTACGGTCATCACCATTATCACCACCATCACCACCACCACCATCACCATGGACATCACCACCACCACAAACACCATAGGTCAGTTGCTGCTGGATCTCGTCTGCCGTAACGTCACAATTAAAACTAACTGTGACGTGACCAATAAATTTGAACCACTAGTGCGTTATTAAGTTGGTTATGATAGTAACTGTCCAAAATAAATTTCGTTGCCTTCTACCTAACTAGGCACAGCAGTCGCCATGGCAACAGTAGCCAGCAGCAACAGCACAGCAACAGCAACGAAGGAGATTCGAGCAACACCAGCAGCAACACTTCATCGAACGGTAGCAGTAGGTGTCTTCAGCGCCGCTGTGTGGTCAATGATACGGTACCAGAGGCGGCAGAAGAGAGCGCTGTTGGTGAAGTTTCAAAGCAGGAGGCCACGCTGGACTCGCAGTTCACTCAAAATGATAAAGAACCGACGGAATTTGGCGCAGAGAAGAAATCTAGCAAATGCAGTCTTCGCAACAAACACGACAAGTCGGAGAAACAAGTAAACACTGAAAAGCCGAAAGCAGACACGACTGCTGATAGCGGATTTCAAGACGTAAAGTCCAACAATGTTTATGAAGCGGCTTCTGACACCCAACTCGTGACCAAGAGTTCCAAATCCGCTCATAAATCGGCTAAGAATGGCTTCCTAAAGTTTGGCAGCAACCCCGGTGCGTCCGAGTACCTGGACACAAGTGTCAGTCAAGTTAAAGTGACTGGAGCCAGCAGGACACGCACTCGCTCCGATGGGAGCCAGATAAAGCGATCCGAACGATTGGTGTCCACCATCCAGCACGGTCTCAATCAATTCTGCTTCGGGCTGATGAAAAAATCATCTTCCCAGAGCTCCGACTGTTCGTCTGGATTTTGTCAGCCGATGAAACTCATCGAAAGAATCCGGACATCTTCTGCTGATCGGACAATCCTGGACCAGATCAGCGAGTCGATGACCGACAAAAATCTTCAAATTGATCCAGACATCTTTGAGCAGTTTTCCTGCCCACCGGCGAAGTGCTCATCCGGCGGGGAGAAGCCTCGCAATATCCCGCGCAACAGGGTGGAGTGCCCCTTCTAATTCAGCTCCAGCCGCGCGCGTGCTTATGTTTTTTAATTATTTATTTTCTAGCGAGAACAAGCCTGTGTTTGTGCAATGCCAACAACTGTGTGTGTGTCCTCCGCTATTTCTTGCACGTGGTTACGTCATCGGTTAACGGTTGCGTGACGTCATAACTCATGACATCATTTCGTTTTTTATGCGTTTTCGGAGGGCTTTAAGCGATTCCTGAGTTATTACGTCACTGTGATTTCACCAAACTTAATTAAGTTTCCGGCTGACATCGATTTAATGAAATGTTGTCCGACTCAAATGATCCACGTAAATCTACCGTGTTATTTGGTGCGTTTTCAAGCAATCCGCAACTCGAATAATTTGCACTCGCCTTAATTGTTAGCTTTTAGGAAATCTGTCGCAGATTTCAATGTCCTGCCCGCTTTATTTAAGCCATTGGTGGAGCGGCTGTTGAACTGGCCGCGATTTTATTGTCCGGCTCGCGACAAGTTCCACCTCGGTGTGCTTATTGTTGTCGCTTTTACCTCCAACTCATGTTTTAACGACTAACCGTTTAGGAATTCATTGTGACGTAACACTAATGTTTGCGTTTCTTTTATTTATGCTTTGTGACGTTCAAATTAAAATGTTTGAGCGTGTCGCGCGATGGTAACCGAAAAAGTTTGTCCAGTGTTTTTCGTTTGCTTTGATGGTTTTAATGTTTGTTTGCGTTATATGAATTAGTAGGAAATTCTTCGTCATGGTGCAGCGCTTATTATATCGGCAAGAATTGTCTTATATTGAGGTACTTCGTCGCAAAAAACAGTCCGAGTTGCTTCTGACAGTCAATTTACCTAAAAGTTGTTCTGCGGTTGTTGAAGTAACGCCGACGCACCGTTTTCACTTTCTTGACATCTAATTTAAAGCTTCTTCGTTTTGTTTAAATTTTCGTAAATTTGTATGAATTTCGATGAACCCGCTAGTTACGTCTCGTTTCAAATTCGACACTGTTAAAACTTTTCAAAACTCGATCTAACGCCCAGCACTTTGGGGCGGCGATCGCCCTTATTCGCGCCAACACGTCTACTTGGTCGCGTTCGCCCATTTTCGTGCTCTAAAACTTGCTCACTGGTACACTTATTTATTTCATCTGCTGTGTTTTGAAATTTTCGTTCTGACGTCATAAAGTAAAGTGTGATTTCACAATGCATTGCGTAATTTTCACCTGACCTCTATTAGAGTACTGCGTCGTGTTTTTATCAGTCGCAACAAAAGTCACAATAAAGTTTTATGATATTGATTGTACTGTGCCACATTTTTCTATTAGATCTCGGTATAATGAGGATCATCTTTCAGTGATCCCTAATGTAGGGTCCGCAGGTTCCGAAAGTTGTAAATGTTAAAGTTAGGTGCCCGCAAGGCTCTTTAGAACCATGTTATGTTAGAACAGTGTCGGTGCATTGCGCCAATGACGTCGACGTGAGGTGGTTTGTTAATATTTTGGCGATAGCTGATTGTAGGTCAAAGCTAAGGCTTCAAGTTGGTGGGAAATTGAAAATTTTGTGATTTTCCATGAATTTTCTGAACATTTTAGAGACTCAAAGTAGGCATTCTTAGCCTAGATCTCGTTGCAAGCTAATATGCAGGAATGTTTATGTCCTGGTTTACAGGTAACAGCTCGTTGACTTTGTGTTGAAAATCTTGTGTATTTATTTAGACAGGTTAGTGACCCCTTCTGAATTCTTCCAATTTATAACATATTTCTTCTCAAGTCAAGTTGATTATGTTAATGTGCTTACTTGTTACAACGGTATTAACCGAAATGTTCTAAAGCAAACACGTCATGGGCATGGCCTTCAATTCAGCAATGAAACTTCAGGTGTCGGGATGCATTGGGCAAAAGTTCATTACCTATGCAGATTTTGTAAAGTTTACTTTATCGATTTTGTCTTCCGTTTGAGATTGCATTGGATGCCATTGTTGTCACCTTCATCGTTGGTTTCCACGGATAAAAGCTTGTATATACGGTTTGCTTCTATTGCTGAATGCCGTTAACAATAACTTCAATTTGTCCCTATCAATTGCGGACCAGAAACAGCTTAACAAATACCCATTCTGGTTTTCTCATTTCCCATTTCTGGTTTAATATATTGCGCAATGTCATTTATTCACTACGACGGCCGTGAAAGGGTTAATTCGGGTTTGGGATTTTGCTTCTTCCTGTTTGAAAGTCCAGGTTTGATCTTTTTCGTTTGGTTTCTAATTTCAGTTCAGTTTTTCAGAAATATCCAATCAACCTGGTTTGCAAATTGAAAAAAGTTTTATGTGATGTTTATGATTTTACCACAAAGAGTGTAGTTATGACAACTTCACAAAGTTTTGCTAGATTCTCCATGTAGAGAGAACTAGCCTAGACGTATTCTGTTGAATGCAAAAACTAGAAATTTTATGCTTACAGAGCATACAGTTGTGAAGTAGAAAAGTTTGAGAAAGCAATTATCATTAGATGCTACGGTTGGCTTGTGTTTGTCAAAGTTGCTGAGGTACGGTAGGCCTATACTTGTGCAAATTAACAAATTAGGGTCTAGGCTAGTATGCAAGTGCACAATCACAGGATGCTTTTACATAATTACTTTATGTATTTACTAATGGTGAGTGGTCTAATCTAAGTGTAGCTATCTCAGGTAATTATATTTCTGGACCAATAAGTGTATGAAAGAATTTGTTAATTCTTTAAATATTTTAGTTAATTTTATAAATAGTTTAGCTGGATTTCATGTTCTGTGTGATTGGTATTTTTCATATTTAGTTAAATTGTAATTTGAGACAGCAGACTCTGATGAAGTTTGTCAGACCACGCTGTGCAATTTTTTCTGGTTTAATTTGTTATCATATCTTGGCAAGAATTAATTAACATGAATTTAATTTTTAGAACTAGAAGTTAATTAGCAAACTGATCATTGCTCTAACTGCGGTTTTGTTTAAATATTTAATTTAGTTAAGTTATTTAGCATTGCTAATAAACAGTCTTGTGTATTTGCATCAATGCAGACTGTGATATAGATATCTTTTTATATATTTTATATATATGATATAGATTTAGGGAATAAAATAATAAAAACAAAATGGCGAAGAAAAAGAAGTCTGGAAAGAAAGGAGGAAAACTTGCCAAGATGAGCGAAGAAGAAAGAATTCTTTATTTAGAGCAAAAAGCTCTCGCTGAAGAAGAAATGAGAAAGAAAAAGGAAGACATGTTGATGCAATTTCTTAAAGTAAATAATTCAACTGGTGATTGAATTCTTTAATAAATCAACGTTTCGCATATTTTGTTGTTAAGTAATTTCTAATTACTTTGGGTTAAGAATCACCTACTTTCGTACAGCATACTCTGTTTTGACCATGTTGTGATGTGTTTACTTTGATTTACGAAGGTATTTATGTAAATAACTGCTGTTTATAAGTGCTAAGGCAAATAGACTATTCCAGTTAATCATTTTTTTTCAAACTTATAACAAACTTTTCCCAAATATCAGAGCCGTCCAGTGCTTCTGATAAGGTTGAAAAAGTCTATCTTTGATCTTTGTATTTTCTCCCAGGACAAATTATCCAAAGAAGAGAAAAGTTCAAAAGTCAATTTAAACAAAATAAACCAACAATGGAGGCAGATTATGAGAGAGTCAAAATCAAAAGAATTACTGAAGGTAAATATTATAAAAAAAATTTCATAGTCAATTGCAATAGGTTGTTATGATTGAGCTGATCACAGCTGGGTTTCTTGCATTTCTGTAACTTGCAAGCTGATGTGGTGGCCATGTTTTTCAGGATATAGAGATTCTGAGTCAAACCTTCGAGAGAGTCGTGGATAGGAAGGACAGCGTCATAAAAGCTCTGGCTAAGGACATAGAAGAAGCGGAGGTGCAATACAACATGGCTCTGAGGAGTCATCTAAGCAATGTCGATGATCTGATTGGTGAGTAAAGAACGATTAACTAGTGACTAATTAGTAGTTAAATAGTGAACTAGTGACTAATGTTAGTACTTGTACTAATTTGCAAATTAATACCAGCATTTAAATCATTTCATAACTGAAATAAATCTACAAAGAGACAAATGGTAATTACAGGAGAGCAGTTCAATTGATAAATTGCTTGTTTAAATTAATCAATTTTTATTCAGACCATCACCGTAGGAGACTCGGCACTCTGCAAGGTGAATACCATTCCGAGTTAAAGACGGTTCGAAGCGAGTTCGAAGAAGAAAGAGAGTTGATCAATCAATGCCACAGGCACGAACTCCAGCGCCTCCAGGACATCATGTTTGCGATGGAGCAGAATCATCAGGAGAAAGAGTCCGATGCCAGACAAGAGTTCCAGAGCATGAGAGACGAGATTAAAAACAAGGCATGTTGAAGACGCTGTTATCTTAAATGCTAGGACTTCATTGTCCAGTGTAACATACAGATTTTAACAGTTGCTTTGTTTATCTATTTAAGGTAAAAGCTCTGTACGTTATGCCATGAGTTTTTGGAATATATTGTCGTGGTGAATCCAATTGCCTTGTACTTGTTGTACTATAGAAAACAGTTATATAACAATTTGCAGAATTTAGAAGAGAAACATGCTCTCAGGATTCAACTTGAAGGCGCCGTTGAGTCACTGTGGAAGCAATTTCAATCTGCGTTGAAAAATTATAACGAGACCACGGAGGAAAGAAAGATTGCTTTCGAAAACCTGAAATCAAAAGATGAAAAGAGTGCACGAGAAATTGAATTTCAGATGAAGAAACTCCAGAAGATACAGGTGGATAAAATGCTTTCTCTTTCAAATAAGAAACCATTCTCATAACTGAAATAATTTTTGTATTTCTACGCTGTAAAATATTAAGTTAAATAATCAATATTTGAATATGACTGAATTGTAATCATCGCAGCCAATGTTTAAAAAGGAATCTGTTGTTATATTTCGTATAAATATTAGCTACCCTCACATGCAAATTATATTTTCATACTAAATTGTACTTTAAATCGTGATTTTAGATTATTTTTTCTTAACAAACATGTTACAATGACAATATTCGAGGCTGTGAATGACAGCCAGCGGTGTATTTTGCTCTCTTGCAAACTGAAAAGGTTTATGGTTTCCGATTTTATTTTCATATTTTTTCGAAGGACACAATCACCATGCTTCGTGGCAAAATGCAGCAGAACTCTCGAGAATGCGAGGAACGAAACCGTCAACTCCGCGACGAGCGGGAACACGTCCAGAAACATTTCCAGCAACTTAAGTCCGAGATGAATCTTGCCAGGGAACGGGAACGATCACATCTCACGACACTGACATTACAAAGCAACGCGGCCATAAAGAAACTGAAGACGTACGAACAGTGTGCAATCTGTTACTTGCTTAAACAACCTGAACATAATTTATCATTCACCTTATCATATTGTTGTAAAATGGATTTAATGACTTATGTGTTTGTACATTTCAAATGAGAATATTAAGCAATTCAGGTTACAACTTTGTAAGTAATTTCCAAATGTCCCATCCAGTTGAGTTAATTACAAAGATGATTCTTCACTTTCTTTAGTGTCCTTGGCAACGGAGAATCCATCTTACGACTTGCCGAAATGTGCCGCAAGTTGGAAACTGAGGAAGAAAAAGTTCTTCCTTTTTACGCATCTTCTCTTTCCCAGGAGGAACAGGAAGATGTTGAGGTGATGTAATAATCTCACTTAAGACATCATATTGTAGTTTATCACTGACAACAATGTTTTGTCATTTACAAATATTTGTTTGCGGCAGACACTTAAAAAAGTCTATTTGCAACTGCAGCTTCTTACTTTTATTTAACGTTAGGAATTGAAAAATTTTACAAATAGTTTATTGTTATTGTACAGGCAGCTGTTTATGAGTCACCCAGTGAACCACTTGCTGCTGTAATGCACGAGTACATTTCGCTGGAGAATTTCTGGAAGCGTTACAACAAAGTTTTGCTCGATAAGCTTGCACTTGACAAAGAAAAACAGACTCTAAATCAGGTGAAGTTTAGTTTTAGTGTTTAATCGAAGAATTGAACCAGTAACTACAGATAAAGAGAATAAGGTTTCTACTTAACAGGATGACTGTAAAGACATATTATTACATTCGTCATGATAGCATTAAAATAGCTTTTTTTCCTCAGGAGAACCAACAGTTGCGCAGTGTACTGAAGCAATATCTTGATGGAATTTCCGTTAACGATGAAATCTTGAGCCAAAATAATCCCTTGTTTGTGGTCAATCACAAGACTAACGTCAAGTCAGTATATCCGTGAAATATTTCTTTCTTTAGCTTAAAGTCTTGCAATATTTTACTTAGTTTTAAAGTGCTTAAGAAGCTCAACAACTCAGCTCCATCAGTTAATTATGAGTTGGAGTTATTTGAAGTTGGTGAAAAGTATTTGCTCAATCGAGGCTGATTTCAAAATTGTTTACAGTTCATGACCTTAGGGCGAACAAAAACACTGGAGTCAACCAACCGAGTTGATATAAGTTGTTTACATGATTTTTAACAGACATTTTTTTGAAACCATACTGAATTGTACGGAATTTTGAGTTATCTTAACTTGGTGAGCTTTTTCGATGAAGCTTTCTCTGTATTTCCATCAAACCCCCAGAAACAGTGTGACAACTTAAATTTGTCTTTGTATATAAATTACTGTAGGAACGTTGCAATAACTGTCTTTATTTGACACATAAGCGATAAGCAATAACTTAAGGTGGTGCATTATCTGAAAATTGCACGTACCCATGTATCAGTTCATTGTAATTCATAAAAAGTCCTGTTTTTTTACAATTTGACTGATTCAGATTTTCTATTCCTGTAATGGACGCCCGTGTTCATCAACCAAATAAGTTACTTCTGCTAAAAGAAGGCACCAAAGCTGGTGTTCAGGGTATTTATCTTGAATTGCTGTTTGTGGAAAGATTTTCTGCTTTCTTGTGTTGCTTGTGATAACCATGTTTGAAGGTTGCATTTATTTTTGGTCTCTAATTTTAACCGTTTTATGACTTGGATGGTACTTACGATACTTTTCAAAGTTGTCATCGCTATAATGTGATGTGCGTATTTCAATCCCATCTTTTGTATGTAGTAGCCTTGTGAGTTGATGTTCTGTAAAACCACTTCTATGTGCTTTAATGTTAAAAGTTTCTACTGTTGCAATGAAACTACAAGTAACTGCATATTTGTTTCTAATTTTAACTTACTTCTAATATTTTTATAGACTCGCAGTCCCAGTATTGGATCCAAGGGTAAGAAGGCCGGCTCAAACCGTGGTTGAAGCCGCCCATATTGTCAAGCACACTGTGTGATTCTTAATTTTTGCTACTGCTTTTTCTATATCACTGTAAAATGATTTTTATGTAAATAAACCTGGAATATATGACGTAAAAAGAAGCACTTTCCTATTGTCTCAAAGCATGACGTAAGTTATTTGACAAAGAATATTAAAGCTGTAGAATAGTGAACACCTTTAGAATATTAAGTGATGACAAGTTTTCTTCGTGTGAGTCAAATGTAATTTAGCCATCCGCACTACATGTAAAATCAGGTGGTCGGTCAACTCAACTCTGGTCAATTCAAAATCAATCGTGAATAACCGTTTTCTCCAACAGGTGATAAAAAGGCTTTACCACAAAAGCGTTTAAGATGTCTGTGTCAGGCAAACTTGACGCGCCAAAATAAACGAAATACAACTTCCAGATTTCTACACAGTAATAAGCAACGCAGTTACAGCATTACACAGTAAACAACAATAGGGTTAGAACATTTCCATTTGGCTGTCATGATTTCACTGTAAAATAACACGCGTTCGAAGCTATTTGTCACAAGTTTTTGTTCACCCAATTTAGATATTATAATAGAGAAAAAAGTTTATTTGGCACTGATATAAATCACATCATAACAGCATCTATTTCACCAGTTACCGCCTGCTGGAGGTGTCGGTTACCGAAGTAGGAAAATATCAATACGGTAAACTACAATTAGGGTTGTTTGTGAATTGAAAGATATGTTAGGCTTACTTTCAACTTCAAATGACATATGGTGCTAATGTCTTGTCAACGGTAGCCTAGGCATTTATTGACTTTGGTGGCTGATTGGCTGTGCTCATCTTCCAACGTTATAGGCTAGCACCACTGCAGGCCGATAGCTAACCCCTTGCATGTGTTAAACTTCCCGGTTTTGCTGCTTATTTCCCACTCGTTGATTGTTTGTGAACTTATTTCTTGTTATGTTTTTGCAACAACAAAGTTAGTAGCCTACTAATATCTTTGTTCCCCACAGTCAATACCAAAATATATATAAATAATTGTTCCAAAATGTAAATGAATCTAAAAATAATCCCTTCAGACCTAAACTCTTGCTTTTCTTGACTAAATTACTGTGCTAGGTTGTTAAAGGAATGATAGGCTGATTTTTAATTTAAAATGATACGTACTTTTTTCTTAATTCCAAATTAATATGAAACTAGTCCCCAAACTAACATAACTACAATACCTTAAAATTAATTCAAAAAATGACGAGCAATGGCAGGATTCAAGTCCCCAACCTCCAGTATGAGCCTATATGCCACAAAACTATCTTTTTCCCTCACGCAAAAGTGAGAGTGATAAAGCTATCAGTGAAAATCTGCCAGTAACCGTAGCGCTATTTTTCAACTTCGGTAAACAGACGCTGAAAAAATCGTTACTTCGTAATGAAATACTAAAAGTTTGACAATGCCAATAGTCGCTTGGTGTGGGGCAGTGAAAATTCTTGTGGCCATGCAAGTCTGCACAGTCCCAAATTCTAGAGAGAATCACATAAAAAGTTGATTGCATATGCATAAAACAAAAGCTTAAGCGAGAGTAACACACTTGCTATTTCACCAAGGAAATATCATCAGTCAAATCATTTATTCAGCTCAGCGGTGGAGTGGATAGTGTATAGTGCCTTGGCTCGTATAAATTAGAGCTGGGTTCGATTTTCACCATTCTACCGTTAAAATATCCTTTAACAAGGTACTAACAACCCTTGCTTTTGTTCAGTGCATCTGGTGGACAGTTCCAAATTCGGGTAATGCTATTTAAAGAAACTAAAATAAAAAATGCGTGAAAATCGGAACTTGCACAAAGGCTAGCTTGGTAACTGAGGCTCAAGCGATGAGGAACCATCGTTGAGTTTAAGACTTGCAAAGACTTTCCTCAGTCTGACGATAAAGATTATGATACCTGTACCATAACTCATGTAGCTCCTCTTTGCTTCAAACTGGGATCACTAAATGCATATACCACAATCTGATTTTCTAATCACTGTATCATTGAGTTTTTTTCTTTGGCCCGTATGATGTAGTTTAGGTTGATTGTCAAAGTTTTACTTACCAGTAAAACCATTTCATTCTCTCATTTGTAGCTTGGTGACCAAGGGATAACTTAGGCTGTTAAAATGGCCTTGAATCAAGAAAGTCAATTGGCGCTTGTTGATGATGATAACAGTTTGCTGACCAAGTTGCCAGATAACTTTGAAGAGCGTATGGATCAAAGATTAAATGAAACTGATATGCGCCTTGTAGCACGTGCATTTGAGTTTTGTCATATTATGGAATGGAAACAGTTTGCAGAGGATTTTTTACAGCTTCCATTAGCAGATACTGAAAACATTCAACAAGATAACCGAACAAGATCAGATAAGGTAGGTTAATGAGTATTAAATAAGATTATAAATATAAGATAAATATAATAATAATAAAAATAGTAAGATAAAAAGTAATAATAAAAGATAAAATAGTAAGAAAATAATAAGATTCTAAATAAGTATTGTAAACTGAAAGTATCTCTTTGTGTTTCTTAACCACAATAGCAAGTTCATTTGTTTTTTTTAAGGCTTTTAGATCACAGCATTCATAAAGCAAAATCTTGTTAACTCCGGTCTTTGTAACTCAAAATTTTAAATGTACCAATAACTGAGCTTCTGGTGTGTAGACAGAATATTGATTGTAACAATTTTGGATAACTTAAACATTAGATAACACGGAGTGAATGCTTGTGAGTTTTTTTTGTTCACTTAACAAACTTTCATTTCTACTGAAAATGCAAAGTATATATATGAATGTTATTTATGGGAATACTAACCACCAGCGCACAAACAAAGTTTTCATGTGAAGGGTTTGTTTGGTCACATAAGATGTTAAATATGCGACGTAAGTTAGTTATCCACCCAAACTTACTTTATGATTATCGTATGGCCTGGTATCTAAGTCTATGATAGTTCATAAGTGCTGGTTTGAATCTCAAGAGGCATGGACGATTTAAGCTCAAGGTGAAACAATACAGGTGAAAATATAGATAGTCAAAAGGTAGTTGGTAGAAAGGAACTGCCCACCCAACTTTTATTAGTGTCATTGGCTTAGAACAGTAAACACCGTAACTTAATCATCTTCACTTTCAAGCTAGTAGCGCACCTGTCTTTAAGTACCTTATAGAGGTAATGAAGTATACTTGTGTGCACTTCATGTGTGTAGTACAGAATAATAAGTGCACTGTGCAAACACACAGCACACTGTGTACAAGCATTAATGTATATGTATAAAAAACCTTATATATCTATATATCATTTATTAACAAAACCATTTCAATTATTTTATTACTGTTTAAAATATTAAAATATTCAAAACTGAAAGTGTTCCATATTAGCCTACTCAATATAATTTAGCATTAACCAAATAAATATATCTTGATTACATTATAAATAACTTTAATGTGTTATCAGATTACATCAGCTTTCACAAAGTAATTTGAATAAAATACGATTCAGTTATTATTATTTGAATTAAAGTTTATACACTATATATATATATAGTATATAGTTTATAAAGTTTGTTTTTGATTAAGATACGAGCGATTTTCCGTAAATGGTTGGAAAACTCAGCTGAAAAAGGAACTATAAAAAACATGATTTCCCTGTTGAAGAAGGCAAAGCTTACTGGAATTATGGAGCGCTGGTTTCAGCAATATAAAAGTATGTTGAAGCTTTTCAGCCTTCACCTATTGCTTTGATTGTTCTTCTGTCCTTTAGTTCAGAGTTTTCCAAAGTGGTTTCCACAAAACATTTTTAAGAGTTCCATAAAAGACAGTTAAAAATCGCAATTTAATACAGCAATGTTGTGAAAAAGCCTACACAAATTTTAATAAAGAGCACTAATATATCTCGGCGGAGAGAAGATCTTTGCTGTAGGCAACTGTCCCCCAGCCCCTCTTGACTATGTCGTCGTCATGTAAGTTACGATAGTCGAACCTGCCGGCCAGTCGGGCCAGACTGCATTTTTTGTCAAATTTCCAGATGCACGCACAACCAGATTGAAATCCCAGTCGCACAGACCAGTGTGCGTCTTGGCCGCGCATATTGTATTTGCCACTATGGTTTTGTACTTTTGTTTAGTTTTTTCTGATGCTACTCAACTGGAAATTGACCATTTGAGGAAATACGGCAAAATACTTAACCGTTATAAAAATATACCAGGAGTAGACTAAGTCGTAACCCCACAAATTTGTTCCGAAACTGATAAAGAAATTGGTTAACTGCGCATTAGAAAAGTACGAAATTTACGTTATCCGCGCAGTATGCAAAGAGAGCCGTCAGGCCTACCGGTTCTGTTTGAGTAAGCAAAAGTTACACTAGGTCTTCCTGTTAGTGGCCTAGCACTTAGCTATCACAGCAAAATGAACAAACAGATATAGTAGCCTACTGGTAAGGTATTTAGTTGGAGACGAGTGCATACTTAAGTGAAACTACTACATAATTTTTACATATTGTGTTTGTGCCAATCAGGCTTGGCTCCCTGTTAATATATAAACTTATTTCACTAAACTGTATTGTATAAATATGATGGAATGATGACTGAATTTAGGAAATGAAGAAATTAGTACTTTATTGTGCTTAATTTTCTTTACTATACGAAACCTAAATAATGACAATTTAGGTGAAAAAACGTTTATGTTTATTGAGTTTCTGGTGTATTGGGTGTTCTTTGTCAACTTAAATAACCTTGTAGGGTTCCACGGACAAAAAAGTTTGGGAAACACTGCCATATTTTTAACTGTGTTTAAACTTTCTTACTTAAATCCAAATGTTTTGCTTGTTATTTCTGATAAATTGTGCAGAAAAGCAAATTGCAATTTTACAACAATAGTGTAATTCTACTGAATTTTAAAGAAGCTTTTAATGTATTTTGTTTATGAAGTAAAATTATCGAAAAAGGAGTACTCCAAAAACACTGCGTGGGCTTTTTTAAGTTTTGCATGTATGGAATAAGCTAATTTGAGGCACTATGTCTGTAGAGGTTGGGGTCGTTTAGAATGCGGAGGTTGATGCCGACAGATGCAGATGCAGAGTTTATCGATCTTATCTTACGTTATTGACTTTAGTTAACCTACTACATTAATATCTGACTCTATTGTTGCGTGCGGTTAGAATTCTCTAACCTTATTGACAGCCGAACTTTCTTATTATTTTATAACAAATACAGTTTACCAGAAAAGGCTTTTATTGTAGGTGCTGTACACTTTCTCAATATTACGCATAACCAGAAGTATAGCAAAACCACTGCTATTAAGATGTCTATTGATTTGCAATCACCACGACTACCGTAGTACGGTATTACATCTGTCTATAACTTTACGTCTGCGCCATCTTGCACAGAAGTTCGAGCTTATAAAACATTGTGCGATGTGCCGGAAATATATGACAAAAAAAGGCATGAACATTTCAAAGCGTGTGAACGAGAAAAACAGTGCGTTTGCAATGCAATTTACATTCGGTTAAAGCTGGAAACAGTTTCTTGGAAGCGACTTGGTAACGTACAAAAAGGAGTTTTCACACGAAGTTATTCAGAGCAAGTTTCCCAATATTCCAACGATAATTGCAGTGTTTATGAAAGCTAGTTCATTAACTCAAATAAGTAACTGGAAAACACATTTCCAAGAATGATGTGGCGGAACTGAAAGTTTAAAAACTCCAATTGTTAACTGGAAAACACATTTCCAAGAATGACGTAATGGTATTACAAAAGCCACCCAGGCCGCCACATTCCTCCCCCGCTACGGAAGGAAAAAGATAACAAGTAAAATGTAACATACTGAAGATGGCAATGGCGAGCAAGCACAAACAACAAAATGAAGTTATATACAAATGAATGAACTCTTACAGATGGTAAAATAACTACATAACAGAGGGTACCTCCGAGAGCAACAGGGTATGCAAATATAGTTTGAACTGGTCGTATAGCAGAAGTTTATCTGAAATTCTGCCTGCTTTGTCGTTAAGCGTCTCCAGCAAGTTGACAGAATGGATAGCAGGTGTGGCTGCTATCATGGAAAATATTTTCGTCACAAATTCAAGTTGTGGAACCAGCTTGAAGATCTCCTCCATCCGCTGGAACCAAAGGAACAGATCATCAGCCGAATTGGTTGGTTGTGCCGGAAGAGCCAGGATTGGCACTGTAATGTCTGGTCCCCACACCCGATATTGTCTGTATATCGGTCGGAGCACCGTTTGTTGTAAGCCTGCCAGAACAGCGCGTTTGGGCAGGGGGGCAAGCGAGCCCTGTTCCCCAGGTCTGACGATTCGTCCGTGTGGAACGGGAGATGAAAGTTGAACTGGTGAATCGGGGGAGTCGGGAAGTGTGAGGTCGACAAAATCACCGATGGCAACGACCCAGCCGCAGTAATTGAAGTGATATCGTCAATATGAACGTCAGCGGAGCAACCAGGAACCATAGACATTTCGAAGTTGTTTTGGTAGCAATGGCAAAGTCTGCGAAGAAACTGGAGGGGTTGAAGGCGGTTTAGGCAAACTGAATCTCCTAATGAGATGGGTTGAGACAGCTAAACTCATGCGCGGGAATAGTGAACATGCAAGAAGGCTGGACCATTGAAAACGATACAAGCACAGGAATAAGCTACTAAGCATGCAACGAAGCAAAACAGTTACAAAATTGAAAGCGGCGACAAGGGAAAACGGCAAAAAGGTACATGCACAAGACATTAACGGTATTGAAAAGCAAGGTGATACACATAGTGAAACTTAAAGTGTGTGGGTGTTTGCGAAATCATCACGAGAAGATGAAGCGGGTGGTGCGTCATCCGAAGATCCAGACGGAGACGGTTCATCACGAGAACGCCGAGGCAAGGGCAACGGTCGTGGTAGCTGTGGACTTGCAACTGGCGCCTGCTGTTGGTGGCGCCAAGCGCGGACACGGGATACAAGGGATCTGGCATACTGCAAATGGTGCGGAGCTGATCGGATAAACCCGATGGTATGGAAGAGGGCCCACATCATGGCAAGGAGTTGCAGGATGAATATAAGGGCTGAGAGAAATGGATTCGTAATCTGCGACAGAGCAAGGAGTAACGTTTGTTTCGCGGCGTGTGCGAATGTGTCTGCGACGTAGGATCCGTTGATCATGGTTTCATCGGTAGTAGTAAGGCTTGTCATGACATGTCGCATTTGTTCTTTGAGAAGGTTGGCTTCAGACATAGAGCTGAGCAGCGATTGAAGATCAGTAAACGAGTCAGAGTCAGGTAGCTCGTTGAGAATTTTCTCGTAGTCGGGTGCCTTGTAGTTGACGTGTATAGGCGACAAAGGTAAGTTGAGTTGGTGCACCTGCACATGTTCGTGCGATAGAGTATAGTTGTGATAAAGGACAGTGTGTCCCAGAACTCGGAAGACAAAACTTCTTGCTGGTCGATACGATTCCAGCAGGTGTACTCCCGGTAGGACAATGTTGTCTGAAATGAGTTGGCCGTATTGACTGTGGCCGTTTTGATCGCGATATTTGATGAGAGGACGTTGGCTGAATGCGTTTCGGTACGCAAGTGACGGTAAGACGGTACCGTTGATAGAGTGACATGCTGCTCTGGACATAAAATCTCCAAGGCTGGAACCCATGGTTTGATGTCCAAGAGTAGTAGTGAGTATCTCAGTAGGGAAGATCTTCCCAATTGCTTTGTAGAGTGTGCCAATTAGCTTCGTGAGTTGGCAATGTAGGAACTTGTTCTCTTCGTTGAAGGTAGTGAGAACTTCTGAAATAAGGTCGTCCTGTTGTGTGTCGAAGGTTGCAAAAAGTCGCTCGAATTGAGAGTATTGCGTGTGAGAAGGTCCACGCCTTAGCCGGTTAGGACGAAAAAGAGCGAGTCTGTCGAGCTCTGTACATTGTTGGTAGCGAAAGATAAAGTTGTTGTTGTCGCAGTGAATATGATCGCCATAGCAGGTTTTCGCACGAGAGGAGCATTTCCTCCAGTGATGTACCGAGATCCCGAGATCAGGTAAGGAAACTCTATATAAGGACGTAGAGTTGTAATGGAGGAGCATCTTGTGAGTCCCAAGAGGCTTGGTTGGTGGGCAGTTTATATGCGAAGGTACTCGCCATATAAACATACGATTGCCCGTTAAGCAGTATCCACGCTCGATTGAGCACGATGCAAGAGATCCAAGAGACGACGTCATCGTGTCCGTGACGTAATCGTAGTAAATTGTAGTGTGAAACAAGAAGTCGTTGGTTACTGTTCCAGAAGCTGAAGTCGGCCAGACAAACTTATAATGGACTGCATTGCGTGTTGAGTACGCCGCAGGATTAGACAGGATCAGTGGGCCATGTGATGAAACTTTGGTTTCATTCCACGACGAACATTCTGGGTTGTACGGTGGGTGTGCGTCAAAGGTGTTGGCCGATTTTTGATAACTCCCAAAAAAGAAGTAAGTTGTGCTCCATGAAGTAATCTGTGAAGTGCAAACTGTTGCCGGAATCTTCTGGAGATGCAGATCTGGAGCAAACACGGTAGCAGAGCAGTTGTGTATGGAGAAGGGTGTCTGCGTTTGACAATGTATGTCGTCATCAAAGGTATATAACCCAAGAGAATGCGAACGCTGACATAACAGAAATTTCTGTGTGTCCGGATGAAGATTCGTCTGAGCGGCGGATGTGAACAAAAAGAAACACGTAAGCAGCAGACAAACGAACATGTTGTGTTTTCAGTCAGAGAAACGTTTCGGTGGAATGATTTTGCGACCAGTCCGAGAAGTCTTTACAACTTCAGGCGGCTTTATAGAATCAGGAGCAGTGACAGTAGGTGGTGTCGTTTGCTGTTTCGCTGAAGTAGCGGAGACTGACTGAGGAGCAGGATGTCGAGTCTGCAAAGAAAAATTTTGTTGATGCGAGGAGGATGATGGTGAGGGAGCATCAATATCAATTGTATAGCTAGGTTTGAGACGGTCAAGTGAGACGCGATCCGGTTTGCCATGACGGGAAATTACAAAATATTTTTCGTATCTTTCCAATACTGGAAAAGAACCAGCATAAGGGCGTTCTAACGCACGTTTGACATGATCGCATCTAACATAAACGCGGTCACAATGTTTCAAATCCGGATGCACGTAGGACTGCATGAATTTTGTATGAGCGGTCGTTGGAGTAAACTGAAGGTCGTTGATGAAGTCTCGGTAGGCACCGAGGTAGCTGGATGTAGGAACTGCAGAGGCAAGCTTGGAATCAGAAAAGAAACCACCTGGGAGCCGTAAGGTGTGTCCAAAAGCTAACTCAGCAGGTGTACATTTCAAATCCTGAAGATAGCGATTACGCAGAGCCAAGACAATAAAACCTAATTTGTGAAACCAACGTTCAGGTTCGTCTGAACACTTGATGGCGCGCTTGATTTCTGCATTTGCACGTTCTGTAATTCCATTGGACATGGGGTGGTAAGCGGTTGTCAGTTTATGTTGAATACCAAGCAAGCGCATAATTTCCGCCCAAGCGGAACTTATGAAACATGGTCCACGATCACTTGTGAGGATGATTGGAACACCGACCAAGGAACACCAGTGATTTACAAAGTAAGCGGCGACGGTTTCCGTGGTGGCATCAGGGATCGGTATGGCTTGAACGAAACGCGTATAACGGTCAATACATGTAAGGATGTATTTGTAACCATGGGAGGTTGGTAGTGGTCCGATCAAGTCAATTGCAACATCAGAAAATCGACCGTAGGGAATTTTGAATGTCCCTGGTGCGGTTTTTGTGTGACGGAAAATTTTTCCTTCCTGGCAGTTTGGGCATTGTTGAACCCAGGTAGCGATTTGCTTGCACATCCCTATCCATATAAATCTTTCCTTGATGAGCTTAATTGTGGCTTTTTTTCCAGGATGCGATAAATTATGTAAGTGCAGAAAGACTTGACGTTGGAAGGAGGAAGGAACCAGAACACGCTCTGTGTCAGTGGACACGTCACAAAGGATAGTAAAGTCATTATTGGGCAGCTTGCAGTCTTGCAGTTTGAGTGATGTTGTTGCGGTGCGTAGTCTTTGAATAGCAGGATCATTGGCTTGTGCTTGTGCTATTTTCTCATACTCTAAAGGAGGCGGAAGATCGGAGAGAGTATTAATGTTGGGTGCCGAAGGTTGAGACCTTGACAAGAGGTCCGCCACAACATTGGCAGAGCCTTTGATGTGCTCAATGGTTGTTGTATATTCTGAAACGAACAACAATTGTCGGAACTGTCTTGGAGAGTAATGTTCAGAGAGCTTACTGAGACTAGAAACCAGAGGGAGGTGGTCTGTACGCAAAGTGAATTGTCGGCCTGTCAAGAAGTAGCGGAAATGACGTATTGACTTGTAAGCGGCCAACAGTTCTCTGTCAAAGCAACTGTATTTACGTTGACTAGCGTTCAGCTGTCGTGAAAAGAAGGCCAAAGGAACAAGTTGATTTCCTTGCAATTGCTCTAATGTCGCTCCAATACCGGTCAATGAAGCGTCTACTGTTAGATAAGTTGGAGCATGGAGTTTCGGAAACGCTAATGTGCTAGCATTTGCAATAGCTTGTTTGCTGTTGGCGAAGGCGCGTTCGGCTTCGACATTCCATGTTAAAGGGGCCGCGCGCTTGCTGCGACTGTTCGGAACCAGCTTGTAAAGCGGTTGTAAGGTTGTGGAACAATGCTTCAGAAAACGAAAATAATAGCAATAAATTCCCAAGTAACGTTTCAGCTGTTTGCAGGTTTGTGGCTGTGGGTAATCAAGAATGGCCTGCACTTTTTCTTGAGTAGGTCGTATACCTTCAGAATTTATGTGATGGCCAAGGTAGTCAAGAGACTTGCGGTTGAATTCACTTTTGTCTAAATTCAGCGTTAAGCCAAATTCCTCAAGACGTTGAAAAAGCAGTTTAAGATGTTCAAGATGTTCTGACAGGTTACTACTTCCAATGATGATATCATCGAGGTAAGCAAAGATTCCAAGGTGCTGAAGGGGACGTACCACTTCTCCTATGAGTCTGGAAAACGTCCGTGGGGCGCCGGACAAACCGAACGGAAGTCTTGTATATTCAAATTGTCCAAGAGGGCAAACAAACGCCGTTTTATGGACGTCTTCTGGAGCCACTTTTATTTGATGAAATGCAGCTTGAAGATCGCACTTAGAGAAGACAGTTTTACCATACAAAACATCGGAAAAACTATGTAAGAACGGAAGAGGATAACAGCTGTCGATTGTTTGTTTGTTGACTAATTTATAATCAACGACAAGACGATATTTATTGCCAGAAGAGCCTTTAGGAACGAGCAAAGCCGGACTTCCATAAGGAGAATCACTGTAGCGGATAATTTCACGTTCCAGCAAGCTGTCAATTTCTTTCTTCAAGATCTGCATTGTTTCTGGGCTATATCGACGTGGACGCGCACGTACAGGAGAACCTGTGGTATGGATGTGGTGAACAATGGAATGCTTCACCGGTTTAACAGCTGACATGGGTTTTTGCAAGTCCGGAAATTGATGTAAAAGGTCTGCAACAGGATCTATTTGGCTGAGAATGGATATGTGAACAGGATCACTTTCAACAGGCTCTAACGTATATTGCTGTTGGTTTGGTACATCGATCAGATGCTTGGCTTTAAGATCCAAAACAAAGTTGTATGCAGTGAGAAAGTCCAACCCCAATATGCAGAAAGGTGTGTCCGCAAGCACAAATTCAAAGGGATAAGAAAAACGAGGGTGAAGAGAAACATTAAGTTGTGTAGTGCCATACGTAGTAATTGGCGTGCTGTTAGCAGCGAAAAGCGGAGTTTGCGGTTTGCGGTTTGATACGTCAGCTAAACTAGCGGACAAAAGAGAAGTTGCTGCCGCGCTATCTACATAAAAGTGAATACTATTGGCGTGATCATATACAGTTAACAAGGGGCAGCCTCTTTTTATTGTTGATGCGATCGACGGGACTGACGGGGTTAATGTTGCGTCGATCGCCACGCGTTTTTTGTTGGACGGGATTGGTTTTCCCACATGCTACAAGTTGGGTGACAGCGGCGCGCATCCCTACCGAAGCGGGCGTGGTAATAACATAAGCCATTAGAAGCATCAGACGCGCAAGGGTAACTGCTACGTTGGTAGTCTGGTTTCTGAAATGTGGGGGATGAATGTGAAAAATTATATTTGCGTTTATTAGGAAAAAAGGAACCGTTTTGTCGGCGATTATCTCAATTAAAACCGTTGTTGCTGTATGATTTGTGAAACTGTCCATTGTTTGTGCGTGGTGATCGTTGTTGCCATGTTGAGTTAAATGAATTGCGTTGGTTTGGTGAATTTTGATTTGTGAAATTCGTATTTCTTTGCCCGGAACTCTTAGATTCATTGTTAGCGTTAGATTGTGTATAGCGCGGTGGTTTAGACAATTGAATTTGCTGTATTTGTGGTTGCATTGGGTAATCAATGTCATCCGTATCAGTGATAGCAAGAGAAAGGTTGTGCGAAGAAGTTTTTGGTTGTTTAAGCAGCAAGATTTCGTGGGCCTTGCTTGCAAGGTTCTGGAGATCGTGGTTTTCCACGCTGGCTAACGCAATTGCGACGTCTGGTGGTAACGCTTTAAGAAACTTAGCACGAATTAGTTTGACAACTGGCGGAGTAAGATTCTCTTGACCTACCGCACTCATTAATTCGCGCATTAAATGTTTGGGGGACTGATCGTGCAGCGTCAGGTCTGCCAACAAAAAATCTAAATGGTCCTCACGTTTATCAAAGTTTCTCAAGATTTCATTGATCAATATGTCGTAGCAGTTCTGTGCTGACGCCGAAGGTAACCGAAGGAGCGCGAGGTCTTTCGCAGGAATTGCCTCTACCGCTAACATGTAACGATTAGTTTGAGAAGTGATTTGATAAAGAGAAAATTTATGTTCAAGGTGAGAAATCCACGCTTCGGGATTAAATTTCCAAAAGGTAGGAAGTTTAACGTGTGAAAACAAATCGTTTCGCAAAGTATTGTTATGTGGTTGCGCGTTTGTTGGTAATTGGTTACTAGTACCCAGACCAGACGGTCCAGCAGCACCATCATCGGGAGAATCTGTGGATTCCTCTCCGTTTTTGTCCGACATAGTTGTATTATGAATTGACTCGTTGGAACGGTCGGTTGATCGTGTGCTCATGTGGAATTCTGTCTTAGCTTTGCCAGTCACCGAAGTAGCTTTTCGTTGTGTCGGCGCAGTTTGTGACATTTATCAAAACCGATAAAAAATGTTTTAGGCGGCGCACCGCAAAAATTGTTCTCAATTGAACCAAAAAATATTTTACAACAAAACTTTTATCTCGAACTGCAGCACAATGCAGCACAATAAGAATAGCTTGAGCTAAGTTAATAACATACAGGCCGATGAGCATGCATTACTTGTTATGGTTGCAGCTAGTTGTAAAAAGTGAAAAATCCACTTACCAGTGAAGAACGGCTGTGAGAATTGAAACGCGTCGTTTTTGACACAAGAACGTCGGTGGTTTATTAGAACGTCGGGTTGTCACCAGAAATGTCGGTGGTCACTAGAACGTCGGGGTCATCAGAAATGTCGGAACGTCGGGTTGTCACCAGAAATGTAGAGGTTGGGGTCGTTTAGAATGCGGAGGTTGATGCCGACAGATGCAGATGCAGAGTTTATCGATCTTATCTTACGTTATTGACTTTAGTTAACCTACTACATTAATATCTGACTCTATTGTTGCGTGCGGTTAGAATTCTCTAACCTTATTGACAGCCGAACTTTCTTATTATTTTATAACAAATACAGTTTACCAGAAAAGGCTTTTATTGTAGGTGCTGTACACTTTCTCAATATTACGCATAACCAGAAGTATAGCAAAACCACTGCTATTAAGATGTCTATTGATTTGCAATCACCACGACTACCGTAGTACGGTATTACATCTGTCTATAACTTTACGTCTGCGCCATCTTGCACAGAAGTTCGAGCTTATAAAACATTGTGCGATGTGCCGGAAATATATGACAAAAAAAGGCATGAACATTTCAAAGCGTGTGAACGAGAAAAACAGTGCGTTTGCAATGCAATTTACATTCGGTTAAAGCTGGAAACAGTTTCTTGGAAGCGACTTGGTAACGTACAAAAAGGAGTTTTCACACGAAGTTATTCAGAGCAAGTTTCCCAATATTCCAACGATAATTGCAGTGTTTATGAAAGCTAGTTCATTAACTCAAATAAGTAACTGGAAAACACATTTCCAAGAATGATGTGGCGGAACTGAAAGTTTAAAAACTCCAATTGTTAACTGGAAAACACATTTCCAAGAATGACGTAATGGTATTACAAAAGCCACCCAGGCCGCCACATGTCTACTATAATATGACTAAAATCTCATATTTCAAACTCCTGTTACAGAAATCCAAAATCAAAAGTTGAATTTCGGTCTAAAAATTGCTTCTTTTACCAATATTTATGCCTGACTTGCTAGGGTAAATTTTCAGGCCGAAAATAATCAAAAACCCTCTGTTCCTTTGTAGGTCTAAAAAGCTTTTTATCGCTCTAACAAGAGAAATCATATATTTTGACTTATGTGCCTCCTTAAACCCAATACGTCTTGCTTAGTCACCATCAAACCAACAATATAAACGTCGTGCATATACACAGCTTCATCTGAAAAGAAGATTTCAAGCTTTCATACTGAATATAGAAAATGGTTGAGGGGGATTTTAGAAGTCAAAAGATTTATAAATTGGAAGAAATTCGCTGAAGATCTTGAAATTGATGACAGATTATTAGACGCTGAAGAGAAAGGCACGAAGATAATTGAACAGCATCTTGAACTATTGTATATGTAAGTGATGAAACACGAAATGGTTGATACTTTTTGTATAATTGACTTTGTGGGTAAACTCTTCATAAATGGTGTTTGGGTAAACATGATTTTTTATTTATCATGTTTTGAAACTTGGCGCAAACTGACTTCAGGTTATAGTGTTGTTTAAGGTATCATGATCGATTTGGTTTTTCTTCTGAAGTTCAGACAAAGCTGAAGAACAAGCTTCATTCTCAACCACTAAGAGATATTCCAAGTATGTAATGAATCTATGTGATATTTAATTTTTGATATTTGAATTGCATTTAGTTGAAAGCTTTTATGGGTTTAATTGTTAAATAAATGTAATTTGAGGAACTTATCTGATTTAAATTTGTTCAAAGTCTTGTCGCAAAGAATTTGTCGCAGTTCAAAGACAAATATTTCAATAGCAGACCATTTTCCTTTAATTTCCGGTAGAAAAATTTTCTATTAGTTAATGTGTGATTTCATTTAATATACTTAGATGACATGCAAAAAGAATTAAAAACCAAAATAAAGGGATTTTTTTCCAATCTTGAGCCAACAAATGCAATTGATGCTGGAAGTTGCAGTAGCGTCCACTCCGACAATATGCAGAAGAGCAATGGTATCAATGTCATTTTTTGTTGTTGTAACTGTAAAAGTGGAATATTTTAACTTAAGGTGTTTTAACACTTCTTGTTACAAAACCTAAATCTTAAATGTTATTTTTTGATTGCCATCCTGATGCTGTTTTAATTTGATTTTCTTGTTGAACGTTGTTTGCTGTGATTAAGTCTTCAACGGAAAGCGGAAAACCTTGACAGCTCAAGCTTCTGGGAGTCGGAAGAAACAAAGAATGAGTGGATTCAGATTCCCTTTTACACTGATCCCTATGAAGAACAATATCTCTCGGTGTGAAGGATGCAAAGCATTTTTTGCAGACCAGCCGTCCAAAGATGGCAAAGTGATCCAGCACTGGGAAACGCGTAAATTTAAAAATGAAAATGGTGAATTAGACAAAAATATGGGCAACGCTTATTATCATAACAACCTCAAGTGTGTTCAGAGAAAACACAAGAAATTTACAATGAAACATTTAAATTCTCACGACTAAACATCTGTAATGAAATGGTGGTAGGCTATATGGCACCTGAACTTGACAGGTTGACCCACTTCACTACAATGTTTGCTTGTCGAATTTTTTATTGCGGATGATCATATATGAGTCTCATAAGGTCGTTGTCTGCTTTTCTCAACCTTGGACTTAATTGTTCACCTTAACGAATTATTGTCTTGTGCAGATGACAACAAAGTTGTCTATCTTGACACTGTACTTCTTCAAATTAAATTCAACAATAGTTACACAGGAATGACAACTGTATGTACTGATTATATTGAAGCTTCTTTGAACAAATACATTTAGACAAATCATTGGCACAGCAGCAACAGCATAGACGTCCATTTCACAGCATTGATCTTAGTAGACTTTTTTGCTTTTAACTAGGGTTAGTTCGGATATCAATAATTTTTACTATCCGGATAACGGATATATCCGTATATTTGGAATTTATCTAACCGGTTAACCGGTTAGATAACTGCTAAGTGAAACAATCGATTTCACGAGGTTTGCATGAAAAATGGATTGTAAAATCATTACACAGTTTTATTGCAGATCTACGCACACGCGCAGTACGAGCGAATACGAGAAAAATCACGCAAATTTAATGTTCACTGCTTCTGCAACGCCCTCCTTATAAAGCACTATGCATCATTCAATCATTCATTATGCTTTCTTTGTGACGTGATACTAAATTTCACTCGTGCATTTTACGAGTACCGTAGTTAAAAGTATAAGACAGGGGTGGACAAACTGCGGCTCTCCGGCATGTTTTTTGTGGCTCTTCTAGTCGAATCGTAAAATTTCAAAGAAATTGTATAGGCTACCAAGACTACCGTTTATGAACGTTTCTCTCTTTTTCTTTTCCTTATTTAGGCCAGCATTCATGACAAGTTGTTAATTATTCAAATTTAATGATGTTTTTCGATTGAGGAATGCAGATATGGAAAAATTAAACGATATAACTATTTATGACGTCATAAGTTCTTATGACTTGGCTCGTCAGTAAAAATTTAACAACCAAAGTGGCTCTCGGGTTCAAAAAGGTTGCCCACCCCTGGTATAAGACAATAGAAGTGTGAAAATAGGTTTAATTGCGCTCAGCGTGAGTCAGCCTCTACGTAACAAAGAATGTTCAAACTTATTAAAAAGTGTAAAACGCATTAGCAACGATACTCTTTTAACCGGTTAACCGGCAGATTTATATCCGGATATCAGATAGAAAAAAAACCTGCGGTTAACCGCTATCCGGATAATCCAACCCTACTTTTAACAACTGCGTATATTCAAGCTAATAATTTTATAATGCTCGTCATATAGGCAAGCACGAAATTTTATAACACGAATTAAAACGGTACACAGGAAGTCGTCAAGACGCAAAGTTATGCTTTGCTGATTCGATGCTCAAAGACGAGAATTTTATAGCGTATACAATCTGTATATTACAATATTACCAATCATCAGGCAATTGTTTTAATCATGTAATTTTGTACAATTTTCAATTATTGCTTGTTTGTAAATTTGCTTTGAATGATGAATTAGGTGTTGGTATCGCAATAAAGTAAGAATTACTTTATTGTGCGCCTTAGAAGTAGGCAATTATTTTTTGACTTGTCCAAAAAAGTCAAAAATTTTTAAAGTTAGGTAAATACATGTCAAAATCATTTACAAAGTTAAAATCGTTAACAAAGTGCACTGTCGTGGCGTCGAAGAGGTCGCACTGTCAGTGAACTTTTCATTTTACATCTTGAACTTTTCATATTTGTTTTGTGTCTCTGGCTGCCGTACTACGGGAGAGATGAGTTTGCTTATCAGGCCTGTATGTTGTAACTGTTTTCTATTATACTCATCCTTTGTTGCGTATTTGTCGTTTCCGTTGCTAATAACTTCATGGTTTTTCGTTCTGTTGTTTGTTGGTTAGGTTCAGCTCTTGCTTCGTTTTTGCTTTAGATAGTCTTGGACCTTTAATTTGCAGAGCCTTAACTTATGTTATGAGTAGGGCGATTATTTTATCACCTAAAAAACGAAAATATTTGACCTAAAAATTAAAAATTTTGACATTAAAAATTTTTTTTTTGACAAATTTGTACGTATGAAGAACTCAAGTAGTTAAATTACGTATTATTGTACAAAAATTTAAAATTTATTGTAGTAAAGAAGAGCAAAAATCTGAACACAGACCTAGCCTATTCTGAAAAGGGAAATGAGCTAATTACAAATCACTGCAAAAAAACTGCAACTAAGACACAACAAAAACTGTTCAATACATTTATCTAAACTAAAGATACATGAAGTATCTAAAGCAAAATCGAAGCAAGAGCTGCCGCAAAATGACTTAGGACCTACCAAAATTTTACACGTTTTAAGGGGTGTTGAGCATCACACCATATCAACTTAAATATTTCACTTAATGGTTTATGATTCACGATAAGTAGACAATGGGCCATTTACAAAAGTATAAAGTAGGCTACAAGGTGTAAAATGAAAAGTTCACTAACAGTGCAACCTCTACGATACCACGACAATGCAGTTTGTAAACAATTTTTGACCTAACGCTATAAATTTGACCAATTTTTGACAAGTCAAAAAATAATCGCCCTAGTTATGAGCAATGTTCCCTCTAATTTTTCACGAGTCTGAGCAAACACACTAACTCCCTGAGCGGTCCCTTGGACCACTGTGAGCAACATCAGACGAGCCACGTGCGCACCGTGGCCATTATTATGCGTTTATTTTATTTTCAATTCAGGTTGGATTTTTTTCTTGTGCGCAGCACAGATTTTCTGTGCGCGGAGACCGTGTCAGCAGTGCGCATTTGCGCACGCGCGCAGCTTAGAGGGAACATTGGTTATGAGTATCTTAATTTACCTGTTGAATTATCTGACTATTGTTGCGTACGGTTAGAATACTCTAACCTCTTGTCAGCCGAAAAGTTGTTTATTGTAAGTGCTGTACACTTTCTCAATATTACGCGTAATCAAGAACATAGTAATACCACTGCTTATAAGATGTCTATTGAGTTGCAAACACCATGACTAGCGTAGAAAGCTCATCTGCGTCTCTCCGTGTGCTCGCTGATGGAAGTGCGCGCTTAAAAAACGTGGAGCGATGGAAGTAAAAATGGTCGACAAAAAAAACGCAGCATTGAAAACATGTGCAGCGAGGAAAACAATGGGAGATACATGGAGTTAAAGCTGACATGTAGATAAATAATCAGTATAAAGTTAAGAAGCGTGCATTTGCAATAAAGATTTCTTATCAGCACAGGTGCTGGAAACAATCTGGGAACGTACTAAAGGGAGTGACAAGAAGTTATTCAGAGCAAGTTTCCAAATATCAAACGACAGTTAAAGTGTTATCAAAAAACAAGTTCATAAATTTCAATCAATAACTAGAAAACATTTCCAAGAAATGATGTAATGGTATTAAAAATGCCACCCAGGCCGCTACAAATTAAGACAAATGTATTAAACAGTTTTTGCTGTGTCTTAGCTGCAGTTTTTTGTTAATGATATGCAATGAGCTCATTTCTCTTTTCAGAATAGGCCAGGTCAGTATTCAGGTTTTTTTGCCATGTTTTTTAACAGAACTGTTTACTCAGCATTTTAATGATTCGTATGACGAACATTGCTGCTCTTATTACGTCACAATAAAGCAATCGTCATGACTCAGTATGTTTAGTAAGTGTTAATACAAAATACAATGTTTCGTGTGACCAACATAAGTCAAGGCTAGGTGGTAGTTGGATGGATTTATACTAAAGTATTTTATTGCTAAGATCTAGCTGAGTTTTCGCTGTTGTTAAGCTAGGCCTAGTAATGTCAAAAAAAGTTTTCTTTAAGTTAAACTTTATCAAATTTTTTAGTTTTTAGGTCAAAATTTCTCGATTTTTAGGTCCAAAAATAATTGCCTTACTTACAACATATCCTTTAGTTAGTTGCCAAGGACGGTGCAAAACGGAAAAGACGATGTTAACTGTCAAATCCAAATAAAAGAAGGTAATTACGATTAATTCATGAATGGGGAGAAAGCGGCAAAGACTTTATTAAAACTGAAATCATTTTCAAAAATTTTATAAAATCGATGGAAATGCGATGGTTGCGAAGCTGGTAACAAAATATTTTTCATTCTTCGTTTGCAAGTTATCGTCAAAAAGCAGGGAAAAGATATATGACGTCACCGAATTGGTTAGATGTGGCGCACATCAGATCAATGCAAAGTAGCTGTTGAAAAGTCGCTTCGACAAACTTTCTAAACGACTTGGTGAAATTTACCAAAACGATTCTTAATCCTGACGTCACTAGCGTAGTCACGTGGCTTTATAATGACCCGCATTGACCAATGAGTCTCCATTCTAGAATCTTCGTTGGTGAGTGTTTTTTCGAAGCCAGGTGCAACCACTGCACGATATAACCAAGATGTGCCGATTTTTCGCGGATTCCGAGTAACGACAGGCTTTGAAATAACTCCCCAGCTTCTGCGGTCGGAAGATAGCCTATTTTCGACTTATCCTTGAAAGTTGGATTAACAATCCTTATCTTTAGTTGGAATATATTACCTGTTAAATTGCATAACATCTAACTATGTTAACGTAGTTTTACAGAAATGGCGCCATAAAATTGTTACACTAAGGTAACCACCAGTCTTTCTACAGAAGCGGGCCTACTCAGTTGTTCCAAACAAGCTTTGATCTCCCATTTAATTTTGTATGAATGCAGTAGTAGCGCAAGCCTACGTTTATGCGCAGAAACACCCGTCTTCTACCTAAACTAGCTTGGAAATCACTTTCGGAATAAATTATAGAACCTAATAATATTTTGCCAGGCCTACAAAGTAAGTTTAAAGGTCAGCAAAAACTCCGCTTAGATCAACCCACTCTATACATGAAAGCAATACTGGTGAGTTGTGGACAATTAGCTTTGTCCGTTCTGTTACTGTGAAGAAGAAAGATGTTATAACTTGTCTTATAACGACTTGTAAGCAAAAATAACTAACTTCGCTAGACGGCGCGCTTGAGTTGCCGTGATTGCGCAATAAAGTTCCTGTTTCAGGTGTATTCGTAACACTTTATTCTAGATTTTGTGTTTTTGAGTTGTTACAAATAACCTGCCGTTTAAATACACCTTAGAATACAATTTCTGATTCCAAATGGCGTCAAGAAGTAGCCTACATCGTTTGCATCAACATAGCGCATTCACGACGTTCTCCAATTAAATTTTTCCTTGGCCGAGTAATTATTTCCTTGTGTTTTTTCCAACGAGCAAGTAAGAAGAATCAATTTTGCTTTATTTACGAATTTGGGCTTTGCTGCTTTCCCCGTTCATTACTTGCTGGTGGAATTGTTATTTTATCACGCTATAATGTTCAGTTTTTATTTTTTTGTTCCTCGCAGACAATGACGAAACATAAACCACACAATACAATACATTCAAGTGTTGCGTTACCATAGTAATACAGTATTGCAAACACAGTGTTTATACTTTGTCTCGCAGAACACCTGAAGAAGCAAGCTTATGTTTTCAAAAGCTCGTGTAGAAAAATCTAAAAATTTTAACTTTCAGAATGCTAAACTATATCCTGGTTTTTATTTTAGTGTTTATAGTGTATCTATAAGCATAACGTGAAGCTTGTTATAATGTTTTTATAATACAGGTAATAAAATATAATACAGTTATATGCCATAGATACCCTATTAAACACTAGATTGCTCTTCTTATTGTTATTGGGCAACCAAAATTGAAGCCAATTGAAGAGATTTGGCGGCAACGGTAAGGGACCCAAACTGGGCTTTGAATACAAATTTGTAAGGCTTGTAAGCTGTTAGGTTGAAAGTTAAATTGTGAGATTTGTTCGTCAATTTTGTAATCTATATAAAAAATGGATAAAAGGGGAATGCAATGCTGTGCTTACGGTGGTGGAAAAAGGAAAAAGATAGTTAATAGCGCTACAGTAAGCGATAAGTTAATAGACAGAATTGCCAGGGAAAGGAGTTCGGATGATGAGGCAAGAAAGAAGATTTGTCATCCAAAAACCTTCCGCTTCTTAACACTTAGGCTTCTTAACATGCCAGTTTAATTTTTAACTTTGATAAATACAATGTTGACTTTATTCAAGTCAGGGCTTCCTTTTCAGCAAAAACTTGATCTGTTTAAAAATATCACTAACTTTAGTGACTAATCAAATTGAAGCTTATTGTATGCCTACATATGCAGTGGTGGGATTCAAATATTCTAACAACCGATTCTTTCATTAGCAGCATACCATATTGGTCCGGGGCCGATATAACATAGGCCTATACATACGCTTGTTACCAAGCGGTTAGCAGAGGTCATTAAAATTTCAAGTACCGGTTCGCACGAACCGTTGGAGTTGAGTTAGTGGCCAAGTGCTTCAGGTAACGTCTTGTTCTTTTAAACTAGACACTTGGATACCTAAAATACGGGACTTGATTTCTAATCAAACCAATAAGTTCAAACAAGTTGTGCAAATAGTTTTACATTCAAAAACACTATCATAAAACAAATCTCAACTTCATTCCAGTTGCGGTCAATCTGTCCAAGAGTGGGAAGTCGAAGATGACCCGAAGATACTCAGATGGCATAAATCCGATTGTGACATCATTCACGGAACGGATACAAAAAACAAACCAATCGGTTAGTTAAAATAAAAATTTAAATTTGTGAGAAAAAGATAAGCATCGAATCAATTTGAAATATATATTATCTGTAATACCAAGAAAGCGTAAAGATGGATCGATATTTAATACGTCTCAAAAGCTTGAATGAACCGAACCAAATCTTGATTCATTTTATAGTTTCATTGAACGCCACGCTCATTCGCCTTACTATACTACCGTTTATGCTGTCATAATAGAACGTGTTACGTTAGTGAGTAGTGAATTCCCCGTTCATATGATGTTACATCAACTACCTTGTGAATATTGGTAAATTCTAGAATCCATTCTGCGTCAATTCGAACTTACGCCACCCCATGGCCATGGAAACGCGACAAGTTCAGCCACACAACCGCCAATATCCGGAGATCCACAGGGTTCAGAAGATCAAAGAAAAGTCATTACAAATAGCATTGGCATCACATCAAATTCACCAAACGCCACGGTGGCAACAATGTTTCAAACAGCTACATTTAGAATTTCTTCGTGCTCCACCCCTCCACCTAGTGTGGTTGCGTTCACCATGGCGAAATCATATAGAAATCTTGCAATTACTTTGGGGAATATTGACTTGTTTCCATGTTCGAATCCGGTAAATCCCCACATGAAGAGCGAGAAATCTCGTCTTCAAAGTTTCCTTGATCACTCGTCATCGTGGCCTGCTCATAGAATTCGCGCAACTCCCAGACAAATTGGAAACGCAGAAATGTATTACTCGGATGAGACTCACACTTTCAAGCTTAGGTCCCGTGCCATAAAAAAATAAAATTTGGTAAGTTCTAGAACTACAAAGTCAAATATTCTTCAGCTGTAAGAGACCGAGTAAAATGTTGGTATTGCAACGGAGGATTACATAATTGGGAGAAGGATGACGATCCATGGAAAGAGCACGCCAAGTGATTTCCATTGTAAGTTGAATTTTCTGTCTCCATGAAAGAGTTTAACAGATTTGGCTTTTTTACGATTTCTATGTTTAACAAACTTCTATCTCCTACCCAGGTGCGAGTTCGTTCTTCAACAAAAAGGTCTAGACTCTAGACTCTAGATTATGTTCATGGGATCGCCTTTCGTTTCCCCAATTTAAGAAGACCGACAATTCGGAATCCAGAAAATCCAAATCAACTCAGGTATGTTCAATCAGGACCAATGTAAACCTCGTTAAGTCGTGTTCTTGGTCGTCATCTTGGTTTGTTCTTTGTAGTTATCTATTTCTTTGTTTATATATTATATTTTAGTTTACGAAACGGACATCGAAATGATGGCCTCGAAATCATCGATCCCAGGGAAGAGATAAGATCTCTAGAGAGGAAAGTTGACGGAGAGGTGTCTTCGTATGAACTGTTGGAGCAAACAAAACTGATGGGATTCGACGAAAGAACGATAAAAACTGTTTTGAAAAGGTGAAATTCTGTCAAGAAAGTTGTCCTATTTTTTAATTTTTATTAAATTATTAAATTTATGAATAACGTTGAAAACCGATCTTTCTACAGGAAATACGAAACCACCGACAATGGAGTTTCTAGGCTTGAAATTCTCGTTGAGTCTATTTTTGCGAAGTGGATTGCAATGTTGACTTAAATGCTTACGTAGGGTAAGAACTAAATTTTGTTTAACTTTTACAGCACTGTAGAGAATCGAAACTGGATAGGAAACGTTGCAAGAAAATATACGTGCTAACTAGACCGCTCTATTTGTTGTGTTAAAGCTTGCATATATTTACGTTATCATATAATACTTGTTTCCAATAATTCCAGTATCGCTGCTTTTATTGATATGGAGCATTTGGTTGGCAGGTATGAAGACAATCTGATGTGCGACTACAGCAATCCAAGAGACGGATAGCCTTGGATTTGTCTGCTGCCACCTTCAGGAAAATTCTCACCAATATGAACTCAGGTACAATCATTGCACCTTAACCCTATGTTAACTGGGCATTTTAGAATGTAGCTTGCTTGTACCAGGGTCCATAGACTTTAAACACATTTCAAACATTCGCTGTTTGACCTATATCAGTAACTGTTTCTCTATAAGTATAATGCAAGAGTTCCGATTCTTTTGTTTGGATATTTTTAATTTGTTTTAGTTGACTTCAAAAGTTCACGAACTGGTAAAGTGCTGAAAGTTGTCTATTTTGTTAAGTTTGAGCCATTTTTGTCAACGCGTTGCTGTAATAATTGGCAGTTGGCAAGGCATAATCTATTTTGAGCGATCTTTTGTTCTGGAGCCACAGAGTGCCGGAAATTGTGTGGGAGTGGGCGAAGGAGAAGATTGTAAGGTTGGTCTTTTGTTTTAGTTTTAGTGTCAAACCGGCAGCCACAGTGCAGGAGGCGAAAAAGGACTTTAAAGAATTTTGTGATGAAACTCAATCAAAGCAAGATATATAAACTCGGAAGGAATTAAGACAACTGAAAATAATTTTGAGTTTACGGCTTCAGCGCCCATATCGTATCACTATAAGAAAGGTAATTTACCAGTTAACGTATTTACTCAGGCTGTGATTATATTCTCAAATAAGTGAAATATAACCTACATTATTCGTTTACAAGTGTTTTACAAGAACGAAGAATTTTAAATATTTTTCATGGTTTCGGGCACATTTTCATTTGTTTTCAACTTTTGACTTTTAGGTAACGCCGCAACAGTTTCAAGGTTAATGACGTATTAAAGCAAATTATTTTAGGAAGATTTTGACAACGTTGAGTATTAGCAAAGGAAAAATACAGTCCAGAAAAATGTTGATAAACAGTGACAAACCGATACCCATTTAGTTTGCCGAGAGACAATGCTGAACAAAAACTTTCACGTTTCAATTGAAAAAGGAAGTGACGTAAAGAGATGTGTAGTGCTTCCAAACCCCAAAACGGTCATTTTATAGTTACAATTATTTATTTAACCGTTACTATGTTTAATATTATGGTTACATAAATTGGCAGAGAAATAAAGAAATAAATATGACTTTGTTAAAAGGTAAAGACTAAAGTATTTGCATTTTTTTTCATACTGTAGGAGTTGATGAGATGTTGTCAAAAAAGAAAAAAGCATTCGCAGCTTTAGTTACCATCGGTATTTTCTTGATTTTTTTTCAAATGTTATTTTTCGATCGGCCTCTATTAAAGATTTATGGTCAGGTGAAACCTAGTGAAACTTTGGATCCAAATTCTCCTTATTATGGCAACATCTACCAAGACAGATATGGTCAGCCAGTCCGCAATGCCAGCATCTATACTAATGAAACGTATTATACAGACTGGAAGCAACATTTTCCGGAGATCATATTGTCAATGGAAAAATACAAACTCCAAAACCCTACCCACAACCCTAAAGCTTTTACCAAAAGCACTTCAACTGTAAGCTTAGAAAACTCGAAAGCAAATTTCAAAGTTGGTGATACGCTTGTTGCTCACATACAAGCTAAAGACGGATTTAATCAAGATAAAACATTTGGAGGTGATTACTTCAGAGCTAGGCTAATTTGTCGATCACCAAATGGAACAGTGACAGACGGAATTGCTTGTAAGATTGAAGACCATTTAAATGGATCTTACACTTTGCGAGTTCCGCTCCTGATGGCTGGCACGTTTACTTTGGAAGTCAAGCTGGTGATTCCAGTTGAAGGAATCGATTGGTTCATGAATTTTACTTCAATACACAACAATAAAGGACTAATCTATACGGCGACTCTACAAACAAAAGAAGAAGTGCAATGCAATATAGACTTAAATACTTACGACGGGTAAAAACCAAACATTTTTCTTTCATTTTTTCAACTCTTATACGTATATGAAACAAAATCATTAAAAATATTTCAAGACATTGAAAAGATTATGGATACGATTGGTGATATAGCCTATGCTTTAGAAGTTTGAGTATTTAAATATTTATTCATATGTAGTCATAGTTTTCTCCGCAGACTTGAAGGCAAGCTGAGCAGCTCCACTGAACAGGAGCAAGCAAGCCTTGCTCAAGGACGTTAAAGCAGTAGCGCAACTGGGTTTCGAACACGGAACACGCGCCACGTTGTTGCGGGGCCAGTAATCAATCTACTCGGCTGCCGAGCCGACAATAAATTCAGTCTCACTGCTTTGACAATGCTTTGACTATTAACAAACAAGACATTTGTATTAGGCCTACATATAGATAATAATTTGTATTTCTTTGCTCTTCTTGGCAGTTATGAAGACAAACTGATGTGCGACTACGGCAACCCAAGAGACGGAGAGCCTTGGTTCTGTCTGCTGCCACCTTCAGGAAAATGCTCACCAATAACTTATTTGGTTTGTAGGGAGTCTCATAGACAAAGTTTTCCAAAAGTATCTGACGGCATTGTACAAATTGAAGGATCAGGGCGACAAATAACTGTTTCAACGGAAACATTCAACTTTGATGCAACCAAAATGCATGCGCCATTTGTTTATTTACACCAAGGATATTGGATGAAGACGTTGAACTCAAAGCTAGTGACATTTAGAGAAGACTTTCGAAAGTGTCTTGAAAACACAAGCGTTTATATGTTTGGTGATTCGACAATGAGGCAGTTTTTCCAGGAACTTGCACGTATATTTAACTTAGCCATATCTGGTCCAGACAGCACTCATGTTTGGCAACAACCCAAAATCGCTCAAAGTAAAGACACTTCAAGCAACATCTCTTTTTATTACAGAGGCCATGGACCACCTTTTAGAAATCCAGGTCCTCCTAGTAGCCGACCTTATATAACTGATTCCATCGACAACATCAAAGTTGAAAGCGGAAGACAAGTTTATGTCATATTTACAATAGGATTACATCCTTTATTCTATGAACCTTCATTGTATATTCGTCGTTTGTCGGTTATCAAAAAAACAATTATTCGGCATCACAAACTTTTCCCAAATACGATATTTGTGGTGAAAGGAATGAACGTAGTAGAATGGAATGAAGAATGGCTCATACTGAGGTATGAAGTGCTACTGCGAGATGCTTTCAAAAATATGCCAAATGTGTTTTATTTAAAACTATGGGACATGACCGTAGTGGCTCCGCTGTATCAAAGAAGTTCTAGCGCCGCAAGTGTTACTTTTGCTCGACCTTATGTGTAAAGCCTAGTGTTTTAGAATGCGTTAGTAAATTAACTGTATAATAAAACAAACAAAGATTTTAAAGCATTTTTTGGTGTTTGACGCCACCTGAAATGGCTTTGATCGTTTCTTAACACTTTGGCTTCATGCCAGTTTAATTTTTAACTTTGATAAATACAATGTTGAATTTATTCAAGTCAGGGCTTCCTTTTCAGCAAAAACTTGATCTGTGTAAAAACACCACTAACTTTAGTGACTAATCAAATTGAAGCTTATTGTATTCCTACATATGCAGTGGTGGGATTCAAATATTCTAACAACCGATTCTTTCATTAGCAGCATACCATATTGGTCCGGGGCCGATATAACATAGGCCTATACATGCGCTTGCTAAGATTCGCAGGGGTCATTAAAACTCCAATAACCGGTTTGCACGAACCGGCTGAATCCCACCACTGTATATGTTCCAGAATTCACCGATTTTTTAAACTGTTGGCAAGAATTTTGGGCTTTGAGGTTTGTCCTGCTTCAGCCTGCCCTTGATATGTTTGTGGTTGTAGGTAGAGAGAGTGCCCGTTGTTTGGTCTGAACGACTCCTTTTCAATGCATCAGATATTCTTTATTGCTGACAAACTGATCTGCGACAATCGTCTGCTTGGTGAAAATGATCTTGAAAATATGATCTGTTCTAAGCTTGGTGAGATCGGCGGGTGTCATCGCTTAGTTGGACTGATATCCAAAGTCGCCCACTGCCAAACTGGCCAGAGTAGCTCAACTACCTTCATCACCTACTTATAACTAAAGTAACCTACTTACCTTAGAACAACCTACCGTGCTTATCTACAAAGTAGGTCTAAACTAGCCTGGTCTTTTTACACTTACCTGAAACATATTCGCACGGTTAATAGTAGGCTACGCGAAATCGCTAAAACGATTTTCTACTGGTCTACTTTGTTGTGATTCCCGTGGGGCGTTGAAATAAACTCTGTAACTATATTTGTTGGTTCAGTCGCAGCATCACTTGCGTCCGAGTGTGTAAAGTTAATTTCCCCAAATATTTTACGTGATCGTTATCGGAACTGCGAAGTTCCTGTGCACCAGGGGTGGGATAGAAAAATTTAACAATCGTTTCTTTTAACATAAATAAATTGAAACTTCATTTTAGAACAAAATTCGACCATTTGTAGGCTATCCACACATCAATTTAAACATTTGTCTACAAAGCGGCGTTTTTATGTTGACTTTAGTCATGTATAAGCTAATGGCTTGTGTTTTTCTTATTTGTAAATATTGGTGGACAATGTTTTACTGTTTGCTACAAATTTATTCAAAATTTACTACTGTTCTGGTGTGACAACAAGATTTTCAACAATTTTCTTAATTGCTCATTGAAAAGCAGCAATGTAGCCTATCTGGCCACTTGAGGGTTATATTTTAAATTAAATTTGACTTTCTTTTATTAACCCACTAAAACTGCTTAATGATTTTGACGTGATATAGATAACAAAAATATTAAATTTTGAAGTTGTTTTTGTTATTGCGATTGCGATTTTGAAGTCGTTGCGAATAAATTGCTTTTATCTGCATTTGTAGAAGCTATCGCCTTTTGCCAGGCTTCAATATTTTATTTACTTGTATGTATAATTATTTGGATTACTTTATAGAATATTTTTTAAGCAAATAAATTGTAATTTACGGTTGTTATAACTCGTTATTGGGGTGTTTAAGTCATTATAATTACCTCAACTCCGACATGAAATCAAGATTTTGTTTTATTGGTTAGAGCCTTTCATCATCCATTGGAATATGAAAGAGTAAGTTTTGTCTTCAAAATTGTGGAAAAAACATTCATCAAGCTTGCCGGCCTATAGGTTCAAAATCACTCGGGCATAATGATATTCTCTTTCAAATTCTAAAGGGGAAAAAAATAGTTCCACCATTTTATTGTTGTTAATTCCTGAAAATTGTTGATTTCTATGGATTTATCAACCGTGACGTTGCTGCTCCCTTGGTTTGTTTTTTACTGAAACTTTGATGAAGGGTTAGGCTTTGGCCTAACTAACCTATAGTCCGATACTGGAAGTTAAATTTTGTTTGGTTTGTCACTATTTCCTCCGGAAAATATGGATATTTGAAGCTAGCTTTTCCGGGTTCCTGCTACCGAAACTTAATTTAAAAAATATAACAAAATAGTTTCATATTATAAATCCTTAGCCTAACTAGGCCTAGGCCTATATCCTAGTCTTAATCTAACGTCATTCAACTTGGCCCAAATTCTTTTAATTAATTCAAATTTTTTTAAAAGAGAAACAATATATGAGATAATTTTAACCGGGTCTAGTATACAAGTACACAACAGATGACGTCACAATTTGAGTAGCTTGGGTCCAGCATACAAAGGCATCCTGTGGTTGTGCACTTGCATACATTGGCCTAGACCCGAAGAGCGTGACTATTTTATCGTAAGTTGCCACGCGTTCCGTTATTAAAGATAGGCGGTTAGGTTCTAGAGAATTAGCAAGCAATAAGTTGATTTTAGCTGCTTAAGGTTTATTTAGGTTAGATTTAGATTAAAAGGAAGATTTGGGTTAAGTTTCGGTTGTTATGTTATGATTGGGTTAACAAGAAACCATCGCACGGTTTTTTTGGGTAAAATAATGGCAGCCTAGAAAATAAAATAATTTTAAGTGAAGCTTCACGGCACGCTGTCATTCCAGAATCTGAGTGTCTGCATGATTTCTTTCAAAAAAATTGTCATTCTTTTCCAGTAGTTGGTATACTGGTATAGGCTTAATCCTACCATTAAAATTATTACCGGAATTTAGGTTGTTTCTTTGTGTAGTTTTGTATCAAACCAGTTTTCCTGCTGAAGTTGTTTGGTTGATTCCTCACACATAGATGCAGGTTAACCTGCGTTAGGCCAAATGTAATCTGTTTGTGTGTCAGTTAGCATTGTCCTAGTAGAAAGCATGGCAACTGCACTCCGAGAATTTTTGGGACTGTCATTGCTGTGCTTCCGTATCAACTTTCTGGGAAAGTGCTGTCTTCAAAATATTAGAAACTCAGTTTTTCTTGTTCGCTTTTTTTCTCTTTTTTAGAGATTGCACTTTAACCACCAAAACAGGGGCCCCATAGGCTTTGTTTTCAAAGTCTTTATAGGTCTTCACTGTAGGCTTCAAACTTGCATCGAGTGCATCCCGAACTTAGCTTAACCTTTACATACTCTCTAAATCTCGTTGATAATTGCCAAACTTTTCAGGCCGAATAGGTTATAGGCCTACTCAGTGGAGAGAATTACCCCTTGCATAAAAAATAGAGAAATTCCTGCCACTTTCAAACAGCCCTACTTCAAAGGCAACAATCCTGCATTGTTACAAACTAAAGCAACTGTTTGACTATTTCTTGCAACTTAACTTGCTAATTACTCTTGTTTTAGCAACAACAACAAGGTTTTAACACCTTACTTTTTTCGATCCCACAGTTAGTGGTGAAAAATAAACAATAAAATAAATCAATCAATCCAGTAAAAGATGTAGAAATTTAAAAGAAATTTTTGGTAACATTTTGATTGCGTTTACGCTTTTTTAGAATTTCCGTCAAATTTGATTTACTGCTAATTTTTGTGCTAAAAAGTAAGCATAATTACTCTGCCAATACACCATCAAAATTTTGTCATTCTCATCGCGTTACGCTGATTTCATCAACCAGAGTAAGCTTGCTATTCGCCTAGATATCATTTAAAAACATTTTAAAAAGTGTTTTCAGCAAAGCAAATAAAGTAGGATGCTCAACAGCAACACAAAGCTTGTTACTTGTGGAAAGTGAGGAATTACCTCTGACATTGATGATAATCATATATACACACATCTTAAACATACTGAAACACTGCGGAATGATAAGCCTTTGTTGCCATCCCTTGCACGACCAGTGTTGCAGCTGCAGCTGCTTTTATTTGTATTTATGATACTATTTCTTGTAAAGTGGTTTGCAAGTTTTCCAGTTATGCAGTTACTGTTTAAAAAAATTACAAAACTGAGAGGATTGAAAAGCAAAGCACTTAAAACTGATACGGTTGTTAATTAGATCATATTATAATTTTACTCAGTAAATTACTTCTCAGTTATAGATAAATCATAAGAATTTCTAAGTTTAATTGTTATGACTTGCTTAAGGCTGAGGTTAAGTTACCTGCTGTCTTTGGAACGTTATTAATTTTAAACCCAAGGAAAATACTGTTTAAGATGTAACTTTGAAAGTTTTAGAAGAATCAAAGTTTTAGTGTATCCAAAATCATCTGATTATCCCAAACTTAACAACTTCGTCAAGTGCAACATACCCTATATAATCTTGGTCTCGGAAATTCTGTGTTTCCATTCTAGAAAGTATCATTCATGGCAGGTCTGTGCACATGAACATGTCAACATGTGAAAGCGTATTGGCTCTGTCTCTTTTTTGATTTAAGCATTGCCTATGCTATATATTATGTCGTAATGTTGCATTTGCTTATGTATGTTACCGTGTCGTTTATATATTAAACTATTTCCACTTGAAATGATGAAGGTCTAGGACTAAGCATACGTATATCTTAGCTTCTGGCATGGTGTGAGGTAATGCAATAGGATATATAGGATGGTTCTATCAACACGGCAAAGAGATGAGCTGTAAGTGTAACTATTTAAGTGCAATTTTGACAGAATCACATTTCTTTTTATAAATCTTATCACTCTGTGCCCTTTGCTTTATATTAAAGTCGATTTATCGCTGGAAAATGTAGGCTTTTGTATGCTTACTTGTGTTGTTTCAGAAATTTAGCCATCTGCGAGTATCTTCGTTCAAATGGATACACCAAATCACTGGAGGCCTTTCGCGAAGAGACAGACCTTGTCAGTGTGGTTGCGGGTTATTTTAAAACAATGTGTTTTTATTTTATTATTTAACTAGTCATGCGACAATTTATTAGAAATTGGAATTTTGGGAACAAAAATGATCATATGATCTAATGATCATCATATGATCACTTTAATCAGTTCTTGTAGATCTAAACACATAATTATGGTAAATGTGGTCTTAAATGATCAGTTTATTGAAATCCCATTTAAAAACTCATTTTATTTCAGGCTATAATAATTTACGTGGGCAATGTAGCCAACTACGTTCTCACTTCACCATTTTGAAGTAAAGTAGGCTGCGTAAGAACAAACGCTTTGTCACATAATCAATTGTTATCTTACTAAAATACGTATCTTGAAGCACCAGATATAATACAGTGCTATGGATTGAATTAATGCTGGTTGTAAAATGGCAGCAAGTGGCATAGATAGGACACTTTAAGACAAGATTTTGTCCTTTCCTACCTAATGAAACCACTCGCTTAATTGGACCAATTTGTATTGGTCCCGATATGGTCTGATTAAATGGGGTGTTACAGGCATTGCACCCTCTGGATATCTGTGGAAATATCAGATTTACCTGTTAAGAAAATTAGAATCGAAAATATAATTGTCTTAGAAAGTATGTTTCGTGTACATAATAAAGATATTTAATCTAACAAAACTTTTTGATAATGTTTTAAATACCTACAGTTTTCATGTTTTTATTGATATTATTTCCAATAGAGTGATCAGCCAGACAAAAAATATGAAGGGCTAATGGAGAAAAAATGGACATCAGTTGTTAGATTGCAACGCAAGGTATGTGTAGACTACTGACTATATCCTGGCATGTTTAACCTAATCACGGTACTTTTGCTGAACAAGCCTCAAGTTGACTTCTTACTACCAAGATTGTGTGATAATGTTTTGCATGTCTTAGTATTGTAATTCACTTTCTGGTATGACAAGTTATAGTCAGGGCCGGGCAGCCTTTGCAAAAGTAGTAGCTGCCGCAGCAATAAAATAGTCGCCTGCTTTGAACATTAATATATGTTGAAAGTGTGCTGTAAATGATAAACTCGACATATGACATAGTGGTAGATGTGTTGACGTGCTTGAATTCTTATTTGGTTTGATGAAAACAATCTCACACTAAAATGCATTTTCATACATTGTCATTGAGTGACAACAAAAGGAAAAAATGGCAAATGGAAAGAAGTTATGGGGAACCCCCTGATTCTTCTTAAAAGCAAAAAACTTTCACATGCCTTAGTCTTTTAAATCTTGCCCGGTTCTGTAGAAATTATAAGTGAAGTTTATAAAAACGACGCAAACCCGTCAGTGCAACATCGCCATGTTTTTGTAAAACATTCAGGTCATGGATTTGGAGGCGAAGTTGGGAGAGCTCCAGAAAGAAACTCGAGATGGTGTAACACCTCACAATAAGAAGGATCCATCAGAGTGGATTCCTCGTCCTCCAGAGCGTTGTGCTCTCAGCGGACATAGGAGCACAATCACCAGAGTCATTTTTCATCCCGTATATAGCCTGGTTGTCTCCGCTGCCGAAGACACGACGATTAAGGTGAGTTGGTTGCATTGTCCTCCAAGATTATTATTCCTATTTAGATGCTACTTTTTGCTCGAATGTTTACTAACAAGCTAAAACTTATTAGGATATTTTACATTCACACATTTTAGCAATTTCCAAATTGATTGTGTTGTTACTGTTGCCTCACATTAGGCGGGAGATAGTTGCATAAAGCTGGTGATGTGTGTCTCAATATCAACAGTTGCTGTAGTGTGTGATGTGCTTGTGTTTCTAGGAAACATGTATGTTATGTCACATTGCTAAATGCCTAACAAGAAAGCCTGATATAATGAGACACGCCCAATTACACCTGAAATGGCTAATTGCTTTATGACCTAATTGTATGAAATTTCAAACAACTCAACTGTTTATTTTAACAACTGCATAGTCACTGTCAAGTAGTAGAATGCACTGTAGTCTATAAGTTGGTATAATTTGTAGAAGTTGTAGGTTCTGTACTAAGCTATATGTATTTTATATGGACGAAGTTATACATTTTATATTTTACCAAAATTTGTTCAAGAAGGATTTGCTGGATATGGTTGGTTGTCAGTTGATGCTCTATGCTTTATTTCTTCAACATGTGATGTTTGCGTTATACTAAAATTGTGTAAATAATACCGACACAACACCTGAACATTAAGTAGGTGGCCTTGTATGCATTGCACTTTCACTTCTCAATGAAATATTCATGACCATTGAAGTCTTTCTGCTCTGTCACGGCCACTACACAGACAGATGATGTGCCGTAACATGCTGAGTATTTCTTGCTTAGTGCCCTGGCTACTGTTTTTTATCTCTTGTGAACAGATGGTCATGATTTTAGCAACAACATCCTGGTTATACCATAATCTGTAGTGTCTGCTAATGGAAAACACTTTCGTGTCCTTTTTGTATTTGGACTGCTAGCTTGTCAGCCACAACTCTTGCTACTTGCCATGTAACAGAGCAAATCTTAAAGGGCATGTGTTTCTATATGATTGTGCATTGCTGGGTGTCAGAGGAAAAATGGTATCAAATAAACATGATTTTGAACGTGAAAGTGTTAAATGATAAAACAGTGGATTGTTTTCCCGGTTCTTTTGTGTTCAATGTTCTTGCCGCAGTGTTAAGACACTGGCTGACACAAGTATGTGACTGCTTGTTTGTAAGCCGGGTTTTAACTGGAAGTCATGGTTTAGTTGATGTAATATATACTTAGTTGATTGATGTCAAGTCTTGAACTTTGTATCAGACATGTCATAAATGCTGATGAATCATGAACGCATGACATGAAGTTGTTATAAAAATTTAAATCATTAACTTAAAATCTATCACAGAAGAAGTTTATAGATTTGCCAACTGGTTTATTCCAGTTTGATCATAGACATATTTATTTTTTCTGTAAGGTATTATCTACATAGAAAAATTAGCTATTCTTCATAACTATATTTTGATTGAACATAGTTCAGCTTGTGTTCATCACACAAGTACTAACCACTTACATAGCAGTGTTCACCATGGTTTGTGTTACGCCTTCCTCAAAGATATAGTTTCTTGTCATATGGCTTGTTAAATGAGATTTCTGTTTTAATAGGTTTGGGATTATGAAACTGGCGATTTTGAGCGAACTTTGAAAGGTCACACTGATGCCGTACAGGACCTTTCATTCGACTCGACTGGAAAAATGCTCGGTACAAAAACTTGTCCACCGCTATGGTTTTCAATAGGAATATTCACTTGTTAATCCATATTAGTTATAGCTGATTTCCTCACAAAACATGCCTTTATTGGTCAATCCTCACATAATCTGAATGAGTTTAGATTGAGTTTCGGTTGTTATTTTACATCAGCCATAAGTTCACATTATAGCACCAACTGTGCATTGGAATGCTACATATTGCCAAATCCAATAATGTTATCCTTATTTGTTGTTCAAATGCATGTCACCAAAGTTAAATGCTGTAATGAATGATATATGCTTGCCTTAGTATACATTCACAGGGCAGTGACATAAAAAATTAGAAAACGCTTGGGCACATTTTTTTAATTATAAAAGGAAATACATGAAACTTGCAATATACATCATAGTATAGATAAACACATCTTACTGTGTTTTATTGTAGCGTCATGTTCTGCCGATCTGTCAATCAAAATATGGGACTTTACGGACTACGAATGCACCAAGACACTCACAGGTAAGCAGGAATTGTTCTTCAAATTTAAATGCTTAAAGTCTGCTAAGTTTCACTCTTTTTGCCTTGTCAGTTTTGTGGCATCATCATTGACTTGTTATGTAATAAACTTGTCATTGTTAGGTCACGACCACAACGTATCATCGATCTGTTTCATGCCAGACGGAGACCACATTGTATCAGCCAGTCGAGACAAAACAATTAAATTATGGGAACTTGCGTCTGGGTAGTTCATTAACTGTTTTAACAATCTGTGTCCTGCTGTTACTTTTTCCAACTGAATAATTTTAGTTCTATTCATATCAAGTTTCTTCCCATTGTAGTTACTGTAGCTTTCTTTTTGTTGTTGGGTTATTAGTCACAAGTAATCTTTTTACTGTCCTTCTATCATCACTGTTGAACTTTGACCTTGCAGCTACTGCATAAGAACGTTCACCGGACATCGCGAGTGGGTGAGGATGGCTCGGCCGAGCTCGGATGGAACGATGCTTGCCAGTTGTTCCAACGACCAAACTGTAAGTGCATCCCCATCTATATGCTGTGTCATAAAGCGGCTTAAAGTGTTACATTGCAATCATTATGTTGTACTGTGCTTGTATAATTCCGATATGTTACGTAATCGAACTGTGAACTGCACATGATTACTGATCGATGATTGTTTTGTCTTTTATTGTCGGTCGAATTGGTCTTAAACACTAGGTTAGTGTTAAGTTACTTGTGTTGTACAGGTGCGCATTTGGATGACAACCACAAGAGAATGTAAGATGGAATTACGTGAACACGACCATGTCGTTGAGTGTGTGTCATGGGCACCAGAGAGTGCTATTCCAAATATATGTGCAGCGGTAGGTGTTGAGGTGAGATTCGTTAAAATTTGTTTTGGTAAATATTTTGTACTGCAATATAAGGTCACTGCTTAAGCCCGTCACTTCCTTGTGTGATTATTTTCGTATTAGTTTTATGAAAGACTTAGAGCAGTGGTTCTCAACCGGTTACCCCTCTTTATTACTCCTTTCTTATTTTTCCTCCCAATCCCCCCCCCCCCCCCCCCCCCCGGAACAAATTTTCTCCCAGGAATTAAAAATTCCTCTCTTAGAGAGCCAAGTCACTCCTGGTTGAGAGCCTCTGGCTTAGAGTCTGTTTATTTCAACTCATTGACAAAAATCGAACTTATGGCACTTTGTAGCCTTGACACTGTCCATAAACATTTGGTTATTTTATTGTTGTGGAATTTAGTTTTTAATTTAAAACACTCTGGCTCTGTAGAATAGATTGTAACTAAATGACGACATGTGATCAGGTTCGAAAAGGCGAAAAGATCGGACCCTTTATTGTGTCGGGTTCTCGTGACAAAACCCTTCGAATTTGGGACACGTCCACCAGCCAGTGTGTTTTTACTTTGATTGGCCACGATAACTGGGTACGTGGGGCTGTGTTTCACCCACGAGGAAAGTACCTCCTCTCTACATCAGATGACAAAACTTTACGAGTTTGGGATCTCAAGAATAGGAGATGCCATAAGACTCTTGCTGCTCATGAACATTTTGTCACAGACCTCGGTGAGTTTATGAAGTTTTCGTGAAAGTTTTGTCGCAGTCGATTAATTCTCGATGGCAACATAAGGCCAGGAAATTGCCCACGTTATCTGAATGGATGAATTTGAAGGGTTTTTATGTTTGTACAGATCTTGATATTGATAAGTTGGCAGCGATGCAAATTATGCTGTAAGTTATTGTAGATAGATTATAGAAATCAACCAAACTTGCTCATACAAATTTTGTGCTGAAATGTCTCACAATACTTCCACCAGCCTTAAGGTCAATAACGCAGCTGAAAGTTTTTCGTTTTACATTTTTGTCCTGCTTGAAGAGTTAAGCATATTTGAGGGATTCGTGTTCATGAGATTAGCAGTATAGTCAATTATTCAGCATATTAATTAGTTTTGAGTTTATTTTGGTTCATCCTCAGTTAAAATATTTTAGAGACCCATGGCTACAGTATCGTAGCGCATGAAGGTCTACTTGAAATCATTTAGAAATAAATAAATTTTCCCACACATATTTTACACTTGAGTTCATTGCACAATGTACATAGTTGAGTGGTGTATTTCCTCCATAATCGCTGTCCTGATTCACCATAGATATCTTATCTCAATTCGCTTAGAATCGAGTCGTGTCAATTTGATCGTAGTTGTTCACTTACTGGGCTCTTACTGCACTTACTGTATAACCTCAGTAAGCTGCATTTTAAAAACAGGTTATATAGTAGCTTACTGTTTAGCAAAATAGTTGTTTAAAATTTTAGTAAACTCTTTATCGTAGCAATTGTTTTGTGACCTGACATTCCTCATTTAACAAAACTGTTTTATATTTTGCTTCTCAGATGTGCACAAGACAGCGCCGTACATCGTCACAGGTAGCGTTGACCTCCTGGTTAAGGTTTGGGAGTGTCGGTGAAATTTCTGTCGTGTTGCAGTAGCAAGTGGAGTTGTTTCGGGCTCTTTCTAATCAACAGTCATAATAATACAGCATGGACTTAAAATTTGTATACTCACACCCACATAACTTTGCAGTGATCCGGCGGTTTGACGGTGTCTGTAGTTGTAAGTGGCAAATGCACTCGATCTTAAATACTTTCTTTTTCTGTTAAAGTGGTAAATGCAGAAAGTACATGGCTGCTTTGGCTCAAATGCTTTAACATTTGACTTTAACGTACCCAGTGTAATATTAACTTTTATCAATAGTCATAGAAATCAAAGAACTTTCTCCGTGTAATCCTCCCCCGCTTGATTTTTACAGTTGTAGGACTTTTTAGCGTTAACAGTTTCATAGAGTAGTCCCTGATAAGTTTCCATCACTCGTGACATACTTACCTTTAAAAACTTTCCTGTTTACCGATCATAACTCAACCAATTAACGAGAAATCTTATGTTGGTTCTGCCCATGTTCGACTCTTTGTCAAAAGTTTCAGTTATTTGTAGGCAATTGCATAATTAGTCTGGTAATACGTTTCTATAGTGACCCCCTGGATTTTGGTACACCAGTGCCACCTTTCGGCTTCAGCTGCGGCGTCTATGTCTGGAAGTGGCGCCCAGCCTTTATTTGAAGCGGCCACGAATATCATTATATTGTCGTATGTCCGGTATAGATAACAACTCACAACTTTTAAGTCCGTGCTTTGAAGAATTTGTAAATAATTTGCGCTTTTCAATATTCTTCGCCTTTTATTTAAAACGCTTATATTTGCCGTCAATTTACTTTGTAAAACCACTAAACGCGTTGCATTGTTGTGTAATCTCATGTCTTTGTGATGTCATAATTACGTAGTAAGTCAATCTGTAGGATGTATTCAAATAAAAATGACGTCACACTGTACTTTTACATCGTTACATCATTTTAGGACGTCATTCAGCACTGCACGATCAACTAATTAGTAGTTTCGTCACAAGTGTTGTTTGTGACATGACAATAATAAACTCCTTGCATGCTCTCAAGTTAGCACTAATTTTTCCACACCACAAACTCCTTCGGATCTTGTAAAACTTTCCTGAATTTGCGCGCGGTTGTCGATCCAAGGTTTGGAAATGAATTTCGACGCAAACTATTAGTGAGAAAACTTTTTGAAATTATTGCAAGATATTTTTGTGTTGTTGTTTAATGTTGAACGCATCAAATTGAAACGGTGTTGAAATATAATATGTCTATAGCAACAATGAGATTGTCTTCTGTTCAAACCAACAGTATAGAATATTACACGAGACAAAACATCTTCAACAAAAGACCTCCATTTTTTGAAGGCAAGCACAGACGGTTGTGTTTATTGAAACCAAGATGACGATAACTCAATAATTAGACGTGGCCGGTTACAAGGATAGTTTCATTCATAAATTGATTTCGGCGGAAGATGTGCTTTAATTAAACCCGTCTATAAAAGTTCGGTCTCGGGCTGTCAGAGTCGTCCGAGCTTAGATTGGAACAACAGGATAAGAAGAATGGGAAATTGCTGCGCATAGTCCGAGTTCATCATGTTTTTGTTCAATTTTCTCTTCTACGTCCGTTGATTTCATGAAATTTTGTCCGAGATTTAACCTTGTAGTTTAACTGTTAGTTGACCAATGATTGATCAAACACTACGGCGTTAAGTATAATTGCTGAACATGGCGTTTACAGACGCCAAAGCGTTACTTAAAATTTTTATGGGCCAGGTCAGCGGAGGGACGTTGTTGGGAGTTGGGAGCAAGTTTTCAGCAGATTCTCTCCATTTCCAACTCCGCTCTTTTCTCCAGAGTTTGGATTTTACTCTTTTTCGGAGGCTTTTCTTCCTAGGACTGGTCGGATGTTGCGGGGCGCTGGATGAGAGCAAATGCCTCCTTCTGACTTTCGTTGTGGTCATTTTCTTGATCTTTCTCCTGCAGATTTTAGGAGGAATCATCGCTTTCGTCTACTTGCCCAGCGTGAGCTGATCAGGAAATGATGAAGCGGTTATATTTTTTCATTTAATTGATTTCCATCTAGTTGTCAATTAACTTTAATTATTTCTGAACCGAAGCAATTTGAACTAGTTTAAAAATATGTACAAGAATAACCAAGGGCATTGATACTGAAGTGCATCTTACAAGAATCGTTTTTCCACTCCAAGGTTGAGCGTTTGATGAAGAATTCGATTATCAGCGAGTATGGCAACTTGAACGGAAAACGCGTCACAAAAGATAACTAGGACACGTTGCAGTCTGTGGCGATTAGCTGACTGACATCAAATTTACTAACTTTGTTCTGAAATCTTCGAATTAGGCTAATTTTTGAACTTACCCTAAATATCTTACTTTGTAGAAAACTTACCAATTACATATATATTGCTGGTCATGGCAAGGATAGTTTTTACCAACGATTTTCTAAAATTGTTTACAAAGATGCAACTTCATGTATATGATGACAATTTTACCCCATATAGGCCTACTGCAAGTCTTCAAAATCTGGCATTTTTCGCCGACCATAGGTTTATAAAGATCTAACTTTTGCTATTTTCGAAAGCTACTTCTTGGTTACTTTAAATTGGGTTGAAATACTTGTGATCACAAACTACATATATAAGCTTGCTTAAGGGTTCACTGTCGTTAAATGTCAAAACTTTGCAGACTGAAACTAAGATCAGCTTGGACTCCAGAAGCCTTCAAACTTAACGCATGTATAGGCGGCAGTCATACGAATTCATAATATCATGGAGGGGACTATTTTGCTGATCGACGCAAATCAATGGCATGCTTTGAAGTCAAGTTTATTCTTTCTCAAGAAAAATTTGACTCTCTGTCTTCGTTACTCTATCCGTGGATACTTTTGCTGTTTCTCTCGATTTAAGCGGCTCGGAACTGAAAAATAAAATGGACTATACAGTAATATTCGAATGCTCTGACATCTAGCCTATTAGACTACACTTGCAATATCTTAGTAAAGGTATCTCTATGCATTTATACGTACATGTACAATATTATGACTACATTTAGGCTACTGGTAAGTATGAATTTATTTTGCGCAAAGGACTAATGCTAAGCTTGTTGGTCAGTTAACAAAAGGGCAGCTGCTATCTTATGCATTCTTAACCACGAACTGTTTATTTGAATCTCGTAAAGATTCTAATTACGTGTATCGTTTTGTCATAAGTAACTTTCTAAATTCTTCAAATGCGTTTGAACAGACCAAACAGAACATTTCATAATCGTTCTAAAATGTTAGAAACATCAACAAAGTTTACTGTTGTCGTAATCATCGTTCCTATATGTATCTATGTTGTATTGATGGGCTGAAAAGGTTTTTCATAATCTGAGCAGGGATTGAAGTAAAAAGGAATGGAATATAGAAGTGGTAGTAATTTGCCTGGCGCCGCTTACCGGTAGACAAGTTTTCTCCCAACTTTCTTAAAACGGTTCGCATTCGACCTCTCTAGCGCTCTCCGTGCCCGTTCTTCCTGACGATGCAGCTCCATCGCAAGTTTCTTTTCACGAAGAAGAAGGCGGCGTTGCTTGCAAGCAAAACAAGAAAATTTTTAAGATGTAGTCCAAGTGAATTCTACACCAGCACTTTAACTGATTTCTGCGTTTTGTGAAGGATGTTTGATCAAGTTTTTCCGAAATAATTGAGAAATCTAAAATATTTCTTGAAACCTTTTCTTTATTTTTCCGAACTTCATTGACGTCTGACTTGGGCAGAGATTCAACTTCATCAACGAGTTCCTGCATCCTCTTTTCAATACTGGTCAACATCACAAGTCCGTCCATTGTGACGAGAAGACGCCCAAACACGTTCATGTAGACCTGCATTAACCGACATTATTTCCTTCATTCTCTGAGCGTAAATATTTCCATGTACGATTATGGCTATAGAGACATATTCTAAAAAGTAAATGTAAAAATCTGTCTTGTGAAATGACGTCTTGTGTATTAATGAAAACAATTGAAGTTATTTGGAGTAGGCCTAAATGTTCATGAACCGCTCAGTAGTACAGAGAGCGTAAAGTTTCGTCTGCGCTTTACATTCTTGTAACTGTTTTCCTGCTCTTGGGCGGCGGCTGCAACTTTTGCGCAGGGGTTAGAGAAAAAAAAATGACAATTTAAGTATAACCAATGAAAGGGTCTATCAATAAACCTATCAATCAACCTATTAATCAACCTACCAATTAACCAATAGATCACTCAATTAATGAATAAATTAATCATTTAATCAATCACTACGTAAAGAGTGCCCCCACAGAGTTACAGGGCCAGGCCGTCTCCCAATTTTATCCCCCTATAAGAGAAACAGATGCGCATTTATAGACTTGACATCAATCATCATCATCATGATCTCTCACCTCTTCAATCTTTTGGTTAAGATCAGAGAGCGCCTTATCACCATTTTCATGGACTCCTTTATCCAGGAGATGGCACATGATTTGCAAGCTCTTAGATCGCCGATTTGTGACTTTTATCGAAGCCTGCAGGCCTTCCACTTGTTTACGTAATAATTTGACTTCTTTCTCCATCTTCTTCGTGGTTACGTCATAGGCGTGCTGGTATAAGTCAAGGTTAGAACGGTTAAAACATGAAACGACAAAATCTCAGTGAGAGTTCTTATATTACGTAACAATTACCTTTACTTCGTCAACAGTCTCCTCCGAGTATTGGTTGTGAAGAATCAATTTCAGATTTTCCTCCTCCATATCTCGGATCAAGTTCGGAAGAAACTTAGGATCTTCCAAGAGATACGAAATCCGCTCCGTCTCTGACACGAAATAGAAACCATTTTCACGGAGTTAGAGTGTATTGTGATGGAACATAGAGCGAACAAATTACTCTTTGTTGCTTCAATTTCGTCCTCTTCCCATTCTTCCGGGTAGTTGATTTTGGTGAAAGCCAGTTGCTTGCTCATCACCGGTGACGTCATTCTCTCCTTTGACTTCTTTGCGTCCCTGGAATGAACAGAAATTAAGACGAGTTATGCAGTGAATAAACTCAAATAATTTCGTCATAAATGAGTATAAGGTATGAAGTAAACGCTGCAATTGACTGTAAACACAAACATACTCATTAATTGACCGCCAAGTACCAACGCATACGCTTTAGCCTGATCAATTAATTTTAAATAACAGAGATGAAAGTGACAAATCAGTTAATCGATCAGAAAGTGACATAAACCAACATGAAAATATGTGATGTGAGGAAGTGAGAAAAACATACTTGGAGATGCTGAACTGACGTTTCCTCGCTGGGATCGATGGTCGTCTCTTATTCTCTTCCTGTGCCTTCTTCTTTTTAATTCTCTCCGCTTTTCTCTTCCGAATATTTTTCAACCTCGCTTCCCATTGCTCGGTTGTCAGGATTTTCTCGTCATTCTTCTTGTTGATGTTGTGGTGGACTTGAAGGAGGAAGGATTTGTAGCTGGAAGTGAAATCGTTTCTTTGTTATTTGACATCAGCGCAAGGTACGAATAAGTTTTACCTGAGATAATCTGCCAAGAACTCATCCATTTTAGAAATTTCCGCCTTAGCCGTGCCCAGTAAGGTTTGCATCCTACGCAGCTCGGTTATCTTTTAAACAAGTATAAATGTTATTGTGTAATTATTACTGTTTGCAAAAACGTCCGTAGTTTAAACCACCCGGCAGACGGCGCCCTCACCTTTTCCAACTTGAGCCTACTTTCCCTCTCAGAAGCTTTCATTGCATTTACAGCCGACTCGTCGTTTGCTTTCACAAATTCATTGAAGGTCTGTGCGTCTTTTTGAAGCGTCTCCGCTGTCTTCTTCAGCTGGAAAGCGAAGAATATTTGCAAAATCTCGGTCTTCATTGGAACACTCACGTCCTTTTTGCGTCACAAGGCACCTTGTATTCTTCCGCTATCCTGCGCGATTTGTACTCGTTGATCTGGTCGCGCTTCGTCTGCAGCGCGAAGTTGACGAGAAACATCTCTCGCTTCCGCTGGATCAACTCATGCGTAAACTCACGCTCCACCGGTCGAACGCGCAATTTTTGTGACGTCATACTGAAGGCGTTGCTTATGTGTGTGGGTTTTTTTTGTAGAAATTCCTAAAACTCGATAGAGATTTGGCGGAGAGCAATACCGGAAATGGATTGCAAGAGAATGATGTGAAAATGAACACATTGTAGAAAAATCACTGACATAGACATCGAGTAAAAGCTTAGGCCTATAGCAATTGTTTTTCTGGACTAGATTCTACCATTTCATGAGTGCGTGGTTAAAAAGTTTCGATGATATCTTACGTAAACTGTGACCTTGCCTACTCTTACTTTGTTCATTTCATCGTCCCAGGTTTTGAAGATCTTCTTTAAGCTGGGAAAAGTAGACCCGGTGTACCTGGTCTGAAACGTGTTCTTGTCATGCACTTTTTTCTCACGCTCATTGTGACGTAATTCTCGCGATCGAATTTTCTCCGCCTGTAATATTTGCCTTGAAATGGGCCATTTTAAACTAATCCACAGTTGCATCACAATACCAGGCAGATGTCGACCCATTCCGAATTAGCCGGGAACTTGAAAGGGTTACTTTTCCACACTTCGTCTAGGTTATGGGCATTCTGGTCGATTGGCGGCAGTCGAATCTTCAAAATGTTGTATACTGGTCACTTTTGAAAATATTTCCTAAGCTAATAGCCTGAATGTCTTTACCTTGGTCTTGACTGGCGCTTCGGGTTCCCCAGCCTCAAATCTTTGATACCTGTTCGCCAATGCATACCTGGTCATGACCCTTCAAAAGAATCTACGGCCAGAAACAAAAATTTTCACTTAAATTGAGCCAAAGTCTCGAAACTTTGTTGCTTTGTAATAATCAACTACCTTAAGACCAATTAGTAGCGCCCCCAACGTCGTTGAAATTTCACCCAAACATTGCAGTAAAGCTTGTTGAGGTAAATTTTCTCATGAAATATTTCGCTTCATTGTTTGTGTGATTCGTCACAATTGTGCGTATGATTTAACAAACATATGATTTTATGTTGAGTTATGATGATCTACTGTACTGTACCACTTTACCGTATAAGCTTGTTTAGAGTTATTTTATTATCACTGTATATTTGTTTTTTTACTCTCAAGTAAGTTGTTATCAGGTTCATCAATTCGTTTATTCATGCATTTAATAATTATAAAAATGGCGAGCAGGTCCACTTTAGACAATAAAAAAGACAAGGCGCCGTGGAATGACACCCAAGCCAGAATACACCACCACTGCTCAATTAAATTATTCCATTCTGGAAGAAGGGTTTAGGCTAAATTAGTGTATTTTTAAATATATCTGTATTAGTTATAAATGATAAAATATAATGAAAATAAATAAATAGTTTTTTCCCAGCTAGCCTTTTTCAATTACGAGGGAAGAACTGTGCTATGGCACAATTAGCAAACTGACCCGGGTAACGTCATTTGTGACCTTAAGGCTTAAAGTCAATTTCAGAAGAAAATACTTTAGCCAAATTGGGGAAGTAGAAAAGTTTTTGCATAAATTTTTAGACGAATTTGCATGAGGTTTGAATGAAAACTAAAATACATTGAAAATTTTTTACAGGATAAAAAATAATTTACATAGCATAGGGAAAAATATTTAAATCAGGTGATGTGACGTGCCACGAAGAGACTTAAAAATATTTTATCTTTGCAAGCTACTGTTGATTAACTAAGTACTAATCGTAGTAATCGAACACAAAAAAACGAAACTCTTTTGGTTACACATAGCATCTGAAAAGTTTTTAGAGAGTTAGGTATTTAACCGGTAGATATAACATTTTAATATTATTTACTTACATGTAATTAGTTTTCGGAATCTAAAAACTTATTAATCGTTGATTAAATCAATTTAAGGTGTTTATGTGGTAAGGCCAAGATTTGTTTTCTGTATTTACTGTTTATTTGGTTATCTTTAGTGGAAGCTGCAGAGATGGTATCAGGTATGGTGTTGTTTGTGTTGTGATGACATCGTTCATTGTTTTGTCACAGCCTGCTCTGTTGCGTTTATTCCCAGACTTAGGGCTCTAGTGACGTATCAAAGCACTTTTTGAAAGACAAAGCGGCTTTCAATATCGTTTGCACTTCCATTTCAGGATTAGGCCTAGGTATTTGAGGAATTATTAAGCCTAGGTAGGTCATAAACTCCTAATTTTCGCTTTTTCAACTTCTGTTTTATTGATTAAACTAATTATAGGTTTAGTGGCCGTGCTAGTTGTAACCACAATTATTAACGTTATTTCTCTTGAGCACGTTTTAAGCCTTTTCGGCTTTGTCACTTTTTCCTGTTAATTGGCGCGTGTTAGTAACAACTGGCTTGATTTTTCGTCCCCACCGCGCTTTTGACGAGAAAGAAAATGATTTATTGATTAATTCATTATAGTATCGTAATGCCGTGCTTGTACGTCCCCACAGATCCTTCCCATATAACATTGTAAGGCATATATTTGCAGGCCGTAAGGTTCTGATGTGCAAAAGCAAAAAAAGACCCGATACGGTAAGGCTTCAGTATTATACTGGTAGTAGGCTAAGCCTAGTAGCCTATTCAAACTTTGAAATGAGTTATACATCAGATTACCTTATCTTATGGTGCAGAAGAGATAAGATGTTTCCGTTTTAAAGTGGTCGATTTCCACTGTCAATTTTAGGAGACACAGACTACAAACCTGGCAAGCTTGCATGTTAGTACAGGGATGTTTTTGCTAAAAAAAATTTGTTCGGTGTTTTAAGCCACGCCAATATTAAAACTCTAATTATTTTTCGTCGCAACTGATTCTTTTTCGAATAAATGGAGCCGATTCAAAAACCATTGGCTTTGTCCTGTTTATCCTTGCCACTGTCAAGTTACGACTATCGAGAGATGAAACTAAAGGGAAGTTTGCTGCAACTGCAATCTTTGTATGCTTGTTTTTTGTGACACGATTTTGCGAGGCCACGTCAGAAATTCGGAAGTTGATATTTACGCCAATGGTGTAACGGAGATCTCCAGCGTATCATATATACAGTACATACTTTCCATACAGGGACACAGATAGCTGTATAAAAATGTAAAAAATGTGTATGTGGAAGTCAATGAATGTTATGCATTCTTATGCCACGTATTTACTGCTATTGTTATTTTCATGACATTCCTTTGCTTTCTGTGAGAAATTTTTTAGTGTGACTGAAAAACTTAACTAGGCATTTTATCTGTTTTATAATGTCATTGCAGTGGTGTCATTGAGTAGTAGTAAGTTTTAGAAGTAGGAGTTAACGCAGTGGTATCGTCACAACACAGACTACACAAAGATGTATCAGCGAAATGTGCAATTTTGTTTCCTTTCTTTGGTTCTTCTCTCATTTTCACAAATCATCGAAGCGAATGAGGCACTGCCAGAAAATGTCGACTCGGAAAATTCAACTTCTCTTGAGTCATGCCAGATGCTGGAGACGAGGGTTTTTAAACTTGACCTTGGATGCGTCCACGGCCCCAAAGCGAGGTCAACAGTACATGAACTGACAACTGAAACATTGGAAGATTGCAAACGTGTGTGCTGTGAATGGAAAGAAGGCCCCTGTGACTTTGTTTACTGGGACAGGTATTCAAGCTTGTGTATGTCATTGCATCCTGTTGCAATGTTATCTGTTGATCTCTATATGTTAATCATTTATCACACTACATTTGCATATTTAAGCAATGAGTAGCTTAGCATCTTTAAAGTTAATATATCATATTTAATTGATTTGCCACTGGTAATGGGGGCGTGTAACCACAAATGACCAACTGCACTAGTAAACGCAACTGTAAAAGATGTTAACGTGTCTTTCTACCAGCTGTCATGACCATAAAGGGCCTTAAGGTTTATTTGTTTGAGTTCTGCCACTTCTGAAATTAATAGCTTGATTGTATAACTTAGAAAATAGCACTCTTCAAAGTATGGTATTTGTAGTTACCACAAGTGCATCGTCATGAATTACTACGTGCTGGGTCTTTGCATGCCGACTGTGTCCTCTTCTTTGACCAGCTCGCACACTCTCCTGCTCAGCATCTCGGATCGAGTGATCCCAGGGGTCAGGAAGCATCTTTTGAAGCAATATCGGTTAGTATCGGGTGTATTCGGGTTTTATTTATACATGGCTGCAGACTTTTCAAAGGATTACTGGTAGCCTAATGATTAAAAGTTAGTGCTAATTTCAGTAGATAAGTTACAAGGTCTTGATAATGGTAATTATTCATATATGAAAATGTCTTTTTTAGTCGAAACTGTTCTAATTCTGGTTTTAAAGATCTCAATAGTTTATGAACAGAGAATATATGTGAATTCAAGTATAATTTATAATTTTTCTTTTAAATCAAAGAATTTCATCTTCAAAATAAAAATTTTTTAACTTTATTTTACTTTGCTTCTAGTAAACAAGTTCAAGGTCTGCTGGGCTGCTCAGACCATCAATATGTTTGCGATAACTGGAATTGCATTGACAACAAATACATGTGTGATGGAATCCCACATTGTTCTGACGGTTCAGACGAACTTTACTGTGCCAGTAACGAAACCGGTATGTTGGTAAACTGAATATCTTCGTCACAGCCTTTAAATTGCCTTCGTGTGGTGTTGTCATTTCAAAGGTTTAAAGTGTATAAACCACAACGGCGATCATGTTGACGCCGGCAAACAATACCGACCCTACAATGAACCAGACGAATGCAAAACCTGTGTGTGTGGAGAGGACAGCAAACCAATATATTGCTATTTGGCTGTTTGCCAACCTCTGCCACCCAGTGCATGCAATGGACCAAGACCTGAACTTTGCTGTCAATGTAATCACGGTAACAATTTCAGCCACGATCAATCCGATCCAAATGACACAAGTATGTGAAAAATTATGCACATATTGCCTTTGTTTGGCTGTTTTAAGCTGACATTTGTTTATTACTTGTGTGCAACACCTAATGCATATTATTGATAATAATAGTTTTAGTTGGTTTTTGGATCTGATATTTAACATTAGAGCTTAATCAATCAATCAATTATAACTAAGTTTATTTGGTATTACAAACCTACACGTATGTTTTAGACTCGATTGCCTCTAAGGAGTTAAGCGCAAACTGAAAATCAATGTTTTTCATTTCAATTATCGGTTCATGTTCTGCGCTCACTTTCAATCCATATCAAGCTTTCTATATTCCTCAAATTAAAACTAGCTTTTATCTTGATTGACTCCTCGTGAAACTTCAATTACTTAGATGCTGCCTTGCATGGGCATGAAGTGCAAAACCAGTTGATCTGGCTGCACCTGTGCAATGATTCTAATTACATCTATTTATAGTGTAAATAGCTTGCTTGCCAGGATCACATCACATGCGTGACGGCATTAAATTTTAACAACATTCATTTAAATATGTAAAAAATTACACTATTGTCAATATACTGAAAGTTTTTCCAATCCTTGTTTGCAATTGTTTGCGTGAAATTGTCATTTGGCCTATTTACTGTCAAAATTGTTAGATTCATCGTATGTCAGACTCAACAACACCCAACGCCTGATCGTGAGCTGTATGTCGGTTCTCATCATTGTTATGATACTACTGTTTTTTTCCCGAAACATTGTCCATCGGAGAAGGCACGGCGGGATGCATCAGAATTACTTAGTGCAACCCAGTAGTCGTGAAAATGGAACGTGGATGCGAGCAAATGGTCCTGGTGAGTTATCATTTCCTGGGCCCACTTTCCCTTATTTGTTGTTTGCTCATGTAAACACAGATTCGTAATTTGATAAACTGCTTCATTTGCATTTAACATGCAAATATTTTGAAATTAGCTCTGATTGCCTTTTTTCATGTAAGCGCTAAACAACAGACGTTGTACTGCAAGCTGTCACCAAAGTGCTAATCACAACCTATACTTAAACTGGGTCTCTGGACACAAAGTACTTAGCGCTCTGTGGCAGTTTGTTCCTTTAGCTGCTGGTTGTTGTTTTGCAGAAGCATCGAACAACAATCGGTCGTTTTTCAGCAGATATTGGTCGAACAGCGACACCGTTTCTTTCTTCGATCAAGATGAGCCCCCGGTACCTTGTGTTGACCCCCCACCCCCCTACACCTTCTGGAAACCCAACACGTCATCAACAAACAATGAAGTAAGCCTTGAAAATGGCCTAAACCCTCCCCCATCATACCCCACAAGTTCTACATCTGGAAGCCGGCAATCAATTAATGAAGGTGAGATCAAAACTACCAATGGATGATTGCTCACTACTTGTCTGAGATCAAGCTTTTCACGATCGTTCACTTGCAATCTCTTATCGGACTGGCAAGCTGAGTGGTTTTAGAATTTTGTTACAGGCACATCGCACAACAATAATATAACAGGGTTAGGATGTACAGAGCGGGGTATAGGTTTCACATAACTCGCTCGCTTGGATTTGTACTTGCTAATACTCTCACTTGCTGTTGTGACTTTATCTTGAGGAAACAGACTTCATATCCCAAGTGTAAATTCCTTCAGTGTAATTAAATTGTCGCGCCGTGTGCATTCATGATCTGTTAGGTTTTACATTTCTCATTGGAGTCAGATCCTATTCACTTATAACTGTTGGTACCGTTTGTCCGTACTTGACCTACTTGGGACAAAACAAAGTAAAAGTATCTTACGGCTGATTCTGGCATTGTTTCAAGCAGGTGCTGGTCCTGTTGACGGACCTCCGTGTGCTTCTCCCACAATGCATCAGTCTGACGACACTGTGGCTCCTCAACCAATCAGAAGAGGAGATTCAGAAGACGAACCTGCCAGTCCTTCCAGCACGACATCAGAAAGTTTACTCATCGCCAATGAACAGAGCACCTCAAGGCCGGAACGCACTTAGCTTTTCTTCAGTGTTATTGTTTAATATCCCTTTAGGCTTTTTCTGTGAAGAGATTCTCAAACTGAAAGCCGACAATTAATGAAAGAGAATTACTCGGGCTGATTTCCGTTCTTCAGTTTTCAGCCTGACAATTTTAACCATTTTTTTAATTTTTACATTTAAGGTCTTATATTTAAAGACTTTTTGAAGTTTTTACAGACACCTGACACGCATTGTTCTCACTGGATAACGCCGTCAGTTTTTATAGCTCGAATCGTTTTGTTGTCTACATATGTAATGCTTGTCTATAGAAATACAGGCGATTTTGACAATGGGACAGAGCCAAGGCCGGATTTACCAATAGGCTAGGCAGGCTGAAGCCTAGGGCCTCAAAGTCCAGGGGCTTCGAAATTCAATTTCGAAGTCTGGGATTGATGCCGATTTAATTGCTTTAGAGAATCCATTTTAGCTGTTTAAAGTGTTAATCGTCCTTATTTTTGAGTTGAGACCGATGGCAACCTTGGGTATAGGCGTCACAAATGGAATAGCCTAGGGCCTACTATGTTAATGAAATATATGACCGTAATAAGTTTTTGGAAGATTTTTTTGGGACATATTTCTTCGCTCGTTCATAGATTAAACTATTAAGACGTCACTGCTGAATGATTGAGTGGCGGCAAAATTCTCTTCGAAGGTCCCTACTTAATCCAAACCGCGGCAATTTCTAAAACGTTTATTTAATGCCATTAACTGATTGCTCAATACTAGCCCAAGCGCTTAAAATTATGTAAAAATGCACTAATTTTTATCAAAAAGTTTTATTGGATTGAAATTGCCTTTAACCATTAGTTTATTTTTGTTCCAAATCGACTTTTATGTCAAGAGTCTTGACTCAAGACTAATATTTATTTGTAAACTTCCATGTAGGATTGTTGCAGCTAGTGGTCAGTAAATAGGGAAAGTTTGGGAACCACCGGTCTGCACTCTGGCTGTAGAACTGCTGCAAATTTTGTATCGGCGTTTACGCTTAACAATGAAATCTCACTCGCAGTGCGTAGCAGAAATCTTCGTGTTCAAATCTTTAATTTGTTACAAAAGCTGCGCTATTACACTTACCAAATTCATTTGCAACCGCAACTATTTTCGGGGGTTTGTATACAAAAATGCACCGCGTAGAAAGATAAAATCAACCTTACAATATAACAACATGCTCCGTTCTCCGTAAGAAAACGCGCCCAGAAATATCCGCAATAAATGGAAACTTCTCCGTTAACATTTAGGTAATCATAGTGTACTCTTTGGTGTCTACTTTGATTCAAAAATCTTCTTGTTGGTGTCAGTAATAGATCGCTCTCTGGCCCTGCTACGTAGATAACCAGGCCGAAATATGTCGATGATTTCTCGCCGGAAGTCTCCTTCTCTCGCGCTGTAGATTATGACGTTGACAAGACTGCAAGAGAAAAGTTGGAATGAATCTTAAAACAATTGTCAACTGCTTGACATAGCTTTTGTGGTAATCGCTGAAGTTATACCTGTTTGTCATGCTCAGGTAAAACCCGATCATGTAAGGTTGGGCAAGGTTCAGGCAATCCAAGCGACCGGAATAAAACATTCCAGCGACCACCAAGACAGGAACTGAAATTAAAAGGTTTTCAGCACTACAGCGATCTCTGCAATACTTAACTCCGAAACAAATGGTCTTTTGAAATACATTTAATATTGAGACTGCTACTAAGCTATCGATATAGGCTAAACGGTTATAGTTGTAGATTTAACATGGATTAGTTTGTTTTTGTCGAGTTAATATAGCCCTAAATGTTTTTAGAAAAGTGCTATCATATGTTCTGTTTGTGTTGGTACGAAAACGAGGTTTCCGTGCCTATAGTGTCCCAAGCCTTCACAATAGGGTTAAATAAATCGAATATCAAGCCATACAAAAACTCTTGGTATACAACAGATGTACCTATAGATTTATAGGTATATATATTATAAATGTACCCATAGACTAAAATGTTCCTGTATAACAAGAATCTGTGGAAAGTTGGAAACTCACTCAAAGTTGTGGTGAAGCCGATTTGCATCAAAGCAACCGTCTTAAAGACGTTGAGGTTCTGTTTCCTTCTTGAAGCTGACATTCTGGAATTTGTCTCACATTTTCTACTAGATTTGCCATTCCGTTTTCGAAAGGTGAAAACAATAGAAAAAACGCACGAAATCGTCTAAATCGAAACCTTACATAAGCTTAATATGTTCAGTTCACCTCGAAGACGTACTTAATAAAATACAAGGGTAGGCCTATTCTATTCAGAAAAATGCAATAACATTTCCTAGGCCGCAGACAATTCTGCTTGATAAGCTTTTGAGAAAACAAAAAAAAATGTGAGAGAAATTAAGTCGATTGAAACAAATCTTAAGATAAATTCAAACTTACCAGACACAGGAAAGGAAGAAGGTAGAATAGAACCATCATCACAATGGCCGCTGTGTAGCCATAATTGTTAGAATTTTCATGAAGAGCGGGATAGAAAAGAAATGTTGTCGTCATGTACATGAAGGTGAATTTGTCGGGAAACCAAGCTAATTGATATAGTTGATATTTTTACAGCTATTTTGAAACTTTACCAATTCAACGCCTTTATTTCACTCGTTTTAAAACTTGTAAACAGTAGGTACTTTACCAAATATTGTTGCTGTCACGATAGACAGTACCCAGACCAAAAGCAGACCCAAATACAGGGATGTTTTGCTTTGGTATTTATACTGTAACGGCATTGCGATGGCGTAAACCCTTTCCACTCCCATGTAAAGCAGATGATACAGTGAAGAGGTTACGCCGAACACAAGTAAAATTCCCCCGGCATATGCCTGCGCCGATCCCCGCAGAGCATACTGCTTAGCGTCGAGCTCAATCGGAGTAAGATTCATTGACCAGTTGAAGTTGTAAACCATCACAACCAGAATTTGTAAAGCTGAAAATCAACGTTGTTGAAAACAAGTTGTTATCACATAAGTTTAAAGTCCTACTGCATTACAAGTACTCAGAAATCAGTTTTACGATAATTATAATTAATCAGACATTATTTTTATTGTAGGCCACGGTAGGTATAACCTCAATATTCATGCCAGTCCTAATTCCTAGAAGCGTCACAAACTTAAAAGTAATTGAAGGAATGTCTGTTGATGTTACCTGTCATTATATCAGCCGTAGCCAACGAAATTTTGCAGATGTCTAACTTGGTGGGGTTTCCTCGCTTCCATCGCCTGTAACCGACGCATATAACAAGAGCATTGCCGACGAATATCATCAATCCGAAGATAACCATCAAGATGAGGAAGATGATTGCTCTTCCTACTCCACATTGTTGACAGGAGAGAAGATTTTTTTCATAGCAGTTGACGTATACGTCGATAGTGGAGCCCAGACAAATCCCAGGAAAACCGCAAATAATATTTATCTCCACTTCAATCATGCTGTCGTTAAACTGAAGAGAGTTGTTGGTTCTCAGAGGTTCAGGAGAGAGATTGCTGTTATGGCTTGGAACATTAGTGACGTCATCGATTACGTAAACAGGATCATTGACGTCAAGGTCTCTAGCAGCCCTGTTAGTGCTATTTACTGATTGGTCCTGAGGAGTGTTGAATTGACGACGAAAGTACTTCAGAAGTTTTCTTGGTCCGTAGATTATGTGACGGCCTAAGACTGTTGGTATGACTGCTGCTGTAAACGCTGAAAATACCCAAACAAGAACTTCTCAGCGAAAAGAGTTGAAACGGTGTTGCTAAGTATTTAAGTTCAGAATTGAAAATGCTGCGTATGATGCAAATTCACGTTAAAATATTTATAACAAAGAGTTTAAGTGCTTTTCTCCCAACCTTTAACGCATGCTGGGACATCGTTTGGAATCCATGAGAAGCCCGCACAAGTGATTGTGCCCGACCCACGTAAAGCGTAAGGTGGCACGCAAGCGTAAGTGATTGTTGAACCTCGGGAATAAAAACCGTTCTCGTTGGATTCAAGAAAATTCACAACGTAGCCAAACGTTGGGGGCAGAGGCGGTATCTTGCAAGCTGCAATTAATTCATAGTAAAGGTCTTCAAGGTCTTCGTAAAGGTTTTTTGTTTTTGTTTTTCAGCAGACACGGACAAAAAGAACGAAATTGTAAGTGAAAACCTAAAGCTTAATAAACAAAAGTAACAAAAATATGTCCAAGTACAATGGGCAAAAAGAAATCAATGAAAAGTTTAAAACTTGACATATGTTTCAACACACGTAGACTACCCGTATTCTAAACCCGGTATTTATTCTAGGCTCAATCGTTATAGTAAAGAAAAAGTATGAAGGTTTATGCCGGCCTCATTCCCTTACTTGGTCGACACTTTGGAAACTTTTTCGTGCCATCTTCCAAGCTCCAATTTTTACCATGGATGCAAGTGCTCACGGCTCCACTAGGAGCAATTATCTCGAAGTCTTCAAGGCAGTAATATTGAATAGACTTGCCTTCATTATAAGGAGGTCGGCCTGAATAGTTGCCTTGTTCTAGCATCCTAGGGTTGCCACAACCTAAGTCATCAAACAAACTGACGTAAAACCAGTTAAGTCACTTTCATTACGTGATAGGAGATGATTGGCCGCCAGAAATGTCATGTCACACTACGTCATATCTTTTTCATCATAGTGGTTAATGACGTGATCGTGCTTTCACCTGTTCGCGGGATGATGCATTTTGGAACCGGGATCAGGTTCCATTCTCCCCCGCGGCAAGTGTTGACGGTAGAGCCTTCTGTTGAAAATCCTTCGTCGCAAATATACTCTACGCTAGATGGCGGTATGGGGTAAGTAGTTGCATTCTTCGCTTGAGGAGGGGCTCCACAAGCTGAGCATGTTTGAGTTTAAGATAGAGCAAGAGGGTTGATTGTATAATAACTATTTTTTATTGTAAAATCGTAGGTTTTCTTGCAGAACTTTGTGTCTCACTTTCCACGCATATTGGAGGCATCGGAGACCAGGCACCGTCAATGCACGAAGCGACGCTTTCTCCAACTAAAGTTGACCCGTTTTCGCAATAATAAAACGCGAGTTGCCCGGGTTTGTAGGATTCATCCGATTGAATGTAAGGTAGAACAACTGAAAGCGAGTCATCAGATAGCGGTGGACGAGCACAGCCTAAAGGGCAAGCACAAAATGATTACAGCTTCGCATATTATAGAAAGGTTACATTCACGGATTTCATCGTAAAAAAGAACGTCAAAATGTGTCGAAAGTAGCAAAGCGCATTAAAAATTCTGATTCTATAACAGAGCAAATCTTTGTAGTCTACAAACGGACAAAATAAGCAAAGTTTAGTCTCCCTACAAAGGGTAGGTATAGGCAAACCTAAACGACAAACTGGAAATTGTTGAGAAGTGTCAGAACGACTCCAGGTATTATTCAGCAAGCATTTGCTTTCTCCACCATCCTCAGGGAGTAAATGAAAAGGAGGGTAACAGCGATATTGGACCGCGTCACCCACAGCAAAGGAATAATCTTCCACATCCGTCACAGCGAAATATCCGCCGTTATCTAAAGCCGGGGGACCTCCACAGCCTTGAAAGAGTTTTTAATTAATTCTGGTATAAACGTTACACATTTTAGTATAACGCTTAAAAAGAGCGCGTACTGTAAGCCATTCCTTCTATTGTTACCTATTGCTATACTGCCCATATAGTCTATTGTTATCTTGGTGTGTATTTATCGCGTGTTCACCTGTCGTTGGTTCGAAGCAAATCGGAAGAGGATCGATGCTCCAAGTTCCGTTAATTGTGCATTCAGCCATCGTGTCTTCTCTTGTGACAAACCCTGGTTCACACTCATACCGACCACTTAGTCCTGACCCCGATGATCGGAAAGTTGCGTTTGCGACTGGAATCGCATCACCGCAATCTGTAGAGTCGATTAAACAGTTGTTTGGCTTTAATTAACAATTAACATTATGACAATGTTTCTGTACCTTCTTAGATGCAATCATCCTACACATTCTTATCTAAGGTTTTACATCCGCAAAAGTTTTGTTGGTAAAATATTAGCTTGAGAATCAAAAATAAATAAATAAATAAAATATAAAATAATTTTAATAAAATGAAACAAAAAATTTATTTCAGTGTTTGCTTTTGCAAACTATGCACAAATTTGCAACTTTACTGGCAAACAACCTTTTCCGCAAACATTGGGCGGATGGCTCTCCGAACCATCCAAAGTCCATTGCCAGGAAGCTCGATCTTGGAGAGTCCCATCAAACGCTGTCTTCCTAACACAGACCAAAGTCGCGTTTTTCAACAATCGATAAGTTGGCAGGCAAGCAACCGCGATTGTCGTATTCAGCTTGTAAATGGATCGCTCTTTCTCGCTTAGAATGTCATCTTCGATGAGATAAGACACCCCCTTAGGAGCGGGTGGCAAAGCCAGACAAACTGCGACACAAATCATTGCAAGAATTTATTGAAAAGTGAAGTGACTGGATAAGTAGATGACGACACACTACAAGATGCCACAAAGTGGGTCAATTAATTACTCGAATTAAAGTTTTACGGCTATAAGTCTAACACATACATCTCCGCAACTAATTTACTAATTTAACCAATTTGGAATAACTTAAAGTAACTTGGTCGTTTTCTTCCAGCTCGAGTTAATAAGTTTCTACTGCACTAAGTTTATCCTGGTTTTAATATTTATATATTTATTAAAACATATAAGTTATTAGATCTATACATCGGTTAAAATTATAATCTATAGCCTAGTTTGGTATTGGCCCCAAAAATTCCTTATAGGTATTAAGGGATTGTTCCGCCGCATTCACCTGCATGACAAATCGGAAAGTTTTCGTGGTCAGATTTCAAGCTCCACACATTGCCACCTTCACAAGTGTTGGTGTTTTGATCGTGACGAATCAGTTGAAATCCATGGTCGCATTTGTAGGTAGCTATGTCACCCTTGTAATAAGGGGGTTCCTGCAGCACTGAGCCATGTTTTGGTATGGGTGGGTTACCGCAGCCTGTCACCACAAGTGGCTATCAATCACACGTTAATCCACCAACGCCTACGGATTACCAGTTCGTACTTAGCACCGGCGACACTGGTTTGACCACTAACAAATCGGTTTAGTGGCAAGTTGGAGTCGTCAATACCTTTTACAGGAATTCTGCATTTTGGAGGGTTTCTCGGGTTCCATGAAACCGAATAGTCGCCGTCTTTCCTGCAAGTGGTGTTTGTGACGTCACTGGTTGCTAACCCGGGGTCGCAGACGTAATAAGCAACGGAACCTTGAATAGTTGACGTCACAAATGTTGCGGCGTTTTTCGAGACCGGAGGTGGACCACAGTCTGTCGATTAATATACGAAATATATTCAAGAAAAGTAGCACAACCATATATTTTGCTGCTTCGTTACACAAAAAAATCTCTGATTTCTCTCAAATCAAGTCACAGCGAGATAGGCACGACCAAGTCACGTATTAAATGGACTACTTTGCTACTTTTTGCCATTTCGGTAAAAATAAACCTGGTTGGCATCTTGGAAAGTTCCAAGAATTTTCATTCAAGCTCCACTTGTTGCCTTGACGACAAACACTAAACTCTCCCGCCGGAGCATCGAGCTCGAAACCATCAAGGCAGAAATATTTGATGGCACTCGTGACTTCAAAGGGCCAGTTTTGACCGAGTATTGAGGTTTCAAACCCGCCATTGGTAAGTAAAGGAGGATTACCGCAACCTAGGAAAATGTTTCAGTTTCCAACGCTTTATCTTCAACCGAAAAGTAAAGTCTACGTTAAAAAGGAAAAATATCCAACCATCAGATGGCGCAGCGCAGGTAAAATACAAAACCGGGTTGTCGGGATTCCAGAATCTTCCAAGAAGGGCATGCGATCCGTTGTAGTAATACTGGTCCAGGCAGAATAAATCCGTCTTTGTCGGATTGTCTGCGCTCAAGCCTGGGTCGCATTGGTAATAACCTCGGTAGATATCGGACGGAGTTTGTGAGGAGACAAAAGTTGCGTTCGGGACATATGGGGCAATTTCGCAACCTAGAAAATTCAAAAAGTTGACATGATAGTTATATGCAGTAAAGATTTTACCAGTACCTTTACACCGTTTTTTTGCTTATTAATCAAAATTAAAGACGTTTAAATCATTAATGTGCATTGTTATTGACCATGCTATTTCAGTGCAACATTCCACTAACACATTTGCGGTTTAAGGACGGTTATTTTTCAAAACATGTGAATGTTTACGTTGACAACAATCTCCTCAACTCACCGTCAACAACATTAGATGCCAGTGGGCATAGCAGCAGGAAAAAAAGCACTCGAGAATATTTCATTTTAAACAAAGTTCTTGATGATAAAAAGAAAGTCGCAGTGACCAACTTAATTGTTCGTACAGACAACTTTCCCCGCTGCAAAGAATTGAAATTAAACGTTTTATAGCTTGCACTTATTGTTGCCGCAATTGCGTTTTTGAAAGTTTAAATATGTGGGTCGTGAAACTCAGGTTTAATACTTGTACATGTTTACAGAACCAGGCCTTTGCAAGCTCGAAACCCAACACAAAAGCTGATGGCTGGGCGCCTTGTCGGTTCACCTAATGTACGTAATAAAAGTAACATAAACCAAACATCAACTCTTTGCAAATTAGCTCCTATAACAGCTTTTTGTCGAGATATATTTTCGTTAAAACATTCTCTTTTGAGAACAACTTGAGACATAACGCTGAGATTTGGGCAAAATAAAACCAAAATTGTTATTTTTGTTTTGGTGCTAAGCAGCCTGCTGGGGTCCAACGCAGTCGAATCATTTGCAATGGCCCAAGGCCGGTCCTGCGTGTTCAGGACGAATAAAACCCATCATACCCTGTCTGTTCTGGGCCATGAGCAACCTTTTGAAGCAGAAACGATTTTGCAAATTTTCGGAACTTCAACTCTGCTTCATTCTTCTTATTGCTAGCATATAGGTAGAAGATTTAGAATTAACTGCTTATATAGACTAGCTGGACGGGGGTTATCTCTCCGTCTCTTGCTGTATGTCCCAAAATAGTTGAGACGTGATTATGCCAAATCGAACTTTTTGCTTAAAACGCCGGCGTCCTGTCAAGGTGGCTTTTGTATTCAGATTAATTGCAACAAATTCTTAGAAAACAACCGATGTGTCATCTGCTTTACCAAGCATGAGTGAAGCCACCATAGACTTTTCTTTAAATAAATGCTTCTACCACTGAAGTAAATATAATTTCAACTCTTCACTGTTATTTTCGGCGAAAAATGAGGAATTGGTTATCAATTATACGTTAAACCTGCATAATAGTTGTAAAAAGCTTTAACTCACCAGTATTAATAACCGTGCAGTAGCAATTTGTTTGACGATGATCGCCGTATTATACCTGTCACATCGGCTTAGTTACAGTTAAATATAGTGCAGCATTAGTATGACTAATCGCATTTAACTTTGATTTGCAACGAGCCGATTTATTTTGTGGCACCAGATTAATATCGCTACTTTAAATTGACCAACAGCTGACTAAGTCCCTGAGTATGAGAATAAGTCATCGCAGTCTAATATGGTTGTTATTACCTCAGAGTGAATCCGAATTTCGGTAACGACGTTGCAAAAGACATCTATCTGATCGAAAAGACGTTTGCGCTATCAAGGTATAACTTTTGCAATCGGCAATCCGACACTGCAACGTCATGTCATGGACTTTGTAGCTATAAACGTATCATGTCGTACCAAGTGCACGGGCGCGTCAAACCTCTTATTTAAGGCTCAGTTTCAAAGTGAGCGAAGACCACTTCAGTTATCGCAGTTGGTCGTTTGTGGGAGTGTCATCAAATTCTTGGCAGTGTTCGTGACGTCTTTACATCAACGGAACGACATGATACGAAAAAAATTCTTCAAGTAACCTTGTTTATGTGATCTACGGTAGACATCGAGCTTTTGACATGAACTTTTTGTTTGACGAAAGATAATCTTCGATTTTTTTCTGTCCAAAGAAAATGAGCAAACTGGCGGCCAAAAATTGCTTCCGCCTTCTTTAGCCAACAATATATCATAAAAGAGAGTTTTTACGCTTAACTGTTCTTTTCTTTTCGAAATTACGACGCAAATCTAAAATTCTAGTTCTAAAAATACTCATTATAAGCACGCTGTGACCTTTGACCTGGCTATAGACATTAGGTTGTGTGTTGTCACTAGTCGAAAAACGTTATCAGGTCTCTGACGACTTAGGCATATTCCTGAGTTATAGATGTGAGCGAATTTATTTACAGAATTCAACTTTAACTTTAGTCTTGAGATGGAAATTGGGTTATGATCAATCTACCGTATATTTAAAAAGCAGTTCTGCCGTACAGTTGCACAGTCGTGACGTAGAGCTGTACGGCAAGACTGTGCAAAGTGTGGCCCGCGACCAGTCTCTCAATTAGAATTGCTGTAATTGAATCTAATTGTTTGAAACAATTGGCGGTTATTTCAATCTGATCTCACAGTTTGAAGTGTGAGAAAGGGAGGTAATAAATAATACAGCCGACTGGATAAGAAAAAACTTCAATCAGAAATTTAGAGATAAAATATTTGGCATAACTGTTATGGGCCCGACAAGGCACAAGAAGGCCCACAGTGTAATGTGGCCTATACACTAAAACTTTGGTGACCCCGCTATATAGGATAAAAGAAGGAATATTCTTGAAAGCAAAAATCGTTTACGAAAATGAGAAACCCGAACTCTGGAGAAAGTCATTATTATTATGCGTCAGAAGGCAGTTTCATAATGAGTTAACGGTTACAAAATATTCTTTCTAATAAAAACTATTAATGAAACTGCAATCAAGCAAAAATTACAAACTCATCATTGAAAAACAGAGATAAATATGAAGCTTTCGGTTAACTTTTAACCAAGTTGAACATTCAATGAAGTAGTTTTAAATCAAACATAGACACAATATAAAATTAGCACTATACGAACTTTAACTACAGACAAGTGTAAAAACACTTTAGGTAGCTACCGTTAGCCTAAAGTGCGAAAATGAAAAGTAGAGAAACACAATGAAGTGCGAATTTATAAAATATGAGAGTTGTAGACAAGTTAGTGTTTGCAGCAACGATGAATCCAATTCAAATATGAATTAAAATTTCAAAGGCACACGCCATAAAGTCGTGTACGCGCTCCTATGATCCAAATGTCCCAAACACTGCCTTTTGAACTCAAAGAACATATTATGTTCCAAAAAAATAGCACAGAGAGCAAAAAACAATCAAAATCTGACTTGATATGACAACCGCGCCATCACAAGTCCCATCCGCAGCAAGTTCCTCGCAAGCTGTGGATGACGTCATATTATCACTACCAGTGACGTCAGAAACGACTGAAGGGTCAGTGGATCGTGTCATACTTGCTGAAGTAGAGACTGAGCGGGCTGCTGAAGAATTTGGACGATATGTAACGCTAACTTTGCTAGTTTTATCGCTGTTGTTGGAAATAGAAGTCTGTACATCACATAAATTTGATCCTGGTGGACTTGCAGATCCTTCCAGATCCGAACTTTGTTAAACTTCTTACGTGATCAGTGACGTCAGCGTTTCCAGATCCAATGCTTATTGATCTTGTTACATGGTCGGTGACGTCAGTGCTTATAGATCCGAAAGTTGCTGTACTTGCTATTTTTTCAGTGACGTGACTGCTTTCTGGTACGAAGGTTGTTGAACTTCTTACGCTGTCGGTTACGTCACTGCTTCCAGATCCGTACGTTGTTGAAATTGTTACGAGATCAGTGATGTCAAAGTATCCTAATCCGAAGCTTGTTGAAGTTGTTACATGGTCGATGACATCAGTATTTCTAGATCCGAAAGTAGCTGTTCTTATTACTTTGTTAGTGACGTCAGTGCTTTTTGGTACGAAGGTTGTTGAACTTCTAACGTTGTCGTTAAAATCACTGCTTCCAGATCCGGACTTTGTTGAACTTGTTACAGGAATGGTGACGTCATTGCTCCCAGATTCGAAGATTGGTTCCGGGTCTGTAGCATAAGTGCTCCTAGATCCGAAAGTTATTGAACTTGTTACCTGGTCTTTGACGTCAATGCTTCCTGATCCGATCGTAGTTGAAATAGTTGCTTGATCAGTGACATCAGACATAGTTACTTGATCAGTGACATCAGAGTTTCCAAACCCGAAGGTAGCTGGACTTGTTACTTTGTCAGTGACGTCAGTGCTTTCTGGTGCGAAAGTTATTGAACTCCTTACTTTTTCGGTTACGTCATTGCTTCCCGATCCGAATGTTGTTGAAATTGTTAAAGGGATGTTGACGTCATTGCTTCCAGCACCGAACGTAGGTGAACTTGTTACGTGATCAGTGACTTCAAAGTTTTGACATCCGAAGCTTGTTGAAGTTGTTACTTAGTTGTTGACGTCAGTGCATCCCGATCCGAAATTGTTTGAGATTGTGACTTTATCGATGACGACATTGTGCCCAGATCCAAAAGTGTTTGAGCTGGTCAGTAAGATCAATGTTTCGAGATCCATAAAATTCTGTGGTTGTTATGTGGTCATTTACTTCAGACTTTTCGAATCTGAACGATGTTGTATTTGTTACATGGTCAGTGACGATTGTTCTCCCGACGCGAATGTTGTTGAGCTTATTACGTGTTGAATGACGTCAGTGCTTCCAGAGCCATATGTGGATGAACTTGTTACGCGATCGGTGATACCAGTGCTTCCAGATCCGAAATTTTTTGAACTAGTTACGCTATCGGTGACGTCAGTGCTCCCAGATCAGAAAGATGTTTCACTTGTTTTGTATTCAGAGACGTCATTGTGTCGAGATATGAACATTGTTGAGCTGATTGCGTAGTCTGTGATGTCAGTGCTTCCGGATCCAAACGTTGTTGAGATTGTTACGTGTTGATTGACGTCAGTGCTTCCAGATCTGTAAACTGAAGACTGTGTTACATGGTGAGTGACGTCATCGTGTCCAGATCCGGAAGATTTTGAACTTGTTACTTGGTCAGCGACCTCAGCACTTCCAGGTCCGTAAATTGTTGAAGTTGTTACATAGTCATAGTTATCAGTGTTTATTGATCTGTTCTGATTGTTGTTGGAATCTTTTGAAGCTTTGTGGCCTCTTTCATTACTTTGTAGTTTGTTTGTGTAATTAGCTCCATTTATGTTTGTTCCTTTAATATTTGTTTTTTTCGTATCTGATTTAATGATTTTGCCATCGCAAAGATCACCATCGCAACATGACGGGAAGCACGTTCTGTAATATATATACAATCAACATTTAACAGTCCTTGGTTTTTCTTTTGTACTTTTCTCCCGGTTCTAGTCTACCAAGAATTGTACTTACTTTACACTAAAATGCGTTATCACCTTTTCCATTTCTTCTGCGTTCAACATGGTAAAGGTCTTTATTAAATTCAAATCACGGCAGTCATCATTGAGGCAGCGTTTTAAATCGACGAATGTTCCCAGAGAAAATGAATCTGAATTACATATGTACTGATACTTTTCTCTGTTTTTATGTTTTTTTTGTTTCTCAAATTTTTCCTTTAACCTTTTCTGTCAACATTTTTCTGACTATTTTGCTAAAACTGATGCCAAGTATAAAACTCACGTAACGCTGGATGCCGTGGCGAGAATGAAATGTTGGCTTGAACTTGTAAGCATTTTTGCGAACCTTCCAAACAATAAACAAGTGACCAAGAACCGATCCCCAAACCAGAGGCTTCATAACCCTCTTGACATCGTGGCCTCACAGCAAGGGCTGGAAGTGGCCGTGTATTTATCAGCAACAGTATCATCGTAATCCACTAAAGAGATTCATGGTTTTCAATTGAACAATCCAGGGCTAAATGAATGTAGGCCTATGCAAGACAAGATTATAAACGGTAAGGCGAAAAAACAATGCCAGTTGCTATTAACGTGCGCTAATGGACGGGTAATTTGTATGTTCTCAATGAAAGGAACTGTCAGCAATAAAATTGTTACAATCCTTGTATATTGCCATAGGTAATGTCACAATTATGTCTGTAATCTCTTATTCATGTTCAAAGTTTTACTTGCTTACATAAAACTAATATACATTTTCGATTAACGTATAGTAATAGTCAAACTATGACTTAGTCAAGTCGTATTTGGCTTACATAAAGATATTTTACAGTCTAATTTTTTGATGCTCATTTCAAAATCAAAATATTTCTTTAAAGTATGGTATGGTGATATGGTTTAAATTTTAAACCATCTCACCCGTTTTTATATTGGCGTTTAAGTCTTACGCTGAAAGGTGTCTAAGTGCAACTAACGAAACGTTTTTCTTAAATTCGTTTGACATCGCAGCCATTGTAAGTTAACACCATCTAGATTCTAGAATGTCGTACAACAAGTATCAAATTTACAGTTAGGTCTAGGAAAATTAATTACAAATTAGTATAAAATAAACAGAACTAATGCATAACTAAAAGTTTAAGTCTGCATGAAGAAGCGTGTCTTCAATTAACTAAACATCAATGTAAATTAAAACGTGAGCAGCTTGGCATGTTTAAAAATAGCTTTCAAACTTGCGGAGTTGGCTATGTTTTATTTTAGTCTCAGTTGAAAAGGTATTGATTTTATTTGTCACTCGGATATTCATCATAATTTTATTTGTTAGATAAACCCATTTGCTCTTTAACCTATCATTAATAAACAATCCAGGAAATAGCACCCAAAATTATGTTAATGAGCCGATTCAAACATTGGGGTACTTTCATCCTTATGCTCATAATATGCGCTACTGTAAGTTATTTCAAATAAATTAATAGGTATGGCCTGGCTATGACTTCATGACTTTTATCTACGGACTGAGGATAGTCTTCGATCGACTTAAACTTGGCCAGGATTCTTCATCGCTTGAGCCCCGGTCACCGAGCTTGTCTTTGTGCAAGTTCCGATAGATTTTTTATTTGTTTTTTGAAAATTTTTTTGCGAGGCTCTCCCAAAAATATTCACTAGCCCCAATGAGTCACCGTTTCTCTTGCTATTCTCTTAAATTCTTAAATTATGTTCGTTCTGAAAAAAAATGAGTGCTCTAGCGTTAATACGTTAGGTTAGGAAATATTATTCATCGACTTCTTCTCCTGTCATCAGAAGTAAGATTTTAAGCAGGCCAGCTTTAAACACCTTGTTATTGCACAGACCCTCTTTAGCCGTCCCGAAAAATGTAACCGGCGCCGACTCTAAAGTAGTTTGATGTATAGATATAGTCCTATACTTGTTCATATCGACCGTAGGTTCTTGAAAACAGCTATATTCTAACAATAGGCTGTACTTCTTTTTTATTTGCAAAAAAATGTTCGGGTTCAAGGTAAATCTGCTACTGGGAAGCTCGATTTGTAAAAATATTTATAATTGGCGAACCGAGGCTCTTGTAAGACACATCTCTAGTCCTTACATTGCCGTCTATCACTCTATCGTGCTTGTTGAACTTTGGCGTCATACAACTTTCTTATCTTCGATATGATTGCTATTATGTAAAAATCAAATTAATGTTAATACAGCAGATGATAACAAGAACGTACTTGCAATCAATAAGTAATTATATCAATAGACTTCTTTCAAAGTAAGTTTATAAGATGTTTATGTTGTTAAATCTTTCCAGAACTTTGTGTTAATCACGTGACCTCTGTCACGTTTGGCTTTTGCCGTTAAATCGTTAATCGAAGGTCCAGCTGTTGGTTGTTAACTTTGGTTTGTTATTGTAAATTTTTTCTTGATGTTTTGTTTGCGCTCCACATCTTTCGCTTCTTCACACAAAATTATTTTCTATTTGCTAGAGCACGAATTTCAGACTTCCTTAGGTCGGAACGTTACTTTGGTTAGTTCAAACATATGCGTGTTGTTGTACTGTCAGCTAAATATGCGAACTCCGGCGTCCATTACCAGATTAAAGGCCCAAACAGTGTTGAGGTTTAGCCGGTTCGCACAGGTTCTTGGAATTTTAAAAATCTCTGCGAACCGGTTGTTAACAAGCGTACGTATAGCTCTATGTTATATCGGCCCCGGATCAATATGACACGCTGCTAGTGAGAGAACCGGATGTTAAAATATTTGAATCCCACCACTGGGTCCAAGTGTAGTCTTGATACCGTACAGCCTTTTAGCCATTTGGCGACGGGTTTGTGTGTAAGTGGAGAGTTATTTTCGTATTATTAACTCCCAGCCTGTCCCAAGCAACGCTTCTATATTTTTAGTAGCCTTGGCCTATCACTTGAAACTCTTATTATGGTCAATGGGTTCTCGGTTACTTTTTTAGTAAATCACTAGCTTAGGGCATTAGTAGGCTACACACCCAAATTTTTGCCATTGCACACACGATTTCTTGTTGAAATCGACCATAGTTTGCTTTCTAGTCTGCCTAGGTTTTCAGCATGGTTAAATATCACGAACATGGCAAGCTTGTGCTGCGTAAAATTAATGATACCGCCTTGGTAATACTTGACCTTTTTAGTTACTTTTGTTCAAACTTTGGCATGTACCCAAACCCCAGATTGGAAAGTGTCCGAAACTTTTTTGTCTTCACGCTGACTTACAATAAATAAGCAAACAATAACTGCTTACTTGAACGCCAACTTTTATTAAATAAACAAAAAATTTAGTCTTTACTGCACGCCATCATGTCAAATTTTGTGTCTTTGTATGTACGAGTTCTCGTCGGGTGCGACGAACGAACTTTCAAGTCGGAACTGAAGGTGCAGATGACTGAGTTATAAAGTCCACTGAACAGAAGCAAACTTGCACTTGTGTTATTTTCATATTTTTCTCCACAGTGTTACAATGGTGGCGCTGTTAAGTCATAGTGGAAAGTATGGCAAATGCAATTCCAAGGTTTTTTCAAGACTGTGCTTGCTCTTACCGAATGTCAAGTTTAGAGAAAGCTGTAATCTTAAAAAATGAAGCATACGATTTTGCTCTTTCAATTTTCCCATTTTTTAGACAAAGAAGACCCTAATGTTGACTTAACATATGAAAGGAACTGACTGCTTATGTATTAACAGGGTTGTTTATAATACAAACAAATATTCATGGATTAAATAACTTTTGCGCTTTTCTTTTGCAATTCCATACTTTGAGATGTTTTATACCTTTCCTAGCGACGTTTATGTTAATATACTTCTTTGGGTTTATCATTATGCAGTTGATGCTTTGTTTGGTGTTTACATCTACATTCATTTTTTATTATCCACATGCGTCTATAAAAGAACTTATTATTGTTGTTTTACACAGAATCATTATTAGGAAATACGCTGTTTATAATCATAAATTTTTATTAGAACTGTTATTTCAATTATGGCTAAATGGGGTGAAGGGGACCCACGTTGGATTGTTGAGGAGCGTGCCGATGCGCATAACGTCAACAACTGGCACTGGACGGAGCGAGACGCATCAAACTGGTCCAAAAACAAGTTGAAGGAGCTTTTGGAAGGTTTAAAAATTGTCAACGATGATGTGGGGTCGTGTGTCATTCACGAGGTCACTTCCTGTGACGGGGAGGCATCCGTGAGCAATCGAAAAAAGAAAATAATTTGCTTCTATGAGTTCAAAGTGAAAGCGAAGTGGAAGGGCTCTCTGAAAGGAAGCGACATCAAGTATGTTGGTGAGCTGGAGATCCCAAACCTCAGTGAAGAGAACGATGCAGATGAGGTTGATGTCAACATCTCGTTTGGAAAAGATGAAAGAGAGTGCAGAGAGCTGAAGGATTTGATGAGGAAACAAGGGACAAAGCTCATCCAGTCGAAGCTACAAGACTACATCGATAGTCTGAAGACTGAATGCGCGGCCACCATTCAGGTCCCTGAGAAGGATGCCTCCACTTCCACTAATGGCAATGTGGCGGCAGGGAATAGAAACAACATTAAATCTGAAATGCAGCAAGTTGTTGTTCAGGAATCAAAAGCTGACATTGGAACTCGAATTCACACCAAGAAACTTGTCATGACTGAGACATTTATGACCGAAGTTGGAGAGCTGTATAAGACACTGACTTTGAAGGATCGAGTGTCAGCCTGGACCAGGGGATCAGTGTCAGCCGATGTATCTGTCGGCCAAACCTTCTCCTTCTTTGGTGGAAATGTATCAGGAGAATACACAGGTCTTGTTTATGGCGAGAAGATAGCGATGCGTTGGCGGCACAAATCGTGGCCTGATGCACACTTCTCCAACGTCACGTTAAATTTGAAGCAGACATCAGATGGCGCTCAAATTCGTTTGGAGCAGAAAGGAGTTCCACAAGATTCCATTGAAGCAACGAGGATGGGATGGAAAAACTATTACTGGTCTGCGATTAAAATGACTTTTGGCTTTGGCACTCGTATTTTATGATGCCTATAATGTAACATGGATGTCCTATTGCTAAACAGAACAATCAATGAACAGCCTGGACTTACATGGAAACAAATGAAATCTTTTAATTATAAGCCTAACAAATCTTTTTAATGCAACACTTACCAGTTATTATAGTTATATTAATGTCCCAGAGCCCGTGGTTTAACTATGGATCCTTTTTAAAAATCGTTAAAAGTTCAATTTTAAGTGTAACCTTGAAAAAATGGGGTTTTCAATTACCGTTGTCTTGTGCATGCAAGTACAAATTTGTATACTGGATGACTCTTAGTCAATTTCTTTAAAGTGCAGCTGTAAAATTGCACAAATTCACAACTGCTGCTGCTACATTAGATTCGCTGCTCTTGTTTCTCTCGCTCGGTTTGGCTGATCTGAAGACCAAACTGGCACATGAGCAACTGATAGGAAGCAGATAGCAACTAATATTATTAGTTTTGAAACAGTTCATTTCATTCCATGCTGCAGCCTTCGATGTCGAACATGGAGCGTTATCTTGCCCGCTAGGGTGCGGCAAGGAGTTACGACTAATTACCCGATCGTAACCAAATCAGGACCCAGTAGCTGCGTAGTTTTGGTTTTCTTTTGTGATTAGGAAGATTAGTAACAAAATCAAACATATTGCGAACACGTGTTTAGTGCTTGTATAACGAGGATACAAGTTGCAGGGTGGGTTTGATCGTCAATTTTGGACAATGTCTTCGAGTATGGGTCAGGTCACGAAACCCCGCTGGACTCTGGCTGCCGACGATATCCAGTTTGGGTTCGGTTTAACTGTTGCACATCGGTGTGGGGCCTTTCTGACGAGGTAGACAAACTCATAATAAATAACTCGTACAACAATATTGCATTCATTATGATTCATATGGTATGTTAGTTTTGTCCACCGACACGATCTCTCAAATTTCTCCAACGGTTTGCTAAAAATCTATGCTTCTGCAGCTACAGCAGCAGTTAGTTTATAAACGTCTCTTAAAATATCTCAGCGATCTCCAAACCTATAAATGACTATCTGGACTTCTTCCTGGAACGGAAGAAAGTTTTCCACAACCTGGTCACAGCGAGATCGCTGTTGTAGCCTCCGGGCTTGTCTCTGCAACTTTCAATGGATAAACATTTTTGTTTTATTTTTGACATTATATTATCCGAATTTGGAACTGTTCACCAGGACCACTGAGCGGAAGCAAGTTCATGCCTTGTCCAATGGCATTACAATTGTTGAGCAACTGATACCGAATCACTGAGGCTTCTTGCGTATGATAAACGCTTGATTCCTTACAATCTGCGCTGACATATTTTCGTGAAGGGTTATAATCGTCGCAAACATTATCACCATTATTATAATTAACTTCACTCACGAGCGCAACTTCACATCATCTTAATTGTTGCTTTCGCTTCCAGCTTAATTCGGTTGGTGATTGGAACATGCTTTCTACTACCGCCCCTACAATCAACCACATCTTATTTCGACCCAATTTTATTTACATTATCGGTCATACTCTGACGTCACAACAGTAATAAAAATTTTAAGGCAAAAAAACGGACAAAGCAAAATGCGAAATTACTCAATTTAGATTTTTCTGCAAATAAATCCGGAAACGTTTGTTGGAAATTGGCATCTTGGGCAACTTTCGTCCGCTCTGTCCGGATCACCCGGCCCAATTCGAATTCTTGAATGAGCTCTCATTGCTCGGCCTTCGATTTCCATGGTAACGGGCCAGCCGCACGTTTAAACGAAAAATTCATCCAATCACATTCTGTTGCTCGGAGCGAAATCGCAATTTAAATTTTTTCTCAGCGTCTCTCAACGCGTGCTGTAAGACCGGGTGCTCGGTGGCAAGTTCGAACACATCATAATCGTCCCTTGTGATAAGATAAAGGTCGGCACCGTTGTCCAATAAAGTCTTTGCTTCGGATCGGAGACCTCTGGCGGCAGCTAAATGCAGGGCCGAGCACCTGAAAGTAGGACGATTAAACATGCGCGAACGTGAGTGGTGTACTCACAATAACTGTGTGTTTATTACGTCACTTATTTATCAACAACAACAATTATTACGTCACTTACTCATTGTATGTGAGGGCGTTAACGTCTGGATTACATCTCAGCAAAGTTCTTGTCGCGTCCATGCATCGCCGCTCGACGGCGTGGTGGAGCGCTGTTCGCCCAGATTTCAAATCGCCCACGTTGACGTCACAATGCAAGTCGTTAGTAAGAGACTTGACTACGTGGCCGTGATTGTTAATGGCGGCGAGGTGCAATGGAGTGAAGCCTGTGATTATGACGAAACAATAACTTATTCTGATGAGATAAACCAAATGGCAAATCATTAGATTTCAAGAAAGTAATAATATTCGAAGCCTGACTCAGAGTGACAGTGTTGTTGTTTGAACAAGAATCCAATAAAAGCCTTGAAATGAAAGGGCGACAGGTGTATCGAGCGAAAAAGTACCTCGCTAAAAAATTCCGCCCGATCTTGTCACGCACGGACAAACAATATTAATAAAGAGACAGCGAAAAAGGGGCGCCACAGCGGGGAATAACGCGCATAGCCTACGGCGTAGCAAGCGCAGCATAGGAGTTGATGGAATTTCCTCATATGGAAGCTTGTCTTGTTTTCAATTATTTAATGCTATTGACTATAAGTTGATGATGCGCAGACTGCGCATTACTAAAAATATTTTGGCCTAATACCCCAGTTAAACGCGTATTCGTGGTACAGGGTGAAAATTAATACATTGATAAATATTTCTAAAAATGTAGACGACCGATAATTTCATATATAATTAGCAACTATCACCTACGTCATCGCAAACTCTAAAGTTAATTTAACGGAAGTTGAGCAACTAAACGTTTGTTAAAAAGTACAAAGGTTAATCATCTATTCGCGAATTCGGCTGAAAAGAGCTTCCATCTTCCATCCTTGATAGAAAATGTTTATTTCCATATCTGGGTGTTATTGAAATTTATTCAAAAATAACGTGGCTTCAAAAATAATTAATTATTACATTGCGTGGTTATCGCAACATCCTTCTTTTGGAAATAACCGATGGACAGAACAAACATTTAAATCACGTTTCGGTGTACAAATAGAGCCATTGTGTCGCAATAGTAGACTGGCAATTGGGATTAGCTCAGTAGAATCATCCGGAAAAGTAACACGATAATTTCGAACCCTGCATTCGTTTTTGTCTGACTTAGCTACGTCACGTAACCAAAAACGGAGATTTTCGATTTCCTGTTGCATAATGACTTCCCAAAACTTCCGTTTTCACATTCAAGCACGGAACGAGAAGTTAAGATAAATTTAAATCTAATTTTAAAAAACATAAAATTCGCGAAGTCTCCGCAGCAGGAACAGAAACTTAAACGTTTACCTCGAAAATAACACAACAGCATCGACAAAATTGAACCTAACAAGCTACCAAAGTTTCTCTAAACACGCCGTCAACGAAACTTTTTGCGGTTTTAGAGAGACAATTATTTGCCCCAGGCATATTAAATCGTGGATGATCAGTTGGTCACTGGTTGCCTTGATAAAATTTTACTGAGTGCTTAAGATTACAAGAGGTGATTTTGGCCTTTGGCAGTAACATATTTCTTGGAAATTTACATCCAAAAGAAATATTAAACAACTTTCCGTCTCCAGGGGCAGAAATTTTTTCTATACTCAAAAATGGAGAGATGACCAGAAAACTCACCAAAATAGTTTCTTTCGTTGACATTTTGAGGAAGGGTCGTTTTTTGAAGTCCTGGATCTTCATCTGCGTCTAATTTGACGGTCAACATCTCCAAGCACGCTGCCAATCCTCGTTCACAAGCGGCATGAAGTGCGGTGTTTCCTGCAAATTGTCACATAATTTATCCACCATTCGACGACATTTTCATCACATAATTAACATCTCAATGACCAGAAAATATTACACAATTTCACAAGTGACTGAATTACATACAATGTTGAAACCTTTTTATTACCTTGTCTGTCTTTGGAAGTTAGGTTTGCGCCATAAGCAACCAGGCACCTCACTAATTCTGGTTGGTCGGTCAAAACAGCAAGATGTAGGGCAGTCTAAAAATATTTGACATTGCAACTACATGTTTGAAACATGTTACAAACCAAACCACAATGGGTATAATTACTTATGTATTTTTGTAACATACATTAAGATGTATTCACCTGTTGATTGTCATTTGTCACATCCAATAGCTCTGGCATTGGACACATTTGTATAACTTTGAATGCCATGTCCACCTTCTTTTGAATGATGGCCAACTGCAGATAACTGAAAAAAAAAACAAATTCATTCTTTGCTGCACCTTATCTGCAAAACAACAGTAGTTTCACTGAACTGGACAAAACTTACGTGTCTCCTTCACCGTCAGGCAAGTACCACTGAAGGAGTTCATCAACTGAGCTCTTTTCTTCTTCTGTTAATTCTACCAATTTTAAACAAAACTTGAAAGTCTTTGGAAGAAATCAGTAAAATCTAAACTTTTTTGATATTCCTTATATCCCCAAAATTTGTGTATGGCATGAAATGATACCTTGTTTTTGGGCAACAGATTCTTCCTTTGGTGCAACCAACATTTTGATCTGATCTTCTGTCAGACTTGTGCTTTGAAATCCTGAATCCAGACGGTCTTCCATGGTGTCGACTGTTAAAATTAAATTGGTTATTACAGCTACGTTTAAAACATAGCAAAAAGTTGTTGTTAAAATATCAATAAATAGGCCACATATTACATTCTTAAAAGCTAACCTGATTTGAATCTCTCTTCAGGTTGTGAAACAGGTGCAGCAATTGACATCTTTGACAGTTGGTTTGTTACAATTGGTTCAAAGTTTCTGGTGTATGGATTCTGCATACTGCTACACCTTGATTCATCAAACGATGTGTAGGACTCGATTCCCGAGTCCAGTCGGTCAGGATCAAACATATGTTCTTTGGACGACGGCATACCTTCATGAGATGGGTTGAAGTCACCTAACTGTGACCTGAAGCTAGCAAAATCCTTGTCAACGTCATTACGATCCATGTTATTGAGTTTACAAATGCAGTACAAAATACTTCAACGATATAGGTGTATGTTGCTTCAAGGCTGTAAAGGCATGACAGTCAGTTAGCATGTAAGTTTATCTTCCAGGTTTATTGTATTAGGCCTAGGCTGGTCACAAGTCCTGACACAACATACAGATGCTGAGTACATTTTCCGCTGTATAGCTAGGACTAAAACTCTTATAACCAAAATTTTACCTAACCCTATTGGTTTGAAATCGACTAAACATGCAAAGTTTTAGTTTGGCTTGGGTCACTTTCTTCGTAGTTCTGTACAGTATGCTACAGTAAATTGCCTCATTCAGTGTAGCTTAAAAGTGACTGACCTAGCTGCAAGCAAATATTTGGTATATCTTTGACAAGAATATGAGCTTAATCCATGCCACCATTAGCTAAGTCCATTTCACACTGCTGATGACTATGAAAACACTTACACTAAAAACTTTTCAATTAGAAGTTGAAAGTCCCAATACTGTGCAGACACAGGCATAGAAACAAAGCACTGGTCTCAAGCTTCGTCCTATTTCGCGATCTATTTGTCACGGTGGGATTTCCCAACTGTTCAAACGTTGAGGGAAAATTCTCTTCTTGTTTCTCTAAAATGCGTGCTTTGGTTTCTTTATTATTTTCTCGCATTTTCCGTTCGCTCTTCAGCGCTGATTCTTTATTATCCGCGGAGCTGCCAGGAATTCCCCACCATGTCAATAAGAAGAAGCAATGCTCTCAAAGGTTAACGGCGCTCTGGTTTCCTCGGATGATAAAAGAACTCGAAATGTGCGTCACGATCCTCAAACAGACTGGGTGATGACGCGATGAACAGAAATTTTTATCGCGATTCCTTGTAGTTAACGGGGACGTAAACTCCCAATGAATCAACGTACAAGCGTATTTTCCATATGATGTTTCTGAACTTTTGCATACAATTTTAAATACGGTCGCGTTTGAAAAAAACTTTGAATACGTTAGAATTTTCCCCGTTCGAGTTTGTTTCGATTTTAACAAACAAAACCTTATATGCAGATCGGCAACTTCGCCAGTCAAGCAAAACGTCATTATGTTAAATATTTACGACCACTTTTCTTCCCAGAACTCAGTCTATGTAGTTGAAAAAACATCAGTATTCCCCAACACGACTTAAGTCATAGCGATGATCTATTAGTTATTAAACGGCAGTCCCCATGAAATTTTCTCAGAAAATTTACTGATTACCTCCAAAAGAGCTATTTAAATTAGGATTCGAAAATTTTCGGTTGCGGATAATTTTCTTGGCAGAAACGAGCTTACTAGCAACATATAATGACCACGTCAGTCGATGCCATGTTTGTCTCTTGAGCTCTATCACCACCTCGCGGAGGTCACCATAAATGGGTATTAAGGTTCATTTCTAAGAAAAAAATGCAAACTGAACATTTGGAAGGCTTGTCATTGTTGACTGGAATGCCAAAGTTTGCAAACCATATTGCAACAAACGGTAAATAGAAAAAGTTCGGTAAAATTATTTAGAATTTAGATCTATACAAATTGCCGAAGTTTTACAGTTTGTATTTTGTCAAGAATGAAAGCAACATTAACAGCAAAATACTTAATGACAACATTTTTTTTCTATGACTAGAGAGTAACTCTATTCATTCAACGCAAATTTTAGTCAAACTGTAAGACATCCTACTGAAAAACCATGTTTATAAAAACATCAAGAAAACACAATTTCATTAAGAATAATCAATACAAAACAACGACAGACAGATGTAAAAAAATTCATCCAAAAGGTTCTTTCCTAAACGGTCAGAAAATTATATTAAACCACTGAAATTAAAATCGACTGTTCGCATGATGTGGGCAACTGGTTCCGTTGCTGGTACCACAGTGACGTCATACAAGTCCAGCGTCTTTCGCCATGCCGTAGAATATTGATTGTTGTTTGATGAGTTGGGCGGGAGCTTCAAATTCTTTCAACTCTCCCGCGTCCAAAACCATAATTCTGGAAGAAATTGAAGTTTGAAACTTTGAACGAAGCATTGTGATAAATAGTAAGCAAGTTACCTGTCATAATCCATGATTGTGTTCAATCTATGAGCGATTGTGACGACGGTGCATTCCCTGAACTGAGTGCGAATGGTCTGTTGTATCAGGTCGTCTGTCTTCAAATCCACTGCAGCCGTCGCCTCATCTAGCACCAATACCTTTGTCTTACGTAACAATGCTCGAGCCAAACAAACCAGCTGTCGCTGACCAACGCTGTGATGTAATCGAAACACAAATGTCACAAACCGGAGACATTTACGTCACAAAGTTTCATTCAAAGTGAAAGAACCTCAAGTTGTCGCCTCCTTCCGCGCAGAGATGTTCAAGTTTGTCAGGGAGCTCACTCACAAAATCTTTCAAGTGGGCGTGGTGCAAACTGTCCCATATCTCATCGTCACTGTACAGGTCAAAGGGGTCAAGGTTCATGCGCAGTGAACCGGAAAATAACACGGGGTCCTGTAAAGCCAGGTTTTAACTCATTAGGAAAGCGATTTAAAATATGTGGTTGGAGCACATTTGGTAGCCTGCATGCCTGGGGTATTATGGTCAGTTTTCTGCGAAGATTGTGGAGTCCAATGGTCGAAATATCAACGTCGTCGATTAAAATGCGCCCACCAGCGGGCTCAATCAAGCGGAACAAGGCGAGAGTAAGCGAAGATTTCCCGGCACCAGTTCTTCCAACAATCCCCACCTAAGCATCGAAAGATGACGTCTATTTATCATTTGTTAAGAAATGCAGGTGGCTTCAACAATTAGGTAAAATTTGAAAATTAGCAAAAATCGAATGTCAGCAATTGTACTCTACTGCAATCTGTTGATCTTTCCTTTCTATGTCTGATACAAACCTTTTCCCCGGGTCTTATATCGCACGAAATATTCCTCAGCACAAGATCGAGCCCTTCTCTATATCTGGTGGAATATTTTTCAAACCGAATCTCTCCTTTCATCGGCCATTTACTAGGTGGCACAGTTTCATGGATTTCCCAATCAGCCTGAAAAAAAAAAACCATGGTCATGCTTGGATGAAGTTGTTTGAAATGGTCACACTTGAGTGGTTACCTCTTTTTCCTCATCGGCGTATTCCTTTAGTCTCTCAACTGCAACGATGTGGATTTCTGTTTCGCTGGTTTGCCGAACAAGCCAGTTGAGCATGCTTGTGATCTGCGGATAGATAAGAACAGTCAGAAGAACCAGACTTGAAACTTTTGCAATGATTATATCTACATAACATCGCATTCTGCAAATAAGAAGAGATGAAAGTAGGAAGAGCAAACCTGCAGAGCATATGAGAGCGACAAACCAGCCAGACCACCAGAGATTGTTCCTCTGCTTAAGACGGCAAAAAGTGCAGCAAAGAAGACGATTGCATTTCCAATAACATCAAGTCTTATTGCAAGCCATCTGTGCAAATTGACTAAAGTTAGTTCAAGTGTTAAAAATGTAAGAACAGTCAGTTAGCTAGGGTATTGTAGTTACCTATTTGATATAATGTTTGGGTAATAGCAGCGTTGATTGAAGTCGACTTTACTCTCAGAGTCCAGGATAAATCTCCTCTGATGTTGATAGGCGCGAATGCTTGACACACCTGACAAGGTCTCGCTAAAATGCGAATAAATCGGAGACCGAGTCACTGACTCCAAGCGCTTGAGTTGTCGAGAAGTACGAACGTAGAAGCGCTGGAAACAACAACAAAGACAGATGCTTAAATATTCAGGGTCTTGTTATAGCCAGTGTTTCTAAGATCACAACATCATTTACGGTGAAATTTATTCTAAACTCTGGCAATATTAAGTCTGCCAGCAATAGAGTCTGTTTTCATGGGAATTGGTAAGTTTTGTGTTTGGCAAGAATACAGAGTAGTAGTTGGTATAATTACCTACATTATACAATTTTCTCAAAGTTGCAAAATGCAATGTCTTCAAATTGGTCTCCATAAAAGCAAAATGTTCACCTGAGCCACTAAGTAAAGTATTCCAATAGGCACAATGACAATTCCAAATTCAACTGTCGAATACATGATGACAACAATGATTCCGACACAGTTCCACATACACCCTGTCCAGCTTCGTAAAGAATAAGGCAGCAATTCATCCAGAGTATAGACATCCTATACAAACAATAATTCGCTATGGGGCTGCTTTCAATTGCGCCAAAAACTTGGCATTTCCTGATAATATTGTACTGACAAAAACAAAAACAAAACCAGAAATATGTCCAACTCGCCTTCGAGAATCGATTGATAATTCTTCCAATCGGAGTTGTGTCAAAAAATCTTATCGGAGCTCGCAAGATATTTGTTAAAACATTGATGTGGATTAATTTTGTGGCGTGAATGCATGACATTGCCATAAGCAGAGCATCCATGAATATGAAAAGAGCTGCATTGAAAACCACAGAATAAAGTTCACAGATATGGTGATTGGGCTAAAAATGCTTGTCGCACCCAGTTTATCAGAGGTCAATTTACCTTGACAAAATCCAAGAGCACCATACACACCGAGTCTGACATCAGTTTGAGCTCGTGATTCATTAAGAGGAAGCACATCTGCATCAGCTGACCAATCACTCAGCCACATTGAGGCACCAATCTTGGATGCCTGCAACAACAAAGGTGACGTCATAGAGAAATATACAATACAAGCTGATACGTTAATTGTAATGTGAGACCAAAATTCTAAGGATGTTTTCAAAAGATGGCAGTGTGTATCATTGCACAGAAATTATAATCTGTAACGTTCGTTCTTTCACTTAAAATTAAAGGATGTATGACCGGTATGTGATGTCACTCACCTGATAAAAGATTTCAACTGCGAGGATGATGAAGCACAGGATAAGTCCCATTGCTTTCAAGTATATGAAAAAGACACCAAACCTGACCTAAGCAGTAAATAACGCAAATATCAGACTCAAGGTTTAGCATCTTATAGAAAAACCACAAAACTCTTCTCACTGATCCAATTTGTGAGGTTTCTTTTTCGGTCAATTTCCCGCCTTTATTTGAGTCCTTTTGTTTTTCCATTTCTTTCGAAAATTTTTCACTCTTGGTTTTTGATATGGTCCCATTTCTTCGAATACTTCTTCGCCTAAGATTAGATCTCAATGTCTTGACTAAGTTTTATGACAGGCAACAAGTAACTGCACATTTAGGACAGTAAGCCCAAAGTACCCAGTGTTGTTTGCTAGAGTTACAAAACAGATTTAAAATAAGAATTGGACAAGTACAAACATTGAATGCCTTTTCCGAATGCTATTACGTAAATCATCTTTAATGATTTCATCAGTGACTTGATTATTGTTGTTTATCTCAAGCGACACATCATCAGATGTTGATGGAACGGAAGACAGGTCATCATCATCAACGATCTCCACTGAAAATGACAAAATTTCATCATAACATTCACGCAAAAAGGAAAGAAATTGCAAGAATATACAAATATGACAAAAATAATAACTACAAGCAGCCACTGTATGTAATTAATCATTCCAATAACACAAAATAGTAACATATCAACTGTAAGATTTTATGAAGAAGCTTGTTACTTTCTTCTTCTTGATCATCTTGCTTGGTTGCGTATTCATCGAGAAACTTAGAAAAGTCTTCACCGCGCTTCATCAGTTCATCGTAGGTTCCAACTTCCGAGATATGACCTCCTTCCAAGACAATTATGCAATCCACATGAGGGAGATATTGCACACCATGGGTCACCAATAGCCGAGTCTGGAAAATTGAAAATTTGTTTATACTAACAAGTTAAATCTACTTTGAGCCAAATAAAGTAGTAACAATGTTTCTATGTCACTTCCAATATATCTGATGAAATCTCACTTTATTTTTAAGCAATCCTCTTTTTCCGATAACTTTCTCAAAAATGTGTTTTCCGATGTGGGAGTCAACCGCAGAGAGCGGATCATCGAGGAAATAGACATCAGCGTCGTTGAAGACGGCTCGTGCCAGAGACACTCTCTGCTTCTGGCCGCCACTTAAGTTTATGCCCTGGATAGATTCAAGTGCTTGCATTTTCAACATTTGTTCAAAACTGATAAAGATTGTACAACACCAACTTATATTACCAATTTAACATTCTAAAACAATTGTTCGAATTGTTGATAAAGTTTCTGATTTGATTTTATTCAACTTGTGTCACCTTTTCACCAATTTCAGTTTGATCACCGGCTTGTAAAATCTCAAGATCAGGTCCAAGTGCAGTTGCTTTCACAATTTTTTCATAAAACTCAACTTCGTCCAAAGGTTCATGGTGTTTTGAAAACGAAGTGGTTACAATGTTGTGACCAGAGACTGAACTTTTACCAAATATTATGTTCTCTTTTAAAGTAGCGTTTTGTATCCACGCCTGCTGTGGAACGTAAGCCACTGAACCCTGAAAACCAAAATAATTGTTCGATAATAAAACAGATAAAATAAACACATTAGCAGAACAAAGTGGAAAAGCAATCTTGTTAAACAAACCTTGACGCCGACGTATCCGTTGCGTTTGTCCATTTCTCCCAACAATGCAGAAATTAGCGAGGATTTTCCAGATCCGACATGACCAACTATCGCAACAAGTTGTCCAGGTTTTACAGCCAGGCTGATTCTACAAAAAAATGTTAACTCAAAAAATAATTCAGCTGGAATATTTTAATTGATTTTATCGCACCATGACTCACTCGTTTAGCACAGGGTCTGAGGAATGGTCCCAGCTAAAAGTCCCCTTTTTGATTGTCACCTGGTCATCTGAAACAAACACTTATAGTTAAATAAAGGTCGCAATAAGAAAGCGCAGGTGGTTAATTTCAACTTTACAAAGAATGTGCAAGCTAGGAAAATACCAGTTCCGGTAGTTGAAAAATATAAAAATCGAACCAGTGTGAGGATTACGGTCCACTGCATCGGGATTGATCTCGGAGCTGAGCAGATATTTTGTGATTCTTTTGATTGAGACTTGAGCCTTGGGCAAGAAAAATGAAATTTAAAAACAACTAAATTCAATGCGAAGAATAAGAAAATTTTAAAATAAATTGAAAATTCTATGTGAGGCCAAAAGAGACATAAACTTAAGAATTAGATTGATCACCTGAATAATGGAAGTCACCACCACAGGCAGCATTGTCAACGGAAACTGCAGAATGTTAAAAAGTGAAAGAGAAACGAAAGCTGTCTGTGAATCGAGGACATTGTTGGGATCAATCGCAAGATAAACTCCAAATGATGTCAAAGAAACCTGTAATGTGTTGACATTTTGATTTATTTATAAATATTTATTTATTTTGCATTATACTGCTACTGATATTATTTTGATATAATTCAACAGTTAAATTCATATTCACTCAAAAGATCAACTTAAACATACTTTGGTTTTATGCATAAATTGCTAACTATATATAGATCTAGTCTATTGTACTTAAAAACATGTATGTTTTAATCCCTTGGGTTGGTTTCTATTCTTCATCTGTTACATGTTTTTATTTTCTTGTAGTGGTTTTTTTTGATGACATTATTTTTGTAATGATTCTACTTATTTTTGTCAACCACAGTTCATGGGAAAAATATGATACAGTAAAAAATTTTTGAACAAAGTTTTCATTGTTAAATACTTACAATAAATGGAGAACATGTCCACAAAAAGCTGCTGATAGCTTTCAAATAAGCCATCCTTCTTGATAAGTTTAATTCAATTTTACGAATGATCAAAACTTGTTCCTCAAACGATGGTTCCCACGCATACAATTTCAGCACCTTCAAAAGTAGGAAAATGGAACCGATTTCAGTTTGGTTCAAATCACTGACAACACAATCCACAATAAATGCATAGCACTTATGACATCATAGTGGTACCTTTATTCCATTTAGGATTTCATTCATGAGCTTAATCCTCTTATCTTTATACTTCATGTTTTCTGTTGAGATTTTTCTCATATTTTTTATGATAACTCCATTGATTGGAATGACTATGATCATAATAGCAAGACCCGCCAAGACAGCAATTCCTAAAACCTGACATGGAAATGAAAGTAGAATATTTCAAGCACTAAAAGCTAAAACGCTACAAACAAAATGTTAACTGTCAATAAAATAGGCATTTCAAAGACCAGAGCTGGGCAACCATTTTATTTTTACTCCGACGCATTTTAGAAAACCTCATTCGTAAGTTGGAAATTTGCATCGTAATCCTAAAACGTGTGTCTAAATGTAGGCTAATAATTACTTGTTGCTTTTTATTTTGAAATCCAAATTTAAGAGTTTGAGTTTTGTTTTGATCACACCTGCCACAAATAGATGGCCAGAGTGTTACGATCTTCTAAAATTGTAGATGCCGACATTCATTAAAATTAAATATTCTTCATTTTCAAAGCATATACCGGTTAAATTATAAAAACAAAGCCTACACGAAGCAAATTACCAGCACTAGTATGATGTCTAATGATCGTTATAACGAATGAAATTAGTCTCAAAAGAAATCAACAAGGTGTTTTGGTCCAACCACTTTAACCCATTTAAGCGTTGTTTGGGGGAAAAAGAGCTTAATGCTTTTAGAATAATAATAACTTTTAGAAAAGAGTGCGATCATGCTTTTGCTTCTAATTTGTAAAAACAGCTGCGTTCTCGAGATTGTGAGATTTTTTGATCGAGATTTTAGAAACAAGGACAGACCTGCCAGAGAAAAACAAGAGCCAGGATGATCTGTAAAGGACCAGACCAGACAATATTGATGTAAGTCATCAAATCCATCAGACGCTGAGCGTCAGTTGACATCAAATTCACAATTTCCCCGACGGTTGACTCTTGTCGAGCTGCATTTGACAGCAGGAGTGCCTGCATCAATAACATTCGCATTTGTTATCAAAACATTGCAGTTTTTTTGGAAAAAATTAAACCAAAAACTTTGACACTACGAATACAATAACTCAAAAAGGATAAAAAACATGAAATTTGGCAATAATTTTAAAAGTAAATGAAATTTCTACAAGCACATGGCAAAGGCCCTAAACCACTTTGTTAATACGATTTTATACACAACAGTGAAGTAAAAACAGCCAAGAGCTCAAAAAAGCAATTCTAGAATTACAGAAAATAAAACCAACAGTTTGTTACTTTTTCATAAATAATCGACACCAACGCAGTTCTCAGTCTCATTCCAATGACAGTGCACTTCTGAAAGTATTGCTGCAACGCAACAGCTTTTATGATTGCAACAACATACATTGCAGCAGCGAAGACATAACCTTGCCACAGGGGCATTGACAAGTCAACGGTAAAATCAATCATGGCTCTGTAAGACGAAAATTTGAAAGTTTGACAAATTTTTCAGTTTTCCAATTCTGTAGTTTAAGTGTTCTACTTATTAAAATAAAAAATTATCAAATTTCAGAAAAATCTTTCCTAAATATTCGCCCAAACTAGAATACTTACGAAAGTAATATTGGAGAAACAAATTGTATTACATCATTTATCAGTTTGAAAAATACAGAAAATAGAAATGTTTTCCAAAATTGTTTTCCAAATGCTTTTGTCAGTGATGGTTTGTATCGTGCATGTATATAGTCAAGTTTTGACTTCTGTTAAAAAATATGTAAGGTCACACTAGATTAAGAACAAGACCATCTTTACAGATATCACCCATCAAAGCCACCTCGTCTTCAACACTATTATGTTCCTCCATGGCTTCATTCACATAACCATGCGGGGGATGTTTCTCCATTGACTTTCTGATGCAGATAAAATACAGAAATGTAGTAAAAAGTCAGAGTTCATAAAAATTCTTGAAAATATAAAACATGTTTTCAGACCCAACCTGCTTTTCCCAAGTTCTTCGTTCCAGTATTGGAGCAAAGTAGGTCCTACGTTCTTGCTTTCATCGATTTCGTTCAATTTCCACAAGTCGTTTGATTCAAGAGTTTTCTTGTAACCCAGCAGGATCAAACTGAAACAAATGAGAACAAAAGTCATCAAAAACACAAATGAGAAAGCTCAATTGTCTTTCAACTTCCAATTTTAAAAGTTCACTTACGGATTAAACCAATTGAAGAAAAGTTTGCTGAGAAATGATGCGTAAGACTCTGGACAATATTCCTGGATGATCGGATAAAAGACAAAGTTTTAATGGTTGTGATAAACGCAACAAAATAACTTGAATATAAACCAGTGCTAAATACCTTTGGCTTGTACTTTGGTTCTGCAAACACATTCAAACAAAATATGATGACAATCAAAGCAAAATAGATGAAAGTGGTCACATATTCAAAAGCATCCGAGTTTGTCTTTAAATAATAAAGAAGTCATTGCCAAGTCAAAACAAGCTTTTACTTTCAACCAGATGCATGGATGATGCTATCCACAAATTTTATTGGCAAGCGAGACCCCATTCAAAGTATCTTTTCACCTGTGACACTGATCTTATGCTCGCTGTGAATGGTACAATTGCACAAACGAGCAAAAGAAGCCAAAATAAGAAAAGGACACCGCTTGAAACTTGTCCCTTTTTCCTTGAGTAAATCAGCATCACTATGGACAAGCCCTGGAAAGCATCACTTTAAGTTTAAAACTGCACACATATCTGCTACCTATGGTGTTTGCATCCGTGGAATATATCCAGGTGCATAAGTCACTTGTGAGATATTAGAACAGCAAAAGATAAACAAGTCTTTTTAACTTTACCAGAACATATGCGATGATTGAAGGTGTCACATACGAAGAGATTGTATAAGTAACTGCATTTTGGTCAGTCTGGTAGACTCTGTAAAATAACTGGACCATCACCAACACCAGAAGCGAGAATGTTGTAATCTGTAAAAACAAATCATCCAGTTACGGGCATGACACGGCAATAACTTAAGAAACTAAAAATCATTTCTGAATATCACGGACCACTCACCACTTTGGAGATGTGCAGCTTGGACCATTTTATCGGAGTCTTACTTGAGCTTCTCAGATATAAAAAGTGATAAATTGAAAAAACAATTAGAAAGGCGCTTGGCACCCAGACCAGCACAGTGTCTTGGAAACACGGAGTAAAAGAAGGAAAACTTGCATTTAGCAGCAAAGGATCCTGGCAATAACAAACACAAAGCAAGGAAGTTAAAAACAGTGAAACTATAGAAACATGTAGCAATGAAATGTCATAAAATACCCGCCCTAGAAAGTCAATATTATCAAACCAAATTTTTAATGTTCCAAAATACTGACATGGTGAAACGATACGATCTCAATGATGTAGTGATCAAACCTAACCAGTTGTAAATCTGTCCTGCTAGACTCAACATAAAATTGATATTTACCAGTAATTCTGTTGTTATGATACCAACTGAAATTGGTAAAATAATATTTTGTGTGCACATAATCTTTTCCCCTAATGAAGAAAAAATTTTGGGATATCTACCTCCTAAGTGAAGAAAGTGTTTGACAACGTAGAAACAACAATGACTTCTAACTGCTCGGGCCTTGATTATCGTGCGTTTTCCAATGGAATTTTTTATTTCCTTTTTAAAGTTTGCATTCTTGCCCAAATTGTTTGCTGTTTATCGTGACTATTTAACATAAACAATCATCAATAATGTCTTGGCCAAAGGCATTTAAACAAAAGTGCGATGTTGCCAAGTATCAGTCTATTGCATGCAAAATGCTCTACCCACTATATTATCGAAAAAGAACTTGAATAAAAACCATGTAATTTTACAATGAGCAAGGCAAGTGCTATGGATTAGTTTTGCACAAGGATTCTTCGCACCTAATAAAGTTCCAGAGTCTCCTCAGCTAATTACACTAAACATATATTTACAACTAAGCGCAGCAAACAGAAGGTAAGAAAAGACTCCAAATCTAGTTCGAAAAACTTCCACTCCCAAACTAGAGAGTTTGCGAATTGCAGATGACTGAAGTGGATTTTTATACAAGAAAACTTGCAGGTAAAACAATAAAACCTGCAGATTCAACCCACTTTTAAAGTTAGAGCCTTAGATACAAAGATGAGATTTGGCCATGTCCAAAATATGCAACTGTCATATTCCCATAGAGTTGACATTTAGGGGCAAAGTCTTCAAAAATCTCGAGGACGCCATTGTCATGGTTTCCATTGTGGTGCACTGTGCACATGAGCTGATACATTTTTGTCAATAAGATGCGGTTATCAGGGTGAATAAAATTAAATCGAGGACTCGATAAATCCACCACAATTTGTATAGTTTTCACTGTGGCGTTTACTTTCATTGAGTCAACTGCAGATAAATAAATGCTATTTATTTATAAATGTTATAAAAATTATTCCACCATGGCTTATTTCATCATTTCACAAGCGCTGAAAGTTGGCTTATGTGCTAATTTCCCAGACTGCAGAATTAGGTATAGGCGCATCCAATACTGTTTTTCTAGAGATACGGTGGTGCACTTTAGGTACGTAATTTTGCACTTAATCACTTAGACAGTACTTTATTTATAGCAGACACTCAATTTTTAATTGATTTAGAGATTGAATTGGTCAAAATGTGTAGGCCACGTTGCCACGTAAATTCACAACCCTAAGAGTGCGCTTCAAGTGCATTCAAACATTTTTGGTTGTTTGGCGTACGCAAGATCTGGCTCCAAACACCTATTGTTTGCAGTCCAGGGATTTCCCTTTACCAGAGGAACAAAACTTTGCAACATAAACAAACATGTTGTGGTTTCATCTACGGTAATTTTCCCATTCTACATACATAAAAATCACACCACAAATATCATAGAAAAGCAAATGATATTTTAAAGGAAATTTATTGCGAAAAGGCATGATGTATGGTGCGCAAAATGTCTTTAACAACACATTTAAAAAAATTTAATCAAGTTGCAAGGTATTATTCATAACTTAATAAGCAATTAAGCAAAAACATTAATCAAATTAATTGAATTTTTCGGTTATTTCAAAATCGACATCAATACCTCGCATTAACAAAACGCTCACCAACTTTGCAGTTTTGCATTAATTTGAGGGACTCTGTATAAGTTGAAAGGTCACTTCGCATGGTAGACCCAAAAATAACGTCAATATGCAAGATACGAAATTAACAGAATAACTCACCCATAACGTTGAGTTGCAGTAATCGTACAACCACTGTTGCGACATTCTTCACGATGAATAAGACCTGTTGTTAATTATAAATTCCAAACCCTTCAGATAAAATAAATAAGTTTAGTCTAACGTGATAATGTTTAGATACTTTTGGCCAGATACAGAAAGAATTGGAAAAATCTTGTCTCCCACTCCCCAAACTGTGGCAAACCCCATCGACCCAACTTATGACCAAAGTTGTAGTAGGCTGCTGTACTGTAAATGGAAACAACCCCTGTGCTGTAACCTACTTAGTACTCAGTATCATTCATACACAAACACTGGCTTTGCCCATTGCATATGCTGGGCTACGTTTGTAGTTAGGCATGCAAGAATGGGCATTTTAATGCAGTGCTAATAAAGTCTAATATTTGATGAAATGATATCTCGTTTCTGTAACATTCCTACCCTACTAACCTTGCTGTATTTCAAATTTTCTTTGTGCTTCACCATATAAAAACTGTCGTGTCATATTACGTAGTTCGTGTTTAAACAAAGTTTAACAAGGGTTCGTTAATATTTAGCTTAATAATGTTACGTAAGCATGGCGATGAAATAGAAGAATTTTATCACTACAATGCAAACAAAGCGAAATCTATTAACAAAAGGTAAAATACGGATCTCAAAAGTTGCGATGCGTTATCATCAACGCATTTAGCAATCAGTTTTCAGGAACAAAGAGAGATATTTTTTAAGGAAAATTCTGAAATGTTTTGTTATTAAAATATTTAAACTTAACCATGTAGGCTATGACTCAGCTTTTTTATTTATTATTTAATAAATATTTAACGTTAAAACATTAGTCAGCAATCCTCTCGACCTTTTACCTCAATAAGTTACTTATTACGAGTTGCTTCTTTTAACAACCTCATAAAATTATCAAGGATGTTCACACAATCGTGTATATCTGCTTTCTGGATCTATTTCTGGTTGGTATGTAGTAAGTCTTTTATTTATATTGTAACGGAAGTAAATTAAAAGTTAAACGTAATCGGTAACTACTCAAGAATGAGCGGTCACAATTCTACAATAGGCTTTGTATTTGTAACCTCACCGAATTTTCCAAGTCTCTTCCACAAACAAGAAATTTGCCATCCCAGTTTTTTCAAGTTTTGCTCCATGTTGGTTCTGGTCGTAACTAAATAACTTTCAAGTTGTAAGTAGAAATTTTTTTTAAAAACATCAAGTTTGCTGTTTTCCTCAATAGTGCACTAAAACGCATGTAATGTCCAGAGGGGGGCTGGGCCACAAAGTTTTGCAGGAAACTTTTCAAAGAAACTCCAAGAAACTAATATTTAAGCAAAGACTTTGCATCTGGCAAAGTGCGTTCTTTGACAGCCCAAATTCAGAGTCTTAGCTCTTGTTCTTGAGTCAGAACTTACCAAAACGGCTTCATAGCGCAACTTGGCTTTGTTGTGTTCTAAAATGAGTACAATAACTACAGATGATTAAGTTATCTTTCGTCAGATGAAAACGTTGTGTTTGTTTTAAAACTACTTGAAAATCCACAGGGTTATACAAAGATAGCCTACAACTCGATCCACTTTTTTCCTGACGACGTTTACGTCATATCCAATTTAAAAGAATATTATTTTCGGATCCATTGCGTTCATACATTGGAATAGGATCCAAAGATTCAAAGAAAAAAGTAAACAATTTTTTAAGTTGGATGAAACGGAGTTGAGCTTTCAAGGTTCTTCTGGTTAAGATTGGTAGAAAATTCATTTCAAATCATATCAAATCGAGTGGTCGCTGCGCTAAAACCAATGGTCTTCATTATTTCTTCAATCAAACACTAAAAATTACAACAATATTATTATTTATATATATAAAAAGAATTTTAAGAACCCATTAGCAATCAAAGCGCATCACTCTACATTCCACGATGATTTTAAGGAATTCGTTCACAGAGTTATGACGATCTATTTCTTCTCATTCATTGAACTTTTAAAACTCTAAATTGGATACTGAAGGACTCAATATTAAAAACTAGGACTAATACTAATACCAATATTAAAACTAATATACTAAAACTAATAAAAACATAGCATGCAACGATACATTTATAAGCTGAAGAAGATAATAAAGAAACAGAATTTCAACTTGAGGCGCCATGCGTTTATCAATAACAGGAAATGATTTGGACTTTTATACTCGAAGTTTTACAGGTCAGGTGATAATTTCAATTAAGTTAGAAATTTTCATTAAAAGGAAACAAATGCCAATCAACATAGTCTATTTTTAGAAAAACGATGCTGTTAACACGAGGTCAATGGTGCAGATAAACATGTTTACGGAACTGATCGTCAATCAACTATTCTTCGATAAGTTTGCAATTATACCGTGAACTGAGATTGAGCTTATAGCAAGTATGACGTTATGTAATAACGCGGTAAATAGCAGAAATATAATTATAACGACACAACTTGGAAGACAATGGAAACAGCGTCTTCCAAACTAACCTAAACTTTTAGAACCATCATAAGTGCCGACTAATTTAAATTCTAGCGATGCTATATTTTGCCAAGTGCATATTGGGTAACATAATGTGGGCGACATGGAAAGTTTTTTCTTTTTTTATAAAAAGTTGTCCGCAAAGGATTGATGATTTTTCCAAACGACGACAACTAGTGACTAATGTCTAACAATATTACTCGCAACTAACAGTTTTTATTCTGATGACTGAATAAGTCAAAGGGCGCAGGCACAAGCGAGTTAACCAAGCTGGGTTGGTCAGTCGGTAAAATTAAACATGTGTAACTCGGCTAATGATTTAATTAGATTAGTGATTTGGTTATAACAAATGGTTTTCGTGACAGAATCTCAAGCGAAATCATGTGTTGCTAACACGACCCGTTGCTGACATTCGAAAACTGGCATCCAATCAGTTTGACTAAACATTTCAGGAAATACGTGCTAGAGATGTTGATTAGCCTTAAAGTCTGGAGCTTACGGTGTCGAAAATGATTTCGATAGCCTACAAGGTAGTTTATGTACATTTAGGCTTATTACGTTACAGATACGTACTGTAAGCTATAGACTACCAGCATGTTGGCGGAATTGCACTTCGCAAAAGATAGCACCGATAGAATTAAAATTAGTCGGTTCTTATGATGGTTCTAAAAGTTTGGATTATTGAAGTAATTGCTTTGATTGTTAATTAAAAAGCCTACATAAAGTTAAGGTTCTTATTAATTGCTTAAATTTAGAAATACTTTAATTAGTCCAGGAATTGAGATAAGGACTTTTAATTCAGCTAAAGTCGGGCACTTTCTGCAACTAAAATACTATGACGTGTTTTTGCTTTATACGTGTAGCCCAAGACATTTGAACTTGAAAAATTAAACCACATTTACATTAACTCTACTTTGATTTAAGACGTATGCTGAATTTGTCGTTCGATTAGAATCGCGTCCATTTACAAACAATTTAACGTTTTCACATTTGGTCAAATTAACGTCGGCGTAAGTTTTCAATTTTAGCAGTTACGTAGTTAAGTTGAGCAAAAGCACATCTCTGAGAAAAAGTTGAGTAAACTTTTTGGTTTCATTGTAATTTTAAACTTTTAATCTTCCGGTCCTTGTGTTTTCTTAAAGTCGTCATTTGTTCGTTGAAGCTTAACAACGCGGCAAAAGCAAGCAATGGATGAGCAGTGGCTTCAAGATTACTGCAATTCAACATTTTGGGTAAGTTGTTTAGAAATTTAAGGAATTTATTAAAATTCAGGAAAATCATTCAACTTGCTATTTTGAAGACATATATGATACATTGAAATCACTGTCTTACGTGCAGAAAGCATTAGCCTATTAACAATTTTGTCAATTTTGTACAAATCAATGAAGACAATTCTAGTGTCTGAATTTTTTAAATATATTTTTTTGAACTTTGAAGTTGCAGTTTACATTCAAATAAATTTAACAAAAGATATTTTAAAAACGAACTCATTAAAGGGAAATAACCTGAGCTGAGACAAAAAATTCTCAGAGTTCTTGAAAAAATGAGTGACTTGGTCAATGCCAATTGCAGTCGGTTAAAAGGTTGTTTAGAACAAAACTCTTTTAGTCTTTAGGTAAAATATTAACCGCCGGCATACTCTTGCGTAGGGTAATTGATAAGATGTAAAAGCTATATTAGGCCGATATGTTTAGAATACTGTAGCGCCCTACATAACATCTTGTGTCTGGGTCTTTTATTTTTACGGCTCACAGATTCATGCAATGATGCAAACGTAACTATGCTTTGCTCGCTGTTCGCTAGGGTCTAAGGCAGTGGTTATTAAAGTCGTTAGCTTGTATAGAATTATTTCATTGAGTACTCTTTAATTTCTTAGCGGTTACCAGTAGTGGAATGTGTGGACACTTGCACGCAACCAGATTCGTTAAAATACATGCCACTGCACACTTCACACTGATCCTCACTGTTTTTGTTGCCAGGATCCTTCGCTGCTAAATGCAAGTTTTCCTTCTTTTACTCCGTGTTTCCAAGACACTGTGCTGGTTTGGGTGCCAAGCGCCTTTCTAATTATTTTTTCAATTTATCACTTTTTATACCTGAGAAGCTCAAGTAAAACTCCGATAAAATGGTCCAAGCTGCACATCTCCAAAGTGGTGAGTGGTCGGTGATATTCAGAAATGATTTTTAGTTTCTTAAGTTATTGCCGTGTCATGCCCATAACTGGATGATTTGTTTTTACAGATTACAACTTTCTCGCTTCTGGTGTTGGTGATGGTCCAGTTATTTTACAGAGTCTACCAGACTGACCAAAATGCAATTACTTATACAATCTCTTCGTATGTGACACCTTCAATCATCGCATATGTTCTGGTAAAGTTAAAAAAACTTGTTTATCTTTTGCTGTTCTAACATCTCACAAGTGACTTATGCATCTGGATATATTCCACGGATGCAAACACCATAGGTAGCAGATATGTGTGCAGTTTTAAACTTAAAGTGATGCTTTCCAGGGCTTGTCCATAGTGATGCTGATTTACTCCAGGAAAAAGGGGCAAGTTTCAAGCGGTGTCCTTTTCTTATTTTGGCTTCTTTTGCTCGTTTGTTCAATTGTACCATTCACAGCGAGCATAAGATCAGTGTCACAGGTGAAAAGATACTTTGAATGGGGTCTCGCTTGCCAATAAAATTTGTGGATAGCATCATCCATGCATCTGGTTGAAAGTAAAAGCTTGTTTTGACTTGGCAATGACTTCTTTATTATTTAAAGGCAAACTCGGATGCTTTTGAATATGTGACCACTTTCATCTATTTTGCTTTGATTGTCATCATATTTTGTTTGAACATGTTTGCAGAACCAAAGTACAAGCCAAAGGTATTTAGCACTGGTTTTTATTCAAGTTATTTTGTTACGTTTATCACAACTATTAAAACTTTGTCTTTTATCCGATCATCCAGGAATGCTGTCCAGAGTCTTACGCATCATTTCTCAGCAAACTTTTCTTCAATTGGTTTAATCCGTAAGTGAACTTTTAAAATTGGAAGTTGAAAGACAATTGAGCTTTCTCATTTGTGTTTTTGATGATTTTTGTTTTCATTTGTTTCAGTTTGATCCTGCTTGGTTATAAGAAAGCTCTTGAATCAAACGACTTGTGGAAATTGAACGAAATCGATGAAAGCAAGAACGTAGGACCTACTTTGCACCAATACTGGAACGAAGAACTTGGGAAAAGCAGGTTGAGTTTGAAAACATGTTTTATATTTTCAAGACTTTGTTTGAAGGCTGACTTTTTACTGCATTTCTATATTTTATCTGCATCAGAAAGTCAATGCAGAAACATCCCCCGCATGGTTATGTGAATGAAGCCATGGAGGAATATAATAGTGTTGACGACAAGGTGGCTTTAGTGCAGATGGTATGACCCCGAAATTTTTGATTTTGAACTTTTGTGAAACATGACTATTCTGTAGTGGAATAACAACATAATCTTTGTAATGAATATGTTTGAAAATTTTTTATTTTGTAATGTTTTCACAGAAATCAGAAGTTGACTATATCAGTAATGATGGTCACTACAAGCCATCACTAGCAAAAGCTTTTGGAAAACAATTTGGGAAAACTTTATTAGTTTCTTGTCTGATAAAATTGTTTAATGACTCGGTTCAGTTTCTTTCTCCTATTTTGCTTTCGTAAGTATTTTGTTTTATTCTTCAGTTTTTTAAATATCATCCTCATGGCAATGATGCAAGAATTTACACAAAACGTTTTTGTTGAACCCGATTAGACTCAATTGAAGGATCTTAACAATAAAATTTTGAGTTTTTGAGACTTTTTGAAATTCTTTTTGAGTTTTTTTTGAAATTTTGAGAACCGAACCTGTTATCATGACTTAGATGTGATCTTGAAGCATTGAAGTTTGCAAATTAAAATATAAATTTTTACTATTTACATTGCAGAGCCATGATTGGTTTTACCGTGGACTTGTCTTTACCTACGTGGCATGGTTATGTCTTAGCTGTGGGGATGGTTACTGTTGCCATGATAAAAGCTGTAGCAATACAACAGTATTTTCATAAGTGCATGATCATTGGAATGCGAATGAGAACAGCTTTGGTGTCAATTATTTATGAAAAAGTGAGATTTTTGCTTTCTATCTGCTGTTTTAAACAGAAATTTTGCCATGAATTTTAGGCTTGTTTGATCAGTTCTTAGAAACCTTGCATTTTCTTTTAATTAACATTAAAAAAGTCCATAGTAAAAAATTTAATGCTCCCGTATGGAGTCGGTTTTACATGGAATCGTGTAAGTTGCAATCGGCAGTAGTTCGAGACCTTAACTAACATAAAGTCTGCCAGTAGCAATGTACATTTTGGTAGCAATGTAGTAGTTTTTAATGTAGTTTTTTGTAGGTGTAGGGTTAAACACAGTTGAAAGACTTAGGAACCACTGTTTTAGCTGATAATACTTCTGTTGCTGTCTTGTAATCAACTGTAATCAAAATAAATGAAGGATATTTCAACTCATTATGTTATTAGTTGTGTTATTATAGACGATGCTGAAATGTGTGGTATTTTATGCTGCAGGCACTCCTGCTATCAAATGCAGCTCGACAAGAGTCAACCGTCGGAGAAATTGTGAATTTGATGTCAACTGACACTCAGCGTCTGATGGATTTGATGACTTACATCAATATTGTCTGGTCTGGTCCTTTACAGATCATCCTGGCTCTTGTTTTCCTCTGGCAGGTCTGTCCTTGTTTCTAAAATTTAACTTTTTTAAGAGATCCATCAGAAAGCATTGGTGTACTTGGTGGCCTACTTGACCATAATAGCAACCCTAAGCGACAATCCTTGCCCTGTTTAGTGATTGTGGCAAACAAGCAAAACTGAGTTGTCAAATAAAACTTGTGCCAAGTGCAATTCTCGCAATGATTTTCCTCGGTTCAAGAAGAAACATCCGGATAAAATTTAGGTGATGCGGCTTAATTCTTATTGAAATGAAATATTCTACTTTCATTTCCTTGTCAGGTTTTAGGAATTGCAGTCTTGGCGGGTCTTGCTGTTATGATCATAGTCATTCCAATCAATGGAGTTATCATTAAAAATATGAAAAAAATCTCGACAGAAAACATGAAGTATAAAGACAAGAGGATTAAGCTCATGAACGAAATTCTAAATGGAATAAAGGTACCACTATGATGTCATAAGTGTTACGCATTTATCGTGGATTGTGTTGTAAGTGATTTGAACCAAACTGAAATTGGTTCCATTTTTATATTTTTGAAGGTGTTGAAGTTGTATGCGTGGGAACCCTCGTTTGAGGAACAAGTTTTGACCATTCGTAAAATCGAACTAAACTTATCAAGAAGGATGGCTTATTTGAAAGCTATCAGCAGCTTTTTTTATACATGTTCTCCATTTATTGTAAGTTAAGTCATTTAACTTTATTTTGTTTAAGTGGGGATATGAATCAATGGTCTTCAACCTTTTTAAGTTTTGAATCTATTAAAAGATGAAGAAATGAAGACCAGCAGCATAAAAGTGTAATTAACTAATTAACTAACGGTTATGAACTGAATAAACTGCAACAACCACATGTACCACATACGAAATAGCACAGCCAAGACTGCCACGTGTCTGCCAAGACTGCCTCTGCCTGACTATAACCCAAAACCCCTTTGTTATGTTCTCAGTTTGATTCAAAGATATTGTGATTAGAATTTATTTTTTTTCACTTCGTAAATAAGAGAAAGGAATAAAAGTGCCGTTTTTGTAGGCCAGCAAAAAATCATTGATGTAAACTATTTGTTACATTGCACTGAAAAAGTTGTAGGTACAAATAGAAATAATGAATATATTTATTCTTTGCTAACGCACCAATGCTTAAAATATTTAATTTGTTTTGCGTTTTTCCTCACCAAGTACGATCTCCAGGAATGCCACATTTTTTTACATCTAAGTAACTTTGGTGTGAGGGGTTTGTTAATTTATAAATAACACAAATAAATGTTTTGATTATAAACCATATGTTTGGTTTTAGGCTCAACACTTGTCAATCATATGTTGCAGAATGTGTTGTGTTGTTGCAATAAATAAATCAAAATATTCCGTTCCAGGCGTCGTTTACATCATTTGGACTTTATCTTGCGATTGACCCCAACAATGTCCTCGATTCACAGACAGCTTTCGTGTCTCTTTCACTTTACAATATACTTGAGTACCCGTTAACGATGTTTCCTACAACTATCACTTCTATTGTACAGGTGACAAATTTGTTTCATTGCTTTTCGTTTTATGCTGCTTTAAATATGTTCTTAGTTTGAGCACCATTTCTGCTCAAAACTTCTTGTCTAGCTATGCCCACTTCTAAGTTCTTTATTCTGTATTTTTTCTTGCCCAAGGCTCAAGTCTCAATCAAAAGAATCACGAAATATCTGCTCAGCCCAGAGATCAACCCTGATGCAGTGGACCGTAATCCTCACACTGGTTCGAGTTTTAAAATTTTTAAGTACCGCAACTGGTATTTTCCTAGCTTGCACATTATTTGTAAAGTTGAAATTAACCACCTGTGCTTTCTTATTGTGACCTTTATTTAACTATAAGTGTTTGTTTCAGATGACCAGGTGACAATCGAAAAGGGGACTTTTAGCTGGGACCATTCCTCAGATCCTGTGCTAAACGAGTAAGTTATGGTGCGATAAAATCAATTGAAATATTCCAGCTGAATTAATTTTTGAGTTAACATTTTTTTGTAGAATCAGCCTGGCTGTAAAACCTGGACAACTTGTTGCGATAGTTGGTCATGTCGGATCTGGAAAATCCTCGTTAATTTCTGCATTGTTGGGAGAAATGGACAAACGCAACGGATACGTCGGTGTCAAGGTTTGTTTAACAAGATTGCTGTTCCACTTTGCTTTGCTAATGTGTTTATTTTATCTGTTTTATTATCGAACAATTATTTTGGTTTTCAGGGTTCAGTAGCTTACGTTCCACAGCAGGCGTGGATACAAAACGCTACTTTAAAAGAGAACATAACGTTTGGTAGAAGTTCAGTCTCTGGTCACAACATCGTAACCACTTCGTTTTCAAAACACGATGAACCTTTGGACGAAGTTGAGTTTTATGAAAAAATTGTGAAAGCAACTGCACTTGGACCTGATCTTGAGATTTTACAAGCCGGTGATCAAACTGAAATTGGTGAAAAGGTGGCACAAGTTAAATAAAATCAAATCAGAAACTTTATCAACAATTCGAACAATTGTTTTATAATGTTAAATTGTTAATATAAGTTGGTGTTGTACAATCTTTATCAGTTTTGAACAAATGTTGAAAATGCAAGTTCATGAAGTAATGTTTTGAAAAAGTTGAATCTATCCAGGGCATAAACTTAAGTGGCGGCCAGAAGCAGAGAGTGTCCCTGGCACGAGCCATCTTCAACGACGCTGATGTCTATTTCCTCGATGATCCGCTCTCTGCGGTTGACTCCCACATTGGAAAACACATTTTTGAGAAAGTTATCGGAAAAAGAGGATTGCTTAAAAATAAAGTGAGATTTCATCAGATATATCGGAAGTGACATAAAAACATTGTTACTACTTTATTTGGCTCAAAGTAAATTTAACTTGTCAATATAAACAAATTTTCAATTTACCAGACTCGGCTATTGGTGACCCATGGTGTGCAATATCTCCCTCATGTGGATTGCATCATTGTCTTGGAAGGAGGTCGTATTTCGGAAGTTGGAACCTACGATGAACTGATGAAGCGCGGTGAAGACTTTTCTAAGTTTCTCGATGAATACGCAACCAAGCAAGATGATCAAGAAGAAAAAGAAGAAGAAGGTAACTTTTTCACGATAATGTTTACGAAAGTTCACCACCGTCTTTTAGTATTTTAAAACTTACTGGTATACATTTTACAAGAGATAGAAATTGAAAAGTTTTAGACCACACTTGATGGTAATAATGTCCAAAGCTTGTTGTGGAAGTCTTGATTATACTCTCGTTCGTGAGAATCGCCGCCTATTAAACGATTGTCACATCAACACGTTTGCTTGAATTTTTAAAACATCTTTTTGATTTTCTTCGTCAATGGCTTGTTGTAGGCTAGAAATGCTGAAATTTAATTTTTGAATTTCGTTATTTATTTCCTCTTCACCTTAACTTGTAGACTTTGGTCTACAGCATTTAAGAACAATTAAACAATAGTAATTAGGCTATTCTAGCATGTTGAGGCCTAGGTCCTAGAGTTATTGGCTTTAATTTTTTTCATCTTTTCATAAAAAAAAACACGACCAAAATGCGCTTTAATTTATTGCTAAAATGCCTCTATTGTTACCTAGTCACGCTTTAAGGGTTGTTTGCGGTCATTTTAACTTCAACGCCTATTTTAACTTCAGATAACTCAAATTAATTTAATCGATTGTTTCAAATTGGAGTTTATAGACTTCCACTGTATTAAATATTTAGCTAACTTTTAATGGGTTAAGTCTTTGTCATTATTTCAGTGGAGGTTGTTGGTGGTGATGACTTGTCTTCTGTTCCATCAACATCTGATGATGTGTTACTTGAAAGAAACAATGTTGATGTCACTGATGAAATCATCAAAGATGAATTACGTCACAGCATTCGAAAGCTTTACATGTTAGTGCTTTATTGTTAACTCAATTTTATTTATTTGTTTCGTCAGAAGCTAAGCTGCGGTTTTAGCTGATTTCTATTACCGGTGTCAGGTGTAACAGCTTTACTGCGTGTGTGTAATGCTCTTTATTGCATTGATAACATTAGATATATGTCTGTTATAATTTTAGACAAGGAGGTGGTTGTAAAACTGGAGCTACACTGAAACCCAAAAGGGAAAATATGTTGAAAAAAATGAAAAAAGAATCGAACAAAGATGGAAAGTTGATTGACACAGAAACTTTACAAATTGGATCGGTGAGAATTTCTGTTTTTATTATTCAGTGCAGTTTTGTTTCTTTTTTTGGCATAGTCCCAAGAAAATTCGTTCGGTCCTAATACATGTTTTTTATGGTAATACAGTTGAAGCCACTTCATGTGAACACAGATATCACAACAAGCCGCTATTTATGACTATTTTGGTGCTGTCCTGAATTTTTTGACATGAAAATTCTTGTGTAATGTAATCATTTTTGAATACTATGAATACTCCTCTTTTATACTATTTTCTCCCCCTCCTTACCGCTGTGCTCTGCATTGGGACGTTTTCGTTTAATTCATGGGCATCCTTCAATTTTTTCTTTGCCTTTTTTTCTGTACATGCAATTCTTCATGCACTCATGTTTATGTGTGCTGTGTCGTTCGATGACAGATGATGTTGAATGATAACAAAGTCAAATGTTTTCTTATCGTGTAACTGTTGACAAAGTTTGAGTTTTTGGCGTAAAACATACGGTTGAAGTACAAATGACCAATGCTTTTTGGTCATTTTACAATCAATTTTGCCTGCCCAAGTCTGGTTATAGTAGCTTTGATTTTTGTGATAATTTGAGCGTTAGAATCGCGATGGTCTGGCTCCAGATGGTCACAACAAGCGACTTCTAGTGTACGTTTAAATATCAAACATAATTCTACTTGTGCACTTTCAACTTGCTCAATCCAGGTCAAGTTTGACGTCATCGCCGTTTACTTGAAAGCAGTTGGACCACTCATGTGCATCGTCATTCTCATTGTTGAAATGCTCTTCCAGGTGAGATGGTATGATATCTATATGGAACAGATTAAGTTGGAGGCATAACTTTGCATTTCTAAATCCACTTAAACAGCTTGCAGATGATGAAATTAAATTAATGCTTCTACTTTTATTTGCATAAAATTGTTAACATGGTTTATGGGACCGCAGGCCTCCAAGATAAGTGCATCTGTATGGCTCAGTGATTGGTCAGAAGATGATGATACACTTCAAGTTAACCAATCACGATTAAAGACTGATTTGAGACTCGGCGTTTACGGGATGTTTGGTTTCTTTCAAGGTAGTGATTTAGAAGATGTCAATGACTTGCACTATACTGACTGTCAAATATTTGTTTGTTTTTTATAGTTTTTTTCACGTTTTTGGATACTCTCTTTATAACTATGGGTTGCATTCACGCCACAAAGTTAGTCCACGAGAAAGTTTTAATGAATATCTTTCGGACTCCGATAAGATTTTTCGACACAACTCCGATTGGAAGAATTATCAATCGATTCTCGAAGGTGAGTAGGGCTTTGATAGGAAAATATCAATTCATATAGTTTGGAGGATTTTCATCTACAATCTCTATCTGCTGTTGTAACACTTTGATAGATACTTATCATTTTATGTTGGTAGCAGTCATTATAAAAACGCACCGTAACGTCTGCCAACAGCTTAGAAATTTTTCAGGTAATCAAAAAAATTAAATGTCTAGGATGTCTACACACTTGATGAAATGCTGCCACTCTCAATAAAGAACATGATGGAGTGTATGTGGAACTGTGTTGGAATCATTGTTGTCATCATGTATTCTACTGTACAATTTGGAATTGTCATTGTGCCTATTGGAGTGCTTTATTTTGTTATCCAGGTGAGTTCTACATCTGTGACTCTTTAAAGGCAAAAAATTGGTTAAGTGAACTGATGAACAGATTGTGAAAGTTTCACACTTAGCTTAAGTTGCATTCTGTAGCCAGGACTAGTCATTCAATTAGCACTAAATGCCCTTCAGTATATTATTTGTAACGTTTTGTAAACGCAAAAGACTGTTTGAGTAAAGAAACCACTTTAGAAAGCTTGTTAGAATATGGTCTCATAGTTATTTGAGGTAAGAATAAGCTGAATGCAAATGATGTTGTGATCTTAGAAACACTGACTAATAGCTAGACCCTGAATATTTAAGCATCTGTCTTTGTTGTTATTTCCAGCGCTTCTACGTTCGTACTTCTCGACAACTCAAACGCTTGGAGTCAGTGACTCGGTCTCCGATTTATTCGCATTTTAGCGAGACCTTGTCAGGTGTGTCAAGCATTCGCGCCTATCAACATCAGAGGAGATTTATCCTGGACTCTGAGAGTAAAGTCGACTTCAATCAACGGTGCTATTACCCAAACATTATATCAAACAGGTAACTACAATACCCTAACTAACTGACTGTTCTTAAATTTTTAACACTTGAACTAACTTTAGTCAATTTGCACAGATGGCTTGCAATAAGACTTGATGTTATTGGAAATGCAATCGTCTTCTTTGCTGCACTTTTTGCCGTCTTAAGCAGAGGAACAATCTCTGGTGGTCTGGCTGGATTGTCGCTCTCATATGCTCTGCAGGTTTGCTCTTCCTACTTTCATCTTTTCTTATTTGCAGAATGCGATGTTATGTAGATATAATCATTGCAAAAAGTTTTAAGTCTGGTTCTTCTGACTGTTCTGATCTACCCGCAGATCACGATTATGCTCAACTGGATGGTTCGGCAAACCAGCGAAACAGAAATCCACATCGTTGCAGTTGAGAGACTAAAGGAATACGCCGATGAGGAAAAAGAGGTAACCACTCAAGCGTGACCATTTCAAGCAAATTCATCCAAGCGTAACCGTGACATTTTTCCAGGCTGCTTGGGAAATCCATGAAACTGTGCCACCTAGTAAATGGCCGATGAAAGGAGAGATTCGGTTTGAAAAATATTCCACCAGATATAGAGAAGGGCTCGATCTTGTGCTGAGGAATATTTCGTGCGATATAAGACCCGGGGAAAAGGTTTGTATCAGACATAGAAAGGAAAGATCAACAGAATCTAGACGAGGATATTCCTGACATTCGATTCTTGTTAATTTTTTTTCGAAATGCTTAATTTTACCTAATTGTTGAAGCCACCTGCATTTCTTAACAAATAATAAAAAGAACGTCATCTTTCGATGCTTAGGTGGGGATTGTTGGAAGAACTGGTGCCGGGAAATCTTCCCTTACTCTCGCCTTGTTCCGCTTGATTGAGCCCGCTGGTGGGCGCATTTTAATCGACGACGTTGATATTTCGACCATTGGACTCCACAATCTTCGCAGAAAACTGACCATAATACCCCAGGCATGCAGGCTACCAAATGTGCTCCAACCACATATTTTAAATCGCTTTCCTAATGAGTTAAAACCTGGCTTTACAGGACCCCGTGTTATTTTCCGGTTCACTGCGCATGAACCTTGACCCCTTTGACCTGTACAGTGACGATGAGATATGGGACAGTTTGCGCCACGCCCACTTGAAAGATTTTGTGAGTGAGCTCCCTGACAAACTTGAACATCTCTGCGCGGAAGGAGGCGACAACTTGAGGTTCTTTCACTTTGAATGAAACTTTGTGACGTAAATGTCTCCGGTTTGTGACATTTGTACTTCGATTACGTCACAGCGTTGGTCAGCGACAATTGGTGTGTTTGGCTCGAGCATTGTTACGTAAGACAAAGATATTGGTGCTAGATGAGGCGACAGCTGCAGTGGATTTGAAGACAGACGACCTGATACAACAGACCATTCGCACTCAGTTCAGGGAATGCACCGTCGTCACAATCGCTCATAGATTGAACACAATCATGGATTATGACAGGTAACTTGCTTACTATTTATCACAATGCTTCGTTCAAAGTTTCAAACTTCAATTTCTTCCAGAATTATGGTTTTGGACGCGGGAGAGTTGAAAGAATTTGAATCTCCCTCCCAACTCATCAAACAACAATCAATCTTCTACGGCATGGCGAAAGACGCTGGACTTGTATGACGTCACTGTCATATAAATATAATTGAAACACAGCAGGGTGCTGACGTCATATAGACCTCACTTGTCTTCAATGAGCGTAGTACAGCGGTTGCCTTTAACTTTTCTTTTCCATGACTAATTCATGTGCTATGCTCAACTATTTTCTAATTATGTTGATCTACCATTTAATTCTGCTTGTGTTTGTCGGCACAGATCTGTCAGAGTTCAAATATCTCTTTAATATTTCCAGAAACTTAAAAGCCTTGCTTGCATCTTTTTGAGCGGTTTTTGTTGTTCTGTTCCCTTTGTTTTTATTTTGTATTTCCCTGTTTTTCTTCATTATGAAATGATTCCAAAGTATTTCTAGACTGTATGGTCAAAGCGATTAAGCTGATAATATTTTAAACGTGGGTCATCAAACAACTTGTTACAGTTGAGTCGAATCCAACTGGTTACTTTATTGGAAAAAGTGTTAGAATTTACCGTGATAGTATCAACAGTTTTCCAAGAAGCACAACGAGTTTTGTAGTTTGCAAGAAGCTCAGTTTACGCCGGAAACTAATTTTGTCCAAAAAAAAACTCTGAAAGCACCAGTGAAGTTTTATCTAAAGTAGTTTCGACTACAGCTACTTCGTGTTAGTAATATGTGTTAAATGTACTCTACGTTTGAAACAGAAATGGACAAATAAGTTTCAATCTGTGCGTATTCTCAAGATTCTAGGGGAAATGGGGTCGCGATTTCGAACGAACTCGCGACGAATGAAGAAGCGTTGGTCAGGAAAAATTAAAGGTTGTCTTTCTGTATATTGTGACCAACAATCATGTTAGAAATTTATTGCCCAAAGCTGTGAGGTTCAAGGCCTAACTACTAACCTCAACAACTAGCTCACACTTAAGAGCTGATGATAGACGAGCGAGTGAAAATGCAAAAAAACGCTTTTTTTAATTTCTGCTATTGACTGCTGACTCCATATACACTACGACTCGTAATTTTCCCAACAACTTCCTGCATATGTCTTACAATGCACAGTTTGACAGATCACGATATTATTTACCACAGTCATGGCTCCAGGCGATGTAGGCTTTACAGTCACTTCGAACTACATCGGCAAAACTTTTAGCGAGACAGAACTCTTGTGGACATGAGCGAATTTGAGTCGAAGGTTGTATTGGTTACAGGTAAGCTTTTTGATTCAATTGGGTGGTAGAAACGTTTTCACAGATTCGTATCGTTTATTTTATTCCACTTAAAACATTCATTCAGAAAATATTTTAAGTCAATGGACTGAACTGTTAGCAAACAAGCCCATTCTTATAGCTCGGAGTAAAGTTTTTAATTATAGGCCTACTTTTGGTGTTGCATTCAATGAATTAAAAAGAAGTTTTAAATATTAAGGCGCATCCAGTGGTATTGGAGCAGCCACAGCAAAAGGATTTTCCAAACATGGAGCTTTGCTTAGCCTGACTGGTCGTAATGAAGAAAGACTTGCTCAAGTTGCCGATGAATGTAAGAAGCTTGGAGCAAAAGATGTAAGAAACTCTTAGAACTAAACACATTTTGGAGATTACCAACAATAGAAAAGATTAAGATTATCGCCCAACATGACGCTTTATATAGGCTTGTACATGTTAAGTTAATACCGATATTAACTTTACAGGTCTTGGAAGTTGTTGGTGATGTTTCAAAGCAAGATGACATGGAAAAGATTATAAAAGAGACCGCTGATAAGTTTGGGGAAATGCATGTTTTGGTCAACAACGCTGGTTGTTCCGAATGGACTCTAATAGAAAACGTAAAAACATTCAACTCAATGAATTTGAGTTTGATCGTTGGAAGTAAACGAATTCTTTTCCTAGTTTGAACTGGATAAATTTGATCGATGTTTCAACGTCAATGTCAGAGCTGTTCTTTATCTCACTAAACTCGCTCTTCCATATTTGGAAAAATCCAAAGGTGGGAAGACAACAACAAAACTTAATTCATAAAAAGCTCACAGCTAAAATTTTTAATTTTCTACGCAATTCAGCTATCTGGTGCAATTTAACGTTTTTATATGACAGGTTGTGTGGTGAACGTATCCAGTATAGCGAGCAACATGTATTGCTTGCCACTAAATATCATTTACACCACAAGCAAAGCTGCTTGCGATCATTTAACTAAAGCTGCAGCTTTCGGTAAGTTCGTTGAAAAAGAACAGCCTAAAAGCTACAATTTGTCACTGTTACTGAGACACAGGCCCATAACCTAACATTTTTTTCAGCAGAACTCGCTAAAGATGGGATCAGAGTAAACGCGGTCAAGTAAGTTGCAAAAGAGCCTAACCCAGACATGCATGAAATAATGATGCTTTTGTATGATGATGTGGCTTGTACTTAGCCTTATGTTAATGGAGAATGTTAAATTTACAGCAATTTTTATTGTAAAACAGCCCAGGAACAGTGGAGACCGACATTCTGTTAAAAGTTGGCATTTCAAAGGAGCAAAATGATGAAATATTCAATCAGCAAGCCAAGCTCTATCCACTCAATGAGAGAAATGTGGAAGTTGAAGAAGTGGTCGACGCCATCTTGTTCCTGGCATCAAACAAAGCAACGATGATCACTGGAAGTTGTCTGAGAGTGGACGGTGGTCGTGAATTGACTGGGCAGTAAAATCCTTGATGTGTCAAACCTTTATAAACTAAACATTTTGCTAAATAAACACTAGATAGTATTTTCACGAAACCAAACAAATTTTCTTATTCAAACGTAATTGCAACAACAACAACAAAGGTAGCATTTATAGCCTTTATAGGAAAAGTTTTGGTTACAAGCTCTTTCTAAACTGTTCTTTAGAAAGAAAATAAAGCCGAGTTTTCTTATGGAAGAAACTGCAGTAAAACGATGTTAATTGCAAACATAAGCACAGCAAAATGTCACAGAAGTTTTCTTCGAAAGCAAGAAGTAGCTTTATATGTGGTTGATTGATAAAAAAAAGCAAGCTTAGTAACGAATTTGAATATCATGGGTGGCCTACAGATTTTTATTTTTATTTTTTGGTCATGTATTCGGAAATTAGTTAGGGCAAACTCTGATTGTATGAAAGAGGTTCTGACATAGCATGACGTAATAACTAACCTAACCGCGTACTGGATGCGCGGCAACTTTGTGATTAACAAACAAACCTTTATTTGTGACGATTCTTATTGTACATTGCTGAGGTTATTTTGCCTTTGAGATAAAGAACCCGTTAATGATATTCTATTGTGAATGTATTTCCCGGGATCACGAGAAGTGACCGTGAACAAACTCACCGGCGACAACTGGTAGTGGACAACTGACCGGCAACAAATTGGCTGGCGATCAAATTAACCGTGACGTAAATTGGCCGGCGATGTAATTAACCGTCGATAAATTGGCCGGCGATCAAATTAACCGGCGACAAATTGGCCGTCAAAAGGTCAAAATTCCAATTCACTATCTAGTCGCTATCTAGTCACTATCCAATTTAGTATGTGTATTGCAGTCAAGGTTGCCACTCGTAGAGTTTTTTGGCCCCTTGTAGGGTGTAGGGTGACCCTACGGGTTTTTCACCTTTATTCATAGATTTCCTATTGTTACATGCATTTTCCCGGTCTAGACGAGTTGTTTGATGAGATTATGAAACAATGCGTTGTAGCCTATCTCATGTTGTAACAATGGACTCATTGCAATAACAATGGACACTTTAGTTAAGTAAATTGTCAGATTGAAGCTGTACGTATCATACGTATCATTACATATCATATACTACCATCAACTTAAACACAATAATTCAGCACTTGCACGGTCAATTTACCTCCCGGTCAATTTTCATTCCGGTAAGTCTGTTCCCGGTTAGTTTGTTCGCGGTCAATTTACATCACAGTCAGTTTGTTCGCCGTCAATTTACGTCACGTTCAGTTGTCCCCGGTGAGTTTGTTCGCGGTCATATGTCGTGGAACCGTATTTTCCCACCAGTCCAGGCGCAATTCGTGCGATGCGTGCGCCAAAGGTCAGCTTGCTGGACATTAGGTACACGCCGAAGGCGTTATGCCATCTGCGATCTCAGAAAGAAGACACAGTGCACTTTTCTGTCTAAACGCGCCAAGACGTGAACTGAATAAAGTTGTCGAGGTCTACCGTGTAATTTTAATGGAATAAATTTGTAATATAACTTTCTTATACATTTATAATATTTGCTTCAGGCAATGCAATTCATTTGAACGTCGCAATGCATAAAGAGAAAACTTTACCACTGGTAGTTTCCAAGTGGTACTGATAATGGCAAAAAATTGTGGTTGTTCTCTCACTGTCATCGAGTTAGTTGTGCGTGAATGATTAAACGAAAACGATACGCTATAATGCGCTCATGGAGGCAGCAGAGAGCAAAAATTGTGAAAATATGTCAATATCTCAAAAATTACAAAATCAAACTTTATAAAACAACCGTGGATAGACAGCTGAACATTTTTTAGGAAAAGTCACCAAATTAACTGTACGCCATGTTTTGCTGTGACCGTGTCCAGGGTCGGCCACACAAAGGCAAGATAGGATTAACCCTTACCAGCTAGAAACTCTTTGTTATAAAGCCAGAAATATCACCAATATGATGACAGTCATATATAAGTTATTAATTCAATTAGAATGTAATCAATTGTAAAACTTTTCTATTCGTCTATCATCATAACATTAAAAATCAAATGAATTTTACTTCCATTCAACAAAAAAAGTAAAACTTTGAAACTTTACATTTGAAAACAAGGAAAGACTCATACAAATATATTCTGAATAAGCTGAATAAACTTTAATATGAGAAGATCTTTAGTTGGGAAGATTACGAAATAATTTGTAAGGATCTTATTGTCCGGTCAGTGTACGACCACCGTCCACTCTCAGACAGGTTCCAGTGATCATCGTTGCTTTGTCAGATGCCAGGAACAAAATGGCGTCGACCACTTCTTCCACTTTGATGTTTCTTTGATTGAGTGGATGGAGCTTTTTGTTTTCTGCCCATGTTGCTTGAATTTGTTCTTCATCCAAGCCCATTGGTGTCAGGGCAACCGTTCCAAAGTTAGTTTCCACTGCTGCAGGACTGTACACAAATTGCCGATTTTTTGAACGAGATTTTTGAAAGTTTTTTGAAGTGCGAACTTGTGTAAAGTTGTTTACTGATTACCTATTGTTTTCCTTCAACTATTTATGACTTATTGATAAAGACCTTCACCTCTAAGCAAATAAACAAATAATTAACTAGAGTACTTTATACTGGTAACCAACTTGTAATTTCAACTTACTTCACCGCATTCACTCTTATTCCATTCTTTGCAAGTTCTACAAATTAACAATCAATATTAAACAACAGAGGTGTAAGCTCCTAATCTGGAAGGTTAATATCTTAGTCATGACGAATGTAACGTAAAGCAACAACAACAAGGTATGACAATTACAGTATAAGCCAACCTAACGCTGAAGCCTTGGTGATATGATCGCTGGCAGCTTTGGTGGTGCCGTAGATGATAAAGCCAGGTATGGTATATACAGAGCTTGAAATGCTCGATATGTTGACGATGTTGCCTAAATGGAACAAACGTAGTCATACGACAACTGAAATTAAGATAGAAAATTTCTAATCATCATACCTTTAGTTTTCTCCAAATATGGAAGAGCAAGTTTGGTGAGATAAAGAACAGCTCTGACATTGACGTTGAAACATCGATCAAATTGATCCAAAGTAAACTAAAAAGTGAAAAATGGAATAAGTGATGTTTGGAGAAAAACTTTGGGACAAGTTGAAAATTTTATTCTTCAAATTACAGACGACATAGCATTTGAATTTATTCTTAATCTCACGTCAGCAATCGGCGACATCGCAGCAAATCCAGCGTTGTTGACCAAAACATGGATTTCTCTAAACTTATCAGCAGTCTCTTTTATAATCCTTTCCATGTCATCTTGCTTTGAAAGGTCACCGACAATATGCAAGACCTACAAACACAGTATAATTTTATATTTCATACAGCAAAATATGAAGGAAGTGGACTTTAATCGGTTCAGTATTTGCTACGTATGCATGTGTGTGTTGGACTGACTGTAGAGCCAAATGTTTTCAGCCTCACGGCTGCTTTCACAGACGATTAAACATCCAATTTTTGATTTTTGGTTTGCTGTTAGGTAGCTTATGTTAAGCATTGCCACTGGAAGAACAAAAAACAAGTGTTATTGCTTGTGTAATGTCATTTCATGCAACATTCAGTATTTGAATTATGAATGCAAATTTAAAACTAGTTTGTCATACTCACATCTTTTGCTCCAAGCTTCTTGCATTCATCGGCAACTTGAGCAAGTCTTTCTTCATTACGACCAGTCAGGCTAAGCAAAGCTCCTTGCTTGGATAATTCCTTTGCTGTGGCTGCTCCAATGCCACTGGATGCGCCTTTAGAAAGTATTCATTGCAAAACATAACGAAAGACTGCACTGTAAATTGAGATACCTAGTTACATTCCAGCCTGGTCTGGAATCCCGCTAAGCATCAGGTTGTTATACGCCTGTATAACTGTGTTTTAACTAACTCTAAACTTATTTACACAAATTCCAAATATCATTGACACAACGTTGGAGATACGCATTTTACAAAATTAAATACAACAACGGATTATATGCTCTAGCTATGTACGTGGCATATATTGGTGTACCGACACTTAATCACGCGACACTTAATGTCCAAGTGATTATGTGTCGCGTGATTAAGCGTCGCGTGATTAAATGTCCTAGTGATTATGTGTCGGTGATTAAGCGTCGCGTGACTGACTAAGTATCGCGTTATTAAGTGTCACCAAACCGCATATATTAACAGAGCTCTCATAACATGTTTAGAAACTGGAGCTACTACGACCTTCTCACAAGCCCGAGGTTCGGAGGCCGCAGGCGTTTATCATCTTTTAGCGTCTTTCATCTTTTACTGTACGTTTATCACTTTTTTTTAATTGTTTTTCATTCTTTATCGGTTATAACCTTTGGAGTTTTGGGCAAAGTTCTATTTTCAATCTGTTACATCACATGCAGTGGGACTACACCTGCGTATAATGTGTTCCCCTTTTAATCATTACGGTTTTGATTTGTGTTATTGCGATTCAACACTGCTGGGGCTTTATAGTGCCGTAGAGTTTACATGAACCACCAACATATTTCATCAAGCTTGTATGCATCTCACCTGTTATGACGATCACTTTTGAAGCTAATTCACTCATTTTCTCTGGGTATGAATATTTTCCAGAAGAAACAATAAACTGTTTTGACCACTAAGGCGTCCACCTAATGACGATATTCTGCAACGAAATAGATTTGGAGTTGTGTGTTTTAAAATTGTAATGAAAGAACTTTCGAATCAGAGTTAGAAACCCTTCAACAGGAACAGTGCGTAAGATGCTGTTTATGTTAAGAAATTCAAAACTAACGGACTATCGCTTTTTGAAGTGCGCTAAAACTAAATGCACCACTATCACTTCAGAACCGATCTATGACCGGCCACCTCGCTGTACGTACTGTTGGCTGTAATAATGCGCATTGTTTAGATTCTTCATACCACACTGCTAGTAGTAGGCTAGCTTAAGTACAACTTGAAACATATATTAACGAAGTGATCGCTATAAAGCTTATGGGTTCTTGGTAATGCAGGCAAATTGTTTTAGGAACATGGAATCGAGATCACATACTGACATTTCAAAAATAACCCCAAAACCTTTAAACTTTGATCTGAATCAGAATCCTACTTGGTCCCTAATGGCGAAGACTGTGTGAGAACGCCACGATGGGGTAAATAGTCAGAAGAATGCTCTGGTGCCATACAAAGTGAGTTACTGTATAAATGTCAAATACTGCTTTTGACGTCAGTCCATTGTCCACCAAGAAGCGCTCCCTTGCATAATATGAGGACATGCCATCTACAAAGGTTATACAGAAGAAGTTTCGAATAGAGCTTTCAAATTACAATCTTTGCTCAGAAAATGTAATGCTTGTTAATAACGCATATAGCGGCTTGTCGTGCGTTTGCTTCCTTATTGCTAGCCTGCGCCTTGCAAAACGCCTTCGGAAGCTATATGGCCTATATATATATACGCTCTTCAGCTTGGTACAATCACCGTTTTATATGAGCCTATGTACACAGAGACGTCGGAAGTGGCCTAAGCAAACAGTATAGCGAGCTTAGCATATAGGGGAATCATCGCTTTGAGCCGAAAGTCACACGTTTATAAAATGTGAAATATTTTCACCCAATTTCTCAACTGCTTACGCTGTTTGACGAGTTGGGTTAGTATCAAATCTCGATCAAAGGTGTTAAACAATCGTGCAATTACCGCCTTTAGTTACTAAACAAACGTTTGTTAAATTCAATTGTACCATAGCTAGACACTTTAATAAGATTTTAAAAAGTTATAATTTTAACAGTATAACCTTCAATGTAGGTATATTTTTTCTGACCAATACGGGATAGCCAACGATGGCGAACATCTGTTACAAGCTTCAAGCACTTGCATAAGAGACACGACGTGTGCCTTAAAGTACTTGGCGCTTCTCTGAGGTAACCTGCTTGAAGCACAACAAAACAAAAGCGCACAACGCAAGTGCAATAGAGCAGAGGCCACCAAAGCTCCTGACAGTGTCTGTACTGGAGAAGGCGGTAAATGCCGTAAGTGTCGTTAATATATTCCCCCTTTAATTGTGCGGAGAGAAAACGACGGCGCTAACCAGTACAGTAATATCAAGGACTGGCGATGTGCAATGGATCGATTTTTAATTGAGTTTTTGTTTGAGTTCACGTTCCAGTTCAGTAACTCCGAGATTTGCATTTTCAATTATTCGAGCTTGGTATAACTTATTAGTTCTGTTAATTTCTGATAATTTTTGGAAGTTTATGGTAACGTGAGCTACGAAATTTGTTGGCATTTTATTGCAATTATCAAGCTTAGCTTTAACTCAACATATTTTTCTGCATTTGCAGCGGTTCCAGAACCACATGACTTTGTAAAAAAATTGGTTAAAAAACCAAGCGATTAAGTTGTAGGTGTTTTTTATTAATTCCTGCTCCTTTCTTGTCCATTATGTCCAAAAAGAAGAAGATAGATATTTATATTGATTAATTTAATTAATTAATTAATTATTAGATTAGCCTCAGTTTCAAAGATTGGTGAGCAAATGTTCCTACAGGATTTCTAAAGAAAAATTAGTCTATGCTGTGCTCATCCTGTCGCATCCATAAACATTTGGCAAACGCTTTGGTCAGTTTTTGATTGTGCGAGCGACTTGTACGGGGGAGATTGTCGTTTACCTATCAAACGAGTTTCCCTGCTTAAAGCTCAGATGCGTTCCTTGTCAGTATGATTATCACTTATGAGTGTATCCTATTGTTGGATAGTTGGATCCCTTTAAAGAACAACCACTCTCTCACTGTCATCGAGTTAGTTGTGCGTGAATGATCAAACGAAAACGATTTGCTATAATGCGCTCATGGAGGAAGCAGAGAGCAAAAATTGTGAAAATATGTCAATATCTCAAAAATTACAAAATCAAATTTTATAAAACAACCCTGGATAGATTGCTGAGCATTTTTTAGGAAAAGTCACAAAATTAACTGTACGCCACGTTTTGCTGTGACCGTGTCCAGGGTCGGCCACACAAAGGCAAGATAGGATTAACCCTTACCAGCTAGAAACTCTTTGTTATTTAGCTGGAAATATCACCAAAATAATGACAATCATATATAAGTTAGTAAATTTAATTAGAATGTAATCAATTGTAAAACTTTTTAATTCGTCTATCATCATAACATTAAAAATCAAATGAATTTTACATCCATTCAACAAAGACAGTAAACTTTGAAACTTTACATTTGAAAACAAAGAATGCCTCAGACAAATATTTTCTGAGTAAGCTGAATAAACTTTAATATGAGAAAAATTTTAGTTTTGAAGATTAGGAAATAATTTGTAAGGATCTTATTTTTGTAAGGATTTTATTGTCCAGTCAATTCACGACCACCGTCCACTCTCAGACAACTTCCAGTGATCATCGTTGCTTTGTCAGATGCCAGGAACAAGATGGCGTCGACCACTTCTTTCACTTTGATGTTTCTTCGATTGAGTGGGTGCATCTTTTCGTGTTCTGCCCATGCTGCCTTAATTTGTTCTTCATCCATGCCCATTGGTGTCAGGGCAACCGTTCCAAAGTTGGTGTCCACTGCTGCAGGACTGTGCAAAAATTGCCGATGTTGTTTGTTTGTTAAACGACATTTTTGCGAGTTTTTTGAAGCAAGAACTTGTGTAAAGTTGTTTACTGATTACCTGTTGTTTTTCTTCAACTATTTATGAATATTTATTGATAAAAACCTTCACCTCTAAACACATGCACAAATATTTAACTAGAGTACTTTATACTGGTAACCAACTTGTATTTTCAACTTACTTCACCGCATTCACTCTTACTCCATTCTTTGCGAGTTCTACAAATTAACAAGAAATATTAAACAACAGAGGTGTAAGCTCCTAATCTGGAAAGTTAATATCTCAGTCATGACGAATGAGTGGATTATGAACCATGACGTTTGTAATGTAAAGCAACAACAACAACAAGGTATGACAATTACAGTATAAGCTAACCTAACGCTGAAGCCTTGGTGATATGATCGCAGGCAGCTTTGGTGGTGCCGTAGATAATAAAGCCAGGCAGGGTATACACGGAGCCTGCAATGCTCGATATGTTGACGATGTTGCCTAAATGGAACAAACGTAGTCATACGACAACTGAAATTAAGATAGAAAATTTTTAATCATCACACCTTTAGTTTTCTCCAAATATGGAAGAGCAAGTTTGGTGAGATAAAGAACAGCTCTGACATTGACATTGAAACATCGATCAAATTGATCCAATGTAAACTAAAAAGTGAAAAATGGAAGAAGTGATGTTTGGAGAAAAGCTTTGGGACAAGTTGAAAATTTATTCTTCAAATTACAGATAACATAGTGTTTGAAGCTATTCTTATTCTCACGTCAGCAATCGGCGACAACGCACCAAAACCAGCGTTATTGACCAAAACATGGATTTCTCCAAACTTATCAACTGTCTCTTTTATGATTTTTTCCATGTCTTCTTGCTTTAAAAGGTCACCGACAACATGCAAGACCTGCAAACACATCATAAATTTAAATTTCATACAGCAAAATGTAAAGGACGTGGACTTAACCAGTTCAGTATTTGCTACGTATGCGCGTGTGTGTTGGACTGACTGTAGAGCCAAATGTTTTTCAGCCTCACCGCTACTTTCACAGACGATTAAACATCCAATTTTTGATTTTTGTTTTGCTGTTAGGTAGTTTATGTTAAGCATTGCCACTGGAAGAACAAAAAAACAAGTGATGTTGCTTGTGTAATGTCATTTCATGCAGCATTCAGTATTTGAATTGTGAATGCAAGTTTGAAATTAGTTTGTCATACTCACATCTTTTGCTCCAAGCTTCTTACATTCATCTGCAACTTGGGCAAGTCTTTCTTCATTACGACCAGTCAGGCTAAGCAAAGCTCCTTGCTTGGACAATTCCTTTGCTGTGGCTGCTCCAATGCCACTGGATGCGCCTTTAGAAAGAATTCATTGCAAAATATAACGAAAGTCTACACTGTAAATTGAGATACCTAGTTACATTCCAGCCTGGTCTGGAATCCCGCTAAGCATCAGGTTGTTGTATAAGCCTGTATAACTGTGTTTTAACTAACTCTAAACTTATTTACACAAACAACAAATATCATTGATACAACGTTGGAGATACGCATTTTACGAAATTAAATACAACAACGGATTATGTGCTATAGCTATGTACGTAGCATATACATAACATAACTGCCATAATATGTTTAGAGGCTGTGGCTACAATGATCTCACAAACCTGAGGTTTGGAGGCCGCAGACGTTTATCCGTCTTTAATCTTTTACGTTTATCACCTTTTTTAATTGTTTTTTATTCTTTATCGGTTATGACCTTTGGAGATTTGGGCAAAGTTCTATTTTCAATCTGTTACATCACATGCAGTGGGACTACACCTGCGTATAATGTGTTCCCCTTTTAATCATTACGGTTTTGACATGTGTTATTGCGATTCAACACTGCTGGGGCTTTATAGTCAATGTTCCCTCTAAGCTGCGCGCGTGCGCAAATGCGCACTGCTGACACGGTCTCCGCGCACAAGAAAAAATCCAACCTGAATTGAAAATAAAATAAACGCATAATAATGGCTACAGTGCGCACGTGGCTCGTCTGATGTTGCTCACAGTGGTCCAAGGGACTGCTCAGGGAGTTAGTGTGTTTGCTCAGACTCGTGAAAAATTAGAGAGAACATTGTTTATAGTGCCGTAGAGTTAACATGAAACACTAACATATTTAATCAAGCTTGTATGCATCTCACCTGTTATGACGATGACTTTTGAAGCAAATTCACTCATTTTCTCTGTGTATAAATATTTTCCAGAAGAAACAACAAACTGTTTTTGACGACTAAGACGTCCACCTGATAACGATATTCTGCAATGAAATAGATTTGGAGTTGTGTGTTTTAAAATTGTAATGAAATAACTTTTGTATCAGAGTTAGAAACCCTTCAACAGTAACAGTGCGTAAGATCCTGTTTATGGGAAGAAGTTCAAAACTAACGGACTATCGCTTTTAGAAGTGCGCTAAAACTAAATGCACCACTATCACTTCAGAACCGATCTATGACCGGCCACCTTGCTGTACGTACTGTTGGCTGTAATAATGCGCATTGTTTAGATTCTTCATACCACACTGCTAGTAGTAGGCTAGCTTAAGTACAGCTTGAAACATCTGTTAACAAAGTGATCGCTATAAAGCTGATGGGTTCTTGGTAGTGCAGGCAAATGGCTTTAGGAACATAGAATCGAGATCACATACTGACATTTTAAAAATAACCCCAAAACCTCTAAACTTTGATCTGAATCAGAATCCTACTTGGTCCCTAATGGCGAAGACTGTGTGAGAACGCCACGCTGGGGTAAATAGTCAGAAGAATGCCCTGGTGCATACAAAGTGAGTTACTGTATAAATGTCAAATACTGCTTTTGACGTCAGTTCATTTTCCACCAAGAAGCGCTCTCTTACATAATATGAGTACACGCCATCTACAAAGGTTATACAGAATAAGTTCTTTCTTGTCATTCTTCGCCGACAGATCTTTCAAAATACTCAGAAAGAGATGTAACGCTCAGAAGATGTAACGCTGGTTAACAACGCATATAGCGCCTTGTCGTGCGTTTGCTTCCTCTTTGCTAGCCTGCGCCTTGCAAAACGCTTTCGGCGGCTGTATGGCCTATATATATATACGCTCTTCAGCTTGGTATAACCACGGTTTTATTTAAGTCTATGTACTCATGGACGTCCGAATTGGCCTAAGCAAACAGTATAGCGAGCTTAGCATATACGGGAATCATCGCTTTGAGCCGAAAGTCACACGTTAATAAAATGTGAAATATTTTCACCCAATTTCTCAACTGCTTACGCTGTTTGTCGAGTTGGGTTAGCATCGAATCTCGATCAAAGGTGTTAACCCTATTTTCACTAGGTGTGGCTTCTCCTGCACACAGTCACAGCAAAACGTGGCGTACAGTTGCATTGTTGGCTGTAGAAACTTGAAATTTGGTGACTTTTCCTAAAGCATGTTCAGCTATTTGTCCATGTTTGTTTTATAGAGTTGGATTTTGTAGTTTTAGAGATATTGTCATATTTTCATAATTTTGCTCCTTCTCAGCATTGAAGCGTATCGTTTTCGTTTACTCATTTACGCACCACTAACTCGACTAAGTATTCTCTTGCGTTCTCTTCTCGCGGTCAGCTGGCTTTCCGCACAGCAGCGACGCGGCGTAACAAGAAAAATTTCTAGAAATGTATCACTTTTACGAATATTTTAATTTACACTAAATTCACTTTCTTTAGTTTTACAATTATGATATATACAGGAGGCCAGATGTTTTTGCTTCTAACCTGTAAAAATCAGATTAGTTGACGACATATAGTTTTCGAGTAATTAACGATTGAAAATGTGTGTGCGGTGTCGGCCACACCTAGTTAAAATCGTTAAGTCGCGAGCCCGGTCTGGATAGGGTTAAAATATCGTGCAATTGCCGTCTTTAGTTACTAAACCAACGTTTGTTTAATTCAATTGTACCATATTTAAACACTTTCATAAGATTTTAAAAAGTTATAATTTTAACAGTATAACCTTCAATGTAGGTATATTTTTTCTGACCAATACGGAATAGCCAACGATGGCGAACATCTGTTACAAGCTTCAAGCACTTGCATAAGAGACACGACGTGTGCCTTAAAGCACTGGGCGCATCTCTGAGGTAACCTGCTTGAAACAAAACAAAAGCGCACAACGCAAGTGCAATAGAGCAGAGGCCACCAAAGCTCCTGACAGTGTCTGTTCTGGAGAAGGCGGCAAATGCCGTAAGTGTCGTTAATATATTCCCCCTTTAATTGGGCGGAGAGAAAACGACGGCGCTAACCAGAACAGTAATATCAAGGACTGGCGATGTGCACTGGATCGATTCTTAATTGAGTTTTTGTTTGAGTTCACGTTCCAGTTCAGTAACTCCGAGATTTGCATTTTCAATTATTCCAGCTTGGTATAACTTATTAGTTCTGTTAATTTCTGATTATTTTTGGAAATTTATGGTAACGTGAGCTACGAAATTTGTTGGCATTTTATTGCAATTATCAAGCTTAGCTTCAATTCAACATATTTTTCTGCATTTGCAGCGGTCCCAGAACCACATGACTTTGTAAAGGAAATGCTTAAAAAACCAAGCGATTAAGTTGTAGGTGTTTTCTATTAATTCCTGCTCCTTTCTTGTTCGCTTTGTCGAAAAAGAAGACGATAGATTGGTAGATTGACTGCCTTTAGATTGTTAGCCTCAGTTTCAAAGATTGGTGAGCAAATGTTCGTACAGGATTTCTAAAGAACAATTAGTCTATGCTGTGCCCATCCAGTCGCATCCACAAACATTTGGAAAACGCCTTGGTCAGTCTTTGATTGTGCGAGCGACTTGTACGGGGGAGATTGTCGTTTACATATGAAACGAGTTTCCCTGCTTAAAGCTCAAATGCGTTCCTTGTCAGTATGATTATCACTCATGAGTGTATCCTATAATTGGATAGTTGGATCCCTTTAAAAGCAAAGGTTTATCAAATTTAACTTGGAAAAATCAGCCACACACTCAAACTTGTCTCAAATGACGAGGTAGTGATCTGTAAAAGGAAAAAGTCCCCAAACAAAGAATAGCTCTAATCAGCTACATTAATCAACTATGCATCATTATTGACAAGTCATGCCGGAAATGTCTAGTCAACCATTACTTTTGTCACGACTTACCTTTCCATGCAAAACACAAACAAAAATTAGTTTTGAATAGCCAGCTCGTTGCTTGTGTGCGTTCGACAGTAGAAAGATTATAAGTAAATGAGGTTATAACTTATAAGTTTCAATTTATTTTGCCAATATAGTAGCGTGAATGGCATATACATGATGAAACTTAAGGGTCAGCTCGCCGGTTTGAAGTCACAGCTTGTGGATTGTAATAACAAAAATCTCTGAAAAATAACTTCGAACCTACGATTTTTTCCGGTGAAATAGTGACTGCCTTTCCTGTATCCAGTAACTTTTCTGCAAGTGTAATTAGCGGCTTCCAACACTTCTGGGTGATCATCTACTTGGCGCAATGCTTTTGGGGAAATGTTTTGGATTAATGAGACATCACTGTATGGTATGTGAAGGTCATTCACAGAATCGTTGCAATCGATTTTACTCCAATTACTATTAGTCTGGTTGATAAATAGTATTGTGACACTATATGCTATATATAATATATAATTAGCAAAGTAGACCAGTAGCCAAGCATGAATACGTACTTTTCGTGAACCTAGTTTTAATGTTTGCAAACTTTGTCAAGTCACGACGAAAATGTCTCGACAGCAGTTTTACGTATCGTGACGTATTGTCATGATTGTAATCGGTGCCTTTTTCTCTTTAACAGAAGAGATCTTTGGTGAGAGAACGAGATCGGTTCTGGAGTGATAGTGATGCATTTAGTTTTAGCGCGCTTCTTAAAGCGATAGTCCGTTAGTTTTGAATTTCTTCTTATAAACAGTATTACTGTTGAAGGGTTTCTAACTCCGATTCGAAATTTATTTTATTACAATTTATTGCTTTGCAGAATATCGTTATTAGGTGGACGTCTTAGTCGTCAGAAACAGTTTGTTGTTTTTTCGGAAAAATATTTACATCCAAAGAAAATGAGTGAATTCGCTTCAAAAGTGATCGTCATAACAGGTGAGACGCGTACAAGCTTGATTAAATATGTTGGTGGTTCCCTAAAATCTGTAGCATTATATAGCCCAAGCAGTGTTAAATTGCAATAACACAAATCAAGACTGTAATGATTAAAAAAAGAAACACATTCTACACAGGTGTAGTCCCACTGCATGTGATATCACAAACTAAAAATAGCAATTTGACTAAAACTCCAAAGGTTATAACCGATAACGAATAGCAAACAATTAGAAAAGGTGATAAGCGTAAAAGAATAAAGACGGATAAACGCCTGCGGCCGCCAAACCTCAGGTTTGTGAGGTCATTGTAGCCACAACCTCTAATCATGTTATGACAGCTATGTTATGTATATGCCACGTACATAGCTAGAGCATATAACCCATTGTTGGAATTAATTTCTTAAAATGCGTATCTCCAACGTTGTGTCAACGATATTTGGTGTTTGTGTAAATAAGTTTAGAGTTAGTTAAAACACAGTTACACAGGCGTATACAACAACCTGATGCTTAGCGGGATTCCAGACCAGGCTGGAATGTGACCAGGTATCTCAATTTGCAGTGCAGTCTTTCGTTATATTTTGAAATGAATTCTTTCTAAAGGCGCATCCAGTGGCATTGGAGCAGCCACAGCAAAGGAATTGTCCAAGCAAGGAGCTTTGCTTAGCCTGACTGGTCGTAATGAAGAAAGACTTGCTCAAGTTGCCGATGAATGCAAGAAGCTTGGAGCAAAACATGTGAGTATGACAAACTAATTTCAAACTTGCATTCATAATTCAAATACTGAATGTTGCATGAAATGACATTGCACCAGCAACATTAGACTTACTTGTTTTTTTGTTCTTCCAATGGCAATGCTTAACATAAGCTACCTAACAGCAAAACAAAAATCAAACATTGGATGTTTAATCGTCTGTGAAAGTAGCATGCCGTGAGGCTGAAAAACATCTGGCTCTACAATCAGTTTAACACACACACGCATACATAGAAAATACCCAACCGGTTAAGGTTCACCTCCTTTATATATTGCTATATAAGATTTAAAATTATTTTGTGTTTGCAGGTCTTGCAAGTTGTCGGTGATATTTCAAAGCAAGAGGACATGGAAAAGATTATAAAAGAGACCGCTGATAAGTTTGGAGAAATCCATGTTTTGGTCAACAACGCTGGTTTTGGTGTGACGTCGACGATTGCTGACGTGAGATTAAGAATAGCTTCAAATACTATGTTGTCTGTAATTTGAAGAATAAATTTTCAACTTGTCCCAAAGCTTTTCTCCAAACATCACTTCTTTCATTTTTCACTTTTTAGTTTACATTGGATCAATTTGATCGATGTTTCAACGTCAATGTCAGAGCTGTTCTTTATCTCACCAAACTTGCTCTTCCATATTTGGAGAAAACTAAAGGTGTGATGATTAAAAATTTTCTATCTTATTTTCAGTTGTCGTATGACTACGTTTGTTCCATTTAGGCAACATCGTCAACATATCGAGCATTTTAAGTTCCATGTATACCCTACCTGGCTTTATTATCTACAATACCACCAAAGCTGCGTGCGATCATATCACCAAGGCTTCAGCGTTAGGTTGGGTTATACTGTAATTGTCCTACCTTGTTGTTATTGTTGCTTTACATTACAAACGTCATGGTTCATAATCCACTCATTCGTCATGACTGAGATATTAACCTTCCAGATTAGGAGCTTACACCTCGGTTGTTTAATATTGCTTGTTTATTTGTAGAACTTGCAAAGAATGGAGTAAGAGTGAATGCGGTGAAGTAAGTTGAAAATACAAGTTGGTTACCATGCAGTATAAAGTACTCTAGTTAATTATTTGTGCATGTGTTTAGAGGTGAATTTCTTTATAAAAATATATTCATAAATAGTTGAAGAAAAACAATAGGTAACCAGTAAACAATTTTACACCAGTTCTTGCTTCAAAAAACTCGCAAAAATTTCGTTTAACAAACAAACAAACAAACAACATCGGCAATTTCTGTACAGTCCTGCAGCAGTGGACACCAACTTTGGAACGGTTGCCCTGACACCAATGGGCTTGGATGAAGAACAAGTTAAGGCAGCATGGGCAGAACACGAAAAGATGCACCCACTCAATCGAAGAAACATCAAAGTGGAAGAAGTGGTCGACGCCATCTTGTTCCTGGCATCTGACAAAGCAACGATGATCACTGGAAGTTGTTTGAAAGTGGACGGTGGTCGTGAATTGACTGGACAATAAAATCCTTACAAAAATAAGATAAAATTATTTCGTAATCTTCCCAACTAAAAATCTTCTCATATTAAAGTTTATTCAGCTTATTCAGAATATATTTGTCTGAGGCATTCTTTGTTTTCAAATGTAAAGTTTCAAAGTTTTACTGTCTTTGTTGAATGGATGTAAAATTCATTTGATTTTTAATGTTGTGATGATAGAAAAATTGAAAACTCTTTCAATTGATTACATTCTAATTGAATTAATAACTTATATATGATTGTGATCATATTGGTGATATTTCTGGATAAATAACAAAGAGTCTCTAGCTGGTGGAAGTCAACTTTAAACAAACGTTTTCTGAATTTGACGATTTAATTCAAATTATCATTAGAATTGTCTTGGTACCCATGTATGCGTGTATGCGTTGTATTTCGCTTTTGCAAAACTTTGTTTTAAGAAAGGTAATAGGTAAAGAAGTTTTTTCTTCACGTCAGAACCGTCGTAACTTGGTTCTAATGTGCTTAACCCTGTTTACACTAGGTGTGTTTTCTCCTGCACACAGTCACAGCAAAACGTGGCGTACAGTTGCATTGTTTGCTGCAGAAACTTGAAATTTAGTGACTTTTCCTAAAAAATGTTCAGCTATTTGTCCATATTTGTTTTATAAAGTAGGATTTTGTAATTTATGAGATAATGTCATGTTTTCATAATTTTGCTTTCTCTCCGCATCGAAGCGTATCGTTTTCGTTTACTCATTTACGCACCAATAACTCGACTAACTATTCTCTTGTGTTCTCTTCTCGCGGTCAGCTGGTTTTCCGCACAGCAGCGACGCGGCGTAACAAGACAAATTTCTAGAAATGTATCACTTGTAGAAATACTTAATTTTACACCAAATGCATTTTCTTTGGTTTTACAATTATGATGTATACAGGAAGCCAGATGTTTTTGCTACCAACCTGTAAAAATTCGATCAGTTTAAAGTTTTCGAGTAATTAACGATTGAAAATGTGTGTGCAGTGTCGGCCACACCTAGTTAAAATAGTAATGTCGCGAGCCCGGTTTGGATAGGGTTAATACTGCGTATAGTGTTGTTTATTTTTCGCTGTAAATAAAAGCATTACCTACTCAAATAAATTCTAAAGTTATGCGTTCACTTTTGTGTACTCTATTTGTGATAAAAGTTAAAAATCGACTTTTTTAAGCAAATTGTTGGTGATGAAAATAGCATTGGTCCAAAGTACCTTTGTTGCGTTGATCCAATGAAAGAAATCCCAGTCACGTTACAGCTTGTGGATTGTCGTCCTGCAATTTTCCCACAGCGCCATGACCCATGACTTCCTACCAGCGCAATTTTTGTAAAATTACTGTTGTTCACTATTTTGCAGCCAAACTGTGCAAGCGAAGCATCTCGCAAGAAAAGCATTAACCGTTGTTAACATCTAATCGTTATTTAAATTATTTCAACCTCATCTGTTATTAAGTATCAAAACTCTAACCAACGGCAACGGAGACCTCCTCAACAGCAGAGGTTCATATGTTTGTGTAATTGAGTGCCGCCATCTAGAAGAGGCGCAAAATGTCAGAGGTCCCTACCCTAATATTGACGGCACTTTGTACTTCCTAGGATAGGGTTGAGAGGGTGCAGGCTAGTTTAAGGGCGCGAGAACAAAACGTTGGTAAAAATTGGGCCGGGCACGCTGGGTTGCTTTGGGCTTTGCGAACCCGGTGCTGCATCAGGTCCTGCACCTTCCCGACGATACAACCCAGTAAACAACAACAAAATAAGAAAAAGACTAACTAACTAACTAAAAAAAAAATAGTCACTAATTCAAACTATGATCATCCAAACCCACACTGAGATAAATGAAACAAAAAGCATTGCAACAATAAAAAACACAACAATCCCAATACGGAGAAAGTCATTATGCCTTCGACTGCTGTACGTGTGTTATTAATTTATTATTGTTTGTATATGGTAATGCCAGTAGAGTTGTTACTGGTACTGGACAACTAATTTTTGGCAAAACTGCAAACAATTTATGTTCAAATTTAATTACCTTTAACAAAAACTATTTCCTCATTTGATAAAAGTATAAATTTCTTATTAAATCTAGTTTTTAAAAACATTTAAAATAAACCAGGCTTTTTTAGCTCCCATTGACATAGAAATGTGTTAAAATTAGAAACATAAATATATCCATTATGTCAAACAAAGTTACCATCGCATTTGTATTGACGCTCTCCGCTGACGACAAACAATATAAGAGAAAAGAAAAAGTAAGGAAGTAAGAAACGCACAGAAATACAAAACTTACGCTTATAAAAGCTATTTAGTCCAATAGCAGAATGTCCCTTTGGTACGACAACATAATTACGTCAATGTTTCTATTTTGAAGTTTATTGCATCAACTTGTTTAATTTTCATTTCTTTTTCTACAGACATCATAGATTGCAGGTTTAATCTCAAAATTACTCCTTAGCGCTTTACGTGGATAATTTTGGAAGGAAACTAGACTTCAATTAACGCGCCGCCCGGAATGCCAGGTGACGTCACAAATAAAGAAACTCGTGGTCATTTTATTTTGGCGGTGGCTGAGAAGGTCGCAGCTGTGAGAAGTTGTGCGTTGGCTTGGTCAGTTCCATATTACAGCGCAGAGTGAAAGCTTGCTCTTATAAGTTTGGTGAGTTGAGCATTCAATATTTTGTTGACGGTGAGTAAGATGCTTATGAGAGTGGCAAATTTTGTCTAAACTTGTTAGCTTAACTTATTTTGTTGATTTGGTGGTCAAACCAACTTAGTATTGTTGTAACACAATTGCATTATTGCCATCTTGCCTGTTTTGTAAAACTTTGGGTTTTTTCACTTTTTCCTTTTCGTTAATTGTACGTGAGCAAGTTCTTTATTGTGCTATGACTAAATGGCTGAAGATTATGAGACTATCAGTTTGAGATTTTGGTTTATTGAGTATATTTTCGGTTAAGGTCTATGTCAGTCATTTAAACTGGTTTATAGCTTGCTAGGTCGTATAAGTACAAGTTAGCTTTCTAACTGGTTTTGGCTTGTTATATTTTTGTAAACAGACATCCTGTGAATAAAGATAAAATTTTGTAAGCTACTATTATAGGCTTATAAGTTTTTGTCATAACGTATAATATGTGTTTAACTTGTAAACTTTAGATGCAAAATATCGTAAACGACATTTTTAATCGAGCCATTATGTTTGTAGGTTCGAGCGATGATTCTCGGATCAACAACCCGCCAATGACGAACACTTTCTAGAAAGGTTCTCTGTCTTCCAGCGGAACAAAGTTTTCATTCTTATGAAGCTACTTTTCAGAATTAGGGGCTGGAATGCAAACATTTTATTATAAACAGTTCACAAATTTAAACTTTGTTTTGCAGTGGATCAGCTTTGTTCATGTGATTAGTGAAGTTCTCCAATCAAAATGTTTTCATGGAATTCATATTATTTTTGCATTTGTTTTTGGGCTGTCGCTATTTCAGCAAAAATATCATACGTTCATGATTACCTTTCCATACTTCACGTTAAATGAACTTAAATGTCACCTTCTCGTGGAAACGCCTTGTGATGGAAACACATGAGAGATCCACCAATGGGCCTGGATCTAGAGATGAGTTCACCGTGAATATAGGGATATATAGGGATATCGACGGTCATGTCCTAACTTTTGAGCTATAGCGTACGTTCATCTAACAGGGTAAAGAACTGCAGCCAGTGCGCTCCATCACACTGCTATTGCTGATCTTGTTGCGCCACGTGACCCCTTAACTATGCCACAGGCAGCGCCTATTAAAGCGTTCAACTTTCTCTCCGGTATATGTAAGACTTCACATATTCTAGGTTGTTTGCTTTCGATTTCGTGGCAGATGTTGAGCATCTGTTGCTTGAAAATTGCTTCTTGTTGCTGATGAGTGATGACCATTGGACCTCCCGCATTCGTTTGCAAAATCATTCATCAGTTTCTGAAGGACATTGATCAAGGAAAAGTTCTCTGGAATAGATCCTTTAATTGTTCTCCAACTTCCGCGCTGTCATTTAATGCTCTGATGAACCGTCCTTGATCTCGATATTTTTCTGAGATAGTCGGATAGAAAAATGTAGTCAATAGAAGACGTGCTGTTTCTATAATGCCGCTTTGTGATTCGGGGTAAGAACAGTTTGCTAGGAATTATAAACGCGCAAACTGTATACTCTGGCAAAACTTTGCCAACAACACTGAGCAAAGACATATCTCTGCAGTTGTTACAATCACCCTTACCAATTTTTACGATCTCTGCGTGTCTCATGCTTGGGTATTCCAACATTTGCACAGGACCAGGGATGACGTCACTTTCGGGAATCAACCAGGGATGCCGTCCAAACCAGGAGCTTTTCGAGAAGCTGGTCTTGCCATCTTTCAGCTTCTCCAGACTTGGCAATTTTATCATCCGTGAACAACTTTAGTGTTTTGCATGTGATGAACTGTCTGAAGGGGACGAACGCTTTTAGAGCAAATACAGTTGTTTTTAAGGCTCAGATCTAAAGCTCATTAATCGCCAGCGTTTGAAGTATATTCGGTTTCATCAGTTATATTTCGAAGTTATTTGCAAAACAACCTTTTGCGTGCTCGGAAGTTGGTCTGTTTCCTCGATACTCCGCCTACTCCCCTTTTATAGATGTTAATGTGCAGTTGTCTTGCTATCGATGGCAGCTTGGAGCGGTTGTAAGTTTTCTATGATCCAGTTATTTTCTGCGGCTTTAGGCAGTCCTATTTTATCGGGCTGAGGATACATAGACATAAAATCGATTGACAGTTAAGATAGGTTCAGACATACGTAGCCTACAAGCAGACGACGGCCACATCAGTAAAAACTGGCAGGATGGGTGTCTAGTTTACGAAAGGGCCTGCTAACCCAAGCAGTTGAGCTAGCGATCAGTCAACTTTTAGATCAAGGTCGGTAAGGATTATAAGGCTACCTTAGCTATAAATGGTATAAAAATCTACATTTATTATGCTCGTATAATATGATTAAAGACTTGAAGGAAGAAAAACACCGGTATATGTCTGACATCACAGGCCATTAATACTGCGAGTTAATCTTTTGTAACTGCAAGCTCAGATGACCCTAAATTACTGGAACATTTATGGCTCCCGTGAAAAGAAAACTTTTCATAGATACAAGTCGAGTTATGATAAAAATCTATGTTTCAAAAACAAACACTAAATTTCAGCTTAATTACATTCAAGAAAATGATGCACGGACACTCGAGCTCCAAGTCGACCAAGAGCAAACACAGTCAGACATCCGTCAGTCAGACACAGTTAGGCGTTTACATGTTTTAATTGTACAAAGTAATATTTAAACTCAAGCAAGTCTGAGTGGTTCTGGATTTGCCACTGAGTTTAACATCTGAGCACAAAGCAGTGTAAGTGCTTAGAACAAATAACATAATAACATCAACAGACGCAGGTTTTTTAACACCTGCACTACATTACCTTGAAGGTAACTTGATGTTGTTACGTTTCAAAAGCTCAAACAAATGAGCTAAGAGATGCGGGTAGGGTCCAACTAATGAATCCAAGAAAGTGTCATAATTGCAGTGACCAATGCCAGAATAACCGAGGACTTCTTTAGAAATCTTCTTCTTCTCATTTATATGAGCATCCTTTGAGTAAAATATTTCCAGATTTCAATTCTTATGAAATAACGAGCGACCAGGTTATAATCAAGTCGATAATGAAGTCACTTAGTTGGGTCAATTTAAAACAAGTTTTCAGCTCATAGTGCAATATTTAATATCAGACTTAATACATATATCGTATTTGCAGCATTATACCGATGCTATGTGGAAGAACAATACAGTTATGATCATACAAATGGTTGTTACATGTTAATGTTACATGACATACATTAATATTACATGCTTGCATGATGTATCTTTCAGTTAAACAAAACAAACGTACCATATCCCTTATAATTTTAACAAGGTCAAAGATGTCTTCACATTTTGAGATTGAAAACTTTTTCTTTTCTTCTTTCAAGGGAGTAGGAATATTTTCAAGTTTAATTTCAAATTCTTTTTTCTCTTTGTCATCAATATCAAATGTTACTAACGCCGAATCAAAAAATTTCACAGTTGTTTCGAATTTTTTTGACTTTTTTCGTTCATCACGCAAAAAATCATCGGCAGTCTGTAAAAGCACATTCCAATGTTTCTCTTTATAAATAATACATTTATCAGCAAACTACATCATCATCAAGCAACAAACATAGGAAAAACACTGTAGGTAATAAATCAATAATTACCCAGTAAAAATTTATTTTTTCATCAGAGTTCCAAAACAAAGGATGATTAAAGACTTCTTCTATGCTTGGACGCTTTGTAGGATCTACTTGCAACATGCTCTTTATGAGGATAAAAGCAAGCACTTTGTGTTCTTCAGTTGGAAAACCTAGAAAATTGAATATAAAGTGATTTCAGTTGCCATAAAGACGAAGCTTTGGCTGACAAAAAACGATCTAATGCTTAAAAAATTTCAATGTTTACCAAAACATTCAAGAAAAACTTCAAAGGAAGGTGGTTTCTCATCTTCAATGTTGGAAAGCTGTTTGGCATAAGTTTTGCCAAACGGATGTTTACCGCTAGTAAAAATATTGAAAAATAGAACGCCAAGGGAAAATATATCTGCTGATTTTTTCTGCAAGAAAAAATCTTTTTAGACACTTTTGCTGTTTCTGTAAATGACTGACTCTGACTTTTTAAACTTACCCAAGAAGTTGAGTTTTGATTATCCACTGGATGATGCTCTGGAGCCATGTATGTAACTGTGCTGTGGGAGGTGGTGGGCGCGCTTGACTGACCAAGATCTAAGACTTTACTCAAACCAAAGTCGCTGACTTTTACCACCAGATCACAACCATCTTCTCGAATCAAGAAATTCTTTGGTTTGATATCTCGGTGAACTAAGAAAAGAACAACACGCATTGATTACAGTTCTGGTTCCTGACTTATTCCAACATACTACAGTCTATGAAGAAAACCTGAAGAGTGTAGGGACGTTAGTAGGGATATTTGTAGGGACATTACGGCATTTCACATTTCAAAAAACTCATAACTTTGGCATCGCAGCAACATTTAGAAGTCAAAGATTTGCGGAGGCACTGGTTATCTTAACTTATGCTATTCGGTCTTAGTTTACCTGCCGAATTAATGATCTGACTCCGTGGTTGCGTGCGGTTAGAAATCTCCAACCTTAACGTGTTACTACTGCTACTAGCCGAAAGCTATTACGATTAACAGATACAGTGTATCAGAAAACAATCCTTTATTGTAGGAACTGTACAGGTTCCGATTAACGTAATACGTTCGTACGATTCGATATCTCTCTGTCTGCGCTGCTACTCGCATATTAGCACGAGTTTATACAGCGGAGCGATGTGAGCGGAAGTATTCAACAAAATATACACAAATAGGTCAGAAATCGCAAACGATAAACTAAGCGTTGGGCAATGGGGATTATACACAGTTTAAACTCGGATGCTATGAAATCACCTGGTAACGTACTAAACGGCGCTTTCACATAAAGTTGTTTAGGGAAAGTTTCCAAATATTAAGCGACAATTGCAGTTTCATCAACAAACAACATTTCAATAAACAACTGGCGAATACTTTCCCACGAATGATATATTGGTATCGGATGTGGCTCCCAAGCCACTACAGATTTAATATAATTCTTCATTGAATAACCTGCACTTAGAGGCCTTGACAAGCTTCTACCGAGCAAAACGGAAATTAAAAAAATTGATCTTCATATGAAACAAAAATGAAAGAAAATGTCAAGACAAATGGATTTTCACCATGGTCAGGAATTTAAAAATATTGACCACAGAAACAGCTCACAGCATGTACGAGGACAAACCACACTATCACCGCTAGAGGGCAGTGTTTTTACTCTAGCTTCATTTATTCGATCATTGCTAAGCATTAACATCCATTTTAATGAAAAGAAATCATCAAACTTAATTGACTATTAGAGGGCAAAGTGATAGATAGTGATAGACTTCTCTTACAATCTTCCCACTAAAGCATCTTCATCATACACTTTAATGTGCTTTAAGTTACTTAGTGAGATCCAGCTCCAGGTTGACATGGTGGAGTACCCTGGGGCCCAGTTTGATGGGGACACTTTCATTGGTAAACATTTTATAACTAGATTAAAGCCAGTATGTTAAATACTTGGACAAAAACTTAAGTAACAGCGACGGCTTAAAGAAAGATAGCACCACTATAAAAATCATATATATAGGCTTAATCTTGCGATTGCAACTCCAAAATATTAAAAACAATAAACAGGTTCTAGTGCCATACTTGTCAAATGAAAATGGTAAGGCTGTTGTCTATTACACGCTGTTATGCAGGCATTGTGATTACTGATTACATATTAACAAAATAAGCTTGCATCTTTGGCTCCAAATTTTTAGTTCAAATCATTAAGTGATAAATGTGAAGTATTTTTCTCGGAGAATATTGCTCTGCATGCTCCATTGCTTTCAAAATGTGTAGAGTGCAAAAATTTGCTTTGCAAGAGTTGTTTGAAAAACTGCTTAAAAGGCCTTGAAATGAACATATTCTTATATTTACAATTACTTGCACTTGCAATTTGGATAAAGCTTTCATAGTAGCTTCACATAGCTTTCACTTAATATTGTAATGGTTACAGCTGATACAATTTCACAAACAAGAAAACACAATAAATGAAAAAGACATGAAAACACCAAAACTTGGTTTGTGAGGGGTATCGTCCCCCTCCCAAAATACGCTAGAGTTTGATAAATCTAATATCTATAATAGATATTTCTTGAGTCATTGACCTGTGCAGCCAATTTTCGATCAGTTTTGTTTTAGAAAAACAACATTTTTCAGTGCATTTTAAAGCCGTTAACGCCAAGTACGCAATGTAAATTAAATACTTGGAAAAGTAAAGATTAAATAAAGGCAAAATTTTAACTTTGATGAACATTTTCGCACATTGCAGTGTGTTTCATTTGTGGCACAAAAGCAGCCGATCAGAAAAAAAGTGGTGAAAAAAGCCCTTTAACTCTCATCAAAACCTGACCCTGCCAGGATCCACTTGATACGGCTCAAGAATGCACTCATACACCAAAGCCTCCAACTTTTGACTTGAGACATGCATTATCGAGTAATCATCTGCTAAGACCAAAAACAATGAAAAATTGACTCAATCTCTACATGGATTGAAGTTGGGAGAAAGGTACAATGATCAAAACAAAAGCATGTTCACCGTGGATCGGACACGGAAGTATTATAATACCCATAGAAATGATTTTAAGAAACAAACTCATACGCATAGCACAATTAGAAGGTGGTTGCCTCGAGGATGACCATTTTGTTACCATTACCATTTTCGGTACCAAGTCATGGCAAAGAAACAAATACCGCAAAGCGTTAAGCAGGCAAAAAATGCCCTGAGAGGTTATTGAAAAATTTATCCTTGCAAATTGTCAAAATGACAGTTGTTAGAATAGGGTGAGATGCACCAATCCTCTTCCACAGAAACAAAATATTAGTCGAATTAGTTTCAAGCAATGTCAGTAAGCTCTTTGGTGCTTTTTCTTTGTTTTTAACTGTTAGGAAAATTGGAATAATGATCTTTTTAACTTTGCTACCACACACAAGGAATACCCTAAACCATCATTTTATTCATTATCTTCAAATAACTCATCTGATCACTAAGAAAGAAACGAGATAGAAGGAAGAAAACTATTGCAAATAAACCTTTTTGAAAAATAAAGTTTTCATATCAATGGAACAGAGAAAGAAAGTCTTACTCATGTTGCATTCCATGTGAAGATTGTAAATCCCTGTTGCTGCTTGCTCACACAACTCCAGCAGTGTAGTCTTATACTTTTTGCTTCCATCTTCCATTGACCAGTACTAAAAATACATCACATAACAACAAAGTGCCAAATACAAAATAAAAACAATGATATGAAGAGTTTTTTCCATCAGCTTTTCCTCTCAAAAGAGTCACAAAAGAATTTATCCCAGCTCAAATTTAATTTAATCGATTTCCAGAATAGCAAACACCATTCATGTCGTGTCAATGCTCAAAAATCCATTTTTAAGAAGTTGAATAAATGCCTCAGTTTAAAGTCCAGCTATACAGTTATAGCATAACAGCATTAAAAATATAATTTCAAAGAAAGAAAATATTGAAATTAAAACATCTACAAACTGATTTTCAATGACAAACGAAACTACCTCTAAAAGGTACTGAGTATAAACGTTTAACGAATGACTAAGTTTAAATTTCAAGCAAAACTCAAAGCCTGAACGAAATTTCCTGTCGAGTTTGATAGCGTTCAAGATCTGACATACCATGTCACATTTGACATGACCAGTAACAAAAAGTTTATGCACACAGCAACGGACTCACAACTTGCTCAAAGTTGAACAGTAAGTTGGAATCTTACTATAGACACTTGGTCTCTATTTAGCATTCACACAGTACATAGTGCTCGAATAAACGCACAGCTATAAACAGATTAATTTACAATTTTACATTAATTTACAATGCAAGCAAGGCACATCACTCCTTACTAGTGCTTTGTAGCTAACCAACTTAACAGTAAGAGCTAAAAGTCAGCAGGTTGTAATAAAGACTAGTGAAATAAGTAAAATACAGATTTATGAATTTAACCAGGTCAAAGTCACTTTGAAGAAGTCCACATTATAATATTGCCTGGGCCAAGAGGAACAAATATATCCGGCTCGGTCTCACCATGATATCAAACTTAAACTTGTAAAAGGTATTTTTGATCGGAAAATAATTAATCCAGGGGATTCTTAAACACCAAGTGACTCTTTTGCAAAGAAAAAGAACAGAATTATTCAACATATATATTAATGGTATGGCTAGCATACCTCATCAATTGTGCCGTCACAAAGTTCCATGTAAAATGAAATGTCACTGTCCTCCTTTAAAACATAACATATTTTACAAGCAGCAAGTGTTTTACCGTCTACTACTTTCTTACCACTGAAATGCAGATCTGTTCATGAATAGGAAGTAGTATTCTAGGCCAATTATTTTAAATACATACTAAATCTAGGTTCTGCAATTGCTAGATTGCGAGCGCAACAACATCTTTATAAATGATCTATCTTATTAAACTGAGTTAGAGTTTTCAGTCATTAAGTTCAAATGTGTTGTCAGATGAAACGGGGCCATAGACGTCATTGCCTATAGTTCAAGCAGTGCGCACTGATGGTTTGGCATGATTGCCTTTATCCTCGGACTGCTTGAAATTTTTCAGATTGTGCAAATTTGAATATTTGTAGCAACGATTCCAACAAATCAGGCAGTTCTAAGCAAGAAACAAGGAACACTCTACTATAAAGATTCTTTAAAATAAGCAAATTTGATTCTACTTTATTCATTACAACACCAACCAAGTGAGTTCAAACACGGTTTAACAGACACAGAGTAACAAACAAACCATCAGTCAAGAAAACATAACCTTTTTGGCGGAGATAATTATATCTGTAAACTATATATTGTATATATGCTATTAGTTAGGAAAATAGAGCTTACATCCGGCTTATCTGAGTCATAATACTGGATGACGTTGTCAGGAGGATGAGCTCCTCGGGTGATTCTCTTGAATGATTCTAGCTCATTTTCAATATTCTTGTACGCACTCTTTCTAACGCACTTCTCAACAATTACGGTTCCGTCCCTTTTGGAACACCTGCAATGAAATTATTTAAACCAATCTGTGGCCATACACCAGTAGTATATGAGCTTAACACAGCACGTGGACTGTGTGGAACAATAATCAGTATCAGTAACTAAACTAAATTTTGGTCTAGTGTAGAAGTGCACAACCACAGGATGCATTTGTATACTAGATCTCAACTACTCACATTGTGACGTCATCTAGTTGTGCACTTCTACAAAAGACTTTACTTAATATAATAATTAATATAATAATACCTAAATTTACTTAATATAATAACAACATCACGTACTTGTAAATACGAGCAAATGCTGTTTCCTTAAACGGTTTTGAATCTTCTCGAAGAAAAAGCTTTCCAATATGTCCTATAATATGAAAATAAAAATTGTGGCATCTTTTCAATACTTTAGGCCAGGATAGGGCAGTCAGGCAATATGGTTGTACTTTTACGTAACCTGCTACAGGTGTCCAGTTAGCAAAATTATACTGTACTTCCATTTTACAATTACAAAAACGTAGGAATCTATGTACCTGGTGCCGCATTTTTTTGGTCCATTATCTGATTCTGTCATCGGCGTACCATTAACTAACACATCAAAATACTCTTTAAACCTGTTTTTCATAGGTTGTATTGAACGCGTTTTTCGAGCCTCTAAAACACCATTTTAACAAAAAATACATGAGTGTATGATTTAAAAATTATCTCATAACCCTAATTTTCAATCTGCCAAAAACCAACACCCTATCTCCATTCTCCACTGTAACCCCTCAAATTCGGAGAAGACGGGTTGCCAAATTAATTTTTGTCAACCCGGAGAAATTACAATGGAAAATTGCCAGACAAAGGGGAATCCCAATTACATGGCGTCAAGCAAACGCCACCATTAAAATCACAAATCAAGCAACACTCCTTTTCCATTTTCACATATCTCAAAAAAAACTTGGCGCAAAAGTACAAGAATACACAGAAATGTAGGCGAGAAAAATTTCCATTATTGTCTGATAAAATTTACGTTGTCAAAATTTGTCAAATTTCGGACTCTGTGGGATGCGCTGTGTTAGATTTTTACTAAATTAATTGCCATCATCGGCGAGATAAATTCTTCATAAAATTGGCAATATCACGTTTGTTTTCATCGGTAAATTTTGAGCGGAGCTGTGCATCATACACCGGGGTCGAGTTGGTTGTGCATTTGTACACTAGGAACTAATGTTGTAATGACTCCAGTCATGGTTTTAAATTACTTGACTTGAGTCGAGTCAATGCTTGAAATGACTTGACTCGAGTCTCGGAAAGTAAGTTGACCAAGTCATTAAATCTTAGTTGTTAATTTATCGACCAACTGAATTACAGACATTTGATTTCGATGCGAACGATCGGTTAATGTGCAGCCAATGGCATGACTTGATTTGACTTGCAGTATACTTTAGCTTGACTTGACGTGAGCCAATTAGTAATTTGACTCAACTTGACTTAAGTTAACTTTCAAAATCACAAGATTTGACTCAAGTTTAAAAAAAATTCCTTGGTTACAGGCTTACAGCACAGCTAAGAACACATCTCATGCGTTCTTATGGCGTTGAAACTGTACGGCAGCTGCTGTGTAGAAAAAGCACGAAGTATGTCTTACCGTCATTTGTCATTGAGACAATTTTTGCTGTTCAGTGTATTTTTAAACATTAGGTTTTTGTACAAGCATAAGAATGCTCGATCAGTGTCCAATTTGAACTTACCGAGAAATGTTCTTCATTGATCAAAAGTCGATAGTTGACAGAAGAATAAACTCAATTATAGCCATAAAGTTTTTGATTGAAGTTGCAATTATAATTACTTTATTAAGTGTTTCAAAGAAGATTCGTAGCAAATACTGTAGCCTGCTTTGTGCAACTGCTAAAACTCAAAAGGGCAACACGTTATGAGGATTCATGCAATCTACGAACTCTAGATGTCGCACAGGAGTACACCAATACTGTGAACGCAACGAGCCAGCAATCCAGGATTTTGTTTATTATCGACCACATTAGTTGAGTGGGATTGACAAAATAATAAATGAATCTGAAGAAACATGACTTATTAAAATGATCACATTCGCACAGAACTCGTGAACAAATCACTAAATAGGTCACGGATAAAGATAACGGAAGTGGAAGAAGAGGAATAATCTCCACACAAGAAATTCTGTCCCAGCGGCAAAGTGAGGAAAGTAAATAAATAAAGATTTAAATAAATAAATAAATAAATAAATAAATAAATAAATAAATAAATAAAGATTATTTACAGATAATAGATAAAAATTTTTTATTTGTTTTGAACAAATTACTAACAAATATTCTTTCTAAAACTACTTTCTTGCAATCATAACAGGCAAGCAGCAATGACGGCAGCTTGCAGTAATATATCCAGCAGAAGGAATTTGTTCATTGCAAATGTCACGTTCAACTACATTGCATTATGACATCAGGTTTCATCCTACTGCGAATGATTACGAAAGCAGTAGGCAACAAACGGTATCAGCTACATTCAAATTTAAGTGAAGATTTTTCATTTGGCACTAAACTGCATATTTTGTATTTTCGGAAAGATCATTTTTGGCCGCGTGACGTTTCCATGTTGGATTGTTTTCAAAGTTATGTTTCGTCATATTTTGACTTTTTCCGTCAATATACGCAACGATGCTCTCTTGTGATAACAGTTAAGCACAGGATCAGTAACAATTGTCTCTTCACCTGACACTTTATACGATCAATTCCAGCAGTCTTTTGACCGGCGTAGGTTTGCATTTGGCCCAAGGTTTAACTCAACCTGAACAATCAAACCATTTGAAGTTAGAAGTTAAAACTCATGGAAATGTTTCTTCGCAACATTCACAATTCCACTTTGAAGCTTATCCTCCATCTGAAGAGTCGCTATCTTCAGAGTGGACTTCACCAGGGAAGTGATCCCTCACTAGATCAGCGTATGTGATCCATCCTTCAGCGATGCAGACGTCGAAGATGCGCTGAGGATAGAAGTGCTCCACCCCGTGCTTCACCAGAACTTGAAAGAGGCGGATGAACCGTTCTCGTGGTGTCTCTAAGCAAGACATTCTAGTTTAACTAATATTTACATTACTGAGTTTTTGTCACCAGCTTAACTCTTTGAAAGAACTTATGTTCTATTAAGTAACACGGCATTTACCTGGTTTATTGACGTTGTTTATCTCCGTCTCAGGATTACTAAGAACGGTAAGTTTGCGAAAGATCCAATTCACATCATCTTTATCAACCTTTTTAGCCCATTTATAGCCGAAAGCATACACTAAAATAAAAAAGAATTAAGTCTATAAGACGACCGATGTCTCGATCATTTTCTCAAATCCAGCAACAGCAAGTTGCAGCGTAGCCAATTATAGCCATTTTCAAAGTCGTGATTAGAGTATTTTCTTACTTTCTTTTTCACGTTCAGTGCAGTTTGAAATGTCGTCAGCTCGTGTTTCTATTTCTGGAGGTGGAAGGCTTGAGCTCTGTTGAATACCACTTTGAACTGGAACGACGTCAGTTTGTCCTCTGCATTCCACGATTCGGATTGGTCCACGCTTATTCTAAATTCAACATGATTTTTATTTATTGAAAAAGGAACCGCAAGAAAAGTGTCCTTAAAAATCAACGGAGTTAAGAGTAGGAGACATGGCACTTGTAGTGGCGGCCATCTGCCATTTGGCTACATCTATTATTATAGGTGATGCATCTGTTATTGTGAGGCCAGTTTGAAAAACTGCTTTTAAAAGTTATTGACCAAACCAAACACATTGACAAATAGGCTACATATGTTTTAGATCTAACATGAATGACAGGACCACTAACCGTTTCAGTAACTAATTCCGGCAATTGATGGCTCAAATTCTGCGCCAAGTCCACACTACTTCTTCTTAGGGTTGAACAAATCAAGTCAGGCTCAAGATCCAAATTTGGAAGCCTAAATCGCAACACGTGTCATCAAGTTGCATAAATTCAGTCGATCTTTATGGAAGTTGGATGTAGTTATGATAAAACTGTCTTAAAAGAAGTTTATCCTGTGAAAATCACTCACAAAGTGACGGTTTCATCTCGAAATGACGCCCTTGGTGAGGCTTGTGGCGCGGTCAGGCGTTCGATGGCTCTTCCTCTCTCCTTCAGTGAAAAGAAAAATGAAAGTTAATTGAATAACTCAAAGTTGGGGAAACTTCATGAAATAAATATCTGGCGATTCTGTACAACAGTAAAAACCATAGTTTCTTCTTCGCCTTCAGCATTCACTCGAGTTTTAGCTTTAAAACATTTTAAACGCCTCACCTTGTATTTTTTATAATAAAAAATCCCAAACACTGCTCCAAATATAACAATAACAATAAAAACGGTCAATCCACCAATCAATAGCCAGAAAACCCAACCTGAAACAGCAAGATCTGGTTTGTAATTACACCTCAGAATCAACATTTACAGTAGTCAGCAACAATTCGAACAATGTTGTTCATAAACACGACGCTTACTTGGAAGAGAAGTTCCAGATTGGTCAGGTTTCGTTGAATAACTGACTTTCGGCGTTAAGTGTTCGTTGTCTTCATTGTCTGTATTTTCCTCGATAGAATGATTATCTTGTCTAAAAAGCATTGTTTTCATGAATAGACGTTAAGATCAATTTAACCATTCGAATTTGACGATGCAAAATAAAGTGAATTTAACACATAAATGAATATAGAACATTTCGCTTCTGGCCTGTCATCACCGAAAGCAAACAACAAAAATGTTTTCGTTTACTGACCGAGGCTGGACGATCTCGGTGCAGCTTTCAGTTCTTGAGTTTGTGAGTGAGTCGAAACCCGGCTGACATTTCTCACACTCTGTGTCGTCGGTGGAGTTTCCCGGCCCCTTCACCCCGTAGTGGATGGGGCAGTTTGAATGAGGTTTGCATCGAGGTTCGATGTGAACTTTCTCGTCCATGAACGTCCCAGTGGGGCAGGGTAAGTACTGAGTTGTGCTCGGGAAATCGGGGCTGGAAGAATAAAACAAAGTTACGTCACTTTATGACCCAAGTCCTCCTTCATTCATTAAGTTACTGCTGGTGTTGTTATGTAAACACAAGATGGCGCTCACTTGCAGGGTCCTGTATAATAGAAACCGGGGTTCAACCCGCAGCACATGATCTCGACTCCGTCAGGGGTTAGGACCCCGCGCATCTTGTAGGGGTTTATTCCCTCAGGTTTTAACGTATCAGGGCACTGATCAGGTTCATTTGTTTCTGGGGGTCGACTCTGGCAACCTTGGAGTGCCGACACCAGCAAAGCAAGGATGAACATGCGTTGCCTCCTGCGCATTTAAAAAGGATTTCGATAATTCCGTTCTTTTAGATGCAAATCAACACTTTACTAAACGTTGGCAAAAAAGGATTAGTAGAAGAAGCATAAAATATAGACAATGTACGAAGCGAGGTATCGTGAATTACTTTTTATGGACCACCTACCATTGCTCGAGCTTACAGGTTAACAAGATCATCTTGTGTAATATGATGGTTATGGATGGATGAGGAGGATGTAGATAAATGCGCTTCAATTCACTTTCGAGCTGTAAAAAACTTATCCTGTCAACCTCGCCTGTTTAAACAGCTTAAAAGTTTACTTTTATCGATCCTAGATGAGATGAAAACAGGTTCATATATTTATTGTGCTTTAAGATATTTCAATTACAAGAACAACTGAAACGCGCAATTTCTGAACCAGAATGAACTTCTATTACAGATCTCATCTATCAAGTAATCAATAGATATGAGGCGATTACGGCATAAAAGTTTTCAATTGTTGTCTTGGGTTGCTCAATTCTAGAAGAGCGCGAAAACCACAACCACGCGAGCGCGATTCGACGCAAACATGATTTCCGGAATTGCGCAATTTACGTCAACACGATTTGTAGTTTTCCACTGATTTCAAACCGATAAACAGGTGCTTAAATTGAACAAAAATAAGACAAAGAGAAAATTCGCACACCGTGCGTTATTCCTTCCTTGCAGGACAAGAAACTTTAAAAATGTCGACACTCTGCTCTTTCTAAGCTTGTTGCACTCGACACGTCAATCTATAGCAAATACAAACATTTTCCATTTTTTTCTGTTTTCTGCGCGTTTTGATTTTTGTTTCAAATTTATTCCTTTCATGTTTCGATAAAAGCAACTATGAGCACGACCGGCCAGATGGGTCACTTTGTGGCTGTTTTACTGCAGGTATCTTTTGCAAACAATCTAAAAGTTGAGCTGACATACAATGCAAAACATCTCACCTGTCATCACATTTGCACTTTTCATGTAGCACCTACACTAACTGGTCTACATTCGCAATGAGCAGAGTTACGCCACAGATGGGCGCTGAAAGATGTTTACAAACCAATAAGACTTCAGTGGTTCTCAACCGGGGGTCCGCGGACCCCCAAGGGTCCGCGTAACGTTTTCAGGGGGTCCGTGAGAACTTCGAAATTTGCAACATAAAGTACGAGTTTTTAAAAAGTTTTTGCTGTTTATCATTGCTGTTTGGAATAGGCTTGAACATTTGCTTAATTGCCTATTGTGATGGGACAATACAAAAGCTTATTGAGATTTATCACCCGCAGGGAAGGCCTATTGTGATGCAATAGATTGCGGATTATACGAGAAGACAGCTGGATACAGTGATTTTAAGTTGCTGGAGATTGCACATAATCGCTTTCTCAGTTTCTGCTCTCGTTCATATAAAATCGAAGGCACGTAACCAACTAAATGTTGAAGACGACATGCGACTATCGATTTCGAAAACACAACCCCGTATTTCAAGACTTGTTTCTAATATGCAACAGCAAAACTCCCATTAAGTGTATTCGCTTTGAAATAAATAAAAATATCCGCATAGTTTGATGTTATTTTGATTGAATAGCGCAGTTGTGCACCAAGACTATTAAGTAAAACTAAGCAAAGAAACATTTAAGTGCAGTCTCAGAACCCTTAGTTTGCTTAAACTTCAGGGGTCCGCCAACTGCTTTGACAGCACCAAAAGGGGTCCGCCAAGATCAGAAGGTTGAGAACCACTGCTTTAACCAGATCATGCGAAAGTGGCGTGATTATGCGGTTTCTTAAAACTTCTCTTAAACTTCTTCGTGTCGACCTGAGTCATCTTAGGTCAAACAAAACGCCGATCAAATAACCTGTTTTTCGCTACTTCGTTGTTCGCTTGAATGCCGAGCTGTAAATTAACCTGACACACTTCACAAAATCCCCTCCAATCGCATCCCAGAGTGATATGACGTAGTTTTCAGCAATCGTTATTGACACTGACGTCATAAGGATCAGGCGAACTACACGGAAACATATCCACGCTACAGTAATCAAATTTCAATATTTTTACGTTTAATTCGTAACAGTCAGCAATTAACAAAAACCTCATAGAATTCATGTCAAGCATAAAGCAGATTTTAAACCCTGTCTTTTATGAAATCGTCATTTCCATTTCGCGCAGAAATAATTAACAGTTTGGTCTACCCAGTAAGCTTCCAAATAATGACGTATTAACATCTTTTGTTACTTGACCTACAACGTCGATAAAAGCTAAGTATTGGCGGCGATTAGGAGTGTTTTGATAAGATCAATTTACTTCGAAAGAACGCAGCAAGTGCGGTCTGTGTTGGGTGGGATTTACACTCGGAAGCCCCATCGTGACGTAACAAAGGCCATCCTCACTTTAAACCTGGTTTAGCAAACACCTGACAAAAGAAAGTCACTCAATGCTGGATTTCGATTGATCGTTTAAGTAAGAGGCGGGGTGGGGTCATGATTGGAGAGACGCCATAAAAGAAACATCTATTATTATTTATCGTTATCAAATCATATTAGATTACTCTACACGCGCCCACTCGAACAGTTTCATTTGTTCTGCTTTTTGAATGGCCAAATAGTTGTCAATGTTACGTCATTAATGCAGCAATTATTATACAGCAAATTAAACGCGATGATAGGTCTGTTGTATTATAGTTCAGGTCTAAACCGACAGCAGGAAAGCAAATAATTAGCAAACAATGGAATAAAGTTTACAGAAAATGTTTGCAATGTCTCATACAAACAAATGAGTACACACTTTAGTGCACATCACTGTACAAGATGGAATACAAATTTTAGGAGTACAGCAACATAAAATATAAGCAGTGTAGAAGTGCGCGATTATAAACAAGGATATAAAGAAGTGTCGCAATTCAACTTTATGAATCATCGCAGAACGATTTCTTACATGGAGTAAAACGACCGATTAATTTATCACCACGCAGTTTGTGGATCGATCCGGCCGAACCAACAATAAAGAGATAAAGTGCCGAGCATCACTCACTAACTACACAACTTCTGGCATTTATACTCACTCTTGCAAAATTAAAGTTTCTTTTAATACAACTCCCGATTATATGAAATATTATCCAAACCACAAAAAGATTTAAACTTTTCAACATAATTAAATTTCGAAATTAATCCTGAAAGACATTTCTCGACAAAACACTCATCAACAAACTGAAAAACGACAACTTTCCTTCAAATAGCATCTCAATAAGCAATAGAATAAAAAGACAACCTAATTACTTATTTATATAAACTTGTTGTCTAGCACTCAATCAAACAATACAAACTTGGCTGCGACCTTTTCCTGGGCAACTACACCTGAACTAATCATAGCACGATTTCGCTACGATTCTCTTTGTTTAGGCGAGATCAAATTCGAAAAAAGCGTTCTACGTCATTCTCTCTTGTATTACTTAAAGTAATTCGATAAAAGCTTAACGAAGATTTATCAACACCGTGGTTAGTAATTGATCAATAACCTTAGCAATTAAGAAGTTTTCTATCACATGTTGTTATGGAATTATTAAAATTTTCCATGATAATGATTGTCGTCAATTAACAGAGTCATAATTGCTTCAAACTAACATTAACCATATGATTGATGCCAATCAAAGAACATCAATCAATCAATCATTTTATTTCTCGTCAAAAGCGCGGTGGCGACGAAAAGATCAATCCAGTTGTTACTAATATGCGACAATGAACAGGAAAAAATGACAAAGCCGAAAAGGCTTAAAACGTTGTTAAAAACATAATCAAGGTAAGAATTGCAGGTAACAACTATCACGGCCATTAAATCTATGTCCAACACTTTATGAGAATAATACAATAAAGTTTACTTTTAATCTTTATCTAAAGACGTATTTGGAGGTAAAACTAACTACCGGTATAGGACCTTTCACTCTCAGCCTTTCCAACTCTCTCAATATGAGGTTCTTTTCGCGCCCGCTTTCTCAGGCGGTCATATGATCGTCTACGTTATAAAGAGAGAAATATTGGAACGTCTCCGGATTTTTTCTCTCCTTTTTCTCTTTTTTAAAAAAGTGAATTTTTGACGTAAGTTCGGAATGTTCTCGAACTTCCGTCCTTTTCTCCTTTCTTTAAAATATAAAACGCGACCGCAATAAAATAGGACGCAAAGTAAAGTATTTCCATGATCGCCCTTTGCTTTGTAAACTGAGCCTTGTCGCGTAAAAATTGTTATTTTAGAAACTGTTGAACAGTTAATTGCATTCAACGTCTGTCCAAAGAAAAACAACGTAGAGGAAAATTTCAAATCCTTTTAACAGTTGTTGCCCAAAATTGTTTACCAGTTTCACTGAATAGGAACAAGTGCGGTTATTACGTTGACCATTGGTCTAAGCGAGTTTCGCGACGCTGTGTATCGAGCCCATGGCGTACGAGTACGGGGGACAACATAACAGAGAGCTTTAAAATCTGAGTTATTTTGTCGACTTTTACCTGATAAAACAACTTAAAGCTTTCAAAATCTTGTCCCAATAAACCAAAGTTATCCTCTGAAGTGCTGTTATTATGCTGTTGTCTTCATTTTGTTATTATTTTAAATCGTTATTTATGGTTCAGTTTCAATCATTGTTCTTAGTCTATTGTCCTTCTTGTTTTTATCGAGTTGTTACAGACTCCCTTTATTTACAGCGGTACTGTGTATGGGCGCCCGTAATGAAACCAGAAGAGATGGCTTCATAAAAAATCTGACAAAACAAACAAATCTGTGTGTCTCGACAACTGCATTTATCAGCCGCTAAAATTACAGAAGCCCGTTTAAGTTAGTCTAAGAATTTCGAACATGACACGAGCCGAACACGCGTTTGCTTTCTGGGTTTTAAATGTTTTGTAGCGGCGAATAATTACGCAAGGATATTTGCACTAGAGCTGACCGGATTGAGATTGACTGACACAAGTCTTTGAGTCGCCGATAATTTTAAATTATAGAAATATCAACGCAAAAAACTTGGGAAAACCAATAAGTTTTTGTCGAATACGAACATAGCATATTTTCAACATAATTCGATGACATTGTATTTATAGAACTTATCACTCTTAATAGCGATAACGGTCCAAGAAATTTCTTTCCGCAACACATCTGATGCAAACGATTGCGCAACGATGACATCACCCGAAAAGACGTCACAAGGTTGTTCCCCAACTTAATTTCCCATGGGTTAGATTATGGGAGATTTTTTTCTTTTTTGCCGTGATTGGTAGAGACGTCGCGTCGCACCCAATCACCTCAATGAATTGTTTCCACATCGTGCTGGAAATAAGAAATATTGGAAGCGACAACCGACCTATTAATTATGATCTGCTTTCCTGCGGCCGGCTCATAAAGTGCGAGTCTTGTTTGCCAACCTGTCATTGACAGGCAATTAATCAGGGTCAAACAGACAAAAAGTTACCGACAGCCAACACCATTTTTAAGCAGAGTAGGTCCAGGCAGCTCAGCGGCTGAAGGTGACTTGGTTCAAAGAGATATTTTTTACCTTGGAAAGATGTCAGTTACAATGAAACCTTTGATCGCGCTTATTGCCGACTTAACAACCTAAATATAACACAAACTTACCTCATAACTTATATGATGTTTACACAAAGGTAATGCGCCGTTAACGAAACTTTCTTTGATCTAACATCACTCATTTGATGTGGGTCGCTCTAATAAACAAGTCGCACTCTAAAGATCTAACGCGGCATTTATAGAATTATCTACTTATTTTGTAATTAGTTCGTAGCCGGGAGTTAAAAGCATGCTGCCGAGTATTTCGAAATATCTGACTGGGCATAATTTAGCAGTTGGAAATTTGGAATGTTTCTAATGTTTAAGTATTGCAGAACAGCTTGTAAAAACACCAATCAGATGGCATCAACTTTAGCTCATTAAATATTTTAAATGAAATCAATCAGGTGGCCATTGGCCGAGTCTCAGCCACATACAAGAAAGTGAAAATGTTAAAACATAAAACACTTATTACAAGTTAATTAGTAACCCGAGCTGGCAATGAAAGACAGACTTTAACTACAAAGATCAGTATTTATACAATTTTATGTGTTTCTTGTACTTTTATCGTATTTATCTATATTCATAAATCTAATTCTTTATTATAGGGAATTTATATAAACGCCTTACGATTTGGGAAAACCTTCATCTTATTCGATCTTTCAAAGAGTTTTCAGAAACCAAAAGTTGAATTAAGCGAACCAGTAAACCAGGTCGATGAATCAGGTCGGATGTGTCGAGTCATACCCGCCAAGGCGCGACTCAATCTATTATCATCAGCACGAGCGGCGGAATAAACCCCATAAATCTGATAAGGTGCCGTTCACGTGTCGACTTCAATTTGAAACAATGACTGTTGCTAGATGATTTATGTTACGTAATACATACGTAATACATACGTGGGCAATAGTAAAGCTTCAAATTTGATTCTTGCCAAACCCTAAGCTCGCACAAAAGAAAATGTAAATACGTCAGTGCTCTTCAACCTTTTTGTCAACGCGGAACCCCTCTTGTACTTTCGCGTTTGTCACGGAACCCACTAACAAAAGCTTAGAAATTACGAATTGCTTGGTCAGAAAATAAAATATTTCGTTATTACACTGTTACACTTCAAAAAATAATTACACATTTCAAAACATAAACAGTTATTACAAAAGTTATAAAGTCAGACATTTAATGACTCTGTTATTGTTGCTTTTCTTTTACAATCTTCTTAAATCGAGGCTCAACGTTGCTTAATGCAATTGTCATACACATATCGACACCCTTCAAGCAACTTCTGTTTTTGTTCTGTTTATGATTGTGATGCAACAATAACGTTCTTGTTAACAGCAAGTGACGCAACAATTATATTAATGTTTTGTTCGGTTGTTGACTGCACTCAACTTCTTGTTTAACAAACTTGCCTACTTGGAGTATGAATGCTGTGCAGTGATCGAAAAAAAAAACGGAATGACGCATCAAAATGCTGAAGCAAGAAATCAATTTCCCTAAATAAACGAGGAACCCTCGCGCAACCCTTAAAACTCACGGAACCCCACTACATGTTGCGCGGAACCCTAGGGTTCCGCGGAACCCCTGTTGAAGAGCACTGAAATACGTGGAATAAAATTTCAAAAACGATAACAAACAAACAAACAAAGTATTATTACAAATAAATATCATTATTTTAAACTGTTCCTTCATCTCTCTGGCATCCCGCGAAAGTTATCATTGAAAAAGCTCACGAATTCCAATACAGAGAGTATCTTTCTGTATCTAGTCCAGTGGTTCTCACCCAAACACCACAAACTCGCTTATCTCTGCTTAACCACAACAACTAAATCAGTCAAATAGTTTTTTAGTGGCCGGCAGCACCCTGGCACCTGCTTTCTTCTGTTGCAATCTCTAAAACTTCATGTTAATCTCATATTGTACGTCATCGCCAGAGATTTGTTTTACAAAGCTATTATCCGGTTCGAAGGACTCTATGACGCACATTGCAGCCAGTGTAGTTCAAACAAAGCAAAACGACAATGTCCGATCTGGTATCAGCGTGAAAACTAGGCACCTATTTCGGGAAAGTTAATTGTTTAACTGTTGAATTGTTAACGGGCTGTTGAAGGACGCGAAAAGCCACTTTGAAGGTCATTGTCATTGTTTCCGCATCGCACTGAGAATAAAAAATTGTCAGCGGAACTGACTTGTTGTTATCTGCTTTCTTATACAGGTGGCTTGCTCGGCGCCAGACGTGTTTCGCGAAACTGTCAGTGAAAAACGATTAATCGGGGTCGAACAGACGTAAAATTGCTGAAAACAATCTCTGATCTCTTGCTTTGGTTAAAGAAATATTTTTGAGCTTGGCAAAATGTCAACTACAAGGAAACCTTTGATCTCGTTCATTACCCGGGAAAATCACTTAAATAACACATAACACAGGCTTATCTCATAACTTATATGATGTTTACGCAAAGGTATTGCGTCGTTGACGAGACTTCCTTTGATCTGACATGACCCCCCTTTTGATGTCGGTTGTTCCAATAAGCAAGTCACGCTTCAATGAGCTAACGTGGCGTCCATAAGATTTTTTCAACTTATTTCGTATCCGTGACTCAAAAGCACACCACCAGGTACTGCAACAAAAATAATCTGTTTCGATTAAGAAACTGGAATGTTTCTAACCTTTATCTATGATTGGTGCAGCTTATCTGAAACATCAGTCCCTGATTGTGCCGCTTACCGATTGGTTAAAAGACAATACCCTTTATTACAGCACGATTGCCCACCTGTGTTAAAGTTGTTTTTTAAGGGCGGCAGCGGAAGTTCACTTATGTGCGGCACGTGCGGCTTTTAGTAACGTGGAAGATTTAAATTCCAAGCTCTGTGTCACGTCCTTTTCTATCGCCTGTTTGCTGTTCAATGAACACTGAACACAAATAAAAGGTTTGAAGCCGTTTGACAAAGTGTGACGTGAGCATGGCGTTACTTGTTACTGCGTCACGACGTAAGTATCACGTTACTTGATAGTCAAAAGAGAAATAATATAGACTGCTAAATGTGTATTAATGCGTCCAAATACCGGGGCACTTGACATCATTATACTAAGCTCATAAAATTTAAACCAAGTCATTATAAAGATCAAATACGTTAAGAATTAAAACCCAAAACGGTTTGGAAGTAATCTAAGCTGGAATTGAAAAACTATAAGTTATCTTGTTGGGAAGATTATTTTTGTGCTTTGATCAAAATTCTAATAATTTTTGAAATTCTAGATCTTTCCTTGGTTGTGTTTCCAATGATTGACATTTTTTAGTTTTGCTCATGAAATAGTTGCGGCTGGTTAAATATTCCGTTTACAAAGTAGTTAACCCATAGTAAGTATCATCACCTTTATACAATTACGCCAATTGCCTATAAAAGTGACGTAAATACTTGTGTGTCACATCAAATAAACAAATAAATACTGTTGTTAAGTGGACAGAAATTATGCCTTTGCTTCATTGAGATGCTCATAAAGATGCTTTTAAATCGCTCAGAAGTAATCCGTATTATAATGTCTGGTATAATCTCAGTAGCGCCGGCAGCAGCTTTTCAACACAGGGTTAAAACATGATGTTTTTAAATCAGCTTCTCAACGTCGCAACACAAGAACTACTTGTGTACATGGATATATGCAATCTTACAGCTTGTGCGCGATTGCCTTCACTAGCTACGAATACTTTTATTGCATAACTTTTCGGTTCAATTTTGGCAATTCATCGGAGCTCAATTGTTTTATTCGTGCATCGGGATTTGAAACAAGACAAGCCCACTAACTGGGGCTCGAGTGGCTTTTGTCGTTTTGAATCCTAAACTGTCTAATTCATCAAACACTTGATTACTGTTCACGTTCGAATCCCCTAAGACCCCCCCCCCCCCCCCATCATCTTTAGACAAGGTTTTACAGGCACAAAACACGCGTTCCAATAAATATAACTTGTTTCATATAAATAATAAGCAAAAACAGATTTCCTATAAGCTATAAGCAATGATTGAATGCAAGCAATATAATAGCAGCATTGCAAGCGAGACCGGTAAAAGCAGTAAACAAAAAGTTAGGTGTTTAGAACAAACTATTCGGATATTACTTGCAGTACCACGTTACATCAGTAACGAGCTTTGAGTTTGAGAACGATCACGGAAGATCAAAACGGGCAAAGCACATAGAAAACCGACCAATATTTCATAATTTATACAAAATTTTGAACCGATATATATTTTGGCATAGAGCCGCCTATTTGGCTTGGTGACGATTTTATTCAGGATTGACTCGGAAGAAATTCTGGTGCATTCTCGGCCTAACAACTTACAACAACCTTCGGCGCTATACGGACATCCCTTGCTTTTTGATGGCTTGCTTCTGTTTTGAAATTTATCAGGAACTTAAACTGTCTGATATACTTCAAGGCAAACTTCATCAGGGAAATGATTTTTCACAAGACTGGCGTATGTGTTCAACGCTAACTCCTGGCAGACGTCAGCGATACGTTGTGGATTGACAAACGCCTCTCCGTGTTTGATCAGAATTCTGAAGAGTCGAATGAATTTTTCACGAGGTATCTCTGAATAAAATTACAAATGTTAGGAATTTTTTTGGTTGTAGTTTTACCTCACTGCCTTACTGCATGTGCTTTAATTTCTTTTGATACTTACGAATATTGCTACATTATATATTTTTGCTATATTGGAGACATGCTAGTAGGTTTTTATTGCTTCCGAGAAGTACTAAGTGCAATAAAGTTTATCTGTGCTTACTCAAAATACGAAATAAATTATATAATGAAAAAATAAAAACTTTCTTTTACCGGGTCCTTCGATGTTGTTTATTTCAACGTCAGGATCGGGGTGAATGGTAAGTTTGCGGAATAAGCGATCTATGTCGTTTTTGTGAACCACATCGGCCAATGCACAGCCCATATCGTACACTGAAATGAGATAATTGCAACCTTAAAGCAGCAGCAGCATACACCGAGTTACGGTTGTGGTAGTGGAACCAGAACTTTGCTTAAAAGCATTTATTTATTATTTACTTTTTCGTTTACGCTCAGGGGAGTATTCTGTTTGTGTTCCCACATCTGCGGTTGAACTCCGTAGATGACTGTTTTCAAAATGTTCATGACCGAGTTGTCCATCCCTTCTAACGACCACCAACGGTTCCAATGCAATCTAAACCATGAAAACTTAGTCGTAACAAGATTAATAGAGATTATCGAGGATAAAACCGTTCGCTGTGAAGTTTATTCATTGATTCGGCCTTATTGAAAGATATTCATATTACAGTATCATGTAAAGTTATAATATTATCTAATATATTCATCGTTATCGTCTTGCTACAGCTAGTACAAGAAATAACTTTCAAGAATCAAATCTGTCTGAAGCCCAACGCAAGTAAACCCGCAGAAGTTTCCAAAAATAGAATTTCAAGTTGCTACGCACAACAAGCAGGGAACAAGTAACAACCAACTTACAGCGACAGTCGACCTAGGAGGCGCTCGAGGGCTCAAACTCAGTGCCGACTCCATGTAGTTTCTGCTCATGGTCGAGTAACTTGAATCAGGTTCACGGTTGGGTCTCGGAAGCCTAAACACAAACGAAATGCACGATCATACTGAACCATTACGCCAGTGCAATGTGTTCGAATTTAAACAGATGTTTTTCTCCAATAATAACTCACATTCTGGAAATTTCACCAGACGAGACAACATCCCTTGATGTCTGATTTGAATTCCTTAACATTTTAATCCTCTTTCCTCTCTCCTTCAACATTAGATATTAACATATTGTGTAAGTGACAGTTAGTTGATTTTGGCTCAACAAATATTTTACAAATTCATATGATACTCAATGCAATGTTTGTTATCTACTCATGTGCGGGTTTCAAAGCGACGGAAACAACTTCCCTATTCAGACTACTCACCTTATATTTATAAGCCAAGGAAACTAACACTACCACAAGTGCAACGATGAGTATTACCGACACCGTTGCCAATACTATTAACACCACCATCAGATTTTGACCTGTAGCAAAATGAAAATCAAAAGCCAGATCAATGTTATCCCATAAGCTATCGAAGAAATAAACAATATAATCGGAATAGACTTTACCAAAACAAATAAAATGAAATGCGAATACCTTCAGATCCATTCTCCGTAGAAACTGGGGACTTTACGGTGACGTCATCTATTTTTGGCTTTTGTTTGCTTTCACCGTCTACGTCATCAGTCGTGGTGCGATGATCTGATTTGCTGCTCAATTATATTTGCATAGAATTAGGCAATGACGTTGGTAAGCACCCAATGAAATAGTCAGAAGAAGATATAAAGTGAAGTAATAAATACGTTGCATGAGCAGCTATAAAGAGAGCGGGTGTCATGTTGGTGCTCAACCACTACTGAAATTGCAATTCACTTAGAACAAAAATGTCCTCTTAACTAACTTAGGTTGTCCGATCTCGGTGCAGCTTTCAGTTCTTGAGTTTGTGAGTGAGTCGAAACCTGGCTGACATTTCTCACACTCTGTGTCGTCGGTGGAGTTTCCCGGCCCCTTCACCCCGTAGTGGATGGGGCAGTTTGAGTGAGGTTTGCATCGAGGTTCGAAGTGAACTTTCTCGTCCATGAACGTTCCAGTGGGGCAAAGCAAGTACTGAGTTGTGCTCGGGAAATCGGGGCTGGAAGAATAAAACAAAGCTACGTCACTTTATGACCCAAGTCCTCCTTCATTCATTAAGCTACTGCTGGTGTTGTTATGTAAACACAAGATGGCGCTCACTTGCAGGGCCCTGTATAATAGAAACCGGGGTTCAACCCGCAGCACGTAATCTCGTCTCCGGCAGGGGTTAGAACAAGGCCCATCTTGTAGGGGTTTATTCCCTCAGGTTTCAACGTATCTGGGCACTGGTCTCGTTCATTTTCTGGCCAAAGTGAAGTTTGACTACTTTGTTGGGCAAACGTCACCATGACGTAGAAAATGATGAAAATGTATGAAACATCATCAACAGCCATGATGGAAATTCGTCGCCTACAGGCAGAAAATGAGTTGGTGATATTATACCAAACCCAACATTTACAAAACTACGCATAAACGCCAAAATATGAGTTTGAATAAACCTTACCTTTGCTTGTGGTGAGCTACCGATGTCACCTTGCACTACTTGGATTCGATTTAGAGAAGAAATATCCAACTTGACACCAAGTTCATTATGTATTTGCACTCAGTAAATTAGAATGATTTCGTTGTACAACATATGTAGGGCAAAGGCGTTTCATTTACCACCTACCCGTGGGTATCTATTAAAACCAAAAATACAGTCAGGAGTCCTGTGATAAGGTTATCAATTACAAGACTACTTTAGTTTAAGAGCGATTTCACGTAATAATCTTCATAAAACAATACGTAGACAAATAAAGTTGGTTACAATATCCACATCCTTGTTTGTTTATCTCGTTTTTAGCGATTTAAGCACGCTAAGGTTGTAGAGAAAATTGTTTCCAGAGGTAAACCAGATAAAAGAAATTTTATGCTTTCATCACATGTTGTCATCATCACAAAGCTGTTCCGATCGAAACTAACATTAAAACACTTCATAAAGCAATTGAGAAAGTTCTCATTGAATCTCACACAAACAACAATGTGTTGGTCGCGATCTGTAAAAAAAACGCTCAAAGGCGCTAAGTTTACTCTCGTTGTTCTCTTAAAGGTTTGTTCCAAAAATGGAAAAAATGTCAAGCCTTTATGACGACTACAGATCTCTGCCCTGGCTTCTGTGACCTCTGAACTCTTCATTTCTCAAGCTATTGAATGAAATAACGATGCGCGATGGCAACGTTTTCGTGAACTTTGAACAGATTGTGCCTCGAGAAAGCAGAACGTGATGGCATGTGAGGTCTGTTGTTAAACGGGTAATTTAACTGTTTTATGAGATATTAGAAGCTTTCCAGTCTGTATACGTTCAGCCAATGTCATAACAACGTGTCCTCCATAAAAGTCAGTTTATAATTATACGATACCATACGAGCTGAGCTTTACTACAGGGAGAAATAATCTTATGGAGATATATGAAATTGCCCATACAGCCTTTATGTCAAATAAACAACAAAAGACAAACAAAACGAAGAAAGAAAAGATAAATTTCATTCATAAATGTCGCAACATCGTTTGTTACGAAATATGGTGGCACGAAAGGGGTTTTATTTCATGAAAGCTTTTCTCTGGATTTTGACCCCATCACCCCATTCGCTCTCAATGTCATACGTCATAATGGCACTGACGGTAGAACAGATTGACTCAGATAGAGTCAATGCCACAAATCCTGATGGGTGTCTGCAGTGAGAACTTAAATAAAACCATGTTATGTGAATATTAGCTCCCTGGCATTCTGTTAGTTTGAATATTACACTCAATCAAGTTGACAACGGCTTTAGAAAGTCTTGCAAAGGTCTGAGCAAAAGCGGTTAAAGATACAAAGTAAACAAAAATGTTATAGCATCGACAACGTATATCACGTGATATCATGCAAGCTCTAGTCTTGTGTCTACACTGATGACGAATATGTAAAGTCCTGTCTGAGTATTCAAAGTATGAAAGACTTGAAAATCCAACCTTACGTAGAAAAGGAATTTCTTGCAAAACAGTTTTCGGTAATCTATTCCACTGAACAAGTTACGACGTTTATCAAGTCATTAATCATCATCATAATCACAATCATCGTCACCATTATGCAAGTCAATATGACCACGTTCATGCTGTAGCCCTGATATAAACGTATTGTTATTAATATCAACAGTCCTGGCTCTAAATAATTGTAGATATCAAGTTATACCCAACGCCACTCAAGTCGAACCTACAAAGCTCACAATTTAACTTTAAATGATAAACACGTTTTGTTATCATCAGCATCATAAACTGGAGTCAATGACTCACAAAAGTGACCACACATATAACAATCTTCTTACATACAAGTGTACTAGTGTTACCAGATAACCGAAAATCGGCATCGTTTTACTCAGGTTCTCAAGAACACATGAACATGTTTGGCTTTACCACAACAATCGTCACGAGAGGCAGCGTCTCAGAAAATATTAGAAACATAAAATTTACAAGTCAAACCACTCCATCCAGCTATACAAGGTAATGTGTGTACACATTTCTGTATCTTCCTTTAACAGTACTTTTTATTCCTATTCATAAAGTTAGTTATTTGTTATAACTTGCATGTGCGATATATCATTTAGGAAATTTATGCATATCATTTTGCTATGTCATACACATGGCGATATGGCGAGTAAAAGAAAAACTCCGCCGAAAGATTTATTGGAAACTGACAGTAAAGCTTACATATAACCATACAGCACTTAAAGCAAAGCATAGCGAAGCGATGATTCATCGTTTAATGTTTAACATGGCGCAATTTAAGCGGCGATCAGACGCGAAGTTGGTGGCCCATAAATCTGGTCAGGCGTCTCACGTCACCGACAATAGCAATTGCCATAATTCCTGGCAACTATAATAATCAGCTTGATAAAAATTTCCAAAAATTCTGAACAATGAATACAACATGACGCACAGAATCGCTTTCGTTATGAGAATTTTCGCATAACTTCGTACTTAATTTTGTCCATTTCTTACTTATCATTGATAAGTACCTCAAGATAAATTCTGCAACTGAAAAAACTTTTTCCTTTTCTACTGGCTAGTAAGTTGATGACGTTTTTATAAAAGATATCGGAAGGTACCTTGAAAAGCTTTTTACATCCAGTTCTCACCCTAAGTTAACAAGCATCCTAACCTCAGGCTGACTATGAAAACTAACAAGCCACCATCGTTGAGCGCAGTTTATATATAAGCCGCGTGCTTTTTTTCTTTATCAAACAAGACGAATTATGTGTTAGAGACTCTAAGTCAGTGGTTCTTAAACTGGGGGGCATGTAACATTCATAAGGGGGGCGCGAGAGATGACAAACTGTCTATTATATGAGCTATGTCTAAACATGCTTTCTTGACTTTCGCTGTAGGTTCAGTTTTACTAAAATTTTAAAGTGTGTCACGATGGCAATTGTATTTTTGAAATTTGGATTCTGAAATACGTCAATGGCTACGTCATAATATTTGGTGTCTCTCCGCATTGAAGCGTATTGTTTTCCTTTACTCATTCACGCACTCCTAGCTCGACTAACTGTTCTCTTGTGTTCTCTTTTAGCGGTGACCTGTTTTTTCTCACAACGGGGGGCGGTGTAACAAGAAAAACTTTTACAAATGTATCACTTGTAGAAATACTTAATTTACACTAAATGCATTTTCTTTAGTTTTACAATAATGCTGTATACAGGAAACCAGATGTTTTTGCTACTAACCTGTAAAAATCCGATCAGTTTACGACGTATAATTTTCGAGTCATTAACGATTGAAAATTTGTGTGCAGTGTCGGCCACACATAGTTAAAATAGTAATGTCGCGCACCCGGTTTAAATGGGGTAAAACCAACGTCAGCCAATATTAAAACTGTAAAATGAAGTAAAACTTAAATTTAGTATTGATTTAATAACCAGGTATTTTAGTAATTAAACTTATTGTATTGACACAAAATGAGTGGAAAAAAGAGAAAGTATGACCAAAATTATCTGAAGTATGGCTTTATAGATACCACAGTGAACGGAAAAGTCGTTCCGCAATGCGTGATATGCTTAGAAAAGCTAAGCAACGACGTTTTGAGACCAAGTCGTTTGCAGCGTCATCTTCATGAATATAAAGACAAAACCTAGGAACAAACTTGACTGTGAAGCCGACCTAAGATGTGCTTTATCTTCTACAAAACCTCGAATTAAACGTTTGGTTTCCCAAAAACAACTACATCCTTCACATTAATGAAAGTTAATTGAAAATAAATTGTTGTTTTGTTTAATGCTTTTTTATTTTGCAATGAGGTGGGGCGCGAAATTTTTAGGTACCGTCAAGGGGGGCGTGTGCCAAAAAGTTTAAGAACACCTGCTCTAAGTTAAAGAGTTAACAAAGCGCATCTCTCTACCTTCTCAGCAGCGATATTTCGACACCATAGCTTTGGTATATCTCGCATACTTTCTACCTTTATGATTAGACAATTGAAAATGGTTGATTCTAAGATTTGAGTAGAGCAACGTCATAAACCTGTACAAACTGCTACGACGTGGACGTTTTAAAATAAATTAATTCAAATGCCGAGCAATTTATCGGTCAAGTTAACAGCAAAATTATCCCCAGACTTTTTGACAACATGATACGGGAGCACCGGCTAGCAAGAAATGTTTGATTTATGATGAATGTGTTCATTAAATCTCTTCGTTCTGCATACGTCGTTCGTAACCAGTGAAGCGTGAAAGGCGCTTTCGCCGGCCCCAGCAGCATGAATTTCTCACGAGAGAAATATCTATTTGCTGAAGCATGATTTCATTTGCGCAATCAAAGCTGTGACGTCAGATGTTGAAACTTATTACTTGGTGGCCAGGGTCAAATCAAGATTAATTCTGTAAAGTATCTTTGCCTTTGTGTCTTATCTGAGCAAAGCAAACTTCATCCTTAAGCTTTGAGCATCAAAAACGCCCGATTGTCTTCCACCAATCGCATTAAAATGCTCCAGGTATTAATAAGGCTCTTATCCGGGTTTCATAAGACGAGGCATTCATATTTTTGAATATGTGTATTAACAAAACAAACATTGATTTTATAAAAGAGATCATTCTCGTAATATGTGTTGCGAACACCGCGCTTCACTAATTTCATGGTCTCAGATTACCTAAAACTTTAATGCTACATGTCTCGAAGAATGCAATCTCGACTGTCAAATTATAGGAATTTGAGAGCGGGACAACTCAAATCAAAAGCTGGTTTACTGGAGTTGGGCAAAGGTTTTGGCTGGCACTATTTCACCGGAATCGTCGATTCGAAGCTGTTTTTTTTCACAGTTTCTCGTTGACCTCACTTAAATTTTATAACATAGCAACTTAAACCTAATCTACATCTTTCTTGCTTATTTAAATCCAACTCCAATGAAACTTCAATCAACTTTTGCTAAATCAACTTTTGCCTATACCGTAACCAATGTTCCTTCTAAGCTGCGCGCGTGCGCAAATGCGCACTGCTGACACGGTCTCCGCGCACAGAAAATCTGTGCTGTGCACAAGAAAAACATCCAACCTGAATTGAAAATAAAATAAACGCATAATAATGGCCACAGTGCGCGCGTCTGATGTTGCTCACAGTGGTCCAAGGGACCGCTCAGGGAGTTAGTGTGTTTGCTCAGACTCGTGAAAAATTAGATGGAACATTGACCGTAACCGTTTTTCTTAACCTCACCGCCTATCTTTAACAACAGGTGAAATCGTCACTTTGTTAACTTGTTGTAACTATCTGAAGAAAATGTAAGAAGACAACCTGGTGTACCGATGCTACCTACAATTGACGTTCACTGCTGTCCACTGTACAGTACATCTTTTTCTATAATGGCTTAAAACGCTGTAAGTGTCTCCGCAATGGACTTTGAATTGGGCTATAGTCGGCTGTGTTATACACCTGTCCAGACAGTTTTTTATTGGTTCGTTCTGGAGGCGTGCAAATGGGCGTTGTAAAAGTAGAAAGTCAGAGAAGCGAAGAAAACGGGCGATTGTCAAATGACGTAGAGTTATGAAAACACGTCATTGTCAAACCCATAGAGCAGCGGAGACCAACCAGGGATCCACGAGTTACACTGTGATTCCTCATAAATAGCCTCATAAGTCATAACTAACAATTGTGAATGTGGGATTTTCCATTTTCTTCATGCTGCATTGCTCAGATGCCAAGATCAAAATTTCTGTTATTCTACGTTGTAGAATATAATTTGTAAATGTCATCTTATGTTCTCAGCAAGCCAGGCGAGGAAAACGAGAAACTTTCATCCAGAACCTAACATTTATGACGAACAAAATTCAAAATCTGCTACACTGGCTATAAAAAGCCAGGGCCAAGGAACAAACAATTTTGCAAAGAAAACAACCACAGTTTCAAGTCATGCGTGATATGACGTCAGTACCTGGGAACAATCACTGCCAACCGCAAATAATGCTTTGCCACGAAGTCACTTCTGACGTAAACGGTTATGCAACGATTGCATCATTCTCAGTGACGTCAAAAGGTATTTCCCAAATCGCTTCCCCATGGGTAAGATTAGGCGGAAATTTTTTCTTTGTTCGAGGTTTTTTAATTGTTTTGTACCATGTGCGACACCTACCGGCCGTTTATTCACGTCGTGTTTTACACTCGAGAAAACATTTTTCTTGATGTTTTCTAAATATAAAAGTATAGGCAGTCGCGTAACTTTACAAGATGTACATTCTTGGCATTTACGCAATTAATGACCTCTGTTGCTTAAACAAAGAAACTTTCTGCCAGAGCGATCGAGGGGTCTAGAACGAATTTATTCCTATGTGATAAAGCACCAAAATACTGAAATGCGACGCCCGAATACATACATTCTGTCATTTATTTCTTTTATCTTTCATTATTACAGATGGTGATCGACGTGATAGTAATTTCAATATATAGCTTTGTACAAGAAGAACAGGGAAGCTTCCAGCTTTCATAAACGGTGACAATTCTATGTTAAAGAAAATAACTAGCACTCCTATTATTACCAAATAATCTAAAATCTTGTATGTGATAATTGCTAGTTAAAGTTTACAGAGGTTTAGACAAAACGTTTCTAGGAAACATGCAAATCAACAAAAAGATTGCAAAAACAAACAAATAAACGTTTAAATTGCCGATTCGTACAATGCATTTCGAGTCTTATATTTGAAAGTTAAAGCTATTATAAAGCATTTGAAACAGAATAAAAATTTGTGTCTAATCTCAACAACATGAAACATAATTGTTATTATTATTATGAAGTTATTCCAAATCCTAAAACCGAAATTACCAACTATTATGATTATGTGAAACAAAAAGCAATGACAAAAAGTTTTGATCCTTTATTATCAGCAGCAGGCACAAGGTGCCTTGTCATCTTGGACATTAAACAACCATCATAGAAAAATTTATGATGTACAAAATTTGCACTATTAGGTACAAATTTAACAGCAAATTTAAAACGTTGCTTATACGAGATGGCGGTTGTTCGCTCGTACATGATTTGCATATTTGCGAACAACAAACTCGTTTCTTAAAGACAAGGCGGGTTGCTATTTTCGCAGCATATTTGCTAACGTATAACAATTTTTTTCGCATTTAGTTCATTAGAACATTTACAAACCGCATTTTGCGTATAAAATATAGCATATTTGCTATCGTATAACAACGTTTTTCGCATTTTTTTCATTAGAACATTTGTAAACCGCATTTTGCGTATAAAATGTAGCTTATTTGCTAACGTATAACAACGTTTTTCGCATTTAGTTCATTAGAACATTTATAAACCGCATTTTGCGTATAAAATATAGCTTATTTGCTATCGTATAACAACGTTTTTCGCATTTAGTTCATTAGAACATTTGTAAACCGCATTTTGCGTATAAAATGTAGCTTATTTGCTAACGTATAACAACGTTTTTCGCATTTAGTTCATTAGAACATTTGTAAACCGCATTTTGCGTATAAAATATAGCTTATTTGCTAACGTATAACAACGTTTTTCGCATTTAGTTCATTAGAACATTTGGAAACCGCATTTAGCGTATAAAATATAGCTTATTTGCTAACGTATAACAACGTTTTTCGCATTTTTTTCATTAGAACATTTGTAAACCGCATTTTGCGTGTAAAATGTTGCATATTTGCTAACGTATAACAACGTTTTTCGCATTTAGTTCATTAGAACATTTGTAAACCGCATTTTGCGTATAAAATGTAGCTTATTTGCTAACGTATAACAACGTTTTTCGCATTTAGTTCATTAGAACATTTATAAACCGCATTTTGCGTATAAAATATAGCTTATTTGCTAACGTATTACAACGTTTTTCGCATTTTTTTCATTAGAACATTTGTAAACCGCATTTTTCGTGTAAAATGCTGCATATTTGCTAACGTATAACAACGTTTTTCGCATTTAGTTCATTAGAACATTTGTAAACCGCATTTTGCGTATAAAATGTAGCTTATTTGCTAACGTATAACAACGTTTTTCGCATTTAGTTCATTAGAACATTTGTAAACCGCATTTTGCGTATAAAATGTAGCTTATTTGCTAACGTATAACAACGTTTTTCGCATTTGGTTCATTAGAACATTTATAAACCGCATTTAGCGTAAACAATATAGCATATTTTGCGCGCATGTAATAAGAATTTTTGATTATAATTTCTTAGGTTTTTCGTGTACATTTATGATTCGCATTTTAGTTACATTAAGCGACATTATTTAATAAATTAAAATCCTTTTTATAGATGATTTAAAACGAAGTATGACCATTATTGTGACTTATTATTTAAAACCTTTTCAACACTTCTTTTGTGAACGATTTCAGACAAACATTAGATGTAAATAAGCGATAATATTTTTTTTAAGTGGCGCAACTCGCGTTAAGTTTTTGCCGTTAGTGGGACTCAGAGAGCGAAGTTTGGACAGCCTTTAGCGGACTTTTGGGTTTTTCTAATCCACCGCGTAGACAGACAGGGACTTGGACATCAGGGAATTGCTCTCTAACAACAATGACGTAATCCATCCAGCCGTTCTTGCAGCAAACATCGACGATATGCTGCGGGGTGAAGTAGGCCTCTCCTTGTTGAACGAGGATACGGAAGAGACTGATGAACTGTTCCCGAGGAAGGTCTAAATATAACAACAGAATAAATAAACCATAATTCTTAACTCACCTTTTTGTGTTTATTTGCTGAATAGGCTACATACAATAACGACATTGTTAAATGAACTTATGGTGACGGTAAAATTGCTTACCCTGGCGTAAGTTTCGTATTTCGACTTCAGCATCGGAAAGAGTAAATAGCTCCCGGAAGAATGGCCGGATATTATCAGCGACCACCACTTTGGCCAGAGCGTAACACAGCCGCATCACTGGACAAAAATATTTTTGGTGAAACAAAGCATTATCGAGAATTTGGTTGGTTCTTACTCTGTCAATTATTCTAGAAGGTTATATGAGCCCAACCAAAGAAATAGTAAAGCCAAAACAGATTTCTGCAAACCAATTATTGCTGATTGTGCGCTTTTGTTGTGAATTTATGTTGGTTTTGGAGGATAATTTCAATGAATTTTACTTTTGTGCGAAAGACCGTGATCATGGTTCTTTTAGCAGGTTGGACAGATATAAACGCCAGCAAATAAAAGAGTTGTAAAATATGTTTCAGCAACAGTATGACAACAGTTTTACGCTTACAGTGCAATGCTAAATTAACTTACTTTCTTTTTTGTATTGCTCCAGTCTTCTGGTTGGTTGCGAGGCAAAACTATTTGACAGTGCAGTGCTGTCTAACGTCACATTAATAATTGGCGTTGCCTTTTGCGTTACATTCATTTCTCTCAGAGCTTCTGCATTGACCTACGTGCAACATATGGTCTGTATTAGAACAAAAACATACAAAATTAGAACATAAAACATACATAACCTTGCAGGAAAAAATATACTGAAATAGGAGAAACAGTTAAATATACAAAAAATTACAAAATCATCTCACAGAATTGCTCGAGTTTGTCAAATCTGCTTGTTGACCGCTGTCAAACTCCTGAGGTAAAACCATTTCATTTCTGGAATTTTCGCTCCTTGGCGTCGAGAAACCCGAGTCTTGACCGTTGTTGCGTTTTGTTTTACACTCATTGTTGAGCCTAAAAATATGACAAAGATTTAACCGGCTTTCACAATTGAAAGAGTTTAAGTCACAACAGAAAACATGTCTTGAAATTGTCGTACATTGGGTCACTTTCTACTGGCGAATCACCCCCTTCATCATCATTTTCCTTCGCTTGCCCCTCAACGTCATCACCACGATTTGACCTTGACTTCTGCATGAATAACAAGTCAAAGTTTTGTAAAAACACCCATGTTTTGAGGTAAGTATTTAATTTTTGACGTATTAGGCCTAATTGTTGGGCAAAGAGTAACAGAAGGCGCTATATTGAGTACTGAGACCAGTGAAGCAAAACTACTGTAAAAGCTGATTTCACTTACTTCGCCTGCACTTCAGCCTGCTTTGAATAAGTCAGACTTTAAATAATCTAATACGATTGTTCAGCTTTGATTTCAAAACTAATCCTCTGTGTTCTACCATGTATAATTACATGCATTTCAAATCTACAAGTGAAATCAAAGGTTCTTGCAAGTGGATGAAATTTTGTAACTTACATTTGTCATGACACGCCAGATGAGTATGCATAATAGCAATACAGAGAAGGCCGCAAAAAATGGACCAAGGTAATTCCAAACCGGCGTTTGATCTGAAAAAAAAAATCTCGTTAGACTAATTACTGGTCAGCAGAAGGAGCGTTTGTTGAACGTGTAACTGGTAAACTTTTTGTCCTTGGAAAATCCTACCAGTTTTCAGGTTTGAAAACACAGTTTGAATCGTTGTCGTGGGCCACGGTGGCTTCATTGACGTTCCTACTTTGTTTGTTGTTGCTGTTTCTACAGTTGTTTCACCGGTTTCCGTTCCTCTACATAAGACAAATAGTTTCGATCAGTTTTTATGAAATTTTCCGCTTTTATATGGGTTAAAGATTATCTTTTTTCGGCCACCATAAAAACCTTTTATTTAAAATCAAAAAATAAAAATGGCCCAAACAAATTTAAACACGTATTCCTGGAATACGTTCACCTCATTACGGTCTTGATGGATATTTTAACTGATTGATTGTTAATGTATTTTAACGACATTTGGACTACCTGGAAGTTACAGGTGAAAGACAAACTACTGAAAATTGTGAGGATTTGGCGTAAAACGAATGGTCGCGATCGTAATTCGGAAGTGTTTTTTAAACGTTTGTCGCACAACACAATATGTTGCTGGTGTTCATGTTTTACGCTAATCCGTGTTTGCACCCGTTTCATTGTGCACGCATGATTAGACGCCATTCGCATTGTTACGTTCAGCGTTACGCTCTAGTGCAGAAGAGTCGTTCGTGGCACTTCTCAATTGGCCAAAAGAAGTAGCGTTGTAGATGACGTAAAACCTTAAAGTTCGAGAAGCCCTAGCGGTGCGTTCGTTTGATTCAGTCAAAGTTTTGAACCGTGGTGCTTTTGTTACATCAGGGCCAATGATTTCGCTGAAGACTTGTTCAGTGATTTTATTGCCTCGTTCGTGTGCTTTTTAGCTGTTGTTCCATTACACTTCATCGAAAGCTTTGTGCAATTTTAGTTGTGAGCCGATGAAGCAGTATTAAAGAACCAGCGACCATATCGAAACGACCGAGTACAGCAAACATAAGTCGATTATTTCAACACGAAAGCATAACACATTTCTAAAACATGAAGAAAGCACTAAACAATAGCAGGCACTTTCAGACAGAAATGACTTTTTCTAGTAACATCTTACTGTGTTGGGGAACATCTTTCTAATCTGGGATCGATCCGCAATTCCAAATCGGTCGGACACTTCCTACATTCGGTATCATGTGTCCAATTTCCTTGGGAAATCACTCTTTCGTCATCAGAGCATACTTTATGACGTTGGCATTGTTGAAGCTTGTGGGCTCTTTGGCTGATGAATTCACCAGGGGGACAAGGCACACACTGGGTTGTTTGTGGAAGAAGAGATCTAAACAATTATACAAACATTGAATATTAACTACGTGGATTGTTACAATTACAAATAAACAAAAACATAACTTAACAAAAGTTTCATAATATTAAAACATGTAATTAAGGGGTCATACACAGTGTAATTGTGTATTATATACAATTCCAGCGGCTGTCGCTATATGTGGTTTCACGTTTCACCATCATAACAACAGCAACTGTATTTACTCGCAGGGTCCTTTGTAACGAAAGCCGGGATTACAACCACAACACATCGTTTCCTCGTCATCAACCGAGATCATTTTGTAACCGTTGAGACCATCTGGCATCAAAGTATTAGGACATTGGTCAGGTTCGTCGTCGTTTAAAACACCTTGACTGCTTGTCGGTGCAATGAAGCCAACGATGAGAAATATTAACATTCTGTTTCGCCATCTTAACAAAATTTGTAAAACGAGATGTTATAAAATAAGTCCTTGAAACTTCGCACTTTACCATAGACGTAAATTAAATTAGATAAAATTAACTTAAATTTTTTCTTACTTTGTTTTGCATGTTGACGTTTGCCGCATGTTATCGGTCTATTCTGTGGATGTAATTGATCAACAGAAGACAAAGTTTAATTAAAAACTAAGACAATTAATCTCTATTAAATTTTAGACTGTTGATGAATGTTGGAAAAAATGTTTCATTGTTAGAACCTCTAGCTACCTTACCACGTTATAGCGTCCAAACAAATTCGATTTATAACAAATCACGTAAAGGTTTTATTTGAATAGTGTGATGACGTCTAATGCCTTGACTGGGGCTTTTCCGTGAACTTTGAACTGATCACGTCACTTTTCGAGCTCCCGATTTAAAGCTTTTGTTACATCATATTAACTCTGATTGTATTTTGAGAAAACGATAATGTTTCAACTCAATGTTTCACTTATCGCGGTCGGTCCACTAAATACCGTTGTAATATTATCCCCCACAGTTTTGATACCTAAGGAGATGCGGTTAACATACATCTCAGCAGATATTAAGAGCTATTGGTCTTTGTATGATAAGATTTACGTGGACTTTGTTTTATAATACTTTTCAGAGTTGTAGCTATGCAAGCAATTGGCCACAGGTTCCTTTGCTTTAACTTCAACGTATACGGTACATCTGATCCCGTAAGGGGTAAATCCCATCCATAGATACAAAGCGTCAGCCGAGGACAAACTTTTGAATAACGCCTGAGTATAAAGTTTCCACCCATCGGCCAGCTGATGAGTTCGACAGCTATGTGCGTTGTTGAAGAGATATCTACAAAATCGAAGTGGAAATATTGGCTTTTTCAACTAATTTCTGCTTTTGTCCTGTTAAAGTAAGAACTTTCTAGAATCTAACTGCTAGTTTGTGACAGATTCGTAGCAGCATTTCCAACCGTACAAAAACCCCGATGTCACCAGTTGCCCACAAAAAACACGTGTTATCCTATTGGCGTTGTTTTTTGATTAAGTTTCTCTGCTTAAAGGTCAAACGCTTTCTTTGTTAAATCGTCTTGACGAACGATACGGTGTCATTGAAATGTTCCTGTGTATCCGTAAACTGTTGTTGATTTTGGACCGCTTTTAGTTAACTTCTTACTTTCGACATCCCATGATGTGGGAGCACTTTGGAACCAAAACGTTCAGCACTCAAGCTCCACAAGGCATTCGTCTCCAGAAAAGTGATAAAACCGACAGCTATAGTTTAAATATCCGAAAATAGGAATTACAATTACACAGTACCACTGGAGATTGACTCAAATAACCCATGGAGTTTGTGTTTACACGACAACCACATCTTGCAAGTTTGAACCAAAAGTTAGACAGGTATTATAGAAAAGTGGAACCAACAACCCATAAAAGTCAACATTATCATTAATTCAACGATAGTTGCCTCTCGGACCGCAATGAAGTCACTACATACACAATCTCAACGTCATTGCTTTTGTGGACTCAGCTTGACAACTACACTTAGAATAGGTCAAATCACTTGGGTTTTAACTCTGATATGCTTTTAGACCTTGCACTGCTTTGCTGTATCGTCATAACTCATAGTTAAAACAAGTCGTTCAAATACCTTGTTAATAACAAGCAGCATCAAGTACTGTGTAATCGCGAAGAACAATACAAGGAATTTTCCGCACTTGGTCTGTAGATCTTCTACCATCCGAAAACTAATAGAGTAGACCAATATAAATTCTATTTAAGATAAGCATGAAATGTACAAAGCGTATTTGAAAGGTAGCGTCTGGCAATATCCGCAACAGATCGAGTCGATAATGTGTAGTAGAACAGTTCCTTACGTGTTGCAATTTTATAGGAATGATCACGCATACTTGCGTGAAAACAACACAAACACAGTCCAAAGTTAACCTCAAGAGTGCCATCTGATATATCTTATTTTTCTTTGTTATTGTCAGGGTACGTTTTGCTTTACAAACTGTTGGTTATTGCCAAGCTCTACTCCATCTCGAGCAACACTCATTTGTAAGGAGAGTTTTTTTTTTATCGAAAGTACGTCACGATGCTTATGTTCATTCAAACCTTTCTTACCCTACAAACGCCTTTCTTAGTTTAATGTCTTATAAATAGACTTCTACACCTAACCTGTATATTTCTTACCGGTTATTAATTGGAAAGTAATATCCATAAACTTTGGAGCAAGATGAAACGAACAAAAGAGTGCCATTACATTGACGCGAGTAGACGGTTCGTGTCGATGATCCCTAAAATAATTGAACAGTTCCTTAAATGGCGCAATATCACGTTTGTAATCGCGCTTTTGGTTCGCAAACATAGACGGAGTTTGTTCATAAAATCTGTGTGATCTTTAGCTGTTTACGTCACACTGACAAACAAACTTACGGACGTCATGACAATTAACTACCTTGCAAGACTTGTCTTGTTGGAATCAGTCAGTTCAACAGCAGCAGCCCTGTCTAACCTTTAGCATGATTCCTTGTTATAACAACGAATGACAAACAACTAACACATACTGTAAGTAAAGTTATATAACCTGGTAAGTTAAATCGTCAAATCATTTCTTTTTAGAACTAGACGGCAACTTAATTTTTTACATGCTTCAAATTTCCTTACACCTTCCCTCCTACCAAGATACATAAAATTTGGCGCATTCGGGAAGGTTGCATCCGCGCAAGCGTCCACCGTTCTTCTAATGACGCAATTTCATACGTGCAATCGCTGTTAGTCAGTATTTGTTCGCAAATAGCGATGGAATTTCGTTACAAAATCTACTGATAAGGCGCCTACAGTCGTCTGCTTTACACAAGCGAACAACATACGTCCTCACAAATCATTATCTTGCGTTATAAGTTTTGTCGGAATCACTGAGTTTGACGTTTCAGATCGTTTCTCGTCATCATGACAAAGCATTGACATTTGAATGAAGTCTATTATACTGTTCGACCTGATAAGATAAACCTTCTGTTAATTGCTTTTTTGAGCTGATCCGTAACTTAATTGCTTGCCTGCATCAAATCTCCCACTTTCTACTCTCACACCAAATAATTGCAACACGAAAAACGGCGCGTTATCATTGTTTGGAAGCTTGGGCCGATACATTGTGTTCTAGTCTTTCAAGACAATATCGTTGGTTTTAAGAAAACTTGAACTAAACATTTATCGCTTAAATCGCCGTTTTAAGACATCCAATCGAATCATTCAACAACTCAAAAGTAATAACTTCCCAAATTAGTTAATTGCAGTTACATCAAGAATTTTTGACAGATACACAAGTTCCTTAACGACCGCAGGACTCGCAGGACTTTCTTGTTATAACAACTGCCCCTTTCACAACTTTGCACTGGATAGTCAAAAGCATCAAAAAGAAATTTAAAACCTCCTGTAGTAGGCGCCTATTCTTACTGATTAATTGTTTATTACTAAGCAAATTGTACCCTGCCTCACAAAGTTGTTTGTCTCCGATTCCGAAAATCTCGACCCTTCGCGAAGTCATATGACTTTATGTTGTCATAAAGAGAACAATGGAGAGCGACGGAAATGTTGCTTTTTTCTCTTTACCCGCTGCAGTCGCACTGAAGCAATAATAGTTATCCAAAGAAACTTCTGGAACCTTTGTAATCTTTTCTCTTTTTTATTGGTTCACGCTCGTCAGTTTATGTTTCGGCTCACCACTCATTCGTTCATGAATATCTTTAATTTGTAAAGCGACTACCGCCTATAGTGCGACATTATTTGTACAGAATGCCCAAACGGGTTGTTTAAACAAATTTCCTACCACAGCGTAGGCCGTAGACGTTTTGCAACACGGACAAAGTTGCGTTTATTTCAACTGCGAAACAAAAACATTCAAATCGTCTTTCTCACTCACTTGTTGAAATAAACTAAACGTTATCACCGATTTCTATCAAATTTTCCTTCCTCCTAACAAGCCATCTATTACACAGGGCGCTGCACAGGAATGTGGAGTTGACTAATCCTCTATGTCTCTATCCTATGTGCCGCCAGTGACGTACATATCCAGCAAAAAATGTGAACATACCTGAGACCAATAAAGCGTAGAAACTATAAAGGCATATCCACTTGTTCTGAGACAGATTATCTGAAACGTATTTATGACGCAACAATCGCTGCCGTGACGCTACTACTGACGTCACTATTTTCAGTTTAAAAAAGTTTAGGTTCAGAAAGCTTTAACTAGACTGAGTAATTTCGTGTTGTTTCTATTGTTTCCGTTTGATATTAGACAAAAATAGATAAAGGCTGGCGCTAAATAGCGGCTGATGACTATCTGGCGCGCATTGACAAGTCTGCTGACAATTTTCATTCTTTCTTTTCTGTTGTTATTGTAAATTAGTTACGTAGTTTTGGTGTTGTGCGTGTTTTTGAGTGGTTTCGCGTTTAATTGCGGCAGAACACACACAGTCTTGAGTACCCTGAGTATGAAATATTGTTAGATTTCAAATACTTTCCCGCATAACGCGTCTTCGGTTCAGGTTTCTAGCCGCCTGTGAAGCTGGGGTGAAAACGTCCTTCAAGGAGTCGGACACGTAAACGGAGTTACATAATCGTTGGCTTTTCACTTATCAAACCATTTACCCATATGTTATAACTCTGAGTAGCTTATACTCAAATTGAAAGTATGCTCTGAGTTGTTTTTATCTCTAGGCAAGAGTTTTCAAAAGCGAGCGTTCAATACGTCATCACAGGCAGCTAGAAACGAAGCCACGACTAACGAGGCTCGATAACCGACCCCTGGTTTTTACGGCAACATACCACGCACTCATGTGCATGTAATACCTGGAACTGCATACGAAGTATATTGTGCATAAAACTGCGCTTTTCCTTGTGTCAATAATTAGGAATTCTTTGATTCTACTCAATTACGATAAAACGTTTAGATTTAATGCAAACACTTTGTTAAAATGACCGTAACATCGATAAATACGTTTTTAATATTGACTTACATGGATCCGCATGCACTTACGATAGAATTTACTTCCGCACTACTCCGGTAATCCACTGGTATTAAATAAACAGTATTTGTCTTAAATATTAACTCAGCTTGAAAAAATATCGACGACAAGTTTCCGATCTCGTGGAAATGAATCTTGAAAATATCGTATAAATTACGATCTATCGCTGACCGTAACTACTGCCTCGGTGCTTCGAAATAGGTGTGTAATAGGAAGCCATACAGTAGCTTTTGTTTGCCAACTTGTCGATATAGCTTATAATTGATTGTCTTGGGCAGAACCATTCTCTGTTGCATTGTTCGGTGCTTTTGCTTGAACTTTTCACAGCGCCAATCTCCGTAAAACCATAACTCATCCCATAACTTATAATGTTTGGGCGAAGTAGTGGTCATTGATATCGTCGACCAGTTTGTATTTGATTTAGAGCGAGTGACTATCATTGAAGTTTATAACGCTCAATTCGTACCGTAATCAGTTCCTGGCTAGGACTAGTGGGACTTCGAAGCATTTACAAACCATTGCCATTTAGCTTGGTTTATGGAGGCTTGGTAACGGTGGTGTTTATAGCCGCGATGTTGCGATTCGATGTACTTACCAGGCATAAATCAAGACTTGGAGGTATACTCACAGCCTCACACCAGACTAAGCCTGAAAGTTAATGTTCGATAAATTGCATCATAACTCTCCGCGCGTTTCAATCACAACAACATCAAAAACTTTTCTTAAATTTGCCATGCGTTCCACTACATAGTAGTTGTATGACGTCAGTTGATACTAACGAAGTTCCATAAACAAATTAAAATACAAGCTCAAAACCGTAAATGTGATTCAACGTTGTAAGTTTTGAAAAAAAAAGCAGTAAAACCTAACTACTTGAACCAAGAAAACAACAACAAGGTCATTCTTAACCAAAACGTCTGGTAAAATAGAAATAACTCCCGCAGTTGCCAGTCAAAGTCTGTTAAAACGCGTTCCTTTCAACAAATGCAGAAAAATGTCACTCACTGACAGTAACTGATGCAAGACAAGACTTTACCGAAACCGGACTATTTCTCATCCCCCCGAACCGTTCCAAAACTTTTATGACGGAATCAAAAAGCAATTGCGTCACAAAACAACGTCAGCTTTCGCCCATCTCATTTTTCTACGTTTTAAGACTTGTTAAGGGTTTTCGAACACATTCGCTTTTTCTCATGAATATTACTGTAACTTTCATCAAAGTTTTTCAGCGAGTAAACTTTTATCCAATCTTGCCAACTCGCAGACGACTTTTTGACGTCGGGTGCAATTGCTCAGCCACTGGATGCTTTTGTACACAAGACTCCGGCAATTTAAACTGTGACGTCAGAGACTTCTAGAACGTTCGCCTGGTTATAAATTCACATCTGTTCATGTATCACTCGTGAAATGGGATGAATATCACTCCTGTTTGGAAACATTTCACGACTGCTGATGTACAACTTGTACAATTGACACCTTCAGCTTTAAATTACATTCACAATACTCGAAGTATTTGAGGAAGTCGTGAAGTAATAAGCACACCATATTTTTTAATCACAAGTCAGGCTTCTGGCTAGACCACCATTGTTTCCGCACTTTCACCAAATCGTTAAAAATCTGCGTAGTGTTTGTTCACATGCGCTGTATGAGATGTCGTTATAGTTACAAGGTAATTGATAAACCTAGTTTGACAAACTACGTCATTATCCACGGAAGTATAAGCTAAGATGTAATTTAATCGAAATGTAGGATGTATGAATATTCCAATTATGGACGTTGCACCAACGTTGTCTGAAATATGAGGGCGCGATAAATTTTTATCCGCAAATTTTGAGATGACTCTACTGCATCTCCTGATCTGTCAAACAATTACCTTGATTACGTCATACTTTCTGTCTGCGTAAAACAGTGCTGCGTCTTAGATTAAACGTCACTGTTTAACACTGTATTTCTAGTTCCAAAGCACTGTAGACAACAATTACGAGGTACAAAAGACAAAACATCTTAATTCAAATTACTACACAAAATAGCAGAGGCTATCACTATTTGACCGGTTGCGACACTTTCAAGCAACTTTGAACAACTTTGAAGTCAATTTATCTTCGAACTGTGCGTCATCGTTAGATGACGTAACAGCCCGGAACAAAAACATGTGTGAGGCAGCGCAGAACGCCATGTTCGATGACGTATGATTCAAAGAAAGAAAAGAGATGACGCTGAAATTGCAGGAACCGGCAAAGACCTTTCGTTTTGAGGAAGTTACAAATAATGTGGTAAAATGAAGTGCCCAATCAGCCACAACTAGCATTAAGACCACTTTCGACAAGTCTGAATCTGCCCAAAAAGAGAAAAACCACCTTCTGACAGACCTTGTGACGTGCAATGAGTTTCCGAGATTTTCTGCTTCCAGTGCGTCATCTACCGGCGGTTTTTCGATCATTAAATCAATTTCTGAAAATATTTAAAAACATCTTTAAAAGTGAAAGTTGTTTTAATGTAATCGATATAAATGTTGGCTTTATCATACTCTATACAGTGATATCATATAAATTTAAAACCAATTGCGAAAAATTACAATCGTAAACTAATAAAGTCTTTTCTGACATTTCTTGGTGAGATAAAAATGGAATGTCAAATCATTTACAACTGATTGGGTCTCATCAATCTGTTCATCACTTGTCTAGTGATGCAGTAATCTAAACACCAGTCGCACCGAATAAGCGGTTTCTTCACTTCCCTTTTGCTTTACGTGCAACACAGCAATCTCTCCTGCTCTAATTGGAGCTTTTTGCCCCAGCAATAGCGTTCTTCGTTGAAATAAACACTTTCTAATGACTGAAATAAAAACACACGCTTGGCCTGTGCCCACTGCAACCGTTAGAACCAGCCCGGAGTAATGCGATTAAAAAAGCAAAGTCGAATCAAAGTCCGGAAAGTATCTTACATGGCGGGATTACTTTCTCGTGATAAATCGTTTCTTTCGTCTGTTTTTTTGTTCGTAGCCCATGTCATTACCTCGATTGGACGACCAACACTGCACCTATAAAAGCCAACAAAGGATACAAAATTATCACGGAAATATACCTTCAAATTGGCACAGGACGATTTTTAAAGTAAACCAACATATTAGTTACTGTAGGCTACGAGTTATGCCTTGGTATTTGTTCTGTCAAAGTCCCTCCATCTACTCCTTTGAATATGAGTAAACTATGATGTTGATTGACAGGTAGGTACAACCAAGCAGTGCTTTGAGCCTGGTCGCAACAAACCTTCTGCGCTTTCTTCAAAGTACTACAGCGAAGCATGTACTGGTATTAGCGCGGTTGGTCAGGAATCTATTTTCATCGTGTTTTGCCAACACAGGCTCAGCAGTAGAGCAGCATACCGACAATTTCCAATAATACTTGAAGAGCAGAACGTGGAAAAAAAGCAAAGCAGAATTAAAGCGCAACAAAATGAGAGCACGCCATATTGTGTGGCGTCAAGTTGTTTCAGATGTTTCCCAACTGTGGCTGAAGGAAGATTATTATTTGATTCGCAAGCAACATGCGTCAAAGCACAGGCTTTAATTGACGTGGAGAGACGTCTTCCAAGTACGTTTGTGTATCTTTGTGTCTAAAAGACGACTTATAAAAAAGACAAACTCTGAAATATTAAGAATACAACAACCTTTCGGCAAATGAGCGTGGTGTTCTGCCGCCACCTAGCGGACAGGGTGGTGAACGCTTTAGAAGGGTTGAGGCGAGACATGAGCTAGAAGCGTTAAAACAAAAGTTTTGCATGAATTGACCATAACAACCGTCAATAAGTAACAGAGTAGTCACAATAATGAAAGCGATGGACGCAGCGACCAAGCCATTTCCCGCGTAGTTTGTGGTCAGTCGATCACTTTCAAGAACGCTGCAAAGCACTTGGACAATAGTTACGCAAACCTCCAGTCGCAATTGTTCATTGGATCGGTCTACCCGGCTGTTATAGTAGGTTTTTAGCGGCATTTCTCTGCAACGTGTACAACTATGCGAGGAACAGCAACAAACCACAAATGATTGCGAGGCTCGGCTCCGAATATACTGAAGAAGCCAAAGTTGCTGACAACTTAGTCGGTGAATTTATTTTGAATTGTGACATTTAAGGTCTAAGCCTCAAACCGCTTCAAGTTTAATTTTTACCAACTAAATATTCCCCGGCTCCGCGGTGTGGCTTGCTTTCGATTCCAAGACAATGAAAAATGCTGACTCACTTGCATTCTAAAAGTCAGATGAGTTCAAGTCACGTGCCGGGAGAGCAATGACTTGTTCGTAAAAAATGTAACGCACAAAGCTTTCTATTTGTTTTCACACTGGAACCGCGAGTATTCTTCTTTACAAACATTTTCGCGTCCATTACGTGTTCGATGTCTTTTGTAATAAAAACCGCAACACATGTAATTGAGTGCCAGATCTTTTGAAAGTGTTTTTCTTCTTTTGGCAAGTTTACTTTATAACATTTTCCTGCAATTCTTGATGTTTCGAAAAGTCAAATGCTCATGTAAAACTTTATTTACCCGCAGTATGAGTTGTTGTGATCGAATACGGAAACAAGTGAAGGCAGCACACGGCTTCGTCAGCTAATTTAGATTAAACTCATTCTTGGCAATAAGTTTACTCTTTATCATGCAAATCGCTGTACACCGAGCGCTGTGCTATAGCATATACCTATAGACTACACCCAATGTTGCAGAGCAGGGTGTGGCTGAAGCTAGACATACTTGCAGCAAAATTGTTGACAGTTTACAGCGGATGTTTGTTGGTGTAATGCACCAACCTGTAAGGGATCAACCGCTTTTAGATGATAGTTAATTGAGTGTGCTTTAAATACATTGTACAGTACATGTATCCATTTCGCCTACATATCATCCATAATATGTTAAATTATATTATATATTGAAAGTCTTTCTAACCAGGTGCCTAGCATTTCACCGATAAAGCAACGTATCAGACATTAAAATAACTTACTATAAAATAAATTATGTTAATACTTGATGCGTTGCTGAATCGGTGAAGTAAGTTTTGAAATTTCAATATGAGATCTCAATGCTGTAGAGTGTAAGACAAATCACAAACATTTAAAACGCTGTAAAAATTGGCTAAACAGGAATTATGAAAGTTTTTTTCAGAATTATGTTTCTTCTTGCATCGTTCGGCACCCAAGGTGATTGTGATCAAACAGTTTGTCCAATTCTTAATCACAAACATTATTTTCTTAAAAACCTTTTCGTTATTAAAGTAAATGCAAATTTCAGGATGGACCAGTCAGTGCTATCAGTGTCAGTATGTATCTACTTCAAGCGATAACTCATGCTATGGTCCTAATATAGACGACCAGTATTTGCTGGACTGCCCTTCCGGACAAGATCATTGTTTAACAGCAATTGGAAGTGAGTCTTGTTTACATCTCGTACAAACTTCAGAAATTTCATTCACTTGAATTAAAATATGATTCTTGACAGAGGAAGTCATTCTTGACGCCGTAGCTATCTCGATTGAGAGAAAATGTTCTTCGATCAACGTCCAGCCAAGTTGTCCTGAGATATTTTCAGGAATTCAGATTTGCGCCCACTACTGTTCACAAGGTGAGCTTGTGTACGAGAGTTTACTTCCCGGTAGTTTTGAAAAGTTTTCACTCCCATATTCCAACTGACGCTTTTCAACTTTGTTAACTTACATCGCAACAAATTAAAACTTGACAGAATCAAGTTTGATTTTGTGGATCTCGGCAACATTTTCAATTGTTCAAGTTTAGCCTGAAAACGTAACAAATAGACTACGTTTGATAAACGAGGGATCTTGCTTATATACAGGACGTCTTGTAATTGTAATTGTAAGTGTCTTGTAATTGCAACGCGATAGAAGTTATTGGTCAAAGTTCATACAACTCCACCCCGATGTCATCGCAAAGTTTAAAAAAGGAAGCTGAGGCGCCAATGTGTGGAAAGTTAGCTTACAATCGTCTACGACATCATTTCTCAAGCCATAAAAATAGTCTATTCGGCCAAGAACAACTATTTAATCTAATCCTTGAATCTATGTCAAACTTTCAGCTGTAAACTATTACGCAAAGCCAAATTAAGTAAAGTTAAGTTGTTTTATAATTGCACGTTATTGTGTTGCTGTTTACACGAACTGACTTGCTTCTTTAGATGGCTGCAACAACAACAACGGTAACAACACTCAGGTTCTCATCATTACTGACAACCGTAACGGCAACAACAACATTAACAATGGCAACAGTGGTAACAACAACAACATTAACAATGGCAACAGTGGTAACAACAACAACATTAACAATGGCAACAGTGGTTCACTGATCCAGGCTTCTCTGATCAATCTCATGCTTGCCATAGTTGGTGCTCTCGCGCTCATCAAGTGGTAATAAACCTAGATGAGTCACTTCCTCCTGGTGTCACTATATGAAAAAGAAAAATAATTAAATAAACAAAAATCGCATGGTTTGTATTTGGATTATTGTGTGTCTGAAAGATACACTTTGACCAGAAGAAGAAAATTGATCAACGGTGTGACATAAGTTTGATTAGTTTGACTGAAATTGTGCATTTCCTCTTCAAAGTAAAAGCTTGATGTGTCAAAAAGCAATTTTGATGTAAAGAGTGAAGCGATACCGTGAGTCAAATCTTTTCACGCGTTTCCGCAAAATGTTTTTCTTTGATCATCAGAGCACGACTATACACTTATTATTTCGTAAAAAGCCTTCATTTTTAAACACATCGTGAAATGTGGAAAGGTTTATCCGAATAATGACGAAAGAAAGTTTGCTTGTTTGTCTTTGAGAAACAAGGTTAAGATTAGCTCCATTAGAAGTGGTGACATTTAGGTTATTTTTATCATTAAGGATCAGCTTCTATTTGATTGAGCGCCACAGGATGATGCTCCTCAGTCAAGTGTCCTCAAATATGATAAAAATATGATACAAATATGTTTCAATTAATTATTTAACGTATAGGCCTAATACAAAGAAGTGTAAATGATAACAACTTAATCATATATGTAGATGAAAAGGTGCATTTGACATAAAATAAATGAGCAAAGTTAAGACATTGCACAATCGTTCAATTGGCCGCTTAACAAAGCAATTCAAAGAAATGATCAGGAAGATATTTGTCAAAGTTGGACTACTTGCTGCATTGCTGGTTGCACGAGGTAACGGAGATAGATTTGTTTATTTTTTAAATTTCTGGAAATGTTTTTATCACTTTAAAGTTTTGAAGGTAATTAACATCGGTGCCACCATTTAATAATTCGGTCCTTATGCTTGGTTTATTTTCGACTATTGTGCTATTCGTAGTAAGTTGCCAGACTTGCAAGGAGTGATCTTCTTTGAGCTTTTTTTAAACAACTTTGATGAAAATTAGCGTAAATTAAAAACATTAAAAATTACCCACAATGCTGTGCAATGACACTTTTGGTTAAAACCATGCAGACAAAGTTGAAATCGTAAGTTTCATTATTATTCTCACAAAGTGATCTTTTCTTGGATTTTGTTTGATCTTTGATCATTTTCAATCGTCTCTTAAATTTCAGGGTCAGCCATCCAATGCTATCAATGCCAGCATGAATCTGTCACGGGCGGTAACATATGTTATGGCCCGAACATAGACAACAAATATCTACAAACCTGCCCTGAAGAACAGGACCATTGCTCAACCACAGTAGCAAGTGAGAGTCACTCGCCGAATTTTGTAAAATTAAAATTTTTTTTCATCAGCCTACAACTTTATGTCACACAGTCTTGAAGGCATTTGACGTTGAAGTGACGGTAATCGAAAGGAATTGTTCGACGTTTCACGCACAAGCAAGCTGCCCATCTGTGGACTCGAACATAAAGTCTTGCGTCTACTTTTGCTCACAAGGTGATATAAGTCGTTAAATGGTTTCTCTTCTTTGTAAATTGTTAGAAGTTATTTTGTCATCTTGTCTTTACACCCTACGCGCGTTACTGCAGTGAGGCTGCATATCTACGTTCATTCATTCCTAAGTCGCTGTTCATAATAAAGATGTAATGCTTTTTCACGTTTTACCGACTTCATATGTGACTCATGACACATTTTAACAACACAATCTCGTCATAATATCTCGTTTATTTCCTCAACTTAAAAGTTAATTTCATGTTATTTGTTAGGCTTTTATCTAAACCAGGCATGCACAACTCAAAACAGTACACGGGCCGTTTTAGGGAAAAAAAGATTTCGCGGGCCGCGTGCTAACATTGTTGTAACTAACGTGTAGCCTACTTTATATAATGTGACCGATTAACCGTCGAATAAGAGATATTATTGAGAAGATGGTTACTGTCAAGAGACGGTTGCCTCTCGCACTACAGTATGTAGTTGTTTTTAACGCTTATCGGCGGTAAAGCATCGGATTCGTTGATTATGTAACTGTAACCGTGGAGAAAATGCCTGAATGAGCGAAATCACGGAATATCTCGTGGGCCGCACGAAAAGGTTTCGCGGGCCGCATGCGGCCCGCGGGCCGTATGTTGTGCATGCCTGATCTAAACTTAAGCTCTTCTTAAGGCTTAAGGTTATACAGCAAAAGAAATATTTTTGATAATTTGTTCAGATGGTTGCAACAATGGCAACAGTGGTTCGCTGGTCCAAGCTTCTCTGGTCACTCTCATGCTTGCCCGTGACGCGACACCTGATCGAAAGACACTTTATCGAACGACACTTAATCGAACGACAGTTTATCGAAAGACACTTAATCGAACGACAGCTGATCGTACCATGTACCATGCTTGCCATGGTCGGAGCTCTCGCGCTCATCAAGTGGTGATGAGCATGGATGAGTAACGTCCGCATTTCAATGAACAAAACGTCATATATTAATGCACTTTATACTGTATGCAGAATACTGTTTATTTAAGAAAGAGCGTATACACAATCCTATGCTTTTGAATGTATCCATTTTTCCAGCTCTTAGTACACATGACGAAACAAGCTTATGTTTGCGAAAGCTCGTGTAGAAAGATCGAAAATAAAGTGAACCTCAAGAGTGCCTCTTTATTTTTATTTCGATGTTTATGTGTGTCAACCGACAGAGTGACTTCAACGCAAAACAGAACCCGTTAATATGACGTCACGATCGTTCCAACTGGTAGATATCGTTTGATTAAACTACGTCATAATTCCTGATAAATGTCATCACAAAGCATAAAAGCTGATGACTAATAACCTGGAATGGGATCTGGGTGGGAACTGAGAGCAGCGAAGATGGATGAAGTAGATTTACGAAGTGGTTCAGTGCTTAGGACCTGAAAATTTAGCAGAAATATTAAAAGGCAATTTTTGTCGAAAATACACTGAAAACTGCATAAAAAATACGAAATATAGTTGAATTTTACTAACTGAAGTTCGGAAACGTCTCCATTATTTAGTTTTGTGTTGTAGTAGTGAAGTAGTGAAAAGCATCAGTTAACTATAAAGCATGTTCGTGTGCAATAAGAATGGACCCAGCTTCAATCTAAACACGTTGAAACAGATCAATAAGTTTTGTGAAAATAAATTTGTTGAACTTTAATGAAAAGATGCAGATTTTATAAATTAGTTTCAAATAAAAGAACAAACACGCACTAGATGGACGTTTTCTTCTGATGTCTGGCGTTTTAATACTTTAGCATCGCCATTATGACGTCGTTAAGGTAAAATTATGCTAATATAGTCAATGCATGAATGAAGATAGTCTCTACACAGGGAGCTCAGTAGCTTGGGCGCATATCTAAGTCGTGGGTTAGATACTGGTCAGGTATTTCCGGTGATAAAACGTCTTCCGCCGTCGTCAGGACACGTTTCCATCAATTGTTACGCCACAATCGTGACACAGTTTTGGTGTCATCCTTGTTTATACAATACATCATTGAAATTCGTCTATATACGAACGGTTGTTGATATATCATGCTTACAGTAACGCCACTGATAGGAATCACTTTAGATCTGTTTTCCGTTTAATTTGCGACCTAAGCTTCAAAGAAAATGAAAATTTTTCCAACTCTAATTTTGGTCGCTTTTGCTTTATTGCCTAAAGGTAAGAGTTATTACGTCATAGAGTTAGACTTTTTCCGCGAAATTTGAAAATAGAAAATCTTCCTTAGGTCGCTGCATCCGCTGTTACAATTGCTCCAATCCCGGTATGACGTCATGTCTGCAGCCAGCCAGGGCTTCCGCTTCACTTCTGGTCACGTGCCCGGAAGGAGAAAATTTTTGCTTTACAACAACGATCGGTGAGCGACATCTAGCGTATATCAAACAAGTGTTAGTTGAAGAAAAAGTGAAGTTCCAGTTTTCAAAAGTGCATATTCTGGTTTTAACTTTCTTCATTCTATGCGCTTAATACCAGGTTCAGATCAGCTGGGGCATGCGCTCATACGTGGTTGCTCGGATGGCTCGTACCGTAGCTGCTTAACAGGGCATGTGACGCATTGCACAGAAGTCTGCACAACAGGCGAGTAAAGGACTGAGTAAGATTGACTCGAAGCGTAGAGATTTGCAGCCATTATGTATATTGTATACGTGAGTAGTCTAAGTGTCTTTTCATAACACAATTGTGACATAACAATTGTTTTATTTAGATGGGTGCAATGGTGGTGGCCGGGTTGTGTTGGAGTGGAGGATTGTTCACTTTCTAACCACCTTCTCTCTGTCGGCCCTTTTGCTCACCAAGTGTTAAACATTCAGACATAATACTTGCCACAACGTGGCAGTGTATATTAAATGGCGCAACATAAGATAATGTAGTTACAGTGAATAAAATGTATACTGCTTTCGCCTTTTTGATGGTACAACTGTATTTCCTGTAGTGTACATTACTTATAATTGGTTTCATTTACTCTAACATGTCATTTATGCTACTGAGCTATACTTTCCCAAAAACACGAATTCATCCGAATCAAACGAGGTCATCACTTTTTTCGAGTCTTAAGTCTGGGTCAATAACTTTTATCAACTTCGGTTCATGATGTCATAATCTTTATCCTCGAATTGTGCAGCGTTTTTGCTTATTACGCAAGTTGAGCCGGTCTATGCGTAAGTTCCTACAGAAACAGAAGCAATTTTTAAGGCTTGTATATATGTTATTGTCTGAAAACCGAACTGTTCACCAGGATAACTGATCAAAACCAGTCGTTGTTTATAGTTTGCTTAGAAAAGATTTTCAACAGCTCAGCACGGCTACAGCCGCTGCACGCGGGTCGTGCTATTAGGAGCTTGGTGCTGTATTTCCGCTCAATCGCGCAGAAAAAATATCAAATGACAAATGAATCACGATTCACGTGACGTCGGGCGGGTGGGTTAGTTTCATTCGATCAATGATCACGACTTGAACATTTAGTTTCGAACAGAAACCAGACTTATCACGATTTGCGTCACAAGACTCGACCATATCAGACAAAACGTAAAATAAATTAACTCCTGAAAGCTTCAAAGTAATTCGGGAAATTCCTGATGCTGTCTGAGACCAGTTTCGGTTGAATATTTCCAAATCCATTGCTAGGCTTTCAATAATAAAATAAAATCGTAGCTCAGTAAATTGCAATACAAAATGATTTGGATAAATTGAAAAGTCTAGATCAGTTTTTGGTCATGTACATCGATGTTTAACCTCACACAAAATCATATTAAAAGCATATTGATAATCTGTTTGGATCAAACCGCACAAGTTTCTTGTAAAGACAAACAAAACGGATAAGGTAACAAGAATTAAACCTATTCAGTTCTGCATGTCTTGCCAAGCGTTTCTTGGAAATAGGTTTCTTGAATCGTGATGTGAGACTGTGTCACTTCCTTGGCTGTGCTGGCATGGTTTGGCGTTCGTCACAGATAGTTATCTTCACTAGTCGAGAATGCTGCATTAGTTAAGTGGATAAGAAACAGCTCTAGTCATTGATTTCTTTAACACTTGGTCTGCTGCTGCAGCACAAAGTTTTAACATTGAGTTTTTCATTCATTCAAATTACGTAAAACGAGATCAAGTTGAATTGAATGGGGCACAGAACAAAGGTTAATGCAATTATATTGTGAAATACTTTTAAATGCCCAAGTTTGTTACGAGACGTTGCCGAGTATGTCGATGAAGGACAGAAACATAAGAAAGTTTGAGTGTTGTGAAAGCGATGTTTGTTTGTGTTCTATGTTCTATACCAAACTGTTTTAGCATCCATATTAGCAATTGTAGCTTTATTTTAGCATTATCTAAGCATTTATTCACATATTGCAGAAGAAATATCAAATGACAAATAAATCACGATTCACGTGATGCAGGGTGGGGTAGTTTGTTTGCGAAACAATCACGACTTGAACATTTAATTTCGAACAGAAACCAGACTTATCACGATTTGCGTCAAAAGACTCGACCATATCAGACAAAAGGTAAAATAAATTAACTCTTGAAAGCTTCAAAATAAATCTGGAAATTCCTGATGCTGTCTGAGACCAGTTTCGGTTGAATGTTTCCAAATCCTTTGCTAGGCTTTTAATAATTAATGAAATAAAATTTTAGCTCATTAAATTGCAATACAAAATGATTTGGATAAATTGAAACATGTGGATCAGTTTTTAGTCATGTACATTGATGTAATCTCACATAAAATCATGTTTAAAACATATTAAAAACTTATTAATAATCTGTTTGGATCAAACCGCGCAAGTTTCTTGAAAGTACAAACAACGCGGATAAGGACAAGAACAACAAGAATTAAACTTATTCAGTTCTGCATGTCATGAAAAACGTTTCTTGGAAATAGTTTCCTTCCGGGTGATACTCGGTACTGAAGCTATTGATAGATCCGAAGCGGACGCGAGGGCGTGAGGATGAATCGTGATGTGAGACTGTGTCACTTCCTTGACTGTGCTGGCGTGGTTTGGCGTTCGTCACAGATATTTATCATCATTAGTCGAGAATGCTGCATTAGTTAAGTGGATAAGAAACAGCTCTAGTCATTGATTTCTTTAACACTTGGTCTGCTGCTGCAGCACAAAGTTTTAGCATTGAGTTTTTCATTCATTCAAATTACACAAAACGAGATCAAATTGCATTGAATCGGGCACAGAACAAAGGTTAATGCAATTATATTGTAAAATACTTTTAAATGCTCAAGTTTGTTACGAGACGTTGCCGAGTATGTCGATGAAGGACAGAAACATAAAAAAGTTTGAGTGTTGTGAAAGCGATGTTTGTTTGTGTTTTTACCATACTTGATTTAGGCCACGTCTCAAAGTTTTGCCAACAACGTACAGGTGGCTGATTAGAAGAAAAGCAAAGATAAAAACCTTAATTGAAATAATTTATGCAATTCAGCAGATTTTAGGCTCTTATAAGTGATAATTTGATCCATAGCAGAAGACACATTGATCAAGCAACATGAAGATTATTGTCGAAGTTGGACTTCTTCTTGCTTTTTTCTCCATTCAAGGTTTTTCAGGCTAAACAATTCTTTAAAATTTTTAATCAAGGTAAACGAAACTCATAAAAATTGTCCATTATTAATGAAAATTGCAGGATCGGCCATTCAATGCTATCAATGCCAGTATATATCGACTGCATCGGACAACAAATGTTATGGTCCAAGTCTAAGCGACCAGTATCTGTCAGATTGCCCAACAGGACAAGATTATTGCTTAACTTCAGTCGGAAGTAAGTACGAATACGTGTGGTGGTAACCTAGATATAGACTGGTTAAACAATACATAAGCTCACCAAAAACTAAATGTACCGAAAAAAGCAACAAGCAATCGCTGGCTTAAAACTGACTAGCAGCAAACTACAGTGGTGCTGTAGTGACAAACCTTTTCCGAACCACAAGACATTATTATATACACATAATTCATGGTTTTACCAAGCTCAAGATTTCGTCAACCAATAAAGCATTTCCTACTTTTCAGAGGCGAGCGCTGCCGGCATTGATGTGACCACAATTCAGAGACAATGTTCGCCGATTACTGCCCAGTACACTTGCCAAACGATTGCTGGAGTAAGCGCGTGTGTCTATTATTGTTCAGGAGGTGAGTTTGGAGAGCGGCAGCTCACCACTTGAATGCTATTTTTGATTTCACGTTTTTCGATTAAGATCTTCAACCATCTTCCAAAAATTTTTGCGCTTTGAAGACATTAATTTCAGCATTTATGACGTCAGTGGTGAAACAACCGTAAACTACGTCATACTCCTTATAGGCTTATAACAACTAAAAGAATTTCATCAAAATCAAGCGAGTTACGTAATTTGTTTGCGGCGTTTTACTGTAACTTGGCCAAGTAAATTTTTAAACATTTTATATGTATATAGATAACAACCTACAAATTGCACAAGGAAAACGAATGCTTAATTTTACAAAAAAGTTGTCACAAATATTCTACATCTTTCTCGGGATTAGAATTAGATTGAGGAAAAAATTTGAAGCTATTTTAAATGTTAATGTTTGCTGATCGAGTATCGTTTTCTTGCCAAGTGTTGCAAAACTTCGGATGCTAGAATTGCTCATTTTTTAAATTGTCAGTTTCTGTTGTCGAGAAGGCGAAAAAACCCCACGTTTAAAAAATTTCCAAGCTCACTAGTTTCTATGACGTCATTTCCGGTTTCGCCACTTGTTTGTCACGATCTGATGTTTCATTTCCTTCAGTATGTCCTTCTCAAATTTTTGCTAAATTTTTCAAAACAAATAAATTATTCATGTTAAATTAATTCAGTTTACTTAGAAAATAGAAGTCATTGTTACGTAATCTCGCTTTAGTAAAAATAAAATTAACCCACTTATTCTTCAGATGGTTGCAACAATGGCAACAGTGGATCACTGGTCCAAGCTTCACTGTTCACTCTCATGCTAGCCATAGCTGGAGCTCTTGCGCTCACCAAGTGGTAATGAAGTTGAGCGATTCACGCCCGCATGATGTCTCTGTATCAAACGATTAATTATATATTAGCAGTGTGTGTGTATTTTGCATGCAGAGATTTGTTTGTGTAAAGTAGAAATATCTTCTGTGTAAGTTACGATGTTTTATGATAGCATATAAGTGAACGGTATATAACCTAACAAGAAATCATTTCACCAATACAAGTTGATCACAATTTTACCAAGTTATTTGCAGAGGTGACGTTGAGTTTGCCGGCGGAACCATCAGTATCAGTATCAGCATCAGTATCTTTTCTTCTATGTTTGCTCTTTAAAAATTCCCGTCCTGGGTCTTTCTATTTTTGAGCGGATCAGTCATCGGTATAATTGCTTCAAACCTTTATAATTTCCATTTCGTGTTAACACGAATATCGCTTTCCTTAAAGTTCAAAGGTTACATTCATTATTTTAATAAAGTGACTACATCACCGGAAGCAGATCAGGGAGTTGTTGTTAAAGATAGGCGGTTAGGTTCGAAGAATGGCGATGCAAAAATTTAATTTAAGCTATTTTGGATTTAATTGAATTACATTTAGATTAGAAAGTAGATTTAGGTTTGGTTCAAATTGCTATGCTATAAAATTTAAGTTACTTTAACAAGAAACTATGAAAGATAGCTTTGAACTCACTAATTTTTTCCGGTGACATAGTAGCAGTCTATTTAGAAATAAGTATAAATGTCCCAGTCCAGTATGTTTGGAACAGGTTCTATCCTGTAGGTGACTTCATTTCTTGGTGATGGCGTAAGATAAATTTACAATTCGGAAGGCTGTATCAACTCAACCAACCAGTGAATAGCAAGATATTACCACAACTGACAACAATGCACTGGATTTGGTCGCATTCCTTCGGCTTTTTCTTAAATTCTTATCTAATTAGATCAAATTATTGCTATAAATGCCACTTAGGAGCGCGATTTGTACAGACGGCGTTCCACAATATAACATTATATTATGCATAGTTATCATATGTGTGAGACAATATTCTTTAGATACGGTTTGGTCTGCTGGATTGTTTGTGGCGTATCATAAAAACTCTTCATTTACTGTAAAGGTAGCTCCGATGTCAATCAGAGCAAACGCTGAACTCTCATCAATGTTTATGTTGACATACTTACGCTATTGGTAGGACGTCGATTGTTTGTCGCATGTTGTTGTTGACAACGTCGATTGATGTGATCGCAATCTCACAGTTACAGCAAAACACTGAAGTCTTCTTCTCTCTTCTCGAGGTTCCCTTGTTGTCTTCATTTCACTTCGCAGCTGGAAAATTTCGTCGAAAAGTTTTTCGGCTGTTTTTTTTTTTAATTCGGCTACATCCTGGTGAGTGGTGATATATCGTCACCGCTGCCACTTCTGACGACATTATACGTGGTTCAAGATGCATCCGTTCTGCGTTATCAATAGCGTTCTTTGCGGTGGGTTAAATACCCGGTTATGAATATTTAGAGTTATCGTGTAAGATCTGAAACGCTTGCTGACAATTTCTCAGTTATACAGCACACTACTGCGCCTTTCATGGTGGTCGTCGTTTGGACAAGCCACTGTTCACAGCTGGGCTAAAGTTTCCAGAAAGCTTCTCAAGAATTTGTGGAAATCTTGGGTGCGCTGGTAGAGCTGTTGCATGACATGCTTTTTGTGAACGTGTTCCTGACGCTGTATCTTTGTCTTGTTGAATGACTTCGTCGTAACTAAGCTCGTAGAGTTCTTTACGACCATTGTTCATGGATGAATCTCATGAATTTCATATCTGATGAATCTCATATCTCCTAGCAAACTTTGTACACGTAAAGTATGATGTAAATTCCTGACGGCTTCTGAGACAAGTTTCGGTTGAATATTTCCAAATACATTGCTAGGCTTTCAATAATAAAATCAAATACTAGCTCAGTAAATTGCAGTACAAAATGATTTGGATGAATTGAAACGTCTGGATCTGTTTTTGGTCACGTACATTGATGTTAACCTCACAGAAAATCATGCTTAAAACATATTAATATAATCTGTTTGGATCAAACTGCACAACTTTCTTTAAAGTCTTTTCAAATTACATGAAACGCGAAATCAAGTTGCGTTGAATCGGGCACAGAACAAAAGTTAATGCAATTATATTGTGAAATACTTTCAAATGCTCAAGTTTGTTACGAGACGTTGCCAAGCATGACGATGAAGGACAGAAACATAAAAAAGTTTGAGAGTTGTGAAAGCGATGTTTGTTTGTGATCTATACCACACATTTTTTTAGCTTTCATATTAGCAACTTTAGCTTTATTTTAGCATTTATTCACATACTGCAGAAAAAATATCAAATGACAAATGAATCACGATTCACGTGACGTCGGGCGGGTGGGTTAGTTTCATTCGATCAATGATCACGACTTGAACATTTAGTTTCGAACAGAAACCAGACTTATCACGATTTGCGTCACAAGACTCGATCATATCCGACAAAACGTAAAATAAATTAACTCTTGAAAGCTTCAAAATAAATCGGGAAATTCCTGATGCTGTCTGAGACCAGTTTCGGTTGAATATTTCAAAATCAATTGCCTTTAATATTGAAATAAAATATTAGCTCAGTAAATTGCAGTACAAAATCATTTGGATGAATTGAAACATGTGGATCAGTTTTTGGTCACGTACATTGATGTTAACCTCACATAAAATCATGTTTAAAACATATTAATAATCTGTTTGGATGAAACCGCGCAAGTTTTTTGAAAGTACAAACAACGTGGATAAGGTAGGCCTACCATCAATGTTTCCTCTAAGCTGCGCGCGTGCGCAAATGCGCACTGCTGACACGGGCTCCGCGCACAGAAAATCTGTGCTGCGCACAAGAAAAAATCATCCAACCTGAATCGAAAATAAAATAAACGCATAATAATGGCCACAGTGCGCACGTGGAACGTTTGATGTTGCTCACAGTGGTCCAAGGGACCGCTCAGGGAGTTAGTGTGTTTGCTCAGACTCGTGAAAAATTAGAGGGAACATTGCCTACCATACGTCCTCTTTTAGGAGGATTTGTCCTCTTTTTTCAAGAAAAGTGAATGGTCCTGATCCGAGGACGCTCAAAAATGCCCAAATGTCTACTTTTTTCGCATTTCGAGTTAGTTGCTTATACTTTGAACAAAACTTTTAGGCGAGACGTTGTATTTATTTCCAAAATATTACTGTAGCCATGAAACATGATGAATTGCTGGTTTAAAAAATTTTTTCCAACAAATTGCCCTACCAGCCCTACCTTCTTGATTGTTATTGCAAACATTGTTCGACGTTCTCTGTAACATTTGGGCCTTTTAACATGCGAGGATCTGTCGCAATTTTTCTGGCACGAGTTCGAACTTAACAGACCGTAAAGAATGTAGCGCTAGTCGTCTCGACAAGTTCGTGGTTTCACATGCGCGGAGGGTGGGTTAAGTTCAAACTTGGGGTCTGTTAAGTTTAAACTTGCGCCAGAAAAATTGCAACAGAACCTCACATGTAAAAAGGCCCATTAATAAAGCAAAGGTGTGAGTTTTGTAGGCCTAGCCTACTATTAGTGTTACTTAGGGCTACCATACATCCTCTTTTCTAAAGAAAAATGAATTGTGCTCAAAGTATAGCCTACTGAAAAATGTCAAAATGTCCACTTTTTTGCATTTTGTGCATTCTTGCTTATATTTTCAACACAATTATATTTTTATGTGACTTTTTGGGTCAAACGACAATTAACCGTGGGAAATTGACCGCGAACAAACTCACCGAGGACAACTGACCATGACGTAAATTTACCTAGAACCAACTGACCTTAAACCATATTATTACTTTAATCATATAATTTGAATAAACAACAATGCTAATATGCTTAAAAAATAAAAATCAAATGCGTAGCGTTTGTTTTGTGTCGCCGGCCAGTTGACCACGACGAATTGTCACCGGTGCATTTGTTCACGGTCAATTGACGTGATCCCGACTTTTTGGCATGAGGTCTATCTAAGTCAAGTGACATTTCGGCGACAGCATGAGGTCTAACCATTTTTGTTATCATTGTTTTGATTTACACAACCATAAAAGCTAAATAAAGCTAGGCAGTAACGCCAAAGAAATATACTGTGTTTTCTGATGAACTGTGGCAAAAGCATCCTTGTTTCAGAAAAGGACGTAATGATTTTGAAGCTGAATGCATTACTTGTGCATATACGTATAGTTATCCAAAACATGTGATAAATTCTTTAAACGTAAAACTCTATTTTCATTGCACTAGCTGGCGAAATTGTCCTCCTTTTAGGCGATGAAAATATGGTAGGCCTAGGATAAGGCAACAAAAAATAAACCTATTCAGTTCTGCATGTCATGACAAACATTTCTTGGAAATAGTTTCCTTCAGGGTAAGATCGGATGTTGAAGCTATTGACAGATCCGAAGCGGACGCGAGGGCGTGAGGTTGAATCATGACATGAAACTCTGTCATTTCCTTGGCTGTGCTGGCTTGATTTGGCTTTCGTTACAGATAGTTGTCTTCACTAGTCGAGAATGCTGCATTTGTAAGATGGATGATAAACAGCATTGATTTCTTTAACCCTATTCTAACTAGGCTTGGCTTCTCCTGCACAATGTCACAGCAAAACGTGGCGTACAGTTGCATTGTTAGCTGTAGAAACTTGAAATTTGGTGACTTTTCCTAAAAAATGTTCGGCTATCTGTCCATGTTTGTTTGATAAAGTTGGATTTTGTAATTTTTAAGATATTGCGATATTTTCATAATTTTCCTCTGCTTTGCTCTGCTCTCCGCATTGAAGCGTATTACTCATGTACGCACCAATAACTCGACTAACTATTCTCTTTCGTTCTCATCTCGCGGTCAGCTGGTTTTCCGCACAGCGGGGACGCGGCATATCAAGAAGAATTTCTAGAAATGTATCACTTTTAGAAATACTTAATTTACACTAAATTCACTTTCTATAGTTTTACAATTATGATGTATACAGGAAGCCAGCAGTTTTTTCTACTAACCTGTCAAAATCCGATCAGTTTACGACGTATAGTTTTCTAGTAATTAACGATTGAAAATGTGTGTGCGGGGTCGGCCACACCTAGATTTTTAGTAAACTCGCGAGCCTGGTTAGGATAGGGTTAACGCTTGGTCTGCTGCTGCAGCACAAAGTTTTTGCATTGAGTTTTTCATCCATTCAAATTACATGAAACGAGATCAAGCTGCATTGAATAAGGGGCACAGAACAAAAGTTAATGCAATTATATCGTAAAATACTTTTAAATGCTCAAGTTTGATACGAGACGTTGCTTGCCGAGTATGACGATGAAGGACAGAAACATAAAAAAGTTTGAGAGTTGTGAAAGCGATGTTTGTTTATGTTTAACGCCATACTCGATTTAGGCCACGCCTCAAAGTTTTGCCAACAACGTACAGGTGGCTGACTAGAAGAAAAGCAAAGATAAAAACCTTAATTGAAATAATTTATGCAATTCAGCAGATTTTAGGCTCTTATAAGTGATAATTTGATCCATAGCAGAAGACACATCGATCAAGCAACATGAAGATTATTGTCAAAGTTGGACTTCTTCTTGCTTTTTTCTCCATTCAAGGTTTTTCAGGCTAAACAATTCTTTAAACATTTTAATCAAGGTAAACGAAATTCATAAAAATTGTCCATTGTTAATGAAAATTGCAGGATCAGCTATTCAATGCTATCAATGCCAATATGTATCGACTGCACCGGACAACACATGTTATGGTCCTAGTGTAGGCGATGAGCATCTGTCAAGTTGCCCAACAGGACAAGATTATTGCTTAACTTCAGTCGGAAGGTAATCTAGATATAGACTGGTCAAACAAGATATAAGCTCACCAAAAACTAAATGTACCGAAAAAAGCAACAAGCAATCGCTGGCTTAAAACTGATTAGCAGCAAACTACAGTGGTTCTGTAGTGACAAACCTTTTCCGAAACACAAGACATTATTATAGACACATAATTCATGGTTTTACCAAGCTCAAGATTTCGTCAACCGATAAAGTATTTCCTACTTTGCAGAGGCAAGCGCGTCGGGCATTGATGTGACCACAATTCAGAGACAATGTTCGCCGGTTACTGCCCAGTACAATTGCCAAACCATTGCTGGAGTAAACGCGTGTCTCTATTATTGTTCAGGAGGTGAGTTTGGAGAGCAGCAGCTCACCACTTGAATGCTATTTTTGATTTCACGTTTTTCGATTAAGATCTTCAACCATCTTTCACAAATATTTGCGCTTTGAAGACATTAATTTCTGCTTTTATGACGTCAGAGGTGAAACAACCGTAAACTAATCAATTGAATGCTATTTTTGATTTCACGTTTATCGATTAAGATCTTCAACCATCTTTCACAAATTTTTGCGCTTTGAAGAAATTTATTTCTGCTTTTATGAGGCCAGTTTCAGTTGTCGAAAAGACGAAAAAACCCCACGTTTAAAAAATTTCCAAGCTCACTAGTTTGTATGACGTCATTTCCGGTGTCGCTCTTGTGTCACTTGTTTGTCACGATCTGATGTTTCATTTGCTTCAGTACTTTCTTCTCAAAGTTTTGCTATATTTTTCAAAACAAATAAATTATATTATAATTATATTTTAGATTAATTCAGTTTACTTAGAAAATAGAAGGCATTGTTACGTAATCCCGATTTGGTAAAAATAAAATAAACCCAATTAATCTTCAGATGGTTGCAACAATGGCAACAGTGGATCACTGGTCCAAGCTTCTTTGTTCACTCTCATGCTGGCCATAGCTGGAGCTCTTGCGCTCATCAAGTGGTAATGAAGTTGTGTGATTCACGCCCGCATGATGTCTCTGTAGCAAACGATTAATTATATTAGCAGTGTGTGTGTATTTTGCATCCAGAGATTTGTTTGTGTAAAGTAGAAATATCTTCTGTGTAAGTTACGATGTTATATGATAGCATGTAAATGAACGGTATATAACCTAACAATAAATCATTTCACCAGTACAAGTTGATCACAATTTTACCAAGTTATTTGAAGAGGTGACGTTTAGTTTGCCGGCGGAACCATCAGTATCAGTATCAGCATCAGTATCTTTTCTTCTATGTTTGCTCTTTAAAAATTCCCGTCCTGGGTCTTTCTATTTTTGAGCGGATCAATCATCGGTATAATTGCTTCAAACCTTTATAATTTCCATTTCGTGTTAACACGAATATCGCTTTCCTTAAAGTTCAAAGGTTACATTCATTATTTTAATAAAGTGACTACATCACCGGAAGCAGATCAGGGAGTTGTTGTTAAAGATAGGCGGTTAGGTTCGAAGAATGGCGATGCAAAAATTTAATTTAAGCTATTTTGGATTTAATTGAATTACATTTAGATTAGAAAGTAGATTTAGGTTTGGTTCAAATTGCTATGCTATAAAATTTAAGTTACTTTAACAAGAAACTATGAAAGATAGCTTTGAACTCACTAATTTTTTCCGGTGACATAGTAGCAGTCTATTTAGAAATAAGTATAAATGTCCCAGTCCAGTATGTTTGGAACAGGTTCTATCCTGTAGGTGACTTCATTTCTTGGTGATGGCGTAAGATAAATTTACAATTCGGAAGGCTGTATCAACTCAACCAACCAGTGAATAGCAAGATATTACCACAACTGACAACAATGCACTGGATTTGGTCGCATTCCTTCGGCTTTTTCTTAACTTCTTATCTAATTAGATCAAATTATTGCTATAAATGCCACTTAGGAGCGCGATTTGTACAGACGGCGTTCCACAATATAACATTATATTATGCATAGTTATCATATGTGTGAGACAATATTCTTTAGATACGGTTTGGTCTGCTGGATTGTTTGTGGCGTATCATAAAAACTCTTCATTTACTGTAAAGGTAGCTCCGGTGTCAATCAGAGCAAACGCTGAACTCTCATCAATGTTTATGTTGACATACTTACGCTATTGGTAGGACGTCGATTGTTTGTCGCATGTTGTTGTTGACAACGTCGATTGATGTGATCGCAATCTCACAGTTACAGCAAAACACTGAAGTCTTCTTCTCTCTTCTCGAGGTTCCCTTGTTGTCTTCATTTCACTTCGCAGCTGGAAAATTTCGTCGAAAAGTTTTTCGGCTGTTTTTTTTTTTAATTCGGCTACATCCTGGTGAGTGGTGATATCTCGTCACCGCTGCCACTTCTGACGACATTATACGTGGTTCAAGATGCATCCGTTCTGCGTTATCAATAGCGTTCTTTGCGGTGGGTTAAATACCCGGTTATGAATATTTAGAGTTATCGTGTAAGATCTGAAACGCTTGCTGACAATTTCTCAGTTATACAGCACACTACTGCGCCTTTCATGGTGGTCGTCGTTTGGACAAGCCACTGTTCACAGCTGGGCTAAAGTTTCCAGAAAGCTTCTCAAGAATTTGTGGAAATCTTGGGTGCGCTGGTAGAGCTGTTGCATGACATGCTTTTTGTGAACGTGTTCCTGACGCTGTATCTTTGTCTTGTTGAATGACTTCGTCGTAACTAAGCTCGTAGAGTTCTTTACGACCATTGTTCATGGATGAATCTCATGAATTTCATATCTGATGAATCTCATATCTCCTAGCAAACTTTGTACACGTAAAGTATGATGTAAATTCCTGACGGCTTCTGAGACAAGTTTCGGTTGAATATTTCCAAATTCATTGCTAGGCTTTCAATAATAAAATCAAATACTAGCTCAGTAAATTGCAGTACAAAATGATTTGGATGAATTGAAACGTCTGGATCTGTTTTTGGTCACGTACATTGATGTTAACCTCACATAAAATCATGTTTAAAACATATTAATATAATCTGTTTGGATCAAACTGCACAAGTTTCTTTAAAGTCTTTTCAAATTACATGAAACGCGAAATCAAGTTGCGTTGAATCGGGCACAGAACAAAAGTTAATGCAATTATATTGTGAAATACTTTCAAATGCTCAAGTTTGTTACGAGACGTTGCCAAGCATGACGATGAAGGACAGAAACATAAAAAAGTTTGAGAGTTGTGAAAGCGATGTTTGTTTGTGATCTATACCATACATTTTTTTAGCTTTCATATTAGCAACTTTAGCTTTATTTTAGCATTTATTCACATACTGCAGAAAAAATATCAAATGACAAATGAATCACGATTCACGTGACGTCGGGCGGGTGGGTTAGTTTCATTCGATCAATGATCTCGACTTGAACATTTAGTTTCGAACAGAAACCAGACTTATCACGATTTGCGTCACAAGACTCGACCACATCCGACAAAACGTAAAATAAATTAACTCTTGAAAGCTTCAAAATAAATCGGGAAATTCCTGATGCTGTCTGAGACCAGTTTTGGTTGAATATTTCCAAAACAATTGCCTTTAATATTGAAATAAAATATTAGCTCAGTAAATTGCAGTACAAAATGATTTGGATGAATTGAAACATGTGGATCAGTTTTTGGTCACGTACATTGATGTTAACCTCACATAAAATCATGTTTAAAACATATTAATAATCTGTTTGGATGAAACCACGCAAGTTTTTTGAAAGTACAAACAACGTGGATAAGGAAGGCCTACCATACGTCCTCTTTTAGGAGGATTTGTCCTCTTTTTTCAAGAAAAGTGAATGGTCCTCCGAGGACGCTCAAAAATGCCCAAATGTCCTCTTTTTTCGCATTTCGAGTTAGTTGCTTATACTTTCAACAAAACTTTTAGGCGAGACGTTGTATTTATTTCCAAAATATTACTGTAGCCATGAAACATGATGAATTGCTGGTTTAAAAAATGTTTTCCAACAAATTGCCCTACCAGCCCTACCTTCTTGATTGTTATTGCAAACATTGTTCGACGTTCTCTGTAACATTTGGGTTTTTTAACATGCGAGGATCTGTCGCAATTTTTCTGGCACGAGTTCGAACTTAACAGACCGTAAAGAATGTAGCGCTAGTCGTCTCGACAAGTTCGTGGTTTCACATGCGCGGAGGGTGGGTTAAGTTCAAACTTGGGGTCTGTTAAGTTTAAACTTGCGCCAGAAAAATTGCAACAGAACCTCACATGTAAAAGGCCTATAATAAAGCAAAGGTGTGAGTTTTGTAGGCCTAGCCTACTATTAGTGTTACTTAGGGCTACCATATATCTTCTTTTCTAAATAAAAATGAATTGTGCTCAAAGTATAGCCTACTGAAAAATGTCAAAATGTCCTCTTTTTTGCATTTTGTGCTTTCTTGCATATATTTTCAACACAATTATATTTTTATGTGACTTTTTGGGTCAAACGACAATTAACCATGGGAAATTGACCGCGAACAAACTCACCGAGGACAACTGACCGGGGGACAACTGACCATGACGTAAATTTACCTTGAACCAACTGACCTTAAATCATATTGTTACTTTAATCATACAATTTGAATAAACAACAATGCTAATATGCTTAAAAAATAAAAATAAAATGCGTAGCGTTTGTTTTGTGTCGCCGGCCAGTTGACCACGACCAATTGTCACCGGTGCATTTGTTCACGGTCAATTGACGTGATCCCGACTTTTTGGCATGAGGCCTAAGTCAAGTGACATTTCGGCGACAGCATGAGGTCTAACCATTTTTGTTATCATTGTTTTGATTTGGACAACCATAAAAGCTAAATAAAGCTAGGCAGTAACGCCAAAGAAATATACTGTGTTTTTTGATGAACTGTGGCAAAAGTATCCTTGTTTCAGAAAAGGACATAAAGATTTTGAAGCTGAATGCATTACTTGTGCATATACGTATAGTTATCCAAAACATGTGATAAATTCTTTAAACGTAAAACTCTATTTTCATTGCACTAGCTGGCGAAATTGTCCTCCTTTTAGGCGATGAAAATATGGCAGGCCTAGGATAAGGCAACAAAAAATAAACCTATTCAGTTCTGCATGTCTTGAAAAATGTTTCTTGGAAATAGTTTCCTTCGGAGTAAGATCGGATGTTGAAGCTATTGACAGATCCGAAGCGGACGCGAGGGCGTTAGGTTGAATCATGACATGAAACTCTGTCACTTCCTTGGCTGTGCTGGCATGATTTGGCTTTCGTTACAGATAATTGTCTTCACCAGTCGAGAATGCTGCTTTTGTAAGATGGATGATAAACAGCCTTGATTTCTTTAACACTTGGTCTGCTGCTGCAGCACAAAGTTTTTGCATTGAGTTTTTCATCCATTCATATTACATGAAACGTGAGATCAAGTTGCGTTGAATCGGGCACACAACAAAAGTTAATGCAATTATATTGTGAAATACTTTTAAATGCTCAAGTTTGTTACGAGACGTTGCCGAGTATGACGATGAAGGACAGAAACATAAAAAAGTTTGAGAGTTGTGAAAGCGATGTTTGTTTGTGATCTATACCATACATTTTTTTAGCTTTCATATTAGTAACTTTAGCTTTATTTTAGCATTTATTCACATACTGCAGAAAAAATACCAAATGACAAATAAATCACGATTCACGTGATGCAGGGCGGGGTAGTTTGTTTGCGAAATAATCACGACTTGAACATTTAGTTTCGAACAGAAACCAGACTTATCACGATTTGCGTCACAAGACTCGATCATATCAGACAAAACGTAAAATAAATTAACTCTTGAAAGCTTCAAAATAAATCGGGAAATTCCTGATGCTGTCTGAGACCAGTTTCGGTTGAATATTTCCAAATCAATTGCCTTTAATATTGAAATAAAATATTAGCTCAGTAAATTGCAGTACAAAATCATTTGGATGAATTGAAACATGTGGATCAGTTTTTGGTCACGTACATTGATGTTAACCTCACATAAAATCATGTTTAAAACATATTAATAATCTGTTTGGATGAAACTGCACAAGTTTTTTGAAAGTACTGTGGCGAAATAATATTTCGCACTATTGTTTGTTTGTTTTTCGTGCATCTTCCCACGCTTTTGTTTACTTAAGCTATCAGTTAACTTTTATTCTGTTTGTTGTTTCTCTTGATGATCTGATTTTATTGATTTCGCTTGTCCACTGTTTTTTTCATGTTGTTTATACCGCCTCAAGTGTTTTGATGTGGTCCAGTGCAGATTCATACGTGTCCTGTTTTCGGTTGGTCTCCCGTAGGGCTTCAGGCGGGGGAGGTGAGCTGGCGAGAAAATCGTGGCTTTCATGGCAGTCGTGGTATGGGCGTTTAGGAAGAGGACCTTTCGTGTTTGTTGGTCACTCAGAACTGCCCTAGTTGCTTTATTATATTTTACCATTTTATTGTAAAACGTGTGCACCGAAAGTCAAGCCCCAAAAGCAAAAGCGGAGTGTTTTTATCTGTTATCGAAATACAATCGGACTTTATTAAAAGAGGCTTGTTGGCTTTGAGTAGGCCGTGAAAGCGGTGGAGAAGGACCTGGCAATAGAAAATCTGTAACAGTACAAACAACGTGGATAAGGTAGGCCTACCATACGTCCTCTTTTAGGAGTATTTGTCCTCTTTTTTCAAGAAAAGTGAATGGTCCTCCGAGGACGCTCAAAAATGCCCAAATGTCCTCTTTTTTCGCATTTCGAGTTAGTTGCTTATACTTTCAACAAAACTTTTAGGCGAGACGTTGTATTTATTTCCAAAATATTACTGTAGCCATGAAACATGATGAATTGCTGGTTTAAAAAATGTTTTCCAACAAATTGCCCTACCAGCCCTACCTTCTTGATTGTTATTGCAAACATTGATGACGTTCTCTAACATTTCAGCCTTTTAACATGCGAGGATCTGTCGCAATTTTTCTGGCACGAGTTCGAACTTAACAGACCGTAAAGAATGTAGCGCTAGTCGTCTCGACAAGTTCGTGGTTTTACATGCGCGTATGTTGAGTTAAGTTCAAACTTGGGGTCTGTTAAGTTTAAACTTGCGCCAGAAAAATTGCAACAGAACCTCACATGTAAAAAGGCCCATTAATAAAGCAAAGGTGTGAGTTTTGTAGGCCTAGCCTACTATTAGTGTTACTTAGGGCTACCATATATCTTCTTTTCTAAAGAAAAATGAATTGTGCTCAAAGTAAGTAATAGCCTACTGAAAAATGTCAAAATGTGCTCTTTTTTGCATTTTGTGCTTTCTTGCTTATATTTTCAACACAATTATATTTTTATGTGACTTTTTGGGTCAAACGACAATTAACCGTGGGAAAGTGACCGCGAACAAACTCACCGAGGACAACTGACCGGGGGACAACTGACCATGACGTAAATTTACCTAGAACCAACTGACCTTAAATCATATTATTACTTTAATCATATAATTTGAATAAACAACAATGCTAATTTGCGTAAAAAATAAAAATAAAATGCGTAGCGGTTGATTTGTGTCGCTGGCCAATTTGTTGCCGGTCAGTTGACCACGACCAATTGTCGCCGATGAATTTGTTCACGGTCAATTGACGTGATCCCGACTTTTTGGCATGAGGCCTAAGTCAAGTGACATTTCGGCGACAGCATGAGGTCTAACCATTTTTGTTATCATTGTTTTGATTTACACAACCATAAAAGCTAAATAAAGCTAAGCAGTAACGCCAAAGAAATATACTGTGTTTTCTGATGAACTGTGGCAAAAGTATCCTTGTTTCAGAAAAAGACGTAATGATTTTGAAGCTGAATGCATTACTTGTGCATATACGTATAGTTATCCAAAAATATGTGATAAATTCTTTAAACGTAAAACTCTATTTTCATTGTACTAGCTGGCGAAATTGTCCTCTTTTTAGGCGATGAAAATATGGTAGGCCTAGGATAAGGCAACAAGAAATAAACCTATTCAGTTCTGCATGTCATGACAAACGTTTCTTGGAAATAGTTTCCTTCAGGGTAAGATCGGATGTTGAAGCTATTGACAGATCCGAAGCGGACGAGAAGGCGTGAGGATGAATCGTAATGTGAGACTGTGTCACTTCCTTGGCTGTGCTGGCATAATTTGGCTTTCGTTACAGAGAGTTGTCTTCACTAGTCGAGAATGCTGCATTTGTAAGATGGATGATAAACAGCATTGATTTCTTTAACCCTATTCTAACTAGGCTTGGCTTCTCCTGCACACTGTCACAGCAAAACGTGGCGTACAGTTGCAATGTTAGCTGTAGAAAGTTGAAATTTGGTGACTTCTCCTAAAAAATGTTCGGCTATCTGTCCATGTTTGTTTGATAAAGTTGGATTTTGTAATTTTTAAGATATTGCGATATTTTCGTAATTTTCCTCTGCTTTGCTCTGCTCTCCGCATTGAAGCGTATTACTCATGTACGCACCAATAACTCGACTAACTATTCTCTTTCGTTCTCATCTCGCGGTCAGCTGGTTTTCCGCACAGCGGGGACGCGGCATATCAAGAAGAATTTCTAGAAATGTGTCACTTTTAGAAATACTTAATTTACACTAAATTCACTTTCTTTAGTTTTACAATTATGATGTATACAGGAAGCCAGATGATTTTTCTACTAACCTGTCAAAATCCGATCAGTTTACGACGTATAGTTTTCTAGTAATTAACGATTGAAAATGTGTGTGCGGGGTCGGCCACACCTAGTTTTTTAGTAAACTCGCGAGCCTGGTTAGGATAGGGTTAACGCTTGGTCTGCTGCTGCAGCACAAAGTTTTTGCATTGAGTTTTTCATCCATTCAAATTACATGAAACGAGATCCAGCTGCATTGAATAAGGAGCACAGAACAAAAGTTAATGCAATTATATTGTAAAATACTTTTAAATGCTCAAGTTTGATACGAGACGTTGCCGAGTATGACGATGAAGGACAGAAACATAAAAAAGTTTGAGAGTTGTGAAAGCGATGTTTGTTTATGTTTAACGCCATACTCGATTTAGGCCACGCCTCAAAGTTTTGCCAACAACGTACAGGTGGCTGATTAGAAGAAAAGCAAAGACAAAAACCTTAATTGAAATAATTTATGCAATTCAGCAGATTTTAGGCTCTTATAAGTGATAATTTGATCGATAGCAGAAGACATATTGATCAAGCAACATGAAGATTATTGTCGAAGTTGGACTTCTTCTTGCTTTTTTCTCCATTCAAGGTTTTTTCAAGCTAAACATTTCTTTAAAATTTTAGTCAAGGTAAAAGAAATTCATCAAATTTGTCCATTATTAATGAAAATTGCAGGATCCGCTATTCAATGCTATCAATGCCAGTATGTATCGACTGCACCGGACAACACATGTTATGGTCCTAGTGTAGGCGATCAGCATCTGTCAAGTTGCCCAATAGGACAAGATTATTGCTTAACTTCAGTCGGAAGTAAGTACGAATACGTGTGGTGGTAATCTAGATATAGACTGGTTAAACAAGACATAAGCTCACCGAAAACTAAATGTAACGAAAAAAGCAACAAGCACTCGCTGACTTAAAACTGATTAGCAGCAAACTACAGTGGTGCTGTAGTGACAAACGTTTTCCGAACCACAAGACATTATTATAGACACATAATTCATGGTTTTACCAAGCTCAAGATTTCGTCAACCGTTAAAGCATTTCCTACTTTGCAGAGGCAAGCGCGTTCGGCGTTGATGTGACCACAATTCAGAGACAATGTTCGGCAACTACTGCCCAGTACAATTGCCAAACCATTGCTGGAGTAAACGCGTGTGTCTATTATTGTTCAGGAGGTGAGTTTGGAGAGCAGCAGCTCACCACTTGAATACTGTTTTTGATTTCACGTTTATCCAACATTATCTTCAACCACCTTTCACAAATTTTTGCGCTTTGAAGAAACTAATTTCTGCTTTTATGACGTCAGAGGTGAAACAACCGTAAACTACGTCATACTCGTTATAACAACAAAAAGAATTTTATTAAAATCAAGCGAGTTGCGTAATTTGTTTGTGGCGATTTACCGTAACTTGGCCAAGTAAATTTTTAAACATTTTACATGTATATAGATAACAACGTAAAAATTGCACAAGTAAAACGAATGCTTAATTTTACAAAAAAGTTGTCACAAATATTCTACATCTTCCTCGGGTTTAGAATTGGATTTAGTAAAAAATTTGAAGCTAAGTTAAATGTTAATAATTGCTGATCGAGTATCGTTTTCTTGCCAAGTGTTAGCAAAACTTTGGATGTCAGAACTGTTCATTTGTTAAACTGTCAGTTTCAGTTGTCGAGAAGGCGAAAAAACCCCACGTTAAACAAATTTCAAGTTCACTAGTTCGTATGACGTCATTTCCAGCGTCGCCACTTGTTTGTCACAAGCTCATGTTTCATTTTCTTCAATATGTCACTCTCAAATTCTTGCTATATTTTTCAAAACAAATAAATTATTCATATTAAATTAATTCTGTTTACTTAGGAAATAGAAGTCATTGTTACGTAATCCCACTTTGGTAAAAATAAAATAAACCCACTTATTCTACAGATGGTTGCAACAATGGCAACAGTGGATCACTGGTCCAAGCTTCTATGTTCACTCTCATGCTGGCCATAGCTGGAGCTCTTGCGCTCATCAAGTGGTAACGAAGTTGAGCGATTCACGCCCGCATGATGTCTCTGTATCAAACGATTAATTAATAATTATATTAGCAGTGTGTGTGTATTTTGCATCCAGAGATTTGTTTGTATAAAGTAGAAATATCTTCTGTGTAAGTTACGATGTTTTATGATAGCATGTAAGTGAACGGTATATAACCTAACAATAAATCATTTCACCAATACAAGTTGATTACAATTTTACCAAGTTATTTGCAGAGGTGACGTTGAGTTTGCCGGCGGAACCATCAGTATCAGTATCAGCATCAGTATCTTTTCTTCTATGTTTGCTCTTTAAATATTTTCGTCCTGGGTATTTCTATTTTTGCGCGGATCAGTCATTGTTATAATTGCTTCAAACCTTTGTACGTTCAATTTCGTGTTAACACAAACATCGCTTTCCTTAAAATCGAAAGGTTACATCCATTGTTTTTAATAAAGTGACTATTTTACTGGAAGCAGATCAGGGAGTTGTTGTTAAAGATAGGCGGTCAGGTACGAAGAATGGTGAGGCAAAAAGTTAATTTAAGCTATTTCGGATTTAATTGAAGATACATTTAGATTAGAAAATAGACTTAGGTTTGGCTCAAATTGCTATGCTAACATTTAAGTTACTTTAACAAGAAACTATGAAAGATAGCTTCGAACGCACGATTTTTTCCGCTGACATAGTAGCAGTCTAGTTTGAAATAAGTATAGATTCCCAGTCCAGTATGTTTCGAACAGGTTCTATCCTGTAGGTGAGTTCATTTCTTGGTGATGGCGTAAGATAAATTTACAAATTGGAAGGCTGTATCAACTCAAACAATCAGTGAATAGCAAGATATAGCTCCAACTGACAGCAATGCACTGGATTTGGTTGCAGTCCTTTTGCTTTTTCTTAACTTTTTTTCTAATTAGATCAAATTATTGCTATAAATGCCACTTAGGAGCGCGATTTGTACAGGCAGCGTTCCACAATATAACATTACATTATGCATAGTTATCGTATGTGTGAGACAATATTCTCTAAATACGGTTTGGTCTGCTGGATTGTTTGTGGCGTATCATAAAAACTCCTCATTTACTGTAAAGGTAGCTCCGGTGTCAATCAGAGCAAACGCTGAACTCTCATCAATGTTTATGTTGACATACTTACGCTATTGATAGGACGTCGATTGTTTGTCGCATGTTGTTGTTGACAACGTCGATCGATGTGATCACAATCTAACAGTTACAGCAAAACACTGAAGTCTTCTTCTCTCTTCTCGAGGTTCCCTTGCTGTCTTCATTTCACTTCGCAGCTGGGAAATTTCGTCTTGAAGTTTTTCGGCTGTTTTTTTTTTAATTCGGCTACATCCTGGTGAGTGGTGATATCTCGTCACCGCTGCCACTTCTGACGACATTATACGTGGTTCAAGATGCATCCGTTCTGCGTTATCAATAGCGTTCTTTGCGGTGGGTTAAATATCCGGTTATGAATATTTAGAGTTATCGTGTAAGATCTGAAACGCTTGCTGACAATTTCTCAGTTATACAGCACACTACTGCGCCTTTCATGTTGGTCGTCGTTTGGACAAGCCACTGTTCACAGCTAGGCTAAAGTTTCCAGAAAGCTTCTCAGGGATTTGTGAAAATCTTGGGTGCGCTGGTAGAGCTGTTGCATGACATGCTTTTTGTGAAGATGTTCCTGACGCTGTATCTTTGTCTTATTGAATGACTTCGTCTTAGCTAAGCTCGTAGAGTTCTTTACGACCATTGTTCATGGATGAATCTCATGAATTTCATATCTGATGAATCTCATATCTCCTCGCAAGCTTTGTAGACGTAAAGTATGATGTAAATTCCTGATGGCGTCTGAGACAAGTTTCGGTTGAATATTTCCAAATCCATTGCTAGGCTTTCAATAATAAAATCAAATATTAGCTCAGTAAATTGCAGTACAAAATGATTTGGATGAATTGAAAAGTCTGGATCTGTTTTTGGTCACGTACATTGATGTTAACCTCACATAAAATCATGTTTAAAACATATTAATAATCTGTTTGGATCAAACCGCACAAGTTTCTTGAAAGTCTTTTCAAATTACATGAAACGAGATCAAGTTGCATTGAATCGGGCACAGAACAAAAGTTAATGCAATTATATTGTAAAATACTTTTAAATGCTCAAGTTTGATACGAGACGTTGCCGAGTATGACGATGAAGGACAGAAACATAAAAAAGTTTAAGAGTTGTGAAAGCGATGTTTGTTTGTGAACTATACCATATATTTTTTTAGCTTTCATATTAGCAACTTTAGCTTTATTTTAGCATTTATTCACATACTGCAGAAAAAATATCAAATGACAAATAAATCACGATTCACGTGATGCCGGGCGGGGTAGTTTGTTTGCGAAATAATCACGACTTGAACATTTAGTTTCGAACAGAAACCAGACTTATCACGATTTGCGTCACAAGACTCGATCATATCAGACAAAACGTAAAATAAATTAACTCTTGAAAGCTTCAAAATAAATCGGGAAATTCCTGATGCTGTCTGAGACCAGTTTCGGTTGAATATTTCCAAATCAATTGCCTTTAATATTGAAATAAAATATTAGCTCAGTAAATTGCAGTACAAAATGATTTGGATGAATTGAAACATGTGGATCAGTTTTTGGTCACGTACATTGATTTTAACCTCACATAAAATCATGTTTAAAACATATTAATAATCTGTTTGGATGAAACCGCGCAAGTTTCTTGAAAGTACAAACAACGTGGATAAGGAAGGCCTACCATACGTCCTCTTTTAGGAGGATTTGTCCTCTTTTTTCAAGAAAAGTGAATGGTCCTCCAAGGACGCTCAAAAATGCCCAAATGTCCTCTTTTTTTGCATTTCGAGTTAGTTGCTTATACTTTCAACAAAACTTTTAGGCGAGACGTTGTATTTATTTCCAAAAAATTACTGTAGCCATGAAACATGATGAATTGCTGGTTTAAAAAATGTTTTTCAAAAAATTGCCCTACCAGCCCTACCTTCTTGATTGTTATTGCAAACATTGTTCGACGTTCTCTGTAACATTTGGGTTTTTTAACATGCGAGGATCTGTCGCAATTTTTCTGGCACGAGTTCGAACTTAACAGACCGTAAAGAATGTAGCGCTAGTCGTCTCGACAAGTTCGTGGTTTCACATGCGCGGAGGGTGGGTTAAGTTCAAACTTGGGGTCTGTTAAGTTTAAACTTGCGCCAGAAAAATTGCAACAGAACCTCACATGTAAAAAGGCCCATTAATAAAGCAAAGGTGTGAGTTTTGTAGGCCTAGCCTACTATTAGTGTTACTTAGGGCTACCATATATCTTCTTTTCTAAATAAAAATGAATTGTGCTCAAAGTATAGCCTACTGAAAAATGTCAAAATGTCCTCTTTTTTGCATTTTGTGCTTTCTTGCATATATTTTCAACACAATTATATTTTTATGTGACTTTTTGGGTCAAACGACAATTAACCATGGGAAATTGACCGCGAACAAACTCACCGAGGACAACTGACCGGGGGACAACTGACCATGACGTAAATTTACCTTGAACCAACTGACCTTAAATCATATTGTTACTTTAATCATACAATTTGAATAAACAACAATGCTAATAGGCTTAAAAAATAAAAATAAAATGCGTAGCGTTTGTTTTGTGTCGCCGGCCAGTTGACCACGACCAATTGTCACCGGTGCATTTGTTCACGGTCAATTGACGTGATCCCGACTTTTTGGCATGAGGCCTAAGTCAAGTGACATTTCGGCGACAGCATGAGGTCTAACCATTTTTGTTATCATTGTTTTGATTTGGACAACCATAAAAGCTAAATAAAGCTAGGCAGTAACGCCAAAGAAATATACTGTGTTTTTTGATGAACTGTGGCAAAAGTATCCTTGTTTCAGAAAAGGACATAAAGATTTTGAAGCTGAATGCATTACTTGTGCATATACGTATAGTTATCCAAAACATGTGATAAATTCTTTAAACGTAAAACTCTATTTTCATTGCACTAGCTGGCGAAATTGTCCTCCTTTTAGGCGATGAAAATATGGCAGGCCTAGGATAAGGCAACAAAAAATAAACCTATTCAGTTCTGCATGTCTTGAAAAACGTTTCTTGGAAATAGTTTCCTTCGGGGTAAGATCGGATGTTGAAGCTATTGACAGATCCGAAGCGGACGCGAGGGCGTGAGGTTGAATCATGACATGAAACTCTGTCACTTCCTTGGCTGTGCTGGCATGATTTGGCTTTCGTTACAGATAATTGTCTTCACCAGTCGAGAATGCTGCTTTTGTAAGATGGATGATAAACAGCCTTGATTCCTTTAACACTTGGTCTGCTGCTGCAGCACAAAGTTTTTGCATTGAGTTTTTCATCCATTCATATTACATGAAACGTGAGATCAAGTTGCGTTGAATCGGGCACACAACAAAAGTTAATGCAATTATATTGTGAAATACTTTTAAATGCTCAAGTTTGTTACGAGACGTTGCCGAGTATGACGATGAAGGACAGAAACATAAAAAAGTTTGAGAGTTGTGAAAGCGATGTTTGTTTGTGATCTATACCATACATTTTTTTAGCTTTCATATTAGTAACTTTAGCTTTATTTTTAACATTTATTCACATACTGCAGAAAAAATATCAAATGACAAATAAATCACGATTCACGTGATGCAGGGCGGGGTAGTTTGTTTGCGAAATAATCACGACTTGAACATTTAGTTTCGAACAGAAACCAGACTTATCACGATTTGCGTCACAAGACTCGATCATATCAGACAAAACGTAAAATAAATTAACTCTTGAAAGCTTCAAAATAAATCGGGAAATTCCTGATGCTGTCTGAGACCAGTTTCGGTTGAATATTTCCAAATCAATTGCCTTTAATATTGAAATAAAATATTAGCTCAGTAAATTGCAGTACAAAATCATTTGGTTGAATTGAAACATGTGGATCAGTTTTGGTCACGTACATTGATTTTAACCTCACATAAAATCATGTTTAAAACATATTAATAATCTGTTTGGATGAAACTGCACAAGTTTTTTGAAAGTACTGTGGCGAAATAATATTTCGCACTATTGTTTGTTTGTTTTTCGTGCATCTTCCCACGCTTTTGTTTGCTTAAGTTATCAGTTAACTTTTATTCTGTTTGTTGTTTCTCTTGATGATCTGATTTTATTGATTTCGCTTGTCCACTGTTTTTTCACATTGTTTATACCGCCTCAAGTGTTTCGATGTGGTCCAGTGCAGATTCATACGTGTCCTGTTTTCGGTTGGTCTCCCGTAGGGCTTCAGGCGGGGGAGGTGAGCTGGCGAGAAAATCGTGGCTTTCATGGCAGTCGTGGTATGGGCGTTTAGGAAGAGGACCTTTCGTGTTTGTTGGTCACTCAGAACTGCCCTAGTTGCTTTATTATATTTTACCACTTTAATGTAAAACGTGTGCACCGAAAGTCCAGCCCCAAAAGCAAAAGCGGAGTGTTTTTATCTGTTATCGAAATACAATCGGACTTTATTAAAAGAGGCTTGTTGGCTTTGAGTGGGCCGTGAAAGCAGTGGAGAAGGACCTGGCAATAGAAAATCTGTAACAGTACAAACATCGTGGATAAGGTAGGCCTACCATACGTCCTCTTTTAGGAGGATTTGTCCTCTTTTTTTAAGAAAAGTGAATGGTCCTACGAGGACGCTCGAAAATGCCCAAATGTCCTCTTTTTCGCATTTCGAGTTAGTTGCTTATACTTTCAACAAAACTTTTAGGCGAGACGTTGTATTTATTTCCAAAATATTACTGTAGCCATGAAACATGATGAATTGCTGGTTTAAAAAATGTTTTCCAACAAATTGCTCTACCAGCCCTACCTTCTTGATTGTTATTGCAAACATTGTTCGACGTTCTATGTAACATTTGGGCCTTTTAACATGCGAGGATCTGTCGCAATTTTTCTGGCACGAGTTCGAACTTAACAGACCGTAAAGAATGTAGCGCTAGTCGTCTCGACAAGTTCGTGGTTTCACATGCGCGGAGGGTGGGTTAAGTTCAAACTTGGGGTCTGTTAAGTTTAAACTTGCGCCAGAAAAATTGCAACAGAACCTCACATGTAAAAAGGCCCATTAATAAAGCAAAGGTGTGAGTTTTGTAGGCCTAGCCTACTATTAGTGTTACTTAGGGCTACCATACATCCTCTTTTCTAAAGAAAAATGAATTGTGCTCAAAGTATAGCCTACTGAAAAATGTCAAAATGTCCACTTTTTTGCATTTTGTGCATTCTTGCTTATATTTTCAACACAATTATATTTTTATGTGACTTTTTGGGTCAAACGACAATTAACCGTGGGAAATTGACCGCGAACAAACTTACCGAGGACAACTGACCATGACGTAAATTTACCTAGAACCAACTGGCCTTAAACCATATTATTACTTTAATCATATGATTTGAATAAACAACAATGCTAATATGCTTAAAAAATAAAAATAAAATGCGTAGCGTTTGATTTGTGTCGCCGGCCAGTTGACCACGACCAATTGTCACCGGTGCATTTGTTCACGGTCAATTGACGTGATCCCGACTTTTTGGCATGAGGTCTAAGTCAAGTGACATTTCGGCGACAGCATGAGGTCTAACCATTTTTGTTATCATTGTTTTGATTTACACAACCATAAAAGCTAAATAAAGCTAAGCAATAACGCCAAAGAAATATACTGTGTTTTCTGATGAACTGTGGCAAAAGTATCCTTGTTTCAGAAAAGGACATAAAGATTTTGAAGCTGAATGCATTACTTGTGCATATGCGTATAGTTATCCAAAACATGTGATAAATTCTTTAAACGTAAAACTCTATTTTCATTGTACTAGCTGGCGAAATTGTCCTCCTTTTAGGCGATGAAAATATGGCAGGCCTAGGATAAGGCAACAAAAAACAAACCTATTCAGTTCTGCATGTCATGACAAACATTTCTTGGAAATAGTTTCCTTCAGGGTAAGGTCGGATGTTGAAGCTATTGACAGATCCGAAGCGGACGCGAGGGCGTGAGGTTGAATCATGACATGAAACTCTGTCACTTCCTTGGCTGTGCTGGCATGATTTGGCTTTCGTTACAGATAGTTGTCTTCACTAGTCGAGAATGCTGCATTTTTAAGATGGATGATAAACAGCATTGATTTCTTTAATCCTATTCTAACTAGGCTTGGCTTCTCCTGCACAATGTCACAGCAAAACGTGGCGTACAGTTGCATTGTTAGCTGTAGAAACTTGAAATTTGGTGACTTTTCCTAAAAAATGTTCGGCTATCTGTCCATGTTTGTTTGATAAAGTTGGATTTTGTAATTTTTAAGATATTGCGATATTTTCATAATTTTCCTCTGCTTTGCTCTGCTCTCCGCATTGAAGCGTATTACTCATTTACGCACCAATAACTCGACTAACTATTCTCTTTCGTTCTCATCTCGCGGTCAGCTGGTTTTCCGCACAGCGGGGACGCGGCATATCAAGAAGAATTTCTAGAAATGTGTCACTTTTAGAAATACTTAATTTACACTAAATTCACTTTCTTTAGTTTTACAATTATGATGTATACAGGAAGCCAGATGATTTTTCTACTAACCTGTCAAAATCCGATCAGTTTACGACGTATAGTTTTCTAGTAATTAACGATTGAAAATGTGTGTGCGGGGTCCGCCACACCTAGATTTTTAGTAAACTCGCGAGCCTGGTTAGGATAGGGTTAACGCTTGGTCTGCTGCTGCAGCACAAAGTTTTTGCATTGAGTTTTTCATCCAATCAAATTACATGAAACGAGATCAAGCTGCATTGAATAAGGGGCACAGAACAAAAGTTAATGCAATTATATCGTAAAATACTTTTAAATGCTCAAGTTTGATACGAGACGTTGCTTGCCGAGTATGACGATGAAGGACAGAAACATAAAAAAGTTTGGGAGTTGTGAAAGCGATGTTTGTTTGTGATTTATACCATACTCGATTTAGGCCACTCCTCAAAGTTTTGCCAACAACGTACAGGTGGCTGACTAGAAGAAAAGCAAAGATAAAAACCTTAATTGAAATAATTTATGCAATTCAGCAGATTTTAGGCTCTTATAAGTGATAATTTGATCCATAGCAGAAGACACATCGATCAAGCAACATGAAGATTATTGTCGAAGTTGGACTTCTTCTTGCTTTTTTCTCCATTCAAGGTTTTTCAGGCTAAACAATTCTTTAAACATTTTAATCAAGGTAAACGAAATTCATGAAAATTTTCCATTGTTAATAAAAATGCAGGATCAGCTATTCAATGCTATCAATGCCAATATGTATCGACTGCACCGGACAACACATGTTATGGTCCTAGTGTAGGCGATCAGCATCTGTCAAGTTGCCCAACAGGACAAGATTATTGCTTAACTTCAGTCGCAAGTAAGTACGAATACGTGTGGTGGTAATCTAGATATAGACTGGTCAACCAAGACATAAGCTCACCAAAAACTAAATGTACCGAAAAAAGCAACAAGCAATCGCTGACTTAAAACTGACAAGCAGCAAACTACAGTGGTTCTGTAGTGACAAGCGTTTTCCGAACCACAAGACATTATTATAGACACATAATTCATGGTTTTACCAAGCTCAAGATTTCGTCAACCGATAAAGCATTTCCTACTTTGCAGAGGCGAGCGCGTCGGGCATTGATGTGACCACAATTCTGAGACAATGTTCGCCGGTTACTGCCCAGTACAATTGCCAAACCATTGCTGGAGTAAACGCGTGTCTCGATTTTTGTTCAGGAGGTGAGTTTGGAGAGCAGCAGCTCACCACTTGAATGCTGTTTTTGATTTCACGTTTATCCGACATTATCTTCAACCACCTTTCACAAATTTTTGCGCTTGGAAGAAACTAATTTCTGCTTTTATGACGTCAGAGGTGAAACAACCGTAAACTAGGTCATACTCGTTATAACAACAAAAAGAATTTTATTAAAATTAAGTGAGTTGCGTAATTTGTTTGCGGCGATTTACTGTAACTTGATCATTTTACAAATATATTGATAACCACCTACAAATTGCACAAATAAAACGAATGCTTAATTTTACAAAATAAGTTGTCACAAATATTCTATATCTTCCTCGGGTTTAGAATTAGATTGAGTAAAAAATTTGAAGCTAAGTTAAATGTTAATTTTTGCTGATCGAGTATCGTTTTCTTGCCAAGTGTTGCAAAACTTTGGATGTTAGAACTGTTCATTTGTTAAACTGTCAGTTTCGGTTGTCGAGAAGGCGAAAAAAACCCACGTTAAAAAAAATTTCAAGCTCACTAGTTTGTATGACGTCATTTCTAGCGTCGCCACTTGTTTGTCACGAGCTGATGTTTCAATTTCTTCAGTATGTCCTTCTCAAATTCTTGCTAAATTTTTCAAAACAAATAAATTATTCATGTTAAATTAATTCAATTTACTTAGGAAATAGAAGTCATTGTTACGTAATCCCGCTTTGGTAAATATAAAATAAATCCACTTATGCTTTAGATGGCTGCAACACTGGTAATGGCAACACTGGTAATGGCAACACTGGTAATGGCAACAGTGGTAATGGCAACAGTGGTAATGGCAACAGTGGTAATGGCAACAGTGGTTCACTGGTCCAAGCTTCTCTGTTCACTCTCATGCTGGCCATGGTCGGAGCTCTTGCGTTCATCAAGTGGTAACAAAGTTGTGTGATTCACGCCCGCATGATGTCTCTGTCACGATTAATTATATTAGCAGTGTGTGTGTATTTTGCATCCAGAGATTTGTTTGCGTTAACTAGAAATATCTTCTGTGTAAGTTACGATGTTTTATGATAGCATGTAAATCAGCGGTTCTTAAACTTTTTTGAGCGCGACCCAAATCTGAGTTTCATGATCACCTCACGACCCAAACCGATGTCGCGACCCATTTTAATGTCCTATAGACCTATATTATATTATATTAACCTATGTCGCGACCCACCTATGTCACTATGTCGCGACCCATTTTCTGACCCTCCGCGACCCATGTTTGGGTCGCGACCCATACTTTAAGAACCCCTGATGTAAATGAACGGTATATAACCTAACAATAAATCATTTCACCAATACAAGTTGATCACAATTTTACCAAGTTATTTGAAGAGGTGACGTTTAGTTTGCCGGCGGAACCATCAGTATCAGTATCAGCATCAGTATCTTTTCTTCTATGTTTGCTCTTTAAAAATTCCCGTCCTGGGTCTTTCTATTTTTGAGCGGATCAGTCATCGGTATAATTGCTTCAAACCTTTATAATTTCAATTTCGTGTTAACACGAATATCGCTCTCTTTAAAGTTCAAAGGTTAGATCCATTCTTTTTAACGAAGTGACCATTTCACCGGAAGCAGATCAGGGAGTTGTTGTTAAAGATAGGCGGTTAGGTACGAAGAATGGCGATGCAAGAAGTTAATTTAAGCTATTTCGGATTTAATTGAATTACATTTAGATTAGAAAGTAGATTTAGGTTTGGTTCAAGTTGCTATGCTATAAAATTTAAGTTACTTTAACAAGAAACTATGAAAGATAGCTTCGAACGCACGATTTTTTTCCGGTGACATAGTAGCAGTCTATTTAGAAATAAGTATAAATGTCCCAGTCCAGTATGTTTGGAACAGGTTCTATCCTGTTGCTCACTTCATTTCGTGGTGATGGCGTAAGATAAATTTACAATTTGAAATGCTGTATCAACTCAACCAACCAGTGAATAGCAAGATATTACCACAACTGACAACAATACACTGGATTTGGTCGCATTCCTTTGGTTTTTTCTTAACTTCTTATCTAATTAGATCAAATTATTGCTATAAATGCCACTTAGGAGCGCGATTTGTACAGACGGCGTTTCATAATATAACATTATATTATGCATAGTTATCATATGTGTGAGACAATATTCTCTAAGGTACCTGTACCGAATAAGCCCCGGTCCCTAATAAGGCCCATTGCTCATATTTCGCAAACCCGTGCAAATAAATGAAAGATTTTGTCCCTACATAAAAACTAATATAAATTCATGATGGTTTACCAGATTTCATCCTTGTCACGTGATCAACCGATTCGCTAGAGCACAAAAAAACAATTATATTTGCAGTTAAGATGGTTTTGTTAATTTAGAAAAAACTTAAGTGAGAATTTGGCCGGTTAAATGAACTGCTGTCAGTCGGATGAAATTTTCATGTAACAACCAACTTAGTATTGAAAAGGATAATGCACTTTTTTTCGCTAAACTTTTTCTGATGATAAAAATGTGACATTTTTTTCGTGGATGCCATATACGCCTAATAAGGCCCATACAAGATGCTTGGCTAATTGATGTCTGCAGACTTCGAGAGTGGTTCCACTCATCAGTTGACAAATTTTTACAGTTACTTTGATGCGCCTAGTGGAATCTTTTTAAATGTTTGTACAACTTAAAATGTGAAATTTTTAATAATGTTATATGTTGTCTATTACTATGTTTTGAATCAAAATACTCACAAAATTGGTGGGCCTTATTAGGAGCATAACATTTTTTGGAATTTTTAATTTCTTTATAAAAATTTTTGGGGGGTTGTCAGTTATTGTGGTTTTAATATGTTGTAGTCACTAATAGAATCTAAGATACCCTCACTAATAGAATACGATTTTTCAGTCTATTCTCATTCATGGTTCTTGAGTTATTTTCAAAAAAGTGTTAGGTGGGCCTTATTCAGTACAGGTACCTTAGATACGGTTTGGTCTGCTGGATTGTTTGTGGCGTATCATAACAAATCTTCATTTACTGTAAAGGTAGCTCCGGTGTCAATCAGAGCAAACGCTGAACTCTCATCAATATTTATGTTGACATACTTACGCTATTGATAGGACGTCGATTGTTTGTCGCATGTTGTTGTTGACAACGTCGATTGATGTGATCACAATCTCACAGTTACAGCAAAACACTGAAGTCTTCTTCTCTCTTCTCAAGGCTCCCTTGCTGTCTTCATTTCGCTTCGCAGCTGGAAATTTCGTCTTGAAGTTTTTCGGCTGTTTTTTTTTAATTCGGCTACATCCTGGTGAGTGGTGATATCTCGTCACCGCTGCCACTTCTGACGACATTATACGTGGTTCAAGATGCATCCGTTCTGCGTTATCAATAGCGTTCTTTGCGGTGGGTTAAATACCCGGTTATGAATATTTAGAGTTATCGTGTAAGATCTGAAACGCTTGCTGACAATTTCTCAGTTATACAGCACACTACTGCGCCTTTCATGTTGGTCGTCGTTTGGACAAGCCACTGTTCACAGCTGGGCTAAAGTTTCCAGAAAGCTTCTCAAGGATTTGTGGAAATCTTGGGTGCGCTGGTAGAGCTGTTGCATGACATGCTTTTTGTGAACGTGTTCCTGACGCTGTATCTTTGTCTTGTTGAATGACTTCGTCGTAGCTGAGCTCGTAGAGTTCTTTACGACCATTGTACATGGATGAATCTCATGAATTTCATATCTGATGAATCTCATATCTCCTAGCAAACTTTGTACACGTAAAGTATGATGTAAATTCCTGACGGCTTCTGAGACAAGTTTCGGTTGAATATTTCCAAATTCATTGCTAGGCTTTCAATAATAAAATCAAATACTAGCTCAGTAAATTGCAGTACAAAATGATTTGGATGAATTGAAACGTCTGGATCTGTTTCTGGTCACGTACATTGATGTTAACCTCACAGAAAATCATGTTTAAAACATATTAATATAATCTGTTTGGATCAAACTGCGCAAGTTTCTTTAAAGTCTTTTCAAATTACATGAAACGCGAAATCAAGTTGCGTTGAATCGGGCACAGAACAAAAGTTAATGCAGTTATATTGTGAAATACTTTCAAATGCTCAAGTTTGTTACGAGACGTTGCCAAGCATGACGATGAAGGACAGAAATATAAAAAAGTTTGAGAATTGTGAAAGCGATGTTTGTTTGTGATCTATACCATACATTTTTTTAGCTTTCATATTTGTAACTTTAGCTTTATTTTAGCATTTATTCACATACTGCAGAAAAAATATCAAATGACAAATGAATCACGATTCACGTGATGCCGGGCGGGTGGGTTAGTTTCATTCGATCAATGATCTCGACTTGAACATTTAGTTTCGAACAGAAACCAGACTTATCACGATTTGCGTCACAAGACTCGATCATATCCGACAAAACGTAAAATAAATTAACTCTTGAAAGCTTCAAAATAAATCGGGAAATTCCTGATGCTGTCTGAGACCAGTTTCGGTTGAATATTTCCAAATCAATTGCCTTTAATATTGAAATAAAATATTAGCTCAGTAAATTGCAGTACAAAATCATTTGGATGAATTGAAACATGTGGATCAGTTTTTGGTCACGTACATTGATGTTAACCTCACATAAAATCATGTTTAAAACATATTAATAATCTGTTTGGATGAAACCGCGCAAGTTTTTTGAAAGTACAAACAACGTGGATAAGGTAGGCCTACCATCAATGTTCCCTCTAAGCTGCGCGCGTGCGCAAATGCGCACTGCTGACACGGGCTCCGCGCACAGAAAATCTGTGCTGCGCACAAGAAAAAAGCATCCAACCTGAATCGAAAATAAAATAAACGCATAATAATGGCCACAGTGCGCACGTGGAACGTTTGATGTTGCTCACAGTGGTCCAAGGGACCGCTCAGGGAGTTAGTGTGTTTGCTCAGACTCGTGAAAAATTAGAGGGAACATTGCCTACCATACGTCCTCTTTTAGGAGGATTTGTCCTCTTTTTTCAAGAAAAGTGAATGGTCCTCCGAGGACGCTCAAAAATGCCCAAATGTCCTCTTTTTTCGCATTTCGAGTTAGTTGCTTATACTTTCAACAAAACTTTTAGGCGAGACGTTGTATTTATTTCCAAAATATTACTGTAGCCATGAAACATGATGAATTGCTGGTTTAAAAAATTTTTTCCAACAAATTGCCCTACCAGCCCTACCTTCTTGATTGTTATTGCAAACATTGTTCGACGTTCTCTGTAACATTTGGGCTTTTTAACATGCGAGGATCTGTCGCAATTTTTCTGGCACGAGTTCGAACTTAACAGACCGTAAAGAATGTAGCGCTAGTCGTCTCGACAAGTTCGTGGTTTCACATGCGCGGAGGGTGGGTTAAGTTCAAAGTTGGGGTCTGTTAAGTTTAAACTTGCGCCAGAAAAATTGCAACAGAACCTCACATGTAAAAAGGCCCATTAATAAAGCAAAGGTGTGAGTTTTGTAGGCCTAGCCTACTATTAGTGTTACTTAGGGCTACCATATATCTTCTTTTCTAAATAAAAATGAATTGTGCTCAAAGTATAGCCTACTGAAAAATGTCAAAATGTCCTCTTTTTTGCATTTTGTGCTTTCTTGCTTATATTTTCAACACAATTATATTTTTATGTGACTTTTTGGGTCAAACGACAATTAACCATGGGAAATTGACCGCGAACAAACTCACCGAGGACAACTGACCGGGGGACAACTGACCATGACGTAAATTTACCTAGAACCAACTGACCTTAAATCATATTGTTACTTTAATCATACAATTTGAATAAACAACAATGCTAATATGCTTAAAAAATAAAAATAAAATGCGTAGCGTTTGTTTTGTGTCGCCGGCCAGTTGACCACGACCAATTGTCACCGGTGCATTTGTTCACGGTCAATTGACGTGATCCCGACTTTTTGGCATGAGGCCTAAGTCAAGTGACATTTCGGCGACAGCATGAGGTCTAACCATTTTTTTTATCATTGTTTTGATTTCGACAACCATAAAAGCTAAATAAAGCTAGGCAGTAACGCCAAAGAAATATACTGTGTTTTCTGATGAACTGTGGCAAAAGTATCCTTGTTTCAGAAAAGGACATAAAGATTTTGAAGCTGAATGCATTACTTGTGCATATACGTATAGTTATCCAAAACATGTGATAAATTCTTTAAACGTAAAACTCTATTTTCATTGCACTAGCTGGCGAAATTGTCCTCCTTTTAGGCGATGAAAATATGGTAGGCCTAGGATAAGGCAACAAAAAATAAACCTATTCAGTTCTGCATGTCTTGAAAAACGTTTCTTGGAAATAGTTTCCTTCAGGGTAAGATCGGATGTTGAAGCTATTGACAGATCCGAAGCGGACGCGAGGGCGTGAGGTTGAATCATGACATGAAACTCTGTCACTTCCTTGGCTGTGCTGGCATGATTTGGCTTTCGTTACAGATAATTGTCTTCACCAGTCGAGAATGCTGCTTTTGTAAGATGGATGATAAACAGCCTTGATTTCTTTAACACTTGGTCTGCTGCTGCAGCACAAAGTTTTTGCATTGAGTTTTTCATCCATTCATATTACATGAAACGTGAGATCAAGTTGCGTTGAATCGGGCACACAACAAAAGTTAATGCAATTATATTGTGAAATACTTTTAAATGCTCAAGTTTGTTACGAGACGTTGCCGAGTATGACGATGAAGGACAGAAACATAAAAAAGTTTGAGAGTTGTGAAAGCGATGTTTGTTTGTGATCTATACCATACATTTTTTTAGCTTTCATATTAGTAACTTTAGCTTTATTTTAGCATTTATTCACATACTGCAGAAAAAATATCAAATGACAAATAAATCACGATTCACGTGATGCAGGGCGGGGTAGTTTGTTTGCGAAATAATCACGACTTGAACATTTAGTTTCGAATAGAAACCAGACTTATCACGATTTGCGTCACAAGACTCGATCATATCAGACAAAACGTAAAATAAATTAACTCTTGAAAGCTTCAAAATAAATCGGGAAATTCCTGATGCTGTCTGAGACCAGTTTCGGTTGAATATTTCCAAATCAATTGCCTTTAATATTGAAATAAAATATTAGCTCAGTAAATTGCAGTACAAAATCCTTTGGATGAATTGAAACATGTGGATCAGTTTTTGGTCACGTACATTGATGTTAACCTCACATAAAATCATGTTTAAAACATATTAATAATCTGTTTGGATGAAACTGCACAAGTTTTTTGAAAGTACTGTGGCGAAATAATATTTCGCACTATTGTTTGTTTGTTTTTCGTGCATCTTCCCACGCTTTTGTTTACTTAAGTTATCAGTTAACTTTTATTCTGTTTGTTGTTTCTCTTGATGATCTGATTTTATCGATTTCGCTTGTCCACTGTTTTTTCACATTGTTTATACCGCCTCAAGTGTTTCGATGTGGTCCAGTGCAGATTCATACGTGTCCTGTTTTCGGTTGGTCTCCCGTAGGGCTTCAGGCGAGGGAGGTGAGCTGGCGAGAAAATCGTGGCTTTCATGGCAGTCGTGGTATGGGCGTTTAGGAAGAGGACCTTTCGTGTTTGTTGGTCACTCAGAACTGCCCTAGTTGCTTTATTATATTTTACCACTTTATTGTAAAACGTGTGCACCGAAAGTCCAGCCCCAAAAGCAAAAGCGGAGTGTTTTTATCTGTTATCGAAATACAATCGGACTTTATTAAAAGAGGCTTGTTGGCTTTGAGTGGGCCGTGAAAGCAGTGGAGAAGGACCTGGCAATAGAAAATCTGTAACAGTACAAACAACGTGGATAAGGTAGGCCTACCATACGTCCTCTTTTAGGAGGATTTGTCCTCTTTTTTTAAGAAAAGTGAATGGTCCTACGAGGACGCTCGAAAATGCCCAAATGTCCTCTTTTTCGCATTTCGAGTTAGTTGCTTATACTTTCAACAAAACTTTTAGGCGAGACGTTGTATTTATTTCCAAAATATTACTGTAGCCATGAAACATGATGAATTGCTGGTTTAAAAAATGTTTTCCAACAAATTGCTCTACCAGCCCTACCTTCTTGATTGTTATTGCAAACATTGTTCGACGTTCTCTGTAACATTTGGGCTTTTTGATGTTGAGTTAAGTTCAAACTTGGGGTCTGTTAAGTTTAAACTTGCGCCAGAAAAATTGCAACAGAACCTCACATGTAAAAAGGCCCATTAATAAAGCAAAGGTGTGAGTTTTGTAGGCCTAGCCTACTATTAGTGTTACTTAGGGCTACCATATATCTTCTTTTCTAAATAAAAATGAATTGTGCTCAAAGTATAGCCTACTGAAAAATGTCAAAATGTCCACTTTTTTGCATTTTGTGCATTCTTGCTTATATTTTCAACACAATTATATTTTTATGTGACTTTTTGGGTCAAACGACAATTAACCGTGGGAAATTGACCGCGAACAAACTCACCGAGGACAACTGACCATGACGTAAATTTACCTAGAACCAACTGACCTTAAACCATATTATTACTTTAATCATATAATTTGAATAAACAACCATGCTAATATGCTTAAAAAATAAAAATCAAATGCGTAGCGTTTGTTTTGTGTCGCCGGCCAGTTGACCACGACCAATTGTCACCGGTGCATTTGTTCACGGTCAATTGACGTGATCCCGACTTTTTGGCATGAGGTCTAAGTCAAGTGACATTTCGGCGACAGCATGAGGTCTAACCATTTTTGTTATCATTGTTTTGATTTACACAACCATAAAAGCTAAATAAAGCTAGGCAGTAACGCCAAAGAAATATACTGTGTTTTCTGATGAACTGTGGCAAAAGTATCCTTGTTTCAGAAAAGGACGTAATGATTTTGAAGCTGAATGCATTACTTGTGCATATACGTATAGTTATCCAAAACATGTGATAAATTCTTTAAACGTAAAACTCTATTTTCATTGCACTAGCTGGCGAAATTGTCCTCCTTTTAGGCGATGAAAATATGGTAGGCCTAGGATAAGGCAACAAAAAATAAACCTATTCAGTTCTGCATGTCATGACAAACATTTCTTGGAAATAGTTTCCTTCAGGGTAAGATCGGATGTTGAAGCTATTGACAGATCCGAAGCGGACGCGAGGGCGTGAGGTTGAATCATGACATGAAACTCTGTCATTTCCTTGGCTGTGCTGGCATGATTTGGCTTTCGTTACAGATAGTTGTCTTCACTAGTCGAGAATGCTGCATTTGTAAGATGGATGATAAACAGCATTGATTTCTTTAACCCTATTCTAACTAGGCTTGGCTTCTCCTGCACAATGTCACAGCAAAACGTGGCGTACAGTTGCATTGTTAGCTGTAGAAACTTGAAATTTGGTGACTTTTCCTAAAAAATGTTCGGCTATCTGTCCATGTTTGTTTGATAAAGTTGGATTTTGTAATTTTTAAGATATTGCGATATTTTCATAATTTTCCTCTGCTTTGCTCTGCTCTCCGCATTGAAGCGTATTACTCATTTACGCACCAATAACTCGACTAACTATTCTCTTTCGTTCTCATCTCGCGGTCAGCTGGTTTTCCGCACAGCGGGGACGCGGCATATCAAGAAGAATTTCTAGAAATGTGTCACTTTGAGAAATACTTAATTTACACTAAATTCACTTTCTTTAGTTTTACAATTATGATGTATACAGGAAGCCAGCAGATTTTTCTACTAACCTGTCAAAATCCGATCAGTTTACGACGTATAGTTTTCTAGTAATTAACGATTGAAAATGTGTGTGCGGGGTCGGCCACACCTAGATTTTCAGTAAACTCGCGAGCCTGGTTAGGATAGGGTTAACGCTTGGTCTGCTGCTGCAGCACAAAGTTTTTGCATTGAGTTTTTCATCCATTCAAATTACATGAAACGAGATCAAGCTGCATTGAATAAGGGGCACAGAACAAAAGTTAATGCAATTATATCGTAAAATACTTTTAAATGCTCAAGTTTGATACGAGACGTTGCTTGCCGAGTATGACGATGAAGGACAGAAACATAAAAAAGTTTGAGAGTTGTGAAAGCGATGTTTGTTTATGTTTAACGCCATACTCGATTTAGGCCACGCCTCAAAGTTTTGCCAACAACGTACAGGTGGCTGACTAGAAGAAAAGCAAAGATAAAAACCTTAATTGAAATAATTTATGCAATTCAGCAGATTTTAGGCTCTTATAAGTGATAATTTGATCCATAGCAGAAGACACATCGATCAAGCAACATGAAGATTATTGTCAAAGTTGGACTTCTTCTTGCTTTTTTCTCCATTCAAGGTTTTTCAGGCTAAACAATTCTTTAAACATTTTAATCAAGGTAAACGAAATTCATAAAAATTGTCCATTGTTAATGAAAATTGCAGGATCAGCTATTCAATGCTATCAATGCCAATATGTATCGACTGCACCGGACAACACATGTTATGGTCCTAGTGTAGGCGATGAGCATCTGTCAAGTTGCCCAACAGGACAAGATTATTGCTTAACTTCAGTCGGAAGGTAATCTAGATATAGACTGGTCAAACAAGATATAAGCTCACCAAAAACTAAATGTACCGAAAAAAGCAACAAGCAATCGCTGGCTTAAAACTGATTAGCAGCAAACTACAGTGGTTCTGTAGTGACAAACCTTTTCCGAAACACAGGACATTATTATAGACACATAATTCATGGTTTTACCAAGCTCAAGATTTCGTCAACCGATAAAGTATTTCCTACTTTGCAGAGGCAAGCGCGTCGGGCATTGATGTGACCACAATTCTGAGACAATGTTCGCCGGTTACTGCCCAGTACAATTGCCAAACCATTGCTGGAGTAAACGCGTGTCTCTATTATTGTTCAGGAGGTGAGTTTGGAGAGCAGCAGCTCACCACTTGAATGCTACTTTTGATTTCACGTTTTTCGATTAAGATCTTCAACCATCTTTCACAAATTTTTGCGCTTTGAAGACATTAATTTCTGCTTTTATGACGTCAGAGGTGAAACAACCGTAAACTAATCAATTGAATGCTATTTTTGATTTCACGTTTATCGATTAAGATCTTCAACCATCTTTCACAAATTTTTGCGCTTTGAAGAAATTTATTTCTGCTTTTATGACGCCAGTTTCAGTTGTCGAAAAGACGAAAAAACCCCACGTTTAAAAAATTTCCAAGCTCACTAGTTTGTATGACGTCATTTCCGGTGTCGCTCTTGTGTCACTTGTTTGTCACGATCTGATGTTTCATTTGCTTCAGTACTTTCTTCTCAAAATTTTGCTATATTTTTCAAAACAAATAAATTATATTATAATTATATTTTAGATTAATTCAGTTTACTTAGAAAATAGAAGGCATTGTTACGTAATCTCGCTTTGGTAAAAATAAATTAAACCCAATTAATCTTCAGATGGTTGCAACAATGGCAACAGTGGATCACTGGTCCAAGCTTCTTTGTTCACTCTCATGCTGGCCATAGCTGGAGCTCTTGCGCTCACCAAGTGGTAATGAAGTTGTGTGATTCACGCCCGCATGATGTCTCTGTATCAAACGATTAATTATATTAGCAGTGTGTGTGTATTTTGCATCCAGAGATTTGTTTGTGTAAAGTAGAAATATCTTCTGTGTAAGTTACGATGTTTTATGATAGCATGTAAATGAACGGTATATAACCTAACAATAAATCATTTCACCAATACAAGTTGATCACAATTTTACCAAGTTATATGAAGAGGTGACGTTTAGTTTGCCGGCGGAACCATCAGTATCAGTATCAGCATCAGTATCTTTTCTTCTATGTTTGCTCTTTAAAAATTCCCGTCCTGGGTCTTTCTATTTTTGAGCGGATCAGTCATCGGTATAATTGCTTCAAACCTTTATAATTTCCATTTCGTGTTAACACGAATATCGCTTTCCTTAAAGTTCAAAGGTTACATTCATTATTTTAATAAAGTGACTACATCACCGGAAGCAGATCAGGGAGTTGTTGTTAAAGATAGGCGGTTAGGTTCGAAGAATGGCGATGCAAAAATTTAATTTAAGCTATTTTGGATTTAATTGAATTACATTTAGATTAGAAAGTAGATTTAGGTTTGGTTCAAATTGCTATGCTATAAAATTTAAGTTACTTTAACAAGAAACTATGAAAGATAGCTTTGAACTCACTAATTTTTTCCGGTGACATAGTAGCAGTCTATTTAGAAATAAGTATAAATGTCCCAGTCCAGTATGTTTGGAACAGGTTCTATCCTGTAGGTGACTTCATTTCTTGGTGATGGCGTAAGATAAATTTACAATTCGGAAGGCTGTATCAACTCAACCAACCAGTGAATAGCAAGATATTACCACAACTGACAACAATGCACTGGATTTGGTCGCATTCCTTCGGCTTTTTCTTAAATTCTTATCTAATTAGATCAAATTATTGCTATAAATGCCACTCAGGAGCGCGATTTGTACAGACGGCGTTCCACAATATAACATTATATTATGCATAGTTATCATATGTGTGAGACAATATTCTTTAGATACGGTTTGGTCTGCTGGATTGTTTGTGGCGTATCATAAAAACTCTTCATTTACTGTAAAGGTAGCTCCGGTGTCAATCAGAGCAAACGCTGAACTCTCATCAATGTTTATGTTGACATACTTACGCTATTGGTAGGACGTCGATTGTTTGTCGCATGTTGTTGTTGACAACGTCGATTGATGTGATCGCAATCTCACAGTTACAGCAAAACACTGAAGTCTTCTTCTCTCTTCTCGAGGTTCCCTTGCTGTCTTCATTTCACTTCGCAGCTGGGAAATTTCGTCTTGAAGTTTTTCGGCTGTTTTTGTTTTTCATTCGGCTACATCCTGGTGAGTGGTGATATATCGTCACCGCTGCCACTTCTGACGACATTATACGTGGTTCAAGATGCATCCGTTCTGCGTTATCAATAGCGTTCTTTGCGGTGGGTTAAATATCCGGTTATGAATATTTAGAGTTATCGTGTAAGATCTGAAACGCTTGCTGACAATTTCTCAGTTATACAGCACACTACTGCGCCTTTCATGGTGGTCGTCGTTTGGACAAGCCACTGTTCACAGCTGGGCTAAAGTTTCCAGAAAGCTTCTCAAGAATTTGTGGAAATCTTGGGTGCGCTGGTAGAGCTGTTGCATGACATGCTTTTTGTGAACGTGTTCCTGACGCTGTATCTTTGTCTTGTTGAATGACTTCGTCGTAGCTGAGCTCGTAGAGTTCTTTACGACCATTGTACATGGATGAATCTCATGAATTTCATATCTGATGAATCTCATATCTCCTAGCAAACTTTGTACACGTAAAGTATGATGTAAATTCCTGACGGCTTCTGAGACAAGTTTCGGTTGAATATTTCCAAATTCATTGCTAGGCTTTCAATAATAAAATCAAATACTAGCTCAGTAAATTGCAGTACAAAATGATTTGGATGAATTGAAACGTCTGGATCTGTTTCTGGTCACGTACATTGATGTTAACCTCACAGAAAATCATGTTTAAAACATATTAATATAATCTGTTTGGATCAAACTGCGCAAGTTTCTTTAAAGTCTTTTCAAATTACATGAAACGCGAAATCAAGTTGCGTTGAATCGGGCACAGAACAAAAGTTAATGCAGTTATATTGTGAAATACTTTCAAATGCTCAAGTTTGTTACGAGACGTTGCCAAGCATGACGATGAAGGACAGAAATATAAAAAAGTTTGAGAATTGTGAAAGCGATGTTTGTTTGTGATCTATACCATACATTTTTTTAGCTTTCATATTTGTAACTTTAGCTTTATTTTAGCATTTATTCACATACTGCAGAAAAAATATCAAATGACAAATGAATCACGATTCACGTGATGCCGGGCGGGTGGGTTAGTTTCATTCGATCAATGATCTCGACTTGAACATTTAGTTTCGAACAGAAACCAGACTTATCACGATTTGCGTCACAAGACTCGATCATATCCGACAAAACGTAAAATAAATTAACTCTTGAAAGCTTCAAAATAAATCGGGAAATTCCTGATGCTGTCTGAGACCAGTTTCGGTTGAATATTTCCAAATCAATTGCCTTTAATATTGAAATAAAATATTAGCTCAGTAAATTGCAGTACAAAATCATTTGGATGAATTGAAACATGTGGATCAGTTTTTGGTCACGTACATTGATGTTAACCTCACATAAAATCATGTTTAAAACATATTAATAATCTGTTTGGATGAAACCGCGCAAGTTTTTTGAAAGTACAAACAACGTGGATAAGGTAGGCCTACCATACGTCCTCTTTTAGGAGGATTTGTCCTCTTTTTTCAAGAAAAGTGAATGGTCCTCCGAGGACGCTCAAAAATGCCCAAATGTCCTCTTTTTTCGCATTTCGAGTTAGTTGCTTATACTTTCAACAAAACTTTTAGGCGAGACGTTGTATTTATTTCCAAAATATTACTGTAGCCATGAAACATGATGAATTGCTGGTTTAAAAAATGTTTTCCAACAAATTGCTCTATCAGCCCTACCTTCTTGATTGTTATTGCAAACATTGTTCGACGTTCTCTGTAACATTTGGGCTTTTTGATGTTGAGTTAAGTTCAAACTTGGGGTCTGTTAAGTTTAAACTTGCGCCAGAAAAATTGCAACAGAACCTCACATGTAAAAAGGCCCATTAATAAAGCAAAGGTGTGAGTTTTGTAGGCCTAGCCTACTATTAGTGTTACTTAGGGCTACCATATATCTTCTTTTCTAAATAAAAATGAATTGTGCTCAAAGTATAGCCTACTGAAAAATGTCAAAATGTCCACTTTTTTGCATTTTGTGCATTCTTGCTTATATTTTCAACACAATTATATTTTTATGTGACTTTTTGGGTCAAACGACAATTAACCGTGGGAAATTGACCGCGAACAAACTCACCGAGGACAACTGACCATGACGTAAATTTACCTAGAACCAACTGACCTTAAACCATATTATTACTTTAATCATATAATTTGAATAAACAACCATGCTAATATGCTTAAAAAATAAAAATCAAATGCGTAGCGTTTGTTTTGTGTCGCCGGCCAGTTGACCACGACCAATTGTCACCGGTGCATTTGTTCACGGTCAATTGACGTGATCCCGACTTTTTGGCATGAGGTCTAAGTCAAGTGACATTTCGGCGACAGCATGAGGTCTAACCATTTTTGTTATCATTGTTTTGATTTACACAACCATAAAAGCTAAATAAAGCTAGGCAGTAACGCCAAAGAAATATACTGTGTTTTCTGATGAACTGTGGCAAAAGTATCCTTGTTTCAGAAAAGGACGTAATGATTTTGAAGCTGAATGCATTACTTGTGCATATACGTATAGTTATCCAAAACATGTGATAAATTCTTTAAACGTAAAACTCTATTTTCATTGCACTAGCTGGCGAAATTGTCTTCCTTTTAGGCGATGAAAATATGGTAGGCCTAGGATAAGGCAACAAAAAATAAACCTATTCAGTTCTGCATGTCATGACAAACATTTCTTGGAAATAGTTTCCTTCAGGGTAAGATCGGATGTTGAAGCTATTGACAGATCCGAAGCGGACGCGAGGGCGTGAGGTTGAATCATGACATGAAACTCTGTCATTTCCTTGGCTGTGCTGGCATGATTTGGCTTTCGTTACAGATAGTTGTCTTCACTAGTCGAGAATGCTGCATTTGTAAGATGGATGATAAACAGCATTGATTTCTTTAACCCTATTCTAACTAGGCTTGGCTTCTCCTGCACAATGTCACAGCAAAACGTGGCGTACAGTTGCATTGTTAGCTGTAGAAACTTGAAATTTGGTGACTTTTCCTAAAAAATGTTCGGCTATCTGTCCATGTTTGTTTGATAAAGTTGGATTTTGTAATTTTTAAGATATTGCGATATTTTCATAATTTTCCTCTGCTTTGCTCTGCTCTCCGCATTGAAGCGTATTACTCATTTACGCACCAATAACTCGACTAACTATTCTCTTTCGTTCTCATCTCGCGGTCAGCTGGTTTTCCGCACAGCGGGGACGCGGCATATCAAGAAGAATTTCTAGAAATGTGTCACTTTGAGAAATACTTAATTTACACTAAATTCACTTTCTTTAGTTTTACAATTATGATGTATACAGGAAGCCAGCAGATTTTTCTACTAACCTGTCAAAATCCGATCAGTTTACGACGTATAGTTTTCTAGTAATTAACGATTGAAAATGTGTGTGCGGGGTCGGCCACACCTAGATTTTCAGTAAACTCGCGAGCCTGGTTAGGATAGGGTTAACGCTTGGTCTGCTGCTGCAGCACAAAGTTTTTGCATTGAGTTTTTCATCCATTCAAATTACATGAAACGAGATCAAGCTGCATTGAATAAGGGGCACAGAACAAAAGTTAATGCAATTATATCGTAAAATACTTTTAAATGCTCAAGTTTGATACGAGACGTTGCTTGCCGAGTATGACGATGAAGGACAGAAACATAAAAAAGTTTGAGAGTTGTGAAAGCGATGTTTGTTTATGTTTAACGCCATACTCGATTTAGGCCACGCCTCAAAGTTTTGCCAACAACGTACAGGTGGCTGACTAGAAGAAAAGCAAAGATAAAAACCTTAATTGAAATAATTTATGCAATTCAGCAGATTTTAGGCTCTTATAAGTGATAATTTGATCCATAGCAGAAGACACATCGATCAAGCAACATGAAGATTATTGTCAAAGTTGGACTTCTTCTTGCTTTTTTCTCCATTCAAGGTTTTTCAGGCTAAACAATTCTTTAAACATTTTAATCAAGGTAAACGAAATTCATAAAAATTGTCCATTGTTAATGAAAATTGCAGGATCAGCTATTCAATGCTATCAATGCCAATATGTATCGACTGCACCGGACAACACATGTTATGGTCCTAGTGTAGGCGATGAGCATCTGTCAAGTTGCCCAACAGGACAAGATTATTGCTTAACTTCAGTCGGAAGGTAATCTAGATATAGACTGGTCAAACAAGATATAAGCTCACCAAAAACTAAATGTACCGAAAAAAGCAACAAGCAATCGCTGGCTTAAAACTGATTAGCAGCAAACTACAGTGGTTCTGTAGTGACAAACCTTTTCCGAAACACAGGACATTATTATAGACACATAATTCATGGTTTTACCAAGCTCAAGATTTCGTCAACCGATAAAGTATTTCCTACTTTGCAGAGGCAAGCGCGTCGGGCATTGATGTGACCACAATTCTGAGACAATGTTCGCCGGTTACTGCCCAGTACAATTGCCAAACCATTGCTGGAGTAAACGCGTGTCTCTATTATTGTTCAGGAGGTGAGTTTGGAGAGCAGCAGCTCACCACTTGAATGCTACTTTTGATTTCACGTTTTTCGATTAAGATCTTCAACCATCTTTCACAAATTTTTGCGCTTTGAAGACATTAATTTCTGCTTTTATGACGTCAGAGGTGAAACAACCGTAAACTAATCAATTGAATGCTATTTTTGATTTCACGTTTATCGATTAAGATCTTCAACCATCTTTCACAAATTTTTGCGCTTTGAAGAAATTTATTTCTGCTTTTATGACGCCAGTTTCAGTTGTCGAAAAGACGAAAAAACCCCACGTTTAAAAAATTTCCAAGCTCACTAGTTTGTATGACGTCATTTCCGGTGTCGCTCTTGTGTCACTTGTTTGTCACGATCTGATGTTTCATTTGCTTCAGTACTTTCTTCTCAAAATTTTGCTATATTTTTCAAAACAAATAAATTATATTATAATTATATTTTAGATTAATTCAGTTTACTTAGAAAATAGAAGTCATTGTTACGTAATCTCGCTTTGGTAAAAATAAATTAAACCCAATTAATCTTCAGATGGTTGCAACAATGGCAACAGTGGATCACTGGTCCAAGCTTCTTTGTTCACTCTCATGCTGGCCATAGCTGGAGCTCTTGCGCTCACCAAGTGGTAATGAAGTTGTGTGATTCACGCCCGCATGATGTCTCTGTATCAAACGATTAATTATATTAGCAGTGTGTGTGTATTTTGCATCCAGAGATTTGTTTGTGTAAAGTAGAAATATCTTCTGTGTAAGTTACGATGTTTTATGATAGCATGTAAATGAACGGTATATAACCTAACAATAAATCATTTCACCAATACAAGTTGATCACAATTTTACCAAGTTATATGAAGAGGTGACGTTTAGTTTGCCGGCGGAACCATCAGTATCAGTATCAGCATCAGTATCTTTTCTTCTATGTTTGCTCTTTAAAAATTCCCGTCCTGGGTCTTTCTATTGTTTCGCGGATCAGTCATTGTTATAATTGCTTCAAACCTTTGTACGTTCAATTTCGTGTTTACACGAATATCGCTTTCCTTAAAGTTCAAAGGTTACATTCATTATTTTAATAAAGTGACTACATCACCGGAAGCAGATCAGGGAGTTGTTGTTAAAGATAGGCGGTTAGGTTCGAAGAATGGCGATGCAAAAAGTTAATTTAAGCTATTTCGGGTTTAATTGAAGTTACATTTAGATTAGAAAGTAGACTTGGGTTTGGCTCAAATTGCTATGCTATAACATTTAAGTTACTTTAACAAGAAACTATGAAAGATAGATTCGAACGCACGAATTTTTTCCGGTGACATAGTAGCAGTCTATTTTGAAATAAGTATAAATGTCCCAGTCCAGTATGTTTGGAACAGGTTCTATCCTGTAGGTGACTTCATTTCTTGGTGATGGCGTAAAATAAATTTACAATTTGGAAGGCTGTATCAACTCAATCAACCAGTGAATAGCAAGATATAGCTACAACTGACAACAACGCACTGGATTTGGTCGCATTCCTTCGGCTTTTTCTTAACTTCTTATCTAATTAGTTCAAATTATTGCTATAAATGCCACTTAGGAGCGCGATTTGTCCAGGCAGCGTTCCACAATATAACATTATATTATGCATAGTTATCATATGTGTGAGACAGTATTCTCTAGATCCGGCTGCTGGATTGTTTGTAGCTTACCATAAAAACTCTTCACTTATAACTGTAAAGGTAGCTCCGGTGTCAATCAGAGCAAACGCTGAACTCTCATCAATGTTTATGTTGACATACTCACCTTACTGATTGTACGTAAGAAGCACGTCGATTGTTTGTTGCGTGTTGTTGTTAACAACGTCGAGCGATGTGACCATAATCTCACAGTTACAGTAAAACACTAAAGTCTTCTTCTCTCTTCTCGAGATTCCCTTGCTATCTTCATTTCGCTTCGCAGCTAGGAAATTTCGTCTTGAAATTTTTCGACAGTTCTTTTGAATTCGGATACATCCTGATGATATCTCGTCACCGCTTCCACTTCTGACGACATTATACGTGGTTCATGATGCTTTCGTTCCGCGTTTTCAATAGCGTTCTTTGTTGTGGGTTGAATATCCGGTTATGTATATTTAGAGTTATCGTGTAAGATCTGAAACGCTTGCTGACAATTTCTCAGTTAAACAGCACACTACTGCGCCTTTCATGTTGGTCGTCGTTTGGATAAGCCACTGTTCACAGCTGGGCTAAAGTTTCCAGAAAGCTTCTCAGAGATTTTTCAAAACCTTGGGTGCGCTAGTAGAGCTGTTGCATGACATGCTTTTGTGAATATGGTCCTGACGCTGTATCTTTTGCTTGTTGAATGACTTCGTCGTAGCTAAGCTCGTGGAGTTCTTTACGACCATCGGTCATGGATAATATCATATCTCCCCGCAAGCTTTGTAGAAAAGCATGTTTCTTTGCAGCATCTGATGCTTTAGCGCTGTCGCAGAAGGATTCGAATTCGTTCAGAAAAGACGAAAACCTATAACTATAACCAAACTGGTAACGAGGCGGGAATAAATTTATCCTTCAGTAAAACTTGATAAAATCTTCTGTATCTAAGAAATCCTGCCGTGCTTGCCAGTGTTACATTTTCGTTGTCTTCACTCTCACATATACCGGCTTATGTCTTATTATAATAATTCAGTCATAAGTCCCGCTCACACAACTTATCTCAGTAGCTCCAACCTTGAATGATGAGTGCTGTCAGATGCCGTTAAAAACACAATCAAGACGGATAGCGCTCAATCAAGTACATAAAGTCGCAATCGGCCGCAAGGGAAACGCGACGAAGCAAAGCCCCAAAACACGCGCAACATACACAAGACAATAATCTTTATACTTCCGATTTGGCCAGCTGGTAACCCCAAACAATAACTCAGGGTAAAGACGAGAAATTTTTCTCCAAGTTCGCCGAGAAGGTCTATATATCTATTCGCTCAAACTAACAAGTCTCAAGCGTGATAAATAGTAGGTAATCAAGATATTTCAAACATTTATTCAAAAAGTCACTTGAAGAAAATAAACTGGACGACGACGCGTGAAAATACCCAATCGTTCTCCATGTATATACAAAGTGGAACTTATACTTGGTGTACATTTTCAAGTGATAAGCAATGAAAGCCGAAATTTAGCCATCAAAGGCTTTCCTCGGCCCATAGACTGTAATACCATCACTGCATGCACAGATTCCACACGTGCACACACCATAAGACTATATTCGAACCTGTAACAATATTCTTTTATTATAGCTATCGGCGCCAAATTGTGTTAAATCATTGCTTTTATGCACTGCGTGGAGAGGATTTAATGCAATGAATTTTTGTAATAACTGACCAACTGGCCTTGGTCTCAAAGTTGCAGCACAATGTAAGCATCCGCCAGTAAACTACACTAGTTAGCTTGGCGCCATCTAGCGTATGCATTTTTTGCTAGCTTCTTATAAAGAGGCGGGGAGTTTTTTGAATGCCTCAAACTTTTTACATCAATTCTTTTTTAATAAATTTAGATATTACGCATGACGGAGCAGAAAATGAGCGCGAGAGCTCCAACTATTGCAAGCATGAGAGTGATCGGAGAAGCTTGAACGAGTGATCCACTGTTGTCGCTGTTGCCTCCGCCATTGTCGGATCTACCGCCGTCTGCGATGTTGACGCTTGTAGTAGTAACATTGTTGCCATCGTTACCATCGTTGTCAGTGTTGCTATCGTCACCATTGGTGTCGGTGTTACCATTGTTGCCAACGTTACCGTTATCGGTGTTACCATAGTCGTTGGTGTTGCCATTGTTGTCGTTCTTCTTTGGTCTTTTTTAGATATTTACAAGCGGAAAGGACAGAGCTGCGTGGGTGACGGTGTAGCTTATAATATGCTCTTTCTGACAGTTCTGATTACAAGTTTTGCGCGAGAACTAGTTTCTCTATTTATTCAAATTAAACCCGCGAGGCAAATATTTTAAAGAGTTTTTTGTAGCTTCTTTTCTAGGACTTTGATAAAACAATGTTTTCAAACTTCGAAATTGTACGTTTCGGATATTAAATGCTGGTAGAAAATATGATACCACAAATGTGACAATGTTTTTTACATGGTTACTGAACATTAACCTGTAGAGCAATCCACAGTTTCGCTTGGAACATAGTAAATATAAAAGACTTCCCTCTGGTAAAACATAGCATGCTTTAAATTTAATTTCGCTAACGTTTTGACAACCTATATATTGAATACACAACTAAAATGTCCACGCAACGCGATGGGGCATCATTGTTAACTTATTGTCATTACTTATTAATTTTAATGTGTTATAAAAGAAAAATAGACGCGCTGAACAAAACGGTAGAGCTCCAGCGCACTTACCTTTCGAGCAATAGTAGAGGCAAGTCTCATGTCCTGAATCGGACGTCGAGCAACTTTTTTCGGCGTAAGTAGCTGAACATTGCCTTTTAATTGTCACGAACGGAATTCCACTTTCCTCCCACTCTACAAAAAATAAAGTAATTTTTCTAGTCAACAAATTTGAAAGCAATGGTCAAAGATCTCCTGTGGTGAATTCGCTATTACGACAAAGGCTCACTTTCGACTGATGTTGAACAATGAACTTGATCGTCCAGCAAGCAATCGACCAGAGAATTGTCTAGGTTTGGCGCGTAACATGTCTCGGCTTCTTCGCTTGCGTAAGGGTCGAGTATTGTCGCGCGGCAGTCATAGCATTGGAAAGACAAGCCTGAAATTCATATTCGCTCATAGAACAAAGAGATTTTATTCATATAGAAACATACTTAATGCAATTAAAATTTCCAAACGAATCTTCAGTCACAAATACCTTGGCCTACTAACAATGCAAGAAGAAATCCAACCCCGACAAAAATCTTCATGAAATTTGTTTAAATGATTCTTCGCGGTTTTCAAAGTGATCGCTTATAATTGCCTCAAAATCTGTTCAAAATTTTTCTAACTAAAGTTGCTTTCAAGAATTAGATGTTTAGGCACATTAAAATCTTATAAAAAGTTCGTGATTTATCAATAGCCAAAATCATTGCCAATATCACTAAAAAGTGAAACGTTTAGAGGAGGTTAAGATCATTGCTAGCATACAAGGGTGCTGAATTCAGACAGGTACTTGCACTGTACTAGTATACGGTAAAGAGTTTGAGAAAGACGATTTTAGCAAAGCAACGTTAGCCTGCTCAAGGGCCCAGACTGATTCAGTAGACTAGTAGATTCAGTAGACTACCACACTTCAATGAGTGAATGCACTTAGCTGAATTTTACAAATCGGAAAGGAAACATGGAAGCTTGTTAAAATACTAAAATGCGCCCCAGACATCTTGAAAGTGCCCTCAGGTTTTTTGCCCACCCACCAAGATTATGTTGAAAAAAAAAACACTAAACGCAACCAAACCGGTAACAAATGACTTACTACTGTACTAGCAATATAGGCTACATCTTTACTTCGGTAGCGATTTTGAGTCTAGGGTAAAGTCTAGTGTTCAACTAAAATACGTCAGGAAGGTGTAGTTCTTGTAAACAAATGCATCACGTGGTTGTGCACCGTTGCACTAGACTGGCGTAAAATGATGTTTCATCTGATACTGTTACCTTGGAGAGTTAGCTCTTCCAACAAGACATATTAAACAAGGTTAGGCTAGGAACTCTTTACTCTGACCTAGCATATTGCAAGTCAAATTTGCATAAATTTAAAAGAACAGGCCTGTAGTTGGACCACGCTGGCCTAATTCAAGAGTTACATGCAAGGCAAGTAGGCCCATGTTATTCATTTTACACTTCGAGTTCAAGTTTCTAAATATTTGCGAATATGTACGGCCAGATCAGGCGGAAAGTACCTTACCAGGTATATTGAACAGATGTCTTCCAGGACTTTATTACAGTGTTAAAAATGAGGACGAAATTTTTAAATTTGTTTGTCATCAACCTCCTCTGTCGAACGACACCACCGCGTTCCATCCTCGTAACGTAACGCCTTAAAGTTTTATTGGTAGGCTTACACAAGTATAGGCCTACATATTACTTAACGTCGTGAGCATAATAAACGAAAATTTTGAAAGCTTCACTTAATTAAAGCCGCTTTACCTACATCAGATAAATCGCTGTACAAGAAGCACTAGCTTCCTGGATAACTGGTGCCGTCTACCAGTGAGCTATGCTTACTTTTTGAAGAACATATTGACAAGATTGTTCAAAAGATCAAACACATGATTATGATGAAACAATTTGTTTGAAATGTTACACAACACCCAAAGTGCAAACCGTAACAATCGATATTATAACTGTTGATGGAGAATGTGTACCTTAGCCAAAAGTGTGATCCAAATAAGCTGCAGGCAGAGTTTCTGTAGCAAAAAAGCATGAAATGTGTCCTATCATTGAGAAAGTGAAGAAAAGAATTCCGAATGGTGGGTAAAGTACACTTCGGAAGTGTACCTTTACTTGTCACTTCCACACGTTCGCCAAAGTTTCGACTCACTCGAGTATATCATGCCATAGGCACTAGCCTTTTTCATTTCTAAATATATCAGTTAGTAAGCTGCGTGCTGCCCAAGCTATCAACCTATACACGCCTAATTTAAGACTATGCATACATCTTATGACTTATTTTAGTTACTTCATCATTGGTAATTTCGCATTTGTATTACACCTGGCAAGTGTTTTAGCTGTCATACGATAATAATTCAGGTTTTTGCAATGCGACTGAACATTACAAAATGAACAAACATTCCACAACTTTGACATGGAATGGAACGTTGCTCTTGCGCAAGTTGACGCGTTTAACGAGTGAACATTGATGGAATGCACCTGTAAATCTCTCAGATTGTCAGTCTATTTAAATTATTATATACACACTGCAGCAGTATATAAGTAAGTGTACGCACTGCACAATTATTGTGTGGAACATTTAAAAATTTAGCGTGTTTTAAATTCTACTCAATTCCCGTTTTAGCCAAGTGAGACTAAATTGTGTGGAAATCGACCTTGTCGTGGCAGTTTGGATCAGGTAATAAACGTGTTCTTAATTTGCGTTGGTGAGTATTCTTGAGCCAACTTGTTAAAAGCTGACTGGTCAGGAAATGTAATTAAAATCACAGCTTGTTTTATAGCAAACAGTTTATTGGAGCATTTAAATTTCATTGTATATACACTTAATAATATCTATGACTCAGAGAAACACATATATAAATATAAAGCTTACTTTTTTATAGAAAGATTGTGTTATTTAGCGACATCGCGTGGAACAAAATTATTGATGTTTATTACCACTTGATGAGCACAAGAGCATAAACTAACGCGAACAAAAGAGTGAGTAGAGAAGCTTGGACCAGTGAACCACTGTTGTAGCTTTCGTCATTATTGTTGTCAGATCTGCCGTTGTCGACATTGCTGACCATCATTGTAGTATTATTGTTGTTGTTGACGGTAACAGTTGTACCCTTGGTGGTGCCAACAGTGGTGTTAGGAGGAGGAGTGTTGGCGTTAGGACCGGGGGCGTTTGCGTTAGGGAAGCCATTGTTTCCGTCAGCGGCGCTAGAGTCGGCGACGTCAACAGTAGCCCCAGGTGTGCCATCGTTGCGACTGTTGCAGCCGTCTGAGGAAAAATCTTATTAAAATATTGCTGAAGCGTATCTTTCGTTACGCCACCACCGACAAACTATTTCATAGTAGGCGGCCATCGCAAAGAATCCAAATCAGAACTTTATCAAAGGTTGCAAATTTAAATGAGAAATTGTTCGTTAAACAACCTGTTGCGAGACGAGTTGTAGAAGTTTCATTTTTTAGACCAGGGATTCTCAACCAAGTGGTACGAGATCATACAATGGTTGGGGACCCCTGTTATAGACAGTATAAGCTAGACCGTGACGTAATGTTCGGAACGTAATTTCTTCATGAACAAATGATGTGGTGCAAACACACCTCCTGAGCAGTAGTAATAGCAAACGTCATCCCCGAACTCGTTCTCTCCACAATGTTCGTCGGAGTTGGTTTTTGAACATTCCCTTGCGATGGTCGTATCGACAGGTTCATCAGCTGGATTAGTTTCTGTAAAATATGACATTATTTTTCAACATGCATCAAGAAATGTAAAAGTATTCTCCTTGTGTATGTGATAATGAATTACTTGCGATTGAAGTTCCACAAGAAACGTGCTCTGATAACCAGCACTCTTGTAGATACTGTCTGTCTACGTCAGGACCAAAACATGAAGTATCTTCTGATCCCGGAATATGGTGGCATTGAAAGCACCATAGGGCAGAGCCTGAAATTCACACTGACTTTTGTTAATAAGATGTATTTTATTCATAGAAAAATATTTTTTGCAATCAAACATGTTACGTCATTCATCGTCCCTAAATACCTCGGGTGACGATGAAGGCAAGAAGAATTCCAACTTTTACGAAAATCTTCATGGATTTTGTTTAAATATTTTTTGCGGTTTTTCAAAGCGATCACTTATCGTCTTTAATTTTGTTGAATAGCCTATTCAACTGTATTTTAAAATAATTTAAGGCTTATCTTTAATTTGCCTAACTCATGGGTGTCAAACTCCAACTGCGTTTAGGGGCGCATTGGAAAATTCAATTAAAGGTGTGGCCTCACTAACAAGTCAAGGAAGACTGAACCGCTGCGCGGTTCTGAATTAGGTTGTGTTGTCGTCGGTGGTGACATGTTTTCGTACTGTACTTAAAATGACGAAGTCGCTAACCCACAGTAATATCCCAAAGCTTTCATCATACAACTGCATCAGCCAAACTCATTTGACATCTTATTTATGTTTTTACTGCATACCCTTCTTTAATAGATTCATTGTCATGGTGATGTCACAATTGACCTTTGTATTTTAATGTCAACATAGTGGTTTAATTTAAATATTTATAAGCTACTTTTGCCTTGGTTGAAGGAGTTAGGTATATAGATGTTCGATTTATCCCTTAGTGCTGTAGTTGAGAAAATTAATTACACAAAACGTTTGACCATGTTAGAAAGATTTCAACCGTGGTAACTGATCTAACTCTCCTGGCGCACGCGAAGAAGATTTTTTCCCTAAAATTCAATCTATTTCCATGCAAGCCTGCAGCCGAATTAAACCATTTCTCGGGCCCTAGGCTAAGTTTGACATCCTTGACTTAACCATTCAAACGCTATCTTATTGGAAGAAATTTCAATGCGCCATGACTGTCACCAAAAACAGATTAAGCACCTAGTAAAGCAGATTTCCCGATTTTACAACGAGAGCTTTGGCCACAAAGACCTTATCGCAGAACGATAACGCCAGGAAATTAGAACACATAATACCCAATAAGCCTAAACTTTAAAGTATTGTAGATTAGGCCTACGTGGTAAGAACCAGTAACAAGTTTACTAATCAAAAAATACGTTAACGCTAGGCTAGCCTAGGCTGTAACGGTATCTTCACTAAGCATAAAGCTACAACGTTCTGCCCTATGCTAGCTTTCTGAAAGCCAGACTCCAAAATTATTTCAAATTTGACGTTTTATGGTGATTAACTACACTAGAAACCTCTTCCAATAATCTCTAACAATCGCAGTTTATCCAGTTTCAGACAAAATGCAACATTAGCACTACCGGTATTTCATTTCAAAGTAAACATCGGAAGCATTTCACACAATGACACATAAATCAGGTTTATAATGCAACAATGGAAAATAAAAAAACAAACTATGACAACATCAATTTTCAAACTTCATTTTCTCCTGCGTACGTAGTTATTACTTTATTTGCACTTTGGCATTGACAAGGCCATATTATGCGATTTGAATCAAAGTTAAGGCACTGCCTTCAGCTTTAAAAATTTGCTCATCTCAGACAACCATCAGTAGTTAGTTGTTTGTCATACTCTGAATGTTATGATTGTGGTAATCAAACTTAGTCTGATTAACATTTAATCTTTTGGAAAAATGTAATTTTTTATGAAAATAGGCTATAGCCTAGTCCTAGGTCATCTGCAGTATATAGTCTACCAGTACACCCATATTATATATGGAAAGAAAGCGTTGTGCTGCGGACACTTATAGTAGGCTATAAACCAAATTGAAGCCATATCAACAAAAATGTCTTGATCCAACACAATAACGGAGAAAAATTGTTTAGCATAAAATAACTGACTGTAATAGGCCTACTTGTATGGAAAATTAGTAGATTGCAACAAAATAAAAATTCTTTTTATTTCGATCTGGCCTAAATAAAAAATATTTTAATCTGGCCAAAAAAAGAAAAGGAAACAAAACTCGAACTTAAAATGAAAATAAGAATGGATTTCAATAAAAATTAAAAAATAAAATAAGATTAATCACAGAATTTAAAATGGAAACAAAATTAAAATCTGCATGCAAAAATAAACAAAACAGTGAAAAATTTTGTTTGAAATTGGGCCACCATGTATTAGATTTTAGAAGTACTTTTGAAACATGGCACCTCAAATTCGTAGGCGCCACGTAAACTCGAAAAAATTATTCTGACCGAACTTTGTTTTTTTTTAAACTGGTATAGGTTACGTCGTTAATTAGGTTAGCCAAGGGGTTATACTTGTAGAGTTTGTAGACCATAAGCATAACGTTAGCCTATCCTGTGATAACTTTTTTAACTGGTTTAGTTGTGCTAGGCTATTATCTTACAAAGCTGAATATTTTTTTTTATCAAAAATAAAAGCTTAAAACGTGAAAATTAACTACGACAATTTCGCGTAATGTACCGTAGCCTAGCCTATAGTTTGTTGGCAATTTCTGAACTCCAAACGAACCGCAAAACCATGGTTAAACTTTAAAAAGTAAATATGTACTGAAATAAGTTTACCTCGCTTGTATAGGTTATTGCAGCTTGCTGTATAATACCTTATATCTAGACTCCCAGTGCAAGTTTATTTAAAAATCTGATGGTTTTGTAGTCCAGGACACTCGCAATGGACGTGCATCCTTTAAAAGACGACTTACCAGTAATTTTGCGCTTCATTGACAAAGCTGGACCTATTAATTCTACTGATGTAAGTGTTTAAGTTTCGGTACTTCTTCCATAAACACGTTTTTATTTGTTTTATGAAATTTTCGGATTCAGTGCGGAAGTGCACAACCAAATGATGTTACAATTTAAGCAGCTGGAGGCTAGTATACAAATGCATCCTCTGGCTATGCATTTCTGCACTGAACACTAATTTCCTAATTGGCCTTAAAGTTGGCTCAATAAGTTAGTTATTAGAGCTCCTAAAAATATGAACCAAAGAATGGAGGCTTCAGTGCATGCCATCACACCAAAATTGACATGTTTGCACGCTCCATTTCTCGTTTAAAACTATGGTGCTTTCTAGTTGGGACAGTAGTAACAAAAGCCAAGTTATTTTAGCAAAGCTTCGTTTCATCATATATTCTTTTCTAAGCATTTTTATTTGTTAAAAATTGAAACATAACAACGAGACTTGCAAAAATAAAAGGGATGAGGGTTCATTACCGAATCTAGAGTCGTACAGAGATTTTCCTAGGTTTAGCCATAAATATTATGACATATATATGTCATATAATGTCATGCATATGTTTACCTTTCTCAAAATTTGTGCTGCAAAATATTCAGACTTCGCTCAAGCAATTATCTAAGTTAGTCAAGGTACATACCTTCACAAAGACATTGTTGGCTCTTGTTCCTTAGTTTACCAGTCTATTTGCACTTTGGACTACATGCAAAGTGGCATGGATGGTCAGGGTCAGACTGTTTGTTAAATTTTTGTCTCCAGGCAAACTTGAGTGTACCAAACAAAGGTAGACGTTTACCGGGAAAATATTGAAAGTTGCCCAAAAAAAACTAATATTTAAGCAAAGACTTTGCATCTGGCAAAGTGCGTTCATTTACAGAACCAGTTCTGCTTGCTCAATGTCGAAACTTGCCAAAACGGCTTAATTGTGCAGTTTTGCTGTGTGGTGCTCTAAAGTGAGTTGATGTAACTATAGATGATAAAATTATGTTTCGTCAGGTGAAAATGTGGTGTGTGTTTTAAAAAATGCCTGGCACCTGTGGGGCTTATACAATATACAGCCCGATAAACTTTGTTCACAACTTCCTCAGCTAGGTGAGATACCCAATTTGAATGTATGCTATTTTCGAATATATTGCATTCAAACACTGGGTTAGGATCAAAAGAAGAAAAAAAATTAATTTTGTAAGTTAGATGCATCAGAGTTGAGCTTGCAAGATTCAAGGATTGGTACAAATGTCTTCTTAACATTTGTAGACTTTCTGTAGTTTAGCATGCACCGAAGTCAGAAAACCGTAATAAGTTTTATATATTAAAACAGCATTTGAACCACACTACGCAATGAAATGTACTCTCTCATTTATTGCGCTGCTTTGTTTAAGTTTTTGATTATTCTTAAATAGAGATTTCTTGGACCACATTTTAGCAAATTTTTCAATCTGGCATCTATGTAACTTTAGACTTTGCACAACCTTCATATCATTAAAGTTTTTATGCATGGTCATGTACAACATGAATGGTCGATTGTCGAACACATGTGCAACAGAATGAGAAAACTGGGAACTTGCACGAAAGGCTGGCTCCGTAACCAGAGCTCAAGCAGTCAGGATTTATCGCCGAGTTTAAGTCGTGCAAATACTTTCCTTAGTCCGAGGATAAACAATCTGATAACATATTCTTGGTCTGAGAGGCTAAGTGTTGAAAAAATGACATTTTGTCGCATGTTTGTGGATAATTACAGCTATATATCTATGATTTTAATTCTTCGGTTGATCAAGTAGTTCATTCCAGTTTTCATTTAGTTTAACTATAGAGTCTTAGCATACTTAACAGGTCACATATAAACCTGATAACATTTTGTAGGGACCTTCAACAACAATCGTTAAACTGGCCGAATTTTGTCCAAACTTCATAAACCTCAACGGTAAAACAGCCTTCAACAGAGCCCTCGTGTGGGAGTGGCTGGAAAAGAGATTGTCGTTTGAAAATGGAAGCGCAAAGAAACTTTGCAAGGTATCTAAGTTCTCTGCATAAAGGTATATGGGTCATTATTTGGTGTAAGAATTGAAGTAATTGCTAACCTTGTTATTTCTCATTTCACAGTGCATTGAAGAGAGACTTCAGGGCCAAGTATACCTTGCTGGAAATGATTTTACAATTGCTGACGTTGTTTTGTTCCATTGTTTGAAACCGTACTTCTGCGATCTGACGCATAGTGAGAGACAGACACAGTTTGTTAATAGTTGTCGCTGGTTTCAACATGTAAGTTGCTTTTAATAGATCATTTTATGGTCTTATGGGATCTTATTATGGGAATCTTTATCCTCGGACTGAGGAAAGTTTTTGCACAACTTAATCACAGCAATAATTTCTCATCGCTCGAACCCCAATTACCGAACTAGCCTTTATGCAAGTTCCGATTGTCACGCGTTTTTATTTGCTTTTTTGTGTCAATATGCCCAATTTAGATCTGTTCACCAGGTCCACTAAACAGAAACAAGACTTGTTGATGCTTTGACCAAAGGCAAGGGAGGCAAGTTGTGGCATATTCTCATTTGAGTTATAATGGTCATGAGGATGTACATTTAAAAATAATGAATAGTCTAAATCTCTGTGGTTTGTTAAAATTGCTGGAACTACTGAACGCCACAAGATTCATGCATACATTCACTGAGCCCGTCTTTAAAATTTTATACATTGCTGTCTATTTACTAGATAATAAAGTAAAAATGTTGGATATAGGATCCCACTCTAGGGTTAACTTTTGTTTTTAATTTTTCTGCACGAGCTTTCGCAAGCATTAGCTTGCTTCATTTGGTGTACCAAGAGATGTCCATTTACTAGAGATGTGCCGCAAGTTAGATTATTCTGGTTCGTGCTAACCCAAATATCATTTAGGTCGACACCAACGAATCTTGAATCTATTCTTTATAGAACCAAACAATAAAATTTCATCCAAAAGTTGTCAAGTCTTGCTTGTAACATGACGTAATCGATAAAAAATGGCTTAATTTCAAAAAATAATGTTTAAAGCTAATTGAAAAGCTAAATCGTTAGGAAAATAACCTTCAGTATAAGTAATGCTGACTTTGCTGGAATTTCCCACGGAGGCGATATTCTACGAATCTTTTCGAGTTTTGGTTCGTATCGGCCCATCCCTACTGTTTACTGTTTGTTCGATGTCTTTAGATTCAACACACTTCAGGAATTATGGGAGAATCAAAGAAAATTCCCTTTCTGAAGAATAACATTTATGTATGATGGTGGCAAGTGGTTCTAGATGGTGCCTGGATGATTTCAATTTCAACACCTATCCAAGGTTGCTATGGCGATAGAATGATTCCATACGATGCTGATTGAAGATTGCTATGCTGAATATTCAAAAATACTAGACTTTGTCTACAGTTAATTTAGGTGCAATGTCCCAGTTGTACATTTGTTCATTTCAAATTAATTCAAAGAGAAATTAGAAATAGAATAAATGTGCACTTTGGTGTTGAAAACATTTTCGCTTTGAGATTGACAGCAGTCATTTTAAGGAATCTCAAATCTTATGGAAAGTTTTTAGCTTCCTATGTGTTCTCTGCAAACACCTTATTTTTGATAACGGTTAAGCTGATCCTGTTCTCGCCACACGCAACCCCGGCGGCACTTCCAAATACTCCTGTTTGTCGCCATTTTTATCATGTTCTATTTCTTTACCCATCAACTCATCTGTATATACCAGCATTGAAAGCAGCATGCGTTGTGGATTAATGGTCGTTTGCTCTTTTGTTGGCTTCGTGAAATAAAATCTTCGTATCGATGCAGATGTGCGTTCAATGAAATTATGTCTTATGCTTTGTGTCGTTTGCAAGTTTAGTTTCATCGCCTTAGTCAACCTGAATATACGTTGTGGACCCTACCGCTGGATATGAAAGGTTATTATTTTGTTAATGGAAGTCGGAATAAATGTCAAACTTAGATGATCATAACAAAGCATTAACTTCTAAGTAATGCTCCACCCAGAAAACAATATTATTTTCCTGTCTTGATGGCGCCGCTTGGTTGGCTGAAAGGAAACAGTATCGTGTTATTTTAAGTCTACCGTCATCTAAAGACCACTTTTTCGATAACTTGTTTACGCTACATGGCAGCAACGTGTTGTGCACTTATGACTTGAAGTATGAAACATTTTTCTAGTCATTTTAATTGTACTTTACGGCCGGCCATGTCTATGGTTTTGAATCCTGCTTTATACTAAGCAGCACAGTATTCTGACCAGATAATGCAGCAATTTAAATCCAAATCATTCCGGATTTTATTTGTTAGATAACAGACGCAGGAAAGCACAACTGCGATGAGGGTTATTAACAAAGTACAGATACAAGCAAGTTACTGTCTTTTAAACTTTCCCAGTGCAGCGAACTCGAACATTCTAGCGATAGAAGATAAGGAAGGTGCTTTCAACCAGAGTTTTATCAGCGTTGTAGCCCAACCCTGTGCCATAGACATCAAAAGTGAAGCCAGAAAGATCTCCGCAATATTTGGGATCAACGTTGTCTCTAGTTGATCCGATGCAGGAGTGCTCCACGTCACCCCAAAGCGGCCCCCATCTTCACCCCCGGGCACAATGCAAAGGCGCTTCGTTCGTGGTTGATTGCCCGGAACTACGAACAAAACAGATTCTTGTGTTGTCAAACAACAATCATTCAGGTAATTATGAAGCTCCGTATTAATCGCTAACGTAGAGTATAAAATCATTTACTGTGCGGTTGATTGTGAGGCATTAAAATAGCCTAGGTAGGTTGGTACAAAATCTAGCAAATTATCGCGAAACCCACGTTGAGTATTGACTAGTTAAAGCTTACTTGTATGTAGCCGGATTCCGTATTTGCTTGAGGAATGGTTCCAAAATGACTCACCAATTCATCAGCAGTCCCCTTGGCAAAAACCACAGGAATAGCCAGGCCATTATTAGCGGGCCTGAAGTACTGGCCGGACACGATTGGGAAGTGATCCTTGTGGTAGCCTACTATGACACTTTATCGAACGACAGTTAATCGAACCAACAGATGATCGAACGACACTTTATCGAACGACAGTTAATCGAACCGACAGTTGATCGAACGACAAACTTTGACAATAGCTTCAAGCAAGATTTTTGCGTGTTTCTCAAATATTGAGACAATAAGCCATTGTGATGTGCGGTCTTTGTAATGGTGTGCATTAATGAATTGTGATGTATATATCATAAACTTGACGATTTATATTTTATATCTATAGTTTAGATTTGTATCATAAAGCTGACTATTTCGCATGGCGCGCCGGCCCGTTCATTTTCATTTTTAATCGTCCATGGACGATCCGCGGATTGCGTCGTGTCCAGCTTTTACCCAGTGCCGTTTTATATTTTATTATAAATATTTGTTTATATTAAAATTTTGATCAGTATATAAAAAGCATTCATCATTCGTACAAGAAAGGCTGATTCCGTACATCAGTCATATTTTCTGAATGGCCTATAACTACTAATAAAGTAGCTAGCCTATCACCCAAATAGGCCTATTACCAATGTTCCCTCTTAATTTTTCACGAGTCTGAGCAAACACTCTAATTCCCTGAGCGGTCCCTTGGACCACTGTGAGCAACATCAGACGTGCGCGTGGTCATTATTATGCGTTTATTCTATTTTCAATTCAGGGTGGATTTTTTTCTTGTGCGCAGCACAGATTTTCTGTGCGCGCAGACTGTGTCAGCAGTGCGCATTTGCGCACGCGCGCAGCTTAGAGGGTACATTGCCTATTACCCGGCTACCAGGTTACGGTAGTCAATGGAAACATTATGTCAGTATGCGACTTTGAGACCACATTCCAGTATGTACCGGTAGCCTACTATAAGCTACAACCTATAATATTCGTTTCAGATTGCCTAATAATAAATTTCGCCTCGAACAGGCCTAGCCTAACTTTCAATGCAATCAAAACCCATGGCTTAAAATGTTTCAATAGGCCTACACACTGACACAGTAATTTCTTTAACATTAATCAGCGTCCGCAGTGTGCCAGTCCTAAAAAAAGAGCTCGACTAACCTTCTTGCCTTCTGATTCAACATTGTGATAAATATATCGATTAATGTAACATAAAATTGTGTACTACATAGAATTCTCATCTATGGAATCAGTGAAGCATAACACTGCGTGACGTAATCAACTGCTTCCCCTGTGCGTGCATTTTGATTTATTCAGTCCTTTTTGGCTTTTACGTTCAACGCCGCAACATGTCTTTGTGCTGTTGCTGTCACAAGTTCTATCTTGATTTATTCGTTCAATGAAACTTCAATATAATCAGATTATACAGTTGTCGAGGTGTACAATTAATTCTAAGATTAAGAAAAGCGAAACAACGACCTGAGACTCATTTATTATCGAGGACTACAATTCAACAGACAAACATTGTAATTGAAGTGGTCGTCCTTACAGGCTAAGGAACGATAAACCACCATTTCATTACAACATATTTAACTTCAGACTCCAGGTCTCAATTCTATTCGAATTCACCATTTTCGTATATCGACCCAGGCTTCACTTTACAGCACCCATGACCTCTGTAATATCGACCCAGGCTTCAATCTACAGAACCCATGACCTCTGTAATCTCGACCCAGGCTTAAGTTTATAGAACCCATGACCCTTCCAATCTCGACCCAGGCTTCAATCCATAGAACCCATGACCTCTGTAAACTCGACCCAGCCTTCAATTTATACGAGCCGTGACTCTGTAATCTCGACCCAGGATTTATTTTATACGAGCCATGTCCTGTGTAATCTCGACCCAGGCTTCATTTGTGACGCCAGTTTGCAGCATTGCGCCTATTACCGGTATACACAGAACCAAGGCAGGAATAGACAGCTAATCAGCAGCGAAAGTTTTGCATGCACAACTGTTTAATTTCAAAATTATTTTCCCTTACTGTTATGTATTGATGGTGTAAAGTTTCGCTTACCACACATGCTTTTAAAACAAAAGCTGTTTGATAAGTGTATAAAACTATTTCAAAAAAGCTTTAAAAGTGTTAGAATAGGATATGTATTATTCAAAATTATGATGTCAATATTTTTAGTTTTGGTAATTTTGTTGTAGAATGGCCAAACAAGAAACACGCTTACAACAATCAACCGTTAATAGTAATGTACGTTAATAATATCAAGTTAGTAACTAGGTTTAAAGTAAATTCTTTATAGAAGTGAACTTGCCAGAATTCCATGCCTTTAAAAAAGTCATTTTGCACAACACAACACGCTCATAAGTTAAACATAAGTTACATAACACATCTCCATTTGGCCATAGCCTATAATCCAGAAACAGGCTTGCATTGTCTTATGGTGTTTCAAATGGTCGATGATGTTGTCATAATAGGCAGTGTTTGTTCTCGTCTGCTTTGCTAATATAGTAGCTATGAAACTGTTTGTTAAACGCTTTACTTGTTGCTGTTAGTCACATCCATTATATTTTTTTAAATTTTATGGTCACATTTTTCTGTAAATCTTAACCACAAGCATTTTTCTATGCCTGAATACTCCAGGCAAAGTCAAAATGCTACAATGTATATCATATGGAATTATAAAGCTACCATAATACCCCTCCATTATTTTTTAAAACATTTGGCATCATATAAGGGGATTTAACATTGTGTGGGTGATCCATAGATTTCTTATACAGTACATAATAACTAGGGCAACCAAAAGTCAATATGGTCAATTTTTTTTAACCTGCCCAGAATGTTATCAAACAAGTACAAAACAAATTTCAGCTTTGTACGACGTGTGGTATAGAAGTTATTAGGTCAAATAAAGTCAAAATGTTACGTTAGGTCAAAATAGGCACTGGGTAAAACCTGGACACGACGCAATCCGCGGATCGTCCATGGACGGTTGAAAATGGACGATTTTTGCGTAAGCGTCCATGGACGATTTTAGGAAAAGCTTAAATAGCGGATAGGGGAAAGCGTCCATGGACGATTTTAGGAAAAGCTTAAATAGCGGATAAGGGAAAGCGTCCATGGACGGTTGTTGAAATAGGCTTAAACCAGTTCTTTTGCACCAAAGCGTCTATGGGTGGTTTTTAGGATAAGTTTAAAAAGTTTAAAGCAGTCAATGGATGGTTGAAAATGGACGATTTTTGCGTAAGCGTCCATGGACGCCTTTAGGATAAGCTGAAATAGCGGATATGATGAAACTGTCCATGGACAGTTATTGGTTTCGAGATCGTCCATGCCCCATGGACACTTAAGAATGGCCGATTTTTGCGTAAGCGTACATGGACGATTACAGGATAAGCTGAAATAACGGATATGAGGAAAGTGTCCATGGACAGTTATGGGATAGGCTAAATAGTGGATATGATGTAAGCGTCCAAGCATGAACAGTTTTGGGGTCATATGCTGAAATGATGGGACATGCAAAGAGTAGACCTCGGTGGGTTTGGGATAGACATAAAAGATAGCCTATATTTTGGAAGCTTGAGTGGTACAATCGGCTGGATAGGCGTAAATTATGGACAGCACCGGGTAAAAGCTTGACACGACACAATCCATAGATCGTCCATGGACGGTTGACAGTTTTCAGTAGCCTATAGGCCTAATCATTTCGTGGCATGACCAACTTTTTTAGTGACGGTAGTGTCCATGGACTGTTTTGGGATAGGCTTAAATAGTGGATATGATGTACCGGTAGTGTCCATGGACAGTTATGGGATAGGCTTAAATAGTGGATATGATGTACCGGTAGTGTCCATGGACTGTTTTGGGATAGGCTTAAATAGTGGATATGATGTACCGGTAGTGTCCATGGACTGTTTTGGGATAGGCTTAAATAGTGGATATGATGTACCGGTAGTGTCCATGGACTGTTTTGGGATAAGCTTAAATAGTGGATATGCTGTACCGGTAGTGTCCATGGACTGTTTTGGGATAGGCTTAAATAGTGGATATGATGTACCGGTAGTGTCCATGGACTGTTTTGGGATAAGCTTAAAAAGCGTCCTTGGACTGTTTTGAGATAGGCTTAAAAAGCGTCCGTGGACGATTTTAGGATAAGCTTAAATAGCGAATATGATGAAAGTGTCCATGGACAGTTATGGGATAAGCTTAAATAGTGGATATGATGTCAGCGTCCAAGCATGGACAGTTTTGGGGTCATATGCAGAAAAGATGGGACATGCAAAGACGTCCATGGGTTTTGGGATAGACTGAAATGATGTATTTTGGATAAACATCCATTTAAGGGTTTTGGGTTTTGGGTTTAAAATTAAATGATGGATGTTGGAAAAACGTCCATGGACGGTTTTTGGGTTAGGAAGCTGGATAGGCGTAAATTATGGACAGCACCGGGTAAAAGCTGGACACGACACAATCCATGGACGGTTGAAAATTTTGAGTAATTATTTGGTGGCATGATCAACTTTTTTATTTATGTGTTTTTACTGTAAATTGTTGTTATTATTCTGATTTAGATATAACATTACTGATCTGAATATATATTATTCTGATTTGTTAGTGTAATTTAGATAATTTTTACGTGCTAATGGCAAATGTTTTCGTGGCACTTGGGATAAATGGATGTTTCAGCATAGAAAACATGAAAGGCAACAAGACATTTTGAATTGTGGCCTACTTGCTTTAAAGGTATTTTTAGAAAGGATGAATTCAAATTTGTGAAGATTAAGTATATAATCACTATTATTATTAGTATATATTATTATCACTAATTCGAACTATTTGACATCACAATGTGTAATCTTGTATATTCCTAAAATCAAATTGGATTTTAATAAATTGTAAAAAATAGCTTTTCTATCAATAAGTGGCATATTGCAGGAAGCTCAAAGAATCCTTAATGAAAGTTCTTGCGAGAAACAGATCGATTTCGATACTGACAGCAAGTCCTGCAAAAAACATCGCATGGACTTTGGCAATTTACTGCTTGATTCCACCGGTGAGAGGCTGTTTGGGTTTGAATTAGAACTGCAGTATTTGTAACATGTTATGACCTGGTTGTTGTTCAAGGTCGTTGAACTATACCACATATATTTCCAGAAGAGCACTAAACCATACTTATGTACAAAGTTAAGGTAAAATAGATTTATATGAAAACGACCAACATTTTTAACCTGACTTTAAACAGATTAACTATTTTGTTCATTGTTGTATTTGTAGCTGGCACATTGTTGGTCTTGAATTTGTTAACTAAATATTTTTAAAAACTGTATACTTCTGTTATTTTGTTTCTGTTTTCACAACAAATGATTTTAATGTAAAAATGCAGATAGATTTGTTTCATTTTGCAGACTATGATGTATTGCTGAGCTTTTGCAATATATATGCCACAATCAAGGCCCATCTGAAGTTGACCAGCAAAAGACAGAATGGGTAAACCTTGCTCATCATATAATACATTAACTTGGCAGATTTAACCATCATTGCATACAGTTTAGTTGGTATTATAAGTTGCAACTATATTACCCGTGTAGTGAAACTATTTCGAACTGGGCAGCGGCAGATATCAGATTTTGGGGAAGTTTGTTTTCAGTTTTACTGTGGTCTAGGCCAAATTTTGAACTATTTACTTTTAGCTTGATACTTCAACACGACCATGATGATCTCTATCGCCGGTTCTTCGCATGACTTAAACCTGGCTCTGATTCCAAATCATTCAATCCCCTGTTTAGAAAGCTAGCCTTTGTGCAATTTTTTTTGTGACATATTTTTTATTGGTTTTTACATCATATTGCCCAAATTTCAAACTTTTTTCCAGTTTAAATAAACAGACCTAGCGTCGTTAATGCATTGCAACTGAGTATCAAACACAAGCCATGCACAAAGTTTGCTCATTTGTTTCAGATGTTACTCTATGTTTCTACATTCAGATAAATGTCTACGAGCACACAGGTCCAGCAGTGCATAGTTTTATTTTTGTATAATTCCTATTCTACAACCAAAAAACCATACATACATAAAAATTACTTAACTCAAACACAACTAGAAAATTTAAAATCACTTTTAAAATTCTAGGTGTTTTAATTTTGGACTTGTGGTTCCAAAATACTTTTTTCAAGGAATTACAGTCAGTCCCGGTACTCCGTACTTTTCGTGTGATTAGTTAAAATTTTAACAAGTATATGTTTAAAAAACACATGTTAATTACTCCTTAATAGCAATTGTAGCATCTGTTGATCTTTTTTAATCTAGAAGTGTCAAGCAAAATTGTAAACAAGTAACCTTTACCGCGGCAAATATTGCATTTACTGCATCATCTTTTACACGAAAAGTGCTGTCTGTCCACCTCTTTGCATAAGAGATCACTTCACAAGATTTAATTGTCTATATTGTTTTTTCAGATTGAATGCAGTCTTTGTTGTCGATGGGTTCATCAGAATTGTGTCCCAGTGATACAGCATATGTCGCAGGAATATTTTTGCAGCACCTGCAAAAAAGAATAAAAGGATTAATACAAATTTTTGTGTTTGACGCAGAAGTGAATATAATCAATTTTAAGCAATACATGAAGAAATGAAATGGAGATTAGGTGTTACGCTGCTCACAGTTATAGTAAAATATGTACAATTTAACACATTAAGCTTGAGTGATGATGAAAACAACTTGGTTAAAGTCTTCAATCACATAATTTAAAAAGTTTTTGGAATTGGACTTTATTCAGACCCAGATTGGAAAGTTTGCTGTTCTTGGGTGAGAAATCCCCTCTGCAACATTATGAAAGAATAGTCATTATATGCCCAATTAATTTTATTCCTCCCCCGCGTTCACATTCAAATATTGAGTGAGTTTTTACTGGATGGACGATGATGGTCACTTCTCTCCTGTCAACTCATCTTATAACAAAATTTGTCCATGGATGCTTTTTAAGCCCCTCCCAAAACAGTCCATGGACACTTTATCAAATCCACTATTTCAGCCTATGCCATAACTTTCCATGGACACTTTCCTCATATCCGCTATTTAAGCTTCTCCTGCAATCGTCCATGGACGCTGACACAAAAATCGTCCATTTTCAACCGTCCATGGACGATCCGCGGATTGCGTCGTGTCCAGGTTTTACCCAGTCCCGTTTTTTAAGCCTATCTCAAATCAGTCCATGGACACTACATCATATCCACTATTTAAGCTTATCCCATAACTGTCCATGGACACATTCATCATATTCGCTATTTAAGCTTATCCTAAAATCGTCCATGGACGTTTTTTAAGCCTATCTCAAAACAGTCCATGGACACTACATCATATCCACTATTGAAGCCTATCCCATAACTGTCCATGGACACTTTCATCATATTCGCTATTTAGGCTTATCCTAAAATCGTCCATGGACGTTTTTTAAGCCTATCTCAAAACAGTCCATGGACACTACATCATATCCACTATTTAAGCCTACCCCATAACCGTCCATGGACGCTTTCCCCTATCCGCTATTTAAGCTTTTCCTAAAATCGTCCATGGACGCTTTCCTCTATCCGCTATTTAAGCTTTTCCTAAAATCGTCCATGGACGCTTTCCCCTATCCGCTATTTAAGCTTATCCTAAAATCGTCCATGGACGTTTTTTAAGCCTATCTCAAAACCGTCCATGGACACTACATTATATCCACTATTTAAGCCTACCCCATAACCGTCCATGGACGCTTTCCCCTATCCGCTATTTAAGCTTTTCCTAAAATCGTCCATGGACGCTTTCCTCTATCCGCTATTTAAGCTTTTCCTAAAATCGTCCATGGACGCTTTCCCCTATCCGCTATTTAAGCTTTTCCTAAAATCGTCCATGGACGCTTACGCAAAAATCGTCCATTTTCAACCGTCCATGGACGATCTCGAAAACACTGCTTTAAACTTATCCTAAAAACCACCCGTGGACGCTTTGTTAAAAAAGAACTGATTTAACCCTATTTCAACAACCGTCCATGGACGACTAAGGGAAAACGTCGGTTTTGCGTAAAAACGTCCATGGACGCTTACGCAAAAATCGTCCATTTTCAACCGTCCATGGACGATCCGCGGATTGCGTCGTGTCCAGGTTTTACCCAGTCCCGTCAAAATACGGTCAAGTTGTTTCTTTAGGTCTTTTTTTTAGGTCAAAATCTATTAAACTTGTAATTTTGTAACCATTTTGTAATATTATTCTTCCGTTTTTCTCTTTTCTTGTACCGCAAACAATTCCAGTCCCGCAAATTTTACTTAGAACCAAAGCCACAAAGAGAGGGAAGGCTTTTCAGCGCGTTTGGTGACGTCACGATGTGACGGCATTGCATTTGAAACTGCAAGTTGTCAATCTTAATACGCAGAAACGAAAAAAAGTCAACACTAGAAAAGCGTTTTGTCATTTTTAAATGTAGCTTTAGATTAAAAAGTTGCTGAAGAAAGTGTAGACTGTAGAGACTATCAGTATAGCATTTTTCAAAATGAGCTCAAAATTTAAACGTTTTAGGTCAAAATAAGGTCAAAATTTAAACTTTTTATGTTAAAATGAGGTCAAAATTTAAACTTTTTAGGTCAAAAAACTGGTTGCCCTAATAATAACTAGATATCCAACTACCTTGCGCTTACGCTTTAAGAATTGAAGCCAGTATGAGTCCGCCATTTTGTCAACATATGCGACCAGAAATGCTCTGGCGCATATGTGTTTAATGCAACATATGAAAGGATTATGTGACATTGGGAAATAGTTATGAAATGGAAAGACGTTTTTTGATGCAGACGATGCTGAGCAATATTGCTAAAACTCAATTGCATAGTTAAGGGTATTTCGCGTTTAAATACGGGCCCAGGTACTGAAACAGCCCGTACCGTACCGGTATCATTAGCGAGCAGTTTGTGCGAATGGTAGGATATCTCTGGCAATAAATTGTTGAAAGTAATTTTTTATGTATCAATCATCTGCTTTGGATCATGCAACTCTTACTTAAATGAAGGGCTACCACATTACCTTATGCTAGACTTATACGATACCGGTAGGAAATTAGCCTAGGCAAACTTATTAATTGATACCGCTAAAAAACAAATATTTATAAAAACATTCGGTGATAGCGCAGTGCAAACACCTCGGCTTTTCGAAAAACTTCAACTTAGTGGCCTTTTTTTGCAGGTGAATGAAAACATCAATGAAAAACCAGGTTTACAATTAACTGATGATGCCCAGTCTGCCAAAGAGCTTGGTGCTGGCAAAGAAAATGATCGTCAAAAATAGGCCTAATCATAAGCTTTTGGAGAACAGAGGTGAAGTGTGGATGCAAATTTTTTGATTTCGTCATTTTATCGGCAACCTTTGGAATTGCGTCCTTTGTTAATCAATTGAGACCTAAACAGTTCTTTTGTGAGGTTTTTATTTTTAGTACCAACTTGTCAGAACGTTGTATTTTTTGTCTTTTTATCGAACGTTTATTTTATCGAACGTTTTTCGATCTCAGTATGTATTTTACCTGTTGACTAAATATCCCCAAAGCATTCAATTGGAATGGAATTATTTTCAGGCTAATCATGGAAAGGGGGCAGTCGATGGTTTAGGGGGAACAGTAAAAAACTGTGTTTTGCAAAAAGTTAAAGCTAACAAAGTAATTATACAGACACCAGAAGAGTTTGCCAACAGTATTCTAACTAACATAGAAGTTTAACATATAAAGTTATAACATAAGAACATGCAAAAAGTTGACTATCACTTTGTTTTTACCCAAATAACTTTTTTCTCCGTCTGTCACAAAATTTTTTCTCCGTCCGTCACAAAATGTCTTTGCATTTAGCGGGTTGTCATAAAATATGTGTAACACACAAAGTAAAGTACTGTACATGGTTAATGACATAAGGATAGTATCTAGAGGATTTAAGGTAAAAATGCTTATTTCTAGTTGCGGTTGAGATAAAATTGGGCGCAATGTTTGCACCAGTACAAACATGAGGTTTTATCCCTTCCGTTCGTCACAAAATAAAAATATCTTGCAAAATTTTTCTTTTTGTTTTTGAAAATATGTCATCATGTGGGTATGAAGCTTGGTCATGCCAGCATAAAATAAGCTCAAAACATTGTATTATTTGTTTCAACTTTTTTGGTAATTCTTGCGTAAATGGAGAAGTTTCTCCGTCTGTCACAATATTGATTTTGAAACACACCCAAAAAAAATTTCTGATTTTGGCCCGCGATGAAAAGAAGTTGGACCACGCCGAGTTATAATATAGTGTTTAAATATTTTCGTACTGTAAATAGATTAAGGCTTCATGGTGTAATGAAACTAGATTAACACTTTAAAGTTTTAAACTGCAATTCTCTTCTTTGGAAACTCTTGTAGTTATTCGGCCAACATCAAAGAACAACATAACAGTATGACATAACACAGTAGAAAAAAAAATTCCAAAAAGTAAGCAAGTACCATGGATGTTGCTCAAATTCCATTTGGCGAGCGCGCTAGTGCTAAATTTTAAAATATTCGTTTTCGCTAAATGCGAAAGGTTACAACATTTTTTACAAAAAGTTAAACTCAGATTCCCTTGTCGAAGAAAATACAACCTGTCTTAACTCTTAATAGCACTTTTGTAGAAGTGTTGAAAGTGCCGTTGTTGTTCTGGAAAAGTCGGGCTGAAATAATGATGTCCTGATTCTTCATCGCTTGCTACGCTGTGTAAATTAAAGTTTTTTAAACCAACAAATAAAAAACATACAAACCGGTCTTGTCTAATGATTCATTAGCCATTTTTTAGTAATGAACACAGAAAATATATTTCGTATCCAGATATAAATACAGTCGACTCCGCTTAATTCGGACACTTTGGTTCCGCTCACTTTTGGCCGAATTAAGCGGAGAAACGGCTTTGTCCGAATTAAGCGGAAAATCGATTGTTCATTTCATGGTCATGCATAAAGGCAAAAAATGCATTTAAAATACTGTATTGTTGCGTGATAAATGAATTGCACCTGCGCTATACTGCAGTAATAGGCACTGATCGCATAAAACGCACAAGAGTACGAGTAAATGAGTACGCATAAAACGCACATTCTGAGCCGCTTCCTCTTTAAACCTCGTCCACGAAGCATAGTCTCTTCACGTTGTTCACGCAGATTTGCATCATTTTTCTGCCAATCTTGCAAAGTACGTTTTGATATCCCCACCAACGCAGCTAACTGCCGAACTGTCAAGGAAGCGTCGTCATTTTTTTCTTTGTTTACTTTAGTGAGCAATTTCACTATTTCTTGTAAACTTTTCTGTACCATTCTGTTCTACAAGATGGTCGCAATGTTACCGAAGTAAAAGCGACTATGAAACTTGCACGACGTTATATAAGTTTACTGTCGATTGTTACCGCATCAATCGTCATTGTTTCACCATAATCACTCATAATGCAACTGCACCTTGTGTTAAAACCAACCAAGCACTATTTATTGTTTCATAACCTAACGGTGTAACGATAGGAATTGCAAACCTATGTCCGAATTAAGCAAAGAATTGTCCGAATTAACGGGAGTTTTTTACGTTCAATTTTTACTTTTGTTCCGTTCCCGAGCATTTTCGCCGAATAAAGTGGTTGTCCGGGTTATCCGGTGTCCGAATTAAGCGGATTCGACTGTAGTTTGACAAATAATGATATTGGATAAAATGAATAAGTTTAATTGAAAATAATCAAGAACTGACGGTGTATCCAAGCTAGCTTGCCGAGCATGTTTTCTAACGCCATTGCACACCTACTCAACTTGGAAAAGGTCATTGTCAAATACATATCGTCTTGATTATTTTTCAATGCAAAGTATAATAGTAGGGAGGTAAATCTGCTTGTTAAGTATTTTGTTTCATAATAAAAACAAGCAGACATGTTGTGTCAAAAAGTGTGTAGAATATACCATTTTAGTGCAGAATGGTTTGCTCAAGATCAGAAATGTTCATTAGCCTGTTCACACAAAAAAATTTACTTAGCAAAATTTTCAAAATATATACAAGTTTTGTTATGCTTAAAAGGCCTTTCTACACTTTTTTTCATAAAAAAATACAAATATTTTTTGCTTAACGTAGGCTTTATATCAGGGGCGGGCAACTTCTTCGGTCGGCGGGCCTGATATGAGAAAATGAAGTACTTGGCGGGCCGGATTGCTAAATAGATTGGAACGCAGCTTTGTCTTATTAATGTTCATGGTCGAAAATATTTGCTCATAAATGTATGTAGACCCGAACAGAACAAGTAGATTCATGGCCATCTTTCTCAGGTTGGCAAACTTGGACTTATTCAGTGATTCAATACAGGGATTGCGGTAGAATGTGGCCGCAGGCCACATTATCATGTAAGACCGGAAACTGTCTGCGGGCCGCTCAAAATCCCGTCGCGGGCCGGATCCGGCCCGCGGGCCGTATGTTGCCCACCCCTGCTTTATATCGTAAATAAGTTAGTCGTTATAGGCTGAGTGTTTACATTTACTTGCAAAGAATCAAGTAAGAAATTGTTATTGATTGAAAAGTTTAGTTTCAAAATGCTATTAGTGTTTTGATTGAAAACCGCTGGGCTAGGCTAGCATAGTTTTTTCTTTTTTCAGTTCATAATGTCCTCCTGTTGTTTTTGTTTCGATTGGGTGATTTGTTTAAACCAACGGTCGGCAACCTGCGGTTCCGGAGCCACTTGCGGCTCTTTTATCTCTGTGCTCTGGCTCCTGCGACTCAGAGCCATCGAGCTCATTTAGGAAAACTTACTGTGAATAAATAATAGTGTTTATTAGTGTCACAATGTTATAACTTAATTCTTTTCTCTAGTTATTATTCGAAATGTTTTATTCAGAAGTGGAAAATCTTATGTAAATACTACACAGTGATTTTCGCGGGCATAATACGAATGACTGCTTGCCACTCACGTGATCCTAAGTTTGTTTTTGTTTGGTCACAATGCGGATTGTCATTGTTTTAGTGAGAATTTTGTGAGGGTAACTACTAAAGTTTTTACGTGTAACTGCAAAGCATTAGTTCGAATTATATATGTAGCGTTAGGTTTTTGTCTTAATTAGTCAATTATGTTTTGCGGCTGAGAGTAAGCTTTAGTTTGGCGGAAACGAGACCAAATGGCTCTTTCAATGCTAAAGGTTGCCGACCCGTGGTTTAAACAATGATGGTTTTTCGGTTTAAGGATGATGTACAAATATTTTTAATTATGTTAACTGGATGCATTTTGTAAGCAAGATTTTTACTATTGCTACCTTTGCTGTGTTGATAATTTTGACCACTCATTTGAGACATGTCAAGTAGTCAAGTAGGAAACAAAAGCAGTTCGAAACCAACCAACAGAAGAAAAAACAGTTCACCAAGAAAAAACAAAACACCAATCGCTATTGTCGAGGAAGAACCTAGACCGCAGATGTCACATTGATCAGCATTTAATAGCTAAATTTTGAACTATTCTAATTTCAGTTGTTTTAATCAAAAAAGAGAACTTTTTTCAGTTCTAATATCAATGTCACATTGTTCTTCAGTTCTAATTTCACCTTTCTTCAGTTCTAATTTAAAAACATTGGCCCGCAAGATAAAAAAATTTTCTGATTTTGGCCCGCGATGGAAAGAAGTTTGGACCACGCTGGTATAGATTATTGTAAGCATAATGAAGGTACCAAGGTCAGTATAATTGGGAAAACAAGTACACTTTACAAAAAACAAAGGCTAATGTTCCGTCTGGAGGTTTAATAATAAACAGTTCATTATTTGTAGTTTAGTCATATTTTTGAAAGATACATGAATAACGTTTTCTGGCCTGGAACGACAAGTTACACAAGAAATGTATAAATGTATATTATATATATATATATAGTTTTAAGCCTATGCTTAGTTAGCAGTTTATTAATGGTTTAACATATATTTTGTTATTGTTTTCCATTTCCTATTTCTGCTATGCTCTTTTTTTGTAACAACTTTAAATTAATGCCTCTTAGGTGAGAGAAATACAACATCGAATATCTCCTCGGATTACCCATTGGCAATTAAATGCAATTTCATGTTTGCAAGAAGCAGTAGAAGCGTATTTGATTAGATACTTGGAAGATTGCAACGAAGCTGCTGTTTTCGCTCATAGAGTTACTATTATGCAGAAGGATGTACAGTTCTTTGGAAGGCTACGTGGGAAAAATGGTGATTATTAATGACACAAACAAACCTTCTACAAGTGTGATATTGCAAATACAGTCGAATCCGGTTAATTGCATAGTCAATTTGCCAAGCCTTTTTATGCGATTAAACGAATTATGCATTTATAACTTTATCCGAAAGTGCAAATTCCACTTATTTTCTTACTTGACGTGCGAAGCTAGTCACTTGTAACGACGTCAACACACACGCACACGCAACTCACTAACGTTTATTGTGTATTATGATCATGAATTCATTCTAACAAAACAAAATACTCTGACATTTGTTGTTTAATCAAGAAAAATACTGCGTGATTGTTGTTTACTTAATTTTATTTTGCATGCTTTCTTGCATTTGTGTTTCTAAATCTAAACGAACAAATGTGGCCATGTCTGCCCCTGGCAATATAGCAGCCAAGCAAAAAAAACCTTTATTACAATGATTGCACCAGTGCATTGCTACTTACGATGCAAACTACAAGTCATTTTGGGGTTAAACACGTGCGTTGCGTGCACGCAGTTAAGGATGTGCACTACACAATAACTGACTATTCTAGAATAGCGTAATCGTAAGCACATGCAGTGGCCTGGTCCTCTGTCACGCCATGACAGTTGACGACCCACTCTGTTGATTATGTGTGACCCCTTTCCCGTTTTCTTGTTTTCGAAGGAGGAATATTTGCTCAATTTGTCCACCAGGGAGTTGGTCATGCCGCTGGTAACCTGACTTGTGAAAGCAGACAGGCAAGTGACAAGTTATACCTATGTTTATATTGATGCGAATGACGCATTTATTCTTGATAAGTTTGTAGTAGATTTGTCATTATTATTAAAACCATCACAATGCTATTCGCGCATGAACCTTTCAGGCTTCTGTGCCATCTGCTAGGAACGCGTCACAACCCCGTGCTAACCTGCCTGTCAGTTCAACAGTCAAACCAGCCGGCGAAGTCCTAAGACAAACTGCTGAAAGAACACGGCCATTTCTTCCGCCACCAGCGAACAATGCGGTAAGTGTGTCAGATGCTTTCGTCATGGCTGGCGTTTATAAACAGCAGTTGAAGCTGGTTAACTTGAAGGAACTTATAGTCCTGTAGAATTTTTGGTCAACCTAGAAAAAATTCTTATAAAGACGTATTATATACTGTTGGAAAGATAATTTTATCAGCTTTTCAATGATGGGTTTTGTCATTTCTTTTACCTTGGGGAAAAAAAGTTTTGACCAAGAACGTGCCAGGGGGTAAAACACTATTTTGCCTAACATTATAATACAATTATAAGCTAAAATACGATACCTTCGTAACAGAATACAACACCATAAATTGGAATATTACTATCAGCAAAGCAAAATAACAATAGGACAGCAAAAAAATAAAACATAACTTTATTAAGAGGTATTTATCACACGTTTAAGGGGGTAAAAGTTGACCGAGACGGAGATAATAGGAGAGATTTCACCGAAATAAAAGGTTTTTCTTTTATAAGCAAGGTCATGTAAGCAACACATAAAAGTTATCTAAGACGTAGTGAAGATGTATTTAGTTAAAATGCTATTTCATAGGTTATTTTGTTACAAAAATACACCAAAAATCTGTACACCCCCAGTCCTGGAGTGCCAAAAAAGCCCGGTCTTGCTAGGGTTAAACCAACTGTAAAGATGTAAAAACGATATTTACAGTTTTAAGTTCTAATAAAATATAAACACATTTCAATCAAAATCATGCAAACGCATCCATAAAATGTCTCTCTTCTTCTCCCAATTCGTCATCAAACACAACTGTAGTATTTGTGCATGTCATTCCGCAACATTCCTTGCATGACGATGTGCATGTTAAGCCCGCTTTCCGACAAGAGCAGCGTCTGTTACATGATCACTTGCAGCTACATCGAATGATTTTCAAGACATCTTCTGGTGCAGCAGCTACATCCGTCATCACTGGAGAAAACATGTCATCTTTCTTTTGCCAACCCCGACAAGGGTTTCAATTAACTTTCAAATCTGAGTTGCTTAAAGTTCTCCAAACTTTCAGCTGGTGATATACTCTGAGGCAGTGGTGATGGTGGAAAGAGAGCTGAATCAACGTGAGAACGATTAGACATGACCATTTCCTCGTACTTCTGTTTCCTGATTTGCGATAAAGTATACGTAGACGAGTTTAAAAATTCGAAGAACCATATCGAAGCCCTGCCAACTTGGTCTGGAGACACGTCGTCTTCGTAGAAAACATCGGCAACATTTCGCAAACTGCTTGATTTCAACTTCTCAAATACAGATATCTTGCCGAATTTATGAACTGCTGAAGTTGTATCGCAGCCCGTAAATGCATGAGCGAATAACAAGTACTCCAAAACAATAACATCTACCTTCGCAATAATATCTCTAACTTTGTAGCACTGTCTTTGCTGGCAGTTTTTCCCTCTTGTAATGTTTGTCAAGAAGATATCAGGATAGTCGCGGTGCATAGCATGATGCACTAGCAAGCAAAGGACATCAGTATCGTCGGAGTACACAGTTACAGGTGTCCCACCTACCGAATCAAAAGCAACTTGAACGATTGTTGTATCTGCATCACTAGGGCACAAATGAACTTTGAAACCATTCGACTCCAGTTGTTTCGATAAAGCCACCACAAATCTTTGTTTGTTTGTATAGTTTGAGAAAAAGATGTTCCTTTCAGTTGGGCAAGGATTTTGATTATTTAATTCAACAGTTTGAGACGTCGTACCAGAGCGTTTTTGATGGGTCGAATCTTTGGTTGACACCATGTAGCCATCAAAAACAATAACATTGGCGCGCAAATGCGGAAGAAAACTGATGTACTTTTTGAAGATCTCATGGAACTTCTCATTCTTCTTCCAGTCACAACACCACAACAAGGCACCGCCATCAATAATTTTTGTGGAGTCCGGTTCTTTAGTCATTTCAACTTTGTCCAAGATGTGTGACTTTAGTTTTGATTTTTGCGCAGTTCGTAGAACTCCATCTTTGAACAGTGACATTGGGTACGGTGATAACTCGTAGAAGAAGTAGTCTGCAATTTCGTTTTCTGGCTTTCTCTCTATGACAACAACCAATCTCAAAAAGAGTATTAATGGATCAATGGTGATAGTATCATGGTCAATTTTCACACGGGAATAAAGGGCTCTGTATAGAACGTATTTGCTTCTTCCTCTTGAAGGAATAGCTGGCAAAGGTTTTACCATCAAGTTCAGCTTGGATAGACGCCCCTATCTCCTCAGCTCGGTTACAGGTCACACTGTTGTTGTCATCAACCAACCCTGAGTCTAGAGCCATAAGCTGAACTCCAACTTTAAATGGATTGTGTGAACGAAACCAGGTTTGTACTTTTTCAAAATCATCATTATCACGTTTGATTCTTCCAGCAAATGCCTCTTTGTGTTTATCATCAGAATTTGACAATGACGTGACTGTACTGAGTGCATCTGTCACTTCTGCACACCTGTGCATGGTTTTAGTCCACACCCTCAATACATTAAATTATCGGTGATGCCCTTGCCGATGACACCGCCTTTTCCTTTTATAGATTTCATGAGAATCTGTTCAATAGACAAATCAGTCCAGATTCCTGCCCATTGTTTGTTAGAACGCCTGACGGTGTGATTACCGTACATAAATTGCTGGTAGATATCTGGGTGACTTGTTTCCAATTCTGCAACTGTTTGAAGATACAGGCGACATGTTTTTGCATAATTGTTGTGGCCTGTGGCAGCAAATAGGTTCAGCATGCTTTTTGACGCAGAAATGTGTAACGCAGTAACCAGTCGCTTGTTCTCTCTGCTCGAATAAACTCCTGCACAACTGAAACGTAATTAACATAGCTCAACCACAGAGCTGATGTACGTGATTCCCGTGTGAGCTGCTCCTTTTTTTCTGTGAAGAATGCCATCATCTTATGCCCAATGTTGTCATCATTATGATCAGAAGGACTGTCTGAGTCATACAATTTCTCCAAGGCACTCTGCTCTCCGGGCGCCAACTCACTCCAAAATTCTTCCAACATAAGGGACAGAATAGCTGCTGCGCATAACAGATGACCTCGAACAGCGCAGGAAAATGCCTTCCCAGTAAACATGTGCCCTACAGTTACAGGAACGTATACTGTTTCAAGAGCACTTCTCAAGCCACTGCCTTCCATAAGGGAACCAATTGATCCCAGAAAACTCATAAGCTGGTGAAAGCCGCCCAATCGAACAAATACGCTCATGTTCTTTGATGATACAATGTCGTATGCTTTTACATAAAGCTGTTGGTCGAAGGTTACACATGGCATTCGGACATTCAGTTTTCGGCACTGCTCGGCAGCCACCAGGTCGTGTGCACTAAGCAGTTGTGCCTGAACAGTTTTAGCAAGTTCATCGTCTCTACTTTGGCATAAAGCAAGTGTTACGTAATATATTCCTGACGATTTTGTCCGCACCTCTTCAAATTTATTTCGATCAGGGTGCCGTTCATCAAACATACAACTATATCCACAGTAAAAACACTGCTTTTTAAAGTCTAACGACTGTTGATCTGACCGGGTCGATACTCTCTTGCTACTGGATTGTTTAGTGCTTGAGGCTGGACGTTTCTTGGATCTCGCATGGTTTCTCAAGAAATTACGGCATGATGTGTGGATGTACGTAATATGGCCATTTTCTTTATTTTTCTGCAAAGTTGCGACCAGCGTTTCACAATCCAGTGTCAAAGCATGACCAATTATAGTGTCCAAAGGGTGTGTGGTACTATCACTCTCTCAGAAATAAGCTCCAACATGACACAGTGAATCACCAGTTCGATAGTCTTTTCTACACTTAACACAAATTGCTGTTTCTTTTTGACTAAGCATTATCTAAAAAAACAAGCAAGGTAAATAAAACTGACCATAGTAAGTAAACAATAACATAATGAAGTTATAACGAACAACGACAGCTCTACTGGTGCCCCCCCCCCCCCCCCCCCCGTCTTGCTCACTCTTACTCCCTGAAACAGATATATAATTCTATTTTTATTTTCATTTATACCTTTTGCATCTATATCCTGCTTTTCTGTTGATAATTCATTAGTTTCTAGCCTTTTGTTCATATTTTTATGTTAAATTGTTTTCCCTAATTTCAATTTTTACCCCTTGGCACGTTTTTGGTCATAACTTTTTTTCCCCAAGGTAAAAAAAATGACAAAGCCTATCATTGAAAAGCTGATAAAATTATCTTTCCAACAGTATATAATACGTCTTTATAAGAATTTTTTCTAGGTTGACCCATTTTTAGACCAAATTCTACAGGACTATTACATAACAGCTTATCATTTAGTTATGCTGAAGTTACTGGTACTCTGATAAACTGCGTCAAAGTTTTTAGGTTGAGATGAAAATGCATTTTAAATGTCAGGATTTTGCTGTTAACGACCTGTTAACACCATTTGCGCGTAACAAACTCTTATGACCTCATACTACTGTACAGCGTGTGCCATCGGGACCAATCGTTGCAATTTTGCTCAACGTCATCAAAACTCATCATGTTTCGTGATTTCGTGTCAATTTTTTTAACTTCACTGTGACAAGTTGTCCACGCAATATCTTTTGCGGCCCAAAAAGGCAGGCACCGTTGGTTTAAACCTGCCTTGTCGTCACTTACAGTAGAGTGCTGTCAATGATGGGAAACATTTTTTTTGGATATTGATCTCATACTGAAACCTCCAATTGTGATGTAACAAATGTAGCAATGTCACAATAAAGAATGAAACGATGTGGTTTAAAATTTAACTAAAACCTTTGCTAATGTTATGCAGAAGCATTTCTGTAGTTCAGTTGAAGCGTAAGACTGTGCAACTAAAAGCCAACCTACAGCAGTCCATGTAAAATTTTTGCCGCCGTTCATGCTCGTTAATCAAATGAACTGGTTTGTGTTAAGTGACTTTATCATCGTAAATAGGCCACACCCCTTAATTGTATTAAGCCGTTTGGTTCTAAGATCTTTTACAGAATGGACATGCAAAAACTTCATTTAGTTATTTAGGGTTTGAAGTAAGGTGAAGGTTAGAAGGTTGGTTAAGGTTACTACGCTATAAAATTTAACTTACGTTAACAAAAAACTGAAAATAGCTTTGGACATATGATTTTTCCGTCGGCCCTTTATTCTTTTTTACGGATTAAATACAAGAACACAAAACTGCTTCCATCCAAATTGATATTTTGGCGTTTAAGAATGCACCCGAATGTTTGAACAGTGAAATTATTTGGGCATTATTTTGGAGGAAATGGTTCCTGTCTGAATTCATGATATGATATGACAAATTGAGGTCATTTTGTTACGGTAAGTGGTGATTTCAACAATACAGTACCTACTCTGCTCACGACGTGGTGCAGGCGAAACTTCCTTAAGGTAAAACTTCATAGAGTTAATGGCTCTTACCAGGTAGAGAAAAACGTTTGACGTATACAACGTCTTGAAAAACCAAGCTTGTTGGAATCGTGAATACTGGCTCCAAAAGACATGCGTGGCTTCATACGCCGCGACTAATCCCGCCATTGTACTTGATATAGTTCACAACATTTGCGGCGCTCTTTGTATCTTTCTTGGATCATTTTGATAAAAGAGTTTAACATGTCCCTTATAACTGATGACACTGAACCTGCCCGTCTACTTTAAATTTGCTAATAACGTTTGCTTTTTGCAGACGTTAAATTAGTTGTTAAACCCACGTTATGCACGTGATCATGTGAACGGCTAATTAATTGGGTAAAAATCGATGGCAGCATCTGATGTCATTCGAGCGTAATTTCGGGTATTTTGTGGGGAAATTCCCTGCTCTGCTCCCCCTTACCAAATCATCACCTACTAGCTATTCCCCTGGTAACAACGAACTTACTAAATTTTTTGCTTGACTAAGTCGAGAGTGGGCAAATATAGAAATAGTATGCAGTATGTCTATGAATTTGATTTACTTTGCTTTACCTTTGGTTTAATCGATTCATATCTCCACATTAAAACTTCTTTGAGTTTACCCTTGGTTTCTTTAATTATTTCATAAACCAGGTGGAAATGCAACGCGTGCAAGGTCAGCTTAATGAAGCAATGGGATCCGGCGTTGTTAAAACTGCTGTGGAAATGGGATTTGAACGCAGAGTGATTCGCCGTCTCATAAAAAGGTGCACAATATTGTGTACGACCTGACCAGCAGAACTGTATAAGAATTTGCAATTCATGTATTGTTTTATTTTACTTTTTTCGCCACAATTTTCCAGACGACTTCAAAGTAGAAATGAGATGTATGGTTCAGTTGAAAATTTAATCGAAGACCACACACGATCTCCACCATCTGATAGTGATGAAAATGGCGGAACTACGATGGCAATATCTTGTGTGCCAGCTAATGTCAAGAGACCAGGTAACTTCAACAAAACCCATACTACTTAAACACTTCATTAAACACGTGATATGCATCAGCTGAAGCACAATCGAACCAGCAGAGTAACGAACCGGCCGGAGAGAATGTGCCAGCTGTTAAAACAGGTAAGATTTTTTAATATCATTTTTGTGAGAGTTTTTTTTATCTTTACCAATGCATTTTGTTAGCTCAGAAAACTGTGTATTATTGAGCTGACTTTGCGGGGCTAATAGAAATCGGTTGGTTAATTTTCTGATTCCATTGCGTCTTTGCCATTGTCTTTACAAATCAGGATTATCTGGCGTATGTTATACTGCTCTGGTAGCTGATTGCATTGATTCAAGTCAAATGATGCACAGGGTTCAAAGTTGAGCTGCCGTGGAAAGACGAAAATATCTGAATTACTTTGTTTTGCAATGATCGCCAAACACCGCTGGAAACAATTCATTCACACAACAACGCTGCATATAACTAGGTCAAACAACTGCGCTACGTTTTAAAATCAAACACAACTTCTTATTATTGCTCTGATATCTACTCAAAAATCCATTTAGTAATTATTGCTGATTAGACGCAGCAAATTCATTCCATCATCTTCGTCCACATCTATTTCATGACTTAATACAATTTTAGGTAACGAGGGTCGGCAAGACACTGCTCCGGCAAACGAAGAGCCAATGTGCGCGGAGATGTCAATGCCAGAAGGTGATTGATGTGTGTTAAGTTAAAGTTGACATGATAAGGCTTTAGAATTCAGATAGTAATCATATAGTTCGTAGATTAAATAAATCTTTCACAGAGCTTTTAAATTTCTCTTCGTAGATGTCATCCAATCAATGGAAGCACAAATTCGCGAATTGCAGAAAGCGAGGAAGTGCAAGATTTGCCTCGATCTACAAGCTGATGTAGTGTTTGTACCGTGCGGACACCTCTGTAGCTGCATTGAGTGCGCACAAGCTCTCAGAAAGTGTCCGATATGCAGAGTCAAAATTGAAAAATCCATCCGTACTTACATGTCGTAAGATGTCTATTGTCCATGTTTGCCTGAAGTGACATGTATCCTCCTACCAATTAGTTTGTTTGTTTCTTTTCGTTGTAATCGTTTCGAGCGATGATTTCTAGAGCTTAACATGACACAGAGATAGCAATGAGAAGAGAACGACTTGAAGAGTTGGAAACTGGAATCTGAATTTGAACTTCGAAATCGGAAACAGTTTTATTGTCCGGATTTCGTTTACATCGTGTGATAAATTCTTACAGATGGAAAATTATATTTCGTCACCGATCATGTTCCTCGTGAATTTCGTTTATCTCATTCTTAACTCTGCATTATGCTAGACTTACTAACATTCGACCTACTCTACCTAGACACAGATCATAGGTCACTTTGTGACGTCATACAATCGTGTGATAATTTCGTGAATCATTAGATTAAAGTCTTGTTGATACAATTCAGTTTAATGGGAATGGTTCACAGTTTAAATTATTAAGTTTATAGTTACTATTGAATTAGTTTGAAAATATCTTAGTACTGTATTTCAACCCGTTACTGTGTTAGCCTCAGTATGTACAGTATATTGTATACCGTGTCCGTGTGTGTAAGACTGTGTATATGTACGTGAGTATGTACAAATGTATATTATTCAAACCACTTTGTGTTAAACTGATCTTTCGTTTTGCATTTTCAGTTGATTTTCAGCAGCTTCGTTCTTAAGTCTTCATTTTCGATTTACCTATTTACCAGCTTTCAAAAAAATGATGTGTTTTTGCATTCACGCGTTCTTGATGTTTCTGTGTCGTCACAAACTTTTTGCTAGTCTAGAAAAGTAACCACCTCTGGTAAAAGCGCATAGCCATGACCGTAATTGTGGGTACTATGACACTTTATCGGAAGACACTTTATCGAACGACACTTTATCGAACGACAGTTAATCAAACGACAAACTTTGACAATAGCTTCAAGCAAGATTTTTGCGTGTTTCTCAAATATTGAGACAATAAGGAATAAGCCATTGTGATGTGCGGTCTTTGTAATGGTGTGCATTAATGAATTGTGATGTATATATCCTAAAGTTGACGATTTATATTTTATATCTATATTTTATATTTGTATCATAAAGCTGACGATTTCGCATGGCGGCCGGCCCGCCATGCGAAATCGTCTGGCCCGAAACATATTAATAAGTTATCACAAGAATACGGCCCGCCGTTACTTATTGAGTTTCAAACTGCAGTGTTAGCTCTGTTAGAAAAAATTGTGGTATTGTTACGCCATAAAACTGGTTCGAAAGCGGTAGACCAGTATCTCGTACTAAGTACGAGATTGTCTGTACAGTAGACTAGACTAGTCGTTATAGATACAAAGAGTAAGGAATTGAAGGCAAAATTTCATAGCAAGGGTCATATCGATGCCTGACTTTTACACAAAGTAGCTTCTTGAAAGTGGTCTTTATCCCAGCTTTTTCAATTCTTGTTGTACAACGGTTCGAGGACTTCCTGGCCACGTTTAGTGACGACGATGAGCAGAACTTGTCTGAATACATTGAATATTTCGAAACTACTTGGATTGGACGATTGCGTCGCAGGAATCGTCGTCAACCTCTATTTCCTATCCGGTGTTGGAATGTCTTTCACCGGGTTCAAGATGACCTTCCACGAACGAATAATAGCATTGAAGGATGGCACAATGCGTTCAGCAAGCGTGTCTCAATATCCCATCCGACTCTTCGCAGACTCGTCCAAAAAATTAATCAGGAACAAGGCTCCAACGAAATGTTTATTGAGCAATTGAGTGCTGGAATTGCTGGCCCACCTCGGAAGAGGCGCTAGGACGCTGTCAACCAACGGCTGAAGAGCATAGTCGAAAATTATGACTCAACGAATATTGACATAAAAAGCTATCTTCGAGCAATTGCACACAACTTGTAATTAAATGAATGCGATTGAAATGTGCACTTCGTCAGTTGTCGTGCTTTTAACAGTGCATATCGTCAGTTGTATCGATAAATTGTGGTTCTTCTAACCCTATCCTAACCAGACTCGCGAGTTTACTAAAAAACTAGGTGTGGCCGACCCCGCACACACATTTGCAATCGTTAATTACTAGAAAACTATGCGTCGTAGACTGATGAGATTTTTACATGTTAGTAGAAACATCATCTGGCTTCCTGTATACATCATAATTGTAAAACTAAAGAAAGTGAATTTAGTGTAAATTAAGTATTTCTAAAAGTGACACATTTCCAGAAATTCTTCTTGTTACGCCGCGCCCCCGCTGTGAGAAGAGAACGAAAGAGAATAGTTAGTCAAGTTATTGGTGCGTAAATGAGTACATGTAATACGCTTCAATGCGGAGAGAGAGAAAAATTATATAAATATCACAATATCTCAAAAATTACAAAGTCCAACTTTATCAAACAAACATGGACAGATAGCTGAACATTTCTATGAAAAGTCACCAAATTTCAATTTTCTACAGCAAACAATGCAACTGTACGCCACGTTTTGCTATGACTGTGTGCGGGAGAAGCAACAGTCGATTCGATCAACTGTCGCTTTGATCAACTGTCGGTTCGATAAAGTGTCGTTCGATCAACTGTCGGTTCGATAAAGTGTGGTTCGATAAAGTGTGGTTCGATCATCTGTCGTTTCGATCAGCTGTCGTTCGATTAAGTGTCGTTCGATAAAGTGTCTTTAGATTAAGTGTCGCGTCACGGATCCTTGTAGAGCGGGTAGAGATTACCGCCGTAGCTTTGCAGCGGTTCGCTGTTGGTATTTAAGGTATGCTGCTGAGTCGAAATCTTTGAGCGGGGTCTCGTTGGGAACCTGCCATATCATGACGTCTTTGGCATTCAACTCGAAATAAGCGGGGTTCTTGAAATCGTCGCTGGTCGCGTCCTGTGGCGTTCCAAAGATCCGCCGATTGGACCAGCTATCAGCGCCGACCTTGGAAAGCGCTAGATTGCCATCTTCACTAGAACATCGGCCATTTAAGCCAATCAGATTCTTTCCGATCAAGTTGTCATGAACGGACGCGACCAAGGTTCAACCACCTCCGTCCACGCCCATATCATATGTGGGGTGAGCTACGTTGTTCTCATCCCGAAGATAGTAGATGCCGTTTCGAACGCAGTCGTTTTCAACTTGAATTTGACTACAACTGGTGGCAACGATCATCTTCGGAAAGATGGAGTTATATTGATTTCATGCAATCTACTTATTTCTTTCACTTCATTATCATTGAGTGCATACGCAAGCAAAGTTGCTATAGACACAAATAGAATAGAGGTAAATGCAACCGTATATTATCTGCGCTTCTCTTACCGTTCTGGCATTCAAACAAAGTTCAAACAATTTTTTGTGCAATTAATTCTGTAGATTAATAGATATAAGAACATAATACGTGTGTTTTTTTACACAAGTTAAAATGTTTAGTGATATATTTTTATAAAGGAACTAATATTTTGATAAATTTAACGTTTCATGAAAAACAAATTTTATCTTCAACTTGTTTTCGCAAATTGCCGTTCTTCGACCACTCCCGGGAATCAAGTTGTTATGTATATGACTGATTTGTTATGCCGTACAAAGCAAATATATAAGGTTGGTTTTAAACAGATTCAACTTGAGATTGCTATTTCAATAATCGGATACACTTTCGTCAAAGTTGTTATTTTAAGGTAAATATTGATTGAAAGTAAAAATGTCAAGTTATTTTTTACTGTAAATATACATTAAAGGTCTACAAAATCTGTCCTAACTTTAAGCAGATGTTCCGAAGTTATTATTGATTATGAGAAGATTCTCAATAAATCATTCGAGCCCAGGTTAATGATATTTTTATTAACTTTTGTCGGTTTTGTTTGGTTAAACCACCATCTTTTGTATATATTACACGTAAAATTAATGCACGGATATCGACCCGATACAAATAGTATCGTTTTTTGGAAACATAAAGATTTACCGGCAAGATTGACGTCACATAATCAAACACCTTCAAATTGACAAGACAGCTGACAAGCTAGAAAGATGATGTTGACGTCAGAAGTGCAGCACTTCTAAAGCCATATTTTTTCCACTTTAAATTGGACTTCAAATTATTTCTTCTCTAAAGGTTTAATAGGTAAGAGAAAAATTAAATTTACCAGACCAGATAAACAAAACAAGAACTAATCTTTCTTTTTAATATATGTCAATGATAGTTTCGTGCATGTCTAGAGAGCTGGAGACTCATTAGATCGACAATTTTGCAATACATATGCAATGCAATGCAATACATATTACAATACAATTTTGCAATACATATGCAATGCAATAATTTTTATTTTGTAGTACAATGCCAATTGTTGTCAAATATTGCAAACTGCTGGTCCACAAAATGCCAGTTTATTTCGTTATTGTAAGCTTTGGCCGCATTTAACATTTACATAAGATTACATCTAAATCTCCACATAGTCAGTATTTTAAATATACCATTTGGTAGATATTGAACGACAAAAAGTATTGTTTTGGCTGAATTAAGCAGCATCAGCACTTCTTGCGTTGTATGCCGCTGTCTTGTGAGTTATTAGTCTAGTTAATGTAAATACGGGTACGGGATACGGGTCCCAATAAGATGTAAGATATATTTTTAACATGGTTTGAAATTAAACATTTCTGTTTGGTAAGCTATGAAACTCAAATGGCGTGGATGAGCGAAGAAGCTCACAGGTACACGATTTTCAGGAAAAGAAACACATCGTCTACCTTAACTAAAAAGTGAACAAAGTTTAAACCAAGTTGAGCTGAGTTTAAAAGTAGGTCCTTCTGAGAACTGTTAATTCAATTTATGTTTTGTGGGTCGTGTTTGGAGCGCTGTGTTTATAACGATATCTGGGTGTTGTCTCATATTATTCATGAGTTATAAGGACATGTCATAAACACATGACTTGTTCAACGCTGGCTAAACCCTGCTTTTGAAAGCGATCAAAGTTAACGTACGCAATCATTTAGCGAAATAAAACTTTCAGCAAATTATCCATCCGTTTGTAAAACTGATCGAATGTTACACACAGTTTTGAAGCGGATTGACCCGGCTTGATTAAAGTTGTTTGTATAGAATGTCAATAAACTAATGACTAATTACAAACAAACGATTAGCAATAGCTCTAACATAAATTAATCGATTATTATCATCGGTTTAATGATATCATGTTCAGCTAAGAAAACAACTGGGTAAAATTTTAGTAAGTTGTACATTTATAGGTATATTTATAGGTTCTAACGAAAAATTAAACTGACGTTGCATATTTTCCAAGAGCAGATTCAAAATCTGCTCTCTGCGCAGCTTCTTACCGCAACCAACGTTTTGCTACAAACAGTTACTCCTATGAACCATCCAGGCTGTACCGCTATGACATACATTTACTCGTCGAGATAACTTCTGAAAAGTTTTGATATTTTTCATTTGTTTGCAGGTAGAGAGTCTCTAATTAGCAATTGCTTCAAACTAATAAAGTTAATTTCAATCGATTGCACTTTGCAGTGATTTAGCGTTTGGTTTATGATAAAAAATATTAAAAATTGTTAATTTTATGGATAAAATAATGTTTTATAAGAGCATTTAGATAAGATGTTAAGAGATTTCTGGTATTATGTAGAGCTGAGCTATTTCGATTTTGCATTTGTGGTACTTTTCAGAGTTGTAGCGGTAACAACAAGAGAATCACTAAATTGGAATTTGTAGTAACATCGTACGAAATCCAATAGATCTATATAAGGCCGTAATAAATTTTACAAAATTAGCATTTCCATTGATATTTTGGAAGGTAATTGGCCATAATTGGTATAAACGTCATGGGACTATTAAGAGGAACAATTATTTGAGGGTTGCGACAAAAACTACTTGCTTTTCTTTAGGACCACAAAGAATAAATGTTTTCAAGATATACTGATGTTCGTCCATAAATTCTTCCTTTTTCACATTGCAACGTTCAATTTAGCGTCTATTTTGTATAAGAATAAGAATTAGTCCAGATTTTAAATGCTCACCGGTATAATAATCGCTTAAAGCCCTATCACAATTTTGAAAGTCAAACTAATGCAAAAAACGATAATTATATATAAAGGGTCATTGGTGGAGTGACCCCACAGCTTATACTGCCACAAGGTCAAAAAGTCAGAAGTTCACGATGTACATCGACAAACGCGGTCGGGTCATGCGGGTTTCTTAATGGCGCTGTGAAAATTTTATTGCCGGCGGCCTAACATCGTCCTAAAGATGACGTCACTGTACTGCAAATCACTGGAGCTAGAAAAACTGGAAAAGCTGGAAAAACACGTGTCATTAGAGTTTTTTTTGAAAACCGCAGCATTGAAACGTGATACTCGAAATGAGAAATAAATTATGAGTTTGGGCGAAAGTCGGCGTTTTATGAGGTAATAACAACTTATAAACTGGACGAATTTTTTTGTGAAATTCGACCCAGTACTGGTGTGACGTAAATGCGGTTACGTGACTTTAGAAATAATAAGAATAGCAATCGGCGTGACGACGTAAATTTTCCAACCCCTGACACATCGCCCCGGTAATTTTTAATTCTTCGTTTACAGGAGTTTTAATTGAGCAGGGTGGGATGAAAGCTCTGTTTAAATCTGTCACTATGTTCAATATTTTTTGTTGATGTGGTCGCAAAAACCTTTATTTCTGTATTTTCGCCCATTTCCAGAATAGCGCAATAAATGTAGTTGTTACCGCGTCGACCAGGTAATGCAGCACAACACACGCATCTCTAGGTCACGTGCTGTATCTTTTCTCAATTTAAGTTCGCAAAAATGTTCTAGAACTTATCTCACATCTGTTGTGTGGTCATTTGTTAACCCTAAATTTTTCCAAATTTTCTTTAAACATCATACAACGGTCAAGGGTTGGAACATCCATGCCAGCCACTGTTATTTTTTCACCTGCAGTCAAACCTAATTTCGTTTTTCAGTTTTTTTTACCAGAAATTGCTTTGCGCTTATGCAAGGTGCCACACTTGTCCACGATTAATTAAATTAATTTTGAAAAACATTCGACGAGCTTGTAAGAACGATAATTGCCGTGAAGAAGATATCTTTAGTGGTTTACAGATCGATCAAAAACGCTTTCTGCCAGACTTGAGTTCAGGTCATGCTTATTATGACCAAGTGGTGCTTGACACAGCCTTCACCACTCGCTATTAATAGAAGTAATATCTGTGTTTGAAATGTCTTGAAATCACTTCCCCGACATAATAACATTGTTCGTTGTGCGATATGTACATATCTATATTAATAATTAATCATAATTTAGTTTAAAAAGTTTTAATTTTTCTTAAAAGTTATTACTAGAGTCGGTTGTTTAGGACTTGCTTCTATTTTTGCTGGAGATTGTTGGAAATAGTCAGGTCATTGATAACAATAACAACAATAACAAGTCGTATTTTAATGTGTATTTAGACAATTAAGATGATTTCAACTTCTTTTCCCTGCGATTCGTTGTTTCCGCTGGGGTAGAGTTTAGACTTTTTTAAGGATTTAAAATGCAGCAAACTGCAAACCGCTTAACTGCATCCCGGGATAATCGATGTCGGCGCTTCGGGCACCGATTATGACCAGATTAAAAAAATTCTTGCAAATTTGTCTGGGACACTTGATCACGTTTGCATCAACTTGTCGGGCAGGTTCGGTGGCATTTTGTGACTGTTTCTTGGAAATGTACTGACGCCAGTGTTCATGATGGGAGCGGCGTGACCGTACATTTTGTATCTTCATAAAAATGCTTGATTTTATAAGTAAGACCAAAGATAAGATGCTTACAACAAGCTTCCTTGCAGCTTACACGATCGCAACCTATCATTTGACGTTTTATGTCGATCAGCTCTAAATCTGGTGGTTGGTTAAACCTCAACTGTGTCTCTGCTCCGGGCCTGGTTGTCGTGAGATTGCAGCCTCTCTCCTTTCTGTTCTACTTAATTTGATCTAAACTAGAAAAACGTGAAAGGGTCGCGACGAGCCGCTATAAAAAGCGTCCGATGCGTCGAACAAACTGATTTTCAATCTGACGCGACTTTCTCTCGAGACGAGCGCGTCAGTGGGAAAAGATGAATCGAGAATTTCTTCCTTTTTTAGTCCTGGCTTCACTGCTCAGGCTTGGAAGTAAGCAGAAAGTTATTGTTTATTTGTCGGTTGCATTGGCATTGTGTCGACGTTATCAACGACTCGCTTATTAAGAGTTGGAGTTTATTATTATTTGAGTGTAAACTTTTTTGTACGTTTGTGAGGTCCGTGGATTAATATTTGTGGAACGTTAAAACAATTTTATTATCAACTCTTCAAGATTTACAAGCAACTGAGAGAAATGATTTCACATTTTTCAAATTATTTTCAGTTTCTTTTGAACTCCAGTATTCGAGAACCTGCACTGGGGAGGACCAATTGGTCAGTTGTCCAACAGGCCAAGACATTTTAGTACAAGACGGAGCCTATAAGCTTGAAGACAACCCCAGGTACGACATTGTGACGTTACAATTGCCTTTCACCTAAGTTCTAAAGATAACGTCGCTGGTTCCTGAGCTATCTAATCACTCTTGCTCTTCCAGATGTCCTTCTGCTCCGGTGGAGGATCCAACCCGGGATTGCTCGCTTGAGAGCGCCTACGATAAAGTAAAGAGGAGATGTGATGGGAAGAACCAATGCGTGCTGCAGGGTGCTGTTGACTTGGGCACGGACTCGTGCTTTGCCGGAGTTAATTCGATCGAGGTCGCCTTCTACTGCATTCCATCAAGTACGTGAGATATCATTTTATCTAAATGCGTCTGCTCATGTGTCCACCACACGGACCAAGTGACTTTGTTAACTCGCTTATGGCTAAATTGTCGCTTGCTGTTGGTTATGGCCGCTTAGAATTTTGTTTTACTCTTTTGAGCTTCGTCTGTACATTCTAAAAGATTGCATTCAAAAGTATACAAAGTGTAACGCGTTTATCGCGTGCGTTTCCGCCAGGCCGATTCTTCTTTAACGGTGAACCGCCGCACCGAACATATCAGGTAGAGACAAGATGTTTTGGGTAAAACCTTTTATTTGAAACAGAAATCGACAACCGATGTCCCCTCTTGGATTAACATGAACGAGGCTCATATAAGCTACCTGGTTAGAGCTTAAGCGTAGGAATGCTTCTTAAGTTAAGAACAATGTGAAAAGTGATGAAGCTAAAACACACGCACAAATCATACAAAGACAATTAAAACCAGTTAAAATGAGCTTACTCAATAAGACATAAGTGTTACGTCATTGATTATTTCGTCACTTTAGTGTGTAACTCCCTGCGTATTTCAACTTCAAAGTGGAAAGTGAAAGATGCTCATTTTAAGCCAAAGTTGGTTTTTTATTTTGGAAATTTGTTTGCTCAGATCTCCCAGAGACAAGTAAATGCCAGGGCATAGGAGATCCTCATTATAAGACTTTTGATGGAAAGAGATACGATTTCATGGGGGTTTGCACTTACGTCCTGATAAAAGCGGAAGGCGACATTTACCAAATGCCGTTTACTCTGGAGGTAAAGGAAATCTAACACCGAGTATTTTCATCTGCAGTCGTGAGTTAAATTGCTCAAATGTCCTTATCTGACCCCGTTATCATCAATCTTAGGTAGACAACGAACATCGAGGTCAAAACAACGAGGTGTCGTGGCTGAAGAAAGCGATCGCCAGAATTAACGGCAAAATAATTGAACTCAACAAAGGACCCGTGGTTAAGGTATTGCTCTTTGGCAACATCGCGCGGGCTTGTGTTTGAGCGATTTTTGCTGAAATTGTTTCTTCGACGTTAGGTGGATGGCGCTGTTATCTCCTACCCTTACGTTGACGATGAATCTGGATTCAGCATCACTCGTGCTGGAAAGTACGTTGCGTTAAACACCAAGGATGGTCTCGTTGTCAACTACGATGGAGACGCTCACATTGATGCGAGACTTCACAGAAGATATGCCGGAAAAGTCGAAGGTTTGATAAATTGATGTTTTAAGTTTCAGTGTCAAGTTCTGAGGCTTGTGTATGGTGTTACGCAGTTTCAGATTCAGATTCCTCGTTTAAATCGCTTAAATCTTTTTACAGTTTTTTTAACATGTTTTGTGAAATGGCATTAATGATTGTCGATAAACGCTGCTCTACAATTTTCCCAACAGGTTTATGTGGAAATTACAATGGAGACCCTGATGATGACGTCCGGGAAAACCCCATCGAGTTCGCAAATTCTCATCAAACAGACACGGAAAGTCCGTAAGTGAAAAGAACATAAAATGTCGTTATGTGGTCACATACCATTTGCTTTCAAGGTTTCTGTTTCAACGTCGTATTCTTTACTCCGACAAGATTAACCTGACAATGCTAAAACTTAGTTTTGGACATATGTCGACTTTTTAGACAACTTTTCGTCGCGCTTTTAAACGACGCTCAGGTGTATGGTTGTGAAATAACTTTAGTAATACATGCTAAGTACCAAGTCGTTTGAAACACTTACTGCATAATCTCTATTAAATGTTTTACAATCACACACTGTCTCTTTCAGATGTAAACCTCTTGACCCTTCGACTCCTCTTCCAGTTTGTCCTCCGGAAGATCGCGTTCGCTTCGAAGAATCCTGCTCCATGATCACACGAGACTGTTTCGCCCAATGTCGATCCTTCGTAGATCCTGTCATTTATTTTGAGGTTTGTGCCGTAGCGGGATAAAATGCGGCCGTTAATAACTGCGACAAAATTGGTTTCCTAACAGCATGTCGCTAAATATTCTTCTAAAATTAATCACGACCAACAGGCTTGTGTGTTTGACGCGTGCGCTTACAACGACGGGCATTCAGCTGTTGAGAATGCCGCTTCCGCCTACGCAAAAGAATGCAGGGAAAGCGGGATCAATGTTTGCAACTGGAGAGATATCGCCAATATACGTAAGTGATACGTCAGTTACTCATCGTGCTTTATTACGATTTGTTACTGTTATTACTTTTTTGCTGGCGCTCTATTGCTTATTTTTGCGTTATTTAATGTATTTTCACGTGTTTTATTTTTTAAGACGTTTTTTAGTATTCTTCTAATTTTCTCTACGGTTACTTGTATGTTAAGATGTACATTGGTTGATAATTACCGCGCTGATTTTAACGTAGTTCAAAGTTCTCGCTTTTTTAAAGGGATTAAGGTTCTCAAACACTTTTGAACATTATTAACAATACCTGCGCGAAGTTAAATGCAATTTTTGGAAAGTAAACGACGTTTCTCACATAAAAAGCAGCTGTAACAGGAAGAGATCTGTCCTATGATAACCTAACATGATGTTAAACAGCTTTGATTTGCACGGGAAATTCCCGCTACTCGTCATGCATGAGTGCGTGCCCAGCGACGTGTATCGACCGAGAGACGTCATGTGACCTTCCATGCGTCGAAGGATGTCAATGCGATGACGGATACGTACTCTCTGGCGACACTTGTGTCAGGATGGAGCAGTGTGGATGCCAGTTCATGGGAAAGTATTACCAGGTTTGAAACCTCTACGTGGCAGCGAATAACAAGATAGGCGTAGGATGAACGCTTGTGGTGCTTGTGTCAACTATTTGTGAAATGCATGCGCTATTGAGAGTTAATCTTTAAAGGATGGTGAAATATTTTCCTCTGATGCTTCGTGTTCGGAGACTTGCTCCTGCCGGTCCGGGGAGGTTAATTGTGAGAAGGGAGAATGTGGAAAAGGAGAGAAATGCGGAAAGGACAAGAAAGGAAGAACTTCCTGTGTCCCTGAGAGTAAGAGATCAATTCCTCACGTATTCTTGCTCTATACACAATAAACTCTATACATTTTAATCTGGTTCACAATAAAGCATTTTTTGGTTAACTGGGCTTGTTTTTACGCAACATTTTTCTCATTTACAGTATTTACTCCTGTGTGTAACCAGCACAATGCTATTTCACCTACCTATGGGATTGTTCTTATACAATGCCGCAAATGTATTCCATGTGCATTGTACGTGTTTCTAATGTAACTGCACAATAGGTTTTGCTGTTTGCCGCGCTTATGGCGATCCCCACTATATCACACCCGATGGTAGAAAGTACGACTTCATGGGAAGTTGTGTCTATAATTTTGCGACAACAAATTCCCTTGAACCGACTGATCCGAGATACTTTTCTATTAAAACTGCAAACGAACACAGACGAGGACACACCAGGGTGTCCTATTTGAGCAACGTCACAATCACGCTTGGAAGTGGTGACGTAATATTCATCGGAAAGGACGGTTACGCAACGGTGAGTTCTTTAGAAGCAAATTGTTTCTTTGCTTTCATGAAATGATGTAAATTTGTAATTGATTTGTTGTTTTTAATAAAAAATTCAGTTAAACGGAGAAGAAATTCAAGGTTATGAATCAGACAACTTCAATCTTGCTCCATCCGGGAATGGGATGGTCCTCACAACAAAATTCGGTCTCACAGTTGATTCAAACGGAAACCGAATAATTGTGAGATTGCCAAGCACCTACAAAGAAATGGTAATGATCCTTTCAACTACTTTATCTTTATAAAATTTGGTTTTTGTTAGAATCGTTCAGTTATTTATATTTTACAAATTATATTTAGATTAACGGTTTATGCGGCAATTACAACGATGACGAAAGTGATGATCTTGAGAAATCTGATGGAACCACAACAGATGATGTGAATGAGTTTGGTGATAGTCACCAGGTTGGAGATTGCGGAGATGAAACTCCAGATCCGATTGCTTGCTCTCCTGAGGATAGAGAGAAATGGTGGGAACAGTTAGTTTGAAGTTGTCAAATTCTAATGCTGCTGCTTCCTTAATAAAGTTGTTGCACTTCAGGAATCGACCAGAATTTTGCGGGTCTATGGAGAGATTGGACGTTTCATGCAAAGATGTTGTTGATTTCGATCTTTATAAGGAATCATGTGTATTCGATGCTTGTGCTACTGACGGAAACGAGGAAGTTATCACAGAGGTATTCACCGTTTTTAACAGCGTTTTCAACTGAAGACAAACAAAAAGTTTAATCACAAATTACATAAAGGAAATTCTCCGAAACCACGTGGTTGCTGCTGACTTTGAAGTTTGGTTTTAAATATCTTTGATCATTGTTTTTGCCGCTTTTTCAGGCCATCGAAAGTGTAGTTAAAGATTGTCAAGAAAAAGGCGCCAACACCTGCAACTGGAGACAAGACCTTGGCAGGTCGAGCTTGGAATGTCCAGCTAACAGTCATTACCAAGGATGTGCCTCCCCCTGTCCTGACAGTTGCACCAATCCTTCAGCTTCAGTAAAGTAAGTTGGACAAGAGCAATTACTTTGCATGTGTGATATGAAAAGACTTGCTGTGTTGTGGTATTTACAAATTTCCTAAACCAAGGTTTTCACGATGGTTCGTATCACTTGCTTATGGTAAAATGCTGGTTGTCATAACTTGTGATCCTATTGGGTTTGAAATTGGCCTCCGAGTGACAAAATTGAAATCAATAAGTTTAATCGATACGTAATGTGCTTTTAAGTATCGAATTTCCAAAGGTATCAAACTAATTGACGTTTGCTGGTCCTACTGCTGTTTCCCAAGTTCTTCTGCCATATTGTAACGAGATGTTTATTTCTACAACAGTTGTGCACTTGCTGGAACAGTAGAAGATTGCGTTTGTGATGTCGGATTCATCAAGAAAGGCGGTCGATGTGTCCGTAGAAGCGATTGTGGTAAACAGGACGAGGAAACTACAACAGTCAAAGGTAATCTGGGAAAAGTTTTCTTTCTTTTACTGACTCTTAATCTTCGGATCTGATTCAGAAAATATATACCGTAATATTATGCGACCAATGTCTTGAATATTATGCAGTTACTATTGGACGACGTTGAAGCGGACAACGTTATAGGAGTAACGCAAAAGTAGAAAAACATTGCTAAAAACACAAACCAAACTAGGAATATAGTTAAACCACTTTGTCACTACATGACATTGTATTAGACTTTCAAGGATTTATCTTCATATTATTAACACAGAGTTTGGCGAAAATCACATCCAACGACGAGGTAGAGATCTATCTAAATTATCTTGTTAATATGATTTCTAAAATTATTTACAGAAACAGTAACGGAGACACCACCAACTGATCCACCAACTCAACCACCAACTCAACCCAAAGGTACAGATCTAATGTACATATGACAAATCCTAAAAAGTACATATGAACATATGACAATCCTAAAAGCAAGATATCTTGCGAATGAAGTTCATGTTGCTTTACGTCATATCACTGGGTTACTCTCTAAATCGGTACATTAGGTGTCGGTGTTTGCCGCGCTTATGGCGATCCCCACTACATCACACCCGATGGTAGAAAGTACGACTTCATGGGAAGTTGTGTCTATAACTTTGCGACAACAAATTCCCTTGAACCGACTGATCCGAGATACTTTTCGATTGAAACTGCAAACGAACACAGACGAGGACACACCAGGGTGTCCTATTTGAGCAACGTCACAATCACGCTTGGAAGTGGTGACGTAATATTCATCGGAAAGGACGGTTACGCAACGGTGAGTTCTTTAGAAGCAAATTGTTTCTTTGCGTTCATGAAATGATGTAAATTTGTAATTGATTTGTTGTTTTTAATAAAAAATTCAGTTAAATGGAAAAGAAGTTCAAGGTTATGAATCAGACAACTTCAATCTTGCTCCATCTGGGAATGGGATGGTCCTCACAACAAAATTCGGTCTCACAGTTGATTTCAACGGAAACCGAATAATTGTGAGATTGCCAAGCACCTACAAAGAAATGGTAATGATCCTTTCAACTCTTTTATCTTTAGGTTCTTTGGTTTTTCTAGGAATCGTTCAATTATTTCTATTTAACAAATTTAGATCAACGGTTTATGTGGCAATTACAACGATGACGAAAGTGATGATCTTGAGAAATCTGATGGAACCACAACAGATGATGTGAATGATTTTGGTGATAGTCACCAGGTTGGAGATTGCGGAGATGAAACTCCAGATCCGATTGCTTGCTCTCCTGAGGATAGAGAGAAATGGTAGGAGCAGCTAAATTCATGTTGTTAAGCTCACGTAATGTTGTTGCGTACTCAGTAAGTTTGTTTTAATTCAGGAATCGACCAGAATTCTGCGGGGCCATGGAAAGATATCGACACAATTGTGGAGATTTGGTCGACTTTGATCTTTACAAAGAATCTTGTATATTCGATGCTTGTGCTACTGATGGAAACGAAGAAGTTATTACAGAGGTAATTAAAATTTTTTAAATGTATTTGTTAAACTTCATCCAACATTTCAGTTGTTATTTATGCGAATGACATAATTTGATATGGTCTGACAAGTCACAAAACGCACGGTTTGTTGCCTCCTCGTATGAACCAAATGTAATTATCCGGCCACCCGCACCAGATATCGAGGAATGAGTCGAGCTGCCACTGAATCGTGCAGTCATTCAAAATTCGCAAGCCGCGCCTGTCTTGGAAGATGTGGAAGACAGAGCAAACTCACACCCCGCAAAGTGTGCCATTCACCATTTGTACAGAATTTAGTGGGAACGCCCGACGCCGGTTGATTTTACCGCCCCGTGGCCGTCTTGGGCGACACAAGTTCGGTGTTAAGTCCATCGGGGGTGAGGGTGCAAAGTCTGGCGGGGTTGTGCTGCCGCTGCTCACTCCGTTCATCGCGACGACCAAGACGACGCGCACCAATGCCTGAGCATTGAGCTTATTCGAACAGTTAATGGTGCGGTAGAGACGAAAGATTGTTTTGATACTTCGTCATCAGTCGTCGTTTGTTTGCTGAAGCAACAACTTTGAGTGGAACTGACGGAGTAGCCCCTTCCGTTGGCATGTGCTATGCAGTGAATGAGTGGCTCCGTCGCGACGAAGCGAAGGATTTTGAATGCGCGAAAGGTTCAGAAAAATATCCAATTGCATGGGGTGTAGATATCCAGTTGCAGCACACAAGGCACTGTTTATGACAATGTTGATCTGAAAGGTGTGTAGCTGCAACATAAAGGGGCATAATTGGGAAGCAAGAAGTTGGGAAGAGCAAGCTTGTCTGCTAAAGTGCAGTGGGCTTCTTGGAAGTGAATGAGCGATGCTCAATAACAGTGAACTTGCTAGAAATAATGACTTCAATGTTCCGCCACAGTAATGTTGAAAAATTTTGTTTCGTCTTAATGACGGCGGTTTTCTTTTTGCTTGAAACTGAACTTGCATTCAGAAGTATTATTGATTGCAATTTGATTGAATATGACAATTATGTGTTAAATTTTTCAAAACAAACAATTCTTCTGTTGACAGGCTATAAAAAGTTTCATTGATGTCTGCCAAGAAATGGAGAGACATTTGTGCAATTGGAGACAAGACCTTGGCAGGTCGAGCTTGGAATGTCCAGCTAACAGCCGATACCAAGGATGTGCCTCCCCCTGTCCTAACAGTTGCGCCAATCCTTCAGCTTCAACAAAGTAAAATAATTTTAAAACAAAATATGATTACATGTAAAGGTAATATGGTAATGGTCTAGAAATAACTAATGTTGGCCCTAATGGTTTAGAATTGATGAGAAAAACGATAAAAAAGTCTTAATAAGACTTTAAACACGTTTCCATTCACCACATACCGGTACCTAGAACTGTGCATTTGTTTTTATATTTTATTTTCCAAGTAATAATTGTGGCATGGTTTCGTTTTTTGTTTAGTTGTCCTATCCCTGGAACAGTTGAAGATTGTGTTTGCAACGAAGGTTTCATCAAAGATTGCAACCGCTGCATCCCAGCCAGTGAATGTGGAAGTGTTGTCAATGGAGCCTACGTCAGCAATGGTGAGAGATTTTTTGAAGAATGTTTTTGTCCAATTAAAAGTAACTTGGTTTTAACTGTTTGTTTAAATTTACATTTTTTTCAGATTGCACATTTGGCGATGCTACAATTATGCCACCCACAGAACCACCAACTGAACCACCAACTGACCCACCAACTGACCCACCCACAGAACCACCAACTGAACCACCAACTGACCCACCAACTGACCCACCAACTGACCCACCAACTGACCCACCAACTGACCCACCAACTGACCCACCAACTGCTCCCCCAACTGACCCACCAACTGATCCACCAACTGACCCACCAACTGACTCACCAACTGATCCACCAACTGATCCACCTCCTCAACCTCCAAGTAGGAATGAATTTTGTTGAAAAATTTCTTATTGTGTTTGCACGATTTCTTATTGATTTTATCCTTTCTTCGTACAGTATCTGAGACCTTCTACCCATTCTAAAATATCTGAGAAATTCTACCGTTTTTAACACACTTTGTGTTTACTTTTAGGTGTCGGTGTTTGCCGCGCTTATGGCGATCCCCACTATATCACACCCGATGGTAGAAAGTACGACTTCATGGGAAGTTGTGTCTATAATTTTGCGACAACAAACTCCCTTGAGCCGACTGATTCGAGATACTTTTCTATTGAAACTGCAAACGAACACAGACGAGGACACACCAGGGTGTCCTATTTGAGCAACGTCACAATCACGCTTGGAAGTGGTGACGTAATATTCATTGGAAAGGACGGTTACGCAACAGTGAGTAATTTAGAAGCAAATTGTTACTTTGCTTTCATGAATTTATGTGAATTTGTGAATAATAGATTGTTTTAAATAAAAAATTCAGTTAAATGGAAAAGAAGTTCAAGGTTATGAATCAGACAACTTCAATCTTGCTCCATCCGGCAATGGGATGGTCCTTACAACAAAATTCGGTCTCACAGTTGATTTCAACGGAAACCGAATAATTGTGAGATTGCCAAGCACCTACAAAGAAATGGTAATGATCATCTCAAGTGTTATTTTTATCTCATTAGTTTTCTTGCTACAATCTTCAATAATTCTTTTGTTATAATTTGAATTTAGATCAACGGTTTATGCGGCAATTACAACGATGACGAAAGTGATGATCTTGAGAAATCTGATGGAACCACAACAGATGATGTGAATGAGTTTGGTGATAGTCACCAGGTTGGAGATTGCGGAGATGAAACTCCAGATCCAATTGCTTGCTCTCCCGAGGATAGAGAGAAATGGTGAGAGTAACTAATTGTTTAACTTGGTTTAATTATCTTATAATTGAACAACTTTTTATGTTTAAATAATTTATTCTTGATTTAATTTGTTTTCGTTCAGGAATCGACCGGAATTCTGCGGGTCCATGGAGCGATTGGACGTTTCATGCAAAGATGTTGTTGATTTTGATCTTTACAAAGAATCTTGTTTGTTCGATGCTTGTGCTACTGATGGAAACGAGGAAGTTATTACACAGGTTTGCGTTTGCCACAATGAAAACTAGTTACCGACCTTATTGTTTATATTATCACTCTCAAAGCTTAACCATGGCTTTAAGAATTGTTTCAACATTATTTTTCTTTGATTTTTGAAGTGCCAGTTGTGGATAGGTAATTGGGTGTTTTTGTAACTATTTGCACTTTTATGAAGTGATTTTGTTGTATTTACCGATTGCGATTGATTATTATTTGCAAATTACTTAACTCTGCACTTACTGTAATTGCATAAGTAACCTTCAAATTGGGGTTTTGTATTTTGTTTGGTCGACTTTCTTCTATACGTTTGAAGGCGATCGAAAGTTTGGTAAAAGATTGTCAAGAAAAAGGCGCCAACACCTGCAACTGGAGACAAGACCTTGGCAGGCCGACCTTAAAATGTCCAGCTAACAGCCATTACCAAGGATGTGCCTCCCCCTGTCCTGACAGTTGCGCCAATCCTTCAGCTTCAGTAAAGTAAGTTAGAGAGTGGAATGTGTTATTTTGAAAGCGGATATTGTTTATTGTTAACATTTACTTTGACATGTTTATTTTATGTAGTTGCCAAATCCCTGGAACAATAGAAGATTGTGTTTGCAACGAAGGTTTCATCAAAGATTGCAACCGCTGCATCCCAGCCAGTGAATGTGGAAGTGTTGTCAATGGAGCCTACGTCAGCAACGGTGAGAGAGTTTTTGAAGAATGTTTTTGTCAAATTAAAAGTAACTTGGTTTAACTGTATGTTTTAAATTTACATTTTTTTCAGACTGCACATTTGTCGATGCTACAATTATGCCACCCACAGAACCCCCAACTGACCCACCAACAGACCCACCAACTGACCCACCAACTGATCCACCAACTGATCCACCAACTGAACCACCAACAGACCCACCAACAGACACACCAACTGACCCACCAACTGACCCACCAACTGATCCACCAACTGATCCCCCAACTGACCCACCAACTGACCCACCAACTGACCCGCCAACAGACCCACCAACTGATCCACCAACTGATCCACCAACTGACCCGCCAACTGACCCACCAACTGATCCACCTCCTCAACCTCCAAGTAGGAATGAATTTTGTTGAAAAGTTTCTTATTGTGTTTGCACAATTTCTTATTGATTTTATCCTTTCTTCGTACAGTATCTGAGACATTCTACCCATTCTAAAATATCTGAGAAATTCTACCGTTTTAACACACTTTGTGTTTACTTTTAGGTGTCGGTGTTTGCCGCGCTTATGGCGATCCCCACTATATCACACCCGATGGTAGAAAGTACGACTTCATGGGAAGTTGTGTCTATAATTTTGCGACAACAAACTCCCTTGAACCGACTGATCCGAGATATTTTTCTATTGAAACTGCAAACGAACACAGACGAGGACACACCAGGGTGTCCTATTTGAGCAACGTCACAATCACGCTTGGAAGTGGTGACGTAATATTCATTGGAAAGGACGGTTACGCAACAGTGAGTTCTTTAGAAGCAAATTGTTTCTTTGCTTTCATGAAATTATCACAATTTGTGATTGATTTATTGTTTTTAATAAAAAATTCAGTTAAATGGAAAAGAAGTTCAAGGTTATGAATCAGACAACTTCAATCTTGCTCCATCCGGCAATGGGATGGTCCTTACAACAAAATTCGGTCTCACAGTTGATTTCAACGGAAACCGAATAATTGTGAGATTGCCAAGCACCTACAAAGAAATGGTAATGATCATCTCAAGTGTTATTTTTATCTCATCAGTTTTCTTGCTACAATCTTCAATAATTCTTTTGTTATAATTTGAATTTAGATCAACGGTTTATGCGGCAATTACAACGATGACGAAAGTGATGATCTTGAGAAATCTGATGGAACCACAACAAATGATGTGAATGAGTTTGGTGATAGTCACCAGGCTGGAGATTGCGGAGATGAAACTCCAGATCCGATTGTTTGCTCTCCTGAGGATAGAGAGAAATGGTAGGAGCAGCTAAATTCATGTTGTTAAGGTCTCGTAAATTAGTTGCTTTGTTAGTAAACTGGTTTTACTTCAGGAATCGACCGGAATTCTGCGGGGCCATGGAAAGATATCGATACAATTGTGGAGATTTGGTTGATTTTGATCTTTACAAAGAATCTTGTTTGTTCGATGCTTGTGCTACTGACGGAAACGAGGAAGTTATAACACAAGTAAGTTTTCGATTAGTTTTGTATCATTTTCACTTGCGTTAGTTTCCTGAATTCGTTTGTTTCATTCATTTCTGTATTAAACATATATTAAAGAAACCTTTTATAATGTTTACAAGATGAGTTTTACTTTTGCAGGCGATGCTTGGTTTTGTTGCTGAATGCCAAGAAAAAGGCCGACAATTGTGCAACTGGAGACAAAATCTTGGCAGGCCGAGCTTGGAGTGTCCAGCTAACAGCCATTACCAAGGATGTGCCTCCCCCTGTCCTAACAGTTGCGCCAAACCTTCAGCTTCAACAAGGTGGGTCGTATTCATTTATCTGCTAGAGTACTGGTATTTTATAATTTTGAAACTCAAATATGCGTAAACTTTCTGTTAAAGTATGCCAATTAGTTACCGCTGGATTAATCCTTAAAACAACTTTTATTTCAATCATCATTTCATTAGAAGTGTTACAAGATTTCAAATTTATGTTAATGTACTGTTTGCTGTAACTGTAAACGGGTACAGCCAAAGCTAAACTAAGCATTCATTCAGAACATCATTATCAAGCAGCTATATTGTAGCAGCATTGAATGCGTTTCCATATTCGTCATCTTGTTTATTTGAAATGTTTCAGTTGCCCGATCCCTGGAACAGTAGAAGATTGTGTTTGCAACGAAGGTTTCATCAAAGATTGCAACCGCTGCATCCCAGCCAGTGAATGTGGAAGTGTTGTCAATGGAGCCTACGTCAGCAACGGTGAGAGATTTTTTGAAGAATGTTTTTGTAAAATTAAAAGTAACTTGGTTTTAACTGTTTGTTTAAATTTACATTTTTTTCAGATTGCACATTTGGCGATGCTACAATTATGCCACCCACAGAACCGCCAACTGAACCACCAACTGACCCACCAACTGATCCACCAACTGAACCCCCAACTGAACCACCAACTGATCCACCAACTAACCCACCAACAGACCCACCAACTGACCCACCAACTGACCCACCAACTGTCCCACCAACTGATCCACCAACTGATCCCCCAACTGACCCACCAACTGACCCACCAACTGACCCGCCAACAGACCCACCAACTGACCCACCAACTGAACCACCAACTGATCCACCAACTGATCCACCAACTGACCCACCAACTGAACCACCAACTGAGCCACCAACTGATCCACCAACTGACCCGCCAACTGACCCACCAACTGATCCACCAACTGACCCACCTCCTCAACCTCCAAGTAAGAATGAATTTTGTTGGAAACTTTCTTACTGTGTTTGCACAATTTCCTATTGATTTTATCCTCTCTTCGTACAGTATCTGAGAAATTCTACCGTTTTTAACACACTTTGTGTTTACTTTTAGGTGTCGGTGTTTGCCGCGCTTATGGCGATCCCCACTATATCACACCCGATGGTAGAAAGTACGACTTCATGGGAAGTTGTGTCTATAATTTTGCGACAACCAACTCCCTTGAACCGACTGATTCGAGATACTTTTCTATTGAAACTGCAAACGAACACAGACGAGGACACACCAGGGTGTCCTATTTGAGCAACGTCATAATCACGCTTGGAAGTGGTGACGTAATATTCATTGGAAAGGACGGTTACGCAACAGTGAGTAATTTAGAAGCAAATTTTTACTTTGCTTTCATGAAATTATCATAATTTGTGAATAATAGATTGTTTTAAATAAAAAATTCAGTTAAATGGAAAAGAAGTTCAAGGTTATGAATCAGACAACTTCAATCTTGCTCCATCCGGCAATGGGATGGTCCTTACAACAAAATTCGGTCTCACAGTTGATTTCAACGGAAACCGAATAATTGTGAGATTGCCAAGCACCTACAAAGAAATGGTAATGATCATCTCAAGTGTTATTTTTATCTCATCAGTTTTCTTGCTGCAATCTTCAATAATTCTTTTGTTATAATTTGAATTTAGATCAACGGTTTATGCGGCAATTACAACGATGACGAAAGTGATGATCTTGAGAAATCTGATGGAACCACAACAGATGATGTGAATGAGTTTGGTGATAGTCACCAGGTTGGAGATTGCGGAGATGAAACTCCAGATCCGATTGTTTGCTCTCCCGAGGATAGAGAGAAATGGTGAGAGTAACTAATTGTTTAACTTAGTTTAATTATCTTATAATTGAACGACTTTTTTTGTTTAAATAATTTATTCTTGATTTAATTTGTTTTCGTTCAGGAATCGACCGGAATTCTGCGGGTCCATGGAGCGATTGGACGTTTCATGCAAAGATGTTGTTGATTTTGATCTTTACAAAGAATCTTGTTTGTTCGATGCTTGTGCTACTGATGGAAACGAGGAAGTTATTACACAGGTTTGCGCTTGCCACAATGAAAACTAGTTACCGACCTTATTGTTTATATTATCACTCTCAAAGCTTAACCATGGCTTTAAGAATTGTTTCAACATTATTTTTCTTTGATTTTTGAAGTGCCAGTTGTGGATAGGTAATTGGGTGTTTTTGTAACTATTTGCACTTTTATGAAGTGATTTTGTTGTATTTACCGATTGCGATTGATTATTATTTGCAAATTACTTAACTCTGCACTTACTGTAATTGCATAAGTAACTTTCAAATAGGGGTTTTGTATTTTGTTTGCTCGACTTTCTTCTATACGTTTGAAGGCGATCGAAAGTTTGGTAAAAGATTGTCAAGAAAAAGGTGCCAACACCTGCAACTGGAGACAAGACCTTGGCAGGCCGATCTTAAAATGTCCAGCTAACAGTCATTACCAAGGATGTGCCTCCCCCTGTCCTGACAGTTGCGCCAATCCTTCAGCTTCAGTAAAGTGAGTTAGAGAGTGGAATGTTTTATATTGAAAGCGGATATTGTTTATTGTTAACATTTACTTTGACATGTTTATTTTATGTAGTTGCCAAATCCCTGGAACAATAGAAGATTGTGTTTGCAACGAAGGTTTCATCAAAGATTGCAACCGCTGCATCCCAGCCAGTGAATGTGGAAGTGTTGTCAATGGAGCCTACGTCAGCAACGGTGAGAGAGTTTTTGAAGAATGTTTTTGTCAAATTAAAAGTAACTTGGTTTAACTGTATGTTTTAAATTTACATTTTTTTCAGATTGCACATTTGGCGATGCTACAATTATGCCACCCACAGAACCCCCAACTGACCCACCAACAGACCCACCAACTGACCCACCAACTGATCCACCAACTGATCCACCAACTGAACCACCAACTGACCCACCAACAGACCCACCAACTGACCCACCAACTGACCCACCAACTGATCCACCAACTGATCCTCCAACTGACCCGCCAACAGACCCACCAACTGATCCACCAACTGATCCACCAACTGAACCGCCAACTGACCCACCAACTGATCCACCTCCTCAACCTCCAAGTAGGAATGAATTTTGTTGAAAAGTTTCTTATTGTGTTTGCACATTTTCTTATTGATTTTATCCTTTCTTCGTACAGTATCTGAGACCTTCTACCCATTCTAAAATATCTGAGAAATTCTACCGTTTTAACACACTTTGTGTTTACTTTTAGGTGTCGGTGTTTGCCGCGCTTATGGCGATCCCCACTATATCACACCCGATGGTAGAAAGTACGACTTCATGGGAAGTTGTGTCTATAATTTTGCGACAACAAACTCCCTTGAACCGACTGATTCGAGATATTTTTCTATTGAAACTGCAAACGAACACAGACGAGGACACACCAGGGTGTCCTATTTGAGCAACGTCACAATCACGCTTGGAAGTGGTGACGTAATATTCATTGGAAAGGACGGTTACGCAACCGTGAGTTCTTTAGAAGCAAATTGTTTCTTTGCTTTCATGAAATTATCACAATTTGTGATTGATTTATTGTTTTTAATAAAAAATTCAGTTAAATGGAAAAGAAGTTCAAGGTTATGAATCAGACAACTTCAATCTTGCTCCATCCGGCAATGGGATGGTCCTTACAACAAAATTCGGTCTCACAGTTGATTTCAACGGAAACCGAATAATTGTGAGATTGCCAAGCACCTACAAAGAAATGGTAATGATCATCTCAAGTGTTATTTTTATCTCATCAGTTTTCTTGCTACAATCTTCAATAATTCTTTTGTTATAATTTGAATTTAGATCAACGGTTTATGCGGCAATTACAACGATGACGAAAGTGATGATCTTGAGAAATCTGATGGAACCACAACAGATGATGTGAATGAGTTTGGTGATAGTCACCAGGTTGGAGATTGCGGAGATGAAACTCCAGATCCGATTGTTTGCTCTCCTGAGGATAGAGAGAAATGGTAGGAGCAGCTAAATTCATGTTGTTAAGGTCTCGTAAATTAGTTGCTTTGTTAGTAAACTGGTTTTACTTCAGGAATCGACCGGAATTCTGCGGGGCCATGGAAAGATATCGATACAATTGTGGAGATTTGGTTGATTTTGATCTTTACAAAGAATCTTGTTTGTTCGATGCTTGTGCTACTGACGGAAACGAGGAAGTTATAACACAAGTAAGTTTTCGATTAGTTTTGTATCATTTTCACTTGCGTTAGTTTCCTGAATTCGTTTGTTTCATTCATTTCTGTATTAAACATATATTAAAGAAACCTTTTATAATGTTTACAAGATGAGTTTTACTTTTGCAGGCGATGCTTGGTTTTGTTGCTGAATGCCAAGAAAAAGGCCGACAATTGTGCAACTGGAGACAAGATCTTGGCAGGCCGAGCTTGGAGTGTCCAGCTAACAGCCATTACCAAGGATGTGCCTCCCCCTGTCCTAACAGTTGCGCCAAACCTTCAGCTTCAACAAGGTGGGTCGTATTCATTTATCTGCTAGAGTATTGGTATTTTATAATTTTGAAACTCAAATATGCGTAAACTTTCTGTTAAAGTATGCCAATTAGTTACCGCTGGATTAATCCTTAAAACAACTTTTATTTCAATCATCATTTCATTAGAAGTGTTACAAGATTTCAAATTTATGTTAATGTACTGTTTGCTGTAACTGTAAACGGGTACAGCCAAAGCTAAACTAAGCATTCATTCAGAACATCATTATCAGGCAGCTATATTGTAGCAGCATTGAATGCGTTTCCATATTCGTCATCTTGTTTATTTGAAATGTTTCAGTTGCCCGATCCCTGGAACAGTAGAAGATTGTGTTTGCAACGAAGGTTTCATCAAAGATTGCAACCGCTGCATCCCAGCCAGTGAATGTGGAAGTGTTGTCAATGGAGCCTACGTCAGCAACGGTGAGAGATTTTTTGAAGGATGTTTTTGAAAAATTAAAAGTAACTTGGTTTTAACTGTTTGTTTAAATTTACATTTTTTTCAGATTGCACATTTGGCGATGCTACAATTATGCCACCCACAGAACCGCCAACTGAACCACCAACTGACCCACCAACTGATCCACCAACTGAACCACCAACTGAACCACCAACTGATCCACCAACTAACCCACCAACAGACCCACCAACTGACCCACCAACTGACCCACCAACTGTCCCACCAACTGACCCACCAACTGACCCGCCAACAGACCCACCAACAGACCCACCAACTGAACCACCCACTGATCCACCAACTGATCCACCAACTGACCCACCAACTGAACCACCAACTGAGCCACCAACTGATCCACCAACTGACCCGCCAACTGACCCACCAACTGATCCACCAACTGTTCCACCAACTGACCCACCAACTGACCCACCAACAGACCCACCAACAGACCCACCAACTGAACCACCCACTGATCCACCAACAGACCCACCAACTGACCCACCAACTGACCCACCAACTGTCCCACCAACTGACCCACCAACTGACCCGCCAACAGACCCACCAACAGACCCACCAACTGAACCACCCACTGATCCACCAACTGATCCACCAACTGACCCACCAACTGAACCACCAACTGAGCCACCAACTGATCCACCAACTGACCCGCCAACTGACCCACCAACTGATCCACCAACTGACCCACCTCCTCAACCTCCAAGTAAGAATGAATTTTGTTGGAAACTTTCTTACTGTGTTTGCACAATTTCCTATTGATTTTATCCTTTCTTCGTACAGTATCTGAGAAATTCTACCGTTTTTAACACACTTTGTGTTTACTTTTAGGTGTCGGTGTTTGCCGCGCTTATGGCGATCCCCACTATATCACACCCGATGGTAGAAAGTACGACTTCATGGGAAGTTGTGTCTATAATTTTGCGACAACAAACTCCCTTGAACCGACTGATTCGAGATACTTTTCTATTGAAACTGCAAACGAACACAGACGAGGACACACCAGGGTGTCCTATTTGAGCAACGTCACAATCACGCTTGGAAGTGGTGACGTAATATTCATTGGAAAGGACGGTTACGCAACAGTGAGTAATTTAGAAGCAAATTGTTACTTTGCTGTCATGAATTTATGTGAATTTGTGAATAATAGATTGTTTTAAATAAAAAATTCAGTTAAATGGAAAAGAAGTTCAAGGTTATGAATCAGACAACTTCAATCTTGCTCCATCCGGGAATGGGATGGTCCTTACAACAAAATTCGGTCTCACAGTTGATTTCAACGGAAACCGAATAATTGTGAGATTGCCAAGCACCTACAAAGAAATGGTAATGATCATCTCAAGTGTTATTTTTATCTCATCAGTTTTCTTGCTGCAATCTTCAATAATTCTTTTGTTATAATTTGAATTTAGATCAACGGTTTATGCGGCAATTACAACGATGACGAAAGTGATGATCTTGAGAAATCTGATGGAACCACAACAGATGATGTGAATGAGTTTGGTGATAGTCACCAGGTTGGAGATTGCGGAGATGAAACTCCAGATCCGATTGTTTGCTCTCCCGAGGATAGAGAGAAATGGTGAGAGTAACTAATTGTTTAACTTAGTTTAATTATCTTATAATTGAACGACTTTTTTTGTTTAAATAATTTATTCTTGATTTAATTTGTTTTCGTTCAGGAATCGACCGGAATTCTGCGGGTCCATGGAGCGATTGGACGTTTCATGCAAAGATGTTGTTGATTTTTACACTTACAAAGAATCTTGTTTGTTTGATGCTTGTGCTACTGATGGAAACGAGGAAGTTATTACACAGGTTTGCGTTTGCCACAATGAACACTAGTTACCGACCTTATTGTTTATACTATCACTCTCAAATCTTAACCATGGCTTTAAGAATTGTTTCAAAATTTTTTTTTTTTCGATTTTTGAAGTGCCCGTTTTGGTTAGGTAATTGACTGTTTTTGTTATTATTTTCACTTTTATGAAGTGATTTTGTTGTATTTACCAATTACGATTGATTATTATTCGCAAATTACATAACTCTGCACTTACTGTAATTGCATTAGTAACTTTCAAAATGGGTTTTGAATTTTGTTTGTTCGACTTTGTTCTCTACGTTTGAAGGCGATCGAAAGTTTGGTCAAAGATTGTCAAGAAAAAGGCGCCAACACATGCAACTGGAGACAAGACCTTGGCAGGCCGATCTTAAAATGTCCAGCTAACAGCCATTACCAAGGATGTGCCTCCCCCTGTCCTGACAGTTGCGCCAATCCTTCAGCTTCAGTAAAGTAAGTTAGAGAGTGGAATGTTTTATATTGAAAGCGGATATTGTTTATTGTTAACATTTACTTTGACATATATATTTTATGTAGTTGCCCAATCCCTGGAACAGTAGAAGATTGTGTTTGCAACGAAGGTTTCATCAAAGATTGCAACCGCTGCATCCCAGTCAGTGAATGTGGAAGTGTTGTTGATGGAGCCTACGTCAGCAAAGGTGAAAAGATGTGTTTATTGTATCTGTGGTTTACTATATTAAGTTGTCCATTCATTTACGTACAATTTGATCGTATTTACTTGATGGTATGACACAATTTCGACCTTTGTGTTCATTAGATTATTCGCAAAGTTTAATGGCGATTTATTTTAGATTGTCGTCGACGTGGTAGGAAAGAACCGAAAGTGGACTCGGTCTTGTATCAGTGTGTGGAAGTTGGGAAGAAGAGCGAAGTCTTGTTCGGTTGTTCTTCATCATCGTCGACGTCCAGATTATCTTGCGGGAGATGTGAGTTATCTCCTTGTTCTCTCCTTGCATAATTCCCTCAATATCCTACAGACTCAGTCGTCATCTTCAATCTCTACTCACATTGCAGAAGTTAACCCTTTGGTTTCTTTACCAGATTGTCATCCCCCTCCGACCCATAAGAGCGTCTCCTACCGACCAGTTAAGGACCTGTATCGAGTTGGTGACGTCATCATTTACAGCTGCATGGGAGGTGAAAACAACCCCATACCGTCATCTAACGAGTGCCTTCCCGGAAGCGTCTGGAGCAACCCAGAAACTCCCGTGTGTGCAGGTAGGTGCATATGATTTCAATGGCAGGGGAGGTCGTTTTTCAAACCTCAAATTGACTCATCAATCACAGGTTGTTTGAAGCCATCGATCCACAAAGGACAGTTCCTTCCCGACAAACCGCTCTACGCTGAAGATGAAAGAATCTGTATTCGATGCGCGGTTGGAACCAGGATAGGTAGAATTTCATCTCGTATCGCGACTTGTAAGGCGAACGGAAAGCTTGTCGCGCGAAGACGTATTGACGACTCTTCATGCGAAGGTGTTTATTAAACTCTTATCAGCGTTTTTGCATGAATTTTCAGTTGATCATGAGTTCAGTTCATTGCTCGTGAGTTGGTGGTTTAATGGATGAAGATTCGCGAAATAAAAACGAAGAACTTATTATTTTGTAAATCCACAACAACCTTCTTGACGATACTTGTCTGGTTTTTAACCTACTTTTTATCTTGCCCGTTCCAGAAGCTCCATGTTTCTTTGAACATAAAGCAAGGACCGGATTGTTCCGTTCAAACCGAGCGGGGAATTTGTACAACAAGTGTCGGTCAACTTGCAGGACATTCACCGCCCCCGTTGGAATGGTCGGTTCGATTTTATCGTTACTGGGACTTGTTTCATCACGATCGAAAACATATTTTTAGTGTCGCCCCGGCCGCTGTATCTTGACTTTTTCTTTGTATTTCAGGTCATCAAGTTGAAATTTGTCACGTTTGAGCTAGAAGGATCGACAGGAAGTCCGATCCTCCAGCCAGGAGACAAATGTGAGCGCGACTGGCTGCAAATCAAAGATGGAGACAAGATGGTGATCATTTTTAATAATTGAGTTTTTATATCCCGTTTCCTGCTTCACAAGACTTTTATCTTTCATCCTTCAGTCATCTTGGTTTTGCCGCATTGACCTCCTACGTAACTTCTTGTTCTCATCTCAGAGCAAAAGATATTGCGGAAATGACCTACCTCACGACTACATATCGACTAGCAACTCCGTGACTGTATACTTCACTTCCGACAACGAACATCAGTATAAAGGATTCTTCCTTCGGTCTCTCCACCAATCAGCGGGCGTATAAATGACGGGAAAGTTTTTAGTGCTTATGTCGATTATAAAAATGGTCATAACTTCTTTGTTTGATTAAAAACTTGAATTGTTATGTTGATTGATAGCAGCTGTACAGAGAAGACGTCTTGCAGATTAATCCACAGTTGAGCTTCAAAAACATCTTTTTTTAACACAATCAGCTTTAGTGCTGGGATTTAGTTGCAAACAAAAGTTTTTAAGTTGATATAAAATTTCGAATCGTGGCTTAGACATGGACCAGGCTGCGATCAAACAACAACTGACACCGTTACAACGATTTTACGGTTAGATTCCGTAAACGAGTAAAACCACAGACAAACAGAAATTTACGGAAAGGAAGGTTGGTTGTTAATTCTCTTCAAAATATTGAGAATCACAGTAACAAATGCAGCGAAGTGATTGGACTCATGCTTACTTCCTTCAACTGAAGTTTAAATATCTCCCAAAAAAAAGAATAATTTCATAAGTTTTAAAAAATTGCTTTGACATAAATCGTGCAAAGCTAATGAAATTCAGATCAAAGCAAATAACCGGTGAAAAAAAATTTGCTGGATATAATTGCCCGATGTCACAACTTAATGTAATATGTTGGACTTGTTGTTTCTAAACAACCATTTTTAACAATAAACCAACCACCATTGTATATCATATAAATATGATCTGAAAATTTTACTCAAATTGAAAGTTATATTGCAATTACCATGTTTCAACTTTTGAAAGTTTGCAAAACTTCATTTCTTGATGTTTTCCTTAATTTTTATTGAAGAATTTATTTAAAATAATATATAGCAGGGTTGTTGTTGTTGAAATATTTTGGAATTAGGTTATGTTTTCTCATAGCCATATGTCCAACATAGTATGCATAGACAAAGTTTTTATTTTACTCTGCTGTCTATAGCTCGGCGCCCTATAAAAAAGATAAAAAACGCCTTAATTGCAAGATGACGTCATTAAGACATTTCTTGGGCCGAATGAATTCAATCACTTCACAGTTTCTCCTTCAAGCAAGATAATTGACGTATTACATCGCTTGAAGGTGTGTCAAGTGGTTTTTTTAGTTTTAAATCCGCTTCTTGCCACGATCAAGATCGGAAGCGTAGAAAAAAGTAAATCCACTGCTTCATACATTCATAAACAAACAACTGCAAGTAACATCAAAATAGTCGACAAGGAGTAGTTTGCAATTTGCGGTAGATGCAATGCCGGCTTTTCACACATAAGAAGTAGCAATATTGCCACCAACGCCAACTTTATATTTTGAAAAGTGAGAATGAGACAAATGACAAATGCTCATGGAACAGATCAATCAATCTGTTTGAGTTCTTCCGCTGCACCGTGACACGGCAATAAACCAAGTTCGGTCGAGGGTAGCTGGCGATTAATTTATGAAATCTTTGTTACGGTATACGACCGCAAGTACGACGTCAGCATTCGTCAACATTTTATTTTAGATCATTGCAAAGTATTTCTTCCGATCTCGCCACCAATTACCAGATGCATAACACAGCGAGATCAGTTTAAATAAAGTTATTTTCCGCGTATGTGTGAAATTGCTCTATGAAACGCTGCATCACTGCAATAAAAGTTGCTTACCACAAATCGTAATTATTTAAGCAAAACGCTTCTGCAAACTGCTTTCCGATCGTGGTGGAAATTTTCAATCTCTTTTTGACATGACAAGTTGCACTTCGAGGGTTTTAGTGCAAACTAAAATTTGCGTCAATATACTTCAACTTCTCACAAGCCATAAGGCTACGACCATGAGGCTTTGGCGTTGCACGCTGAATACTGATCGGGTCTTGTCTAATCTAGGCTATGCAGATTGATTCTACGTTGGCGCTTAGCCAACAAAGAGGATACCGTCACAGCAGGAATACCTGAGTCAAATATTTTAGGGTGACAGTCTTTCTATGAGTTGAGTTGTTTTGCCAGTTCTACAGTAGTGCCTTGTTATGGTTTTGACGACGAGCGCATTCCAGCATCTTCATTTCTTCCCGTAGCCGGAGTAGCTGTAACCTGTAGCTACTTGTATTATGTGACTCTAACAATGCTCGTATTCGATGAATTGACCTTACACTTTACGGTAGACAAGTTTCCCTTTGTTTGCTCCCGTACGAACTTTTGACAACTATTCTGCCCTGTCTAGTATTTGGCCACAAGTATTCTATATGTTATGTTTTGAGTAGAAAGGTTACATTTTTCAAACTTTAGGTCACTTGGATTCTTAATTAAGTTGTTTTTTGCTCTTTTGATCTTATATTGTTTCTGGTGGATTACACGATTGTGCTTTGTTCTACAGGTTCGAAACTCGGTAGGACGTTGTAGGATCTCTAAAGGATGTCGGAAAGCATTTTTTTTTAATTTTTTCTGAATTTGAAACCCTCGTCACGTTTGTTACTTGCGTGTCTCTTTGTACTCGATCGCTTTCTAGTGGTGAAAAACAAAGGTTTATGTCACGCCGTGTTTTTAAACTGTGTGCTTCGTTGTGTATGATTGAGTTTGGAAACTTTAAAGACGTAAACACATTGACGTGTGCCATCACATCAAGATAATCTTAAACAAAAAATCTTGTTATTTCATGTTTTCATGGCGAAAACAAGTGTAACGAAATTATGTCACGCGTTATTCACAGTATTTTGTATTTTACCGTCTTTGTGAGTTTGTTCTCTAGTGCGTTGATTGGTTGCAATTACCGTTTTTTGTCTCACGTTTTGTGCACTTTTATCTTATCACTAATTTGGCGCCTTGCCTTTTGTACCCTATAAATGCCGTTCGTTAAGTGATTTGAACAGGTCGGTTTTGGTTTTGGGTCGTAGAGGCTGTTGAATAAAATGAGTTGATTTCTTGGGTTTTACTGGTGGTGTCGCGGTTCACCGTGAATGTGGAAATTGAGCCTGGCTACACGAAAGAAAAAGTTCTGTTACACAAGTATTGTTAAAGGTATTAAAAATTATAGGTAAATAATTTTAAAACGTCTGTTTTAAAATGTCGCAAAGAGTAAGTTAGTGGTCTTGCCTATACATGTCTTGTCCCCGCACTAATGTATACTATATAGCCCACACTGATGTATATAGCTACTGTACAGTAGCTTTGTGCAGTATGTATGAAAGTACGCACTTTATTGCTTCCAGGTGTCACCAAAAGGGACCATGAGGTAACAATTTAACACGCTTGTGTTTGACTTCCTCGAACACACGTGGGAAGATTCATCAACTCATCTGAATTTGATCAACCCATACAACATCTACAATCGCAGTTATAGCATTTGTGGTATCGTGATGAAGAAGCAGATAATTTTTGTGACATAACTACAGTTCACTAAGTGTAATAGTAAATTTTAATAAGCCTAATAAAGTTAGGTCTAATAAAATCAAATATTTTTGTTATGCACTTAAGTAAGCCTACGTTTAATAAACTATACCTGCTGTTTATCGACCACACAAAGCGTTTTATTTGCGACCATAAGCTGTCAAGCATATTGACTTCAGACGCCTTACAAGTAGCCGGTTCGTAATATAACTTGTTTGAACACTAAACGAAGTAACTTCACGGAAACCAAGCTAAATGGAGCAACCGATTGTGACGTAAAAACCGTGTTTTGTTCGTCTTTTGTGCTTTTGCATTTTCATGGGCACCTTCGTTGTTTACTGCATTGTCTTTTAGTGGCTTAAAGAACCCTTTGTTCATCTCATCATCATCACGCTTCATCTCATCTCTTCGTTCATCTCATCATCATCATCACGCCTCATCTCATCTCTTTGTTCATCTCATCATCATCATCACGCTTCATCTCATCTCTTCGTTCATCTCATCATCTCACACCTAACCCCGGTGATTCGCATCTCACAGCATTATAGAACCAATCAATGGGCAACACGCACCTACGGCATTTATGACAATTTTTCACAGAATAAACTTGCGGTTTTCAATTCAAACTGCCTCCTCCTTAATCTCTTATGGCAGTTAGCCGCTGTAAGGTGAGAAAAGTACAAATTCTGCTTTTATCTGCTTTTAAGAATCCTGCATTAGTCAGACACATTATTTCATGTTCGCAAGGTTCATTTTTTGTTTGTTCTAAGGAAAATAGGCACTTGTTGAAGTAAGCGGTCCGGGATACTTGTCATGGATGTCATGAAAATTACCGCGAGAGAGTTGTTTTCAACTGACTTCGTTCAGAGTCATATTTATTCACGGTTATGACTAGCAATTGTGGTGTTGGATGATTGCCTGACTATGCTTGGTGTAACTTGTCTGCCATGTTGTTGTTTATAGCAATGATACTATAGCGTTTATAATATGTCAAACTCACTGGAAAAACACATTCGTCACAAACCTCATTTTGCGGTCCAAGCTAGAAAAACCTGATATGGCGACAATCAATTGCTATAAAACGCGTCTGATGCTTTGAAAATTGTTATTTGAAATTTGAAAAGGTTTTCTTTTGAAGTGCTGGAGTCTGGGATATATTATGACCGGACAATTTGTTCCGTTTCTAGTTCTAGTTTTTCTGTTGAAGTTAGGAAGTAAGTAGAAGGTTGAGGTGACTTTATTTAGATATGTTTATTACATTTAAACAATCGTTCACGTATTTACAGCTATTTAATTAATTAACTAATTATTTATTTAACAGGTTAACATTTTCTACAGCGCTTAAAAATATAAAACATTTATGCAACAAATTATGAATTAGCAAAGTTAAACAAGGTAGAAAGTAAATAGAATTACAAAAATTATACAACAAAAAAGTTTTCACAAAAAAACGTAAATAACATTTTTTCTGTTATGTCAGCAAAAGTTTGTTGGTTTTGTGTAAATTTTGTCATATTTTGTCGTGAAAATTAAAATGTTTCCTAAGTTAAACCAACATTGAAAAAGAAATTTTTGTCTAGTCTGCACTCAACTCTCCGAAAGAGAAGTAAAGGATGGATTGGTCTTGTATCAATGCGTCGAAGTTGGTAAGAAAGTCGAAGAATTAATTGGTTGTTCACCATCGTCGCCATCATCCATGCACTCATGCAAAAAATGTGAGTACCCTTTGCGAGCGTTTATTTTCACTTTTTTTTCAATTCCAAGTTACACTTCCCAACGCATCCCTTTTGCTACATTTTACTGATATCCTGGAAAATTATTAACTTTAGTTGTTTGTTTTTTAACCAGACTGTCGACCTCCTCCAACCAATGATGCTGTCATCTACCAACCAGTTAACGATCTGTATCGGGTTGGTGACGTAATCACGTACAGCTGTATAGGTAAAGAAACCACCCGCATTCCGCCATCTAACGAATGTCTTCCTGGAAGTGTTTGGAGCAACCCGGAATTCTCTGTGTGTGAAGGTGTGCGTGACTGTTCATAGATTACTTATCTGTGCTTTAAACTGTATATATTCAAAATTTTGGCTTGTTGTTCTTTCTAAGATAAACCTACTGAGCAGCCCTCTGGAGAAGTAACTGAGCATCCAGTCGATAAACCAACTGAGCAAACAATGCAAAAGCCTACTGAGGAAGCAACGGAACAACCAGTTGAAAAACCAACTGAACTAACATCTCACCCAACAACAAAACAATCAATCAAACCTCTCAGTAATATTTCATGATTTATGGAATAAACATTTTCTCAAGTTTTTACTACAGTTTTATTTTGTTTTCAGTTACCAAGTTAATTGTAATTTTTTTATACAATTCAAGGATTAGCTGTTTGCCGCTCTTATGGCGATCCCCACTACATCACACCCGATGGTAGAAAGTACGACTTCATGGGAAGTTGTGTCTATAATTTTGCGACAACAAACTCCCTTGAACCGACTGATCCGAGATACTTTTCTATTAAAACTGCAAACGAACACAGACGAGGACACACCAGGGTGTCCTATTTGAGCAACGTCACAATCACGCTTGGAAGTGGTGACGTAATATTCATTGGGAAGGACGGTTACGCAACAGTGAGTACTTTAGAAGCAAATTACTTCTTTACTTTCATGAAATTATATGAATTTGTGAATGATTGATTGTTTTTAATAAAAAATTCAGTTAAATGGAGAAGAAGTTCAAGGTTATGAATCAGACAAATTCAATCTTGCTCCATCCGGGAACGGGATGGTTCTCACAACAAAATTCGGTCTCACAGTTGATTTCAACGGAAACCGAATAATTGTGAGATTGCCAAGCACCTACAAAAAAACGGTACTGACCATCTCAAGTGTTATTTTCAAGTCATCAGTTTTCTTGCTACAATCTTCAATTATTCTTTTACTATAATTTGAATTTAGATCAACGGCTTATGCGGCAATTACAACGATGACGAAAGTGATGATCTTGAGAAATCTGATGGAACCACAACAGATGATGTGAATGAGTTTGGTGATAGTCACCAGGTTGGAGATTGCGGAGATGAAACTCCAGATCCGATTGTTTGCTCTCCCGAGGATAAAAAGAAATGGTGGGAGCTGCTAAATTCATGTTGTTAAGCTCACGTAATGTTGTTGCGTACTCAGTAAGTGTGTTTTAATTCAGGAATCGACCAGAATTCTGCGGGGCCATGGAAAGATATCGATACAATTGTGGAGATTTGGTTGATTTTGATCTTTACAAAGAATCTTGTTTGTTCGATGCTTGTGCTACTGATGGAAACGAGGAAGTTATTACACAGGTAAATTTTTGATTAACTTTAGTATCATTTTCACTTGCGTTATTTTCTTGAATCCGTTTGTTTGATTCATTTCTGATTTAAACTTATATCAATGAAACCATTTATAATGCTAACGGCATCAGTTTTGTTCTGCAGGCGATGCTTAGTTTTGTTGCTGAATGCCAAGAAAAAGGCCGACAATTGTGCAACTGGAGACAAGACCTTGGCAGGCCGATTTTGGAATGTCCAGCTAACAGCCATTACCAAGGATGTGCCTCCCCCTGTCCTGACAGTTGCGCCAATTCTTCAGCTTCAACAAGGTGGGTCGGTTTTCTTTATCTGCTAAAGTATTGGTATTTTATAATTTTGAAACTCAACTGTGTGTAAACTTTCTGTTAAAGTATTTCAATTTGTTTCCGCTGGATTAATCCTCAAAACAACTTTTATTTCAATCATCATTTCATTAGAAGTATTACAAGTTTCCAAGTTTATGTTAATGTACTGTTTGCTGTAACTGTAAACGGGCATAGCCAAAAGTATACTAAGCATTAATTCAGATAATCGTTATCAGGCAGCTATACTGTAACAGCATTGAATTCGTTTCCATATTCCTAATCTTGTTTGTTTGAAATGTTTCAGTTGCCCAATCCCTGGAACAGTAGAAGATTGTATTTGCAACGAAGGTTTCATCAAAGATTGCAACCGCTGCATCCCAGCCAGTGAATGTGGAAGTGTTGTTGATGGAGCCTACGTCAGCAACGGTGAACGATTTTGTGAAGAATGTTGTTCTCCAATTAAAAGTGAAATGGTTTTAACTGTTTGTATTAAACTGTTTGTACTGTTTGCAACGGTGAAAGATTTTGTGAAGGATGTTTTTGTCAAATTAAAAGTGACTTGGTTTAACTGTATGTTTTTGTTTTAAATTTACGTCTTTTCAGATTGCACATTTGGCGATGCAACATTTATGCCACCTACAAGACCGCCAACTGACCCACCAACTGAACCACAAACAGACCCGCCAACTGACCCACCAACTGACCCACCAGCTGAGCAACCAACTGACCCGCCAATTGAACCACCAATTGACCAACCAACTGATCCACCAACTGACCCACCAACTGATCCATCAACTGAACCACCAACAGACCCGCCAACTGATCCACCAACTGACCCACCCACTGACCCACCAACTGATCCACCAACTGACCCACCCACTGACCCACCAACTGATCCACCCACTGACCCGCCAACTGACCCACCAACTGATCCACCAACTGACCCACCAACAGACCCACCCACTGATCCACCAACTGACCCACCAACTGACCCACCAACAGACCCACCCACTGACCCACCAACTGACACACCCACTGACCCACAAACTGATCCACCAACTGATCCACCCACTGACCCACCAACTGACCCACCCACTGACCCACCAACTGATCCACCAACTGATCCACCAACTGATCCACCCACTGACCCGCCAACTGACCCACCAACTGATCCACCAACTGACCCACCAACAGACCCACCCACTGATCCACCAACTGACCCACCAACTGACCCACCAACAGACCCACCCACTGACAAACCAACTGATCCACCAACTGACCCACAAACTGATCCACCAACTGATCCACCCACTGACCCACCAACTGACCCACCCACTGACCCACCCACTGACCCACCAACTGATCCACCAACTGATCCACCAACTGATCCATCAACTGAACCACCAACAGACCCGCCAACTGATCCACCAACTGACCCACCCACTGACCCACCAACTGATCCACCAACTGACCCACCCACTGACCCCCAACTGACCCACCAACTGATCCACCAACTGATCCACCAACTGACCCACCAACTGACCCACCCACTGACCCACCCACTGACCCACTAACTGATCCACCAACTGACCCACCTCCTCAACTTCCAAGTAGGAATGAATTTTGTTGGAAACTTTATTATTGTGTTTGCACAATTTCCTATTGATCTTATCCTTTCGTTCTACACTATCTGAAAAATTCTACAGTTTTTAAAACACTTTGTGTTTACTTTTAGGTGTCGGTGTTTGCCGCGCCTATGGCGATCCCCACTACATTACACCCGATGGTAGAAAGTACGACTTCATGGGAAGTTGTGTCTATAACTTTGCGACAACAAATTCCCTTGAACCGACTGATGAGAGATACTTTTCGATTGAAACTGCAAACGAACACAGACGAGGACACACCAGGGTGTCCTATTTGAGCAACGTCACAATCACGCTTGGAAGTGGTGACGTAATATTCATTGGAAAGGGCGGTTACGCAACGGTGAGTTCTTTAGCTGCAAATCATTTCTTTGCGTTCATTAATTTATGTCAATTTGTGAATGATAGATTGTTTTTAATAAAAAATTCAGTTAAATGAAAACGAAGTTCAAGGTTATGAATCAGACAACTTCAATCTTTCTCCATCCGGGAATGGGATGGTCCTCACAACAAAATTTGGTCTCACAGTTGAGTTCAACGGAAACCGAATAATTGTGAGATTGCCAAGCACCTACAAAGAAATGGTAATGATCATCTCAAATGTCAACACTTCATGTCATCGGTTTTCTTGCTACAATCTTCAATTATTCTTTTGACGTAATCTGAATTTAGATCAACGGGTTATGCGGCAATTACAACGATGACGAAAGTGATGATCTTGAGAAATCTGATGGAACCAAAACAGATGATGTGAATGAGTTTGGTGATAGTCACCAGGTTGGAGATTGCGGAGATGAAACTCCAGATCCGATTACTTGCTCTCCTGAGGATAGAGTGAAGTGGTGAGAGTAACTAATTGTTTAATTTGGTATAACTATCTTATGATTGAACAACTTTTTAGTTTAAATAATTTGTTCTTAATTTAATTTGTATCATTTCAGGAATCGACCAGAATTCTGCGGGTCCATGGAGCGATTGGACGGTTCATGTAAAGATGTGGTTGATTTTGATCTTTACAAAGAATCTTGTTTGTTCGATGCTTGTGCTACTGATGGAAACGAGGAAGTTATTACACAGGTTTACGTTTGTCACAATAAAAACTAGTTACCGACCTTATTGTTTATACTATCACTCTCAAATCTTAACCATGGCTTTAAGAATTGTTTCAAAATTATTTATCTTCGATTTTTGAAGTGCCAGTTGTGATAGATAATTGATTGCTTCTGTTATTATTTGCACTTTTATGAAGTGATTTTGTTGTATTTACCAATTGCGATTGAAGTATTATTCGCAAATTACTTAACTCTGCACTTACTGTAATTGCACAAGTATTTTTCAAATTGGAGTTTTGTATTTTATTTGTTTAACACTGTTCTCTACCTATAAAGGCGATCGAAAGTTTGGTGAAAGATTGTCAAGAAAAAGGCGCCAACACCTGCAACTGGAGACAAGACCTTGGCAAGCCGATCTTAAAATGTCCAGCTAACAGCCATTACCAAGGATGTGCCTCCCCCTGTCCTGACAGTTGCGCCAATCCTTCAGCTTCAGTAAAGTAAGTTAGAGAGTGAAATGTTTTATATTGAAAGTGGATATTGTTTATTGTTAACTTTTACTTTGACATATTTATTTGATGTAGTTGCCCAATCCCTGGAACAGTAGAAGATTGTGTTTGCAACGAAGGTTTCATCAAAGATTGCAACCGCTGCATCCCAGCCAGTGAATGTGGAAGTGTTGTTGATGGAGCCTACGTCAGCAACGGTGAAAGATATTGTGAAGAATGTTTTTGTCAAATTAAAAGAGACTTGGTTTTAAATGTTAGTTTTAAATTTACGTCTTTTTCAGATTGCACATTTGGCGATGCTACATTTATGCCACCCACAGAACCACCAACTGTCCCACCAACTGACCCACCAACAGACCCGCCAACTGACCCACCAACTGATCCACCAACTGACCCTCCAACTGACCCACCAACAGACCCACAAACAGACCCACCAACAGACCCACCAACTGACCCACCAACTGACCCACCAACTGATTCACCAACTGACCCACCAACAGACCCACCAACTGACCCACCAACTGACCCACCAACTGACCCACAAACAGACCCACCAACTGACCCACCAACTGACCCACCAACTGACCCACCAACTGATTCACCAACTGACCCACCAACTGAACCACCAACTGATCCACCAACTGACCCACCAACTGATCCACCTACTGATCCACCAACTGACCCACACCCTCAACCTCCAAGTAGGAATGAATTTTGTTGGAAACTTTATTATTGTGTTTGCACAATTTCCTATTGATCTTATCCTTTCGTTCTATAGTATCTGAGAAATTCTACCCTTTTTAAAACACTTTGTACTTACTTTCAGGTGTCGGTGTTTGCCGCGCCTATGGCGATCCCCACTACATCACACCCGATGGCAGAAAGTACGACTTCATGGGAAGTTGTGTCTATAACTTTGCGACAACAAATTCCCTTGAACCGACTGATGAGAGATACTTTTCCATTGAAACTGCAAACGAACACAGACGAGGACACACCAGGGTGTCCTATTTGAGCAATGTCACAATCACGCTTGGAAGTGGTGAAGTAATATTTATAGGAAAGGACGGTTACGCAACAGTGAGTTGTTTAATAAAGATTTCAGTTTAGCATTTTTTGTGCATCGTAATCTATTCAATATTAAGATATCTTTTCACAAAACTGTTTCAATTTTGAATTAAAGTAATTTTTTTCATTTATTTAGTTAAATGGGAAATACCTCCAAGGTTATGAATCAGACAACTTCAATCTTGCTCCATCTGGGAATGGAATGGTCTTCTCGACAAAATTTGGTCTCACAGTTGATTCAAACGGAAACCGAATAATTGTGAGATTACCAAGCACCTACAAAGAAATGGTAACTTTTTGATTTCTCAATCAACCTTGGAGTGGTTTTGTAAGTTCAAGGAAACTTCACTCGGCTAAGTTTTAAAATCAAGATGCTTTAAATTATTAAATTATTCTCATGCAACTTCGTGGCATCATAATTTCAGAAAATTATTTCTTTTTTTAACTACGTTTGCAGATCAACGGATTATGCGGCAATTACAACGATGACGAAAGTGATGATCTTGAGAAATCTGATGCAACCACAACAGATGATGTGAATGAGTTTGGTGATAGTCACCAGGTTGGAGATTGCGGAGATGAAACTCCAGATCCGATTGTTTGCTCTCCTGAGGATAAGGAGAAATGGTGAGAATATTGTTTTATTGCCAATATCTATGAACTGTATTCTACGTTTATATTTTCTTTTATTTTTTTTCCTTATTGCCAAGTGATTTACTTTTTCTAGTATAAATATGCCCGGTACTACAAGGCAAGATATTTCTGTTATGCATTTAAGTATGTTAAACTATATCTGTTTTTTGTTGTGGCCTACTAGGGACGTCCTATTCATATATAATCAAAGTGATCACATTGTGACGTCATAATTTTCACCACGTATGTCATAAATAACAGCAAATACTTACTGACAACTCTTTCTTGGCTTAAGGTCAACTTGTGTTAGTAATTGCCCTTCAGTTTAACGACTTTTTTCAATCCAGGAATCGATTGAATTTTTGTGGAGCCATGGATTTACTGGATGATTCTTGCAAAAATTCCGTTGATTTTGACACTTACAAAGAATCTTGTTTGTTCGACGCTTGTGCTACTGATGGAAACGAGGAAGTTATTACACAGGTTTGCTTTCTTTAAAGTTTAGATTAAGATGTTAACACTTTCTTAAATTTTTACCTGTCTCACTTCACAAAACTTGTTTTTCGGTCTGTTTTTGTTGGTTATTCAATTATTATTGTTACTCACTTTACCTTTTTTAATAAATTCATAAACCATTTTTGAACCTTGCCTCTCCTGATAATAACTTTTGTAACTTACAGATTTTTGAACTATTCCATTTATTTTTGCTTCAGATAATTGAAAGTTTAATCAAAGAATGCCAGGAACACGACGTTAAAGTCTGCAATTGGCGTCAAATTCTGAACAGACCGGGCATGGAATGTCTGTCCAACAGTCATTATGAAGGCTGCGCCTCTCCCTGTACTGATACCTGCGCCAATCCTACAGCTTCGTCAGAGTGAGTTAAGATGGTACAAAATAAACCAGCAATGGCAATTACTGTAAATATCTGAAAATTAACGTTTCTGTAGTTGCTCAATCCCTGGAACAGTAGAAGATTGTGTTTGCAACGAAGGTTTCATCAAAGATTGCAACCGCTGCATCCCAACCAGTGAATGTGGAAGTGTTGTTGATGGAACCTACGTCAGCAATGGTGAAAATATGTTTTTATGATTTGAGGAAAGCCTTGAATAAAGATAAATTAACTTTATTTTTCTGATTTGATTGCAGTTTGTCCTACTGGTGTGCCCAATCCAGTGATTCCGACAGAACCTCCAATCATGGGTTGCCTGAAACCTTATTTGCCAAGGAGAACTTTCGACCCAGACAAACCAGTATACGACGAAGGCGATACCATTTGCGTTCGATGCGAGATTGGAACCAGGATAGCAAGAGTTGCCTCGACAACAGCGATGTGCAGAGCGGACGGGAATCTCAAGGCTCGAAAGAAGCTTAGTAGCGGCCAATGCGAAGGTTTCTCTTTTGTTACTTAACAATTTGCTGCTGCTTTATTTCGGGAATGTGATTTCTGGAGGGTGTCGGTTGTTTAATGCACAGAAAAAGACACTGACTCTGCGACAGCTTATACTGACTCAGCCAACTTTGCTGTCTTACTGATCGTTAATAGGAAAATTGCTTTTTCACCAAAATCATCCAGCTTCTCCCAACCTTTTGTTCTTTCTGTTACCAGAACTTCCATGTCTTTTTGAGATGAAGTCTCGAATCGCATTTTACCGAACGAACAGACCAAGAACTCTGTACAGCAGATGCCAATCATCTTGCCGGACATTCACCGCCCACGTTGCAAAGGTCGGTTTTACGACATTCGTAGAAATTATTTTCAATCTTCGTCTTTAAACAGAAACCGGTGAAATTAAATCTGTAAAACTTCCAGTTCATCAAACTCCAATTCATCTTTTTTGAGCTTGAAGGATCCACAGGAAGTCCGATTCTCCAGCCAGGAGACAAATGCGAGCACGACTGGATGCAGATCAAAGATGGCGACAAGCTGGTGATAATTTTAATCGGTTTATTATTTCTTTGTTTTCTTCCTGTCAGCGCGCAAAGGCTTTTTTCAAAGTCCTCATACACGTAATTTCCTGTTCTCATCACAGAGCGAGAGATTTTGCGGAAGTGACGTGCCAAGTGACTACATATCGACAAACAATTCGGTAACAATCTTTTTCACCTCTGACAACGAACACGAATTCAAAGGTTTTCTTGTCCGGTCTCGCCATTTGGACTGGTTTGACTATGTGGCTGAGTGACTTTTACAAATGACTGGACTGATCTGACCTCACAAACAGGATCCATAAAATGGAAGGACGACAACTCATAGCTGCCTGTATAGTACATTGCTGTATAAAACTGCTGCATCGCCGCAACGTCGTAACGGCTGATTAAGTTAACGAATGTTCACTAAATTGGGGTTTGCTTGTCAGGGCCTGGATGCAACTGAACAGCTTTTGTTGATGCTGTAAGTTTCGACTTGAAGACTTCAATGAAAAGTAATATGTTATTCTATAGAAATCTTAAAATCGCGAATCAAGAAATTGGCTCAATAAATTGCTTGTAGTTTGCTATGCAAGTTCTATCGCACTACGTCAAGATCAACCATCCATAGCTGAGCAAATACTACACAACGCAAAATTTCTGTCGTCACCTTCAATCAAACTTATAACCTTCTACATATTTACCGATGTCTGCTTCGCCATTACTGCCCATCTCTTAGCAAATATGGTGCAGTTTTCAAGTGTCCTGCAAACCGAGTTTAATTAGAAAAGCGACCTATGACGTTTCACAATACGAGTTTATTGGTATAGCTTCTACATGTCTAGACACCACTTAAACACATTTCGACCACAAGTTATCCATTTGTTTGGCCAATACCTTTATTACGACGTATGGCCATTACGACAAAAGAATCCAACTCAAAAGCAAAGAATAGAAACTTCAATTTAATGAGAAGTTTGCTGTTGTCTTTTTGATATCATACGTGTTAAACGTGGTTATATTGACGTTTCTGCAAGGCGAAGTACAGAGTTGACTTCCACACGATATCTTTGTTTGGTCTTGATGAGAGATAACGATGAAAAACTTTTTTCAGGTTTCATTGAATCGTTTGAAAGTATTTTCGCGCAGACTAAGCACATGGGCAGCGGTACTTTTTCACTGCTAGGAGCAATAGTGGAATCGAGCTCTTAAGAATTTACTGTCATACTACCTTATGAAGTCTCATTTTGACTTTTTGCTTGTTTCTGCGTAATCAATATCAGCATTGCATGATCGTTTCAAGCCATGTTGTAAATCTGAAGCAGTAGTTTCTTCCTCTGTCCTGTTAAAACCACTAACTTTATTTTCACTGTTGGGTTTCTTTTGCCGTTAAATTTTGTTTAAAAGTCTTCTTAGCTTTCACATACAACTTGTCTTAAACGCATTGTAGAATACTTTTAAACAGTTGGACACAACACTTGCAGCATTGTGACGTACGATAAAGTCCAAATTAGACCATAAACTCAATGTAACATCAGAGAGCTGCAAATTACGGAACTGCCGAAGCACTAAATCGGTTTAAAATTTGATGTTTTATTTCTTTAATCAATGAACAAGCCTTCAACATCTTGGATTTTGCAATTGAGATATAAAATTGTAATATATTTGGCGGACCGGTAGTAAAGTTGACGCGGGCCGGCACCGGTCCACGGACCGGCGGTTGAGAACCATTGCTGTAGAGTGTAGACTATACTTCATTCAATTTTATCACATTGAAGGCTTTTTATGCGCAATATAAATGCAGTTACTGTACATTTTTATTGAAGCTCACCGAAAAGGTTTCCAGTTGCTTGGTCGTAAAATTCTATCTTAAAAGTTTTCCGTTGACTCCATTAAAAAACACTGAAAGGAATTTTAATGAAGACTTTAAACTCCTAAAGGCGATATTTATTCTCCATTGTCACAGAGGATTTTACAACTTGTTCTTAGCTTTTATTGTTTCGGTCAACTTCTAAATTACTTAGACTACCACTGAAAATAAATGAAATTTCCTGGGTGTGGTTCATTTGAAATACCACAACCACCTGAACACACGACCACTTTGCTCATTTCCATGGCAACATTTCAGATGGTTGGATTTCATTTTGAATGACATCACTGTGCTCACGGACCCTCTTGAATTGTTTAAATATTTCTGAATCTGACAAACGTTTCTTTAGGAGAAGTGTCTCCTGTATATAACGATTTTAAGCCCACTGAGCACGTAGCCCAATATACGTGTCTTCTATTTTTTGTCATTTTACATTCCGCTATGAACTAAGAATAAACTGGCAGTGGCTATTGTGCAGGTCTAAGTTTAACTAACTAACTTGGCAGTGAATGCGGGTTACAATGGGAAAGATTCAGCATTTCTACCATGTGTATAAGATGAGCGGCACCAATAAGAGGACTCATAAGAGACTTTTACTCAAAAATTTGTTTTTCACTTCCATGGTTTTTTTATTCCCATTATAAGGTTAAAGCGCGTCGTAGACCGCATTTTATGGCTGGGAAACAGCATACAAGGAGATCGCGAAAGATAGATTCTTAGCATTCGAATGACGCAAGAAAGGAAATAACTCCGGAAAACTTAAAATTTAATGCTCGAAATGATATCTTCGTAATTTTGAATTTGTATTTTATCGAAATTTTTTTGTCCAATTTAATCCCGCTAATTTTGGAACTTTATACCCTGTGCAGTAAACATATGAACAAAAATAACCAATATGCTGAAGAAAAAGCAAATTTTATTTCAATTAATGCAAAATATACTGATCGATATCGAGCAAAATTACTCAGAAATTACTAAACAGTCGCTTTAGGATTCTACAAAGCTCGCACAATCGCGGCACTTAAGCACAGAAATATGTCATCTTGATGTATTTGTAAGTGCCACGACAGGGATCCCCGAACACAGAATTGCTCGGTTTCAGGACGCAATTGTTCTTGTTGTCACAAGTCGACTTCACCAAACCGTAAGATTTTGTTGCCTTGCAGTCTGTAGTTTTGATTGAAGAATGCGGGCAGCTGGTACAAAAATAATAATGAATTAATAGGACATAGGTTGGGAGATTTTATAGTCAGTTACGCGTTACTTACGTGCTGGAGTCGTCTCTCCCGTAAAAAGCGCCCCGAACCAAGATCACCTGACCGGAAGGACAAGAAACTTTGAGGTTTTTGTTCTCACATGCGATGGCAGTCTTTATCTGGTACATAACTGAAAATCGAAAAGTTGGAAAATTAACGTTTGCGAAATCCAAGTCTAAGAAACGTAGGTTTACGCAAAAATGAAACGAAGAGTAAACAAGTTCGAACTTTGTGGAACGCAGACGTATTCGAGCTCAATATATTTCCTCACTCCCTTGCAGGGATCACCATACACCGAGTTTGAAGGGTTCAAGAGGCAGGAGAACTTGTTGTGACATTGCTCCTCCAGCATGCCGGTGGACTGTGGCGCCTCACATTTCGTGTTCTTATTGCCTCCACACCTATACAAGAAGAGTTGAAATTAATTGCTGCGTTGTAAAGAGAGTATTTCCCATATTCTGTTCGTTTTTGGCGACATGATTACAAGCATCGCAGCATTGCGAAGCTGCGAATCAAACTGAGTTCACTTACAGATTTTCATCCGATCTTCCGTATGAGCCATAGCCTACCATCATCACTTCTCCGTCGTTGCATCCAGCCAAGACCGGGTCCTCATGCTCACATGCAATGGTTTTTCTCAATTTATAAGAAGCTGAATAAGAACAAAAGGAAATGATTTAAAACTAAAACCTCTTTAAAGATCGAGACGAAGAGAGCTTGAAAGATAAGAGTTCAAACGGCTTCACACCCACCAACTTGAACGCAGTGATAAGTGATCTTGATGAACTTGACCACTCCTTTGCAAGGATCGCCGAACACGCCGTTTTCCGCGCGCAAGACGCAGGAATTCTTATTCTGGCAATTTTTCACCAGAGTACTGAGTGATCCTTCGGCTCTGCATTGGTCGTTTGAGTTTGTTCCGCACCTGACGTAAATCTTGTTTTTGTCACTTCATAATACTCTGGTTGTTTCTTAAGCAATGTTTACCTGCTTGTTTCTTTTCTTCCGTAATAACCCCCGGTCACCAAAATTACTTCGTTGGCAGGACAGGAAATTTCAACAGGATCCTGGTGTTCACAGGCGTACTTTGTATTCTCCTGGTACGCACCTGGAGGAGAATTAAGCTCGTATTGTCACAAAGAAAGGAACTTTTTTGTATTTACATCATTCAAACAGCAATTGTGGTTTCTATAGCGCAGATGCCGATGAATTTTGAAACAATACCCACCTAATGTGCAGCTACACATAACCAGAATAAGAACGACGACTGTCAGTTGATTCATCTTCTCTGCACTTCTACACTATATGGTACTTTATATAAGCGACAAAACGCAACTCTCTAGCTAAACACAAAAATCGAACTACAAAGTATCCTTCAAGAAAGTCAAAATAAGGTTTTCAGCGTTAAATTTTACCGAAACACATTAAAGGTTTAAACACGCTCGTTACCTGCCGTGACTTTAATCAAAGTGACTTTATCAGTGCCTTGACGTTTTTATTTGAAAAGGCGTAGACCAGACGGACATAAAGCTGGAAGAAAGTTTGCGCAAATATTTGCCAATCTCTTTCACTTTTAACGAACCTCTTAAAACTTTATTTCAAATTGGGCGTCAGATTAAAGCAACCTTATACTTCGGTGCGTCGACCTTTCGACTTATCTTTGGAAAAGGAAGGTTTTACTACTTTTTGTGGCATATATTGGGCAATTTACCTTAAAAATGGTTTTGGCAAGAATTGAAATTTAAATAAATTACCTACAGCCAGTCTGTCCTAAAGGCCGAGTTATGAAATCTACTTAGTAAGCAAACACACGGTTACGGTTCTAATTCTAATAGTTCTAATAACTGGTTTAAATGGTTCCCCGTCTCTGTTCCTTGCTTCAGGCAAAGTCGATTTGATATCTTCCTGAGCTTCATGCGTTGCAGGTTTTTCAAGCTTCTTGTCCTCAGCGGAGAGGTTGATCAAAACTGGGATCGAAAATCTTTTTTAATTCATGTTCGGCTGAAAACGCAACGAAGTACACAACAAAGCAACGAGGAATGAGTGGTAAAAGACGCTCAACACACAAGCTGGTTTGAATCATTGACTAGTTTAAATTGATATGTTTTGCAAAGTTTATGGAAAAGTCTAAATATTGTAGCAGGCAGAAAAAATGGTAAAACAAACAACAATTTAAAACCAAGACGATGTTGTTCGCGAACAAAGCGCTGTGTTTTGTGAGGCAAGGTTACGACAGATATAGTTTTCAAGAAAAACCTGGTAGAAACATTTCTGAGATGAAGCTATGACTTGGTCATCATCATCCGCACAAACTCTGTTAAAAAAACAAGAGAATTATTGCGTCATAATCAATAAAGCAACTTCAGTTCAGCTTTTTAATTTACATTTCAAGGCTTAAGAAAGATTGACGAAAGGGTTAAGTGATATAATGACTAAATCTGATTTGTATTGGTTATCGCTATCTACTACTCGGTTAACCTTCATAGTTAACTTGACCGTCTCCGTCAACATCCGCCTCTCGAATCATTTCATCAACTTCTTCATCTGTTAACTTCTCCCCCAGGTTCGTCATCACATGACGCAATTCGGCGGCAGAAATGAAGCCGTTGCCGTCCTAGAAACAAACAAAGAAATTTACATTAAACACTGAGGGTAAGAAATCAGGGTCGTAACCAAGTCATTAAACTCGAGTCGCAAGTCAATTCGAGTCTTTTGGGAGAACTGACTCAAATCAAGTCAAGTTAATTGATATCTGCAGCCAAGTCACACAAAAAGCATCCGTTTTCATCAACAAGAAGCATCTAGACTTTACGAAAATTTCCTTTATGTTGTTGCCTCGTACGCGTTTGTAGAAAATCAAACATTTTTTAAGTTGCACTTTGACCTTTTTTAACAAAAGAAGGAAAAAGTCATTTTACATGATCATGACTAATCAACATTACCAACACATTTCATTAATCAGCAAGAAGATTCAAGTCAAGAAATTTATGTAATTTTTATAACGAGTCTCGAGTCAAGTCAAAAATAAGTAACTCGAGTTATTACGACTTCGCAAGACATGTCAAGTGTTTAAATTTACAGTTTTAAAATTTCCTGAAATGAAACTTACTTTGTCAAAGACTCGAAAAGCCTCTTTGATTTCTTCTTCAGAATCTGTGTCCTTCATTTTTCGCGCCATCATGGTGAGGAATTCTGGAAAGTCAATTGTTCCATCACCATCAGCATCTACTTCATTAATCATGTCCTGTGGAGAGAAGATTCATCTCATCAACGTTACACGTCAGTGACGTGAGAAGTACGTCACAAAACACGCGTAAAACTAAACGTAGTGATGAACATTGCAAAAAGATTTAACATTTTTTGAAAGTTTCACTTTGAACAAGGTTCGACCTTTCACAAACCTTTGTTGGATACTTAAAAATGTAAACACTTGCGCCAACACGCGGTTGCTAAATTTAGCGTCTTCCGCATTGTAAATTGGTTGAACTTTTTCTTTCAGTTGCGTTGAAGAGATGTGTTTGCGATCGCTATAGATTTGTGGAGCCGGTAAATGAAGAAAGTCCAAATGAGACTATTCTGTGTTCATTATCATCGTCACGTGACTTTTGTCTTTACTTGGATCTAGCGACGAGTTTTCATTGTACTAATCCAACCCAGGGGAAATTTGAGGTGACAAGCGTAGACGAGATATACGACGTCGAAGTTGTAGGTTTGGCAACCGGCAAATGTAAAAATTTTGCCGTAATTGATCGTAGCGAAATCTTTAGTGAAAAAAACTCCATTATCCAATACGCTAGTTTTCTTATAAGAAATTATTGGTTATTTGCGCTTCTGTTTCCGATGTTTTAGCCTGACATTTACAGCAATAAGTTCAAACGGAGGTCATCAATTGTTTTACCGCCGCGTTACCTAATTCATCGCTAAGACTTAAATAGAGATGTAAATGGCACAGGCGGGGTTTGAAACAACCAAGTCCATGCAACCAGCACCTACGTGAAGCTCAGCCTCGGTGGGGTTTTGTCCGAGTGACCTCATAACTGTTCCAAGTTCTTTAGTTGTGATTGTGCCGTCGCCGTCCCTATCGAACAGGGAAAATGCTTCTTTGAATTCTAGTATTAGAAACATAGATGAATTTAGATTGTTACATCTAAAAGCCGACATGAAACACGGATTTGGTGAAGAATATGTATCGGGTCTCACCAGCAATTTGCTCTTCTGAGAGTTGGTCCGACTGAAAAACACAATTGAGTTGTAATAAACGCAGATTATATTAGTACTTATAGTTTAGCATGAACTAGGAGAAACACTTTCTTACCATTATGCCTCTTAACACTTTTCGTTGACCAGAAGTAACCTTAGCTAAAAGATAAAAACTGCAAATTAAAAAGAAACAACGCTCAGTCACAACAAGGATTAAGAACGAGCTAGCTGTTATTTTTACATCTGTCTCATAGGAAAATAGGTACATCAGAGGCCAAGCAACTGTTAATTTTTGTTAAGTTATGTTATTTATTTATTAATTGAATGGCAACAATAAATTATCTCTCACTCACACGTACTACTGGGCTAAGGGTACCCGTCTCATAATATATCTTTCTGTATAATTTGTAACCGCACTTGCCTAACCCACATCCCTTTACTCACCGCATGCTGTAACAGGAAGTTCTACGTAGTTCCTTATTAGAGTAGAATCAAACCGTAGAAGCCATGCAATATGTTGGCTGCTGCTTGGGAAGCTGCTATTGGTCGAGCTCTGCCTGCATTGCGGAGGAAACGTTTTATGACGCAACAAAATTTATGCTAAGACGCGGTGCAAAATGTCTTTGGATGCTCAATATTTGCTAAAATTGTCCAGAAAAATCGCGATTTTTACTATGTCTTGTGCGAAGCGATGCTCGATTTTCACAAACTAAGTAAAAATACTGCGGCCTTAAACACTCAAAAGTATAAAGCTTCGACTTTAAATATTTTGGTGCACATGCGAGACACTAGAACACGCCAAGTTGACAAAAGTTTGCTTTATTTATTCGAAGCATAAAAATTTATTTTAACTTAAAACATTCCACGTGCGGACAAATTATGATCCACTGTGTTGCTATAGGCCGCCCCGTCTGAAAAATTGTGCAAATTGACGTCTCGCCTGTTTAGTTATAGCTCAGAATTTTAAGCGGCTTGTGTTTGTGAGTGCAGCATATTATGAATGATGTATTCGTTATATTTATATTGTTTGCATTGCAGTATGCAGTATACAGTATATATATAATATATATAGTAGTACATATATTCAGTATGCAGCAATACTTGACCATTGACTAGTTACCTATATGAGGGCCCGAGGATATCTTTGCAATTTCTGTTGTCAATTATATTTATATGAAGTCTTCGAAATATTTTCCCATTATTTAATGGCAACAAAATACTCCTTGAAAAATAGTTAAGTTTTACGTAAGTTGTGGCGGACGCTGTTGGGCTGATTTCAGAAGCATTCACACAATGTTTGTCTTCGAAGGATGACTAAAGTAAACATTGAAGGAACAAAGGGTCTCAGTTTTGACTGGGTTTTGTTTATGACGTACTCGGTAGTTTTTTTTTTATCTCAAAGTTAATGTTTCTGTGGCGGTTTATAAATGATACGAAGCCGAAGAAGGCCAAAGAACTATTTTGTAAAATGTCGCATTTTCGTAGCGTGCTTTGATTTTCTGTCGTTATCGTTTACCGGGCAATGTCTAAGTTATTCGAGCTCTTTTTTCTAACACGCCGAGTCAAGAACATTTATAATTGAAAGAACTAAAAAGATAGACACGTGTTTTATTGTTTGATTATGGTTATAAACAGGGTACTCGTTGTATTCACTGTAATACCGAGGAAATGTAAAATAGAGCCATTATTGCATGTGAGTGAGTTAATAGTTACTTATATGCACAAAACCACCGTGTCACCCTAGCGTCAATAAAATGTATTAATACACTGTTTTCGGAGTTTGTGTTTGAATCTCCGGAAAACGAATCTGCTAGTTTAGGGTGGCTATCTCGAGTTCAGTGATAAGCTGTCACTGCTGGAGGTCTTATGAGGTTCGTACACTTATTTAACACAGCCATGTTAGGTCATCGACATGTTAAAGAAAACCCGTTGCAATCACTTGAACGTGTTTTTCGTGGATGATTGCGTGACAGTAATTGTGGCAGTACAATGAAGCTTCACTTGAAAAACGACTAGTTATCTAGACTCTAGAGTGATATACTGATATATAGACACAAGGCATGGCCGGCAATTGTCTACTGGAACTTTTAGCGGTGTAGAACTTGTGAGACCATTTCCCGCGGTTTTCAACAGTTATTTGATTTTAAATATTTAAATTTTTGATAACGTTTGCCGAAGATTCATTCCACAGTTTACACGAAATTTCATATGTAGATTCTTTCTGATGACTTGCGTGCCATCACAGTAGGCTGGCTGGCTTCCTAAGCGTAAACAAAGTATTGTTGGTGTTTGGATATGCGAAATCAGAAAACGGTATCTTGATAGCTCTCCAGTTATTTACAATAACAATTTTAACGCGTTTTGTACATTTGACGTGTCAGCTAGAATTACTTTATTTCATACGTAATTTTACTTATTTACTGTTTGTTTAAGAAGCCGGATTTCATCTTTTTAACTTCAATTTGTTTTAGGAATATAAAACTAGCGAAGCGTTTCGATGACGAAGCAAAGCTTTAAACCAATAGAAATAAGCCAACGTGAGACCGTGGGAAAACACGTCGAGTTAGTTAACATTGGTTCCGGGTTTACATGCTGTTCAGTTGACTGCGTTATCCAACACTGCAGAATTGCAGATCCAGGACCTGTTGAGTGGTGTTGTTTTGACAGTTTGCGTTTGCATTGATTAATAGGTGTTTCTTTTAGGTTGTTTAATTTTGGTACAATGAAGCATTTTCTTGTCGTGTTGTTTGCCGTATTCGCGTCGACCTCGAAAGCGAGTGACGTTTTGGAATTTGATGATTCGAATTTTGGAACAGAAATCACTAAATATGACCTAATTTTGGTTGAATTCTTTGCACCTTGGTAAGTAGGCTAAAACTGTTATGCTAAAATTTATGTTGTTATGCTGAAGCTGCGTGTGGATGAAATACGAAATTAAGATCGGTCAGTGAAGTCTATTTATTCGTTATTAATTGGCGCACAGACAAAAATGTTCGGCGTGAACGTTGATAAATCTCGTGCGTGCAGGTACCACACTTTCTACTGCGGCTAACAACCTAAAATGACAAGTGCAGGTGCAGAATTAGGTTCCAGTATACAAATGCACAACCACAGAACGCCTTTGTATACTAGAACCCAGCTACTCAAATTGTGACGTCATCTGGTCGTGCACTTGTATGAGTTATAGGCAACATCATACCATCACATTCCGTATTTTATCGTGCATAACAACCTGTTTTTAAACTGCGACGTATAGTTTTAGTTTAATAATTTTACAAAGAATTGTGAATTTGCCGCCGCACTACTTGGCTCCAAAGAATAATAACAACTAATTAACACAAAGCACAAGTTTATTTCACAATTTGTTCTCGAAAGAAAATATTTTGGTGAAAATATATCACAGTCCAAAGTGTTGATGAGAGCTGTTTCGCAAAGAATTTGTATTTGATTTACATTATTAATTATTATTCTATACATTACAAGTAATTTAAAATCGGTAATACTGAGGGGGCTCTCTTCTAATGATTTACGCAGAAGTTTTGTCCAAGTTTTAGTTTTTGACATAAACAACATAAAGCCTTGTGGCACAATCGATCGTTAGAAAAATGGTCTGACAACTTGAACCTAATAGGCTAAAACAATTGTGCTTATTTTATTCCAAATTAGGCTCTTTACAGTTTATTTCCTATGTAAGTTTATTACCAGACACTGTTGTACCTAGAACTATGGTTTGAGTGGAATGTTGTGGTTCATGTTATTTGTGTGTCGCGGTTTTAAGATGAATTATTTCAGGTGTGGACATTGCAAGAAACTTGCCCCTGAATATGAAATCGCAGCCACGGCATTGAAAAGGGAAGACCCTCCAATTTCTCTGGCAAAGGTAACGAACCATGACTGCATGTTTAAGCCTTAGTAGTGCACTACCGAGTGCATGTGACTTTTGCGGGATTGGTCGTAATCTAATTTGCTTTGTGCTTCTGTACTCTTGGCCAATGGTTTAAACCTGTCCTCATTGAATTCAAATTGTGACCTTACAAAGGTTGATTGTACACGCAGTCGAAAAACTTGTGCCCAGCAAGATATCCGAGGCTACCCTAATTTAAAGATATATAGGTCAGGCCACTCGTCCAAATATCGGGGGCCAAGAAGAGCAGGTATTCTAGAATGTGCATGTTGTTAGGTTGATTGTGCATCCAGTCCTGAACTTTGCAAAAATCTTAACATCTTGGGTTTTCCGAGTTTGAAAATTTTCCAGCGGGGCGAGGAGAGTAGCAATTATAAGGGACGAAGGACTGCAGGTGGACGTAGAGCTCACCCTTCAAAAAATAATGCTTCAGTGTTTTGTTTCTTGGCCACATGAGCAAAGATTTAATTTTGCTTGCATTGGCAGCCACCGGTGAATTCATCTGAATTCCAAAGCAAATTATGTCTCATAAATCAGACCAAATTTCTTAAAGACAGATGAAACTCTGTTACTTTACATGCTTTAAGTTTGTGGAAATGAAATTTCGTCGGGTGATTTTATAATTTTGGCCAATATTTTATGCTGTAATATTTTAACTTGAACCTAAACTGAAGTGTTATTTTATTTCATTTTTACTAGTCATTAGAATACATGGTGATGGGCTTAGCAGCAATTCTGTGTTTTGGTGTTAGGTTGACTGCACTGCTAATAGCGATACTTGCTCAAAATTTGGTGTTAGTGGTTATCCCACTTTGAAAATCTTTCGTGGTGGAGAATTTAACCAAGATTACAATGGCGGTCGGTCAGCAGGTATAGAAATATCAGTAGAAAATGGTAACGATCATAGCTTAATTAGATCGTAATGTAGTTGGACTTAAACTTGTGAGTAACTTACAGATGGAATTATAAGCACGTTAAAAAAAATGAATGGACCTGCCTCCAGAGTATTAGATGATGCCGAAAAACTGAAGAAGTTCCTAGAAAATGCTGACCCAGTCATTATTGGTGGGTTTTCATTGCACTTCGCACCTGAATGTCGATAATTGCCGGCACAAGGAGTTGAAATTGTAAATGTGGTGAATACTTTACAGGTTACTTTGAAGAGGGAAATGACGGTATAAAAGAATTTGAAAACATCGCAAGCGCTCTGCGTGAAGATTATAAATTCGGTCACACCAGCTTAGCTGATGCCCTTACCGAAGCAGGAACTAAGTAAGTGCTTAGATCGCCTTAGTTACCGCATCACAACACCCTCTGATGGACTTCTTTTGCCACAGTGTTGTGAAGCTTCATCGACCGAAGCGTCTTAAGAGCATTTTTGAAGACCAAGTATTAACTTTTGAAGGGAAACTAAACTTGAACAATCTCCGCAATTTCTTGAAGGATAACATGTAAGATTGTGATTGCTGGGTGATAACTGATAAGCGTTATGAGCGTGAGGGCATTGGTAACTAAATAACCTTATTTGCCTAAACCTATTATTAAACCTAAATAACTTAATATTTTATTTTATTACTTATCTTATTTGCAGCTTTGGTCTGTGCGGACACGCTGTATCTACTAACTTTGAAAAATTCAAACGTCCATTGGCAGTGGCCTTGGATGCAAATGTGGATTACGTCAAAAATCCAAAAGGTTCAAACTATTGGAGGAACAGGTTTGACATGATAACCCCAGCTCTGTTGTTTTAATTGAACTTTTACTTATAAAGGTCATCTTCCTGTTTTAGAGTCATGAAAGTCGGCAAAGACTTCGCAGACCAGATGAACTTTGCAATTGCAAATCCAGCAGACTTAGGTCAATTTCTCCCTGATTCTGGTCTCCCTGAGAATGATAAGAGCGCCAAGCCACAGAAGCCAGCAGTCGTAATCTACGGTTCAGACGACAGGAAATACATCATGCCTGATCTGTTCAGGTGAAATTTGATCTAGTTCTGGGGTCGGTATACCACCTACTTCCAATGCTTTACTGTTACTCTTCTTTCAGCCTCGATGGATTTAAGGAGTTTCTTGAGAAGTTTTTGAACGGAGAAATATCAGCGCACATTAAATCAGCGCCCATTCCCGAAGCCAACGATGATCCGGTCACCGTCGTTGTCGGAAAGACGTTCGATGAAATTGTAATGGATGAGAGCAAGGACGTGCTCATTGAATTCTATGCCCCCTGGTGCGGTCATTGCAAATCTCTGGAGCCGAAATGGAACGAATTGGGAGAGAAGGTATTTGACATACTGTGAGTCTGTGACATCATATACACTGCTTTGTGCTCACGTTTTAATCGTTTTGTAAACGTCACAGATGAAAGACAATGAAGATGTTGTGATCGCCAAAATGGACGCGACCGCCAACGAGACACCTAAGGAATATGCTGTGTCAGGTTACCCCACCATTTACTGGGCGCCGAAAGACAGCAAAAAGAATCCAAGGAAATACCAGGTTTGTTTAATGTTAAAATGAAAACTGCCACTTTCGAAGGTTTATTTTCCAAGTTAAATGTCATAACATAATTACCTAAGTTGTCCTTCCAATCTAAATATAGCTTTAGCTAAACCTAAAATAGCCAATATCAACTTGAACACTCATTCTCCTAGCAGCACATCTATGGCAACAGGCTGCGTGACATAGTTTCGGTGAAATTGCCAATCTGTAAAATACATTATTTCCCTACCAGGGTGCGAATAACTTCGTTATTTCAATTTCCTTTCTTTCCAGGGTGGACGCGAAGTTGCCGATCTGGTCAAGTTTCTGAAGGACAACGCCTCGTCCAAAATCAAGACCGAGCTCTAGTACAATCCCGTCGATTACATGCCTGTGCAGTACTTAGAAGCACTTCTTCATCGGTTGTACACATTATTATGTCATAGAAAAGTACTATGACCGCAAAATATGCCGCTGTGTAGTTCTGTGTCCTTTGTGTTTTGGTCTTGGATGAAATATTTCAACAGTGTGCTATAAAAGAAATTCCACAAAGTGTCAAATAAAATTCAAGTTAAAAAAGTTTTTTTTTTCTCCGTTGACGTCTCGCGAACAAGGTCGAACAGGAAATTTTATGTATCTTTTTATTTACTCTCCGGCCGAAGTGAATTTGATAAGATATTAACAACGGTTAATGCGGCACCCAGACTAAGTTGACGCTCAATGTACCAGAGGTCTTTGGTGACCTGCATTCTGCTTTTCTTGCGAGATACTTTGCTGATAAAGTTTGGCTGCGTAAAAGCGAACAACAACAACTTTGCAAAAATGGCGCAGTGGGAAAATCGCAGGACGACAATAGACAGGTTGTGAGTTCAAACCAGCGCGCCCACAACTGCTAACCCTCTCCAAGAGGATTAAATGCCGCAAAGAGGCCGGTCGATTAATCGAGTTAATCACCATTTATTCAAACATTTTTTTTCCAGATTTAATTGCAGATGCATGTACTTGGTCATATTTGCTACACCACATCGTTTACATGAGTTATTTCGTAGCTCGTGTGACTCGACTCTGCACTCGGTTTGATTGGTTCCCGGTTCGATTCCCGGCCTGCCCGTCGCTCTTTCGTGAAGCAGCGTAAGCAGCCTGGTCCACGATCACATGTATAAAGTAAACAGTCTTGATCACAATCTCTGGAACTGAGGCGCCTGCCAGATCAGGGACACAGGCCATGGAGTAAAGTAGTGGCGAGCGGTCAAATTCAGACCTTCTCTTCCAAAGCATAAAAATTTGAAAATTGAAGCGAAGTGAAAACATATTTTTAACACGATCGTATAAGCTTAGCTTTCTCACATCAAGACATAATCTGTGTATTTGTTGCATACATACCTTTAACGTTATGATTTATCTTGCTACAGCGTTTGTCAACGTCTTCATGGCTCAGGAGGAGCGCGTCTGAATCTAGATCAAAAGTTGTCGTGTTCAAATCACGTTGGAGTCATTTATCCTTTTATGTTGGTGTTATGATACTGTTGAACGGATTCAGGTCAATTCAATTTCTGGACAGTCGAGGAAGATACTTCTAGAGCAATTAAGCTCAGGATGACCCAACCAACATCTTTGGAATGAACAATCCTTGGTTTCATCGTAGGTTGGTAAATTTCCAGAGTTGAATCGACCGTGAGCTGAAATGAATGTTACCCTGAAGAACAAAGGGTTATACGCAGAGCAGGAGCAAGGCATACTTCACAGAAATGGTGTCGTCTTCCATCATTGATATCGGTGCAAAGGTTCTGGCTTTGATTCCTCACAAACTTCAACTTCTTTTTTTAAACTGATGTGATGATGGTATCTGTGCTAACAAATGTCGTTCAGGCCAGACGCGTTGTAGCTTGCGACGTTTACAACAGAAATCGGAGCAAAAGTTACCGAGTTCAGGTCTCTGTGCAGTCATATGACCTGTGTCTTACATCTTTTTCAAAATTTAACTGATGTATCATCGTTGGTTATATTTGTTACACCACATCCTATACGTGTGCAACTTCATAGCTCGTGTGCTTGGACACTGCACTCGGTGCTAGAGGTTCCGGGTTCGATCCCCGGCCATGGAGCAAAAGGGCAGTCCATGAACGTAGACAACTGGTCCAATGACCGAAAACCACCAAACAGGTGGTAGAACCGACGGGGAAAAATGATAATTCGGAATACGCACTGGCAGCAGCATTTTTTTTTATTTGGATAATTTTGAAAGATATATATTTGAAATTCAATGCAAAGTGAATCCCGGTGAATAGCCACTTTGGATAAAATTTGCTTGCTGACCTGGAGGTATCGGGTGCGATTCCTAGCCAGTGCAGCAGATGCGGTACAAACATTTATGGCGCCATTTAACAAAATATCCCACCCGTCCTCCTAGGCGACCTTGGTCTGAATGTCGCTGAACTGCTTGGGTTAGCATGACTATGCTTCCTTTCTTAAACAAGACCAAGACAGATCCTGCCAGTTTCTATTGATATGGCCGCGAGCTTAATTCAAGACGTCAGCTTAAATTATCACGCCTGTAGGCTACCTGTCTCTGAACCTATCTTGACTGCCGACACTGCTTTTTCTCCTCGATCTATTTTATGTCTATGCATCAGCCCTCCAAGCCCGATAAAAAAGTACAAGTTGTTGACTGCCTAAACTCTAAAGCCTCAGCTGGATCATAGAAAACTTACAACCGCTCCAAGCTGCCATCGATAGCAAGACAACTGCACATTAACATCTATAAAAGAGGAGTAGGCGAAGCATCGAGAAAACAAACGAATGCCTGAGCACGGCAAGAAACCCGCAAAGGTGTCACGTTGTTTTGCAAATAACTACTGGGATGAAACCGAATATAAATCGAACACTGGCGATTTAAAAGCTATCTCTCTGAGCCTTAAAAAGCAAAATACTGTATTTGCGTCTCTCAGACAGATCATCAAAAAGGTGCCGGGCAATACATTAAAATTTTCCACTGATGCACGAGCTTGGAAATTGCCAACTCTCGAGGAGCTGAAAAATGGCATCAACATCTTTTGAAAAAGCTCCTGGTTTGGATAAAATTCCGATACATCTCCTGAAATGGGTCAAAAACGTCGTTAGCCTTTACTGGGTCCTGTGTTAGAGCACCGAAGCATGAGAGACGCCGAGATCGTATCAAATAAAACAATGCTAAAGGTGATTGTATAACAACTGTAGAGATTTCTCTTTGCTCAGTGTTGTTGGCCAAGTTATTGCCAGAGTACACAGTTTGCGTGTTTATGAATCCAAGCAAACTGTTTTTATCCCGAATCACAAGGCGGCAAAATAGAAACAGCATGTCATCAATTGACCGACTAACCCAGAAAATATCGACAACAACGGCGGTCCATCGTACTCATCAGATCATAAATTGACGGCGCGGAAGTTGGTGAACAACTAAAGGATCTTTTCAGAGAACTTTGCCTTGATCAATGGCCTTCAGAAACTGATTAATGATTTTGCAAACGAATGCGGGAGGTTCAATGGTTATCAGCACCGATACTCAGCATCTGCCACGAAATCGTAATGAAAGCAAACAATTTATAATTTTGGACTAACTTGCGCAATCTGCTAGGGTAATCCCGGTTTAAAATTTCACCAATAGCCCACTGGCATCTGTCTTACAAACTTATCGTAAGGCAATACTGAAACGTCCCAACATTTTTATGGAACTTGCAAAATTTAAGTATGTTCGGGTCCTCAACATTGGATCGAAGCAGAACTTGAACCCCCGAATGCACAATTTACAGCGGAAATAGTCAGTAAAAAGCTTTTATTATTTCAGAGAGGTTTCTAATCAAAGAGTCCGAAGCCCATGTCGTCATCCGACTCATCTTCTGATTCCTCCTTCTTCTCTTCTTTCTTTTCTGCTCAAAATAAATTCTTGCTGAAATCAGAGTCTTAGTTCACGAAATAAGAGGTAATACATGGACCTCGTGTTAACTTTGGATTGAACGAAATTGAAATCTCCATAAATTATGAGTTATTGTTCTAATTACAAGGCCTGCATTATTCTGGCAAGAACTGGCCGATACAATTTAGTTGCTATTATCAGCAACTTGTAATCTTCACTTTGTGTTTTATCCAACTGGCATCGAATAAAATAACAAAATGAAGAAAGACTTTCTCTCCCTCTCAGTAAATGCAGCAAATGCTTGAAGCACATTCGCTGGGTAAGAATCGGAGAGGTTTGTTAACATAGACAACACATTTACCTTCGGCAGCCGGTGCAGCATCTCCGCCACCACCAGATGTCGCTGCAACAGCACCCCCAGATGGCACACTGGCAAGTTTTTCTGAACCTACAACATAAAAATAGTGTATTAAATTATTTGAATGTGCAATTAAATGAAAATCCAAACCAGACCATTTAGGACATCGACATCTATGTAAAATATATTCTTTGTCCATGCCTCAGGTCAAAGTGAAGAAAACATCACAAAACCATATCAGTCGAAAGATGGTGAAAATTTATCATCATCGGCATGAATAATATAAGGTGTTTATTATGGCGTAACATAGACATCTTAACTTAAACTAGTTATCGGTTATTTTTACACAACAACTTACAATTTGGGGTTTATAATAAAATTTGATAGAACAAAATGGCCAAATACAATCACAAATTGAATAAAAACAGTTTCATCTGAAAGTTGCAACAAACCTGCAGCAATGACTTCATTGATGTCTTTCCCTTTCAACTCCGACATGACTTTGTCGAGCTTTTCATCGTCGCAGTCAATGCCGACACTGCCAAGGATAGCTTTGATGTCAGCCTCAGAAGGATCGGAGTTTCCACCGAGAGTGGCGAGCACATACGCAGCTACGTAACGCATTCTGAAATAAAGTGTCAAATTAAAGCATTTTGTTTTAACTAATCCATTCTAACTGGTTATAAGCTTGCCAACAATGCCTCAGTTCAAAGTGAAGAAAAACATCACTAACAATCAGTCGAAAGATGGTGAAGTTTGATCATCATCGACATGTTGACAATATTTTTGCATGTTAGTTGCGCTTTCTACAACTTCATTGGCGGAAAGTGGCACAAAAACCACATTTACCGTGCAAATATTGAAAAACACAATTGAGATTAGTAACGTACTAAACTTATGACCATGGGTACAGATTGATCAGTATTGAGAATTGAAATGCCACATTTTTTTGATTTAACCGAGTTTCCATTCAGTCTTCAAAACTTTTCTGTACATTGCAGCTTTAAAGAAATTTTTTTTTCAACAGAAAGGAGTTGTTTGTATTAGAAAGATTGGCATATTTACGTTCACTGCAATATAAAAGTGGCAAAGTTTTTATCACTTTGCTATAGCCTCTATCTAAACCAGTGGTTTTCAACCTTTTTCATTCAGCGACCCATTTTGCAACCCCATAGAATCAGACGACCCCCTTCCAAAAATTTCCAGCTAAACATATGTAATGTTGTTGTGCATTCACAAAAGCAAAATATAAACGAGTGAATGATAGTGCTGTTAAACAAAATTCATGTATTAACTTTCTACTCATTGAAAGCTCTCCTGACCCCTAAAAAAGGCTAATGACCCCAGGTTGAAAACCACTGATCTAAACCCATAGTGAATAGTGTGACAGCTGCACACCAGATTAGATAATTTGCTACAGGCGTGAGAGATTTATTGCGCTTGTAATGGCAAACTGTTTCATGTTTTGCGTGGAGGATTTCTCATACAAAAAACAGCAAACTTCTCGATCTGGTCAGCACGTGCAAGGTTCGTCAACTTGCACGCCGAACATTTTTCATCTTCACGCCATTTAATAATAAATAAACAAAGAATTGAGGCTTCAGTGCACGCCAAAATTTGTCTCTTTGCACAAGTTCTCATTGAAATACTTGAAGCAAAGTGACTATTTCCCCGGTGTCTGTTTACTGAAGTCGCTCAATTACAATAGTGAATGGGTATATTACTCTCATTTTAGACGAGGGAATAAAGCATCAAGGTGGTGTAGTGGTTAACCATGGTGCTCATACGCTAAAAATCTTGGGTTTCATTTTTTTAATGTTTGACTTTTTTTTGTAAAAGATAGTTTGGGGAGGGATTTGTTTCAAATAAACTTTAACTTTGAGGAAAAGATGTAATTTTAAGTTGAAAAAAGCGTTTATTTAGCAATTGCGTAACCGGCTAACCGTTTATTGAAGTAGCTTTTCCAAAAATCGGTAACCGGAAAAATAGACGCTGCCTAGGCCTACTTAAAGACTGTTGTATTTTTCAGTTGGGTGCTAGGCTAGCTTACTGTTAAATTTTCCACTAAAATACACTTGAAAGAATAATTTAACAAGATCTACAAAATGGTGGAACTAAAAATTCTGCGCAATACGGCTTCACTTGTTTACGCTATATTAATTGGGTAGCAGCCAACTTCACAAAGTCAGTTAGACAAGCTTTTTCAAAATCAGGCCTATCGTTTCAATAAAATACAGTTAGTTTGTCATACAAACGCAAAACTTAACAGAATAAAACATAATTTATTAATTGTAATATCAACCAAAACATACTTTTAAGTCTTCTGACACGAAACGTACAACCACGTCGAGAATATTTTCGAAAGAACTTTTCATCGAACGTGGTCGCCTAATGAAAGAATTTATCCGCTTGATGCGCAAGTGATTTTTGAAGAGCCCTAGTTTCCAAACAGATTTCTATTTTAATACATTGTTCCACACTAAGCTATGTTAGCCTAAAGTAGTGTTTCTTAACCTTTTTTGGATCACGAACCCCTAAAATATTTTTTGAAAAGCTATGGACTCCTTTGCAAGAAACACATTGCAAATGTCGAAATTAGATTTTAATCAACATAGTGATGTTCGAAACACTTGCACGCACGTACAACAGCTAAGCCCAGAGCGAAACTTTTTTCAATAATAATTTTAGAATTTTTAGCCACATTCCGGAGACCCGGTTTCGCTGTCTGCTGGTCGTTTCTCAGACCCCTCGGGGATTCATGGACCCCAGGTTAAGAACCCCTGGTCTAAAGAGTACATTTCCTTTATACTCTTTGGTTGGTCCATTTCACCTCCATTACCTAAAGTGATGAGTCGAAAAACTTTGACTTGTCTGATCTGCATTCGCAAAATAATCCGATTAATATTCGTAAAGTTTCAAATATGCACACTATCTCTGTAATTTTAACGTGAATGTATCTTGAAAATGTGACGAACTCTGCGCTGAAGTGACATAAATAAGGTCAATAGTGGTTACACCGTGTCAACTTAACTCAATATGTCATAAAATAGATAAGTTTATAGTAGCACTCTACGGGTAAGTTTTAAAGTTGTGGCCTACACTCGCATGTAAAGACTTCCGTGTATGTCAACAAATAAACAGAGTCGGATGCATGGAGCAAATGTGTTGTACAGTCCTCTTAAACAAGAAGACTTCCATTACGTGTTTTCGATGCATGAAGTGATATAACATCTTTCATGTAATGTCGCAGTTTTACTATTCCCGACCCACTGACGCTTTGTTTAATGCAAGAACCTAAATTAACGGTATTTCTATACTTTTCAGAAATTCTTCTATTATTGCAAATACTTTCAATAATGAAAATCAATCAATTTCACACGACATTTAGAAGAATAAATTGTATCATATGTTACAAGATATTGCACTAAATCTTCTATGATTTAAACAAACTAATCGTGCATGAGGCAAAGAGTAGATGGAAAAAGCGCTTATTATCTAACAACCAAATAATGTCCAGAGGAAGACGGTAGAGTGCAACGGTTGTTTTTACCGAAGTGGGTAACTATCTGTAATCGCAATTCATTCTAATTCTACTAAACATTAAAAAACAATCAAGGGTGGAAGCATGCGTAACGTTCTGACTGCTTCAGTCAGTAGGAACAATAAATGAACGCTTATGCTTACACTGTTAGCTAGAACAGGAAACTGCGTTTGTACGAAAGAATTACCAGTGAAATTGACAAACTGCAAACAAAACTCGCGACCACACAAAATGTGACAGATTCCTTTCTTTGAGCCATAGATGTTTTTGAAGCAATTTTTGTCATGATTTCAATGCGGCTTTTGAAAAATTATATTGCAAATAGAGTACAATGTAGCATATATACTTTAACAGACCAGGAACAAAAAAATGGCGGCTGTTGTAACCTCAACAATATTTCCACCAAATTAATGCATAAACAACAATAAATTTCAAGAGGAAAGTTCCGATAATAAACACAAAGTGCAACGTATCCATCGACTCAATCCGACAAAACTTATTCACAAAAACACAAAACATTTCGGTTGACATTTGTTGCTAGACACTAACTAATGGCTGCCGGATAAGAAAATTGAAGAAAGATTTATAATTTGGATGTTTCTGTAATTTCCAGCACATGCAGAATTTTCTTCTGTAGATATTTCTTCTGTTCATTCAAAAATTGAGATATTTCAAAAATATTTCCTCCGAATTCAATGGATTTATTCCAAAAAAAGACAGCCACTAACAAAGCCATTTGTGCTGTGAGGCCATAAATAATGAAATGAGAATGTTCACCACAACCAAACACAGTTTGAAGAAAGTTGTTTTCAAGAAATGTTGGCACGGATGGAACAAACCAATTGTACACGTGCAACATTACGTCATCAAGTTTGCTTTTTACAAATCTGTGGTTTGAGTTACTCAGAAAAAAGTCAAGTGGACATGCAAATACGGCGTCAACTTCATCCCGGTTGATGGTCAGTCGTATCTGATCCAAATTTTTAAGACGACAAATAATTGGAAACACGAGAAGCTTGGTATATGAAAAGAATGGAATCATGGAACCCAAGACATGGACATGCTCACTCTTCAGACCAACTTCTTCTTCAGCTTCTCTGAGTGCAGTTTGGATGAGAGAAGCGTCATCCTCATCCTGTTTACCACCCGGGAAGCAAACATCACCCGAATGTGAAGTCAATTTGTCTGAACGCTTCGTTAGCAAAACGTAAACCTTCCCATCGAAATGGAATAGTGGAACTAGGACAGATGCCCTACAACAAGAAATTATTATTGAAATGTAAAAATTAATTTAGGCATGTACAGTATATACAATATAGAATATATACATGCATATTTCTATGCATAAATAGGTTGTTGCTGTCTAAAATTGAAAAATGCAACTGTAGTACAAAAAAACAAATGATCTGGAAAGGCAACAAACATAAAATTTTGGATCACTTTAAATTTTATGTGTATACCTCAGCAAACACGCAATTATATAAGTGAACAAATAATGCACTCTAATGGAGTGAGCAAAACTCAGACAACATGCTATCTATGTTTAGAGAATATCTAATTCACCTAAATTGCTGGTTTTGGTTTGTTTATTTAACTCAAAACACCGATTTCATGCAAAAATACTAAGAATGGCTTTTATGGAACAGCAGCTACAGAGATAACCACTTACAAGCACATTGGAGCACGTATTTACATTTGCTTCAATTGCATTTAAAAGTTGCGCAACACAGAAACTGCAATTTTCGTGTTGCATAATTGATTAAAATGATGAGGTTAAAAATTAAACCGTGAAGTCTAGCGCTGGTCCATTAATGCAAGCAAACCAAACTGACAATTTGAATGGCTACAGTGGAAGTTATGGAATTTGCATACATAAGACTTGACAGTGTGCACACCTAAATTTTTCACGTTAATGGATGTTGTCCCATCAAAGTTGTATCTCTGCATGCATCTTAGAGAATACAAAGAAATTTGTTTTGTTTGTTTATTATAAATTGGTTGGGAAGAAGTTCAGTATGCACACTGATGAAACTGATGTGTGCATTTGCCACACTTTCCAGAAAAGTTTGCATACATAATTTTTGTTAAAAACTGTCATACTTTCCACTCTGGCTTTCTGTGAAGAGGTTATAACAACATAACACTCTCTTAACAACCAGCTTGGAAAGTTTGCTGTTCTTGGGTGAGAAATCCTCCGTTCAACAAGCTGAAAAAATAACAATTATGCAATCCGCAAAATAATGGTTGACCATTCTAAGTTACACCACTGCTAGAATTGCTCCATACGTTTTGGAACAAATCGTAATTCGAAAGTGTCAGAAAAATTTAGTTTTAGCTTATATGCATATGCTTTATATGCGCAAATAAGTGTGTGGATTTCAATTCCTCGAGCACTTAGCAAACTTCCCAATCTGGGTGTTACACTATATTCATATATATATATATATATATATATAACACTCGATCCTGGTATTTACATGATTAGGTGAATTAGACGCTAATTTAAAGCAGTTCTGTCAAAATCGAAACTAGGTCTATAAAGTAAATCAGTCATTCAAAGTTTTCTTTCACAGTTTGCACCGTAGGCTATCAATGGTACCATAAAGCAAACAGGCGAAATTAATCTTAGACCAACAATATTTAACATTATTTACCATCTATCGTAATGTCAAGTTACCTTCTTTTAGGCCAATATATCTTAATTTTTTCAAGAAAAGGTAGATTTTGTATTTCCAGTTGAGCCAGCCTTGCTTCTATTCCCGCCCAGTCCATGCTGAAAGTTGTAGCTTAAGCTGATTTCTGAAAATGTTTTTGCCCTCCAGTCCTTGTCACATTTGCCAGTGCAATTTGTGGAAATTTTTGTCATTAACTGCTAATATGTATGTGACTACCTGCGTCAGCACAATTTTTCGTCCCCCACATTAAGGAGGAAAATAAAATGAATGATGTGCGCGTTATTTAATTACCACAGATGGTCTCTTTGGTGCCAGACTGTCATAAATAGCCTAAAATTTTTGCAGAAGTTTTTTAACAACTTGAAAGAATTCGATTTGTTTACTTTTGAAGGTCATAGACATCTCACTACCTTGCATATAGTCATAGACATCGCATCATACGCAGGCATGAAGGCAACTCTGATGAAGTTTGTTAAAGTCGAATGAACTTTGCATGATTTAAAATCTACACTGGATTATTTTATTCATTTCCCAGAAAGTAACAAGTTAAAAAGTAGCAGTATTACTACAAACGCAAATATAGAAAATAAATAAATTAACTTCTTCTGAATAACATCGACGCAAAAAGTAACAAGCGCAAGCTTCGAGTTTTTCAAAAATATCGCGTCATAATGACCTTTAGCGGCTGGAAAATTATAATTTTGGTCAACTTCGCCACGAGAAATTGCACATAAGAAACAAACGCAAAAGTAAGGTTTTGAAAGTGTCTTTTGTTTTTCACGCCTTCCTATCAGTCTTTTCAGGCGGCCCAACGGGATAGATAACAATCTTGAAACAAAAACAATTTTTTTGAGATATATTTCCCGGTTCCATGCCAAACATTTCAAGGGACTCTGCTTTCTTCTTTGGTCACACTAAATCAATCGTACTTAAACGGTTAAGCTAGCGCCATCTCGTGGTCATCATCGAAAATACACTTGTCCACTACAAGACGCTACGACATTTTAAGTAAATTTGAAGTGTCTTGGGGATTCTTTCCTTCGAGCGGTTTGTTTTAATAAACCTGCGAAAAAAAGTTAAGAGAAAGTTAATGGCGCCTAAAAAGAGCGTGTCTAATCTCTCCGATCTAATCAGTTGTGCTTCTTAAGTCCAAAAACAATCTTAAACAGGAGGCAGGCCCCTTCTTATGATTACAACCCCACCTTTCTCAAATCTCTGCTTGACATCGGATTCAGAATGTGTGTTGATATACTCCGGACTTCCTGATTCAACCTCCTTTAACAACATTTTCGGATCATCAAGATCAGGAGATCTGTGTGACATCACAATGCATTATATTTATATCACAATAACCTAACAAGCATGTACGGTAAATCTCCGAGCCTTCATATAGAATACAGTACCAGCTTTGAGCCTACTCAAATAGAAAGCAAATGGCTGCCTAAGCAAGTCTAGACGTAAGAACTTTCGAAATTGATTTACAAAAGGGATTTTGCTGCACACGCACTTTTGTAGAAAAATAAGTGCGGGTGCTTTACGTTGTAAGAAACTTAAAAGAAATTCAAAGTTCAAACGACTCAGCTATTTTACTGAGGCTGTAGCTAACAAACCACGTTTTATCTTATGATTGTGACGTCATGAAGTATCGCGTGAAACGAGTTTGAGAACTTTGTACAGATGACTCGCAAAATCTTGACTTACACTTTCGCAATGCGAGGTTTCACCATCAACGTCACAGATTCCGGAGAATTTTTGACGACATGGGAAAGCATCTCCACGCTCGTTACTCGGATCCCATTGGCTGATATGATCTGATCACGTGGCTGTATGATACCCAATCGCATGGCAGGGCCGCCTTCTAAAACTCGGTTGACCACAACGCGGCCATCTTGAAGAGGAATCACTGTGAGACCGATTCCTATAAATTAAACAATCGCGTTTAGTCGACGTTACGTCACTAAAGGCGTCTAAGGTAATTTTCTTGCGCCACCTACCGATCCCACTACTTCTGTGGTTGGGAAGAGTGACGCTTCTGTATTCCTTTGACGTCATCTTTCGGCGACACACCTCTTTTGTGACGTCATTGTTGTTTGGTGCATTGCAGCATAATCTCTGAAGCGCGCTTTCCGCGACCGCCATGCTCTGGTTGAGCTGCTTGTATCTTAAGATGTCTTGACGATTCTGAAAATGTTAATAAAATGCCAATTAAATCATTACTGAGCGTCATAAAGTAACTATGACCGAACAAAACCAACTGCTCGAATTAGAAACAGACACTGCGTAAGAACTCGGCTGGTCCAAACCAAACAAACCCAAAATAAGTTAACAAGCTGCGTAAAAATCTTTTACCATAATTCAAAAGCAGTGTTGGTACGACTCATACTCGGAGTGAATACTAAAACCCAAAAAATTGAAAACATATTTTACCGGAACATTTGTGCCCAAATATAAGAAACAAACAACTAATTCAAAGCGTAAATGGAAAAAAAAACAGTGAAAAATACGACGTTGATTTTTGACGAAAATGCAACAAAAAAGAGCAGAAGGAAGATTTTTTTCTGCACAACTGAACGCTCTTAATCAAGTCACGCTAGCAATTGTGACGTCATAGTAAATTCTTGCCACACTACTTAAGGCGTGGACGATTCCCAGAAAGACAATAATCGCTGCTGCGTTGGTTTGATCAGAAGCGAACTTTGGACTCAAATTTGGGAAGTTGGAAGCGATAAACTCGATTTCATATGAAACGGCGAAAATTCTCGCTAGCTTCCAAATAAAAAGTGATTATTTATGACTTGGCGATTATGACGTATTACAATATTTTGTGACATCACAACGTATGGTAACAGGTGTTTTCGAAATGTTGTTTCGGTTGAAAGCAAAAAGTGTGATGTGGTTATCACAGTATTAATAAATGTCTCGATCTGCATCACCTGCACTATATAAAACTATGAACACGTCCGAAGCGAAGGTAAGCCAAGATTAATAGAAATCTGTCAGCAATTATCGTCCAATGGAGTGACGTCAGCGAATAGAAACTTACAAAGCTTTAAAACCAAGGCTCAGTAACGAGTTATTGTGGCCGACACGGTCCCGCAATGCTTGTCTCAGACACTGGTCTCAACTTTACAAATTACGACTGCATTATTACGTCACAAAAAGCCGCTCCAGGCTTCACGACTTACGGCTGAGATGACACATGGACTAGCCTATTACACGTCAAAGCACAAAATGACAGGCTAGCCGTACATCAAGTTAACAACTATAGTTTATTTGACGTCACAAACCAAGTTTTCGTGCCTACATCAAAGATAACAGCGTCATAGCAATTAACAAAAACTGGAAAAAGGAGTCGATTTCAGTCCAGCTTTCGACACGTGGTCGCGTGATTAACGATGCGAGTTTCCGTTTGTGACGAAACATGAAACCGGACAATTCATTTTAACAAACCGTACAAAGAACTCGCGCGGCCTTTCCACAGAATTTTCTGTACAATCTAGAAGGAATTTGTCGTCATTCTAACGGTTTTAACAGTCCCGGACCAAACACACTCCATGCCCTACAGTCAAGCAACAAAACTTTGATCACAATTTAAGCAACACCGTGACTTATGCTTTGCATTCAAAGTGTACAGAGGCCAGACTTGCAAAGGTTCGCCTCAGTTTAAACTGCAGGCTCAGACCCAATGTTGATACAGTTACAACTTACAAGCATAATTAAGCAAACATGTCATTAACATGTGAGCTATGACGCACGCTGGATTAATTGCAGGCTGGCAGTAAATGTCATGATCCTAACCCTCACCTTATAATGGATGAGCTGTATCTGTATCTGGGCCACCCAACCGACGTCTGACTTCGTTCGAAATGTCAAAACTTCTCCTTGTTCGGTGAGGATGGTAAAATAATTCATGTTCGTGTCTCTTTCATCTTCAAGTCTTTTCACTTTCTTGATGTGACAAAGCGGTATTGTCCGTAACGGTCGGTCACCTGCACTGAACTTGACCTTGCTTCGGTACAAGCGTATGGCCTCTGAGTTCAGGGCGCAGTGCTTCTTCTTCCAAATTGGACCGATTGGAAATCTTCGCTTGTCCACTTTCTTTTCAACTAAACTCTGGCAGACAACTTCTGTTTCGGGCTGGGCTCCCATTTCCACGCTTTCACTACTGTTTCGTCTTCCTTTGGTCCAGGCTCGTTTCCAGCAACAAACTAAACATCCACCGCTGCTTGTCAGTGGGGTTTGATCCAATGGCGCAATAGAAGCCACTTTGTTAGCAAATAATTTCTTCCTGGGTTTCAATCATTCCAATCCAATCCAGAAGTTCGCTTCACTTCTGTGTGTCGAACTGCATTGACCCTAGGCCTATACGCATAAGAAGAACGAAAGAACGACATTAATTATTTTCATTTCAAATTGTTATCAAATTATTAAAAAAAAACTTAACTGAAGATTCCTTACTTTCCTTTCTCCCTCTGGTGTTACGTCATAAAACGATAATAAAGAAACAAGGGTCACTTAAAGGCTTTTGAAAACGCTTTTGACAAGTCCACTTACAAGGCTAGGCATATCTTACCAAACTATGGATAGGACTGTTCGACTCAAACTAAAGCTAAATTTACTGTTACATAGCTATGATCCAATAATCCAGTAGTATAAATCACAATAAACTGTTTTCAATATAAATTCTAGCTTCTGCGAGACATTCTTCGCTTATTCTTAACCAATTTATTTGGTGCCTTGACCATGCGCATAGCAACAATATTTTGGCGACGGGACGCTTTGTCGTCTTATCATGAATGGCATTTCTCCTTACCATAACACAGAGCCCTCTTCGTCAACGACGATCTATTCCCTTTTTTTCGCGACAGATGAGCCGTGCGCTTGGCAAATAACAGGCTCGGTGGGTTAGCGAAATTGCTGGTAATATCAGTTATTACGTTTAACATACCGCTAAGCTCCGTTAAACTTGTAAAGGCACCACCTGGCCCACACCAAGCTCCCAACTCAATGCACCTCAAACACCTACACAACACCAATGTTGTCGAAGCGATGTCAAGTAGATATTACAGAGCGATCACTTACTGGAGTGTTAAGCATAAGTCAGCCATGTCCAAGAAGCCGGCCGCACAGTTTAAAAAAGTGTCTGAAGCCTATGCCTATGATTCTAGCATCGGCGTAAACGACAAAATCCTCTCCCTTCGTCACAACCAAGCGTGTATGGCGAGACAAGGCACTTAGTAGCGATGGTGCTAGGGCATATACAACGAAAAACAGAACCACAAACTCGTTAAGGAGAACTCCTTTCTCAAAAAAGGCGATTGGACCAGCCTGTTGCTGTGGAACGCTGCGGTTAAGTTGGTGCTCATTGGAGAAAGGTTTCGACAACATTTCTAAGTCGATACCAGATTTGCTCTTCTGAAAAGACAATTGCTATAATGACGTCACAAACAAAAAAGACAAGTGATTCATCGAAGCAAATCCGGGTAATCGCGATGTTATCGCTGTGTTCAAAGTAATTTATATCTCCACGATTTAAATTGTTGTGCAAATTTTGAAAGGACAAACTTTACTTAGAAATAAAAGTTTCAAGTCGAACCGCAAAGTTTTCCGAACTGAGTGAGACGATTATTGACAACAATTATAATGAATTGTTACGAAACAAAACACATAAATGATTTAAACCTCGCAAAAATAATCTTGTTTCAGCAAATACTTAAAAGACAACTCAAGTCAATAAATTCTAAACGCAGTATGAGTCGGTGCCAAGTACCAAACAACAACTACGACAAGCCCAAGTCTAAAAACCTAACGCTTTCTATTCCCAACTGACGATTGACAAAATCTGCTGATGAAATACAGAAAATCTCAAAATGTTCCGGCCTATCCTTAACCATTCAGTCCCGGTTTGAAATAAAGGATTACACTGAGGCGTGTATGCTGCCCTTTCTAAGGCCAACTTAACCAATTGTGACGTAACACTTCTTCAAACAAAACCGCATAGTTTAAACCGGACGTCATAATTTAGTGAAACGTGGATTGTTTGGGTTCGAGGGTGCGGCGACGGCACATATCCAGGTTAATACAGTCAGCAAGCCTGTGAGATACTTTGTACATTTAGATGTGAAGCGTCCAGTTCGGTCTTCAATTAATGAACATTCTTCCTTCTACAGTTACAGCGGTTGCAATAGGTTTCGTTCCAATTTTGCTTTTCAACAAAACTTAAAATGGAAATCGATGAGATGAAACGAATGACATTCTCCCGCCCACTCATTGTTACTCATTTATCACGTAATAGGTAACTTTTGTGATGTGGTAATCCGAACTGGATCTTCGAACGTTCGCTTTTCCTTAAATTCAATTTGTGATACGATTTTATTACTAAGTAACAGATCTTATTATTACGTAAATTGTAACATGAAAGTGAAAATAACCAAAGCATGGATCTTACCAATTTTACCCAGTCGTAAAGGTGACGTCTGACAGCACAAACACGCTCGAATAAATCTTTAACTTTGAAAAGTTAAACTTAAACTTGCGGCGCGGCAACTTCGCGGTCATCACAATATACGTGACGTCGCCATTTTTGGCGGAACTGCAGCGAAATTGCAGCAAAATGGCGAATTTTCGCAAAAAACTCTTTCGCAAAAACTGCAATGGGCGTCTCTACCTTGGAAATATTTTTAATTTCCTCCGCTCAAGACAAGATAATTGTCAGCTTTCAATCTCAACACGTTATAAGGCTCCTAAGAAGTTCAAACCTTGTCATTACCGATTGCTATGGCGGACGAATTTCCTCCAAAAAACTAACCCAGAAAATGAACGCATTACGTCACGATTGAGGTCATCCTTACGCAGTGATTATGATGGCACATATGGGTTATGTTGAAGATTTTGCAGTAAACAATTCGCCTCTGGTCTGCCCAACCATGCTGCACATCGAAAGCGTTCTGATGTCTTTAAATTTAAAATTTCATCGCACGAAATTGTTAAGAAAGAAAATTTCTTTAAAACCCTGTTTCAATGCTTCAGAATTTACTCCTTGACGTATAACCTCTTGCTGCTCTTTAAGCTACTGACAGGATGAAATCTTTCGATTGAGCCCAAACCCTGATTTAAATTATGGCGCGCATGTCATTGTAGCATAAGCAAACGGTTTAAATCGAGTTAAAGCTTGATTCAATTCTTAGCGAACAAAGGCAGGAAATAATTTAGGAAGGCAAAGCTAGAATCAAATGAAGCCCCACCGCATTTCATGCGCCAATATTCATTTAATTCCAGCAAACCGGAGAGGAATAATTGAGGGATTATGACAAAACAAAGGCCCAATTATGCGGTAAACAAGTTGTTTGTGCCCGCAGTTTATTAATCATAAGGTGTCGGTAATTGTTATTAACGACAATTAGTTGTATGCCGCCCATAGAAATCCCAGCTGTAGCCCGTAATGTAACACGTACCTACTAAACAAATATCAAGTAAATATTTTTGCAGCTTCTGGAAAAGATCGTGCTTTTGTTAAAAACAGGAAACTTTGCGATCTGAAGCACCAACTGCAAAACATTTCACTGCAATAAAATAGACATCACATAATTATAGCAAATTTTCGTTTTACGATTACACCTAATCTTGAGCCATCATTGTCAATAACAATTACAAAATTATTTCCACATAATCGTAATTTCCTCGTCATAATTATGACGCGACAATGAATCATTTCATTGCAAAAAAAATAAATAATTGAGCAAAATTAAATGCCGTCATTTACGCGTCTATGTCTGAACCGAAGCAGCCTCTTTACACCGCGCCCTTCCCACCACTAATGAGTGTAAAATTGAACGGTGGGACAACCGTCGCTTGGCTGCCAATTTGGGAGAAAAACAGAACTGGGATTTTCTCACAACTCACAACAAGCCAGGTGATGCGATGAGGTCGAGGCATAAATCACTGTAAAGAGTTGTTCATTGTGGTTCGATTACAATAATTTGACAATGATCATTTAAATTATTATGCTTTAGCTCTTTAACGAACAAGACTATGTCAATAATTGAGTTGATGGTGAATTGAAGCGAAAGCGTTACTTAAACTGGTAATAAATAACAGTTCGATGCTTAGCTTCCTCAAGGCTGACTGGTAACTGTGGAATGCAGGTCCATGAAACACAACATAACCTTCGCGCTTACTTCGGCGAAACCAGGTAAGTATTAGCAGGATTCATATAATCGGTTTGTTGTACAAATAAATATATAGCTTACTAAATCATATAATCGCATTTGCTCGCGTGAGTTTACTAAACAAACTTTCAAAGACCAAACCCACCCTTAGTTATGCATTTTTTCTACATATTTTCAGCAAAATTTATAAAAACTTTTTCATTCAATGGAATGCCATGGATTGTTTAATCTCGTTAGCCTGAACTTATTTTGATCTTGATGAAAAAATAAGACATTAAGACATTTTTAACGTGAAAATTAACTTACACAGCACAACGAAATCTAGCGTTTTGGAACAAATTGTTGTAAAATGTTTCAAAACGGCGGAATCAACGAGTATGTCCAATTAGAACGAGCAAATTTCTCATCAAATTGGAGAATAGTTAGCGATCACTGTTAAGAAACGATGCTTTCTGATAGGTTGACAATAAATGTGCACTGTTTCATAAACTGCCTGATCACTGTAAACTATCTGCACACTTTATCATAAAGGAATATATTTGTCCTTTCTGACTCACTTTAAGTGCGATTAAACGTCGCCTTTCTGTAATACAGTAATTCTAAAACTGTTGTGAAGGGTGAAGGACGAGCCTTAGGCTTTAGGTTAGGAGAAATTGCAAGCGAAGACAGCTTTCTTCTGTTTATGCTCATGGACCGATTTACATTTTTCTCTATTCTTAGCAACGCGTGTGATGATATTTATAGGGTATTTAGTTACATGAATACACAGCATCTTTAACTGCAAGTTTTGTAGGAAAATACAGTATCAAATTGAAAGCACTTTGAATGCCGGTTTGCAATTAGAAATACAACACCATAGTTGTCACGGAACTCCACATCACAAAGATTTATCCGACAAAATAAGCAAAATCCTAAATCTGCAGCAAGAACGCGCTGCATGCTTCTGGATTGTTTAGTTTTTATTGATGAAATTAAAAAAAAATACGCGTAGTCAAGCAGGACCGTTGCAGAATAAAGTCATCGATTTCAGCGATTGAAAGAAATGATTTAAAATCGGTAAAGAGAATTGCATTGGCATCAATTTTCAAGTCTTCAATCACATCTAATCAATAAAACAAATCTCAAACACAGAGCAAAACAAACTTTGACAACAGTGATGAAATCCATCAGATTTTATCGCCGCCTTCTGCGCAAGCACAGGAGAAGGGCTCTTAAACGCAGAGATACGACTCGATAGGCTTGTGATGGTAAGCTCGCTATGAGCTATTTCTCCTACAGCAGGGCCACTGACAAATTTCAAACGTATGCCGCAAAATTTCAAATTTTCAAATTGAAATCTGCGACCTTTTCAAAGTTTTTTTGCAAAAGTGGTAAAATATCAGTATAAAATTTTTGCATTTAAGTTGGGTATATCAGTATCGCAGATATAAAGTATAAACGATAACAGATAAATAATCCTAATTAAAGCAACTTGGCTTGTTTAAAAAACATTTTGCATTTCACTTCAGACCTGCGCTAAGTTGCTCTGGCACGACATCCACCGACATGAAGAATTATGCCGAAAACTGATGAAAATTAACATGACTTTAAATCACAACATAGTAGAGTCTCTATTCATCAATACACACAGTAAATAAAGACCATGGTATAAGTATAGTGTTGGTATTCAGCTAGTTCGCGCGAATCATTTACTGACATTAGTGAACCGGTTGCTAAACTTTTGAGAGTGTACAGAACCAATTGTTGCTGAGTTGTTTCAACAAAAAGAATACGTATGGTATGATAATGTTTATCCTCGGACTGAGGAAAGTCTTTGCGCGACTTAAAACCGGCGATGAATCATCATCGCTCGAGCCCCAGTTACCGAGCTATCTTTAGTGCAAGTTACGATTGTCACACATTTTTTTCTTCGTTTTGCATTTTTTTATAAGGTATTGCGCGAATACATAACTGTCTACCAGGTCCACTGAACAGGAGCAAGTGTCGTGTCGAACACAAGCCACATTTGTTGGGATGCCAGCTCTCTAACCACTTGGCAACCGAGCCGACCGAGGTAAATAAAAAGTGCCCGCCAATCAGTTTTTGCACAAAGCTACGGATCGTCAAATCAAACAACTTATACGGATTGACGAGTTTAATTCGTGCAAAGGCTTTGCTCATTCTAAGGATAAAGATTATGTTACTGTAGGCTACTATTTATAAAAATCCACGTTTTATTCTTCTTGCGGAATTTACTCTGTGTGTATCCTGTCTTTAATTTACCCACAATTCCGCAAAGTTTGTTCTCCTTTCTTCTGACCTTAACCACTCAAACCGCGACGTCATCCGGTTATGTGCTTTCCAAATTCCAAAAAGTTGGAATCGGGAGGTCGAACATTTTGAGAGTAGTATAATTCGCTTGTATCCAGTCAATGTATTATTTTGAAAATAAATGAATAACCTTTCCTATAGCAGAGAGGATTTTTTGTGCTATAATTCCGCTTATTTCGTTGTGGTTAGTTTGAAGTTTGTACCTGAAGAAAATACGGTACGATTGCAATGATGCTGTGATGATATTTTAATATACAGATTGTATACAATATAGAATTTTCGTTTTTAAGCATCGAATTAGCGAAGCATTGCATTGCGTTACGTAATCGATTACTTCCTGCTTATCGTTTTAAGTCATAAATCATAATATAAATACTGTGGTTGCCTGTTCTACGTGCATTATGAGTTATTCAATCTTGCTGTTACAATCAACGCTGTGACATGGAGGTTTTTATGCTGTTGCTGTGCCAATGTTCTGTTAAAATGTAATCGTTCAACCCTATCCTAACCAGGCTCGCGACTTTACTATTTTAACTAGGTGTGGCCGACCCCGCACACACATTTTCAATCGTTAATTACTAGAAAAGTGAATTTAGTGTAAATTAAGTATTTCTAAAAGTGACACATTTCTAGAAATTTTCTTGTTACGCCGCGCCCCCGTTGTGCGAAAAACCAGCTGACCGCGAGAAGAGAACCCAAGAGAATAGTTAGTCGAGTTATTGGTGCGTAAATGAGTAATACGCTTCAATGCGGAGAGAGAGCAAAATTATGAAAATATCACAATATCTCAAAAATTACAAAATCCAACTTTATCAAACAAACATGGACAGATAGCTGAACATTTTTTAGGAAAAGTCACCAAATTTCAAGTTTCTACAGCAAACAATGCAACTGTACGCGACGTTTTGCTATGACTGTGTGCGGGAGAAGCCAAGCCTAGTTAGAATAGGGTCAAAGAAGGTTCAATATAATCAGTATATGCAGTTGTCATTTCCAGCTAATTTGCCAGTGCCAGTGCATTGCCAGCTAATTTGCCAACCGGGGCCGGGTTAAAGTTGAGCGAAGACTGTCCTCAGTCCGAAGATGTAATCTTACCATACGCATCGGTATTGCAGAAAGGCTAGCTGAGTTTTTATCAAAAGCTTTGATTTGAGCATTCACTGTCTATGAATATCTGGGAATGTTGCTATTAAGTCTTGACTAGGCTTCCAAAAACTGGTAGGCTACGAAAACACCCTACTAAAAATATCTGCCATGTCAAAGTGTTACTTTTGAGGCTAAATTATATAGAAAATAGAGCAAAACAGCAATTCTGCCTCAGAAAAGCAGCATACAAAGTTTCCTGTAGGGATGGTACGAATCCACACTACTCGTTTATGCAATCACACATTTCTGTCGTTTTATCTTTGTTTGGAGTGGTCGAATAATATTAGGCCTTCAAAAAAAAGTGTTATTAAGAATTTTGCGTCAGACTAGATTTATAGCATAAACACTGTGATATTGGAAGTTTCATTTTTTCAATTCAACTGCAATTAACAACATTATTACAACAACACGTAGACCATGGCAGCGGTTAGTATGGTAAGTACCAAGTAGGTTACCACAACAGCATTGGGACACTTTTACGTAATATTATCATATCAGGATGTATAGATGGAAAAACAGTTGGAATTAGCCAGCTGGGCTGGTGTTTGTTATGGGAAAATATTTATAACTTTCACTTTATCAGAAAACAAATGACATGTGCGATGTTGATCCTGCCGTTGTTGAGAAAATAAAAAACTAAGATATAGCAAGACGAAAACCTCCGACGCAATTATTAGTGAGTATGATCACAATGCTCATAAATTTTGAAAATCTGTAAGGCTTCATACACGGTAAGCTTTCTGCTGCTGTTTCATGTAAAATCTTGATGTGTTTTAGTTAAAATTGATGTTCAAGAAAAGAAAATTGTTATCGATGGAGAGTTTGAGAATATTTCGGTCGAAGAACTGCAAGAACAACTTCCTGAAAGAATCCCAAGATATCCTTGTTTATTTGATTTAAATATGCTAAACATAAATTCGAAAGCTCAGTAGACTTTTCCTTGACCTCTTTAAAAAACATATGTGATCTACAGTTACGTGCAGAAATACGATGACGGTAGAGTATCTTATCCCTTCTGCCTTATTTGCTTCTGTCCTGAAGGCTGCGAATCTGAAGTAGGCATGCTCTATACAGGCTCAAAGATGAACGTTGTTAGCATGACAGGTGCAACTAAGGTACGCCAAATAATTTCATCTGCAGGTTAAACTAAGTGGTCAGTAATAACGGTACCTTGTGCAGATCTATTTGCATTATATATTGTCTCAGAAAAAAATGCTAATTATTATAGTGTGAAAAAATTAATAAGTAAAAATCACGATGGATATAATAAAAACTAACTAATAAAAGTTACATTCTATTAAGGTTTTTTAAATTCGAGAAAAAGAAATGCTGACTAAGGACTGGCTGGAAGAACAGGTCAAATCTTCCCGATAAAACCTTCTCTTTAAGTGAAGTGCAATTACTATTACCACTACTCATTTCTATGCTGTTAAGTTTTTCCAATCAACTGACAATGTTATAATCAGCAATATTCTATTTACTCCAGAGCCATTTCAATCATTACATATATATGAAAATAATCCTAGATTTCATGTCGGCGTATTGTATGCAGTGTTTTTTTTTTATTGTAGATCACTATTACATTCACTTTTTAATACGAAAAGAACAACATATAGAGTATAGACCTTGGCTAGTGTTGCTACAACTCAATGCAATAGCCATGAGCTTTACAACCAACATAAAAATCCAAATGTTTTTCAATTAACTAACACAGGGCTGACTTAATCCAGAAATAAAAAATCACAATTCTGCTACAAAACGTGTTTCACTTCCACAATACACTTTTTATGGCTTTTGCAAAATTAAATGTTCCGCACAGGTTTATAAGATTCAGTTGTTAATAATGCAATACAATTTTGAACAACAGTCAAACAGTAGTTTAGCAGCATTGTTTTGCAAGGAGTTCTTCATATTAAGTTAGCTTTAATATTTGAAGGTGTAATTAGATTTACTGCATGCATGGTGTACTCTTATTAAATTATGTGTAATTGCTTCATTTCAACCCTCAATTCCGCAAAGTTTGTTCACCTTTCTTCTGCTTACTAGACCTTAACGACTCAAATTGTGACGTCATCCGGTTGTACACTTGTATACTAGACCCGATATTACTCAATTCATTTTAAGTACGGATAAAATGCAAAAGAATTAACAACATTGGACGTGTACATATTATGTGTGTGCTAAACATCGGCCTATACAAAAAACATGCAAAAGTACATATTTGCTGCTGCAATTTTTCACAGACCGCAGCATATCCATAAAACACGATTAGGTTCTACAAAACTATAGGCCTATGCAGGTTTAAGCTTCCGGCTATAGTGCTAGACTATGTATGAAAGAAAGAAACCGCAATCTGCTACCAAATTTCACTCCACAGATAGACTAATAGTTTGGGATAAGCGAAATATTAAGCTTCGCCCACCACTTACCATTCAGTCGGCTCGGTAGCCGAGTGATTCGAAAGCTGGCCTCACAATAAACGCCACCCAGATTCTGTGTTCGATACCCAGTTGCTCCATATCGTTGTATTGCCTTCATATGCCTTTGGGCAAGGCATTAAAGACACTTGCACGTTCACGTCCTGTTCAGTGGACCTGGTTAAATTCGTGCATTACTATATAGAAAATCAAAAACAAACAAAATAAAAATGTTGTGGCAGTCGGAACTTGCAGAAAGGTTAGCTAACTCGGTAACCGGGGCCGGGTTATAGTTGAGCGAAAACTTTCCTCAGTGCGAAGATATTATCTTACTGTACGCATCGGTATTGCAGATAGGCTAGCTGAGTTTTTATCAAAAGCTTTGATTTGAGTATTCACTGTCTAACTGTTCTAGCCGAATGACTTTGCAGTTTCACATTACTGTCTATAAATATCTGGGAATGTTGCTATCAAGTCCTGACTAGGCTTCCACAAACTGGTAGGCTACGGAAACACCCTACTAAAAATATCTGCCATGTCAAAGTGTTACTTTCGAGGCTAAATAATATAGAAAATAGAGCAAAACAGCAATTCTTCCTCAGAAAAGCAGCATACAAAGTTTCCAGTAGGGATGGTACGAATCCACACTACTCGTATATGCAATCACACATTTCTGTCGTTTTATCTTTGTTTGGAGTGGTCAAATAATATTAGGCCTTCAAAAAAAAGTATTATTAAGCATTTTATGTCAGACTAGATTTATAGCATAAACACTGTGATATTGGAAGTTTCATTTATTCAATTCAACTGCAATTAACAACATTATTACAACAGCAAGTAGACCATGGCAGCAGTTAGTATGGTAAGTACCAAGTAGGTTACCACAACAGCATTGGGACACTTTTACGTAATATTATCATATCAGGATGTATAGATGGAAAAACAGCTGGAATTAGTCAGCTGGGCTGGTACTTGTTATGGGAATAGATTTATAACTTTCACTTCTTCAGGAAACAAATAACATGTGTGATGTTGATCCTGCCGTTGCTGAGAAAATGAAGAAACTAAGATTTAGCAAGAAGAAAACCTCTGCCGCAATTATTGGTGACTAGAGTATGATCACAATGCTCATAAATTTTGAAAATCTTTAAGGCTTCATACACGGCAAGCTTTTTACTGCTATTTCATGTAAAATCTTGATGTGTTTTAGTTAAAATTGATGTTAAAGAAAAGAGAATTGTGATCGACGAAGAATTGGAGGATATTTCAATTGAAGAACTCCAAGAAGAACTTCCTGAAAGAAACCCAAGATATCCTTGCTTATTTTGACTGAAATATGCTAAACATAAAGAACATTGACCAAACTTTAATCGAAAGTCAGTAGACTTTTCCTTGACCTTTTTAAATTACATATGTGATGTACAGTTACGAGCAGAAATATGATGATGGCAGAGTAACTTATCCACTTTGCCTTATTTATTTCTGTCCTGAAGGCTGCAAATCTGAAGTAAGCATGCTCTACGCCGGATCAAAAATGAGCGTTGTTAACATCTCAGGTGCAACTAAGGTACGTCAATTAATCTCATTTGCAGATTAAACTAAGTGGTCACTAATAACGATACCTTGTGCAGATCCATTTGCATTGTATCAGGAAACAGAAAATAAAATGTTAATTATTATAGAGTGAAAAACTTACCAAGTAACTAATAAAAGTTTCACTCCATTAAGGTTTTCGAAATTCGAGAAAAAGAAATGCTGACTGAAGACTGGCTGCAAGAAAAGGTCAAATTTTTCCGATAAACCCTTTTTAAGTGAAGTGCAATTACTATTACCGCTACTCATTTCTATGCTTTTAAGTTTTCCCATACAATTGACCATGTGATGATCAGCAATATTCCATTTATTCCAGAGCCATTTCAATCATTACATATATATGAAAATAATCCTGATGTTCTGAGCAGTTTTTAGATTTCATGTCATCGTATTGTATGCAGTTTTTTTTTTTATTGTAGATCACTATTACATTCACTTTTTAATACGAAAAGAACAACATATAGAGTATAGACCTTGGCTAGTGTTGCTACAACTCAATGCAATAGCCATGAGCTTTACAACCAACATAAAAATCCAAATGTTTTTCAATTAACTAACACAGGGCTGACTTAATCCAGAAATAAAAAATCACAATTCTGCTACAAAACGTGTTTCACTTCCACAATACACTTTTTATGGCTTTTGCAAAATTGAATGTTCCGCACAGGTTTATAAGATTCAGTTGTTAATAAATAATAATGCAATACAATTTTAAACAACAGTCAAACAGTAGTTTAGCAGCATTGTTTTGCAAGGAGTTCTTCAAATTAAGTTAGCTTTAATATTTGAAGGTGTAATTAGATTTACTGCATGCATGGTGTACTCTTATTAAATTAGGTGTAATTGCTTCATCTCAACGCTACAAGTCAGTTAAAAATAACATATATTCCAGTTACATTGACCAACACACAAAGCAAACAACAACAACACACACAAGTTTTCAATTTACTGCATCTCCATTTACAGATTGCTTCAATGGAAATTTATTGGTAGATTACGAGACGTTGAAGTGATTGAGCCACAGTGCGTCATCCAGTGGTAGCCTCTTAAGTCACTTCTTAGTAAGTTACCAAGACATAGATCATCCTAAAAATGAACAGTTTAGAACTCATAAGTTGATTTTGATCAAAGGAAGCCATAACTACATTGCCAGAAAACCACTCAAATGCTTTCCTAATAATTGTGCCCATAACAAGTATATAATGCACACCTCTGAGCAGGATTAAGATAGTGGGCAGTCATTTACTTTAATAGCATCTACGATGCATAACTTTCTTCTTTCAGTGTAAAGGAACATTATTGTCCAACTTTGCATGCAATTAGTCTATGTTTGTTAAATTAAAGCAAGCACAAAATATGTTGACCTAATATATTTAAAAAAACATTCTGTGAGGAATGGACCATCATCATTATCATGACTATCATGTATCACCATACATAGCTATCTAAATTCCATATTGGTACAAATCCAGAAAGTCAGAATTATGTTGGTGCATAGCTTTTGCTTAAACAATCCAAATCAGAACTATAGTTGAATACTGTCTCATCATAATCAAATCTTTGTCTTCAAATTCTAGATATTTGTTTGCATAAACAGTTTGTTATGTCAACCAATCAACTCACTCAAACCAATCTACATCGTCTGCATTTTGTTCCGAATTTCATGGCAACTATGGCATTAATACTATTGGGGACCTAACAAATAATGAATAGTTTTTTTTTCAGTCCAAACGAAATTACCAATTTCCACACAATTCTTTGAAACATAAGCTCAGTATCACCACAACAGAGCCAGATGACATCAACTGGAATCGCAGACAAGCTAATTTCATCAACCAATGACACCTGGCAACAATTAAAAAATAGACAAAGCGCAGTTTTCACCTGTACAGGTAGTAGAAGAAGGAGATGAGATAAAAAGCAAGCTTGAACCATCCTTCTTTCATGCAATAGGAGAGCATATCAGCGTTCATTATTGTGGTCGGGTCGTATAAGCCGGGTCCACTCATGACGGGCCGTTTGCTGTATCTGCGTGAAATTATTGGCAGGTGCTTGAATGGGGTCAATAATTTTTGTTACCGATAACAGCGACATCACTAAAGTTGAAAATTACAAATTTACTGTAATGGATGTGGAGTTGAAAATATGTATATCACCTGTAAATATTGTACAAAATCAATGGCAGATTGAGAAAGACAGTTAACCATTCAAATGCAGAAATAAAAAGCAAGTTGTAAAAAAGATGAATTCCGTATTCAGGCAAAACAAGCTAAAAAAGCACAAAAATGAAACAATAAGTAAAGCTTAGCCTAACTTCAGTTATCAGGCTAAACACATAACACCCAATTTACCTTTGTGCAAAACGAATAAATCTAACATTAACAAGCTACAATGTAATCATCGAACATTGTTAGAACTCACAGGATTCAAACTGTTGCATTGGTCAATTGGATTCTTGTAGTCAGTTTTCAACTCATCAAATGCAATTATCTACAATAAAATACCCAGTAATACCGTAAGCGCAGTGTCATAGATACCAATAACCATGAAAACAAGCATTTTCATCAAAATATCCAACTGTTATCAACAAACAAGATAAGCTTTTTTCAAACTAACCTGCCAGATGGCGAAAAAGATGAGAAATGCCGTGAGCACAAGTGCAACGATGTAGCAAAATGCAGCAAATGTAAAAGCCATCTCACGTGGTTAACAAATATCAACAGTAATATATACAAAAACTATTACAGCTGTCAGACCAAGTTGACTATTCTAAGTGAAAAGCGAACGCACGCACATTAGTACCATAAAGCTAAAATGTCAAAACTTTTAAAAGAAAGTCTATGTTTACAGAAAGATTCTCAATGAAAAATTGGGTGTGTCGAGGCAAACATTTTTGGTCTACTTCACTTCTGCACATCAATATGAAGATCAGAAAGGGAAGGACTGAATGAGCCATGATGTAACAGTCCCTAAATACTTTACACCAATTTGGACGCATATTCATGAACTATACCCAAAAGTTTACGGTGTGTATAGGCCAGACTGCAGAGTATCGCAGTTTTCGCCAAGATTTTGGCGATGCAGAAGCAAAATTCTGGTACACGGGTTTGCACCGAAACTTGTGGTACGTCGGTCGTTTGTGTTAGGCCAGGAGCAGCCTTTTACAATAGAAAATGGAAAAGAAGTGTTTCATAAAGAGATTGCTCTACTCCAGTTATGCTAAGTCGTTTGTACAAAACATCTCGGGTGTACTTGCTACATGGTGTGGTAGTAAACTAGGCTAGCTCAATTCACAATTATATATATATGGCTATACGAAATGGAGAGTCTATTTTTACAACAAGTCTTTGGCAGAAGTGTCTCGAGTCACGTCAAGATTTCTGTCTGTCAAGGTGTGTCATCCATGCCTACCGGTGTGCGATATCGTTTCAACCAAAAAGTCTTTGTTGTCTATCTGTCATACTTTGCGGTCTGGAAGCTCATTACCCTCCAGGCCAGGGGTGGCCAAACTGCGGCTCTCGAGCCGCATGCGGCTCTTTGAGCCTTTGATTGCGGCTCTTTAATGAATTAGCATTGTTGAATTAGACATGCATTTTCCCAGTCTAAAAGAGATGTTTGATCAGATTATGAAACAATGCGTTCTATCACACGTAGTAACAACGGACTCATTGTTAGTAATAATCAAATTACACTCCAAAAAGTACATTATTGTACAGAAGTGTGCTAACTTGTACACTGTAGTTAAGTAAAGTGTTAGATTGAAGGTGTACGTCACGGCTGACCTAGTTTTAAGTCTTGGTTACGGTTATACTAATAATTGCAAAAAGAGTTGGTGAAGCCCAGGTGGAGACTCATAGTATCACCACGCAGCAATAATATTTATCAATAGCTTCGTTGTGAGTGAATAAATTTGTGTTTTTTATTGTGTTTGATTGTGGCTCTTTTAAAACTGGAATTTGTTATATGCGGCTCGAGCATGAAGCAGGTCTGGCCACCCCTGCTCCAGGCCCTTACCAGCCAGTCTGCAGGGCTGGACAGGGGCACACTCACATGCGGTTTTTATGACATTCAGTAGGGTAGGCCAGTCTAGGGTTACAATACGTCCGGAATTTCGGTGTGGAAATCTGTGTCCGGGAATAATTCTAAAAAGTGCTCTAATGTCCGGAATTCTAGCATCTAGTAAGTTGTGTTTACCTTGAAATAATGTTCTCGTGTTGTGAAAACGAAAAATTCAACTTTTTATGGACTTCTGGGTTCCTTCCAGGTTCCAGGCCTACCGGCTGAAAGGCCTCGCCCTAGCGCTCGTCTAGCCTAGTCCGCTAGCCAATATGCAAAAACACCTAGTAAGCGAAATTTTGACAAAAATTGCTAACCAAATTTTTATTTTTGGATATTTTTAAATGAAATTTCGTGTGCAACATTTGCAACCCTTACTCTGTATACATTTCAAATTTCTACCTACAAAATATCCTTCTTTTTCATTAAGACAAACTTATTGTAGTCGAAAAAAGTTAAGCTAAATTTCTCGCTGAGGTAAGAAATTGAGAAATTGGTCCCTGCACAAATCTTTTAATTTTTGGCGAATAATAGAAGCTAGAGCAGTGATTCCCAAACTGTAAGCCGCCACAGTTTCTCAGGTGTGCCGCAAATTTTGGAAAAGAACTGTATAAATATTTAAAATAAGGAATCCAGACAAGCATATGCGACTTAAAAGCGCTTTAACTGCTTCAATAGCTGATAAATAACCACATGTCCATCCAATAAGCACATCCATCGCATTCACACGCGAAAATAAATTTTTTTAAAGCAACTTTTCTTCTCTTGTAAGTGTGCCGCAAGCGGTTTTATAATTTTTCTAGTGTGCCACAAGCTGAAAAAGTTTGGGAACCACCGATCCAGAGAGCTATTTTTTGGCACACTTGCGCAACAGTTTCTCCTCTAAGTCTCTTTAAACTTACGTGGAGTTCTTTTATCTTTAGGTTTCTTTTTTAATCACTTTTTCTACATCGGTCCAACTTTGGTGAGGTAGCCAATATGCCAAGATATTTTCACAAGAACATCCTTTGAGTCACACGTTTGTTCTTTTCAGTGAACAGGTGGAGGATATTACATTGCTCGGCAAAATTTTTAATAGAAATTTTTCAACAGGCGTTCTTCTAAACTAATTGAAAATTTCCAGACGTTTCTTTGGTATTTGTGAATGATGCCTGGTCACCTTACCAAAAGAAAAACAAAATATATCAAAGACGATTTTTAGTCGGCTCTCAGATAACATTCTCTAACTTAGTGAAGGTGTAAACGGAAAAGTTGTGTTTAAAGCTGTAGGCCTATCGCCCTATCTGAAAAATATGATATTCCTATTACCACACTCCATGATCGCATAAGTGGTAACCCAACAACCAACCAACAAAACAGTTTTTTGACGCATTGTCCCCACTGAGAAGCAAGTGCTTGGCAAGATTAGAATTGTTGGAGTTAATCTTGACATCCGAAGGAAAAGCATTGTTCAATAATAAATTTGAGAACAAGATTGAAAGTGAGGTGTAGGCCTACAGCGCATGGCGTACTTTAAAACAAGGGACTGAACACGAGCAAAAAAGAGAAGTAGAACCTGAGTATTTTTTGCTTAGAACACCAGACATCCAAAGCAGCTAGGCGTCAGCTTTTTCAATTACCCACAATTAATGTGGGAAAGAAAACATAAAACAAAAGAAAAGAAAAGCAAAGAAAACAAAACCAAATCAAATTTAAAAAATATATATTTATCGTATCAAGTTTGAGCACGCTATAACAAGAATAGCACCTTATTTTCGCTCCCTACAGTCAATGGCAATAATTAACTATGCGGTTAGAAGGCGCCTTTGCTTAGAATCAACACACAATACTTAATTCAGAATAAAGGTTATGGTTTCTATTCGAGACTTATTTTAACTTAGTAGGCTCTATACGTATGTTTATTTTCCAAAAATGCCTTGGTTTTTACGGCAAAGTTCGGCAGAGTTTTAAGCTTAATGAATATTTGATGTCTATTTAATAAAAACTAACTAATTACAAATCAGTAAAACGAGCTCAAATAAATGTGAAATTCATGTTTTTTGCATTCACACACTGGCTCAAAAACTGTTGGTAAAACTTCTGCTATCACCTGAAAGATATTGATTAAAAATCTGTGACTTTAAAGTATAATATAAAGAATAAACTTTCGTTTCTAATGATATAAAAACCATGGCTGTGTGATCAGTAGAACTTGTTTTATTTACGTTTTACTTTTCGTTAAAGTTTTTAGCAAATTGGTTAACTTACCATATAGCGTGTTTCAGGTGTATCCGGCGTAGGTATAGACGCACAATTATGAATAAATATGCAATTAGCTGAACTTTTTTGCACCATTCTATGAGTTAATTGTGGACACAAGTTGCCTTAGCCGGTATAACAAACATAGCACAAAAATAGTGTGTCCAGCATTTCAAAACTTGTCCAAAATACCCAATCAGAAAGTATGGCAGTTTTGAACGAGAAATCGTGGTGACAAAGATTCAATTGTTGGCGTGAAGGCGTGTAACAACACCTTATATCTTCGTTTATTTATCATAAATCAGTGTGAAAATAAAAAGTTCGACGTGTAGCCTATGTTCATGAACAACGTGCGTGCAGTTGTTACACTTTCAACTATAGCCAAAGGCTAGTTTGGTAATCGGTGCTGGAGAAATAGTGGAGTTGGCGAACTTTGTTAACTGAAGATTTAAGCCCATAAACCCCACATGGAGGCAAGCTTAGGTGGGTCTCTGCATATGTATTTTTTAAGAAGATCCCCACCATGGACATCGGTTCCTCTAATAATATCTGCTTGTGCGCTAAGTGATTTGTGTGCATTGCGAGCACGATATGCTTTACGTGCGCCATGTGAGTGTCATAAAACCATAGATATCTGCATAAAACACGGCCTGCCTGCTTAACTCAAGCTGTTATCAACGATGAACATCAATGTCAGAGTCGCCGTATTGAGCAAGAACTAGGAATGTTTGTTCGGTTATCGGTTGTCAACAACGCCATAGCTAAGTATCTGTTTGCGCTCTTGTGGGTAAGATGTAGCTTCTTAAATTGTATTCTCGTTTACATCTAAACTCATTCTGCAGTATAGCCTATCTTAAGTTCATATTAACATCACACGTTATAAGAACGTTGTTTTAACAAAGTCTTGTGAAGCATTTACAATATTAACAAATAGTCAAACAAGTTTAGTTTTCAATGAGGAAACGTATGAAATTTTGATTTTTCGCGCGATTTTAACTTGCGCTGGAATAAATGACTTGTGAATAATATCTGTATAGAGTACATAGATTTATTTACTGGCCGTTCATGAATCTGTATTTGCTATTTAGTAGGGATGTGCCGCGAGGAAGATTCGAACCCGAATATCATGAAGGTCGACACGAACGAATCCCGAATCTATTCGTATTAGAACTAAACCATAAAATTTCCTCCAAAAGTTGTCAAGTCTTGCTTGTAACATGATGTAATCGATAAACAAATCGCTTTCTTTCGAAAAATAGTGTTTAAAAAGCGATCGAAAAAGCAAAATCGTTATGAAAACGACCTTCATTGTAAGTACTGCTGACTCTAGTTTAGCTTTGTCGGGAAACTAGATCATCATTTTTAACAAAAATCAGTAAATTTATAAGTAATATTGTATTCGAGTTCGCCATTGTTGGTATTCGTGTTCGCCCGAATCTTCCATAAAAGCGATATTCGGCGAATCTATTCGGGTTTGGGTTCGCATCGGCCCATCCCTACTATTTAGTAATTACAAGCATAGACTACATAAGTTTTGCTGAGGTCCGGATACACTTTCGAGCCTGGACCCATATTGCGCTCTACACGGTCTTGCGTGAAGTACTTGGTTTTAATTCCAACATTTGGAGCTTAATCAATTATGTGCAATAACTCACGAACGAGCTGTAACTCGAAAGAAAATTCGTATCTTGGCCTGTTCGTAGTTCAATGACTTATATGGTCAAGATACGGCGAGCGTTATGAGCGAAAAAACAATGCTTTATAGGTATTAGCGATATATTTGTTCGTGAGTCGTGGTGTTAGATACACCCTACCTTCAATCGTTATCCTGCTCAACATATAATTAGTGAAACATCACGTTTCGACCAAGCTTGAAGATTGATATTTCCATAATAGAGCCATTATGACATCATCGAGTGTCACTGGACGTCTATCATGACAACGTGACACTGGTCATAATATTTTTACTGTTTCTTCGCTGGATCATTTGTGCTTTATCCTTCTAATACTTTTATGCTTTAGTCGGGTGTGAATTTACCAACGAGCTATTGGTTTACTTTCCAAACATTTCAATTGTTTTGTGACATCATCGATCACTAACCAATCCCTTTATTACGTTTTCTTATAACAATAGGTTGACCGAAGAATCGAAACAACTCACCTGGAATTGGTGCCGGATCAATCGAATTTTGACAAAGTTTACATCGGGTTATGCTTACCGCAGCTTATTTTATTTTACAAACGATAGAATGTTCAGTTAAAGCCTTTAGAAATGTTTTCAGCTTTACAAAGAATTAACGGGAGATAATACGAAAAGTTTTACTTTTTCGATGGAAAATCTTTTTAAATTGAATTCCTAATACACCATTTACCGCCGCGTTTCTTCATTTTTTAATTCAATCGAAATATGGAAGAAATATTTTTATAAACTTTAGAGCGACAAGAAACAGAAAGAGCATTTATCTTTGAAAACCATGAACAGACTGCAGTGATGACAAGAAGAAGTTGCAAATATTTAATCAATAATCAATTTGTTTAACAAGAAAGAAGGATAACTCATTAGACATTCACAAAAGTTGTATTAACTTCATCAAGAAGTTACTACATTCAACAGGACTTGTATAAGAATAACCCACAACCAACAGCTGGTAACCTCATCAACGACAGGGGCTGATCGGTCCGACTTAACCAAAGCAATTAAGCCCACGATAAACGCATTAAGAGGTGATGGGAAATAATCAAGCAGAGCCCGACAAATCTGAACAAAGGAAAAGGAAAGTTCTTGTTTACATTCTGGGGCGGCGTTGTATTGAGACTCAATTTAATTCTGTTGATTCAACGAACACAATCGACCTTTAACAAGCAGCGATTTAATTTTAACCGCACCACCAGTCTGTTTAATCTCACGAGGTTTGAGGCAGAAACTCTTCTCGCTTTTCCGTCAATTGAAATGAAGAGAAAATAAATCAATTAATTTTTATTGTTTTAAAAATATTTTTAGGACGTAAGTGATGACGTAAGCGGTCGCCCTGGTGACGTGATTGACGAGTGGTTATTCAAAACTTTGACAGGCGGTAATCATCTTCACCATCGACAGGTGCATAAACATAAATAACCTATATGGCTCAGTATATATAACCTATAGACTTTGTTATCTTTGAAAAGCATTCCCTGCAGTTACTTGATGAGGCATCGTACAAAGCTACATAACATGAGCAAAATTACAAAATTTTATCGTTATTAAGAGAAGTTGAGGAAAGTTTGTCTCCTTAACTACGCAGGAACATTCCTTGAAGTTTATTGTGCATCGACTCTACAACAGCAAGTTTCAAGTTAAGTTGTGGCGAGGTTGAAGCGTAACTTCACTCAACACGTTATGGGAGACAGCTCAGAAACCGGCTCAGTTGCCACGACAACGACCGCCATCTTGTTCCGGCCCGGTTACTTCTGCACACTCTCAGGCTTCCTTAAGCTTGAGGAATTGGTCAGCGGAATATTCTGCTGGGTGCTGGTGGCCAGTACGCCAGGGTTAAGCGGTCCTCTCGTCTACGTCGCGATAATGGGAGTTGTTGTTTGGTTTCTAACCCTGTGAGTAAGATCAAATCTATAAGTAGTTCATGGTTGATTAATATTTACGTCAGCAATAGAAAAAAAATCGTTAGTACTTTACCTATTTTGAAACGGTGCCTTAAAACTGTGTTCTTTAGTTGAAATGGTACAACAACAGTTGGCACCGTGTTTACGCAACCGTGACCGCGTTAAACTTTAAACATGTTTCACTTTTTCAGGTGCTCTGCCCTTTTCTATTTATTCGCCGTTTATGAGACGTCATGGTCCAAGGCGCCTTGGTTGGCCATAGAAATCTTTTTCAGTATTTTTTTCGCGCTTTCCTACATTTCCATCCTGGTTGTCGAAATTGTGTTCGGGAACTTCGCCACTCAACTGCTCACCGCGTCGACGACTTTTGCTTGCGTCACAACCGCGATTTATCTATTTCATATTTTTCATCCGTCGACGCCACGTCATATAAAAAGTGGGACAAGAGTGGTCAGTTTCAAAACTGGGTAACACGTCACAACCAATGAAATTTATGATTGATGTGGAAGCGCTTGATTGATTTATTTCGATGACGAACATTCACCAGGGAGGACATTTTTTAAACTTATGCTCCATGTCAAAGCACAGAACATTCAGGGAAACAGGTTTTGTACGCTTAGAGTCATCTGTTGTTTGTTTGAATAAATAAACTTAACAAGTGATTTTATTTAAATATAATATAAACAAAAACCGGTCAAAAGTAAATTTTAGTCAAATCTAGAAAGTGACTCGGTGAGACAGCACCAGGCTTGCAAATCAAGAAATATCATTGAATTTTGACCTCAAATTACGTAAATTTCAAATCGGTGATCAAGACATAGCAATTTGCAATTCATTAAGACATAGCAATTTCAAATTGTCTGCATCAGTGGCTCGCTTATCACAATAACGCAATAAAGAACAAAAATACTTTCACGGTATTGGTGTTCATCCAATAGCCCATGATGAGGACAGATTTTGAACAGCAATCATTGTGAGTACATCGTACAGCATTGAAATAATGCTAAGTTACTTTCTGTTAAAAACTCGAACATAAATACGAAAAAAGTTTCCTCATCTCTTAAATACGGCATGGATTACATCATCAAGCGCTGACGTTTGTCTGCGTTCCCGCCTGTTGCCATGGGAACGCCCCCTTCCATTGCTTGTAGGCGAAGCTTGCGTCCGTGATGTAAAGGTTGGTGGTTAAAAAAGCGAAAACGGTGGCGACGATCAAATGTGGCCTCTGACCTGAGTATGCGGCCGCCACACAGGACGCCACGAAGTACAAAAGTCCCCAGGATGCGTTGAAGGAGAACTCGATAATACCCCAGGGCGCGGTAGAGAATTTCGAGTTGTTTAGACCAAGGACCCCGACAATAAAGAGAGCTCTGGAAGAAAAACGAACACCAATTGTTTGACGTAGCCCAGTAAGCGTCTTATATTTGATAACTGATGAGGTAAGAAGTTCTTAAAATATTTTAACACAAAACCATTCAAATAAACCTCACGTGGCCGCTCATAGAATTAAGCTTTACGCAAGGCTGGACCCAAATTAGTCACTCACGTAGTTAAGATCCACGACGTGACTGACACGAAGAGTACGAACTGGTAGGCAGGAGTGTTGATGAACGGGTTCAAATAAACCGCAGCAACCAGAGCCCAGCAGAGTAGGCCGAAGATAAGTTCACCCAGTTTCATAACCCCGGGTGCAGATAAAAGATAGTCTTTGTTGAAAGAAACTGCCTGACTGCCGTAAGAAGCGGCCACAGTTGGTGTTTTCTCGTCCATGGCAAATCTTAGTGGAAATGTTAGTTGTTTGAAAATTCTGGTTTGCTTTCAGTGATTACAAGCAGCGACCTTAACCTAAACTTTTAAATGTAAAATTATGTTTACGAGTTTAGCACGTATGACATTCGTTTCAAAACGACTCCGAAATACTTTCTCTGACTTCTTAAAAACGCAACCGGACTTTGCTGCACATCCTTCATTCCGTCAACTGCATGTGACAGAGTTGATGAATTATCAGGTGTAAGTTGATATGAATGCATCGATCAAAGCAATTTCCTTGCCGGAAATTTTATTAACGCAAAAACCGCGCCTGGCACCCGTTGTTTGTCGATTGCCCTACTCTGTTTGACGTAAACAAATACCGGTTCACGTGTCAGGCAATCACGCGGATGCGTCACGAGAAGATTACATCATATCAATTAGTCAACAGACAGACACAAGTTGGTAATAGCCAATACATGGTAGGAGCCATAATGCTCGTGCAGACTTTCACATTTAACGTCATGTTCACTGGACTGCTGCTGTACCACGCACGAAGATATAAAACTGCGTGTCTGGTTTCTTTTAATTCACGCACTGTAGCTAAAAGAAGATAAAATGCTAGTTCTGGAAGAAGTGAACTCCAACACACAACAAGCGAAAATTTAATAGCATCTGTACATTTACTGCCTCATAAAACAATGGAACAAATTGAGCTTCGATTATTATTTGTGAGCAACTTAATGCGAGCGCTTACATAAAAGTTAGGCACAAGATAAACAAAATTTTCAAGAAATAAAACAATTTCCAAAATCACGTGTTAACAGAAGATCCCGAGCTAGACTGTTGCCATGGAAACCCACCCCTCCACTCTTTGAAGGAGATAAAGGTGTGGATGAGGTAGATGGCGGTGACGATGAAGGCGAATACCGCCGAAGCGATGAGTGTGTCGAATCCATCGGCATAAGCTGCGATCACACAAGCTGCAATGAAATACATCAGCGACCACAGAGCGTTGTGGCCGAAGTCGATGATGGACCAGGGAGCTCCGGAGCAAGCATTTGCGTGAAGTCCGAACAGGTAGATGACGAACAAAATCCTGGATAGGAGAGATTTAAGTTTATTTTCGAAAATCTAATTTCTAAAACAATTCCTAATTTTTAATAAAACTTAGTTGGGCTGAAAACGTAATCGCTCATTTTGCATTTTGATAAACACTAAGAACTACTAAGAACACTTTTAAGTGTGTCAACTAATAAATACACATTAACCTTGGTTTATGACATAACCATATCAATTAGGTGACATCATCATGGCAATATCCTACTTACAGGGTTAGCAACCACGAGGTAATTGTGACAAAAAGAGCGAACTGGAAGCCAGCAAAAAAGGTACTGAAAGGAAAGGAAGCCAACAGCGCCCAGCAAATCAATCCAAAAACCAGTTCCAATATGGTCAAAACGCCAGGAATAGATGTGACGTAATTCAAATTAAATGACACCGAACTGGTGCGTCCAGTAGTGGCAGCAGGATTGACATCAGCCATGACGTTTTTTTCTAGTTGCAGTTTGTGTAAAAGTATCAGCAAGCTTCACTGCAAAGGAAAACAAAGCTAAGGTTTAAAAGGTAACAAAGTGGCTCAAACTTTACTGAAATCTTGCAACAACGCTTCTGTATCAACTCCTCGCAAGTGACCTAATTTTCTTTGCTTATCAACCGGTCAAACTCTATGTAGGTCTATTGTTCTTGCAATATCTACTGAGAAAGAGCAAATTTCTAAACTTTTTGAAAGCACCTGGAAGGGGGCTGTGTCAGCTGCCTCGTGTACATCGCGTTTATGTTGACTCGAAGCAAGTTGTATTCATAACGAACTTACAACTTCTCCAAGAACCGTAGTTGCGTTAGGCCTTAAACAAACACTTTCTGTTTGATGAAGACCTTTCCCATTACGACCTGTGTTTACACAAAACGATTTCAGACACCGACATTCCTTTTTCTCTTCTATTCTCTTTTTAGCTTTCCCGCTTTCGTAAAAAATTCTTTGTCTCAACCGTTCCACATGACGAAACGTCAGTGTTGCGTTTACAGGCAAATGTCTCCTGTCATAATCGCATTTATTTGCTTTCCAGTTTGCCAGCAACTAAAACAGCAACCAGAGTCCTTTGCTGCTTCTTTCGAAAATGTTTCGAAACAAAATGGATTGCCTACGTCATCTAATCTCGTGATGAAATGCGACACCAAAAACTTTTCAAAAAGACAAGCTACGTCACAAAAGAGACTTCAGAAAACAAGTTGCAAGGACGTTTGAAATTTTGTCGCCAAAACTAACTTCACTCAAAATAATCAAGAAACATAGAAGGGCAACACTGTCCTCAGCAGCATGTAACTGGCCTGCCGCTGATCTTGGCATCTTGATCTCTAAACTTGCTGCCGCGAAACAAACCTTTATTTCTTGACTTGTTTGCAAAGCTCTCTCGGCCAATTATCGTCCACTTGCGCTGTGTCGGTTTCATTCATTACAGTGTTTAAACTTTAAACAGACACCGCGATTCTTAAGCATTACGTCACAATCGGTTAAGTGTTTTCTAGAAATGTTACACAAACTGCGCTTTCGAATTCATTCAATTCGTATTATTTTTGCTTTCACATTACAACTGATTTTATGCAAAGTTGGTAACTCATCAGATAATTCTTTATCGTGATAAGTTATAAGTTGTGCCAAAAAATATCATTACCAGCGCTCATTATAAGAAACGTTAAGAAACCTTTGCATCTGCCACCTACTTCACATAATCTATTTTGAAAATTAACACTAACAATGGGCTATTGCCGCTGAATCGAAACCGTTTTCGTCGAAGTGACACCCTTGGGCGCTACTTTGCGTTTCGCGGTCTCAAAACATTTACATATTAGATCACAAGGTGACGCAAAAGGACTAGAATTTCACCGAACAAATTTGTCAATTGAGAAACCGAATTTATTGACTTGAAATTAACATTTTTACGACCTATCCTGTTTACAGGGATGGAAGAAAAGGTCCAGTTCTTCATAAATCTTATAAATTTTACGTCATCTCGCAATAAATCTCACATTGAAAGGTTTAAACGTTCGCGTAAGTCTTTCAAAAATATTTAAAATGAGTAATTTAACAGAAAATATTTTGGCGTTTGGGAAAGAGTTCGATTTGATCGGAAGTTTTTCAAGTAGTTTGAGACTGTAGACTTTTACAGGCCTTTACAGGCTCAAATGTTGAACTTTGTAAAGTTTTTTTATAATTCCAGTATGCTAACAAATTTTCTAGGGCTTGGCTGTATGGGTTAAGCCTACTGAATGTGAACGTAAGGTAGGCTATGTTGTTTTTATTGTCGAGAAAACATTACAATATTTTTTGTTTGTTTACTATAGGGCAGGCCAAAGCTGTTTATAACATCATAAAAAAATTGGAGTCTAGTGTAGAAATGCACACAAACTGGTCTGTTTGTTTGATAAACCCTAACTACTCAAACTGTGACGTCACCGGCACTCAATAGTCGTGTTCGCACGAAGATGGTAGCCTATGTGACCCCAGATCTAGGGAATAACAACTAAGCCTATGATACATTGGAAAAACTTTGATATTTTGGATGTATTTGCTTACTTTTTAACTATTATTCCATAAGTTATGGTATGTGTCCATATATCAAAGCCGACTGCTAATTTTAACCAACTTTTTCAGACATTTGTTTTTATAAAATGAAGTGTACCTTGTTAGTGTGAAAGCTTCTCTTCATTGCTATGAATTGTGTTGAGAGCCATAATGAGATACCTGACAATTTTATGATATGTTCACACTGTGGTCACGGTGAGTAGCCGACCTTTCAAGTGAGGATATATATATTTTAATATATATAAATATTTTAAGAAAACATTGGCTGTAGACTAAAATGTTTTTTGTTTTTCTTTTCACACAAACAAGAAAATTTTACCTAAATTATCTATATGTCTGTGTATTATTATTAATAATTAAATAATATTTAATAAAAAATAAATGACACAAAATGCCAAGTCATGTCTCAAAAGTGCAAGTGTCGTTTTTATGTTTTGCAGCTACTACTTTGGATCAAAATCAAATAATATCTGAATATTTCCATTCAGGATATGAGCATAGAGAAATTTTACAATTGCTACACAGTTGTCATAACTACACAATCAGTATAAGAACTTTAAAGGGATGATTGCACAAAATTAGACTGCGAATGTGGCTGGAGAAAAACTTCACCGTTTTATTTTAGGCAGAAAAGCGTATTGAGGAGTTGTTGGATGGACCCTCTTCTTTTGGTGGATATCCGTCAGTTTGGCACACATTACAAATGGAATGTTTAAGAGTACCACAGTTGTATGTAGCTGATGTACTACGTAATATTGATTCGAAAGGGTATTACAACCCTGGCCCAAATTATGCATGGCACACAGATGGTTATAACAAGCTCAAACCATTCGGATTTTCTATACATGGTGCAATTGATGGATTTTGTCGAAAAGTGCTGTGGCTTAATGTTACACAATCAAAAAAATGTCCACTTGTTGTTGCTAGCATGTATATTAAAGCTGTCACTCCCTTGCAAGGCTGTCCAGTTGAAGCAGAATCAGATTTGGGTACAGAAAATGGATTGTTGGCAGAGGCGAATTGCTTCTTTCGAGATAACATTAACTCACATCGTTATGTACCATCACCCTAAAATCAGTGGATAGTAAGCTGGTGATCAATATTCTCCAGGTTTTGTGCCTGTTGGTGGCGCAACTTTTTCGAGGTATTGTGGATCTCTCCCAAACACTCAGCAAAGAATGCTTGTGGTATTGCTTTTGTAGTTTAATTCAAAATGACTTAGATTTTTCGAGGACCATTGGAAAACTCACCGAATAGGAAAATCTCGACACAATGTAATTGCAGGACGGCCAGATTTACTCTATTCCATACCAGAAAGATATGGAGGAATTTCAGACTTATTAAAAAAGGTTGCACTACAGAACATTAGTTTGGTATTGGCTGAAATATCACAACCAAATGAAGACTATCAAGAATATTTTGATTATGCTACATCTGAGCTTGGACAAGGAATGCCATCTTGTTGCACTGATTTCACTTGTTTAATTTTCACAATTAACTGTGCTGAGCCAAAGTTACGATGCTAACTATTACAGTTATAGCACAATAAAACCACATGTTCACAAACAATTAACGAGCAAGAAAAAGTGGCAAACCTCGAGGGCTTAAAACATGCAAAGTAGCAATAATAGAATTGTGCAATAAGGTGGAAGGTTAACAGAGTTCTTCATATTTAGGTCATGTTTTAAAAGTTCAAGTGAAAAACACGAAATTAGGGGTTCTTAACCCTTATTAGCACAGGGATTTTAGGTAAATTAATCGGCACACATGTTGACAAATTGTCAACATGGCATTTCCTTGTGTTTTTCGATACAAATGCGCTGGTCTCAAAGTGAAGTTGTTATTTTAGATGATTTGATGTTAATAAAACTTTAACAAAACAATCATTAATCCTAATTGGGAGGTCTGCTTGCTACCCAGGACATAGTTTTAGCTTACTAGTTCTCAGATGAAATGCAAGAAAATCTTAACGAGCGAAGTTTTGCTACATGTTTTTCAAACACAAAAACGAAGAAACGTGGAGCACTACAACAAATTGTTCAGCATTCCAAGCATTATTTGTTCTTCTGAAGTTTTCTGTGTCGTGGGTAAACCCGTCGGCTATAAGTGACACATGCAGATCGAGTATGCTCTGCACATCTGTAGCATCTTCCCCGTTTGATACCTTGAACTGCGCGATTGAAAGTGCTTGAAGTAGCAGCATCAATGAACCTCAACTTTTCGGCAAGTAGTTTAGTTTCTCCCGCCAATTTTCTTTGGATGACATATGGTTGAGCAAGCTGAAAGCTAAGTTGTTTGAGAAAATCTGTTTTTTTGTTACTTTTCCAATTGCCTCTTATTATGAGAAATGCGTTGTTACTGGCAACATTTATCAAATTGTAATTATTAACCATTGGCCAACGATTTGTTTTCCTCAAGCAATTGAATTCTTCACAGTTTTCATCAAGAGTATCAACTCCACCTTTATGTTTGTTGTAATCCACTAATCCATGATAACTGCAGGTTTCCTGTGAGTTTCAGTGATGGAAACAGAAGAGTGTGAAGAAGACATCATGAGGACATTCTTGTTTCGTTTTGGTACATATGACAATAGCAGAATGTTGTTCAAATGGTCATACAACGCTTCAGTACTTTCCACCTCTTTTCCCCTCGCAGATTTGAGCTGCGATGGAACTTCACTGCTATTAGCCATTACTGTTCCTACCAATGTAAGCTTTTGAAGCAAGAGACTGCAAACAAGACCAAGATATGTAAAATATCTGTCAATGTATATGTCACGACCAGTACCAAAGTAAACAAAACACAGGTTCATCACTATATCTTTTGCAAGATTTCTTTGAGGAGCCGAGTCGGATTATTTTCCGGAATAAATAATGCCATTTAGAGCAAAACCTGATATGGCTTCACACAGCCAAAAGAACTTTACACCATATTTCCTTGGTTTCGATGGCATGTATGTTCTTCCAGGAATTTTGCCTCGATATCCGACCAGTTGTTCATCCACAGTCAATGATTCCCTAGGAATGTAGACGTTGCGCAGAGCTTGTAAGAGCTAGTTAGAGCTAAAGCAAACGTTTCCGACACAACTGCTTAGACAATATTTTTCTTCTGAGTTATATCAACTGGAAATCTAACTCCTTCTAGTCAGACAGTGATTCTCTAAATACACGTGCAACTCTCCTGTAAGTCCCCGGTTATCACTTTATGATAATAGCTAACTACTATGTAGTGACTTTACATTCCAAACTCCTATTGTTTCTGATTGTTGACATTTTGTCAACAGATGTTCCGATTAAGTTAAAATGCAAATAACTCATTGTGGAAACAATTTAACGTTTTCAAATCGCTACAGCAGTAAGCTATTCAGAAGTTCTCCATCGTCACAGGATGTTGCTGAGCTAGTGCATAAGGTACGAGAGCAATGTCACACAAAAAATCAATTTTGACAAAATGTTAACGCATGTGCTGATAAGGGTTAAACGTTTAGAAACGATGCCAAAAAACTTGTGTCCCTTCCCTTCCAATTGCAAAATAGAAACAGAAAAAAATTCATTTGAATATAATTTTCCTGAATGGACTGGGACTGGACTGTTTTGGAAAACAAACCTTTACCGCCTAGACAGCAACTAAGCTTGGTTGTGAAATAATCAATCCAGTAGTGAAAGCATCCAGTGAAAAAATCCAGTTGTTCTTGAAAGCATCTTTCATCATAACTCAAAAAGAGGTTGTCACTTCTCGTGCCCCCAGTTTCAGAACCACTGGACTAAATAGTGGACTGGCTATAAAACGCGCAAGTACAATCCTGCTATATAACTAAGTATGGTAGAAAAATGCTTTTAAAGATATTTACTGACAGGTTTTTTTTTAAGGTTTGGTTTGGGTGACCGCTAAGTAGTTTTAAGAGACCGCAAGCCTTTTATTTAAATACCAAAAAATAGCTATATTTGCTTAAATTTGCTTAAACCTAAGCATATTTGCTCAAATTTTGGGAAACCGCTGGAGAAATTTGGGGGACCGTTTCGGTCCCCCAAAACACCTTAAAAAAGACACTGTTTACTGATACCACATTTACAAGAAAATTTAAACAAAACATGTTCACAAAATTGATACAAATAAACAACCATGTCCAAACGTTATAAGAAGAAACTGGGAAAAACTTTGAACACACAACTATTCTGGTGAACTGGTGACAGAAATTACACAACTGCACTTAAAAAAGTGACAATCACATATCATGTGGGTCTAGTCACTCTAGCGTATAAGTGCACAACCACAGGATACCTTTGTAAGGTTAACACTAACTACTCAAATTATGTTGTCAACTGGTTGTGCGCTTGTATACTAGACCCAAACATTTTGGATACAATATCTTTAACGTTTGGTTGAAACATGGCTAGGTTAAGGCTTTGGTCCTGCTCCAGGCTAACTTTTTATTTTGTTGTACACAGCTTTGGGATATCTGCCTAATAGTGACCAAGTCAAAAGCCTTCAACGTTTTAAGTGGACCTTGCAGAAATGTTGGGAACCCAAATTGTAATTGTTGTGACCCTTGTGGGCTACCGTACGATCGATGATCGAGCAAACAACCTAACGTACCGTCCGTGCTCGCGACTTTGAAAGAAAGAAGTTACGCATCGTTCTTTGGCAAACAAATTCTTCAACTTTCTAGTAAATTGTTTGAGTCCTTCGTGTGAGGAGACAACTTATTGTAGATTTTTATTAGACTTTGCACCTCATTGCCGTGGAAACGGTATACACAAACACACCGGAAAGTACCCATCTATGTTAAACTAGAAGCTGGTTTTCTTTATTCATAACAGTCGAATTTTTCTTTGGTAGTTACAGAAAAAGAAATAAAATATTTTTTCTTAGTAAAAAACTGATATTTTCATCGCAAAAACTTTTTCAGCTTTACAACAATCGTGTTTATATCATCAGAATTTATCCTGTTTGACGTAATAATGATTACGGTATTCTTATCCGTTGCTAAAGCTCATGGTGGAAAAATTTGAAAATGTGGGTGGTAGTTTTCTATTTAATATTCTGGTGACGTTATCACACACATTGCACGAATTTGTGTGAAACTTTACGATTTATCGCGACGCAGATAAACTAAAAATGTCAAACCAACAAAATATGATTTCTTCAACCATAAATTTCCACTTAAACAGTGTAGAATGTACAGTGCGTTATTCTCAAACGTATAGTTCATAAGTCAAAGTGAAAGACTTCTTAGGTTAATTAGGTTAATAATTACACAAATAGCGTCGTAAAATAGAAAAAGCGAAAACCATCCAGATTGGAGAGGCACCAGAGGATATTGACGTAACAATGCAAACAGAAGGAAAAGTGACCTGTACACAGTTGTCATGGTTACCTCTCAACATAAATGAAAAGCAAGACGAAGAACGCGATTTAGTTGGTGGGGTTTCGATGCTTCGTTGCTTGATGTGTCGATCGCACTCAGGAGAGATATTTGTAGTTGGAAATTTAAAACAGATTTTGGATGCAAACTTTTATGTTTTTGGAAGTCTTTTTGGCATTTTAAGTTGTTTATTTATTTTTTTGAAACCCTTGAACTCTTTTCTTTTTAAGAATTGCACCAAAATATGAAAGGAATTTAGTTTGAATAAAAATTAGATTTTCTTGCAAGAAACCGGCATGGACACGCAGTTGGGTGATACAGGAATTACACTTGGCGATGTTTCTGACGCCACAAAGACCGCCGACGATCTCGCGAACACTGCAAGACAACTTCCGGGAATGACGAGTCCAAATGACCAAGGTAAGTTTTTTCACAGCCTATGACGTAACAAAGGTCCATTTTAAGAAAACAATGCTGAAAAATGGCAATTTTTAGGATCAGCCGAACCGGAAATTTGTCCGACCTGTAACCAGAAGATAATAACCAATCAGCCCACAGGAGGTAAGACGGCTTAGTGACGTCACAATAAGCAGGAGGTTGTTTGTTCTGCTAATTTTGAAATATTTGTTTATATTGGTTAATTATTTACTAAAATTTGCTAGCTGAAGGCGACACATTTGACCAAGTTCTAGAAAAGAGCGAAAGCATCTTAGATTGTTGCTCAAAAGCATTTGACTGCTTAAAGAAAGCGACGGATGCCGTCGGCCAAATTCAAGAACTCACCGGCGAATAATAACTTGCTACGTATAACATTGGTGTATTATGACTAGGGCCATTTTTATTTTGACCTAAAAAAATTTTTTTTTGACTTTATTTTTATCAAATTTTGACTTTATTTTGACCTAACGAAATTGCTTATTTGTAGAGGACACAGTTCTTCCTCCAGTTACCCAAACATAATATTTTGTCGATTTCAGACCCAAACGTAATATTTTGTCGAAAAGTCAAGGTGTTTTATGGATTATAAAAAGTGTGTCGTGTTTTTTGGCGATAGATTTAGGTAGCTTGTGTTATTTTGTCCTTGTGAAAAGGGCACTGTGCCTCGATTTTCTCCGCATGGTAAATTCTAATAAACAGCAAATTAAACAGGGAATGCTTGTTGTTGCTCCAATCCAGCTTGATGGCGTTTACTTTTCCTGTGGCTTTCAACAAAATACTTTTTATCGCACTTCACTATAACCTCGCAAAAATTGCACCTTAAATCACCCCCGGGAGTTGCATAAAATTCATCAGAAAAATCTCGACAAATCTGTCTAACTTTTGGTGAAGACGATTTAGCTTGCTTAGGCATTTTTGTATTACAGAATGTCAGTAGGATATTCCTAAAATCCAAACTGTTGATCTTCGAAAATACCACGTTTATGAAGAGGAAGTGTTTTATAAGAATTATTTAAATACGTAACAATGAATAAACAATGGACGGTTCCAGGTCGATTCAACCCACGGACGATTCAACCCGCGGACGATTCAACCCGCGGACCTTTCAACCCGCGGACGATTCAACCCACGGACGATTCAACCCGCGGACGATTTAACCCGCGGACGATTCAACCCGCGGACGATTAAACCCACGGACGATTCAACCCAGGACGATTCAACCCCGGACTATTCAACCCGCGGACGATTCAACCCACGGACGATTCAACCCCGGACGATTCAACCCACGGACCTTTCAACCCCGGACGATTCAACCCAGGACGATTCAACCCACGGACCTTTCAACCCACGGACGATTCAACAAACGGACGATTCAACCCAGGACGATTCAACCCGCGGACGATTCAACCCGCGGACGATTCAACCCAGGACGATTCAACCCACGGACGATTTAACCCGTGGACGATTCAACCCGCGGACGATTCAACCCACGGACGATTCAACCCACGGACCTTTCACGTACTATTGGCTTAGGTTATCACCAAGTTACTTTGTAGCCAATATTATGTAAGCTAAATAAAGCTAATATATAGGCCTAAGCTAATATAAAGCTTTTTGTGTTGCCTTTTTTTTCTTTTACCACTTCTTGTTAGCATTGGTTGTACATCAAAACTTTCAAAACAACTTACCAGTAAAACCTTGAATATTGTTATTTTGCCCTATACAGTACTTTGCGTACATTTCTGTCTACGCCTGCTACAGATTATTTTTTGTATTGACCATTGTAGATCGGTTATTATATAAAATGTTCTCCTTTTAGCATTAAGTTAACATTTTTGAAGTTTTTGAAAAGACAAAATGCATGATTTAGTTAGCTTTCGACTCACGTACGTAAATGTGTGTAAGTTATTTATTTTTTTGCATGTACACAAATTACAGATATTTTTATAGATACCTGTTTATACATCGATTAATTAGAAAGAAAGTTGTTTTATTTACAGGCAAGCTTAAGAACATGAACCTGAACACAAACACAGCACGTATAAAGAGCTAGGCCTTCCCTCTCTTGGTGGCTTTGGTTCTAAGTAGGCCTCTAATTTGGGGCACTGGAATTGTTTGCGGTACAAGAAAAGAGAAAAACGGAAGAATAATATTACAAAATTACAAGTTTAATAGATTTTGACCTAAAAGAAACAATTGACTTTATATTGGCCTAATAACTTCTGTACTACACGTCGCACAAGACTGAAATTTGTTTTGTGATAGCATTCTGAGCAGGTTAAAAAAAATTGACCATATAGACTTTTTTTGCGTGCAATCTTCATTCCAATCAACAAACAGTTGTTTCTAAGGTTTGACTTTTAATCGACGTGTAGGCTTTTCGCTAAGCAGGCCTACTAGTTACAACACGGTACATAAACTTGTTTTTATTTCAACACAAGATGTGTATTGGTATAGTGGTAAAAGCGGCATCCGTGCCTGATAACGAACTGCGTAGACGTTTTTATAAACGGGTTGAATCGTCCGTGGGTTGAATCGTCCGGGGTTGAATGGTCCGTGGGTTGAATAGTCCGTGGGTTGAATCGTCCGCGGGTTGAATCGTCCGTGGGTTGAATCGTCCGGGGTTGAATCGTCCTGGGTTGAATCGTCCGTTTGTTGAATCGTCCGTAGGTTGAAAGGTCCGCGGGTTGAATCGTCCGTGGGTTGAATCGTCCGCGGGTTGAATGGTCCGCGGGTTGAATCGTCCGCGGGTTGATTCGTCCGTGGGTTGAATCGTCCGGGGTTGAATTGTCCGGGGTTGAATCGTCCGTGGGTTGAATCGTCCGACCACCACAATGGACAATTTGCGATAAAAGTTACTGGTGATCCAAGTGGGCATTGTGACTTATTTCCTGCTTTTATGGATTAATATGGTTTAATTGTGTCGCAGTTCCGGATTTACAATGCTTCCACGAGGATTTTTACAAGAATTACTCTCAAGAAACACAAAAACTTTGTAAAAAGCCATATTTTGAGAAATTTTGACTTTATTGTAAATTTTGACTTTATTTTGACCTATAAACTTCTTAGAAACAATCCCCTAGGTGCTGAAAACAACTTTATTCTTTGATTCGTGGTCAGACGAGGTCCTTAAAAAATTTTGACTTTATTGACTTTTGCGGGCCCTAATTATGACGTTTTTGTATATATTTTATCAAGTATTAAACCCCGCCGTCCATCTTATGTTATGACGTCAATTCGTAGCTCGACTCACTGTATGTGCATTTTATCAACGCCAGTCTGTGTAAGAATTTTTGTAATTTATTTGAATACATATATTTTTCTAAATTTGTTTTTTTCGTTTCTAACAATTTCACTCTAATGTGAGAAAACAGCGCCAAGTAGCGCTTAAACGAATGGGTAGATATTAACACAAGGATGCGTTACAACTACCTCTATCAAATTGAAGACTTCTATTATCCGGTTTAAACTATTGTAAATTTTTATATACATGATCACAAACACCTTGATATAAAAAAAACTTACGGTATTATAATAATAATACGTTTAATACTTAAAATTTGGTTAAATGAGTTGTTTATGGTCAACAACATAATATGAACAGGTTTATTAACGTCATAATGGCTGTGAAAGTCAATTTCAGCAATACACATAGATATCTTGTAATAATTAATCGACAGAGAACAGTAGTGTAATTTGAAAGATGATGATAACGTTGCAAGATCATGCAGAAAGGAGCTTATGGGATCACAGAGCTGAATCCTCTGTTGAAAAGACCAAATTTTTCTCCAGCAATTATTTTAATGAAAAAACCAACATCAATAACAATAATTAAAATATCTGGCTGCTTCTACTTCAACGACATTTTGATGTCACTGCAGCGTCATCACGAGCTCACTGTAACCTCACGCGAAACTCTTATCCACGGAAAAACGCCACGCCATATTTTGTACGACCAAATGGCATGTATGACGTAAGCAATGCTGGTAAAAAAGGCGAAGGCGGTGGCGGCGGCAAGGTTGGGGACTGATCCCGTAAAGGCGGCACTCACGCATGACGCGATGACGTAGAAGAAGGCCCAAAAAGCGTTGAAGGTAAATTCGATGATAGACCAAGGAGCGCCTGAACACGTGTGGACGTGGCAAGCCGACAAATATATCACGAGAGTGATCCTGGAATTGAAATATTGGTGTCATCACTATGTCATAATCGATAGTAATTATTACGTCACTAGAGGTATTACTAAGGGCACTAATATTCATTTCATGAAAGGATTCAGATGAACAAGGGAAAGGATTGTTAACATGCAAGGATTTGTTGCTTTCATGGAATTCATAAAGACGTCTGTTTAATACCTGTTGTGACGTAATACTTAAGAGTAAATCGTCCATTTATTATTCTTCACATAATCTATTTTGAAAATTAACACTAACAATGGGCTATTGCCGCTGAATCGAAACCGTTTTCGTCGAAGTGACACCCTTGGGCGCTACTTTGCGTTTCGCGGTCTCAAAACATTTACATTTTAGGCCACAAGGTGACGCAAAAGGACTAGAATTTCATCGAACAAACTAGTCAACTGAGAAACAGAATTTGTTGACTTGAAATTAACATTTTTACGACCTATCCTGTTTACAGGGATGGAAGAAAAGGTTCAGTTCTTCATAAATCTTATACATTTTACGTCATCTCGCAATAAATCTCACATTGAAAGGTTTAAACGTTCGCGGAAGTCTTCCAACAATAATTAAAATGAGTAATTTAATGGAAAATATTTTGGCGTTTGAGAAAGAATTCGATTTGATCGGAAGTTTTCGGCGAATTGTTGCCAGTTTATCGAAATAATTTACAAGCAATGTTCACTGCCACAAATCTAATAACCAGGTTCATTTCTTAAAACGTGATAAAGTTGGTTTTACTCAAACACGAAGTTATGCCTTTCACGCGCAAGTAATTATTTGTTCAAGTTGTTCAGATGAAAACAAGCCCGGGAGACGCTTTTCGTCGATTGGAATTCAAGCAGATATCTTCAAACCGCGAATAAAAGAAACATAATAATTCTTCAAGCTATAGCGCAACGGTTGTTAGAACAAATAATTGTAGAATTGGAATCGCGTTAGCTGATCGAGCAAACAACCTAAAGTACCGTCCGTGCTTGCGACTTTTATAGGAAGAATTTCCGCATCGTTGTTTGGCAAACAATTCGGCAAACAAATTCTTCAACTTTCTAATAAGTTGTTTGACTCTTTCGTGTGAGCGGACAACTTATTGTAGATTTTTATTAGACTTTCTACCTCATTGCCATGGACACGTCATACACAAACACACCGGAAGGTAACCATCTATGTTAAACTAGAAGCTGGTGTTGTTTATTCATGTCATGCGAATTTTTCTTTGGTAGTTGCAGAAAAAGAAATAAAACAATATTCTCTTAGTAAAAAACTGATATTTTCATCGCAAAAACTTTTTCAGCTTTACAACAATCGTGTTTATATCATCAGAATTTATCCTGTTTGACGTAATAATGATTACGGTATTCTTATCGGTTGCTAAAGCTCATGGTGGAAAAATTTGAAAATGTGGGTGGTAGTTTTCTATTTAATATTCTGGTGACGTTATCACACACATTGCACGAATTTGTGTGAAACTCTACGATTTATCGCGACGCAGGTAAACTAAAAGTGTCAAACCAACAACATATGATTTCTTCAACCATAAATTTCCACTTAAAACAGTGTAAAATGTACAGTGCGTTATCCTCAAACGTACAGTTCGTAAGTCAAAGTTAAAGCCTACTATAAATTAGGTTAATAATTACACAAATAGCGTCGTAAAACAGAAAAAGCGAAAACCATCCAGATTGGGGAAGGGGGGGGGGAGGTTATTAAATTTCGCGACGACTATAACTGAAATATTCACGACGCGCTTTCTTCAAAGCAGAGGATATTGACGTAACAAAGCAAACAGAAGAAAAAAATCACCTGTACGCAGTTGTCATGGTTACCTCTCAACATAAATGAAAAGCGAGACGAAAAACGCGATTTAGTTGGTGGGGTTTCGATGCTTCGTTGCTTGATGTGTCAATCGCACCCAGTAGAGATCTTTGTAGTTGGAAATTTGAAACAGATTTTGGATGTAAATTTTTATGTTTTGCAAAGTCTTTTTTCCATTTTAAGTTGTTTATTTATTTTTTTCTAACTCTTGATATTTTTAAGAATCGCACCAAAATATCAAAGGAGAATTTAATTTGAATAGAAACTAGATTTTCTTGCAAGAAATCAGCATGGACACGCAGTTGGGTGATACAGGAATTACACTTGACGATGTTTCTGACACCACAAAGACCGCCGGCGATCTCGTGAACACTGCAAGACAACTTCCGGGAATGACAAGTCCAAATGACCAAGGTAAGTTTTTTCACAGCTTATGACGTAACAAAGGTCCATTTTAAGAAGACAATGCTAAAAACTGGCAATTTTTAGGATCAGCCGAACCGGAAATTTGTCCGACCTGTAACCAGAAGATAATAACCAATCAGCCCACAGGAGGTAAGGCGGCTTAGTGACGTCATAATACGGAGGAGGTTGTTTGATCTGCTAATTTTGAGATACTTGTTAATATTGGTTAATTATTTACCAAACTTTGCTAGCTGAAGGCGACAAAGTGGACCAAGTTCTAGAAAAGAGCGAAAGCATCTTAGATTGTTGCTCAAAAGCATTTGACTGCTTCGGGAAAGCGACGGACGCCGTCGGCAAAGTTCAAGAACTCACCGGCGAAGAATAACTTGCTACGTATAACATTGGTGTATTATGACGTTTTTGTATATATTTTATCAGGTATTAAATCCCGCCGTCAATTTTATGTTATGACGTCAATTTGTAGCTCGACTCACTGTATGTGCATTTTATGAGCGCCAGTCTGTGTGAGAACTTTTGTAATTTATTTCAAAACAAATATTTTCCTAAATTTGATTTTTACGTTTCTAAGAACTTCATTGTAAATTTCCCGCACCCACTGTGACGTAAAAGCGGGTATGTGACGTGATAATACGAATAAATAAACACTGAATTTGCTCTACAACTTGCGTTCATAGAACATCACTTAATCTAGTTTGAAGTTTAATAGGCAAGTTTTATTATAAAATTCATTGTGAGATAATATTTGACTTTGTGACGCAACACAAAAGTCCATCTTGTACTGCAATGTTAAACAAAGACATTACTTGCAGCGAACTTATCCAGAAAACGATTATACCAAAGTACCCCGCTTAATAATGCAAATCTTTGCGCTGAAACAAAAACTGGGATTTCAACTAAAATTTGGTTGGTTTATAAGTCACTATCAAACTACTTTGACTGCTGGTGCAAAATTTATTAGTTTTAAGGACGCGCTTTTGTGAGGTGTTGCACGTCACAATTAAAAGTCGGCGACATGTGAGAAAACAGCGCTAAGTAGCGCTTAAACGAATGGGTAGTGTTCTACACAAGGATGCGCTACAACTACCTCTATCAAATTGAAGACTTCTATTATCCGGTTTAAACTATTGTAAATTTTTATATACATGATCACAAACACCTTGATATAAAAAAAACTTACGGTATTATAATAATAATACGTTTAATACTTAAAACTTGGTTAAATGAGTTGTTTATGGTCAACAACATAATATGAACAGGTTTATTAACGTCATAATGGCTGTGAAAGTCAATTTCAGCAATACACATAGATATCTTGTAATAATTAATCGACAGAGAACAGTAGTGTAATTTGAAAGATGATGATAACGTTGCAAGATCATGCAGAAAGGAGCTTATGGGATCACAGAGCTGAATCCTCTGTTGAAAAGACCAAATTTTTCTCCAGCAAATATTTTAATGAAAAAACCAACATCAATAACAATAATTAAAATATCTGGCTGCTTCTACTTCAACAACATTATGATGTCACTGCAGCGTCATCACGAGCTCACTGTAACGTCACGGGAAACTCTTATCCATGGCAAAACGCCACGCCATATTTTGTACGACCAAATGGCATGTATGACGTAAGCAATGCTGGTAAAAAAGGCGAAGGCGGTGGCGGCGGCAAGGTTGGGGACTGATCCCGTAAAGGCGGCACTCACGCATGACGCGATGACGTAGAAGAAGGCCCAAAAAGCGTTGAAGGTAAATTCGATGATAGACCAAGGAGCGCCTGAACACGTGTGGACGTGGCAAGCCGACAAATATATCACGAGAGTGATCCTGGAATTGAAATATTGGTGTCATCACTATGTCATAATCGATAGTAATTATTACGTCACTAGAGGTATTACTAAGGGCACTAATATTCATTTCATGAAAGGATTGAGATATAATTCAGGGTTCCACGACATATGACCGCGGGAAAATGACCGCGAACAAACTCACCGGGGACAACTGAACGTGACGTAAATTGACCGCGAACAAACTGACTGTGATGTAAATTGACCGCGAACAAACTAACCGGGAACAGACTTACCGGAATGAAAATTGACCGGGAGGTAAATTGACCGTGCAAGTGCTGAATTATTGTGTTTAAGTTGATGGTAGTATATGATATGTAATGATACGTATGATACGTACAGCTTCAATCTGACAATTTACTTAACTAAAGTGTCCATTGTTATTGCAATGAGTCCATTGTTACAACATGAGATAGGTTACAACGCATTGTTTCATAATCTCATCAAACAACTCGTCTAGACCGGGAAAATGCATGTAACAATAGGAAATCTATGAATAAAGGTGAAAAACCCGGAGGGTCACCCTACACCCTACAAGGGGCCAAAAAACTCTACGAGTGGCAACCTTGACTGCAATACACATACTAAATTGGATAGTGACTAGATAGCGACTAGATAGTGAATTAGAATTTTGACCTTTTGACGGCCAATTTGTCGCCGGTTAATTTGATCGCCGGCCAATTTATCGACGGTTAATTTCATCGCCGGCCAATTTACGTCACGGTTAATTTGATCGCCGGCCAATTTGTTGCCGGTCAGTTGTCCACTACCAGTTGTCGCCGATGAGTTTGTTCACGGTCACTTCTCGTGATCCCATAATTCAGATGAACACGGGAAAGGATTGCTAACATGCAAGGATTTGTTGCTTTCATGGAATTCATAAAGACGTCTGTTTAATACCTGTTGTGACGTAATACTTAAGAGTGAATCGTCAATTTAGAATATATTCCTGTCACGATATAACTTTATTTTAAAATTCGTCGACGTCATTATGAAATGATACTAACAGCGTCAAAATCCATGACGTCACAGCCACAAACATGACAAATTGGTGGGGGCGACTGAAAGCGGTCCCACCGACTGAAGCGATCAGGGCCCAGCACAGAAGACCCAGGATTACTTCCGCGATTTTTAGAATGCCTGGAACCGATAACAAATAACTGGTATTACACGTGATCACCGTGGTTGATGACGTCACAGTAGTGGTGGTCGTCGTGGTTTCTTCCATATTCAATGTTGCTGACGTCAGCTTGAGAAATTACTAAAATGTCTAGAAAAATGAGTAAAATTATTTCTCGATAATATTCATTGCGACAAAGCAACTTCTATTTATTCAAAACTTTGACCAGGGAAACAGCCGCGAAATTACTACGTTAAATGAGATCGGATTGTACAAAGCGGGGTATAACTACGGTCAGCTCGCGGCGTCTCTTTTGTCAAATACCAACAATTCCGTAGCTATTTCCATTAAATCGCGCGCGTTCTACCAAGATCAGGTTACACAATTGTAGCAATAGCAACCGAATAGTGAAAAGTTGATTAACGGAAATTGGATCAATCGTGACGACATAATAGCGTGAAGTCAAACTACAGAAAGCAGCGTTCTAGAAAGTGGCGAGAAGGAAGCTTAAAGCAAAATATTTGGTTGATAGACACAATTAATTTTTAGAGAAAGGTAGTAGCCTAATTTTCCCGGCATTTTCACGTAAACAAGAGTCATGAATGTAAGTTTGGAAAACTCTGCTCTTGGCGAAGTTAGCGAAACAGCTCAAACTGCGAGCGACATACAAGGCCAAGTCAGCAACCTGCCGGGAATGACGAAAGAAACAAACGAAACAACCACAACAGGTGAAAATCCTTTGATTCATGACGTAAAAGATAGAATGACTGCTGCATGAATTTCTTAATCGACTGGCAATGAACTTACTTTAATTTTTAGAGCAAAGCGAAGACAAACCTCAAACCAGCGCTGTACAAGGGGAGCCATCAATCGCAGTGACTGGGCAGCCTAAAGCTACAGGTGAACGATTGTCCGATATTCTCCACCAAGTAGATACTTTATACAATTCAGTGCAACCTTTAAACTTTTCTCGATCTCAGGAGGAGGAATATCCTTGGACAAAACTGTCGAACAGACCGAGAAAACGGCCAACTGCTGCTCCAGCATCTTTGGTTGCGCGGGAGAAGCCACCGAGGTTGCTGGAAACATCCAGGAACTTGCCGAGAAAGAATAAACAAGGGTCTATTACGAAACAATGACACATTGTGGATGTCTTTTAACCTCAAGTCACATTATGACGTGATAAAGACGTACTGCATAATCACTCTCTTTGCTGCATGTATTTTATGTCGATGTATTTTCACTTGCTATTACAGTATGATAAATAAATAATTTATTATGTTTTATTGTGACGTATGCAATCCTTTGTTTCGTCACACTGAGTGACCCATCGACCTGGCATAACCCAAGTTAATAATTACAAGTGGTCACTATGGTATTTGTCTTCAAATCGCAACAAATGACAACGGCCAAAGGCTACGCTACAACAACCACATGACGTCATAATTGGGGCATTATAACAAATCTTAACATGAAAGCAGATCACCTCCTAAGCGAGAAGACCTGACCTCAACCGCGCAAAAAACTCGGGCATTTAACTTTTATAACCATACCCGGCCTGAATTTATGTGAACACATGCTAAGCATTATACTGGGCACTAGCCAGCCACGATTACTCACACGCGCAGTAATAGGCCAGGCCGCTAACTACAAGTAGCAGCTAACAAGTCTCTGTTTATGCAAGTACACAAATCTGTCAGTCTATTATTTTCAAAACTTTTTCGGTGGTTATTCCTTACTGTCTTCATACATTTGATAATTTGAGTATATTAGATTAAGCACACATCATGACATAACTCGAGCCTCAAAACTGCAGACTGTTAAGCATAGCCTTGCTTTTATCTCCAGATCTCAGTTGCTTATAAAACAAAACATGTCGGTCTCCTCGCACGGGCGGAAAACAAGCAAACGCTCCACAATCCACAAAGCTGCTTTCGTAAATAAAACCAACGACCATTGACAGTATACACAAAGCTTTTTATTAAAAAAGGACTTTTGTTACAAAAGACGCTTCCTGTAGCGGCCTGCACAACACTTCCGTTCTAAAGTTGCTGACAAAGACAAAAGAATCGCTTCCGGAATCTAATCAGGAAATATGACGTTGCCCTTAAGGCTTATACAATGCCCAAGAGCCATGAAGTCAAAAACTGTCTCCTAAGTGCCATGCCATGCTATTTTATACGTACCGTGTTCAAAGAGAACACGGCAATGAATGAATTGTGCTGACAACAACTAAGAAAACTTGGCCGCGATATTATTTAGTTTCTTTGATTTTTGGAAAGATATCTCTAAACTTACAATTTCTTGCACAAAACTAACCTAACCAAGGCATTAGAACTAGTACGTTGCTAGAATAAATCCAAATCGACGCCTATTTGACTCAACTGTCAGTGGATTTGGTTTTGCCTTCGTAAACGGTGAACTTCGTAAAAGAATTCAATTTTTCAGTGTTTGACTCTTGAAATAAACTCGATTGCTTAACCTTATTAGTAATTTAATAACCACGGTTTGCTACGTTTAATTTCCCACTAACAGAGCACGACGTTGAAAGGTTTATTCTTCTCAACCTTTCTATTCTTGAGATAAACCGCTCAAGCGATTTGAAGAATAATTAAGCCGCCATTCAACCTTTTTTAAGAAGCTTACGCGAGACTGACCAACCAGCGATATGCTGAGGCACCACAAAAACAACTGAATTAACGCTTCAACAACAACTTTAATCATGCTGTAACTGGTGTAGAAGGCTGCATCCAACGTATAAAAAAACGCGGCTGTTACTTTTGGATATAACTGAGTAACTATGTTACGACTATCGCACTTTTTTACTACATGCAACAGCTTCCTCTAAAGGAAGATTACGTCATCATAATTGCTGTGAGCAATTTTGGAAGGCAACCAAAATCACTGAAGCGTTATAGACAGTCTCATTTAATACCATTAGTCTGATTGAAACAGCGATACCGGCAAGTTACGACACGACTATTTATAAAATTATTATTGTATTCAACTTTTCTCTTTAAGTCGAGCGCCCATAATTTTACTGCACTTTATAAATCGTAGCTCATGCGCGCCGCGTTAGGTGAAAACAACATGGCTTAGCTGCCAGTCCAAGTTTACTGGAAAAGCTGAATATGTAGAGTTTTGTAGACCTCGAAGGTGCAGTGTCTTTTAACGTGCTAGACTTCACCTCACCGCTCAATACCACATCACATTGTTTGTTTGTCTGTCTGTCAATTCCTGTCGCCCATTCTTGAAGCCCATAGTTCTTCTGAAACGAATTTACCCTCTTTTTTACCATCAAGGCTTGTTACACATAGGAATTCAATTCCTATTGTATTCATTTTACTCTGGTGAGGGTCTGAAGTTAGGTCGAAATATGTTACACAGTTTATTATAAAGATGTCTATTGCTACACTTTGATATCGCAAAATAATATCATCTCTGCCGAAACTAACCCATTTTCATGAAAAGAAAATGCTTTAAAATCACGCGATCTAATTGGCGTGACGTGGGGGGGCGTGGACGTGTGCGTTGAAAGGTTTGGAGCTAAACCCCACATTTCGTCAGCGTACACTCTAACAGTAAAAATATGGTAATTACCGTTAAATATATTAATTAATTATCTGACCTCGCAAAACCCTTTGCAGTTGACTGATCGAGATTGCTTGAAAGCGGTCGGTTGCAAAGAAAAAACAAATCAGTTGATATTTAGTCTTTATTACGTATTATATTTTTTAAGCCGGCATCCTACATAGACATCTACGTCTGTCAGAACAAAACTACACGCTTGCGGTCAAAGTGGAGTCCCATTTACAACAATCAGCCCAGAAACAGAAGCGTCCAATCACATTTGATTACATCATCTTCACTTTTCCTTCTTCTCTTCACTTTTCCATGAGATCACATCCTTGCAGGCTTGTAGGAGCTCGGGGTCGGACTGCATGTAAATGTACGGATTGATGGCTGAGAGAAGCTTGGGTAGAAGCTGAAATAACCGAGAAGATAATTAAAACACGTTTTTGATCAAGTTCTTGGATGGTGACTTGGAATTTTCAACTGATCAAATGATCCATATTGACTATTGAGTTGCTACGTAACGATGACGTAGTTATGATGTGACTCACGTGAACAGCAACTGAAATCCAGACGGGAACGGAGCCAAGACCGATGGTGACTTGAAGCGCAGCGAACAGAGCGTAGGGGGTGTAGCAGAGAAGAAAGATGGCCGGCACTAGCCTGGCTATCTGCGGCGTAATAAAAGTTTGTTAGAAGCAAAAGACAAAGGTTTTCATGCAAAAACAATTATCAGGGTTAAATGAGTGCAGTAGCCTAGTACTAAGCTCTGATTAGCCTAGTTTACGGTGTATCACTTGGTGTAAATATTTCAATTTTGACGAAAGGGCTGCAATTAACGTTGCTCAGATCAGCTACAACAAGCCGACTGAAGGAAAACGAAAACAAGATTAGCATTTATCTGACAGGTATCAATTATATTATGAGGCTTTGCTTGCAACTTAAACAACTCGTCATTGTGAGGTCATAATTAAAACTTACCAAATGCGGGCTTTTTGATTCCTGGGCGAGTTTGTGATAATACAAAAACATTTTCACCACGGGGTACACAAACCATATAAGGGCAACCGTCATGACGTAGCCGCGGTTTCTGGAGGTCAAGAAAACAAAATAGTTTTATCGTCAATAAATGACTCAAGCAATTATGACATAATTAAAGCTGTAACACGAAAAGTGTTGTAATAATTGATCCAGCAGGTACATGTTTTTAGCCACACTGGAGAACTTGCAATGACAGTTGACAACTTTTGCGCGTACACAACACTTAACTGTGACTTGCAACCTCACCTCTGTACGTGACTAGGCTGACTCAACTTAATTGTTTTTATCCAGACAGGCTAAAGGGCAGATACAATAATTACAACTTACGCTTTGCCGTCATCTAGGTCCAGAAGACAAACCACAGTATCTTTGCTGGCATGTTCGTAAGATCCAAAACCAAACGCCGGTAACGCCGCAGCGAGAAGGCTGAGGGACCAAACGCAACCCAGAAAGAAACCGTAATTCACGCCAACTAAGTAAATGAATGTTGTTGTGCTTTAACTCAACTTTTTGCTCATTTCATTATGGGCACAATTTGTGGAGCAAAAAATTTCTCATAATTTTGTAACTTTTCGACAAGGTTTAACTTTCCAAAAGAGACCGCCACTGTTTTTCATAGAAATTTGATGCAATCAGCAGCTGGCTGATGACGTCATGTCCGCGATATAAGTAACTTACATTTCTCTGGCTTGCACGCTTGGTAGTAGCGGTCGATGGCGATCCACGTGATGCTGGCGATGGCAACGAACCCACCGGCCAAGCTAATTAGAGCAGAGACCTGCAACATTGAAATGTGATTTATGATTTGCAAGTGGCAGGCGCCAAGTGCCACATACCTGGCATTCAAAGTTTCCGAAAGGCCACGTCGACCTTAGAGACGCCACCGCCACGACTATGAACTGAAAAGTCATGAGAATGTCAGCCATGGCTAGCGACGTCACCCAAATTGTTTTCTGCTGCAACTTTTTGCGATTCCAGATTGCTAGACCGTAGATCGCGTATCCCGCCATTGACGTCGCGGCTACCAACAAAACATGATACCATATGACCCTATTGTTACGAAATCATAGATTAAAACATTTTTTCACCACAAACTCCGATTTTATATCGTATTATGTCATATTATATTCATCTTAGCATTTATTTTTGTGGTCATTAGCGATAGTTATGAAACAATGGCCATTGTTACGTACCAATCAAAAACATTAAAGCTCCAAATATGGTTCGAATCGTGGAGTCATGAAGTTCCATGATGATCAAACAAAATCAATATTATTGTATCACAAATTAATCTGCAAATATTTCGAAAAAGACAGAAATAATTTTCGTGATCAAACTGCGGCATCATCATCATCAAACACCAGGACTAATATAGGACTCAATCATTTGAAACAAAACTTGAATGAACTAAAACGTAATCACTATTTCTGCATTGCCACGTCTTAATTCTACTTCAACTCTGTATCTTTCCTGGCTTTCAGGATGACGTCCGTTTCAAAACTTCCAAAAAGTTCTATCAAACGCGCAAAAGTCAGTCAGTCCGCTCGCTTAAGTCTTCTAAACTTGAATTGAATGCGATGGTAGAGTCATATCAGTCTTACATTGGGTCGAACATGAGAGTTACATTTCCTACATAACTTGAACTAATCCTTTTCGTCACAACCTTGAAACACGCCTGATTGCTACTTCACAAACGTTAAAATAACTCAAGTGTTTTTCAAACTCGCGCTTTCTGTGTCTTTAGCGCGTTCAAAACGTTTTTAAGGACTTTTCGCCAGAAGCAGAAACGAGGAAGTTTTACTGCTACGTCATTAATCTTATTTTCTTGCCAAATATGGCAAAAAAACTTGCTTGCTGTATAATTACGTCATAATCAGTCATGTGATGGAATTTGTGCAGCAAAGACAAATTTTAAATCGAAGTGAAAAAATACTCACACTGTATTGAAGAAATATTTAACAGAGACTCATTTTCCTAACAACGAAAGAATTTAGTTGACAAAATTGTTCTACTCAATTATAAAGTTACACATACAGCATCTTGTCTTATGTAAAGAATATTCGAACAAGATACAATAATTAATTCAGGCGATAGTTTAGAGATTTATTCAAGTTGGCATGCTAGAAGTTTTACGATAGTTGAACATTTCGGCAAAGGTCTAAAGCAGAGTTTTCCAGAGTGGTCTTTATATGAAACACTTTTCTTGTGGTCCGGAAAATTTTAAAACATTTATTAGAGTTTAAATTTCACTTTTATGCGTATCTATAATTTACGAAGTGACGAGCACACTATTTTGTTTATACGTCATTTTCTTCTGTTATATTGACAGCAAGTTTTTCAATGTAATCTAACTTTGAATCAGCAACAAATTATTTAAATGAAAATAGTAAGATGTATCAGGATAGAAGCCAACTCTGTTGCTTCAACTTTGTCTCACGTGTTACATCTGACATCACTCGCCATTACGTTCTACCTTCACTGACGTCATGAGCTATTAGAATGTCGGACGACAAACTTACTCTTCCGCAGTTATCATTTCGCCGCACTCGGGCGAAACTCATACCGGGGAAAAGCCTCAACCTAGCACTGATGCACCTTTGCGCTTCACAGCATCGTTGTGTTGTCTCTTTCTCAGGCCTGCAGTCTATGTCTGTTGCAGGCTTGCAGCAGTTCATTATCGGCCTATTTATAGGTCCAGCGATAAACAAAGTCGACTATAATTGCAACTCGCACACATCAGGACGATGATGTCAGATGAATAAGTCGAATAGAACCAATCTGCATGCGACATTTCCCGCAGTTTTCAATTCGTCAACATCTCACAGCCCCATAAATGGACCGACAGCAGAATGCGAACCAACGATCATGATAATCAATAAGATCTGGGTCATCGGCACAATGAACAATCTGCTGGTCTTGCACTTAATACCAATATGTAGGTCAACATGAACAGTGGTAAGTAATGCGCATAAAACTATCTAGGCCATGTGGACATAACAACAACGAGCACGTGTCGTCGCCATTTGCGCAATGAAAATGGTTCGTCACAATAGGAACATGTGCTATGGTCAACGTGTTCCAACATTCAATTCATTTAAAAGAAACATGTAAAGAAGGTGCAAAAACTCACACATACATACCTTTGTTCTAAAAATTTACTGAGTTAGACTCGACAAAACAATTTCCCATCACTTCCGGTATCAAGCGGTTCATCGCTTTTACGCCTGTAATTAGCGCGCACCTCAAATCCGACTTTGCTGCAGACTCATTGTTGTCATCATTGCGTTAACTTTACCCCTCCCCCCCCCCCCTTGCTGTTAATCCGCGATATTTATTTATTTCTTATTCCCCTGTAACTATATCAAGTATAATTAATCGAGTATATTTGAATGAATCTGTCAGTTGTTTCGATTCTTTCTGGTTTTGAGAAAGAACAAACGTTGTTTGGAATATATCAGCTTTTGTTTGATAAAATGCTTTTATCAGATTTTAGGGCGCTTAATGCAACCGCTCGGTTCGCATACGAACCCTACCACAGTTACATATTGCAGTGATTCGGAAAGACAGACAGACAGACAGACAGAAAGGAAAAACACAAACTTCTTAACGGAAGTAAAACGCAGTAAGCTCTTCCCTGAACGTGATAACTTGACCCAACATATTTCGAATTACGCTCTGGCTATGGCCGATGACCGACGTAAACACGCGATATTTGCCAGTCAAGTAAACGCCGTCTAATTTATTTCCAAAGGTTAGATAAAGTGCGCTTGTCGTTTTTGATAAAAACGATTAAAAATATTTTCTTTTATTGCGCAACAATGTTCAGTCTCCCCACGAGTCGATGGCCTTATAAAGCATATCGTCGGTTTTATGCAATAAATCACTCCAACTGCACCGGTACTGGGGAATCCCCTGTTGTGAGCAAATGAGCATCTTGTTTAGATCCATGGCGTGAGGCCAGGCAAGTGGCACCACATGTGTGAGGTGGGCGAAAAGCCATTTCGAGAAAGCGCACATGTAAATAGTAGAATCCATGCCCCAGCATCTGCATTGTGACGTAACGACGTGGTAATTTTTACTTGTTTGTGACGCAGAATTTGTAATAACTAGCATTTATAGTGACCTCTTATCGTCGCCGCAGTGACCCCTGACCTCCTTACACGATTGTCCGAGTTTGAAGAGCATTTGCTGATGTTCCCAGCCTGGTGTCGGACAGTCCGACCAAAACTTGCACATGACGTCAGATAGGATTCTGTGACGTAACAAAGGAGATTACAAGCAAACAATGTGCAAGCAACAAGTAGCCGGGCAATAAAACCTTTTGTAAGTTCCGGGGTTTTCTTTGTTCTCTTCCAAGGGAATAAAGATGTCGACCGAAGTCAGGATCACTCTGTAGTCTCTTGTGATCACCCAGTCTCTGGGAGTGAAGTTGTACGGAAAGAATCTGAGAGGAGGAAATATATTCATGTATTTGACGAGATGGAATATTGCCGCCGCACGATGGCGCTCACCCGTTTAGGAAGAAATTTTCGAAAACTTCTATGAAGTTTCTCATGATCTTTAGCGCCACTACCGGCGGATTTGATTGCGATTTCACAAATCTTCTCAATCCACTCAGCTGCGCGCATTCTTCGGTTATGACGTCATGATCGCACAGATGAAACGCGTCATCAAATCTTTCCATTATATATCTGAAACGGATGAAAGATCGTTGTTGTCATACACAAACAAAAATCACTTCCAAGCGTTTTTGATTGTTACAAACTGATTACGTCATCACGACCACATAACCTACCGTATGGAATGGACTTCTTGCCCAGAATATTGTGGCGTCATTACGTCGGTTTCGTTTTTTGTACTAACGCAAATGGCGTATATGCGGGGAATCCCCGGCCACATACGCATCTGAAGCAGTTTATAGAGATTGCCTATGGCAACGTTAAGCCAACCAGCGGAACTTTTCGGCGCGAATTTGGACGGATTTTTTCCCGCGAATTTCAACGCATTCAGTAAATCCACCGCTTCTGCGTGATCTACGTCGTCAATATCTGACGTCATGTCGTCTATGGCTTGATCGCTGGAGAATGACTTTATCACAAAGTTAATTGTCTCCCCATTATGAAGGAATAGCTCTCCCATTTGAGTGGAAGCCTCTTTCGAGCCATACACAAGCTTGGGGTTACGCTTCCGTCTTTCCATGTACTTCATCTCGTCACAGTTTAGTATTTTATCGTCATAGAAGGCGTTTGTGATGTCATCAACCGCTCTGTCTTTTACCAACGGGCTGTAATCCTTGGACAGAAGGTCAATGAGGCTTTCAATTTTAATATATTCATCCACGACGGGTAAAGTAATATTCCGCCAAGGGTAAGTAGCTTCCTCTCCATTGTTCGAGGAAGACTTTGATTCTAGAACCGGGATCACATCGGCTAGGACGCGAAGTTCTCCCTTCCAATCGAATTCTGCAACACAAAGGTTTGTTAGAGACGGTGACGGTGCTTTACTAGATCAAAGACCTCACCTTCATCGCCGTTCAAGAAGTTGAGTTGAGAAAGTTTTTGAAATCTCGTTTCTTGGCAAGTCTCTACACAAGCAAATTTTTGTTGAAACTCTCTCAAAATTCAATAAAGAACCACTGACATTTTGCCAACTTATAAAGTTTTCTTTAAAGTTGTCAAAAAGTAGATCTTGGAATTTCCTTCTCAAGGCAATATGGCCACGTTATGACCCTATCACAGTATATCGCTGGCAAGTGTTTTCAATTAGATTAGCAGAAGAAAAATGGATTTTCGTTACGACCAATGCACATCAGATAAAATTTACTTTTGCATCGAAAAAATTTATTCGTACAAAAACGACTCACTTTTGGAAAAATAAGAATCAAAAACGAGGTAAATAATTCCATTGAGAAGTATCAGACCAAGGATTGTGATGTAAAATCGGCGTGAAGCGGAATGACACCTAAAAATCCACCTAAACGTCATAATAACATCCTCTCTATGTTAAATGTCATCACATCATCTATGTAAAAGATCACTCTAACTACCAGAAAGGCAACTTATGCTGAAACAAAAATACGTTAAAATTCAAACATTTAAATGTTTTAAAAAGTTTTAAACAAGCAAACACTGCACCTGTTCAATATAACACCACATGCCTGACCACAAACCAGCTACATGCAAGACGTTGCAACAACGAACTAACTGACAAAATATGATATTCTTTGCCAGCTTAGGCATCCACGTTTTGCTCTACTTGCTTCGATAATGAAGCGATACATTGCCTCGAGCGTACAACAAATTAAACGAAATTGAATGATAATGTACCAACCTGGTCACACAATGCATCCGTTTCATTGATGGGGATTCACCTATTATGGAACTGATTAGTTTATTTTTGACTGTCGCCATTCCACCGATTAAAAATCGTACGTTAGAAAACGTTTTTCACAGTTTATTGTTAACTTAAGTTGAACGCTATAGCAGAGTTATTTGAATATAACCCAAATCAACATTGTTATTTAAGTCTTACTTCAATAAAACCATAAATAAATAAAATCAAATTTTTGCATATAGGCCTACCCATTTTCCTAACCTAACTGACTGTTTCTGACAACGAGCTGTGTGACCTTGTTACATTGAAATATTCGCTTCTTATACTTTCAGACTTGCGTCATATTTGCATTTTAATTGTATTGGGTTGAGAAGAATTTTCCTTCAAATTACTGAAATAGTTTTTAAATTAAACAAACAATATTTGCGTTTAAAACTGAGAATGTATAGCGCCATATACTAACATTGGAAGTCCTTTGTCGATTCGAAAGTAATTAGTGTGTAAGGTTTAATGCACAAAACACATTTCATGCAAATATTATAATTTGCAAATAAATGTCGTTATTTGTATTTTGCCAAATCGTTAGCTGCAACACTTTGAAATATTGCTGTTGTGCCAAATACTTCTCATTTGTGAGAAAACTAACAAAGTTAACATTTTAAAAATAATATTTTATAGCAACTTGAAACGAAAAATAGTTTTTCTGTCAAAATCTTTTCATAAACCAAATGTTGTTGCATATCCTCATCAGGGTTGATTCACGTGCAGGCTGCCATCAACATCAAATTAACATTTATATATTAATGTATAAATTACAATGTTTCTTGTGTCTTGTTTAATCTTCCCACGAACCTAACCCCGGGTTAGTGTTCTAAGACTATCATTAATGATAATGACTCGTCACATCATTGCATATCATTATGTATATAAACTATCGCATTAAACAGAACTTCTGCCGGCGATAGAGTTTCTTTTAACGTGGTTTTTCTTTTCCCATCCACTGATGCACATGCAGCATTGAAGCAATTTTCATTCATCTTTTGCTCAAGCACATCACCTGCTCGTCCGCTTGAGTTAACGTTGTTATTAATATCAATATTTTGATTGTTTTTTTTTTTCTATTTCTGTTTTTGGCGACCGTGTATTCTTTCAGCACCTTATTACCATCAGTATTTCCTCCCACCTTTGAACGTTTTAGGCTTAGTCATTTTGTCCGTGAACTAGCACATGCTATTAACAACTGATATGTAGCACTGATTTTTGGTTCCTGCAGCGCTACCAAAAATGAAAATGATTGTTGATTGGTTCACCAAGGCAGTGTAATGGCGCCTGGCGTAATGCTGCAGGAAAATTGTTAATTAATTGGTAGTTTATTCTCGATTGTAACATCTTAATTTACGCTGCGATAAACAGAGACCACGAACACAATCATTTCGAAATGGTTGTAGTTTATGTCAATTGAAAGGTGCAAAGGTTAAACACAAAGCTTCTTATTAAACTATTGGTCGTGCCACAGCTTCCTAGACACGTAGACGAACGTTCAAGGCGTGGTGAGAAAGCGTTTTTAATTTCGATGAATGAGAAATGTTTGTCTAAGTATTGTGGGAAAAACGTCCAAGTATACTTCTTGAAAACTCAACTTTGCCGCAGGGGAATGAACGAGCTTTAGATACTTCGCCTAATTAATTGCTCGAAGCAAATTTCCACTGATTTTAAGGTTTTAGTCTGAGCCTACCAGGCGCTTTATTAGGAATAGGTTTCAAGTTTATCGTCCACGTTAGTTCAGATTTATCACCACACAGCCGTGAAAAAGTGAATGAAATTCTGCAAAAGCAGCGCAATGGAAAACGAGAGAACAGCAGTTTAATAACTGAGCCTTCAGTTCACTTTTCAGGAAGGACGTTGCATTGACTGTTAGTGACGACATAGATGTCATGGTACATCCATCAAAGCATGATGGCTCTATATTTAATGTCTTCTAAGCTGCTCCTGCATCACCCAGTTCCCATCATGGCTCTTCTCTTCACCGCCTTCCTCGTCTTCAACTGCATCCTACTTACAAATATCGAGAGATCTAAGCAAAGTAAACTTTTAATTTGCTACCTGGTTTGTTTTGTTGTAATATCAAGTTTAAAGAAACAACTTTTTGAAGCTTCTTTTGATCCAGTGACTACAACGCCACTTCGACCAATGGAAGTCCGTTACGTCATGAAGTCTTTAACATTACATCGTTCTTTTCAAAATCAGGTATGTTAAAAGATTAGTTTGCAATATTTCACCAATTCTATTTCCCAGACGGTCGTTTCCTCGAATTTGTAACATACGCGAATTATGACAGCATAATTGCTTCTTGTCACTTTTCCGTTCTTGAAACGAATATTTTCTAAAGTTAATAAATTTTATTGCTTTCAATTCTCAGAGTGGATTGCGTTTAAAGTATTTCAACAAAGATGGCGGACCTCACTTCAATGAGGGAATTATTCTTGAAGCAAACTCAAGTTCAGAAAGGTTAAGGAGAAAGGAATCAAATGACATCGCGGGCATATTTCAACCAATTACGTCACAATCCACCATCAATCGAATACGAAACATACTGCAAAACTTACGTCATAACAGAGGTTTACAAAGAATTGCTAAGATTTGGAACTGTACAATGATGCAAAGTATTCGTACACGTGACAATCGTCCTATTATGACAACACAATCTCTCAACTTAGAAAACGAACAATTGGACCTTGTCCTACCAGATGAGAAAATTGTCAGAGTTATTTTGAAGACATTTCGTGTCTTTACACAAACCAAAGCCACTGTGTCGTCACAAACATCTTTCGACCCGCTTTCGGACGTAAATGACCCCACTGATGACGCAACGGAAAGAGAAGCAGAAAACTTGCTAAAAATTTTAAAATTGCAGGGTGTTCCGGGAATTCCCCGAGTGTTTGGTGTTTGTGTTGTCAACGAAGACATGACGTCATTGGGCGATCAACCACAACATTCGCTGAGGTAACGTTTTTACGGAATTGGTTTGATACTTTAGAACCTTTTCATCTTCTGTATTTTTGCCATAGCTACGTCATGGAAAGATATGATGACGTCATGCCATTGTTTTTGTCACAATCGCCATTGAAGCGTTTCATAAAATATCACCCGTCCCCTGGACCGACCGTGGCCAAAATAATTCGAAATGTCGCTAAACTTTTCGAAACTCTGTTTTTAAACGGGTGAGTGTTACGTCATAATCGCACGTTATTGCCACATCCCTGCTCTCTTGCAGCATCTAGCGGAAAATTATTTAGTAAGAAAGGTTTGCTTCTAGAATTTTTCCTGCCAAATTATCAGCTGATGAGATCGTAGTTACAAGAAGTTATGACGTCAAGGTTACATCAACGGAATATTTTGTTTCGCTCACAAGTTCAAGCACGACAAACTTTAAGAGGTGATTCCGACTAACCTTTAACTTGTCTATGGTGAACTTACCGGATAACTATCCAACCTATTGCTTGGCAATTACAACAGAGCTCTCTCCGACCTGTCCTGTCGCTCATGGGACGAGTGTGCGGCCTTAGAATGGAACGATCACGATAGGGGAATTCCCGGCGCCCACAAATGCCAAGACTTTCGAGGTCACTGTTCTACTCACAACAGGTGTGACGTCATGAAACACGTAACGCTACGTCATGCACACGACTACGTTCGTATAATCAAGCGTTGTATTGAGGACGTTATCATTTGAGGAAGTTGATTTCCAGAAATTTTTGACAGGTGCTGGGGTTACGATGCTAGCGTGCATCTGTGCGTTTACTCGCGTTGGATTTTTAAGGAGCTTATTGACGTCATTCCGTCGTCATGGAAAGGGAAAAGATTAATTACGTCATTGCTGACATGCACGGGGCAACCCGACCCGGAATACCGATGCGACTGGACTTACCTCCATGAATCAGTCAGCAAAATTATCAGCGATTGAAGCACAAGATGAAAAATTGCTGAACTCAGCACAAATGGAGAGCGGTAAACTGTGAGTGGTGTGAGTGGTGGCGCTGATAAGCTAACTACAGACCATGTTATATCCGGCTGCTCAACCTATCATGCGCCCCACAGAACGGATGAGCGGCGAATTTTGAATGAGTGCACGATTCAGCGGCACCTCAACATCTAATCTGGGTGGTTGGATAGTTACATCTGCTTCACAAAAATAAAAGCCTAGACATCGAGTCTGTACCGTTGACTTTATGTTTATACCTTCCTACCTCGCACTGAAGTTATTCTATCTATGTATTACGCCATTAAAAATTTCTAAAGGGTTGATTGAAAAACAGCTTAGTGTACGAGATTCACGCAAAGCCGGTCATAGTTGCAGAAATAAATTTATTGCAAAAAAAAAACACTTTCACTTTGTTGCAAACTTCTGCCTCAAACAGTTTTTGTGCGCTGTGATGGGTAACCGGAACACTGGAACACTATTTTTATCTTCGCCATACAAATGTGGAAAACACTATTGTGACGAAACAAAACATCGATTAGAAAGTCGACATCATTCGATAAAAAGATCAGAATAGAAATCCAGAAAATCAAATATAATATATAATATAATAAATCAAAATAGATCGGAGGAAATGCTGCAAAAAATACAAACCATTTGACATTCAACGAAACTCACGAATTTCGACGATAATTTTTAGAGGCTCGTGTGTGTCGCTGCTTGCCCAATTCCTCCCTGGCAAGGTTCCACAGAGTGTGGAACGACTGGTGCTGTTTGGAAAAATGTTCAACAAGGACGATCTCACATTTCCTCACCCCCTGAGACAAATTTTCCTGAAACAGAGGAGCAAGTTGCAATAGGGGTGGCATAACCTCACATAGTTCGTGTTTAAACCAGGATGAGAAGCCACACTCGATCATATCGGTAAAAGGTCATTGTGTCGTGAATAATTTGCAACACCAAGAGTTTCTGAAGATACATTTAGTGACTCAGCATTATACGTCATAACAATGACATCATCTGCAGATATACCAGGAATCTTTTTATGGTAGCTGATTTTCGATCATCTTCGTCTTTGTCTTCTCCTTCCATCAAATCCTCCGGATCCAATTTGCACGCATCCCTTCAAGAATTACGTCACAAATGCGTTAATATTACGACATAATTGTAGGAACAAATGCTATTCTGTATGGCATACCTGTCTAGGCAGGACAAGGTAATATAATCTGACATGATGGACCCAACCCAAAAAGTAGAAAACACAACTCCCGCTTTTATGCATAAAATACCCACCAACTTCCCGCATAAAGTACGTGGCGTTACGTCGCCATATCTGCGAGCGTAAACAAAAAGCTTCAAATCGGACGCTGAGGAAGTGTTTCTCAAAACTACGGGTTTTGTCGTTATGTTTATCACTACCCGCCGTACCCGACCGTGGTGATGGTGATGATGGTCCACCAAAATGAATGAGGAATGCTGGGGAATGAAGCTCCGTTGGTTTCATGCTCGGCGACAAAGACGAAGGTCGAGAAAAGTACGACAAGCACCATCTTAATAAGAAACAAAACATGTTTGTGAAGAAAAATTTAACGATCTCTTTGACAACTTTGGTAACCATCAACGATTTAAAAATTATTCGTCACTAGATCCGACCTACCAGTATACTAAGCAAGTAGAACAAGAGTATGGCAGCGCGTCTCACGACAACGAAACTTGCAAGGCGAAGTTCTCTTGAGTATTGTGACAGTTTCAAAATTCTCAGCGATCGAACCACACCAATAAATCTGTTCAACAAGCCAATGATTTTGTGGCAATGACGACTTTAAAACTGAGACATAGCGTTTAATTTGGGGCTTAATATTGTTTGCTTCATTGGGGATGAATTGTGTTAACTCGATCAGCAAATAAAAAAAAAAAGAAGGATATTTAACAGCTCTATATATAATAGAGAATAACTTCCCTTCTTAATTTGAAATATTTGGGTACCTGCTTAGGTTGATGATGTATCGCGGTCGGCGCTTTCCAAGGTACAAGATGTTGAGAGAAAGATCGATAAAGTAGGCGACGACCGCAACAATGTCGTTAAGATTCAAGGGATTCTAAACAAATAATCCTTTTAAAACATAGTTCACAAATTGTTATTTCATTATTGAATTCTGTTGTAATGTTTCAGTCATGTACTGACAATTTTAAGTTACCGGAGATACTGACCTTCAAAAATTTGATCTTGCCAGGGCAAGAGATGAACCTGAGAATCAGTTGGAGGAGAAACCAAACGATGCAGCACATTTCGATGAGGAATAGGATCGCGGCAGGGCTACCCATGTACGCCTCCAGGACGAACCATCGGTTGGGAGATGTGCACGGTTGCTTCTCCATCTCGGCACAAACTGTGTACAACGTAATAAAAACGTTATCACGTGTGCATGTGCCATGAAGATAAACAGACTTGGTAGTCTTTTCTTGACGTAATTTGCGCGTTTGATGCGTCACAGCGGACGCTTGTTGCGATTGCTGCTGCAAAGAGGATGGAATCACAAATTTACTGTAGAAATCATGGAGTAGCTTTTTGTGACAAGAGAACTCGATCTGGCATCGCGCCAAGGCGTATCTGAGCTTGAGATTCAAGCTAGAATTAAAGCTGCATTCGTTTAGGATGGCCTTGCTTTCCTGTACGACAATGTCTTGGGAATACAAGGTTAACAACGGTACACCAGTCGTTGAGACAAAATCGCGGTCTCTCGACGAAACATCCGTGCTATGATTGTTCAAGAAGCTTTCACAAGCGTTTAAAGCAGGGATGAAGCTTTTGTTTAGGTCATGATGTAATGGTTTAAAACCTGTCAGTGTTTCCAAGCAAAAAACGACAACCGACACGATGATGACGAGAACCGATATGCAGATGATGATGTGAGACAGCAATGAGCCTTCATAGTTTTCGAGAAGTTTCCAGAGGAACTTTCTTACTCTTCCATCAGGTACCGGTTTTTCCTTGGAACAGCGAAGTATTCCCTCTTCGAGTAGAAACTGCTTAAGCGTGTCACGTCCAAAGGAATAAAACTTAATGTCTTTTATGAAGATGTCGATGGAAATGTTATCCGGCCGCCGGAGGACGTCCCCTTTCACATAGAAATCTAAAATGGCCTCAAACATGTCTTGGTTTCGATCAAAAAAGTATTCGTCCCGTTTTCTATCGAAATACTGCCTTTTTTTCTCCGAGTTGCCTAGCAACGATTCCGGATGACGATCGAGGATTCTGGAGTCAACTTCAAATATCTTTCCGGAAACGTTAAATCGTTGTTTATAATTTTCCGGGATGTAGTCGCGGAAGCGAATACATTGCCAGTTATGATCACCATCTACGGCCGTGGGTAACAGTATTATGACGTTAGCACGGCGACTGCGCAAGATATCGGAACTGCTTCTGAAAAACGGAAAATGACAAAAAGCGACGAACGGATGAAATGACCTACTTAGTTGCCGTTTTGAGCCTCAAGGTTATCTCCAATTACAAACTTGGCACTTTCTGTTTCTTCATTCCCTGAACTTTTAATCAATGACGTAGACGTAGACCTAGCTGGATAAGGTGACGTCATACACTCTCGCTCAGTATCCGACAGCCACTTGGTGCTTTGCCTCTGTGAATCGAAGAAGAATGGTCAAGTTTAAGTTTAAAATTCACTTTAAATTCAAGTTCAATGACCTTTCGGTGACGAAGATGGCTTGGCTCGGCGTCTGACAACAAAAGATCCGTCGACAGGCCGTTGTCGTGTGACAACGTCATCCGGTTATCGCTTGGAATACTCGATGACGTAATACGTTTGTGGTTGTTTTTGGATGTGATGTCATACTTATCCATGTGAGAGTTAAAAGTTACACTTGTGAGTTGTGACGTCACGAAGTATTTTCGACGTTTCAGTTTTAATGAATGACGTAATTCAGAACCTGTCATTCAAATGCAATATCATAGATGGCTAGTTGTAATGAAGTGAATTCCAGGTCAAGGTCACCACATCGCGAAGGAATTAAAATGTATTGGATAAACTAATCGACATCTGCTATCGAGAACTAAGACTGTCAACTTTTATAGAAACAATATTTGCGAAAGGTATCAAGCCAGATAATTTGAGATTAACACTTGCAGGCTAAAACAATTATTTTCTAGGTTCAACTGATCCTCTTCTTTAAATGCAATTAAGAGGTGCAAAATTTCTTTTCCGACTTGTAAGATCAATGAGGAATTTTTTTCAAGAACAAATAAATCTATATACAACCCAACTTTCTTAGCCGCTGTTCGGCTCTTCCTTACAAATGGAATCACGTTGATTAAATTACTTGGGTGCACCGTACACTCAGCTATATGGTCAAGCTCTTTTCTACCACTCAATTGTTACAATTGACATAAATTGACAAAGCTAAGACTCTTTGTCTGACAAAGATTGTCTTTAATCTTTTTTAGTTTCTGGTACTGACGTTGAAACTCTTTCATTTGAATAGAATCGCGCCATTATTCTGCTCAGTGCTTTTAAAACAATTTCATGCCGATTCTCATCAATGACGACTACTTAGTGTCTTTGAACACATTTGTTTGACCAGCGCCTTAGTGCCTTATGTGCAGCAGTTAATGTCCTTCTAATCCTGTTGATCACCGGTGATTAAGGTAAGTTAGGCTCCTTCGAGTATCTTTTGTTAATAAGACAACGCTGCTATAGTTCCAAGTCGAGCACTGCGAGTGTTTAAGCGAGTGTTTTACGTTAATAATTTGATAGAGTGGGCATGCGCATTCCTAACACTGATCTGCAATCAATTCCACGGCTTCAGTTTGACATTCCCGCCTAAAGAAGAGTCGCTTGAGGTAGTATAGTCATAGGTGTGTGCGAAATACGTGGCATGCTTCTAGTAAATGGTCACCTTAAGCATTAGTAGGTGCGCTTTCTACGGTAATCAAGCCTCAAGACCACATTTTAATCAAATAAATATCGTGATAAAAATTTCAAATTCCAAAGCTGTAGCTACCCTGAGATTACTTGTGCTAAACTACATTCAATAACTTAACTGGGAACGTGTAATACTCGACATATTTGCCTTTGTAAATTTTCACTGCATATGACTCCAGGTTGGTGTTTTAGAATGCGTTAGTAAATTTACTGTATAATAAAACAAACAAAGATTTGATGGCATTTTTTGGTGTTTGACGCCACCTGAAATGGCTTTGATCGTTTCTTAACACTTAGGCTTCATGCCAGTTTAATTTTTAACTTTGATAAATACAATGTTGAATTTATTCAAGCCAGGGCTTCTTTTTCAGCAAAAATTTCAGAACTAATTTGAAAAACATCGGCAAAAGTTGATATGAAACCTGAAAGGTATTAAGCACGGCTTATTACGGATCTATGAATTCGCGCGTACCTTTTATTTATTGTGCCAATTAATAAACAAATTTGTTGATGTCACTTAATTTAATGAGTATTTGTTGGCAAATCAAATCTTCATGCAGTACTCTTGTAACCCAACTTTTTCCCTACCAGGAACCTTCCCGCTTCACAGCTAGTCACTTAGCTCTTTTTGTCTCATTCACTTTTAATCGCATATCTTAGGTAAAAACAGCCATCTTTTCACTACAAAGTTAAAACGTAGACTGCACCAACTATTCGTCACCAAACTATCGTACCACTCACCATCATCAGTCAACGAGGAAAAAGGATTCGCGGGTATCGTGGCATGCTCCGGAGAAGAACTGCAGGGAACAAGAAAAACGTGCGCGTGTATATAGAACTACAATTCCCTAAAAACGATAACGGTCACAAGTGCCACAACGGTAAAATATTACTACACAACTACAAACTACAACCCAAACTAGTGCCTTAACAATTGGATCATATAACATTAAAGTGTAGTGCTCCTTAAAAAAAGTGCGTAAAGATATTCTCATGGCACTGGTGACACATTCTTTTTTATTATTATACAAAAAATTGGTCACTGACTGATAAGATTTAAACGACCGGTTCGAAAGCATCATTTTGCAAAGACGCCTCGGAAAAATCAGATCGTAAGTTTGTGCAAGTTCCAAAGTCTTCTCATCTGGGTATTCAACCCATTCAAAATACTCCCTGTATGCTGTGTCGTTCGAGTCCAGGTAGAGCAGATACTTTGCAAGATCTGCTGGACTCTTGAAGTCGTCGGTGTGTATGAAGGAACCGGTAGGAGCAAGTCTTTCGACATCCTCCTTTGATGGTCCCCACACCACTGGAACTCTTCCAGAAGCAATGGAATTGTGCCAAAATTTTTCGGTCATGTAATCCTTGCAGTATTGGGCGTTTTCGAACGACAGATAGAATTTATAGGTATCCAGTTCATCAGCGGATAGTTTGTTGTATACGTTCTTGTTGTTGAAGCACCTTCCATAACGACCCACTGGCAATCCAGCTTCCACCAACGCGTCAGAATAATCCTTTCGCATTTTTGCACCATGCGTGCCTTCGCAGTTATACTGACGACCCACAGCTACAAGAATATATTTATAGGCTACAAATATGTTAATAAATTACAACAAAAAATTACCAACCCCTCCCGGACAGCTTAGGCAATTGACTGTTGTTTGATGCAAAATATCAGGTATATAAACAAAATTGTTTCAAAATCTTCTCGAGCAGAGTTCTAATTAATTACCGCGACTCTCTTTTTCTTTGCCAAATGTTCATTCGCCCATTTCTTTCCCTGTTGAATAATTTTGCTGACGCATATTGACTGCTCGTATGGCGCAAAAACGTCCGCGTCACTTCGATGTGTCATTGTCCAGTTGATAAAGTGATTGCCAAACTGCCTCATATCACTTCTCCCTTCCATTTCTATTAGGATAGATGGAGCTTCGTGCGACCAAAAGACAAAGACTTGTTCGGGATCTCTGACAATAACAATTTTTTGCTATTTAAGTGTTTTAAGGTTTAAATAATATGCAATTCAGGTATAAATGCTGTCTATGTGAGAACTCAAACATTTCCAATCTTTATGGTAAAGTGTAGGCCTAAGTCAATGCACCAGAATTACAAGTGGCTTTAATTTGCTTTTATTATAAACAAATGTTTTTTTATCATTCAAAGGGTTTCTCTACACACCTGTAATGTTTCCAAGGCATAGTTTCTTTGTCCAGGTTTGAGTAGTGGAATACAACAGCGCCAGCTTCAGGAAGCTTACTGCGGTCGTAAGACGCTGTGCAACCACCCATGTCAAAACCTTCTGGGAATCCTTCATTTTTTGCACTCCATGGATGGTCCCAGAACAATATGTAAGTACGATTGCGGACTGATCTGATTGTGTTACTTTCTTGCCAAGCCCGAATATTTGAAGAATTGTTGTACAGTTGGATATTCTTTGAAAGCCTGCAGCAGAAATGGGTTTATTTGGAAAAGGAAAGTTTTGAAATCGAGGAATCTTGAAAGATGTGACGCTTTTAACGTTTGTTAGTAACTGCACCACTGGCCGCAGCCGCAATGTTTTTTTTGATTAGTTTATTTGCAGTTTAAAAGCTCTCGACCGCTCATGCTTTCGGCTAAAGTGTTAGACAACACGTTGATTGAAAACGTTTTAAATCTTACCTAAGTTTGAATAAAAGCCACACGAGATAATAGATAGCAACGAAGAAATGTAGGCACACCACTGCTAATATGAGCTTCTTAACAGACATTTTCTAAACTCATGTGATCTTACTTTTACCGCTTATACAAGTTCCTGTTTAACTGCTTTCTGTATTTACAACGGTTGCAGAATAACCTCTGCAGCTGCAACTTATAAAATAAAATTGACTATACAAGTAAAATCGATATGATATGCAGATGACCTATGTTATATACAGGTCATAGGCCTATACCTTAGTAGCTTAGTGTACTGAGCAGTGCTAAAACCAAATCATTTTTTAAAGATTCGAGTCAAGTCATTTGGGAAATTGAATTAAGTCAAGTCGAGTCAAACTACTAATTGGATCAAGTCAAGTTAAAGTATAATGCAAGTCAAATCAAGTCATGCCATTGGCTGTACGTTAACCGATCGTTCGCATCGAAATCAAATGTCTGTCAATCAGTTGGTCAATAAATTAACAACTAAGATTTAATGACTTGCGTCAAGTTACTTTCCGAGACTCAAGTCGACTAACCACAACATTGGTATTGAGTGTACATTGCCTATAGCCTAAAATTTATCTTACTATTATACTTATTATACTTACTATCTTATTAGCAAACATTTAACCTATTTCTTTCCTTGTATAAACTTTTACAACTTCCCACTTCACCTAAAATAGCGATAGTAACCTAGAGATTCCTATATATATATACATATATAACTTATATATGTAGGCTACCTATAGCCAGTGAACAGTTGAGCCAGTTGAACAGAAGATCACCAGACGTCGCTCACAACGTATACTATTTGTGACGCATGAACTTCAAAACACGTCAAAACGTTAGCATCATCATTTCAATCTTTCATTTCTTATTATAGGCCTAAGTATCAAAGCTAAACACTGAAAAAGAAGCACAGTTTAGGTTTAAACGCTAAAGCTGCCAAACATTTCCCAAGCCTATTTTAAGATAACGGGTTAGTATTGTATGTCTACTCGTTTCTATTGTGAAACAAGCTCCTACCATTTTGTCGAGGTGAAACTTTATCTGGCTTTTTGTGCCAAACAAAGAGGATGTAGTTATCAAAAACCAAACAAAGCATTCTAAACTGTGAACAAATTCTACTGTCTTAATAAAACTTTCATTAGTAACGTGTCTTTCTCGCATAAATAAATATATTTTACCAGTTACGTATTTTTGTGACAATTGTTATCCGTATTTATGGTAGGTATTTTACAGTGAATTGCTTTAATCAAGCACAATTGTATTATTTAAGGTGTTTATGCATAAAACTTTGTTCTTTTCAAGCGGGAAAATAGGCGGTGATTCCCCTATTTTTCACTTTTTCAGGTCAGGCGATAAGTTTGACAACAAAAAACTGTAGGTTGGGTTCTTCACTCCTTGGTGATGATCCGGAACTAAGATGAGGATGCGCTTCTAGGCGTAGTTGTTTCATGAAAAATAACGATCTGCATTTGATCTTCCGTAAAAAATGAAGAGGAAATTTAAGGTTGGTGTTTAATGTACCGTTGCTAGGCCTATGTGTTGTGCTTGCTTCTGCTTGATTTTGCTACAGTAGGCTTAGCATCGTATGTTTCATTCAATTCAAGTGTTTTGCGATGATTTTCTTAGTTTTGTTAGATTCATGTTTACATTTTATTTTCTGCAAACTCAAGGTGCTTTATACGCATCAAAAATTAAAGAAGCGGAAAACCTGGCAGGATGGTCTTCTGACACTGAGGGAGGATCAAAGACGAGGCTTTCTGGGTGATGACGCCAACAAACAACTTGCAACTGTTTTCTTAAATAAAAAGAAGGTTTGGAGTTGAAAAGTATTTTTAACTGGATGCACTTCAGTTTATTTAACAGATACTTTACTGTCATATGTTATATACTAAATACAGTACCTCACGACTGAGAACGGTCATTGATAAGCTAAATTTATTTTTTAGGTTGCCAATGGAGATGAGTTGGAATGCGATAAATATTTAATACAAGTTGAAGAGGAAGTCCTGAATGAAAATGAGCAAAATGATGAATGTGAAAAAGACGAGCTTGTGGTATGTCGTTGTGTATTTGAAACACAGTAGTGATGCAACTTGTATTACTTTTTCAAAGGTAGCCCATTTTCAAATTAGCTAACACTGGGTAATTGGCCTAAAATCTGAGCTACATTACCACTTACAGCTAAGTTCACCGGCTTGTGTGCGAGTGCAAGATCCCAGTACTGTTGGGCAGGTTAGACGTAAATTCACGGTCCCTCGTCAGAAAGAAGTTGTTTGTGTAGCTCCCGTCGAACAAAGACAACCCCATGAGGTGATTGCATTTTGGTGTGTCTTAGCATTGCTTTGCTTCCACATGCGCAGCTAAACTACACTCAACTAAACAATCTTTTTTGACTAACTTAACTGCATTATCCTATGCATGAATATTTTTACACAGCGCCTGTATATCAATGTGATATGTCAATATCATATAATAGCTCGATTAAATCAATAATGCTGCTTCACTCTTGTTAGTTCAAACTCCATCAATGTGGCAATCAGGAGAATATGGTATATGAAATTATTATTGTTTTTCATGCACAATTAAACGTTTTGTTATGACGTACTTGTTTCAGAAAGAGATTATGACCTCACCAAGTATCTGGTCAAGCGTAGACGATGGAATTGGTGAAGGAATTAGGACCATACAGTTAAGTGTCCAATAAAGCTTATCATTGTACCACTATTATTTATGGCTGTATTTAAAATCTTGCCGTCTTACAAAAACTTGTTCAAACCAGATCAGCAGAGAAGACTTCCTCAGATTGTTCTCGCTCATCGACTGTTCGTGGCACCGGCGATCTTCTTAAGCTTTTAAGTGGAAAAGTAGCCAACCCTGTGATAAATAAGGTAATATAGACAACTTATAAACAAATGTCAAGAAATTACAGAAAATATTTTGACAATGCGTTGGAAGCCAAATTGAGTTTTATGCATTTCTACTGCTCCTGGTTTCCTCCGTCTCCGTCTCTTTGGTTTTGGTTTTTGTTTTCCAACTTGAGTTTTGGACTCAGTTCCATAATTGTTAGATTACGGCCGGAGCAATTGGCGTCAATGTGGAAATATTGAGACTTACTTTTATTCTATAGATCTAGCTTGTTGTATATTGGAATTTCTAGTTAATTTACACCTTAAAATGTCTAGAAATTACATGTTGACAGTTAATCAGAAAATGCATGGTATAATAGTGGTTGCCAGCACTTAATTTACATAGTTTTACAACCAGCTTCAGGGGAAAGTATTTGTTGCGACGTGTTAATAAGTAACATGGTTGGTCTCATTTTTCACCTAAGAAACTGCATCGTTGCTAATGATTTTGCATCCTCAACATGATTTTACATTGATTTAAGGAAAGTGAAAATGTGAGTGATCTCTCGTCCAATGAGGTTTTCCCTTCAGAAGATCACGGAATGTTTTCCACTGCCAAGAATTTAGTGGAGTTCAAAAACAACCAAGAGACCAGGTAAAGTTATCACATTACTGTAGTTTTAGACTTTTTTATGTCAAGAAATCTGTTGTTGATCTCTGTAAACCCTTGTTTACTTGGCGGGAACATTTTCATAAACACCAAATGTTGTTAAGTTAATCCTCACAATTGTCGTTAAGCAGATTTACATGGTGGAAAACAAGCCAAGGTAATGCCAGATCACGTGACACTTGTTGTTCTCCATTCTGTAGATCTGCCAGTGACAATTATGAGAAAGCACAAGTGTCTGAGACGAATGTGAGCGAATGGAATGAGAGGTGTCATGTTAGAAGAGGCAGGTGTGAGAAAAGCATTGAGTCTGGATCTACCTGTGATAGTCCGGTGATTAGATCAGAGTCTCATTGTGCCATGACGTCAAACATGAATAAATGCGTCAATGACCTTGTTGTAAGGGAATGTCTGAAATACTTGCTGGACAAGGTGGAAGAAGCAGAAATGAACCGAGAAACAGACGTTGATCTGATTGGTGAAGAAGATAAGCCTGGTTTCATCGCCACTGCGTGTGATGTTGGCGTAAATGTTGAACATGACTCTCAAAGTTCCACACATGACAGCAATTGCAAAATATCTTCTGATGAAAACGTCACCACTCAGTGGGATAGATATATCTGCGACAATGTCCCTGTCGCATGTGTTGGCACAACTCAGATTGAAGCTTCCTGCTCCAGTATGGATGATGAGGATGTCTTCACACCTGGACCTAATGGCTCCACTGATGCCTCATTCGGTTCAAAGTTTCTCAATTTCGAGGAAGATCTTGAGTTTGAAATCACAAATCAAATTGACAATTTAAACAGACTCGATGATGATGACAAATCAGCAGCCGCAGTATCTCACTCTGGAAGCAGCCAAGATGAAACGACCAAATCTTACCTTGGCACTCAGCACTTCACTGAGTCACAGGGAAGTTTTTCGCCAGACGAGAAAGTCGATTTTGTTCCTCCAAATTTTGACATCGGCGCAAGTCAGTTTGTAGGAAGCCCCGAGCTAAGTTTGGACGACAACGAGCTGAGATCATCAAACCAAGAGGAGGAGGAGAGCAAGAATGCTGATCCTTATGAATGCCATCATGTTCCCGCTGATACACTTTACGATATTCCATTTCCACAAAGTGAAAAAAAAGCATCTATCGTCTGTGGTTTTGATCAAAGCGAAGCTCATCTCAAAGGCGCTGGAGATATTGATTCCAACTTACATGTTATGATGAGAGAATCTTTCTCATCCCAACACCTCTCCACAGATTGTTGCCAGCCAGCTGCAATGGTGTCTGATACTTTGAACGAAAGCATCACTTTTTCACCACTGAGAAGTTCTCAGTGCTCTTGCGATGATTTGAGCTTATCTGGCTTCTTGCAGGATCATCCCACTCCTCAACATCGTGAAATTGCATCGATATGTGACCAGAAAGTGCCGTCGCGGTTTGATGATTATGCAAATGATGAAGAAGCTTTACTTTTACGGAGTTGGGAAAGTAATGTGAATAGCACCTGCTACAAAGGAATGAAAAATAATTTAACCATTCATGATAAGAGTGCAACTAGACAACGAAACGAATCAACAACAGTCAATAAAAGTCAGCTTGTGCCAGGCTGTGCTGTTAGTTGCGCTGGAACCATCATAACACCCGGGTCACCCCGTCCTTATGACCAAGCTACTTGCCAAGTGAATTCACTACTCGCCAAAACTCAAAGTGCAGGATGCCCAAATCTCGAGAAACCAGTCATTTACAATAAATTGGATGATCATCCCTTTCTTGGAAAGCTTCCAAAGCCCACCAGTTTTCATGCTGACACCACCATTGACAGAAATTTTAACCCTGAAAGCCCGATACCATCTGCCCCAGGCAAAGTGGCAAAAAGTTCAAGCCCAACCTACCAAAGTATAACTGAAGCTCTTAGGAAGAAGTTTGTATGCAGCAACAAGAGGATGAGGCCAGTTGTGGATCCAGTTAAGAGCAAACTCACTGATGAAGAAGCAATTATAAAGATGGGAGGAATCTGCAGCCAATTTGCCACAAGCGATGGTGTGGTGTTGAAAAACAATTTTCCTTTACAAACTCTCACTCCTGGTCTTAACAAACCACCGTCATTTGACCTCGATTTCGACAAACACAATCTGTCCTTCTCAAGAACAGAAAGTCTCATGATTGACAGCCCCATCAGGCAAAAATCAAGAAAACTAAGTGACATGTCTAAGCTTGAAGCTTTCATAAGCGATGTAAATCCTGAGTCGAAGTGGGGAAAGTATAATGATGTCACTTCAAGCAACTTGCACCCGTCGTCATTTATCAGTGCTGTTGAAGCTGACCAACTTGCCGGTTTAGGTCCGCACAGCGACCTTACCAACAACCTGGGGAACACACACGACTTCTACAGAAACTATGGTCGAGATGATGAAAACTACTTGTGTGATGATACAGGAGCTTCCTCTTCGCAAAGATCTTTTGAGAATTTTTTGCAGAAGTACAAAGAGGATACATCAAGACCTCTTGAATTATCATTTTTCTCTGATGCTACAGCTAATGAAATACATGGTGATGTTTACGGGGTTGACGCACACGAAAGTATGTCATGTCCCTTTTCCACCACCCAGATTCCAATCACTCGCTCCGAGTTGGAGAAGTTCGATGATGGATTTCGTGACTGTAGTTCGAAATGGGTGAAGTACGAGAATGACGACCAGTACGTTCCGAAGAATAAGCAGTTACGGCAGAAATGGCTCGATGATGTCATCAGAAATGAGAGAAGGCAATCTCAAAGAAATCATTTTCAAGAGCCTTCTGCCCAGTCTCGCTTGTTTGAAGAAAAGAGCTTGCTTCAAACACCTCATTATACTGACAAATTCTCAGAATATTCATCTAATTTATCACTTTTTGACAAGAGCCAAGTATTTTACTAAACATTTAAACTGCAACTGAGCAGTAATTTTCTGGCTAAGTGTTGATTGGATGGAATTTCGTCCTATTTGCAGTTTCATATGTTGTTATTTTATTTTACCCACGCAGAGTTTTTATTGTTTATTTTTTGAAGTTGATGTTTTTCAAATCATTTTGCTTGTTTATTAAATTAGAGTTTATTATAGGTTAAAGGTAATGTGTTGCTGTATGCAACATTGTTTACTATTCAACACATACATTGCTGTTGTCTCACATACTTTTGTAATCTGTATCTATTGAAAATCACATTTTAAAAGAGACTTGAAAATGTTTAGAAAAATCTGTAAGTTACATGTTATTGCATACATAAACTGTGCAAGTGAAGTTATATTGTCTTGTATGGGTCGGGTTGTTGCCCTACCACCTTAGTTCAATCGATATTATTTGTAAAAAGCAGCAAGAGAACATACAGGTCAAGGTGGTGGTTAGTCTTACACATCAGGTGATCATATGAGCTGATGCTTTGCTGATGCTTAACTCTATTGTGCATCTTATGTTTGATCTCATGTTTAGTGAGAAGGTCGTGATAAGGCTCATCAACATCGGATCTCACTTTAACAAACCAGGCTGTGAAGTCACAATCATCACAAACCTAGAAGCCTGTGCTTTTATAGCAAAGTTGATACTGAAGGAAAACAACTAATTAAATGAGATTGTATTTTCCCCACCTTGCCAAGTATGATGCAGAGTTCATCTAAAACAGGGCCACGGACTCCAAACTACGGCCCACCGACCAACTGCGGCCCGGCACCTGTATATTATTAGCCCACGGCCATCAACGAGCTCACACGTAACTTCGTACCAAAAATAAAGAAATATGAAACAAACGTTGGAAGTTTAAGTTTAACAAACTTTATTTTAATATAGTTTAAATGAAACTGTTCAACTTCACATTATTCAGGTGCAAATATTTTTCCAAGCATTTAGTGGTAATTATTAACTTGCATTCGTCAATTGTTAGATGACCTAAGTAAGGTGACCGATAGAGATTGAGATTGAGCAGATATTGCGTAAAACTTATGTATCATAAGAACTTCACAATGCTGTAGTTTCTTATGATTTCACTTGTAATGAGACCCTGTAGTGCATGTACACTGCAGTTAACGGTTAAGTGCTGCTATGTTTTACATCAAACATGGCAGAACGAAAGGAACATTATGAAGGCATGTACATAAAGCAAAAATTTTCATTGTTATGTAATTCAAAATTAAAATATAATCAAAATATCATGAGAACCAGAATGACTGACAAGCATTCATGTGATGTCTTCGCATCACTGCTCCCACGAAGAACGTTGAAATATTGCCATCCTTTATCCGCCCATTTTGCATTTCATGACATTAATTCTTCCTTGGCTTTTTATTTTGTATTGCGTTGGGCGGCGTAAACTTTGCGTTTGTGATACCTTTTACTTGATTTTTCGGGGCAAGTGAGTCGGTACACTTGTATGACTTTTTATTGCTTTGGATGATATTTTTCTCTGCGTATTATTTAACATTTTCAGTTAGAAAATGAAGTTTCCACCAATGCCTTTGTTCATGATCTTTATGATATTTAGTGCGATGTAGGCAAGCTGCGATCTTCACACATATTGAGTGGTGGGCAATGGTGAACTTTTCAGCACATGGCCCTCAGAGAAAAAGTTTGGACAACCCTGATCTAGAAGACTGAATGCAGAATGAATTTTTTGCTCTCTGCTGATGTGCAAGTTAACTTGTGTGGTTTTTTCTGTAACGACAACCCCTCAGAATGTCCAGTGGTCCTGGTGAACTGGTCCAAGTACACCCAATGCAATATCAAAAAATGGTGTCTTTTCTTGGCGCCTTGTTTGTTCTGGCTTAGGTGCCTTTTTAAAAACCTGAAATGGTGCAAATCCAAAACGTGTGCAAAGGTACAAAAATGAAAGCACGCTTGTACTGATACAGTGCCAGCTTTCTTCTAAGTCTCTTTGCATTAGTAATAAAACTTAACTTTTTGTTGCTGTTCCACTCGATATTTTCATGGGATTGTTGTTTAGATCAAAATGGCAAAGTCCAAGATGTGTACAACCTCGAAATAATGTCGATGCTATCGATGAATGTGTTGGTACTTCGGCCAGACAACTGGAACTGCAGGTGCCTTGCACTCATTATAATGTTGAGGTTTTAGACATAAACATATTGATTACACCAATCACACTTTATGAGCATTAAGCGTGAACTCAAAACGATACTAATCATTGCAATCCTGCCTTGTGTTTAAAAGGCATTTCGCAAAATATATGTTGTTGAGCTGTTCCTGGTACACCACTGCGGCTAACTTGATATTATTTCATTGATAAATAACATGTGTGGAAGCACAGGCATCACTTGACGCGGAGAGACGTCTCATAAGAGCGTCTTTATGAACAATGAATAAAGAGAAAAAACACAATAATTCTTTGGGCAAATAAACGTGGTATCCTGCCGCTGCCAGGCATGAAACGGGTGGTGAACGCCACAGGCATTCTTACTAACATGAGTTTAGATTTTGTTATCACACCATGATAGCAAGTCACGTTTTATTATTGACACTTTCAACATGTTGTGTTGCAATCTTAACAGAACCATGTTGGAACACTAAGCCAACATAACAATCAAACAAACTTTTTACACACAGTGTCGTCTTAAAAAAGAGCTGTTTTTTCCAAGCTCGGATGATTTGAAGCTTGGCAAGCCTTCCACATCAACCCTGGTGTCCTGCACATTTGCTTCTGTAGAAGAATATGTGAGGACATGGACGGAAGTAGTGCATGGTGCGTCGTTTTTTAAGGTTTTGTGTAATTTTAACCATGTTCTTTCATGTGTGGTAGTATTTGTTTTAGTAAATTCTTTGTGGGACCAATCACTCACTACCTTGTAGATATGTGAGGCTTCTTGATATTTTCTTATAGCAGTGAGCAGTGATTAAGAGTGATTAAGTTTCTCTTAGTTTAAATCGGTTGTTATTGTTTTGAGCAGAGCATTTAAACCTATTGTTGTGGGCCAAGAGTGAATCTTTCCATACAGCCATGAAAAACGCTGACATCAGCACATACTTGCGAGGAAGATGTGCTGATGAAGACCCCCTACTCCCTCCTGATCTGACCATCATCCCTCCTAGTGATGAAGATGCTGAGGTAGTTACTCGGGTAACACTTCTTGTAAATTTAGTCTTGTGCAACAGGGATTTTTTCACTTGTAACACTGCGTAGATGCTGTCCAGCACCCCACCTTTGTGCAACCACGACGCCCCATCCAAGTTGGCTCGCGTCAGGAAGGAAGGACCAAATAAGGGAAGGTTGTTCTTCACTTGCGCCGTGCGCAAGTCCAAATGCAAGGTCAGTTGAATGAGGGCGGGAAATTGAATTTGAACGCTGCATAAAAATTCAATTTTTTTGTCATAATAAAACTGTCAAGCTGCCGAACTGCATTGATTGAAAATTATTTGTTTCCGTTGATTCATTGTGAGCTCGGCAGTTTTATTTATTACTTTTCTTGGTTTAGTTTCATATTTTCTGGTACAATCTAAAATTCTTGTTTTCGAACAACACTTGCAGTTTTTCAAGTGGGCTGATGCTGTGCAGGTTAATAAATCTCTCTCAATGCCGAATAAAACTCGTTGCAACCAAATTACAAGGATAAACAACAGTCGTGCACTCTGCAGTTATCTTGGTAGGAACGGAATTCTTTTATTTGTCAACTCAAAATTATGCCGGTAAGTTTTCGTGTTTATTAAACCAAAGTCAGCAGATAACACAAACAATGATAAAGTAATATGCATAGTAGTAACATGATGGCAGCATTATGGCGCATTAGTGACAGGGTTAATTCAGAAATCCATTTTGGTCCGATATTACTTGAATCTGAGTAATAATAGATTAATACTGTTAGAAAAAACAATGCATATGTTTGACTGGGAACAGTTTAAGTATGCTCACCTTAACGGTATGTTGTGATCGCTGGTGCTCCTACTGCCTTGCTTTTTGCACTTGCATAGAGATTTAGTTCTGTAAACCCTGGTCACTGTAACATAACTTGTAATATGAGATACCAGTTCAAAGGTATTGCAACTATTTTTCAATCGGTGACATTTATTTTTCTACTCACTTTAACACTTGAAGCCTATATTGCTTCCTCTGCCATTTGCATAAATCACCACCAGTTTCTCTTTGATCGTGTTGTTTTGCAGTCTTTGGTTGGATTCTTGTAGTGTTATTTTTGACGACTTTTCTTCACTTTTTGCAACTTTAGTGTCAGTTAAGCGTTTCCAGGCACGTTTTGTCAGCTCCTTTCTGCTATCTAGTGTGCTTTTTGTAATCCCTCCATTTCTTTCCATGTTGAATTTTTGCGAAGGAGCTTGCATTGGCATTGACGTTAAATCCTTGGAACATGAAATTTTTCCGTATTTTCCATTTTCCGAAGTAACTTCAAACATATTTCCGAGTTTGTTCGACCATTTAATAATTTGAGCATTCTCCGACTGTTCATCAGTTGAGTCAAATTCCATCTGACCTTCCATCGAAAATTTTAGCGCAGAATTGACTCGACTCGAGTGTGAAGCTCTATATGATGTCGATGTTGACTTTGTCAAGTTATTTTTGGTGCAAGCAAAGCAGTCGGTGTCGAGATAGATGGGACTACACTGAGCTGTTGCGTCCTTAGCAAATGGCTGCGATGTTTTAGCGAAGGCGGCGTCTTTCTGAAGCTGGACCTGCCACGCAGGCAACCTCACCTTAGGAGCAATTCGTCTGGTAAACCTGAGCATCGCTGGGACTGTCTTTTTGTAAGTTTTTTCATCGGATATTTCTCCTTCATAATCCGAAGTATTGAGTTCAATCTTATTCAGCAAAATTGGTTTCACTTTCTGCTTCAAACCCTGTAAAGCTTGAAGTTCTTCGATTCTACGCTTGAGAGGCGATCGATCAAGTGTGTTATAAGCATCGGTGTCAGGAATTGGAGATGCAGTGTTGTTTCGTCTTTGTTTTCTTTGTGTAACGTTTATCTGGTTGGTTGCATAAAATGAACTTTCTTTGCAGTTCTTGGTGTTGGTTGAAGTTTGTGGCTGACCAGTAGCTGGTGCACCCAACCTGCAGGTGTATTTTTCGTGGAGTGGTTTTTTCTCCGACAAGAGCCCAAAGTTTTCGTAAGTTTCAAAATCTTCGAGTTCATCACAGCCATTCTGACAAAGTTTTAAGTTGCAATCTGTTTGCAGTTTTGTGCACGCCTCGTTTTGCATTTCTTCTTTTGGTTTTGTTGAAGGATTTCTTTCCCACAGAAATTTGCTCTGAAGAAATTCAAGAATTGAGCTTCTACGAGGGCGTATTGGTCGTGGTTTACTGTAACTCACTGTGGAGTCTTTTGATGAAGGCCTCTGAAATGCCTTTTGTTGAGTTTGACCGTTTTTGTTTATTGGCACAATACAAGGAACTCCTAGCGTATCTTCTCTCTCTTTGCGTTCCATGTGCACTCTACGACCTATATTGACCTCCTTTCTCAGCAATGTTGCTTTGTACGGTTTATCAAACAGCAGTTGCAAGCCACGCTTCTTATCACCGTCTTTGCCACTTTTAATTTTGTTGTCACTGTTGTCGGACTTGGCTGATGCTGTGTTTTGCCGAGATAATAATCTTCGGATTCCAGATTTCTTTGGTTTAACTCTTCTGCCAGCAGAGCTGCTCGGTGTGCTAGGTATCTGGTGTGGCATAACGCTGCAATGCAAATCCTCCATGTCTGTTATCTTTTGTCTGTTTCTTTCCATCACAGGTGTAGTGTCTGGCAGACCCCTGAGTGTATCCTGCAGGTTCATATGACAACTTGTATCTCGGCCGTGTTTTGCTTCGTGTTGCTCAAAGCTGTGCTCTGCAATTTTGACTGCTAAGTTGATGCTTGTGTTGGTAGTGCAGTCGGTTTGCGAAGTTGGGTTAGAATCGATGTCATCGATCTCTGTGTTCTTGTCTTCTGTTGCTGTCAACTTGGCACATTCTGAGTTTAAAATTGTTGGAGTTTCACTTTTATTTTCCCCTCTTTTCTCAGAAACTTTAATTTTCTTGTCTGTATCTGAAGTTGTAAGACAATTTACAGCAACAACATCTGCGAATGATTTCTTCGTCACATCTAACTTTAACCGGGAATGTGAATGGACGTCGCTCTTTGTCGAAACTTTAAAAGTTATGTTGCTATTTTTTTCAATATCTGGCCGAGAATTAACTACGTCACTATTGTCATTGTCTGATTCTGACAAATGCCTATGAATGCTATTGTTATCGCCGGGATATGCGTCATTGGCGCCACTTAAGATATAGCTGTGAGTTTTCAGGATATTATCCACTTGAGTGTTTCTCTCGTTAACATCTGTCATCTTCAACTCTCTTGCTACACTTCCAGGTGTGTGGTCACCAATCTCATTGTTTTGGATACAAGAAACAGCCGCTTCCATATTTGCCTGGATGTTGCAATGGTCTGTGGCTATGTATCCATTTTGAAGTTTTTGGACGTTTCTTGCACATGTAACATAAGACAAATCATTATCCTCGCTATCCAATGAACTTCCACTTGTTTGGTGTTCATCAAACGTTGGTGTCATGCAGTCAGACTGACTATGCAGGTGAGACTGCGACACAAAACTCCACTGTGTTTCATCGTCGTTTAAATTATCTTCAGAAATAAATGTCTCTCCACTTACTACGAAAGAATCCAACATGTTGCCAGAACTTGTTTGAGATGCACGTCCAGACAAACGACTCTTGTTTGTTTGCTCAAGGCTGTTAAGGCTTTCATCTAGCTCCAAATAGTCTGCACTTGATGCAAGGCCGACTATTTCATTGTTTCTGCAAAGTGTTTCCATTGAACTTTCTTTGGTAAAAACGCTTGGAGTTGTTGCCGCTGACGTCATGTCAATCGTCCAATCCATTAACTCATTGTTTGAACTTATGTCAAAGTTGTCAGGATTTTCTTTAAACATTGGCTTAATTTTTGCTGGTGCTTTTATGCTGCATTCTTTGGATTTTCGTTTATTCCACATAAGGGAAATCATTTCAGAATTTTCTTTCGGCCATTTCGGCCAGGCTGCTTTTATTTGCTTCTTAACATCTTTAGAAAATGTTTGCATTTTAATTTGGTTAATTTCTTTATTATGCATTTTCTTCACTCGTGTGCTTTCCGCATCGTTACTTCTGTGTATCAAATCCGTTGTGTATTTCTTGATTGTGACATCACAAACCGTCTCTTGTTTCTTCGCTTCACTTTTTTTACAACAATGATTTCTCTTTCTACCCCAGGGAAGCTTTCGGGCCACAACTAGTGGAGGTGGCTGCCTGACCAACATGTAATTGTTCTGGTATTTGTTTTTCAATTTAATGACTGGCTTTTTCTCAACAGGCCACTGTTTTTTCAAAATTTTTCTGGGAATCTCCGGGTTTTTTATTGAGTTTTGGTGCAAATGTCGTATCAGATAACTGTCTAGTTCCATTGCAGTGAAACAGTTAACGTCTGCTAGCACTGAAAGATTATTGTTCTAAAAATCGTAAAAATAGCACGTTTTTAGTTCCTGTGACTGAGCTTGTGACCTGTGTTCAATTCTATATCTGCTCGATCGTCTTGATAGCTTACTTGCTTAAAGCTGATCCTTACGTCATTTTTATTTATTGACATGTAAAGTCCTTTAATTGTATCAATATGAGCAATTAGCTTCTTGTAAGAGCCGATATGATCCCAGCCATCCACTTTGTGGCTTTCAAGTGCTTCCTTCTGCTACTTCACACATCGTCAGTCAACCTTCTGTCGTATGCTTTTCTATTGTGTTTAGTTGGACGTTTATGGATGAAGTTTTCAAAAAACTAAAACAACAATAGATTTTTCACTAAATCATTGAATTGTTTGTCACACTTTCTAAATATGAATGTTATCGAAAGTATGATTCTGTTGATAAAAATTTATTTGCTTTTAATATGAAAATTAGTCGCCATTTGCAAAGATTTTAGGTTTTACAACATAAATGTGATGGAATAATAATAATAAATTGGTGATTAGTATTAATTTTTTTCTAGCAAACTTCCCAACATAAAGGACAAGGTGAAGAAATTTCAAACTTTGGTTACTTTTTACTTTTACATTGAGTTTATTTTAGAAAATTATGGCGGTAACAAAATTTTTTCTGCTAAACTATATCTACATAAACAAAAGGCTTAATTATTTCTTCTGTTAAGTCTAATAATACTTTGACCTTTGACCCTTCTTCTTATGTTTATGCGCAGGACAAACCAACACTTGGTGATGCCAGAAAGCAAATGGTTTTAAAATTAAGTCGAACAGACAAATCACTAATGCAAATCAAAGGTGAGGTAGCTATGTTTGAAATTGTTATTTATAAAACAAAGAACATTTTCGATTTCATAAAATACTCACTTACTGAGCTTGTCGGTATCATTTCTTATATGTTTTTCTGATTAACCCAGATTCTTTGTGGGTTGTTTCAAAGACATTTGACTTCACCAATGTTTCTACTTTTGTGCTGAAAGTCGTATCGAATACGATATCATCTTCACATGAACTGATTGTGCAGCCTTTGTCATCACACGTTGAGCTGAATGATGAAGGTAACTCTTAGAAGGGCACAAGACTTTATCATGAGAAATATTTGCAAATGGTTGTCAAAACATATTAACTTGATTTATTTTGTCACAACCTCAGATGCAGTTCATGCGATCTTTGTTGGAAAGACATCAAAGGAATTTCTTTCCTTGCAGAACTTGCAGAAAAAAGTACCTCACATGATTTTGCTTCCGTATCTGCTGAATGGAAACAATCCAACAAAATTTCCTGGTAATTTTTGAAAAAAACTTTTCAGTTTTTTTTGCAAAATTTTTATAAAAGTATATTTTAGTATATTTAAAGTGAAAACCAATGAATTGGTATGACTGGATGGTTAAAATATTTTTGCTTCTCAGCTGGTTTGAACTTGTCTACCATGTACACCCAGAAGAGGTCTGACACATTAAAACCAGCTTACCGCAAATCTGTCATTGAAATTCCACTCGAATACAACGACATGGTACTATGACATAACAATAAACTTGCCGTTTATTATTTTTTGATGATACATTAACCTGATGTACAGTGTTTTTTTTAAGGTGTTTTGGGGGACCGAAACGGTCCCCCAAATTTCTCCAGCGGTTTCCCAAAATTTGGACTTGCAACTACAGGCTATTTTTTGGTATTTAAATGAAACACTTGCAGTCTCTTAAAAGTACTTAGCGGTCACCCAAACCAAACCTTAAAAAAAAACCTGCTGATGTAACACCTTGCAATAACTTCATGTTTGTTTTGTTTGTTATATCTTTCAGCTTTCACTAGCAAGTGATTACATCGAAAAGTACAAACTCAACGATGAACAGTCTGCCGCATTCTATAATTTTGTTGATATTCTTAAAGATAAGGGGAAGACAACTTGTCCAGTCCTGCTCATCAACGGTAACTTTGTGAATTTGTTGTGAAGATCTTAGCGGACATGAGGTTAAAAGGGAATAAAATTCATTTCTAATCGCTGAACTCATCAATGTTACTGATTTATAAATGAGCCATTTATCCACCGATATTTGCAATCTGGATGTATGGTGCTTAAATTAGAAAATAAGGTTAAAAGTTGAATGCTTAAAGTCGGCTTTAAATGAAATTAAGATAATCCTGGCTTAAACCCTGTCTAGTTGTATCACATGAACTGCCATTGTCGAGTCAGTATAGTGCTGCTCTGCAATACTGGTGAGCTGTCACCTTTTGGTACATTAGTAGGTATAGGAAAACGCTTTTTGTATGGTAATCTGACATTTTTTCTGAGTTTCTGCCCTTGAATCATTCATTGTCTTAGTTACGTTAGTGACTTAAAATATGCCCTAGGCATTGTTATTAAAGAAGTTCACATGGAAAAACATAACATAACCACAAAATTTATTTAATGATTTTTTTGCTAATAGCCTAGTATCGTAAAAATATCTATGACTTTTTATTTCAAGGTGTGGCGGCATCAGGCAAAACTTTCCTTCTCGCAATCTTCATTGTTTTTATTCATCAACTTCGAGAAAAAGCAGCCAATCAGATTGCAGCGGAATGTGAAGAATCGAATTCTGTTGGTCACAGAAGGAAGAGCGTGGCTAGATGGAAGGTGTTGGTTTGCTCAACGTCAAACTCAACTGTAAGTTGAATCATAAAAATATCAAAGTTACTCTTAATGTTAGAGTAACCAATACAAACGTTGCGATCATTCCAAGTTCAATGGAATAAATTGTTCATCTTTAATCGTGTTTCCTTAATTAACCAAAGTAAAAGCAGAATGTTTCTTAGTGGTTTTGCCATCTTTGCACCAGATTAAGCGAGTTCAAGCTTGTGTGAATGCTCTGGTTTATAAATAAAAGTTTTTGAGGTGCTTCCATTTTCTGTTTTTGCTCTTGTTATACTGTTGGAGTTTATGGTTCTACCCTTGACTATTGCCAGGCCGACTACAAACACCATCTTAGCCATCAATTCGTGATATATACAGTAATTGACTTTTACTGCTTGAACTGACTCTTTCCTGTGACCTGCTGATTTTATCGAATTTAGATTGACTCTTTGCTGCAATTCCTGCTCCACGTCGGATTTCAAGAATTTGCCAGAGTGGGGAATCTGCTCGAAGTAGCAGCAAAACTTTTGCCATACAGTGTCCCTCGAAGTGGAGGATCGGAGGAACACTCAAAAATTCTAAAGGTGAGAAAAAATTTCTAACGCCATTACTAACGGTTCTTCGTGGTATGCTTTCTGTACCACATTTTTATAGTAAATGTCAACGTGACATTGTTGCATTATGACGTCATCATTATGCCCTATTTTTTCAGGAGCTGCATCGCCGTTGCGACAAGTGCAGCGCAGAGCGCCAGTGAGTGGTTATTTTAGACCGGTTTATTAATACGCATTTTGTTAATTTCGCTGGTTTTTACCATGAATAGCGTTTGCAGGTCTTTGACAATTGGTGTGAATAATCTTTCGCTTTTGTTCAGTTATATCCAGAAGAGTTTAAAGTTGGTTGAGTCTGGCGCCACCAAACGATTATTACACAATGCGTTTGTCGTCGCGACAACCTGTCAGGACTCTTTGTTGCCATCCATCGGATATTATAAATTCCCGGTAAGATTTCTAAGTAGATTCTGCTCTTGCAGTGTGTTTTACAATATATTATAAATTGCATTGACAACAGAAATTAAAATATGTAACGATTTTACCTGTAAGTGACTTTTATCGTATTCCTAATAAATACGCACAAACAAATCATCATGAAATCATTTATGATATCGTGAGACGCATCACGAGTGTCATATCACATATTATGATGTGATATTTTTCGCCCATCATTAGATTGTTGTCATGGATAACGCCCATGATGTTCCGGAACCACTCGCTCTTCTGCCATTGGCTCATTTTGGATGTGAAAAGCTCCTATTGGCTGGCGACAGCTTATCGACGCAGTCCTTGTCCAATCAAAATCCATTTGGAAACTCTCTATTTAACAGGTAAGTGGTCTGACGTCATATGCAATTTTGTGACGTTAAAACCACAAGTTTGCCATCAGCATTTTTTCAGGTTGGAACTCGCTGGAAACGAGGCGATCATCCTGACGTCACAATACCGTTTTCATCCGAGCGTCACGTCACTTATGAACGCGGTGTTTTACAATGGAAAGATGAGGGATGGGGTTTGTGGGGAGGAGAGGTCTAGGCTGGTGGAGGGGTTGCCCAATTTATGCTTCTATGACGTACCAGGTGTAGAAACCCCTCACGTTGTTGGGTGCGCTTACGTAGAAGCCGCCAATTACGTAATAAGCCTGACTGAAATTCGGGCGTCTAAATAAGAAATATCTTTAAATAATCTGAAGACCAATCTCATTCAAATCTAGACGGTTAAGCCCGACGCTGCATGAGTTAAGTTAGAAGTGTTCAAAATTCTACAGCGGCTTACCGGAAGTGACGTTTTTTGTTTATTCCGGCGCGCAGGTGTTGAGGTGATGACGCAATCTGACGATTATTCCAACACAGAAGAGGCAAAATTCATTGCTGACCTCATCACATTATTGCTTAGTCGCGGTGTGCCTGGAGCTGGAATCGCTGTCATGACAACGTATGACGCACAAGTTAAAGAAGTGACGTCAGCTTTTGAAGAAATCAAGTAATGTTGACGCTGATTTTCCCCAATTAATATCGTGCTTTTTGCCATGGATATATGACGTGGTATGTTTTAGTTTCTATGACGTAGACGAGGTGAATTGCGTCAAGGTGACGTCATGGGATAAGAACAAGCACGGGGAGAAGGATGTGGTGATTTATTCGAACGCACGCACCTGTGGAAGCCAAGGTCAAAGCGACAGGTGCGCCTCTGTGTGAAATTATTCGAACGTATATAGTTAAGTAAATATAATGAACGCGAACTGTGAAATACGATTAATATTATGTAGAAGAATATACAATTGATATTGTGACGTAGATGTGTGTTATGTATTACGCTTTTGAATTTTCTCGAATGAATATTTGTTTGATTCCAGAGCATGCGATAAACTCAACTTGACATTGAACTCAGCACCTAACTAATATTGTACAACGCGATTTGCCGCCTACTTTTAATGAATCCCTTAAAAGATGCCGATGTCTGTTGCAGGGACCTGATTGGTTTGCTCACTCGTGCGCGAAATCATGTGATTATCGTTGCTAACATGAGACATTTGTCGACCAATGAAAAGTGGAGTCGTGTGATCTGTGAAGCGAAACGTCGTATCGGCGTCATTCAAAGTTCCTTTCACTTCCGGTTTGAGAAATGATACAAATTAACGAATTGATATTTTTATTCTTGTTTATTTATTATGGTGATACTAGTCTTTATTACGTAACTATCTAGGGGTCTGTGTTGTTACTTTTGACTTTTATTGAGCAAGTTTTTGTTTTCTACTTCGAAGGAAATTTTTTGCGAATAATGTCGCTAGAACCGGAAATGACGTGGAAAAGGAAATCCCCTTTCGTGCGACGAACTTCGGCTTGGATGACGTCGACCCATTGTTACGTCAAGAGGGGTTAGATGAGGACTCTGACCAATCAGATGAAAACTTTGAAAAAAAAGAATTATGTCATGAAAACGACAATTTAAATCAGACGTCATTTAGTGAACATGATGACGTCAAAAGTAGTATGAAAAGTGAGCTTCGTGACGTCGAAATATCGTCTGCTTCTGACAATGACGATATTCCATTATTACGTCATAGACGGAAAGGAAGTATTTTTGTTTTAAGTGAAAGCGATTTGTCGCAAGAAATGTTGGAAATTTAAACCTACGTTCGATTTCTATTTCTACAACTTGTTGTGTTTGTGTTCTCGTTTGATATTTATTTTAATAAACCCTTCCACTTGCACCTGTCTGTTCCCATGCGTGACGTCATTCTAATGTTTACCTCGTCTGGATGCGAACGCTTGTGTCGTCACAATGGCCAAATTGTTCGAGATGAGACTGAGCGAACTAGTGCTGGTTATTTTCCTCATTGGAGGTGAGTTCAGATTGGCTTCAGTTTTAGTCGATATGTGGCTTCATGTCGGACTCTATTTGCAGTTTCGACGGCGGAAGACCGTGTGATTGGGGGAATACCCGCCGTACCCCACTCTGTGCCCCACATTGCTCACTTGGACGGCCCCACCTTCTTCTGCGGTGGGTCCTTGATAGAAAGCGAGTGGGTCCTGTCGGCCGCACATTGCTATAAACCGTAAGTCACTTGACTTGTTGCAGCGGGAGGATTTAAGTTGGTGAATAATGCGCTGAGTTAAACATGAGCAGAACTGCACAGCTAAGATGCGATGTTGAGTTAATCAGGATTACGTCATTGCTGTGTTATCGTCATCCTAGTTTTATTTGTTCATCACATCATCTGGGATTCCCCGCAGAGCCGCTTACTTCTCCGTCGTACTTGGCGACCATGACCTCAGTCACGATGACGTCACCGAACAGGTCTTGCAGCCATGTTTTGTGATCCCCCATCCGCGCTACAACGCTGTGACGAAAGATAATGACGTCATGCTTATTAAACTATCGGTAAGTTCCAGATACAAACCTCAGTACGATCTAAGACTTAGATTCTAAGTCATTGGAGTTTCAAATTTTCCAGGAATCTGCTGTGTTAAACGCCTACGTGCAAACTGTCCCTCTACCGCCACCCTACGTCGAACCAGCAGTGGGTGAAACTTGCTCGGTTTGTGGTTGGGGCAACGTTCAAGCAGCGGGAAGTAAGTGACTTGTCATAGTGACGCGCTTGTGCAACCTTATTCAAATCCCACTGGACGGTGATATTCCACCTTCACATTCCAGCATGAGCTTGCTTTTTAAAGGATTACGTCATCTACACAGTGGCTTCTGCATCAATGCCGACCTTGCTATAATCTCAGAAATAAAAATCTTGATTAATAATATTTGGCAATACCTTCAGTTCTGTTTATTTCCAACGTTCAAACCAAGCTCGTAAAAATATCCAAAAATGTTGGAGTTATTGACAGATCTAATCTCTGCTCTGCTGCTGCCTTTTGCGCGGGTATAGCTGCAGATTCCCCTATCTAGCATTCATGCCTCGGCTCTTATATATTTAAACTGACAAGCACGGAACACGTGGCCGACATTTCGTTGTATCAGTTGAAAATTAACAACACGCAAACATAAATGAGCCTTGTCATTTTCAGATGTCTATCCTTCCACGCTTCACTGCGTGCACATGCCTGTCCTCGCCACGTCATCGTGTAATGACGTCACTTCCTACAACGGGCAGGTCACAGAAAACATGTTTTGTATTGGGTCCTTGGATGGCGGTACAGACGCCTGTGACGTAAGTTATTTTTAATCGCGTGATAAGGACAAGTTATTATTGCTTTATGACATGACACAAATGGCCGTTATTACGTAACTTAACAATCTGGTAACAGGGTAAATTAGTCAACCAACGCTAACCCAAGGCTTTATAACTTCAGGGTGACTCTGGTGGCCCAGCAACATGCGACGGAACCCTAACAGGGGTAGTATCGTGGGGTTATGGGTGCGCTTACCCCAATTTTCCGGGGATTTACATCAAAGTCTCCTACTTCGTAGATTGGATTCACGCCGTCGTGTCCACAAATTGAACTTCTTTACGTTGTTATGATAATTTTGACTTTCAAGCGAGGTTCAAGGTGAACAGTGTTGGGGCTTGGAAAGGGGCTGCCCCGACATAACTATCTAAATTCATGGTGTTTCTGTCAAGAATCTCGCAGGTTAAATATTAACTCTGTTGGAAGCAGTGGGTGGCGGCGACCTGTCAAAACTAGCAAACGAAAAGATATTCACATTTCCAGCGCGACTACCATTTTAAACGGACTATATTTGGCTGCAGTTAGGTGTGCGGCTCGCAGGAATGCGAGCCGTTTTCAATACCCAGTAGTGCTATTGCTTCAATGCTTCGAGGTTTAACCGATTAACTTTAATGTTGATTGAAACAGAAAAAGCCACATAATACGTAGGTACTACACCGATTTCAGAAAAAATACAAATATGGAATTTCTAACGTAACGTGTTACCAGGACTCGATATAATGTCTCACTAGGGTAATATGCAAGATATACAGTATGAGTGGTAAGTAATACAGGAACGGTATATGGTTGATGGTTGATTCCTAATATGTCGCTGAAACCTGTGTAATTTCAATCTGTCTTGTTCCGTTGTCTCATCCATTCTAGCATGGTGTCCAGGTAAGTGAAGATCGGTTGGTAGTATCTGGAAGCGCATGTAAGATGCATCAGGTTCCTTTACGTATTAAAGGATTATTTGATGTCTACGCCACTTACCTGGCGCCGTATTCGTGGTGCTCAAAATGTCGTCTAGGGCCGCCTATCACTCCCCAAGGCACAATCTTCTCATAAGAATAAGGCAGGTCAAGGCCACTGTGGTTTAGGATGAGCACAAGGACGTAGAAAAAAGTAAAGATACTTCTAGTCAATGGATGAGCGCTTACCACCTGCGATGACGTCAGTTTTGTGGATTTAATAAAAGTTACACATCAAGGGCAACCGCACAGTAATATAAATTCAGCAGCAAACAATAAAAGCGTAAATTTTCGAGCATCTGGCCCCAATACTCGAAGTTGAATTTTAAGTATCAAAATGAAAGTAGAATAACTAAAGGTATCGTAAAACCGACTACACTGGTTTTACATTGGATCACAAAAGCGCGAAAATTTTTAAACCAATCCATGACAAACCTTGAGGCCGAAATTAGCTGTCAGAACTGTGGCCAATCTGTCCACAAAGTGAAGACGGTTGGTCACTTTGACATTGACAAAATCGTGGGTGTGATGCTGCTTGTGAAAAATCCTGTTCAACATCACTTTATGACGGAAAATGCTTGCAATGTAAGCTTTAACGTTGCTGCTTTTTGGCCTATAAAGTTCACCTTGTCTTTGTAGTCTACCTGTAAAAGAGAGCACTCTTGTGGAAGGCCAGATGTAGCGCGAAGAATAAGGCGTCGAATATGACGACACTGAGCAGTAGATGAACGGCGATGTCCTTTAGCATAGGAGCATTTTCTGGTAGAGCTCTTGTGATCTTAAATAAGAAATAAAGAAGAGTTCCAACCACAAATATCAGAGAAGAAGGTCCACTTTTACCTGAATCCAATGATTTCTTTTCTCTGCTATGACACCCTCGGGCACTCCCGCGTAATGCTTAACGTGGAAAGTGTCAAGAAATCCAAAGATGCAAAAATATTCAAGCGTCTCGAAGCCAGTTTCACCACAACCTTTGTCTTCCCAATTACCAGCACCGCTGCTGATTCTGCCCAAGGGACAAAATTTGTTCTATAACTTTTGCAGTCCAGTATATATGCATTAATATTAACCATAGGGTTCCGTTTTTGTCTCACTTCGTTAGTAGGCTATGACTTAAGTTTTCTAAGACTTACTTATACTTTGCTCCAATGCCAAGTCTATCTACGCATCTAAACATCAGGTACATAGGAAAGGTGAGCGCTATAACGTACAAAGTCTCATTATAGACTGTATTGTACCACCACGTATGACGTAACCAGTTCCAATACCAGTCGATGACGTATTGAACTTGGTCGGAATTCTGGTAAACCAACCACAAGGAACTGAGCAGAAATATTCTGATTACGGTGATGCCGGGGTCAGGCTTTTTCTTGGCTTCATCTAACTTCTTAGATGATCCAATACCAGTCATTGTGACGTGATAAAGCTATACGGAGCTTTCGGGTGGGACGAGCAAAAATTAAGATCGCTTTCTGACTAGATTTGCTTTTCAGCCAGAGTGGGTTCACGCCTTTAGATTCACATATTTTCCCCTGACTGGTCACGATTCATTTCCGGAACGTAGCAAATTTTTGCCTACTGACAAACTGAAAAATGATTGTGAGTCGATACCTTCTAGAATGTAGATTGTTTCTACAAGTTTGAGTTGTAATGAAATTATTGAGTTATGGAAACCTTTCCAAAAACTTTCTTTTGAAATTTCGTTATCCATATTATTTTCAAAGCATTTATTCATTTCATTTTTGAAAAAACTCAATTGTGACTAAGTCATCGGTGTTTTGAACATTTTATAGTTAAGTAGTTTATCCACTTGCAATGTTCACTGTTCGTGTAGGAAGCCCGCTCACTGCAATCGCGTGATGGATTGACTTTTCCGTTTGCTTTCTTTAGGGTTAGTCTTCTAGATATAGTGCTGCCACGAAAACAAGTTTTACGTCACAAATAACAAAACGCGCCAAAGCTGCAATTATTAATATGAATGCATTCAGATCTCGTTAATTCGAGCCCTGAACAACCGGAATCTCCGCTATCCGGTACAAAACTACAAGAACGGATTTCTTTCTATGCGTATTACCCCAATAATCCGGAAACCCTGCTGTCCGATTTTGACAGAGAAATTTCGGAACAAATGAACTAAATCAATAGAAAAAAATCTGACAAATCGAGTTGTAAAGTGCGGAGCGAAACAAAATGCTTGTGAATGCAAGTTGTTTTGTAGATGACAAAACAATGGCCAATTATCTACGGACGATGAAAGCAGCCGCCTCACTCCTGGGCTTCTGTGATAGGCTTGAGTCTAATGAAATTTTATAATCAGGCTACAAGCAATAGACTTGAATAAACTTGAGGTTTGTAGATGGTGCTACTTCACACTTCATAACATACAATCAGATGCTATTATCTGTTTCAGAGTTACGGAGCGCGATATCTGTGACAGGATGATTGATTGATTGATGAACGATCTGTCATATCAAATATTAATCGATCTTTTGGTTCGGTTTTGATTTGTTTGTTTAAAACGTTGCCACAAAACCAACAGATATTCAGTTGAATTGTCGCCGAAACCAACAAAGATTGAAGATCGGATGCTGCCATCCTACTCAGCAGCAATTGATTGAAGTTAAGTCGCCTCTTTTCCTACAAAAGTTAAACTGTGCTCAGCACGAAGCCGTCTAACATTTAGTTATTTTAACAATTTTTGGCGCCTGAACTTGTCAGGAAGGAGATCAACCAACCACGCAAACGATAGAAGCGTCATCTTTTATGTTGTCACAACCTGTCAAAAAGAATTTTTTTTAGAAGTGGGCAAAATAAAAAGCGAGAGGGCAATTGTCTTTCGCTCAATTGTTTTTAATGAGATCAAGATTAAAAAAAACCCATGGCGAGCATTATAAAGGAAAAATTTAACAAAGAACAAACTGGCGCTAAAATTTTAGTTAACTTAGCACGTTTATTTATACTTAATATAGTAATAGTAGGCCTATTAATTAAAACGTGAAAGGTACAAAACATTGCGCATAAAGCAGTTAAAGCTGCAGAGGAAGAATAAAATACTTGGCGGTCGTATGTGTCTGCGTGTTTTTGAGTTTCATCAAGAAATCGGCGTCTTGCGATTCCGAGGAAATTTGTTTGAAGATACCGACATCGAAATTTCGAGGAACCTGCTTACGCGACTCAGATGAAACCAAACAACTCGGAGCGGCGCTAAGAGGTAAATAGCGTCTGTTAGTGAAAGAGGTTTTGCATTTTGACGAAACTTTGTATTAATTAACGTTGATTCTGCTTATTTAGTTCATTCTAATTTTGTAATCTTTTGTCGCTGTTGTGCAACGCTGGTGCTAACCAATACCAAGCATTTTACACTAACCTAGCGCACACCTTCATAGCACACAATCACCTAACGCACATTTTCATTGCACACAATAACCTAACGCACATGCTTGTGCCAGAGTCCTGCGCTGGCGGTTTCATCTTCGACGGAGCCTGCATCGAGCTGCTCTACTCGCGAGGAACAGGAGAAGCCTACAGGAACGCGGTGAGGTTATGCGCCGCAAGAAACGCGACCCTCGTCGAAATCGCATCCGACAGAATGTTTGACGTCATTTTGAATTATGTCAACAGTACGTGGGGCGCGTATGCGAATGGAATCCACGTCGAGTGGGTTAACGTGTGGTTGGGAATGACGTATGATGTAATAATTAGTTTTGTGGCGCTTGCTACTGGATTTGAATACTATGAACAATTATGAAGACAATAAATAGTAAACATACAAGCGAGAGCTCACTTATCTCCACAGATCTCGGCTTTCCCTGCTCGCTCGTTGAACCTCCAATCTGGTGGCCAAGTGACGTCACAACGGTGGTATCCGAGCTACCCTCGGCCAGAATCGATCAGAACTAACGTCATGATGCATGTTGGGTATTTCCCACACAGGAGCAGTGGGATTTTCAACTACCGGCCGCTCTACACAGGGGGTGTCCCACTTTGCACATACCGGCTTAGAGAGAATTACCACTTCTGACGTCGCTACCGTGTTGTGCAAATAATGTGAAATATACGATTATGAAAATACATGATCACAAATGTGCCTTCAATTCAACTTTTCCTCAAAGCCATGTCGCTGAATGCCCTCGTTCAGTAAGACTACTTTGTTTAACGCGGCTAAATGTTCTCGTAGTCGTTCAATAAACCACTTCAATGCTCGCCAGGTTTACTCGACTTTTTAAAATATTTGACACTTGCAGGGCTATAGAGTGGAGTAGTGGCGAGCGTTCCAATTCAAGTCTTCTATTCCAAAGCAAAGTGAAAATATGTATGTAACATGTTGGTATAAGCTTAGCTTTGTAACATCACAACACAATGTGTGCAATCATTGCATGCATACCTTTAACGTCATCATTTATCTTGCTACAACGTTTGTCAACATCACGATGCCATGGCTCAGCAGGAGCGTGTTTGGTTTTAGAATTTTGTCCTGCCCTAAATATTGACAACGGATTCGTCGAGTGTGACGACAGTGAGAAGCTCGGCTCAGTCTGTCGCTTCAGTTGCAAAGAACTGTACACTTTGAACGGAGCAAGGACGACAGCTTGTGTTGACAATATATTCGGTGATGCAAGGTGGAGCTGTAGGGTAGACCGGGGCTAGTTGTAACAAATAAAATTACTCCCCGCAGCAAGGCAATACTCGGAGATTTTTTAGCGCCATCTACATCAACATGACAACAAAATGACGTCACTACAAGCAAAACCGAAAAAAATATAATAGAAAGAAGCATGGGTTGACCCTTCTGTTACTTTTAAGGTCTCATGGAAGTCCAACAACCAACCAACCAACCAAAGCAATATTTAGTGGCAGAGCGTTATAATGTTAGGAGCGCGCTGGTAACCGACGAGGGACGATGAGAAGAAGTGGCGATGAGACAAACACGGAAGAGAGAGAAAGCTTCCAACGACAAGTTGCCGGCGCGCCAGTGCATCGTAGGTTACGGTTCAGGCGGCATTACCATCGCACATTGCGCCCCTGGTGTAGAAATGTTAAACCATGTAGTGCAGCAAAAGGGACATTTTATACCAATGGGACATTATGTTATCAGACTAATATAACTTCTATAAAAATTCATTAAATTCACCTCTATGAAAGACAGGGACATTTCGTATTTTTGTATTTTTGTGTGTTTTTCTACTTCCTTCCTTCTCTTTTTCTATTATTTTTGTCGTCGGTAGAGGGCGTCAATGCAAATGCGATGGTAATTTTTTTTCAGGAAGGGTATATCCCAAATGTACCTGAAGTAGTAAAGTTTGGAAGATCCGAGGTGAATTTTCAAATATCTTGTTTGCTTAGGCCCTTTACATGTTGGATAGTTTACAATGATAGTATTTTTGTTACAATAATTTTGCTATTAATTGTGGGTGTTAACATAATAGCAATAATAATATGGAGCAGATTAACTATTGCTTATTTTGATACCTGTTACATTTACATTTTACCATAAATGCAAAGATAATTTTTAAACATTTTTTCAATATAACTGTTTTGCAATTTAACCAAAGGACAGTTATCTAAAACCAGTAACAAATAAGATAGTGCAGGTGCTGGAGTCGATGGCATAATGACTTTCTCTATCTCTTAAAATTGATGGGATTGTTGTTGTGTATTGTTTTATCGCTTGTCTTATTTCTCTCATAGTTGGAGTCAGTGAGTTCTTCTGTCTTATATTGTTGTTTGTTGACTGTGTTTTATCGTCGGGAGGGTGCAGGACCCGATGCAGCACTGGGTTCGCCAAGCCCAAAGCGATCCAGTGTCCCCGGCCCAAATTATGAACATTTTGCCCTCGCGCCCTTATACTAGCCTGCACCCTCACAACCCTATCCTAGGGGGACAAAGTGCCGTGTAGAATAGGGTAGGGACCTCTGACATTTCGCGCCTCCACTAGATGGCGGCACTGAATGAAACAAGTAGGTCCGACGGGGCATTAAGCCACAGTCACAAACAATTCGACGCTTATGGGGTTTGTTGTGGGTCCCCAGATAAAATAGTGCTCCTAGGGTGTAGCTCGCTTAGGTTATCCAGCACTATTTTATTTCAATCTTGCGAATAAACTTTTAGGGTTTTTGTTTTCGGAACCACACAATTCTATTTAGTTATTCCCATTATGTCCATCGACTCCAATGCAGTTACATTTCTATTTTTTATACTTACTGTATTTTATTTTAGGCATAAGATTCTATACTTTTCTTTATTCTGGCACTCCAACCTAATGCAGCGGTTGGATCGGTGCCTTAGTGCGCAACGTAACCTAAAACAAACACAACCTTAAAAAGATAATTCACATACTGTATGGCCGGTTTGAGTTACCGGTGTTGGTTTCAACTATTTTTTTTTTTCAGGTTATCAGGTAAAGTATTACAGAGTAAAACAATCCTAGGTTGACCGCACTTCGGTCTTGTTGACTGCATTTTCAGTCAAATAAAATTGAAACAACAATAGGCCACAACATCTAACGCGACCACCTGCCTTCTCTTATTGCCTTGTATAAAATTCTCACACCACACCACACCGCGCGATAACGACTAGGCCCTTCTAACATTTCATAGATGAGGTAGGGTCATGAGTTGTTGTTTTGTTTTTGTCTTTTCCTTCATAGAAAAATCTTTAAAATATTTCTTCTTGGGTCCCCAAATGCTTGTCCGCCCAACCTCGTTGTTTCATTTTGCGCGATTGCGACGGTTATTTACAGGTTGCAGGTAATTATATGAAATGAAACAACGACCAACGGTTGGGCGGACTCCCCCTGGCTTTAAGAGAAGGTGGTCGCATCGTAACGTACCAAATCCTATTTTAAAAAGGTATAAATTACATAATATATAGAAAAATATTTGGCTTGTTACAACGGTCTTTATCCCGCTTCTCTACGCCCATCAGTAGCGAAGTGGGGGATTCTCCCCGTTCCCAAAGAACCGTTCCAATGACTGCCACCTTGACGCGGTGGAACGGCTTCAAAAACTAAGAGCAGTCAACTTTTTGGCAACACCAATTTAAATTTTAAGTCAATTTTAAGCTTTTACCAGCATTAAGTCCGTTAGATTTTTTGTAAATTTTTAACGTTGGCGTTATAGCAGGCCTAGGCCTACATCAGCTTTAATTCTATGGCTTCGTACTTTTAATCAAGATTTTGTTCTATATTTTTTTCAGCCAAAAGAAGTCGTCTTTTGATCCTGTGCCTAAGACGCACGCTCAAGCTTCTCTGATGGAACGACGACAACATGACTTTCTATAAAAGTGTTCTATATTATCTTTGCAATATTTATACCGTTGCCGTGTTTTAGTTTTCACATCACGTCACTGCATTGTACGTCGCACTGCATATTACGTCACAAATTCTTGCATTTCCAATCTAAATGGTCTTAATTTCTAACTGATGGTCCTCGGCTCTTAATGGTTACAGGTTCTGGCTAATCTTGTAGACTACCCTAATTATCATCGGTTAAAAGATCATAGTAACTTAATTCTTACAATATACAAAATATGGAAGTTCTATACAAAATTCTAGAAATAATGAACTATACAAATGCATGATACATAATAAAATTGAAATCGTCAATAAACCGCAATCGAATTCGCCACACGGCTGATTGGTGACTGGAAACAGGTTAAAGGTCATGTCCAAATATTTCCGCACAAAACAATATAAATTGGTTGGAAGTAAATCACTGGGAAACACTTGTTTGCAATCCTCATAACCATGCAATAAAGCCTCACGGTAACTTAATTCTTTTAATAAAATATATAAAATACACAATGCTAATGCAATATAAATGAAACAAACAACATGATACACAACAAAGTAACGCTTGTCACGTGCTAAAAACCGCAATCGAAATCGACACACGACTGATTGCTGATTGGTGATTGGAAACAGGTTAAAGGTCATTTCCAAATCTTTCCTGTGTTCTGGAGTTCCAATGACGGTCACAATAATATATTAGCTCGTAAAAATATTCGTAAGGATTAAGTGTTTCCGAACTTGTGGCCGCAAAACAGTATCATTGGTTCAATATAATAAAATATAATGCAGTAAAATTCTAATATAGAATTGTGTAACAATATAAATATAAAAAATCGATTAGTTGCGGCAGCAACATAAAGTTCGTATAGCAAATCGTTCGATTTTCGACCATGATTATTTGCTGGTATGCTGATGAAGCCATGACTTGTGATTTGGCATTTTTGCTGAAACAAACATCTCATCAACTTAACTTGCCCGCTATCGTCCGCAAAATAATACCATTATTCGTGCACGTTTTAAACCTAGTAAATAAATAATAAATTTGTCGTCGCCGCCCGATGATTGGTTGATAACGAGCTTTCATCAGTGACACTGCGCGTCACTTCGTGAGTAATGGTTTTGGCATCAAAGAAAACCAATTGGGAAACATATCTATCGAAAACATATAAACAATATTTAGCAATTTGGGAGTATATCAGTTTAGTGATGGAAGCTAATAAAACATTGGAACCCGCGTCTTTATAAATGGCACGGCTTATTAATAAGTTACAATTAAGTTTGTCATATTGTATTCTGTTGTCATCATATTTATTTTGCATCTATTGCGCTAATTTCTGTTTCATTGTATTCAGTTTTACATTTACTGTGTAGATTTTGTATGTTTTGTGTGTGGGTTATATTAATTGATAATGTTATGGTTTAACTTGTGTATTTCGCTCTAAAATCAGTAAAGTTGCCAACTTGACTGCTTAAAAAGTGAGAAATTTATTGTGGAGAAGAAAACCTTGTCACATGTTGTTCAAGAATCGGTTTCTTAGAATGAGTCAAATGTCACAACATATATAAACAAAAAACAACTGTGTCAAAGCAGATCCCAACAGCCCTAAAATGTAGTGCAAGCACAATCTTTCTGAATGGGATTTCGAATAAGGTTTAGGGTTCGATTCCCTTCCACGCTGGGTATATTTTTTGACCATTTACATTTGATTTTAATGTACTGAAATTAACGGCATTGAAAGAAGCCGGTTTGTAGCTCAGACCTTAAACACCTCATCGTCTTATCTTAGGTCCCGAGTTCGATTCCTTGGCAGTCATGTTTCCTTTTCATAGTTAAGATAATTCCTTTAAAAGTTTTAATATCATTAACGTGTAGACTACCCATCAAGGGTCGCATATGCCAGTAGTGTCTAATTGTTTGTAAGCGTATTTTTATTCTTCAAGAATGTAGCTGTTGTCTCATTTAACCATGAATGCACGAATACACATTATTGGCAAAATGCTTAATAATACAGACAATGGTGCGATTCAACAAAACCAGTGCTCTGACCCAATGCTATAGACGGCCAGCTCATGGTTGAATAAAACGCAATGCAGGGAGGAGGAATCTGGTCAACTGCCCCAAGTTACCTACGTTCCTGGAACTGATGCGTCTGCTAGGACGGGCTCAATTGGGTTATGGGACGGTGCAGTGGTGAGAATTTTTTTGGATCGTCTATTCCGAAACACGCGTGTTTGCAATTTAAGGCAAAACAAAAAATATAACAGGGTCGTACAAATTCTGCCTTCTTGCATCACGACATAGCATGTGATGTCGTTGCATGTATACCTTTCATTGTCGTGTTGCGTGCTGGTACTACCTTGTAAAAATGACAACTCTGTGGCGCAACGGTAGCGCAACTGACTACAAATCAGAAAGTGGCGTGTTCAAATCACATGCGGAGCACTTCTTATTCTCATCTCAGTTTTATGGTCTGGTACTGAAGAAAGGTTCCTGGACGATTCAACCTTAGTCTTAATTTCATTGGTATAAATGTTCTGGGATCGATTTTTGAAAGCCTTGAACTTATTATATTTTCATTTTTATTACCTGGTGATGATATGAGTGCTGAATAAGGAAGGTCAAGTTAAACGAGTTGTAGCTCGCGATAGTAATCGCAGGACTCGGAGCGAAGGATCTTGGGTTCAGATCCCCCTGCAGTGGCATGGTTGTACCTTTCTTTTTTCAAACTTAACGACTTATGTGCATGTACGTAGTCATATTTGCTACACCACATCGTTTACATGAGTTAATTCGTAGCTCGTGTGACTCGACCCTGCTCTCGGTTTGGTTGGTTCCAGGTTCGATTCCCGGCCTTAAGCTCTTAAGCCACTCTTGCGTGAATAAAATGTAAGCAGCCTGGTCCACGGCCATAATGTAAGGTCATAAGGTTACATTTTCAAATCACGTCGAAGTCACTTTTCCTTTTATCTCGGTGTTACAATATTGATGAACATTTTCAGGTCAATTCGATTTCTGTATAGTCGAGGAAGATACTTCTAGAACAATTAAGCTCAGGATGACCCAACCAACATCTGTGGAAATCCTTGGTTTCATCGTAGGTGGTAAAGTTCCAGAGTTGAATCGACCGTAAGCTGAAATAAATGGCAGTCGGCCAACCTGACGATCAAAGGGTTATACGCAGAGCAGGAGCAAGGCATACTTCACAGAAATAATCGCGTCTTCTGTCATTGACATCGGTGCAAAGGTTCTGGCTTTGATTCATCACAAATTTTAACTTATTTTTTTTTTCAGCTGATGTGATGATGGTATCTGTGCTAATAATTGACGATTAGGCCAGACGAGTTATAGCTTGCGACGTCTGTCACAGAAATCGGAGCAAAATTTACCGAGTTCAGCTCTCTGTGGAGCCATATGACCTGTGTCTTTCCCTTTTCGAAATTTAACAACTGATGCATCATCGTAGGTTATATTTGTTACACCACATCATATACGTGTGCAACTTCATAGCTCGTGTGCTTGGACACTGCACTCGGTGCTAGAGGTTCCAGGTTCGATCCCCGGCCATAGCAGAGTAAATACAGAAAGGTGGACATCTGGTCCATGGCATGAAACCACCGAACAAGCGGTAGAAGCGCAGTGAAAGAATCGAGAGCCCAGTCCTCCAGAATAAAATTTTTTTTATTTCAGTGATTTCGAAAGATATATATTTGAAATTTACAACAAAATAGATTCCTGTGTACAGCGGTTCAGGATAAAATTTGCCTGCTGGCATGGAGGTAGCGGGTTCGATACCCAGCTAGTGCAGCAGATGCAGTAAAATTATTTATGGCGCCATTTAGTGATAGAAAAGGCGACCACTAGATGGACACCATACACAACATATCCTACCCAGCCTCCTAAGCGACCTCGATTTAGAAGTTGCAAGCTTACTAAATGCTCACTGGATGAGGCTTCTTCTCGTAAACTAGGCATCGATCTTGCCAGTTTCAATTGATGTGGCCGCAAACTTAATCCCATGACGTCTGCTTAACTAATCCCTCCTGTAGGCTACGTGTCTCTGAACCTATCGTGACTGTCAGCATTGCCTTTTACGCTCGATCTATTTTATGTCTATGTATCTGCCCTCCAAGCCCGAAAAAAAAACAGAACAAGTTGTTGACTGCCTAAAGCTGCAGAAAATAACTGGAGCAGAGAAAAATTGAAAGCGCTCCAAGCTGCCATCGATAGCAAGCCCGCACATTAAAAGAGGAATAGGCGGATTAGGCAGAGTAACGACCAATGTCTGAGCACGGCAAGAAACCCGCAAAAAAAGGTGTCACGTTTTTAGCAAATAATTTTGAAATAACCACTGTGATGTAAACGAGTAAGAATCAAACACTGGCAATTTATGAGCTTTGTATCTTAAAAACAAACAACTGTATTTGGAAATGTTATTTAAATGTTGGAACACCCAAGCATGAGAGACGCATAGATCGTAACAAATAGTAAAGGTGATTGTAACAACTGTAGAGATATCTCTTTGCTCTGTGTTGTTGGCCAAGTTATCGCCAGAATACTTTTTGTGCGTTTATGAATCCTAGCCAACTGTTTTTAGCCCGAATCACAAGGCAGCATTATAGAAACAGCAAGTCATCAATTGACTTTATTTTTTCTATCCGACTAACCCAGAAAAATACCGAGATCAGGACGGTTCATCAGGTCAGTAACTGACAGCGCGGAAGTTGGTGAACAATTAAAGGATCTCTCCCAGATAACTTTGCCTTGATCAGTGGCCTTCAGAAACTAATGATTGCTTTTGCAACCGAATGCGGAAGGTTCAATGGTCATCACTCATCAGCACCAACAAACAGTCTTCAAGCAACATCTCAGCATCTGCCACGAAATCGTAATGAAAGCAAACAACCTAGAAAATGTGAAGTCTTACATATACGTGACAGAAGAGAAAGTTGAACGCTTTAATAGGCGCTGTCTGTGGCGCAGTTAAGGAGCCACGTGGCACAACAAGATCGAGAACAGCAGTGTGATGGAGCGCACTGGCTGCAGCTCTCTACCCTATCACATGAAAGCATGCCAACTCAGTTACGTCATGAGTCATGACCTCCGACTTCCCGATGTCAAAATTTGAAAGGACATCCTTCACGGTGAACTCATCTCTAGATCCAGGCCCATTGGTCGACTTCTCCTGCTTTTCCACGACAAGGTGAAGCGGGATATTAAGCAGCTCCACCAAACCAACATGTACGAAATCCAGGTCAGCAACCGACAAGCTTTAAAGAAAAATTTGAACAGTGTATTTTCTAACGTTGCTCCACCTTATACGAATGGAAAATTTCTTGAAAACTCGGAAAACATTATTAGTATTCAGTGAATCAGTGTCCACTAGAGACCCGCCATATAATTCACTCGGCTAAGACGTGTCTTTAATTTTGTTAAATGGATCGTAAGAAACAAAAAAGTGATTATTTCACTCTCACCGAACTCGAGGTCACACAGCCAGTCATTGAAGCTGCTTGGATTTTACTGGGTATGTGATTAAGTCTAGAAAAAAGATTTAAGTTAGGTTTACTTATCTACAGGGTATGATGAAACATTTAAATTCAGTTAGCGTGAAGTATGGAAAGGTAATTATGAACGTCCGATTTTTTCGTTGAAATAGCGACAGACCAAAAAACCCCAAAAATAATTGAAATTCCATGAAATTCCTAATTCTGAGAAGTAGCTGCATAAGAATGAAAACTTCTCTGCGCTGGAAGACAGAACCTTTCTGGAAAGTGAACGTCATTGGCGATTTGGTGAATCATTGGCGGCTTGTTGATCCGAGAATCATCGCTTGAACCTACAAACATAATGGCTCGATTCAAGATATAGTTTACGCTGTTTTGCATCTGAAGTTAACAAGGTAAAAACTTATTATATCATGAGAGTCTATGATAGTAACTTACAAAATTTTTTATATTTATTCACGGGATGTTTATTTACAAAAATATAACAAGCCAAAACCGGTTTGAAAGCTAACTTGTACTTATATAACCTAGCAAGCTATAAACCAGTTTAAATAACTGATGTAGATCTGACGTCAGCCGAAAATATATTCAAGAAACCAAAACTTCAAACTGACAGTCTCACAATCTTCAGCCATTTAGTCATAGCACAATAAAGACCATGCTCACGCGCAATTACCGAAAAGGAAAAAGTGATAAAACCCAAAGTTTTACAAAACATGCAAGATGGTAATAATACAATTGTGCTACAACATACTAAGTTAGCTTGATCATGAAATCAACAAAATAAGTTAAACTAACAAGTTTACACAAAATTTACCACTATCATAAGCATTTGTATCACTATCAACAAAATACTGAATGTTCAACTCACCAAACCTATAAGAGCAAGCTTTCACTCTGCGCTGTAATATTGAACTGATCAAGCCAACGCACAACTTCTCACATCTGCGACCTTCTCAGCCACCGTCAAACTAAAATGACCACGAGTTTCTTTATTGTGACGTCATCTGGCATTCGGCGCTGTGCGCGTTAATTAAAGTCTGGCTTCTTTCCAAAATTATCCTCGTAAAGCGCTAAGGAGTAATTTTCAGCTTAAACTTGCAATCTATGATGTCTATAGAAAATGAAAATCAACCAAGTTGACGCAATAAACTTCGACACAGAAACATTGACGTAATTAGTTTGTCGTACCAAAGGGACGTTCTGCTATCGGACTAAATAGCTTCTATATTTTTGTGCGTTTTATACTTCCTAATGTTACTATTAGTTTTGCTTTGATTAGATTAAGAGTATTTTTAATATAATAGTAATCACGTAATAGATATATTTATCTTTCTAATTTTAACCTATTTCTATGTCAATCTTGGCTATTGCGACTGCCTTGTTTAACGCAGCTAACTTTCCTCGCAGTCGTTCAATTCAATGATTGCAAAGCTTGTTCGACTTCCAAAAATATTTGACACTGGCAGTCGAGGAGATCGCATTAGGCATGAGGCGTGTGAAGCTGGCATTTAAATACGTTCAGTGAATTCACCGATGACGATGACGTAGATTGAAAGCAATGAAGTGGAAAGAAGAAGACGGCCGGAACATTAAAATGAAAGTTGACTGAATACAAGTGTTTTATTTACGGTAATAAAAATGTTATTATTACTAAAAATATCCGTAAATGTTCATGCCAACAAACGCATCAAACATAGAAGATATAATAAAAACGGATAATTGGTAAATATTTGAATAAAAATACGGTAATATGAACAAATCGCATGAAAAGTATCGATCAATAAAACAGGTGACATTTAAAGTTGCTCGTGTCCAACAATCTCACTTAAGCCAATTAACTCCAAATCTTGCCTGTGAGGCTTATCATGCATACAAGCGCATTTCATCGACCGAGCTATGTAGAGAAACACATCTGTATGCGAGCAGCAAAGTCGTTATGAATTTGTAAGAGTGAGTGAATTTACAGTGGTTTTCTACATCTTCTAAATTGTTTTGCATTCAGCGTCGGAAGTGGTGACGTCACCAAATATATCAACGTTGGACAATGCCAGGTGAACCACGGTGTCGGTTGGAGCAACACAAGTCCGCGCCATTTCGCTGATTTCAGAAGCACTGAGTTGTCTCGGCCACATCATGACGCTTTGCATGCTACCTCTGTGAAATATACAACACTGCACAAAACACGAGTTCACGTGAAAACAACAGCGTGTATCTGCAACGGACTGCATCGCGTTTTAACCACATTATCCACTTTAAACAGATTTTATGTTCACCACTTACTGGAAAGCTACGTCTTGCAGGAGCAAGCCTTGGAATACAGTCCGATCCTGGCCAAATATCAACGTCCCTCCCCCAGGAATTAATTGCCCTGTGTGTCCTGAAGTCTGTCGGTGCTCTCCATCCACATAAAAGGACGAAGTCGTCCGTTCTTTGAACGAGACGCAAAGATGAGTCTGCAAAGTTGAACATTCATCTTTGAATTTCATAAAAGTACGGGTGGTGTTACAATGGTAGAATCAATTTCATCTTAGCTGTATGGATAGAACTAACGTTAACTCAATGTTAACAAAACTACTTGGATCTACAGCACAGTAGTGCACACAATGCATCATACGCACCCATCTGTTTGATTCAACTGTCCATGGAAACATCATGGAACCAAAACCAGCTTCCAGTACAAATCCGCCAAATGCAATTCCAAGAAGCATTTCGTTGTACTCGCTGGTCACGTTATAAGCGGCCAAAGCAGCATATTCAAATGAACCCTTGGTCGAGTAAAACCACAGACATAGGGTGGCCTCAGACAACGATGGAAGACTCGGTCGATATTTGATGTAATTGGTTGTCTGGGCAACACTTGGAAAGTTAAATTCCACAACCTCGCCTGAAGATAGAAAAATGGGACAGCGTCAGCGGACAATTGTTAAGTGTGTTTCAGATTTAAATAAGCTCAAATTAAACTCAAACTCAAACTGGAAGAAAAATGTCATATTGTCATAAAGTTTTTATTATATATACTAAATACACTAAATACTAAGTTTATTACAAAAAATATTTTGGCTAATAAGACTTGGTACTGTGCTTAAATTTGATTTGTATGTTGAAAGATTTTTACCCTTCAGCTTACAGCCACCTGTGGTCTATATATAACGTATATGAGGCACATTCATTGGGTAAGCTATGGCACAGCTTGCATTGAAGCATATTCCTAAACATTCATATCCAAGAATAAAGCAACAAAGTATACAAAATGTTTGTAGAAAAATTCCTTGAAAAATGGGGTGCTTGAGTTGTTGAACAGTTACTAGCTTGTATTTATCGCTAATGTTGCGCTGTAATTATTATCATAAAATGAGCGAAAACCTTTAGGAAAACTCACTTCTGTTAGAATCAATAAATAATTTCAGCATCAATCCGGACACATTTGCAATCTATCGTGGAAGCATTTCTTGTACATCGACTGTCATTAAGGTATACTTTTGATAGCTAAAATCTTTATATTTCTAAAGTTCACTAAAATTTATACCTGAACATCTGACTCCATCTCCAAAATAACCATCAATGCAAGTACAAACGAAACTGCCGAGTGAGTTTGAACAGACAGCGTTGCTATCGCAGTTGTCCGTATTTAATGAACATTCATTGATATCTGAGGCAAGAAACTTATCAAAATGCAAATTTGCCTTTAATCTACAATGCTCTAGTTATCTAGTACTTCATCACTTCAAACATCAATTATTACTTTCTATAACAGTAAAATGTCAGGCATACCTGCACATGCGTAACCATCACCAGCATAGCCATCAGCGCATGCACAAGAGAAGCTGCCATCAACATTGTTGCAGATAGCATTCACATGACAGCCAGCAGCGTTTAATAAACATTCATCGATATCTGAAAGAAGCAATTGAGTGATTGAATACTTTATGGCTAACATTGAAAGTTTAACAAGGTGATATGTTCATAGATGAAGTGAAATATTTCAAGTGCTCTTTGTCATGGCTGATGCATGAACTTGTCATTGTATTACCTGTGCAAGATGTACCATTTCCATTAAAACCAGTACGACAAGCGCAATCAAAGCTTCCAACACTGTTGGTGCAGTCAGCATTGGTGTCACAAGTGTCAATGTTGGTGGCACATTCATCCAAATCTGAAACACGGTTCAAAACGATAAATAAAAAATCAAAACTGTTCAAAGTTGGCTACGTCATTGGAACTTGCACAAAGCTAGCTTGGTAACTGGGGCTCGAGCCAGGAGGAATCATGCCCAAATAAGTCTTGCAAGATTTTCTCCAGTCCAAAGAAAACGATTAATTATGATACTACACCAAAGTTGATGAGCTTCTACCCATGCATATCAGCCCGTCTCCACTGTAACCAGTATCACAAGTACAATTATAAAATCCGATGGTATTCACACAAGTTGCAAGGCTATGACAAGTGCGGTTGTTTGTAGAGCATTCGTCAATATCTGGGAAAATAAAGTTGCTCTCTCTGAAACGATCACACTTTTTATTTTCTATGTCGTAAATATTATCACCAGCAAAGGTGAAAAAAATAGGAAAATATCTTACTTAAGCACAAGTTTTTCATTAAAATTACCATTAATCAATACCTTCATTCATCCTAATACATATGCAACAGCCTAACTATTGTGACGAAAAGCATTCACACAACAGCCATTAGGAGAAATTTTGACACTTAAGGGAAAAAATAAATAAAGCCACTGTACTCTGTTAATATGTTCTGAAAAAATATCATTTTTTGACTAGGTTTGGCAGACTTGGATCTAAAGCAAAAAATTAGACCTAAAGTTTAAAATTTGTGTCACTCAAAATACTTAAAATCAGTCAGTTACCAAACAATGTTGGCAAAAACACAATTACTCTTCACAGAAGGAACAGCTCTTACACAAATTCGGCTTTTATAGGTTACAAATATTTGTGTTGTGAGAGGTAGGTCACATGGTAGGGATTTACAAAAGAGATGTCACAGACAAAAATGTTGAGAAACCTGCTTTACATGGATCTAATATTGAAGGCAAGGAGAGCGTGATATGTTCATAAACAAAGTGCTCTTTGTCATGGCTGAAGCATGAACTTGTCATTGTATTACCTGTGCAAGATGTACCATTTCCATTAAAACCAGTGCGACAATCGCAATGAAAACCACCATCATTGTTGGTGCAGTCAGCATTGGTGTCACAAGTGTCAATGTTGGTGGCACATTCATCCAAATCTGAAACATAGTTTGCAGAGATAAATAAAGAAACTGGACACAAGTTGACAAAACTATTTGCACTTGATCAATTTCTACCTGTGCATATCAACCCATCTCCGCTATAACCAGGATTACAAGTGCAGGAATACGAGCCAATCATATTCCTACACGTGGCAAGGTGATGACAAGTGCGATTATTTGCGCATTCATCAATATCTGTGAAATAAAGATGTTTGTTGGGAAAAGATTTCGTCTATTTCCAACATTGTAACTAGTACTTTTAGCGCTTTAACATACATATCTCAATAGTATTCCACATCTCCCAAGTTTTTCATCAAAATCATAAAGTAAATAAATTCAAACATTTATCGTGAACCGCATTGCAATAATATAAGCACATATCTTACTTTGAATTAAGGCAATGTAAATATTAACCACAGAAATATTTTAGTTGGTTACCTGCACATGTGTTGACACCATCCCCAAGGAAACCATTCTTACAAGAACAACTGAAACTACCTGGTGAGTTTGAACAAACACCATTCATATGGCAGTTGTGCAATTCATAAAAGCACTCATCAACATCTAAAAAACATTTAAAAATTTTTTAAAAGCAACTACGTCGCTATCTTAGACTATTCACCTTATCGTTAAATTGTAGTCTCTGCACCAGACACAATTGAGATAAATATCGTATAACTCAATACTTAGTTGATAACTTCACAGTAATTTGCGAAGCGAGTTTTATAACAGCACCTGTACAATTAACTCCATCTCCTGCGAAACCATCGATGCATGTGCAAGTAAAACTTCCGACTGTGTCAGCACAATCCGCATTGACATCACAGTCGTCAACATTGATAGAACACTCATCGATTGCTGCAAGTTAAGCCAACGAGGAGAGTTAACTGTAGCCAATAGATTTATGGCTAATTGGTGACAACACCCTTGCATGCGTAAACGATCTAAATGTCAAAGTTTCTATCGAATATCATTTCTAAATATTTTTTCAAACATTTCATAAAAACAAACCATCGAAAAATCGTAAAATCTTGTTTTGAAGAAGAATGGCTTGTCTACTTTGAGTGGATGTTTCTATAAAAATACAGGTGATTTGTTAAAAAAAGTCCGACCAACTTTATATTGCTGGGTATAGTGAAAAAATGCACAACCATGCCAGGGTAATTGTGATGTCACCATTGGGTCACTAAATGACAGGGCTCACCAAGCAAGTGGCGAATATAGATTAAAAGCAACGCTAATTTATAAAATGAAACATTTCTTTCAGTAAAGTGATGAATGGTAACAGAAGATCAGTTGTTAGTTTCCGTGGAAAGAATAAGATTGCTTTGGGGGGAGGAAGCCAAAATATTTTGAAAGCCGTGTCTAAATTCGTTTGACCACCACATTCAAAATATGCTTAGTGCAAAACAATACATATGAAAAAATGTCTCAAAATGAAATATTTTTATAGTTATACATACAAAATTTATGATGTACAATTTTGGAACACCAAATAACCTGGTTATTGAGTTGCAAACAAAAAATTGATGAACGAAAAGGAATGAAGACATAAAAATGTCAATCATCTTTGTCACACTATCACCAAAAATATGCAAATCCATTTCTTCAAAAATCGTCAAAAATACTCGGTAAACAATTCCTTAGATTTCATAAATCAGCAGCTAGCCCCTTTCAGGGTTTGGCCGTGTTCTGATTTCGAGGGAAAGTGCAGATAGCGGATTCTTTTGCCTAAAATTTGCCAATTTCGCTGCAGTTGAGAACAAAATGAGGTGGATCAATCAACCGGGCATTGCAGAATCTCTATCTTCAGACTGAATAGTCTTGATGCAATTTAAACTTCGTGATAATTCCTGATGGCTTGAACCCCAGTTACTGAGCTTGGGCAATTAATAACAATCAATAACAGCTGAGGCAATTTTGATTTGTAGGTGGTAGTGCTCAAATTTGAAACTGTTCACAGGGTACACTAAACACGTGCAGGTGTTGTAATGTACAATACCTTGCCCAATAATGTCCAAGGGCATTAAAACGCGCGACTGCGCATCGAAAACCCCCGCATTATTGTGAGGCCAGAGCTCCAACTAACCGCTCGGATATCCAGCCCACAAACCATACCGGCAATATAGCCTAGTAGAAAAATGTGGTTTTGGTATCGGGGACTCCCGGAAACCGGGTTTACAACACAACACTCGTATCGCGTTGTTTATTTTTTGCCCGACCTTTAATTCAAATGCTATACTCAGTAGCAACTTCATGAACCAATTACTGATGAATCAAACTCAACTATTTTAACCTGACCACATCTGCTCTTCAAGACATCACTGAAAATAAAATTAGAGCCAGAAAAATGACAACAGCAGTTATAGTCTATGAGCCAGGTGAGTAAAGCAACGAAAGTCTACATGTCACTGGCGTGAAAGTCAATTATTGAGTCGGTCGATTTGGCGGCGGCCCTCTACTACACGTTTTTACTGGAAGATCGCTAAAACGCAAGTTTGTTGTGACACTAAAAATCCAGTTATAGTTGTGCTAACGCGCTAGTGGTGGACACCAGAGCAATAGGCCTAATGGCTAAAATACCGCGGTATCTTTTATAAGGGCTTTCGCAAAGAATCCGCTTTTGAAAGTGGCCATGTGAACAGGCTTAATGAACCTTAAGGATATAACACTAGACAAAGTTACTAAACCAACTAGGAATGTTTTTGTGGCGCACGTCGTTTACTTACATGGAATCAATGTCAAATAAAACAAAATTTCGCAGGTCAATATGAGCCTATCACATCTTCCTTTTCCCCAAACGATAAATTGTTTTGAAAATTTTGTTTATTTTAAGTTCTATCGTACTTTAAGCCCAGACAACTTTTTACGACTTTACGTCATAATAGAGAGATTTCCCTGAGGGCAACTGATTTAAACATGACTTGCATCTTTCTATTATGACATCATAACGATAACCTGAGTGACTGACCCTGGATTTTCCAAAAGGTTGTTGGTGTTTCGATTAACGAAAATCGCTATATAAATTTGCGATGTTAGCTGTTGTTTTTAATCATTTCCACCTGTGTCATTCGTTGTATTGGTTTGTTGTTGTACCACCATCGATGATTGCCCACCGGAACAGAGTTGGCATTGGTTGCTAACTTCGACCGCTTTTATCTGTTCATTTTAAAAACCACAAAAATCAGAAAAATGATTAATTGTAATGGAAGGTCTATTAAAAAAGCAATCATATATACGCTATAGATTATGACACGAAAAAGGAACTGGGCTTACAATAAAGACCCAACCGCGACCGAAATAATTCAAACAAAAATTGATTAACACCCTTTGAAGGGAGACGACCGACAAAAATGATTAAACCTTGACGTATAAATATGTAACATTTGTCGTAAACCGCTTTAACGAGTATCTCTTTGTTATTCTATTGATTTGGCATATATTCGTTTCTAAATCAACCGTGTTGGAGTCTGTTAGCGAGGTTTCCAGACTGCATGGAAAGAAATTCTATTCCTAACAGTTTCAGGTCGGATAGCGGAGATTTCGTTTTTTCGAGCTCCGAATAAACGAGGCTGTATTCGGAAAGTTTTTAATTTTTAAAACTTACCAAGGCAACAACAGCAACCGCGTTTGCTATTAGACTAATGATCAAAGTAATTCCTCCGAAAATGAAGAAAAAACCGTCACCTATAAACATAGATAAAACAATGCAAAAAAACGCTATATCTGTAAACTATAGGACGCCATACATTATTTGATTGCAGAAACTGATATGTTAATCACTCAATGAATATGACGTCAAAGTATTAACCATAGTGACAACATTCAACTTACGCTCTTTGATTTTCATTTCCAATTTACCCATTTTGATCAGCTGTAAAATCCGTATAAGCTTCTTAATACAGACACACACAGAGCTTTACTGTGGCTACATAGCTAAACTAATTCCAAAACACAAGTCCATTGAACAGCAAAGAGCACTATTAACTGATCAAACCACAATTGCTGACTTGAAAAAACAACTAAGTAGGTAAGTAATTATCACCAAAATCATGTCGCCAACTTAATGGACATGGCGGTAAGTCCGCCAAAACTTTTGACGTCATAGACGAAATATCAAACTGCGTGAAAACAAAGAAAAATTGCTTGCACTTAGACCTAGCAGGAGAGAAAACTGACTGTGGAGTTTGGTACCGGTATTGAATGAAATGTTACGCGTAAGTATTAAGTAATAGGTGGCTCTTAAATGGGTCACAGGAATACATTGATGTTCATTTTAATAAAAAAAGAAACATGTTTATTTTGAAGGCAAACGTATCGGTGTCGGGTAAGGTAGCCTAAGTACGTTCACAATATTTTCTCGACTAATGTGTATTGTAATGATCGATTTAGTAGGCCTAGACTGTTTTATAGCTTAGGCAGTTGACGGGTTTATGTTGAAGCCAATGAAAACTCAACTTACGGTCCAGCTGTAGCCTATAGCCCATTGGCAACGGTAGTGTACGTTTAGTCGTTACAGTATTGGCTACATACCGGTAACTAAGCTATCGGTACAACATTATTCGTGTATTTGGTTAGTGTGATTGCGTCGTCAGCTACATTTTACGGAGACTACTGATATAAACATGAGCATGATCCTATATCCTACTTAATTCCTACTTTCTGCCCCTTGTCTATGCATAGTTTCTCGTTTATACAAATTCAGCAAAACACTGTCTGCACCTTACTGTACCACTGTCTGCACCTTACTTACGGCCTGTAATTCGTAATTTCTTACTTCAAGCAAGCATCATTGTTACCTCCGTTACTTTTTTCTATGACCTCACAATTACCAAATTGTGACATGTTTTAGAAAAAACTGCTTAATTGGTAAACGTTTTTCAAAATACAGTAGCAAGAAGGCTTACCAGTTTATTCAGTCTGGCTAATTGTAGTTGACCATGAGGGATCACAAGCTGTGATTTTAAACCTTTAGATAGAAACTGTGAGCTCGTACGTAGAATTCCATTCACTTATATTAATTTGCTTGCTTCCGTTAACAATTTTAGGACCGCTTTCGAGAATTTTTTTCCAACCAAACCTTGGTAAAAATCATTACCTCGTATTTTCGACACAAGCTTATGGTTGCGAAAGTCATAACGGTCAACTTGCTTTAATTTCCTTGTTCCACAGAAATTTGTACATTCCTTAGTTAATTAACGTGGATTAGTTTTGGTTGATATTTCCGTTTACCCTTTGTTAATTCATTCAGTTCGTTACAGGTTCCACACAGTTTTATTTTCAGACGTGTTGGCGAATCGATCTCTGCGAAAGTGGTGCGACGAACGTCATCCATGCCGGCTTTCATAATATATGGTAGACTGTTTGCCAGCAGAGCTTACGGAAAGCAGTTTTAGTAAGCACAACCGTTACCGAGTCAGCATTTGGGTAAGTTACGATAGACGCAAGGATTTCTATTTGTTCTTCAAATTTTTATGTTGTATTGCCCGAAATTATAACTGTTCACCAGGATCCAATTGACGGAAGCAAGCGTCGTTCATGGCTTGATCAAAAACATTCCAACATTTACGCTACAGGGTTAGTGGAAAAACTTGAGGGTGACAGTTGACAAGTTGTGGGTTCAAATCAGCGAGCCGCAGAGGGGCAAGTCAACAACCCATTCAAGAGGGTTAAATGCCGCGAGGCTGCCGGTCGAGGCTCGCAGTTCCGAGTCAATTACCTTTCATTCAAAACTTCTAATACAAATGTGCAGAGCTATCTTATTGCAGAGCTAAACTTATCTGTCTTAACTTATGTTATGTTAACTTACTTTACCTTTTGAATTATCTGACTCTATTGTTGCGTGCTGTTAGAATATGTGCGAATTGCGAGAATTTTCTCTGTGTCTCTCTGGTCGCTGGTAGAATTGCGAGCTTATAAAACGTGAAGCGATGGGAGCGAAAATCTTCGACAAGAAACACAGAGCATTCCAGAACATGCACAGCGAGGAAAACAATGTGTTGGCAATGGGAGTTACATGCAGTTGAAGCTGACGCGTAGATAAATTATCAATATAAAGTTAAGAAGCGGGCATTTCCAATAAAGATTTCTTATCAACACATGTGGTGGAAACAACCTGGGAACGTACTAAAAGGCAGTTTTCACACAAAGTTATTCAGAGTAGGTTTCCAAATATCAAACGACAGTTGAAGTGTTTATCAAAAAACAAGTTCATAAACTTCCATCAATTGTCGTCATTTATGTTGCAGAATTGGTGTACTCCTGTGCGACACCTAGAGTTCATATACTTAATGAATGTACTTTGGGTATGTGGTTGGTTGGACAAGGCACTTGTACAAACAACTTACTTCGAAACTTACTTGCAGAATTAATTAATTGCAACGTCAATGAAAAGACTTTGGTATTTAACTAATTCATATTTATGCCAAGGTTCGGCTTTTAACCACTGAAAAAATGTCACGATAAAGTTTAAATTGGACACTGTTAGACTGTATCTTAAGTTTTTATCCTAGATCACGAATTTGATTCCCAGCTCTCGCTTACATTTCTTTTTCAATGCAAATATAGTTATTAGTAGGGCAACCAAAAGTCAATATGGTCAATTTTTTTTACCTGCTCAGAATGCTATGAAACAAGCACAAAACAAATTTCAGCTTTGTACGATGTGTGGTATAGAAGTTATTAGGTCAGATAAAGTCAAAATGTTACGTTAGGTCAAAATACGGTCAAATTGTTTCGTTAGGTCTTTTTTTTAGGTCAAAATCTATTAAACTTGTAATTTTGTAATATTATTCTTCCGTTTTTCTCTTTTCTTGTACCGCAAACAATTCCAGTCCCGCAAATTTTACTTAGAACCCAAGCCACAAAGAGAGGGAAGGCTTTTCAGCGCGTTTGGTGACGTCACGATGTGACGTCATTGCATTTGAAACTGCAAGTTGTCAATCTTAATACGCAGAAACGAAAAAAAAGTCAACACTAGAAAAGCATTTTGTCATTTTTAAATGCAGCTTTAGATTAGAAAGTTGCTGTAGACAGTGTAGAGACTATCAGTATAGCGTTTTTCAAAATGAGGTCAAAATTCAAACTTTTTAGGTCAAAATAAGGTCAAAATGTAAACTTTTTAGGTCAAAATAAGGTCAAAATGTAGACTTTTTAGGTCAAAATGAGGTCAATATTTGCAAATTTTAAGGTCAAAATTTAAAATTTTTAGGTCAAAAAACTCGTTGCCCTAGTTATTAGACCTGCAAATGTAGAATTATCATTTCGTGAGTGTAAACAACTTCTACCGCTTACAAATCTTAAGAATTTTTTTATTGCAAATTAATAAAAATAAAATTTCTAAAATAACACTCAAACTACATAAACATTTTATTATTCATAAAACTTGATATACAGTAGGCTATTTTATATTTTATAAGGTTTTCTGAGACGTTGTCAATGATTCAAATGCAAACTTTGGTGATTAAGTCTTATAAAGGGTTTCCATTTTTCACTGACATAATATCCAAAATAAAACTGAATCCAAAATGTCTGGAGGGCAAACAAGGTCGCCTATTCCATGACAGAACAAACAGATACAAATAAATTACCAAAACGTAGATTTTAATCTAGACATTTTCAGAGCCTGATGCAGTGGCCTGAGTTCGCCGACACCCGCACAACACCGTCTGAGGGGATCGCACAACTCACAGTGGAATATTTCGAATTAAACATGAAATCCATGGCAACCATCTGCAATGTTTGATTCAGACTGAATTAGAGAGATATTTGAAACTTTGACAGTCCAGAAGGAGACGTTTGTTTGAATAAACATTCTGTTTAATCGACATATGCACCGGCTTATCGGTTATGGGCTACAGTATTGCTTATTTTTAAAGTTGATAAAAATTAAAAAATACATTGGACCACTTGTGTCAATGAAATAAGCACAGCTACGACCAACCTCTCCAGGCTTTCCGACAATATCAACAAGCAAGTTATCGCCTTTTACTTCAATAGATCGTATTCGTCGTGAAGATACGGGAACCCACTTGCTCCTTTCTCCCAGAATAGCAATTGTGGTGTTTTCGCTAAATAACAATGCGGTTGACGTCACGTTTGCGCTATAAACTCCTTTTAAAGCGTAATGGCAACACACTCGGAACAGATTCCATCAAACTACAAACAAACATGCACATTGCAGATGCAAACAGTTTAACACCACGCTGCTGGTAATTTACCTTATTTTGATCAGGGGGGAAGCGTACCAAAGCTGAAAATCTTTTGTCTCACAGATAGGAATTTCGATCGATGACGAAGGAGATAGTATTCCAGCGTTTTGTTGATCGGGATGACCTTGATATATGACGTATGACGTATCCCCCGGCTAACAAGTTTAACATGTATCGCATGAAGATGTTTTTCACAACGACTACATACCACATCTAAAAGCATCTAGCCGGAGCTACATGTCAATCAAGTGGGCATTCATTTAAAAAAATATAAACTGTATGTTCGCGGAAATTTTAACAGCACTGCAACAAAATTTAAAATGCATCGTAAACGTCATGCAATTTATTCTAGCAAACGATTTTCGCACAACGTTATACTCGTCGACGTTCATAGATTCTTCGTTCAATTACGTCAGTGTAGGATCTTATTACTTACGTTTACTTCATCCAAGTACATGGAACTTGGTTTCAGTTTGTATCCTTTTGTGGTGAGCTGAGCTGCTAAAACGATTCCGAATCTCAGCATCGATTCCCCGTTAGGCAAATACAAGCGAATATCGGAAAATGTTGTATATATTTCAGCTTCAGCATTGGCGAGTCCTGTGTATTAAGTAGATGGTTTGAATGAAAAATATTTACAGCTAATATGGATTACGTCGTGTTTCATATTTGCTATAATAGCGCATATGTTTGAAATACAAAATATAACCACGTGAAACATTTTGAATAATTAGATAAAGATTTTTGTGATTGTGCACGGTGGGTAATTCAAGAACTGCCAAGGTCAAATTTTTTTAAAGGAGTAAATATCAAATAATTTGGATAAAAAGCAGCAAATTGGTTTATTCAAACACAGGAAAGTGATAATCTATTAGTTAAGATTAGATTGTTTAGGAAGATTTAGTTGAATAAGAGACGAACTTTACCAGGAATGCTTCCATCTGGGAAAGCCAGCTTCATAATATTGTCATCAGTCGTTGTGATTGGTCTGGACGGTTTAATAATTAACCCGTCAGCTCTGCAGCATTTCATCAGCACATCGACGTTCGTCATTCCTGAAAGCAAAAGCCAACATTCAAACAATGTAGAAGTAAATTATCTAATAAACCGTTATATACAAAAGATCTATGTTAGATAAAGTTTCCATTTTAACAAAGCGCAAGAAAAGTTAAATTTCATTTTTAGCTCCATATTTTAAAAGCTAGCCTTATATGAAAGAGGGCTTTTATTCATTCTTTCTTGATTTCACGGACAGCCCATATGATTAATATCATATTAGCTTGTATTTGTCTGAGGTGAACGTGCTTATGTTTGAGGCCGAACGTTTGCTTCCAAAGGTACCTGAATGTGTTTGCTGCGTACCTCTCACATTTCCTTATTTTTAATTCATGTCAAATTGATAAAAATAAATCCCGACCACTCCACCTATTGCGTCGCTCGGCCCAACAGGTCCGGTACTGAGCGTAGAAATAGCCGCTTGCAACTCAGTGTTTGGTTCAGCAGCAGCGTCTCCATAAGGACTTCCCTTTTGCATCGAAGTTGTCCAGAATGTGTCTTTGTATGGAGCGATGTAAAGTGCATGAGCAAACATAGAAGTGACTCCAATCTTCCACTGTCCATTGCCGGGATGATAATCACCGCTTACCCGGGCCTTTTAAACATTCAAGGAGTAAGATAAAAGGTGACTGTATTTCTTACTTGATTCATCGTTATTTTTGTCGTATAAAACCTCATAAAACGAGAGGTGTCAATTCTATTTGTCCTTGTTTATCGGCTTAATATCATATTCATATCGGTTAATAGTTGCATAATAGGCACTCGAACAAGTCTACCTGTGTTACTGCTTGTATTTCGGCACTCTGCATCATGTGCCTCGGTAAACCCATACAATATTGAATTGTTACGTCAGAAGCAACCGCTCCTTTGCCCATATCAATCAACCAATCGCGTGCAACGCTGACGTTTGTGTGAGTTATCTGCGCAAGTAAAGCAAATATTTGTAACTACTAATTACCACCGTGTTGAACCTCATTATTCTGTCAAAATTTTACTGTCATTTCATCAAATTCTCTGTCCAGCCAGTCCTGCTCATATGTTATCAATCCCCACGCTTTGCTGGAACGTATCAGGTAGTTCCAAAAATTCTGTGATAGAAAGTCGATTTTTGTTGAAATTGAGCCGTTATAGCATTCAATAAAAATTCCACCTTCAAGCAAGATTAATACCGGGTCGTCGGGTATAGACTTCTCTGTCTCTACATAGAAATCATAACTTCCTCCATTCTTCTTGGCGTAAGTAGTGTCCGATGCCCAGTACCGGTTGTGGGCCACAACAGGTAATCCGGTCGATTGAAAAAGGGAACTTAAAAAGAATAAACTCAAAATAGTACATTTACAATTTCTACATATGCTTTGTTACATAACTAACGAATACCAATAACTTCATTATTAACCAGCCAAGCAAGAATAAAATGTTTCGCGACTTTTTTATATTAAGTGTGACTTCTATTGCAGCATAAAAATTTGGTGAATTTTTGTGCATTCCTTTCAGTTACTGCGCAATTCTGACTTTTTTATGCACTCTTATAAGACTGCATATTATTTAGTATTTTCTTAGACATGAAAAATAAGCGGTAAATATAAACTTACTCCATTCCATGAGGGAAGACGTCATCCATCGAAGTCCAATTCTTCACTCCATCCTGTACACCCTTGTAATACCACCAGGAGTCGTACTGCAGATATCCGTACGGTATGTCTGTACTTTTGGCGTACTCTACCACATCGAGCATCGTTGTTTCGTAATTCTTGCCCTCCTCAGTGTGGTAGTAGTAATACGCCCCTGGATATCGTCAAAACCATACGAAATATTACGGTTTTGTTTGTGCCGTGAAAATGTTATTTTTGTGATTACCGTTGTCGGTATAGTAACCAAGGTAGTTGATGCTGAAATCTGCCTCCATATATGCTCGTTTCTTGTGATAGCGCGTCATCAAAACTTGGCCCCATTTCTCAACAGCTTTGTTGATGCCTTCGTTGCTGTAGTACAAGATGGTGTCGATCTGTCGCCAAAAAATTCAGATATCGGAAAGTATTAATAATAACGTAAATATACGCAGCAATAACGACCGCATTCTACGTAATAATTACAAATAAAAAACCTAAGATTTGTTACATTAAACGATACTTACAAACAACAATTCAACAACTTGTTATACTTCAGCAAACAACCCAACTAAGAATATATCTTGGATACAGTTCAAGTAAACTGTTCCGTTGTGTTTTGACGCGGTTACGTAATGACTTGATTTACATTCTGACAAGATTCACCTGATAGTGTTTCGGCAATTCTGCGGCACCTCCAATGACGCCATATCTTACGATGCCGGAGTCTACGTCATACTTCATGTTGTGAGCCATGAAGCTGCTAAATGATGAGATGATCATGACGCTTCCTTGAGCATCAAAGAGGACCAAAGGACCTGCTCTATCTCCGCCGAGGATATCAACGTGATGCGACCGCAAACTTGAAAGTAAATATGGCAACGCTATAAGTGAGTGAGTGATTAAGTCAGTAAAATGCATTGAAACACGAAGCCGATTTAAATGATTGATTGTTCTTGGTAAAACAAACACTTGTAGAAATATTCAGCAAAGGCTGATTTAATAAATATCAACTGAGCAGACAACGAATTTTAGACCTGTAATATTTGCATCCGAAATCATTGTAAATTAGAATTATTGACAACTTTAATTACAAGACATAGTTGGGAGCGGTCCTATAAACAAATGAGTTCAATCACGTTCATTGTGTAGCTTACTCGGAAATTGAATAGCCATAACCAAACATGTCACCAAAGGTAGCTAGAAATCCAACGTCTTTGGTTTGATTTAACAGCTTGAAGCTTGGGAAGCTGGACAGAATGCTGCTTTTGTCAGAAACGTTGCAATTCTTAATTCCTTGTGGGAAGGACTGAAATACAAAAATTCATTTTCTTAACAATATCGCAAATAATTTATTTTTGCATGAACTGACAAAGACTCTGGTCTAACCTCTAAAGTAGATGTCATATATTTCTATTAGAGATTAATTTCATTTGTATTTATTAATTAACTTACGTGATTAGCAAAGTAAATATCTAAAATAATTATTACAGCGACATATTTGCAAGCACAAATTATAGAAAGAAAATTATCTCGACATAACTAGCCGATGATTTCTAAATAATAACGATTTATCAAACAGAAGCGTTTGTCAGTAAACCACTAGAAGCCGGTCATAACCAAGCTTGGGTACCTGTGTAAATCTTACGAATTCGCCGTCGTTGTAAACCGCGACTTGGGCGTTCATTTTAGACGTCCCAGCAACGTATTGGAATATTTTTGCTTGGTACAATCCTGTGGCGTCGCTCCCACTAACGTCCTTTGTGCCTGGTGTGTACGTCAATGGTCTGTGATTCAACAATTTAAAACAAACTAAAAAGCAAAAAATTACCTTGTAATTTAAGGCTTCCGTCGTCAGTTGAATGCATTTTCGTATCGGCTTGCAGAAAGACGTCGCCAGCGAGAAGAAAAAAGTTTTCAGGGTCGCTCCCAGCAGCAAATCTGTACGACCCATCATTTTTCACCTCTGCGACCAGTTTATCTGTGCTTCCATGGCCTAAACATAACGAGTGTGATTACTAACTAGTGAAAGTGCGGATTAATTGTCTCTGCCCGCGTCAATGATAATTAATTCATAAATGGCGTTTCGACTTTCAATTAACAGAAGAACAATAACGTCATCTAACCAAATTAAGATCTATAGCAGGGGTGTCCAACCCGTGGCCCGCGGAAATGTTCTGATTGGCCCGCGCGGTATTTTTCGAAATGATTTATATTATCAACTGAATCGCCTACGTAATTTATGGCGAATTTACATTCCGACAAATTGGTATTTATTGTTTGTTTACTAATTTATGACAGCCATATGGAAAACTCGCTTCGCATTGCTACATCCTCCATCTCACTGAATATTGCCAAACTTGTTAGAGAAAAACAAAAATGCCAGACTTCACATTGAAATGTCGATGTGTAGTAAAAACTTCGTTGAATTTACTATATCTTGGTATATTTATTGTTCTTATAATTGTAAAACAGGATGATACGTATTTCAAAGATTAGAATTTTGGTGTGAGGGTTTTAATTATAAATTAGCAGTAAACACTCAAGTGGCCCGCGCAATCATTCGTAAATCGCATGTGGCCCTTTGGCCAAAAAGGTTGGACACCCCTGATCTATAGCATTGGTGTAACATATCTTCAAAAGTACTCGATACAACATATTTTCTCTTTCAAACGCAGGTTTGTCCCAAATCTGTTAAACAATATTTGAAAAGCTAAACCTATAATGCATATTATATCTATAGTTTATTTTACCTGTGCAAATGTTACTATATATCGTATGGTTATATAGTAAGTTAAATGCATATACTGTATAAGTTTTCATATATACATTTCTATAACTGTATATATGAATATGATATATACCTGAACAGCATAATTAAATAAGTTATATTTGGTTTACCGTTAACCTTTGCTCTCTTCGTTACCTCACGTGATAAGTTGCTTATTAACATTGCTTATTGATTATTAACTTGTCTTGGAGTGAACGAATATGTTGTTACTGCACTCAGAATAAACTCAACAACATGTACTGTTTTGTTTTAAAGTGTTTTAATATTTCCACATTGCAGCGTATCCAAGTGCTGCAGTGGTCAGATTCACGCCGAATTACGTTGATACATTGAGATTAATTCAATTTACTGTATACTTGGTTAATAAGTAATTGATTTCTTTGAAAACTGTGTCAGCAAAATTACTTACTGGGATATTATCTTATGGCAGCACCAGCCAGATATACAAAGTTATCAAAGTGGATGAAATACCTATTTAAAAAAAATCTGACAATACTTAGCATTGTGAAATGTTTGCGCAATAATAATGCATAATTCCATAGCCAACCATCAGAAGTTTAAACCTAGTTACTTTAATGTACGCGAAAAAAATCAAATGAGAGAGAAACTTCAAAAAGATCCTAAATGTACGATCATTTCTTCTCAGCTATGTTAGAGGTAATTGAAGACTTACCAGCGCGGTTTACAGTTGCTGCTTCAGAGCACTGAGCGCTACATAACATCAATCCAAAGAGAATGTAAATCATGTCTGAGTCGCCTGAATCTGTTGCACTCTGAACAATAATCACACGCAAGCACAAAAGCAAACGCAACACCGGCTTCAGTAGAGCTCACAGCAAAATGCGTCTCTGCGGTTGTTTGCACGACTGCAAGGTGAAAAAAGAATTTGTACTTTGTACTGAAGCTGCGCTGGTGAGAAGTTGTAAGCCGCCTGCATATCACAAATTTCCTGTATGACTGTTAGTATTAGTATTGACAATAAGAAAACATTTCACTTTGGTGTCATTTTATTTTTATAGATTTACCTGTAGCATTGGAACCTAGCTAGGTTGGTCAATTTAACTGAAGGTTTCCACAGAGCTTAACCAAAAGCTGAATGTAAAAACTTGTTCAACTTCCCTCGCACTAGCAACCACATTCTAAGAAACACGTGTAATCATATTAACAAACAAAAACACTGCATAATGACTAGAACAGCTTGTTATTGCGTCATACAAAACAACAGAAACACGTCTCATGAAAAAAGGATGTATTTCGAGGGCAATTTTCAATTTTTCATGTAACCAAGCGAAGGCTGAAGCAAAAATACAACATATCGATTAAAATGATGATACAAATATGCTCCGATACCTGCATCTACATTAATGATACAAGCGTTTCATTTCACATGAATTCAACGGTCTTGTGAACCGCCCAATCCTGTTTTTGTTCGGTGGTTAAAGACGAACGGTTTCTTATAGAACAGCGTTTCACAGATAACCTTTACTTGCGGCAATATGAAGTATATCACATGAAGTACAGTACATAGTTCACAATGATGTTTGTTGACAATGCTGGGGGAGCAAAATTGGGGTTGTTCCCCGGTTGTTAAGGCTCCTTCTTCTCTTTTCACTTCCCATTTTTACAACCCCATTTAAACCGGGTACGTGACATTACTATTTTAACTAGGTGTGGCCGACACTGCACACAAATTTTCAATCGTTAATTGCTCGAAAACTATACGTCGTAAACTGATCGGATTTTTACAGGTTAGTAGCAAAAACATCTGGCTTCCTGTATACATCATAATTGTTAAACTAAAAAAAGTGCATTTAGTGTAAATCAAGTATTCCTACAAGTGATACATATCTAGAAGTTTTTCTTGTTACACCGCGCCCCCGCTGTGCGGAAAACCAGCTGACCGCGAGAAGAGAACACAAGACAGTAATAGTTAGTCGAGTTAGGGGTGCGTAAATGAGTAAACGAAAACGATACGCTTCAATGCGGAGAGAGAGCAAAATTATGAAAATATGAGAATATTTCAAAAATTACAAAATCAGACTTTATAAAACAAACATGGAAAGATAACTGAACCTTTTTTAGGAAAAGTCACCAAATTTCAAGTTTCTACAGCAAACAGTGCAACTGTACGCAAAGTTTTGCCGTGACTGTGTGCAGGATCGGCCACAACATAGTGTTGATGGGTTAAAAAGAACGACTGCCTCCTTTTGACGAAAAGAGAATGCGTCGAACAATTCTCTTTGTTTTCGCCAGCTGACATCAACTAACAGGGTGTGCTTATTCAACCCAAGAAGACAACATTATTGTAAATAGCGTTGCGGTGGCAATGTCGGATTTTTATGATAAATGTTTGGTGACAATGACTTGAATGATCTTTGAAAAATGCGGTAAAGTTTTGCGGTAACGTTTTTATTTTTTCTGGCCACCAGCTGGGTGGGGTAAGAACAACTCGATTGGTTTTAGCCCATCTCCTGACGGCGCTGGTTCGCTCAGGCGACCAAGCATATCACCCTATCACGATCATTCTACCGAGACACAAGGCCAAGACAAGGCAATGTTGCAATTGGTCGACACGTTAGGGTGACGTTAGCGCGTGGTTTGCAAGGTTAGACCCTTAAGAACAGAAATGAGGTTTAGGCTTTTAACGAGCAGCTCAGGAAAAAACGAATTTACAGAAACAAGATCAGTCATGTTGTGTTCTAATTTCAATGAAATTTGATCAACAAAATGAAGATTCAAATTTAAGTAACTTATAGTTTGTTTGCAAAATCCTGACTGTTTTATTTGTACTAAGTTACTTATGCCTGTCAGTATCAGCTTGTCTTTCTTGATGAAGTTCTAAACTTCTAATCACCATTGCCAGTGGAAACGTAATGCCGTTTGCGTTTGTCCGGTTATAACAAGTGTATTATTAGATTGTAAATAATAATTTCGAGACCAACCATTACCAGCTAGAGCAAACTCATGCGGAAATTATTTTCTGTAGTTGTCAGATAACCAAAGCTTTTTCAAAACGTGATTGACACAAACATACCTCTATGTGCAAAATGTTCACCAGTTCTTGATATCCAGCATCAGAAATATAATACGGAATGGTCGGCGTTCATACGCATAAAATAAGGTAAGATATATATAGCTGTACTTTATAATTTTGAGAAATTTGTTATTTCACCTTTGATCTTTATTCAAACTCATTCTGATATAGAAATTACATTTTCATATCAATTTCATAACCTAGATGGAAAACCAGGATCATAACCATTCTGTGGATCATGTCCTTAATTTCTCCTGGATGGATGCAAGGACGCCCAAGACGAAATGACTCGGACCCATGTCCTCATACTTTGCAACCTGATGACTCCAACGCTTATAAACTGATCCCTGTTGGTGACAACATCTGCTGCGGCTGCAATCCTGGGTTCCATGTTGAGAAACATTGCTTGTAAGCGACGGCTCATATTCAACCAATCAGCTTCTACCTTTTGGAATTTTTAGATTTTTTTTTCATAATTTGATATCATTGTATTTTATTTGGTTGGTTTTTACTGTACTGTACATTGATGCGTTTGTCTATAATGCATCTTCTATGTAGGCAAGGTCTGGCCCACACGACATGGTGTGAACCTTGTCCTTCTGGTCACTTCATCAGCCAAAAAGCCCACAAGTTGGAAACATGTCATTCTCACCAAGTATGCTCGGAGGACGAAAGCGTGATTTTGCAAGGGACCTCAACGACCGACACCAAATGCGGAAAGCGTACGACTGCTGATAATGAGCTAATGTTAAAGATACAACGTCCTACGGAGTATGTTCTACGCTTCATTTTGTACTATTATTGTTAGAAAAAGTTTTTCTTTGCGACGAATACTGTTCCTTTATGTACACCAAAGCCAAAACGTCTTCAGCACTAACTGGAACTTGTAACACTTTTAAAGAAGCATTGATGACAGCGAAAAAACAAAGCAAGAAACAATGTCGACGATTCCAGCAACGAAACAATCAACATCTATGTCTGTGTCCACTGAAGCTTTGACAATTGTTGGTGGTAAGTGTTGACAAGGTTATAAAAGTTGCATCTATATTAAATTGTTTGATGTGAACGAACCTTAAACAAGAATGTCGCAGATTCAATGTCGGTTTGGGTTTATCTTGGCCCGGTTTTTGCTGGATTCTCGCTTCTGTTATCGCTGATACTCCTCGGAATTTGCATCAAGAATTGTTTGAAAAAAGTAAGCCTTTAGATTTTATTGTACCCATGTATTTTATTGACTTTATTGTGAGACGTAAATTTCTGAAACAATAAACTGATTAAATGTTTCTGAAGGCAAAGATGTGCTGAAGATCGTAGAGTTTCTACGGAAAGCGATAACTTAGAAGACGATCCACCACGAGAAAGTGACTCCTTGTATGAAAATTTAAAGACTTTATTTTTTCTTAGTTCAATGTTTACATATTAAGCTACCGCACAAGCTCGGAACTTCAATATGTTTACTCATATGCATGGAGATGTACTTGTTCGTTGTGACGCAATATTTGGCGTTCCAGGCTTAGAAATCTCAATAAAACAGAAAGAAACCGCTGCCAAGATTCGGGAAATTCATCTCTGATACGAGCAGATTCGAGAGTGGAACTTTCGTTATACCAACGCTCTGACTTGGACAACAGACGCGACTCACAATTCTCCTTCAGCCCTGTAAGCTAGTGACTTACATTGTTTGCATAACTGATAGCACACAGCTGAAGCTCTTCCACTACAAAGGTTGTTGTTTATAGCTCACTGCAAAACTGCAGATCGACTTGCTGCCGAGGCCAACGTCACTTGTAATCTCAACGTCGTCAGATGGCGCTACATCTCTAAAGTGTAGAAATAGCAGCACATCAACCCTAAGCTCAGATAGACTGGATCAATACACACAAGACAGTCCGTTTAACGCTTTTAAGATTCGTTTGGTTTGAATGGTTTTAAAATCACTTTAAAATCAATACATGGACTCAATAAGTGTAACATTATTTAGTTAATTTTCTGAAAAAACTTAACCTGAAGTTTTTGTTTAACTTTTTGTTCCAGTGATGAACTTGTGCTATGCTCTAGCGAAGGTGATAACTCCGGATGACATCCGACCATTTTTCCGAGATCTCACCATTCTTTCTAACCCTGAAGTTGAAATACAGAACTTGCCGCCTCATGGTAAGCTTAGAAGTTGTTGTTGTGACTTAAATCTCACACAGAGATATAAAACGTAGGTTACAGCACCAGTTCTTGGCTACACATAGTCCCGAGTGCTTGCAGTTAATTAAAGGCTACTTGGTATTATTCAGAGTCGCCCCGGGAACAATTTATTCGTCTCTTCAATGTTCTCGTCTGCCACGGGGTGGAGCACTTCACCCCACAGAAGATCGTCAACGTCTGCTACAAAAATGGGTGGATGACGTATTCGGAAGTCGTCATATTTCATTTCCCCGATGCCCAGCTCGCACGAATGACCTCCTGCAGTGGAGGAGAAGGCCTGTAAGTTCCTAATGATGAGTCCCAGCGGTGAACAGGACGAAGGATATGGAAGTAAAATTGACTCTTGACAAATAATTGTCTGGGATGAAATAATGATAAAAATTTAAAACAATCCTACGTTTTTTAAGGGTTCTACGTTTTGCTAAATTGTATCGACGCAGCGTTAAACGTGAGAGCTTATAACTTAAATAAAGTTGAAGCACAATTCTTGCTTTTTCATGTTGCAAATCGATATTGCCTACGCTTTTATTTGATCGCCATGTTTTTGATAATCTTAATCATATAAGCTGAACACCTTAGTTCTTTTGATAAGGAAGAGTTTTGATTTTTCATTTGTAATGGTGGGCAATGCAATGACGTTGAAAGACGTGAGATTGAGGGCCGCGTGTATTTCTCTTGTGTCTGCGTTATATTTTGGCTCCTCTCTTCTGTTAAGCACGAAAATTAAAGGAACTTCATATTATATGAGACTTTCTTCACTTTGTTTTGGCAAACAGGAAAACGCAAAATTAGATTATAAAAAAGGGCCGGCAGGTGGCGCCCATTGAAAAGTAAGTATAAGAAAAACATGGTTTGACACAGCGGGGCAGAATCAGACCTCGGTGGACCTTTCGTAACAATTAACATCGGTTGATTCATCTTTATGTGGGTGGAAATGCGTACAGCCAACAGCCTCCTAACCCACTGAAGGTCGCGTTTATGAAGTCAGGTACCTTCCTGCTGTTGATTGAAACGTTGACATGTCAGCGACATGACAAAGTAATCGAGACCCTTTTGTTAAAGTCGCCTCACAGCGAACGAGAAATAGATCAAACTCTAAGTCGTTGACGGTGTCAACGGCGCATTACTTTTCATGGAACATCGTAAATTTTACCGAAAAATTGCGCTGTACACGAGATGAGTGCATTCACAAAAGGCGCGAATTAGATTTCCAAACAGAGGTCATATGTTTCATTTTGATTGACGTTTTGACAAGTTTGAATAAGGAAGATAAGTCATAATTGCAAAGGCATAATTGACAGATATGTCTGGATCCCAACAAGTCAGTTGCACGGCGCAGGCGATAATTTAGTAGATGCCGTCAAGTATTTGCCACGATGCGGAAATAATCCATCGCATTAATTGAGCGCAACGCGAATTTGGGCAATAATTATTATGGACGAACAAAGAAAAAATATCCCTTCAAAACTGACCCATGGGGAAGCGAATCGTGGGAAAGACCCTGTGACGTCACATAGGCTGATGCAATCGTTGCATAAGCATTTACGTCACAAGATATTTCATGACGCAATGTCTTGACCATAAAAACTTTTCCAGTGATTGGTGCTTAAATATGTTGGTTGGTAAGACACGTTATGTCCAGCGCTGCCAGCAGGTAGACCCGGCGGTCGGTTTCTACATGACTTATGCTACCGAGCAACTCCTGGACAATTGCAGACACAAACATCTTCACAAAATCAACTTTTCTATCACTGAGGCTGTAATTGAATATTATTTAATCTGCAATAATATCAATGCGCGGTCATCATCGTTCCTTGTTCATATGATGGTCGTGAAGTAAGCTGATATGATTGAAAACTCATGAAGCAAGGTATCACGCATCGTGCTGAAAAGAACCAGATATATCTGGAATATGATCCGGTTAAAACAATTCGCATCGTCTGACTTTGGTTTAAAGCGCTGTGATAAACCCGGTCTTTCATGTGCAAATAAACTTAAGTAAGTTGTTAAAGATGTAGATGGTTTGCGATGTAATAGTTTACATTGGTCATTCGTATTGCTTTTTTCGAATCTATTTGAGCACAATACGACACATGTTACATCATAAATATCATTGCAGGTGCGAGCAATGGGCCTGCATAGTAATAAGCGACGATTGGACCGATTTTTGCAGATTGAAGTTTGGACTGAAGTCGCCGGGCTTAGATGAAAATTAAATATTTGCTTTGACTCAGACACAGGAAGTATTTAAGCAGGAGAGGATTTCAAGCTTGTGACGTCGATGAAATCTTCCGACATTTCAACCCACTCTTTCTATTATGTAAGGAGTGACGTCATTACATGGCGTGACGACAGTGATTTCGCACTGAATGCATTCATGCGTGACAACTCACGACAGAGATTGTTGCGCGAAGTCAAAATTTGTGATACTTTCTAAAAATGAAGGTTGGCATTACACGCCTCACTAGTTTCACGTATTGAGAAACTTCTTTGCTGGAATTACGTCACTCTGCATATCGCATCACATTCCTTTGTACAAGACATTTACGTCATAGGCATTGTTTGTTCGTTATGACGCAAATTGACAACCTTCGCGGAGATTTCGATATTACAGCGATTCATGATAAAATACACATCACATGAAGTGATTGACGTCAAAGATTGATGTTGATTTTACAGCAAAGTGTTGGGGATTAGGGGATGTGTGGTTTAGGGGTTTTCATGATGTCTTACCATGTCTTTGACAAGCAGAGTTAAGTATTTACTGGGGTTTATGCTGCTGTACAGAAAAGATAGATGAAGTGTAAATGCAGACGTATTATTTTCTTGAGTTTCGAGTCTAGCAATTTAAATCAAAAAAATGAGTAGTGAGAAGTTTCAATTCTTTTTGATTCAAAGTGAACTTTCTTCCAAACAATTTACCGGCAAACTACATTTTGTTTCATTTAGCGCGACCCCGACATCTGATGCTTTCAAAAGTTGTAACATATTAGCATTATTATTAACATATTATAAGGGTATTAAGCTATCATAAAGCACTAAATCTTTATAATCTCCCCATTGAAACAGTATCTGAAGAGAGAGATCTCACCTTCGGGCGAGAGAAAAAAGGCACAAGCGCCAATCCATGGGTTAACCATAATAGCTTAGTTATTTCTCCCAAGATTAGCTGTGATAAGGAAGCTTGTTTGAGGCCTGTAAAGGATTACAGGAACGTCGTTGGTTTACAAACAGGTATTAGGACAAATTGCGATTTTTTTATGCCAGTTTGGACGACAGCAGCATGTCATTGGTTGGTCTAGAAATTTTATTTTTTGTTGGATTCTTCTTCGAGATAAACGTGTAAGAAAGATTTTCCCGATTTAATGCGAACATCCGCCTTTTTGTGAAAACAATCGCAATTATGGGATGCCTTGTGCAACGTTTTCTTTTGATGAAACTATGAAAGAGGTCTCAATAAACGTTGGTGTTTAACGTAACTTATCAATAATCGTGTCGTCTGGAAATAACTTGTGAACAAACGAAGATTTATTACGAAAACTGAGGTATGATTATGTTATTGATATGGCGTCAAGTACGATATATTGTAAGATACACGGCGTGTTCATGATCGTGAACCAAAGCTTCCGTATGTTGCTCTTAGGGTGTCTAGTTTGTATTGGTTTGTTACGTGTGACGTCTCGGATAGAAACTTGAGTTTTATTGCTACGCAGGAAACAGAAAACTTTAGAATGGGACCTTGCGCTTTTGAAAGTAGTTTTAAAACAAAGGCGCCGCGTACATTGTAGTTCACATCGCCCCGTAGATGACATCAGCAGACGGGAATATGTCAGAAGATTTTACGGTATGCTGGTGGCAGTTCGTGGGGGTCTGGGTGACGGTTGTTTGTAACATGATGACGACTAGGTTTTACCGAAGCTAGTTTGCGGCTGTAACGTGATCTTAATTCTCACGTAAGCTCTTTGTGTCTTTGATAAGGTATTTTGCACAATAAATATCATATATGATATCTATAACATTTAAAGTGTGACTTTTGACTTTGATATTCAAATGTATCATGATCATATCACTAAATGACGTGATTTACCTTTGTAATATTTAGTCGATAAAGCAATCTATAAACAAATGTTTGCAAATTAATAACAGCTTTTCTACTGGTTATGTGCTTAGTAATTCTCAGATAAGATAGAGCGTTGTTATTCGTTGCAGTTAATATCTCCTTATTAGGTTGTGGTGAAACGACGGCGTTGGAATTTTTGTCGCGCACTTTCCATGTCTTTGCCAGGATCTCAAACGTTCCAAATATTTACTCCGGTTATAATAAAATTTCACAAATCTTTTTGTTTGATTCCCGGAAGTTTGAAAAGTGTGACGTAACAATAAAGTTGCGTGCCGAACAAACGAAAGCGTCGAAGGTAAAAGCTCATTGTTTGCCAGTAACGTTAACTCCCGCCCCCCCAATGAGTCATTGTTTCACCAGGACGTCTGACGTTCCTGATTATGATGACTCATACCGTGTATTGCGTAACGTCGCAGGTGTTTTTGACGCAAATGCGTCACCTTTCAAAGCCCAAAAATGTTTGCGTAACTTTGTTGGCTCAAAGGTTGAGCAACATTTAAATCCAATATATAACACGTTGTAAGTAGTTTGACGCATTCTAATATAGTCATGTTGTTCTTTGACTTTGAAACTTGACATTCTGTAGCATACGAATGAATTTGACCACTTTCCGCCTTTGACGTCACTAACTTTTAGTTAGGAATTTGTAAATAATAACATTTCCGCTAAACAACCTTGATAAAAAATTGATTGCACCACAGTCAATTCGTAATGCTTGGAGAAGCATCAAACCCGTTAACTAAAAAAGGTTATTTTTCAATAATAAGAGTTCAAATGACGTAATGATTACATATAAAGATGTTTTCGACAACCGACGTTACAGCCGTCTAAAGTTCATATCCCCCCACGTAAACAAGTCAAGTGTATCACATGATGTTATTATCAGACTGACGAATGACTTGGCAAGTTATTGGCCGCTGTCCCTCTAAGTACGATGTCTTTCTGACGTCATAATCCGCCAGTGTGAGAAAACAAATCAACTCGTACGATCCTGATTTTATTGTCTTTTGTTTGTTCTGCGCGCTTCTACCCAGCTTTGCTTCTATTTCAACTGGCGATATTGCGACATGGGGTGAGTTACCATGGTAACGTTTCTAGTTCTACTCACAAAATTATCGTCGAAACAATCGACAAACACTCTTTGATTTATCTTTTACCCCCCCACAACTTTTGAAACTTGCTAATTAATTTAACACTGAAGCATTTTGGTAAAACACGCCGCCCCATAATTAAAAAAAACGAAATTAATCGTTCAGGAATTGCAGTTATAATTGTATAAGGAAGTAGCTTCAACGATTCACCAGCATCCGTCGTTATACCGGTGGTGATTCATCCGTGAAATGCTATGAAGCGGCCTCACATACAAAACCTTGCTGGGGACAACCCTCCCAACAGACCGAATAAAATTCACCCAGTTATGACGAATTTCATCTGGGTCCAGTTTGCTTGAATGTGGGTCACGAAATAATGAGCATTATGTCGCAATAATAGGCCACGAACCTGAGCTTCAACATCTCTACGCAAGGTTAAAAGTTGGTCATTCTACAAAATATTATCCATTGCCACGTTCGTTTTTAATTTCTTTTTCATATCATTACAACGAAAATGCTGGTATACAACATATAAGATATACAATAAGTCATCGTGTGTCATGACGAGCTCAAAACCCCGCCCATTAAGACGCAGGTTTTGTTGCTAAGAATCTAAACTGCTGGTAGCATGTGACATCGAAGTACTTTGCTAAATTTGCCTGGAGCGGTGTAAAGCGTTAATTACCACTTTGATTGTATCGAATTACTACCTGGACGTGCAAATAAAACACTAAGTTGTCTTCGACTTAGTTCCTAGCTGTTTTGATTCACGCATTGATATTTTAACAACACTCTTTTGGCGCCCAACATCTGTGGTTTGGTAAATTATTGCATCATTGTTCCTCTGCAGATATTGGTAACAGCGTTGCGCGACGATTGTGTCTTTTACAAAGTTCTCTTTCTTCTCTTTCATCGTCTTTCATCTCGAGAAAAGCAAACAAACAATCAAGCTATCTAGCAAAATGCGATCTCAGCCCAAGCAACCTAATACTGACCCGAAGCATGTGCCCTCATTAGGGCAGGCAGCTAGAACTGCCGTACGGGAAGGTGTCACGTTGCTACAGCTGAATGTAGAAGGTCTCACAAAAGCCAAAATCAACATCTTGGAACACCTTGTGAGCACCCACAAAGTCACCACCATCCTTCTACAGTATAAACCACATATTGCAGCCCTCCGAAGCAAGATATCGGCAAGAAACAACCTTTTAAGATGTCTGGTTGGGTCCTCATGGGGTGCATCCACGTTTCGTACAGCAGCGCTTGCGATTGTCCACAGTGCTGCAGAGTACGCTGCTCCAGTCTGGTGTAGAAGTGTACATGCAAAGAAGTTGGACACCACCCTAAATGAGACCCTCAGAATCATTACTGGCTGCCTCCGTTCCACTCCTGTTGCGTTTATGCCGGTGCTGGCAGGCATCGCTCCTCCCAAACATCGGAGAGCACAAGCAACTCACAAGATTGCATGCCAAGCCATGGATAGCATCAACCATCCCTTACACGCAACCCTGGGCGGCCAACCCCACGGTGGCCGTCAGCGGCTGGTTTCTCGCCGCCCCTTTAGCAGACATGCTGCTGCACTTGTGGCCGCCGGCTTCAACATCAACACTGCATGGTGCGACGACTGGAAAGAAGTTTCCCGCCCCCTCCCCCCCCAGTTTAATGTGGAGCCCTCCACCACTACCCCTACTGGCGCAGACCTTCCTCGAAAGGCCTGGACAACCCTGAACCGCCTCAGAACTGGAGTAGGTCGTTTTGGCAAATGCATGCACCGCTGGGGCCTTAAAACATCATCATCATGCATATGCGGTGCAGAATCACAAACAGCAGAACATATCCTCTTCGACTGCCGTGTCCTGCACCCACCCATGGGCCAAGACGACCTAAAGAGCCCTGACGAGGAAGGGAAGAGATGGCTGCAATTGGTAGCCGAATATGCTTGAGCCGACCTCATACGAAAGAAGAAGAAGAAGATCTCGTTTATTCTTATCTTACCATCAGTTGACAACCGCGCGAAATATCATCATTTAGTAAGGCATAAATAATTGCCATTCTGACGTAAAAAGTTGCAAACATTTATGACGTCATTCGAGCTCTTAATTTAAGGAAATATTTGCTGTGATTTCTATGATTTCTTCTTTCTATTTCTACTTTCATGAGGTAATGGGCGGTAAGTGTCAAAAACACTGTTTTGTAATAAGATCTACTCGACCTTGGACTGCTCTACTATGCTTACTGATACCACCTGCGTCGAAAACGTATCCGCCTTGTTTAGTATTTCCCATGAACTGATTATATGTAAGCTTAACGGCATCAAATGATGTGATGTCTTTTAAGTGATTTCTTCCTCATCAAGTGTTTTACAAAGAAGTAATGGCATTAAGTGACAAAACCTTTTGTTACCAGACAATTCTTTTGGTTTTAAATGTCCCGCCTATAACAAAAGGAGACGCACTTGCCGTGTCCATTCAAAGTTAATGATCTTAACAAAGCTTTCTTAAACGCGGTGAACGCGATCACCTTAAACAAAGGTAACAACGTCACCCCACTCATGGTGATGTAACAATAAGCGTCATCACTTTCACCAATAGGAAAGTAACAGGTCGTTTTAAAGTTCACGTTTTAACGAAAATACCATGATGGTATTTTTAAAACTTTTTTACAATTATATAGAATTAGAACATTTGTGCAAATAAGCGCCGAGGCTGCGGCGGTAAACTCACGGAAGATTTTTAACGAAAGATTTATTATAAGAGATAAAAATTCGCGCCGCATTCGCGGTGTAAATGCTCGATTTATGAGGGGTGGGACCGTCACACCCCCATCTTCAACCATTCAGAACAAACCCACATGTGACGTCATGATTGCATCAAAACTTTGCTGACGCAATCACTGTGAAAAGAAACTTACTTTGAGAATAGAGTAACCTGAGCGTACTATCAGATGTGACATGCTATTGTGTAGATATGCAAGAATGACTCTGACATCTCACTGTACCACTCATGTCACCTCGTCCTCATGCGATCCAGCGTTGTAGTTAAGAGTTGGCCCTTTCTTGTTATTGCATTTCCGAGTATTCCGCTAAGTCGGAAATTGTTAAGGGGTCACTTCCCGATAGAAAGGCAATTTTAAGCGGCTGTGACGATGTCGCAGTCAAAGCGTCGTATTAAAAAAGTATGAAATTTTCCGGTCCAATGCGCATGTGACGTCGATATGGGCTGGTTTGTCACGTCATTGTTTGACGATAGCTTGTCCCAGGTCTAAGCTAAGTTGTAAATTTGGTTTGTTGGAGTATTTGTGCTAAAATCTTAAGCTCAAAACTCGCTGTAAAGCTTAGGTAGTTGTTATAGAAAATTGAGTACAAGAATTCAAGACCGGGCAGTCCTAGTCTAGATCTCGTTGCAAGCCCAAATTCAGGGGAGGTTTATTATGTGGTTTTGCGATAGTAGCTTCTTGACTTAATGCACTTTGCATTCAAAACCCTTTCAATTGGGTCATGACCCCTTAAAGCTCAACATCTCTGCACTTGCAACTGTAGTATTTTTCGAAACCTATGTTCTTTCACTTTAACTTGAATGTCCATGTTTTGGTTCTTCTTCTTTCGAAATTTAGATATTTTTGTGTTTTCAAGCTTCGGTGAGTTGTGTTCTACCGAATTTTGTTTATGTTTTTGTGTTTGTTCGATCCATGCTGCACCTGCACTGGTTTACTGGAAAATTACTGACAGCTCAGCCAACTCCAAATTTTTCGCTTTCAATCGCGTTCGCGTGTTTGCAGTTTTCTGGCGTGTGGCTCCCAATGGTCTGAGCCGATAATGACCGACACTTGGTCGTGTTTATCGCGTGTACAGCGATGATTTTATTCATTCCCTGGTAGCTGAAATGCTTTGGAAGATTTCAACGTAAACTGCATTTTCTGGTAAAGAAATAACTACATTGACTTTAACTTTGTGTTGATAGATGCGATATAAGATATAAGGTAACACGCTTAATGTACTCAATGACAAGACACATTGCCTGCACACAGAGTTAATTTACTTGTTCTTTGAATATATCAAGTTTGTGCCACGGACCTAGGATCAAATATAACAATTTCTTTATCATCGACATCACATTGCCAACAATGCCTTCAACAGCTGTTTGCAGACGACGGTAAGTTTTGTTTGGCCCAAATTTATGCAGAAAATATTTCACTCCATTTATTACTTCTATTGTTTTATTTCCCGGTATTTTTGCCCGTTTACTTCGAAATTGTTCGACAATGAAATTATATCAAATGTTTTTCTATATTTAGGCGGCAAATTATTGTGATGGTTATTCTGCTGGTATTTGCACCTCAAAGTAGTCAAAGTCGACCCCCAGAAGAAAATGAATCTGATCAGTGCCCTGATACGTTAAAACCTGACGGAATGAACCCCTACAAGATGCGCGGGGTCCTAACCCCTGACGGAGACGAGATCATGTGTTGTGGGTTGAACCCCGGTTTCTTTTATAAAGGAATCTGCGAGTGAGCGCCATCTTGTGTTTACATAACAAAACCAGCAGTAGCTTAATGATTAAAAGAGGATTTGGGTCATAAAGTGACGTAACTTTGTTTTATTCTTCCAGCCCCGATTTTCCGAGCACAACTCAGTACTTACCCTGCCCCACGGGAACGTTCATGGACGAGAAAGTTCACGTCGAGCCTCGATGCAAACCTCACTCAAACTGCCCCATCCACTACGGGGTGAAGGGGCCGGGAAACTCCACCGACGATACAGAGTGTGAGAAATGTCGGCCGGGTTTCGACTCACTCACAAGCTCAAGAACTGAAACCTGCACCGAGATCAACAAGCTCAAGTCAGTGCGCGAGGATAATTTTGTTGTTTGTGTTTCCTTGTGTGAGTAGGTTAAATGACGAAGCCTGAATTACTTACATTCGACGACGTTCTTTTTAATCCCTCATGCAAACATGTTATCGCAGGCTGGACACTCTAACAAAAAATGTCGACAGCAAAATGATAAAAAAGCCAACGACAGAAATCAGTACTGCATCTACTCCCCCCAACCATGAAGATTCATCGTCACACAAATGTTAGTTTCTAACGTTCCGCTCATGCTATGCTTAATTTCTGTTACGTCATAATGAAATATTTTTGCATGGTGCTGGTTACAGACTCGACTACTTTTGTGATTTGCCTTTGCCTGGGGTTGGGCATCAGTGCGTTCTGGATTTTATTTTTCTGTCTCTTCTATTTTTGTTTTCTGAAGGTGAGCAAGCGAGAGAATTTTTTTGAGAATTTTTTGCTGCTGTTTTTCTTTGAATGCGCAACTTGCTCCATCGTGGAATGTGGAATAAACTCTAGTTTAACTTCCTTCATTATGACTTGCTGTGCAAATTAACTAACATTTTTGTAACACAGCCGAGAGCAAGATCGAATGGAAAGCACTCTGTGACGTGGCACAGTCGATCAGATTTTGATTCCAGTAACTGGACTCCCATTAACGGAAGCGAGCAGGAGTTATCCCGACACAGGTTGATTGCACAGGTGGGTATAGCGTTTTATCCTGATAACTTTCGACTTGAGCATGAACTCTCAAGACTTGAATCATTGTGTTTAGTTTGATCGTTTTGGCCAAACAGAACGATCTTCTTCATTGCATTTACATGTGTTGCCTCAGCCATCTATTCTATAAAGGAACAAATATAGCACATAACATGGAATGAGGTCTTGCAGTAAATTCTTTCTGAAAAAAAAAACGATTTCCTGTGGTAATACACGGACGATTTTCTTATTAGTCTTCAGGGGAACCGAACCATGTCGTGGCTGATGTACAAATGTCAAATGTCGTTGTCGTCGATGAAGTGCGACAACAGCGGTCGGCTCCTTCCACTTCAGAAATTGGAATTCAAACTGAAGTTATGTCAAACTGCACTGAACGGGAAAAGAAATGTAAGAAAATAGCCACGCTAGCCTACAGCAATGATACGTACCAAGTGTACAATATAATTTGCCAGAGCTATTACAGTTTTAAACGCATATGATGATTATTGGACTTACACCGCTGTCTTGTCTCATTGAACCTGTGTCATTTCAGTGTATGACCTGGGCTATGAGTTGGCAGAGATGATTGATAAGAATGACATCTGTCCCCTCTTCCGCAAGCTGACCATTCTTGGCAATCCTGAAACGGAGATAAACAACACAGATAAACCAGGTAAGAATGCATTGTAGAAAAGAAGTCGCAAATGTAACCTAAATAAAGCATATGAGCCACAACTTTTGGATTCGCTATTAATGGCCAACCACGGAGCTCCAGTTCACTGAAAACATGAGCTAAAGTTGTGTGACGCAGATAACCGACATATCCCAACACGAGTGCGGCAAGGACCGTAATGTAATTGCTGCGAGGCACAATCACCAACAGAAATTTTGCCGCGACCACCTGCCATGAGACTACCTCAGGCCTATTGCGTCACCTCCACGTGACCGCGCAGAATGCAGGAGACGTTAATCACTGTCGCACTTCTTGAAAAGTCAGCAGCCATCGCATAAACTATCGGTGCACCAGGAACATGAGTTAAACGCGGAAGAAAGCTTAGCAGCGATGCAACGTGAAGTGTTGTCGCGTTGAGCGAGCTTAAGACAATCGTTTACGATAAACTGACTCAAACAAACAAATATACAAAGAGAACTTTTTGACCTGTAAATGATGGAACGAAGAGTAGGAAATACAAAGATGAGTGATAAAAGAACGCACGCAAAATAAACTTGTGATAAACGTGATGGGCCTGATCGATTAGACGCTCATAGAAATTTCCGGGATGCACCAACACTAGTATCTCTTGGTCTTGTAGATGTACAACATTAAAACAACATCATCTTAACAACAACATCATTAACTAAACGACATCTAAACAACATCATTAACCCTTGCAATATACACTGATGCATAGTCGGGCGCATGGTCGACACAAAAACATTAAAACTTACCAATCTGTTTTGTTTAGAATTCCCCCGCGAATTGTTCATTCGACTCTTCCAAGTTCTGGTGAAGCACGGAGAAGATCACGTCAACCCACAACGTATCGCTGACGTCTGCATCGAGAAAAGATGGACGTCATACGCCCATCTAGTGCAACGTCACTTCCCCGATGAAGTTCAACTTCCAACTGCAAGTTCAACTCCTTGAAGTTAGTGGTCAGTTCCAAGTTGCAATCAAGCCAAAGGCGGTGAAGGATGAGGAGGTTGAAGATGAGGAGGATGAGGGATCCATGTACACGCCTCCAGCTGAGTCCAAACAACAGGAGTGTTGATAATCTCAGGCCAGACCCGTACAAGTGAAAATTATTCTTGTTTTCATGCCCAATGTCTAAATTACGTCCAACAATATTTTTTCAGTGCAATTCTGAACTTAAACGTCTTGAGGCCAAAAACTTGCCTATGCCCGAACATAATACGCAGTGGTGGCCGAACAATCAAACATATTTTACCGAAATGAGCGCATGTAGTGCAGTAGGAACTTTTGTAGTCGGTTGCTTTTCCTAGAACACTTGCGCACTCCGTCTAAGCATATTTTAATTTTGTGTATATTCATGTGCTGCTTTATTCCAAAATCATTGAAATAGTCGATCAAAACATGACCATGCAACCTATCATTGTTTATTTGATCAAAATTTGGTTGCTAAGAATGTCGGTGCATATTAACCACCTTGATATTACCACGTTGCACTGTCTGGCCGCATAAAAGTTCCTTGCTAGATATTTCTTGGTTGTTTGTATTAGGCAAGTCTTTACAGAATACAATACGTCATTGGCGGTGTGACGTACATTGCTGTATCATGACACTTGCGTTGTTAAAATGTTTTCCGTGCAGCCGTCTTCTTTCCTATAGAGCCATACACCATATACTATATACGCATGTAACTATTGCTGACGTAGCATTGGTGCGACTCTTGGTATCTGTGCAATGCACAAAGCACATGTCGTACTGTGCCAAAGTGGTTATTGGTTTCAAGTTACTTGTTACTTGTTTTTTGTTTGTAGTTGATGTTGGTTACCTGTTAAATTACTTGTTACCTGTTTAAATAAAATTTAGATCAAATTAAGCTTGTGGCAAAGTCATAACCTGTGCGTTGTTTTACGAAGAGTAAGAAACAGGAGAAAAGTGAAACAAAAACGTTTATCGTTAAGTTCCGATTTATACGAACTTGGAAGCAAAGAGCTTAAAGTTACGACTCATTCGCACAACGTGGCCAAGAGGATAAGTTCCACAGAATGAATCATTTCTTGGTTGTTCGAGCCTCTGTAATCGCTCTAAGTGATTCTTGTGATTGTAGTTTCATAATTAATGCTTCTACTGTATTTGCTTGGTCTTACAATGGGATATAGTGGTTAAGAATTGCCAAAGTTTACCTATTTAAAGCTGTTTTAAGTTAATCTATTGTTACGTGAACCAGTTTAACGGCTAGCAATAGGCGTTTAACTAAGTTTAAGATTCTCTGACCAAGAAGCGTGGCTTGCACAGCCTGCGTAGGCCAACTGTCGTCAATGCTTAACAAAAGTTCAACGAAATAGCAGCAAACAGCTCTGACTCATGCAGCAGAATACTTCCCCGTGGGGATTCACCTAAAAAAACTATCCCCGCCGGCTTCCCAGACAAGATTGAACCGGTTGTTGTTTCCATTTTTTCTTGAATAGAGCATTCTAGAACTTTCAAACCGCGGTTAGTCAGCCATTCGTCAACAGAGATTACTGGGAAAGCGAAAACCATATCTCTATAGACTATAGAGTCTTGCAAAGTATTGTTCAGTGTTTTGGCGACGAATCGCTTGTATTTCACTCAATTCAAGGCGGCAAAGGTAAACGTAGAAGTGCTAGTTGTGATACTGCAAGTGCTGGTGTCTAGTTGTATGTCGTATAAAGGTAAAAGTTATTGCAATTCTTGGATTGATCAAACCAGAGCTTCTGAACCAATGAAAACACAAAGTTTGAAAGTTTAGTCCTGTTAGAATTATCCGGTGGACAATAGCAATGTTGGAATAAGCGCCGATAAATTTCGTAATGTTGAAAAATAATCACAAATTAAGAAACAAACTAGCGAGTAAACCCAGGCATTAAGTACGTATAGGCAAGCACTAGCAGTGGCTACGACGCATAGAGCTTATGCCTCTGCCACAAACAGGCCATGTTCGCACGATCTCGAAACCAAGGTATTTTAGCAAGTGAGCTTGTGGGTCGCACGTGAACGATCATATCTCATAGAACTACTTAAAAGATTATGCAACCGTTCCGCTGTGACGTTGGTTTTACTTGATTGTGCGCTGGCAACGTAAGCTGTCGTTCTGACGAGTAATGGTAAGTTTCCTTGTGCACTTATTCGGCTATTATTATGCAGAAAAACGAGCTAATCTCCGATCTGTAAAGGCAGTGAAGCGTCAAACTCAGGCCTGATGCCGGAAACAATTCATTGAACTTGTAATTTTCCGTTCACACACGTATGAGGGTGATTAGACGTAACAGACTCTCTGCTGCAAAAGTTGTTTGTTTTTGTTATGTGTTGACAAGGTCGTTGTCGGCTGTTATTACGGATTATGGTGATATTTGATACTTTTTTGAGTTGGAAACGTGATGAGGTTAATACAATTGTCGGCGGTTTATTTTATTTTCCACTCGCATCTTTTATCCTTTTGCGCAGTGAGAGTTTTTGTGACTTGTTTCCAGGTTTGTTTGTCTAAGCTCTAAGTGTTCAAATATAGGTAAATTTATTTTGAACTCTCAAAGCATTTCACCACATAAGCTACGACATTTACAGCAAAATGAGATTTCGTAAGATTTCGCAACTTGACAGACGATTGTTAAATCAAATACTTAGCTCGCCCTTCCAGAACATGTTGACTTAAACCAGAAAAGTAAATCGGTGTCGAAGCGAGAAAACCAACATTTCCAAGTTCTTTCTTCTGCTACGGCGACCAACAGCGCAAGCGGGGCAATGCAAGGCAGAGAAAGCATCGGAAAATTACTGTAATTGTTTTCGAGATTTGTCGCGCCTGCAATGCGACCATGACCATGATCATGTGGTGCTTTGTAGCGGACTTGTATTTTCTACCGGTTTCGAATAATGTTAACGGTCAGTCGTTTCAGCCAAACCTCCTCTTCGGCAGATACTTTAAAACCGCAAATAAATGACTCCCTTGTATAAGCATTGCCGTATTATATTTTAATGTAAAATCGGCGCTTGCGAACTTTGACAGTCAATGTCAATCTTTGTCTTTGACAGGGGAATTTTCCATTTCACCTCACAACCTCACTTATATTTCTGTGCTCGGGAAAATTATTTAATAGTTTTATTTGCGGTAGTTTTTTTTAGTTTTTTTAGTCATAGTTTTTTTAATAGAGGTTTTTCCGGAATACGCACCAGGTTTTCCTCCACGATCCCTTGCGTTATAGTTGATTTGAGGAAGTCCTCGTCGTCTCTTCTGCTTCTCGTAATCGAACGATGTTTCAGTTGTAGGCATCGGTTTTCTTAAAAAAGCTGCAGCAAGTGATGCGCTGTTGACTGGCGTAGAAATTGACATTTATCGTTTTGCAAAACGTCGTCACCTATTCTCATCAGATTCCTCTCTTCCTCTTCTCTTCTCTCTTCCTGGAGCATTTTCCTTTTCTTTAGGCAGGTTAATTTCTTGGTGATACAATGCTGCAGCTTGTCTAAATCAGAAGTTCACCTTCTGTGCCTGTCGTTGTCATGGCAGCGAAAATGTCAGGAGCCAAACTGAGTGACGCTTAATCAGCCGCAATCACTTTGGCATTGACCTTGTTAAAATTTTGAGATACAAAAAGTCATGATTCCGTGGAAAAACGTTTGAAGTCCCACCGTGTACGGGAAGAAATTTCTTTGGATGAGGAATTGAGAGTGAATTCCAGAAAGTTAAAGTTCTAAGAAGAAAATCACGCTATAAGAGAAAGTTAAACAATGAACGAGGTTACAATCGGTCGTATTCATTCAACCGTTACTACGTCACAATGAATGAGGTTGCTTGCTCTGATTGGTCGACGCAGATGATGTGTCTTAAAGACGATAGCATTTCTTTGAGTTCGTCCGAGTTGACGAAAAAAGTTTTTTGCCAACTTAAACGGGCAACGTCCGGTAACCTGAGTTCAAACCCAAAATCGTTTAAGGTTTCTAAAGATCATAAGTCATAGTTAGCTTTCAAAGAATGTGATGACGAAAGCACACGTGATGTGTGAAGCACAACAAAGTGGTGTGTTCACGACCAAGCATTTAAAGCAGGGGTCGGCAACCCCAGGCACGCGTGCCACTTGTGGATGATTTGATGCGCACGTTATATCACCTTAAGAAAATGTAAAAAAATGCCTTACAAAAATGTTTGGCACGCGAGTTGTTGATATTTTGACATTATTCATAAACTGGCACACTGCATACGAAAGGTTGCCGACCCCTGATTTAAAGCGTGATGTTGCCTTATTAGGTTCAAAGGCTTAGGGCAATCGCCCTTCTAAAAGCAAACATCGAAGTTCTGGGTTAGATTAAGATGAGAAATAGCAAGCTGTAAACTCAGTACGAAATTGTTATGACGTCATCCCTTTATTTGTTTTTAGTCTTAAGTCTTGCGCTGTATATGCTGTGCTGTAGTGCAATATTTGTGCAATTATTCCTAATAACATTATTGCTGCAAAACTTGAAGACATTTGTGACAGAAGCTTTGAGTAGTATTATACAAGGTAAGCCAAGTTACTATGTGGCCAGCACCACGCTATTAGCTTGCAGTTATTTTGATGTAATCATTTTCCTTTACCAAAGCATCTCTTTCGTGCAAACATTAGTAGTGTTAGGAGCTTGCAGACGAATTTTCGTAAAACTATTTCTGCCCTCACAGAACCAGAATGAAGGTTCTGCTCATCTACGTTCTGCTTTCTCTCCTCGCTGTTGTTTATACCAAACCAAGTGAAAGGCGAAATATCGCTGACTCTGGCCATTTAGAAGCAGAGAAAGACATCTTGATCGACGCGTGCCCGCGCATAAAGAAGCCGCTGGACCCCCTTAAATACAAACTTCTACCCACGTTGATTGACGACCAGATGGAGATGTGTTGTGGCTGCGACGATGGGGAGTTGAACGTGGGTCCTTGCACGTAAGTCCAGTTTGGTTGATTCTGCGATAAACGTTTTAACTCGCTCTTTGTTGGTCTTACGTAGCTGGGTACTCACCGCCTGCTTTTTATGCTGACTGTGTGTGACTTTCCCTAGACCGGGCAAACCAGAAACCACCCGATGCGTTCCATGTCCAGATGGAACTTATAACGATGAACTGGCTCATAACAAGACACAATGCAAGCGACATGTTAACATCGCCTGCCCACCAGATCGTATTCACGTAGATGGCGGCAAAACAGAACAGCACAGGTGAGCATAGAACCAACTTAACATCAATATTTTGGTTATCATTGCCGCATCACATCATTGCAACAATATTGTTTTCAATTTCTACTAAATAGATGTGATTGCCGCGAAGGATCATTTCTTCACAACGGGAAGTGTCGGCCCCATACCCCATGCCCCGATCACTATGGGGTGAAGATCAGGGGGAATTTTGAACGGGACACCGTTTGTGAGGAATGTCGCGTCGGCTACAATTCTCCTGACGTGTCTGCAACCGCTATTTGCACCTTAATGTCGTGAGTTACTTTGTTCACAGTGACAAATTGTCATTGATAGGTCGCCGTAAGTTAATTTGTTGTTTCTTTGATCTTCAAGGTTTCGTACTACTCGGACTTCTGACGTCACCGAGCCTCCCCGGTCAATAACCTCCCATCAATCCCCACCCCCCATTTCTGAGAACCCGAAAAGTGAGCCTGGCAACAAAGGTGAGTCAGTTGACAACAACGGTGGAATTGGAATCGCGCTTATTCTTGTCCTCATCTTCATCCCCATCTTTGCCGCCGTCATTGTTGTGCTGCTGTGTTGCTGCAAAAGGAAACTTGTGAGTAGCTACCGCTGTAAGGTTCATTTTTTAACTGATGTTTGTCTTGGGTCAGATAGATTTGCAGTTAAAGTATTTGTTTGTGTTTTTTTTTCTTCATGAAGCCGAAACGTTTCAGAAACTTCTTGTCGCGTAACAATCGAACTGAAGGCGTGGAAGCCAAAGAAAACGAGGCTGGACAATTGTAAGTCCCTTTTTGAAACTTTTCACAGCAATTGTTTTGTGAATTTATCAATTGCTTTTACCTTATCGTGCACTGCCACTGTCAGTACCTTGGTAACTTCATTGAATGTGGTTGGTGGCCAAATGTCTGTGCCAAAGTCTGTCAAGTATCAAGTAGTAAATAAACGACTTTAAACTAAGACTGGATTCGAACGACGCGTTCAACAAAGGCTCCCGAAACATCTCCATCGCGTCTTTTTCCAACGTGGACGAGGATGAAGATGTAAAACGATCGGAAGATCTACAGCAGAAACCATTTTCTGTGAAGGGATCTTCTAAACTTGAAGTAAGTTTGCGTGACTCGCCCAAACCCAGGTTTAGGGTCCATGGCATTAGTCATGCCTACTGGCTCAGCTGTTAACAACATACACATGGTTTCTAGAACGTTAAAGATTACGAGGTCGTCGAATGCCACAGTTTACAGTTCAGTGCACCCGTTGCTGAAGATGGACTGGTGAAAGCACGTCCGACATCAGCAGGACCTAGCGCATCATCTTTATCTGGACATAGGGCGTCTTATTCTCTGACATTTTCTGATCAATTCACAAGAAAAAGTAGGTTTTTTACTTGATTCAGCTTAAACAAATATTTTGTTTTCCAGTGAATTTGTAGACCGAAACTCTCTTACGACATCTTATGGTTGTATCACTAAACCTTTACTTTTATCCAGTGCGGGATTTAGGCAACGACTTATCCGAAGCGTTTAGTCCGCAGGATATAAACCTTTTCTACCGCAAATTTTCAAAAGCAAAATATCCAGAGAACGTGATCCACTATATAGAGCTTGGACCAGGTGAGTGAAATGAAAGAAAACTTTGCCAGTAAGCAACGTTCGGGCTTAAGTTTTTAGTTTAATATATTCAGACCGACCACGACCCTCCGAAAAATTCATCAAACTTTTTAACGAGCTGATGAAACATGGGGAGGATCATTTCAACTCAAAACTAATCCACGGATTCTTCGAGAAGAAAGATTGGATGACGTATGCGCTGGTGGTTGAGGAGAAATTCCCGGAACTCCGGATCGCATCCGATAAAAACTCTCCTCATTATAGCCGTGCAGATACTTCTCAGTCTTAATATAGTTCTCATGGAATTTTAAAAACACAATCCACAGGTTTCCGTTGCTGCTGAGAGAAGCGAATTTCTTTTTTGCTTTATGCGCAGTTCTCTGTACTTCCTATTCTGCTCTGATGTTTCCTCTTTTAAAATATTTTGTTCTCATTTACCGTGAAAGAAGTTTAAACCTGTGTATGAGTTAACATACTTATATCGCCTTATGTGTTTATCACAGGTATCAGTTACATCTTTTTATGGCAAACTACAGGTTATTTCGTTATGTATTGTGACGTAGTACATTCGTCTTTAAACTTAAACTGGACAAGTTTCCTAAAAAAGTAAAACGATGAAACCAGGATTTTGATCGTTTTTAATTATTTTTATTTATCTTTTTATTGTTCACTCAACTTCCGCTGTTTTTTACTTTTTGTACTTTTTTAAATTTCACAACACCATTTGTGTTGAATATTTTTCTATCAAACGTTTTTGCTTTCTTTCCTATTGAAACTTTTCCAGATGCCAAACCGCTTTATTGTAATAAAGTCTTCCCATCAAAAGAAATTGTTCTATCCTGTGCCTGGATTCTTATGCAGAGCTGTATTACAACCACGTGTCTATTGTATCATAAGTCGGCTTTCAATATCTACACCTGCACCGGCATAACCACATGAGAGATAGTGGGCTAAAAATGGAAACGTGTTCATAAATGTGTCAATGTTTGAAGTACAGATTCCCAGCCAATAGTTTTCGTACCTTTTGGGGGAACGAGGTTAGACTTCAAGGGATACAAAACGCACTTTCTGACCTGTTTGCATTAGCAAGGACTTCATCAATATACTACAGGGTTACGAGATGAGCGCTGCACCGACACAAAGGCACATCGGACGAAACAGATTGAGAGTCCTTGCTTCCTCTTCGGATGATTTTGAGGGTTGGAGTTGGCTTGGACGTCATATTATTAAAACAATCGATGTGATTGCCAAACAATTTTAGTCAGGATTTTCATCGCCGAATTTAAATTATCCAGGCTTTGGTATTAAGGTAGAGACCCTGCTCTTATACAACAGTGATACCGGTGAGATGTTGGTGGTTTTGTGAAATGCCAAACGTCATGTATTGCAAAAACCTGAGCGAGCAGAGGAAACTACACGCACGACAACACACAATACTCAGCAATATGTAAAGGCAATTATATTTCTCTGTATGTGGGGATTATGTTGAACAACTATTACTCGTTGATGTGACGCAGAAGCGCAGTAGCCTAAAGCACGTTCAAGACAAGAGTGGGACTGAGTTAAGATTATAAAGATGAACATCGTCATAAAGATCAAGTAATTTCCAGAGCATAATACACTTTATACCTATGTGGTAAGATGTATGACGTATTATGTGATGCTCCTGCTTTGAATAATAAAGACATTGAAAAGTTTCGGTACAGTGTGCAGTGTCTCCTGCTTAGTGCAATTAAGCAACCTGAAGCGAGAAACCTGCCAGTTTCACCGTGGGGATTCCACTGCAAAATCATTCCCTTTTTACAAAGATTGGTTTGAACCAGCAGCAATGTCTCTTTGCTCGACGACAAAACCTCAAATGATAAATAATTTAATTTCTGAGCTTGGAAATGTCTATACTACTCGCAACTTCTGTAAACAAATAACAATATGTTGGAATGATGAAATGGGCACTGATAGAGTTGGCAACAGTGCAGAGTTTTCATAACGTAAAGAAACACGAGTAAGACGCCGGCATTGCCCAAAAATACCGCCACCATGCGGTCTAACCTTGATAGCACTCACGACGCTCGCTTATACCGCAATATAGTCACGCCATTATGACGTGACCAACGTGAAAAACAACTCCACTTCCATCAGCTTTTAGTTACAAAACGCAGATGAAAGTTTCACGTATAAGCGAATAAGACTATAATTTAACAAGCATAATTGCAGACAAGTATGAGAATGCATTCGTGGAACCAACAAGAAAACTGTGCTTTAGTATCGATTAGTGCTTTGATATGAACAAGTCTATAGGTTAATTGATAGGTTGGCAAGTTTATCGGTAGCCGAATTTTATCAAAGAAAGTTGTTGCTTGACTAAGCATAAATGTTTCTTATTGAAAACGAACTGTGGCAACTGTCTTGTTTCCAAATAAAGCCAAAACCTGGAAATTTTTGCTTAACTTCGTAATTTCTCGTTCACTTGCCGTTGGTGACGTCATCACACGCAATAATTCGCCTGCACAAAGAGCGGTCACGGCCAAGTTGAGTTTGGTTTGTCCCGATTAGTTGCTACAGACTTATCAGGTCGTCGTTTGAACTAAGTTAAGTTTAAACTACTTGGCCGTATGTCGGTATCGTTGCCTTAACACTATTTTATTAGCACGTGGCACGTTTTATGTTCTTCAGACTTTGTCGCATTTTTCTTGTTTGCTGAAAGGAGAACTTTAGCGTCACAGCACAACAACATGTTTATTGCAGAGTTGTGTGAGATACCAGCAATGATGAAATAAACATCAAAGCAAGCCCGATAACTCGCGTCGATGAGGTTGTTTGGCAACATCCGAACTCCTCAGGGCCCACATCCGTATTTAGCAAACGACAAAGCACTGAAGTATGAAAGGTTGTGCATCTGGGTCAAAACATGGAAAATTACTGGAAATATTCGAATAAAATGTTGCAGAGGGAGCTGCAGGGTTCATTGATCACGGAGCACTACAAAATGGTCGATGGTCTAACCAATAAGCTACAATGTCAGGGTTTATTGGTTCCGTGAGATAATAAGTTACAAAAATGATATCCACTTCGTTCGTGAAACATGTGCAATATAGTTGTCGTTTCTGTGCCAATTTTAATCGAGTTCAGCATTTATATCAGCTAATATTTGACTTCATATACAACGATATAATAAAAAGATTTTAATTTGTGCTTCCCCTGATGTTCGACTTTTCAGTTTTTATCAAAGATGCCGCTTCTCTTTCCTATAAAGTATTTTTTGTGACACAATAAGCGAAACACAGGCACTTGTTCGACGTTTGGTCACCGCGGGACCGCCTAGATAAATGTGATTGATGACGTAGTTATATTTTTTTGCAACGCAAGACACTGTCGGTCGTGAGATAATCGCATTTTAGCCACACATTTGTAAGGTTACTTCAGGACACCCGCATTTTAATGGCTAAAAATTACGCCACAGGCTTCAGTGTGCTCTTATGTAAACCATTATATATAACAACGTATATAAGCTCAAAGAACCCAAAACGTATGACCTGATAAAATCTTCCGATATTACGAAACGTTTAGAACCTACGAAGTAACATTCGGTCACGTTTAATCAATCGTGTCGTAGACAGAGATTGTTTGCGCTGATAGGCTTGGACCAAGTCAAGAACGAAGAGTTTACCGTGTTTGTATCTTGGCGTCGAACAGCTGTAGGTCACGTGACACACACTTGACCTAGGATAACCTAATTTAAAATCCAAAGTATGCTGAGGTAACCCAGTGGAGCCAAAGAAAGCAAATTCATAAGGTTTATACATCTAAGGCGTTGCTTGTGGTCAGCGCGAACGTTCAGTGTTTAAGCGGGTCCTTTCCCATCCATGGTGTAACAATGCTAATGAATACATGTTAATAACCAGTTAAACATAGTTTAGTTGAAGGTTGCTATAAGTCAACATACATCAGTTGTTTTACTTTGAGAAAACTCTCTTATCACATTCTTTAAGAAGCAAGAGCTTTGTACAGCTTTTTGTTGTGTTGCAGCATTGTAACTTGAAGCCATAAATTGTTGCCTGATCGTGTTTCAAAGTTGTGCTCTCACTGACGCTACAAATTGGATAAACCTTTAAAAAACCTTTACATTTTCGCATCAAAATCTAATTATTTCAAACCAGACTTTCGCAAAACTTGAAGTTGCTTCTGATTGCTGTTCTGTTGCTAATACTTGGGTAAGTTACAAAAGATTAACCATAACAATACACTGTTTGCTGGTAACCTTTTGTTTCACAGCCAAAAAAAGCTGTTTGGTAATGCTTGGAATGTACATATTTTCTGTTATTATCTTCGTTTAACTGATTTCCTGCCTTTGTACAAAAAATGCGAGTTTTCCTCATTTGTGCTGCGATTGTTTCGGTAACTTTTCCCCTCGGCCGACCAGGGGAAAGTCCCCATGTAGCTATGTCAGACCATCAAAAGGCGGAAGAAGATTTCTTGATCGACGCGTGCCCGCGCATAAAGAAGCCGCTGGACCCCCTTAAATACAAACTTCTACCCACGTTGATTGACGGCCAGATGGAGATGTGTTGTGGCTGCGACGATGGGGAGTTGAACGTGGGTCCTTGCACGTAAGACCAGTTTGGTTGATTCTGCGATAAACATTTTAACTCGCTCTTTGTTGGTCTTACGTAGCTGGGTACTCACCGCCTGCTTTTTATACTGACTGTGTGTGACTTTCCCTAGACCTGGCAAACCAGAAACCACGCGATGCGTTCCATGTCCAGACAGAACTTATAACGCTGAACTGGCTCATAACAAGACACAATGCAAGCGACATGTACTTAACATGGTCTGCCCACCAGATCGTATTCTCGTAGATGGCGGCAAAACAGAACAGCACAGGTGAGCATAGAATCAACTTAACATCAATATTTTGGTTATCATTGCCGCATCACATCATGGCAACAATACTGTTTTCAATTTCTACTAAATAGATGTGATTGCCGCGAAGGATCATTTCTTCACAACGGGAAGTGTCGGCCCCATATCCCATGCCCCGATCACTATGGGGTGAAGATCAGGGGGAATTTTGAACGGGACACCGTTTGTGAGAAATGTCGCGTCGGCTACGATTCTCCTGACGTGTCTGCAACCGTTATTTGCACCTTAATATCGTGAGTTACTTTGTTCACAGTGACAAATTGTCATTGATAGGTCGCCGTAAGTTAATTTTTTGTTTCTCTGATCTTCAAGGTATCGTACTACTCGGACTTCTGACGTCACCGAGCCTCCTCGGACAATAACCTCCCATCGATCCCCACCCCCCAGCTCTGAGAACCTGAAAAGTGAGCCTGACAACAACGGTGGAGTCGCGCTTATTCCTGTGATCTTCATCGTCATCTTTTTCGCCGTCATTGTTGTGCTGCTGTGTTGCTACAAAAGGATACTTGTGAGTAGCTATCGCTGTAACGTTCATTTTTTAACTGATGTTTGTCTTGGGTCAGATAGATTTGCAGGTAAATTATTTATTTGTGTTTTTTTTTCTTCGTATAGCCGAAACGTTTCAGAAACTTCTTGCCGCGTAACAATCGATCCGAAGGCGTGGAAGCCAAAGAAAACGAGGCTGGACAATTGTAAGTCCATTGAGTCAATTTTTCTTTCATTTTTGAAACTTTTCACAGCAATTTTTCATGTGAATTCATCAATTGCTTTTACCTGATCGTGCACTGCCACTGTCAGTACCTTGGTAACTTCATTGAATGTGCTTGGTCGCGAAATGTCTGTGCCAAAGTCTGTCAAGCATCAATTAGTAAATAAACGACTTTAAACACAGACTGGATTCGAACGACGCGGTAAACAAAGGCTCCCGAAACATTTCCATCGCGTCTTTTTCCAACGTGGACGAGGATAAAGATGTAAAGCGATCAGATCTTCAACAGAAACCATCTTCTGTGAAGGGATCTTCTAAACTTGAAGTAAGTTTGCGTGACTCGCCCAAACCCAGGTCTAGGGTCCATGGCATTAATCATGCCTACTGGCTCAGCTGTTAACAATATACACATGGTTTCTAGAACGTTAAAGATTACGAGGTCGTCGAATGCCACAGTTTACAGTTCAGTGCACCCGTTGCTGAAGATGGACTGGTGAAAGCACGACCGACATCAGCAGGACCCAGCGCGTCATCGTTATCCGGACATAGGGCGTCTTATTCTCTGACATTTTCTAATCAATTCACAAGAAAAAGTAGGTTTTTACTTGATTCAGCTTAAACAAATATTTTGTTTTCCAGTGAATTTGTAGACCAAAACTCTCTTACGACATCTTATGGTTGTATCACTAAACCTTTACTTTTATCCAGTGCGGGATTTAGGCAACGACTTATCCGAAGCGTTTAGTCCGCAGGATATCAACATTTTCTTCCGCAAATTTTCAAAAGCAAAATATCCAGAGAACGTGATCCACTATATAGAGCTTGGACCAGGTGAGTGAAATGAAAGAAAACTTTGCCAGTAAGCAACGTTCGGGCTTAAGTTTTTAGTTCAATATATTCAGACCTACCACGACCCTCCGAAAAATTCATCAAACTTTTTAACGAGCTGATGAAACATGGGGAGGATCATTTCAACCCAAAACTAATCCACGGATGCTTCGAGAAGAAAGATTGGATGACGTATGCGCTGGTGGTTGAGGAGAAATTCCCGGAACTCCGGATCGCATCCTATAAAAACTCTCCTCATTATAGCCGTGCAGATGTTTCTCAGTCTTAATATAGTTCTCATGGAATTTTAAAAACACAATCCACAGGTTTCCGTTGCTGCTGAGAGAAGCAAATTTCTTTTTTGCTTTATGCGCAGTTCTCTGTACTTCCTATCCTGCTCTGATGTTTCCTCTTTTAAAATATTTTGTTCTCATTTACCGTGAAAGAAGTTTAAACCTGTGTATGAGTTAACATACTTATATCGCCTTATGTGTTTATCACAGGTATCAGTTAGGCGACAAATGCTAAAGTTACATCTTTTTATGACAAACTACAGGTTATTACATTATGTATTGTGACGTAGTACATACGTCTTTAAACATAAACTGGACAAGTTCCTAAAAAAGTAAAACGATGAAACCAGGATTTTAATCGTTTTTAATTGTATTTATTTATCTTTTTACCCCTAGCTCAACTTACACTGTTTTATACTTATTGTGCTTTTTTAAATTTCACATTTGTGTTGAGTATTTTTCTATCAAATGGTTTTGCTTTCTTTTGCTTTCTATTTAAACTTTTCCAGGTGCCAAACGGTGACGTCAAACACCAAAAAAGTCATAAAATCTTTGTTTTATTATACAGTGAATTTACGAAAAGATTGATTACCAGAAATAATTTCCATGAGACTTGGCAAATTTTAGCCTAATTCTGCACGCGAACTGCTAGGGTAATTCCTAGGCTAGAAAACAACATCTTCTGATTGGTTTAAACATGTTTTCAAAGCTCTACGTAAGTATCCAACAAAATCATAGAGATCTTAGTTTTGGGTCCTTGACGCCTCAAGCAAAGACATTAGAGTAGGAATATTTAAGAAAATTTTCAACGAGATCATATACACCGTTCCATGTTAAAGTACTATAATGTTCGCAACAATAAAACTGGTTCTGTATATTATCAGCTTATATTTCGCTGGGTCCTGTTTAAGGAAATTAAACGTATAAAACTTCCAAGACGGATATTTCTGCAAAACTTGGCAAAAGAACTTGGGATGATCTCTGTTAAAAGTTCCTCAATGCCTCGCTCTGCAGAAGAAGCATCTGCTAGTGGATATCAACAACCACCAACACGAAACTGTCAAGTCAGAGACCACTGCTAAAAAACGCTCTGTTGGCAGATGCCACAAATGTGAAACCTTGAATGTGTAGAAAATGCACTTCCAGTGTACAGCGTGTATGCAAAGGCTGCAAATGAAGTTTACTCGTACATTTTGACAATATATGTCACTTGTTTAGTGACGTTTGACTTGTTTGTGTTGCTATGTTAAAAAATGACGTAAATAAAACAGACTGTTCGACTCCAAAGTACATGCTGGGTGTCAAAATGACAACTTCCGTCGTTCAAGGTAAATCAAAGTTTCAGTCTTTCTAGTATTAAGTGTCAAATGTTTTATTTTGTTCTGCATAATAAAATAGTGTCATTTTATATACAGTTACGTCATCATTTTTCAAAACCTAACAAATTTTCAAAGCATGGTAATCTATTTCACTCTCCACTCAAATCAATACCACCATCAACTTTCAAACAACTTCCAGTGATCATCGTTGCTTTGTCAGATGCCAGGAACAAGATGGCGTCGACCACTTCTTCCACTTTGATGTTTCTTTCGTTGAGTGGATGCATCTTGCCATAATCAGCAAACATCTCTTTGCTTTCCTTCTCCGTGAAACCGCCATTTACAAAGATGTTAGTTTCAACAAATGAAGGACTGCATGATGCACAAAAGAAAGATATTGAGGTTATAGTTTTCAAAAAACAAACAAACATAGACTTGTAACTGTACAACTTACTTCACTGCGTTTACTCTTATTCCACTTTTTGCAAGTTCTGTCGATAGAAATTATTTAGAACACGGTAAACGGTAGCGATGAAAGGTAAAACATTTCTTAGGATGCTTTGTAAGTGATAGGTTTAATATGCAGCAGACGATTGACAACCACCATATTATCTGATCAATTTTACAGTATGTCTCATGATCACATTCATACAACATTTTACTAAATATCACAACATTATTCATATATGGGAACAGATGTCTTCATATCTCGCGAACTTACCGATTGCTGAAAACTTGGTGATATGATCACAAGCTGCTTTGCTGGCGCAGTAGATGGAACCGTAAGGCAAATTATAAGACGTGCTTGCTATGCTTGATATGTTGACGATGTTTCCTGAGTCAGTTGAAGTCAGTTATAAAATGAATTTATTCATTTCTTTAAAATACCTTTTTTACCTTTAGTTTTCTCCAAATATGGAAGAGCAAGTTGAGTGAGATAAAGAACAGCTCTGACATTGACGTTGAAACATCGGTCAAATTGATCCAAAGTAAACTAAAAATGGAACAAACCTCCAAAAATTAACGGGATTTTATCAGGGATAAAGTTATGAAAATACATTAAATTACGATTGATGATGAAAATATGGTGCCAGTGATAGTCTTCAACTCACTGTGGAGATTAGCACCGCAGGAAAAACGCCAGCGCTGTTGACCAAAACATGGATTTCTCCAAACTTATCAGCTGTCTCTTTTATAATCCTTTCCATGTCTTCTTGCTTTGATACGTCACCGACAACTTGCAGGATCTGCGATAATAAAATCTTATTTGTAGAAAAATAAGTAGAAGACGAAACATCTCATAAAATTGCCCAAAATAATTTGTGCTTCTGATACACAATTTGTTTGCCCGGCCCCATTCCACCACAATGCATGTGGCCATCTACTGGCAAAAGACGAGAAGCAACTATGCAGTTGACCGTATCGAGGCTTCAAGTGGCAACGTAGTTAAAAATTCACAAAATTTTAATCAATCGTGCATAAAAGAAATCAATGTACGATAAAAACGCAAAAAATAAGAGAAACAACCAAAGTTAGTGAGAACGAAGACAAAAGAAACAATAACAAAAAGAAGGCTGTGCAAATAGTTTGCCACACATCGCTTTATATTTTTCGATAAGTTGTTCATCACTTTCTGAATATGACTGTTTACGTTTCAATTTTTTAAACTCACATCTTTCGCTCCAAGCTTCTCACATTCATCGGCAATTTGAGCAAGTCTTTCTTGATTAAGATCAATCAGGCTAAGCAAAGCTCCTTGCTTGGATAATTCCTTTGCTGTGGCTGCTCCAATGCCACTGGCTGCGCCTTTAGAAAGTATTGAAACAAAGATAATACTTGATTAAACAGAAACAAAACTACAATCATGTTAATTTAGAAAGTCGCAACTTTCAAAGTTATTCATACTTAGCAACACGTCATCAAGCACCAACACAACAGTTCAGAGCAAATTAAATACTTCCTTCGTTTTAAGCAAGTGCGCAGAAGAACACTTCCTGCGTTTTAAGCAAGTGCGCAGAAGAACACTTCCTTGGTTTTAAACAAGTGCGCAGAAGAACACTTCCTGCGTTTTAAGCAAGTGCGCAGAAGAACACTTCCTTGGTTTTAAACAAGTGCGCAGAAGAACACAAAAACAGCTGCGTCGCTCTTTTTCAGTTTTAAGGAGCGTGTAATGTGGAAAACTATTTTGCTAAAACAAACAGTTCTATTTTCTTTTGTAATTACATCGAAATATAAACAAAATATTTGAAACTTGCAAACTAAGCAGACGCAAAATATACCAGCATGACTAGAATGTATTTAAAAGAATACAGAAGGATCAATTTCTGCAATAAATGCTGCGCTTCTTGAAAGCGACCAAATCAATTTGTTGTAAGTGACCTTTAGAACAATACACCACTGCTTCAAAATCGGTGAGTAGATCATTGACTCAGTGCATGCTAAAGCCTGGGGTGGCAGGTAAGCAATTATGCAGCTGGTATTGAGAAATGATTTTAACGAAAAAGGTGGAATATAAGACAAACGCATCATTTGTCATATCAAATTGAAAACAATTTCGCACTTATGCGCGGTTCATGTACATTAGGTTATATACAAAGCTATTTAATGTGACAATATATCGGCTTAATAATAATGATAAACTTTATACATTTGGAAATGCATCTCACCTGTTATTACGACAACTTTGGAAGCAAAATAGCTCATTTTTGTTTAGAAGGACAATATGTTTCTCTATAAAAAGTGAAGTAATACAAAAATCAGTGAAACCATGAACTTACTTACTGACGATAACTTATGATTGACATTGACTGCGACTCATGTCATATATTTGGTCAGGAAGCCTTCTAACTGGAATCAAACTTATCCCATAGATTTTGCTGATCACATCACTGCTGCAGAACTGAATTAGATCTTGCAATATTTCGTACGACTCAAGTCGTGCCGGCTACTCTACCTTGTGCATAGAAATGCTAAAAATAAACTTTTCTGTTTGCTTCGTTGAAAACGAATGTTTTGTGTGGTGTAAAGAAACGTGTTGTGTTTTCTACTTCAGGCGTACGCTGTGTCACTTCGTTTCACAGTCTGTGTAAATTATTCAAAGTAATTTATTGCTGGATAATAACTATATTGTACCATATCCAGATCCCGGATTTGACTTGGCTATGTATTATAGAACAAAATAACCAAATAAAGATTTCCACTGCTTTAAATGTACCACGCAACGTTTGTGGCTTTTGGTGTTACTTAGTTGTGATACTGTTGTTTCATATAAACCTACAATACAATTGATCTTGTATTGTCAGTTCGGAAAATCGGCGTGTAGCTCGATACTGGATAATGAGTTACTTAATCAGCCAATTAATAAATTGCTGTTTGTAAAATATTTCAAACTGCTTCATATTTTGTAGATGCATGTTAGTGTCTCAACACATAACGAATGCTTGTCTAACACTCAACAAATATTTTCTGAAACTTTCTACAAAACATCACATAGTGCAAAGAAAACAACAGATGCTGCTGGGATGATGAACACTCGTTACCTTACCCTTGGCGTCTGGGGGATACAAGAATCATCTTTTCTTATTAAAATGTGCAGTTGTCAGAACAACCTGGCAACGTCTAAGCAGGTTGCTGTGATTGACTTTCATACCAGTATAATTTAAATCAGTGAAGCATCTGTCACATCGTCACGAGCAGCTTTTTTTAATGCTTAAACTTTGAAACTTCCATATGGTTAAAACTTCCTGCTATATCGGTGCTTGATATAATGACAATGTTAGTCAGTTCATATCTAAGCGTGAGGGAAGCACGACAGTAGGTTCGGCTTCCAGGAAGGAAATTATAAATACGTCCTTATATTTTTGTTGTTTGAGCAATAAAATGGCAAAAACTTTATAAGACAAAATCCCAGTAAGCACATAAACGTGAGAAACTTGTGTCCCGTTCATTTGCCTCGTCTTCCCCTACTACTACACTACACAGTGGCTCTTTAGTGAGGCATCTGCTCGTGGCCTCCGTAGAACGCCCCATGGTCCCCCAGGGAGAAATTACGTCACTTACCTGTTGCTGAGATGTCTTTAGAACACATGTGTTTATCAATACGGGTTAATCGTGGACAATCCAGGAGCTCTGTATAGAATGCAGAAAACGTTTTTCGACCGACGCCATATGCGACGGTGTTAAGTCAGTAAAGGCTCTGGTGAGAAGAGCCAACCCAACATACGAAAGCTTTGGAGAGGATTTAATGTTCCTGTGAGTAATGAAGGGCCTGAGGGATGTGGCCGAATGTAGAATGCAGAAGGAAGTCTTAATTGCACTTTGTCAACACCAAGCGGTTAACTGTGTTGTTGTGCATTGCTGCTCTGTGTTCTTGGCTTAGTCATTATTGTTGGATTTCGATGTGTTGTTCTGTGCTTACGTTCAGTCGTGTCGTGTGCCATTTGCAAAGTATAATATGTTTAATAAAATATGTTACTCAGATACGATTATTGTGATATGTTACTGTTACCGGCCTTTTTCTATGCTGGTTCGAATAGGCCTGCAGTTAAACTATAGAATTGTATTTGATAAAAATGGTAAAAAACATGGCACGTCTGCACACAGCTCAGGCATCGGTAGAGTCACTCGTTCTCCAATTAGCAAGGCGCAATTACAACCATCAGCGCCTCCGGCCGAAGGCAGAAACACAAAGGCAGAAAACGAAACACGTAACATTACTAGACAAAACACAAAAAACAAAACAAAACACACAAAACACGTAACATTACTAGCTGTTAATCATGATGGAAATAACAAGACTCAGACGTCAGCAATTCATGTTTAACAACAAATTGCAACCTTCTGATAATGTTTTAGTAACAGTTAACACATCACACCGTACCACAGGTATCCACAAATGGTCATGGTTATCCCGGAAAACGTCTTCACGGACAGATTTTTGATACTTTTCATAGTTTTCTCTTTAACCCGAAGAAATAATTAAAAACTGAAAACAAAGCTTTGCTGTGGAATTTTGTCGAAATCAACATAGAGCAAGCCAGCAAGATGATGGAAAACGAATTCAGCCACGATGATACTTCCGATGCTGGATTGAATGAAGTGGATGAGAGCATTCCAACCTCATTTCTGAACAACCAATGACTCAAGGATTTGTAGATAATGAGGCGCTTTGTGTTGTTCCGACCTTTCAAATTCTATTGGACGCTCGATTCCTCGTGAGTTACTTCACATACCTTGTCACAGAGGAACGGTTTCGCCCTAATTGGTTCAAATTTAAGGTGGTGAGTGTGAGGCAAAATTTGTTGCTCATCTACTTTATCAGTCATTATTGTGTAGTTTGCTTGAAGCGTTTTATCAATTAAACAACTTTTAATGGTTGTTTTATCACTGTGTTTGGCGCCATTGATAAATATAAACGTTGTGTCTTCGGTTTGGTTGGTCGATGTCTGACGGTGAGCAAATAAAGGCGGCTTCAAAACGATGATCTTTTTGTGTTAGTAGCGCGACAACGCTACATAATATATAGTTACTCGCAGTCAAGGGTGTCACAATTCGCTGTAAATGCGAAAAGGAACCTGGTTTCATTGATGAGAGAATTATCTTTACACATTATACGTCGGCTCATTACAAAATCTGACTACTTTTCAAAACTAATTACTGATTGCAAAAAAAAACAAAAAAAACAATTTATACGACAACAGATTATTGTAATCAATTTCACTGTCCAACCAATTCACGACCACCATCAACTTTCAGACAACTTCCAGTGATCATCGTTGCTTTGTCTGATGCCAAGAACAAGATGGCGTCGACCACTTCTTCCACTTTGATGTTTCTTTCATTGAGTGGATGCTTTCCGGATTCATCAGCAAACATATCTTTGCTTTCCTTCTCCGTGAAACCGGCATTTACAAGGATGTTATTCTCAACATGAGAAGGACTGCATGATGCACAACAGAAAGATTTTGAGGTGATAGTTTTCAAAAAACAAACAAACATAGACTTGTAACTGTACAACTTACTTCACTGCGTTTACTCTTATTCCACTTTTTGCAAGTTCTATCAATAGAAATTATTTAGAACACGGTAAACGGTAGCGATGAGAGGTAAAACATTTCTTAGGATGCCTTGTAAGTGATATGTTTAACATGCAGCAGACGATTGACAACCACCATATTATCTGATCAACTTTACAGTATGTCTCATGATCACATTCATAAAACGTTTCACTGAAGATTACAACAAATTTCATTCATGGGAACAGATATATTCATATCTCACGAACTTACCGATTGCTGAAAACTTGGTGATATGATCACAAGCTGCTTTACTGGCGCAGTAGATGGAACCGTAAGGCAAAGTATAAGTCGTGCTTCCTACACTTGATATGTTGACGATGTTTCCTGAGTCAGTTGAGATCAGTTATAAAACGAAGCTATTCATTTCTTAAAAATGGCTTTTTACCTTTACTCTTCTCCAAATATGGAAGAGCAAGTTGGGTGAGATAAATAGCAGCTCTGACATTGACGTTGAAACATCGATCAAATTGATCCAAAGTAAACTAAAAATGAAAAAAACTTCCAAAATTAAAATTCACTTTATCAGGGATAAAGTTATGAAAATACATTAAATTACAATTGATGATGAAAACATGCTGCCAGTGATAGTCTTCAACTCACTGTGGAGATTAGCACCGCAGGAAAAACGCCAGCGCTGTTGACCAAAACATGGATTTCTCCAAACTTATCAGCTGTCTCTTTTATGATCCTTTCCATGTCTTCTTGCTTTGAAACGTCACCGACAACTTGCAGGACCTGCGATAATAAAATCTTATTTGTAGAACAAAGTAAATAGAAGACGAAAAATCTCATGAAATTGCCCAAAATAATTTGTGCTTTTGTTACACAATTTGTTTGCCCGGCCCCCATCCACGACAATGCATGTAGGCCGCCTACCGGATAAAGACATGAAGCAACTATGCAGTTGACCGTATCGAAGCTTCAGGTGGCAATTAACGTAGTTAAAAATTCACAAAATTTTAATCAATCGAGCATAAAAGAAATCACTGTACGATAAAAACGCAAAAAATAAGAGAAACAACCAAAGTTAGTGAGAACGAACACAAAAGAAACAATAACAAAAAGAAGGCTGTGCAAATAGTTTGCCACACTTCGCTTTATATTTTTCGATAAGCTGTTTATTACTTTCTGAAAATGACTGTTTACTTTTCGATTAGTTTAAACTCACATCTTTCGCTCCAAGCTTCTCACATTCATCGGCAACTTGAGCAAGTCTTTCTTGATTAAGATCAGCCAGGCTTAGCAAAGCTCCTTGCTTGGACAATTCCTTTGCTGTGGCTGCTCCAATGCCACTGGCTGCGCCTTTAGAAAGTATTGAAACAAAGACAATATTTGATTAAACCGAAACAAAACTACAATCATGTTAATTTAGAAAGTTGCAACTTTCAAAGTTATTCATATTTAGCAGCACGTCATCGAGCACCAACACAACAGTTCAGGGCAAATCAAACACTTCCTGCGTTTTAAGCAAGTGCGCAGAAGAACACTTCCTTCGTTTTAAGCAAATGCGCAGAAGAACACAAAAACAGCTACGTCGCACTTTTTCACTTTTAAGGAGTTTGTAATGCGGAAAACGATTTTGTAAAACAAACAGTTCTATTTTCTTTTGTAATTACATCGAAATATAAACAAAATGTTTGAAACTTGCAAACGAAGCAGACGCAAATTATACCAGCATGACTAGAATGTATTTAAAAGAATACAGAAGGATCAATTTCTGCAATAAATGCTGCGCTTCTTGAATGCGACCAATTCTATTTGTTGTAAGTGACCTTTAGAACAATAAACCACTGCTTCCAAATCGGTGAGTAGATCATTGACTCAGTGCATGCTAAAGCCAGGGGTGGCAGGTAAGCAATTATGCAGCTGGTTTTGAGAAATAATTTCAACGAAAAAGGTGGAATATAAGACAAACGCATCATTTATCATATCAAATTGAAAACAATTTCGCACTTATGCGCGGTTCATGTACATTAGGTTATATACAAAGCTATTTAATGATATTATATATCGGCTTAATTATGATAAACTTTATACATTTGGAAATGCATCTCACCTGTTATTACGACAACTTTGGAAGCAAAATCGCTCATTTTGTTTAGAAAAAAATCTGTTTCTGTATAAAAAAAAGAAGTAATACGAAAATCAGTGAAACCATGAACTTACTTACTGACGATAACTTATGAATAACATTGACTGCGACTCATGTCATATATTTGATCAGGAAGCTTACTAAATGGGATCAAACTTATCCCATAGATTTTACTGATCACACCACTGCTGCAGAACTGAACTAGATCTTGCAATATTTTTTACCGACTCCAGTCGTGCAGGCTACTCTACCTTATGCATAGAAATGCTAAAAATAAACTTTTTTGTTTGATTCGTTGAAAACGAATGTTTTGTCTGGTGTAAAGAAACGTGTTGTGTTTTCTACTTCGGGCGTGCGCTGTGTCACTTCGTTTCAAAGTCTGTGTAAATTATTCAAAGTAATTTATTGCTGGATTATAACTATATTGTACCATATCCAGCTCCCGGATTTGACTTGGCTATGTATTATAGAACAAAATAACCAAATAAAGATTTCCACTGCTTTAAATGTATCACGCACCGTTTGTTGCTTTTGGTGATACGTTTTTGTGATACTGTTGTTTCATATAAATCTACAATACAATTGATCTTGTATTGTCAGTTCGGAAAATCGGTGTGAAGCTCGATACTGGATAATGAGTTACTTAATCAGCCAATTAATAAATTGCTGTTTGTAAAATATTTCAAACTGCTTCATATTTTGTAGATGCATGTTTGTGTGTCAACACATAATGAATGTTTGTCTAAAACTCATAAAATATTTTCTGAAACTTTCTACGATACATCACATAGCGCAAAGAAAACTACCGATGCTGCTGGGATGATCTACACTCGTTACCTTGCCCTTGGCGTCCTGAGGATACAAGAATCAACTTTTCTTATTAAAATGTGCAGTTGTCAGAACAAACTGGCTACGTCTAAGCAGGTTGCTGTGATTGACTTTCATACCAGTATAATCTAAATCAGTGAAGCATCTGTCACATCACCACGAGCGGCTTTTGTTGATGTTTAAACTTTGAAACTTCCATACGGTTAAAAATTCCCGCTAAATTGGTGCTTGATATAACGACTATATTATCAGTTCTAATCTAAGCGTGAGGGAAAGAACGGCAGTAGGTTCGGCTTCCAGGAAGGAAATGAGAAATACGTCCTTATGTTTTTGATGTTTGATCAGTAAATTGGCAAAGACTTTATAAGATAAAATCCCAGCAAGCACATAATCGTGAGAATGTTGTGTCCCGTTCATTTGCCTCGTCTTCTCCTACTACTACACTACACAGTGGCTCTTTAGTGAGGCATCTGCTCGTGGCTCCGTAGAACGCCCCATGGCCCCCAGGGAGAAATTAGGTCACTTACCTGTTGCTGAGATGTCTTTAGAACATATGTGTTTATCAATACGGGTTAATCGTGGACAATCCAGGAGCTCTGTATAGAATGCAGAAAAAATTTTTCGAACGACGCCATATGCGACGGTGTTAAGTCAGTAAAGGCTCCTGTGAGAAGAGCCAACCCAACATACGAAAGCTTTGGAGAGGATTTAATGTTCCTGTGAGTATTAAAGGGTCTGAGGGATGTGTCCGAATGTAGAATGCAGTCTTAATTGCGCTTTGTCAACACCAAGCGGTTAACTGTGTTGTTGTGCATTGCTGCTCTGTGTTCTTTGCAGAGTCATTATTGCTGGATTTCGATGTGTTGTTCTTTGCTTACGTTCAGTCGTGTCGTGTGCCATTTGCAAAGTATAATTTGTTTAATTAAATTGGGTTTATTGGCTCCGTAAGATAATAAGTTACAAAAATGATTTCCACTTCCCTCGTGATACATGTGCAATATAGTTATCGTTTATGTGCCAATTTTAATTGAATTCAGGATTTATATCAGCTAATATTTGCCTTCATATACAACGATATAATAAAGTGTTTTTAATTTCTGCTTCCCCTGATGTTGGACTTTTCACTTTTCATCAAAGATGCCGCTTCCCTTTCCTATAAAGTATTTCTTGTGACACAATCAGCGCAACGCAGGCACTTGTTCGACGTTTAGTCACCGCGGGACCTACCTAGATAAATGTGATTGATGACGTAGTTATGTTAGTTTTGCAAAACAAGCCATTGCCGGTCGTGAGATAGTCGCACTTAAGCCACACGTTTGTAAGGTTACCTCAAGTCACCCGTATTTTAATGGCTAAAAATTACGCCACAGGCTGCAGTGCGCCCTTATGTGGCGAAAGTAAACCATTATATATAACAACGTATATATAAGCTCAAAGAACCCAAAACGTATGACCTGATAAAATCTTCCGATATTACGAAAAGTTTAGAACATACGAGGTAACATTCGGTCACGTTTAATCAACCGTATCGTAGACACAAATTGTTTGCGCTGATAGGCTTGGACCAAATCAAGAAGGAAGAGTTTATCGTGTTTGTATTTTGGCGTCGAACAGCTGTAGGTCACGTGACACAAGCTTGGCTTCGGATAACCTGATTTAAAACCCAAAGTATTCTGAGGTAACCCAGTGCAACAGATGAAAGCAAATTCGTAAGGCAAATACATATCAGGGGTTGCGTGTGGTCAGCGCGAACGTTCAGTGTCCGAAGCATGTTCAGTGTTTAAGCGGGTCCTTTCCCATCAATTGTGTACCCATGCTAATGAATACATGCTAACAACCATTTAAACATAGGTTAGTTGAATGTTGCTATAAGTCAACATACTGTACATCAATTTTTTACTTTGAGAAAACTCTCTTGTCACATTCTGAACTTTGTACAGCTTTTTGTTTTGTGTTGCAGTATTGTAAGTTGAAGCCATAAATTGTTGCCTGATCGTGTTTCAAACTTGTGCTCCCACTGGCGTTACAATTTGGATAAATCTTTAAGAAATCTTTACATTTTCGCATCAACAATTACTTCAAACTAGACTTTCGCAAAACTTGAAGTTGCTGCTGATTGCTTTTCTGTTGCTAATACTTGGATAAGTTACAAAAGATTAACCATAACAATACACTGTTTGCTGGTAACCGTTTGTTTCCCAGCCAAAAATAGCTGTTTAGTAATGCTTGGAATGTTCATATTTTCTGTTATTATCTTCGTTAAACAAACTTATTTCCTGCCTTTGTACAAAAAATGCGAGTTTTCCTCATTTGTGCTGCGATTGTTTCGGAAACTTTTCCGCTCAGCCGACCAGGGGAAAGTCCCCGTGTAGGTATGTCAGACCATCAAAAAGCGGAAGAAGATTTCTTGATCGATGCTTGCCCGCGCATAAAGAAGCCGCTGGACTCCCTTAAATACAAACTTCTACCCACGTTGATTGACGGCCAGATGGAAATGTGTTGTGGCTGCGACAAAGGGAAGTTGAACGTGGGTCCTTAACCACTGCTCTCAGGGTGGAATTTACATGGAAAGCGGCAAAACAGAAAATCACAGGTGTCAGAGCAACATAAGTTTGACTTAAGTCTCTTCTATTCATTTCAACGGCGTAACAACATCTACAAACCCACTAAATAGATGTGATTGCTGCGAAGGATCAGTTTTTCACAACGGGAATTGTCCAAAGAACTATGCTCCATGGGGCTTTGAAATTTTGTATGTCAGTTTAGTATACTTTGGACTATAATTCCATAAAATGCCATCTATAAACCATGACTCAAACTTTTTTAACTGAAGCGCAAAATAAACACTAGAGTTTTTGGCCTAAAAAAACACTTTTAGCTACTTTCATGCCAAATTTTAGCCTAATTCTGCACGCGAACTGGGACATTGAAGCACGCCAACTGCCAGGGAAATTCCTAAGCTAGAAAACGACATCTTCTGATTGGTTTAAACATTTAAAGATTTTTTAAAGCTCTGCGTAAGTGTCCAACAAAATCGTAGAGATCTTAGTTTTAGGTCCTTGAAGCCTCCTCAAGCAAAGACATTTGTAGAATTATTTAAGAAAATTTTCAACGACATTATACATAAGGTTCCATGTAAAAGTACTATAATGTTTGTAACAATAAAACTGGTTCTGCATATTATCAGCTTAACACTAGAACGATAGAAGGTGTAATTTTGACACCTTATGAAAAATAAAGTTGTACTAACCCAAAGTCGTTTACTGTAGAACCGCTTTCTTTTGTCACTTTCAATCATTTAATGAGCTTAATGCAGGGCTTTGACCATTTTTTGTTTGGAGTACAAACAGTGCACTAATCTGTCTTGTTTACCAAGAACGATGGAAGGTGTCATTTTGACAACTTATTGCGCGATGCACAAACAGGTCCAACCAAAGCTATGAATCTCAAATCCTTTTGTGATATAACAACCTAAAATTCCTCGTCTGTGATAAATGCATTGTTTCATCATCAAAGAGTCATTGCCTCCACATTCTTGCTTCCCATGGTCTCTTTGGTAGCTTACATGTACGTCTTCCAGGCGCAAAATACGTCATTGCAGTGAATTTCTCACGCAGTATGATTTCGACTGCAAACCAGGTGTAGATTAAAATTGTAGTGAATAGTGCAGTTTTTGTTCACTGCATCTGCAGACGAGATAGTTTGGCCGACTTGTTTCATTTTTCTTTGGGTCTTTTCTTTTGTTTCTCTGGGTCCTGTACAAAAAAATTAAACATATAAAATTTCCAAGACAGGTATTTCTGCAAAACTTGGCGAAAGAACTTGGGATGCTCTTTGTAAAACATTCCTCAAAGCCTCGCTCTACAAAAAAAGCAGCTCCTCGCTCTGCAGAAGAAGCAGCTGCTAGTGGATATCAACAACCACCAACACGAAACTGCCAAGTCAGAGGCCACTGCAAAAAGAACCGCTCTATTGGCGGATGCCACAAATGTGAAAACTTCCTATGCGGAAAATGCACTGCCAGTATACAGCGTGTGTGCAAAGGCTGCAAATGAAGTATACTCGCGCATTTCGGCAATATTTGTCACTTGTTTAGTGACGTTTGACTTGTTTGTTTTGATATTTTAAGAAAAAACGTAAACAAAACAGACTGTTCGACTCCAAAGTACATGGGTGTCAAAATGACACCTTCCGTGGTTCTAGGTAAATCAAAATTTCAGTCTTTCTAGTGTTAAGTGTCAAATGTTTTATTTTGTTCTGCATAATAAACTAGTGTCATTTTATTCACAGTTAGGGCGTCATTTTTCGAACCCTAACAACTTTTGAAAGCATGGTAATCTATTTCACTGTCCAACCAATTCACGACCACCATCAACTTTCAGACAACTTCCAGTGATCATCGTTGCTTTGTCAGATGCCAGGAACAAGATGGCGTCGACCACTTCTTCTACTTTGATGTTTCTCTCATTGAGTGGATGCTTTCTGGATTCATCAGCAAACATCTCTTTGCTTTCCTTCTCCGTGAAACCGGCGTTTACAAGGATGTTAGTTTCAACAAATGAAGGACTGCATGATGCACAACAAATAGATTATGATGTTATAGTTTTCAAAAAACAAACAAACATAGACTTGTAACTGTACGACTTACTTCACAGCGTTTACTCTTATTCCACTTTTTGCAAGTTCTGTCAATGAAAGTTATTTAAAATACGGTAAATGATAGCGATGAGAGGCAAAACATTTCTTAGGATGCTTTGTAAGTGTCATATTTAACATGCAGTAGACGATTTACAACCACTATATTATCTGATTAATTTTACAGTATGTCTCATGATCACATTCATACAACATTTCACTAAATATCACAACATTTTTCATTCATGGGAACAGATGTCTTCATATCTCACGAACTTACCGATTGGTGAAAACTTGGTGATATGATCACAAGCTGCTTTGCTGGCGCAGTAGATGGAGCCGCAAGTCAAGATACAAGTCGTGCTTGCTACGTTTGACATGTTGACGACGTTTCCTGAATCAGTTGAGGTCAATTATAAAATGAAGTTGTTCATTTCTTAAATATAGCTTGTTTACCTTTACTCTTCTCCAATTATGGAAGAGCAAGTTTGGTGAGATAAAGAGCAGCTCTGACATTGACGTTGAAACATCGATCAAATTGATTCAAAGTAAACTAAAAATGAAAAAAAAAATCTAAAAATTAAAGTGACTTTTATCAGGGGTAAAGTTATGCATATACATTAAATTACAATTGATGATGAAATTATGCTCCCAGTGATAACCTTCAACTCACTGTGGACAATAGCACGTCAGGAGCGACGCCAGCGCTGTTGACCAAAACATGGATTTCTACAAACTTATCAGCTGTCTCTTTTATAATCTTTTTCATGTCTTCTTGCTTTAATACGTCACCGACAACTTGCAGGATCTGCGATAATAAAATCTTATTTGTACAAAAAATAAGTAGAAAACGAAAAATCTCATGAAATTGGCCTGAATGAGTTTGTGCTTCTGTTACACAATTTGTTTGCCCGGCCCCGTTCCACAACAATGCATGTGGCCACTTACCGGATAAAGACATGTAGCAACTATGCAATCAACCGTATCGAAGCTTCAAGGGAAAACTTAGATAAGAATTCACAAAAGACCAATCAATCGTGCATAAAAGAAATCAATGTACGATAAAAACGTAAAAATAAAGAAACAACGAAAGCTGGTGAGAACGAAGACAAAGGTGATACAAATAGTACAGATAGTTTGCCTCAGTTCGCTTTAATTTTTTTCGATAAGTTGTTTATTACGTTCTGAAAATGACTGTTTTTTTTCGATTAGTTTAAACTCACATCTTTCGCTCCAAGCTTCTCACATTCATCGGCAACTTGAGCAAGTCTGTCTTGATTAAGATCAGTCAGGCTAAGTAAAGCTCCTTGCTTGGACAATTCCTTTGCTGTGGCTGCTCAAATGCCACTGGCTGCGCATTTGAAACAAAGATAGTACTTGATTAAACCGAAACAAAACTACATTTATGTTACTTTAGAAATGTAATTTTCAAATTTATTCATATTCATACTTAGCAAAACGTCATCAAGCATTAACATAGCAGTTCAGAGCAAATTAAACATTTCCTTCGTTTTAAGCAAGTGTGCAGAAGAACACGTCCTTCGTTTTAAGCAAGTGCGCAGAAGAACACAGAAACAGTAGCGTTGCACTCTTTCAGTTTGAAGGAGCGTGTAATGCGGAAAACGATTTTGTTAAAACAAACAGTTCTATTGTCTTTTGTAATTACATCGAAATATAAACAAAATGTTTGAAACTTGCAAACGAAGCAGACGCAAACTATGCCAGCATGACTACAACACACTTAAAAGAATGCACAAGGATCAATTTCTGCAATAAACGCTGCGCTACTTGAAAGCGCCGAAATCCATTTGTTGTAAGTGACCTTTAGAACAATACACCAACGCTTCCAAATCGATGAGTAGATAATTGACTCAGTGTATGCTAAAGCCAGGGGTGGCAGGTAAGCAATTTTGCAGCTGGTGTTGAGAAATGATTTTAACGAAAAAGGTGGAATATAAGACAAACGCATCATCACTTTTGCAAATAATTTCACATTTATACGCGGTTCATGTACATTAGGTTTAAACGCTTCGAAATTTCCCGAGCGCAGATTGGAATATTATACAAAAGCTATTTAATAATATAATTTATCTACTTATTAATAATGATAAACTTTATACATTTGGAAATGCATCTCACCTGTTATTACGACAACTTTGGAAGCAAATTTGCTCATTTTGTTTAGGAAAAAAATCTGTTTCTGTATAAAAAGTGAAGTAATACAAAAATCAGTGAAACCATGAACTTACTTACTGACGATAACTTATGAATGACATTGACCGCAACTCATGTCATATAATTGGTCAGGAAGCCTTCTAACTGGAATCAAACTTATGCCATAGATTTTGCTGATCACACCACTGCTGCAGAACTGAACTAGATCTTGCAATACTTTATACCGACTCCAGTCGTGCCAGCCACTCTACCTCGTGCAAAGAAGTTTTGAAAGATCGACTGTTCTGTTTTCTTTTATTAAAACGAATGTTTTCTGTGTTATAAAGAAATGTGTTGTGTTTTCTCCTTCAGGCGTTGATCACTGTGTCACTTCGTTTCAAAGACTGTAGAAATTATTCTAAGTAACTTTTAGCCGAGACATGCTAAAAAATAATATTTCTGTAACTTTGACGGCTGATATGATATTGTACCAAATCAAGCTCCGGAATTTGAATTGACTATTTTTAATCGAACACACAGACGAAATAACGATTTCCACTGCTTTAAATGTACCACGCAACGTTTGTGGTTATTGGTGATACTTTTGGTGAGTCTTTTTTTTTCATATAGGCCCATAATACAATTGATCTTGTATTTTCAGTTTCGAAAACCGGCGTGAAGCTCGATACTGGATAATGAGTTACTTAATCAGCCAATTAATTAATTATTTGTTGTTTGTAAAATATTTCAAACTGCTTCATATTTTGTAGATGCATGTTCGTGTCTCAACACATAATGAATGTTTCTCTAACACTCACCAACTATGTTCTGAAACTTTCTACGATACATCACATAGCGCAAAGAAAACTACAGGTGCTGCTGGGATGATGAACACTCGTTACCTTGCCATTGGCATCTTGATGTAAAAGAATCAACTTTTCTTATTAAAATGTGCAGTTGTCAGAACAAACTGGCTACGACTAAGCAGGTTGATGTGATTGACTTTTATACCAGTATAAATTAATCATTGAAGCATCTGTCACATCACCACGAGCGGCTTTTGTTGATGCTTAAACTTTGAAACTTCCATACGGTTAAAAATTCCCGCTAAATCGGTGCTTGAAATAATGACTATATTAGTCAGCTCTAATCTAAGCGTAAGGGAAAGCACGACAGTAGGTTTTGACTCCCAGGAAGGAAACGAAAAATCCGTCCGTATGTTTTTGATGTTTGAGCAATAAAATGGCAACAATTTTATAAGACAAAACCCCAGCAAGCACATAAACGTGATAAAGTTGTGTCCCGTTCATTTGCCTCGTTTGCTCGTATTGCTTCACAATAGAGTAGCTCGTTAGTGATGCATCTGCTCGTAGCCTCCGTAGAACGCGCCTATGGCCGCCCAGGAAGAAATTAGGTCACTTACCTGTTGCTGAGATGTGTTTAGAACACCTGTTTGTTTCAAAACGGGTTAACCGTGGACAATCCAGGAGCTCTGTATAGAATACAGAAAACGTTTTACGAACGACGCCATATGCGACAACGTTAAGTCAGTAGAGGCTCCTGTGAGAAGATCCAACCCAAAATACGAAAGCTTTGGACATGATTTAATGTTCCTGTGAGTAATGAAAGACCTGAGGGATGTGGCCGAATGTAGAATTCAATCTTAATTGCGCTTTGTCAACACCAAGCGGTTGAATAAGTTCGATGTGCACTGCTGCTCTGTGTTCTTTGCAGAGTCACTATAGTTGGACTTCGATGTGTTGTTCTGTGCTTACGTTCAGTCGTGTCGTGTGCCATTTGTAAAGTGTAATATGTTTAATAAAATATATTGCTCAGTTACTAATATTGTAATTTGTTACTAGCTATTAATGATGAGGACAATAACAAGACTCAGTTGTTAGCAATTCATGTTTAATAACAAATTGCAACCTTCTGATAATGTTTTTGTAACACTCAACACATCATTACACCGTACCACAGGTATCCAAAGATGTTCATGGTTATCCCAGAAACCGTGTTCACGGAGAGAAATTTTGACAATTTTTATAGTTTTCTCTTAAACCCTAAAGAAATAACTAGTAACTGAAAAAAGCTTTGATGTGGAATTTCGTCGTAATCAACATAGAGCAAGCCAGCAAGATGATCGAAAACTAAACCAGCCACGCTGATACTTCCGATGCTGGACTGAATGAAATGGCTGAGGATTTCTCAACCTCGTTTCTGAACAATCAATGACTCAAGGATTTGCAGATAGTCAGGCGCTTTGTGTTGTTCCGACCTTTCAAATTCTATTGGACGCTCGATTCCTCGTGAGTTACTTCACATACCTTGTGACAGAGGAACGGTTTTGCCCTAATTGGTTCAAATTTAAGGTGGGGAGTGGGAGGCGAACTTTGTTGCTCATCTACTTTATCAGTCATTATTGCGTAGTTTGCTTGAAGCGTTTTATCAATTAAACAACTTTTAATGGTTGTTTTATCACTGGGTTTGGTGACACTTAATCACGCGACACTTAATCACGCGACGTTTAATCACCGACACATAATCACTAGGACATTTAATCACGCGACATTTAATCACACATTTACAATGTTTATTTACATTTACAATTCACAGCAATGTTATGCATGGGAAATGTAAGCAACTGCACTAAAATCTCGCTTGACAGATAACGGTCAACTGTGTTTTGCACGCGCAGTTTCAGTGCCTTGTACCGCATTAGAATAGAAGGTTGAGTACCAGCAATTCTTTGCAGAAACGTTGCACGTTGCATTTGTGCACGTTGCACGTTGTGACATTAGAGTAATGTTAAATATTACATAGGTTATACGTAGCAATGCAAAATGACATGTTATTTCCTGATTGGCTAATGTGTTTGTATAAAAACTAAGGTTTGGTTAAAATCTCTACTTCTTGTCTCTACACATAATATCAGTTTTACCTTCTGGACTGTTCATTACTGAATTGGAGTTATGGTTTTGTTTAAATGTGAAAAGATGATGAAAATGTTTCTAATGTGATACAACTTACTTCGGACAATATAACAATTAGACTTTATGAAGCTGGTGTTGATTTAAAGAAACATTAGAGAGAAAGCAGGCGCAACGGAGTCAAAGACAATTGTCGGGGAGTTCTAAAAGAAAGACTAATAGCCTTTGGCTTTAGGCCAACCTTAAGCGCAATCCACATCGCCACTCCCACAGAAAGATGCACACGAGCTTGAATTACTGAATTTTCCTCAAGCTTTTTCGACATCAAAGTGATTATGTGTCGCGTGATTAAATGTCGCGTGATTAAGTATCCAAGTCGCGTGATTAAATGTCCTAGTGATTATGTGTCGCGTGATTAAGTGTCGGTACACCTATCACTGTGTTTGGCGCCATTGATAAATTTAAACAATGTGTCTTCGGTTTGGTTGTTCGGTGTGTGACGGCGAGCAAATAAAGGCGGTTTCAAAACGTTGATCAATTTGTGTTAGTAGCGCAACAACGCTACACAATATATAGTTACTCGCAGTCAAGGGTATCACTATTTGCTGTAATTTTGTAAAAGAATCTGCTTTCATGGACGAGAAAATTCTCGTTACACATTATACGTCGGCTGATTGCAAAATCTGTTTACTTTTCAAAACTGATTCCTGATTGCAAAAAATAACAAAACCAACAATTTATATGAAAACAGATTATTGTAATCCATTTCACTGTCCAACCAATTCACGACCACCATCAAATTTCAGACAACTTCCAGTGATCATCGTTGCTTTGTCTGATGCCAGGAACAAGATGGCGTCGACCACTTCCTCTACTTTGATGTTTCTTTCATTGAGTGGATGCTTTCTGGATTCGTCAGCAAACATCTCTACGCTTTCCTTCTCCGTGAAACCGGCGTTTACAAGGATGTTAGTTTCAACAAATGAAGGACTGCATGATGCACAACAGAGAGATTTTGAGGTTACAGTTTTCAAAAAACCAACAACAATAAACGTGTAACTGTGCAACTTACTTCACTGCGTTTACTCTTATTCCACTTTTTGCAAGTTCTGTCAATAGAAGTTATTTAGAACACGGTAAACGGAGCGATAAGACGCAAAACATTTCTTAGGATGCTTTGCAAATGACATGTTTAACATGCAGCAAACGATTGACAACCACCATATTATCTGATCAATTTTACAGTATGTCTAATGATCACATTCATAGAACATTTCACTAAGGACCACAGCATTAATCGTTCATGGTAACAGATCTCTTCATATCTCACGAGCTTACCGATTGCTGAAAACTTGGTGATATGATCACAAGCTGCTTTGCTGGCGCAGTAGATGGAAGCGTAAGGCAAAGTATAAGCCGTGCTTCCTGCACTTGATATGTTGACTATGTTTCCTGAGTCAGTTGAGATTGGTTATAAAATGAAGTTATTCACTTCTTTAAAATAACTTTTTTACCTTTAGCCCTCTCCAAATATGGAAGAGCAAGTTAGGTGAGATAAAGAGCAGCTCTGACATTGACGTTGAAACATCGATCAAATTGATCCAATGTAAACTAAAAATAAAGAAAATACCTCTAAAAATAAAATTGATTTTTATCAGTGATAAAGTAATGAAAATATGCTGCCAGTGATAGTCTTCAACTCACTGTGGAGATTAGCACCGCAGGAGCGACGCCAGCGCTGTTGACTAAAACATGGATTTCTCCAAACCTATCAGCTGTCTCTTTTATGATCCTTTCCATGTCTTCTTGCTTTGAAACGTCACCGACAACTTGCAGGACTTGCGATAATAAAATCTTGTTTGTATAAAAAGTATAAGTAGAAGACAAATTTTTTATGAAATTGGCCTGAATGAGTTTGTGCTTCTGTTTCACAATTTGTATGCCCGGCCCCATTCCACAATAATTAATGTAGGCCACCAAACAGCAAAAGACTTGACACAACTATGCAGTCAACCGTATCGAAGCTTCAAATGGCAACTTAGATAAACATTCCAAAAAGAACAATCAATCGTGCATAAAAGAAATCAATGTACTTTAATAACGTGTAAAAAAAAGAAACAACGAAAGCTGGTGAGAAAGAAGACAAAGTCGCTACAAATAGTGCAAAAAGTTTGCCTCAATTCGCTTTATCTTTTTCGATAAGTTGTTTATTACGTTCTGAAAATGACTGTTTACTTTTCGATTAGTTTAAACCCACATCTTTCGCTCCAAGCGTCTCACATTCATCGGCAACTTGAGCAAGTTTTTCTTTGTTTCGACCAGTCAAGCTAAGCAAAGCTCCTTGTTCGGACAATTCCTTTGCTGTGGCTGCTCCTATGCCACTAGCTGCGCCTTTGAAACAAAGATAATATTCGATTAAACCGAAACAAAACCAAATTCACGCTACCTTATAAAATAGTAACTTTCATCATAGTCATCAAGCACTAACATAGCAGTTCAGAGCAAATTAAACACGTCCTTCGTTTTAAGCAAGTGCGCAGAAGAACACATCCTTCGTTTTAAGAAAGTGCGCAGAAGAACACATCCTTCGTTTTAAGCAAGCACGCAGAAGAACACGTCCTTCGTTTTAAGCAAGCGCGCAGAAGAACACAAAAACAGTAGCGTCGCACTTTTTCAGTTTTAAGGAGCTTGTAATGCGGAAAACGATTTTATAAAAACAAACAGTTCTATTTTCTTTTGTAATTACATTGAAATATAAACAAAATGTTTGAAACTTGCAAACGAAGCAAACGCAGACTATGCCAGCATGACCAGAACACATATAAAACAATGTAGAACGATCAATTTCTGCAATAAATGCTGCGCTACTTGAATGCGCTCAAATCCAATTTGTTGTAAGTGACCTTTAGATCTTTTATAAACCACTGCTTCCAAATCGGTAAGTAGATCATTGTCTCAGCGCACACTAAAGCCAGGGGTGGCAGGTAAGCAATTATGCAGCTGGTGTTGAGAAATGATTTTAACGAAAAAGGTGGAATATAAGACAAACGCATCATCACTTTTGAAAACAATTTCGCACTTATACGCGGTTCATGTACATTAAGTTTAAAAGCTACGACATTTCCCGAGCGCAGATTGGAATATTATAAAAAAGCTATTTAATGATATAATATATCTGCTTAATAATAATGATAAACTCTATAGATTTGGAAATGCATCTCACCTGTTATTACGACAACTTTGGAAGCAAAATCGCTCATTTTCTTTACAAAATACTTTGTTTCTGTATAAAACAAGAAGTAATACAAAAATCGGTGAAACAATGAACTTACTTACTGATGATAACTTATGAATGACGTTGACTGCGACTCATGTCATATAATTGCTCAGGAAACCTTCTAACTGGATTCAAACTTATCCCATAGATTTTGCTGATCACATCACTGCTGCAGAACTGAACTAGATCTTGCATTACTTTATACCGACTCCAGTCGTGCAGGCTACTCTACCTCGTGCATAGAAATGCTAGAAATTAACTTTTCTGTTTGCTTCGTTGAAAACGAATGTTTTGTGTGGTGTAAAGAAACGTGTTGTGTTTTCTACTTCAGGCGTACGCTGTGTCACTTCGTTTCAAAGTCTGTGTAAATTATTCAAAGTAATTTATTGCTGGATTATAACTATATTGTACCATATCCAGCTCCCGGATTTGACTTGGCTATGTATTATAGAACAAAATAACCAAATAAAGATTTCCACTGCTTTAAATGTATCACGCACCGTTTGTTGCTTTTGGTGATACGTTTTTGTGATACTGTTGTTTCATATAAATCTACAATACAATTGATCTTGTATTGTCAGTTCGGAAAATCGGTGTGAAGCTCGATACTGGATAATGAGTTACTTAATCAGCCAATTAATAAATTGCTGTTTGTAAAATATTTCAAACTGCTTCATATTTTGTAGATGCATGTTTGTGTGTCAACACATAATGAATGTTTGTCTAAAACTCATAAAATATTTTCTGAAACTTTCTACGATACATCACATAGCGCAAAGAAAACTACCGATGCTGCTGGGATGATCTACACTCGTTACCTTGCCCTTAGCGTCCTGAGGATACAAGAATCAACTTTTCTTATTAAAATGTGCAGTTGATGTATAACTGTATAGCAAATGTATAACTATATTGTACCATATCCAGCTCCCGGATTTCAATTGACTATTTATTATAGAACAAAAAGAACCAAATAAATATTTCCACTGCTTTAAATACACCACGCAACGTCAGTTGCTTTTGGTGTTACCTTTTGGTGATATTAATGTTTCATATAAATCTACAATACAATTGATCTTGTATTGTCAGTTCGGAAAATCGGCGTGAAGCTCGATATTGGATAATGAGTTACTTAAACAGCCAATTAATATTTTGCTGTTGGTAAAATATTTCAAACTGCCAAAATATTTAAAATATTTTGTAGATGCATGTTCGTGTGTTAACACGTAACGAATGTTTGTCTAACACTCATCAAATATTTTCTGAAACCTTCTACGATACATCACATAGCGCAAAGAAAACAACCGATGCTGCTGGGATAATGAACTCTCTTTACCTTACCCTTGGCGTCTTGAGGATACAAGAATCAACTTTTCTTATTAAAATGTGCAGTTGTCAGAACAAACTGGCTACGACTAAGCAGGTTGATGTGATTGACTTTTATACCAGTATAATTTAATCATTGAAGCATCTGTCACATCACCACGAGCGGCTTTTGTTGATGCTTAAACACTTAAACTTCCATATGGTTAAAATTTCCTGCTATATCGGTGCTTGATATAACGACAATATTAGTCAGTTCCAATCTAAGCGTGAGGGAAAGCACGACAGTAGGTTCGGCTTCCAGGAAGGAAACGAAAAATCCGTCCGTATGTTTTTGATGTTTGAGCAATAAAATGGCAACAATTTTATAAGACAAAACCCCAGCAAGCACATAAACGTGATAAAGTTGTGTCCCGTTCATTTGCCTCGTCTTTCCCTACTACTACACTATGCAGTGGCTGTTTAGTGAGGCATCTGCTCGTGGCCTTCGTAGAACGCCCTAAAGGCCCCTAGGGAGAAATTAGGTCACTTACCTGTTGCTGAGATGTCTTCAGAACACATGTGTTTATCAATACGGGTTAACCGTGGACAATCCAGGAGCTCTGTATAGAATACAGAAAACATTTTACGAATTACGCCATATGCGACATCGTTAAGTCAGTAAAGGCTCTGGTGAGAAGATCCAACCCAACATGCGAAAGCTTTTGGAGATGATTTAATCTTTCTGTGAGTAATGAAATGCCTGAGGGATGGGGCCGAATGTAGAATGTAGTCTTAATTGCGCTTTGTCAACACCAAGCGGTTAACTAAATTTGTTGTGCATTGCTGCTCTGTGATCTTTGCAGATTCATTAAAGTTGGACTTCGATGTGTTGTTCTGTGCTTACGTTCAGTCGTGTCGTGTGCCATTTCCAAAGTATAATATGTTTAGTAAAATATGTTACTCAGATACTACTATTATGATATGTTGCTAGCTATTAATCATGGGGGCAATAACAAGACTCAGTTGTTAGCAATTCATGTTTAATAACAAATTGCAACCTTCTAATAATGTTTTTGTAACACTCAACACATCATTACACCGTACCACAGAAATCCAAAGATGTTCATCATTATGCCAGAAACCCTCTTCACGGAGAGAAATTTTGACAATTTTTATAGTTTTCTCTTAAACCCTAAAGAAATAACTAGTAACTGAAAAAAGCCTTGATGTGGAATTTCGTCGTAATCAACATAGAGCAAGCCAGCAAGATGATCGAAAGCTAAACCAGCCACGATGATACTTCCGATGCTGGACTGAATGAAGTGGATTAGGATTTCCAACTTCGTTTCTGAACAAACAAGGGACCAACTTGACGCACCACGAAAAGTCAAAATTGACGTCTGTTGTCAAAGAAATGCATATACGTTTCCATTTTCCGGCTTGTTAAAGAGCACGAACACTCGTTGGAGTTCGAAGATTTGTGGATAATGGGGCGCTTAGTCTAGTTCTGATATTTCAAACTCTATTGGACGCTCGATTCCTGGTGATTTACTTCACATACCTTGTGACAGAGGAAAGGTTTCGCCCCATTGGGTTCAAATTTAAGATGGGGAATGGGAGGTGAACTTTGTTGCTCTTCTACTGAATCAGTCATTACTGTGTAGTTTGTTTGAAGCGTTTCATCAATTAATCAACTTTTAACGGTTGTTTTATCACTGTTTTCGTCAACATTGATAAATATAAACGTTGCGTCTTCGGCTTGATTGGTCGGTGTCTGACGGTGAGCAAATAAAGGCGGTTTCAAAACGTTGATCAATTAGTGTTAGCAGCGCGACAACGCTACACAATATATAGTTACTCGCAGTCAAGGGTATCACTATTTGCTGTAAATGTGAAAAAAAACGCTGCTTTAATGAACGAGAGAAATCTCGTTACACATTATACGTCGGCTGATTACAAAATCTGATTACTTTTCAAAACTAATTACTCATTGTAAAAACAAACAAAACCAACAATTTATACGACAACAATTTATTGTAATCCATTTCACTGTCCAACCAATTCACGACCACCATCAACTTTAAGACAACTTCCAGTGATCATCGTTGCTTTGTCAGATGCCAGGAACAAGATGGCGTCGACCACTTCTTCCACTTTGATGTTTCTTTCATTGAGTGGATGCTTTCCGGATTCATCAGCAAACATCTCTTTGCTTTCCTTCTCCGTGAAACCAGCATTTACGAGGATGTTAGTTTCAACCATAGAAGGACTGCATGGCACACAACAAATAGATAATGAGGTTATAGTTTTCAAAAAACAAACAAACATAGACTTGTAACTGTGGAACTTACTTCACTGCGTTTACTCTTATTCCACTTTTTGCAAGTTCTGTCAATAGAAGTTATTTAGAATACGATAAACGAACAGATCAAATGCAAAAAGTTTCGTAGGATGTCTTGTAAGTGATAGGTTTAACATGCAGTATACGGTTGACAACCACCATATTATCTGATCAATTTTTCAGTATGTCTCATGATCACATTCCTACAACATTTCACTAAATATCACAGCATTATTCCTCCATAGGAACAGATATCTTCATATCTCACGAACTTACCGATTGCTGAAAACTTGGTGATATGATCACAAGCTGCTTTGCTGGCGCAGTAGATGGAACCGTAAGGTAAAGTATAAGACGTGCTTCCTACACTTGATATGTTGACGACGTTTCCTTAGTCATTTTTAGTACGTTATAAAGTAAATTTATTCATTACTTCAAAATAACTTTTTTACCTTTACTCTTCTCCAAATATGGAAGAGCAAGTTGGGTGAGATAAAGAGCAGCTCTGACATTGACGTTGAAACATTGATCAAATTGATCCAAAGTAAACTAAAAATGACAAAAAAACTTCCATAAATAAATGTGACATTTATCAGGGATAAAGTTATGAAAATACATTAAATTACAATTGTTGATGAAAATATGCTGCCAGTGATAATCTTCAACTCACTGTGGAGATTAGCACCGCAGGACCGACGCCAGCGCTGTTGACCAAAACATGGATTTCTCCAAACTTATCAGCTGTCTCTTTTATGATCCTTTCCATGTCTTCTTGCTTTAATACGTCACCGACAACTTGCAAGACCTGCGATAATAAAATCTTATTTGTATAAAAAATTAAGTAGAAGACGAAAAATCTCATGAAATTGGCCTGAATGAGTTTGTGCTTCTGTTACACAATTAGTATGCCCGGCCCCATTCCACGATAATGCATGTAGGCCACCAAAGAGCAAAAGACTTGATGAAACTATGCAGTCAACCGTATCGAAGCTTCAAATGGCAACTTAGATAAACATTTAACAAAGAACAATCAATCGTGCATAAAAGAAATCAATGTACTTTAAAAACGTGTAAAAAAGAGAAACATCCAAAGTTAGTGAGAACGAACACAAAGGTGATACAATTAGTGCAAAAAGTTTGCCTCAATTCGCTTTAACTTTTTCGATAAGTTGTTTATTACGTTCTGAATAAGACTGCTTGCTCGATTAGTTTAAACTCACATCTTTCGCTCCAAGCGTCTCACATTCATTGGCAACTTGGGCAAGTCTTTCTTGATTAAGATCAAACAGGCTAAGCAAAGCTCCTTGCTTGGACAATTCCTTTGCTGTGGCTGCTCCAATGCCACTGGCTGCGCCTTTAAAACAAAGATAATACTTGATTAAACCGAAACAAAACTACATTCACGTTGCTTTTTCAAGTTATAACTTTTCAAGTTGTTTATATTTAGCAACACGTCATTAAGCACCAACACAACAGTTCAGGGCAAACTAAACACTTCCTTGGTTTTAAGCAAGTGTGCAGAAGAACACAAAAACAGCTACGTCGCAATTTTTCAGTTTTAAGGAGCTTGTAATGCGGAAAACGATTTTGTTAAACCAAAGAGTTCTACTGTCTTTTGTAATTACATCGAAATATAAACAAAATGTTTGAAACTCGCAAACCAAGCAGACGCAAACTATGCCAGCATGACCAGAAAACACTTAAAACAATGTAGAAGGATCAATTTCTGCAATAAATGCTGCGCTTCTTGAATGCACTCAAATCTATTTGTTGTAAGTGACCTTTAGACCAATACACCACTGCTTCCAAATCGGTCAGTAGATCATTGACTCAGTGCACGCTAAAGCCAGGGGTGGCAGGTAAGCAATTATGCAACTGGTGTTGAGAAATGATTTTAACGAAAAAGATGGAATAGAAGACAAACGCATCATCACTTTTGAAACAAATTCGCATTTATGCGCGGTTCATGTACATTAGGTTTAAACGCTACGACAGTTCCCCAGCGCAGTTTGGAATATTATAAGAGTTATTCAATGATATAAGATAAACTTTAGAGATTTTGAAATGCATCTCACCTGTTATTACGACAACTTTGGAAGCAAATTCGCTCATTTTGTTTAGAAAAAATCTGTTTCTTTATAAAAAGTGAAGTAATACAAAAATCAGTGAAGCCATGAACTTACTTACTGACGATAACTTAGGAATGACATTGACTGCGACTCAAGTCAAATATTTGGTCAGGAAGCCTTCTAACTCGAATCAAACTTATCCCATAGATTTTGCTGATCACACCACTGCTGCAGAACTGAACTAGATCTTGCAATACTTCATACCGACTTCAGTCGTGTCGGCTACTCTACCTTGTGCAACGAAGTTTTAAAAAATTAACTTTTCTGTTTGCTCCGTTTAAAACAAATTTGTTTTGTCTGGTATAAAAAATTGTGTTGTGTTATCTGCTTCGGGCGTGCGCTGTGTCACTTCGTTTCACAGTCTGCGTAAATTATTCCAAGTAACTTTTAACCGAGAAATGTTAATAAAGGTTCTGTAACTTCGACGGCTGATATGATATTGTACCGTATCCAGCGCCAATCAAGCTGCCTGATTCGACTTTTCCTTTATTATAGAACAAACAAACGAAATAAGGTTTTCCACTGCTTTAAATGTACTACGCAACGTTTGTGACTTTTGGTGATACGTTTTGGTGATACTGTTGTTTCATATAGGCCGACAATACAAATGATCTTGTATTGTCAGTTTCGAAATTCGGCGTGAAGCTCGATACTGGATAATAAGTTACTCACAAGAAGGAAAAAGAAAGAGAAAGACATGGAAAGAATTATAAACGCAACCGCTGATAAGTTTGGAGAAATCTATGTTTTGGTTATCAACGCTGGTTTTGCGGTGATTAGTTCAGTAGCCACAGTAAGTCACCAGAATAACCAACATTTCTCAAGTACTGTATATGCTTTAGTTTTACTTCTGTCTTTTGGAGTTTTAGTGACTTTACGAAAACATTCCACTATGACACTAACAAACACATTCATTAATTATTGTTTGTATGCCTTTGCCTTGTAATACCCTGCTTTGTTCCTCAGTCAAACCAGCCCTGACAATGATGTTTGTTTCAACTCCAGCAGGGCTTTATGACGCACATGAGGGTAAGGAAAGTTTAATGTTTTAAAGATTACTAATGCAAGGCTGTAAAAAAAGGAAAGTTAGCGGAATCCTGTGATTAATTCTCCCACTTTGATGTTTCTTTGATTGAGTGGATGCTTACCGGTGTGAGGATGGCGATGTGAATTGTTTTAGGTTGGCCTAAAGCCAAAGGCTTTTAGTCTTTCTTTTAGAACTCCTGACTATTTTATCTTTGACTCCGTTGCATATGCTATCTCTGATTGTTTCTTTAATCAGCACATCATTCATTAAGTCTAAATTGTTATACTGTCCCAAACATAGTCGTAGTCACATCAGAAACACTTTAATCACCATTTCTCATCCGAATAGAGCGATCACTTCAATTGAATAATGAATAAGCCAGAAGGGCAAAACAGAAAAGACTGAAGAGAACGGTTTGAACCAAGCCTAAGCTTTTATATCGATACGTATCAGCCAATCAAAGAAAAACACGTTATTAGCATTACTACGTATAGATATGTCATTTTACGTCACCTAAGCTTTTGACTACAAGTACCATCTAACTTCTTACACTCCAAATTGCGACGCTACTTGAAAACGCTCATATCTAGGTCAGTATGTCGATTTAGGGATACAATGTTTGAATAACAGGATTAACCAAGAATAATAGCTGTCTAAATATTCAATTACATCTAACTGGAGAACACACAATCGCTTATTAAAATGCCAATTATGTAACTTATTACAATTTGTTATTACAGTCGCCATACCGGCATGATCAGCAAATCTAGCCTTGCTTTGTTCCTCAGAAAAGCCGATGTCTACAAGGATGTTTGTTTCAACTACAGCAGGGCCTTATGACGCACATAAGGGGTAAGTGTAAGTTTAAAGTTTTGAACGTTACCTATGCAAGGCTGCAATAAAAGGATTATTGGTTAAATGTCAAATCTATTCAATAAGTTTGAAGTTTGATTTCGAACGCTGCATGGGCATTGGTACAGTAGAACGGAAAACGATTAACCTTCAAGAAATGTATTGAAGAATGTCAAACAGTATGGCAGTTTTTCACCAAGCATGGAACATTTAAGAAAAACTTTGTCTTCATTTTCAAACTTTGTTGAAATTTGTTGGAAGGTTCAACCAAGGACTAGTTATCAAGATTTCAATTTAAGTTAGTTTAGCATTTCATTCGCATGCACAGGAACAAGCAAAGTGTAACCAACAGCCATTGAAGAAACGTTTTTATTATATTTATTATTTTATAATTACTTGAAATTTATTGTAAGATACTATACTACGTATTGACATGAATTAAGTTGATTATGATAGGAACTCACTGTAATAGAATTTAAAAAATAAGAACTTACAGTAGTAGACATAAAGAATTACAAACGCCAAACAAGTTTGCTGCAAATTATTCTAAATATTCAGCTTTGACAATAAAATGCATTTTATTGTCCAACCAATTCACGACCACCATCAACTTTCAGACAACTTCCAGTGATCATCGTTGCCTTGTCAGATGCCAAGAACAAGATGGCGTCGACCACTTCTTCCACTTTGATGTTTCTTTCATTGAGTGGATGCTTCCCGGCATTATCAGCAAACATCTCCTTGCTTTGTTCCTCAGAAAAGCCGATGTTCACAATGATGTTTGTTTTAACCACAGCAGGGCTTTATGATGCACATAAGGGATAAAGAAAGCTTAATGTTTTGAAGGTAACTAATGCAAGGCTGTAATAAAAGGAAAGTTAGCGGAATCCTGACGCGACAACCAGACGCGACCTGACGCTATCCAACTTATCCAAGCATACTTAACTTACTTCACGGCATTCACTCTTATTCCGCTCTTTGCAAGTTCTGTAACAACAATATCATGAAACTTTTATCAAATGAAGCGGCTCAATAATGATTTCCCAACTGTTAAAATTCAACTTCAAACTTTTTCTTACCAACAACAATTCATTTTAACATTTCATTTCACTTGTTCATTTTTTAGTTCTCGTTTGCACCAACTACAGCTTTTAACTTTATCATGGACAAACTATAATGTTTATTTTCACAACCTCACCCAACGCTGAAGCCTTGGTGATGTGATCACAGGCGGCTTTCGTGGCGCAGTAAATAGAAAAACCTTTCGTGGCGTATGTAGTGCTACCGATGCTGGATATGTTGACGATGTTTCCTTGGTTAGTCAATGTTGGTTTAGAGTAAACTCATTTATTTCTAAATTTTTACTTCTAGATTTTGATAACCCCAATAAATTTTCCTTTACACACCTTTAGTTTTCTCCAAATATGGAAGAGCAAGTTTGGTGAGATAAAGTACAGCTCTGACATTGACGTTGAAACATCGATCAAACTGATCCAAAGTAAACTAAGACACAAAGTGTCACTTTTATACAAGTATATATGGTGCGAAATAAGCAGGACATGCACTAAACCGTTCATACTATGGGTACCCCATATACATGATGTATTTATTTCCATCTTACTGTGGCTATTGGTGCCACCAAGCCTAAACCAGCGTTGTTGACCAAAACATGGATTTCTCCAAACTTATCAGCGGTCTCTTTTATAATTCTTTCCATGTCTTCTTGCTTTGATACGTCACCGACAACTTGTAAGACCTGCAATGAACCCATTTTGTTTGTAAGAGAAAACACTGGAACATAAACAACCCAAGTCTCACTCTTAACTCAAGTTCGTTCTTGTTTTTTCCTTCAAATGTCTTCGTTAAAAAGTAATTGTGTCATTTACATGATGATTCGTAAGTTTTACAAGATCAAGTTAGTACTGTCCATTTAGTACTGTCCATTTGGCGAATAATTTAAACTCACATCTTTCGCTCCAAGCTTCTTGCATTCATCGGCAGCTTGGGCAAGTCTTTTTTTGTTACGACCAGTCAGGCTAAGTAAAGCTCCTTGCTTGGACAATTCCTTTGCTGTGGCTGCGCCAATGCCACTGGATGCTCCTTTGAAGAAATTTTTATACGTAATTAAAACTAAAAACGACATACAGGGTAATGAAAAATGTCTAATTTAAAGGCACTAGAATAGAAGGTTGCAAGTTTCTCTGAGTTGATGAGGTATTTAGAGTTAACATCATCCAACAAACAACAACATCCAACACCAACACAACCTTTTTAATCGAATTCACTTGTTATACGTTTAATGCAATTTAGCATTCAACTTACTTAGTCACATTTCAATTGCTAGCAAGATACATTCAGGGCATATCAGAATGTTGAAAAATGTAAAATAAGCCGTTGTTTTTCACTTTTAAAGTTCAGATTGAAATGCTACAAACAATTTAATTGATAGGAATAGATCGCATCTGTTTTTTTCAGGTCAAACTGTTCATATCTACAGAAAATTTCTTTGAAGCAAGTGAAATGAGCGCCAAATAGGCCACTAAATGCGCAGCCTATACTTGTCCTGCTACAACATTCTTTTGCTTCTCTTTCATTTGTAAATCATTGACTCAATGCTGGCAATTGAGGTCGTTTCTGCCGATAAATGTTGCCGGGACATTTTACATAAGTCGTCTAATGCTTTGACATATCATATAATAGCAATAAAATACTCGTACATTTTACTTTTAAAATCACAACTTACCTGTTATTACGACAACTTTAGATGCAAATTCACTCATGTTGTTTAGAAATAAATGTGTGTCAGGATAATGCACTAAGTCTGAAATATTACAACAATTACATACATCTGAGTTATACTGACGATGCTAGAATAGTATTGACTGGAATGCATTTTAAACATTTGTTCAAGAAACTTTCCTGCTGGATTAAGACTTATCCCATAATTTATGGCGATAATATCGCTTCTGCAAATCTAGACGGAACTTGTGAGTGCTTATGGAGATGCGCAGTGCCGCCTCGGGTTCGCAAACACGCTCGGGTTTAAAGAGTGCGCAGCTTTTCTTTGCTCTGTGTACAACAAAGTTATAGGTGGCGTGGTGGCGTGGTGGCGTGGTGGCGTGGTGGCGTGGTGGCGTGGTGGCGTGGTGGCGTGGTGGCGTGGTGGCGTGGTGGCGTGGTGGCGTGGTGGCGTGGTGGCGTGGTGGCGTGGTGGCGTGGTGGCGTGGTGGCGTGGTGGCGTGGTGGCGTGGTGGCGTGGTGGCGTGGTGGCGTGGTGGCGTGGTGGCGTGGTGGCGTGGTGGCGTGGTGGCGTGGTGGCGTGGTGGCGTGGTGGCGTGGTGGCGTGGTGGCGTGGTGGCGTGGTGGCGTGGTGGCGTGGTGGCGTGGTGGCGTGGTGGCGTGGTGGCGTGGTGGCGTGGTGGCGTGGTGGCGTGGTGGCGTGGTGGCGTGGTGGCGTGGTGGCGTGGTGGCGTGGTGGCGTGGTGGCGTGGTGGCGTGGTGGCGTGGTGGCGTGGTGGCGTGGTGGCGTGGTGGCGTGGTGGCGTGGTGGCGTGGTGGCGTGGTGGCGTGGTGGCGCTGTACAGTGTTAACGTTGCAAGTTTATTCATTTATTATCTTTTTGTTTCTTTATTTTGTGTCTACACAACTATTTTTTTTCATCGACTCCAACTCTTGATAACTCCTAAAAGTCTTGATATTTACTTGTCTATATTTACACTACTTAGCGCACCTTCAATTAACCTTTATTTCCTATTCATTAATGTTGTTATTTTAGTGTTGTATAGGAACTAAATAACTATTTTAATCTTGCAGCACAAGGTGCTAAGCAACAAGGTGATTTCCCACTCTGTTATAATTAACCATTTAAACGGCTTCAAATCGTTCATCCTAGCAGAAGACAAAAGACCAATATGTTAATTGGGTATCATTTCTGGCGTAATTCATACATTTTCCATTCGTATATACTTTGCGAACAGAATGGACCTAACAACCAATATTGATATGATTCTATTCAAGTTATGTTGTGGCCAATTATGGTCTTTCTGGATTTGCGTTTTGTTGTGGGTGCCTACAAAAATAAAAGTCAGGCAGTAGAAGAATTTCTCCAAGGCCGGACACTTCAGTAAAGTTCTATCTTCAACCTCGAACTCCACAAATTTCGCCGAGATTTCTTTGTAAATTATAACCAACGACTGGTCATCAAGATTTCAGACAGTAAATAACTCACAAGAGCAAGGAGAAGCGAAGCGTGACCATCAGATGTTGCAATAAACCAGCAGCCTTCATTTTATTTCGAACATTTCATTGTAAGATATTTTGCTCTCTGTTGATACGCAGTAAATTGACTTGTCAATGTAGGAAACCAGGAAGTTTCAGTAAAACAAACAAAATAAACAAAAATCGAAACAACTTTGTTGAAAATTACCCTGGAGTTTAAGTTTTTTGCACAAATTTTCAGCTTTGACAAAACAATGTATTTTATTGTCCGGTCAGTCCACGACCACCGTCCACTCTCAGACAACTTCCAGTGATCATCGTTGCTTTGTCAGATGCCAGGAACAAGATGGCGTCGACCACTTCTTCCACTTTGATGTTTCTTTCATTGAGTGGATGGAGCTTTCCGTGTTCAGCGTATAATGCCTTGCTTTGTTCCTCAGTTAAACCGGCGCTTACACCAAAGTTTGTTTCCACGCCTGCAGGGCTGTAACAAAGCAAGGGTTATCGCAATCCTTTGTGCGGAACAAAACGCCACCAAAAAATATTTAACTTACTTCACCGCATTCACTCTTATACCGCTCTTTGCAAGTTCTGTAAAAACAAAATCATGATACTTTTATCAAATGAAGTTGAACATATTGTGCAGTATTTCTGAGTTGTTATAATTCAGCTTCCAACTGGCCTACTTGCTTGCTTATTCGTGGCTTGCTCGCCGACGAATGTATTTGATCAATTCATTTTAACTAAATTTGTAATCTCGCTTAACTCCAGATTTCTATTCTATTGAGAGCAAATTTTAATGATTGTTTCTCACAAACTCACCCAACGCTGAAGCCTTGGTGATGTGGTCACAGGCGGCTTTCGTGGCAGTGTAGATAGAAGCCCCCGCCAAGGCATATGTAGTGCTACCAGTGCTGGATATGTTCACGATGTTTCCTTGATTAGTCAAGATCGGTTTTAGAAATATTTTTATTTGTTTCTCATTTTGCACCAGTAGAAAAGAAGATATATTCATTCTTACTCCGGAATTCCCATCAAATTATTTTTACATACCCTTCGTTTTCTCCAAATATGGAAGAGCAAGTTTGGTGAGATAAAGAACAGCTCTGACATTGACATTGAAACATCGATCAAATTGATCCAGCGTAAGCTAAACACATATAAAGATACATTTAAAGAAGTTTTCGAGACAGATTGCAGTTTGCGAAACAAGTCACGAGGGAATTAAGTAGTTCAGATTCTTGATACCAAATAAACATGTTACCATAGTTGTTAACTTACTGTAGCAATTGGTGCCAACAAACCAAAACCAGCGTTGTTGACCAAAACATGAATTTCTCCAAACTTATCATCTGTCTCTTTTATAATCTTTTCCATGTCTTCTTGCTTTGATACGTCACCGACAACCTGTAAGACCTGAAAAAAGTATGGTCAGTACAGCATGACTATATGCTGCAGATCAACATAACTCAGTCATCATGGATACGTGGAAATACAGTTACGGAGAAAATGTCACCTGTGTCACTTAAACTTAAACGGGCCACCTGTGTTGATTGTTCAGGCAGAAATCTTTTTGAAGTATTTGATAATATGCACAGCTCAGTAAATCTCTACTCACATCTTTTGCTCCAAGCTTCTTGCATTCATCAGCAACTTGGGCAAGTCTTTCTTTATTACGACCAGTCAGGCTTAGCAAAGCTCCTTGCTTGGACAATTCCTTTGCTGTGGCTGCTCCAATGCCACTGGATGCGCCTTTGAAATAAATATGATTTATGATCACAGCAAACGGTGTTAAAGGTCTTGGTAAACGCCAGTTTTAAAAAGACCGTGACATAAAAGTTTCTGGTTATTTAAAGTTCTGTAAATAATGACAAGTACGTTTTAAGAGCAGTACGGCATTGCGTTCACGTGGTTTCAGTTTATAGATATGTATAATTTAAAGTTAGAGTCCTCACGTACTGAGATATTTGCGTGCGTTTGTACTCACCTGTTATTACGACAACTTTAGATGCAAATTCACTCATTTTGTTTAGATACCAAATAGGTTTTCTACGAAGCTGAAGAATAAAATTAATCTATTTACCTCCGTCAACTCCTTAAAACAATATATTAATAGTTGTACGTTATTCCATCGATCAAAAAACTTTCTAACCGCAATAGATTCTATTTTGTTTTGTTGGATAATCACTCTACCATTTCAAAACTAATCTAGAACTACCTGGTCACCGAGATATGCCTCCCCTAATATAAGACTAACCTACGCAAACACATCGTTGTTTGAAAAGCAACTTCTCTGTTTGCTTAATTCACGAAGAATATGAGAGCGTGACAAAGGATTTTTCACCAGACATTCCTGCGTGACTTGACAAAATTTTGTAAATGAAGATCGCGATGGGAGCTGTTTTAACAATAGAAATGTAAATGGTGACCAAACGACATGCAATAGCTTCTCAGTCGCTGTTTACTTTAAATTACTTATATTTTACGAAACAAAGTAAATTCTACAATGATTACGAATTGTTTTATACCAAATTGGGCAACTTATTTATGAGGTTTTATCAATGGTCTTGATCCAAATAGGTCCCCGATTCGTCCGTGCTGAGTGCTGACGTAGACCCACTTGATAGGCTATTACTGTTTGTTCATAATCGAATCAAGTTTCTGATGGCCCACCCCTATTTGCCCATGAGCAGTAACCGGAGCCAAATGATAGAGAAATAACAAATAAATTAGCTAACCAGGTCAATGACTTACTGACGATATCCTGGAACGCTGTTACTATGAGTTTGAAATTATGTCAGATTTCTAATCAAAGAACAGTTTTCTAGTTAAAATTTAGATTCTATGCTTTGCGTTACTTAATCATGCCAATATTGCAAAACTAGTTTGAAGTTAATGGTTAGTCAAGATACACCGCACCATCCAACCTACGTCCACACTTTGTTTACTTTTTTCGTTGTTCGGTTTACTTGAAAGTTAGTGCCACGATGATGGTATGACCAAGTTTGAGTAAATCGTGTCAGCATGACTTGGCAAACTGTTTCATCTTCTCGGATACCAAAAACAACGACTACAATTAATTTGTAGACTACAATTTATTTGTCACAGAATGCATTTTATTGTCCAGTAAGTGCACGACCACCGTCCACTCTCAGACAACTTCCAGTGATCATCGTTGCTTTGTCTGATGCCAGAAACAAGATGGCGTCGACCACTTCTTCCACTTTGATGTTTCTCTCATTGAGTGGATGGAGCTTGGCTTGCTGAGCATTAAACCCCTCGTTTTGTTCTTCAGGTACACCGGCGTTCGATGCGAAGTTTGTTTCCACAACTGCGGGGCTACATGTAATGTAAAAAGGAGTTACATGTGCTATGACTCACGTGATGAACATCTTTCAAATCTGTTCTACTTACTTCACCGCATTCACTCTAACGCCACTTTTTGCTAACTCTGTAAAAAAGAACAGACATAAAATCGTGTTTAGTGACGTCATAAGTAAGATTACATCACTGATTGCTTACCTAATGCTGACGCTTTGGTCACGTGATCGCAAGACGCTTTAGTCGTGCCATAAATGATGAATCCGGGAATGGTGCAGCTGGTGCTGGCTATGCTCGATATGTTGACGATGTTGCCTGAATGAAAGATACTTCATCAGTTGCCTGCTGCGTGTTCCTGCATATTTTTAAGAACATTTGCACCCACCTTTAGTTTTCTCCAAATATGGAAGAGCAAGTTTGGTGAGATAAAGAACAGCTCTGACATTGACATTGAAACATCGATCAAATTGATCCAATTCCAACTAAAACAAAGTTGAAAATCAAAATATTTGCAGTAAGTGCAAGTTTCTTGATGATTCTTTTTGATTTGGGTTGTGCTTTAACTCACGTCAGCAATCGGCGACATCGCAGCAAAACCAGCGTTGTTGACCAAAACATGGATTTCTCCAAATTTATCAGCTGTCTCTTTTATAATTCTTTCCATGTCTTCTTGTTTTGATACGTCACCGACAACCTGTAAGACCTGCAAACACAATATAATATCACCTACAAATAAATACACGACCAAAGACGCTACGTAGCAAACATTTTAGTTAAAAATAATAAGCCCAACATTTAAAACAAATTTCTACTTAACTCATAAATGAATTTAGTTGAAATTGTCAAATTTGAAATCTGTTTCTACATACACTGCGTTATATGAATGTAGAAGTCAACTCACATCTTTCGCTCCAAGCTTCTTGCATTCATCGGCAACTTGGGCAAGTTTTTCTTTGTTACGACCAGTCAGGCTAAGTAAAGCTCCTTGCTTTGACAATTCCTTTGCTGTGGCTGCTCCAATGCCACTGGACGCGCCTATAAACGACATTAAAACAACGTTTAAAGGTTTAAGTAAACGCGTTGTTGTCTATTTGGCAAAAACGCGGCTGCAATCAGCTGACCGGTTATCACAACAACTTTAGAAGCAAATTCATTGGTCATCTTGTTCCGGTTGGTTGATTTCACTCCTGGTTCTGCGTTGATAGACGACCTGCAAAATAATTAAGTATGAGTTGACTTTAAAGCTGTTTCTGACACTTATATATGGCGACTCGTCTTCCTCACCTCGGTTCAACTGAGACTGATTTCTTACCACAACAGAGCATTCTCGATTTAAAGTAAAAGCTGCCGTGTGCTGGGACAGACGAGGAAATGACAGAAGAGGAAATAACGTCGTGACTAAGATGATTTAATACAATGAGTGTGTCACGAATATTCTGAAGAATGACTGCGCAAAAATCAAAACTCTGAACAAAAGATTAGATCATTACTGGCCATTTTACTCCGACTTAAGTTGCTTGGTGTATTCAGTTTGTTCACCGATCTTTAAATATTTGCTCAGTGATTACAAAGAAAAAAGTATGACTTTGAAGAATGTATCCGGGGGATAATTTCAAATATAGTCGATTACCAAACCCTATTAAATAATCATTGTGTTTTTCTATACAGGTCTTCAGAGAAGAATAGATTTCCTGAACAAATCGTTTCACCAAAAGTTTAATTATTACAGTAGCTTGCTTTTGATTTTATGGCAGGTTGCCACTGCCGGCAAATAGCAAACATGTAACAAACGGTCGTTATCCATTAATTGGAAAAATTGCATTTATATTTTCATATGTGTTATTCTTGGCAGATTTAGGTTCGATCACCCTGGCTTGAAACATCGCTTGTATTACGTACAATGCCATGAAGCTTTATGTTGCTTTTCTCATAACTTTTAGTCGCATCCAACGTCACATTCACTCCAACATGGTTTCAACTTTAGAAATAACCAGAAGTCGGAAGCTGTCAAAGTGTGGACAGTTAAAAGCATGACCAGGAGTTTCGGATCATTTTTACAATGTGGTGGACTTGCTTTGCCTTGTTTTTGTTCATATTTCGAACTCTATGTTTATACTTGATGCGCAAACCAGCTGAGTTAAAGAAACATGTCATGGGAACTTTCATTCTCCTGAGAGTGCTTTTGTGCATTTTACGCTCTCTGGTGAGGATTCCAATGCGAGGACTTAACCTTGCCTTGTAAGCCGGAACCGCACGTTGTGAAAACAGCCACATAGTAATAGTTGTCGTAAAAAATTACTGAATGTTCTTAATAATTTCATATTGAATGTCACCAAATTTTGGCAAAACGTGATGCCATAGTTCTATTTGATGCGTTCTCTTATTTTGATTTGACTCATTACTTGATATTGTCACGTTTTGACAAAAAGATTTCATACAAACGTCTGTTCTATTCCGTAAACAATCTCGAAGGTGTTGCAAAGGTTCACTTTTCTCTTAATGTCAAACAAAAACGCTTTAAAAAGCCCGAGAAAGGTTGAATTTTGCTTAACAATACAAACGTTTCATGTATTCAGGTTTATTTTAGAAATATGGGAAAAAGTGGTTTATTGCAAACTATGCTCGTGTACAATTAGAATCGATCCAGCTTCCATTGATTGAAAGTTGCAGCTTTTATGAACTTGTAGAGATTAAAACAACAAACACGCACCGAGAATTAGTGCTCAGCTGTGTCGTGAGGTGATGACGTCAAAAATTTACATCAGGTTATAACGTTAAAATAATCGAAATTTTGCAGGGACATTTAACGTATGACGTAACATGTTTTTCTTGTAGGCTTGAGTAACAATGTATGGGAAAACTTAAACAAAGTTTCCCAACAAATAAAACACGTTAAATTTGTTGAAGTTATGTGGGAATAAATGCAACATATTGTGAGACAAACAAAATTACGGAACTATTCCTTTATGATGACTTGATGTGTATTTATGCAGCATCACAATGAATTCGAGCGAACGGTTGAACACGATTACAAATTATAATTTGTATTAATGTCAAGAAGCTAAAATATGTAAAAATTAATTGATTTACTTTGAATTTAATATTTTACAAAGAAATAATAGCATACATATATCGGTTATAATTAATGTTGAAACATGCAAGTAATTAAAATCACAAAAATCAATTTTTATGACATCTGTATATAAGAGGAGACACCATCCGGTATTAATCAGCGAACTCCACTACCACTTGATGAGCGCAAGAGCACCGAACATGGCAAGCAAGAGAGTGACCAGAGAAGCCTGGACCAGTGAACCACTGTTGCCATTGTTACAACCATCTGAACGAATTAATTCAGCTTATTTAAATATTTGAAATCCTTTTGCAACGAAGTTCCCTTCCGAAACAAACAAACTTAATTTGACATGTGAAAACAGTTACAGCCAAAGCTGACAGAGATTCAACGATTAGGTTAAATAGTTGTTCAAGGTAAAATAGACTGTTGCTATGGCTAGAGAAATATTGTCATGGACACTTGTAAACTAACTTTCCAAACATTGGCGCCTATACTATATTAGTGATACATATCAGTTGATGCGATTTTCATTTTTTAGTCAGTACGTCATATGACGAAAGTTTCGAAAAGTGTAATCTGAAAGTGTGCCGAAAGTAAGAGTCTGGCAAACTCACCTTTAGAGCAGAAGTAAACGCAAGCCTGAACTCCTGTTTGCGTCTGGCAACTTGTCCCTGCGGTTGTGGGTGAACACTGCCTTACGATCGCCACCGCGTCAACGCCAGCTGCGCTTGCCTCTGCCGAGTCATAAACAATTTATCAATGAAGCCTTGAAGTTAAAGATATTGACAAATATATCTTGTGGTGCCTGAGATATAAACAAGACTCACTTCCAACTGATGTCAAGCAATGATCTTGTCCGGCGGGGCACGTTTTTAGATACTGATCGTCTATGTTAGGGCCATAGCATGAGTTGTCAGTTGTGACAGAGTTATATTGGCATTCATAGCACCGGATGGTTGATCCTGTGATTTAAAGTTGTTTTTAAAATGAAAAGAAAAAAGTTCTTTTAAAACCGAAAATTCCAAAAAAATGCTTAAATTCAAATACCTTGAACAACAAACAAAAAAAGAAAAATTGCAACTTCAATAAAAATTTTCATAATTCTTGTCAGGAATATTTTCCACGATTTTAGAGTGATTGCTTATTCCTTAAGTGACTGGAAAGTACCAAAACGATTTAAACCCAAACCAAAAAAATTGTTGTTAAAAAGTATATACCACTGAAAAGATCTTGGTCCTGTGTATATACTGACCAGAAGTGCACAGAAATTTCGGCAGGCTGAATTAACTCGGCCGAGTAGAGCAAAAATGCCCAAATTTGGTTTTCGGCCGAATTTATTCCCAAAATTTACTTTGGTCCAGATTCCGCTAAAAACCGAGTATTTAAAATAGTCCCAAAGCCAGCTCTTTCAGTGCAAGAAAAATGTAACAATAGTGTTGTTGCACGTAACAGAAATTGTAAGAATGCCATTTACCTTTCTGTTGCAAATTATAACTAAGTATATTTTAATTATATCTTGTATTTCTTTAATTAAACAAGCTGCGACTTAATGGCACTGTTTCGTTCAAGTTATCATACGAATACTTCCAATACTAGATCGCACGATTAGATACCGTAAAACCTCTATTTCACCGCCATGGCGCTCTATTTTTCAACTCTTGTTTAAAAGTGGCGTTCTATTAGAGGTGACGTTCAATTAGAGGGAGGCGCTCTATTTTTCTACCCTTCTTTAAAAGTGGCGTTCTATTAGAGGTGGCGTTCAAATAAAGGTGGCGCTCAAATAGAGGTTTTACGGTAACTCGGTTCCTTTTTTCAAACATTCGGTTTCAGACCGAATCCAAAACACGATTTCCGTTCACCAGTCAAGGATTATATTATTTATATTATATTAAACGATTATTTTAACGATTATTATATTACGATATTACAGTCAACTCAATCTTTATTTAAAGTCAACTTGTCTCAGCATTTTCTGCTAACTTTAAACTCTGTTCATTTTTGGACATACTTTAGGTTATTTTCAGCAAACATTTCCTAACTACTGGAATGCTAGGTTCAAAGCAATACTGGCGTGGCCCAGATATCAGCGTTTACTTAAAGCACTAACAAATATCATCTTAAAACTCATATATGTTGTTGCATCCCACCAACAAACGTCCACTGAAAACTGTTTCAGAGTTGTGCTTCAAGAATAATGTCGAATATTTCGATACAAGGCCCAGTCTGGTACGCAGATTATTACGACTTACGTCATGAAGGGGATTGCTGAGAAGGAATTTTGGTGTAAAAACTTTTAACAAAAGAACCAAAAAAAGAACGAACAAAAGAACTGATCAGAGAAATGTAATTATAAACAGACTATAGTCTTTCACTCAAACACGACCAATTTATAAATAATGCGATTATTGTTTCACTGATGTCTCTATTCTCTTATAATGACGGGCTGGCACAAAACGTTCGCATCAACACTCGAAATGAACATGTCCACTGCATACACCGCCTACAAAACTGGAATGCACAGCTTATACAGGGAAGCCCAAGCACTGACAGTTTTCAGGAAGCGTCGTTGCGTGCGCTCTAAAGTTAACGATTTGCGTTTTAGTGTTGAGAACAAAGAGAGACTGTGTTTATATCTCGGTTTTTCTCCAGGTTATAGTCCAGATTTATTAAACAATCAATATTGAAATCGGTCAGATGTAACAGTTGCACAGAACGTTAAATATATTCCATGATGGCATCTCAATTCTACATTTTCACTCGTTTGTATTTCATCAATTGGCAAAATTTAATTTTTAATTAAACCGAAACCCCTAAAACTATCGAATCTTCATAAGATGGTTGAAACATTTTTATAAGAATTATGTTTCAGGCATTCGCTAAAGATCCTGATATAATTTGTGAGGTAAAACTTGCGAGAAACACTGATTTTGGTTACACAAGATCGCTAAATTTTCTTCTTTTCGGCGGCTTTATATATAACACATATCAAAACACCATCGGGCTTCATTCTTAACAAAATGATTGACGCGATGGGAACGTATAATTGGTTATATATATCTTTAAAAACTACAAGCTCAAATTTTACAATACATACTGTATATACTACTATTTAGGATGGTGATACAATTACCTACAAAAGGAGCAAGGCCCCTGTACAAAACAATATAACGACCCTACATGGCATGGTCTTGGTAAATAGTAACTTGGAAACTTGGAGAAAAGTCATAAAACAAAAAAGTAAAATTGATCAATCGACAAATGGCGTTGTCATATGCTCGGGGTAATCTGGATTCAGACGATATAAAACGATGTAAACTCTGGTTTCATTGAGTTTTTTCTTGTTTCTTTAGTGATAGCAATATGGTAATAGTTGAAAAACCATCACCAAGTTTAAACTTGAACGATTGATTTTTCGGAGTTCGAAAATAAGCTAACATTCCAACTTCGAAAGCTTTCATATGAAAATTCTCCGCGATTCTTATGGTACGACTTGCAGCAATGTTTGTCAGTTTTACAAAAGCCGAAGCGAGCAAACGAAACTAAACTGAAATTGCCAATAAAAACCGAAAAATTTTTCCTCTTTAAAGTTAATTGTGTTTGTGCACCTGAAGAAGCTATTTCGTCTTTTGTAATGTCGACGATCATATATTAGTATAGATAACGATTTGTTTGCTCAACTTTGTAATGTCCGTTTTTTCCTGTAGTACGTCTTCATTTCTATGACGTTGTAAAAGTAACGATTTGTTAATAATCAACTCATAAGTGACGTAATTAGGTAGTTTTCATTTTTTATAGTTTTCAAAGCGTTTCCGCATGAGCTCAAACCGTGGCAAGCAAGAGAGTGATCAGGGAAGCCTGAACCAGCGAACCAATGTTGCCATTACCAGTGTTGTAGCCATCTCAAGAATCAATTTGAAACCCAGTCTACAATCAAATGGAATGTCAACTTTTGTTTAAGAACATACAAGAGTAATGACATTGAGAAAGTTAGTCTATAGCAAGTTGTCAACTTTTCCTTTGCTTGAAACAGAAACGACTGGACACATATATATATATATACTGGTTCATGTAAGCTTATATAACAAATCTAAGACTTAGAAACTTGGATTCTCAGAGCGAATTCACACAGTTCATGCGATGTCATGTTTCTCGCAATTTCCATGCTTGTCAAGTGGTCGATGGTTTTGACCTATTTTTAAGCTGAATTCTGAAACGTTCAATCACTTCCAACCTACACATTCAACACCCGGCACCTTTGAGTGTTTAACTATTATAATTACAGTATCATTATTACGTGCTGATGTTAACAAGCGCACGCTGTTGCCAAGGCGCCGCTCTTAAAACTCCGCTAGCCCCGTCTCAGACATGTAATGTGACGTATTTAGAAGCAGGATTGAAAATTCCAGGTCTTTGACACGTTTTACTCCGGCACTTGTAAAATTTGGAACTCCTGGTTATGAAATCCCTTTCTACAGCACAGAGTCTCACGGTAGCTTTTATCTCATTGAAAATCATAAATGGAAAGATTTTGAAAATACCTCGCTTCGTTGCGCACTGACCGTGAATTTTTCTGGAATTCAATAACCGACTTAGAGATGATTGATCTGTTGTAAGTATAAAATGTTTATCTGATAAAAAAAAAAGCGAAATAAATCCACAGCAAAAACCAAAAAGTGATTTTCGAGTTGTAAAATAGCTTCGTTTGGAGTTGTAGCTAGCTTCGTTCAACTTCAGTGAGAAAACTGCTCGCGTACGCTGCGGGATGCTCCCCATTAGTCACGTGCTGCGACAAGACACAACCTACTGCATTAGTTGAAGCATCAGTATCAAGTATATTTTATGAAGTATCAAGTTTTTCCGGAATCCGGATAGAACTAAATCGGAGGTGCAGACATCGCGGTCTTAACTTGAGCAAATGCTAAGCTACAAATATTATTCTGTACACAGGCGCACAGGTCTTTTGGGTTAATGTCGACAGTGGAGCAGCTATTTGTCAAACCTAGAAATTTTCTCACCCTTCTTATGCTGTTTGGGTTCGGCCACTCTTAATCGCTTTAACCGGGATCGCAGCTGTCACCTTTCTTTGACACGACGGACCTGTTTCTTTAGCAAATTACATTTTGATAGGTTGAGTTTTAACCCAGCGGCAATCAGCCGATCGAGAACGAGGTCCAGTTTCTGCCAAATGCTCCTGAAAGGAAGGTGGGTAAATTATTATTTCATCCAAGTGCGCCAGCACCCGGTTCCATTCAACGCCGCGATGAGTCGTTAAAAACTATTGACCGAGGCTGTCATCTGCTCCCTGCAGAGGAAAACTACATTTCTTTGCAACGTCATGCGCAGCCTATGATTCACGAAAAATATCACAGAACCATCATTTTTCTTGACTAAGACTACTGGAATGGACCAAGGTGAAAGAAAATTTTTGAAAATGGATATATCGATGTCGCCACATTGTATCGCATTTGCCACGTTTGATGGGTCTTCATGAAGCTCTCCTCTTTGACATGTTGCTGTAATTGAACACGAAGAATATGAATTAACGTAAGTAATTTGACTTTGACCGAGAATTGGAACAATCTGAGCCATCCTTGTTGGCAAGTGTTCTGTTTCATCAGAAAACGTTGCAAGTCTGATTTGTACAGAGTTACCTTTTATGCACGTAACACATTCAGCCGGGACAAAACCGTATTCGATCAAAAAGTTCGAATACTCCTCAATAACTACTGCGTGTTATGTCTGGTAAATTACAGTCGTCGTGGAACTGACCGGGAACGTGAAACTCTGTCAACGGTGGAACAGCAACAGCACTCATTACCTTTTTATCGCATCGGCACCAAACCTACTCTTTCATAAAGCGATAAAGATCTTCGACTTGCAGTTTGAGTTGTGGATGGATAGTTTACGAAGCGCTCGTATTCTTGTACAAAGTCTATTCCAAGAATACATTCATCATCAATACCTTTCTTGATAGATTCCAATTCCTCACAAAACTGGCGAACTTCAGCTTAAAGGTCAGTCACCATCTCTTCCAGATTCGACAACATGGTTTCATTTAGACGCACTGAAGCCACCCCTTGCGAAAAATCAGCTGGAACATTTGGGACGTTAATTAGTTCCTCGTAGCAGCTTTGAGCAAAAAGCGAGCGCTTTGCTGCGTCACCAAATCATGTGTTAGCTTTCTTGCAATCTTCTTTTCGTATCTAAGAAGCAGAAAATCGGTTGGTAAAGCCCCTACAAGGTATTGTACAAAATGTCGTGACGCAGACTTTGATCAGCATCATCCGGGTAGGTTCAGTAGACGAGAGCAGAAAGGGCGGTGACGAAATTCGGACAATTTTGTCCCGACGCTTGCACTCGATTAAACAACTGTTGGCGAGCAAAATCTCGATTGGATGAACTCACAGTCACTGCCTTGGCACTAGCTCCTATGTCTTAGTATGATGCACCATGCAATAAAATTCTGCTATCATGTCATATGTCGAGTTTCAGGGTGACAGTTTAGCATCAAATTAGTGTTTGCTTCTCGGTGGCTTCGGAAGCTTCTACATTGGCACGAGTCAAATTCTTTAATAAAACTAAAATCCGTGTCAAGCTCATACGTAGATGATGAATAAGCGACGTTCCTCTTAGAAAAAGACTCAAAAGTACGCAATAAATAAATCAAGTTAGGTCGTTTCTAAATGTGCCAACAATCAAAGTCCTGCCGTGGTGGCCAGTTTGTAAAGGTTTCTGTTTAGATCTGCATCGGTTCTTCTGAAAACAGGCCGTCATTGACCATGTAATGACGTTGAGCATGTAGCGCAGACGTTTATAAAAACGTAGTGTACTCAGACAAACGTTGAAAACAGGAGCAGATCAGCAACAACTGCTCGCACACCGCAATGTGAACTGGAATGACCTTCATCCCAAAAACAAAAATAAGACCAACGTTGAATGGGGCGTGTCGCCGCACGAGGCGCTAGTGGTTTTTATTACGTCTTTACGCTTTCATTACGTTTTTATTACGTCTTGTTTTTTCTATGAACGTTCCACGTTGGATCGGGCCACTCGTCAGTATCACGATCACTCGTCAGTATCACGATCACTCGTCAGTATCACGATCACTCGTCAGTATCACGATTGCCTTTTTATTTAATTTTGTCGAACCAAGACTTTGACACGTGCATTAAGAGTTTTATCAATTACTTTGCCTTCTATTTAGTGAAGTTAAATTCATATCTATTAGTACAAGCTTTTACTTCATTCAGCATATAAATGGAATGGTTAATTCTTGGAAAACTGTTAAAGTTGTCTAGAATAGAAGCGGGCAATACGCCAAGTACATTTCAACATGCGCATATCCAATCACATTATACGTTAGATATTTTCAAACTTGCAACACATTGAGTACACAAAGTAACGAATCAAACGATATTAGTCATGAGTAGAGACGTCAAGCGGATATCGATCATCAACTTCCACTACCACTTGATGAGCGCGAGAGCTCCAACCATGGTAAGCATGAGAGTGATCAGAGAAGACTGGACCAGTGAACCACTGTTGCCATTGTTGCAACCATCTAAAGAATCAAATCATTTTTGTCAAAGATTTTCGGATTTCACGTCACCGCATATTTACCAACCAAGTATGGAAGCCAAAACAATACAAGCGGTTTAACAATTAACAACACCAACAAAGACAATTATTTGTCTTTAACTCACCCTCCGAGCAGAAGTAGACGCAGGACTTGATTCCTGAAACCACCTCAGGGCACGTCGGGTTGGTGTAAAATGAGGAACAATTCCTCACGACAGTCACGACCGCTTGGCCGAATACATTCGCGTCTGCGTAAGATTACAAGGAAATTAAATATTGGAAAATCTGATATTTGTTGTCGCATGCGACTCATACAAGACTCACTTGCCACCGTGGTTGAGCAATGACCTTGACCTTCGGGACAGTCCTGCAGATACTGGTCGTCTATATTTGGGCCATAGCATGTGTTTCCGCTCATGACAGAAATGTGCTGGCATTGATAGCACTGGATGGATGATCCTGAAATTTTAATAAACGATGGAATGTTACCTTTTATATCACATTTGAGAGTCTACAGAGAATTTTTTTAAAAAAAGATTTCAAAAAAGTTTTAAACTTCAAGTACCTTGGGCGACGAACAATGCAAGAAGAATTCCAACTTGAATAAAAGTTTTCATATTTTTCTTTGAATGATTCTTCACAATTATCAAAACTATCACTTGTTACCTTAATCTCTGCTGAAATTTAACATTTCATACAAATTTGCATTAGGCTTATCTTTGCATTGGTTACCAGTAATGAAATAATCTGATAACTAGTTGTGCAATTTTGTCATAAACCTTATAAACTTAAATACAAACTATACCTCGCGTACACTTTCTTGGTTCAAAAAACTCAAGAAAATTTTCTACATCAGAATAAAATATTTACGCTTAGATGAGTTGATCGTGGTTTTATTTAGGAAATTACTGTTTCAACCAATATCTGCAAGAAACTAGCAATGACATTGAAAACGCCCTCTCCTGCTCAGCACAACTTATTCTAGCCTCGTGCAGGTCATATGACGTCGGCAAGGCAAGAAACATTTCGCCGCAGGAGAAGAAGCACCTTTAGAAAGAGTCAGTGCAGTTTCAATGGCGCAACTTAGTTGTCCTGTAGATTTAGGTTTCTTTCTTTTTCCCCTCATGCCGTCAGGCAGAAAATAATTATACGTTGCATCAATTATTAATGGAAAGGGAATAATTTTTTCAAGACTTTCAAAATTAAATCAATCAATACGAGATTATTCTGACATTTAGTGAAATGTTCAAAACAAAAAATATTCACCGGAAACTCAAGGAAACATTTAAATGACGATATAATTTTAATTGTTGAATAACAAAAACTTTACGATGCCTAGCTCTTGTTGAACAATACAAGTTGAACACAAACCGTATCTTCAGTAAAAGAAAACAAAATGATGAATAATTTAAACACATTTTTTTAAACCTAGGGCGCGGTGCCAAAGCTTCAACTGCGCTCGTCAGCGTCGGCCACAAGCTTTTGCTCCAGATCTCGCAGCAAAACTAATTATACCGCCCCAGGCATGTCACATGACCATTGCGAGAATATTCCCCCACCCCCGCTGACGTCATATCATTGTTAAAAATGCCAGCAATTTTGTGTGGGGAATTTCCAGGAAATTTACAGGCATGTTCGAGTTATAGATTCTCACAAATTCTCCCAGTTAATAATCTGCAACGCACATGAAACGCACATTACTGAGAGCGACGACGTGACGGGAAGCATCACGACAATGATTTGTTTGCACATTTTGACAAATTTGATTATGTTTCTAGGTTTACCATTCTCATTTTTGTTTTGGGCTTTGGTGGCCTTGCTTATTTAAGATTTGACACACTTTGCACGTTCCTTGTCTTTACGTCACTTCTAGCTACTTTCCCAACAGTCCAGATTGCCGTGTTGGCTTTCATCGTCCTGACTGGCGTTGTTTAGAAAAAGGCTGTGAAGATTTTAAGTTTCTTCTGACGAAGAGCGTCTTGTTGTCACGGCGCCCTCTCTAGATCGCAGCTTACGTATGTGTTGGTCATCTCTTGTATTATTATTTGTCATCTCTTATATGTAGAAGCCGCTGCTCTAATCGTTGTGATTATATCTGCCAGCTTCGATTTATAACTGATAGTTTTAAAGATAGTTGCTGGGTTTCCACCGTTAATTTTATTGAATTTCTTTTAATCTTTGTGGCGAAACGACCAGGTTTGCAATAAATTGTGTTTATTCAAAGGAATTTTATAAATCGTTGCCGCCACATTACGTTTGTGATGTCACATAACAACGCCTTCTATTTGGCTATCTATTCCAATAGCCTAACTGTTTTAATTGACATAAAGTTATTGATTTGACAATCAAGCCGCGGTCACTTTGACAAAAGATAAAGTTCAAACAGAGTCACTGCTGGTTTTTGACCTGCATGTTTAAAATAAGATCGAGTGTTGTAGTGAAGCTCGTTAACAAAGTAAGTTTCTCGTTGCTTCAGGACCTCGGTGTCGTTGATATATCAACGTGATTAAATACCGGAGCAAGATACGTCACAGTGCGTTGGCGTGGAGAAGTTATCTGGCAGGTTAATATAAGCAGGTGATGTGTGGGCGTAAAATACCGCACCTCAGCTGATATGAGCTTATCATTGAAAAAGTTTTCTTTGACCTGTATGTTCAGCCATGCGTGACATGGTTCCGTATTCCTATTTGCGTACGTCATAATCCAAAATCGCCTTGAGCATACATTATGAAAATCCAGCAGTAATTGAAACATGCGAGTATGTTCAAAATGAGAAAACGCGTGGAACTTAATAAATAAACTTAATACGCCGCAAAAAATCTTGAAAAGACTTGTTTTAAAACTTAGTGAAATTTTCTTTTGATATCTTTAGTTCCAATAAAAGACTCCGACAAACTTTACATTAATTTTATCAACGATCATTTCCGCATCGGGTTCGGTTCAACGTCAACAGAAAGTCTACAGCAAGGTTGCAAAGTGAGATAAATTTTTTGAATGGAATCATAAGAGACCTGTTATACCACACACACACACACACCAGACGCTTAAAAGAAACAAAAATTTTCACACCAAATGGCCTCCACTGCTTTGGCGCGCAATCCATCATGTTGCCAAGTTGGGCGCGTGCCATCATAATGACCTTGAAATCAATTTTTATGGTTGAGCAACCGCGCGATGGTTTGAAACAATCAATAGTAAAGCCTCAGTTCTTACGCCTGCAGCGAACCGGACAGTTTGACTTTGCTTGGTTAGAAGGTAATTCTGGTCCGCCCTTAAGGCACTGTTGGCCTCTGTTGCATCTGTTAAATAAAGCAAAGTAACATTTTTCAATTTGCCTTTTGCTACTAAACAAGCCCGGTCACCTAGCTGAGTATTTGTATTCACCGAGTTGTAGGATAAAAGGACTTAATGCAGTATTTTGAGCAAATTCTCGTATCTGGAATTCTCACACCTAATGCTTAAACTTTTAAACAGCTTTTGACTAAATATTCTCAATAATATCATTCGAGACTAAACACAACACACACAGAGCTTATATTGAGCAGCATTTCACGAACGTTCGATCGCAAAATTGTCTTGCGCAATGGGAATTGAGCGTTTGGAAAACTTTGTCCGGTTTCTTTCACTTTCCTGTGAGACGGCATCAAATGCTTTCCATTACTAGAACCTCTGCAAGGTCTAATACAACGGAAACAACTCTCTATGGTAATGACTGTCGCTTTCATCGTTCAGAATAGGATTTATCTTCATTGCTCTTGCATTGCGTGAACTTACAGCCGGCCAACATGCTTGAAATATTGGCTCCGAATATTCAGTCGGCAAATCTCGTCCACAGCTGGATTTTCGTTTATTAATTATTCAAAACAAAAACTATAAAAGTTTCATGAAGTTTCCTTCTCTTGTGCATTCATTGCTCCCAATTCCCTTGCACTGACATTCATGAGAGTAACGTTGGTTAACTCACAATGGCGTTTTCTTCCACTGGAAGGCGCCGTAGAGTAGCAGCATGAGTTGCTGAAACTTAAGTCTTTGCTTCAAAAGATTAAAATCTGAATGAGCATGTGTAGGTCTGGATAGCGCAATGGACGCGAACTTTGTGCAGCTTTGTAAATATTTTTATGGAAAAGTGAGTTAAATCGCTTCATGGGTTTGGATGAATTAAAAACAAGGACGTTGAAAATAAGCACAATTTTTCCAGTTCTGCCTTTGAAATCTTTCAACATGAAACTGCAACCACTGCAAAATATGGCAAATAAATTGCAAGTAAATAGTACAGATGCACATTGTCTGTGATGTATAAACCATTTCGTTGCTACCTGCAGCAGCACTGGTTTTGCAAGCACACACTGATTGCAGACCCATCACTCCTGCTGTAGATTTCGAGTGCGTTACAATTTTTAGTGTGTTTTATTGCTTGCGTATAAACTAGGGAAGGTTGTTTAGTTTCAGCGGTATACAGCTGCTACATCCTAGATGAAGAAAGTTAAACAAAAGTTTTTATGACTTGTAAGTTTATTATTATTGTTCAACATAGGTAATACTAGCCTATGTACAATTCGACCTGTGATACACACATCACAAAGTTAAACACAAAGTTTTTATGATTGTTTATTACTGTTTAACATAAGTAATACTAAGTAGCCTACAATTCGGTGATACAAACACCAGGGAGCCCACATGTTATCACACATCAATCTGCATGTTAAGTGTATATACATACATATTATATGTTATCTACATGTTATCACCAAATAAAAAGTAAATCAATCAATCGGACCTCGCATGAAATAGGATGATGGACCATGAAATAAGCGCCTTGATGAAAAGATTGGTAATTAATGTTCTTAAAAGTGTAATATAGTCATAGTAAATTCATGGTGCAACAGCCTATCATACTATGACCAGTTAAAAAATTAATACATAAACATTTCCAAACGGAAAAGTCAGTACACAACAATATGAAGAAAAACAAGTGGAATTGGTAAAAGTTGAATAAGATGGACATTTTTTTCTTAAATTTACACCAACAATTTGAAATGCGGCAAAACCTACGACCGAGTAACTCGCGTTTGGAATAATTACTATCAGCAGGATTCAGCAACGCAATTGAAGGAACTCGCTCTGTGTACATTAAAATTACGTTCAAGGAAGACTAAAAATCGAAGGCTTGTCAAACCTTCAATGGAAGCAGTCATTACGGTCCAATTGAGTGTAAGTATGAGCGTCCACGTAACCTATTTTCCACGTAGACTGTCCAGCTTTTACCAACTTGCAACAAAATGTCGCTAATACGCGCGAAAACTAAAACATTTTTTTCCCACTTAAACGTGCCATTAAAACAATAATTTCAATTTGAAACAAAAATGTTGCACAAGAATCAGTTTCCCCAAATTTGTTTTATGATGCAACAATAAAATCTTCTTGAGCGACAATAATACACAACAAAAACATCAACTTTCTTTACTGGAGTTATAATAATAAACAAGGTTCAAGTAACTGGCAAATACGGCTTTCATGATAAAAACAAAACTTTAATGCAACGCTTGTTCATTTCATCAATAGACGAAGATTAAGGTTTAACCCTATCTAAACCGGGCTCGCGACTTTACGATTTTAACTAGGTGCGGCCGACACTGCACACACATTTTAATTTGTTTAATTTCTAAAAGTGATACATTTCTAGAATTTTTTCTTGTTGCGTCGCGCTCCCGCTGTGCGGAAAACCAGCTGACCGCGAGAAGAGAACGCAAGAAAATAATAGTTAGTCGAGTTAGTGGTGCGTAAATGAGTAAACGAAAACGATACGCTTCAATGCGGAGAGAGAGAAAAATTATGACAATATCTGAAAAATTACAAAATCCAACTTTATCAAACAAACATGGACAGATAGCTGAACATTTTTTAGGAAAAGTCACCAAATTTCAATTTTCTACAGCAAACAATGCAACTGTACGCCACGTTTTACTGTGACTGTGTGCGGGAAAAGCCACACCTAGTGAAAATAGGGTGAACCGTCTGTGTTGGTTAAGGTTTAACTGTCTCTGTTGATACGCAGTGAATTGACTTGGCAATTTAGGAAACCAGGAAGTTTCAGTAAAACAAACAAAATATTGCAAAATCGAAACAACTTTGTTGAAAATTACCCTGGAGTTTAAGTTTTAGCACAAATTTTCAGCTTTGACAAGACAATGCATTTTATTGTCCGGTCAGTCCACGACCACCGTCCACTCTCAGACAACTTCCAGTGATCATCGTTGCTTTGTCAGATGCCAGGAACAAGATGGCGTCGACCACTTCTTCCACTTTGATGTTTCTCTCATTGAGTGGATGGAGCTTGGCTTGCTGAGCGAATAATGCCTTGCTTTGTTCCTCAGTTAAACCAGCGCTCACAGCAAAGTTTGTTTCCACACCTGCAGGGCTGTAACAAAGCGAGGGTTATCGCAATTCTTTGTGCAAAACAAAACGCCACCCAAAAAGTATTTAACTTACTTCACCGCGTTCACTCTTATTCCGCTCTTTGCAAGTTCTGTAACAACAAAATCATGATACTTTTATCAAATGAAGTTCAAAATGTTGCGCAATATTTCTGAGTTGTTATAATTCAGCTTCCTACTTGCTTGCTTGCTCGTGGCTTGCTTGCCAGCGAAAGTATTGGACTAATGCATTTTAACTCAATTTATAATCTCGCTTAACTCCTGTTTTCTATTCTATTGAGAGCAAATTTTGATGTTTGTTTCTCACAAACTCACCCAACGCTGCAGCCTTGGTGATGTGGTCACAGGCGGCTTTCGCGCCATTGTAAATACAACATCCCGGAAAGGCGTATGTAGTGCTACCAGTGCTGGATATGTTCACGATGTTTCCTTGATTAGTCAAGATTGGTTTTAGAAATAGTTTTATTTGTTGCTCATTTTGCACCAGTAGAAAAGAAGATATATTCTTTTTTACTCCGGAATTCCCATCAAATTATTTTTACATACCCTTCGTTTTCTCCAAATATGGAAGAGCAAGTTTGGTGAGATAAAGAGCAGCTCTGACATTGACGTTGAAACATCGATCAAATTGATCCAAAGTAAACTAAGACATACAAAGATACATTTAGACATGTTTCCGAGACATATTGCAGGTTGCGAAAAAAAGTCACGATAGAATTAAGTAGTTCAGATCCTTGATACCAAATAAACATGTTACCCTAGTTGTTAACTTACTGTGGCGATTGGTACCACTAACCCTAAACCAGCGTTGTTGACCAAAACATGGATTTCCCCAAACTTATCAGCTGTCTCTTTTATAATTCTTTCCAAGTCTTCTTGCTTTGATACGTCACCGACAACTTGTATGACCTGAAAAACGTATAGTCAGTACAACATGACTATATGCAGCGGATCAACATAACTCAGTCGTCATGGATACGTGGAAATACAGTTACGTGGAAATACAGTTACGGAGAAAATGTCATCTGTGTCATTTTAACGGGCCACCTGTGGTGATTGTTCATGCAGAAATCTTTATGATGTATTTATAGTATGCACAGCTCGGTAAATTGTACTCACATCTTTTGCTCCGAGCTTCTTGCATTCATCGACAACTTGAGCAAGTCTTTCTTCATTACGTCCAGTCAAGCTAAGCAAAGCTCCTTGCTTGGACAATTCCTTTGCTGTGGCTGCTCCAATTCCACTGGATGCGCCTTTGAAATAAATATGATTTATGATCACAGCAAAAGATGGTAAAGGTCTTGGTAAAAGCCAGTTTTAAAAAGACCGTGACATAAAAGTTTTTGGTTATTTAAAGTTTTGTAAAAAATGACAAGTACGTTTTAAGAGCAGTTTTTGCCTTGCGTTCACGTGGTGTCAGTTTATAGATATGTAGTTAGAGTCCTCACGTACTGAGACTCACCTGTTATTACGACAACTTTAGATGCAAATTCACTCATTTTGTTTAGATGCCAAATAGGTTTTCTACGAAGCTGAAGAATAAAGTTAATCTATTTACCTCCGTCAACTCCTTGAAACAATATATTAATAGTTACACGTTATTCCATTGACCAAAAAACTTTCTAACCGTAATAGATTCTATTCTGTTGTATTCGATAATTATCACTTGTAATGCAACGTGGATATATGCTACCTTAACCTGTAAGGTTGGACCACTTCACTACAATATTCGGTTGTCAGTTGAATTGTTTATTGCGCTTGATGATATGCGACTTTCAAAGGTCGTTGTATGCCTTTCTCAATCTTGGGCTTAATTGTTCACCTTAACGAATTATTGTCTTGTAAATGTGGCAACAAGATTGTCTAACTAGACACTGAACTTCTTCTAATTGAATTCAACAATGTTACACAGGAATGACAACTGTATATACTGAATATATTGAAGCTTCTTTGAACGAATAGATTTAGATGAAACATTGTCACAGCAACAGCATTGTAACAGATGTATTAAGACAGCTTATTGTTAGATTGTTGCTGACTGTAAATAGCGCCAGTTGTGGTTAATCTCTACCCATAATGCCTCAGCTTGCTTACCAATGTGCTAACATGCCAGTAGCCTACGTATTCATTCCAGATTATGCGCTATACACGTGTGCTCACTTTTCACTTTCGTATTAAAATATGCTGTTAATGGCCTCAAAGCCTGAGTCACTCAAAGCAGAACATTACAGCATAAACCTGCCACTGTAGGAACTAGGCCTATGTTTCAGCCATTTTCTTAGCACACAAAATAAGAATGAATGAAAGAATAACTCACGTCACGATTTATAACGATACAAAGGAAGTCATGCATAGGCGACACGTAACGCAAGATAGGCAGCCACGACATTTAGCCTATGTCTCAACTCAAAACGGAAAATAGGAAGCTATCGGTATAACATTTATCCCACGTTTCGTGAAGCCGATTTCCGTAAACAAGTATTCTATGCGGCATTCGATTTGCAAGCTATTTTATAATATTATCATACCCTCCACCATTTCAAACTTAACTAAAACTACCTGGTCACCGAGATACGCCTCACCTTAATATAAGACTCATCTACGCAAACACATCTTTCTTCGAAAGGCAACTTCTCTGTTTGCTTAATTCACGAAGAATGTTCAAGCGTGACATAGAATTTTTCACCAGACATTCCTGCGTGACTTGGCAAAATTTTGTAAATGAAGATTGTGGTGGGAGCATAGATATCTTATATATAATAATATTAAGTAATACTAAGTACAATTCGGTCTGTGATACACACACCAGGGATCAAACAACAATCTGTCCACGAGTTGTCACCAAAAAAAAGTAAATCAAACGGACCTTGCATGAAATAAGCGCCATAATGTAAAGATTGGTAATTAACGCTCTTAAAAGTGTGTTATAGTTAGGCCTATAGCGAATTCATGGTGCAACAGCCTATCATACTATGACCAGGGACAAAATTATTACATAAACATTTCCAAACGGAAAAGTCAGTAAATGACAATCTGGAGAAACACGAGTGGAATTGGTAAAAGTTGAATAAAACGGGCAGATGGACATTTTTTTCTTAGTCGTCCACCTTTTAAACAATTAAAATTAAATTAAAATCACGACAATTAAAACATTTTTTTCCCACTTAAACGTGCCATTAAAACAATAATTTCAATTTGAAACAAAAATGTTGCACAAGAACGAGTTTCCCAAATTTTTTTAATAATGATGCAACAATAAAGTCTTCTTGAGCAAAATAATAGGCCTACACAACAAAAACATCAACTTTCTTTACTGGAGTTATAATAATCAACAGGGTTCAAGTAACTGGCCAATACGGCTTTCACGATAAAATCACAACTTGAATGCAACACATAATCAGTTCATCAATAGACGAGGATTAAGGTTTAATTTGTCCACTGGAGAATGTAGGATTTGAGCTTAACAAATATTTTGCAAAAAAGTCAACTATCTTTGCAGGTGACAAGCTATGAATCGTCATTGCGGGAAATGCAATCAACCGGAACAAAGAAACTACTCGAAACTAGTTGCAAAATATAGGTCCAGTACAATAGCCTCAATAGGCCTACTACTGTTGCAAGAACTGTGTTCCTCTGGATTTTCTTGACGCGTCTGTCTTATCCTGAATGTTGGATTTATTTGCCGATGTTTCGTATTTCTGTGCCCGTTCTTTCCTGTTCATTAACTTTCAGTCGCTCTTCCAGGTTTTGAACTTTAATGAGCGCTTCTTCGAATAACTTCTTCTGCAGAAATTGCTTATTTTTGAAGTCACCTTGAAGAGCAAAAAGACTGTTAACTTTGAACTGATCAACACACAGACAAACTTTTTTCCGAAGTAAAACACTGGAATTACCTGTTCATTTAAAGCCTTCGTATTTCTGTATAAGAGACTGACCAAGTTTAAATCTTCTCGGAATCTTTTTTGCAAATCATTTCTTATTTCCAAGTAATCATCTTCTAAACTGCTCACATCACACTGGGGCAGCTTCTTTATCGCGTTGTCCTGGCAACGGCGTCCAAGCGCCATCCAACCTTCTTCTGTGTGCTGAAGAAAAGTTACTTACTATTAAGTTATTTACTTAATTTTTATTAATATTAATTAATTTTAATATAATATTTAATTAATTTACTTACTTAAGTTATTTACATACTTTCTTACATTCAGCAGATTTACTGGCACGCATTTATTGATATAACATACACTTAATAACTGCTAGTTCTGGATCTCAACTTAATAAACCAGCAACTTACAATTTTCTTTGCGCTTCACGTCTTCAACATCCCCAGGACTGACATCAAACTTCCGCAGCAATCTTAAGATATCGTCACGTTGCATAAACTGCTTCAATCTTTCCTATATCTCCCTCACTGGTGTATTTAGGCTATGAAGAGAATTTAGTGCTATTATGCTTTGCTTTAATTTAATGCAAAGAAACACACCAAGATAAGAGCAAGGATTGCAAATGAGTAGAAAGAGCAGATGTAATTTATAGCAAGCAGAATACATTAAAACTGCTTTGTGCAGCCATCAAATGGAAAAGCTTTGCAGGTAACAGATTTTTGTAACAAAACTCTACTTGTTGTTTCATAAGGCCAATCCAACTCTGTTGCTGGAATCCGTGGAAGCCTGTTGATGCTTTGCCAAGTTAATACCTTCATGATTTATCAACTGCTTGCCAAAACACTTCAAAATTTCAATTTGGTTCATTTATAACACAATTCCAGGATTTAGCAAATATTTACTCAAAGCAAGTCAAGAATGTGACTTCGGCCCAACCATTGAAATTCTCGTTTTGATACAACGCCATCTCACCTCATTTCAATAGGCAGTAGGCTGGTCAGAAGTTGATGACATCATAAAGGGAGTTTCCTCTGTGGGTTTACAACTTTAAATTGAAATACAAATGGTTTTTGATAACAGCAAAATGTCAAAAATTACGGCCTGTCTTTCAGTCATCAAGATCACCCATTTAAAGTAAAATGTTACCAAAAGACCTTTGAAGTATAAATCCATGTAAGACATTGTCTCACATTCCACTTATTTACAGTGGCAGAATGGCAAACACGGCGGTTGCCGATAAAGTAAAACTTTCTAAAAATGCAAATAAAGCTACGAATTGCTTTGGTCCGTTATCACACCACTGTGATGTGAGTGGTCACATCAGCAACTCATAACAATGATAAAAATAACACAACATCAAAAGGTTGTCAAATGTGTTATTTTATTTTATAAAGCAGCAGTATTTTATATTAGAACAAATAAAATTCTAAGTCAAGTTGTTCAGATCAGTGCAAGAAAACAAGAAGATCAAAAAACACATGAAAACTCGTCATGATAAATCGGCATCGTTTCGATGCATAAAAATGTACAAGGCCAACATAAGATGGCTTACAACCCATAAAGGCAGCCATAAAGTAAAACAAAGCATTATATTGACAACTTGTACATTGTACATACTCTCATATATTAATCCCATATCAACTTGTACTGGAACAATGCATTCCAAAAATTACTGAAAAAAATGTGATTCTACGTTAGATAGGCTAACAAAAGAATTAAACAGTATTAGGAAACTATCCGTATTTCAAAACAGATTACAAAAGTTATGTCGAGATAAAGAAGAATGAGCAAAAAATCAAAAAAAATCTCTCAACAACATTATACTGGGTTCCAGGTCGATTCAACCAACGGACGATTCAACCTACGGACGATTCAACCCAGGACGATTCAACCTAGGACGATTCAACCCACGGACGGTTCAACCCACGGACCATTCAACCCGCGGACGATTCAACCCGCGGACGATTCAACCCACGGACCTTTCAAACCACGGACGATTCAACCCACGGACGGTTCAACCCACGGACCATTCAACCCGCGGACGATTCAACCCGCGGACGATTCAACCCACGGACCTTTCAAACCACGGACGATTCAACCCCGGACTATTCAACCCGCGGACGATTCAACCCACGGACGATTCAACCCGCGGACCTTTCAACCCAGGACTATTCAACCCGCGGACGATTCAACCCAGGACTATTCAACCCGCGGACGATTCAACCCCCGGACGATTCAACCCACGGACGATTCAACCCCGGACTATTCAACCCACGGACCTTTCAACCTAGGACGATTCAACCCACGGACCTTTCACGTACTATTGGCTTAGGTTATCACCAAGTTACTTTGTAACTAATATTATGTAAGCTAAATAAAGCTAATATATAGGCCTAAGCTAATATAAAGCTTTTTGTGTTTCCTTTTTTTTCTTTTACCACTTCTTGTTAGCATTGGTTGTACATCAAAACACTTATTGTTTTCTGCTTTCCAGTAAAACCTTGAATATTGTTATTTTGCCCTATACAGTACTTTGCGTACATTTCTGTCTACGCCTGCTATTATTTTTTGTATTTACCCGTGTAGATCGGTTATTATATAAAATGTTCTCCTTTTAGCATTAAGTTAACATTTTTGAAGTTTTTGAAAAGACAAAATGCTTTCGACCCACGTACGTAAATGTGTGTATTTATTTTTTTGCATGTACACAAATTACAGATATTTTTATAGACACCTCTTTATACATCGATTAATTAGAAAGAAAGTTGTTTTATTTACAGGCAAGCTTAAGAACATGAACCTGAACACAAACACAGCACGTATAAAACACAAAGCTGAAAAGGGTACTACAAACGGGAATTAATTAGCACATATGATCGATAGTCCGGGGTTGAATCGTCCGTGGGTTGAATCGTCCTGGGTTGAATCGTCCGTGGGTTGAATCGTCCGCGGGTTGAATCGTCCGCGGGTTGAATCGTCCGCGGGTTGAATGGTCCGCGGGTTGAATGGTCCGCGGGTTGAATGGTCCGCGGGTTGAATGGTCCGCGGGTTGAATTGTCCGCGGGTTGAACCGTCCGTGGGTTGAACCGTCCGTGGGTTGAATCGTCCTGGGTTGAATCGTCCGTGGGTTGAATCGTCCGTGGGTTGAATCGTCCTGGGTTGAATCGTCCTGGGTTGAATCGTCCTGGGTTGAATCGTCCGTGGGTTGAATCGTCCGTGGGTTGAATCGTCCGGGGTTGAATCGTCCTGGGTTGAATCGTCCGTGGGTTGAATCGTCCGGGGTTGAATCGTCCTGGGTTGAATCGTCCGTGGGTTGAATCGTCCGTGGGTTGAATCGTCCTGGGTTGAATCGTCCTGGGTTGAATCGTCCGGGGTTGAATCGTCCGTGGGTTGAATCGTCCGACCACCCATTATACTGATATCGGTCGATACAAAAACTTACTATTTCATATAAACGAAGTATGTACATTGTACAAGTTTACTTTTCTTTCATTTAAGCTTTTTTAATTTTTGTTTTGTTTTTAAAGTAATAAAATACAAAAATAACAACAAGAAATGATTTCCTCTAATATTTTTACTCAATGAAGGGGATTCCCAGCTTCTAAGTACTCAGCCAATGACAGCAGACCGTGGTTTCTGAAGTAGCCAATCAGCTTCTGAGGAGTAAACGCTTTTCCCTGCTTGAAGCGAATTCGTTTGATGCATGAGGCAAGGTACAGTGTAGGGGAAGCTGCAGTGTAAGATGCTGGTTACAAGCAAAAAGCAACAGAAAAAACTTACAGAACCACAATCGAGGAATTATGCACCATGACATTAATAATGATGTGATGATGACATTCATGATAATATGACCAAGCTAGATGATATGAGCAAGATGGAGAAGGTAAGATAAGCTACCTGTGACTCTTCCATCCTGTCTAAGTTCCAACTCATTCAGCTCAACGTCATTTAGTTTAAACAAACGACCAAATTTGCGAACGTCATCTTTATTCAGTCCTTCCAACTCATTGACTTCCAAACGAGAGATCATCGAATCTGTTTCAAACAAAATACAAACAACTGAATATATATTTATTTTTTAATTTTCTTCCCCCCCCCTCCCCCAAAAACAAACTTTTCAAATATTTCCTCACCCAAAGTAGGAGGGCATTGGCCAGTGTCAAGAACCTCATCGACATCTTGTTGCCCTTCACTCAACCCACTAAACATAAACAATTGACATCATATACAAAACTTAAATTTGTTAAAGTCAAGTTGCTTTCTAGGAATTACCTGCCACCATCAATAATCAAATCAACGCCTTACTATCACATTTATGTAGGCGGAGACAACAATAATGTTTTATCAAAAGCCCAATTTCTCTTAAAAATAAAAAGCACTAAACAGTGAATTTTACTTCAGCTGCAAGTTACACCAAGAACCTACCAAATGACTAAGCTTAACTTTCCTTCTTTGTGAGCTATGACGTCATCACGAGAATGTTTGAGGAGAGATTTCACTTGACATCTTTGTTCTGATGATTTCTCCCCCTTCTAAATATCAATAACTATGTTACTATGTTACTAAGGTAATCGTTAATAACCAACTAAATATTATTGCAACTCTACCATTCATAGAAACGTTGAACGGCCCACTCTCAAAAGCATAGTAAGTTTCATAAATGAAAACACACCTAAAATAAGCCAAAAGTTCAAGTACCTTGGAGCAACCTTCCGTGCTTCTGAGATGACAATACCAAACAGCAGCAGCAACAAATACGATTACGATGATTGCTGGTACAATAATAGCTATAGAAAAATAAAAATTATGTAATATAACAGATATGACAAACATACCATGCATAGCAGTAGACACCAGTCCTGTTAAACTGACATTTATTATTTTGTAAACGGACCAGGGTTTATGTGGTTTTTACTACTTGCAGTGCAATGGCTGAGTTTTTAACTAGTAGTTGCTGAAATTAATTACAATAAATTTCTTGTAAAGGTAGATACAACTCCGGTGAAATGACCATTTGCACTGGCCTTTGTACTTCATTTCATTTCAATAGAAACAGCTTTGAAAACCCAAAAGTGTTATTGAAGGTTATTTGAAACAAAAGAAAATCTGGAATCCAACTTCTCGGCTGCTCCATTGTTCAACAGCGACATCTGGTAATCAAGTGTTCCGAAATACGAGTGAAAAAGCAAACCTGTGAGTACATGGCTAGATGCCCCACTCAAGCTGTCATCGGGTGGCATGGGCATTATTGCTCCCATCGCTTCAACAACGGATGTAGAAGGTTCTTTGTCATCAACTGATGTGGTTGTTTGCAAAGTTGTCGTTGCAACAGTGGTGGGAGATGTTGATGATGTTGAACTTTAATGGAAAAACAAAAAAACTTTAAACTCTAATATTATTATTCATTCGTTAACTATTTTTATAATTTCTTCTGAAAATTTTATCCCGATACCATTTTTTCGTAGTATTTGGTTCAATAACCAACCTGATGGTTGTAGATGGTGTACTGGTAGATGGTGTACTGGTAGATGGTGTACTGGTAGATGGTGGTGCCTTGTGGCCTCGGCACGTCTTATCCCTTGTGTTGAATGTTCCCTCATTACACTGACATCTTGATTTCGCAAAAAAATAGCAAATTATTAAGCCAATATTAATTATACAATATTAAGCCTGTTGTATGGCTAAAGCAGCATAGTTGCATGAGAAGTCATCAAATGCAAATAGATCCCGGGTGAATGACATCATACCTGGCTGAGAAGGTTCGTGAACCGGCAACTCTGTACATTCCTGTCGGACACTCGACGACTGCTTTATGACATCGTCGGTTGGAGTGAGCCGTTTCATCCATGTAGGTCTGATTGGTCGGGTCATTGGGGTCAAAGGGACAAGATCGGGTAACAGTGGAAGTCATGTCAGTTCCACTGAGAATTGATTAACATGTGTAAGAAATTTATATGGGTCTGGTATTGCGTGATTGTGAAGTGAAATCATTGAGCATTGTCATACACTAAGTTTTTCGAAAGAAGAGAAAATTTACAGAATAAACTTAAAGGAAATGTCACCGACTGAAGCAGCACCTTATAAAGCGCCCGTAGTTTCAAATTCTAATTCTCATTCATAAAAATGTGTAAAATTTAAGCAGCGATTTTACATTTTTTATGAAAATGAAGACGAACACTAAAAACAATTCAGTCAGCGTCGAACAAAAGAAACTCACTCGCACAAAGCCTTAATATATTTTCCACGAGGAGCGAGACAACACTGACGGAGCTCACCATCAACTTCAAAAATATCAACAACTCTTCCCATTTCATTGGGAACAACGCCGGGGCAAGGATTAGGCGACTCGGCTGCAACAGGCAAGGCTCGAACACAAGCAGCCGTCGTCTGCATCAAAAATAATTCAAGTAAACCTACAACATGATGTCTATAGTTGCTGTAAATGGAAGAGATTTATGAGACTATGACAGAAATTAGTAATGATTTTGGCAAAGAAAATGACAAAAGACAAGAAGCTTACCAGAAGTATGGCCGGTAATAGCTTCTCAATCATTGTTTATACTTTTTAAAGTAAATTTACATAAAACCTAAAGAGATAATATAAAATTAATTTTCAAAAAATTAACAAAAATTAAAAACTGCATAAGTACATGAAATAGGCAACAAAATCTGCGTCATATAAAACTACATCATTCAAAACAGAAATTGGATTGCGCACGATGAAGAACAAAGATGTAGAAATGTTATAAAATTTCGTTCACTGCAGTGAAGAAATAACAGGTCAATAAAGGAAGAAATTTTCATCAACGATTTCCTCAATTCTTTCCTTTCATGCTTAATGAGCGCATGTCGTTATATTGAAGATAAAATTACATCATAGTCGTACATTGTGAGGTCATTAGATTAATTGAACGATGGAGTAATTGACATTGTTTAACGATAATTATTGACAGCGTCAAGTTAAAAAAGAAACCAACAAACTAACAGAATATTACACTTCTAACATTCTGCATAAAAAACTTTTCATCGCTTCTTGTTCACAACAGCGCAGTTTCATCAATAATAAATTCAACCTTAAGTGTGACCTGCACAGCACAAGGCAATAAAATCTGTGATATAAATAATAGGAGTGTGTAAAATAAGAAGCATCCACAATGTCACTCCATGTCTCCCATATCCACCACTACTCTCCACTCCTAGTGATGATTCCTTGTCACAAATATGTGTCTTCTCTTGTTGATCAACATCAGGATGATGTTTGCTCATCGTCCACAATGCCCTCTCTCTTGCAATATTCTTCAATGAAATCGACACAGGTTTGATCTCCCATCGTGATGAATTTTGCGATCAGGTTTCTTGGAGTGAATTCTTTCTTTGGTTTCAGCATATTGTAAGCGCATGCACAAAAGTCATGCCCTTTACAAGAAAATAATATGTAGAAAAGGAATTGTTTGTTGAAATTTTAAATAAAATTTCCTGCTAGTTTCATATGAAGTTTACACAGAACATATCATTCACTAAAATGAAATGTAAAAATGCCTTTCTCAATAATCAAGACCAAACATTCTAATACATTTTCTGAATTTAAATATTAAAAGCTTTGAGGAATAAACTTACAGTCCTCTTCTTTTGCCTTCAAGTTTCCAATCTCTCCTTCAGTGATGCGATAAAGTCTGAGTAATCGCTTAATCTTGGATCGATTCAAATGTTCCAGCAAAATTTCCCAGATAGATTTTACTACAAGATTTAAATGGGACATTTGATGGCTAAATCAGAAGCATCCAAATTTATTGATAAAAATATTAACCCATCCAGCGCAGGCAACACCATCTTACTTATGGATAAACGTTTTTCCGGTTCTAATTCTAAAAATATTTTTGTTTGTGGTTTCTTTTCCTTTTTAATCGTACTCGAAGTTGAAGGAACATCTTTCCCTGAGGCATTTGCACTGAAGTCACAAATTTCAATACATTTTAAACACATAGTTAGATAGATAAACGTACATATGGCAAAACGACCAAATGCAGGCGGCAATTCTGCCCATGTCCATGAAGTAGAAGTCCAACCTTACCTGGTCTTACTGCTTGATGCCTCTTCTGCGTAAGCTTCCTCATCTGTACTAACAGTTTTATCAGCAGCAAGAACGCCCGCTTTGGCTTGTCTGCAAATTAAACAAATACCAATTGCGAGCATATTAGTTATACCAGCCACAGAATTTTATAATCGTTCATTAACCTAAATTGTGGTTGAACATTTCAAGTAAATTTAAGCCTAACATAAGCAATACCACAGCATAAAGCGCAACGAATAACTCTCAATTAATTGCATGTATTTTGAGACAGATGTGCAGGTGCATGAACCTTGTATCAGGTCGATAGGTGCGTTGGTCCCCATCCTCATCCACATCATTGTTTGGGGGGACATTAGTCACAGTCGGCGTTTTATTATTATTTGGCCTCTCTCCTCTGTTAGAGGATGAATTTCCTGATTGAGATGTTGCATCGAGAAGTGGACAACTTTCATCGTGCTCTGGGCCCTCCCTGGAATGTTTCAATGTTCTTTTAATCACTGACATCCTCTATAATATGAGACAATATCATATGAGACAGAGTGCTAACTCGGTTCGATTCAATCCAGCAGATGTTGTCTTCCCTGATCCTTCCCCAACCGTGCTGACTCTTTCATCAGGCGGTGATGGTTCTAGACCTCCGTTTGGCGACTGCTTTCCACTGCTTTTACATGACATTTATATAAACATACGAAGCATGCTACACATTTTTAGGTATTGCCACTGCTAACAAGGTAGTATCTACCATATGCTCATTGGAGACCAGCCATGACAGTTTCAAAACAATCGCAAACATTTTTTCAACAAAAATAACTTTCTAGCTGTTTCTGAATTTATCAAAGGCATGACTCCAAACCTATGCTCAACTAAACAAATGAATCAAAGTATACCGAGTCTCAACAATCCCGTTGCTGGAATTCAGAAGACAAGGTAAATGTCCTGGCTAAACAGACCATAATCAAATATCTTGGTTGAGTCTTCCTACCTCGCTTGAGTCGGATGAGGGCTTTCAAGTCGCCCATGATCCGGTTCCTCTGTTGAGTTTTCACTTCTGTCTCTTCTCATGGAGGGAGCACTTTCAGGTGATGGATTAAGAAGCCGAGCATGTTCAGCTGTGTCCTCCCTAAATTTTACAACACCTTTGGTTATCCTGGTTGTGAAAAATAACAACAAAATACTTCTGTCTTCAGCATCTCACAAATCTTACTCAGTTGCGTTGTTCGATGACCCATCAGTATCATTCTCCATCTTTTTCACTCGTGCATTTTCCTTGTGGATTTTCGGAGCTGACCTGCAACAATTACAAGCTGGATTCTTCAGAAGTTTCTAGTTCAATGTAAATTTTATGATTTTGTTTAACCACGACTGGTGGAACACATTCATTTAACTGCAATGGCATCCGACTTCATATTTCAAGACAATAATGATATAATAAAATATTGTGCTTCTATCTTATTTTCAACTTGCTTGCTTTATCTTCAACAATAACAATACAATAACTGGACTTTGGTCATTGATATAGCTACAAGTTGTAATGTTACACACACACACACATGTCAAATTCACAAAATACCTATTGCACTCTGAGTCCTGGCTGCCACACAAATCTGACGTTGGGTGTGGAAGTCTACTCGGTAACAACATGTAACAAAGACGATTTATAATATATTAACTACACTCTGGTCATTGATTAATATATATAATAAAACGCTATTTAATATAATAATATATTGGTCATTGATTAATGTATTAACTAGACAGGTTGTAAAGTTCAAGACAAAGGACCTGTTTGATGCTGATCCTCCTCCTCCTCCATCGCTGCCGACTCCTCCACCAAGCATTAATCCTTCTTCACCTCCATTTGATGGCTGGTTTCTTGACATTATAAGATAGAAGTTCAAAACCAGTTAGAATCAGCCAGGAATCACTCGAAAGAGGATTGTTGTGACAGAAAAATTTTAAATCATGATAAAACTTGCAAGCATGAAAATCAGGTGAATTTGTGTTGAGGCATGAGGAATATCATGTCATTTAACTGGAACTAACAAAGCCAAACTCTTCTTTTTATGATGTGCGGTAATCAATAATACATAGGTGATTGTGTCTAAACAAGTTCAGATAACAGGCTAAATAAGCGAATCTTACCCATTCTGTGTCCGTCTTCGTTTAAGCCAGCAACACAACTGCAAGTGAAATCACACATTAAATTTAATAACAAACTTAACAGCTTGCTCTATCAAATCAGACACTAAACAGCCCACACTTTTTCAGTCACTTACAGCAACAAGTAGCAATATCACCACCGCCACCAAGACAACTAAGGCTATAATTACACATTTTTAGTCACTTACAGCAACCACCGCCGCCACTATCACCACCACCACCAAGACAACTAAGGCTATGATTACACCATTGCTTAAACCTTGACTGGCTGGAGTGGGAAGAGGAATTGCTAAAAATAAAAATATTATCTGTTCAGAATGTTTTTAAATTTTATATATTTCGTCGGATACTTTTTTGATGAATTAGAAATAAGTTCAAGGTTTCATGAGGCCAAAATGAAAAACGCTGCCAGTGTCATGCGATTAACTTTCTACTGATGCACCAAGTTACAGGTATATGAGGCTTAATACGGAATAACTATAACAACTGTAAAGCACTTAATTGTAACAATTTACTTTGCAATGTCGTCGAAGAGGTGGAATGAGACAATGTGCTGGTGATAAAAGAAAAACCAGGTTTAGGATCCAAGTTTGATTTTTGATACTTAACTAAACCTTCAGTAGCTTAAAAAGAATGCCACATCCGCATAGACATCATGAACACAAAGCACAGGAATACCACCAACCTTGAAGTTAATTGAGCAACATCCTGAGAAGCTTCGACGCAACTACAAACAATGTCATTTACCGAGAATGTTTCAACTTAACCTCGAAACTAGATTCCTTTGTACAGACATATATACATATATATATACGTCATCCAAGTGACTTATATGATGTACATAGACTTAGTACCAAGCCATAAAATAATAAACTAAGCTACCAGTACATAAACAGCGTATATGTCGTGGTGCACTCACGTTGTGTCGTGTGTTGTATTCCCTTCAATCCTTACAAACCCTTGAGTGCAGTGTTGCAGTGCTCTCGTGCATTCTCTGTGAGAATGAAGGGTCTCGTTTGTGAAGCTCTGTCTTGTTGGGTCACCCACGACAAACTCACACGGTGTGCAAGTTCTTGAATGGAAGCGTCCCTTTCTGCACACAAACAAACCAAACTGGTTAAACAATTGCCTCAGCCTCATTTCGTTTACAACAGAGGCATCTCATCACTAGGACGTGACCACACTCGTAGCTCTAATTACTTTGCACCTGGAGCAGTAGAATTTCGTTGCATTATCGTGCAATAAAAAATATGGCCTAAGGTCACAGTCCTCGCAGTGCTCAGCAAGATAGCTACTTAGTTTTGTGTTTTCTCAAAGTGCTCAAAATTTAGACAGTTACTGTGCTTGCTCAGTTGCTCGCTACACTACATTGGACTGGAGATACCAGGACAACAATGAAGAACAAGAAGAAATTTGTACTAATTTATGAAAAGTGATGATTTGTAGAACGTTGCAGAAACCAACCTATAACGAGGTTGAAAACAGATGGTTTTGAAAACCAAAAACACCATAACAAGATTTTCATAATTTCTACAACTCACTGACAAATCTTTGACATGTAAGTTCCTGCTGGGCACTGACAACACAAGTGTTTGTCCTCGTGGTCGACATCGTCAATGATGTTTTTGGTTCGATTGACGACATCACACGTAATATCAGTGCAGACGACATCAAATAATCCCGTACAACTCTGATCTCCGTCACTGTGAGCCGCATTTCCAGGATGAAGATAAAACAGGAAGAGAAAGATCTAAAGAAAAAAAAACAAAGATTAAAGAGACTGCATATAAATATATAATAACTTGCACAAAAATGTTTCTGATAGTCACAGCCCACGGCCTGCTGATTAATGCTTCCTTTATTATACGATTAAGTTAAGAATTGGGAGCTTGAGACAATGTTTTCAAAAATTGTGAGAAAAAACAAAGGATAATTGAATTCTTATAGTTAAGAGAAAAAATCTCCTTTTTTGTTTCACGTTGCCTTTAAAATATGAAACTACAGTATTACAAAATTTCAAAGTACAGTATATCGGATGAAGTTTTTAACAATGACTAAATCTTGTGACTGTTCCATAAAGCCACAGTGAGAACAGCCTCCACCAGACGCACTGTACAGACACAGCTGCAGGAGGCTTCACAGTTGGTTTCTGTTCCACTGTTTGACTGCATAATTAGGTGACCGGATAATTAATCAAATACCGATTATAATCGAGTATAATGTATAATTATACAAGATGTGGAGAATCGAAGAAGTATGACACTGCATGTATATACTGTATACTTGTTATCTTTTAAAAAAGATTGAAATAGTTTATGTTACCACAATTTACTAATTCATACATAAGCTATACCATGCTTATTCCATTCATGGACAAATAAATATAAAGATCTTACCAACGTTTTCATAAACTCAGCCGAAACCTTCATCAAGAAAAATATGTCCCTCTTGCATTGCATCGTTACCGGTAACTAGGCCTAGACTAGTTGTATTTAAAATTTGCAAACAAACTAAAGGTAGTTATCTTAGGCCTTGTAATAATATAATTTAGCATATAAACAAAGAAATGAATTAACAATAAGAGTGTCGGGTAGCCAGTGTATGAAAAAAACACTCTTGCTGATTTAAACCCAAAAAATCAAGTTATACTCAACGTACAACCTCAAAATTTATACCATCACACGCAGAATTTCATCCTGCAAAACATACTTTTAAACTACGTTATTTAGCCAAAAAATTTCAAGTAATTGTAATTTTTTTGCTGTGTTCTCGGCTTTTCTTGGAATGGAGCCAGTCTAAGAAATTTCTGCCAGTGCATAAAAAACTTTTTTTACTTTCATATGTATTTTTGGTGGTTTTGCTTTTTTCAAACATAGACATCAGATGTTTTCGGTGTTGAATTTTTGGATGATTTTTTATTATTAAATTCAGCTTTAATCTGAAATATTTTTCATCAAATATCACCAGAAAATGTCAGATAAACTTACTTAGAAAATTTTTTCTGTCATACAGTGGTTGAAGATTCAGTCTACAATGTGTAGCCGAGGAATTTGCAAGTGTGCAAAAAAAGGGCTTGTGATAATATTGTGTACGACATAGAATCAGTGAAGCATAACACTGCGTGATGTAATCGATTGCAACCCTCTTAGTGTGCGTGCATTACGAATTATCAGTTATCACTTATCAGTAGGGCAACCAAAAGTCAATATGGTAAATTTTTTTTACCTGCTCAGAATGCTATGAGACAAGCACAAAACAAATTTCAGCTTTGTACGACGTGTGGTATAGAAGTTATTAGGTCAGATAAAGTCAAAATGTTACGTTAGGTCAAAATACGGTCAAATTGTTTCGTTAGGTCTTTTTTTTAGGTCAAAATCTATTAAACTTGTAATTTTGTAACCATTTTGTAATATTATTCTTCCGTTTTTCTCTTTTCTTGTACCGCAAACAATTCCAGTCCCGCAAATTTTACTTAGAACCAAAGCCACAAAGAGAGGGAAGGCTTTTCAGCGCGTTTGGTGACGTCACGATGTGACGTCATTGCATTTGAAACTGCAAGTTGTCAATCTTAATACGCAGAAACGAAAAAAAAGTCAACACTAGAAAAGCATTTTGTCATTTTTAAATGCAGCTTTAGATTAGAATTTAGAAAGTTGCTGTAGACAGTGTAGAGACTATCAGTATAGCGCTTTTCAAAATGAGGTCAAAATTTAAACTTTTTAGGTCAAAATGAGGTCAAAATTTGCAAATTTTAAAGTCAAAATTTAAAATTTTTAGGTCAAAAAACTGGTTGCCCTACTTATCAGTCTTATGTTCAATGCCGCAACATGTCTATAGGCCTATGCTGTTGCTGTACCAATGTTCTATCTAAATGTATTCGTTCAAAGAAGCTTCAATATAATCAGAATATATAGTTGTCGAGGTGTACAATAAAGCAGACAACGACCTTGAGACTCATTTAGCTCGAGGACAATAGACTATTCAACCGACAAAGTTGTAATTGAAGTGGTCGACCTTACAGGTTAAGGAACGATAAACAAACATTTCATTACAGGCTCACTAACTCGCTTCTTTCGTGAGATATTACAGCTTTTGCGATGGACATCGAAATCTTGTTTTGGATTTGAAAATCAGGTTTTTCGTAGTCAGTGAGTTTGACAAGATGGCATTTAAGAAGTATTGTTCTCCAAGTCAACACACCAAATAGTATAAGTCGACTTTTTGCATAACAATTCTCCTAACCTTACCGTCTATCTTTAACTATATGGATTGCGTGACCTTCTTACCGTGAAATAGTCACTCTGTAAAAATTTGTCTGCCCACTTAATTCTGTCAGCTTGGGCCACTTAATGGTAACCGTCTCGAAATAGGCAAGTAGTTAGTCGGTCCGCTAGCCGAGTGGTTCAAGCGCTGGCCTCGAAATAATGCGGGTTTTGTCCCGTTTTCTAATCCAATGACAATGCCTTTGGGCAATACATTAACAACACTCACTCCCGTTTAGTGGACCTGGTGGACAGCTGTACATTCCAGTGATATTTTATAATAAACTTCTTCTCTTTAACTCAAAATGGGTGTTTTGTTAAAGACAATTCGACAAACGAGCTGCTCATAAAAACCGCATCAACGGTCAACGCAAGGTTAAGACAATGGCCATTGTTGTTAGAGCGGCTTCAACGAGGTTTTGCGCAGACTGGAGAGATTACTTCCTATTACAAATGTTTGATGCCAATAACTCGGCCTATTGCTTCCCGTCTTCCGGCGTATTAGCTCCGTCGCTTGCAAGTCGTGGAAGAACGATTATGACAAAAAGTTTAAGTTTAGTCTGAGACGTGTAATGTAATATATCAAAGTGCGATGATTAAATAATATTCCGTGCGGAAACGAAATAACTTTTAGAAACGGGATTTCATTGCATTACAAATTAATATTGCAATTAGAATGCAAACAAGTTCACGAGCAGCAGAGCATTTCATGCAAAGACAGCAAAACACAACGATGTAGAGCAAAGGTGGCAAACTGCGGCTCACCGACATGTTTTTGTGGCTCTTCCAGCTGAATAGTAATATCCCAAATTGATTACTAATAACATAATATTATATCTTATATTATAATAACCAAACTGACAAACACTACTGTTTTTGCGGCTCGCTGGTTTTTGTAGTTTTCTGCAAGTAACTCTTTCATTGAACAAGTTTGCCCACCCCTGATGTAGAGTATCTCAACTTCTAGAAATGTAAAATTTTACTGCAGGCGGTTGGCAACCAGCAAAATTTATCCACTGGTAAGATGTTGTTGAAGAAATCAAAAACAAGACTTGAGTTATGAGGAATGATCGTCGGGCTAAGTTGAGCAAATATCGCCATTTTCTTCACTATCAGGATTGAGGCTTGCATTTGAAAGGTCCACCTGTAGTTGAGGTTTTCGACAACTCTGACTTGAACTTGGAGCGTCGTCTGTATTGAGTTCAATGTCATGTTTCTCACAATACTGCTTTACAATGTCAGCACAGTTTTGGTTAATCTGCTTCAACTTGTCATGAAGCGAGTTGGGGTTGAAAATATCTCCGAGTGAGATGAGGGCTTCGAATGCCTTTACAGTGATTCCTCTTGTGTTTACTAGAACATTATAATGTTCAAAATTGTTTAACAAAAGCACTTTGCTAATTCGAATAACGAAAGGTGTCTGGGTGAATAAGGCGTAATTTCTTTGTACATTTTTTTACTTTTATGTCGCGATTTGTATACGCCAATTTGATCAATCACAAGTCATTATTCTGGGCTATTTGTGAGAGAGACAATGGGCCAAGCCTCCACCTCTTTCAGTAATGACCCTAAATACGCCAATGGTGAAAACCTACCCTACAAATTGCCAACATCTGTGTGCAAATGTAAATTGAGGACAAAACAGACATTTTCATGAAACTACATATTTAATAATTTTGTTATTCAGCAAACCAGAAAGCATTTCTTCTGCCTGAGACACCTTCTGATGTGAACACAACAATAGTGAAATAAGTGACAATACTCACTTTGATGACGTTTATTAACCAAGTCATCAATAATTGGTTCTGGAATCCCAAAACGCCTCAGTAATTCATAGACATCTTTCGCCAATATGGTGCCATCCAACTTGTCCCGAATATCTGTCACTGGTTTGAAATTTTTGAGTTCATTAAATAAAACAATTACTACATAGAATTAACAATGAAGAAGCAAAACACAAAGCACTTACTGGTCTGTGCATTTTGAGCCGAAATAAGAGGCTTCGACTCAGACAAAAGATTTCTGGCAACACCATTCTCACCGGGCGATGATGCAGATTGTGCACCACTGGATAAAATGCAACGTACAACTTGTTATTTTACCTTAACACCAAAATTGCCAAACAAACAAAATATGAGGAATGCCTACTTAGGTGCTATTTGGTGCATCTCCATGTCTGAGCTGTTTCCGGACCTGCAAATGAAAAACAAGCATTGTCTTATATTCATCTTCAAGTTTATCCACCAAGCCACTAATCCCGTTGTCGTATCAGTGCCAAGTTATCAACACCACACCATGAACTTACTCCACTGGTAGTTCTGTTGCCGAAGTCCTGCGATAGAGTCTTCTTATGCGATCCTTAAACTAAACAAACAACTGCTTATTAACCAATTGCATAGTCGATAGAACGACATTGTTGTTATTTAAGATTGACCAAACATAAATCCCAGGTTTCAGCTATTTCCTTTTAAGCTGAACCTTTCTGTATCTATTGTTTTTCTGCAAATAATAAGACCACTGCACACCATATTGAGTCAAACTGTCCAATCACAGATTGAGAAATAAAACTGTTATAAATAAATAATTAATCTAAGTGGAAACAAAACATAATCAATACTCCGTGTACAAGAATAATTAAGCATAAAAATTGGTTTTCTCAATTGAAACAATAGTAATCTCTGGTATAGTGAGAAATAAATCTTTATATTCTTATTAAATAATACTGATACAATCATATCTAAAGCTTACTAGAAAACAAAGTACTAAGGTAATGAAAAGAATTCCGCCGATAACTCCTAAAGCTATCTTCCAACCATCCTCCTGAGCCTGTCCACTTGTGTGACTTGGTTCCAGACACCTGATAACAACAACGCAAGATGATTAAGATAGCATTGTGTCATCTGCACTACAAACAACAAATTGTCCTTCAACAGTGGATGTTCTGAAATAATAGGCAGTACAGCTTGCTCTATGCACCAAATTTACAATGCTAACGAACTAACGTGGCAGGGTATGTCGTGTTCCCTGAAAGACGATCCATTCCACCAGGACAGGTTTCAATCGATTTTAAGCAAGTTTGATTGGCATTGGATAAAGTCGTGTAATATTGTCTGGATGGGTCGTTCTCGTCAAACTGACATGGTGTACATTCTCGTGTGCTTGGCTGCAGTTTGCTGCAAACCACCACATCGTCAATGTCAGCACAGTAGTCATGTTAATGCTTCAGAAAAGTTAGGCTACAACAACTCACATGCACGGCTTGGACATAAAAGTACCAGGCGGGCATAAGCAGCAGATATACGAGAAGTCTGGTCCACTGTCGGCAACGTTTCCATTCTCATCAGGAGGGACATCCCCACACTCAAGTTGCACTGACATTTATGCCTTGATGAGTTTTAATTCAACAACTAACAGTTCACTGCAGGGAAAAAATAAAGGATAAAAATAACAGTATATATTTGAAAAAGTGGTCATAATATCTGAACACTTGTCATAGTAAATGGGGTATTTTATATGGCAAAATTCGGGACCGTACCAAAATAGCCATAAAACTGGTGGTCCTATTATCCTTGATCATAATAATTGCTTCTACTGTTGGCTGCAATCATATGACATAGAATTTACAGATCTCAGAGGCAATATATCGTCAATCTTTCTAAAACTATCTTTCCTGGAAGAATCAGCAAACTTGACTACCCACTTTTTTTCAAAAAAGTTGCAAAAAGTTTTTGAATATTACTATCACTAGTTTTTCTCTTGTAAAGCATTTGCACTTTAAGTTCAAACCATGAGAGGTGATTGAAAAAGGTGCTTCCAAGTTTCTAAAAAAAAAATCAATGCAAGCATTGTTTAGTTTTGCCTCGTTTCTATTTGAGTCCTACCCTTACTGGGAAGTTTGTATAAAAGTTTGAAAATCTGCTGAAGATTTGGCTTTTACAAAATTTTTCTAGCGGCGCGGAATTGCCGCTTTGGAATATATTCTATATTATAAGGATTCAGTTGGCGTGGCGTAAATTTTGACACTACAGGTTTTTCTTGCATTTATCCGTTACACTCAAAGCAAACTTTCAAATAGAGAATCTTACACACTAGACTTTTTCGATATAACAACTCAAGATATATGGTCAGCGAAACAAGCCGGACTGCAGTTACTTTCTGCAAGATCTTAGGTGCGTCAAACAACTCAGACGTAATGGAAGTGTGAACTTGCACAATTACACTGTAGGCCTAATGTACACTGACTGATTCAATCTTTAAATCAATTAAACATTGAGTGCACAGAAGTTTTGTCCAAGTCATTAAGTGCAAAGTACGGCACTAAAGCTCATGAAAAGCAGTATTCAGTGGACCTACGTCAAAATGTGCAGTCTGCAAGCAAAACATGTGACATAAAACGCATAAGAGTTCGCGTTTTAAGTAAGGTGCATGTGAATTTCAGGAATGTAGTAATTCGGTTTTATGTTGTAGTAATTCGGTTAATTCGGTTTCGAATGTAGTAATGGATTACAATCTGATGAGGCTGATGCCCAGAACGCTTGTAAGCTCATTAAAAAAAGCAAAGTGGATTCAAGATGTCCATTGTTACATAGAGACGATCAAAGAAACCTTGCCCAAAAAAATGTTGGCCGTAAATCAAATAGGGTCTCGAGCCTTAGTCCAACATATAGCCATATAGGCTACGCAATAAGCAGTTGGTCATTTTATTTGAAAGCTAACGACTAGGATCTAAATCACGTGTCGAATAGACGATGACGTTTACTCTTTCGCGCTATAAACTACAATAAGACTAATCCTCGCCAGTCTCGTTAAAAACGTGCATCTTTTGCTTGCACACAGTGCCGCTACTGACTATGGTTAGTACGGTATCACCAGATTGGTTTTCCCCCGGGGCTTGAATTTTTCTGTTCTTTTTTTACTAAATTCATACGAACCTTTATAGGATTTCTATGATTTTTTATCTGTTGGGCAACAAACCATAGATAACATCAGGTGTAAATATAAACCCTTTGTTTAGATGTATAAGATATCAGTGGTCGAAATACGGATAATCTTAATTTTTTTAAAAAAATTAAGATAATGAATATTAACCGACATCCGTATCGTTTAACTTAAATTTAGACACCGAAAGTTACAAATCTTTGACAACAAAAATTTCAATGCACTTGCATAATACGTTCTATTTTTAAACTACAATAAACTTTGGCTCTTTTGTGAAATTTATGAATCCTTTCTTTAATTAAAAACAGTTTAGTTTTAGTCAATCTCGAATGGAAATATACTGAATATTGCATCAATCACAATCATTTCACAATGCAACATATTTCGTAATCTTAATAATTTAATTACTCGGATATTTACATTATTTTTCGCCATTGTTAGTTAGGAGAAGGAGCCAGCTGATCCAAAATAAGAAGACACATAGGAGGTTAAAGATACGCGAGTAAAAGGACACAAGACACTGTGCCGAGAATTTTTGGTTAGCACGGGCACTAACCCCAGCATATTTTGACTTTCGGTAAATTAGAGCTGCTCAAGAAATGTTGGCGAATTTCGTCTCGTCGCAAGACAGACAACATCAACATCAAATAAAAAGGATAATTTTTCCTATAACAGTAACAATTAATAATGCTGGGAAGGCTGTAAACATGTTTACATGCTGTGCACAGCATTTGTAGCCTATTTAGAGGAACTTGTCAATCTGCCAAAACGCCCACACATATTCTCATTTGTCTGCTGGAAAGGAAGTCTATCGGCGGATAACTTCATTTTTGCAATGTGCGTCAATGTTATAACTCATCAACCTTTAGCGGTTAATGCAAAACATCAATAACACAAACAATGACGCATCTTTACACACTGTAGCGTAGGCTATATAGGGCACTACTGGGGTACTGTTCTTGGAGCAAAGCTACCTTGAATTGTTTCACTGGTACAACGACATGCCTCGTAAGGAAGGAAACTTATTTTTAAGTCCTGCCTATTAAAGAAATCTGTGTGCTTTCATGCCTAAAAGAAAACTGATCAAAATAAGTTACTTAAAAGCAAGAATCCTGTTGAAGTCTCTTTTCCATGAAACAAGAGTTAGTGCACTAGCCTACATCTATTTAGTGGGGAAGTTGACGACTTTAAATACATTTTAATAAAACAAATTAACTCAAACATCTCAATTTTACACTTGTAGCTCACAGCTCGTATTCTTTGCTGTGTAAGTTGTCAATAGGCCTACATTGTACGTTATTGCTTACCTTGCCTCTAATGCTTCTTTAAGTCATACTTTCTCGCAATCGCTGTTTCTCTCAACTTTTTCTCAATTCTCAACGAAAATTGTACAAATATTCTCTAACTTAATGCGCTGTTGACTGAATATTTCATTAATACTCAATTGCTTTTCTGTCAACTCTCTTCCATATCGTCAATATAACTATTGAAGCATGACCATCTACAAATGTACTTCGGGTATATGCTCGTATAGATATAATAGCCTACATATATCTTTACGATACGCCATCATTCAAGAGACGATAGCTGTTCAATTTTTTTTATCAAACGTAGAACTATAACATTTTCATGCCATAGGCCTATTAGTGTATTAAGTATTAAAAAATATTATCCTCTCTTTTTTCGGAAACTACAGTGCCCTATAATTTCTGTAGATTTATTTTCAATTGTACTGAAAAATAAATGACGCGCGGTCGTCCTTAAGGAAAACCACCACAAATCAAGTTTATTTGCGTTTCGATGAGTATCAATGAAAACAGTTCAAGTAACCTGCATAAACCCGATAAATGATCAAAAGTTAAAATCTTCAAGAAGAGTTTTATATGAAATGTAGCGTAAAGAATCTGTTCTTTGTAGATGTAGTGACCATACCAGTTACCACCAACATGTCCATACCCAACAATTTTTTATGAATACAGTCGACTCCGCTTAATTCGGACACTTTGGTTCCGCTCACTTTTGGCCGATTTAAGCGGAGAAACGGCTTTGTCCGAATTAAGCGGAAAATCAATTGTTCGTTTCATGGTCATGCATAAAGGCAAAAAATGCATTTAAAATACTGTACTGTTGCGTAATAAATGAATTGCAGCTGCGCTATACTGCAGTAACTGGCACCGATCGCATAAAACGTCTTTGTTTACTTTAGTGAACAATTTCACTTTCTCTGCTAAACTTTTCTGTACAATTTTGTCCTACAAGATGGACGCAATTGTACCGAAGTAAAAGCGACAATGAAGCTGGCACGGCGTTATATGAGTTCATTGTCGATTGTTACTGCATGGATCGTCATTGTTTCACCATAATCACCCATAATGCAATTGAATCTTGTCTTAAAACGAACGAAGTACTGTTTATTGTATCATAACCTAACGATGGAATTGCAAACCTGTGTCCGAATTAAGGGGAGAGTTGTCCGAATTAACCGGAGTTTTTTACGTTCAATTTTTACTTTTGTTCCTTTCCCGAGCATTTCGGCCGAATAAAGCGGTTGTCCGGGTTATCCGGTGTCCGAATTAAGCGGATTCGACTGTATTTGAAGCTTTCTACGGCAAGACGTTTCGCGTTTATTAACGCATAATATTACGAACTAGCGTCGTGTCTTATCTTAATCATGTTAATGCCAAAAAGACCGAAAGAATAAACATATAAAGGTTTTGGATTATTCTTTAGCCACAGTGGTAAATGTGGGGCCGGCACGGGTGAGATTCATCAACTTGCCGAACCATTTTTTGCCATTGCCATTGCCGAACCACCAAAACTTTGCCGAACCACCTAATAAAACAAATTAGCTTAACTGCTTCGAATTTACACTTGTAGTCTATTGCTCATATTGTTTGCCAGTTTGTTATCAATACACTGCACGTTATCCAAACCTCACCTCTAATGCTTTGTTAAGTCATACTTTTTCTCGAACGCTACAATTAAGTATAACCGCTAATTGAGACGAAGTGGTAACTTCGAATGCCAGTTACAGCCATTATCTGGAAGGCCAGCTAGCAGTAACTGGTATACCGCGTAGTAACAGCTGGCCTATATTGGTTACCTCTCATTTTTGGCGTTCGAGCCATTTTTCTGTTTGGAAATTTCCTATTTAAATGTTTCCAATTTTCCATTATCGTGTTTGGAAAATTCTAATTTGTTCAAACTTGTACTGGAACTTCACGTATTCCTGGGTCATCTTCGGGGCTGGCTTGTTCAAATTGTGTTTTTTTGCCAAGATATTGCCATATATTACGGTGGTGTACAAACTGTACATCAATTTGATTTCTATGAAAAAGTACTTCCCGCCAATCTCGCTGAAAAAGTTAAGATCCAGTTCTTAGCTTAGCCTAGTTCTTAGTTCAGTTCTTAGCCCAACTTGTTAATGACGGTTTTTAGGCTAGGCTCTGTATATATATATATAGGTATTATATGTTATAGCTATAGGCCTATAACTTAAAAACAAGATGACCTTAAAATACATTGTTTAGCGGGTGATAGGCTACGTAGGCCTAGCAGCGGCTGTGCTGCTGTGTATTGCGACTCCAAGACTGTCCTTTTTTGCAGTTAAGGGGAAATAATCAGTATTTCCCGTTTTTTGTTAGAGACATCGCTTTTAAACACTAATTTTGCAGTACGAATTGCAGCAAAATTTAGTGTCTGCTTTTTTTGGAGACATTGGCTTGTCCTGGTCTGCATTGCAGTTTTGGAAAAAAAATTCGGTTGTGCTCTAATCATAGACACCTTAAATAGAAGGACTGGTATCTTCTATGCTCGGTATCTGGAACTTGGGTCCCATCATAATTTGTGTCAAATACATGGTAAAACCTTCATTCTGGTGTCTCTTGGGGGGTTTTGAAGGGTGAGGAATTACTTTTTCATACTTTTAACCTTCTACAAGGTCATCTGAAGGTCATTTAAAGGTCAAATCACGAAAAAATAGCGCAAAATCACTCAAAATATTGCATATTTTCTCACTTAAACACATGAAACACACAGTATGTTCTTCTGTGACTGAATTAAAATGTAGTCATGGACAGTTTAGCCTGAATAGTTCAACACAAACAATGAAATTTGTGAAACAACAATGAAAAACAACAACAAACAACAATGAAATTTGTAGAAATGAGTAATCAAAATACTTGTTGGCATACTAAAGATACTTGTTCAGTTTTTAGTAGAGAGTTTTTCTTTTCTTCTCAAACAGCCGAGTTGTCTTTCTTTGTCACTGTTGTCAAGCACAAATGCTTTCAAAAGAATGTTTGATAAAGTAAGACATGCTCCTTGAATTACAACCATTGGACTATCGATACGACGCAAAGCATGGCTGAGATGAGCTCGGCAGCAATGCAAGTTGCACTTACCAAACAGTTTATAGGCTGAGTGTACGAAATGTACTGTTGAGAGTAGAGGTACAGTTAGTCCACCTCTATTTAAGTTTGTGAGAAACTCCGAATTAATCCGATGGTCGTCATCATTTTCAGTTTCGATACGCAAGATATTAGCTGGATATTTGTGTTCCAAATATCCAGCTAGAAAAATACATTTATACTTGACACTGTCATTAGATTGCACTAGGTCTTCAGTGTCAGCAATGGTGATTGTTCCATATCATGATAAGAAAGTTCCTTATCATGCACTGTTATCCAGTTATTTCTTATATTTTTAAAAGAATGAACGTAGTCAAAAACAAGGAAAGCATAAGAATTTATAGCGTCAATGAAGACTTTACCAGGGCCATGTAATTTACCATAAACTGCAACATTTGTATTGCAATCATCACCTACACAAGAAATTATACTACCACCAGCATTGTTTACCGCTACTAGAGCTTCCAGTAGAATTTTCTTGAGTTGATCTGAATTAAGTTTTGCAACAGGGTAAATGCGTAGTATATATCTAGGGCCACCAAAATGGCAGACAACTTCAATCACCAAAGCATGTGTTGCAAGAGCTTCGGTATCACCAGAACCATTTTGCGCATAACCAACAACACGACCACCTGAGTACCTAAGTGTTTCTGTGAGCTTCACTTCATCAAAAAGAATGTTGACGAGACACTGCTGAGGTTGAAGCTTTTGGAAAAGTTGCTCTAAGTTTTCATCATGGAAACTACAGGAGAGTAGTTTTTTCAACAGTTCCACTCTCGGTAAAACAATTGAACCGGACTTTCGTACCATTTTATATGCAGCTGGAGAAATGTTATGAAGTTCGGCAGCAAGAATATAAAGATTTTTGTCAAAACGTCGACCTTCTGGAGGAGTGAGCAGTAACTGTAACTGAGCATAAATAAACTGGAAATGAGGCGAATCAGAACAACTCATGCTATTCAATTCCTCTACAGCACTTTTTAGATAGTCTGTATCTTTGAACTCATACTGTGTAATGCATGACAGAATTTTGTCTAACTGTGACCATTTACTGAGAAGGCTATTCTTTTGCAGACAACCAGCTTTGGAAAAATATGTTTTAGGTATGTCCTTTCCATTTTTCTCAACACATTTAAGATGCAAAAATCCAAATGACGATTGCACGCGTTGAAAATGAAGAAATTGAATAACAGAACGTCCTTTTGCATCAGTTTTAGAAATGTAAATGTTATACTCATCACTATCACAAAAAAAGATGATCCTTTGGGAAATGCTGCTTGATGTCATTACAAAAAGAAGAAAAGTCAGCTATCTTATCCAGACCTTCAGTACGGAATCGTTCCTTTTCAGCTCTGGCCTCTGCTGAAGCAGTTCTAGGCCTAGTTCTGGGTGCTGAGGAGACCTGCTTTAAGCATGACTTTAAAACTCCAGGGAAAATGGACGGTGGTTGGCTTGGTCTTTTTCCACCTTTAACTGAAATCCATTCACAGTCAAAATGATTAGCACAAGCATAGATCTGCTTAAGCTGTAGCAAACTAGAATGCTCATTTGGCATGGCATCAATCCAGCGGTTTCGTTCTACTTCATCAGTTGGAAATGATACCACTTTGGAGTACGGTTCCTCCCTGTAATTGCCTCGACAACCATATACATTACATTTCTTAGGCATTGTGTGTTATTAACAGAGACCCCTGAAAAAAAATTGTTACGATTATGCAATAGAACTAAATCTAGAGTCTATGATTGGGACCCAAGTTCCGTAACCCGAGAGTGCGAGTTACTAGTCCTTCTATTTAAGGTGTCTATGGCTCTAATGCAAAAACGGAGCAAAACAATTTCTTCTCAGACTACTTTTTCCGGGTTATTGCGGACACTCCTTTGAGATGCGGCCACACATCCCCATAAATGCGTCCGCATGTTCCTGCTTTTGCGGACTATTTTTATGAAGAATTTAGCCTTTTACAGTATTGCAGTTTGTTGTGTGCAAGACTGAAGAAGAACACTGTAGTTAAGAGTAATGCAAAATAAATTGTTTTTTTTCATTGATTTGCAAATAATTGTATAATAAGGGATGTGTATGGATAAATATTGTAATAATAAGGGAGAATAATATTCAGGTAACTTGGTTTGTGTAAAACGATGCGCAACCATTACGATTCGTTTTTACTTTTGCATTTATACAATGGATGGGCCAAGCATTATGCTTTGAGTATTGAAAGCCACTTTGGCCCTTCCAATGGACATTTCGCCGTCTTTAATAGCTGAAAGAGCTGGGTTTAGCGTTACTTGATCGTAAGACTTCCTTGATTTCTTATATGGTAACTCTATATAGCCTAGCTCAAATACACTGAAGTAAGCAAATAATCGCGTGCAAACAATGCACTTGATAAACGAGAATGACCATGTTTTGCTGTCCGCATTTTGGGGGTTGTTTTGTAATTGTGATACCACACAGAATAATAAAAAGAAAACTTTGAAAAATACCCATAGACATCTAAAATTCTGTCAGAAGAAGAATACAGTTACTCCTGTGTAAAAAAAGAATGAAAAAAGAACAACATTTGCTGGAGAAACAGCAGATTAGTTTGCCGAGTGAAAAATTTTTTTTTCTGTTTTTTATATCGTTCTGGTTTTTGTTTAAGATAGCCACGTTCTAAGGCTAATTTTAACAAACGTTTTACTTGGAGTAGCCTGAAATTTTCCAGAGTTGTTGTTAAGGAATATTAGATGAGGTTAATTAAAAAAAAACAATTTTTAGGTAATTTTAGAGAAAATTTACCGGCCGCAAAGCGTCGTGGTCGCAATAGTGCCGATAGACCTTTGAGTCAAATGCTAGCCACTGACTATGTTTGTGATGCATTTTGATGTTATGATACCCGCCACCTCAGTCATAGTTTGCACGAAAGTTGCAATACACATACAGTATATGCACCTTTTTTACAATGATTATAATCGTTCTAGAAATACTTTTTTAACTATGAAATACTATTGACAGATTTTTCTCTGGTATGCTCACTGAAAACAATTTCTTGATATTTTTATTGTAAGGTTAATTTGTCTTAACACTTCCTTTAAAGTGACTTTACGGATTTCCGTGTTGTATTTATTTCTCATAATTTTGCAGCGTTGTTGATATAATGCATCTGCTCATGTTGTGATTAGAATTATCTGAGATGTCAGCTGATAATGAAGTCCGGCTGCTCAGCCTATCCGAGGAGGGAAAGGAAAACCTGGAAGTCGTCTGCAAGTTACTTAATGATGGAAAGATCAAGACGCTTTGGATCACACCTGAGGAAGCTCTCGCTGTGCAACGATTCAAGGATGATGTTATTTATGTGATTGACCCCACTGAAGGCGCTGAGGTGGAACATTTAGTTAGTCTTGGATTCACTGTGATTGGTCCACAGTGTGCAGTAACCGTCTTGAAGCACGACATTCAGTTGAAAAAGAACCTCAAGTACCCTGTCCACAACCTGACAATGTTTAACTGCCTCATCTGCTTTTCAAACATTCCACCGAAAGAACGACAGGAAATGATGTCAAAGGTTGAGAAGATGGGAGGAAAAACGAGTGGTTTATTGACTCAGGATGTCACACACCTCATCGTGAGCGAGGTCGGGTCGGTGAAGTACTTCAGTGCCGCCCACGTTGGTATTCCCATCATGACGAGTGACTGGATCGCCCACTTGTGGAAGAAAGGAAGCTCGCGGTACATTTGTGCGAAAGACGGAAAATGGGAGGAGTTTAAATGCCCGATATTCCGTGGTTGTTCAGTTTGTGTCACCGGCTTGAGCACGAATGAAAGAAACAAAATCCAAAAGCTGGTCACAAAATTTGGTGGCACTTACAGTGGAGCCATGAAGCTTGACTTTACTACCCACCTCGTCGTGCATAAACCTGAGGGCCAGAAGTACGCAATGGCGAGTAAATTTGGTGTGAAAGTCGTCAACGTGGATTGGGTTTATAAAAGCGTTGAAAAGGGCTCGTGCCAGGATCACAGCAAGTTTCCTGTTAAGGTACCGACGACGTCTGAGGAGGCTCTGCCCCACTCATCCACTCCTGAAAAGCACGCAGCACGAATCCCAAACATCCAAGACATGAGCAACATAAGCGTGCTCACTGTGAATGAAACGATGGGTACGAGCATGGTGGACGTGTCGCGTCTTTCATCCATTTCAGCTGCACCAACCAGTGTGAAAACTGACAAAAGTGATTTAATTCAATTTTCCTTCGATCGTTTGTACGAACAGGTACTGGATGGGGTTTGTGTGTTTGTTGTAGGATTTGCAAAAAAAGAGGAAGAGAAGCTCAAACATGTTTTGAGCATTAGCGGGGCGACAAGGTACAACCAACTCACTTCAAGTGTCACCCACGTCATTGTGGGGTCAGTTTCATTGGTCCCAGATCCCACACTTAATCTGATTCGGACAAACTTTGATAAATCAGGTCGGGAACTTTGGGTGGTCAATTACAAGTGGCTTCTCGACTCATTAAACACTGGAGAAATGGTCTCTGAAATAAAATATCTTGTGGATGGTTTCGTTCCTGAACATTGCCGAGAACATGTTGATGATGACGCAAGCAAACGGGCAAATTTTTCTAATGAAAAAAAAAAATTTCCTGAAAATATTGTGCCAGATCCAAGTGACTTCACAATGAACATTTTATCACAATACATGGATAATGACAGCACAATGCAAAATACGACATCAAATGACACCACTGTGAAAGATGTCACCGTGTACAGCAAGAAAAGTAATGCAGACAATAATAATGTCACAATTGCTACCGAGAAAGCTTCTGACGAATCTGATGTTGTTTGGTCACTGTTCGTTGCAAAGACGTTTCATATTCTCGGATTTGACGATGAGGATCACGAAAGATGCGTGGAGAATATCCAATCGTTGAAAGGTGAAGTGATGTCATCAGGCAGTTGTAGAAAAGCAGATTACGCCGTCGTTCCCATTACTGGTTACGCACAAAACAATCTTGCCCTTGAAGTGGTCACAGACTTTTGGGTGGATCTGTGCATCCACAATGGCTGCTTGGTGGAGCCGTCATCCCACCCCATGTGCACTCCGTTTGAAATGAGCGATGAAATCCTTCCATTTGATGGTTGTGTCGGGTGCATCAGCCAATACCAGGAGCCTGAGCGTGGGCATCTGATCAATCTCATCCAACAGCTTGGAGGCTTGTATCAAGATAATGTTGTACGCAAGGACATGCTGAGAGAGAGCATGCATCGGACGACCCATCTCATCGTTATCAATCCGGAAGGTGACAAATACATGGGTTGTAGGAGATGGGGGATTTTTACAGTGTCGGCTGACTGGGTGTACGAGTGCGCCCGGCAGAGAAAGAGAGTGGATGAGATTGTTTTTGATGTTGTTAAATTGGATGAGACGAAAGATTGTGCTCTTGTATCAGTTGCAACAAAACCTTCAACAAACGAAGGAAACACGGAAAACGTCGATTCCACAATGCTGGAGTTCCTGCCGATGCCGAGAGGACCGAGCAAGGTTGACTCGATCAAGCGGAGATTGGATGCGAGGTTAGAAGCAAAAAGAGCAAAGATGCAGAAACAGGAAACTCCGATGCAGGAAAGATTCCGTCGACTTAACATGGAAACCCCCAGCAAATTTTTTGGCAAAGGAGCGAACGTAAACGTGTCGTTTCAACTCGATGAAGTGTTTGATATGTTGAAGACTCCTGCACATGACAGAGAGAAAGTGAGAGAAGCAATTAAAAGTAACCCCGATACTCCCCTGAGCGAGTTTGTGGAACGTTTTCTTGCACAAACATTAAAGCAACAACCTTCGCTGTCACAAGTGATCGCGAACCTTGAAGGAGCCTTTGATAAAGCTCATGATGATGATGATCAAATTAACAAAGAAAATGTTGACTCCAATAACAAAATGGATGTTGAGGAGACTGTGAACCCAGCTGTAGGTGAAATCCTTCCCGACCAGGATGACACGAAGCCTCTCACTGGAACTGTCGTCTTTGCGTGCAAGAAATTGAACAAGCGAAGAATGGCTTTGAGTTCGATGGTTACCGAACTTGGTGGCGAATTTCGATGGACTTATGACTCGCTTTGCACACATGTGCTCTTCCAGGGAAAACACAATGATACCAACAAGGAGTTTCGGACAGCAAGAAGTGATGGAAAGATCATAGTCTCCCCACACTGGGTTGTAGCTTGTGATGAGGTGGATGCAAGGGTTGATGAACAGGATTACCCCCACGTGTATGACCCCAATAAATCCATGCAGATCGTCCATAACAAAATCAGCAGGGTTAACATTTCAAAGGTAGAAGCCGGTCAAAATAAGTCAAGCAATTTATCACAAAGCACTCAACTTGGTGATGCGACTTCTCAGGCGGCTGATGTCGAGAAGGAGGGCGCTTCCCAGGAAGCAAGAGATAGTTTGAAGAAGACTTTAGAGAACATCATGTCATCCACCACAAGGTTAAAAAAAGATTCCTCGATTTCATCGAACGGACGTTTTTCGTCTCCGGCTCATTTAACCCACCGCCTGTCTCCCCCTTCTGACAGCATGGATAAGAGTGAGAATAAAACTAATGCAGAAATGAAACCTGAATCGTCACAGGATGTCCATGTGGTTTGGGATGACCCGATCGGACGCAAAGAGATGGAGAGACTAAGAAAGGTAGAAGACGAGAAAGATGATGGAAACTCGATGCAGGAGGAGAGAGATCATCGTGGACAAATCGTAAGGGAAAGAGGGAAACCTTCGTTCCTTGTTTCTTCGGTTACTCCCGAGCAGAAGTTGGAATATGCAGAGATAATACAGAGTCTCGGAGGAGTTTATCTTGATTCCGATTGTTTTAACGCTTCATGCACTCATTTAATTGTTAGAAAACCTGCGAGAAATGAAAAATTTCTCGCATCCCTCTCATCCGGGAGGTGGGTTGTTCACACGAGCTACATTGAAGCGTGTCGGGACGCAGGGGAATTCTTGCGCGAGGACCCCTACGAATACGGCAATCCAGCGTCGTCATGGCAACCCGGCAGTGAGACCGAGGCGTTATTGATGGCTTCTGCTCATCGTTGGAGATGCAATTTACAGGAGAGAAACGGCAAAGGAGCGTTTTCTGACTGGAATATTCTCCTCCATGTGAGTGACCGGCAGTGCCCAGGGTTTGTCAGACTTTTACAAAGCGGGTCCGGTCACATTATTGCGAAATCTCTGCCCTACACCCACACACTAGAGGGCGTCACGCATGCCATTATTGACCCGGGTAAAGCGAAACAATTACCGAGAAGTGAGATATCGCGATTGGTCGAGGCAGGCGTACATTGCTGTGTGCCAGAGTACATCGCAGATTTCCTCATGAAGGAACCACAGCCATCTGCTGAGTCTTTTTATCTTCCCGTTGTAAAGTCGATGCTTCAGTCTTAAGATAGTTGTGTCTTGCTTGCGTGCATTCAGCAAAGTAAATATTCATATAAAAGTGCTTTGAATCGTTTCTATTTGAAACGATTAGTTATACCCTGCTTGAAATATTGTTTGTTAACCATTATGTGTTATTTGTTGTCGTATATTTAGAAGGAACATTTTTGAAGTAATTGATTTTTTGTTGGGAAAAGTAACTCAAAATGAAGTTGTTGTGTGTTGCTTGATGTCCACGAATAGCGACCTATGTGTGAGCTTGTATCATTCTACAGTCTATGCTGTTAAACCGTCTAATCCTATTCTTGCTGTTTTCTATTTTTATAAAGACAACTTTCAGAGTTCATTTACTTGCAGGATGCTCGTTTATTATTTAAATCTCTTCATGAGGTTGCATGCTGCCGTTTTTTCACAAAATTTCTGTTTATTTCTAAATGTTAGTAAATTTTAATAACTTGTCAGTCTTGATTGCGACCTCAGTTATTGCTTCTCACTTCCGTCTTTGACAGACATAGTTTCATCTCAACTCATCCTTCATCTGATTGGTGAGTTCTTAATTTGATCACCAGTTGCATTGTGCAGGGCAGAGTATAAGTTTCATGCCAAATATGGTTCTTTCACAGCAGTATATCAATCTCAACACTTATTCTTAGAAGCAGTCTAATATTTGTCTGTAATGTGAATTTTGTAAATCTGGGTTACTACGCGGTCCATGATTAAGTCAAAACTAAACATAAGAAAAATCGGAAATCATAATCGACCGAGACATAATGGCGATGACAAACTCCAGGACGTTGAAAACTGATTTGTTGCAGAAGGATGCAACACTGTAGGTTGCTTTATTTGACTTGTGGAGCAGACGTAATTAGATTGGTGCCAAACGTCCTTCGTAGAAATGTTACATCTTGCGCGTTTCCTCCTCTACTGAATATAAATCTTCCTCCACGCATTGTTGGTGCATGTAGAAGGCATGGCCTTGCCTTCGTTGTTTATACAGGAAAGCATACAGTAGTACACCAATATTCGTTGTTCCGAAATTGCTATAGGCTACGGTTAAAAAGTATAGTAGGCTAATTGTTGCAGGCCTACACGGCATTTTGAAAGATTACATTATAAATTAGCAGCTATTGTACGTATATAAATATGAGTATACATTTCAGGGCGTTTTTAAAACACAAAATCGCAAAATTTTTTAGCTTTGTACATTTTGGATGGGATTTAGAATTACAGGAGTCTAAGACCCAGCTTTTTAAATCCTTTTGCCTCCTCCCTCAACACAATCCTAAATACGCCACAGATTGTTGGTTCACATATTTTTCGAAGAACATCACAAACATTTTAAAAATTTCATCTATTTTGCAACTTTTAAACACTTGAAATAAGTTGTAAAATGATGTAAAAGAAACAAGACATCGTGATTCAACTTCGAGCGAACGCAGCCCTGAGTAGAAATATCGGATGGACCAATGTCAGGCAGGAAGCGATTAAAAAACTTACATTGATGTAATGAAACTCGGGGTCCACTGTTTGCGCGACGCGGAAAAGTGCGAATTGGATTAAACCAAACAGCCCCGCGATGGCGTTAGTGAGTCCGTAAAGTTTCCCGAGATGTTGGACGGGAAAGTTAAGAGAGACGAATGCGGTTAAAAAGTGTAGTAGGCTAATCGTTGTACGCCGCATTTCAAAAGATTACATTATAAATTGGCATTGATTGTACATATATAAATATGGGAATACCTTTCACGGCGTCTTTGGAGCGTAAAACCGCAAAAGTTTCGCCCTTTGTACATTTTGGACGGGATTTAAAATTACGGGAGTCTAAGACGCAGCTTTTAAATACTTCTTCCTCCTCCCTCAAAACAATCCTAAATACGCCACAGATTGTTGGTTCACATATTTTTCGAAAAACTCTGCAAGCGTTTTAAAAATTTCATTTATTTTGCAACTTTTAAACACTTGATTCAACTTCGAACGAACACAGCCCTGAGTAGAAATATCGGATGGACCAATGTCAGGCAGGAAGCGATTAAAAAACTGACATTAATGTAATGAAATTCGGGGTCCACTGTTTGCGCGACGCGGAAAAGTGCGAATTGGATTAAACCAAACAGCCCCGCGATGGCGTTAGTGAGTCCGTAAAGTTTCCCGAGATGTTGGACGGGAAAGTTGAGAGAGACGAACGCGGAGTTGCCGCTGTAGACGAACGCCCTGGCCAGCACGAGTAAGACAAAAGATGGCAAAGCGCTTTGAAGGGTGGCTGTGATTGAAAGCACGATAAGTAAAAAGCTCGTCACCGTCATGGAAGCGAACGTGGCGCGAAGACAGACATTTTTATGGTCAGCAACATTTTTTCTAAAATATTTTGTAACCGAGTCTATGAGGATCCCGTTCAGTGGCGCGAAAGCAAACCCGCACAAAAGCAAAGCTCCGAAGATGTTCGTTAAACGACTGATGTTGTTCGCTTCATCAAAAGCTTTGATCCATTGCAAGAAGGTTCCGATGAAGAAAACGATCCTGAATTGACCAATCACGTAGTGGAAGAGGTTGGTCCAAAATATTCCGGTCTTGAGACAATCCCGGAATGTCAGCGTCTCGCGGTTTATTTGCTCTTCCTCGCGCTCGTCTTCATTTTCTTCACTTAAAACTTCTTCTCGGCTGCTACTCTGGGATCGTCCCACCATCCGCTGGGATCTTCTTTTGCGGAGCAAGTAAAATAACTCCTCCCAACCAAATTTTAGGTTCGCAGGAGGCATAAAAGGGATCAACTTCCTGGGCATGAGGAGAAATGTCCGCAACCCCAATAAAACCGAGATTCCGGTCAGTACTAGGAAGCTAGATTGGATGCTGAATCCGGACTCATAAAGGATCTTAATTATGAGGAAAACAACGGCGGAGGAATCAAACATCCCGTTCATGAAAGTGATGATGAGTCCTTTAAAGCTTTGTGAGAAGTTCGCGAGCTGGAAGTTGCTGGTTAGAAGAGCAAGCCCGGACACACCCATAAAGATGACGGCAGGATAAAGAATGTAGGATGTTTCTGGTGACGACGTGGCCATCATGATCATCCCGGAAGAGTAGAGAGTGTTTGCGATGCCACGGAACACCCAAGTACCCAACCTGTCCAGGATGAAACCGTTGGGAAATGAGAGGATGAGTTGAGTGGAAGTTGTCAACGTGAAGATTAAGTTGAAATGTGCGTCGCTCTGGTCGCAAGTCACGGGTACGTCATGTCCGCTGCTGTTCGAAACGCTTTTGTTCGCGCACAAGTTGCTGAAGTAACCTTCCTGTTCTAGAGCGAACTGCAAGGAAGGCCAGCCGAAGATTACTCCAGAGAAGAGGATTTCAAGGAGCGACGTCGCAACACTGGCAGTCACCTGGACTTTCATATTTACCCTCAACCTTAAGCTTCTTGTAAGATCTGGAAAAGAGAAGATGACAAACCACTTTCAAGTCCATGCAGCACATTACAGCCGTCACAAAATATTTAAGCACAGCCTCTGCTCTTACATATAATCCAGTAAAGGTTAACACAACGAGTGTAAACCATTTGATATTTTTACATTTTATTGGAATTTTCATGCCTTCAAGTTTTACACTTATCCTTTGCGTTTATCGCATCTACCAAATTGCACGCGCTCGGCGTAGGCCTAGTAGAAGCAGCGAACGTTTTTCGGGCCCTTATATGCATAACGTTTTGGCCTATTTCTACTCCTTGCATGTGATGACGTAGTGTCTCGGGACTGCTAGCGCGGTTCTACGTCACTGCCTTCACGCTTTTAACATAAAGATTGCTTTTTTACCTCTGTGTTTGGATTTCATATTTCTATTGTTTCAAACTGACAATGTTGTTTGTGGGTTAAATGTTTGTACCGTGACGTAGGCCATGTTGACCTATACTGCGACTGGTATGAATTGCGTTAATATTTAAGGAAATATTTAAATACTGGGAGTCTGTAAAATATTATAATCTGACAGGTGTACTTTGGCTGAGAAAAACTGATAGCAAAAAGACTCACAACAACCGGTCACACAGACCTCATTCTTTGCAACTGCGTTTTTTCAATGAGAATAACTTCTGAACAACAACTATTCAATGGAGATCAAACGCAACAGTTTGCTATAAAATCAATTTACACCATTTTTACTGTCTTATCTGACTCACATGCTGATACTACAATGAGCTTTGTCCTTTTGCGTTTCCTTTCATGTGCGTCATGTTTATCGTGCGACGTTTGTTGCCTATAATCATGTGCTGAGTATGCATGCAGTTCCTGGAGTCCCGAAGTTACCCTCGTCTAAAAGTTGCTCAAAATGCTTTGTCTGCTTTTGCCGTTATTGTGAAACAAAGTATTTTGCTTGCTTAAATAAGCAGCAACTCAAAGGTCGTCAAACATATCTCGACATCAGCACAATTTTATTTGCAAACTGGCCATTTTGAACGATGTTTGCTGCCTACACAATGTGAGCCAACGAATGGATTAAAGTTCACGATATTGGACGTGTGAGCAGATGTCACTGACCTGAGTGAGGCCACTCTGCAGTTCTTTTCCATGACAATCTTCCTGCTGCAGCCGGTTTCTCGTTTCCTTTGAATGTTATAAGCTGCCTCTTTCGTCATCGGCTCCTACTTGCCAACGCCATGACAACGTCGGTGTAATTTCCGGTGATGATCGCCCACGTTGTTATGCGTGTGTTACGCAATAAATAAAGACGCGGTGTTTTACGCACCGGTTATCAGTAAGTCTTCGTTCTTTGGATTGTAGTTGACTTGGTAAGCAACAACACAAAGATTGCCAATTTTTAAAACTATTGCGTCGTACGTCTAATGTTCGTCTCGTAACCAAACGTAACTTTAGGACCATGCCTTGTCAAAAGCCGGCTTCGGTTGCATTGGATTAAGCTCATTTATTGATAAGAAACCTTGGTTTGAAGCTTCTGTTATTGTCTTTAGCTCATAGATCTTATTAATTTATCAAAATATGAACTTATCGTAAACCAATATCACTAAATACAAGAAAATCGAATTAGTCGTTTTCAGTTAAAAAAAAACACAACAACAATAAAATTTAAGCTTGCTGTAAACTTTTGCACAAATCATCCAGTTTATACAAGTAGAAGTCCGTGAAAATGAACTGCAGACAACCGATTCTGTACGTAATAAACAAAGAAATTTCACTTGGCAGAATACAAGATGTTTTTAGCTTGTTGGAAAATACCTCCAAATATCACAGCTTCTTATAAAAAATGAATGTAGTTTATTTTTCTGCTATTTTTGTTCTATGTATCCAGCCTATCGTTTAGTTACATTTGTTCACGCCTTCCCCTCGAATTCCACGAGTTATGTGTTCTGTAACATAATGGTTTTATGTATTATGAGGTCATAAAGTAAATTCTGGTTTTTCGAATAATATGATTTAACGTACATCAGTAATTACTGCAAAATACTTCATATATTTTTACCGCTTATTCCAAAGTCCATTTAAATTCTAAGTTCATTGATTTGCTTAATTTGCAAATCCTTGATTTGCTTAATTAAAAACTACTTAAAGAGCTTGTGCAGTTTTTGTGCAGCCCTGCTTGCCGCTATAATTAACATAATGCAATGTCGCAAGAAGATGGACACTGGCTAAGGAAATAAAACGGGCAAGCTTCATATCATCCAAGTACATGACCAACCTACTAAAAGTCAGCGCCTATGTTGGCGATACGACGCGCTTTAAAAACTCATCGAATGGAATGAAATTAGCAACAAGTTCAGAGTTGTATGAGTGACGTCATTGACTCGACCCGAATCAATTCTAATATAATAATATTTCTAATAATTAATAATTGTGATTCTACTCAACTTAACTTTAATCCCTTTCATGAAATTCATTTCTGAATTTTTCATTTTCATTTTTCTGAACATTTCACAATTCTTTCATGAAAGCATTAGCCTGGGATCCGATTGGTCTGGCTTGAAAACTTCTAAGCATTAAGCAGCTGCAGGAGTCGAACGTTTCAGTATCACGTACTTTTTCGAATTTGGAGCTGTTCACCAGCTCCACTGAACAGAAGCAAGTGTCGTTAATGCCTAGCCCAAGGGCTTCATAGCGGTATCGCGCCACGAGGTATCGATTAATTAATTATCGAACACAGAACACGAGCCCCATTTTTTTCGAGGCGGGTCGCTATTGAGTCGACTAACATTAAAATACTTTCCTTCCACTTGACCCGACACGTTTGTCAAAATACTCGACTTGACTTGAATCTTTGAGATATTTTGGTTTTGCATTTTCAGATTTAAGATGTTTCACTTTGGCTAATTATGAGCCAGGAGCTAATAGATAATTGCTCCAAAATCTTTGTGTTACTTTCAAGTTAAATTACGACATTTTTTATGTTATATTGTTTATTAGTCGTCATGCCACCAGCAAAGAATGAGCGGGAAAATGTAGCAAGACCCGAAGGCATAAAACGTGCAACAATATTGTAACCAAATGAAAATGATGAATAATGGTTGGTACGGCCACTAAATCCAACAAACATATATGACGTAGAAATATGAAATATGAAGTACGCCGCTTGTTAAACATTATTTCATAAACTTTATTGCAAACCTGTGAAAAGGTTTTTGGTTAATTTAAATCAAAAATTAAAAAATATATGTCTACAATTCAAAAATCTGTAATAAAAAATAATTTTTAGCTTTGGCTTTTCCAATATCTTTTTGTTTTGTTATGAAACTTTGCAACGAACTATTTTCATGAAATAAAATTATTTGTTGATGACGTCACACCATTATTTTTTTCATGTTCCTGTGAGAGATTAAATTGTACGCACCTTTATCTGTTCTGAAGTGTGTGTTAGACCAGTTCTTGTTTATCTTATTAGCTATCTAATGAATGGTTGGTATTTTGTTTTTCGCTGTTTGCATAAGTGTTTAATTTGAATATAATGAATTAACTCGCACTGAAAATCTGCAGCCTACAGGCACACTAGGCTGTCAGACTTTGGGACAATCTGACTACTAGCAGACCTGCTGCGGCACAGGCTTTGTGTTAATAGGCTAGGCTAGTGTTCATTGCATCTAGACTCTAGAGTATGCACCTAGTACACCATTTTGTAATCGGTGCACCCCGATTGTACGTCCGTCCTGCTACCCCAAAATCTTGCCATGCTTTCCAGCCTGGCCTTGCAGACTCCCGGCAGCCAGACCTGTGTAAAGGACAAGCGTGGTACTGACCTCGGTATTTGCGTAATAATTTAGCGCTAGTCTATGTTTGTCACAAACAACCATTAAAAAGCAGAAACCTTTAGATAGCTTCAAATGTTTAGGTTACGAGTTAAGTATGTATTCTGGTAAGTTATGTTGTTCACACGCCCGACTGGAAAGTACGGCTGTTTTCAATGAAAACTTTTGCGGGCAAAGGCGCAAATTTTAGCGTGATGGCGTGCACCTTAACTTTTGATTTATTAGAAAATTGGTGTTCAAAGACCCAGATTTTTATGTTTGTTATCATAAATCTGAGTGAAGATAAAAAATTCGGTGGCTGAAAAATTTTTGGGTGGATGTACCAAATCGTGTTTATTGGATTTGGTACCAAACAAAATGTTTTGGAAAATGGAATCAAATTTTCGGCCAATTTAAGCAATCAAGTATTGCAAGTGTTCCTACAATAAAAGTGGACGAACCAGTGCTAATACAGTTACACGGAGATTATAATTGAGGACATATGTCCGTAGAAGTAACATTTTAATTAGACTACGTTGTGCTAACTTGCAAAAAATAGTAAATTGTAAAATGACATTCTTAGATTCCTTGTTAGTTGCAGAACAATGATATTCGCCGTGGTTAAACTTTTCATGCAATTTAGAAAATTTTGAAGCAATAAAACAGGTTTTTAAAAGTACCTTGAATGGTCTTTTAGAATTAAGTTCAATTTGAGCAGTTTTACCCATTTCGGCAAAATTAATTTTGCTTGCCCAACTGTTAGTACACATCTGGTTACTTTTTGCCAACTATGTCAACATTGGTTAACTTGAAACTTTAGATAACTTGAAGTTATCAACTTTAACTTAACGTTTTCTTACTGCATATGCATGTATGCATACAACTTTGCCATACAGTTTAGTTTTTCAAACCAACAAACAGATTTCTGTACAGTTTATATTTTTTTGCAGATATTAGTATTGTAAGTTATCTGTTGATATCAATTCCTTCTCTCTGTTGCTGTTTTCTTCATCAATTGTTAGCTTATTAAACAAAATTGCTTATAGTGGACGAATTGTATTGATTGTGCAGTCGTAGGAAATTTATTTAAATGTGAATATGAGCGACACGAGCGATCTAGATCGGCAGATTGAGCAGCTGAAGCGATGTGAGATCATAAAGGAGAGCGAAGTGAAAGCTCTCTGTGCAAAAGCGCGGGAAATTCTTGTTGAAGAAGGCAACGTACAAAGAGTGGATTCACCTGTTATAGTGAGTACTTAACCATACTTACACCCAATATCCTTAGTCTCCTAATCCCACACTATTAAACTATGGTAGAACAGTTATGTTTTTTTTAAGATTTATAGCTCACAGATCCAAGCACGTTCAGTTGAAATTATTTTCTTTGTTTTTGGTTTATCTGTGACTTTCCCTTGTTTGCTGGATGTTGTCTCATGGCTTCATTATTTGTAGCTGTTGTGTAATAAAAGGTTGTTTCTTTAGGTTTGTGGAGACATTCATGGTCAGTTTTATGACCTCACTGAATTATTTAAAGTCGGTGGTGACATGCCGGACACAAATTATCTCTTTCTAGGAGATTTTGTCGATCGTGGATTCTACAGCGTTGAAACATTTATTTTACTTTTAGCATTGAAGGTTTGATATTTTGTGCTTTATGCTCTGTTGTCTGTAAATGTACCAGAGAACAAGTCTTAACAAATAAGTTCTTTAGGTGCGATATCCTGACAGAATTGTGTTAATTCGAGGAAATCACGAAAGTCGGCAGATCACGCAGGTCAGTTCTTTGTTGTCAATTATCTCGATAATGTCCTAGAGTGTGGATATAAGTCACTGCTTTTTATGAGTTGATCAATGCTGTGCTTGTATGTGGAAAAGTCAGCTTGTGCCAAGAAACATTGCACATATACTATACACTACACGTGTTGTGACTTTTCAATGAGTTATTGCGTAATGTTTGGTATTTGTTAATTGATATTATGACACTGACAACCTTCTACGCCCAAGGCAGCCGACTTGTATTTTAAAACTGCTTTAAAAGGAAAAAAAATCCTCAAATTTATGTGAAATCACACAGCCCTTAAGCTCATAGCTACATCTTTGAAATCCCGGGATTTTGATAAAATTAATCCCGAGATCGGGATTAAAGAAAGAGTGAAAATCCCGATCTCAACATTAGGTTTTGATGCGTTTTGTTCAAACTCAATTACTTCATTAAACAAAACCTTGTACGTCTCGTCATATTTCAAATTTGTTTTGAAGGTGTACGGCTTCTATGATGAATGTCTTAGAAAATACGGCTCCATAACAGTGTGGAGATACTGCACCGAGATATTTGATTATCTGAGCTTGTCAGCGATCGTAGACGGGAAGATATTTTGTGTCCATGGGGGGCTTTCCCCTTCAATTCAGACCCTTGATCAGGTGACGAGACTTAGTGCAGTTTGATTAAATTTTTAAAATGGCTTGAATGAGTGAAATGATGAAATCCAATCATAAATTGTTTATCACTAATCATATTATGTTCACGTTTTATGTTTTCGTAGTCCGGCAAGGTTAAAATGTTTTTGCCTTGTGGGGCGATTTACAGAGTTATGCTTTTAACCTATTGGATAAACAATCAGACTCAGCTATTCGTTCCTATTTTACAAGTATAAAAATAGAAATCTAGCGGGGCTAAGCTGAAATTACACTCACTGTGTGATGAGTATGATACTATGTAAATACTGAGTATACTGCACAGTGTTTTATGTACAGTACAGTAATTATGCTCATGTGATGACGACCGAATTCGAATAACTTGAGTAATTTATCAGTATCTTCAGCTTCAAGTTAACCACCTTCCACTGTTGTTAAGCTTGTTTCTTAGAGTGGCTTATAAGAGAAGTTGCTTCTGATTTAAAGCATGTTACTAATTCACCATATTACACCACTATATCTTTAATTCATTTACCCCATTTTCACTTTCACTGCTTAGTTTACAAGATAACTTTATTTGTTGTTAGATCCGAACAATCGACAGAAAACAGGAAGTTCCGCACGATGGTCCGATGTGTGACCTGCTCTGGTCCGACCCTGAAGGTCTTAATTTTTATTCCACAAATTACCTTGTCAGCAATTGCGGGCTGCAGCGGCATATGTTGTAGCTACAATCAGGGTTTTTAAGGTTGAACTTAAGCGACCGCTAAGAAATTTTAAAGGACCGCAACTTAATAAAAACTGCTAGTTTTATGCTAAAGTATACGTTTTAAGAAACCGCTGGAGAAATTTAGGAGATCATTTACGTCCCCAAAACAACTAAATAAACACTGGTTCCCATGCTTGTCTGGTATAGGATAACTACGGGAATGTCTTCTACTTGTTTCTATTCTGCAGCAGACACGACAGGTTGGGGGGTCAGTCCACGAGGAGCTGGTTATCTATTCGGGAGTGACGTGGTTTCAAACTTCAACCATTCCAACAACATCGACATGATATGCAGAGCTCACCAACTGGTCATGGAGGGATTTAAATGGCACTTCAACGAAACCGTCCTCACTGTGTGGTCGGCACCAAACTACTGCTACAGGTCGGTTACGTGCTTAATGTAATGGAAGCAACTACACCAGAAATTTTTTCAATGTATTTGTTTATTATCATTATATCTAACCTAATGGTTGGGCTGTTTCATGAAATCTTTTTTAGATGTGGGAACGTTGCAGCCATTTTTGAACTTGACGAACATTTGCAAAAGGAGTTCATAATTTTCGAGGCCGCCCCCCAGGAAACTCGCGGTGTTCCTGTGAAGAAACCGCTTCCAGACTACTTCCTATAAAAATTTTTACAAATTTTTTTATCGCTTTAAATAGATTACTGTTGTTGTATGAAGTGCTGTGCGATGAAGACGTGCACTAACCAATGATCGCAGTCGTTGCTCAAGATGATCAATTCGAGCACAAATACTTTCACCTTGCAACACCTTCACTTACCTCACACGGTCACACAACCAATGCTGTGTCGCTCTACTAAAGAAATGAAATGTTAAAGGAGGACTTTTTTCAAGTTCACAATCGCCATGTTACAATCTGCTTTGTAAAGATTTCTCGTGCTCCTCCTTCACCCAAAGAGGGAATACATTGTCATACATTCGGTTTGTTTTGAAAACACCTGTCATTTGCAGTTCGTTCACACCTGTGCCTATTTAACGTCGGTCGAGGCTGAGCTCACTGGGCGTCTCATCAACCCGGGATCTCCTCTCTTCAGAGACGAATCATTTCTTGCTTTGCCATGGCAACCTAGTTTCATCTTTTTCGAATCTAACTTGAAATATCTTGTTTATAAATTATTGAAATGCTGGTCCTCAATTTTCTCCGACATTTTATGTGACCTGTTCCCTCGTGTTTTTTGAAGTTAATTTTGTATCTTTTATGACGAAATACATTTCAGCTATAAGTGTAGCGCCGGTTGCCTTTAAACCGGGATATAATATTTGACCAAGTTTGAATCAGATTTAGCAGAATCGTTGATGGGTGATGATTAGTAATCAGCTTGGCCGTCGACTTCAATTAGTTGCCTCAAACTACTGCTCCATGCAAAGTAAGTGGCAACTTGTTTTCCGGCCGTTGGCATTTTTATTTCACCCTCGGGCCTCGGCTTGTAAATTTCCCAGGGGTAGTTACTGCTATGTAATGAATAATACAACGCTATAATCTTTTATGAAGACACATGGCCAATGGTATGAGACGTCTCTTTAACACATAAATTCTATATTAAATTGAATACACCGATCAAGCCAACAGTTACTACATCTGGATTCAAACTACAAGTATAACTAGTGTTTGGATTAGAGACATCGTGTGAACATTAGTTGATCATGTTCGTTACCACTTGATGAGCGCGAGAGCTCCAACCGTGGCAAGCAAGAGAGTGATCAGAGAAGCCTGAACCAGTGAACCACCATTGCCATTACCAGTGTTGCAGCCATCTAAAGATTTAATTTACTGAAAGATTACCGAAGCATTTCATCTGCGTGACAATGACGTCTGATTACGCTAACCAGTAGAAACCAATTACAGCAAATGTGCTTGCAGTTGCAAAATATTCAAAGTCAAACTTTATCAGCTCGCCACCGAGTAAACTCACCTTCCGAGCAATAGTAATTGCAAGTTTGTGCCACTGACGTGTTTACCGGGCAACTTGTCTCAGCGGTTATTAGTGAACAACTCCTTGAAATTGTCACCGCCTCAATGCCAAGTACAGTTGCCCCTGCAGAGAATGAAGGCGATTTGTGATCAAAACGTTAAATTTGGAGACAACGGTGGAAGTCTCCTGGACTCACTTGCGACTGTTGTTAAACAGTGATCTTGTCCAGTTGAGCAGGTTTGTAAAGATGAACTGTCTATGTTTGGTCCATAGCATGAGGTATCGCCCAGGGTAGACAGATATTGGCATTGATAGCACTGGATGGCCGATCCTGGGTAAATATGTATTGGATTTAATAATTAACAGAAACGTTTCATCAAAATTATTTTTGAGAAAATCAAGATTTCAATAATTTTGGAACCTTAAATACCTTGGGCGACGAACAAGGCGAAAAGAATTCCAACTTCGACAAAAATTTTCATATTTTTGTTCGAATGATTTAAAAAGATCGTTAATTGCCTTAAAGTCTGATTAATTTTATTACTTTTTAATGATTTATACTTTATCTCCACTTTGCTTAAAAATTAAAATTCTAACGTTTATAAGGAATCTCCTAGGAATCTCGCTATTCCTATTTTCCTCACTATTCCTATTTTCCTCACTATTCCTATTTTCCTCACTATTCCTATTTTCCTCACTATTGCATCAGAAATAGACAAAGCGACCGCAAAGAATGTTGAATTCATGACAATAAACGTATTAAGATATACGTATATGGTCGGATGTTGTCGTTTTGTTCATTTTTCTGTCGTGGTATCTCCCTCAAATTTTTGTTGTCGTTTTAAAACAATCCACAAGTGTTTGAAGAATACTAACTAACAACCATATTTATTGACAAATGTTTCGAGATTATTTTGAACTAGATGGTTGATAATTTTATTTTAGCTTTGAAGTTTGCTCTTCGAATAACTCGCAGCTCCTAGCTTCAACATATAACAGTAGTAGAAGCATTTTGAACAACCCGTTTATTGCTTTCTCAATCACTCTGCGTCGTGACGACCACAAAAGGCTTCGTAACGACCGGAGCGAAAATACGTTACCAACAGGAACACTATACTGACCATTCCTTTGTCAATAGACGGCTTCTTATTTAATTGTATTTGTGCGTTTTTGAGGCTGACCAAACCTCTTTTATTTAAAAGTCGTTTTCTTTGTGTGACTTTGCAAACAAATTTGAATTGCGCTAAATCGACGCAAATTATTCTCATCGTCTCGTCTCTTTTACCGTTATTGTTATTTTGGTATAAATTGCTCCTGTCATGATTTTAACCAAGAAAGCACTTTTCAGGCGAGAAAGCTCGTTTATCAAGTAAAGAGCAAACAAACTCATCGCGCGATGTAAAACAGTCTCTCTAACATGTCTCTCTACATTATAAATTTCACCATTAACGTCGCACATATGTGAGATACAGCGTCTGACTTATTCACGATTACGGTTGTTTTCCACGACTTTCATTGACTTATAACAACAATATCATCATACATGGAGGCGCAAAGAAAAAAAACATTCAAAATTGAAAGGTAAAATATCAAAATTCTGTGCATGGCAAGCAAGCATCCTACTTTCTGTGGTTATTTGTCGTCTTGCCTGATCTAATTGTTTTTATTCTTTCTGATTTTTCAATACAATTCACCATCAGTTCAAACATGTCTACACAAGGTTTACATTTAGAATATTTGGCTTTATAAATCGTAAATTGGGCGGTGTGAAGTAAACAGTTTACAAGTTTAAAGAAGAAGATAACTCAGAAATACCAAAGAGTAGGTTGTTCACTTGAAGGCTATGAGGCCATCTCAAGCACTCAGCCAACCAGTTTAAACCTTTTCCCAGATTAAAAGAGTTTGTGTACAATGTATAAATACATGTAGTATAGTTTCAACACTGGTTTCACAGAAAAGGCATACCTCAGTCTCAGAGATTCCAAAGGCAAAATGCGCCTGATTTGTAGCTATTGCTCTCGCGTTAAGTTTTATTTGAAAGTTTTGTTTCCATAGTTGCGCAATACTGGACGCAATATATTTCCGAAAATACTCGTAGCTATTTTTTGATGTTTTTCATTTAAGCAGAACGAATTCCTTTAGCGTTTGCAATGTGTTTATTACACCGTTATCTTGTGTGTTACTACTTCATTCAACCGGATTGGCGGATTTCAGTTTAACGTACTCTATGAAAGGCTGGTTATTATAGGTTCAATGTTATTTTCGATCACAAGCTTATCAAAGTTGAAGTAGCCAACGTTTGCATCAATCAATCGATTGTATTCTGTGATGCCATTATTAGCTTAAAGAAGAATATGGCAAAAGCTCTTTTTTATCTGACGAGCTTATTAAAGTATAGACAGAGGCTTAGTTATGATTGCAGTTTTTATTTGCAAAGGATACACATTTCAAAAGTAGATACACCATGCGGATATAAGTCATGTAATTTATTTACCACTTGATGAACGCGAGAGCACCAACCATGGCAAGCAAGAGAGTGACCAGAGAAGACTGGACCAGCGAACCACTGTTGCCATTGCCATTGTTGCAGCCATCTAAAGAGTCAAATCAGTTTATTAAAAAACTGACGAAACTTATTTGTGGGTGATTGCGTGACAATGACATTTTGTTTCGTAATAAAATACTAACTAACTAATAGTAACTAGACTTGCTGTGATACGAAAGATACGAAAACTTTTAAACCGAAACTTCAAAGACCAAGTGACAAGTTGTACGTGCTAGATTCTATCAAAGTAAAGACACCGGAAATGATGTCATATAAACCCATGAGCTGGCGAGTAACAGAGACAGTTTAATGTTTTATTAAATCTCGCCAGTTTAATTTCAAGAAACTCACCTTCACTGCAGAAGTGATTGCAGAACTGCCAACCCGAATTTAAAATGCAATGTACCTCGACGGTGGTTGCAGATGAACATCCCCTCATAATCATCACTCCGTCAACACCAGCTGAGCTTGCCTCTGCAGAGTCATAAACAGTTTATCAATGAAGCCTTAAAGTTAAAGATATGGGCAAATATCTTGTGGTGCCTGAGATATAAACAAGACTCACTTCCAACTGTTGCCAAGCAATTATCTTGTCCGGCGGGGCACGTTTTTAGATACTGATCGTCTATGTTTGGGCCATAGCATGAGTTGTCAGGTATGCCAGAGCTATATTGGCATTCATAGCATCGGATGGCTGATCCTGTAAACTGTTTTGATTTTACTGGTAAAGAGACTTCATAACAAGGTATTTTGTACAACTAAACATCCAAGTCAAGAATGAATTTGGAATGCAAGGATTGAATTTTATAGACATCAAAGAACTCGCCTTAACAAGCTGATTGAAAACCACTGTGTCTGTACAATGAATGAACGTGTAATGAAATGGTTGTATGTCGTACCTTATCCTGTAAGGACGACCAAATCACTACAACGTTTGTCTGTTGAATTGTTTAATGTCCTCGATGTAAATTGTAAATGAGCCTCAAGATCGTTGTCTGCTTTTCTTAATCTTAGAATTAATTGTACACCTCGAAAACTGTATTTTCTGATTATATTGAAGCTTCTTTGAACGAATACATCAAGATAGAACATTGTGACAGCAACAGCATACAGACATGTTGCGGCGTTGAACATACGACTGATATAAGTGATAACTAGTACTGGACGCACAGCAAGCAGAGAGAGATCGATTACGTCACGCAGTGTTATGCTTCGCTGATTCGATAGACGAGAATTCTATGTCGAACACAATTTTATATTACATTAATTCATAATATTATCACAAACGATTTCCGGAAAAACTTACATGGATCAAGTGAATAAATATTTGGATATAAACTACACAAATAATTCTAGTTTTTGGTTTAGAGACATCGAGTTAACAAGAGTTGTTTTTGTTTGTTATCACTTGATGAGTGCAAGAGCACCAACTATGGCAAGAGAGAGATCAGGGAAGCTTGAACAAGAGAACCAATGTTGCCATTGTTGCCGCCTACTGTTGTTATAGTTATAGTTGTCGTAAAAAATTACTGAATGTTCTTAATAATTTCATATTGAATGTCACCAAATTTTGGCAAAACGTGATGCCATATTTCTATTTCTCTTATTTTGATTTGACTCAAAACTTGACATTGTCATATTTTGACAAAAATATTTCATCCAAACATCTATTCTATTCCGTCAATAATCTGGAAGGTTTTGCAAAGGTTCACTTTTCTTTTAAGGTCAAACAAAAACACTTTAAAAAGCCCAAGAAATTTTGAATTTTACTTAACAATATAAACGTTACATGTGTTCCGGTTTATGTTAGAAATATGAGAAACAGCGGTTTATTGCAAACTATGCTCGTGTACAATTAGAATCGATCCAGCTTCCATTGATTGAAAGTTGCAGCTTTTATGAACATGTAGAGATTAAAACAACAAACACGCACCGACAATTAATGCTTAGCTATATCGTGATGTGATGACGTCAGAAATTTACATCAGGTTATGACGTTAAAATGATCGAAAATTTGCAGGGTCATTTTAACGTATGACGTAACATGTTTTTCTTATAGTCTTGAGTAACAATGCATCGGAAAGCTTAGACAAAGTTCTCCAACAACTAAAACACGTTGATTTAGTTGAATTTATGTGGGAATAAATGCAACATATTGTGAGACAAACAGAATTACGGAAATATTCCTTTATAATGACTTGATGTGTATTTATGCAGCATTACAATGAATTCGAGGGAACGGTTGAACACGATTACAAATTATTAATGCCAAGAATCTAATATATGTAAAAATTAATTGATTTACTTTGAAGTTAATATTTTACATAGAAATAATAACATACAGATATCGGTTATAATTAATGTTCAAACATGCAGATAGTTAAAATCACAAAAAGCAATTTTTATGACATCTGTATACATGAGGAGACACCATCCGGTATTAATCAGCGAACTCCACTACCACTTGATGAGCGCAAGAGCACCGAACATGGCAAGCAAGAGAGTGACCAGAGAAGCCTGGACCAGTGAACCACTGTTGCCATTGTTGCAGCCATCTGAACGAATTAATTCAGCTTATTTAAATATTTGAAATCCTTTTGCAATGTTGTTCACTTCCGAAACAAACAAACTTAAATTGACATGTGAAAACATTTACAGCCAAAGCTGACCGAGGTTCAACGATTAGGTTAAATAGTTGTTCAAGGTAGAATAGACTGTTGCTATGGCTTGAGAAATGTTGTCATGGACACTTGTAAACTAACTTTCCATACATTGGCGCCTATACTATATTAGTGATACATATCAGTTGATACGATTTTCATTTTTTAGTCAGTACGTCATGTGACGAAAGTTTCGAACAGTGAAATCTGAAAGTTTGCCGAAAGTAAGAGGCTGGCGAACTCACCTTTAGAGCAGTAGGAACAGCAAACCTCAACTCCTGAGTTCTCCTGAGTCCTGAGCGGCCGGCAACTATACCCTGCGGTTGTGGGTGAACACCCCCTTATTAATAACCACCTGTCACCACCTGCTGAGCTTACTGATGTCAAGCAATGATCTTGTCCGGCGGGGCACGTTTTTAGATACTGATCGTCTATGTTTGGGCCAGGGCATGAGTTGTCACTTGTGTCAGAGCTATACTCGCATACATAGCATCGGATGGCTGATCCTGTAAATTGCATTGACTTTACTGGTAAAGAGACTTCATAACAAGGTATTTTGCACAATTAAACATCCCAGCCAAGAATGAAATTGGATTAATTCACTTGTTTTTTCTTGCACTTCTATCGCCCAATATCGTGCACAACTAAGCATTTCAACTACAGCTGCATAATAAAATATTTCGATTAATTCATTTTGGCTTTGATGAAGACTAAAGTTTGCTCGATACCTGATACATGTCAGCTCATAATTACTGAAATATTTAACAGCATTTGTGGCGCTCATTGCAACCAATTCGTGTTCGATCGTTTTTTTCTCGAATACCTCGTGTGACGATCAAAGCAAGAAGAAGTCCAACTTTAACGAAAATCTTCATGATTTTTTTGAAAAATCCTCTTCACGGTTTTCAAAGTGACCGCTTATAGCTTTGAATTCTGTTGAATTTTTGTCACTTTGAAATAGTTTCCGGTTTATTTTTATACTTTATTGCTTTTATACCAAACTCAAACTTTCTGTGCAACTTTTCCAAGCGATTTGCTCTATACAGGTACCTTAATGAATAATCTTACAGCCTACACATACGGAAGCGCGTTTTGAATTGCACCGGTGATTCCTGTTTGCTGAATTGTGCGGGGTTTAAATCTTCTGATGACTAGAATGATTGTCTAAACATTATTATCTGGTAAGATATGATATTATCTGCACTAGGTATATGCAAATTAGTATACCGTCTTTCTGTTGTTGCCTTTTCTTTTATTTATCGATGAATTTGTAAACACGTTATCAATTTCCTACTTACTACCAAGGAATAGACATCATAAAACTACAGTCAGCTATGAAAACACTCGGTCGAAGTTATAAGTAATCTTTCCAATATAGAAGTTCTATTTAAAGTTGATGAAACAAGACACCACACAGTGTACCAGTCAATGGAGACAAATGCGACAGCTGAGATGAGATTATTTCAAATAAAATAACCACAGCGCTAAGAGAGTTGCAAATTTGACGCGGCCATGTTTCAACGCGACTTGAAAAAAGATGTCGACGAACGTCATACCCGACGTCATGGACATTTGCAGCTTCCACCAATCCAGCCTTTGCAGGTCTCACACTTGAACTGCGATGGATTTCAAGGATTGAATTTTATAGACATCAAAGAACTCGCCTTAACAAGCTAAAGGAAAGCCACTGTGTCCGTACAATGAATGAACGATTTCCGGAAAAACTTACATGGATCAAGTGAATAAATATTTGGATATAAACTACACAAATAATTCTAGTTTTTGGTTTAGAGTCATCGAGTTAACATGAGTTGTTTTGGTTTGTTATCACTTGATGAGTGCAAGAGCACCAACTATGGAAAGAGAGAGATTAGGGAAGCTTGAACTAGAGAACCAATGTTACCATTGTTGCCGCTTGTGCTACAGTTGTTGTTGTTGCCATTGTTGTTGCTACCAGTGCCATCGTAGTCAACTCTGCAGCAATCCACAGAATCAAATCAATCCATAGAAATATTAACAAAGCGTACATCCATGGGTGATTGCGGTACAGTGACGTTTGATCATCCACCATCTACAAACTAGTTGATGCAATAGGCTCATAGGCGTAGCCGGAGGGCAAAAGAACTAGGACTTCCTCAAATTTGGTTCACATTTTAGTGTTCGATTTATTAGCAAACTTTGTTAAATATGTCACAACCAATATGCTCCAAATATAATGTAGTTAACCCCTGATTATTTTGTAGGTAATTCAATTTGTGCGCTTATCATATTGTTTATGTTATATCTATAGCGTCGATGCGTTGCTTAGCCACTCTTTTGTTGTGCCTGAAGCTCATGCCGGTAAGCTTTATGGCGGCGCCCCTCGTGTTGATCAAAGTTGGATTTATTCCACCAGGCTACTACTATGTATAGGCCTAATGCTTAATTCTACCGTAGCTTTGTGGACTGTAATGAAAGCTTCTCTGCTTTTGATGCCAAATAATACTCAGTAACTACCGGTCACAGGTAACTATACATAATTTGATAATTGATAATTTGACGCACTGATATAGCCTGAAAGAAAACTTGCAACTGTAAAGTACGCTACGTCATTACTGCAGTCTACGCTAGGCTATTTCTGTAGCCTAGCTTATTTGTGCAATTGTGGTGGCAACGGCGAGTTTGGCTAAGGTGGCTAGGAACTGCTGAATTAAGCAGTTTTTATCTTTAATTGGCCCAGGTATAGGCTAAATGATAAAATGTGGCCGTGCTGGCGATAAATTTTTATTCTTTCAACCTTTTGTTGCATAATGCACGTTTTTCCCTTAAGGGCTTTGCCGGTCTTAAGTCGGTAGTTATTAATGTTGCTCTGCCTGTGGACTTAGTGCAGGAGTGCACAACCAAATGACATCATAATTTGAGTAGATTATAGAAATGTATTCTGTAGTTGTGCATTTCTACATTAGTCCTGCTTAGGTTATTTGTTTGTGACCACCAGTGTCAGGACAACTTTTTCATCCCCCACAATTAAGGCGAAAATAGTGGAAAGAACGGCAACTGCACCCTGCGAAGGATTTTAAAAATGTAAAATAAAATAGTTCAAAGATTGCACTTTCCCCGCCGAAAATGGGCCTACAAGCTTTGAGTTTAGCTTTCTTGTGGACTTCAAAAGTTGCGCATTTTGGGTCTCCTTTACTGAAGCACTCCCATGATATTATTGTACCAAGATCAAGTATCGAGGAATTATTATGTTATTTCTTTTCTATTATCTTATAACTTCATCCATTAAAGCCTTCAAGTTGGAGTGCAGAAGTACAAGAAATTTCACATCTGCAACTCGATTTTCTGTCTGTTTTCTGTTTCTTCCTGTCATTTCTGTCCTGCAGACCTGCCACTGGTTACCATGATTTTGGGCATCGTGAACCATAAACATCTTGTTAAGAAAGTGCCAAGTTTTCCTGCCTGTGGAAAAGATCAACCTATTTCGTTGCCCCAGTTGTGCTGATGCATGATTTTTATACCAAGTATGATTAAGTGGGTTTGATGTAGCAGGCCATGATGGAAGGCATGGCAACTGCACTCTTGAGATAAAATATGCAACTTTGGCAATATAAAGGTTAGGCTGGATTAACTTGGCTGGCCACCTAACTTGAATACATCGCCTGACTGGAAAGTACGGCAGTTTTCAAAAGGAAATCGTGTGGGTAAAGATAATCCTGTAAAAACATAAATTCTGGTGTGCAGTGAAGCTTTATTTTTATTTATTACAACTTGGTGCTAAAACACTCTATTTTGTTGGTTGTACATAAAATTGCTGTGAAGATGAAATAGTTTGGTGTTCTTGTTGTTGAGCCTTGAGCATGTAGATGCCACACTTTTCAATTAGAAATACTTGGGAGCATGTCTGACAAAATAGAAAATGCATTTAGGATTTATACAGCTTAAAAAAATATAAAATTAAACTTCGGAGTTAGTAATGACAACTAAATACTGTTCATGAAAGAATTTGAAATTTTGATTGAGTTCTCTGGTAATTTTCAAATCACTAAATGTAGATGCTTTAACAAGCCTGGCAGTAGACTGAAATCAGTGGGAAACAATTTGCACAGAGATGGACAAAACCCAAAATTGATGAGAGGTTCACTGTCAGACATTAACCTTAGTAGGATTGTTCTATATTCATAATTTCATTATAAGCTGCTGATCTGCAATTTATCTTTTTTGCGATCTTGTCAGTCCTTGTGTGAAGTAACAAAATGTGGATATTAAGTTTATAAATATGCTTCATTTTGCACAAGTTAAACTTAGTGACCACTGGTCGCTAGAAACCAGTGCATTGGCTGGAATGATTGATGGTGGCTAATTATTCTCGAGATGACATCAAAAATTGTCGGCACTCTCGAAGATCTTCAAATATCGGTGAGATTTCTATTCATGTCGGCCATAATGGAGTCATTGATTCCTTGAATTACTGGATAATTGCTAATAGACATACTACACTGAATCATTATCATTGACGTTGCAGCTTCGAGCTTGCGAAGACGTGAAGAAGAGAGTTGCCATAAGATCCGACATACGAAGATTGAGACAAGGTGTAAGCATCCTGAATACTTAGCCTACTCACATATACATTGCTTTTGCTACTTATTCATCAACCATATTGAAAATTCACTAGTTTTTCATCAAACATTAAAGGTTTTGACTTTGTGTCCTGATTAAAAAGTTATGCTTTTGTTGATATAAGAAACCATTTCTACAAATGCTTGTTAAACGTATCACTCAATGATTTGGATGTTTTCACTCCCAGAAGCGTTTTTACGCGGAGATGGCACTCGACAAAGTAGAAGATGCACGAACAGCTGTGATAACGCTCCTATGAGGAAAGTTGATCTTGAAGTGGAATCAAACCACCAAGATGAAGTCAATGAGCATCTTACAAGGGCTAGCATCTCAGGGGGAAGACCAAATCCTATAAATGGTGGGTTTTTCATTTTTCTCTGATCCGGTGTTGAGCCAACCATTGCTTGATCTATTTATGTTTTAGGAGCCCTTCCAAACGTGGGAACTGCACAGAATGCTCGTCATCACTCAACACATGACCCGGTAAGCCTAAATTACTTCCCGCATGTGGGCGCTCTAGAGCCATCTGTGAAAAAACATTTGGTTTGTCCACGATGTGGCTGAGATGTCATAACGGCTTTTTAAGGCGTCGCCCCATTGTTTATTTTAAAGGTATTAACCAGGCATTCCGACTTGAGAGGATAGTTTATAGATGCGTGTTGTTTGTCATAAATTTTGAGACATATATGTGTGGTAGGTCGAAGCTAACGTTTGATTCTGCCGCAAAATTGATTTTAAATTCCCGCAAATGTGCCCACTGTTTGCCATTCACCAACATAACTATTTACTTTCCAAGCAAAACATTTCTGAAATCTGGTGCTTGCCTAAACCGCCTGCTTCTGGCTCAACTCTTAATCTACGTAAAATAAGTTGCGTTCCATCAGTTGAATTTGATCTACATACTTTTGTAAGTTTGTTTGTGGAATTTTCGACCCAATGACTTTTCACTTAGCTTTTTGTCAACTGGCAACGTGGTTTGCGTATTCTGTAAAACATTTGTTTCAAGGTTATTACATCTTTAAAAACTATACCATCTCTAATGTTGTGGTTTTCTGTGATTCCTTTGAATGCGACCGTACAAGCCATAGCATTTCTATTGTTGTAGATTTTAAGAAACTCAGCCTGTCTGGTTTATGTTTGCTTCATAACCGCAAGTGAGCGGATGATGTTATAGCTCTAAACACAGAGCTGTAATTTGCAGCTAAATTGTATTGCTAGCCGCAGGACGTTACGGCTTGTTGACTTCGTATTCTTGTCAAATTCCTTCTCTTCACTCAACTGAATAAGTTTTTATCTCGGTCCTAGTGTAGCTGTACGTCGACTCCATATTGAACTTATCTGCGCCTAAGCTGCCGATGCTCTTTAATTTGATAAGCACTGTCGCCTCTTCGGTTCGATGCTTTAGAATTTGGCGATATTTTTTTGTTCTTTAATTGCGTTCAAAATCTGAACCATGCCTTTGCCCACCTTAGAAAGACAAAGAACCTGCCTAAATGCTGCGTCCCTGCGCCTACGGTTCGAGCCAAGACGACACGATCTTGCGAGATAATGCGTTTGCATGCAGCGCATAGATCGTCGGGATCAACCAGAATTTGTGTCTGGTAGGAAAAAGTCGACATTCCTTCGGCATTTTGTAAGCTAACCAGCTTGGCTGTGGTTATGCAGAGCCGTGGTCAGTGAAGAGAAGGAATTTTGCCTCAAGCTATATTTGATCTTACACGGGCAAAGGCTTGCTTCTGTCGTGCTGGCATGTAGGCAACTGATCTATTCTGTCAAAGCTGCTTTCATATTTGAGGTTTATATGAATAAAATCCGATGCTGTGTCGTCTGGCGATAAATGTGACGTCATCAGTGATGTTTGAACAAGCCGAAAGTACGAATGCAGTTTGTAGCAGATGAACTCGCACTATGGCTCATATTTGGGGAATATGCTTATGGCTTTGTGTTTGAAAGGTCACGCTGCTATACCTTGTGCGGTGTTGTTGGCTGCGTGGCCTTGCTTAGAAGACTATCGCTGTTGGACTGCAGTCAGCTTGCATCGATGAAATGAATAATTAATTGACTCAGCCTCAAATCTACCATATACAGCATCGTAGCCTTAGACTGAAATTTACGTTGCACGTCCCCTGCGCAGAGCAAATTGTTATTATGGTGAAGACTGCTCGCAGTGCGGTTTGCGTCTTAACAAGAGTTCACTTTTATAACTTACTTCAGAAATATTCTTCGTATTAAAGGCAGCCATGACGTCATGTCACAGGTAGGTTCTCACCCCTCGGACGAACTTACCGGACTGACCGCTTATTCGGTCGAAGGCTTTGGGTCATCAAAACAAGCATATTGCCAATCAACCCGATTATGACATCATAAACATGCGCCGTTATATTGATTGCGACGAGCGGCGAGGTCGCTCATTGGTTAAAATAGCATCGTCGGTTGAATCATTGACAACTATGCTACGTCATAATGATTATGGTAACGTAGAATTTGTTGTTTTATGCCATGATTGTTCATCAAAAGTTTTGTTTAGTTGAACGACGTCTCATTGACCAGACGTGGCTCAACGACCATTATAATGATGCCACGGACGTTTGTGTAATAAATGCAACTGCGCATGCGCAGCCTGCATCATTGCAAGGTCAACACCGTTGTGCAGAGTGCAAGCATTTATGCGATGACGCCTGAGCCATCGATGTGCGGATTAGAATTAAGTTGATTGTTACGTCATAGAAAGAACTGGTCAGTAGTTATTTATAATAGAGCAGAAGAGATGGATTTGGTCAGTCGATTGGACATTTGTGACCGCAAGTAGCTTCACTTAAACAGCTGTACGCTTAGCTACATAGAGTGATGTGACAATGGGTGGTGTTTTGTCAACTTATTTCTGTCATTTAAAGTTTATTCGGTTCAACTTCTGGTCCGACCTATTTATTAATGGCAACGACGTAATTACTCCAACTTTTATGCCACAAGCAACTTAATTGTGACGTAACAACATGGACCATTGAATACGTGAAGTAGCTGTTGTTGGAAGAATTGTGAGTAGGAGCAGTTAGTTGGGCGGAGACGATTTGTTTTGTCTGGCTGTGAGGGCCCTTGCTAATAGCACTTGTAACACGTGGCAGTCAGTTTTAGCATTTGCGTTGTGTTGTGTGGTTGCTTGCAGCTGTATTACAGTATGTGTCGTCTAAATAGTTCGAAACAGCAGAATTTTGTTGCCAGGCTGCTATTGTCCGGCATGCTCTTCACATTTTGAAAATAATTAATCGCTGTAATTGAAGGTGATGACGAGCTTCCTCGCCATATTTGGGCATCGTTATTTTATCAAAGTACTGGTGTGGCAAATTGATCTTAATTAATATCATTTGATTGAGGGCACTTGTGTGTTCACACGCATTGAAGCAGAAATATGAGTAATGTATTGAACCCTTTCAACCCACTCAGTGAATACGAGTGCGAATTATCAAGCGATTAGAGCAAGTTATTATGCGGCATAATAAACCATACCCGGTATTCTTGAAATTTTCCTACTCGACGAATTAAGCAAATTCCGCTTTAATGTAAGATGATTTTTAATAAAGCTATTAACTGAAGTGACACTCGAGTATTCTTCATTGTCTAACTTCGTTTATCAATTTTACTGAGGCTTCTCATCTCAGCCTTTATTTGATCATTCTGACCTTAATAAAGTTGTTTGTGAGGTCATCAAAGAACAAACACTTGCTTATAAAAACTTTACAAAGCGATCAATTGTTTGCTCATAATGTACTTTATGAGGTAGCAGGGTTTAGATGAAGTTATCTTGGAATAAAGTAGACGGGGTTGGCAGGAACCCCAGCACCTGTTCATCGCCAAACTTCGCCCGCTTTCCATTTTTTGTTCGAAAGTGAAAGTGTGTTCTCTGCGCGAAAGTTGTTACATTTGCCACCAAAGTTTGGCAACTTTTCCAGTGACGTAATAACTTGGGTTTTCTTTCAACAGGGCTGCACAACTGCTAGAACTTTTGCCAAATCTAATTGCGGCGTCATAAAAGATAGCGATTGTGACGTATTATCCGGCAGTAGATCAAGAGGAACACCTGTTGAAGCAGGTAGCAGTGCAGCTGGAAGATTTGATAAGGAGGAAATTAAAAGATCGGTACACAAGGAGAGTGCGCAGGTGGACAGAAGTTGTCGCCAAACATCCGGTGAGATTTGTCAAGTTTTACCCATATCGCTGTGGTATGACGTAACATTGCTGTAGAGAACTGTTTGTGATTCCATTTTAGTGGAAATATATCTGGAAATACGCTCCGTTTTATAAGAATATTTGTGTTTTTGAAATTTAACTTTTCGAAACATAACCAAGCCTCAAAAAGCTGAATTGAAGATGGGTTGATGTTTAATTTTGTTTTAGCTGCTTAACTGTGGGGAAAAACTTTGCAGTGTTAAGTATATTACAATATTGAGCATACAGCATTAATAAAAAGAAAAGAGACCGGTGGAAACGGCGTTTTACTCGGGTGTAATTTTAGTTCAAGTTTGCTCTGTTTAACGTGAACAGAACTCCTCTACAGTTTTGCTTCTTATGAAGAAATAAATTAATTTTAAACTCGGCCTCAGGTCAAACCGGTTTAAATGTATTTCGTGGATTTGATGAATTTATTCTCTTGGATTTAGATTAGGCGCCGCAATGCATTGAATGCTTTCCGCTTGCAAGCGTTGGTTAGAGCTTTATTGCATGACAGGAATGCGATTGTGACGTTGTGTGATATCACATTTCCCGAGTTAAGTTGATGCGATGTCGTAGCATTGTCAAGTAGTGGCTTTCCGTTGCGTGGAATTTTACTTGTTTGTCACAAACGTTGTTTTGTATCGAGTTAATATTTTCTCGTCAGCTTAAGAGATTTCTCCAAAATTAAGAGACTTTTCCTTACAATTTGTTTGCTAAACGGCTTTAAGTTGTTGTGACGTCATAATAAGCTTGTATTCGGCAATAGAAAGTGCAATCTTTTATTTCTTCGGAATCAATTGCATAGTGATCGTCTTCCGTCCTAGCAAATATTTGAATATTACCATTGAACACATAACGACATTTATGTTTAAGTGCGTCACAATACCTGTTTGTTACATATAAATCCGTCCAATGGATCGCTTTCATCTTTATATTTGTGGATCGAAGTCGCGGCTTTTGTGCAAATTTATCAGACAATCTCGTTTAAGACGTCACAATTTAGCTTTGCTTTTGATTGGCAGGTAGTTAAGAATCACGTGGTTTGTAGAAAAATATTCTAGTTTTTTCCTCCGGTGACGTCAACAATGGTGTGAAGGTGTTTGTAGAAGAAATTTATTTTTGTGGAGTTTTCGTGCAAAGATCTGTTGCACTTCTGCGTTGTGCGGATGACTTTGTGGTGCAAACAATCGAACAACGGCTTAACTTCATGACTAAGATTTAAACGATTTGCGATTACGTAGTTTGTCGCTAATGATGTCATACCAACTTGACCTTGGAAGTGACTACAAAATTAAAAATTCTACCTGTGCCACCTATTATGACGTGACATATCACTCGGAACCGTAGATGTTGTTTTATATTTAAGATGATTTCTATGGATTTATTTGCTGTCCAGGTATCAATTACCGGCTCCTCCCTCCCTGTTGGCGGATTAAACATTCCTCTATTTGCTTTGCGCGTTGGAATACGTGGCCGTGGAAAAGAGCGACCATCAACATTTGTTTGCTGCAGTTCAAATCGAGCATTCGTGGCGTAATTTCATCAAACTTCGTGTAAATCTCTTCCTCATTTTCCCAAGCCTGAACGCATCGACATTTTTCTTTGTTAATTGCCCCTATAAGTAGCAACGGGGACACATCGCAATGTTTAACGCATAGCATATTAACACGGTGGATTTCAGTGGTAGCATAGCACTTGATACGTGTGTATAGTGGGCCTGAAAGCACAATGAAAATCCAATTGGCTTCTTGTTCAAGATGGCCCATTGTTCTCACGGACGACCATCCAACTATTGTCTTGTTACAGTCGTTCGAGCACCGACGAGTACCCCAATTTTTGGACCGTTCTATTTCGGGCGCTGCTTCTATGATCTGCGGTCTGATATGGACCAGTCTAGCTTAATCTGCTTTAATGGATGCGACTGATTTTGTAAAATTGTTTACGATAAAGTTACTGAGTTTTCCTGAGTTGTGGCCAGTTGTCACGTGCCTTTAATTTTGTTTGAGTGAAGCCTGAAGTCGATTTTTTATTGCTACAGATTGTCAGAATACCTCAGGATGGTTTAGCTGTTTACTCTTACAGTTTGCATTATGATGTCATAGTGATAAGTTATTTCAGTAACAAAGTCTATTGTGATGTTCGATTTCAGTTTACTTTGATGTTATCAGATTAAAGATAAGATTTAAGTTCTTGGAGCTGATTGCTTTGTCGTTTATTTGCGATCTTTGAGTGATTTAGTTGGATTCACTTATTGTGAAGAATGTCGTCCTTTGCGGCACCGAGTAAGCTTCATAGCATTCTTGCCCAAGTTTAACTTTGTTTGATCATAAACAACCATCTGTCATTATTTCTTCGTGACCGCTTTCGTATAAGCGTAAAGATTTTGTAGGTTTCCTGTAACTTGACACTGTTTCATGTAATTAATCAAAATATCGCATCAATCAGTGTCAGTTTACTCACATGCTGACGTCACGGGCAGTTGACGCTGGAGCGAATTCATTAAAATCTGATTGGTTCCTTTGTTTACAGCAGAACAACCATAAATTGTGTATCTGCAGTTACAATGGTTTCATAATGACGTAACAAGTCAGTTGCCCGTGGTTTGTTTGTTATTATGACGTAAAAGTTAAACCACTATTTAAGTTATTTTAAATCCCCTCTTTCTTTTTCAGCCTTGGCTCCGTCTCCGTCACAAGCATCAGGCGGAAGAGCATCAGCACGTTCTCGTTCCCGGTCTCCCTTTTCAAGATTTCGCGGAGTAAAATTATCCGCAGGTCCGAGCAGGGAGGATCCGTCGAATTCCGCCGAAGATAAGGAACCTAATTTAGGGAAACGGAGATTTTCTCGCCGTTTCCGCAGGAAGGTTGGAAAACCTATTTCCATCCACGAACGACCCGCGGGTAATCGGGGTTTGTCTCCTGCCGATTCCGCTTCTCCGTCGTCTCCCTCGTCCTCATGTTCCAGCTCGGCTCTTTCTCCGCGTTCCAACTTCTCCGACGACGCTTCAGGTGAAGTCCTATTCCCGAAAACGCCATCCAGCGAGAATAATTTCGTAAGAAAAAACTCCGCTAGGGTCGTCCTACGAGCCATCGGAAAGAAATTATTTGCGCCGAAAGCGAAACTCGAACCCCTCAATAAAAAGTCGAACTTGCCCGAACCGTTGCAGGAAATTAAGGCGGACATTTCCGGGAATTGTGACGTGTCCAATTCCGCCCTGAGACCAAAAATTACGTCAACTTCGCAGAGCCCAGCCCAAGCCTCTCCTGTCATTTTTGAATCGAAAAAAATCAAACCCGGCCAGATGGAGGTACTTTCCCCATCCCGAGATTCCACTCCACCCGGCAAGCGCGGGTGTTCACGTCACAATGTTAGCTGCGACGTCGCAAACAAGATCGACTACGAATCGAAGACGATCGGAGAACTGAAGCATCTGGTGAGTGGTTGTGATGAAGTTTATTTCAGATTATGAGGTTCTAGGCTTGATTGAGACATAGGCTATATTTTGCCGTCCAAGTTATTTACGACGCACAGAACCGCCCAGTTCATGGTTGAGCTCATAAGAAGGAGAAATACTTCGAGTGATTTATTGCGCTGAAAGCAGCGAACATCAAGCACTTGTACGAGATTGCACATAATCACGTTCTGCGGTCGCTAGCCTGCCTCGTTCTTATGTATTTTGTGAACCTTTATTTCATGTTGGTGCTTTAGCAAACCCAGTACCGCGTTAGATGTCAAATGAAATGTGAAATCCCACGATGCAAGACGCGATCTTTCTCATGGATAAATGGCAGATTGCCTCCAATATTAGGTCTTGTTCAAATCAAGTATTTCCTCTCCCGCTCGCTATTTGTGGATTTGGATTTCTTCAAAGTCGTCACACGCCAACTAACTGGCTGGCTTTGCCTTAGCGGCTTGGACGATGCTGCAGCGGGGCTGTTCACAGTCAAAGTTGTTTTGCAACTTGTTTTAAGGATCAGTTTCACCCGAACTGAAGCTCAATTCATGGAGATAGCAGATGTCTGTGATCGTTCGCCAGCTGCAGGTCCCGATGATCGTTGTTGGTGAAAATGCGTCTCAGCTGTCTCAAGTTGCCGGCGCTAGGGACACCGCGCTAGGTTTGATGGTCGGTTGGAAATGCAAGCTTGCCGCCGCCGTCCAAATTCGGAGTTATTTCGACACTCTGCTCACAATCGCTGCACCTGTCACGTGCGTTCTACGTAACACCGGATGTGACGTCAGATTGTGTGGTTTGGGACAAAGTGTAAAATGTTGTGCTGGTGACCGCTGTAAAATACTGTGTTAAGCTCAGGATAAAACCGATGCGAAGTGACGGTTGCCCCCATGTTGAAATTGTTCAACATATTGTTCGCTTCAACCTGGGAAAGTTCCCGCCATAAATATTTCTACAACTTCTCATGAAATCACGCTCAGTAAGTTAGCACGTGACTTCTCACCGGATATTTTCACAAATTCCCCATCAGAGTATCGCGTCTTCACATCCTGCATATTGGTGTATGACGTAATAATACGCGCTTCTGTGTCGTAAAACTAGTCATAATTGTGTATATTTGAGAAAGTGACTCTGTTAATTCGGAATCAAAAAACGTTTTTCCATTTTTGTCAATTTCTTCTATAAAATTAAAGGATTTTGAACCTAATATCGGTGCTCTATCCAATCTCCACCGCTGTAGCAACTACATCGTCTAATTTGCTGTCGTTCGCTTATATTCGCCTCCTTGCTGCCTTATTCGGTATTGCTGCGCGCATTTTGCTGGAGCCATTATGACGCAACATTTTACAGTTTCTTCGTTTGTTTGTCTAAGACAATGGCGTTTCAAATTCGCTGATAATTTCAGCAGAAAGCAGGATTTTGTTGGTAAGTTCAACCAAGCGTAGCGCGAGTACCCAGGTGCAGTCGACCGTGACTTGTCACCTTGTTATTTTAGGTTGTTAGGTTCGTATTGCTGGTTCTATGTTAGGCACGAAACGACAGTTATACGGCCATTTATCTTGCTTAGTATCGCTTTTACTGCTGCTGCGACGTTATTATATGACGCCGTATTATGACAATACAATCGCAAGCCATTAGCAGATGGATATGAAATTAGTTGGCCGGGTTGTATCCGTTCGAAATGTCAAGTAAGTCCACACTTGCGCCTGCTCCCATATTCATGCCTTGTCATGTGAAGTGTTATGTCATAATGTGATTGTTGCATCACATAATGCCGACCAGTGGGCATTATGACAGTGTGTGATGTCATATTGGAGATTGAGGGCAGATAATTTTCCGCACAAGCAGTCGTCCGGGAAGAATTGCTTATCTTAAACTTCAGATCCAATTAAAGAGAAAGTCATGCTGATAGTTACGTCACTAGGAACTTTGTGACGTCGGCTTTCTGTATGTTTCCTGTTTATAGATATTGGCGTGATACGCCGTCATGCCTGCTCCGGTTGTGCATGGGCTAAACACTACTGATACTTGATATGATGCTTGAGGCCGAGAATGGAAAATTCTTCTTCCCTGTGTCACGTTCAAGATCAGCTGGAGATAATTTGCCTGTTGAGGTCAAGTTTTTGTAAACAATATTTCAAATCTTATATTTTCCTTATTTCGCGATCTTGTTTTCAACGAACTTCAGGTGTTTTTGTCAGCTTGTGTTCGACTCGGCATTGAATCATCAGCGAGATGTGGTCCAAGCTGTGAGTGTCGTGGTTTTGATGACTTGGCACTATGGCAAGCAGCTTGCCGATTTCACGGCCATGTTGGAAGGTTGTGGTGGTGGGACAACCTGGTCCAAGTGGACAGTCGTGATAAATTGCGACGTTTAATGACCTTTCTGCGTATGAGTGGATCTGTAAGCAAGAGCAGCCTTAGACCGCCTTTACTTCCATACAAGCAGTGATGAAAGGGACAGATTAGGTTTATGCTTAAAGGGCAGATGTCGGCGAGATTTTAGCTTCTGTTCACTTTATACTGTTCATTGAAACGTCAAATCAAGATTATTTTTGTTTCTTTGGATTTAATTTTTTTCTTATTTTTTTTTCATGTTTTTTCGACCATTCCTGGACTTAGTTGAATGAAATCACTGATTTTAAGGAAAAAACAAAAATCCGGGAAATAATAAGAAATCTGCTTCTGGATCCCGAAGAAGATCAAAGAGGTAAGTTGATTGTAATTTGACGCAATAATTCAAATAGCACGAATAGGTAACGTGATATGGGTAGCTGCTTGTTTGCGTGTAGACAGGAAATACGTGCTACATGCACCGGAATGCTTCTAATTCTTAATCATAACGGCGCCTAATGTCGCTTCTTAACGTTTGCTGCTTCTTTTGAGAGTTCGCTGTTGCATGGAGCAGCGAAGGTTCCAATATTTAGCAAACTGCGACCAGAAAGTGAACACCGCGTACCTGACGCAGTTTATGTTTGATGTCCCGTTGTCTGCGCCTTGTGAGATAGTGTTGTGCTTATGATGGGGCTCGTGTAACTTTGTTAATAATTACCAATTCCATAGAGTCTTACGTCGTATATGAGACATCTTCATACAATGTTGTCAGTCGTTATTGTTTGCTATTGACTATGTCACAAACTACATCATGGGTGTGCGTGTGTGTGTGTGTACGAAGCATAAGTGAAAACATTTAGTTGAGATCTGTAGCACACCTATAGAACACACCTGCTGTGGTGTCAATGTTGGTGGCTTGTGGCGTCGTGTATTGGATGGCCTGGCGCACGAGCCAGCACTTAACAGGGCTCAGACAGGAGACGACCAAGCTATGGTCAAGTTTTTAGCTCATTTACATGCTCGGTTGAGCAGTTGACAGGTCGTGAGTATCAAAGTAGCTGCATGAGCTTGTTATTTGAAGGAGCGAGTTGCAATATCTCTCAAATAAGCTGCGGAGTGTTATTGGAATGCTTTGTGGCGGACCACCGCGTTGTTACATTGTCTGTCTCGCTTTCTTTACAAAGAGAAACTTTTTAAGTCTGAGCAGGAATTTGCTGTAAGTCAGTGGTTATAGCGACGACAGAGAAACGATTTATCGTGTTGACTTCGATGACAGAGAATTGTACAACACTCTCATCTTCGGCCTCTTGTCTTGTTTATTTAAGGCGTCGACCCTCTTAATATTTATGATAAAGACTTCAGCACGCTCCACATTTGATAATGTGATATTTCCATGCTAAAGACACCGTTCGTTGAATCGCGTCGTTGAACCCGCGGTCAACGCGATTTGAGTCCAAATTTGTTGCTTTTAAAAGAATGTTGCCGCGGGCTAAGTTAGTGGCCATGCAGTAGGTGTCTGAGGCATCTGAAGTGCTCGTTGAAGCCAGAACTAAAATTGCTTTGTCCAATGACACGTTACAGCGTTCACAGTCACCAATTAATTTGAACAATAACTGAGCCATTGAACTGAAATCATTACCAGGTTTTCTGGACAATTTGGAATATTTCATCCTGACTGTATCAAATAGCCATCGTTTATCTTTTGCATTTGACATCATATTTGCTTCGGGCGATGCTTAGCCAAATACAAGCAGAAGGCAGTTTGTAGCAAGTGTTTATGAGACAGCACTCACAGTCAGTCGCGCGTTTAAACTTGTATTTACCAAATTCGTCAGTAGCCGGAGTGGATAATGCAAGGTGCCTATTACCAGCTGAGCTACCGAGCAGAGTAAACCCTTAAATGATTCGGGCATCTGCACATGCCCGAGATTGTTGCATGTTTGCCAGGACCAGGTTAATTTTTTATCCGGTGCCTCATAGGATTGGTATGATATGTGGAAGGTTGGAATCAACTTTCCCGCGGGATTTTTACACGGTTGAATGCGCGTCTAAGCACCAGCTCCGATATTTTAACGTCGAATGCTGCGCTTGACAGATCGGAATGTTGGATGTTTTGGGGGTAAACTTTTCTACATTCCACTTCTGACAAAAGCAAAAGATTGTAGGCACGTACATGTTCGTAGCCTGAGGCGCAATTTGTTCGACTTGAAATTATTTAGAAACTGCAGAATTGCTTAAAGTGTCAAGGCCAGGTGTCAGCCAAAAATAAGCGCGAGACTATGCTGGAGGAATGCTGCATGTTGGAGGAATTATTTCACCAGAGCGATGTATCTTTGTGTTCGCTTTTATTTGTCTGTGTATGACTGCGGCTCGATTGTCACAGAGAATGCGTGCAGTGGTGCGAGGCCGCTTTGCATGCACCAGTCGTTGTTATTTCACGATTTGAAGTAATCGTGACATCGCAGCAGTTGGTCTGCTCCTTGCGTTTATATGAGCTCATAATAGTGTTATCTTGGGGCTGAATCGGTTATTTACACGGTCCCCTGATCAGCAAATAACCTGGTCAAAACTTGCTGGGTCTGATCCTGCTGTAAACTTTGCTTCTGTTATATAAAAGAAATTTCTTAACCTTTCGTACTTGTTTAGGTTTGAACAAAGAGTTAAAAGACGAAGACAGTGAAATTACAAACAACTTTTCCGCGACATCTTTGAAAAGGAATCGGCCTTTGGTGGGACATCAATCGCCTGTGATTGGTCAACGATCACCTGCTTCATTCAACGTCACATTTAATAACAATAATTTAAAGAAAGACTGGACTCCGCCCTGGTCTGCAGAGAAGGCCAATAAATCGTCCTTTCGATCGGTTTCGTCGGTTAAATTTTCTCCGAACAGCGACACAGAAGGCCTTAAATCGCCGCCAACGGTCGAAGCTTCGCCGGTATCTGCTAGAAAAGATTGTTGTCCGATTGTCAGTGTCAGTTTCAACGCCGTCAAGTTAAAATCAGAATCTACAATCCCAGGTTCGAAACCCAACAAGCGTGAAACCTCTACGTCAAACAGGGACTACAGGCCGTCATATAAAACCCCAGATCACGTGATTAGTAGAACCGAATCTTTGAAACTTCCGAGAGATTTCATCAACTCAAGGCGAAGCGCTTCCAAATCATCCCCAGAGAAAGAAGTTGGACCTCCTGTTCCAGCATCCACTAGTTCCTCCTCCCTGCAGAGGTCTGTGAGTTGTAAGGAGACTCCGACAAATCCGGAGGATCTACCATTCATCCCGATTGTCAGAGGAAACAAACGGCGATCCCGCGGAATTTTGGGACGAATCCTTGGAACTAAACTCGACTCGGAGCGCGTGCCGTCGCCATCTCACCCCCAGTATCAACATCCACAGGAGGAAGAGCAATCCCTGATAAAGTCCCCGGAACTACTTTCTTCAGTTCCCGAGGAAGCCACAAAGCAACTTCAGGTTTCAAGCAAGTCCTTCCAATTGGAAGGAAATCCGCACATAAGCCCACCTGCTGCTCAAGTTGTCGTCACGTTTGATAAAGCTGCTCTGTCGGTTGATAAACTTCCTCATCTTTGTGAGGAAGCACCACCTGTTGCTGAAACAACCACTGCCGAGGCAACCTCTCCTCAGGAAGACGGTGTGAGAAGTTTCAGTGAATCCACAACCGATAAAGCGACACTCTTTGAAGTTGTAAGGTCATTGCTCGATAAAGTCATTCGAGACGTTGAACAACCTCCCTTGGCTGGACTACTTGAAGAAATCGAGGAGCCGAAATCAGTCCAAGAAAGCTCGAGCAATTCATTGTCGGTTGAAACTTCAGAATCTTTAGGAGAACTTCCAGAGCAGGAAGATACCTCTTGCGAAGATTCCACCTCATCCTCATCATCAGTTTTGCAAGAATCGTTGGCGGCGAGTCAAGAATTAGTTGAAGAGGAGTTTGAAGTAGAGCGAGTCAACACTGAAGTCATCGAGTCTGAGGAAGAGAATTCTGAGAAGTTTTTTTCGAGTGTCACGTCCGAGCATCATCAAACTTTGAACCAAGGATCAACACTTGTGCTCTTGCAGGAGAACCTGACTTTATATCAAGAGCAAATTTTAACTCTTCCTGAAGTCCCTGCCATTGAGCAAGCTCTCGTAGTTAAAGAGGACGTAATCTTCGGTGAGGAGAGTTTGGTATCCGGAAGTTGCAGCAGCACCGAAGCAGACACCGACGAAGAAATGGCCGGAAGATATTCAAGTCGCACGAGATTCGGAGAAAATAGTGGCTCCGTAAAGTCGAGGATACTCGCCACAGAGGACAAACGCCAGACCACGCCAGACGTGTCAAAATACAAGAAGGTGAGGGAAGCAACAGACGCCAGAGCTTTCCGTAGCTCGGACAGTGTCAAGAGCAGGATGAACAGATTCTCAAATGCAAACGGCGCTAGTCCGTCTTTGAACGGATCCGCGCGAACCCCAAGAATAACGGAAGTGACGTCGTCCAAGGCTAAAAGCAACGGAATACTTCCCTTAGAACGGAGCAAGGATAAAAGCGGAAAGGAAAGTTTGCAAAAAGTAGAAGACTCAGAGGTGGTGGAGGTGAACAACAACACCACAAAATCGAGCAAGATCACGATCAGCGGCAATTATTCGGCGGATCTTGCCTCTAAGGAGGACAAAAAAGCGCTGGATCGCCTCGAAAAAGCGTCTAAAATCGTCATCGAGGACATGAAGTTATTGTCCAATGAACGCGAGCAGATCGAAAATTTGCCAGACATAGTTGCCATCGAACTAACTCAAGTGGAACCTGCAGTCGATAAAAAAGCGACCGACAAGTCACTTGCGCATCTAGTGGACAATACTTGCGAAGACGGTGTGTCGGACGATGGCGCCAAAGATGTATCATCGCCCACAGTCTCCATTGATTCCAGTTTTACGGAGTCAGTCAACGACGAAAAGCAGTCACGTGATGAGAACGCATCAGAGCGTGAAGAAGTCAACGACAGGGAAACTTTGGAGGTAAATATATGACGTAATAAGGCTTCTTGTTTACCATTGTCTGTCACGTTTTAATCACCAATCACTTTGTTCTTTAAAGGATGTCGCCGCTGAAGTTGACACCGTTCAATCTAATGGCGTCATTTCCGATGCGAGCAAAAATAGTGAAATCGCAGCAGGTAAGTGACGTTCATCATAGAAACAATGCGTTATATTGTGATGTTTTGAGGAGTTCCATGCGCGTCTTCCTGTCCCCACCTACATGAGGTAGATTCACGCGCATGCGCACTACCTGCGAGATTTAAAGTTGTTTTCCGAGTTTGTCATCTGACCAAACTGTCAACATTCCGTGCTTTAGATGATGTTGTCCTTTCCATTGTGACGTCTCTACGCATTTGTATTCTTCGAGTAGCCTACCCCAGTGCTTTGTCTGTTCTCTCATGCCCCAGTTTATTGTTACGTCACATCATGGGTACGCGTGACTAGTTGTTTTAAAAATACAAAGGGATCTCTTCAAAACTTTATCTATTTATTTGATTTTAGTTGTTTGAACCCTCACCTTCGTGACGATGAACTGCGTAATAGAAGCAACTCGTTGTGATTGGTCAGCAGATTATTGCTTTATGTTGTCACAAATAACGAGATATTTTACCAAATGATTCGTTAGTTATATTGACTGGTTTCAATGAAACTGAACCCACTGTTGTTGTCACTTGTTATTGACCATTATGTCGTCATCATATTGATAATTTTGTTTCATCCGAACTGAGGTGATTTTCTCCCAACTTAAATAGCTCGCGGGTATTTTGTTTTTGAAATTTGGGTTAATTTGGGATTTAAATATTGTGAAAATAATGATCAGATTTTTCAAAATATCCGACGTTCCGCATGATTGCATTGACGATGGTGAATTAATGACGTAGTTGACTGGGTCGATAAAAGGGTTTATAGGAATTATAGGAAGGTCAGGAAACCACAAAAGCAGCAAATTAACCTCATAGGTGGGTCAGAGCCTTAAACTGCTTCTCACTCTCTGTCGTCATCATTTTCAATCTTCGTTGATGACGTCACGGACAACGACCTGCTGGTCATCTATAACCGCAATATCCAAAGCAATTCCGCGCGCGCTTTGGCTGCCAGTAGTAGTGGTTAGCTGTGGACACAACGTCAGTGGCGGTCATTGCTTGTTTCAAAGTATAAGTTCTATTGCGCTGTGACGAAGTAATTTAGTTTGTTCACTTACGTCACTTGCGCCTTGTCAGGATATTTCCTCGCGCGCGTTATATCGGTCGCTTCTACGGTTGGTTAATCTGCGACCCAGCAAATAAATATCATTGTGACGTCGGTAGTAATTTGACACCTCGTCTTTCCAGAATTAGCAATTGTGACATTACAATTGTGTTTTGTTCAGAATGCGTCGACTCGTCTCCACAACCGCCATCCTCCCCAGTAAACAAAGAGCACAGTGACGTCATTGAGGAGAAAGTGTCTGAGCGTCGAGTACGAAGTCGGCGCCGAGGAACCGACGAAGCATCTTCCAAGACGAAAGAAGATCTGGTCGACGATAAGTTGAATCGCGACAAACTTCGATTGTCAAAATTAGAACCCGCCCAAGACGCCCTCTGTGTTGAAACTCACGTTACCGGAAGGCGCCGTCGCCGCAACCGGAAGTCGACCGAAGGTTCCTCGAAGTCAGAGTCATCTTCCGCGTCTAGCACCGCTGTGTCCACTCCGGTCTCACCTGGACCGGACCACGCAAAGCTCATTCCAGAAATCGACAACGCCCAGCCACGTGATCGCGATCTTTTCGCAGAAGATAAAGAAGTTCCCACGCCTCCCATTATCCCGGAAGTGAAAGTGACAGAGGAAAGCGAAAACGCCACCTCTGAGGACCAATCGGACGTCGATCCCACGACCCCGAGTGTTGAAGTCACTTCACGCGGGACATCCCCTGAACGAGATGTGAAAAGCAGTGAAGCGTGCGATGAAAACAAGGAAGGCTCTGCTATAAAAAGTGAGGGGGCAGTGTCGCCGCCAGAGCATACGAGCGACATCGAACAAACGACAGAAGCAAGCGAACAAAGCCCAGGTTTGTCTATATTTGATGAAGGGGTTTGTGACGAAATAAGAGGCCATTGTGATTTCACTTTGAAGTCATGTTTGATCTGTGCATGCTTATATGTGTAGTTGTTGGCCTGTGTCAGCATAAAGGATAGCGTTTAATGAACTAGTTAGTGTTAATATTTGGTTTATGGATGACTTTTTGAACTGAATCCGCCGTGGTATAACAGCTTTGGTGATTCAGCGTGTAATTAATTTTGCTTTTTTATATTTTTTTGTAGAATCAGAAGTGACAAGTGACGGTAAAATCATAGAAGCCGCAGAAAAAGTTGAAGAACATTTGCCGACAAAGGTAGGAAAGTGACCGGAAGTAGCTTACTCTGTTCACTTTTCAACTTTTTTACTTATATAAGGTAGTCACAAGCCTGGCTCGTTTCTGCCAGGTCAATATTTTCCGACAGAAATCATTTTAAACAACGATATGTCTGGATTCTGGTCAACAAGCTGTTCATAAACAATCTGATCGCTTTCAAACATTTGAATCACATTTATTGTCTATTGTTGAGATTGACCAATCGCAAAGAAGCTTTTTGTCAGATTCAGTTTCAGTTTATTAGCGCGTCATAATGGTTACAAGTGACTTAACAAAGGTGCGACGCGCAGATAAGGGAAGGAGGCGATTAAATGAATAGATTTGTGATAAGGTCTCCTGTAACTAGTACAACGCCCATTGTCCTAATGAATAGGTCGTGAGACTGCTGGTATGAGCCGATGGGTGAAGAAGTCGACTTGGTAGCAGGGTTTAACCCATGAGTAACATTAGCAGTTGGTGCAATAGGCCCAGGACAGGATTGTGGATTTCTAGAATAATTTGTCTGTTATGTTTCAACCTTATCTGCGATCTCTCAGTCACGTCATAAAGGTAAACTGTTTGAAGTTTGATAATTGTTTGTTTGTTTTATTGTGAGGTGTAAAAAGGCTATACCCATATAAGGAATAACTAGAAACAGTCGGACGCCTTGTCAGTTGCCCGGCGCTAAACTTCTTCATTTCGTCATCACGTTGTCAATGCATTGTGACGTCGAAGTGACAACATATGCATAGAAGCACGTGATCAGTAAGCTAAGATCCGGTTGGTTGGATCCATATTTTTAGGTTCGGTGTAGACAGGACAGGTGTCACGTGGTCAGTTGTGAGGTAGAATTTGTTGTCCGGGACAGAATCTCTTCACCAATTTCTTGGGTAGTTACTGTGCGTTCTAGAATGTCTGAAGTGTCTCGCGCTCTCTATCAATGAAAAGGTGCTCCGCAGCGCTCTCTAACCGCGTAGCGGCGATTTGTTGTTACCAGGCAGAAATTAGTTTGACTTTCTTGCTGGAACTATAGATCCCAAGATGTTTTCACCTGAAAATGCATTCGTTGCTCCGTATTCTCACTCTAAATATTTTGTTGGTATGGAGTTTTAAACGACCAAACGACTTCTGTGTTACTGAAGCGACTTCTTCACACGACCACTACTACTCAAGTACCACAAATGCTAAATCTTTGCTATTCAATGTTATATAAATGCATCAAAGCGTATGTTATATGTTGAGATGCGAAATAGCTGCATCTTCTTGACGGCGCGTACATTTGCTACATTGCTTGAAATATTTCCCGCTAGTTGTTGCGATGATGAGTTCATTAGCGCATTATGACGTCATTGATGATTCGTACTATATCTCTATCCCTCTGAGCAACATTGATAGAAATATGAGGCGACTCATTTGCCTCTCCCCCTGTCATTATAGGGGACATGGTCATGTCACTTTTCCAGTCACGTGATCGTCCAATTTAGCGAGATAGTTGGCCGATTTGGAATAGTTCGAAAACCATCTAATTACCATTGTTTCGTCACAGACAGCCGACGATCAAGCCGACATGAGGTATAGCTTGGACAACCTGAGCGAGATTAAAGACGAAGAAATTCTTCAAAAACTGGTAAAATTATCACTTTTGTTTGTCTCATTTCTGCCTCAGAATGATTTGAAACTTTTCCAATCGGGGAATTATTTTTGCAGCTGTACGAGGCGGAAGGATATGAAGAGCGGAGAATGGTCCGCACTGCGATCCGCGCTCTCCGCAAGCAAGGATCAGGTTTGTAAGCGGAGTTGATCCGTGTTTGTCATCACCCACTCCATATTAAAACGGCATATCTTCAATTTTGCTGCAGATAAACCGAAAGAAACAACCACCGGAAGATGGCAGGCCACTCGCACGACGATTTCAACCAAAACCGCGGGAACAAGAGACCGATATTCCGGCAACGTCGCTTCAAAAACCTTGATCACAACAAAAGTCGAGTAAGTCTGGCCACTTGGAAACTCCGCCTTCACTAAAAGATTGAACCCTCGTTTAACTTTTGCAGAACTACCGAGATAAAACGCGTTTCCTCGCCGCTAGGTGGAGCCAGTAAGAAAGAAGCCCTAGACACCAAGTCATTGGCAGGTTAGTTGTGACGTCATTAGCGCTCTCTAACGGCGTAGAAGCAGTAGCGGCGGCGATTTGTTGTTACCAGGCTGAAAGTGGTTTGACTTTGGAACTCTAGATCCCAGGATGTTCACTTATAAATGCATTCGTAATTCGTTGCTCCACACAGTTATAAACGACCAAATGACTTCTGTGTTACTGAAGCGACTTCAGACGACCACTACTACTCAAGTACCACAAATGCTTAATCTTTGCTATTCAATCTTTTATGAAAGCATCAAAGCGTAGGTTATATGTTGAGATGTGAAATAGCTGCATCTTCCTGACAGGCGCGTACATTTGCTACATTGCTTGAAATATTTCCCATTGCTTGTTGCGATAATGAGTTCATTAGCCATTATGACGTCATTTGATGCCCTAACTCTATCCCTCTGAGCAAGTCTTTGATGGTGCTATGTTGATTCTCTGTGACGTAATAATTAAATTACCTCTCGTCACTAAAGGAAGTTCTGAAATAGCTGGGATGTCAAACGAAAGCTTCCAGGAGCCGCATGCGACGATTGTGACACTTTTATCATTGGGCGCACGGTCATGGAGGTTTGATTGTTTGGTCATAATGCCAGCCAGGCCAGCCAGCCACTTATCGCGCTCCCGAAATAACTTGCTCCCTTGTGATTGGTCCCCAAAAGTGTTGACGTCATAGATAAAACAGTTGTATCGCGCTGCAAAGCGAAGTTAGTCGCATAGATATTAGATATTCTCGAAAGAGGTTGAGTCGCGCAGAGTAGATTTGTCGTTGAACCTGAATCTTTTCTTTTCAGACAAATACTCGCTCAAGTCAGACTCCACTAAAAAAGATATGAAGTCATCGAAAAAGGTAGGAATTCGCTGAGTCATTCGCGATTCGTGTCGATTTGCTCAAATGCAGAGTTATATGACGTCATAGATCGGAAGTATCTTTGACCGGGAAGAGAAAGCTCCCAAAAAAACCGGAAGTAGGCTAGATCTAGAGCGCCGCCAAGCGGAAAGGAAGAGGGAGATCACCAGAAACCGATCAATGCCTACGTCATCGAGCAAGGACGCGCGAAAGATGTTTGTTGCAAAACTTGAGAACCAGTCAGAGAGCAAGTAAGTTCATATAAACGTGAATGTGACGTGTAATAAATGACGTAATAATCGACGTTGATTGTGCAGATCCGCGGGGAAGAAAGTAGGCAGGAGTCCGACATTCGTCGTTCCCAACGCCCACAACGTGAAGCAGATGTTGCTGAAATGGTGTCAGGCCAAGACCAGGGGATATGAGGTAAGCCTGTCTCATTGCTTCACACTCCCCATGACGCATTATGACGTCACTCATTTATATCGCGGCAGCACGTGGACATCCAGAACTTCTCGGGAAGTTGGGCGAGCGGGATGGCCTTCTGCGCGCTGGTCCACAACTTCTTCCCGGAAAGCTTCGATTATTCCATCCTGGACCCGAAGAGCCGCGCCTCCAATTTCGACCTCGCCTTCAAGATGGCAGAGTAAGTTGGCACCCCTCCATAAATTATGGTGATAAGCGCCGGGTTTCTGGGATTACGTCACAATAGAACATAGTTACGTAGTAGACGACACAGTAGTCCATGGTACTCCACTGCGACATCGCGTGGTAGTATATCCCGGCGGTAATTTGCAAAACTGAATCGACAAGTTTTGAATTTGGAGAAACTTGCATGGCCGGTCCCTCGCTTCGTTTTGCTTTTACTAATGTTCTACTATTATGAGGTCATCAAATTTACGTTCATAGTTAATCAAGGTTTAGACGCGCTGTTTAATCGCGTGAAATGATAGAAACGACGATGCCCGGCTCATATGAATGGTGTGGACAATAATTTTTTGATAATAATTTCTAGTTGATTACTAATCCATCTCACCATGATTATTAACTCACAAACGCACTTTGTTGTTTTTTCTCCCCATGTGCCACTTATGTGTATGTGTGTGTGCATGCGCGCATGCGTCCTCGTGTATGAGCAGAAAGCACGGGGAGATCCCCTCCCTCCTCGACACGGACGACATGATCCGCATGGTGGAGCCAGACTGGAAGTGCGTCTACACTTACATCACAGAGTTCTACAAACGCATCCGGGAACTTGGGATGATGTAATCGACTTCCACGGTCGTCTTGACGTCATAGTTCTGTATAAACTGTTTATTTTTGCGACTAACTTCTTGAGCAGCCTGTGTTCTGACTCGTTTCTCGCAGTCCGATTTCGTCATCAGTGACGTCATTATTGTACGATGCAAGCCATTATGACGTATGAGTGTTATATCCGTCTAACGCTTTTGTTTTGTTTAATCTTTATTAATCCCCGCTGTGCACTTATATCCGGACATTCCTTAACCTCGTAGCTTGCATGATATGCATGCGCATGAAGGCTGATAGTGATGTCATAATCATCGTCTTTGTATAAATGGGGCCTGGACCCCATGGGTCTGTTAACCCAACTTAATCAAGCCAATCACATTCTAAATGTTGATTGCTAATCACATGATCATTGATTGTTACGTCACAGTTAAAATGCTTTTGCTCGCGCTTGCCGGGTGTTGGACTAATAATCGCTATTATGACGTATCAATATGAGCAGAGAGCACGCGGGGGCTGATCCCTTGCTGGATGTGGAAGATATGATGATCATGGGGAGCAGACCGGACAGCAAATGCGTCTTCACTTACGTCCAGTCGCTCTATAACAAGCTGCGCAAGTTCGAAGCCCCCCTTAAACCTCTCACCCCCGTCATCAAAGTGATGGGTGCTCAAGATGGGGCTGATAAGGACGAAACACACAGCGATTGACGTCACCAGTTCTCCGCGTCATTCACGTTTCCCAGCAACCAGTCGTTACGTCACAAAGCACTGCACAGAGACCCCTGTATCGATGGTGACTTTTTCTTCGGTGTCTTGTGATTAGTTGATTTTGTTTCGTCACAAAAAAATGTTTTTATCCAATCATACCGCGCAGTATTATCAAGCTAAGGATGACGTCATCGAAGTGGTGAACATGTCCTCAACTTGACCTCATTGTGTATTATGACGTAATAATTTTATCCTGTTTACTCGTGCGTGAAATGTCTTGCTCATCTCGCTTCCGCAATTAAAAACCTGCAAAATTTCAACTCGGTCTCGGTTGGTCCAGGCTTCACCTCCGCTTCTAACAGCTCTCTCCTTTCTGGTTGCCGTTTCCTGAATGTCCTGTCTCTGTCCAGACGCGTGCATACAGCGCCACTGTGATGAAGGAGACAGACTCTGTGTGACATTATTGTGGAATGGAACCAGATATTTAGTCGGTGCCACATAGGCCATGGCGTGCATGCATTAAGCTTAGAAATAGTTTTGCTTTTATCAAGGTTAAGTCAGAGTGATGGTGTTAATTTCATAACCGACAACGAAAAATATTAGAATAAAACCAACATAGCACCTTGGCAGGGAAAAGTTACTGATGCTTGGATGGAGTTGTTTTATGAGACGACATTTGTTTTCAAAAAGAATGCGAGCGGCTTCGGGACAAATTTGTGCGACTAAGTGACGAAGGTTGCAGTTTCAACTAAAGCTGCAAAATCCGATTTTCTTTCTTGGTCTGAATTTAATTAGATTGATCTGATCTGATAGATTTGCACAAAATGGCAAAACTTGCTCATCAAAGCGATCATTGCACTGGTTTGTACGATCTAATTTCTGGAGGAGACCTTGTCATCAGCGCTTCGTTACTGAGCTTTTGTTCAGCGAACACTTTTATCTGTGACGTTTGAAACGGAATTTTGCGCCCGAAACCTTGTTACGTCAAAATTCGTTTATTGCACCACAAAGGTATAAAACGCGTCACATTGTCATTTCACGGATTTTGCACAAAAATATCAGCAGAGTTGGAAATGCCGTCTTATGTCGTGCGAGGTGGTGCTTAGAAGGAAATGCTGCGAGATCTAGAACATTGGGAACTATCACGACGCATCGATGCATCGATGCATCTCCGCTTAATTAAGGTCAATATGGCGACACTTTTTATTCCGGATTTTGAGTAATCTCGGGTTGATTTATGACGCCACAATCGTCTGCATGATTAATCGGATTCGTCAATTAAAATTTCCCCGAGAATTTGTTGTAAAGAAGTGGCATATCGATATTTTTCCAAACGCGTAAAAAAGAATTTTTGAAGTTTAATTAGGCTTGTATCACTCTAGGAAACAAGTCATAATTTTTTTCCTTTATTTCGCTGATAAAGAAGCCAATGACAGCTCGTTTCATTTTCAAATCTTTTCGGTGCGATTAACGCAATAACGCCACATTTCAAATATTGCAACTTGCTCGACAATTTGGGGCGATGTTTTTTACTATTTTGTCTTTGGTCATGATGTTGCTCTGCTAAAACTACAAATGTTATAAGGTCTTGTAAGAAGCGACAACTAGCGGACGTCCTAACCAACTTTTGGTCCAGACCTACCCCACTGAGGTGTTTAGCTTTATTGTGAAATCATTATCGGCGTCGAGACGCTTCTTTCTTGGAAAATTGATCAATGTTTCGTCGAAACTGGGAGAGAATGTTCATTGAAAAGAAAAAAGGCCGCAATTTGGACCAAGATTGCCGTCAAGCCGCCTTTACAGGTGAAACAATTCACTCGTTGTCATCAGCGTTGTCATCAGCTAAAGGGGGGAAGAGAAAAAATCCCCTTCTAAATGCCGCTGCCAAGCAGAGAGCTGTCAGAACTAGAGCTATTTGTGACGTAATATCCGTGGGCGAAGGTCGCACGGTACCTGTGTCGTGGCTCTATATAAGAAAGCTGCCAAGGTGGTGGCGTCGTCAGTTGGCCGAGATGAGCGTCTGAGTGAAGGGACAAAGTCAACCAAGCGCCACTGTGGAAAGCAGCTGACAGTTGTCAGGGAAAAGACGTTCAAAGCAGATTGCCGAAATATTTTTTACTTTTCAGATTTTCACATTTTGTAAATGAGTGAAATCTAACAACATTTTAACCTTAACATGACGTCATATTTGGTTCTTTCCCTCACGCTTTTGCTTGCAAATTGCGTCATCGTTCAATGCGAAGGTAAGTACGTCATAGGTGATGACGTAAGAGCATGACGTCGCATGACGTGGTGTCACTAACAGAATGTGATTCATTTAACAAAGAGCATGAGCAGACTTGAGTGTATTTTTCACAGACTCGTTGGTGGCTCGTCTTATAACTTCGACCTCGTCTCAGCATGGTAAGTTGTCATGAAAGCTGGCGACGGTGTGCTTAAATAATCAAGTGAAATCTTTAATATATCGCGTTATTTCATGTCGTTCTTCTGTTCATAGCGACGACCAGTTGCCACGAAGAGCGCGAAAGGGCGCTGTGGTTCCGCGGCTCATTCCCAGGCCTGGCCCACCTGCTTGACCTGCCGCAGTGCCGGCCAGATGGCACCTTCGAACCGCTCTTCTGCTCCAACCAATCAGACGTCGAGAACCAAGGGCTTAGCCTGTGTTATTGCGTCAACCCAGGCACGGGGCAGCGCGTCAGTGGGTCGGTGGTGGTCACCGCGGACGGAACATCCAGACAGAACATTCAGTGCTCGGGCGATTGACTTTTCGATATTTCGCGATTTGACCTTGTGATAAATTTGAAGTCTTCCAACTTTACCCGGACTTGCACAGACACAAGTTGAAGAAACTCTGTCGACGCCGGAAATTAATTTGCTGAAGTTTTCTTTCGAAACGAAACCTGTAATAAATGTCACGTGATCTTACTTACATCGTCATCAACATCATCTTTATGACGTCATCTAACGGAGTTATGCTTTAGTTCATTTAAATGTTCATCAAAATCTTCAAAAAGCGCAAAAAATAAAACCACTTAAAAAATTTCTGATGGCCAGTTCTGGTCTAGCTCGCTGGTTCGTGAGCTTTTACAGCTTTTAGTTACTTCTACGAGGAGTCTTCCTCGGGATAGTGACCAAGGCATGACGTAATCATATACTAAAGTGATGTAATTGTTTAAAAGCTACCGGGGGTTACCCTGGATAATTCACTAATAATTCACTTTTCTTTGCAATTCTTCTAACTTTGCTTTGTAACAAAGCAATTTATTAGTTTTGTCATGTTTGTGGGGACAGACTCATTCTATACGTCATAAACCTTTTTATTGTGACAGATTGATCGTTTTTGGTCAGCTGTGATATCATCGATGAAATTACGTCATCTTTTTCTGTTATGTCATCCATCTAGATAAAAAGGAAAGATGTGTACCCCCCAATGCACTACTGCTCGCGTATAACGCACCAAAAACGCTATGATGGCAGCACTTTAAAGGGTTTTTTTGGGTCTTTTCCGCTAGATGTCTCAGTTAAGTTTATTTTTGGTCTTTTAAATCTTATTTTTACAAACAAGATCAGTCAAGAGCAATACGTCATCGATTTTCGACCATAGGCAATTGTTACGTGATAAAAGCAGAGTGTTATAAAGTAATGCGAAAGCAGATATCTACTTAGCGGCAAAACACGGCAAAATATTGGTTAAAACAAACCCTTTGGTTTCCATTCGATGCCAATGACAGCTAATTGCTGAATTAATCTGACATCATCATAATATTTTTGCGCAAACATCGACACATCTTGATTGTTTCTCCCAACACTGACATGCCTCGACCTCACGTTTGTCGTCTCCTAACCTGTCTTTATGTCACGTGATGTAAACTCGTACCAGGCGGCGAGGAAAACGCCCGGTTGGTTCGAGTCAACGATCGGTTCAGTTTAAATCGTTGTTTTGCCAAAACCCGGACAGTTAGGGCGGGATTTCTATAAATAGAATCGCGTGAAAATTGCAAAAATGTTTTATTACATTGAAGTTTGAGCAGAAAATAACAACGAGAGTAAAAAATTCGGTCAATTTAAAAAAAATCAAATCAATTGTCATTTCATCACATTGTCAGTAGGAATGCTGCGTCGCTGGAGTTGCGTTTTCATCAACTTTGAAGAATTCTCTGGAATGTTTAGATGTCTACGGACATGTCTTCATTGCACTTGAGTCACGTGTTCATGGCTTTCTGGTGCGGACGATTCTGGAAAATAATTTAACAAAGGGTTAATTGTGACGATTGTGACGATCACATCGTCACCGATGACGACATACATTTTGCGTATCTGCATATCATCATATTATTATGCATATCATCTCCGTACAAAAAGTAAGATGAGTTTCTTTAATCAACTCAACGCTCGTGATAGAAATCATCGAAGCAAAATGTTTCACCCGGGCAGCTGATGTTTTCTCCTCCGTTCTCTGTGATGGTCATCGTTCCTTCTATTCTGAGCCCGGAATGCGGGTCCACACAGTAACAAATGGAGAGCCCCGATGTCGCGCTATCGGAGGGCCCGTGGAAGCAGAACAGGGGTTGAAATGTCCCGTCCGGTCGGCATTTAGGAAGTTCAACGTGTCGGGAAAGTCCCGGATGTCTTCGAACGAAACGAGAGAGTTGGTTGAATTGCTCCCTGCAAAGTGAGGCGCCTGTGGATATGAGTGTCGTGAAAGATTGCGCTTCTTATTAAACTTAGCTATAAGCATCATACGAAGCACACCGTCGCCAGCTTTCATGACAACTCACCATGCTGAGACGAAGTCGAAGTTATAAGACGAGCCACCAACGAGTCTGTGAAAAATACACTCAAGTCTGCTCATGCTCTTTGTTAAATGAATCACATTCTGTTAGTGACACCACGTCATGCGACGTCATGCTCTTACGTCATCACCTATGACGTACTTACCTTCGCATTGAACGATGACGCAATTTGCAAGCAAAAGCGTGAGGGAAAGAACCAAATATGACGTCATGTTTCTGTTTCCAGTAGCAACTAACAACAGTTTAACCCAGGTGCATTTACTTAAGCTGCTGATAAAATCATATTTAGCCGGGTTCGTTGCAAGAATTCCATAAATAACGAAATATCGTCGTCAAATAACCAGCTCTTATTTCTACGACAAAATCGTATCTTATCTTCGCCATCTCACTCAGCCGCTCATCTCGGCCAACTGACGACGCCACTTCCCCGGCAGCTTTCTTATATAGAGCCACGATACAGGTACCGTGCGACCTTCGCCCACGGATATTACGTCACAAATAGCTCCAGTTCTGACCGCTCTGTGCTTGGCAGCGGCATTTAGAAGGGGATTTTTCTTCTCCCTCCAGCTGATGATTAAACGAACGCGCCGTGGACTCAAATGCTCAATATCGCCGGTCATCTCCATACATTATGACCAAACAATCGCCTCTGCAGCTTGAATTATGAAACTACTTTGAGAGGAAACGCTTTTCTATTTTTAATTACACAGATGTGATTGTTCTATAAACAAAGCTGCCATTATGACGCGTGAATAAAGATAACTTGAGATGTTGTGAAAGTGCGGTGCACAGCAACAAATATCGCGGCGTATATTTATGTTTGCGCTAACACGTTTTCAAAGTCCGACTAACTACCAGTGCATTGGAGCTGGAACTAATTAAAATTAAATGGCGCGTTTGCAGTCACGTGATTCGTATATTCTCTCATCTGTCAATCATTTCATCTTCACTGGCTGAACTATCGCCGCGTACTTTGCTCTTTTGCTGCAAACTGTCCAACACACTTGGCTGGACAGCTTCGTCTTAGAAACTTTCCGTCTTCAACAAAGATCGTTCCATTGAACAGAATCATTGAAGTCATCACCTGAGAACCGTTCTTACGATCACGAAATTGCTTAAAATATAATTATCTCCGCCGACAATTTGATCAACTTCGAGATAAGAAACTTCAACTACGAGTGGGGGACTTCCCCCAATTCGGGAGTGAAATTTGTTTCGGCCTTAAACCCTCAAACCCAGAATCATGAGTTACTACGTTGCAAAACATTTTACAAACTTTGGAAAATTCAATGTACCGTAACTGTGACATAAATTAAACCTTGTTATTACGCGACTACGTTGATTTTCAACCTAATAATCGGCAAGGTGACGTCATAGCTTGATTGAATAGATCACACAGTTGGTTCGACTAATCTTATAATTCCGTTCAACGATCGATACGTTGTTTATAATTTTATCCCAACAACTCCGCCTATATCGCGTCTCAATTTTAATCTCAGCGGAATCAGTTCCGAATTGGCTCGAATTAAGACAATTTTCGAACGTCCTTTGTTCGTTATGACGCCGCGCGCTTAATCGTACCACGCTTGTGACGTCACAAAAAATTTCAAGTTTGAAATTTTCAACAAACTGCGACGAAATAATTTTAATTAAATCATTACAAATGAAATAATTAGTTTTTTAATTAAACAAATAAGTGGTGTAAGTGTTTAATTTATAAATCGAAATTAAAATTTATTTTTAAATGTTTTTTCGCAAATGAATTTATTTCCCAAAATAAATACAACAACCAGCAAAATTTGCATCCAATTAACCTCAAAATTTTAAAGTTTAAACAAAACAATGCCCGTGCGCCATCGACATCTTCCAATGCTGCCTGACCTCGGGTGCCGAGCTTCCACGACTTACTTCAACATCAAATGCTTTTATACGCAGGCACCAATCACTTGCAAAGTTTTTCCACCTTGTATGGGTGTCATGGCAACGACTTCCTTTGTTCTACTTCCCGCCAATGCGCTTCCCGTCATGTCGAGAATAAACCGATTAAGTCTGATTAGTGATTACCCAATTACCATTCTGTTGATTGGTCGTTAATCGCCTGTCCTGGCTATAAAGTTCCGAATAATGCCGCGGAACATCTTTGCATTTTGCACGATCTAAACTCGGCGATGAATCTTCGTCGCTCGAGCCCCGGTAGCAGATTTACCTTCACGAGTTGGTTGTCGTCGGTTATAAATCATCTCGACTCTTATTTCTGCTATTGACGTCACGGATTGACATTGTAATCAAAACGGTGATATTTGTGCTCGGGTAGATCATAAAAACATTTTTGGGTTTCCCCAAGTTTATTTTCTACCTGACTGGAACCGTCTCCTACTCGTACAAGGTCAATGACCTTTCATCTTTGGCCTTCTCACTTGCGTCGCGATCAGCTTCGTAAACTTTTCTTCACGGAAAATATTTCTACGTTTAATTTTGCGTTTGTTTCACCGCAGTTGGCCAATCAGAGCTACCAAAATTGCAAGAATTGCAGCAATTTTCAACCGAATTTTCGGTTTATTTTTACGATAACAAATATTTTAGCGACTTTTTGTGTCAAATCAATTGAAAAATATTTTTAAAACATGAATCAGACAAAATATTTGTGGTTTGCGAAAAACTCCATTTAGGATTTCAGCTAAATCAGTTAAAATATTTTCGTCCTTTGAAGCAATTGTTTGCAAACCGGTTTTTATACCAAAGAAAATTTACTAAAAGTTGTATCTTAAATAATGCCGCTGCGAGGTATTTTGATATCCAGACATTACAAAGGCGACAACAACGAGCCCGTCTAGTTCGATTATGACGCACATCATGGCCGGGCCGGTGAACAGTGTTTAGGGCGGAAGTCATTGTCTCTGTGATCAGTTTTGTGAATGAAATAGCAACTTAGAAACAATCGTGATATGACTTATTGAAAAATCCCTTCAAAGTTTATGACGTCATTTCGCCTTCGTCATTCGACTCCAATCACGAGCGTAAATGACGTCACCGTCCAAAGTTTAATTTTTTCCTTATAAGGAAAGTCCACTGCGTGTTAATAGTAAGAGAACTCCGCTAATTTTAGAAAATTTAGCAGCTTGCCGACTTTATCATTGTTGAAACGTCGACTGGGTAATTACTAATTTTTTCCTTTTTAGCTCAATTTCCTCTTTGAGTGAAACTTTTCACGAAAAACGCAACAAGACCGTCGTCATAATTTCCTCGACCTTTGTTCCCTATTTGTCACGTAACAATCGAGATTCTGCACGTCATCATGCAGACGTGCAGTCAAAATTTTTAACGTTACATTTTTATCTGATTAATCGGCGGGTTTATTTATCATGATTGATCAAGAACGTTGTAATTCTCCATAGGTTGTGACGTCATATTACGTTCGGGAGTTGGAAGCGTTTGAATAAAGTTGCTGCCTGGAGTAAGGTCTTATATAATCTTTGCAAAATATTGGGAAGTCATTTTATGTAAAAAACTTCACTTTCAGACTCAGTAGCAGAATGATTAAAACAAGACTCGATCATTCGCTAATAAACGAAAAAAATTATTCTTTTGTAACTTCAAGACCACAGTAAGTAGCTTTTATTCCTAGAAAGGGTGAAATTAAAAGAAAGATTTATAAAATTATTCTACATTGCGTTCCGTCAACTCTCATACATCGGTTGAAAGTAAAATGAAAAACAATTCTAACGATTATATTGAAACGAAGACATTTCCTTGACTTGACACAACATAAAATCACGAGTTTTCAAGTTACGTGAAAGTTTACAGCATTCTTACCCGCTTTGCTGCTAGCTAGTGACGGTAAAAACTAAACTAATTTTCCAAAATGCAGAGTAAATGGACAGTTGTGACGTAATACACCTGATAAAATAACAGGAAATGGTACAAGTTGACAAAGCCAAATAAATGAGTCTCTTTGGCTGCAGCAGGAATCACGTGCGTACACTTTTACAACGCACCCCACAGAACTACACGTATATAATCGCGTGCACTTACATGCATGTGTTGATCTTGTATGTTCAGTGATTGGGACTTTATAGCTTTGCTAATGTTGTAGCTTTTATAAGTTCAAGTTGAAACAGTGGCAAAAACAAGAAAACCAGAAAGTTTAAGAAACTATCAAATTCCTTGATGCAGACGACAGTTACAAGATGGCGGCCACCGCTATAAACAATCGAGTAAAAAGATGAAGAACGTTATAAGAACACACCAATTTGTGCTTTGTAAAAATCTTCATGAAATGTTGCAATCATGCTCGGCTACTACGTCATTATTACGTCAAAATAGACATCATGCGTTCAGTATTTTTTGGTTTTCTTCTTCAAACTTTCCTTTCTCCACATCTGCTCCGTCCTTCGGCGGGTTTTTCGTCACAATCGGATTCGCGAACTTTGATTTGTCGAGGGACTCGCGCGAATCAAGGAGCGATGATTCGATCTTTTCTTCCGTCTTAATTCTGAAGGATGGGTACGTCACAAAGGTAACTTCCTGTTTGAAGCCGGATATGACGTGACAGTTGAAAGTGAAACCGATCTCACCTGATCCTGGTCACCCCGGTGGCCGAGCTCTCCCCAGACTTCAAGGTCTTTCTGTTCTTCGAGTAGATCGAATGGTGTGATGACGTCACGCTCTTTTTCCGGAATGTGACCCGCACGGCAGCTCTGTGATGACGTAAGCAAGGTGGTTATACGTCATCCGATGCATCTGACGTGGTTTGTCACGTACCTCCATCTCCTTGAGAACCTGTTTCCGAATATCCCGTAGAGGAAAGGATCCAGCATCGAATTGGCGAAGGCAAGCAGACTGGCTGCTGACGTCAGCGCCGCGCAGAAGCCGGGCTGAAAAATATGACGTCACGATCTTATGAGGATTTTTGAATAAATTCAATTAAACTTTTGCCTACATCGGTTGACTTGATGCCTTCGATCTTCGCGAGATGGACCGAGTGGAAGGTGACCCAGCAGGCGAAAAAGGTCACGACCAGACTCGCGCTCATCTTTGTGACTCGGACTCTGTCGCGATGTGACACCGACACTGACCCGGAACGACTCTTTCCTCCGCTCGAAGAGGACTTCTTCCTGACCGACGTGGGAGCGGATTTAGTGAAGAGTCGGTGAATTATGAGGCCGTAACACACCGACATAATCTGCATGTATCAAGGTACGATATAAAGCATGATAATGTAGTTTAATCGTAAGTTTTCAGCACAAACACATCCTTATGTTTATCTGCATATTTGTAGGAGGACCAAGGAGCTTCAAAACCGACCAGGAAGGGGAAGATGAACATGGCGATGAAGTTGTAGTAGATGAAAGCCCACCAGGATTCAGGGCTGTTCCGGTAATTGCAATTAACCGGGATTACGTCGATACCGTCGTAAACTATCATTGGGAATGTGTACTGCTCGTAAAAGTCTGACCTGCTTTAGAGGAAAATAAAACGATCGAGTTTAAACGAACAGTGAAGCGATTCAAATTTAACTTTGTTTGTCATCGACTTTTTCAACATGTTTTTAAACTTAAAAGTTCTCCCAGGAAAGTTGTTATCGTTATAAACCATCCTAACATGTCAAAGTCAGCGATGTCAAAATTCGACTCAGTGATGCTGGCGCTGGCGCTTCCTTCGTCCAGGACATTATCACCGTAGTTGGGTGGTTCAAAGAACGGAAAAGAAATCCTGAAGAACGAAGATTAAATTCAATTTTTTCCAACAAAAAGAAAGATAGAGAAAAATCTAAAAATAAATAAAAATAATTGGAGAAAATCTTCAACGAACGTGCAGACGTTTCCCAGCTTTTGCGCGTAGAGCATGATCGGGGTGGCGAGTATAATAGAAATGATCCACGTCACGATGGTTACAATCGCAGCAAACTTCCTCTTCCGGCATCGAGCGAATCGATTGGAGAAAGCGTGACAAACCGCGATGTAGCGATCGATGCTCATGATCTGCGCATGCGCAATAAGGACATAAGTGAGTTCAGCTTTTTACTTGAGCCCCTTCAACGAAGGTGTTTACGTGATGCGCTTAAACACGCCAACTATGTAAATTCTTCAAAGTCCTAAATCCTAAAATTAGAAAAGGAAAAAGACATACCGTGAGGAACAAGACGGAGGCGTAGTAGTTGATGAAGAGGATCGTCTCCCTCGCCTTGCACATCCACTCCGGGTAAATCCACTCCTTGTTCACCGCCTCGCTTATCACGAACGGAAGGGTGAGAAGGAAAAGGGAATCCGCCACCGCCAGCTGCAAGACATACCTGCAAATGACGTCAACATCGCGTCATTGTTACAACGTCGTCCCAACATCGTCACATTTTGTAACAATCTGTTTTTATAAACGTCAAATGAATGTATAATGACATGTTTACCCACCAGTGGGTCACAGATTTCTTGAATTCTTTTAGGGCGAGCAGCACAAAAGCCAGGATTATGTTCCCGACCAGACCGAGAATGCAGACAACCAACATCAACGCCGAGTCCCAAGCAAACATGCTGAATCCCTGGACCTATTCTTGGCGTAGGAGTTTATATCGGTTAAGGATTTGTCAAACGCTTCCACTTGTTCAAAAATCCTACGTCTGGCTAAAACAGAGACGACATAAATGAAGCTATTCTGGGTTTAGCAAATAAACTGATCCACTTCTTAATGGTGCAGAGAGAGACCAAACCCTCATCCCATCCACAGCTTGCAAAAGTGAACCGTGCTATCACACCCCGACAATTCCTGCACAGAGTCGGTGTCCGCTACTTCCTCGTCTCTAATAAACAACTCGGTACGCAAGCTCGCTTCTTCTTACTTAGTTAGCAAATTTCCTTTTCCGTGTTCACCGTTATATTGTGCACGAAAATGGCGTCAAGTAGTCAACAGGTTCTTTATGACGACACAATTAAGAAAATCTCGTCACATCCGGGTGTTTATTTTCATAGATTTTCACCAGTTAATTACAACGACACATCATGAAGTTATAGCACTGGACTAACATGAAACGTGCTGACATGTTTGTGATGAGTTGGTCCCGATTTGTCATTACGTGAGGGGTGGACCGGTCTGCCAGTAATACCTGCTTCCAGCTCTCCTGTGCATGGCCACCACATTTCTCCTGCTTTTTTTTAAATACTGCTTTAAAAATATTTTCTTTATTTGAAGGAAAAAGGATGATTGCTGAGCTGAGTATAACGTTGATATGAAACCAGAGCAGCAGCCTGAAACAAATTGTCCACTCAATGGCGGAGTTTCTTTCGTTTAAAGTTCATGTTGTCACAGTGCTTTCTTTGCTACGTCACATTTGCCTCCGAACATGTCACATTAAAGACCGCAAATTGGTGTGACGTCACACTGGTTCTTGTTATCTAAACCTTCTCGATTTATGCTTTGGAAGATGTGGTAAGATTGATTGATTCTGAAGCGAGTACTCGCAAACAAACTACTGATGGAATTTATTTCCATGAACAGAAAAGCAGTTGATAAGTTCCGGGAAATAACCTTCACTCACGTGACCAAGTCATAGTTAGCAATTGTTTTAAAACAAAGTCATATTCCTGAAGGAAGCCGAGAATTTCCAGTATTTTATTAAACTTCAAGTTTTAAATAAGTGAAATGACTGTTACGTCACCGCCATGCGTAGGAACAAGTTTGTGCAAATAAGCAACTTGCTTCGTGGGTTGGGCTGCTTTAGATTTCCTCACAGGATGCCTCTTCGTGACACCACGTTGATAAGGTTTTGTTCATTTTATTTATTTTGTCCTTTTCACGAAAAAGCAAATCTTTGCAATGACAATATATGACATATTTACAAATACATCGACCACTCAACGTTTACAAAAAAAATTGGAAATCAAAAAACAAACCACTTGAGATAAAACAATAACAAAGGAATGTCTTCATGGTTTTTCAAAATGTTGGCAAAGTGTGACTTAAAGCACGTGATCAAGGCGCGGGCACAGATGCGCGAGATACTTCCGGTTGGGATAATTTGCGCGAATTTTCGCTTTTCGATTCGTTCATTGACTGGCGACCTTCTGATGAACTCGTTTTCAACCGCGATGAACTTCTGGAAAACAATTTTGAGTTGAAGTTCAAATATTCGCGGTTTCGCCGCCAAACACGTCAGCGACTGCATGGTGGTCGCCCATGATCGAAAATACTCGATTAATCGCGCCAAGTCTTTGTCAAACATCTGGGACCTACTTTGGGAGTCTTGTGTTGACTGTGACCCCCTGACTCGAACCTTCTCTTTTGCGTCGAAAGATGACGGGGAAACCCCCTGTAGACGAAGCTTCGCTTCGCTTGGTCGATGCACTGATGGCGGCACTGAAGGTAAAAATTCAATTTGACGGTGGAAAGTCGTTCTTTTAAAAAAAGTTAAGTTTTAAGACCGACCGTCAAAGTAAGATTAAGAGTGATTTTATGTTAACCAGACAATTGGCAGGAAGTTTCGCATCAACTGAAACCATTTGCCAATACGTGACGTATTAACGTGATGTGAAAGGCTTTACGTGAAAGTACGTGACATGAAACATCGTTTCCTGCAAATCATGCGCTTTCCTCACCTCATTCGCTTTTTGAACTTGGTTCCGAGGAAGCTGTAAAGGTACGGGTTCAAGGCGGAGTTGAGGAAAGCAAGGAGGGTGGTGGCTTCTGATAAATGCCTGCATCCGTCCTCCTACGTCACAATCATGATTGTTATCACGTATATTCACACGAACAAGTGGCAGTTGGAAGAATGACACAACGACAGCTGTCATTGAGCTGCCCGTACCTGCAGTCCGGTGATTCCGGCGATTTTGGCCAGGTGTGTGGCGTGGAAAGGAAGCCAGCAAACGAGGAACGAGGTCACGAGCACAGCGCACATGATCGTGATTCGCTCGCGATCGCGCTCAGACTTCGATTGTTTGCCGGACTTTTGTTCGCCGTTTCGGGCTCGGCTTGACATCCGGGATGTCGTCAGACGATGAATGATGAGGCCATAGCACACCGTCATTACCTTTGTTGGTAATAAACATATTCACAGTGACGTCATAATCGATATAGTCGCATTGTTAGTTTTCTGAAGTGAACTCACGATGAATGGGAGCAGGAACATGACGGCAAAGTTGAAGGAAATGAACGCGACGTAGCCCGACGACTGACCTCTGTAATGACAAGCGCTAAGACGGGTTATGTCAGGGAAATCCCCGTAGCTACTCTCCGAACCCACGAGTTCGAGCTCGTGCGGGTCCAAAGGTTCGCCAGACCCCCCGGACATAAAGTATTCGCCATTAACGGGTTCGAGTTCGGGTCCGGTAAAGTTCCCTGCATCTGCTTGGTTCGGGATTGCGTCCAATTGTGCCGCATAATAATCTGCAAAGTCGTCGTGGTCGTCTTCCGGTCTGTAACAAACAAAATTATTACGTCATAGATTGTTTTAAAATACAAAAGGACGAGAAGGTTTTCGCCGGGTAATTTTAATATAAATTGTTGCAGAAATTTTTGCCCCATCGCCAATAACCAACTTCAAAGTAAGGACAAAAAGATTAATTTGGGTTTTTGGGAGATTTATTGAAAAAAATTAAATTTTTATTCAAATCCTATCAGACCGATCAGATTCAGTCTTTATCGCAAACCCCGATGTCTGACGTCAGTTTGCATCACGTGATCCTAATGCGGGCGTAATATATCCTGGCATGGAACGCAACATCGCACGATTATCAAGAAAACTGCTGAGATTAGAACAATCATGTTTTGGTATCTATTGTATTTATAAATCGCGGCTTCCGATAATTTGCTCTGTTGAGGTCCATCGCCGCGGTCATGACACAGCACTTTAAAAAAATCCATGTTTGTCCTCGTCATAAAGAACATGAAATGGCGCCAAGACGAAGATCCATAATTAGCTTTGTTATAAATATTCGTCCATGTTTACTGGTGGATTGCTGGCGTGGGTAGAAGTTGAGCACAAATTTGGTTTTCGTTTTCAAAATAAAGCAGTTTCCAAGAATTCGAGAAAAATACGAGTTTAGTTATATATAACGCCTTTGTGACATCGCGCTCAAATCTAAGAGATTCTTATTGGGCCTGGTGCAGCCATCAGCTTAATACCTTGGAAGGCATCTCTCTGTGTTGGCTGATACTTCGGATATTTGTTTGACGCATTCCTGAAATTCCGCCTCGTTTGCTTTGTTCCGGCAGAAAGCGGAATAATCCGCTGGAAACGTGAATCTGGAACACGAAGGAAATTTTAAAATGTGTTCTTGACGACCACGCTTTCATTAACAAATGCATGGAAGTATGACGTCATAACGGAACCAACCTGCAATCACAATTGGGCATTGTTCCAGCTTTTCCGGTGAACAACATCTCAGGGATTGTGAGGAGAAGAGACAGTGTCCAGGTTACCATGGCGATAATGATGGCTGATCTCTTCTTCCGAAGGACGTTGAGTCGGTTGGAAAAAGCGTGGCAGACCGCGATGTAGCGATCTATGCTCATGATCTAAACATTTATAAAAAGAATTAAGCCTACGTATGCAATGACACAGTGCACGGCTTTGACGTCATCCTGCTTGTAAGGTGAATGACAACAATGGGATGAGGTTCCTGAGAGTAGATCAGGAGATTTTACAACGTTATGCAAATGCACGGAAGTAGGTCGCAATTGTTCTCGCCCCTGCGTTGGCATGACGTTGTATTTTTCTTCATTTCCGCAACTTGCCTCGCTTGCTAGTTCTGCGAAGTGCTTAGTTTTGGCATCTTTTTGCAAATCTCTTGAACGCTGCGTTCTTTAAAACTCTATTTTTGTTCCGAAGGAAATTGCTTCTAGTTGTTTCGGTTGAAAATAATCATTGTGTTTATTAAAATCATGAGATATTTTGTCAACTGATAATGGTCGATGCCGCGCAGCACAATTAAGGGGGGAATAAGACATGCAAATTTTTCCCCACATTGCAACATCGTGACGTCATAGTAATGCACAATAACAACAAACCACATAAGTTAGTACCATTAGAAAGAGGATGGACGCGTAGTAGTTCAAGTACAAGATGGTCTCTTTCGCTTTGCACATCCAGTCGGGAAAGTACCAGTTATTTTCCAGATCTGCGCTCGCCTTGAAGGGCAAAGTGATAAGAAATATGGCGTCTGCCACCGCCAGTTGCAAGACATACCTGCGTAAAACATTGTATTACATGGGGAACGATGCACATTATGGCGTCACAGATGCGAAATAAAATGCTTAAATTATGACGATGAAGGCGGAAATGTTTTGTGTTTAAATGAACGCGGAAGTCTCACCAATGTGTCACTGATTTCTTGAATTCTTTCAAAGCAAAGACGACAAAAATGACGACGAGGTTCCCGATCAATCCAATGACGCAAATAATCAAAGTAATGGCAACTTTCCACACTTCCACCTCAGGGGAAGTACCTGCAGGAACGTCACACAATTTCTTCAAACCCATCAAAATAATATTTCGCGTGCGTTAGAAAACACGTGATAAAATGCACTCGCTCACAATATGACGTAAAAACAACCGTAGTTTGATAAATCGCAGTCATTTAACCTCCCCCTCAACCGCGCGCTATGTAGTGGGCAACATGTCTACGTTTATGACGTCATATAAGGAAGTTGGGTAATAATAGCTGATGATTGGTTGAGACTGATAGCACAGGGCAATGACATGACTTAATGCACATTTCATTCTATTTATAAATTGTGGGCCAGGATTGTGGAAATGTATATTGTCCATTGGCCCATGGATAACTTTTGTCTTAGATTTGCTGAACTATAACAAAAGGTTTAAGGGAGAAAATTTGATTGTTATTTATTGTGGTTTTTGATCCAATGAAGATCATACTCAATATTATAAACTCGTGACAAAACCTTCGTAACTTTAACATTCTATAAAGTTTTAAAATCAACTTTGTGCCTAAATATGTTGGTGTTAGGCCTGGAGTGTGTTGGGTGTTGCGCCTGATCGTATCAATAATACAGGAGCCCCACCAAGGAATTCTGTGGGGATGGGGTAAAAAAATTTTGTCTCGTGGTCCACACTGTTTATTTCGCTCCTTATAACATTCAAAATTTAAAAAATCTTTTTCGTGGTAAATAATTAAACGTAAAAATTGGCGGGAAATAATCGCGCATTAAACATTCCACAAACTTTAAAATCGTGTCTCTTTGTTTCGAGTTTTTAAATAAAATGAATCAAATTTAACTTTGTGACAAATAATTTCTCCACTCACCAGAGTTTGCCAAGTCTTCGCCTGGACCGAACAGAGGTGGGCCAGTGTCGTTGATTGGGGGTGAGCCGCTTTCATTCACATCCGGGAGAAGTGGGTAATAATCGGGGTACAAGCTGGGGGTGCCGTCGTAGAAAGGATAATTGTACAGGGCCATTTTATAATTCTTACGTTGCTAAAACTACAAATATAATTTTTACAATTCTTCGCAATGACATTGACTGAAGTCATGTAATATAATATCCATGAAGTTAGCGACGTTGCCATTTAGAATAATAGAACAAGTCATCTTTTGCTTTCCTGCCTCCAAATTTCTTCTGTCTTGTGCAAAAAGCCACAAAGACTGGTTTCAAGAATTTCTATGGTCAAACCTCACCACCCTAGTTGAAGCAAAATCTGTCCGTATCTGTCCAAAGTTGGTCTGTTGACGACTTATATTACAAACTGTTCCTCGTATTACGTGGTGCTATTAATATGACGTGAGTCGCACGATCGAAAAATTTGAATTTTGCTTTTTAATAAATCTTGCTTTTAAGATAAAAGGACCGTGCCAGCTACAACACCAGGAAGTAATTTTAGCTGACGCAACTCATAGATTATTGCGTAACAATCCAAAATTAAGTCTGCTTTCGTTTCTTTTAAATTTAATCGCAGCCAATATTTATGAGTTTCGCCATTTATTGCGAGTTAATAGAAATCACCTTAATAGGGGACAGAAACTTTCATGTGAAACCAGCTTATTATTACGTCATTAGGTTTTACAGTTTTACTCCCGAAAATCGTGATTGGTTCCTCAAAAACTTCAATTAAAACCTAAAAACTAAAATCAACTCTTTGCTGATTTTCCTAACCTAACCGCCCATCTTCAACAACAGGCTGCGTAAACTATTTACTGTGAAATAGTTCTTCCTTATTTCCAATTTTAAATTCTTCTTAACTTTACAAGCAAAATACATCGACATCTTCTTCTTATGATTTCTATGTTCTGAACCTTCGCTAACAGGAAATGTTTTACTTGTGTTACACGGAAGCATTCTTTGAGTTTTTAACGAGGAGTAATTCTGAACCCGCGCAGAAGGAAGCATAGTATTAGTCGGAAATACGTTGTAGACTTACAAAATAATGCACATTGCCTCCATGAGTTTAACACGGGCGCTCGTTCAATCAATATTGAGACCATGTGCCTAAGCACACGGATATAACTTGCTGTGGAAGAGAGATGTTTCCAAAGAATGTCTGTGCGCTTCCATGTCTAAAAACTGTACAGAATTGTAACCTTGAAAACCTTCAGTCAAACCAGAACTCTAGTCCAAAGAACAGACTAAAGCAGTCTTGCAAAGGTTCTTTTCTTGTTCTTTCCATGTTTTAAAAACGTTATCAAAGGCGCCCTGCTTTGAAACTGATACTATAGTTTGGCAACATTTGCAAATTATGAAAATGAAAAACAAATCAAAACGGCCTCGATCGAACAACGCTGCTCAACAAATTCGTCGCCGTATCTTGAGCGGTGGGAATATACGTCAGCTGGAAATATTTTGATGTGAAACTAATACCAAGCTTCCACGCTAAGTGGGAGGTCTACGTCATCACTATAGTGTTTCGGCATCCATGGAAATTATTCTTTGTTGAGTTTTGTTTCAAGATATGCAATAAGTTTTATATACACGCGCCCTGCCAGTCTTCCGAGGCTAGCATGTTCCTTCTGCTCCTCTGAACTTTTTTCTTTTTTCTTTTCTGCAACTCCTTTTCGGTTTTAACCATTGCAATGTTAAATATAGTAGATTTAGAAAGCTTCATCCAAATTGCTATCTGCTGTACCAATCAAAATGAGACTGTACAGTTAACTTCGAAGCGTTTTAAGCAGCTGTTCAGGCGTTAAATCAAACTTTTGTGTTTCGCACATTTTGAAAGTGGAGAGCACACGCGGGTATTTTAGAGCCAGTTTTAGTGGTTTATAATAAAATGTTTTGATGGAGGTTACAAAACCAAACATGGCGAGGTCCCCGCCACAGCTGGTCCCCAGGTCCCAATGAAAATCTGGCGCTGATTTTACCGATAACTTGTATCTTTTAGCTTTTGCCTTTGACTATGGGGAGATAAAGATGATGATGACCTCGTCATAGCAAAACGAAATGAATGAATTTGTATTCTTATTCCTGAAAGTGATGCTGGCACGTCATAGCCAGGACTTTAGCTTTTAAGTTTGATGTAACTGAAACTTATCACGGAACAACTTCATTTTCAAAATCGGGATTCGAGTGAACATCGCTTTTGAGCGCCTTCGGGAATGGCAAAACATGCTCTAAATAGCGGATTTCGATAAGAAAGTTGATGATGAACGAAAGCGAAAATATAAAGAAAAAAAACACATAAGTTTCGACACCAGCGCGTTTTCCTTCTCATTTAAATCCCACGAATTTGTAAATTACACATTTTCCTAGCCAGAGAACACACAATCGCTTATTTAAAAAACGTCAATTATCTAAATTATTACAATCGCCATAATTTAATGAGGAATATGGCAACAAAACGAATTAGAATTTATGAGACATAACATTTTTTCTTTTCACCACAAAAACTGTTTGTACGCGCCAACTAGCGGCACAGGGATTTTCTTCATCGGACAGCGCATTATATCTAAACTATCATCCAAGCTTAGGAAATGGCAGTTGAGAGGTAATAATTGTAAACAGTTAAAGTTGTTCAATATGCAACAACATGCGGCGCCCCTTGCAATAGATAGTTCATAATTTTGTAGGTTTGGTGGCCCTGCTGACCTATCATCTTGTAGCACAATTCTATTATTACTATCTTGCATGTTTTAAGCCCTTGGGCTCTGCCACTTTTCCTGCTCGTTAATTGTTCGTGAGCATTTGTTTTATTGTGCTCTAACTACAAAGGTTATCATTGTAACTTTCGCTCCGTAAAGTTAATGGCGAAAATAAAAATTTTTTTATAAATAATAGCATAAGAAAATAAATTTTCCGATTTCGCCACCACAAGTGCCATAGTTGTAAACTAAAAGTGACGGTGATGCTAAACGTCAAAATGATTTTTCTGCTTGCATTACAGCACCCGTCAGGACCAAAAAGTCCCATCATGTAGGCTACGTCATAATATTTCAAAGTTAGTTTTACAGTGACGTCGTTACTGTTAACAATCGTTGTTTAGACACGGAGACCAACAGACGCTCCTCCGCGTCATTTCGCCAAATCAAGTTGTGACTGTGTTTCGTCACATGTTTTTGGCAATAACTTAAAATGAATTCTAGTTACAGCAGCTTGATCCGTGAGCCAGAAAAGCTCCACTTCTCTGGCTCGGTAGCCGAGTGGTTCGAACGCTGGCCCCGCAACAAATGCGGCTCATGTTGCAACGATACCCAATGGCGCTATACGCTACCGTTGTAGCTCTAAGGTCCTTGGGCAAAGCATTATCGACGCTTGCTCCTGTTCAGTGGAGCTGGTGGACAGTTCTAAATTCGAGAAACACGATAGACAGGTAATGTAAACCTTTTGTTTGCGCTATGCATAAGCCTATAGTTCTCACGGAGATTCCTGATTAAAGATAGCAGTCGACTGGAAGCGATTAGCCTACGCCTAAGCCATCATTGTTGTTCAAATGCAAAATTGAAGTGATCCCGATTTCTGACCTAATTCGGCAGATTTTAACAATATTTGTATTCAAAAAATTCCGATCTGAAACTTAAATGCGCCGTTAAAGTGGCGCGTACAGACATGAGTCTCAGGGCTTGAAGCCATCTTCCTTCTAGTAAAAGCGGCATGCCCTGAAGCAAAAGCAATTTTTCATGCAAATCTTTTATGTAGGTAGAGATGGAGTGTATTGTCACAGCTTATCATGAAGGTGATGGCCTAAAATTTTGCCAACTGGTTACTTTTCTTTTAATTGACCCAAAGTACAGTAGATCTTCTTTAATATGAAAGCATAAACAACTATAAACCGGGATTTATAGACGTATGTGATGAAAACAATTAGGCCACCTTGTGGTTGAAGGGAAGTGATTTTAAGGAGTTTGATTTCTAAACAATTGAGCGCCCGCACCACCAAGATGGCGCCAAAGTTTTATGAGGTAAGTGGCAAAGTAGGTGGTGCATAGAAGTTAATTCTATGCGTCATTTTCAGCGTCCCCTTTAAACAAAACCCCTTTTTGTTCTGGCAGACTGGCGAAGTACTTGCAGACCAGACTGCAGAGTTTGGCATAGTTGCACTCAATCGGTGTACTGCGTTTCATCATGAGCTTCAGTGCCGCACTTAAGTACGTTATTTTGTACTTAACGACTTCGACAGATTTTCTGTGCACTCAATTTTCGATTGATTTGAAGTTTGAATAAGTCAAACTGTGTAATTGCGCACCTAAGTTTTTCATTGTGTTTGAGCATTTGTGCGCACCGCGCTAGTCCTTTTTGGTTGTCTTGTGCACCCAAAAAGGACTCTGTAGTCCGGCTTGCAGGTATTCCTTCTGGTCTGATAGTGCCAAGGCCTTCATGCTTGTATATCTAGCTGTCAGCTTGGACCTTGTCTTGCTGCAGTTGCCGGGAAGTGTTCTGCCTGACCTAATCATGGAAATTCGATTCGTTTCTCCCTCTGTGCACAGATGTAGCCTAGACCTAATGGCAGTTGGGTCTAGTGCAGAAGTGCACAACCACAGCTGATGCATTTGTATACTAACCATAAACTTAGATCCCAGTTACTCAAATTATGACGTCATGTGGCTGTGAACATGTGCACTAGACTCTGGTGATCGATGGTTGAATGAATCTACCGTATTACTGTATTATTGCAAAGTTGTAAAAATTAAAAAAGATGTTTGGACAGCAGAGTGCAAAAATAGGCCAGCCGCTATATACCTGCTCCAGTAACTTGTCCAGGCAGTTCACATCCGCCTCAAAAGGTCCGAGCTGTGAAGTAACTGAGGTTTCAATGCACTTTGTCTTGCCAAAATTTATGTATTTGCATGATTTAACTACAATTGTCACATAGTGTCATGCAAGTGTGATGAAGCAAAATAACTTTTTAATTTTTTATAAAAAATTGTCTTATTTTCCAAAAGTTTCAAATCATTAAGTGGAGAATTCCAAATTTTTGGTCCCATATATCAAATAGTTTGTTGGGTTAAGGATTTACTGTAGAAAGAAGGCAAAAATTGTTTTGCTTTCTTAGCAAATTGACATATCTCGATGAATTTATTAGGAAAAAATCTGAAAATAGAGTCATAAGTGAATATTGCATTATAGATAGACCTATACATCAAATTAACATCTTTGTGGCCGTTATTTCCACTAGTTTTAATGTTTTATCTTATTCTTGTCACTTAAAGTGAGGGGCAAGTCAAAACATTATTTTTGATCTTATTTGAAAGAATACTATTAACAGAACATTCTGGTAAAATATTTTTGAGAACTACTTGGTGGTTAGCTAGTTATTGGAAAAAGAAAATCGCAAAATCTCTCTGTTTTTGGCCTTCTTTGTGAAGTAGATCCAGGCTCTTGTTATGTCATAGATTCACAGTCAAGTTGCTTTCCTTGCGTGGTAATCAACTGAAGTCAAAAGTTTAGGTCGTAAGAGTTAAACCTATGATCAATTGGGCATCATGTGAAAATATTTGCAATGTGAAGCGTTGGAATTGAATAAATTACGATTGTTTTAATAAAAAACCCGGTAGCCCAATCATTTGCGTCCGTGAAGTTATGGTATTCTTTGGACCGCATAGGCTACCCGACAAACCGTTACCATAGACCAACTGGTTATCGTGGTTGAGGTGTAGGCTGTCACCTATCAAGCTGTTGGCACTTAGAGCAATTTATACAGCTGTAACAGATACATACGTGATATAGAGTAGGTATTGCTAAATTTATGAATTTTCAATGTTGTGTGCGATTACTTGTTACATCACAAGAGCCTTGATCTACATCTCAATTAAGGCCAATTTTGCGATTTTGTGTTGCTTATAATTACCCAACCAAGAATGATTTTTCATAACTATTTTACCGGAAGAATAATTGAGTAGTGTCCTTTCGTTTAAGATCAACTGGTTTTTGAACTTGCTCCTCACTTTGAAGCAGTTTGTTCTGCAATAGGCTTACTCACCTTGTTGCGAAATTTGCGATATACCGATGTCATAACTGATTTGAAAATTGAATAACATAGTCTATATATTATAAATAAATGTATAAAATCATAGTCTATTTGCACGTAGGTCAGATATACATAGCCTGGCAATAAAGGTAATAACTGGTCCCTATACAACCAATGTTTATTGGAGTTGTTAGATCTTGAAGTTATTTTGGCTGTGAAATGATGAATTTGGTCCAAAACGAAGTGTTTTCATCTGAGGCGATTGGTTTGCTGATCCTGGAGGAGCTGAAATTTATGAGGAAGGAACTCCGTGAAGAGGTGAAGAGAATCGGTAGGAAACTGGACAGCATCATTGAAACAAGGAGCCCAGTGATGAAAGGTTCCTCGGACTGTGATGAAGCTCACTACGAGAATTCACTTTGCATTGAGTCTGTGCCAGAACCAGATGAAGGTGCGATGGCAAATGGCAGCGAGTACGAGGTTCAAATAAACTGTGATAGTTTTGAGAACCCTATGGTGGGTGATAACTTTGACGCTGATGATGTCACAATGGTCTACCAGCCAGATGTGTCCGAGACGGAAAACAATTATCTGCTTATGCCGGCTGAAAACAAACTGGAAAAAGATTATTCCTGCGACTCTATACAGGAGTCAATTTACAGCAGCAATTCTCTTCTGGACTCGAAGTATTCATTCCATGAAACTCCTCTTCTGACTGTGAAGAAAAAGAAACGAACTAACGGTCCGTCGCTTTATTGTAAATTGTGTTCGTCTGTGTTTTCATCAAACTATAAGCTGACCAGACATCTGGCCGAGGTCCATCAGCATAAGACCGCTTACACATGCCGGTATTGCTCGAAAGTCTTTTACAGAGAGAGCCACCTGACGAGGCATGTGAGGATACACACAGGTGAGAAGCCGTATAAGTGCGAGTTCTGTGAGAAGGCGTTTATTCGTAAAGACTATTTGGAAACCCATCTAAAATGCCATCGAGATAAGCTCACATCCAGGCAATCTTGTACCATTTGCAAGCGTTCATTTCCAGACAAATATAGCTTGTCTGAGCACTTAAAGACTCTGTGTGGTGGACGCGGTGCAAGACGTGCAGACAAAGTGACACTTTTACAAAAAACGCCCCTAAAATCTTCGACTCGTTCTGCCAGGTAGGTGCTGAGAGAAATTTACTCCATGTTGCATCAGATTTTTTCAATTTTTGCATCACGGTATTTGCTTGGTTTTTGTTCTTGTTACACCAGAGTTTGAGTGGTTAAGAGATATATCAACTTTACATGGGCATGGACACACTCAAAATACTATTTTTTGTGCTATTCTGACTCCATTTATTATGTACATTGGTTGCAATCTTGCACGTTTGGTAAAAGTTTTGCCATAATCTGGAATCATGACACTTCTCAGGTTGCTTTTCTTTGGTCCTACGCCGCAGAACATTGATGTTGATTGAAAAGTGTTCAGTGAAGAATCTTTGCTGAAATATCATTTTATACTTTTCATCAGAACTTCATAAACTGATGAATCATTCTGGATGCTTTGTTTGTTCGAGTGAAATCATAGATCAGAAATAAGTTTTGTTAGTTATAGACCGTAATCTATGTTTTCTTATCACCAGCATCACTCAGCTTTTTGCAGATTAACTGATTTGAAACTTTAAACATTTATTGGCTAAAACGACCCTTTTGTTTTTAAAAGCCGACTAACAAGACCCCAACACAGGATTTTTCAACGAAAACAGTGACACATATCACTGTTGTGACTCACGATCTGAGAACTCATAACTGTAACGCATTGTGAGTTACTTTATATCTGACAAGACGCGTCGACTTTTTATGAATTTATCAATTTGCTTTCAGTGTCGACCTTGTACTAATTTTTGTGTTTTTTTGTCTTTATCATAAATATTGTTATTTTGGTTCGTTAATTACCAATGTTGTGTTTTGTCTAAGCTGTTTTCTGTTTGTCATCTTATGCATCTACCTTAGTCTGCATTCATGTCATGTTTGCTTCATGTATTTTTGAAGATCATTTGTAAATATCTTTGTTGTGTCAATGTCTCGTGAACGAAACAACTTACTGGTTTTGGTTTAAAAAATCAAACTTAGCTGTTCATGCTTTTGTCATTATTTTGCAAAGTTAAATGCAACGTGCGTTTGTTCAAATGATGTCTATGACTGACAATTTTTTCAAACACTACGTAGAAAATCAGCAGTGTAAGGTGGTTATAGTGCTGCGTTGGAATGGATGAGAGTTGGAATATTTCGGATGATCTCGAAGCAATCCACAAAGAGGTGAGCTTCGAGGTATGGAGACTGGAGAAGAAGATTGCCTCAATATTCGGGATTGAGACTCTCATGTCACTCGGGAATTACATCCAATCCCCATCCAACTTCCACAAACTCGTAACAAATGAACTGAAGATCATCCAGGAAGACCTGCTCATTGAGATGAGGAAGTTTTCTCAGAGGATTAATGGGATTATAAACATAGCGCGCGTGGAACAAGGTGAAGTGTCGGAAGTGATCATTGATTATGACGATGAGGAAATATTTAATGACAAGTTTGCTCTTGTTAGTCCCAAAACAAAGTCAGTTAAATTGAAACAGCGCAAAGTGAAAACTAGAATTGGGAGCATGCATCAACCTATTGTGCTGAATAGGATTGCAGAAAATGACTCTGCTGCTGATAACATCAACAACTCGGATATTGGTGATGGAGAAGAATTACTCCATGACGTATCGCCACCTAGTGGTAAATCATCAGCCTCAGAAGACGAAGATCCAGAAGAAGGCAGTGGAAGGTTGAAGATCATCGCTCAATACAAGTGCATGGACTGCCCGAAAGCTTTCAAGATCTACAGCAAATACAGGAAGCATTGCAAGAAGAGACACAAGATAGTTGGGTCAGTTTGCCCGGTCTGTGGCCGACAGTTCCAGAGTGAATCTTTCATGCTTGAGCATTGTTATACTCATGCCAATGTTAAGCCGTTTGAATGCAAAGAATGTGGCAAATGCTTTGGACGAAAAACAAGTTACACCGTCCATTTAAAAAGTCATTCGGATAAGCGTCCGTTTGAGTGTGAAGTTTGTGGGAAGACATTTCGCTTAAAACAATCAATGAAAGGACATAAGTTGGTCCACAGTCAAGAAAAAAACTTTATTTGTTCTGAATGTGGTAAACGGTTTATCCGCAAGCAAGGCTTAAGAAATCATCTAAAGAGACATGACCACACTTCTAAGTTAAAGGAGGAAAAAAAACTTTGCTGCGCAGACTGAAAATAAATAATATTAACTAACTTTGAGTTATTGGTTGAAAAATACGGCCGAGCTTCAACTCTTGACTGCCAGGCATGGCTCCATTAGATTGTTTGTTGTGGCGGAATATTCTGTTTCTCCATTACCACATCATTGTTAGCGATATTGTGACATCACAGTTTTGTGTCTTTGTAATGCTGGCATTGATAGAGATGGTTGCGTGATTTTTAATCTGTTTACTGTTGCAGGGACATAAGTGGAGTTTATATTAAACTGTCTCAGACTATATTTGACATGGGCAGCTCTGTGCACCAGTCTATCAAGAACGACATCAACAATGAGTTAAAAAGACTAGAGAAGTCGATTGTTGACGTCATGGCACTTGATTCTCTTGATTTTATGGGCAAATACATCTCTTCACCGGTAACTCTCCGCAAATTTTTCATCAAAGAGATCCGGGTGATGTACTGCGACCTCAAGCAGGAAATAACAAAGTTTCAACGAAAAGTTGAAGAGATTTTACAGTCACACGTGGGCGGCACAGAGCATAATGACCACATGTATTGTGCAAGTCCCAACATTGCCACAAGATTGAACCAATTGACTCGTGCAATTTCCCCACACATTGACAAGGAATATTCGCCTCAAGGTGAGGAAAAAATTGCAGATCTTACACAAGCTTCTCTCGAGCAAGATGTAGTGATGAGAGTTTCCCAACTGGTTGGTGCTGAAATTGATAAGAAGCTGACAACGACTGTTGATCCCGTACATGCAAACGAAAGCGAAGATAGTGAGATCACAATGGATCACATTGTCAAGAAAAATGAGCAGTTGGATGATGACTCAGCATCTTCTGACATCTCCCTCAGTGCCATCGAGGTTGAAGACGATATGAAACAATTCCTCTCAAACCCTGTCATCAGTAAAAAAAAGAAAAATGAAAGGAGGCCACCTAGCAGGCAAAGTGTTAGCTGTCCAGTGTGCGGTAAAACTCTCAAAAGTAAATACACCTTAGTCGAGCACAATCGCATCCACACTGGGGAGAAACCTCATAAATGTGAGACCTGTGGGAAGGGCTTCGCTTCAAACAGCAACCTTGAAAAACATCGCATCGTACACACCGGGCAACGACCTTTCATGTGCGAAATATGTGGTCGTGCTTTCAACTACAGGCACGCGCTCATTGGACATCGACTTGTTCATACGCAAGAAAGAAATTTCATTTGTTCTGTTTGTGGAAAAGCATTTTTGAGGCCGAATAATTTGAAGAAACACACCCAAACTCATTACAAAAAGCCTAAATTGAAGAAAAGGAAACAGACAAAGAAAGTTGACCCTGACGATGACGATGAAAAGTGAACTTTATGTGTCTGCCATACTGTGTTGGTTGTCTTATGCCAAGTTGTTCCAACATTGCTATGTGATGGGGTAAATTGTTCCACACAAGCCCCGCCTTGTATATACAATGGTAGATACATACATGTCAGCTTCTGCAAGACTGTAGACTCTGTATGCTAGTTATGTGGTTGCACATGTTTTATGATAAGCAGGAAAGATGTTGTTCTGAAATTAGAAATGTGTTAGATGAATTATTTTATATTTTGGATTTAGTGGTCGTGCTAACCTTCCACTATTGTAGCAACACTGTAAAGATTGATTGTTTGTGGGCGTATTTCTTGTTTGGTCTTTCTACAACGTGGTCAGCACCACACTTTCCGCTCCCCGCGGTCATTGGTGAAACATAAACAATACAATATTAATCGCTTAAAGTTGGCCATCATTCTATTAATAATAGTCCACCCTTCAATAAGTCTGTTTTTTTTTAATTTTAACCTATTTCGACTTCTACTTGAGTTGAATCATTTAAGACAATCAACATTTACGTCATTTTTTAGGTGGTCAGCTTTCGTAGGTTACGATGAATTCACTGAATGTTGAAGACGGAGCCGGGCTGGGGGCGGATGTCATTGGAATGTTGATCCTGAACGAACTGAAATGTCTTCGCAGAGAACTCACGGATGAAGTGAGGAAGATCGGAGAGAGACTTACCAACCTTCCCCAGATGAAATTCAAGTTTCGGGAATCGATGTCTGGTGACATCAGTGCCGAGGTCACGGATGATTGCTCGTGTGGGACCCTAAGACAACCGATGAACCTTATATCAAGAAGTGAAGAAAACGCGAACCTGCTTCACAGATCGACGAAAGAAACATTCAAGGAAGTGCTCTCGGACAGTAGTATCATTGAAAGCCACGCTGCATTTAACATGGGACACCCTGCAAAAGAATTGACGAATTATTCCAGGTACTCAGCAGGTCATGACGGAGATATCTGCGATGAAAACTTTCTGGTCCTTCCAGGTTTGAATCATAGGGCAGGCCTTCCATTGTCTAAGGTTCTAGGATCAGACATTGAATGTGGCGGCCATCAATATGATGTCAATCATGATCACAGCTATTTGACCCATGCTGAGTCACTAGATCATCTTGAGTCATCAATTTTGGTGGAAAGTCACGCCATGGATGTCAATAAACAGATCAAGAAATACAAAAAATTTAAATGTGAAATTTGCTCCAAGAATTTTTCAACGAAAGGAAGTCTGCTTCGGCACAACCACCTACATTCAGGCGTCCGTAAGTTTGTCTGTAAGGTTTGTGGGAAGGGATTTTTTCGCAGCGACCACTTAAACACGCACTTTGCCACTCACACTCACAAGAAAAGTTTTTCCTGTCACGTTTGCAAGAGACGGTTCTCCAGTTCACAAAACCTTCAGAAACATTCAAATATGCACAGTTTGAGTCTTGTGGCTACTGCAGTGCCAGCAATTCTTCACGAAACTGAGTCCGATGCAAATGAAACTGAAAGTTAATTGAAACTGTCCTGCAAGTAGTGATGTTGCAAGTATTACTTCGGTATCTTTCATTCATGTTATTTTTATGTTTTGACATTTTTGTTAGTGTTTTCATTATATGTATGTTCGTATTAATGAGAGGTGTTGTAGTGCTCCTAAGATCTTTCAAATTGTAATCTGCTTTTTCACGTTCAAACTTTTCCACATTTCTTATTTTTCAAGTTAAGCATTTTTTTGTTTGTGATCACTTTTCAGTGATGATGTTTATGTGACCATTGACATCCTATTTTATGTAAAATGTGCAAATTATAGTTCTACGTTTTTAGACCAAATATCAGCCGAAACTTGTTTTGAATTCACTTTGTGACGTTATAATCACCACTGAACATCTGAAGAGATGACAACTTTGCGACATATTTTCATAATTTTATTTTAATATTTTTGAAAAATTGTTTCAGTTACTATTCATTAAAAGTCCTTAAATATCTGCTGCCCTGTTCTTCTTCGATTACTTTTATTAATTAGTACCAGCTCCACATTTTTAACTTTTTTGCGGCCTTGAATGCGGTTGCAACCCACGTTTACGAAATCTTGTTTCAAACAACGTTTCACCTGCGAGTGTTGACTTTGGAGTTATCCTTCAGACGCAAAGTTTCTCTCAGCTTAAGGCATAAATACAAAAAATCATTGGGGATGACGCCTCACATTGTGAAATCAGATCTAGATGAGATAAATATTCTTCGGTGGAGCGTTCAATGATGAGGCCCTTGTTCATTCACAGCGGCGCTAGAAGCGTATCATATCTATATCTAAGCGTATTTGTAGGACCGGGCCCCTTCTAATAACAAGTTACCTCATTCTCAACAAAAATGTCCTGGAGTTAAAAGTAACGATCATATTATTAAACTGAAAGCTCAACCTCCACCCCAGGCTTGCTAAAGCGTATTACATAGAATGGGAATCGATTGATGTACGCAGAAAATGTAAATGGCGAGAATTTTGCGAGATCACGTAATAACTTTGGTTCAATGATGGTAACAGAAGTTTCTACGTGTAAAGTGCGAACGATGAGGAGAGGTTTTAATCTCAAACCGTCACCTTGGCTACGCCATTATTGGAATCATTATATTTTCGGACTGATGAAAGTGTGATGATATTATAAAATTGCTTGCAAATCGAATGCCGCATAGAATACTTGTTTACGGAAATCGGCAAAGCAAAGCATTGCGTTACGTAATCGATTACTCTCTGCTTATCGTATTAAGTCGTGACAAAAATGTCGTGCATGCCTATATTGTGTGTGTTATTATTCATATTTGTTCAATGCGTTACAGTCTACTAAGTTAACCCTAGAAAGTGGTCGACTTTATTATGTAGCTGTCCCAATGTTTTATCTTGATGTATTCGTTCAATGAAGCTTCAATATAATCAGAATATACAGTTGTCATTGTTGTGTAACCTTTGTAGTGAAGTGGGTAAACCTTACAGGTTAAGGTACCATATACCACTTTTCATTACAAACGTGTTTGCACAATTTATTAAACTCGGTAATGATTCTTCAAGATATCGTTTATTTTTTGCCATTAACTGGGCGTAGCGAAGATTACGACGCTAATTATTAGTTATAGCACAACAAAGCACACGCTAAAGGACAAGTAATGCACAGGAAATCATCACTGGATCCAAGGGTATTACAAAAGTAGCGCGGTTGGGCATCGAACTCGTCTAACCACTCCACTAATAAGCCAAAAGGCAACCTATACGGTTAGGATAATTCCACCTTTGGTTCTCTATTCACTACAGCACTACCAATCAAAGTTCTAGTTCAAGAGCATATGAACCACTTACTTTTCTGTGTGGTTCGTTGGTCTGTTTGTGCATGGAGCCACTGAAATTTTACTAAATTTTACATGTTTTGACCTTCACAAATTTCGCTTCGTAGAATGACACTCACCGGTATTCAAACGGGTTTTTGTGTTTTTAAGTTTATACCAATATTGCTATCAAGAAACAGAACGAACTTTGGGTTTGATCAAAGTTAACTTCCATAAATTCACTTTTTAAGATTTTGTCCCCGACGTTTTCTTAAAACATTTATTGCCGGTTACCGCAATTCGAAACATAAGAAGGTCATGGCAGCTCACAGCGAATGCTTGAAGGAAATGAAGGTGAAGTTCGTTTCAGGCCAAATTTAGAAGCTATCAGTGGCCTGATGGTATAAAATGCAAGCAAAATAGGTCTAAATGGCTAGTTGCGTTTCATACCGATACAATAGAAAAGACAACGTTGCAGTGATTCCAACTATAACGAATTATGTCTGACTGCAAACCCCAGACCGTTAAGTTTTGGTTTTACGCGTGGTTCATCATTTTTTCGCGTTAAAATTGTGTGAAATTACGTTCCACAAACAGAGGATATTATTAAAATCTGGATATTTAAATTGAATATTACATTTTGACAGGAAAAGTGCATCGTAAAACTTGTCAAAACGTTTTCTTGGTTACAAACTTCAGACAGTCGGGTGTGTTGTACGCCTGCAGAGTATGGCAGTTTTCGCCGAGATCTCGGGTGTGCAGACTTAAAATTCCGGTGTGCAAGGAAGCGGCTGGTGTGCACTGCGACTCGTGGCCTAAGGCTGCCTGGCATCTGTGCATGAAAGATGCAGCTGATTCATTCATTTATTTTCGTCTTCAACGTGAGGGACAAAAAATTGTGCTGACGCAAGTGGTCGCAAACTTATTAGCAGTTAATGACAATAATTTCCACAAATTGGATGGAAAGATATGACAAGGCCTCGTGGGCAAAAAATGCAATACGGACCAATAAGAAAATGTAAAAAATTTATTTGGGTCTATCGGCGGTATTGCGGCCACATTCTTTCTTTGCGTTTTAAAGCTCTTCACCATGTTGTGCAGAATTTAATTTAATTTTTTACTTTAATTTTTTACTTTAATTTTATATTAATTTCAACTGATGCAAAATCGAAGCAAAACGATTTCTTCCAAGACTACTTTTTCCGGGTTATTGCGGACACTCCTTTGAGATGCGGCCACACATCCCCATAAATGCGTCCGCATGTTCCTGCTTTTGTGGACATATTTTATGAAGATTTTAGCCTTTTACAGTATTGCAGTTTGTTAAACTATATATTGTATGGTCAAACGTCCTAAATCAAGAGCACACAGATTTGTCCCCAAAACATGCGCACTGGTCATTATAAGAAAAAAACCAAACAATAATTTATCGTCTTTTATGTCCTTTTGTTGACCTATCTTTCATCTAAGCATATGCTAAATATGAGCTCATTGCATGTGGTCTTACTTCCTCATCGGAACATATTTTTTCAGGCTTTTGATTTTAGGCCAATAACATGTTTCACATTAACTGTCTGAACTTTGTTGTGGCTTGTTCTACGCTGGCAAATTCGAAAACGTTTTTTTGTCATTTACTAATGGAAGGTCTTAGTCTTCGATCATAAGTTAAGCATTTTTAAATCTTCCGCAAATTCAGAAGCAATAACGTACGTTTGAATTTGGTTGCATTTTTGCGGTTTGCACATTAAAAAACGCAGGTCACCTGAGTGGTCTTGAGACGACTCTTCACGTGACTGAAGTTTTTTTCCTTTTTTTGTTTGGTTTCTTTTGAAATGTAAATCTTTATTTTATATCTTAAATATATTTCATAAAGCAGTTTATTTCCACCCATGTCCACTGCAAAGACGTAATAAATTGGACTTACTAAACTAGGAAATAGGATGGCAAAGCCTTTAACCATTTAAGACTTGAAAAGTGGGTCGCTACTTTCGAATTGTGGATGAAAAGCTACATTGTACTTGTCGCTAAAAGGCACAATTCTACTGCTGGCATTAAGCGCTTATTGTTTTTAGCTGCCAGATTTTTCATCGAAAACTTCCGTAATTTTTAGTCCGGTCCATATATACATACTCAAGATAGGTTTGAAGTTTGATGTCACACTTTCAACGACTGTGCTTATATTCAAACTTTGATTTTACGTTGACATTATCATGTTATATGATTTGAACTTTGTTGCTTTAATATGCATTTTGGGGTGGTTAAGCGCTATAATTACATCACTGAGTGGAAACTTGTTTGTATATAATGCATAAAATCCTTCGTTTCTGAAGCTCTGCTTGTTAACATTGGAATTGATTTGTTTAATTAGTAGCACTTCGTACTTTGCTTTTAAACAAACTGGATGAGTTGTCTATGTAGGGAATGGGGGGAGGGGTATTAGGATTGCAATGATGACACACGACAAAGATTAAATGTCGATGGCAAAATGTTAGTGTCTTTCAGCAGCTGCTAAAAATCTGGTAAAAATTAACAAACCTTTTTTCCATGTATAGCCGTTAAGTCTGTTTGGTTTTTGTAAATATTAGTGCTGGTGAAAGCAACATGTTTCGATCAATCTTCCGACTTGCACAGACTTCATCGAGAGCTATTCAGGTTGCGGCCGGAAAGAATCAAGCAAGAGTTTCAGGTAACTGCCTCGCTGCACTGCGTTGTTGGTGAAATTTATTTCTTTTTTCTGATGGAAACACCCAACAATTTATATTTGTTGGCATAAGTGGGCAGTACCGTGGTACTATAGTACCGAATTACTGTACCGCGGTACTTCTTCAGTACCGTCGGTACTTTTAAAAAGTACCGAATCTCTGTACCAAATTACTTTTTTCAAGAAATTTCAGTCGGTCCCGGTAGTCGGAACTTTTCACGTGATAATTTCAAAATTTTAACAATTATGTTTTCAAACGTACATGTTTATTAATCCTTAATACTGATTTTAACATATGTTGATCTTTTTTAATCTAGAAATGTCAAGTAAAATTGCAAGCGATTAACGTCACATATATTTTGACCTGGAGTAACCTTTATCGAGGACATAATAGCGGCAAATATTGCATTTGCAGCTGCATCTTTTATACAAAAAGTATCAAATTACTTTTTTTAAATAGTGCCGAATACCGGAACCATCGGTACATTTTTGCCAAGTACCGTTACCGACGGTACGTTCAAAGTACCAACTACCCACCTCTGTGTATTGGACATAACAGTTCAGTCTGATATTTTCATGGTTTAAGAGTGGCAAGTGTGTTCATAATTATGAGTTGAATGTTCTTGCTTTTCCAGCGGTGACTGCTCCAGCAGTGAGAAAATACAGCTCAGTGACGGTTTATCCTAGCGATGAGGAACAAGATGCAGCATGGGTCTCATACTTCGAGAATAAGGTTTCATTCTTGTCACTTGCTACTTTTACAATTTACATCCTTGCATATTAATTAATTGACTTAACAAAGTTGGCAGATTCCATTCTTGTTAAAGATATGACAATGCCACTAAATTTCCGATTAATTATGTTTACAGGACATGGACACTTACGATTTTATCCTTGGATTTATGCAAATCTATCGTGAAGATTTGATCCCTGAACCAAAGATCATCCAATCAGCTCTTTACGCTTGCCGTAGACTAGACAACCTCCCGTTGGCGATGAGAGTGCTAGAAATGGTGAAGGTGAACAATAAACATCATATTTTTATCTCGATGTGACTTGTCATAGCGAATGTTGGATCAGAGTGATGAATTCGTTCCTTCTATCGAAGCCTTTTTTGCTTTGACTAATTGTTGACCTGTTACTGAGCAAACAAAACATATTTTTAGAACAAATGTGGGCCAAGAAAGGACATCTACGACTATCTGATGCAAGAATTGAAGCCAACATTTGACGACCTGGGTCTGAAGACAGTCGAAGATTATGGACTTGATCAAGTTGCCGATTAATTAAATTTTATTTAAAATGATAACAACCTGTTTATTTCTGGATTTCCTTTTTCTTATAAAGGAATAAAATATTGTTCATTGTCTGCTATGAAAAAGTGTTTGCCAGTGCAATATATGGATGCAAGCTATGTTGCAATGTACAGTAGATGTTTAGTTGGCAAAGAGTCTAGGTGGGAATAATAATCTTAACTTCAACAGCGACCACGAGCAATTTATTTGCTTTTCATTATTTCAGATTTGCCTAAAATAGCGCTTTCTTGGTATCACATAAATGTGGAACAAAAATCATTCTGATGAAAACCTTAGACAACAAATTTTTTATTAATTCACCTCGGATCTTCCAAACGTTTCATCAGCTATATCTGTTACACCTAAACTTGTTAGCTTAAACTTATTTTGTTGATTTCATGATCAAACCAACTTAGTATTGTGACGGTTACGTCACAAGTCTTGAGTTGTTTTTTAAATGCTGAAATTTTCTTTTGGGATCTTGCAATTCAGTTGTTGACCGGACTTGAATTCTCCTTAATGACGTTCAGATAAATTACCTCGCTTGAACTGGTGTGCCACAGTGGTCGGACGATTCAACCTAGGACGATCATCATCGTCGTATGGTCTTCACACGTTCACCATCATATTGTCTATCCACTTTTTGAAGTTTTGGCCGCATTGACTGACGGTGCTGTAGCCTCCAGTCAACTTTGTATTTTGGCATTTTATCACGAGGTGGTCTGTATCTTGGGGAGCTTCGTTACATGCTGGGCATGTTGGGGAGTCGAGTAAGCCCCATCGATTCAAGTTTGAAGCTGTTCTTGCCTGTCTTGATCGTATTCTTGTTTGCTGTAGACCACATTTTTCGTGTGGCTGTTGAGAAACCGAGTAGTGCTGTTGTGAGGTCGGTTATCAAATCTGCTCCAAGAGGTTTGTGTTTTTGCCAGTAGGTTTTCCAGGCTGTGTGCACATCGAAGTTACTGTTGTTTGAGTTATAGAAAGGTTTGCGGCTTTTTAATCGTTTTGTGGTGGATGCATTTTGAGTGACTTGTCTGAGTGGAATGTCGTTGGGCAGGTCGTCAATTTGGTCGTGAATCCGTTGGGTGGTTTCTTGTCCTCGGAGGTGTGGTGGAGCTATAGCTGCCATGGTTGGGAGCCAGATCTTGGGTGTTGGTTTTAAGGAGCCTGAGAGAATTCTCATTGTATTATTGAGTTGAATGTCAATTTTGTCTGTGTGTTTGCTGCATTCCCATACTGGCGCACAGTATTCTGCTACACTATAGCAGAGTGCCAAGGCTGATGTTCTAAGTGTGGTTTGGTGAGCACCCCAAGTTGTTCCAGTAAGTTTCTTCAGGATCGAGTTCCTGGTTTTCAGTTTCTGCGCCACATTTTCAATGTGTTTGCTGTAAGTCAATGTTCTGTCTAGTGTTACTCCAAGTTATTTTGGGTTACGCTCTGCTGGTAGCAGCTTGCTTCCAATGCGTATTTTCAGTGTCTGGTTTGCCCGTTGGTTATCCAGGTGGAATACAGAAGTAACGGTTTTGGAGGTATTCATTTCCAGGTACCATTTATCGAAGAAACTATCGAGTGTGCTGACATCTTTGGATAGCGTATTTTCTAAGCTTTTGAGTTTTGTTGATTGGGTTGCTATTGCCCAATCATCGGCATATCCGAATTGTTTAGCGCTTGTAGTTGGCAAGTCACTCAAGTATATGTTGAACAGGGTTGGGGCCAGTACAAAACCCTGGGGAACTCCGTTTTTAAGTTTTCTGGTTTTGCTCGTCTGCCTACCAAGACATGTATAGAAACGTCTGGTTCCTGTCATGTTTGAGAGTAAACGAAGAGTCTTTTTGCATTTGTTTATCCTGGCTAGTTTGAGCATGAGGCCATCGTGCCAGACAGTGTCATATGCTGCTGAGAGGTCAATGAATACTGCTCCAGTTTTCGTTTTTTGTTCATAGCCAGCTTCAATGTATGAAGTCAAGGCAAGTACCTGTTCTGTGGTGTTTCGATGTTTTCTGAAACCAGCCTGTTCTGGTGGTAGATGTGGTTCAACTATGGGTGTGATGCGCGATAGTATGATGCGTTCCAGAAGATTAAAAGAGCAATTTAGCAAGGATATCGGTCTGTAGTTGGCAGGATTTTCACTTTCTTTTCCGGGTTTCAGGATAGCAATTATTTTCGCTAGCTTCCAGTTGTGAGGCTGTTTGCTTGTTTGAATTATGTTGGTGAAAGCTTGAGCTAGCCAGGTGATGGCCTTTGATCCAAGATTTTTCATCATTTCCGGGTAGATACCGTCTGTTCCAGCTGCTTTGTTTGCCTTTGTGTTGTTCAGTGCTGCTTTTATCTCTTCCGGAGTTGTGGCGGATGTTAGTTGTTCGTCATCATCAGGGCTTTCGTTGAAAAGGTGCAGGTACGTTTTCCGGATGTTTGTTTCAAAGTGATGGTTGGGGATGTGGGTTCCGCGTTGTTTGATGTCATGTCCTCGGCGCTCAGGATCACCACGTTGCCGTCGTGCCGGGGCTTGAGCACCTCAAGGATTAAGGTCGCTGCCAGCCTAGCTCAACTATGCTGGAACGGCCGAAGATGAGAAGTCAGACAAAGAGTGATCCTACCCTGGTGCTCAAACTGGGTTTACCCACTCCCGGGCCCACACCTACACCATTATGAAAGTCAACCTAGGACAGTGCTCTTCAACCTTTTTGTCAACGCGGAACCCCTCATGTACTTTCGCGTTTCTCACGGAACCCCACTAACAAAAGTTTAGAAATTACGAATTGCTTGGTCAGAAAATAAAATATTTCGTTATTACACTGTTACACTTCAAAAAATAATTCGACATTTCAAAACATAAACAGTTATTACAAAAGTTATAAAGTCAGACATTTAATGACTATTTGCAACGCTGCTACTACTATTTGCTACGGTGGTTTAATAACTTCCTCGGCCAAAGTAAACGGTTTCTTTGTTTTAAGAATATGATGTGACAGTCTATATCAGGGGTGGCCACCCAGTCAGAGACTAAGAGCCTCACTTCTTACTGTGTTAACCGCAAAGAGCCACATCATAAACTTCATGATTTATGACTCTGTTTCTTATTACGTCATAATACTGCATCAGATATTGTATCAGTTTCATCATCAGATATTCTTTCTTTCATCTGGGTCGAAATCTGATGTAATCAGTCATTACTTAGCAAATATCAATTAAACATTAGCCAGTAGAGATTACTTTTATGTATTATTTATCTGCCTAAAATGGGTAAAATTTGCTCTCTTTCGGAGGTTCCTAGGTCCAAGGACGATTCAAGCCACGGACGTTTGCAATTCTTCATTTTTACGTGATCGATTTCACTGGTTAAGACTGCGCAATGTAACATTCAGTAAGCTTTGCCCGAAGGTGAAAGCCTTCGTGTCTTATAATAGACAAAATAGAAACTTTCTCATTTAGTAATATGCATAGACAGAATTAAGCAACTAACAGCATTGTCACGCCGTTTGAGAACTCATATTGTAACAATTACCGCCAGTGTACGCGCCAGTGCAGCAGGCAAATTTTATCCAAATCGGCTATACACCGGGATTTATAACAATGCATATCATGACAGTGCGTATCTTATTATCCTTCCCCAGACAGAACGTTCAGTTCTACCACCTGTTGATGGTTTTATACCATGGACCAGTTGTCTACCTTACTGGAATGCGCTTTTCTACCATGGCCAGGGATCGAACTTGGAACTAGCTAGGAATCTAACCCGCTACCTCCATGCCAGCAGGCAAATTTTATCCAAATCGGCTATACACCGGGATTTATTTTGGTTTGAATTTCAAATATATATCTTTCGAAAATTATCCAAATAAAAAATAAAGGTGACAATGCCAGTGCGTTTCAACCTCCCCAAGGCAGGACCCTCGGTTCTACCACCTGTGTGGTGGTTTTAGGCCATGGACCAGTTGTCTACCTTCCTGGATTGCCCTTTTCTACCATGGCCAGGGATCGAACCTGGAACCTCTAGCACCGAGTGCAGCGTCCAAGCACACGAGCTAGGAAGTTGCACACGTATATGATGTAGTGTAACAAATATAACTAACGATGATGCATCAGTTGTTAAATTTTGAACAGGAAAAACATAGGTCATATTGCTCCACAGAGACCTGAACTCGGTAACTTTTGCTTCAAAGTCTTTGATAAACGTCGCAAGCTACAACTCGTCTGGCTCAATCCACAATTATTATAGCACACATATCATCATTACATCAGTTAAAAAAAATAGCTTGAAATTTGTCATATTGGTCGTCATATTGGCAAACGTTGTAGTAAGATAAATGAAGACTTCAAAGGTATACATTTATATGATCATGTTAAATACATATTTTCACTTTGCTTCGATTTTCAAATTTCTATGTTTTGGAATAGAAGGTCTAAATTTGAACGATCGCTACTACGCCATTCCATAGCCCGTGTACCCGATCAAGCAGTCGCCGGGCGATTGTCATTCGGCTTAAGACTGTTTACTTTATCCTTCTGGTCTTGGACCAGGCTGCTTACGTTTTATTCACGCAAGAGTGGCTAAAGGGATTACGGCCGGGAATCGAACCTGGAACCAAACCGGGTGCAGGGTCGAGTCACACGAGTTGCAAATTAACTCATGTGAACGATGTGTTGTAGCACATATGACCACGTACATGCATCTGCTGTTAAGTTTGAATAAATGGTGATTAAATTCGCGACTCGACCGTCCGCTTCGCGGCATTTAATCCTCTCGGAGATCGTTAGCAGATGTGGGCGCGCTGGTTGACTGCGACATGACCTCCTACCAAAGACTGTCGCGCCATTTTTGTAAACTTATTGTTGTTCACTTTATCTCAAAGTATCTCGCAGAAAAAGCCGAATGTAGCTTGGCAAGGTTTTGAACCAAAGACCTCTGTTTTAGCATCTCTGAAATTTAGTGTCAACTTACACTGGGTGCCGCATTAACCGTTGTTAATATCTAATCGTTAAACGTTCTTCAAATTATTTCAACCTGATGTGTAGTTAAGTATCAAAACTTTAACAACCGTACATTGCTTTCATTTGCCAGAACATGTTGCAAATAATCTGCCTTCAATCATGTCAATGACGCAGCCCGCTTAGGCGCAAACACGGTATAATGTGGTAGGGCAGGTTGGGTAGGAGGATGATCGCAGAGAGATTTATAAGCGCTGCTAAAGTGTTTTTTCTCTTAACTTAATTAGATTCACTTTTGAGCGCGATCGCATTTTAAGGAGCGCCATGTTGACGTCATCCTGAAATTTGTAATCTTGAATATAACGAGCTATTGCAAGAGATGTGTTAATTTATTTTGGAATTATAGTCTTTTTTAATAAAAGGGAATTAATTCTGGCTTTCTTCTGCCCTCTTGCGGTTGCCATACTATAAGCAATATCATGAAATGACCAAAGAATACGAGACAACTCTGTATGATTTATTCAAAGTTAAAACAACACCGGCAATATGTTGGTAATATTCGTACAAAGCAGTTTCCATTCCATGCACAATCAGGAGAACAAAATAAAAAGCAGGGAAGGCCGCATGACAGGATTCAACCCGCATTGGCAGGACACAGCAGAAGTGAAGTACCAGATAATCGCGATAATGTTAAGGCCAAAATGGAACAAAAGCAGACGTTTAACGATTATTTCCACACAATGACCAAATCGTTTTTAAACAAGAAATCTTTAACCAAATGTAGCTTGAAAAATGATTAAGTGCATTCGTAACTTGATTAAAAATGAACTCACGCACAGTAACATCTAAGAACTTTGCAACAAACGCATAAAAGTGATAAAACATGCGCGTCCACACCCAGTTGAACATGAACCGACCCTTGCTGCCCCAGCACAGAGCAGTCTACGTTACGTCATAAAGCAATTAGTTGAAAATACCTGACCTTGCTTGAAGGCACTGTGCATCGGAGAGATATTTTCTCACTCAGAGCAAATCAGTAACTCGGGTTTAAAAGACAATAATATAACAAAATCATTAACCGAACATTTTAAGAGCACGGTCTGGTGTCTGATTGGTTGATCAAAGTGCTTTATGTATTACGTCATACGTAGAAAGACATTAAAATGACGTCACTACCGCAGGTTGATGTGTGGAAAAATTAAAGTGCGAGCATCCGACATCGCGTTTCTCCACACGTCGTCAGCGAAATTGTTTGAAAAGAGAAAACTTGCGCTCCGGGTTCGATCCCGTCACTGGTCGATTCGTCGATTCACGTTTTGCCTTGTGACGAAGTTAGGGGATTTTTGAAGCTGTGCTTCTTCAGCATCGACTTGACTAAAATCTGAAATGTTAAATCGCGATTAAACAAAGCGGCTACATCCAGAGCATACAACGCAAAACTCTAATTAATCAGTGAGATGCAGCGTGGACTGGAGAGATCGCGGAACTACAGTAGAACAAGTTCCGCTGCCCTTTCAACGTTTTATCCGCAAACGCTGAGCTGTAAGGCTTAGATCCATGGAAAAGATACAGGACGCATAGACAGCGTGCTTAGGATACTTGGATACTCGTCATAGTCGACCACGATCACGATCACGTGACTTACCAGTGTCTTCAGTTTCGGAATGACCTTAACGCAGGATCTGACGTCATCGTCCGTCACGGTGACCAGCTGGCAGTTGTCGGTTTCGGACGGCATCGGAGTGACCCCACCCTGCGTGACCCATCGATGCACTTTGATGTCCTTCATTGTGATCCGGAGTGCGGGGTCTTTGGTGAGCATCCTGCCCATCAGCTCCCTGCATTCGACGCTTACCTTCGGCCTGGATCGAAGAAATTTGATGACGTCACTATTGTCACTTGTCTGTCACAGTAAGTAACGCAACCCCTTACGTGCTTGGATAGATGACGTCATGATTGCAAATTTTCTCGTGGAGTTCCAGGATGTGTGGGCTCTTAAATGGGGTTTCCCCGTATACGAGACTGTAGAGCGTTATTCCGAGCGCCCAGATATCGAGGGGTTTCCCCTGGAAGCAATGAAATAAATAGTGAGTGACATCACTTAAAAATACCGCGAGTTTTGAGGTTGGGCGAACATACGTAAAATTTGTCGTTGACTCCCGACACTGCTTCCGGTGGCAGAAACGCGGGGGTGCCGACGGTGCTGGAGATCTCAGCATCACCGTCCGAGAATTCCTGACTCACTCCGAAGTCAGCAATCTGCGGAGAAATGAACAGATGAGTTAAGTGAAGACGAGGAAATGAAGAGTCCTCACCTTTACTCGATTGTGATCGTCGAGGAGGAGGTTGGATGGCTTGATGTCGCGATGGATGATCTTCTGGTAGTGCACTGGAGGATAATTTGAAACGGATGAGTCAGCGAGATAAAAGACTTGCTAACCAGGTTGTGACGACTTACGATACTCGAGACCAAGTAGCACATCACGGAAGTATCTTTGTGCAACGTTCTCTTTCAAGGGCTCTGTCGTCGGCACATCAAGAACTTCTCTACAATGACATAAAAGTGATGTCACAATTAAAATGAACTCAGTATATTTATACATTTTAGTGCATTTACTTTTCAGTATATTTTTAGTGCTATTTATAAAAATGTTTTAAGAAAATTATTTTGAACAGGCCAATATAAAAATTGACAAGAAGCATGGGCAGGACGCCACATTTTAGTTTAAGCCAAGCATATGACACAAGACAACATGAACACATTAAGCAAAAGAATGAAGCAAGCTACAGACCCTTCTTTCATCAGCTCAAATACCATGTACAGGCTGTCATCGTCTGGATCGTCAAGTACCTAGAATATTAGGAAAGAGTAAATTTTCAAGTCAAGTGGAAATAGCAGCATAAATATTCCGTCCGTCACCTCAACAAGTTTGACCACATTTGGATGGTCAAGTTTCTTGAGCAGAGCGATTTCTCGATAAACTCGATCCAGGGGGGTGGTGGGCTTCTTCCCTCCTTTCATCGGTCGACCTAAAAATTTTATTGTTCTACAAACTTGTTGTAGGTAGCTCATAAGAGCAGGAACTTACGCGCAAAACCAGCTTGTCTCAAGAGCTTCTTTTTAGACATTATTTTCATCGCCTGCAAAAAGCAAAAAGCAAAACATAGTTCAGAGAGTGCTAATTTGGCAAAAATACAAAGTTTTTTTATAAAGGAAAGTTAATGCCGGTGTATTCCTGAAAGATAAGCTGTGATGTCATAAGAAATGCTTTTATTGTTACCAAACAGCAACTCACATAAAGGTTGTTGTCATCTTCATTATAAACAAGCTTAACCATCCCATATGAGCCGCGACCAAGATCTTCCTTCAGCAGGTACTGGTTCAATCTGGTCCCGTCCTGTAAATACAATTAAAATTTCTGTTTCCAAGGCAACATTTCTTCAACACACATCGTGGTTAAATATAAAGGTCAATACTGGAATCGAAAGTCAATCAACTTAACAAGCCACTTCATATACGTATAAGCCAGGATACTGTGTGTACATTGCCAAGGCATTGTGTACATTACAATAAATCATATTTGCTAGCAGCTGTCAAAAGTGAAAGATATGATTCACATCCCGTCAAATCAAATGCAGCGTACCTGCATATTTCGCTTTGTTGATATCTTTGCGCCAATTTCTATAAACTACTAAGTTTTAATGAAATTTCAACCCAATATCAGCATTCAGTGGTAGCTCTTAACTTAGAACTGAAGAAAATTGCTTAAATTACTTTGAGTTATCCAAAGTTCGTCCACAACACCTCACTGTACTCTACCATTCTGTCTACTGTAGACACTAAAACTCTATTTGTCTGCAGCACTCTGCTAGAACATTACTCTGTCCTGCCTTGTGCTGTCCAACTGAACATGAAAAGTAGAAGTGAAAAACAAGCAAAACCATTTGATTTGATTAAATAATAATCAATAGTGGTTTGACAGAAAGTAGTTATTGCAAGACTCGGCCCTAATGACCGTGTGACAGGAAATAAATTATTCTATGACACCCGCTCTCAACAGGCATCGTAAGACATTAAAAATGCATCAGCTGCCATGTCAAGCAACTTCTAGGAGGTTGCATGAGATTTTACTCTTGGTTTAGAAAATTACTTTGTGTTCAAATGGAACCAAAGCCACGAATCTGCAAAGTTCAATCAAGCTGGCTCAGTGTCACCATGACAAATACTTCGCCGTTTCCACTTCGGCAAACTACTACCACCTACAGCACTATTATAAGCTGTCGGGGTATTACAAACAGTATTTTGTGTACTTTAAGACGAACGTATTTCTATTCAACTTAATATCTAAAGTGATAGAAACAAAAAACTGAAGTTCTTTTGTTGGGAACCTCACGTCAAAGAAATGCTTGGTTAGTTGAAAGGTTCACCAATATTTGTTCTCTTCATGGAGCTTACTTCATCTCAACCAACATAGAGAGAAAATGTCAAGTATCTTGCCTGAGCTGTGATAACAACTTGCAGATTACGCGGATGGCAATAATGACGTGGGAATAACTTGAAAAAACAACATAGAATTTCGTTTCAGCTTCCCCTAACTGCACACAAAATATTAAGATATCACAGGTGTCAGCATGAAAGCTGAGTGCAATGAACAGCTTGAAATAAAGCAGGAGACAGCAAAGTGCTGACCAGCATAACACGCGAATTGTGCATGTTATGTGATGGAACAATGGTTAACAAAGCAGGATGCTAGCCCTACCACATTGTACCAAGCTATGGAAATTAACCAATAACCAAAACAAACTCATCTTACCAAGTGGTTGCATAGTAAAAAACCCATCATTAAAATATTATCAGAATCAGACAACCAATCAGCTAAGTACATGACAAGTATTTAAAGTTGCAACATGTGGATTGAATAAATACGGTAAAATTCTTGCAACATATTCCCATTCATTAGGGTACTGTTATGGGCGTTATAGTATTGTTACCAGCACTTAAAATGCAGGATAATATTAGGTAGCTATGGCAATTATTTTGAATAAACCATAAACTACATTTTGTATAAACATCAAAATACACGTTTCTCGCGTTTTAACTTAATTAATATTTTGTTTTTGCATTTATTCCTCTGCAAAAATCTTTACCAGAAAAAGACTAAATCGGAGTTATTTAAATTTTAAGTTGATCAGATACAAAGGTTTGATCCTGGAGATGACACATTGACATCACTGCATATATATGTACCTCGATATCAGCAGTTTTCACTTTATTTGACACGAGAGTTTTTCGAAGAGATAACGGGGAAACTGAAACCATGCCTTGAATAGAAGTTGCAAATTTTGAATGATTTGGTGACGCGCCGCAGGACGCCCCACTATCATGGCTCTGAAACCAACAAAAAGAAAGATATACGTATTTGTATTGACCGGTACAACCTATGTCACATATACCTACACATGCATGCACATAATGGATTGTAATGTCATATATCTGTATAAAACTAATCTTATATAGACACGTATATGTACGGACCTACAATGATACTGATCACACAACAAACATGTTGCAAGAGAACCAAGTAAAGATGCCTCATCTAACACCTACCCAAGTGTCATTATCGCTTTCATTATGCTCACTCTCCACCGGGATTGCTGAAAGAGTTATCCCTGAATCACTCCTTTCATTTAAAGAGACCTTGGCCAGTTTCTTTTCCACCAAATCATCAAATTCTTTAACATTCTCAGCAGCAGACATCACTGCATTAGTCTCTACGGCACGATGAATGGAAACCACGGTAGGCTGTGGACAAGTACATAAAATACATCATTAGGGCATTAGGCTACTGGTACCTGGTTAACCTTATATTTGGGGTCTAGTGCACAACTACAGGATGCATTTGATTACTATACCCCAGTTACTCCAATTATGTAATCAAATTGTGCACTTCTGCACTCAAATATTGATCTGGAAAATTTGTATCCAATTGCCATTGTTTGTTAATTGACTGTGGGGATGGAAATTATAGTGGGCTGGTTTATTTTTGCTCTCCCATATCAAGATCAAGTATTGAGGAACTTTTACGTTATAATTTATTTTCTATTATCCTCTAACTCATTCAGGCCTTCAAGTCGGAGTGCAAAAGTATATGAGAGTAGTAGAAAAGTATAATCTTGCACAGATTAAAAGAACATGCTAAGGATACCAACAGCCGAAATAAATATACGAAGTGACATGGTTTGATTACAGTGACAATGAATATCTTTAAGTGCACAAAAAATTGTGTTATAAATATGCTCGACTAGAAACTATGACAGCTTTCGACAAGAACTCATTCATGCAAAGACGCAATCTTTAGTGTGATAGCGTGCACTGTAGCCTTAATTCTTCGTTTATCAATTATAAATAGGTGTTCAAGCAACTACTTTTTCTTTGTTTATTTCATATAAATCGGTGTAATGAGTAAAATAAGCTATACAGCGTGTACGTTCATGAATCTCATTCCTGCGCAGATGCCAGGCACTAAATATAGCAGGTTAAAGCTCGCACCCAAACCCAACTGCCTAGACAGCCAGCAGGTATAAACCTCACAGTTTCAAAATATTGATACTAGGCTATATGCCTATTGCTACATGGTAAAATAATCGTATCTTAGGCTATAACTGAAAACATTATTTAAACATTTAAAACACAATAATATACAAATACAACGGCTTGTGGTAAGTTCTGCGGTTGTTTTGTCGGGTCTAGTATATAAGTGCACAACCGTAGCAAGAAGCATAAATCCCTGAGCAGCCTGATAATAAAACAAGCTGTCAGGCCCAGGGCAAATTCTAGCAATAAAGCTAATGAAAAATCAAAATCCTGATGGCTGTCAGCTACTGTTTAAGCTTACCTCTAAACAGAGAACAGGGAAGTATAATACAGAATCCGGGCAGCTATGGTTGTTACAAATTTAGGCTAGTTTATAAATAATTATTGCTCACGCCAAACACGACCCAGTGGAGCAAACATGACACATTTAGTATTTAAAAGATTTGATAAGTTGCTCCACCCCTTGAACGTTTTTTACAAAATTAATTTCCACTACAGGTCGCTATTGCTAAAATTATAGGATTAGTTTTCATGAGGAATCTGTTGAATTTATCTATTTATGAAGTTTATAAAGCAGTGTGGCATACCGACAAATAAACTATATATTCATGAGAAAATTCATATGTCATAGGAGGCATCATCGTCTCTCACGCTAAATAAAGTTAAATCGCATCAGCGCTCATTTAGGTACAGAAGTCACTAGTAGCTTTTCACGTCACCAGTTGAAATATACACTCGACAACTGCTTTGTCAAGTGTTTTTTGACATTCAAGAATTTCTTGCCACTTATTGGTTCCTTGCCCAGCATCATCATTTGAACCAAAGTGTCATCAGATGCTGTTTTTGGCTTTCACCGCAAAATAAGTTACTGATTTAAAATTTTTGCCTTCATTTAAGCCTACAGTACTGGTAATTGGCGGTTTCTAAACTATTTTGTCTCTACGTTGTCAAATAATTTGATCATCAGCATTGAAAGTTTTGTGCAAATGCCTTTGTAAGGCTATGTCGGCCCGGCGTTCATCAAAATTCATGTTTGAAAAATAACTTTTGATTGCACAACTGTCCCTCAACTTTTTCGTTTATTTGAAATCAAAAAGCTGTTTTACCTAACTTAGCATTACTTCATGACATTTGCACTTATAACGTCAAAAAACAACCATTTTATCACCAGTGCCGCGATAATTTCTTGGACAACATCAACTGCCGCCTGGTGACGCAATAGAACCAATTCTATGAAGCTTCCGTAAAAAGAGTTTCCTTTAGTATCCAGCATCGACCCCTGTGAAGTTAAAAGCGTTTTTTTTCCGAGGCAGGGTCATCAATTTTTTATGAGTTTTGTTGTAAAAGCTCAAAATCCTCCAATTGAGATGGGCTGCAACCTGTTACACTAATTCATTCTGATCATCCCTTTAAAAGAACCCAACAACTGAATATATCAATTATTCATGACTTACTTCAACTTAGGGTCGTCATTTATTATTCATTATGAAGGCATAAAAATGTTCTGTGATGTCATAAGACCTTTTCAGGTTCAAAACCGATCCCGAAACTCCTTCATGGTCTCATATGCCTCACCGCAATGAATATACACAACGTATTGTTATGGATTGTCTGGCACCACCCGCTTTTACTATGTAATTCCGTCCATTGTTTAGTCATAATGGGGTAGATGTGCACAAAAGCTATTTAGCGCCAAATGTTGTTGCCAGAAGATGTGTTTGGTAATTGCGATGTAACAATGCAAACAAAACGTCACAAAACTTTAACTAACAGAACATCATCATATGTCGGTTTGACAGTTTTGTATTTATTACATCATGATACCGTCACATACAAACAAAGTGCTACAAAAATGACGTCATACGATCAACGAAACGAGACAGCTGGTGTCTATGAAAGTCAGGGAAATGAATCTATGTTTGTCCCCATGGCATGGACTGCTGTGCAGAACTCTTTGCTGCTGGTACCGATAGCATAGTCAGTACCTGCATAGTGTGCATTGACCACGCCTGTAATTATTACTTCACAAGAAACAAAACACGTCACAAAGTTTGATACAAGACAACAACTGTGAAATAAATATTTTGATGAAATATTTTGTTCAACATAGAAGCGAGCCGCCAACTTGTCTGCGCGACCATCCAGTCAGCTAGTATTCAAGAAATGATGACGTCGTATGATCTATTTTGCCGTCATCATACTGACAAATTCTAAGAAAAAGAAATTACGTAACAGGGATGGGAACAATTCGATCCTAACGGTACCCTGCGCCGGTTTAACTACTATCGAGGTCAAACGGGGTCGTTCCTAGCAACCCAGATGACCCCAAGCGTGGTTGATGTCGATGGCAGAGAACGGAGAGAGCGCATTTATTGATCCGGTTTATTTGGGAAATATTAAGGGAACATTTATTGCGGCAGATCTACGTCAATATGCACTGGACTCGCTATCGATTGTTTCATTGTGATGTCACTGACACCGTTTCTATCAATGTTTTCTAAAGTAATCGAGACCTTGTTTAAATAAATACATCAACGATTTGTCCATATTGTCGATATTGTCCGCCTTTATACGGTGAAAACTTCTCGAATTACCAAAAGTGAAATATTTGTGCTGGAAACCTCTTAACCCAACATGCTTAAATCGAAAGCTGTATTAAGGGCAATTGACTCCACCTTAATCTTCAATATACAAAGTCATGTTTAACATTCACAGCGAGGTAGTCATGAAGCTAAAATATACCCTGCAATTTGACAAAGATATACTATTACGTCACACAAGACTTTTGACGATGTCTTTACTGAAATCTAGAATATTCAAAGCAGCACAAAATACCTTCATAATTAACTTGACCGTCTCCGTCAACATCTGCTTCTCGAATCATTTCATCAACTTCTTCATCTGTTAATTTCTCCCCGAGGTTCGTCATCACATGACGTAATTCGGCAGCAGAAATGAAGCCGTTGCCGTCCTAGGAGGAATACATTTCAAATTACGTAGCTTTTTAACAAACCATTTCAAAATTATCTACGTTTAAAGAAGATCAAAGAATGTTTTCATAAGATTTGTTTGTCGTTATGACCGAATAATGACAATTTTTATCGCTCAATAGATACCCGAGTGTAGATATCACGTGATTAATGCAACAATGAGGAAAATCTATTCCTAAATCTTTGAAACGATGTTATACAATGCAGACCTCAAATCAGGTTCAAGTTTTGTTCGGCTTTACAGGACAAGTTAAATAGATTCACCTTGTCAAAAACTCTGAATGCTTCCCGAATTTCTTCCTCGCTGTCTGTGTCCTTCATTTTTCTCGCCATCATGGTGAGGAATTCTGGAAAGTCGATTGTTCCGTTGCCATCGGCATCTACTTCATTGATCATGTCCTGTGGTGAGAAGATTCATCTCATCAACGTTGCACGTATAAGTGACGTCAAGCACGTGACCAGCACTTACCTGAAGCTCAGCCTCGGTGGGGTTTTGTCCGAGTGACCTCATAATAGTTCCAAGTTCTTTAGTTGTGATTGTGCCATCGCCATCTTTGTCGAACAAGGAAAACGCTTCTTTAAATTCTAAAAATGGACAAAAACATCTAAATAGTGACAAGACAATAAGTTGCACTGGGGCATGTTTACATCCATAGAAATCATACCTGCAATTTCTTCTTCGTTCAGTTGATTTGCCTGCAAAGATGGTAAACATTTTTACACACTTTATCAAACTGAAGTGATAAACAAGACATCAACATATGTTACATAAGAAATAGTTTTGCAAGAACCCATGGGAGCAGTTTACCCAACAACCTCTACAGCACTTACCATTTGGTGTTGGTTTTAATGCTGTCCTTTTCAAAATTGGCCTAAAATTCTTAATTACTGCAGGCACCAGCTATCGTGCTACTTTCTCTATATTAAGTACGCGGCAAAATATGATCACAAAAAAAATGCACTGCCCAACAATAACTTGCATCGGCATTATAGGTAAGTTATTACAACAGTAGTGTAACTATAAGCACACGAATATTATTTGATTGTCAAAGTTTACTTATTTAACATGTGTAGTTGGCAACCATTAGCCTAGAAAATAGCAAGAAATACGACGCCAATTGAAGAATTCTTGAAAAAATCTCGAAATTTTACGTATTTCTTTCAAAAATCTCTCCACAAAATGAAATATTCAAACAGTGACGGAGTTTTTCAACTCTTGCAAGCAAAGCACGGCCTTGATCGATGGCTGCGATCGACTTTTCGATCTTTGAGACGCAGAATAATTTGAAGCTGTCTCACATGTTAATCTCTGTCTATCCTAACACAACAATAGAGCGAGATATAAATGTGCCAGCTCACTCTAATAAGTTATGGCGAAGAATACCGTCGCTGTACAATTCGTTTCAGTTCGTAAGTTTGCGATTCAGTAACTAACAGAGATGCATTCGCAAGTTTTCCGGACGTTCCTTGACTGACTTGAACCAAGAAAGAACGACCCTTTCATATCTCTCAGTCTCAGCCCTTTCATTATAACGAGCCGTTGTATCGATTTCGGTGCTTTCCAATACCGCATTACTGTTAACGAGCAACCGGCACTCTGGATGCAAATGTCGTACAGGTCTGAGTCTTACCGCATTGGTTGATTGACTGCTTATGTTGTCTTGTGATGGTGATGCTTCAGGCCTGACTGCTGGCAACTGTCTCTTTGAAGGTTTTGCTGTCAAAGTTATTGGTGCGGGAAATATTTTGTTGAGAAACCTTGATTTTTAACACCAGCTACTTAACGTTTGATTTCATTGCGTCGATTAAATCGATTCTACGGTATTGTATCTCATCTCCGTGGTGAATAATTGTCCTTTTAATCATGGTCGTTGAAATCTTTTCCCATGAGTCTAACTGAAATCTATTTGGTGATTGAACTTGTCTCTGAAACCCGATCTGTCGACCTCTGTTCGCACAAACCAATTTTCTTAATCAATAAATCATAAGAAACATGGAACTCGATGCAATCAACAACCCCGCTGGCATGTCGCACTGTTATTTATGACGTAACAAGGAGGATTTTTTCTTTTAATTTGACCAAGACAATCACATGATTTGCCGGCCTCGATTTGAAGTTTAGGCCAAGTTTAGGTTTGGGCTGATACGAACCCAGACCCGAGCAGCTTTGGCGAATATCACCTGCTTGGAAGATCCGGGTGAACCCGAATACCAATAATGACGAACCCGAATACAAGATTGTTTATATATCTGTCGACTTTGGTGATAATTGTTGATCTACTGTAGTTTGGTGGCTAAGCTAAAAATGAACAATAATTCTTACAATGAAGACCATTTGTTAAAGATTTTGCTTCTTCAATCCTAATGTAAACATTATTTTTTGGAAATACAGCAATTTGTTTAGCTATCGCGTCATTGTATAAGCGAGATTTGGCAACTTTTGTATGAAATTGTATCGTTTGATCTCAAGTTAATACGAATTGATACTGTTTATTGGAAGCTTCCAGTAACGTGTCAACCAACTGCTTCGAAACTACTTTTAACTCGAGGTGACACGTTTCTACATCAAGAAAAAAGTATTGCCATCACCGAAATAAGCTCAAACTAGCTGAATTATTTCCCCTTAACAATAAGTAGTCGCATCTATTCTACGCTTTACTAAATACGGTCTTGGTGATTTCCCATCGTTGATAGTTTTGTTGTTGCATCAGATTCGCGAAGACAACAGCGATTGAAGCGTATAGGATACGATTTCTTTTCGCCCGTGCTCGACTGAGTTAGCTTCAACAAGGTGAAAAAATCGTCACCTACAAGCGGGAAAAACGTCGTCCCTCAACGCTTCAACCGCTGTTTTCTAAACGAATGGGGTAATTACTGTTCATCTTATTGCTTTGATGAAGTTATTGTGGGTGTCCTGACACAACTGATCGCAGTGTAGTTTATTGAACAAAATATAAGATCATATTCGTTACACGGCAAATGTATAACGTTGACTTTATAGAAAGCTTCGATGCCCAGATGAATACCAACCTCAAGATAACTCGGATTGTACGAAAGATGCCAAAGAAATCAAACGAGTCTGTTTTTTCAAGGACTTATTTGAAGGAGTGAACAAACACAAAATACGAGAGTAAGTTACATGTTTAAGCGTGAAACGATTTGCCACGATTCTATTAACTTACCAACAACTTTTCCAGGAAAATTAACAACTTGACAAAACTTACGGTTGTTATGTTTATTTACGACGGGTATAAAAACCACAAATGGAGAATTTACATAATGTTACACTCGGGATTAGAGAACAGTGTACAAGGATTACAACGGCACCGGCTTTGTAATACTAAGATATATTTATGGGAATATTCAATGCGGTGCTGAAGTTTCTTTTCAGTTAAGCATCGGCAATTACTATCACTAAGACCAGCATGGATATAAATGTAAATTTGTAAAATTCAAAACTGGCAAATCGTTGGAATGGGGACAGGAGCGATTGCAGCATTTCGCAACGTCACAATGCAGAATTGTATATGGAATATTGCTCACTTCGTTGTCATCATGCTGACGAATTCTAGAATAACATGACATAGGTAATATAGCGTCTAAATTACAATGAGCTCATTCAAAGCATCAAAAATTACCTTCATAGTTAACTTGACCGTCTCCGTCAACATCTGCCTCTCGAATCATTTCATCAACTTCTTCATCAGTTAATTTCTCGCCGAGGTTCGTCATCACATGACGTAATTCGGCGGCTGAAATATATCCATTGCCGTCCTAAGAACAGAAAATAAGTTTCCAGCTGTTCCCAAGTAATTTGAACAAATAATTAATCACTAATCAGCCAAACACAAGTAAAGATTGCACACTACTGTCTGAAAGCAAAATGATATCTATTAATTCTCTGACTAACACCTAAAAAGATATGGAGAGGTATACAAACTAAATTTAGTCCCCAGCACACAAGAAAACGTGCCTTGATAACGTAAACTGACATTGTTTGGCACCACATTAGAATCACTGCCCTTTCAGCTTATTCATTACATAACACCTTGATTAAATATTTAACGCAAACCCACTCTGTTGCTATTGGTAACCAATACTTAACAGGCATTCACCAAAAATACAATGACTTGATATATTCTGAGACTCATGGTATCAAACGTAAGTCTTTCACCTTGTCAAAAACTCTGAATGCTTCCCGAATTTCTTCTTCGCTGTCTGTGTCCTTCATTTTTCTCGCCATCATGGTGAGGAATTCTGGAAAGTCAATTGTTCCGTTGCCATCAGCATCTACTTCATTGATCATGTCCTGTGGTGAGAAGATTCATCTCATCAACGTTGTACGTATAAGTGACGCCAAGCATGTGACCAGCACTTACCTGAAGCTCAGCCTCGGTGGGGTTTTGTCCGAGTGACCTCATAACAGTTCCAAGTTCTTTAGTTGTGATTGTGCCATCGCCGTCTTTGTCGAACAGGGAAAATGCTTCTTTAAATTCTATGACAAAATGATTAATGTTATAATTCTGTATCATTGCATATATGTGCAGCACTGTGCCTAGCTGCCTGCTTTAGCCAACATTGTAAAGCACAGGCCATCACATCTTACACAAAACTGAATTGCAATTTAACTTCTTTAATTGATATTAAAATTAAAGCACGAAAACTTATTGTTAAAATGCATTTTCAACTTAAGCAATTCCGTTCTTACCTGCAATTTGTTCTTCTGTCAACTGGTCGGCCTGTAAAAGACTTAATATCAATAATAAAGCTCAAACATTCAAGCTAAGCGCAATTTGTGAATAATACAACTTTACAATGACCATACTGTTAAAAAGTTAATCCATAATAAATTTACTCACCATTTTATTGCTTTTTTGCTATTGGAACAATTTACAACTTACAGTAAATGCCTGCAATGATAATACAAAACATAACGTACAGATGTACCAATAAGTTGTCAACACAAAAACAAATTTTGCTAACTAGTATAATTGGTAAACCTAAAAAATTTCTTGTCAAATCATGTTTGGCACGGCGTTTATCACGACAGCAATAAATCTTCCTGTTAACGTACTTGAGCTGTTTACTCTGTTCGTTATCGTAATATATCCCGTAGGCCGGTCGTCCTCATGGGAGAACAACAACTGCTGACAAAACGCTATAAAAAAATTCACCAGATTGCCTTTAGCTAGGCTAGAGTCTGTCTTCAAAATATCACCATACTTACAGTTAGCCTAGTATGGTGATACGCTAAGTGCGATAGCACTGAGAAATTGCGAAAAGCGTGCTATGAAGTACCCAAAAGTAACTTAAAGGAAGTCGGTTGATAACACAGGCTAATTTGAATTCAGAACAATGCCTACGCTACCAAGGGGACCTTTCCAACGCAATGCGGTTACTTTCACTCAGCATTAACTGATTACACTTAACCTAATCTCACGTCTTACCCTGTAGACTAGCAACTCACAGAACCATAAGTACGACTAAATATGACATTAACTTTCCGGTAAGTGTATTCTTAACTTAGGGTAACTTCTTAAAAAAATTAAATCAGGTAAAACTGAAAACTTTTCCACCAGATGAGAGTAAAACAGCTTGAAATCAAACTTGCTGACTACCCTTACATTGACAACACGATAACGCTAACCAGCTTTTAATCAGCCAACCTTACCCTGTTTGCCGGTAACCAGCGAACTTCAAATCTACTACACCCGAAATCTGTTGGGAGCACTTTCATTAAAGAAATAAAAGAGAAGGCCATCGTGATTAAAGAGAATAAAGATTTCTCTTTTCTCTTCTTTCGAAGCCACGATTGGTCGCTCTCTACCTGCAATGCGGGAAAGACGTTATGACGTCAATACGTAGACCGTTAATCTTTTTTTACTTTTTTGTCGGGGCCCAACAAAGATGGACGATAAACTTCATAATGAGCAAGCTTGTTTGCTTATGAATAGGATGAGTAAGTTACTACGTTTGCGCCTATGGAGACACGCCCGATAAAATAATACGCGTGTTGGCCGATGTTTTCCGCTCTTATAATAAATTGGCCTAGTCGTGCGACCATGAAGGTAGTTCAGTTATTGTTTTCAAAATATTTATTTATGTTTGTGGAAAATATGGCATTAAACAAAAGACAAGGGGTACATTTAAAAATCCTTTGCATGAAACAGTGTCCTAGCATTTGACTGCCACGCAACCTGCCATCTTTTCTTACCATTCTGTGGCGTTTTCAATGTAGAAAATTGCCCAGCAACAAGCAATACCACGGTTCCACTTTTAGCTCATGACATCGGCTTAGGGAGGGCAGCTTCGTTTAACAAAACAAATTTATAGTTTCGTTTCTGCTCAATAAATACCAGCCCTCCACGTCATTTATTGCCGGTGGGTAGATTTGAAATTTATTCAAAATCAATAGTTAACACGGTAGGCATGGTAAGGACGTTGGCAGTAGCCAATGTGAAATGACATAACAAAGCTTGCGAATGAATGAGGTGGTATGCCATACCAGCTGCTGTATGCAGTTAAAGGCACAAGGCCATTCGTATCACTGTGAAATCCGATCTAAATCTAGCTTATAATTTAAAGTTATCAGCTATTGTCTGAAATCAACCGTTTACATATTTTTTCTTTTTACCTTGCCACATATCGTGTCACAGCGTCGACTTTTCGGTATTTAGGTATCAACTATGGCCTGCGTGGGCGAAAATATTCAGCCCGAAGCCGTTGTCATAGCACAATATTAAGTGCTCACACGAAAGCGATTTTCGGAAAAAGCATAAAACTCCAAGTATAAAACCAACGAGATGTGAAACGCATTATTGCGGCGCAATGGAAGGTTGTCAAGTCCACCAAACTTAGTTGCTTCGTAACTACACGAATGCATATTTACAAGGACACAACTAAATATGTTATGCAAAGAAAATTCACATAAGATACCAAGAATTCCGAAACTATAAATACGCTCAGGAAACGTTGCAAGCTCGGCGTTAAATAAGTCTATATAGTGTGATATAAGGCGGTGAAATAATCACTTCCTCAATAAAAACATCGATCAAATTACGGCAAATTATGACATAACAGATAAACAATTGGAACGATCGCTGACCTTGTTGCGAAAAGGAAGCTTTGATTATTGAATACAGCAGCACGGCAAATTGACATGCCAGACAATATGGCTTAACTCATAATATGGACAATCACGATGTTTTGCTTTAATTCGAGCAAATATCTCGGGTGAAATAAACATGTTGAGCAAAACGGATTATAATTTATAAGCTGACACTTGTAAACCAAATGCATGGATTGTTGTAAATGACAAATCTTAGCTCCGTTGCGTCATCGCACGGCAATTAAATAATTGAAAAATGTTACGAAAGTAAAAGCTTCAACATTATGCTCAGAATCTGTACAAATCTTCATGTTGAATGTAGTGTTGGTAAATGCTTTTAAAACAGATGTTATATTGAGATGATACCTACAGGTGTGTTGTAGACTAGGTACGACTAACTATATATAATTTCCATGCATTGTACGCAAAGACTCGTCAACCAATTTTAAGTTAGTACAACAACCTACTCGATCATTATTATTTAGTACTTTTCGTATTTATCTATGTTTGTTTTCTTCGCATCGCCGCATGTCATTCAGTCTGTGATGGTTATACCCAGGGTTGCCATCGGTCTGGACTCAAAAATAAGGACGACTAGGAATCGAAAAAAGAATACCACCTTAAACAGTGCACAACAGGAGAAGGCAATCAATGTTCCTAAAAAAACGAGGCGCTATTTGCGTGTTCTTAATTATGGTGTCTCTTTGGTACAAAATGGTACACTTGTAATGGAAAATGGGTATATGGCACCTGAACTTGAAAGGTTGACCCACTTCACTACAATAAGTACTTGTTGAAATGTTTATCGCGAGTGATAACATATGAGTCTCATGGGGTCGTTGTCTGCTTTTCTCACCCACAGATTTAATTATTCACCTTGACGGCTTATTGAATGATGACTAGCTTCAACTAGCAATCAATATTATGATGACTTGTTTTCCATTGCTATATTATAGGACCAAAGTCCTTGTCACCTTGTGAAGATGACAATAAACTTGTTTATCTTAACACTAAACTTATTCAAATAGATTTCAGCAATGGTTACATTGGAACGACAACTGTATGTACTGATTATATTGAAGTTTCTTTGAACAATTTCATTTAGACAAAACATTAGCACAGCAACAGCATAAAGACATCCATGTTATAGGGTTGATCTTAGTAGAATGAACATTGAACAGCTGTGCATAACTCAAGCAAGATAGGCAGGCACGATATTTATGTCACGACTTAAAACGGAAAACAGAAAGTTATCGGTACGCAATGTTATCTATCATTGACGTCATGTTTCGTAAAGCAGACGTCTGAAAATAAGAATACTATATTCTATTTGAATTGTATACTATAATATCCCTTCATTATCACACACTAAAGGAGTCGAAATGCCCAAAGAAGGAACCTCGCCTTAACAATAAGGACGCATGTGAAAATATGCACAAATCTTAGAAATAAGCACGGAATGGCAACCCTGGCTGTTGTTGCCTGAAGCACAATTATGAAAGGACGGAAAATGTCATAATACGCAGTCATGCATGACAGGTATGTAGTTTGTAGAAATGAATTGCAATCATTGGTAGGAAAGAAAAGTAGCCATTGAAAAACTATGGCAAGCAACCACTGGACAAAGGCAAAAACCGTTATAACGTGCAAGGTACTGGGCTGACCAGGTGAGACAAAAACGCGCGATTATCTCAACCCATCGCTTCACTCTTGTTAACGCATAATCACCCGCGATTAGGCGATTTTTGCCCCACTTGGCCAACTCAACACTTTACAGGTATCAATTTTTACTTTTATCAGGTTCGGCACAGTCATGCGCAAACATGGAATGGAGGTCAACGACCGCTAACACCATTTGTTCCAGCGGGACTGCAACTATTAGAAGGCGCCGTAAATTCTAGAAGTTCAATGAAAATGTTAGAATTGTACGAAATGGTTTAGAAACATGTGTTCGACCAATCAAGAGGCCAACATGTACAGTGTTATTTCGAGTACGGGGATTGCCCGTAGCAAACAGCTGTTAAGAACTGTCAGGTCGCAATGCTGGGTCAGGCTAAAATGAAATTGAAAATTGCTGAATTTTGACCCTTTTCGCCCAAAATTGCAGTCTTGACTTTAACATTCTATCGCGAGATGTGATTTTAGCAGGATTCCATGAAATAATAACCTAAGGCATACTACAGTGACATACAAATTTCAGTAGGCCCCATGCGGATTTTACGAATGATTGCATTTTTAGTAATTTCACTTTATAATAAAATAAACAAAAAAATTAGGTCGTTTTACAAAAGTACACGGCGCCTAGAACAGGCCTGAAACTCAGGCATCTGTGCGGATTGTTTGGCAGACCATCGATGAAATGCAGAGTGGCAGGAAAGCCCTTCCAGACCTTGCAGGTTCATTACCGACGCATTTAAGACGGGTATAAAAACCACAAATGGAGAATTTACATAATGTTACACTCGGGATTAGAGAACAGTGTACAAGGATTACAACGGCACCGGCTTTGTAATACTAAGATATATTTATGGGAATATTCAATGCGGTGATGAAGTTTCTTTTCAGTTAACCATCGGCAATTACTATCACTAAGACCAGCATGGATATAAATGTAAATTTGTAAAATTCAAAACTGGCAAATCGTTGGAATGGGGACGTTTCCTGACGTCACAATGCAGAATTGAAATTGGAATATTGCTCAATTGTTTGTCATCATTCTGAAGAATTCTGGAATATCATGACATAGAATGGAGGTTTATAACGAACTGTTTAGAACAGCGTTTAAATGACTATGAGCCATTTGATAGCACCAAAAATTAACCTTCATAGTTAACTTGACCGTCACCGTCCACATCTGCTTCTTCAATGATTTCATCAACTTCTTCATCTGTTAACTTCTCGCCAAGATTCCTCATAACGTGACGTAGTTCAGCGGCGGTGATGTATCCGTTGCCGTCCTAGATACAGCAGTAAGTAAGTTCGCAATGACAGTTGCCGGTATGCCAGGGAGCCGGCAGTGATTTGTAAACTGCATTGTTTCTAACAGTGTTAGGAACCACATAGGAATCTGAGGGACGTGAGCTTTTTGATTAGCCAACAGCTTGATGTAAGGTCATGTTGTCATGGGTAACCAACACGTGGAAAATAACCACAGGTTTAACAAGTGCACCCAGTGTATCCACATTCTACAATTCAAAAACCTCACCTTGTCAAAAACCCTGAATGCTTCCCGAATTTCTTTTTCGCTGTCTGTGTCCTTCATTTTTCTCGCCATCATGGTGAGGAATTCTGGAAAGTCAATTGTTCCGCTGCCATCAGCATCTACTTCATTGATCATGTCCTGTGGTGAGAAGATTCATCTCATCAACGTTTCACGTCAGTGACGTCAAGCATGTGACCAGCACTTACCTGAAGCTCAGCCTCGGTGGGGTTTTGTCCGAGTGACCTCATAACACCCCCGAGTTCTTTAGTTGTGATTGTGCCATCGCCGTCTTTGTCGAACATGTCAAATGCCTCTTTGAAATCTAAAAAATATTAATGTTGTCTTTGTGTTCACTCACTGGGTAGCAACGATTTCCACGTCAACTTAACTGACTCAGCCGATGTTCCAAGAAACGGTAACGTATGTTAACTACTGCGTGCACTTTACACAAAATTACAGAGAGCAAAAGCAAAAAAGCAACTGACTGTTTTAAAAACTGCAGCAGCAAAAGTCGTCGTTAAATGCATTTGCAAAGAAACAACTTCCATAATTACCTGAAATTTGTTCTTCTGTTAACTTATCAGCCTGAAAAACAAATGACTTAATATTAGACTCGAAGCTCAACATGTTTACAACCAACTTGTTAAAAATATTATTTCCAAACGGCCTTGACAAGTCAACAATTACAACCCATCATGGATTTACCATTTCACTATGTTTTGTTTCGCTTTTACACAACAGCTCACAACTTATGGATATATCCCTGCAATGATGATAGCCTACAGGGATTAATTCAGTGTAAAGAAGATTTTCTCGTTCATGAAGAGGGAGAACACATTTTTAAACAACACTTAAACAACAACAACCTCAACACTTTTAACTGGGAGTAACTACATACTGTGTAAAGTTATCACGCAAATAAAATAAATCGATGATCTTTGAAAAGCGACGTTTAATTGGTCACAGCCAGACACCGACTAAAAACACTCCTTCCAACATAAAAAAGCGCAAAACCTTTATAATTAACGAGGGTGCCAAATCATGTGCTCAACATAGCTAAGAACAAACACGCAACAGGTGCTGATTGGTAAAAACGCTTCAAACGAACCCACGATGATAAGCAACCACTAGGTGAGCAACCACAGCAGCCACTACGTGAGGAACAAAGTTCGTGCCAATGGATTTGTTTCGTTTAATTGTTCCATAGGAACTAGTTAGCTATTGTCGCTTAAAATTTCTTTTTTTTCTACCCTTACAGCTTGAATGCTGTGCTTTGCTAGTTTGCCTGTTTTCAACGTGGGCGCGGTCACCACTGGTTCTATCATTTCTTCCCTCTTGTTCCATCTGCGCAGCTTTCAAGGAATCAGCCACCATCCTGACGGAGAATGCAGGAAGATGATTGCAGTGAAGACAATTGCTCACAAGCGTCAAAAGTTAAAAAAGAAATCTTTCACACCAGAGTGAACAAAAACAGCTGCTAATTGAAAGCGTTTTGACGTCATCAGGTAAGAAATTGTCTGTCATTTGCTAACATTCTTCGGGGCCCAACAAAAATGGACGATAAACTTCTTAATGAGCAATCTTGTTTGCTTATAAATAGGATGAGTAAGTTACTAGTTTCGCATCCGCTCAATAATTACCAGCCTTCCACGTCATTTATTGCCGGTGGGTAGATTCTAACAAGGCAGGCATAGCAAGGTTGTTGTCCAACGACCTAAGCCGATATAAAAATGACGTGGGCCTAAGAAATCTTATGAAAGAATGAGGTCACATGCCACTACCAGCTGTTGTAGGCAGTTGAACAGTAAAAATCACAAAGGCCACAAAAGGTCATGCAAAGTTGCAAAAGCTGCAGCGAAATCCACACATAAAAAGCTGTCAGTTCCAATTTGTGCGTTAGAAATTATATTTCTCCCAGTTCCTTGTTGAACCAACTTAATAATTGCAGCGTGCAGCGACCGACCCAAAATCGGTCGAGGTTTTGAACTAAAACCACAAATGGAGAATTTACATAATGTTACACTCGGAATTAGAGAACAGTGTACAAGGATTACAACGGCTTTTAGATATTTGGTGTTTACTTTAAGTTTAATGATAAATCTAATTCAGGATATGTTATGAGTTTAGAGTTAGGCTAAAAAGGGAACTACTGAAATAATTGGTTTCAAATTACAATTTGTTTTAATGACATCTTTCTACTTAAGGTGCGCGCTATAACGCAAACAGCCCTTTTGACATTTACTAAATACAACAGTTAGTAGCGGCACGTGACCTCATTTTCACAAGCTGTTTTATGCTATTTCAAGTCACGCTGGTAATTATCGATTTTGCATGCACAAGAAACTGTTTAATAAATCTGCGGATAATAAATCCAGCCGCTTAATGCGTCTACTTCATCTGGTGACGGAATGTTTACACAGAAAATACATCGATTTATGAATCAAAAGCTCACTTAAAATCCATTATTTTGTCACCTTCATTGGTAATAGAAATCAATATGAGAGCGCTCTTTCCTTTGGTGACCAAACAATCTACTTTGTGTTGTCCCTCATTTCAAAATGTTTTCGATAGTGAACAAACAATAACAAATTATGACCTCATCAAAGCCTTATGTCATTGTCATGATGACAAGACCAAGGTGAAACTTGGGTCAGTAAGTCAGTTATTATCTGATTAACGACATTCCTGCGTTGTAAATGCAAGATTCATGAATAAAAGTGCGCTGATTCATTTGCACTTCTGACACTTTCCGTGTGTCACGCTATTAATTTGCTGCTTGTTCCAATTTCAAAATCGGTGCCAGGTTTTCGACTAAAAATATAAAAACGACAAACTACCTCTCACCTGATCACTTCATAACGCATTGCAGGTAGAGAGCGACCAATCGTGGCTTCGAAAGAAGAGAAAAGAGAAATCTTTATTCTCTTTAATCACGATGGCCTTCTCTTTTATTTCTTTAATGAAAGTGCTCCTAACAGATTTCGGGTGTAGTAGATTTGAAGTTCGCTGGTTACCGGCAAACAGGGTAAGGTTGGCTGATTAAAAGCTGGTTAGCGTTATCGTGTTGTCAATGTAAGGGTAGTCAGCAAGTTTGATTTCAAGCTGTTTTACTCTCATCTGGTGTAAAAGTTTTCGTTTTCACCTGAATTAACTTGAATTTTTGTGAAATTCATGATAATGTTATAGCAATTGAAAAGATAACTTGCATCAGACTAACACAAATTTCCTGACAGAACTAAATGAACCGAGTTTTTTTTGTTATAAAAGTTTGAAACATTTAACATATCACAAAATACAATCGAAATTTGAAAAAGCAGTTACTGTTTAGAAATTACTGACGACACCTGAATTTTCTGGGTGCTTTTTGTACAGCTGGGAAACACCTTGGATTTCTATGGATGTTGAACATTACGTCACGGTAAAAAGACCAATCTAATCACAGAAAGTTATGGTAGATTTTGCTTTGAACTTGGGGGCTATTTTACCAACCTTTATTCTCGGAAGATTTAGGAGAATGCGCAATGAGAATAAGTGATGACGTCAGGACATATCTTCAGAGCCAAATGCGATAATCCTGCTGTTGTTTAAACATTGTTCTGCACACGGCGTTCATTGCAGTCAATAATTACTAAAATATTTTTTAGTTTGGTTTTAAAAAATGTTAACTTATAAACCGGTCAAGCGAAATAAAAAATTTATTGTACCCTTCTAAAGACACACTTGGCTATATTTAGATAAGATAAACAGATCTGTTTCGAGTTAAGGACTTCATTCTACTTCTCCGACAAGACTTTTCGAATACTTGTAAGTACTTAACAGGTAAAATAATTATCGACGCAACTTTGATTCGTTTGCAAACTTTCAAGGCATCAGATTGTGCATTTCTTCGTTTAACAAAGGAAATGACGTCGTTGGCGGCATGTCGTGCATATAAATTTGCCTGGTATCCAGCTAAGCCTCTTGGTTTATATTTGTGCTTTATGTCCTCAATTGTGATGTCAAAATTATTCGTTTGCTGGATTTAACCCAACTTTATTTCAAAGAGTTTCATCAAACGAAATGCACGATCCAACTGTGATGTTCACTCATGAGCAAAATCACAGGTTTCTTATTAAAAATGTCATAATGAAATTTTGCAGATCGATGTTCTCTCTCGTACACAGCCTTATAAACATTACTGTTGACACGATACTAGAGATTCGAGTCAAGACTAGAGACGAAAATATTCATTGTCAACGAAAGTTAACAAAAAACTTGATCGAGTTACTTCAAGCTCCAATAGAGAGTTTCCTATAAAAATGACCTTAGATTAGATTTTAATGAGAGGCATAAACATTCCACCAATTAATCGAAAACCGTTAGACTAAAGGTTTCACTAAAGGTAAAAGTCTAAATGTAATAACACTGCAAGACACGGGGCCTCCCTATTGTAAAGATGAATTTGGTGATCAGCATTTTGTTGCATAAGAAGACATTAGAAAACGCCTTGAGTTGGATCAAGGGTAACACCTGACGTCAACGTAAATTTAAAAGTCAACATTTTCTTTAAAAGTTTTCTTTGTTGAGTAACAATTTTCAAATACCAGCCACCTGAGGGCGATTTGTATAACATGAGAAGCTAGCGTGATTATGATTATCAGTGATTAGTTGCAGATTATTAGTGATTATTATGATTAGTTACATGATTAGTTAGCACACACAAAGTCAGCGATTTAAAGCAAGAATTGAACTGAAGTTGAACAAAAATTTGTCACCCAAGCAAATAGCAGCTGTAGCTAGAGAGGAGTCCATTGCAGCAAAAAACGTTTTATAGTGACTAAAGCAATCATAACTGATCGATTAATGTTTGCCCAATCGATTTGCAGTAACCATATATCCATACGATATTTTCTATAGAACCATTGCAGATAGGTACCTCAGGTTGTAAGCTGTGGCGGAAAAGCGAAATAAAAATACGGAAATGGTGAGTAAGTAAATCTATGATAAATTATAATATTTTAATAACGTAGTTTTTGGATAAGTTTTATCTTTAACAAGCTGCTTGTAAGTCACTTGTACTTGGTCGATAATATTAAACCATTTGTTTTACAGACCGATCATTTAACAGAAGAACAAGTTGCAGGTAATAACAAAAACGTTTTCTTGAAAACGAAAGGACAAGTGCCAGAGAAAACGCAAACATTTTATTTACAGAGATTTTAACCACCATCCATTCTACAACTAATAAAATTAAAATTCCCGATGCAATATAGAGCTGATTGTTACGTCAACTACACTATCTAAATAAGTTACAAGAAACGATACAAGAAATCATCTAAATCCACTACCACCAACCACCGCTCAATATCGACGGGCAATCGCACCCATTGGTTATATTCAATACTTAACATGCCAAAAACTCAGCTACTCTTGTTTTTTGTCACGTTTTCTCTCTATAAGTAGCAAATAATTACGTCATCCATTTCGTTCTATTATAAATTGAGAAATAATATAGCTAGGCTAATATTTGGAATGTCCACATTTAAAACATAAATGTATGCATGTATGCTGAATTTTGTATCTTTTCTTGGAATTACTCCCTCTTCCGAAATTTCCAGTAGAATAATTTAATTATTTCACAGAACTCAAAGAAGCATTTTCCCTGTTCGACAAAGATGGCGATGGCACAATCACAACTAAAGAACTTGGAACTATTATGAGGTCACTCGGACAAAACCCCACCGAGGCTGAGCTTCAGGTAAGTGCTGGTCACATGCTTGACGTCACTGATGTTGCAACGTTGATGAGATGAATCTTCTCACAACAGGACATGATCAATGAAGTAGATGCTGATGGCAGCGGAACAATTGACTTTCCAGAATTCCTCACCATGATGGCGAGAAAAATGAAGGACACAGACAGCGAGGAAGAGTGCCGGATAGCCTTTAGAGTATTTGACAAGGTGAATGATTGTTTGTGAATTTAAGGCTGTGGAAACAATCAGTGTAGAGTTTCAGAATAAATTGTTTGCTGGTAAATTGGTGGTGATTTTCCTGCATGCTTGAACATGATAAACTTGTAAAGTATTCATTGAAAAGTATTTAAGCAAATAATTGGGTAATATTGGATCTGTGTGTCAGAGTGTCAGAGCAAGTTTCTTGTACGCCGACCATTATAAAAGTAGTAAAAAGTTGTCCAACTTGCAACCAGATTCTAAAACCGGAAAAATACTGGCTGAATCTTTTTCATCCAGTTCTATCCGTCAAATCCTGTAGCTTTTTAAAATCGAGTGTTTAATGCTAAATGCTGTCGTCACTTTTTTATTGCGTTTATTTATCGTCTTGCTTATCAACTTGCTTCCAGAAAAAGTTATGCGATACTATGCCGTGCAATGTACATAGCTCATTGGTGATTAAAAGGGCAAGTTTTTGTTGCACTAAAATCGTGAGAAAGTTGCACTTAATTTCAACAAAAGTTGCATTTGTGCACAAGTTTTTTAAAATTGTTTGGGTATGAGATACTCGAAAGGTTCCGTTGTATAACCTAACAGTTTAAGATTTGCAGGGTGTCACTGATTAAGTGTAATTATTGGTCCAAATTCATCCGAGATCAGTTGCAAAGTTATTTATTGTTTCTAGGATGGCAACGGATACATTTCGGCAGCCGAGTTGCGACAAGTGATGAAAAACTTTGGCGAGAAGTTAACTGATGAAGAAATTGATGAAATGATTCGAGACATAGATGTCGACGGAGACGGTCAAATTAATTATGAAGGTAATCTGTACGTGCTGCTTTGCATAAATATCTTTTGGACAATACAAATTAACTATGTCATTTTATTTCAGAATTTTTCAGCATGATGGCATCCGATTGAACCTAATTCCAAATTCAATTCTGCGCATTGTGACGTTGTAAAATGCTGCAATCGCTCCTGTCCCCATTCCAACGATTTGCCAGTTTTGAATTTTACAAATTTTTTTCTCTAATCCCGAGTGTAACATTATGTAAATTCTCCATTTGTGGTTTTTATATCCGTCTTAAATGCGTCGGTGACGAACCTGCAAGGTCTGAAAGGGCTTTCCTGCCACTCTGCATTTCATTGATCGTCTGCCAAACAATCCACACAGATGCCTGAGTTTCAGGTCTGTTCTAGGCGCCGTGTACTTTTGTAAAAAGACCTAATTTCTTTGTTTATTTTATTGTAAAGTGAAATTACTATAAGTGCAATCATTCGAAAAATCTGCATGTGTTCTCTTGAAAGTATTCTTCTTTCGTTCCTAGTAGTAGTTTGAGTCCAGACCGATGGCAACCCTGGGTACGACCATCATAGACTGAATGACACGCGGCGATGCGATGAAAACAAACATAGATAAATAACATAGATAAATCTGTGTAAACATTCCGTCACCAGATGAAGTAGACGCATTAAGCGGCTGGATTTATTATCCGCAGATTTATTAAACAGATTCTTGTGCATTCAAAATCGATAATTACCAGCGTGACTTGAAATAGCATAAAACAGCTTGTGAAAATGAGGTCACGTGCCGCTACTAACTGTTGTATTTAGTAAATGTCAAAAGGGCTGTTTGCGTTATAGCGCGCACCTTAAGTAGAAAGATGTCATTAAAACAAATTGTAATTTGAAACCAATTATTTCAGTAGTTCCCTTCTTAGCCTAACTCTAAAGTCATAACATCCTATTCCGAATTAGATTTATCATTTAACTTAAAGTAAACACCAAATACCTAAAATCAACGTCAAACCTCGACCGATTTCTGGTCGGTCACACCACTGCACGCTGTAACTATTAAGTTGGTTCAACAAGGAACTGGGAGAAATATAACTTCTAACGCACAAATTGGAACTGACAGCTTTTTATGTCTGGATTTCGCTGCAGCTTTTGCAACCTTGCATGACCTTATGTGGCCTTTGTGCTTTTTACTGTTCAATTGCCTACAACAGCTGGTAGTGGCATGTGACTTCATTCTTTCATAAGATTTCTTAGGCCCACGTCATTTTTATATCGGCTTAGGTCGTTGGACAACAACCTTGCTATGCCTGCCTTGTTAGAATCTACCCACCGGCAACAAATGACGTGGAAGGCTGGTATTTATTGAGCAGAAACGAAACTATAAATTTGTTTTGTTAAACGAAGCTGCCCTCCCTAAGCCGATGTCATGAGCTAAAAGTGGAACCGTGGTATTGCTTGTTGCTGGGCAATCTTCTACATTGAAAACGCCACAGAATGATAAGAAAAGATGGCAGGTTGCGTGGCAGTCAAATGCTAGGACACTGTTCCATGCAAAGGATTTTTAAATGTACTCCTTGTCTTTTGTTTAAATCCACATTTCCTTCGAACATAAATAAATATTTTGAAAAAAATAACTGATTTGCCTTCATGGTCGCACGTCTAGGCCAATATATCATAAGAGTAGAAAACATCGGTCAACACGCGTATTATTTTATCGGGCGTGTCTCCATAGGCGCAAACGTACCCGTAGTAACTTACTCATCCTATTCATAAGCAAACAAGCTTGCTCATTAAGAAGTTTATCGTCCATCTTTGTTGGGCCCCGAAAAATGTTAGCAAGCGATAAACAATTTCTTACCTGATGACGTCAAAATGCTTTCAATTAGCAGCTGTTTTAATTCACTCTGGTGTAAAAGATTTCTTTTTTTGACTTAAGTTCTTCAAGTTAGTTAAGTTATTTAAGAATTATTTACCAGCAGGAAAGTTTGTAAAAAGTTGACGCTTGTGAGCAATTGTGTCCGCTCCGATTATTTTGCATTTTCCGTCAGGATGGTGGCTGATTCCTTGAAAGCTGCGCAGATGGAACAAGAGGGAAGAAATGATGGAACCAGTGGTGACCGCGCCCACGTTGAAAACAGACAAACTAGCAAAGCACAGCATTCAAGCTGTAAGGATCAGGAATTATCATCTCAAAAGAAACTTAACCATTAGCCAGCCAGTATGATTGGAAAAAGAAATTTTTAGCGATTATAGCTAACTAGTTTTTATGGAACAATTAAATTAAATTAAATGAAACGAAATTCCTTGTCACGAACTTTGTTCCTCACGTATTGTGTGGTTGCTTATCATCGTGTGTTCGTTTGAAGCGTTTTTACCAATCAGCACCTGTTGCGTGTTTGTTCTTAGCTATGTTGAGCATATGATTTGGCGCCCTCGTTAATTATAAAGGTTGTGCACTTTTTTATGTTGGAAGGAGTGTTTTTAGTCAGTGTCTGGCTGTGACCAATTAAACGTCGCTTTTCAAAGATCATCGATTTGTTTTATTTGCGTGATAACTTTACACAGTATGTAGTTACTCCCAGTTAAAATTGTTGAGGTTGTTTTTGTTTAAGTGTTGTTTAAAAATGTGTTCTCCCTCTTCATGAACGAGAAAATCTTCTTTACACTGAATTAATCCTTGTAACATCATTGCAGGGATATATCCATAAGTTGTGAGCTGTTGTGAAAAAGCGAAACAAAACATAGTGAAATGGTAAATCCAGGATGGATTGTAGACTAATTGTCAAGGCCGTTTGGAAATAATTCTTTTAACAAGTTGGTCGTAAACATGTTGAGCTTCGAAGCTAATATTAAGTCATATGTTTTTCAGGCTGATAAGTTAACAGAAGAACAAGTTTTAGGTAACAATGGAATTGGTTTAGTTGCAAATGCATTTAACGACGAGTTTTGCTGCTGCAGCTTTTAAAAAAGTCAATAGCTTTTTGCTTTTTGCCAATGTGCTCTCTGTAATTTTGTGTAAAGTGCACGCTGTACAGAAATTAACATACGTTACCGTTTCTTGGATCATTGGCTGAGTCAGTTAAGTTGACATGGACATTTTTGCTGCACAATTGTACAGTTAACATTAACATTTTTTAGAATTCAGACACGCATTTGACCTGTTCGACGAAGATGGCGATGGCACAATCACAACTGGAGAACTTGGGGGTGTTATGAGGTTACTTGGACAAAATACGACCGAGGCTGAGCTTCAGGTAAGTGCTGGTTACGTGCTTGACGTCACTCATATACGTGCAACGTTGATGAGATGAATTTTCTCACCACAGGTCATAATCAATGAAGTAGATGCCGATGGCAGCGGGACAATTGACTTTCCAGTATTTCTCACCATAATGGCGAGAAAAATAAAGGACACAAACAGCGAAAAAGAAATTCGGGAAGCATTCAGAGTTTTTGACAAGGTGAGGTTTTTGAATTGTAGACTGTGGAAACACTGGGTGCACTGTTAAACTTGTGATCATTTTCCACGTGTTGGTTACCCATGACAACATGACCTTACATCAAGCTGTTGGCTAATCAAAAAGCTCACGTCCCTCAGATTCCTATGTGGTTCCTAACAATGTTAGAAACAATGCAGTTTACAAATCATTGCCGGCTCCCTGGCATACCGGCAGCTGTCATTGCGAACTTACTTACTGCTGTATCTAGGACGGCACCGGATACATCGCCGCCGCTAAATTACGTGAATTTATGAAGAATCTTGGCGAGAAGTTAACAGATGAAGAAGTTGATGAAATCATTGAAGAAGCAGATGTGGACGGTGACGGTCAAGTTAACTATGAAGGTAATTTATTCTGCTATCAAATGGCTCATAGTCATTTAAACGCTGTTCTAAACCTCCATTATATGTCATGATATTCTAGAATTCATCAGAATGATGACAACGAAGTGAGCAATATTTCAATTTCAATTCTGCATTGTGACGTCAGAAAGTGCTGCAATCGCTCCTGTCCCCATTCCAACGATTTGCCAGTTTTGAATTTTACAAATTTACATTTATATCCATGCTGGTCTTAGTGATAGTAATTGCCGATGCTTAACTGAAAAGGAACTTCAGCACCGCATTGAATATTCCCATAAATATATCTTAGTATAACAAAGCCGGTGCCGTTGTAATCCTTGTACACTGTTCTCTAATCCCGAGTGTAACATTATGTAAATTCTCCATTTGTGGTTTTTATACTCGTTGTAAATAAACATAACAACCGTAAGTTTTGTCAAGTGAAATCGACTCTGGTTGCATTAATTGTACTTTTCGGTACAGGAACGTCTGTTTTAAGAATATATGCTTGTCATCTTAAAATGTAGTTTGACAATAGCTAAACTTTCAACACGTGGCAGATTATATAACTATCGATTGTTTACTTACGACTGGTATGAAAACAACCCTCTACGTCAAATATTTACTCTTTTTCTGCACGAAAAAATGTTGCGAAACTCGTTGCTGAAACTAAATTATCACAAACAATCGATGAACGAGAAAAAGTGGAAAAACCCCAATAGCTGAAAACGTGTCAACCACTGCACACAATGGTGTCACCGCCATAAAATTCTAGACCGGCCAGCATACACCGAAACTAAAAACTGAACAACAGAAAAAACATCAAACAACTAAAACCATGCAGAGCTGTATCATGCAAAACCAAGAAAGAACATTCTTGGAACGCAGAAGAATTGTTAATGTGCAAATAGGGATGGTTCAAATAAAACCCCACCAGAAGAAACACAAACCCAGGGGTCAAAATCCAATTTCTTTGGCCAGGGTGAGGGTATTGGAATCCGAACTTGCAGAAAAAGTTTTCAATGAAGGAATGTTTTTAAAATAGTCTCAACTTTCCGAAGAACATAAATATTAGAGTACGTTGACGGTGACGAAAAGACAAGCTATTAAAATAGACGCCAAACATAATGTTACAAGAATAACATAGGAAGTTAAAATTTTTCACTGTAAAGCTGTTGTTGTTGTTGTTGTTGCGCAAAGAACGTCATTTGTTCGTGAAGATGATAATCACTGACGAAATATCGTCCAAATCAATTACGGAGATTGAGATGGAAAAGTTCAAAAGCAAAGAACCCATTCCTATGTTTATGATGAAGTGTCGATGTCATGGTCTGCATCTGCCGACATCTCGTAATGCAATGGACATAATGTTACACTCGGGATTAGAGAACAGTGTACAAGGATTACAACGGCACCGGCTTTGTAATACTAAGATATATTTATGGGAATATTCAATGCGGTGCTGAAGTTCCTTTTCAGTTAAGCATCGGCAATTACTATCACTAAGACCAGCATGGATATAAATGTAAATTTGTAAAATTCAAAACTGGCAAATCGTTGGAATGGGGACAGGAGCGATTGCAGCATTTCCTGACGTCACAATGCAGAACCGAATATGGTTACTTGTTTGTCATCACGCCGACGAATTCTGGAATAACAAAATATTGTCTACTGCGTTTTACATACCGAAAAAAAAGGTCAAAGCAGCACAAATTACCTTCATAATTAACTTGACCGTCACCGTCAACATCTGCCTCTCGAATCATTTCATTAACTTCTTCATCTGTTAACTTCTCCCCCAGGTTCGTCATCACATGACGTAATTCGGCGGCTGAAATGTACCCATTGCCGTCCTAAGAACAAAACAATTTGTTACGATAACAATTTTGTTGCCAGCACATCTAGAATTCTGCTTTGATTATGTAAACCACACACTGCCTTTGAACTAGATTCACAGCTAGATACATGACAACTTATTGAAATGTTGTCACAAACCTATTTTGTTGCCGTGGACAAGGAGCACATACAAGAAACTCACCACCCATTGACACGTCATGACACGTCATGACACGTCATGACACGTCATGACACGTCATGACACGTCATGACATGATTTATTCTGACTGACACTCTTTCAGCAGCATTAATACGGCAAGCAACTAATTTACCGCGTCAAATATTTTGAATCCTTCGCGGAATTCGTCTTCTCGGTCTGTTTCATTCATTTTTCTCGCCATCATGGTGAGGAATTCTGGAAAGTCAATTGTTCCATCACCATCGGCATCTATTTCATTGATCATGTCCTGTGGTGAGAAGATTCATCTCATCAACGTTTCACGTCAGTGACGTCAAGCATTTGACCAGCACTTACCTGAAGCTCAGCCTCGGTGGGGTTTTGTTCGAGTGACCCCATAACAGTTCTAAGTTCTTTAGTTGTGATTGTGCCATCGCCATCTTTGTCGAACAGGGAAAATGCTTGTTTAAGTTCTAAAAAAATTTATAATTAGTGGCATCAGCACCTAACGCGGCACACAATTGAAGCAGTGCTGAGTAAAAACTTGTCGTCGCTTCGTCCAAGATTACCAAGTTTGTAAGAGTGCATATTCATTAATGTCTATGCATCACTTTCCCTGCCTTCTTGACAGCTTTGGTAATACATGCACCATCACATCTGTGCACTTCACAACATTACAAGGATCTTCACAAAGGACATCATGGAAACTTTAATTGTGATCTTATGTAATCGTCTTGAGTTTCCAAAATTAGCAGCAAGAAAACTTGTCATTAATTTCCACAATGAAAGCAATTATTTGTAGTTACCTGCATGTTGGTCTTCTGTTAACTGATCGGCCTGTAAAAAAAAATATGTAAACCCCATAGCGAAAGGTTTGTTCAAGCAATTTGTTTAGGATATCATTTTCCCTAAATCGTAGTTTTCAACAGCTACAGATATTTAGAATCATAATTTATTTGCCCACCATTTTGTACTTTCGTTGTGCTTTTGCTCAACAGCTTACACCCTGTAAAAAATAGTGATATTGTGATGAAATAAGTTTAACTTTATCAGCAAAGACTTGCTAATTTCGTTACAAAACAAGTTGCCTAAATTAATCGTTTCAAAACAAAAGATGAAGATTACAAAAATGTAATTTATTTTCAGCCACAAAATACGTCATCAAGTTGCTTATTTAAAATTAATGTAAACCGTTAAAATGTTAAAGACTTGTAGATTGTGGTGATGTAGAATTAATTTTTTTAATATTAATTAATATTTCTTCAAACCGATTTCTTCAAACTATTCTCTCTCAAACTTTCATGAAGCAAAAATGACAAAGAAAATCCATAATAGCCTTGTTTATATACCGCCCTCACATTGACAACACGATAACGCTAACCAGCTTTTAATCAGCCAACCTGTTACAATGCTTGCCCGTAACCAGCGAACTTCAAATCTACTACACCCGAAATCTGTTGGGAGCACTTTCATTAAAGAAATAAAAGAGAAGGCCACAGTAATTAAAGAGAATAAAGATTTCTCTTTTCTCTTCTTTCAAAGTCATGATTGGTCGCTCTCTACCTGCAATGCGGGAAAGACGTTATGACGTCATCAGGTAGTTTTTACATTTTTGTCAGAAACCAAGAAAGCTGGGGGTTGGATAATTTGTCAGGTGAAAAAAATTCTGACAAACTCATCAAATTGTTCAAACTTCCGTGTCCGACTCGGGAAGATTAAGTTTTTAGTTGAAATTTGGTCGAATTACGGCTTTAATAATGTCTTTATTTGACTAAACCAATATTTCCTGGTTTTTTTGTGGATTCAAATTCAAGTTTAATTTCAGATAAATAAATTTTTTTGTTTCATGTAAAGTTCTCGTTTGATTTTGTGGTTTTCAATGAAAAACGTCATAAAGCTAGTTTTCGTACGTTATGTGGCGATATACGTTTGACTAAAGCTATGGCACCAGGAGCTTTATAGCTTTATATCCAGTCTCAACTCAAAAATAAGCGCGACTAAGAAACGAAAGACAAATACCATTAAAACAGTGCACAACAAGAGCAAGCCACCAATGTTCCTAAAAAAAAACAAAAAAAACGAGACACTATCTGCATGTTCTTAATTTTGGTAGAATTAATTAATTAATTATTAATTTTGTTCTTAATTTTAGTATCTCTTTGGTACAAAGACTAAAGGTGTCAAAATGCTCAAAATACGAACCTCTGTCCTAAAAATAAAACGAAAATAAGGACGTAAGTGGGAATAAGGACATTGCTTAGAAAAAGGATAAAAATTATTTCTAACATACAGACCTTTAAACTAAGGACAAATTTTAGAAATAAGGACGGTATGGCAACCATACTAATACCATTGTGCTGCTTTGCTCGCGGATATGTGAACTACGTTACTTTGCTTATGAGGACATCATCGATAAATACATAACTAGGTTGAATCATGAGAAAATAGTACTATCTATAATAACTAACTAATAATAACTACCTACAGTAACTAGCTAATAATGACTAGTTATAGTAACTAGCTTGTGGTCAGGTTACTGAACAAAATGCAAACATAACGTAAGAATGATTGAATGATGTTTTATCTTTAGAAATTTTTATTGTTTAATAACAATCAAAAACATTTTAAAATCAGTCATAGCAGAAAGTTGATTGTTTGCTCACAAGAGGAGATTGATTTTTTTAAAAGGAAAGACTAGAAATAGATTAATTAATCGAAGTGGTTTTGACGTATAACATCTTTACTTAGATGAAGAGAATGCGGATTTATTGAAGCAGATTCACTCAACTTTGCCAAAAATCGATAAATAACAGCTTAACCCTATTCATACCGGGCTCGCGACTTTGCCATTTCCACTAGGTGTGGCCGACACCGCACACACATTTTCAATCGTTAATTACTCGAAAACTATACGTCGTAAACTGATCGAATTTTGACAGGTTTGTAGCAAAAACATCTGGCTTCTTGTATACATCATAATTATAAAGCAAAAGAAAGTGAATTTAGTGTAAATTAAGTATTTCCACAAGTGATACATTTCTAGAATTTTTTCTTGTTACGCCGCGCCCCCGCTGTGCGGAAAACCAGCTGACCGCGAGAAGAGAACGCAAGAGGATAGTTAGTCGAGTTATTGGTGCGTAAATGAGTAAACGAAAACGATTCGCTTCAATGCGGAGAGAGAGAAAAATTATGAAAATATGACAATATCTCAAAAATTACAAACTCCAACTTTATAAAACAAACATGGACAGATAGCTGAACATTTTTTAGGAAAAGTCACCAAATTTCAAGTTTCTACAGCAAACAATGCCACTGTACGCCACGTTTTTCTGTGACTGTGTGCGGGAGAAGCCAAGTCTAGTATAAATAGGGTTAATAAGGAGGTTGGCAATAACCGTATGAAATGACATAAATCAGTTTTTGAGAAAATGGAGTCACACTTCCACCTGTTGTTATTAATGAAGCCGCGAAACAAATCTTTTTGATGCAATGCAGACTGTTAATGTGAGTTGTAGCTGCTATATTTAACTGGTGGTTTCACAGAACAATTTGTATACATTGACATTTTTTGTTTTAATTTTTGAAGGCATGTTGGATTACTTTAAACTCCAGAAAGAAAACACCGCCAATTTTGCTTGTTTCTTAAAACGAAACCAGAACCATGAAAACATTCATTGTTGCTGATTCAATCCACATCAGATGTAACAATAATGATTCGAGGGTGGTGTCGAGACTATTTAATGCAACTTATGGGTTGGCAGTTGGGTTGGGTATTTTGCTTGGCAGTTGCAATACCCAAAGGCTTACCCTATTTTGGGTTTTTTTACTATCTCATCTGGTATGTCTGGTTATCACAAGTCATCCAAATACATCTTCTTTGAAAAGCAATAAGAACATGGAACATTATGAGCAATAATTGGACCCTAAATTTGTTGCAGCAAATTTACCTACGGGCGCCGGAAGAGGGAGGGCGAAGGGGCTATTGAGCCCTTGCCTTTTTGCTTCATCACCAAGGGGCACAGGGGACATTTTATGCAGATTTAAAAATAAAACAACAGCATCGAACCAGATTATTTAATTTGCATCTTGCGTTCATTTCAAGCAATTGTCTGAGCGCATTAAGTCATTTTTAGGTTATTGTTTAAGCGTGTTGGAAATGTAAGATATTGGCTAGTAAGTTCAGTTTATTTGACAACTAAAATATTTGACTTGATGTTGAGTGACTCGTCGCTAAAGTGTCTCTACTTATCTTGTGTGTATGTATTTTCTTTTAAAGATATATGAATAAGTGTAAAGACATTTACGTTGAAGAGCAATGATATATATACATATCTTCTGTAATAAAACGCCAGGAGTCCGAGACGGCTCAAATTGCAACCAAAATGACATTCAAAACGTGCTTTTTTTAGAATTTTGCCCCTGCCAAAAATAATTCTGGCGCCCGTGATTGTACCTGCCTTGTTTCTGTTGCGCTGCTGTAATAAAAGCTATTTTGGAAATTTTGACTGCTAAGTGACTATACGCATCAGATAATAAACACCTAGTTAGTAAACACGTACAACATTTAAACACCAAACAGAATAAACATGTGCGATTTAAACATGTAACCATTTTAGGTGTTTCTTTTCGGCCTCACTTTTCGTGTTTAATTAAAGTGTTTAACAAAATAACAGTGTAGCTTGTCGAGAAAGATGCTGATCTACGGGACTCGTTGCAAGAAAAGCGATTTCTACTTAGCGGCCATTACCGTATCTCCTAAGAATTCAGCAAAAAAATTTGCTTTCACCAACAAGGTACCGGTCAGCATGCGAGATTTCTTGTTAGCACCGAAACTTAAAGTTAAAGTTTCGCTAAAAAACGTTTTATGCAACCCTGAAAGCTGTATACGGTCTACTTGACCAGGGTTGTAACCTCAACGCCGACGATCAATCCTGCTCATGAAGAAGAGACTAACTCTGAGCGTTTCAAGAATTTTGTCACCGTGCTCGCTCAACAAACATTTCAAGATAAACGAAGGAGCCATGGCTGGCCTCCTTCAAGCGCCCACTAGCGACAAACATGCTGTGACGTCGCTTGATGAACATCCAAACACCAGGTAAAAACACTAAAAACCTGTCGTTCTTGTGGAAATGCCTGTATTCGATGCCATGGCAGCAGAGATCTATATATCGTGTGGCCAAATTCTGGTACTTGTTGGCGGCATTAAGAAGATGTAAAAATGCAACGTATTTAGATTTGTTATAAATAGGTTATGCTGGAACGGTCATGGACAGGAATGGCGTTAGGTTGTGACAAGATGAAGTAAAAGTTGTGTGGATGATAAAAACAAAGTATAAAGTCCAAGCACAAGTCCCGGCAACCGTGCAACGACATAGGAAGACAAAACGAAAACACGTGATTGATGAAGAGAACTCGAGGCAAGCTTTAAAGCAGGTCACAGATATGACATTTTGCTTGACCGCTCTTGTTTAGTAACAAATGAAATTGACTTCTTTTATAACAACTCTCAGGTTAACGAATAGCAGGTATTTGGGCGGAAACCCCAAGCTTCAACGTCATTTATCGACGTCTTGCACTAAACTTAGTGATTTAGTTTTATTTGAGAAAGCATATTAGCGTAGCTTTGTACCTATCCGAGTAAATTTCACAAATTACCCACCAAGAAAGTAATGAGTCAGACCTGGTTTAAAAGTTTGGTCCTATTTGAAATGCTGTCATTGGGGTTTCTGGGGTCACAGACTAGGAACATGATTAGAAAAACTCATATTTATTAATTTAAAGCATCTACCAGAAGGAAATTGGTTGCGTGTTCGATTGGTGAAGTTAATGAGTATGTGTGAAATTCGTCATCATCATTACATCCGGGTCATCAATTGCCGCTTTGCAACTGGTTAAAGAAACGTATTTTGACGTTATTCCAACATTTCTCGAAAGTCTTTTTGAAATAACAAACTTGTCTCGTCTCTCTTGTCTCCATTTATAAGTCTCATGTCGGTAAATCCCCTACATCAAGCCCATTGGGTCCATACATTGAGTTTATGAGCTCATTAAATTTGCACAACAGTGATAAGTGACTTCATTTGTGAAGGGTCTTCTTTGAAGTCATCTGTAAAAAATTGATTGGAGTTCTGTTGGTCATTGGCTGTTTCCATAGAAGTAAAATTCCAGACATCTCGCTGCGATCGAGGTGCATTTGTGCAGTCATCCATGAACTTGTGCAGTCATCCATGAATGGAGTTTGCTGCGAACACAATTTAACTGTTGTCTAGCTCCCTGTGTGAGTTGGAATATGCCCATCGCCAGAACTTGCTGAAATTACATGCAAGTTTGTTTCAAATTGAAGATATTTAAGAGCAAGGATATTGTCAGGACCACCACGAGCACTTCCTGTGCTTCGCGAAAGATTCCGACATCAACTAAAAATGTTTTTACTGGAAAATATCACGAAACAAAATTGTTTGTTTTAATTTTCTGTTTACGACGGGTATAAAAACCACAAATGGAGAATTTACATAATGTTACACTCGGGATTGGAGAATAGTGTACAAGGATTACAACGGCACCGGCTTTGTAATACTAAGATATATTTATGGGAATATTCAATGCGGTGCTGAAGTTTCTTTTCAGTTAAGCATCGGCAATTACTATCACTAAGACCAGCATGGATATAAATGTAAATTTGTATAATTCAAAACTGGCAAATCGTTGGAATGGGGACAGGAGCGATTGCAGCATTTCCTGACGTCACAATGCAGAATTGAATATGGAATATTGCTCACTTCGTTGTCATCATGCTGACGAATTCTGGAACATGAAAACAAACAATATTCAGGTGTGTTAAAACTACTACACAATGAGCTCATTAACGAAAGTGCAGTTACCTTCACAACGAATTATCCCGTCTGGATCTGCGATTGCTTTAATCATTTCATCAACTTCTTCATCTGTTAATGTGTCACCAAAATTCGTCATCACGTCACGCAATTCAGCGGCTGAAATGAATCCGTTGCCGTCCTAAGAACAATTAAGTATTTAAGTTAACACAAATAACTTTAGTCGCCTGTACACCATAAACCCACTTAGCTAATGCATACTCGTGGTCGGCTAAACATCACATCATGTCTCACAATGCTACTAATTAGTATATAGACTATAACGGCTGTAGTTGGTCCCAGTCGTTCAGTAAACCTGGTGAATGTATTATAAAAAATGTGAAAAAAAAATGAAATGTGAAATGTGAAAAAAAATGTAAATGTATTTTAAAAAATTAAAAATCAATCGGAACTTGCACTAAAGCTAGCTCGGTAACCGGGGCTCGAGTGATGAGGAATCTTCGCCGGGTTTAAGTCGCGCAGAGAATAGTCCGAGCCTCGGTCGAGGATAAAAATGATATCAAATCATTTCATCGGGTTTGCTTAATGTGTGTCAGTCAACACATTACGGTTGTAATGGGTAAAATAAACATCTCCATTATCACAGCCAAGTTATGTACAAATACTACCATACAAATAAATTAAAACACCTCTCGTTTTAAGTGTCGTCAAAAAATACCCCTCCTCACCTTGTCAAACAACCTGAATGCTTCTCGGATTCCTTCCTCGCTGTCTGTGTCTTTCATTTGTTTTGCCATCATGGTCAAGAATTCTGGAAAGTCGATTGTTCCGTTGCCATCAACATCCACTTCATTGATCGTGTCCTGTGGAGAGAAGATTCATCTCAAGTTCACTCGAATCGAATCACTTTTTACAAACACTTGACTTGACTCAGTTTCATTCAATAAAATTGCCTAAATGACTTGACTCGAATCAGTTCTCGTTGATTAGGTAAAAAAATTTTTTCTTGTTTTTCCAAAAGTATTTTTAAATGAAGGTTTTTGTCTGCGAACACGTGTGGATCAACAAAGGAAATTTGTAAAAATTCGTAACTTTTCTCGCATAGAAACTATGTCTGCTTCCGCGATTGTTTTCCATATACACTGGTTTTAGATATAAGATTGATTTTTTGTGACAAAATGGGTTCACTTGGGACTTGACTTGAGACTCGTGTTTGATAACTTGGTTACGACCTTGCTGGTACTTACCTGAAGCTCAGCCTCGGTGGGGTTTTGTCCGAGTGACCTCATAATAGTTCCAAGTTCTTTAGTTGTGATTGTGCCATCGCCGTCTTTGTCGAACAGGGAAAATGCTTCTTTGAAGTCTATAAAAACGACATGTACCTTTTTATTCCCTACCAGAGTTCACATGAGTTCACATCATACGTTGCGTGTCTACTTCAGCCAACAGCGCGTGACGCATCACATCTGAATTGGTTAAAATTTATCCCATTTTATCGACTTTATTTTTACAAATTAGCATCCAAGTCATTGATAAGTTATTAGTACAAGTTATGCAAATTGAATACAAGTTATTAAACGACCTTAAAACTAAATCTATTCTGTTTTTACCAACAATTTGTTCTTCTGTCAACTGATCGGCCTGTGAAGAAAATAATTAAATATTAACACTCGCGCTCAAGGCATGTGCAAGGAATGTCTTTAGGTTGTAACTTTCAATCAACCAAGTCGTTAAAAGCTGCAATCCACGACAGATTCTCTTACCATTTTTGTTCTTGTTTTTCTTCACAAAACAGCAAACTAAGATACAAACCTGCAATAGACAACAGATAACGTGTAATTGTTTCCTTACTGTAAGTACGTTCGAGAAACACTAAAAATGCTGTGATCGATCCGTCTCTATCGAACATCCTGAGATCATGCAAATGATGATTGGGTCACCAAGTTTCTTTTACTTCGATAAATACTCGTGGTTATTTGCGTTTGCGCTCAACCGTATTACTTCCCCCCGGGTCCATCACAAAGTGAAGCAAATCTGATTTGGATGGGACTGGGTGGTGTTGCTTACGCCTTAACCCTATCCTAACCAGGCTCGCGAGTTTACTAAAAAACTAGGTGTGGCCGACCCCGCACACACATTTTCAATCGTTAATTACTAGAAAACTATACGTCGTAAACTGATCGGATTTTGACAGGTTAGTAGAAAAATCATCTGGCTTCCTGTATACATCATAATTGTAAAACTAAAGAAAGTGAATTTAGTGTAAATTAAGTATTTCTAAAAGTGACACATTTCTAGAAATTCTTCTTGTTACGCCGCGCCCCCGCTGTGCGGAAAACCAGCTGACCGCGAGAAGAGAACGAAAGAGAATAGTTAGTCGAGTTATTGGTGCGTAAATGAGTAATACGCTTCAATGCGGAGAGCAGAGCAAAGCAGAGGAAAATTATGAAAATATCGCAATATCTTAAAAATTACAAAATCCAACTTTATCAAACAAACATGGACAGATAGCTGAACATTTTTTAGGAAAAGTCACCAAATTTCAAGTTTCTACAGCAAACAATGCAACTGTACGTCACGTTTTGCTATGACAGTGTGCGGGAGAAGCCAAGCCTAGTTAGAATAGGGTTAACTATTGACCAGGTTCGGCGCAGAACCATCTTTTGGGAATAGACTTGCAGCAAATCTTCTTAAATGCAAATATCTTGGCCCGAGCAGAGAAGCAAAACATCAATTAATGTCACGGTTTTCATTAAATATTCATGCGATTTGAGCCTGACTGACAAAACGAAATTAACTTTGACTGAGAGCCCCGGATAATCAAGTCGCACGACAGCGCGCGAGCAATGAGCCGCTAGAACCAATCCCATGCGAAACTGAAATCTCATATTTTGCTTTATTTATGGCTGAAAGTGACAAGCACCATTATACTATAAAAAAATATTATCTTTGTCTCAAACGTTTAAATCGTAATCGGAGCAATGAACCCAGATGACCGATATGCATCAAATTAACGCGGTGTCTTCGCTGAAACATAACATTGCTTCAATTTCCTTGTTTAAATGTTAACTTATCCAAACGCCACGTACAAAGCTCAATCTTTTCCACGCATAACTAAAACCTTTATCTGTAAAACTGACTGTTAATGTTTCTTTTCCTTCCCCTTCCCTAATATTAGAATAACATAAATATTTTATGAAAAATCTCATTTTGAATATTGTATTGCTGCATTTCCTAAGCGCCCCATTTTCATTCATAAAAATTATTGTAAACCAAGTCTGGAAATATAGTTAGCCCCTAAACCTTAACCTGCCTAAGTCTAAGGCCCCACCACGTTTGTACCGATTCTCATGTTGGTTTTATGTCATAACTGCCGCCACCACCGTCATAATAAATGACAATTTTGAGATATAATTTTGACACTAATTGCTTCACTACTAAATAGAAGGGGATTAACCTACTCACTGACGACATCTTTTTTGGATGAAGTCTGATCAGATGAGCGTCATTGTGGCTCTATATGTGTTTGACAACTTTCTCTCTGGTCTGCATTCTATCTTCTGTGCTGCAGTCAGCGGTGAGGACGCATATATAGGCCCAGCGCACAATAAATAATAACAACTGCTAAAAAAGTCGATATCGGTTGCAGCGCACAGCGGCAGAGATAATAATTAATCCGACTCGCAGTGAATGAGTTTGACAAGTTACACGGCTGCCCAGCTGTTCATGTTCCATGTGATTGCCACAACCCGAGCTGACCAGTAAACAGATTAAGACTCGTCACAAGTAGGTCGACGCCGGCGATGGATAAATGGGTCAAGCTCGCCCATGACAATGATTGGACGAAAAGTAATTAGGAATTCTCTTTACTAAATTAATGCACCAATAAAGTGACTACGTCATCAAACTGCATATGTTCATGTTCCCTGCGCTGGCACAACCTGCCACCTTGAATATTTCATGACAAACGTTTGCCCAATAACAAACAATATCGCGGTCACGCATTCAGTTCATGACGCCATATGAGCGAAGGCAGCCGCCATCAGGTAAAACAAATAAATCAGATAAATTTCTGCTTTCCATTAAAGATGAAATAATACCAGCCCATCACGTCATTTATTGCCGGTGGGTAGATTTTAAATTTATTCATAATCAATAGTTAACACGGTAGGCATGGTAAGCATGTTGGCAGTAGCCAATGTGAAATGACGTAACAAAGCTTGTGAAACAATGAGGTGGTGTGCCACTACCAGCTGTAGTGTTTAGTGAAAATAGAACACCCTATGTCACCGTTTTATCAGAACAAATTGTACTTTCAAAGCTATTTTGTCAGTTTATTTTTAAACCAAAATTCAAAATCTGAACGTAAAAGACCATGACTCAAATCTATCCTGTAATTTAAATTTAACACCAACTATTCATACAGTCTTACTCCTCTAACTAAATCACTTTAATCCTATGGCAAGGTTCGCTATTAACTATGCAAGGCACGACAGCATAGCCTATGGAGTTAAATATTTTACAACAGAATTGTTTCTTATATCACGCTGGTAAGTCACGCAGTCAGTTGTAAAAGTTATAAATTATTTCATTTTTTGTTTTGCTGAAGTGACGCAATAAGCACAACCGGTGCAACAATAGACATCTTTATAAAGAACTGTCCAACAGGTTTCCAACTAACTTCAGTCCCGGAGCAAAATGAATAGAATTGGAATTGATTGGAATTGTTCATTCTGACTGGATCGCAATTCTCGTTTTAATCAATAGCTTTGTGTATATTCCCCGTTCAGTAACTGTAGTAAGTTCTAATCACTTGGAGCAGAAGCGTAACACAGGTAATTCCGTTGAGACTTACATAACACGCATTACAGAAAAAATAAATAAAAAATTTTCCTTTTCAGTTAAGCATCGGCAATTACTATCACTAAGACCAGCATGGATATAAATGTAAATTTGTAAAATTCAAAACTGGCAAATCGTTGGAATGGGGACAGGAGCGATTGCAGCACTTTCTGACGTCACAATGCAGAATTGAATATGAAATATCGCTCACTTGGCTTTCATCATTCTGATGAATTCTGGAATATCATGACATCATATATTGTTGCGTGCAAAAAAAAGAACAGCTCAGATCTACCTTCACAATAAATTTTCCCCTCCTGGTCCGCGATGTCCTGAATCATTTCCTCTATTCCTGCAGCTGTTGGCTCGTCGTCAATGATCGTCATCACATGACGTAATTCAGCAGCAGTGATGTAGCCTTTGCCTTCCTAGAAACAATAAACTTCGAAGCTGAACTAATACAGCGAATTGGAGTTAGTTGGACGAACCGAACACAAGGCAGCACTTCTAAGCAAATTAACAAATATAATACGTTTAAGAAACAAGTCAAAGGCAGCAAATCAAGCAATCTTGAGACAGGAGCAAATTTTTTCTTCTTAAATTTGCTACGACAAAACCTGATGATAAAAACTTATGTAGCACCATTACTCAATCACAATCCATTGATTTGCACAAAACTGTGACAAACTTTACAATCTTAGTTTTGGCAACGTCATCGGCACCAAAATAACTTTACCGTATCAAATATTTTGAAGGCTTCACGAATCTCTTCCTCACTGCTCGTGGATTTCATTCTATTCTCCATTAAATCAAGAAAATTTGGAAGGTCAACTTTCCCTTTTCCCTCAATGTCCAGCTCATTGATCATGTCCTGTGGTGAGAAGATTCATCTCATCAACGTTGCACGTATGAGTGACGTCAAGCACGTGACCAGCACTTACCTGAAGCTCAGCATCGGTGGGGTTTTGTCCGAGCGACCTAAAGAGTCTGCCAAAATCGTTAGTTGTGATTTCGCCATCGCCGTCTTTGTCGAAAACGGAAAATGCTCTTTGAAATGCTAGAAAAATGGTAAAAAATGTTATTAATCTGAAGAAATAGACTCGATTGAAGTCAGCAAAGGAATGACTCGGTTAGGTGACAATCATGAAGTACACGGGCGAATAATCAATTGTGATTTTATTCCGATACTATTTCAGACAAACGTTTCTTGAAAGTTAAACAAAATTGTATTTACCACTCATTTGCTCATCTGGTAACCGGCCACCAACCTGTAAAGGAATTGGAGTAGTGAAAGATACGAGCAATTTGTTTAACTTGCGAGTTATCATCGAGCAAGTTAAACAATTTTATCATAGATTCACTCACCGATTTAGTTTCTCGGTTTTGCATTTTCACAACAGCTTACAACTTAAGTGAACAACTTACGAAAGTTGCAATATTGGTGCAAAAGAACAGAAATATGCGCCTCAGATTTCGACACAATTGTTTGTGGTTACAATTGATTTACGACTTAAAAGTATTTTTCCAAATCTTGTTTCTCTTGGCGAATTGGCGCAAGCAAGCAAAGACTGCAAACCAAATACAATGATAAGTGCGACCAGAATCCAACAGTCACCAAACTTGTACAACTACTGATGCGAGAAAAAAACTCGGAATTAAACACGCACTAAAACAGACCACTGCTGGAAATCAGCTAAAGGTTGTTTCTAAATTTAAGTTCGCTGCTTTATCAACCGGACTTCCCTGATTAATACCGTTCGTTGCACTCAGCCTGGAGTGCGGGTGAACTGGAACAATAGACCGACAAGATACAAGTTGCATGGTCACCTACACAATTACCTGTGTTGCCTTTCTACTTCAAGTCATCGCGCTAAGAGCTGTAGATTGGTCTCGAAACTAAACTTAAGTTCCTGAAGTACCATATGCCAGGAACGTAATTACTAATGCGTGGGTCACCAGGCAATTGCCCACCGCAACTAAGTAAAAGGGAAATGTCCACAGATGACAAAAAGGTGAAATTTTAACAAACCTGAAAATATGTGCTGTGTTTTCTTCGAGCGTTTATTCCAGTGTTTGTTTTCCGCTCTTGATTGTGGTGAGCCACAGATATAGATCTAGAGTGGTATTACAGCTCTGGAAGGTGCAGCTCTGATGCATAAAAGTATTTGCCTGAGGGGCTCCTGCGTATAATTCAGGAACGCAGTCCGCTAGAGGGCATCAGCAACGACAGGGTGAGTATTTCTTCCTGTAATGACGTCATCAAGATTGAGAGCTTGAAGAAGTAAAGTTTGTTTTGGAAAGAACATCAACCTGACACTGTGTCGAGTGCAAGACTGCGACCAAGACATGCAGCTTTTCCATGGCATTGTGACATAACAAAGCTCTCTGGTAAAATAAGTTCTACCATATTCTTCAGACAAACGACAACTTTCCTTTAAAATACCGCGGAGTCTCATTGGAGTTCATGTTGCTTTGATCAGTCCCACCTACTTGTCCTTCTGTCCTTAATTTTTGATCTCGCGCGCGTTGTAGGTCGTAGTCATCAAATATTAAACTTTACCCCGTGGCGCTTCTAAACCTTCCTTAAATCTTTGGCTTAACATAAAGCAAAAGGTTAACATTTTGTGTTATTAACTATTTTTATTAACTATTGTTATTAACTATTGTTATTAACTATTGTTATTAACTATTATTCCACAAAACGTTATGAGTTTTTTTGAGTTTTTTTGAGTTTTTTAACCAATTTCGATTATAATCATTTTAACCCTCTATTTGCCACTAACTCGCAATACATTATAAAGAATGGCCTAACTCAGGGGCGGGCAACTTTTTTGGTCGGCGGGCCTGATATGAGAAAATGAACTACTTGGCGGGCCGGATTCCTGAATCGATACATTAATCGTGTATTTATCCACCTATGCAAGGAATAAATCGTATTTAATGTAAACTTTAAGTTTTAAGCATAGAGACCGAAAACAGTATTTAATGAATTTATTAACAAATAATGTATTTCAATAGCTGCTGAAGTCAAAACTGAACTGCGGAACTGTCTGCGGGCCGGACCCGGCCCGCGGGCCGTATGTCGCCCACCCCTGGCCTAACTCTACATCAAATCTGCGAAAAGTGATTCGCTGATAAGAATTTGATTTTGTTTCGACATTCATGGCATTTATTCTGTGAATTAAAATGCTTTGAAAGCACCATCTGACGGTCGGCGGGAGATTGTTAGTTTTATAGTTTTTTATGTTTAGTTTTGACAAAAATTTTTGAAATTATGCTTCAAACTATTGCAGTTGTCATAAATGTTTAAACTAAGTGAAATTCGATTCAACAAAACGTTTCCCATTTTTGGCGCAAACGAAAAGTTACATCTAATTGATCTGCTAATACCCCATGATTTGACAATCTTTATAAAATCTAAACCGCTATCACGGACAAACTTTGAAGCTACCGACGATACACCTTGAAAGGTGTCAATAATATTTCCGCAATATTTGTCCTGGAATAGACGGAACGGACGTTTACAATTTTATTAAACAATAAATAATCCCATTGTTTAGTGTTAGACGACAAATTAAGAAAACTGAAAATATCGAAATAATAGGGACATAGCAATATTTTTACAAATTATCTGTTTTGTCTGCAATGGATAAAACGTGCAGATAATTTTGGGAGTTATTTTCATGTCGGTTCGTCTCTTCCTTGTCTTGATAAACATGAGTACCGGCACGAGTTTATTTAGTATGAATTTAGCGTAAACACAATTTGCAAACACGCCGTAAATAATTGCTATGTACAGGTAGTTCTCCAAAAACTTTTAAATTAAGTTTAACAAACAACGCATTTGTTGTAGTTGTTGATACGACTGATTTATATCATATGCACAAGTATTTGTCTATCCTGATGCCACAAATTGTACAAAACGATGGTTGGTTGGGATCGCATAACCGCTGTATGGAGAGACGTGTACGGGCATGACGATGTTGATTGTTTTAGGTTGGCCTAAAGCCAAAGGCTTTTAGTCTTTCTTTTAGAACTCCTTGACTATTTTATCTTTGACTCCGTCGCATAAGCTATCTCTGATTGTTTCTTTAAGTCAGCACAACATTTATAAAGTCTAAATTCTTATATTTTCCAAAATATAGTCATAGTCACATCAGAAACAATTTAATATCCATTTTCTAATCCGAATAGAGCTATCACTTGAATTGAATGATGAACAAGCCAGAAGGGAAAAAGAGAGCGGTTTGAACCCTAAGTTTTTATATCGCTATATCAGCCAATCAGCAACTTAAATTTAAGATTTGACTCTGCTGAGCCAACGGCAACAGTTAGATAAATATGACCGGTTTCTTTCCCTGACTCATCTACCCGGCCATTCACCGGTTTCTTTACCTCACCCGTCGTGTGCCTTTGGCGTTATAATGACAATATTATTTCACTCTAGGCGGCGTTAATGAAAGATTTTTTCTAAACCTCGAAATGCGATGGTTCTATGAGTTTGCCTGAGGCCGAAGCCTTCTGCGCTTTGAAGGAAAACTGCGCGTGCGTTCGTCTGAAGTCATGAAGTCAAAGTGAATGCGGCGTCTTACCGCGTGAATGGACGTGAAAGCCCTTATATCGATAGATATGGTTTGAATCAGTCCAGTTATGACATCACATTAACAAACATGAAAACGAATTTCTTTAGGATTGAAAATTTTACTAACTAGTTTCCATTTTGCCAAAGTAGAATTCGCCAACGGATTCACGAAAGCGGTTCTGTAAGTTTATTTTTGCTTCAAAATGTAAGTTCTATGATTACCATGATTAACAGCGGAGAATGTTTAATTAAAGCTGCCAAAAGAGATTTTTTGTTTTCATGCGAGAAAAATTAATCTCAGCGTTTAAGTCAAGAAACAAGATGAATTTGAAGCACCATTCTTACATTTTAATTTTATTAAGTAAATTTGATGAAATGAATTTTCTCCGCCAACAAGTAAGACAATAGAATATTGTACTACGCTAATTTATTCATTTACTGCAGTTGCGTGCTATTACGCAGCTCTACAAAATAAATTCACAAACAATTGGTTAGATCATTGTAGTTACATATCAGTCAGTCTGTGTTTAAAGATGATTTATAAGTAAACGAAGGAGTAACCAGGAACACTTTAAACACGTTCAAAGTTGCTGTTTGGAAAACTAAACCATAGCCAAGCAATCATGGTATGCCAACTTGATATTTATTAAGCTAGCAGACAATGTATGCTATGTGTCTGCTTATGTCAATACGAAAAATTAAGAGTTGTGTGCGGTGCTGGGGAAAGACATTGATGATGATTATTATCAAACCAATAATCACATTAATGTTTGTGACATCACCATAGGAGACAGGTTTAAGCAGGACACATTTCAGCCGGTACAAGACCCAACAATATTCAGACAGGCCTAGATTTATTAAGGACGCTTACGATAGGCTAGCTACCTTACCTAAACTCTTCTGGCAATCCAAAAAAGAAATAAAAATTGTAGGCTAACGTGCAAACCAGCATTATTCAATCGTATCATTATGTATTCATGGCATATTTCAGCTAATCAAATGCTTCGTGTGTTGCCAGCTTTGCTTTTATTGTAATAAACATGGCAAGTGCTGTAGATCTACCTCCAGAGTTAAGCTGCCGACCGATGCCATTTGTGGTGCTTACTGGTCTTGATGTAACTTACAATGCTGTGCACAAATCCATCTGGGATGCTTTCAGCAATAATCGACGGAATGAAAGGTTGCAAATTTCATTTTCCTGTCTCCCAGGAGACCACACATACCCACAATCAAAGGCCAAGCGATCATCTTACGACTGGTACATCCCGAAAGGTTTGCTCAAGACAGGTTGGTTGAAGAAACATTTGAGCCAAGTCCCAGCTGTCGTCGTTGTTTTCTTTGAGCTTGATTGGGACGACGGGGCATGGCGGGAGCAGTACCTCGCTTGTGCTTCAAGAGTGCAGGTTGTACGAACAAGCCTGCATGGAAGAACAACAAAAGTTGCCGTCGTACTAATTCAGAAAAGCTCTCCCCTGCCACCTGGTGAGGACTTGATTGCAGCAGAACGAGCAGCTGCACTGTGCAGCGCATGCGATTTATCGGCCAAATCGTTGTTCGTGCTCCCACACACTGACCACTTACTCGGTTATATAACACGCCTTGAGAGTGCTTTCTACGAACTTGCTCAAGCTTACTACCACACGGAGTGCCGCCGAGTAAAAGCACACAAGGAATTTTTGAATAAAACAACCCACCAACTGCTGTTCCCGAGACACCAGTTCAAAATTGCTTTCTTTAACGAACAGATGCAGGAAAGTGCAACGGCCTTGAAGCATTACCACCAGTGCTACAATCACATACACGAGCTGCGTCTTCACGACACAAACAACCTGGAACTGAAGATGGTTGGAGGTTTTGTCAACTACAAGATTTGTCGTCTCTGCTTTCTCAGTTTAAGTGCCCCTGTCGATGCCATCAGTCAATTTCAACGACATGTTGAACTATTCAAACCTTTATGTGGCAACAATGAGCTTCTTTTTGAGCACAGTGCGTGGCTGAGCAAACAATTTCTTGTGTTTGGGGATCTATTCAACGAAGCGATTCAGTCTGAAAACCTCACGGCAGTGCAAACCCAGCATCCTGGATTTTATTATCAGCAAGCAGCGTGTTACGCTCTGCTGCGGAAAAAGTTGGCTCATTCTTTATGCAGGCCAGTTTCTAATCAGCCCTATCCGGCAAATGATCCTCTGGAAAGTGAATCCCTTGAATATTACGGTCAACGGCCATGGCGTCAGAGTCATCAACGAATAGATCTCTCTGATACGTCGAGGGAAAAGGAAGGAATCCTGGCTTTGAAATTGAGAGAAGCAAAGTTTGACCATTCCTGGCAGATCATTCCCCTGCTCAGCTCTGCCGTGGCACTGTTCAAAAAATTTCCTTGTCCCAGACTCAAGCGATATTTGACCATTCAGATGGCAAAGGAGTATCGTTTCGCCAAGGATTTTTCAAAGGCAATAGCACTTCTGCAAAAAGCCAAATCTCAATACCAAAGTGGAAGGTGGTGCCATATTTTCACTCAGTTGCTTGCATTGTTGCTCGATTGTGCATATTGCACAGCTGATGTGAACCTTTATTGCGCATTTTCATCGGAACTTTTGGGTCGTTATTCACAGATCACAATTGATGAAAAGACAAAGATTCAGGAAAATTTAATCAGTATCATCAGTGGGAAAGTACCAAAGCGAATTGTGATTGACAAGGCTTACGTTGGTGAAGTCAGACCTGAAGACCATGACCCGAACCAGGCACACGAAGTGTGGAAAGAAGCGTTAGATAAACCCGCTATCCATACCTCAGTTGATGTTGTTGATCTTGTTCCTTTCATTGAATGTAAAGTCCTCTTCAGCCAGGAGCAATATCCTCTCGATTCCTGCGCATTGATCCACCTCCACAGCATCCTCTTTGCCCCACAGCCGGTTCAAGTGTCAGAGTTGACGATCAGCTTCAACCACAGTGTCTATGACATCACCAAATCCTTTGCTGGTGATGAATTTCGGCTTGAACCATGGAAAGTGAAATCTCATTCTTTTGAATTTCCTTTTCACAGGTCCGATGTACTCAAGTCCATTGAAGTTGAGAAACTTACTTTGAGTGTATTCTCAAGCACTGGCTCACTCACCCTCAAGTGGCCTGGCTCAAAACTTGAGCAAGTTGCATTTGACATACCCTCATGCCCTCGAAATGTTCAAGCTTCTTGTACAAAGTGGTCTGCCATTCCATCTCGTAGGTGCACTACAGCCACGGAGCGAGCATGTCAGCTGCAGGTTGATGTCAAACACATGGCTCCTGCGTTAGTTGGCGAGGTTTTTCCAATGCAAGTCTGCATTTTTTCAAAAGAATCAGACGGTATCTTGGCTGAGAACGTAACTGTTCTTGCTTCTCTTGAGCCGAGCTTACATCAGGAGGAGGAATTATTCCAGGATACTTGCGTCTCTCTTACTGCTTACGAGTTGAGTGAATGCAATTCTAAGACAGCCGAGTTGAAGTTTGGCGACTTACACCCTGGCGAGGAGCTTGAAAGAGTGATTTATGTGAAAGCGAACACTCACGGAACGTTGAAGTTTACCTTCCAAACCTCGTACAGTGTGAGGGATGTCGCGATTTTCTCATGCATCGATTCTTTAAAGCAACTAAAAACAATGACTTGTTCCAGTTCAGCGAGCACAGAAGTGTCATTCGACGTCCTCCCACCCTTCAAAATTGCCAGTCATGTGACCTCAAAGAACTTTGAAACAGCTTCATCGATTGTCTACAACAAACCGTTCTTTGTGCTGACAACCCTGACGCTTGGCAGTAATTGGCCGATTCAGATATTTTCAACTCAAACAACTCTTCCGTCCGAGAGCGGTTTCTCTGTGATCGGAGGAGCAGAAGGTTTAAATGGTGTCTTATACAAGGACGAGTCGCTTACTGATTGTTTGAACGTCATCTGCAACAACTCAACAGATAGACATGTCGACAACACTTCTGTTGGATACTTCAAGGTGGAGTGGCAGAGACTGGATAAGTTTGGTGACGTCCCGAGGGTCTTAACGACACTGAAACTACCCAATGTGACAGCAAAGTTGGTGCCATTGCATGTCAATGCATCGTTACCATCGTTCGCTGTTTTAAGGGAAGCGTTTCAAATATCCTTCTCCATCGAAAACCAGAGCAATGAGTCAAGGCTTGTGGAGATCCAGTACCTTTCCTCTGACGCCTTCATGTTTGCTGGCCCAAAACAGACCAATAACTTTCTTTCCCCATTCTCCACCCACTCCCTTACTTTCAACATCATTCCGTTAGCATTGGGATATCAGACCCTGCCCCACTTGCGCATTATGATGTCACACTCACATGCATCCGTAGATGGAAAATTTGAAGATGTTGATCTTTTGTCGCTTCCAACACATTTGATTGTGAAACCTGCCCAATATAATGATTAGGAGAATATTTTCAAATTTGCCTGTGTAAGAAGTAGTCTTGATTGCTGTATATTTACCACACAAGTTTATTTCGTTAATTCTGTGATTACAAAAAAATTTTGGCTGTTTATGTCTGGTTAAGAAACGTTTCAATTTGCTATGAATGCATTTGTGATTTACATAATATGCCTTGTTGTTATATTATATGCTGCCTCTGGCGCTTTGTGTATCTCCGCCCCTTTTATGGACGGGCTATGTTGGAGGTTGATTGCATCGTGTAGAACTTGTATTGATTATTTGTACATATAATGAATTGTGCAATAAGCTGATGATTTTATGACCTTAAATGTGATTTGTCATTGTTAATTGCTTGTCGTACCACGCTTGTCGTGTCTTGTAGCGGATGGGTCAGGCAAAGAAATGCATAGGCAGTGAAGTTCTTAATTTTGTTGCTATTTAATTTTTCTGAATATTTTCCAGGTGGTTAGGTTTAAAAATGGATGTTGTGCTGGCTGTTAAGAATTATGTGTCCCGGATGATCACGGATGCTGGTCCCGGGATGAAAGTGCTCCTGATGGACCGAGAAACGACGGGGATTGTGAGCATGGTCTATGCAAAGTCCGAGATTCTCCAGCAGGAAGTCTACCTTTTTGAAACGATCGATTCGATGCACCGGGACGAAATGAGACACGTTAAAGTGATCTCTTTTCTCCGACCTACCCAGGAAAATATTCAACTGCTTTGTCAAGAGTTAAAGTCGCCAAGATACGGGAAATATTATCTCTACTTCAGTCATGCAGTGAGCAAGAGCGACGTAAAACTTCTTGCCGAGAGTGATGAGAATGAATGCGTTTGCGACATTCACGAGTTTTTCGCTGATTATTACCCGATTGACTCAAATCATTTCACTTTGAATTTGCCAAAATGTTCACGCCACTTCATGTGGAAGCCGTCTGACCTGACCCGAGCTTGCCACGGCCTCACAGCTGTGCTGCTGGCACTCAAGAAGTGTCCGATGATCCGGTACCAAGTTAACTCCGATATGTGTTGTCAGTTGGCAGACAGCGTTAAGTCGTTGATATCTCGTGAAGCGTCACTCTTTGATTTCCGTCGTGCTGACTCAACACCAATCTTGCTCATTCTCGATCGTCGCAATGACTCGATTTCACCGCTGTTAAACCAGTGGACCTATCAAGCGATGACTCATGAATTACTCGGCATTAAAAATAGTCGAGTCGATCTTTCAAAAGTTCCAGGAATTTCAAAAGATCTCAACGAAGTGGTGCTTTCCCCATTGCAAGACCAGTTTTATTGTGAAAATTTGTACAAAAACTTTGGTGAGATTGGCGCCAGTATCAAGGGCCTTATGGAGGAGTTCCAAGCTAAGACCAGGAGTCAGCAGAAAGTGGAATCCATTGAAGACATGAAAGCGTTTGTCGAGAATTACCCCCAGTTTAAGAAGATGTCCGGCACGGTGGCAAAGCACGTCACTGTAGTTGGAGAACTCTCTCGTATTGTCTCGGCAAGAAACCTGCTCGAGATATCGGAATGTGAACAAGATGTTGCGTGCCAGAGTGACCACTCAAACGCCTTGCAGCGTGTGAGAGAGCTGTTAAAGAAGCCGACAACCAACCCATTGGATGCCCTTCGACTTGTTGCTCTATACTCCCTTCGTTACGAGGCTCATGCTAACAATGCGACAACTTCACTCATGGATCAACTCTCATCAGTGGATGGGCGGAAGATCATATCGGCGATCATGAAGTATGGCTCGATCGGGAAGCGGACGAACCACGCAAATGACTTTCCAGGAGCAATCTCGATGACAAAGAAGTTTTTCAAAGGCATGAAAGGAGTTGAGAATGTTTACACCCAACATATTCCCAAGATCAAAGACATTCTCGATGATTTGTTGAAAGGGAAACTAAAAGAAGCAAATTATCCTTATGCTGGAGCTTCTGTGATGTCGGACAGACCTGGTGATGTCATAGTGTTTATAGTGGGTGGCACCACTTACGAGGAAGTCGCGTGCATCGCGGCTTATAACGCTGACAACCCGGGGGTTCGAGTCGTGTTGGGAGGCACCACTGTTCATAATTGTTCGTCTTTTATAGACGAAGTACGATCTGCGTGTGCTGCGTAACGTAACGCTTCTTTATACCATAGCTACTGTATTTCTGTGACGTATGAACTTGTGTTGCCCTCATCAATTTATGGGGTTCGTTGCTACAAGTATTTAACAGAAATGGCAATGACGTGTTAACTCAATGTTATTGTAGTTTTTATCCTCGCAATCGTTGTGAACTGTTTTAGATTCGTCAACATTCATTTGCCAGAGTTAACGTTGTGTTGGGCTGCTAACAACATCTACTCACGGTCTTGTTATTCTGTTCATGTACACTAGGTGTGTGCCAAGTATGGAAAGATTTAGTTACATACAAATTACAATCGATTTCTGTATTTAATCAATTTTGATTCTGCTGACATTGCCGAGTTGGTGAATTGTTTGTGTTTCGTTTTATGTGAACCAGTCCACCATCTTTGCACGCATCTTACAATTGAAAACTTAATGTTTTGCAACTGCTTATATGCAAAATGAAGCCCCTTTTGTGAAGAATTGAATTGTGTTTAAGCTCACGCTATGGAAATAGTCGCCCAACCAACACCTGCGTGGAGTTTATCTGAAGTCATGTTATGTTGATGTTCGGTGCCGTGCAATAATTTTTTGTTGTTTATTGATTTCAGCAGGATAATAGTAATTGTGATGTCATCAAGTGGTGCTCCCCCCAAGCCTTGGGAGATAAACCGGGGTCAGTCGCCCGGTAACTATAGCAACCTGCGATCATCTGCTGAGATGGAAGAAACTCGTACGGCCCCCCCGGTCCCAACCCGGCCCTCCCAACAGCAAGTGGGTTTAAATTGTTTCGTTTTCAAGATTTTTTTTATTGTTATTTTTTTTAATTTTTTATTGTTCTGTCACTAGAGGGCATCATCTCCTCTTTACCGACCAGGTTATGGGGGTCTGGGTTACGGCGGTTATGGAGGAACGTACGGAATAGGTTACACCTCACTATTTTATTAAAGGCATTTCTGCTTCCAGTTGTAGCCAGTTAAATAAAATAAATTAAGAATTAAACTGTGGGTTTTATATCGCCTCAACGGCTGCTTGAATTTTATCTGGAAAACTTTCATCTGATTGTTCGGCCTCATATTGTGTGTAATAATTCGCGTCAGGTGGATATGGTGGTATGTACGGAGGAGGAATGTACGGAAGCTCAGGCATGTACGGCTCACCGTATCGAAATTATTCTTCTTTGAACAATGCCGGTAGTTTCACCCAGCAAGCTGAAGAGAGCACGCGGCAAGCCTTCCAATCAGTTGAAAGCATCGTTCGAGCTTTCTCCTCGGTAAGAGCCGCCACGACCATCTGCTCACTGCGTTGTCGCTGTTTTGCTCATTTAAATTCTCTCATCAGGTCTCGGCGATGTTGGAGTCCACATTTGGCGCTGTGTACAGCTCGTTCCGTGCCGTACTTGACGTGGCCGACCACTTCTCTCGGGTCAAAGCCACATTCACAGACATCTTATCTTCAATTGCTGTTTTCAGGTATGTTTGAATCTTTGTAGTTGAAACAGCAGACTCTATGTTTAATTGAAATTCATCGGCAGACTTTTCCGTTATCTTTATCGTCGAGCGATGGCAGCATTGGGCGTGCACCCGTGTGACGAGGCGTGGGAATCAATCAAACCGACATCAGCTGCTGCAGTGAGTGAACAACACTAAGCTGAGGCATTGAGCTTATGAAAATTTATTTGCGATGTATATTCCACTCGATAAGAAACAACAATTCGAATATTATATCAGTAAGATGTTAATGTGAACTTTTTCCATCTTTAGAAACCAAGCACGCCATCAGAGAAGAAATCGTGGCCAATCATGTTGTTTGTCGCTGTTGTGCTTGGAGGACCATACCTTATATGGAAGTTGTTAAAGGGAATGAGCTCACAAAAGTATGAGGTAAAATTGTGGCCAGCGGTAACACACTGGTGATTGTCGATGACATTTCAGGCCGGACGCATCGACATGGATGAACGGAGATGGGGATCATGTGATTGCACGGGCAGAGTTTGACTTTCAAAGTGAAAATGACGAGGAATTATCATTCCGAGCCGGAGACAGACTCATTCTCGCCCCAAGAGGTCAGTCCCAGCCCAGAGAGAATTATAAGATAGATATCTTATAATTCTTTTCACATCTGCAACATCTGTTTGATAGACCAACAACCCCACGTAAGGGGATGGTTGCTAGGGACGGCAGATGGAAAAAAATCCGGATATGTGCCAGCCAATCACGTCAAAGTATTAGGACTACGAAGAGGACGAAGCCAAGCCCAACTCCCATCAACCAATCAAACAACAGCGACTGATGAAAGTGACGCGGTAAGCCAACACAAGGAGCATAAATTTTAGAACTTAATGTGTTGAAACCAAATGTCCTGAATTTCACAAATAAAGCAACGATTGCACAATTGTTACAATGTCTTGTTGCAGTGGAAAGATATCCATGGAAATGTGAGAAGTCTCGATGGGAAGTGAACGTCGGACGCCAGAACCAAAGAACACTTTCACGAGATTATGTAAACATTGCCTGCCCAGTTGCTAATGGCAACCATGCTTGGCATCACTGGGTGGCACTGTACATCAACGCAAGAATCGCTTTCATTTGTCACAGACAGAGAAATAGTCCTCATGTAATTTCCGTTGTTGTGTTTGTAGCAAACAACTGATCCATTGGAACTTCCCGAAACCACAAACTGACCATCCCGTGAAATGTCAAATCCAACTGGATACTCGTTCACCTGCAGACATCATATATATAATTAACTTTTTGGCATTTTGTGGCTTTTTATTGATTCACTGCTATGTACCGTGTGGTTCTGGTATCGGACAAATTTATCTAGTCTAAACGGTTTTTGTGTAGAGAAGCGTGCGATGTAGTTTCCAGTTGTCTGCGCTAGAATGTTCGTTCCGCTTGGATGAACTCGAAGATGGGGGCACGTGTATCTCTCCTGAAAAAAAATTATTGTGCAATAAAATTGTTGTGTCAATTGGTACCATAGCCTGTGTTTAAGTACATACATGGAAAATTTGGTTTGAAATTTTTGCCGCTGTCCTAACGTCCCAGACTATGAGGTTGTGTTCCGCGGATTGTCGATTCACCTGGTCACAGCTTGACATGAAACTTGTGTTGTTGATGAAGAAATCAAACGATAAAATCTTCCCGCATTTAAACCTGTATCTGCTTGCTTCCTGTGTAATATAAACAAGTTGAGGTTGGTTATAAAGATATAAACAGATGTTCACAAACTTCTACTGTTGAAAGCGTTGCAGCCAAGTGTGATACTGTAACATTACGATACAAGACAAAAATGTGACATTTCTGTGTCAACATTAGAACTTTTTTGGCGGTCAGACCTCACATGAACCAGCGACCCAACGCCAGTGATGATGCTTAGCTTTTAAACTGATAAATTTTTAACATTCTATGCAATAATTCCTGAGAAGTTGAGCTACTGGTCTATGAAACATAATTCTTCGATTTTTAACAACCCACAAGAATGAAAAAGTTGCAAAGAATAAACACAATTTCAACGTTCACCTTGCCTGTACGAAGATCATAAGATGCAAGGAATGAGTTTTCACCTCCAACTAAGATCATATTTTCATCATCTCTCCACCACTGGAGGCAGGATGGAGTCTCAGGAATTTCTAAACTTAAAAGATTTGAGTTAAAATTAATCTCAGATAAGTTGCAATCAAACGACAACGATTTCAGCAAACTCACGTGCAAGTAACTTTCCCTTGAGAAAGAAAATCAAAAGCTTGTACTTTTTGATCATATGAACAAGTAGCAAGCTGACGACTAGTACGCGACCAGTCGCAGTGCCTGGTGTTAGCTTCATGTTGCAACGTGTGCACCACCCTGCAAGTAGAAGCAGGAACATGAAATATCGTGTTATATGCAACCATGCAAGTTTATATCTTTTACTTAGTCAATTGAAAATTCTTTCATTCTGGTTTGATTTCAAATAACAATAAGCTTTGTGGGATAATAATCATAACTAAACGGGTTGAAGAGATGTTTATGCAAGTTTACTTTATTTCGTTATCCTTCATCACATCACAAAGCTTGACTGTTTTCTCACAAGTTACTGCCAGCAAGTGGCTGAATTTTGGGCACCATCGAAGGCACCACGGTGGGTCACATGACAACGAAGCTTTCTTACAAACTTTTCTGAAAATAAACAACTTTGATGAATGCAGTCATTCTGGGGGATGATCAAACGGAAATCTCTAAATACCGCATGAGAACTTAAGATGTCTGTGGTATATGGCTTGCTTATTTCTCTTAGTCCTCTATGGGTATTTAGAAAGGTGTATTATTTCAATCTTGGGCACATGACAAGTAAAAAACAACAATTTCATGCAATTATCAATCTTACTTTTTAAGCAACACATGAATCCAAAATAAGTAAACTTAAGCAAGACCTAACAGAAATCAAAGCAAAAATGGATCTATTGAAGAATGTTCACAGACAACCACTGCACCAAGGGGGCAAGACTTGTCTCAGTCCAAGGGTGAACATGGCGACAAAGTTGGTTGCCAGTTCTTAATACTAAAGTAACATTTTGGAGCTTATAGGCAACTTATTTGTTCACATATTGTGACATCGGTCGATAGTCGAGTGGTTACAGCACTGGCCTTGCAACAAATGTGGCTCAGGATCCATGTTCGATACCAAGTGGCACCATACCAAATGTTGTAATGCCCTTGGTCAAGGCATTAATGACACTTGCTCCTGTTCAGTAGACAGCTCTAAATTCGGGCAATACTATAAAAATCAAAAAACCATAATAAAAAATGTGTGACAATCGGAACTCGAACAAAGAATAGCTCGGTAACCTGGGCTTAATGCGTGCAAAGACTCAGTCCAAGGATAAATATTACAATATCAATACGTTTTAGTGACATGCCTCAACCAATCACCTTGGCAAGTTATTTTTGTGAAACTTGTCTTGGTACTCAAGCACAGTCTCATTAGTTAAAAAAAGCTCTTTAAGATCGCTTTCCTCCAAGGTTTCACGCTCGTTTTCATTCTCAATCAGCAACTTCTTCTCCGCAGCGGCCTTTTGTCTCCTTTCCCATTTTGTGACATACGGTCGGAGCTTTTTAGCTGGCGGTTCCATTATTCAACTTCTATCGAGCAGCACGTTAGCACGTATCAAAAGCAGCGTAATCACTCGATTCTTGAACACTGCAAGAAGCTAAAGCGGTACGTCCCCACTTTCCACCATCATCGTCTTACTCATTTCCGATTGAAAATTTACATTGCTTGGTTATGACGTCATTCTGTGCTTCTAATGAAAGTTTTAAATGCCATGGGAATGGGCCATGTTGCTAAAACAACAACTAGCACGAATACAATGTTAGCGGCAGTTTTTAAAGCAGACTGGAATTAAATTGTTAATTTTTCTTAAGGCTACACTACGTGTTTCTAAATAGGAATAAGTTTCGACAAAAGATTTTTGGCTTTACAGCACATGAAAAAAATGTAAAAAAATGGGCTGAAGCTACTAAACCCGTTTCGGTATAAAATATCAAACTGCGTTGCAATGTTTTTAAAACAGGAGAATCTTTAGTTCGGCTAAGGATCTGTTATTTTATTTTCACTTCACAACTCGGCCAGATATAACAGACGCCACAATTTATAACGTCACATAATTTTCTTCTTGTTCAGGCGAGACTCGGCTTCCCTTGTTCTTAGAGGTCAGGCTTTGTTGCGGTTTTGTTAAGTTTGCTTAGCAAGTTTACTTGTTCTAATAAAGAAAAACGACTGGTCCGTACTGAACTTAAGTTTTATGTTCCGTTTGTGTTCCAGCCTACCTGGGATACGAACCACGTTTTTGAATAAAACATGCCCCAAAGGCTAGATTGCAGATTTGAATGTGCTGGTCAAAAGGACATCCGGAAAGTAATTCCGCCATTATCAGATCACCCACCTCGTCATAATAGCAAATTTCGTGAACACTTCTTACGAGTGTTTGTCAGTGAAGATGAGCAGATGGTATTAGTCCTGCTACACCAAAGATTTTTCTCTTTTTTATCTTCGGTAGAATTTGCAGGCCTGTATATAGATTAGTCTATAGCCCAGCAGATCAGATAGTTAAAAGAGTGGCTACTGCATGCACGAGATTCATCGACGTGCACGCCCATTTATAATAAATAAGCAAAGAAAAGTTGTTTGAACGCCAGTTTATAATAAGTAAACTAAGAATTGAATTGAATAAATAAACTTTGGTGTACGCCATCATGCCAAAATTTTCATTTGATGAATCTCGTGCTTGCAGTTGCCACCCTTTCTACTATTGGCTGTTGTAAGGTTCGAACTTCATGCAAATAAGGATTTAAATTTATGAGGAAAACATATACGAAGTGAAGTGAATATGATGACCGTTGGATTTTTGCTGATGGGTTTATCTCTCTCGTTTTAGCCGGGGAGAAGAAAGCAATGCAGTGGTGTAGTGGTTAACGATGGCTCTCCTATGCTGGTGATGTCGGGTTCGAATCTTGCTATTGCTGGACTTTTTGTTTGTCCAAGTCATAAATGGTAAAGGTTTGGGTCTGAGGGGATTAGTTTTAATTTAATTTAGATTTTGCAAAAGTCCATGAGTTTGAGTTGAAAACAAAGTTCGTTTCAATTCGCAGCCAAGCTTAGTAATTTAGTCATGAAAAGTGAGATTTTAGGTCAGAGGGGATTAGTTCTAGATAAAGTTACACTTTAAAATAATTAGTACTTTGTTTTAATTTGAAAATGAGCAAACATTTCAATTTACTGTCTACCGTAATTACCGTTTAACATGTTCACAATTTCATACTTTGGTAAACGGCGGCCGAAAAAATAAGTGTCTACTTCAATGGCCGTCATTTACCGAAGTTACAAAATACCAATTCCGTAACCGACTAACCATTTACCAAGGCAGCTCTTTCCAAATCCGGTAAACGGCCGTCGGTGAAACAGACGCTACACAACAAATGATATATTCAATATTGATGGGAAATATTGGAATTCGACGGTGCATATTTTTAGTAGTTGGACATGCAAATCTCTATTTGACTTGCTGAGTCTATATCCTGAATCAGACTTATTTATTCCTGCTGCTGCTTTTACACATTACTGGTTGGCGGGTAACCCTTTGCTATGAACCAGCCTTGAAAGTGTACAGTCCCTAATTTGAAATCACATTAACTTGTTGATGTTGCAAACAATTAGCACACAAACTTCTGGCCTGGTGTGCAATGCCAAAGCACTTTTTGGAGATAATGTGTTTTTGTATCAAGAATAGAATGATATCATCACTGGCATAAGTTTAAAATAGTGTGAATACTTCTATCACAGAACTTATGAGTTCTTACATATTTTCCAAACTAATGTTTCACATATTTTCAGTTCTGGTCTTTATTGTGCCAAAACCAGGTGATGTTTGATTAGCTTGTATGGCATTTTTATAAGATGTCACTCTTTTGAAATTGGTGCATCACAGCCATTCATTTATGTTAGAGTTAAGACTTTGAATGACTTGCAATCCTTGTGGATTTTTGTTAATTCTGACTTCAACCTGGTACGGAATGAAAACATCAGCATTTTTTACATAAATCACTTTACCTAAAAACCTTCCCATACAGGTTAATAGTAATTATTAGTTTTCCTCTTTCACTCCACATGAAATGACAAAGCAAACAAAATGATGCAATGAAATAAGTGCGGTGACCAGTTTGGAAAGTTTGACAAGATTGATTTTGAGTTATAGCATAAGTTAATAATTACATTAACCACAATTACAATAACACTTGACATGTTATGGTGGGTATTATGAGCACAGATCACTGAACAGTTCGATCGACTTTCCTGTTTTTTTTTGTTTAACCATCAATCGGCTTATTCGTCATTATGCATTTGTTGCTTATGCTTAACCCCAAGTGTGCATAACCTATCATATCTTTGTATGCTTTAAGGCGGCTTGTGGTAGTGGTTGGTGTGTTGTAAGCAGCCAGATATGGATTTAGATAATGAGGGGAGAAATGGCCAAAAAGATGCGGTAAGCAACAAAATAATTGATGTAAACAAAAGCGTAAAACAACGGTTTACAAGCATTTGTTTCACTGAATAGGCCGATTGTAAACCTGCGTACTCGATGCCGGGAATCCTGCACTTCATCCAGCACGAGTGGTCGAGATTTGAGATGGATCGAGCTCAGTGGGATGTGGAGAGGGCTGAGCTCCATGTAAGAAAATTAACAATTTATTTCTTTCAAAAAGGTTTGTCTTGTTGTCGATTCAACTTATTGGATGTACCCGGAATGTGTTTTTGTGTCCAGGCGAGAATTGCCTTTCTCCAGGGTGAGAGAAAGGGCCAAGAAAATTTAAAACGGGATCTTATTCGTCGGATAAAAATGTTGGAATTTGCATTAAAGCAAGAAAGGTGAGTAGATTTCAAGTTTCCGGTTTATTTCATGATTTTCACGAACTTTTCTGATAAGAGTAACTGTGTCTTATTCTTATTCAAACTATTTTTTCTGCAATATCTATACCAGGATTTATGAATTGTAAATATTTATTTTTTTTGCTAGAGGCAAAAAATTAATTTATTTTAATTTGCCTTAATTTCTGCAACTGACCATGTGTGGTCGGAGCATTTCGTAATCGTGGGAAAAGTATTTGGTGGTAAAATATTTTTGAAATGTGTTCCATGCATTCTCTGACATGTAATAACAATTCACACATTTGGTCGGCGTTCTCAATGCCAATTATTCCAGTCTTGGCCTATAATCGACGAGTGACTCGATGTTTTTTTGCAGATCCAAAGTCCACAAATTAAAGTTCGGGACTGATCTCCATGTTGACAATCGAGGAAGTGACTCGAATGGTCAGTTTTTAGCTAATTATATATTCTTTTGCAGTTTAATGTAAAAAACAATCAAACACTCACTAGCTCAGCACGATGCTCACTTCCAGTTTGACGCACTGCATAAGGTTTAAGTAATTAATGAAAAATGTTCGTTGGTAAATCTTTCTTGAAAATCCGTCAACGTTTCAAATTAGCAAAATTTATGGCGCAGTGAAACAATCGCTTTTTGCCAACAACCATTCCATTCGTTCACCTGTGTGAAGATGTTTTCAATTATGAGTAAACAATGAATATATAGCTATGATATCAACTAATCAAGTTGCAGCATGCGCTTATTCATTGCAGAGTGTATGGATTAAATTATACCGATGTGTTTGCAACTTGTCGCAATTTTCATTTTCCACATAAATTATTCTTTTTGATTTGATGCCAATTGGCACCACTTCAGCTGCATAAACCAAGTTTGTAAACATGTGAAATTTGAGATTGGTGTCAACTTGATCGGGATTGACTTCCATGACACAGTGATGGCGATTTTGATCCATTTCTTCATCAACTTTTGGTGAAAAGATTCTTTCATTGACTCGAGTTATATTTTGCATAGATGAGTCGAGAGGAAGCGACCAGACGAACAACGCCAACATGTCGTGGAGACACGGCCGACAACTTCTCAGACAGTAAATATTTTATGATTTCTGTGTGTCATCTGGTCTAGTCTATTTCTTCTGAGTTCTTCATCTGTCTCCCATCCACCAGGTATCTTCAGGAGGTGGGCTACAGCGACACAATCCTCGATGTCCGATCACAAAGAGTTCGAGCGTTGCTAGGCAACAATTACGACACAAACAAGACCAATGATAATGACAATAAAATAATTAACGGAGATTTGTTAGACCAGGACGACCAAAAGTAAGCGTGATATCAACTTTATTGATGGCCCTTGGCGCACATCGTAAATGCGCAGACTTGGTTTAATCATGTCTCAAGAAACAAGTTAACTGTTTGTTTAACAATACCCTGCTCTTTGCTATCACGCTGTGATTGTGATGTCATACTATGATGTTTACGTCAGGAGAGAGACAGTGTCGCCCCGGGGCAAGGGGGAGCCGTCGGAGCACGATGTCCTCCAAGATTTCAACTTCTTGTCAGCCGCTGATAACGATGCTGAGATGGAGAGTGATGACATCACAGAGCCTTCTCGGAAGGTGACCGTTGTTCTAGTGCTTCAAAGAAAAAATTTGAATTTTTTTTAAATTGATTAAATTTCAGAATGAAGTCGGCGGCTCTGATGACATGAATGAGACGGAGGTGGCACTCGCTGAATTCGCTTTCCTCAACCCTGAAACAGAAGAAACCGGTCGGTTTCGCAACATTATTTACTGATTGTGCGTTTACGCTGTGATGAAGAGTAACTTTGTCTCATTTTTTCAAATGCAGATGATTCAAAAGACATGGACTGGGCGATTGATCAGAACAAATTAAATGCGATGAAAGAGCAATTTCGTCTGGAGAAACGACACACAAAAAGAAAAGGAATGAAAAGTAGATTTTGAGTCTTAGATATGATACGTGTCTTTGCTTATTATGATTTTGTACCTGCATCTCAACTTCTAGGATATATGACATTTTTAAACAATTACCGATTATGACATAACAATAGGGCCAGATAAGAAGAATCTTCAAAGTATGTTGGACACGTTGAGGGGGACTGAGGTCAACAAAGCAGACGACGTTAACATTCACATCCCAGATGCAGGTATGTCGTCGCATCTCTGCTTTATTCTGCTTGAAAACTCACTTCATCTTGTCGGCAAACGCAGATAGCCTTCCATTCACGGTTGGTGGGACCAACATGGGTGACGAATCCATCGAAAATGCTCTAGGACTCGGGGCACTGGCTGGGCTGACGGTAGCCAACGAGGCTGACCCCCTCTCGTACGAAGTAAGTCCGATCTTGAGTGATTGTGGAAAATATTTCAAACCTGACCCCAATTGACTTCAACCATCTTTGTAATTAATTGTGGGCCACTTCATAAATATATGGTTTAGATTTGATAATGCCAAGTCATAACCTGTCATTATGTGTTTGATGCTTGGCCTTTATGTCAATGTGATATCTCCGGGCAAGTCAACGTCAATGCTTACTCCTGTTTAACGGTTTTGGTAAACAATTTCAAATTTTAGAATGACAATGAAACAAAATTATGCGTTTATTTGCAAATTTGCACAAACACAAGTTTGATCACCGGGAGTGGTGTTGAGCCATTGCTGAGATGTGCGAAGATTTTCTTCATTCAAAGAGTTAATTCACAATCTACCGAGTAAAGCTCGTAGCAATATTAATTTTGATTGCAATTTTTGTTGGAGTAATTGTCAAATATTTTTGAGCTAACTTATACATTACTCAAGCATAAGAATGCAGAGAAAGCATTGCAGGGTACAGGGTACAGTGCTTTAAGTTGGCCAAACTGGAATTTCCAAAAACCCAGTGTAGACGTTGACAATTTTGTTGTGTGTGTTACAATGTGTCTATGAGATGAAGCTCTGTTGCAGAGCATTTTGCATCTCCAACTCCCACATTCAACATGGATGAGTCAAATTTCGATATTTTAGATCTCAGCAAACAAAGACTCATTTCGCAAGACGTGGAATCCAAAATACACTCTTCGTAGTCACTTTGATGGAGTCCGCGCGATCCGATTTCTTCCCAACGAGTCAGCGGTGATCACGGCATCAGAGGACCACACAATGAAGTTGTGGAACCTGAACAAGCCACTTCCAAGCAAGAAGACACAGTCATTGGATGTTGAGCCGATCTACAGCTTTAGAGGACACATGTATGTTCGCCATCACCATTGTTATGTTCCACGCTCCTTCAACAAACCTTCACTTAAAATCATTTTATTTCCTAGCGGTCCTGTCTTGTGTCTAGAGGTGGATGCTGATGGGGTGATGTGCTACAGCGGTGGTCTCGACGCCTCTATACGCTGCTGGAAGGTTCCCAGCGTGGCCATCGACGCTTACGATACATATGGTAGTCACAGTTGGCTTATCTCGCATTTTATCTCCATTTAAAAATTAAACTCATTTATAACATCACAGACTCTACTATTGCCGGCGATGTTCTGATTGGTCACACGGACGCGGTGTGGTCCTTGTCATACTCATCTCCACGACAACGACTGCTCTCTGCTGCCGCTGATATGAGTGTTCGATTGTGGAATCCGATGTCGAATGACCCCCTCGTGGACACCATCAACATCCAAGGTCAGTTAGCTTTCTGACGTCACACTCGGGGTTATTTATGCACAAATTTATGAACCAATCACGTGTGCAGGTGATGCGACGCCAACTTGTGTCGAGTTTGTCAAATGTGACACAACACAAGGTGTCGTCTCACTCTCTGACGGGAGGTTGAACCTGTTTGACCTCGAAACCGGAAAGATTTTGTCGACGTTGGCCGAAGGGGACGGAAGTAAGTGACGTGATGACGTATTTGGGATTCGTCGACACAGTGATCACATTATTATGACGTCATACGCAGGTCGCATCAACTACGTGGTGAGCCACCCCACCATGCCGCTGACGATCACCGCACATGACGACAGACATATCAAGTTTTTCGACCACAACTCAGGTATGACTCGGCACATGACTCAGCTGGCCTGCTTGTAACTCTTCCGTGCGCAGGTGAACTCGTGCACTCGATGGTGGCGCACTTGGACTCGGTCACGAGCCTCTCCGTCGACCCGAATGGTCTATATCTATTGTCCGGCAGTAAGTACCAAGTTATTACGTCATAAGCAAAACTCGCGACGAGCATTCAATCAATGGGCCATTGTTAGGTCACGATTGCTCCATAAGGCTGTGGAACCTGGACACGAAAACATGCATCCAGGAACTGACGTCACACAGGAAGAAGTTCGACGAATCGATTTATTCTGTGGCCTTCCACCCCAGCGCCACATATATCGCCAGTGCGGGTGCCGACGCGCTCGCCAAAGTGTTTGTATAATTCTAGTATTTTAGTCGGATCTATAGCCAGGCACATCTAGTAGCTTCAGCGCGCTTAATTGACCTAATACGCGACCATTAACTAACCTAATACCCCTTGATCGCGCATCTTTATATTATGACATCACAATAGGTAATGAGTGCTCCATTGTTTTGCATGTGTATTGTGCTGCAGTATCACGGTTATTTTGCTTTCTGTGATGTAGCATTATTTTTTTCTCACGTTACCAGAAAGAGCAGCATATACAGCTCCGAATTTTTATAGACATCTTATATTTTATGGCCGATTTTGCGGATGGATGTCGTAGCGTAAAGTTCTATTATTGTGTCGTCACAATCAATGTTTTCAACCCTTCAGTATAGTGACGTATACCTTGGTTCGATTTGAGTTTGTAGAAAGTCGGTGCTTGTCACGCTTTGTTGAACATGGAAGTCACCTGACTTGGTGCGAAATCCTGGAACGACTCGCTACTGCCACCTAATTATGGGCTTGACCAGTTTGCGTATTTTGAGTAATGCAACGTAATAATTAGTTACTACTGTTATGATTATGCTGTCATAACCCCGAAAAATAAAATTCAAAATGTCGGATGTTGGATGTTTACAATTGATAAAAGATTAGCGCTAGACGGCGCCCTAGTGTCATAGTTGTGCCTGATGAGATGTCGCTTTGCAGTTTAGGAACAAAAGTAGAGTGGCGACGTGTAGGGATATGTTTAGGTGTTAGTGACAAAAGCTGGGCTTCTGGTTTTCATGGTGTACCGACCAGTGGCCAAACGCTAATAAATTCGCTTCCAAGAACGCACAAAGCAGTTGCAATGTGGGAATGATTGCAAAATGACTTTTGCGTCGATGACCGATGTTGACCATTTATTTGAAAGCTTCATTCCATTTGCGCCTGTATGCAAACTAGCCTGTGTTAGAGACTTCAGAGTCTGCAAGACTAAGTTCATTCAGCAGTAAATTGTACCGGCGTTCTGTTCACACTATGTTACTTTGTGATTGTTTGGATGTTTCTAGAATCTAGATATTACATCACCATCGCGTTTGTTGTTTCCAAGCAGATCTTTACCTGGCAATTTTGAAATATTTTTTCCATTTCCTTTTACACCTGAAGAATCAAGTTTGTGTAGAAAAATCAAAAGTAAAGTTAACGTCGAGAATACCACCTTTTTATATTGTGTTTTATTTTCCTCTATGCAGGCTAACACGGTTCAGACGCCATCAACTTAGAAAAAATTACCAGAATTTCTCACAAAAATTAAATTTCATCTCCGCTAGGGAGCGATACTTCACTTGTTGACCTTTATATGGTGTGACGTCATAATTGTAAAGGTCTCCAACGCAAATTGTTTTGAAGAAGGTTGGTTCAGGAGAACGTGTGTTGCAAGATCGTATAGCGCTGTTTCTTTATTTTTATACTACCTAGTTTTTAGGCTTATCACAAAACTGCTACCTTGCTACATACTTTTAGCGATATTTTTATGTAGGCCTTGCAGGTGTAGGCTAAGCTTATTACTAGGCCTATATAGGCTACGTCCTATACACTACAGACAATTAACGTTTATGATTAAGTGCGAGATTGAACAGCAAGACTGTGTTGCAGTTTTTCAAGGGATTAAACTGATTTTGTTTGTACCGTTATGTGGTCTTTGCCGTGCGCAGCGGCACAGGCCGTTTTGTTCACTTGTTGCCCATAGGCTACAAATAAATCGTTTTTATTGCAACGAGGAGAGATCGTCATTCCATCGTTGCCTGTCACGCAGTCACTGGATTGACAAACTAAATTTAGGAATGGGAGTTTTAAATTTGGCATTCATAGCTGAAAATTCGCCATGACGTCACCTGAAAAGTAAAGTGGTGCTTTTTGGCAGTAAATTGTTCGACAAATCAACGTATAAGCTACTAAATCGTTAATACTTCGTTTATTGTAAATTTATTCACGTTATTTTTTTCCAAAAGAGCGATTGTTGGGTCTCCTTTACTTGCATGAGAATCAAATATTGAGTTTGCATCATAATTTCTTTAAGTCCTAAAACAGGTTTAAAAATTAAGGTGCTGGGAACAACTAGCACTTCCGCTAAACCCCCATTGACGCAAAGATAAAATTATCGGCGTGCATGTTGATGAGCAGCCCTGTTTTACACTTTCCACTGTGGGTCATATGAGTGCATTGAAGCTGTAGTTGGAATTGTGGTATTGAGCATGATGTCACAATGTTGATGAAATCGAGTTAAAAGAATGAAGAAAGATGATATGCAATATTGATGATATGAAAAGATGATGAAATTGTAGCGGCCTGGGCGGCATTTTTAATACCATTACATCATTTCTTGGAAAAGTGTTTTCTAGTTATTGATTGAAGTTTATAAATTTATTATTTGATAACTCTTCAACTGTCGTTTGATATTTGGAAACTTGCTCTGAATAACTTTGTGTGAACACTCCTTTTAGTACGTTCCCAGGTTGTTTCCAGCACCTGTGCTGATAAGAAATCTTTATTGCAAATGCCCGCTTCTTAAATTTATACTGATTGTATTTATCTACACGTCAGCTTCAACTGCATGTAACTCCCATTGCCAACATATTGTTTTCTTCGCTGCACATGTTTTGAAATGCTCCGTTTTTGTTGTCGAATATTTTTACTTCCATTGCTTCACGTTTTATAAGCTCGCACTTCTACCGGCGACCGGGCGGAGAGATGCAGAGAGAGGCTGATGAGCTTACTACGCTTGTAATGGTGTTTGCAACTCAATAGACATCTTATAAGCAGTGGTATTACTATGTTTTTGATTATGCGTAATATTGAGAAAGTGTACAGCACCTATAATAAAAACCTTTTCTTGTAAACTGTATCTGTTGTAATATTAAAACCTTTTGGCTGACAAGAGGTTAGAGTATTCTAACAGCACGCAACAATAGAGTCAGATAATTCAACATGTAAATTAAGTTAACATAACATAAGTTAAGACAGATAAGCTCTGCATTTGCATTAATAAGCTCTGCAAAATGAAACGATTGTAATATGAACACTAACTGGCCAGTTTAGCTTTGCGTTTTGCTCGTCTACTTAACATAAAAAGATTCTTGTTCTAATGTTTGGAGTCTGACCTGGTTTGAGGTCACATTCTCAGCATTTGATGCCAATGGTGTTTTAGCAATATCAGCTGTGTTACTCCTTATGTTTGTGTTTTATTTGCACGACGCTGTTTGGTTTACAGCACTGGCTAGAGTTGGCCAGGTGTCTGGCAGCCTGCTCAATAATGCTGTTAGCTCTGCTTAACTGTTAGTATATTAGCTGTAATGTGTCATGATGCGAAGTATTTATTTTATTAGGACTGGTGAAAGTCAGTTTAATAAAGCCTTAGTTTCTATTTTCCTCTGTATTAAGTTATAAGGTTAGGGCAATGATAAATAAAATCACACCCCAGTATAAGTAATGTTGTGGTAGTGGTGCACAAAGCCCATGCACTTGTTGGGGTCCTCATCACTCTTGGATCTGGTCATATAATTTAGATGCATTTGTCGTCATGCCGACGCGTAACTTAGCAAAGCCATTCAGTTATTTATGGCAGGGGCCACCAAACTTCGAACCGTAGGCCAGATCCGACCCGCAAGATTAATTTCTCCGGCCCGCCTCACTTAACCACAAATGATTTTATTGTATGGTAGTCTATTGAACAAAGTGGGAATTTGGCCTCCAATCGTCAATTTTCAAGTTCATCTGAGACTTATTAAAAAAAAGTTTCGTGACGCCTGATTTATGGATTAGAAAACAAATACAAAGACTTGGATAAGTCATTGTGATAAAATATTGCATATGGCACACTTCCAATTCTAAAACATGCTCATACTTTATTTATGTGGCTTGCACGCAATGTGTTAATGGTTTACATGTGTAAATTGGGACACTTACTATGTAACTGTGTAAACCTACAGCATGCAAACTGATTATGTCATGAATAAATTTTGTGGGCTTGTTCCATGTTGTCATCATATGATAGTTGAATTGCAAGTTTTGATATTAGTTGCTATGACAACAATAACAAGCTTTTTAAGTTTAATGCTGTCAGATATTGACTTGTTAAAAACATGGCAATATATTTTTCAGAGATTCTTAGGCACATATATTGTTGGTTTTGAAATGGGTTAAGTGAATAGAATGAAGTTGTTTGTACTTGTCACAGGTCAGTTTTAAAATTCTTGTTAAATCTCTTTTTACTTCACTTCGAGTTTATTCTCACGTTGACTGAAGATATCTTGTTTTAGTTTTCTTCCTCGTCCACCCTTCATCGCCCTCTGATGTGCTGGACTGCCCATTCTGCTCGTCAACATGCCGTGAAGCTGGATTTATGTCATGTGACACTTGCCTATGTGCACCATCGTGTGATGTAAGTATGTTCAATTATTTTGTATCAATTGTTTAAATAATACATCATAGTTACAATACTACAATTATCATAAGGTAAATACATATCTCACATGCACATTCTAAATGATGGTTGGATGTGCAAATAATTTATATCATACAAGGCCATTGTGTATTAATTATGACATAAAAGTTCACATTTGCTGACTCAGGATGTTTAAGTTGTTGGATTGGAATAATAAATTTTTTTACATTGATCGTGCCTCACATCTCATGACTCCAACAAAATGTTAATCCCGTGAACTTGCGATTATGTCAACGTGCTCACTCTACGATATGATTGTTATTGTTACAAGGGTGATTGATTAGACGCCCATGTTCTGTTGGTGGTGATTCATGCCAAGACTGCCGCGTGCGATATTATTTGTACATTTTGAGTTGTTTGCTGGAGAGGACAAAATATCTGATTTTGTGTCACTTGATATGATCAAAAGCTCAACAGCTGTGTTCTGAGAATCAAATTTCATGTTCACTTTGGCCCTTAATAATATGGAAAAACTTTTCTCCCAACACAGGAACATGTATTAGTGCTGTAGTGAATGTGGTGTACATGTCCTGTGTTCTTGCGGTTTGTTTATTCCTGAATGAGCAGATTATCGATCTCATTTTCTGTCATAACAACGTTGGTAAACTGAAGTGAAATATCATGCTTATGGGGTGAATGTAAAATTTTGCCGACCAGTGTAGATAGAAACTCTCCAAATATTAGCTTTGGCGTGTCCTGTGGTTTGCTGTTTACAGTCAATCAATCACCGCTTCTGCGTCTGTTTGCTGGGAGGCTACGAATGCTTCAAGCAATTTATGTGGCCACATTAATGCTGTAAAAGACTTTCTTCAATTTTGCTTTTGCTCAAGAATGTTGCAAACTCCCCAGAGCTGATGGTGATCAGCCTTGAGGTGGGCGAGTAACCTTTACATTATCCAGAACGTGAAGATTAGTTTCTAAAAATTGCCTTTTAAGCTTTTGCCATGACTTTCGTGCTACAAAGGTTTGTTTGTGTGTAAACAGACGTGGATGAGTAATCGTGAATGCGCGTGTCGATGTCAGGCTGATCGCCTTGTGCTGCCCATGTCAGGAGATAAGAATCAATCACTTGTATCACAACATGTTAATATTCGCCATGCCCCGGGCCATAGAGATCTTAAATCTGATTATATCTTCCTAACAGTCTTCAGCACTATTTGAACTTTCGTTTCACAGAAATTTTTTTACTTTATAGAACTTTTTTATTCCTGCCTGGAATGTTGGTACCAGGTTGATTGTCTTTTATTTGCTCAAACCAGTACATTGATTCATACAAATGTTATCTTTTATCCGTTCAATAGGTTGCATAGATGCTGCACAATACACATATTATAGAATCTTATCTTTTTACCGATCATGTGAGGTTGTTTCTATTTATTGGATTTTAGAGTGAGTTTGTGTTGATAATAATATTGTTGCCCTCACCTTAACACAAAATCTTTTATGTTCCAGCTAATAACTTGCTCTCCTCCGAGAGAATGCGTGCTAAGGTCAGAGGACTGCGTGAGTGAGCCTTGCCCTAAGCTTCCAACATGTATTGGTGAGTTTTCTTCAAAACAAGTCGCCCACTTGAATGTTTCAGTTTATCGAGTGGGCTTTGTATTATATCTCGGCTTAAGCTTTTGTGATGTTTTTAGTGAAGATACTTTCTTCCCTGTCACATGCTTTTTTATCATTAAACCCAGATTTTTCTCGAGTCTGCAACAGTGTGTTACGTGATCACGATTCCGTGATATTATGTGATATGAATGAGGTGAGGTGTCCACCTGACTTCATGTGCAAGAATGTCACCGGGCAGGACATTGCTGTCTGCTGCAGCAAGGATCCAAAATTAGGTGGTGAGGAAAATGGTTTGCAGCATTTTATCAAGTATTGAGATGTCTGTTGACACGAATAAAGTTCAACTTTCACTTTTCCAGGTTTTGGCCCTGTGGCAGTCAACAACATCCCAGACATGTTTCTCTCATCCTCGGATGAACCCATCCCAGGTAAGCTGCGTCCCAGGAGACATCTTATTACATTCCCTTAATGCGATCTTAATCAAGACAGTCTATTGCTCACATCTATCGGATGGAAGCCCTAATACACTTTATTATCCTCACAATGATATTTCACAGACCAATGGTTTTGATTTAACTTTTTACAAATATGTTCAGTGGAATCTGCTTTTCAATCATGATCTCACAATTACGCTTAAGTGAATAATTTTATTTCATAATGTTGGAAAGTTTTTATCACGATTTCCCTCAATAATTGACTGGAAGTTGGACCTTAGTCGACTGAATACCAGTTTTCATCAGAAAGCATTCATGAAAGTAACAGAGCACATGCTTTGAAGAACACACAGACAACAAACATGATGTGTCTGTAGTTTGAGGTCAACCACCACCTTTTGCGGATGAAAGCGCAAGTTTCTAATTTGTGCCCGCAGTGTTTTGCTGGCTGGCTCATATGTTCCAAAGCAGTAATTAGCCAGTACTTTTATGAACCTTATTGTTGACTTTCAACTTCAACTTGCTTGATTTGCCTGAGCGCTTCTGCGTCCTAATCATTGCTGAGCACGTTCCAACACCAACCGAGTACGATGCAGGAGTTTACTCGATCATGGTTTTTGAATTTCGTCCGAAACTGAATTTAGCTAAAACCGAATTTTAGATGGAAGGAATCGGAATTATTTCGGCCATTCTACGACTGCAAATGTCTATAAAGTAAAGTATTCAAGGAAATGCGGCGGTTGAAATAACTGTGAATGAAAAAGACTTTAATTTCGTCCTTAGACCGACTACAAATTCTGTTCTAGGCGAGGCTGGAAATAATTTTTTCAAAAATCGAATCTGGGCAAATTAGTTGGGCCTGGCGACGTCTTCGTTCACTTCCAGTATTAACACTTGCAACATCGTTGGTTGCCTGAAAGAGTTTTTGTTTGTCAAAATTGAAATCACTTTTAACTCTGTCCGTCTCTAGTTTTTAAGGTTTGTGTTCAAAGTTCTAATCATCGATGTATCTGCAACTACAGGTGATTCAACCGACTGTGACTCGTGCCCGATCGAACCTTGCAAGCTTGCTCAATGCCCGAAAAATCCAACCGCTCAGTGCGTTACGGATGACTGCAGTTGCACTTCATGGTTCATTGACCACGACTTGAACGAAGTTGATTGCTTCGGAGGTTGTTGAGTCTTTTGATTGACGCGCTCAGTAATTCAGCGCCGGAAGTTTTAGCTCAAATTGTTCAACTTTTGTCAACAGAAAACACTCAGACCATTCCCGGCTTCCTGCTCCCTGGTATCGACGGGGAAGTCCCTATTCCGCCCATCGACGTTGACGAGGGAGGAGGTTCGGACGAAGTTGACTTTCCGTTCCCCCCTAACCTCCCCCTCCCACCAACGAGCGTATATTCCCCACCTGGTGACAGCCTGGACGTGGGGCCGACTTTGAAACCCAAACCACCCCCAGCCCAGCCTAGCGGAGTCACTGATAACCCACCAGATGCAGCTAATGACGTCATATTGCACGTGGTTATTGCGTCATGCGTCGTATTCGTGTTCATTATTCTTTTACTTCTCGCTTGCAAGGTAGGTTCTAAATAATCCCCGACTGTCAATGTCACGTTCGCTTTTAACCTTTGACCTTCCTCAGGTCGCCAGTCATCGCAAGAAATCGCTTCATCGAACGTCATACGAGGAACAGCTCAAACCTCTCAAAGTTGATGTCGAGAAAAACGGGAACAATAACTAACCTCTATGACGTCACAATCCGTCCTAGACGTCACCGTGTCCCCGCGATAGGTGTTTGTGGAGAGGTGTTCGTTTTCCCAGATCACGTGTTTGTGGTCGTTGCTGCTTTTTCTTCCAAATATTATTGTTGTTATTGCGACTTACCCGTTCATATCTTTTCTATTTTTCTATTCTTCCCACAGAAATTGGATTGTTGCAGTTTGTTTAAAATTTTGCCAGTATTTTACAGCTCTCACCACCGATTTTTTACACAAAATATTTTTCTAACCCAACTACATGCTTGTTCTACTGGACACGAATCAACTACCTGAAGCATCAAAAATTTTCTGCATTGATAGTGACGTCATACTAAGACACTGCTTGATGATTTCCTGGATGAAAATCTAAAAGTTTTCAGGAATTTGTAAAAAGCTTTCGTGTAGACTCTCCTATGACTGTACAATCGGCATCGTTTGGTGCACCAACGTCACGACTGCATGTGCGACGTTGATGAGCAATTTTTACGTGGTTTTTGTTCCTGATCATTTGCAAGGTGTACCCTCTTGTTCGCTCTTAATCGCGCACTGTTTGTTACGTAACAATGCATACTTTTACTAAAATGGAATGTTCAGAAAAAGTAATCACAAAATCAAGTTCGGTTGAAATTTCTTAAAAGTTTTAACGATTTTTTATTGAAATAAAAATCAAGCAAACTATTTTCTAGCTAGAACGTGCTACAAACAAATAAAACGAAATTACTGTACTGGCGACGTATTGATGAAACAATTGGCCACAAACTATTCCGTTGATATTTGCAAGCTGGCACCATCACTAAACTTCAGCGAAGAGAAGTTCACTTTTATTTTGATAAATTTTAAGACCACGCGATAGATCGAGTTTTCTGTGTTTGTAAAACTTCCACAGAGATGAAACAGAAATGTTTCACAAATCTGACTTTTCTAAGGAAATCAAGCTAGTTAAAGGCCTGGTTGCCTGTTTTGTCCTTAGCCTGTGTCGCATTCCATCTAACTCGTCACTGCATTCATGAGCACTTCTAACCTACACACATCAACAAGCGCCACAAAAGACGACCAGCCTTGAATATCTCGCGTTTATTTACATTTTGCTGAAACGCTTTAAGAGTGAAGACGACACAATCCGGAGCTGTAGTGCCAGTTACTGCGCAATCTTTTGGTTGCGGCCAAAACACAAAAGTTGTTTTTAGTAAAATCTGAGACTTTCGGTCAGAAGATTGAGAAAGTAAATTTTTGAAACCGCGCTTTGGTTGCTCTCACCAAGAACTTTTCACACAGTTTATAGATGTTTTAGTGGCGTGGCAGACAGGTCACTAGACATGGTGCCATTTCAATAAAAATAAGGTGGAGTGGCGTGGCATTTTTTCTTCCTGCAGAAGAAACAAGTCATCCGGACACTGGAAACTGCAAAAGAGTTCAAAGGTTAGTTGTGGCGTTGAGTGGCCGCCCCTGCGAAACACCCCCCTGCACTCACCTCTGCACCTCCCGCAGCTGTACTTGTAATACTTCTTATTGTTCCTCCACACAGTCGAGCAGTAGCTGCTCCAACACTTCCTACCAACCCCGCCCACGCTGCGCCCTGCCGCCCCTACTCCTGGTTCAGGGACAGATTCTAGAACTGCCTGTTCTACCTCCTGTTCAGATGGGTCTAGGGTCGGGTCTGCTTCCAGTTGGTTGTTCGAATAATAATCCAGGATGTCGTCAAATGTATAAGGACAGTTTTCCTTTACAGACGTGAACGTTTGCAATATGACGTGATAATGCGCTCTATGACACTCAATTGTGACGTCTTACCTCATCATTTTCGCACCGCCTCACAATTTCCGGAATCAAGTCACAACTGTGAGGGAATTCCCCGTCGACACAGGTGACGACACTAGGACCAGTGAGCTGGTAGTTTTCCTTGCACTCGACGGAGCAGGAACGCGCGCGGTCGTCGCCGTGCGTTTGGTCGCAGGAGGTCACGGTCGACCTTACCTCGAGCAACGAGATCTCGCAATATCGCAATTCTTAATATTACCAAACAATTATTCGTTTATTCGGCATAAAATAGTGATTTGTTTTGATGACGAAATCACTTGTTACGTCATAAACTACTCACCCAGTGCTTGGCAGTTAACTTGGGTGAAAGCTCCATTTACGCATCGCGCCACCACGCCACCATGTGGTTCGTAACCATATTCACACTGAATCGTGCATTCTGTGGCGAATCCGGCTTTTTCGTCGCTGCATGACGCAATGTGACCGTGTTTGACCTTCAAGTGCTCTTTTATGCAATGGGTTCTCGGGTTGACGACTGCGAATAAATACTATGTTGCTTTGTTACGTCACAGACCTGCTACATCACAAAGGTTGTAGAGACTTACAATTGTAGTCGATCGAGAAGCCGGAGTGCGGCTGGAAGTTGGATTTCCGGGGGGCGGTGACAAATTGCATCCTTACTTTACGCCTCGTGGAAATATAAGTAAATGGCGTCTCCAGGTAGCCCGTGTAGATGATGCCTACGTCATCATCGCTCATGCGACCGTCGAACACCTGAAAAAATGAAATTCTGAATTGTGGCGCAAGGACGAGCTTTATGACAAAACAATGCAGACTTACTTGCAAGTAATCGTGCGGTTTTCCGTCTGTTTTGGCAAAGCTGAGAGAAAAAGATTTAAAAGTGAGGACGACAATTTCACCTTTTCGCGCCTTCACCACGTACTCCAGGTGAAGGTTCCCGGGGTAGGTGTACGAAAAACTACCACTAGGTCGCTCCAACGGGCTCTCGATGGTCCCCCCCTCTCTGTCGTTGTGCAGGATTTCAGTCCCTGAGACTAGGATAAAATATTTTAAGATTAAAACTTTGCTTAATTCGTCGAAATGTTTTTCTCAGGTTTAAAATTGTCTTTTGTTTTCAATTTTCCTCCCAAGCATTGACGTTTGTCAAGCAGTGACGTCAGCAAAACACTATAATTAACTCTCCGTGGTCAACATTTCTTGTGTGACGTCACAACAACTTATTTACTTGAAATTATGCAGTCAGGCGTGAAACTTGAGACTCGAGGAGAAGAAGAAAGTTTTGTTGCAAAAGAATTTGAGGTTTTTATCTTTTTTATCTGTTTCAATTATTTCACCAACAAGATTCACTCAAAAAAGCAGATCTCTTGCCACAGACTCACTGTTGCTTACGTCATCTGAAGAAACCTACGCTTGTCAGGACAAATTAGAAACGTTTCCGAGTCAACAATATTCTAGAATATACATGGCAACATTTCATCATGTCTGACGTCACTCACCTGCCCACAAAAGAGCCGACATCGTAGCGAATCGAAGCAGAAACATTTTCAACTTAACTTGATGCAGATCTGATTCAATCAACGCTCCAGGCGACATATTTATACCTTTCGTCGAAATCTTTTTTTCTTAGTTGCCTTTTTCTCGATTTCAAACTCACTTCAAAGTTCGAGAACTTTCGCAGCAACTTCATTGAATTTCGATTTCGCATACTGCTTGTGTGATGTCATAATGAATAGCGCTAATGACAGCAGAAATACCGGAAATGTTTTCTCTTTTGCTGCAATAGAGCGGCCAAGAATCGTGACGTGTTTACTCAAAATTTGTTTAAAATAGCGTGCGTCATAAAATGTTTCCTTCACCGAAATGTCACTGGTCAAGATGACGTCAAGAGTTTTGCAGCAACACTCGCTCGAAACAAAACTGCAAAGTTGCTGCAACTTGAAAGCGGAAACTTTCACACAGGTCATTGCACTTTGACCTCGTTTAACCCTATCTACTTGTGACGTCGGTCTTGGATAGCGTTTAAGGTTTTCGTGGTGGCCGCTCAATCAATCTCAAGCAAAATTTCCAAACTTGCGGGGAATTTTACTTCGAGACTCCGATAAAGCTTGAGGCATAGCGCGGTAAAACACTCGGCTGACGGGTTTGCCAAATCACGTTTCCTCAAAAAGATGTGCGTGTCTCGCGCGCAGAATCTGAGGAATGTTTTCTCTCAAACCAAGTCATCTCTAGTCACGTGATCAGCCCCTTTTCCTGGGCGCCCAGGTCACGTGTGTGACGTGTGACATTTTCACTTTCGCGATCAAGCTTTCACAAAGGACAGTTCAACAAAAAATTCATTATTGTCCAAAATAAAATGTATTTTTTCGCAAAACGTTTCAATGAAGATGCGTGTGACGGCATAATAAGCGTCTATGATGTTGTACACGATGATGTCATAGGAAGCAAGTTTTTTACAGAGCAAAACATCGACATAACATAAAATGAATGGTGAGCTGAGGCGCTGATGATGTCATCCGGCGAGATAGGAGGGCGGCGGTCGGTTGCATTGCGTCACGTAGCGACAGAATACGCAAGCCTTACGTAATCGGGGCCCTGAAACAACATGTCAATGACGTCACAAAGCTAAAAACTGGAGAGGGGGAAATTACCTTTGCATCGGCCGCAGTCGTAGGGGTAAGGGGGCGCTGGGACTGTGTTCTTGGCGCAGTATTCGGCGAAACAACGCAACCCACCGGCCGCGTTTCCCAAACGCACGGTAGGGTCAGGAAGATTATCCAACCAGACTTCTTCACGTATTTGCTGTGAATGTGTCAAAGTGACGTCATCTTGCAAACGATTTCCGTCGTAGAAGTCGATTATTTCCTCGATCGTATACGGACAATCAGTCTGCAAAGAGCGCATGAGCTTCGAAGATTTGTGGGCCAAAATAATCTCACCTGATCGGTTAACTTACCATGTTGTTTCTCTCGCATTCCACTATGACGTCATTCCTTAGTGAGCACATCGGTTTGGTGTCTTCAACAACGCAACCAGTGACGTCAGAAAGGTAATTGTCAGTGCAGCGGACCATGCATCCCCCCTGTTGGCTGCCCTCCCCGCAGGGGATTATCCTACTGCCTCTCAGTTCTTCGTCTGTGAGCTCACAATAGCTGGGCACTAAAGCGGATATAATACGTCACCATTATCAGAAATTCTTATTGTTGACGTCATCACCACTCACCTATCTGTTGGCACGTGACCGAGGTAAAGGACCCGTCGACACAACGCGCTGTAGCGCCACCCTGGGGTTCGTACCCATTTTCACAACGAATCGTGCAGTTGGTCGCGAAACCAAAAGATTCATCGAGGCATGACGTGTCCATGACGTGCGGAAGTTGAAGGGTTGACACGGCGCAACGGTTTCTCGTGTCGACAACTGTTAATTATGAAGTAATAAGACTCGTGCAGCCTGTGTTTAAAGGGAAGCAGCAACTCACAGTTATATTTTATTTGGAATCCTCTGAGCTCTGCCACGTGATCTGTGACGAAGAGCATCCTCACCCTCCTCGTGCTCGACACGAAGCGTCTCGGAGCTTGTCCTCCGGTGAACTTCTTCCCCACCTTGTCGTGCTTCTTCCTCCCGTTGAACACCTGCGCAATAAAGCGACCTTTGTTTACTAACGATCAAGTGCTTTATGACGTAAATAGAATAACATACTTTCAAATAATCGCTGAAATCGAGAAGAAAATCGAGAAATTCGAGAACAACGACGTAATCATCACTCGGGGCGTTTATGACGTAACTTTGTTTGAAATTGGTGGGATATGGAAAGGGGTAATTTGGACTGGAAAATACTCCCCCATTTCTGTTGTTGAACCATAACTTTGATCTTGACCCATCTGAAAAACACCAACATATCTTCACTTTCTCCGCTTATGACGTCATAAAGGAAGACAACAGCATGACGTCGGTGTCAAAGTGAGATATGCCTGGCGCCTACCTGTGCTGACGTAATAATAAGAGGCCAGAAGGAGGATGATTGTCCACAAATTCGTCATCTGCATTCTTCTGGACACTGAGCTCGGAGCCACCTAATATATAACCGGAGATACAGGACTCCGGGGATTTCTATCAAGTTATTTTCAACCTATTTGCTGCAAAGCGCCTCTGGCAAAAAAATTTTGAAAGATTAATCATCAAGGAAAGTTTACAAAATGTAACGTGCCACCCGCGTCATGCTGATGGAATTTATTGCGTCATAGGATATGTTCATTGTTTCGTCACTAAACGACGTAAGTTGGCTTAACGTTTAGTGGAAAGTCTTTGATTATGTAAACAACGAAGGTAATTTCAACTTAAACTACGAATCTAGTTTTTGCAAATTACTTCTCCTCACTTAACCGCCTATCTGTAACAATAGGCTTGGTGACGAGAAAAAGCACAAAAACAGTGCGTGCTAACAAGCGTGCTGCTATGACGATGGAGGATTAGCGCGGCTGACAAACTCAATAAATTTTGTTGCGCAAAAACAAGGTTTTGCTTGGAATGAAGTATAGGGCCATAGGCTGTCACTATTTCACCTGAAAAGAAAAATCCCGGGCCGCGTGGCTTGTCACGGTCAAATGGTCACTTTCATTCTTAATTTAGTTTTGAAGACCTGAGAATGCGGTTACATTAGTGATAGAAATCAAAAGAAGGAAACCCTTGTACTGTGCAAGATGAGCAAACGCTGAAATGTTTGATATTCAGCTTGTTGAAGATTTCCAAACAAAATGCTCAAAGCAATTTCAATGCAACAATAAAAGTTAATTTTTCTTAAAGTGTCGACCAGTGCTGCACAAAATGTTACTTTGAGATTAAACTTAAAAGTTTAGGGCTCATAACTGCAGCTGCTGATGCTACAGAGTGGATAAATGAACGACTTCGGTACCAGATTGTAGGAGCAAGTATCGGACAATCAAAGAAATATTAATCTAAGCAACCTCTCAACATATTCCAGAAAAAACTAAGAAATATCGACCCTTACGCCTAAGTTTTAAGAAAACAAATCAATTCTGTTCTTTGAAGTCAAGAAAGAAAAACAAAACATGTTTGTTTCGGTAACAATGCGATGACGTGTGACCATCGCGTTCAGTGAATGGACAAAATCGCATGTGACTGAAAGCCACAGAACGTGGCCGCAAATGAAAGCTGCCGTTCTCACACTTTGAGCGCAACCATCCACAATTAAATTATTCATGAAGATTATTTTTGTTCAATATATATTTTTTTACTTAAAATTGAACAAAAATCGTTTTAAATCATCATCATCACTTCTTAACTTTTCAAGCTTCGACTGGTTATCGCCTGTGGTTCACCATAACGATGGTTAACCCATAATGGTTAACACCACCCCCCTATGCTGTGTTGGCCTGCCGACGTTCTCGTCACTTCTGTTTACATCTCGCCACTATTTCTTGTTTATTACTTTCGCAACGTCTTTCGCGAATCACGTGACAAAAGTGAAACATGTCATGTACTTGCGGCTCAGCTTCCTGTGACGTCACAATTTGAATCACGTTTAATCACAAACGCTTTCTACAGTTTCCTGCCGGTTTCTTGTCGTGAATAGAAAACTCGGTTTGAGGAAAAATGATAAAAACCCATTCGAGTGCGCTTAGTTGTGTACACAACGCTTCATACTTGAGATTTCTAGAATGTCATAAAACACTTCCTACGTCACAGATATAATCGCCATCATCTTTAAATCAGGCCGCAAACACTTTTACCGAGTCAATTCTGCCAGAAATTGCCCAACCAGACATAACAAAGCGGAAATGATCTTTGCAGGGAAATAGTTTGTACAAAATGATCGCCCAATAACATTACTCCCACCCCCTCCAACCTGGCTGTCTTAAGTTTGGTTTCATGAAATGTGACGCGCTCTTGAAATTAATCCCTGTCACAGACAGCAAAGTGACTTCAGTTGGATAAAAATAATATCGCGTCTTCGCCCGAAGCCAAATTTCCGCGGCTTAGTCAAGGTCGGTCGCGTCATGAAGAGGGTGAGCTCAAGGTCATGGTCACGGTCAAATAAATTAAAGTTCCCATTTCAAGGTCTTTTGTTGAGGAAATGTCTATAAAATATTTGCGTTTTAAACTTAAACATTACATGGATATCATATAATATCCACTGCGTCATTGTCGTTGGCCCACATAGATATCACACTACTTAGATATTACGTATAATGTAAAATATATGGTTGCGATAAGCATAGATATCATATATTTTCGGTCTATAAGAAACCACAATCAAGTTGACGTTGTTCATGATCATTTGCAAGAAATCTCTGCCAGGACCTTTGATATAGAAACTGAAAGGTTACGTCATCAACCTCTCTGAAGAACGATTTTGGATTTTGTGAGGGGCCGCACCAAATTTTGGTTAGTCTGTGACTGTTACGTCACGAGTCATGGGTTGTTTTCGAAATGTTGAAATTTTATTTTGGTATCTTGCAATTCAGTTGTTGACCAAGCTTAAATTCTCCTTAATGACGTTCAGATAAATTACCTCGCTTGAACTGGTGTGCCATATATATACTATTGTAATGTTTACAATCTTCCCTTTACTTTTTTCGTTCTCACTTGTTACCAAGCGCAATGTAACATTCAGTAAGCTTTGCCCGAAGGTGAAAGCCTTAGTGTCTGATAATAAATAAAAATGGGAACTTTATCATTTAATAATATGCATACACAGAATTTAAGCAACTAACAGTATAGTCACGCCGTTTGAGAAATGAGTACTCATACCATCGAAGCAGAAGTGAAACAAGTTATCAACCATCAATCGTCCTCGCTCATATTGTAACAATTACCGCCAGTGTACGCGGTCTTTATGGCAGATATGTTTGTTGGGTAATACTTCACACAAGTAATACAGCAACGAATTAATATTTGTCATAAATTGGTGAATTGCACTCCCTTCCATCACTTGTGCATTGAACTCCCTTCCATCACTTGTGAACTCCCAGTTACTTAAACTTCTCCATCTGCTTCAGTGTTTCGACACACATTTGCACTAAGCAGAGTCGCTTGAGAAGCATATTAGAAAGTTTGCTTGTTTTCCTGACGGAGTCATTGCAAGCATCTGCAAAAAGATCGAGTGCACGTTTATGATCAAGAGGAGAGATGAGGAAGAGGAGAGATGAGGAAAGTGAGGAAGATGAGGAAGATGAGGAAGAAAGTCGAAAGATCCAGGTCGTCCGCAAACAACAAATGACTGAATCAAATGTTGTTAATGATGACGCACTCTTCATCAACGCTGTCCGTTCAGTTCAGATGAACCAGCAGTGACAGCTCTAAACTATTCGCCGTGGTAGGCGCCTTACCAAGCGCGGAGCTCAATGCAAAAACTGTTGTCGATTTTTAATAACGTAATAATAATAACAATATTAATAATAATGACAATAACAGCGTAAACCGAACATCGACGTTTTGTTATTCAGCTCCCACCAAGGCTTTGTTCCGTGGTATAATTTCATCAAAACATTCTCTTTCAAGTACAAGTTAACACGGTGATTTGCGGAAAATAAAAGCTACTTTGTTGTTTTTGTTTTAAAGCTGATCGGTGCTGACCCTGACACAATCGCATCGTTGTCATTGGCTCATGGCTGGTTTTAAATGAAAAAATGCGGTTACTCACAATTCTTCATGCGCTTAAAACTTTTGTGTTATCTTAATGCGCCCGCTTTTCATTCCTCACTTTATAAGGACGTGAATCCTGGAAACTCACTGTAGATAGTAAAATAAGCATAACGGCAATGGAAATGAGATGCTTTCGTAGGTAGTTGGGCATCTCGAACAAAAAAAGTTAAAATCATCCACAGATAGGATCAGCAGCAAGATCAACCCTCGAAGACAATCCTGCAAGACACGGTAACAGGATGGAAAAGAAGATGCAGACAAGCAAAACGATGAAAGATAAAACCCCTGAGTGCACAGGACTGAGACTTGGCGAGGCTCTAGCAAGATCTTCTCTGGTTTCCCCACATCCTAGAAAATTACAGGATTGATTACAATTACAGGCTTGTACGATGACTCACAATGGTTGTGTGACGTCACAGATCTGGCCGTCAACGGAGCAACTTGGCTATTATATTGACTTGCATCGGTTTTGATAAATTTCTATCATTTTTCTTGGTTTTTCTCGGTTCCACCTCCAGTCACTGCAAAATTTTGCAATAAAAACAAGGAAATAGGCGTCGAGCGGCTCCAAAGTGAAGTTCCGAAACTTTTGCAAAGTTTATTAACTAAGCACTAAGTAGCTTTATATCCGACATCTCTCTTATCTCCAAACTCAAAATTTATTTCTTCCTGCTCGTTTCATTTTTAAAATTTTAGAGTCCCAAAGCAATTTTTCCACAGGAAAGTTCCGAGCCAAGATCATTATGATCATTAATTTTGTCCTCAAACCATAAAAGTACGCCAACTGCAGAAAATCGTATATACTTTAGTACAGCAATATCTAGTAAATGATTTGTTAACTTATACAGAACAAAAACATTTTAGGATTGTCAATAATGTGTTTGTGGCAGTCACGGTGTCACCACGCGGTGATTCTGTGGTTTGGACATATCACTTTAAATCGTCTCTGCGTTGATTTCTGGCATGCGTGGTTTTTGCTTGTTATTTATACATCGTACTTATTGTTGTAAGAACGTACTTGCAGTGTTGTAAAAAATTTGACCTGGTATTTAAACATCGATAATTCTTAGCCTGATGTAATAATGCCTGTACCCATGAGAATCTCACGACTTGATGTTATGCTAACTGACGTCGCTTCTTCCGGGATGACAGTTTGCTGCAGTGTAAAATTCTTAGAATATGGCGATATAGCAACGCCTTTCCAAGCACCAACAAACAAACATACTTTCACAAAAAGTTTGCATTTTGTTGATTGCATGGTTGTGCCGACTGGCGCCTAATAACGTTGAAGTGTGGTTATGAAAAATATTATCCTTTAATCATGTAAATACATTTGTACCAAAAAAAAGTAACTTTTGCTTTTAAGCACTTCTGCAAAGCTACATTTTCGCATTAGTTTTAAGTAAATACCGTGGTACAGCAAGAAAACTTAGGAAAGCTGTAAAGCTATTGCCTATAAAGTCTAAAAGTAGACTATAATCGGGTCATAACCTTGGCTTAAATGATGTTCAAAAGCGACTATTCATCAGCGATTTTTTATTCATGGAAAATTTTTGCTGCTACTCGTGGTAAAAACAAGAAAAATACGAGATTTTTTTATTACTGCAGGCTACAGTTACTTTACGTCGGTGGATTGTGTGCACTTGTATGACTTTGCCAGAGACAAAAATATCACTTGAGATTTGTAATTGGACGTTTATTGTTTTAACATCAGTAACGCGTAGGCTACCATCAAGAAGTCGTATAGAATTTTTTTTTTGTAAAATGGGGTCGCATACCCAAAAAGTGTGAGAAGCCCTGCTCTATTTTGTTATTTGTTTTCTTCGCATCGCCTCATGTCATTCAGTCTGTGATGGTTATACCCAGGGTGGCCATCTGTTTGGACTCAAAAATAAGGGCGACTAGGAATGAAAGACGAATACCACCTTAAACAGTGCACAACAGGACAAAGCAATCAATGTTCCTAATAAGGAAAAAAATATTTTCTAAGACACAGACCTTCAAAATAAGGATAAAATGTAGATTTAAGGATGGCATGGCCAACCCTGTAGAGCAGAGGTGACGAACCTGCGGCCCGCCAAACAATTTTGTGCGGCCCACCAAACGATTTGACAAACGCCCATACATACAAGGCATATAGGACTTATAGGAAATTAGGGTTGCCATACCGTCCGGAAAATTCCGGACATGTCCGGAATTTAGGCCATACATGTCCGGAATTTAGGGTTAAATTTTGCGTCCGGGAGACCAGCAGTCTTGAACTTTCTTTCACCTGTTTCTAATCTTTGCGCAATGCGATATCAAAAGCTGATAGCACAATTGAGTCGCAGCAGTATGTCTTCAATAGATTGCCGCACTCAATCGATGTATTTTTTGCGGCCGCGGGAGCAGCTAAAAATCTGCCAAATGAAGCGGTTGTGCTTGAATGCTAATTATTATGCAAAATGTTAAAAAAATTGTACGGCCCGCTTGCTCAGCCGTAACTGACAAAGTGGCCCGCGTCATCGAATAGGTTCGTCACCCCTGCTGTAGAGTGTAGAGTTGTAGGCTATAAGGAAGAGGAATTCTATTTTTCAACTCAAAACTTCTCAAATCGTATAATTACAGCAAGATTATATGATTTATTGTCTATTCTTTGTTGCGTTGGAACTTGGAAGTTGAGTTAAAGAAAAAAACCGATGTTGTAGGAATGGTGGTTTGTGGGTTTGTCAGTCCTGTTTTAACGTAGCCTATTTACTATAAACCAGTCATAGACGTTGTATAGGCATTACTACGGTGTACTGTAGACTATATACAAATATTATATGTTGCTAAAGTGAAAAGTTTTGTCGTTAAAGTGTTGGTAAGCTTGTTTGGTATTTTATGTTCATGGCAATTACGTACAAGTGAAATGACCGAATTAGGATAGGGCTGGATCCTACTATACCACAGTACAAGCCGCAAGTGGTACTAAAACCTAAGTAGGTCTATAGGTTTTAGTAATATTTGACTCAAAACTTTAACAACCCTGATGGGAAAGTGCGGCAGTATTCGAATAAACTCGTGCGTTCAAATCAGCAAATTTTGACATGACGTCATGCACTAAACTCTAATTCTTTGTTAATTTATCATTAATTGGTGTGAAGATAAAAAAAGTTTGGTGTGCACTTTGATGAACCTTATGTGTGCAGGTGCCCCACTTACCACTATGGTTAACGTCATTTGCTTTTGTTCAGTGGATCTGATGGACAGTTCTAAATTTGGGCAATGCTATATTAAAAATCCAAAAAAAAACAAATCAAAAATTGTGTGACCATCAAAACTTGCGCAAAGGCTAGCTTGGTTGCTCAAGCGATGAGGAATCATCGCCGAGTTTAGGTCTAGCGAAAACTTTCCTCAGTCCAAGGATAAAAATTATCCTACCATTGCTAAGAATGGAGAAATAGGCCCATTGGTTTAATATCAAAGTGCATTAACATATCACAAATTGAAGTAGTCCTACTGTTGTTTACATTCAAATAACAGAATTATAACATCACTATAGACTACTTGCATGGCATTGTACGAGGCTGCAAGTCCATGCTGATGATGTCATAATAACATCAGAATGAGGAGGACAACAGGCGAGTTGCTTTGGTGTTAACCCATAAGTTAAAACCGAAAAATATCATTAAAATAAATATGTACTTTTTGTCGATGAAGTAGGTTATTTATCCATAACATGAAAACATTTGTCAGTTTCTTCTTTTTATTCATCACTGCCGCACTTTATCAGTTGTTGAGCAATTTATTTAGAAGAGTACTTTTACTTACTGGCCTATACCTGTCTATACTCTGTTTTTACATTGTTGTGAATAAGATATTGCTAAGTTCAAAGTTGAAGGTAACGCAGGCACTTACATGCCAGTATGTCTGATTATGAGTCATAGACCACAATGAAACATGGCAGCTGGGAACGAGGACTCGACACCTTCACGTGAGTAACGCCGATCGAGCGGCGAAAACTCAGTTTGATCTTGGCATTGTACAAGGCAAATCTCATCTTGGCGCAACTCTATTAAAACCATGTCAGCTGCAAATTCACTTTGCTCTTCCGTATATTTCATATTTATGGCAAAAGAACAATCTCCTTTTTTAGAGATTGCAGTTGGTATAGCACGTCTCTGGCGCGCACTTGTTACGTATTCCAAACTGACCTTCGTCGTATGCATGGAATGCATCCTAGCCTGATCATTAATTGCGGAATATTTTTTCCACTTCAACCAAATTCTTTGACTTCCGATACTTTCTTAATCCTCTTTGGCTCCTTTCACTTAGGAAGAAGTACTCAGACTAATTTATAGGGTTATTATGATATTTTTCCGAATATATTCTTCTCAAACACATGGCCAACAAAAATGGCAAAAGCTTAAAACTTTGAACTTGAAAATATCAAACCAAGTATTTAAAATTAAGAAATGACTTTATTGCAATAAAATTAGGCCACATAGCTTGTTCTGTGCAACGCGAGGTAAATATCGAAAATAATCTACTCACGGAAGAAGCATGAAAAAAATAAATATGACCGGCAACCTGGTGAGATATTTTTCTTCCAGATTTATTCTTGTAAGCTCATGAATCTGATTTCAACTGCAGGTGATAGGGTGACATAATGACTTGATGATTATTTTAGAAATTTCAAACAGTATTGAGAGAATATTGGCACAAAGCAATGCTTTTTCGAGATCAGGTGTGTCTTGTGTATGATGTCTATCACATGAACGTGTTGTTCTAAGTTGTATTGTTAAGTGCTAAAGCTTCTAGTTGTAGTTCAGTTCAATTAAACTTAATGCTGTTTTGTTGAATAAGGTTGAAGTTTTGGCGACATGGTTTAAGAATTGGAATGAATGTGAACAGACGGTGGCGCTTTGTTCACTCCTGAAACGAGTAAAGAAATGTCAGGCAAAATTTCTAGCGCGATGCCTGGAACACTTCCTTAACGACTGTGGTGAATTATTGCCACTAGAGGAGGAAGCTAACAACCCAGGTGAGTTTTCATCAGGTGTCGTAATGAAGTGCCTCGAAGCTACTCACGACGTTAACTTTTTGCAGATTATGTGAAACGACTTTTTACAAATCCCTACTCATCTGAAGTCATCGATATTTTGCTAAGTCATCTTCCACTCCTTCGGCCGGGAAATGACGTTGCAAAAAATCATTATCTTGAAATTCTGCCGACTGTTCTCGGTCACGCGATAGAACAATCAGAATATTTGGAAGAGGTGAGCTCATTGTATTCTTGCATTATCACCAGCATGTTTATTATAAGTTAAATTAAATGTTTATTTTGTGTCTATGTGTACAGTCAAGACAGCTTTTGTCATACTCGTTGATCCATCCCGCGTTTGACAACAAGGAGCGACATCTCCTCACCTCTTGGATGGCTGGCCTGGACGGGAGAGTTGCCCCTGACAACCACATCCCATCATCACCTGGAGAAACTTCACCGGAAAATAATTCAAGTAAACTTCGTTTTGTCCTTGTAGTGATGTCATAATGTTGAATTAGTGGTGCAATGGCATGAATGTTAAATTTGGATGTTGAAACGCGTCTTTATTGAAGACTTTATTGAACATGATTGATAACTTTGATTTTGCACTGACCGGATTGTCTGTTGCATTTCAGCAACAAACTCACTTGAAATCGGCGCATCACTCAATGACTGGCACCAGAACACTTTAAACGATGAATCATCACATTCAAAAGGTAACAATATATAGAAATGTGTTCAGCAGAGTTATTATTGCTTGAATAGAACTTCTTCCTGATGTAAATAGTATCAACTAGAGGTGAGTGGTTGCTATGTAGTGTTTCAGATCAAAAATTTTAAATTAAGATTGCGGGGGCCAGTATGACACGATATCATCCACTGCCTCCAGCACAGAACAACAATCGAACTCGACGGAGAATGCCACAGACGGAATGGCAGGTCAGTATAGGGGATGAGCCGTTGTTATATTGGATGAGAGGTCAAAATTAAATGTTGCCACAAATGTTTTTTAGATGTTAAAATCTGGCTCAAATCGCTGCGACTTCATAAATACGCCGATCTATTCTCCCATATGACCTACGAAGAAATGATGGAGTTGAAACCAGACATGTTAGACGCCCAGGTACATGCACTGTCATGTTTTATGCTGCTTGCTGAATTATTCAGGTGTAACGGCTGCGTGAAGAGAAGTCTAAGTCTGAATGGCAACGTCTTGATATCAACATACCTTTAACTTATGTCACTTAAAGTTGTCAAAACCCCCAAGTTGCTTTTGTCTGTAACTTAATCTTCGGGTAATGCCTACCCTGATGACATCATGGGCTATTAGTCATTGTCAATTGATTTTGCTTTTCCCACGAATCTAAAGTTTAAACCATCACTGGTAGAAATGTCCCAGCATTTTAAGAGATGTGAGTTTGGTTTCATTCAACAAATTCTTTTCACAGTGTTGCCTGCTCACTGCTGGTCAACCTGCTTCATGGTTGATCGTCGTCATTTTTATCCTTTTTTTTGGCTTGAACTTGGCTGGTGCTCCTCTGTTCCGCTCCACTTCTTCTCCTTTGACCTATTTGTTTCTCATTGTGACATCACAATGCCAGTGAAGCGTTAGTTTTCAATTTTAGTGTGGACGTTCATTGAGGCGTAGCTGTGCCATGTTGGCCAAATTATTCTGTGCTGAATCCTCAATTTTTATCAATAATTTGCTGATTTCACAACCAAGTGATGTCACACACGGTGTCATGTGCTTCATTGTTATGCAAGCATACCTGTGTTGATGATGTCACAATGAAGGAATTCTTGTGAAATTGTTGACTCGTAATGTCCTTTGAGTGCTGAGGAATGTCGATTCAATGCAAGCCTTGTGTGACCTCTTTTTCTTCAAGAACTTAACATTATTTATTTGTTTTGTTTACACAACTTTTTGCTCCATTCAACATTTTGAAGGAAAAGGACTTTATAAAAGTTTATGCTTCGCACTGTTTCTCAAACTTCTCAGCGATGGAAAGATTTCATTGAAAATCACTCAAGTGTGTTAGAATTGTTAACTTAACGACTAAACTTTATATTTTAATGATGTCCAATTTGCCAACTTGCTTGTCCCTTACATAGATCTGGTGATGTTTCGTTCACCTTCTTAATGTTCTTTATCGTTGGTTCAATGTTCACTAAATTGTTCACAACAACTCGTGTTGTGGCTGCAAGTTGTAGTGGGCAGGGTTGTTTGCTTTTGTTCAAAGACACTACTTTTCAGTTGTAAGAATGGAACGGCAATGTTGAAAGAATATGCATCAGTCAATTACTTTCGTCAGTTCTGTGGTGAAGACTGTCAAAGTAGCACGAACACCTACGTGGCTTGCATAATAACAACAGTAGTGAGACTGATAGTGTGTATGAGACAATTCCAACCGTCATCGTTTCGAGTTGTTGTTTTAATTTTATAAAATTGATTAACATTTCACTTAATTTTTCAGAATGTTACGAAAGGAGCGAGAAACAAAATAATACTAAGCATCAAGAAACTCCATGAGAGGTTCAAGCAGCTGCAGAGTCTAGAAAATGTGAGTTATCATCACCATATTTGGTCAATTTATTTCTAAAAAGTGAAGAAACTTTTAAATCAGTTTCTTAAACATCAAGAAAATGATATCTTTAAATGCTGCAAAGAACCAGGAGTGTGCTCTCTGTTGAATGAACAATAGATCTGGTTTTGTAATATCCTATTCTCTGATGCATCGAGTGTCGAAATAATTCACGGAGAATATTTCAGGAAATATTGGGAGGAGGGTCGCTTCGTTCCGCACTGCTGGAGCTGAAGATGATCATCCAGACCCCGATAAAGAAATTTGAATCACCCCCGCTTGAGGAGGGAGTGGTCTTGAAAAGGGACGTCATTGAGGAGGGGGACATCCCCGCACTCTACACCAAGGTCATGGGCAAAGGTACAACATCATATAATTTCATGTAATAGTTCATATTATTGGAAATAACTGTGATGGGTTGACAGCTTGCACCCAGCTCCTTGTGTCGAAGCCCGATGAGGAGAATATCACTCTGTACATGAAGCTTCTGGAGAGGTGTCTGCAACATCCGGTCAGTTTCTCACTTCTAATAAAAATCCTGCAGGGTGCTGGTGCTATTGTAAATAACATTTTAACTTCAACACCAGGCGTTCCCGGAAGCGCAGAAGCGACGACTTCGCTCGTGGAAGCAGCAAGTGAGCAAGATGTACCACTCTCTTCCCCGCAACTCTCGCACTTCCGCCGCACAGAGGTGGGTTTTTGCTCATATCCAATCGATTGCTGACGGTGATCGCCAAATGTTTTTCCTCCCCAGACCGAGCCAGCAGGGTGTGGGCTACCCTGGGCTGAGGAAAGGTCTCGGAAAGTCGTCAAGATTTCCACCTCATCTTACCTCTGGCTCCCGATCCTCGAACCCCCTCGCATCTCCACCAATGAGAGCAGTTGGAATGTTTCAACCTCAGAATGTACGTCGTCGTGGTTGAGTGAACAAGTTTCAACCGTCTGCCTCTTATTGGTTGCTTAATAGAACCAATCCTCTTGTTTCTTTTGAATTACCTACATGAAGTAATAAGTGGCCATTGTTGCAGCAGATGACTTGGTATGCAAACACGAACAGTCTCAGCGCCTCATCCACCCCTGTTGCCCTGGATTCCGTGAGAAAAGCGTCCTCTCTTGACCCCAGACTAGGTCAAAGGTCAGTGTTTGGATTGAAAATATTTTGTCAAGTTTTGCAAAACGTAATTTTGCTTCAAAATCTGCAGAATGTTTGCTGACAATGAAGGGGAAAACCCCTCGAGCGAGATCACAAACAGGTTGGACTCGTTGTGTCTGAGTGTTGCTGAACATGCATTGGCAGGTAAGATGTCTATTCTGCCATTTGAAATCCACCTGCATTCCAAAAAATTACTGATGTAAACTGTAACTACCAAAATGTAACAACAACGCTGCAGCAACAATAGTCAGGCAGTGCGATGGTGATTGAACCCTCTACCACGATGCTTTTTTTAAGAAATTTTAGTCAGTCCCAGTATTCAGTGCTTTTGAAGTGGTTACTTTAGTTTAGGGTCTTAAGTATTGGGCGCCGTTTGTAAAAAATAATATTTCGCCAGAACACACTTTCTTAAGCCAACATTTGTCAAATGAGGATGATTTATTTTTAATCGAACTGATTCAGTTTCATGGGATCATCTCTTTCAGATTTAAATGAAATCCAACAAGAACGTTCGTTGTCTCAAAATTGGGTAGATCCACTGCGGGGCCAACATAGCTTGACCGCTGCCAAGTCAACTTTGCTCTGAAATTTATGCTAAATTTTAAAACAAAATAGTGGAAACAAGAGAACTAAGCAACACTTTTATAGTGCCCTCTTGTCAGTCAGTTGGGTTACACTGACAAAATGAACCCTTACAGATTCTTAACCCTATAAGCCATTAACCCATTCCTGCAGTGGAAATTACCCAATTATGCGACATTGCGTGCTTAAATGCTAAATTGGAACGTTCTTGTCGGATTAAATTTAAATCAGGGCAATTTATTTAAATCTGAAAGAAATGATCTCGATGAAACTAAATCAGTTCGATTCGGTGCAAATCTTCAGCTGCATGGAGTGACCTCACATATATTTTTACCTGGAGTAACAAGTACTGGGTCATCAGTAGAGACAAAAATCCCACTTCAGAAGAAAGCACCAAACCACTTTTTTTGAACAGAGCTGACTGCTGGCAACGGTGCATTTTTTGCAAAGTACCTTACGAAATACAGGCTGGCCACCCCTGCAGGCAATAAGACTGCCTCTATTGTGAGCTAATTGTTGGTCATTTTCTTAGATGGCATGGACGGAATTTCTACATTGTGATGGAAGAATGGATCTTTATTACATCATATTATAAGAAATGTTATTTTGCCTGAGTTATATTTTATTACAAATGTTTCATTTTCAATATTGACGCGATGACGTTGCAACTTTTAATCATATTGCCGACGCATTATAAGATGTCGATGCAGCCAGACATTGTTAGGTCATATGTGCTGCCACTATCTTTTATATTATTTTGTACATAGATATAAGTTATATAGTTTTATGGGTGCTATCTTTTACCACATGCTTGATGACGTCATCATTGTCTGGATTTCATCACCATTATGACATCATCATCATATTTTGGCCCGAAGATTCCAGAGAAATTTCCTGTTTTTTATACCGACAGTATTTTCACTCATTTCTATGTAAATGTCTTTATTTGCTTAAACGTTATTATAACGTCATAATTGTGCATTTGTTTTGTAACAACTAACATCCTCTGGCAGGAACATGTTGCTACTAACAATAAATTTTCATTTCAAAGACTTCAGACGTGTTCCTTTCATACTCGTGAGGGTATTTTTGATAATAACAGGGTCCTGTTGTGAGATAAAATAGTAGCTGATGTTACTGAACAGTAATATGCTATGACAGACTCATTGACCTAATGTGACTGATAAAATTGCACCAAGTGTCCAATAATTCAATTTTCCTGATCTTTTTAAGCTGTCAAAGAAGAACAATTTATATTGACTTTCATTGCAAGAAACTTAAAATGTTGTCTGATATTGAACGGTAAAGTTTTTGATCCAATGGCGGCACTAAGGAGCTAAGAAGATGGGTCAGATCTTGCGAAGAAAACCTGCATCCGACCATCCTTGTTTGCAGGAAGGTTGTGATGGCGACCATCTCATCGAGTCCTGGAATGATCTCAACATTTTCAATGAAACCTTTCTTCACATGGAGTTGAATCAAAATCTTTCCCAGGGCTTCATTCAAAAATTCTCTTTTCAAACTAAACTCCGGTGTTTTCCCAAATATCCATTCCCACGATGAGAGCTCCTCACGGTACTTCCCCACGCCAGGCAACAACTTTTCGTCATTTGTTGAAATTTCATAAACTTCTGAGCTAGTGTGTTTGCGTTGGTAAATATCGACCACTTTGCTGCAAATGAGGTCAAAGGTCAGATGGTTGTCTGCGTCAACCAGATTGAGAACACTGGAACGAACACTAGATGTCGCTTTACAAGTGATATCAATTTTTGCCGAAAGAGTTTTTATGACTTGGGTCTTGTTGGCATCAAGCAACATTGTGCAATGATGATAGGTGCTTCGACGTCCAAGTTTTGACGAAGATCCAGAGATTTTGTGCCTGAAAGAACAACCCATAATGCTTTACGAGGATAGTTCTTAACTGAAGGCCTCGATACATGCTTTTTATGGCCCTCTACCCTGTTAAAATCTCATTTTCAAGCTGGAAGTTGTGAAGCAATTATGCATTTTCAATGATAATGATGGTTGACCAAATCAGTTTTTAAAATTAACAAGGTCAATAAAATTTTCATTCATTCAAGATCGAGATCAAGAAAGTTAGAACTCAATCCTTTCTTTTTTAAAGGAAATGGTTAAAAAGAGCGCACTGAAGGCTGCAAATACTTTCCCTGTCCTGACTTTAGCCAGTCAACATTGGGGTGCAACAAGCACAGTTAAAATATTTGGGGGTACAGTTGGCTTCACAATGGTTTATTATGACACCATCAAGTACCTGTCATTAAGTATGATGTCATCTCGCTTGTTTATTGCAACGTCAAGATTTGGCGACAATTGTTGCAGAGCAGCAACGATGACGCGTAAGTTGGAACATCTGTCGTAGCTTGAACGATCCGAGAAGAAAGTAAAGTTGATGTTGCCGAGGTCGTGGTAGACCGCACCTCCGCCGCTCCTCCTTCTACAGATGTGGATCTCCCTCCTCAGCAAGTCTGAAAAGGTCAAGTTCACGAGATTGAGTTTTGATTGACAGATTGCACTGATATTTATAAACAGTTAATTTGATGGCAGTTATGCTAAGGTTTAATTTGAAAGGGGACAGCCTAGTCTAGAATAAGGCTAAGGATTCGGCCCTAGTACACAAGAGCACAACCAAATGATGTCACAATTTGGGTAGCTGGGGTCTAGTATACAAAGGCATCCTGCTGTTGTGCACTTGCATACCAGACCCAATGATTCTATGTAATAACTATCAGGTCTAAGACTGTAAGAGGAAAAAGGCAAGGTAAAGTTCACAAACTAACTTGAATTCGAATCAAAGTGGATTAGAAATTTCAAAACCTTGCAAATTTGATGGATGATTGATTTTCACTGTGTCAGTGTATGGCTGCACGCAGTTGACTCAAATTAACAAACCCACTTTTGCTCGATAACTGGCAAACCTGTAACTGGACATTCCTTCCATGGGTTCTGGTGTCTACCAATAATAACTGAAGGCTCATTTCTCCAGATGAACAGGCAGTTTGAAGACGAGAAATCAACTTTTTCGTACATCCAATCTTCAAAGGCTAAATTTTGGTAAGGATCTGTAGCTTTGGTGGTGTACACAATGCATTTCTTTGTTGATTTTCTCCTAGCAGGTGATTTAAAATAATTGGACGCAGAATTCCGTAATAAACCGCGAGCACACATAGCTAGATTAATCTACATACGAGCTGCAATTAACTGGATAATTTTGATAAATTGTACAAACTTCACAGTTCACACAATAACACAAAAATACTGAAACATTTTCGTTGGTTAGGGACTTTCCCTTATGAGATTATATTTGTTTAATTTTGAAATCTTAAGATTAAAAAAAATCTTCCTCTTGACAAATTAAAAACAAAAAAATCTAAATTGCATAAAAAAACAGCATGCATGCAGGTTTCTGTTGACAGACACGAAACAAACGCTGCATATGATATCACAATCTTTATCCGAGTAATGTCTTCTACTCAGCAAGCATAGTCTTAATGTACCGATTTATGGCAAATTTTGTATTGCGTTAATACTCTGCTGACGATTTCACCAACAACGCTACTTATAAGTTTCTGGCCACCGCCGAAGTCCGTGCGTGACCTTCTTGACTTTGCGAATTAGAACGCATGAAGTGAAAGAGCGGGTGAATAGTGACGACACAAAGGGAATTTTATTTCACACGTACAGTGAATAATTCAAAACATACTGTTTCTATGGTGTGGCGTGTGGCGTTATCAGCCGTCATAAGCTAAAACAGAATCTTTGGCAACGTTTATGGCTCAAGGTTGAAGGTAGGTGCCCGGCAAAGTCGGATAATTTGACAGGATGAACCAGAGAGATCCATCGTTCATCCATTTTTATTTTCGCTTTAAATGTGAGAGACGAAACATTGTGCTGATGTAGGTGGTTGCAAACATATTAACAATGATGATAGCTTCCACAGATTAGACGGGCAATGTGGAAATACCTTGAAGGAAAAAACGTACATTACGATAGGATAATGTGAAAGAATAAATTTTGAAAATCAACGCAGCCACCACACGAAAATGATAAAAAGCGTAATTTAAACACATTAAAATAAAACAGAAGTAAAGCTAATAGTTCGTTGGTTGACGGTTGCATCCATGGTCGACAGATACCACTAGACGCAACGTCGATATGTAGAGTATAACACAATTGTATGATTACAGGCAGAAAATAATTTAGTGCGTACCATTGGAAAATACTCTTCGGAGGCCGTTGCTACAGATAGATATTCCATCAGCCAGAGGTGAACAGTCGGTACTTTGAAAGCACCGTCGGTACCGGCAGTGGCGTAGGAGCATATGCTGCCGCCCCTGGCTTTCGATGAAAATGCCGCCCTATGTAGACTGCAGCAAATTTTGAAGTAGAGTTTCATGTTCAAGCAATCTTTTCAATAAAAATAATTACAGATAATGTGCCGCGTCTCAGAAGTTCTATATTGCTTGAGAAAGAAGCCTCACTGTCTCAGCGTTAAGGCCTAAAATAAAAGACAAAAAATGGAGAACAAATGTCAAATGTATTAGGCAAATAAAAGATCAATAACCGCCTCAAAATTGAACTTTTCGAGCTTTCGCCGAAGCAAAATCAGCGATAATATCTTCAAAATCAAGTTTTTGAACGTATAATGTCTTTCTATAGAAAGAATCGATAGAGCTGATAGCCGATCATCATTCATGGTAGAACGTAAATAGGACTTTATCATTTTGAGCTTTGAGAAACTCCTCTCACAGCTCGCAATTGAAACACCAATGGTAAGATAAAGTTTCAGACGCAAGCATAAATATGGTAGGCCTACGTACTTGTTGAATCAAGTAGGTGTGATTTAGCTAACCACTGTAAAACATCAAACGCTGTTGCATTACGATCAAACGTGGTTTCACTGCTTCGCACCAGCCTCTTAAATCTGTCAATTTCCACAGCTAGCTCCAAAAAGTCCACCTCGTCGTCATAAGTGCTTCTAAAAGCGTTGGTGAATCCATTGTGACTTTCGCTTTGCAGCAGCGCGTGAGGATTCAAAAATCCAAACATATATTTCAAGTGGTGTATGCCGGTAAACCTAGTTTCAGCTTCAAGTTTAAATCTGTCCAATGCTTGAAACATGCATCGTCTTACTTCTCCAAAAACACTAAGGCCAGCATCTTCTGCGTGTTCGCCAGGCACTCTCTTTTTTCTGCGAACTCTCCGATCTTCAACTGGAATCTCTAGCTCTGCGCATTTTTTGATCGCTGCATCCACAGAACCTTTAACCAGATTATCTCATTCTTCCACTAAAAAGTTGACAAACGCTTTCATCTTGTTAGAGCATTGCGCTAACAGCAATCCTTTTCTGCAAGTAAGTTTAAGTATGATGAGATTCTCGCAGGATTACTTTCCAAAAACATAAGAAGAAAAAGAAAGAAAAATTCTGAATCGCTTCTAGAATACTATGAGCGTCACCTCGTGTATTAAGATTTTCGTTTGGATTACATAGTTCCTCTAGACTCTAGAGCAGTGGTTCTCAACCGGGGGTCCGCGAAACGTTTTCAGGGGGTCCTTGAGAACTTCGAAATTTGCAACATAAAGTACGAGTTTTAAAAATTTTTTTGCTGTTTATCATTGCTTTTTGAAATAGGCTGGAACATTTGCTTAATTGCCTATTGTGATGGGACAATACGAAAGCTTATTGAGATTTATCACCCGCAGGGAAGGCCTATTGTGATGCAATAGATTGCGGATTATACGAGAAGACAGCTGGATACAGTGATTTTAAGTTGCTGGAGATTGCACGTAATCGCTTTCTCAGTTTTAGCTTGTAACTAGCAGCTTGTTGTGAGCAAGGTATAGATAACGCTTTGAAATAAATAAAAATATCCGCATAGTTTTATGTTATCGTGAATGAATAGCGCAGTTGTGCACCAAGACTATTAAGTAAAACTAAGCAAAGCAACATTTAAGTGCAGTCTCAGAACCCTTAGTTTGCTTAAACTTCAGGGGTCCGCCAACTGCTTTGACAGCACCAAAAGGGGTCCGCCAAGATCAGAAGGTTGAGAACCACTGCTCTAGAGCATCCATAAACTCATTAAAACCTGCGTGAAGGGCCTTTACAGCAGCGTGATGTGCGCTCCATCGCGTATCAATCACTCGCTTCAGCGCGATTGGCGCCTGCTTTAGAAGGACATCCCCTCTATGAGTAGAGGCAGCAAAAAAACATACTTCGTAAAACAGCGAAAATCTGTCGCTTAAATGCAACGATCCGACGGCATGAACATCTGCAAGATTCAGTGTGTGATTTCCACACGGTACGAGTAGTGCTTTTGGATTTATGTTTTTGATTTTTTGCTGAACTCCAGTATGAATTCCCGACATAGTAGATGTGTTGTCGTAGCCTTTTCACCTACACATCATCACATCTAAGTTGTTTAGTTCAAGTTCATCTAGAATAGATTGAGAAATTTCAGCTGCCGTTTTTCCGCTCAACGGAAAGAAATTCAAAAACGATTCCTTCAGTTGGGCAATACTGTTTTTGATTGTTACATATCTGACTATAAGAGTCATTTGATCAGTATGTGATACGTCCGGAGTACTGTCGCACATAATCGCAAAATATTTAGCTTCGCGCACCTCTTCAAGAACGATGTTTTTGACTTTTTTACTGAGAAGCAAAATAAGCTCATTTTGAATAGTGGGAGAAAGATAAGTAGTTGTCATCTTCGTAGAAATACGAATATCAGAAAGGTATTTGATGATTACGGGACTATATTTTTCCAGAAGCTTCACAGTCTCTAAAAAATTCCCTTGGTTGTTGAATTCAAAAGCTTCACGATGTCCGCGAAAAGGAAGGTTTTGCTTACTTAGAAATAATATGACATCAACAACGCTTTCTAAAATTGCTTTCCACTTTTTTCGCTCTTCATCCATATAAATGGTGATCTATAACTTCAGGCCAAGAGGCCACATCATTGGACAAATTGTTGACTATTGCAACTGCTTCGTCGTTATTTTCACCTTCGTCTCCATCTATAACTGGCAATGCATAATTGATTTCATTGGTATTACTTTTGATAGACCCTGTTTCTTGCGTTTCTGCTGATATTTTCAGGATCTCTCTGGAGCTCAGCGTTATTGTCTGGGTTTTCATTTGAATCGTTCTCTGGTAATGTTAAAGAAACATTTGAACCAGAAGAGGTTACAAATTTTAGCATAGCTCCCTTGTGCTTTTTTAATTCTGCTTCTCTTGCTTTCTCTTCTTTTTAAAAAAAGCTCCACTCTCTTTGACACGTTTCATTTTCGGGTCTAAATTAACACTAAGTTAGTATAAATTTAACCACAACCTGTCATTTAAACGTTTACTATCAATAACAACTTAAAAGTTTACAATTAAACGTTTAAATGCCCAGGACTGGTTCACCTTCCACAGTTTTCTTGGTCAGCGGGACCAAATTGTAACAAATGAGCTTGTTTACCGCTCCATTTTTTTTAAATTCTCGTGCTGTGTGCACTGTGCAGCCTCATTTTGCCGCCCCTTGCAGCCTGCCGCCCCTGGCGCAGAGCCAGAACCGCCAGGTGGCTGCTACGCCACTGGGTACCGGTACTTTTGTACAGCGGTTTCTGTTGCAAGTGCAATTTTTTGCCAATATTAAGACCTCGCTAAAGTTTACTTCAGGTCAAAAAATAGGTCAGCTCACTCTTTCCAGCTTTATCGGACATTTGTTGATCAAAAAAGAACAAAAAGCGCTAAAATTGGCATCAAGTTTAAATTAAAGTTTTAAGTACATACTTTTCAAAATCTTGAAGTAATCATTTTAAAAGTACCGAGACCGACTTATGTTTCTTGAAAAACGTAATTTGGTACAGGGATTGGGTACTTTCACCGCCGGTATCGGTACTGAAAAAGTATCGCGATACAGTAACTCGGTACTAATCCACCTGTGCTACCAGCAAAAGTTTTACCATCGCTTACAAAGTCTTTGTTACGTGTTGTTATCTTCGTTTTGGCATGACGCCGTTGGTGGCGTTTTCTGCTTTCAATCATACCACTAGGCCGCGCTAAGATACAATTCTTGGCCACAGGAACAACTTCCTCGAAGCAAGTCGGGGTGTAGGCCTAGTTTTGAAGCCTCCCAAAAGGGAATGTTCAAGCCGCCGTCGCTGATGCAAAATACACTCTGTAGTCTGTAGTGGAACGAACAGTTTTTGTCGAAGAGCTACGTTTCAGCGAGTTACGTCTTAATGCTCAACTATAGTAAGTGGCCTATGACAGCAGTTTGAAGAGGGTTATTACTATTAGTCGCCGTTCACATGAGAGAGGTTTTTCTGTGCACTCGAGAAATATTGATTGCTAGGCAATAAGTTTTCATATTAGATGCCACTATTCCACTGGATAAATTCGTGCGTTCAAAGCTATTTTTCACAAAACACAAATTAAGAAAACCCTAAATAGCTAAATCCAACTTCTTGCATCAAAATGAAGCTAACAGCTGATCTTTAACAGTGGGCGGCCCGAGGCAATTGCTTCCGCATTTCCGTTCATCTCACAAGTTGCGCGCATGTCTGTGTTTCAGCAAGTGCTATGCGACTGTAAAACATTTCAGCAGAAAGCTGCTAGTATTGATGTGCTGGTCTTTGCGTCGTTCTCAACGTGACCGGTACACAGTGTTTAAAAGGACAGATACTTATAACATGGTGCGTATACTGATATAAGCAAGTTGGTTGCTTACAACACAGAATAATGGATTAGAACTGCGAGCAATAAGCCACAGCCATAGCTAATTAGGACTTGTTTATAAAAGAGTTCACCACAACCAACTAGAAGCAGGCATGACGTATAATTGTCCAGTCGGGTGCAAACTGCAGTGAACGAGCGAACACGAACAACGGATTACTTTAGAAGACTGACACTGTATATAAACATAGCATGTGGTCGACCCTTTTGTTAGGAAGTAGCACAATTTATCAATCAACGATGTGTCAACTGACTGACGTAACACAGCATAAAATTGTAAGATAAAACCTGCAGAGTTTTTGAACAAGTCACAGCCGATACGTCGATTTCCAGCAGGGGCAGAAATGCTGTGAGCCTGTGACGCCTTCGCACGTTGTAAAAACAGTCCTCGTCTGAAAAATAATTGTTAATTTTATGAGCAGTTGAGGCAGCAAATGTCGAGTTTTAGTCGGTATCAAGTCAGGTGGGAGACTGCAGTAATTTGAACATTCTCTGGTTTATTGCGCGTCAGAGTCTAAGTAATTTTGCAAACATAGGGCCAGTAGGTCTTCATAATCATGATTCATTATGGAGTGAGCCCGGCCAATCAATCAATCATGTACATGCGCTAAACCCTCTTCTTCACTCTTCCAGAAGTGTCAACGATTTGAGTTGATTTAGTTCTGTTGTTAAGCCTGCCAGGTTGTGAGTAAGGCCGCCACAGATCAGCAGCAAGATGCGGATGAAGGTATGGATTGTAATATACCTCAGATGGAGTTGCTGTTCGGTTCGCCCTCTACTGTGACTGTTTTGTTTTCAGAAAAACGGCAACTGGCTTCCTGCCAGGCACCTGAAGACGAGGAGCATATGTTTCCTGCTCTCAGTTGCGGCCATCTTCGTCGTTTCTATGTCATTGTTCAAATGGCGATATAATGACGGTTTCTTGTCACTAAGAGACGTTTTTTTTAGGTCCAAAGACGAATTTCTAAGTAAGTCGAGTCTCAACAGAGGTGCTGGCCTCGTTGTTGACTGATCAAACAAGATATGATAAGCAGGGCAACCAAAAGTCAATATGGTCAATTTTTTTTAACCTGCCCAGAATGTTATCAAACAAGCACAAAACAAATTTCAGCTTTGTACGACGTGTGGTATAGAAGTTATTAGGTCAGATAAAGTCAAAATGTTACGTTAGGTCAAAATACGATCAAATTGTTTCTTTAGGTCTTTTTTTTAGGTCAAAATCTATTAAACTTGTAATTTTGTAACCATTTTGTAATATTATTCTTCCGTTTTTCTCTTTTCTTGTACCGCAAACAATTCCAGTGCCGCAAATTTTACTTAGAACCAAAGCCACAAAGAGAGGGAAGGCTTTTCAGCGCGTTTGGTGACGTCACGATGTGACGGCATTGCATTTGAAACTGCAAGTTGTCAATCTTAATACGCAAAAACGAAAAAAAGTCAATACTAGAAAAGCATTTTGTCATTTTTAAATGCAGCTTTAGATTAGAAAGTTGCTGTAGACAGTGTAGAGACTATCAGTATAGCGTTTTTCAAAATGAGGTCAAAATTTAAACGTTTTAGGTCAAAATAAGGTCAAAATTTAAACTTTTTAGGTCAAAAAACTGGTTGCCCTAATGATAAGATATGATAAAACCAACAGCCGGCATGTGTCGTGGTGCTTGGACGATGGAAGCTTAGCGCGGCCACTGGCCCCAACATGACATGTTTATTATGGAATTCCTTCATCACGTCGTCATAGTTTAATTTTATTTGAAGTGGGACCAAAGATTACTTATGACGTAACCATAGTCACTTTTATGCTTGTGCAACATTATCACGTGATCGTTCTGCGTAGATTCGTCGAAACCCCTGATCCTGTTTTGGAACCCCCCATACCACGCCGGAAGTTGGCCCTACGTGCCCTCCACCCTCCTTTGCGGCGGCGGTTGTGATGTCACAGTGAATCGACGCTATTTAGAAAAAAGTGACGCTTTGGTGTTTTATATGAAAGCGGCAGATTCGTTGGATTTACCAAGAAAAAGGTGAACGCGAATGAACTTGACTTCAGTCCATGCGGCAAGTTCAAGGTATGAGCGCTTTGAGTCTCTTACGTCACAGTTCAAAGTGAATTGTGTCCATCGCAGACGACCTGACCAGATGTTCGTGTGGTGGTCCCATGAGAGCCCCTTCACCGTGATGCATTACTACAAGAAGTCGTTAGATGATTTCGATGGATACTTCAACGTCACAATGCACTACAGGAGTGACGCCGACATCACCGCTTCCTTCATCCCACACACGGCCCGGGACTGGTATCTCCATAGAGTTGGAAGGTTGGTCCAAGTTTCTGCCGAGTTTGTAATTTTCATTTTGAACTTATGAATATTTTGATTCTTTGCATTTTTTGCACCATCATGAAAACCAACCAATGATTGAATCAACAATTAAGGCGCGGTTCAGTCAAATGAAACACCTTTATTTCCTTTCTGTTGTTGCGTCCAGTTATTTTGTAATTGTGCAGCAACCATAGATAGAGATTTGAAATTTTTTGACTTTTTATAAAATTTATCTCATCATCAGATGGTCGTGGTTTCGTCAAACTAGTTTTTGCAGCTTTCACGCCATATTTTAGAAATTATATTAAGCAGTGGTGGAGCTAGGATTTTATGCTTGGGAAGACAGTTACGTCATCGCTAGCTAATTACGGAGAATTCCCATTCTTGCACCAAAGCAGTAGAAACACAGCGTGAATTTGATTTTTCGGGGCCATTTACCGTTCATTGGAGATTTTATTATGAACTCTTTTTATGTCTTAAAGCAAGTTATCTCTCGTTTCGAACGAATTCACGCGTCCGCCTCAAGTCTTGTATAAAGGCCGTTCTGTAGGATGACATTTGTTCACTGCGTTGCTTTCTAAGGAGATAGAATAAAAATCGGGAATGCATAGACACTAGGGATGTGCCGCGAGGAAGATTATTCTGGTTCGTGCGAACCCGAATATCATGAAGGTCGACACGAACGAATCCCGAATCTATTCGTATTGGAACCAAACAATAAAATTTCATCCAGAAGTTGTCAAGTCTTGCTTCTAAAATGACGTAATCGATAAACAAATCGCTTTCTTTCAAAAAATAGTGTTTAAAAAGCGATCGAAAAAGCAAAATCGTTAGGAAAACGATCTTCATTGTAAGTACTGCTGACTCTAGTTTAGCAATATCGGGAAACTACATCATTATTTTCAACGAAAGTCAGTAAATTGATAAGTAATACTGTATTCGGGTTCGCCATTGTTGGTATTCGTGTTCGCCCGAATCTTCCATAAAGGCGATATTCGGCGAATCTATTCGGGTTTGGGTTCGTATCGGCCCATCCCTAATAGGCACCGACCCACGTTAGCACAAACGTCATTATTGCATCATTATTGCATCATTATGCAGCATTATTGCATCTTTATGCATTTTATGTATCGTTTTATTGCAAATCTGAAGTCCTGGATCAAATCCTATCTAATATTAGTAAAAACGTCGGTTAACCGCTTAAAGGAATAAATCAGATTATGGCAAAAAGTTTTGTCTCAGTCGCTGCTTTCATTTAACTAACCGCGTATCCTCGTGAGCAAAATTTTCCAACGATAAACATTTGTAAGTCACGTGTTTCGTGACACAATAACTCATTTTTCTTTTAAATTCGTTGCTGGTTTTCTTCCTGCAGAATAAATGACAAAATAATCGCAACGTGTCGTCATAAACGCCATTATCATCATTTGCCAAATCGCGTCCGCTTTTGTTTTGTCTGTTGCACTTCGCGTATGATGACGTCATAATTTGGCACCTTTGCAAATCGTCATACTGCACAGCGCGGTCAACCAAGTTTGATGGATCCCTGCGCACGCCACAAGGGAGTAGGGCCCTTGTTATTCTTAGCGGTATGCATTGCCACCCTTGTTGCTTAGTGTCCACATAAGCAGCAAAGACGCCTTTTGCGAAGAAAAAGTTAAGCTGCAGCCGAGGCCTTGTTAATATAAAGCATTCGTTTTAAAACAAGGTTGAACAACAGACCAAGCCAGACACTTTATTTAAATCCTCATTGTCATTGATAAACCAACATTTTATCCTGATTTTTGTTTTGTAAAGGACCTTAATTAAACAGCGCAGGTGCAACGACTTTCATTAGAATTCAAAATGCACCAAACTTAAATATTAATGATTAATCAACGCTGCGATGTTAAGTTACGTTCAATGACAGCCAAAGCGATTTTCAATTATGTCGACAGTCAATGATTTTTACCAACATGTCAAACAGACTTTATATCGATTAGTTTGTAAATGAATTTTTTTGATTTTGTTGTTATAACCATAAAGACATGTCCATTGTGCTCGTCGCACGAGCGCCATTTCAACCGATCCGACAAAATGTTTTAACCGCACTCGGTTGCTATCTCCATTGTATTACCTCGGGTCATATACGGTCTGTTCCGGCCCTGATAGTTTTGTTTTTGTAAGGCTTATACGCCGGTCTATATGGAACATATGGGTTTATCTTGTAGTGAAGTTTGTGTGACTTTGTTTGTGTTTTGTAGAGTACGCAATCGTCTGTTCACGGTGAAGCTTATTTATAGAGCAGACCGCTAAAACGCATATAACGGGTAATCACATAAAAATATCGGACAAAATTGGTGTGCAATATCAGTAAGCTACTTGATATAAATACTTGAAGTAGCTACTTGATATAAATATAGTAAGCTACTGATAATATAAATGAAAGCTACTGATACGATTATCCAAACTCGTCTGTATCTAAATATCCTTTAAATAACTTATAAGCCTGTTGCTCATGGACACTTATTTCTAGTGGCACACTATAGCACGTAAAATGGCATTTACACCACAGCTTGGGTGTATGCAAAGTTGAGTAAAAATAAATGATGATTAAAGCGACCTTGACGTTAGATTGTTGAAGACGTCGATGGTTCAAGAATAACGTCATCATTTTGGCGGAATCTGAGATCACCTTTTTGGCTGAAACATGTTGTAGTTTTTCATATTTTATGAAAGCAATTTTCCAAAATTTTACCACTGGCACACTCTCCAAATGCGGTTTGAGCAACATGCGTCGCACTGACCTAGTTTTTCAAAGGTGTTTTCCCACTACTCTATGAGGTCATAATTTCATGTTGCATTGTTACGTTCCGATGTAATATTGTTCTTTGACATTGGCCGAATAGTGACAAGTGTTTCGTAAGAAGAGAATTGCAGTTTATATTTACGAGTGTTAATTCAGTTCCAATACGCCATGAACCCTTAATCTAATTGTGCGAAACTAAACCACTGCATCACAGACCACTGATCATCAAGATATTTTTTGATTTTGTGGTTTCCTCTTCACGCGCTCAAGACGTGGCGGTTTGTTCATCTTAAGATTGTGAAGAGCACTTGAGCGGTTTAAGGGGCAGAGCTCTCCACAAACGCGCCTTATCCTGTTGTTCGCGAGCGGTCCATGGGCCTGTTAAGATGTGGAGAGAAAATTAATAAAAACCGCGCTTGAGCACGAACTGCAAGATTAAACTTTATTCTTTACATAGACATCTTTCACCAAAGTTATTGGTCGCGCATTCCCTTGCAAAAAAAAAGAGCAAAATGCGGACAAATTTTACAGTTAAAGATATTTTTGCTTCAACTGTAAGGTTTGCGCTACATATCACTGGACGCTGGTATCGGAAGTCTATGAAACTAAGCCTTGGAATCTGCCAACGCTTAGAACGCGTCGGAAACGTTTATGTTCTACAGATTCTCGAAATTATTTCAAATGCCGGTCAAGCATACGCGATGACTTCAAAATATATGCTAAAAAATCTTCTCATTACGTCACAGGAAGGCTGAGTCAACGTTGGAAGAGTTGCCATTGGTTACCAGCGAGAAAGAGTTTGAGAGGATGTTTGATGAACTGATGAAGGTATCTGGACACTTCGTATGTTTTCTACGTCACAGACATGGCTCTGTGAGCTCATCTGTTTAAAGCGGCCCGATATCATATCAATTATTCATCGATCGTCACGTTCAACTTGTTCCCGTCCTCCGTTTGTGACGAAACAATTGAAGCCATTTCCGGCGCCTTATTTTGTGTGACTTGCACTTTCAATTTTTTGACGTCATAACTAGTTGAGGCTGCGTCATTCAGGTGAAGTCAGGCGGAACGTCCTGGGTCGCCAGCGACTGCAATGATGTTGCCGGCGCCACCAAGCGGCTACAGCTGGTTAATGAAATTGAAAAGAAAGGAAATTACGTCATCGATCGCTACGGAAGGTGCGGAATAAGAGAGATTCCCCTAAATGGTTCCATACTTTATGATTTGTTGCGAACCTACAGGTATGCTCCGCGCCAATGAGGTGGAATGCTTGAAAGCAACCAAGTTCTTGTGACAATTTGTTTTTAACTTTCCAGATTTTACCTCGCGTTCGAAAATGCGCAATCGTGCAAAGATTACATATCAGAGAAGTTCTGGTACAACGCTCTCTATACAGGGGCTGTCCCCATCGTGTGGGGTCCAACCAAGGCCGACGTCGAAAGAGTGGCGCCCCCTAATTCCTTTATACACGTCGATGATTTCGATGGAGATTGGACACGCCTGGCCAACTATCTGCGAAGTCTCGAAGCAGACGTGGATGCATACAAGGAATACTTCCGGTGAGATGCTCTGTGACGTATTTTGCATGAGTCTGATTCGAAAAGTCCGCTTCATTGTGAGGTAATTATTACGCCATAATGTCGTAGATGGTGGACAATGAAGGGTTTTTTCCCCATCTACAAACTAAGACAACCTGATGACGTCAGAGATATTGTGACGGACAACGCGTGCCACTTCGAAACTAACGGGATGTGTCACTTGTGCAAGAAGCTCAACGAGAATCGACACAAGAAGAGTTACAAGGTCGTTAGGAGTCTTAGCGATCATTTCTATGGACCGGAGATCTTTCGCTGCTTCAAACCAAATATTTGTTGACGCGGTTGAGACAGTGACGTCACATGAAGTGTTCAATTTCCGCCAGAGCAGTGGATTGTGATTATATTTTGCTGGTTGTCCACCGGTACTGTAGTAATGAAGTCAGTGTTGACAACTCCTCGAAAAAACAGGTTTCTTTCGGTGTTCCTTTCTGTCTATAACCCTGCGCTTTCTTTCGTGTCGTCTACGTCATCATCCTGGTGGTAGACCCATTTTTATATTTACCATGTGTTGTCCGGGCAACAATTTTTCCTTCTAAAAATGCATTAAGTCATATTCTTTGAAAAATTTCATATTTTTTTAAATCCTTTCGTAACAGTTTTCAACGATTAGATCAGCTGAAATTTCTGTTCAATGAAGATTGTTTGACAATTGGATTTATGCCGGGAAAGTGCATTCAAATGCTTCTTACATTTTAATTCTTCACCGTCGTTGTTTTTGTAGAAGTCTAACTGCTAATGTGAATTTCGCCCCATTTATGTGATTTATCCGCTACAGCGTGCAATTAAGATTTCATTATGCTGAGCTGCTGAAATTATTGACACTTGCCAAAGGCGCCGCCACAGTATGGCGCCAACTCCTTGCAGATTGGTCAAACAAGAATGAATACGCTCATAAATAACATGTAGCCTACGCAATTGTGACTAGAACACTTTTTACTTTATCTTTGCACGTCGTAGAGAGTCGGGCTGGCTGAGATTGCAAACCGCTCGTTTTTGTTTGTAGCGCTTGCTAAGTTGCTATTGCTTCCGTGATTAACCAATAAAGTTGCTTTCATCGATCGGACTGTGCAAGGCGGGAGACCAGCAAGGCGCTTTAAAGATGTTTTGGTGTCTGGTTGAAAATGAACCAGCGCCTCTAGTCATGTTAAGGAGTCTGTACGACATCGGCCATATTCGAGGGCGACTTGTAACCGTTTATTAATATTACTCTTTGGCTATGTTTTGATTTAAGACCAACTTGTTTCTAGATCGCCTCTCACTTTGATATGCAATAGATTTATAGATGTCTATGGCATTTTTGTCCTCGAACCCTGGCCACATTTGCCCGTCTGATTTGTGGAAATTATTTTCATAACTTCTAATATGTTTGCGACCACTTGCGTCCGTACACCCCCCCCCCTCCCCCAATCAAAGGCAAAATGGGCGAGTGTTGAGGTAATGACTCTTGATCCTGCCGAAGAGTAACATGAATTAACTGTTCACAATGCACGTGACATGCTGTGCTGGAATAAATAGAAATTTCAATGAAGTTGTTTGAATTGAATGGTAGGCTTGGTAGCCATTCGTCTGGCTGCAACAGTGTCAGAATGCAATGGAATGAATCTTCCATACGTCCGCATATTTACCATACTTGCTGATTTTAACTGTTTTTTTATGACCCTGACGGGAAAGTACGGCAGTTTTTGGAGGGGAATCGTGCGTGCTAATACTGCAACATGCCAATTTTGGTTCTAGTGCAGAAGTTTGCAACCACAAGATGCTGTTGCGTCCTAGCCCCTAGCTACCCAAATTATGACGTCATGTGGTTGTTCAATTCATGACTTTTGCACTAGACCTCAAATTTTGGTGTGATGACGTCCGCTGGACCATCAGCAGTTCTATATTTACTGTATTATGAATCGGAGTGATGACGGAAACGTTCACCATGCAAGTATCTCACTTTCCACTATAGTAGGCTGTATTTGTAGGTTGTTTTACTAGATGCAGAATTCCGGTTATTATTAGGGTGCTTGGTACGGTACTAGGCTAGGATGTTCTGCAGCCTGCCATAGTGGATACATGGCAACTGCACCCTCGAGAAATTTTAATACCGGTGATGTGCTTGGTCTAGGTGCAGCCTTGTGTCAACTTTAGGAAAAGGTGCATTTACTTTTGCTTTTTTTGTCTTTGTTAGTGAACACAGTGTTGCCCGTTTTTATATATCGCACGTGTGCTGCCAAAATTGGGGGTCCGCAGTGTTTTTTGAGCAGGTATTGCAAAATGTACCTAGTGCATCGTTTTGAATTGCCACTCTGCATCCCTTCAGAATCCAGCTCTTGTTGAAAAGTGCCGAAAATTTTCCAGTTTAGGATAATTCACAATAAACAAACAGCTGAACTAGGCAAATTTTGTTGTTTAAACATTAATTTATCGTAAATGAACAAAGAATTACATAACACTTCATTACATGCTGTCACAAAAAAATTTTTTTCTCTGAAGGCACCATGTCTCATAAAACGTATGTTGTCTGGATGCAAGCAGTAAAATCATTTTATCCTTCATCAATGATTAATTAACATTGGTTCCATCAGCATCACATTTGGCTTAAACCTATATGGCACTTAACTTAGCAACAACAGGTTAATTGGGAGGATTTTCTAAGTTTGTGGTGACTGTGTTTTCATCTTTTGTATCATGATATTCCACCCAGGCCAGATGCTGGGGCATGAATCGAACAGCCATTGCGTTGTGCTGCCATCCAAAACCATGTATTGCATCATGAGAACCTCTACACCCACTGATAATTAATAAACAAAGAAAAGTTGGTTGCTTAAACACCAATTTATGATAAATAAACTTCAGTGCACACCATCACGCCAAAATTTGTGTTTTCGCACGCACAATTTCTTATTAAAACCTGCCGTACTTTCCTGTCGCGTGCATTAGGAGACTGAAGCTTGAAGGAATTGGAATGAGTAGAATTAATACGGCTTAGTGCTCATGGTTCATATGCACCGGTGGCACAAGCATGGGGATCCCCCCTCCCTAACTCGGGATCCGTGTGTGACGTCATAGTCCAGTATTTTGTACCTGCTGCTTTCTTGTATATTCTAGTATAAATTGTTTTATAATGTGTATGTTGATGTCTATAATATCTATGTTGCAACAACAATTAAATTGACGGATGCAATACATGATGACACGTCTTTCTGAGCTTTGTTAGGGCAACATTTGGAATTTTGCCTATGGGCTGATTACGCACTTTGCTCGAATCAATCATCAAACATAAGTGAAGTCTCTTTTATAAAACTTTATTTGAACTTTGATGTACAAATCACAAAAACGATGTTCATGTTGTATGTACACATAATAAAAGCATATTCACAGATTACATTTCTTTCTGAATATAGCATACCAGATTTAGAAAAGTACTCTTTGTAAATCAGGTTTTTAGCCAAATCTTTTGTTGTTACAACTACAAAATTTGAAGAATGTTTGTTTAAGAAAAATGGGGACATTTTCAACGTCAGAATATTGTTGTTGAAGTGACGATGTTTCTTCAGAACAAGATGGAATTGTTCACGCAGCTATTCAGGTAATACCTCTCAAGGAAACACCTTTTGATATTTTTCATGCCTGTGGTAAAACACAGTGTTCAGTTTATTATGTTTAACGTGTTTTTCATTGACTAGGTTGGCAGTATTATAAATGTTAACACTACAATGACAAACAATTTTTCCTCATAACTCTATTTGCTGAAACTAGAAACGAACATGATTGTGTATTTTGCCTTGAAATAATGCAGCTGTCACGTTGATCTTACAACGTTTGAAGTCATTGGAGCATTTGCTTACCTCTGAACTTGGAGCATTTGTAAATATATTTTCCTGTTTTTTGTCTTTTCATGCAGAAGTATTCTTGTTGTGAATACCTTCTCTTCTGCAATAATACGTTCAAACTCGATAGCATCGATCATTTAACTACATCGGTTATATGATGTATATTTCTGATTTTCTGTATATATCTAAGTACATATCTTCTTACCAGACTTGCTCCAATTCTGATTCCATCTGTGTCCTAAAAAGTTGAAATAATAGTTTTAAGAAAACCCATATCTACATAATCAATGCCGGCTGTTACGTGGAGTTCAACTTTCCAGCTGTTGGCCATGCTGTATACATATCCAATTATCTATATTGTTGGACATATACATTTACAACAACAAACTTGTACCATGTATATCGGCAGATCTGTATCTTCAAGCCCGCCTTCTTCTCTTTGAAAGAAACTGACAAGCTCGTCGATCCCGTAATAGCACTGTCAAGAATTTATTGCATTAATTTTGCTTTAAGTCCCATAAAGGCAAGCTTTGAAATTATGACCGGTCCAAGTACATTTACTTCAGCATCAGCCGCGTCCCAGTCAAAACAAAGAGCTTCCAACTTGCTCCGAGGAATGCAGAGATTGTTTATCGCAGTCCTCCAATGCCGGTCCCTTCACAACATAGAAAATAAAAGTCGCCTTGTACCCTGACCACTCAACGAAAATATAATGCGTCGAGAATTGTTGTTATGTGATGTTTATTTACCCTGCGCATGAGACTCGTGTCTTGTTCATGTTCACCGGGATGTATTCAGGCAACTTGCAGTCGAAAGTGCAGTCTGTTGCATCACAATTACGATTAACAAGCTCATTGACAACTCTGCATGGAGGTCTGTCGTGTGCTCGTGGACGACCTGTTGAATATTCAACGTAACATGTTTATATGTTATTTGCTCACGTCCTTTTAGGAAAGTTTTATTGGCATAGAAATATCATTTAGATAATTGTTTTGTAAGAGGAAAGATGCAAATCAATGACGAGGCACTGACTAAGTTTTTTATAATTTCCCAGGATCCTTGAACCGGCTGAAGATGGAATTGAAATTCTGACGATTTGCACCGGACTCTCGATGTCCGACTGGAAACTTTCTTCTCCCAGGATTGAGTGAAAAATTTGGAAGTCGCTTGTTGGTTCCGCCTTTGTCTCTATCTGAGGTATTTAAGTCAAAGTGTCATCACTTTAGTACTGGGGCAGGGATTGGGAATCAGCAACCCCTGTCCCTGTGTGCCACTTGTAACATAGTAATCTAAACCAAACCTAAATCTTCCTTCTAATCTTAATCTAACTTTAATTAAACCCAAAAGAAATAACAAAATATCAATTCTTTTTTACCCATTTTTCTAACCTAACAACAAACCTATCTTTAACAACGGGCTGTGTGACCTACTTACGGTGAAATAGTCGCTCTCTATAAGAAATTAAGCGTATGATTTATCATTGTCTTAGACTAACACTGTCTTAAACTTGCAACTTTGTTGCTGTTTGCTTTGTCTTTTTGTGTGGATTGCAGCAGACTTGTAAAGCTGCAAATATTTATGGAAATCTGCTCTTAAATGCCAAATGACTGCATTTGAGATTATTACAATGATTAATGATCAAATAACATGTCTGTTTGCTGACTATTCAAATCAGATTGTACAAAAACAAAATTTTTTGTCGCTCTAAGTCATTAACAATTCGTAAACTGGTCAATTGCGTTTAAAAGGTTCCCAATCCCTGCTTTAGTAGATATCCATAGAAATAAAAACCTTACTTAAAGAACTATTTGAAGTGATTAAGCTTAAAATTAATGTCTTAGTTTTGTGTAAATTTTCAAGGTTTTTGCTGCAATATTTCAGCACACAAACAGAGCATTCTTACCACAAGAGGTTGCTGAGTGCGAGCTGCAATTCTCAGACGAAGGTTCTCCCCGTGAGCAAGGTTGAAGGTCAGATGACTTGTTGGACAGTTGTTTATCCTCCTGATCACACCACGATTGTTAAACATTTGCTTGCGGCACCGATCTGCGTTGGAAGGCAAGTTGTTTGTGCATTTGTGTCTCCTTGCAAATATTTAATCACACATCTGCTTACGTTCTGTTCTCCCCTGCCACCTCCCTTGTGGCCTGGAACTCACACTCAAAATAAAAAACATCAAAAGTGCAGGGAAAGCCAACTTTATTGGAGCTGTCATTTTGTACTTCTTCACAACAAGCAATCAATTCAAGTTTTAAAAAAATTACTTCAAACTTTTGTCTGAATAAATGAAATTGTAACTTCCCTGGCTTGCTTTAAATTGTCAGAACAATAACAGTGAATTCATGAACTGACGGTTTCTGAGTAAGCTCTTGCACCATACCTTGTCCAAACAAGTTCTTCTTTTATTGCCTGTGGTCACGGTTTATAACCTTGCTCGTAAATGGTGAAATAATAAAATTGCTTTAAGTGTTCTTTGTTGGCAAAAATTCACGCTTGTTTTGGTCTTAGTCATGCGGAACGTTCTCATCTGTCTGTGGCACAACCATGAGAATGTTGCTTACCTCCCTGCTCAATCTTCATATGTTACTGCTCAGGTTTTACTAAAAAGTTTTTCTGAAATCACTTCCATGTGACTAATGATGTAATTTATTTTTTTTCTGATTCATGTTTGTTTTATCTTGTTTTGTTTCTTTGTTTGCTGACTCAGCAAGCTGCTATGGTTTTACTTTCTCCCACATGACCATATAAGGAAACAACTTGTTTGAGTTTGTTTGTTTGTGAAATTTTCTTGATTTCTTGCTTATGTTTGTGCACATTCAAGTTAAATACATGGTCTGTGTATGCTGTAGAAATGCAATATTTTTATGGATAGATTGTTCTGATCTCTTTTTTAGATTATAATTTACATGGTGCTATTTCTGTTTTCTAGATTAAGGCAGCACAATTATGATGAAAGAAGCAATTTTGATGCAACAGAGAGATTTAAAGTGGCTGCAAGTTTTTTTCAATTCATCTTTGCCATGTCTGCGACGATCAAGTCCATAGAAAATGTGCCTGACGCTTGACTTGCCTTCAGCAGAATTGTGCTCTTTGATTTAAAGGTAAACTGCTTTCATTTTTTTCATATGTCCATTATTTTTTTAGAGTTTATATGATTTCTCCGGTGCAGAATCCATAAACTTGTGGTTTTGTTCAATCATGTCTACTTAGTGTTTTTTGATGATTATTATCGTCTCTACCCTGTCATGTCTCCAGAGTTTTCAACAAATTTCGTTATCAATAATTTATTTGAAATTTCAATAGAATTACAGATTCAAGTTTTATAAAAATAAAGATAAGTTTCACAGATTTGAGAAAAAAGGTTTTGTGTACCAGCCACAAAGCGATCAAGTGTTATATATGGGCTTCATCTTTCATTGCATATGTCTTTCAACATGTGCATCCATCAGAAAATTTGCAAACTTACGCAATAAAGTCTGTGACATCACAGACCTGCAATATTCTGCGACAGATGAAACACGGGAAGCGATGGTCTTTGACTGAAACAGAAAATTGTCTTAGTTTGAATTCGTCGCTTTGCAAACTGATATTTTGCTTTTCAATGAAATTTTTTGTTACTTACTCCTATGCAAGCCGCATTCCGGCACAAGCAGCTGTCGACTTTCCGGGTCGCGGTTGCACGCTTTCACGTCTCTGCAGATCTGTAGATCAAGATTATCGAATCTTCTTGAGAGTCTTCCCCCAGTCTTGTTGCTCACCACGCCCACATAGTCCTGCAAGATCATAGACGAGCTCTTTATAACCTCTGCAATTTCTTGATCAATGTTCATGCAGGGATTTGTGCTCACCTTTGGGTTGTATTTCTCGAAGAACATGATGGTGAGTTCTTGCACATTGTACGGGCAGTTCTGATCAAATGGAATTTGTTATGTTTTAATTCATAGTTGTTTGGTGCACGATGGCAACAAATTGACGCTTACCGGGTTGGTTCCTGGCTGGTAGCAGAGTCGCTCGATTTCGATGAGGCTTACACATTGTGCTTCACGCTTCACCGACCACTGCTGGTTCGCTCTGAAATAAAAAGAAAATTCTGCTTTTACTTTACGTAGTCGGGCGATTCATGGATTTGAGGTAGTTTGGCTGGAAATTGGATCAAGGGAAGTTGTCGGTAGACTTACCGACATGTTGCTCTGATGTCACTTGCATTCAGGTGTCTTGGAAAGTATTCGGGTGAATTGCATTGAAACTGACATCGAGAGTAGCGTCGATAACCGCACGTGCAGTTGCCCTCTGTCAGCTCAGGACCAGGCAGTGGACACAGAAACACTGGAAGTTGGCAATTTTAAAAAAGAGTTCTCAATCATTCCCCCCCTTTCATTTGACGACATCTCACCTTGATAACTCGCCTTCAGTTCTCCTTTCATCTCCTTCATTATCAACTTCACGAAATTGTAGATCGATGGCACCGTGACCTCTTGACCTTCCTCTCTCACAATTGCGATCCTCACCCATCGGCTGTGATGTCTCTCCTTTGCGATGACCTGTCGTTTGATCACTTTGTTGGTTGTTGATCTCATTTTTAAGTTCCGATTCTAGTGTTAAGACCTGTACAATTTTACCTTCACAAGGTTGTCTCCGATGTCCAATTTGTTAAAAACCATCTTCAGTGATTCTGAGTCCCTTGTCCGAATCACCCATTTATACCATGCCCGACACTCAATGCCGCCATTTTGTGGTGGGAATTGAAGTTTTCCTTTAGGTGGTAGGTGGCGCTCCAGGCACGGTGTTAGTTGAGCTGCAGCAAAGAAAGCATTGAATTGGTGGAATTCGATTTAAAGATCTCTCACACGAAGAATTTCCTGCTCACCTGCCGTGCTTAGAGTTGCGAAGAAAACTAGAAGAGAAATTGATTTCATCATTTTTTATTAATAATTTAAGTAAAACTTTGCTTAAAGTTTCTGAGAGAATAATGGTGTCATGTCAGTGAATTTTAAGTTTTTAACTGCTGGTTTTTTTCCAAGATTTCTACATTTGTCGGCCATTGTTGACAGATTTTGTCTCCAGGCCTCTGATAACTTCGTGTCATCTCTAATACTTCCTGCCCATGCTTCCTTCTCCCGGCTTCTGGCCTCATGTCATGAAGTGACCTTATTTAAATAACCGCCGACCGCCTCGGGCCTTTTTTCCCTTATTGAGAAAATCTATATTTATGACAAGATAATGTGTGATTGTTGCGTTAATCGGCGCTGATATCACGCTATCAGCAGGAAATAGGATCTTTGATTGTCGCAAGATTTCTTCAGACGATGGTGATTTGTATTGTTTAATGTCTGGATAATTTTTGTGGTGAGCAACTTCATCATTTTCTCCCGCCTCATATTTTGCATCATCACTTCAGCATGGACCTGAACACACATGAATAATTTTATTTCCTTGAAAGTGGAACCAACACTTATCCAGCAAGGTGCCAATTTGAGCACATTAAATAAAGCCCAACAATAGACCATTAAATAAAGCCCAACAATAGACCATTACCACACAATCATAGGCGTTTGTGATTTTGTTTAGAAAGTTTTTCTTTGCACTGCATTGCCCCAGGGCGTACTCAAGTTGCTTTTCAAGTAGAAGGTTTCATTTGAATTGTGAGAGAGATGATGTCTGTGATGTTGCTACATTAGTCATTGAATAGAAATATAACACTAAGATATCGAGCTGGTTTGTATAGATCTTGGTATTTCACAGAAGCTTGAGGTTCATGGCCACTGGTAGCAAAATTAGTTATTGAAATATCTTGTTCGAGTTCATGTTAAATGAACCAAAATGACCTTTAAGACGCTCGGGCCAATTCTCTTTTGTTCTTTCATTTTTTCTAGAACTTGACCAGGTTTTCGAAACCTTTGCAATAATCTTCGTCATGGACCCTGTGCAGATTAATTTAAAGAACTGCATAGTGGCTGTTGCTGTTATTCAGCTTGTTTTGTTTTTGAAATCTATGAAACAATATAAACATGTGCAAAAGAGAGATGTGAAATATTTATCTGGTGAAACGTTGGACTACAGGTGTGACTTAGTCTTTTAATAGGACGACAAAATAAGTTTTTATCAACTGAAAGTGTCATAAACATACCCTGATGTGATAATGTTGCATGCGTATTATTCTTGAGTATAGTGTGCATCACGTTTTGTGGTTAATTAGCAGAGGAAGTTATTGGCGTGCTGCTCTGACGCAAGTAGTTATTGTTTCATTTCGCTCAACTGATGAACCTTGTATAAAAATAGCTCACACATGTTATGGCTTATTCTGAGACCTAGTTTGTGTTATTTAATTCTTGCGTCTTCTAAGTGAATTTCTAATCACAAGACGTTTGGTGCACGTCTTCCATGGCAACCTCTACTCTCCATATTTGTATCAGATTCTTGTTTAAATTTATGCTTAAATGATAGTTCTGGTTCTGTAATTACTGGTCTGCTGATTCATGCTAATTAAAGACCTAACAAAAATCCAAGTATGGTGACCAACCATGTTTAGTGATTTCTATATTTCAACTGGTTGATTACTTCTTTGGAAGGGTGGGTGATGACAACGCAGATTTTGTGATATGATGTTTCTTGAACACAGAATTATTGGAAAGATACTTTTGAAATTTTAAAAGGCAGTTTTTGGAAATCTTAATTTTTCTTCAGTCTTGAAAGATTTCCTGTTTCTGTTTAATTCGTTCTCTGTCGCCGCTTCCCTGAGTATTGATTTTAAGTTAACGGGTGGTAAAGCTTCACGGTTTCATAATTTAATGCAAAATTTTATCAAGTATAGATGCTTGTTTTTTCTTCCAAATTTGCTGCTTTGTGTTTCCTCATTCGATTAATCTTTTGTGCAGCGTCCAACTTTTTAAATTTGATATTTCCTTTGACGCAAACCCCAATTAGTCGAAAATATAGACAATGTTACTTGTTTAGGTCCCAACGATGCTGGTAATTTGAGCCGGGAGTTTTTACGGTGAACTAAAACAACTTATTACTCTGCAAATCGTGACATCAACATTATGGTCTTGTTTTATCTGGACAACTTTAGATTTTCAGAATTTTACTCAAATATTTTACAAAAACTTTAAACGTCAAACACGCAACAAATCAGTTGAAAATCCCCAGAATTAAACATCTAAGAAATTTTCCAAAAGCAAAAGTAGTTTGATTGAATCACTTCATGACACGTCTTGTTTGTAAATCGTAGAATTTGTAAAAATAAAACTGACCTTTAAGGTTTGGGCTTCATGTGATTGGTCAGAACATTTAAAGAAAGTTATTTTACTTCTTAATGTTTTATATTTATTTTGCTAGTTTCTTTCTCAGAAGAGAGTTCGATAAATATGACCTGCTGCAAAATTGCATCGAGAGTTAGTTTGGTTTAATTTTGCAAAGACTGGGTTTTTGTTGCCATCCACCTGTGAAAAAATTATGTACTTTTATTTTATTTTCACAGTGGTCAGTACAGAATTGTTCGTTTCTATAAATCGGAAGGGATAATTGATGACTACTTATTCCACGTGAGTACGCCTCCTTTTACGTTGCTTCCCTCGTTTCATTTTCACTGACAGGAATCTTCTCGTGTTTTCTTAGGATGTAACCATAGCGACGCAATGTTCTATCAATCACCTTCACCACTTGGTGGAGCTGGTGGAGAGGTGGAGTGGACCAGTGTCATGTGCTGTGTTTGCCCCGAACCAGGTCTCGTACCCTCACATGATTTTTATGGTCAAATTAGATGTCTATGTTCAACTTCTAAGGAATGTGTTTTGTGACGTTTTAATCTCAGCAACTTCTAAGCCTCAGGAGTTATTGCTATAGATTGAAGCAAGGTTGTTGCTCATGCCATGCTGCCAACTCTGTTAAGATTGCTGCTCATTTAATCCTCTCTCTCATCAGGACGCCAGTTATGCTGATGACGCAATTGCTGTGTTACGCCGGTGCTTCCCCGGGATAAAGAAACACGTGACCTTTCACATCGTTTACCCCGCCAGCCACCTCGGTGACCTTGGCCAGGTGAACTTGACCTGCAGTAACCATTAACAGTCATCAATTATTTGGTTTGACCTTTCACCTCCATACAGGTGGGCGGTTGGCTTCGTCTTACGTGCGCTCAAATTCTATTCAAGTTGGAGAATTACGGGTATCAGAATTATGACGTAGCCGGCATCTCATTCCCTCATAATGTGCTGCGTAATGCTGCAAGAAGCGGAGTGCTGACTCAACATGTCCTACTCGTTGGTCAGTGCTTCCGCCGCCAGTTCCGGCCGTCTGTAAGACGTCACATAATTTGTTTTGTTGCGTGAGAATAGATATCGACGTCATGCCTAATGTCGGGCTGCGAAGTCAGTTTCTGGAATTCGCCGAGCGGAAGTCTCTGTTTAAGAAGGGGGGAGGCGACCAGACAGCTTATGTCCTGCCCGTGTTCGAGGTGAAGAAAGGGTTTCCGTTCCCGAGAAATAAGAACCAGCTTCTTCAAGGGGTGAGTTTACTAATTTGCCCGGACCTCTCAGCTTATGCATGGATTTATCTGAGCTGCAGTACTATCAATTTTTCCGCTCCTATTCGTGTCGATTGTTACGTAACAATGCAGGTGGAAGATGGCACGGTGCGTCCCTTCCACAACGAGACCTGCTGGTGGTGCCATAAAACCGAAAATTTTGACGAATGGAGAAAAATTCAACAGGTCTGATCATTGGTCGAACCTTTCACACACTTGTGACGTCATAGCGATCATTGTATTCAGACAGAGAAGTTGGATGTTGCGTTTGCGGCGGAATGGGACAAGAGTTGGGAACCGTTCTACATCGCGCACAGAAGCGTCCCCATGTTTGACGAGAGATTCAAGCAATACGGCTTCGATAGGATACAACAGGTCGCTTCATGATTGGGCCGTTTCAAACAAACGCGTTGTTGACGTCAGAGATTGAGAGATCGTCATCGCGGTTAAAACATTGAGGCCCGGTTTGTGGTCGCGCAACTCTGCTCGTCCCCATAGCAACCGAGTCGGTGTGTTTAGATATGCGAGATGCACGTGGCCGGGTATGACTTCGTCGTCCTGGACAACGCTTTCCTCACTCACCACGGATGGAAGATGTCCGGGAAGTTTTACGCGAAGAAGGACCTCGACAACGCACAAAACTGGATCCTGTTCAATTATCACTTCAAGGTTGGTTGACCCCGGCACCAGGGAAAATCTCGAATGACCCCAGATATTTTGCAGGACACCTTGCAGAAGAAATACGGAACCAACCGCACTTGCTCTCCCATAGATTCATGGAAACCCGGAAGCAGGAAGTGAGTTTTCTCATCCGTTTCTATGCAGTTCCGAGATTATTTTGCTGCTGACTAGTTTTGTTACTACTTCATTATGATGTCATAGGGGTGCTCTTATTGGTGGAAAAAGCGTCATTAATAATCGCCTGACCAATCACAGATTGAGCGAAGACGGATTATGAGCAGACCATATCTCATTATTACGTAATAAGCCGACACACGTCGATATGTCAAACATGTGGTGATTCTGCTTTGGTAAAAATCTGACCTCGCTGAACTTTCAATTTATCCGGTCGGTGTCCCATCGTTGAATGGTGTAAATGCCAGACAGGATTTTGACTTCACAATGTGCGCTTTATGATGAAGCTGACGTATTCACTTGATCAATTCCAACAATATGGCTAAATTGACGAGGGCGACAACCTAATTATGATGAAGATATCAGAGTAAATTGAAGTTATGAGAAATGTCAACTCTTTTAAAAGATAGCTCCTTTTATGAAGTTTTAATACAAACATTTTACAAACCTGACTACTTGTGACATCACAATACATACAATGACATAGTACTTGGTGCACTTAATTAAATTATAGCCGATTTACGTCACTCACGATTTGAAGCGTTTTCCACCCCTACCGCTAGACTGCAGTAGAGAAAATGGAGATGCCGTAATAGGGGATGCCCCTCTAAACTATGCCGGCCAAAGTTGGCTGCATGAGCAGGCCACCGTTAAGGATAGTTAGGTGACGTGATGAATTTGATTTGTTAACATTATGGCAAGAATTCATTTTTACGTCACTTACTCACCGAGGTGCGCGTAAAGGAGCAAATCAGCCAGAATTTCCTCACTCTTAGCATGACTATGTATAAAATGTCACCATGTGAGCAGGGCCGGATTTAGACCCGTGAGAGGCCCTAGGCTATTCCATTTGTGAGGCCCCTTATTTTATTTTTGAAGTCAGATTCGACTGTGCGTGCAAAGCAACCAATGTTCCTAAAAAAACAAGACACTATTTGCATGTTCTTAATTTTTGGATTGTCTTTGGTACAAAATGGTATACCAAAGGTGTCAAAATTCCCAAAAGACGAACCCCTGCCCTAAAAATACAACGTAAGGTTCTCTAAAGCAATTAAAGCGGCATCAATCCCAAACTTCGAAATTGAATTTCGAGGCCATAGGCTATTGGTAAATCCGGCACTGCATGTGAGTAGTTAGCAGAAGTTATCGGAGTCACTCCGTTGAAGCAACTACTAAAATTTATGCGTCAATTTCCGCTTTTATTACAAAACCTAACTTATGTGTCCATCAACCAATTTTTTACTATTAAAATGAAAGCTTGCTAAGAAATATAATGGCTTTATGGGTCGGCGAGCTTGGCTAGTCTTCACCCACCTGTAGCCACCTAGTGACCACGTTTATACGTTCGATTCCGGCTTTTTGGTCAACTCTGGCAGTTAGTCAGTGATGGTATTTTCGAAGTGGGCGGACACACTGGCGTATTCAGGATGGCGTCGAAGGGAATGTTTAAATGCTTAATCTGCATTGTCTGCCTCTGTCCACCTCGCTCAAAGCGTCAAAATGCATAGATTGCAAATATCTGAGCTTTTAAGCGTCAAAAACCACTTTTAGGACGTTGTATAAAACCACTTTGTAACACCGTAGCCTACAACTCGCTGTAACGTATGTTTTGCAACAATTGGCTACGTTTTTGGTAAATTGTTCTTGTATTGCGTGAAAGACTCGTATCATAAAGAGTTTTGTGACGTTTTTCCTCCTAACATTTATTTATAGCCTACCACATGATTAAACGGTGAAAAACTCCGCATCAACAACGGCAATAGTCGATATACTTAATTTAAACTTTGAAGCACATCGAGTGACGGAAACTATCTCTCAATGCTTGATAACCAAAACGACAAGCAGGATGTCGTGCTTAAAATAATTATGGTTTTGGCTATGGTCTTTGTTTCATAAGTATACTGTACACCTGGAGTTTTCATAGCGTCCAACATTGCAAAATTTACAACTAACAGCTGAGTCGCAAACACTAAAGCCCAAAAGTGAGTTTGTGAGAAGACAAGCTCCGATGACCCCCTAAGTACGGGAGTGGCCTCTAACAAGCTACGTGATTGAGTTACTTTCACGACCTTCTCACACAACTTTCCGCAATTAGAGTGATAGGATGATTATTTTAAGTATACAATAGTTGCTCAATTTTTTTTCGATTGAACAGCAACAGCAGTTGGCTAGTCTAATTAAACCTACAACAAGGTGTTGGAGTTCATAATAGCTAAACTTGGCGCATATGCGCTTAAGTTATAATTTTATTAATGAAAAGTTCCCACCGATGCTGTGACCCAGGGCCATCATGTAAATCCGGCGCTGAGTCATAGGCTATTTTTTTTAGACTTTTACCTAAATTTTAAAAGTAACCATTCGTATTTTGCATGGTTGTGTTCTGAGGTATGACAAAAGCATGTAGAAGATAGAAGTTTAAATGTAAATAAAAATGTGTCCTGCATTTTGTTGTCTTGACTCTTAATTCTTGATACAAGTTATTAAATTTTATTAAAGATTATGAACATGACGTAACAGACGGTGATAGATTGATTCATTAAAAAACTTGTAGTTATCCCTTATATGCAAAGCCAGTTAGTAGAAGTCTTTCGTTTTTATTACTTTAATCATTAGTTTAAGTTAGTTGATTTAGATATAAACTTTTCGCCTCCAATTAATCTTATTTCCGTGGGAAACTGGAAAAAGGCGGAGAATGGTTAGTCGCTGTAACGATAAACAACGTGTCGATGAAGGAATGAACATGAAATTCGAAGAGGTTGAACTCGTTGGCTACCGTACCTCATAGCCTGGATTTATCAATTCTTTTTTATGAAGGTTTATCGATCTTTTGTTGGACTATGACATAGGCTATGACCATGTTTAGTGCGCATTGTAGGTTAACGGTCAAAAATTCTTGCCTTAACTCGTTTCTATACCGTAGTTCATGCCGATAGCTTAGCGTCAAAATATCTGAATATATCCTACTGGTACCTTAAGAAGCATTTGTCTGTTTGTACGGGTGTTGGAATGTCTGCCGGACCAGACTGTGTAATAGATGGCCAAAGTTACGTTTGATATGCATAAGTTATTCCTAAGCAAAAGCATTTGATTTGATGGTTTCCAATGGTTGATGAGGATGGTTGCTGATTCAGAAATGTGTCAATAACAGTCATGATAACACACATTTTTACTTTTATAGCAACGTTAGTCGTGACCCATATGTGTTTTGCCTGAATTGTGCTGTAGGGTAGCGATTATGTTTAGTAAATATGAGGTCTATTGGCAGTATTGCGGCCACATTTTTTCTTTGCGATTTAAAGCTCATGCTAAGTAAGTTTGCCTGGGGCTAGAGAAAAAAATTTTTCACCATATTGGGCAGAATTTAATTTACTTTTTTCCTATAATTTTATATTAATTTCAATTGATGCAAAAACGTAGCAAAAGATCCACTGATGTAGAGCATTGAAGCAATTTTCATTCAGCAGTTGCTTGAACACACCAACTGCTCGTCTGCTTCATTTTTCGCTTTTTCTACTTATGTTTTATGGATTTAACTAAGTATAGGTTTAGTGGAAGTGCTAGTTGTTACCAGCAATTATTAACGTTATTTCTCTTGAGCACGTTTTAAGCCTTTTCGGCTTTGTCATTTTTTCCTGTTCATTGGCACGTGTTAGTAACGTCCCCACCACGCTTTTGACGAAAAATAAATGAATGAATGAAAATAATTTCTTCCAAGACTACTTTTTCCGGGTTATTGTGGACACTCCTTTCAAATGTGGCCACACATCCCCATAAATACGTCCGCATGTTCCTGCTTTTGCGGACATATTTTTATGAAGAATTTAGCCTTTTACAGTATTGCAGTTTGTTGTGTGCAAGACTGAAGAAGAACACTGTAGTTAAGAGTAATGCAAAATAAATTGTTTTTATTCATTGATTTGCAAATAATTGTATAATAAGGGATGTGTATGTATAAATATTGTAATAATAAGGGAGAATAATATTCAGGTAACTTGGTTTGTGTAAAACGATTCGCAACCACTACAATTCGTTTTTACTTATGCATTTATATAATGGACGGGCCAAGTTTTAAACGTTTTTAGTATACCTCACATATCCTATAGGCGTAACTTAACCGTAACGATTATCGTATGTTTATGGTGTAATGCATGATAAAAAGTGAGTCATTACGCTTTGAGTATTGAAAGCCACTGAGTCCCTTCGAATGGACATTTCGTCGTCTTTAATAGCTGAAAGAGCTGGATTTAGCTTTACTTGATCGTAAGACTTCCTTGATTTCTTTCTTGGTAACTCCATATTCCTCAAATAAGTAAGCAAATAATTGCGTGCAAACAATGCACTTGATAAACAAGAATAACCACGTTTTGCTGTCCGCATTTTGGGGTTGTTTTGAAATTGTGATGCCACACAAAAAAAAATATGGCTTTAGCCAGGGCTTCTCAAACTATGGGTCATGACCCCAAGTGGGGTCGTATAATGTAACTTTGGGGTCGTGAAACAAATTAAACTATGATCAATTGAATTTTTTGTTAATTTTTTATTCGCTTTGCTGTTTCCATCATGTGTTTTTTTATTACTGCACATTTACTTTTCTTGATTGCTTATATTTGTATGACTTCACCGCTAACAAAAAGACCACTTGAGATTTGTGATTGGTGGTTTATTGTTTTAATACCGTTAACGTGTAGACCACCATCAAGAAGTCGCATAGAATTTCTTTTCTAGAATGGGATCGTAGAACAAAGAAGTTGGAGAAGCCCTGGCCTAAACAATTGTTAGTTATGTTTGCTACTTAATTAATATTTTTGTTTATCTTTCAGATCATTTTTTGGGCTGCATGCTAAATTTAACATGTTGCCTACAAGTCATAAAGATGGTGAATATAAGCCAGGAATTGGATTTCTTTCCAAGATAAAAGGATGGTTTATCACAATAATTCACGATGAAAGCTCAAGGAATATTTTGATGTTTCTTATGCTCAATCTTTCATTTGCATTCGTTGAACTTCTCTGGGGGATTTGGAGCAACAGCCTCGGCTTGATTTCTGATTCTTTTCATATGTTTTTTGACTGCACTGCACTGTTGGCCGGCCTGGCAGCATCGGTTGTGGCTCGGTGGAAGTCCAATGACAGGTTCTCATATGGATATGTACGAGCTGAAGTGTTGGCCGCTTTCATAAATGCCTTGTTTTTGTTGTTCATCGCCTTTTTTATTCTGTCGGAAGCGATTGAGAGATTGGTTGAGCCACCAGAAGTGAAACATGAGCGACTGCTCATCGTGTCTGTTCTCGGGTTTATTGTCAACATGGTTGGAATATTTGTCTTCCATGGTCACGGACATCATGGTCATAGTCATGGACACTCTCACGGTCATGGTCATGACCACCACCATGGACATAGTCATGATCATGATCACGATCATCATGGACATTCTCACGATGATCACAGCCCTGAATCTTCCCAGAGTCAGATCCTGCACAGCGTCTTCCTCCATATTCTTGCTGATACACTGGGAAGTGCAGGAGTGATTGTCTCAACATTGCTCATGCACTTCTTTGGATGGATGATTGCCGACCCGATATGCTCCTTGATGATTGGACTGCTCATAGCAATCAGTGTTGTACCTCTCTTGCAGGACTCCATCGGGATTTTGATGCAAAGAACTCCATCCTCGCTGGACCAATCCATCCATGGATGTCATCAGAAGGTGATGCAACTCGAAGGAGTTTATCGAATTCACGAGCCACACTTTTGGACCCTTTGTTCAGATGTCTATGTGGGGACAATTAAAGTACAAATAGCGCCAAACGCGAACCCCTCGTACATCCAGAGTCAAGCCCACAACATTTATGCTCAGGTCGGGGTGAGACAACTTTACGTTCAAATCGACTTTTCTGCGATGTAACCTTCTTTTATAATGTTGGTCTTAATACAAAGGTTTTTCACGATATTGATTTACACGTTTTCTTTTTTTAAAGATACCTGAGAAATTGAATTCATATTTCATGAAATTTTTGCGTACAAACATTTTTAAACTTTGCATGTGTAATTTTTTTGTGCAATAGTAAATTATAGGTCAAAGTGTTTATCTTGATTGTTGAAATAGTTTGTAAATTTCATGGAAATCAACTTCGATTTTTGTTAGACTCCATTAACGGGGAATTATTGTGCTGAATGTTTCCAATTTGTCATTTTTTGTTTTGATTTCCACCCCATGCAGTTTCTTGATCTTTCTTGCACTGATTGAAGCCGACTTTGTGTCCCCAACGGCTTCTCTATAGTAATATGATGGTTTGTGTCGGCCATTCATCAAAACTAATTCTGCAGTTCTTGAAATTTGAAGCATGTTTGGTGAAATTTATCCAGAGATTGATCCGACCGCCTTCTTGCCCACTTTCTAAACATCCGCCATTTTTTTAATTCCTATTTTCTAGAGCGGATTTATGAAACTAATTATATCGGTCTGTTGTAAAAAATCTTGCAACTAGTATTGAACGCTTTAAGCTGGTTGTGGAAATGCTGCTTTATCTGTTGAAAATATTCTTAATTTCGGCTGCTTTTATAAACTTTTGCTTATTGTGTAGACCTACCTGTTTAATGTTGCCTTCCATCGTGGCAAATATTGTTTAGAATTTGTGCTTGATTTTCACGTCTTAGAAAATAAAACGTTGTAGACCAGTTAGTGAAAGGATTCGCCGCCATCTATAGTTGAAGGTTGTCTCGTGTTTAAACACCAGTTTTCATATCAAAGTGACTTGATACCAGCTTTGCAATGTCCTTGTCTAAAGAAACTATTTTCAGTTCTATGTGGAATTTTTTGCTCATCCCTCGATGTCATATTGTTTTCATATTTTTGTTATCTTTATAACATTTTGTAAGATGAGCAAATATGTTTGGATCAAAGAAAATGTCATTTATTTAAATCATTGTGCTGAGTAAGTAACCTTATTTTTGTCTATTTGGTGAAGCATTCTGAGTGCAAGTTTGTAATAGAATGGCAGATGTTGAAAAAGTGACTGAAACTCTGGTAAACACTTCTATTGAAAATGGAAAACTTGATGACTTCTGGGGGTTTTCCCTGCATGAAGCCTTTCGGATGGCAATTAAGTTTTACAAAGGTAAAGCTACAATTGTATGGAAACAAATATTTGATTAGATTTGTTCTTATTTCTTTTAAAATTAATTATTAAAAATGTATAAATGCAACCTTCACATGTGTGACCTTTATTTCCTTAATTTGTAGACAACGAAGGCAAGAAGACGTTAGACGGGATGCCGTACGATGACAAGGTCTACTTATCTGCGCTCACAAAACAAGTATCACACGGTCCACTGGCTCAACAGCACGACCTCCCTGACATTGGCTTCTTAGACATGTTCGGCCACGACAGAAGGTAAGGTGCAAGATCAATTCCAAAGCTTTCCGGAGGTTGCGGAGTTGAAATTTCTTCCTTGGTCGATTATTTCAGGAAGGTGTGGTCATCATTGGCGGATATCTCCTCTAATGATGCGAGAAGAAAATTTATCCACAAACTCACTCAAACGATCCCTGTTTTTGCTCCATTCATGGTCGCTCATCAGAAGGAGAAGGAGGAACAGGAGAGGCAAAGGTCCAATGTTCTTTTGGTTTCATGCTGGAGAAAAAATTTGCGGTATCAAGTTTCCTTGATGGCTGTCGGACTGGAACAAAATTTTTGAAACTTCATTTTCAGGCAAAAAAAGGAAGAAGCAGAGAGGTTGCGCATAGAGGAGGAGAAGAGGAAAAAAGAGGAGGAAGAGCAAAGAAGAAACAAAGAATTAGAGGAGCAAAGAGAAGCTGCGGAGAGAGCGAAACAGGAGCAGGACCAGCAGAAGTATGTAGATGATGATGTCATCATTATTTCACATACATGTTGTATCATGAACGTTTTGATGTTTGTGTTATAACCTAAAGTTATGTGAAAATAGCAGAGTTCTGTGGTTTAATGCAGCCAGGTGGATGCACAATGACGAAACATGTGAAGCTGCAGACCCATGAGTAACGGCGTTTTTGTTTTTCAGGCAACAGATCATGGCGGCTTTGAACGCCCAGACCCACGCACAATTCCAACAATACGCAGCCCAGCAGTATCCCGGCAATCAGGAGCAGGTTTGTTGTCTCGACAACAACTCATGATGACAGGCCTGTCTAGGTAGAACATTTGTTGTTTTAATGTAACTGGTTATATTGTCAACAGCAAGCCATCTTGATAAGCCAGCTGCAGGAGCAACACTATCAACAATACATGAAACTCTATCTTCAACAACAACAACAATCTCAACAACAACCACAAACAGTGGAGCAACAGCAACTGGCAGAGACGAGTGAGAAAGTGAACGAGCTGAAAGAAGGAGACTCAGAGAGCACAGGAAGTGAAGACAACATCTCTGAAGGTTGCGATGCTTTCATGGAAATCATATAATGGAATGTTTACAATTATTTCAATAATAAATTACGACAATTTTTTCCAACCTCAGCGTCACTGCCCCGGATAGTAGAAGCGTCGCTATGGACACGACCCCAGTTGATTGAGTTCAAGGATCAAATCAAGCGTGACCCGGAGTCTGTCCTGACCGTGGGTCGTGGGGAGGTGGTCACTGTGCGGGTGCCGACCCACGAAGAAGGTGCGGCTTGCATGTTGGCAGGGTCGTGACCTCTTTTACCTCTCCATCTCGTTACAGGTGCTTACGTTTTCTGGGAGTTCGCGACTGACTATTACGACCTTGGGTTTGGAGTATTCTTCGAATGGACCGACTCGACCAATGAGCAACAAGTCTCCGTGCAAGTCGGAGAGAGCTCCGAGGAAGAAAGCGATGAAGGTATTTCCTTTGCATGTTGTCTGTGGTTCATGATCACATAATATTCTATTATGACGTCACAGAAGGGGGCGATCTTGAGCGGGGTGGACACGTGGACGACCGCCCCCCGATGGACGAGATAGTCCCGGTGTATCGGAGAGATTGCCACACGGAGGTGCACGCGGGCTCTCACAGGTACCCAGGCAGAGGGGTCTATCTCCTCAAGTTCGACAACAGCTACTCCCTGTGGAGGTCAAAGACTTTGTATTATAGAGTATATTATACCAGATGATGGCGTCATACCTACTATTCTTATTCACTTTATGACGTCACTCAATGAACTCCTCAAGCGAATATTGCTTTTCTTTTATCGTGACTTGAACGTCATAAGTGCTTGCGTCGTGATCTAGTATTTATACAAGATGTTTTGTGCAGTGACGTCATTGAGAAGCGTGTTGTTTGCCGATATTCGCACTTTTTGAGAACACAATACCATTATGACGGGTTAATAGCGTGCTAATTTATAATATTTACGTCGTTCTAATTGGTCATTGTTGCTCGGAAAACTCCAATTGCAATTGGGGATTTCCCGTCATTATCATTTTTGATTGGCGGCTTGTCGCTCATCCACTGTAGTACGATGATTGCTGCTATTTTGCATGAGCGATGTTGTGGTCGTATTTTTTTGTTGATCGTTCCAAATATATTCTGTTAAGCATTATATGGTGTCTCTGCGAATGACTTTTGATTCGGCGTGTACTTCATGAAATATTTATGCTGTAAAGCCGTTCTGTTTATGCAAATCATGCACTGGCCATTATTACGAATGCAGTTCGTCATAAAGAGTTGAATTATGACCCAGAACTTTAACAAACCTATCACGGTTGAGCAGGAATGGACGACAGGTAAGCGGAAAGTAAAGTGATGACTAGGGCAACCAGTTTTTTGACCTAAAAATTTTAAATTTTGACCTTAAAATTTGCACATTTTGACCTCATTTTGACCTTAAAAGTTTATATTTTGACCTAAAAAATTAACATTTTGACCTAAAAAGTTTAGATTTTGACCTCATTTTGAAAAACGCTATACTGATAGTCTCTACACTGTCTACAGCAACTTTCTAATCTAAAGCTGCATTTAAAAATGACAAAATGCTTTTCTAGTGTTGACTTTTTTTTCGTTTCTGCGTATTAAGATTGACAACTTGCAGTTTCAAATGCAATGACGTCACATCGTGACGTCACCAAACGCGCTGAAAAGCCTTCCCTCTCTTTGTGGCTTTGGTTCTAAGTAAAATTTGCGGGACTGGAATTGTTTGCGGTACAAGAAAAGAGAAAAACGGAAGAATAATATTACAAAATGGTTACAAAATTACAAGTTTAATAGATTTTGACCTAAAAAAAAGACCTAACGAAACAATTTGACCGTATTTTGACCTAACGTAACATTTTGACTTTATCTGACCTAATAACTTCTATACCACACGTCGTACAAAGCTGAAACTTGTTTTGTGCTTGTTTCATAGCATTCTGAGCAGGTAAAAAAAAATTGACCATATTGACTTTTGGTTGCCCTAGTGATGACGAAAGGTCGCTTTAAAGCAGTGATTCCCAACCTTTTTTGGTGTCGGGGCCGAATTTCAAACTTCATAGTACGTATGGAACCGCATGAAAACACTCAAGCAATTATAACGAAAATTTTAAAGCATGAAAACATGTACCCACGAATAGCAACACTAACAAGAAAAATAACACAAATCAATTTAATGTCCAACTTGGCATTGGCTTTGAGTTTTAACAACTTTGTCAAAGTGAGGCGCAATTGTGGTTTAGGATTCAGGAGGCGGTTTATGATCCACAATAAGTAGACTATGGGCCATTCACAACAGTATAAAGTAGGCTACAGGGTGTAGCTGTAAGATGGAAAATGAAATATATGTAAACAATTTTGAACTAACGCTATAAATTTTGACCAATTTTTGTCAAGTCAAAAAATAATTGCCCTAAATATTATAAATAGATTTTTTATTTTTTTGAGGGTCAATGAGAGCCACCCAGAAAGCTACCTTGGAGCCGCAGTTGAGAACCACTGCTTTAAAGTAAAAGTGAGAATGTTTTCAAACCAACCCAGACAAGGATGCTGCCAACCACGTAAGAACTGACATAGTTTGGGGTCTATGACGTGATTGTAAAAATAAGACGTTTACAATCCCACGTATGCTTAAACTTTTTCTTGTAATTTAACTTAAGCAAATTCTTCAGTCGCCTTGACACAATACCGGTTGCGTCATCAAAAAACGTCACGTTCGCAATGACGTCACTGACACGAAACCAGCTGACTATGACGTTGAAGAAACTATGTTAAAAGTTTTCCCAGGGAAAAGTTCATCACAAACTTCCCCTTTCAAAGATGATGTCAAAGAATGCGAATAAATATTTCATCGATTCGAACAAAACCAGCGAAGTAAAAATTCCCCCTTATCGACGTCAGGAAATAACGGGACATCCCCTCAAGGGTATCCAATTTTCAACTTTGATGCACAAATTTACCAAACATTTGCTATTTAACTAGGGATGGGTCGATACGAACCCAAACCCGAATAGATTCGCCGAATATCGCCTTTATGGAAGATTCGGGCGAACACGAATACCAACAATCCTCGCGGCACATTCCTATATTTAACTTATTTGAATGTTTCGGCAACCACCATAATTTAGAGGTTGTGCAAATGCATTGTACGTCGCTGTTTTAAGTGTGATGAAATACAATTGCATTATTACGTTTCACATAAACCGAGGAAGTGACCATGCGTGATCTGCAAATAGCCGTTGCCGCCGGGATGACCTCACGCCCAGTTTTGTTGGCCCTGGTTGGATGTTGGCCGCCAACTGACACCAGGTATCTGACAGAGCTTGCTATCTTTATCGTTCATCGCATTTGTTACAATCGCTTTATTACTGAGTACTATTGGATCTACAGACAGCATTGTTATCAAATAATAATCAACATAGTTCAAGAAAATAATGAACCGATTGTCAAACGATGAACCATCGTCCAACACAGCAGGTTGCTTGCCACACTTTCTATCAAGCTTTTGCGAGAAAACCTCGATAAACAAAGCGAATTGCGCCTTGCAACTGTTCTTGCGGAGAAGGTAATCGTTTAATCATATTGTAAAAGTTACTCTATTTATTATGACATAAGTATTGACAAAACCCATGGTGACGTCACAATAGTTATGCCCAACTCAGGACGTTAAACGTTTTGGGCAACGAAGCGTGCATAAAATAGTTGTCTCATGTCGTATTGCCGGCAAACATTCTCATAGACAACATATAACTTGTATATGATTATTGGACTTTGTCGACTCTAGTTCTGTCAGAAGATTACTTCCAATGAATTAGTTTAATAAAATAACAATTAGAAAGGTTTCGTGACAAGTTGATCGAAGGCATGCTCAATTTTCGATCTGTGATTTCAAATCAAATTTAAAATACGTCCACGAGAATGAATTTTTATAACGTTTGTCAAATCATCCAGTTTAACGAATCGAGAGACGCACGTAATGAAATGAGCTTTTTCCTCAGCGCAAAACATTCGTGTTGTCCCAATTTAACAAAAGTTAAACACTTTTGATCTCTGGCATGAACTTACATCATTTCAAAAACTTTTCTGGTTCGATTATTTGCTTTTTCTTATCCGTTTGTTTAGAATCAGTTTGAGTTCAATATATTAATGATTCATAAACTCTATGGTTTAGGTTTATAAATTTTGGAGCAATCCTCAAAAATCATAAACCGTCCCCTCAATGCAATTCTAAACTATGATAGATTTTCAGAATTTCTATAAAACTTCACAAATTCCATTTTTGTATGAAAACAACCGATCGAGTTTTATCGCGATTTGATAGAAACGTTCTACGCTGTCAACTATCAATCAGATTCAACGCTGTAAACTGTCAATCATATTCTACGCTGTCAACTGTCAATCATATTCTCCCCCGCCAGTCATGATAAACACGAACTCTTTGGCAAGTTAAAACGAAGATTACAATTGAAAACAAATTGTTTATCTCTGGCTTCATGATAGGTCAGAGATAGGAAAAGTTTCAAGCGGGCTTGGATGGAAATTGGTGCAAAATTATCTCTTATTTGACAAACGCAGCGCGCTTTCTTATCAGGCGCGGAGTTGATATAAAAAGGATTTCGATTAAATTCTAGAATCAGTGGCGGAGATTGATCACAGCAACATGGAGCTCAAAGAAACTGAATCACCTTTCAAACGTAAGTTGAAGATAAACTTCTGTTGCTATCCTTGCCACGGGGAGCGCAAATTAAGACTTAGCAATAGATAAAAAACTTAGTAAGCTTTCTAGTTGAAAGTCTAGAATTGTAGATAGGATTTCAAAGAGCGATTGATCGATGAAGTTACAGTTACAAATTTTAGAGTTGATGAACCATAAGAGTCACGATCCCCTGGCTCGAATAAACTTTGCAGCAGTTTACATTATTCAAGAGATGTTTTGATGATGTCGTGTAACATATAGGCCTAACATAACTTCATAGTTTTTTTGTTAAATCACCTGAAGTGTAGACATGAGGTTGAATGACGTCATTACTTTAACTTTCTCCAGTCACATCGTTTGAGACGCCGCTTCCTTCCTTTCGACCCCGGAAGTTCTCATCGCCATTTGCTCACTTTCCCAAGCTTCAGCTTGGGACGACATCTAGTAGGCAAACGTCTTCTCGGCTTCTCGCAGATTCCGGAATAGGATCAATCTTCTCTGATTGTGTCGTAAACAAAAGCAAATTATGTCCAAAGTAAGTTATGATAGTTGCGTAATATCAGGCACATGCCACGAATGTGTTTCACTCAACAGGTATCACAACGAGGGTCTATGCGAGCTCGGACCGAACTGTCCCCTGGTCCACGAGGAAAAGACTGACTACTTCACCTCGTTTGACCCCACTGCCCCCGAGTTTTTTCCTCGCTCAACACAAAAATCTTTTATGACGTCAGAAAGCTTCGACCAACCTTGGAAAGTAGCTGAGGGAGACACATTGGCTCGTGACCTAACTAACCTTGCATTACGTCACAGTCGCTCTGGTAAGTACCCTGATTCGAGAGTCGATTGATACATTGAATTCTCACTTTCACAGAGATGGTTAATTTATCAGGTGGAGATTTCATGAGTCTGGGTGAAGATAGGTGAGCGCACAATTTGCTTGTTTTCTATCAAAATTGCCATTTCTTCTTTCAAAAGATTTTTAACAATTTAGTCGCCAGACTTTAACCGTCGGTTTTATTCAAACTGCGTTACCAGGTTTTTGTCCATTGTAGCACGTTGGTGTTTTCCATAATAAGAGCTATCTAGATTCTTTATAGTCAAATGACGATAAAAGATGAGACACTGCGTTGAATAAAACGATCTTGAATAAGACAAATCGAAAAAGTCTCGGGTTAATAAGGATAAAGATAATCGAACTTGATTTTGATGAGTTCAAAGCCGCATGCAGTGAAATTGACCTTGAGGACACGTCAAATATATCGGTCACTTGTAGTCTCCCAGAGTAGTTTGCTTTGAACCCTGCAGTAATAACAAAAACAATGTATTCAAAGTGTTAAGTATCTAGCAAATAAAGAAAATGTGAGCTTACATCTATTATAGTTGTGTTTTTGGAAACTTCTTGATGTTTAAAAAAACATACTGCATCAGCAGGTCACGTGATCGTAATCTAACAGCAGATAGTTCGTCATTTGAAAACGACGTCATTCTTTGTAAGGCGTCATCTGAATCGTCACAAACGTTATCAGGTGCACTTATGAACTAAGAATGTAAAACACATAGGTGCGGAAATGTTTTGTGTTAATGATGATGACAGTAGAAATGACGTCATAATGGTCAACTATAGGTAGCAACGAACAACGTCGCCGTTCAAGCGGACTCAAGTTTAAGACGGAGCCATGCACCACATTCCACACGATCGGAAGTTGCCCCTACGGAGATAAATGCAATTTTTATCACAGCAGCAAGGAGAAAAATATCGCTCGGACCAAAACTCGTCTCTGTAAAAGTTGGAATTCAACCGGAAGCTGCAATTTTGGGTCGAAATGTGACTTCGCTCACGGTACGTTCTTAAGTATTGACCTGAAGTCTCAACTGTTTACAGCTTACCAAGCCAGCCCAAGCAAACACAAGATCAAAATCCTTAACAGAACAAATAATGGCTCATTCATAAGTTTGTCTTGCTTTCTCAGGTTCTGATGAACTCAGTGTAAAATTCAAAACAAGACTCTGCAAGGTTTTTCTTTCAACCGGCAGATGTCCGTATGGAGCGCAGTGTACATTTGCCCATAACGAAAAAGAAAAACGAAAAGACATTTCCACCGTCTACAAGTTTAAGACAGAGATTTGTGAACTGTAAGTTTACCTTGCAGTTTAAAAATAAAATAGATACAAATGTACGTTCATGTTTTTTTTACTGCATTTAACAAAACAATTAATACAATACTTGAATTTAGATGGCTCATGGGAAACTGCCATTTTGGTTCCGTTTGCCACTTTGCACATGGAGCAAGCGAACTTCAGTCAAACCAAGAATTACCTCAACTATAGAAAGACATTTTGTTGAAAATCTTCAAGAGTGTTTATTGCTGTGATTTTTATGCACGATTTCTCACATTTGTTTTCTATTTACTAGCAATGTTTTTTGTTTCTGTCCTTCTGTGAGAAGGATGTTCACATTTTCACTACAGCAGTTTGAATAACATTGAATTCTCTGCCCCTGCACTCTTTTATACGAAAATCCTTTTGTAATATTTTGTAAAATGACATTTTTGTATCTATTGCTTTTTACGGATTAAGACAGCAGTTGCTTTTTGCAGTAAACTTTCAGTTAATTTTATGTAAAACAATTCACAATTAGCTACTTTTTGTGTTGCTATTTCAACAACCTCTGTGTTGGTTAATTATGTTGCTTGCAATAATATATTTTGCAGGAGAGCTCCATCAGATTATTAGTTCTATTAGCCATGAAGCTAACTAAATTGACATCTTTGCGTTTTTCAGTGGTATGTAGCAGTTGATTTGTTTTTCTGCAACCTTCAGTTTCTTGACGTTTTACCGTAATAAAATTTCTTGCATGCATTATACCACATGGCTTTTAAACATCTTTTAAAAACATTTTTGCTTCATCCCAGTAAATCAGCTTAGTTTTTTCAGCACGGTTAAAAAAGTATAAGTTGTTTATTGTTTTGGCGCTCATTAATTCGATTTCAAAAAGGGGGATTATTTATATGATTCTCTTTGAGTTCGACTTGGGCTCATAGATAGCCTATAGTGTAATACAAACATCAAACATGCATATCATATCATGTTTATTCTATTTCTACAGTATGCTTGGGCTAGGCTAGGTGATCAACCTGCAAGTTATATAAATTATATAAATTGCTGTAATATCGGTGAAGTGGGGCAGAAATTTTATTATTGGCTACGCTAAGCACGCAATGATTTATTAATGTTGTCTGAAGATTATTGGCATGGACCACCAAGATTTCCAAAGTAAACTCACACAGGTCAGCAAGAACAAATAGTTCGTATTGTTTTCTAGCCTAGGTCTAGGTCCCCGACTTGAAGTTGGTAAGTTAGCTGTTGTGTTTTTTCCCAAGAAAATTGATGTTTAGAGTATTGTATTGTACTGTCTATATGTTTTGTATATTTAAAGAATGGCAGTGTGGTTGAAGTAGTGCATAACTTACACACACGTCTTGATATTTCTGAACACTCTTGATATAAACACACAGTGAGCTATCCAGTTTTCAGCAATAACCACTAACAGCCAGGTGCTACTCGAGCAGTGATATGCTGCTGTTTGTTATGTCGTGAACAGCAGCATGTCATTCACTGAAAAATAAAGAGTCAATAACAGGGTGTTATTTGAAAGAAGCAGGCTGCTGTACAACAATAACATCCGCTCTTATCATAATGCTCAGCTGCCTTGTTAAATTGGGCCTACTAACCACAAACGCAAAATTGTATTTTACACCATTGCTATTTACAGTTCGCCATTTATTCAAGTGTTCAAAAAGTTTGCTTGAAATTTATCTCGGGTGTGCAGCTGCCACGAAATACAGACCAGTCTGAGTTGAGATAAATTACATCAACTATTGATTTTTCTAGAGTTTATCGTGGAAATAGTTGTTGAAGCCTTTCATCGTAATAATATTTCGAATAGTTTGAGCTGTCTATTGAAAGCATTTGCATTGCAATGAGTCAGATCGTAGAAAAATAATGGAGATGTTGATGTAGAATACATTTCTATGCAGTTTGTTCTAAAAGTTTATGCCTTATGACAATTTTATTGATGACCGATTAATATTTATTGGAACCGAGTTGTCGGGAAATTAGCAGATGACTGAATCAACCCTACTTAGCAAGTGTGTTAACTTTTTATTGCTTTTTTATTATGAGTTTTTCTCATTTTTAAAAAACATTAGCACCCGTTTTGTGCGTTATAATCTCTGTACCTTTCTCTGCTACCAGTGTTTAGTTGTGAGCGAAAATATTTCTTTGTTTTTTAATTTAGATCCAGGAATGGTTGAAAAGTGTGTTTGGCATCGACAAGGTTCCTCCATTTGAAGTAAACAAGGAAACTGTCACGGCGCTGCATCAAATTATGACTAAGCGCAAACAAAAGGCAGACGAGGATGTTGAGATGAAGATGCAGATGGTCAAAGAGACAAAAGAATTCATTGCAGAAAGTTAGTCCTTAACTTTATGGACAGCAACAAGATGTAACGTATTTATCATTGGGTGTGATGGAAGATGTTCCTGCACACCAGATGTTTAAATATTCTGCCCAAGCATACAAGCTCCCACTACCTTGTCGCACAACTTTGAGGCAAAGATTTGTGCACTACAATTTTATTTCTAAGTAATCTCCACTAAAGCTGGAATTAATGCTCAATTGCAATTGAACTAAGACGTGTAGGTCGTAAGAGTTATATGTTCAGTTAGGCGTCATGTGAAAATATTAGCAATGTAAAGCGTTGGAATTGAATAAATTACGATTGTTATAAGCATAAAAAATCTGGTAGCCCAATCATTTGCGTCCGTGAAGTTACGATATCCTCTGGACTGCATAGGCTACCCTTCAAACCGGTACCTTACTGGTTGGGCTACAGGCTGTCACCTATCAAGCTATTGGAGGTTAAAGCAATCTATACAACTGTAACAGATACATACGTGATATATATTACAGTAGGTATTGCTAAATTTATAAATTTACGAATGTTGTCTGTAATTGCCTATTACTTTACAAGAGCCTTGATGTATGTCACAATTAAGGTGAATTTTGCAGTTTTCTTTCGTTTATAATTAATTATCTGACCAAGAATTATTTTTTAAAACTATTTTACCAGAACACTGAAGGCATAAATTTCTTTCATAAAGATCAACTTATTTTTGGACTTGCTGCTCACTTTAAAGCTGCTCATAGGTCATGAAACTTCAAGAAATGTTAGAAATAAATGTAGAAAATAACCATCAGTAGAAAAATTTTTCTTGGTTTCAGTTTGCGGCAAGTTGTGTTTAGAGCATGCTTGTGATGTCATTGTGCTGGGATATTTACATTTCTGCACACTCGATATTTTTCAGAACAAAGACTTCAAGAAGTAATGAAAGAACTGGATTTGCATCCAAATGGGTTGTCGTCCACTGCTGCCGTCTTTCTTAAAAGTTTATCAAAATCTTCTCTTGAGCTCGGAACAACGAGAACAAACCTGCCCGGCTTGATTTCATCACTCAACGAGTTTCAGAATAGGTTTCAAAAGGCAAAAAATGATGTGGAAACACTGCAAGAGTCATATAATTCACTCATCAAGTCCACGAACGAGTCAAAAGAATGGAAAGTGAATTTGGAGAAGTGAGTCATGAACTGAAATTTTACGATAATTTGTTTAAAATAAAAAGTTTTTGATAGATGACCGTTATTAATTTTGTCCTGCACTCGGCCTAGAGATACGTTCTCCAGAATAAATGATCTCAAAGAATTTGAATCGTTTTCTCACAACTGTGTTTTTAAAAAGCAAATCTTCTGATCGATTTTGTCATATTTAGTGTACATGATTGGAAATTTACTGTACAAAAGCTGGCTACTTCGTATAATGTTATTGTGCTCTCTATATAATATACATATCATATCATGTATATAAGTTGGATCTATTTTGTATAACTGTATATTCAAACTTCATATTATGTTTAATTATTGTCCCATGTAGTGCAGAACACTTTCAAATGCGTTGGAAAAGTTTTAACGATTGTGTTTTTCCACTTACGACAGACAGTACGAGGAGTTGGAGGCCATGTTGCCTGCAGAGCAAAAGGCTGTTGAAGTGATGAGGAAATCGGCAAAGTTCCACGCACAGAAGAGAAAGGATTACGAGAAGATTATTGCTGAGTCAGTCTACGTCTTGTTCTGCTGACTCATTTGATGCGTGATGACACGTCATTTCTTGCTGCAGGTGTGAAGACAGGTTGAAGGCATGGGGTTATTCGAACAAGCTTTCTCACGATGCTTTGGTTGAACTGGGCACGAAAGCCCAGGAGCTGAATGACAGGCTCAAACCATTCCAACTCCAGCTGGAATCTTACAAGAGCTTGCCTGCTGTGAGTTGCTCAATGTCTCCTCGTGCACAACTAGACAGTGATGTAGATTTTCATCTTGCTCAACTTCCGATCAATTTTATCAAAGGACATCAACTTGGCTCGGATCAAGCTGCAAGAGAAGACTTGTGAGCTGGATGCAATTGAGGAGGAACTTCATCTCGTGCTCCAGAGCATCAGCCTTGTTCCTTGAGGATCAACTTCCCAGATGCAGGGACGAGGGATGTTTGAGGCGATACCCTGATTGGCCCATCCTGCCGCACCCTGATTGGTCAATCCAGCCGGTAGTTGCGTTCTTTGATTTCGAGAATCATTATATCGCTTTGCATTTTGTGGTATTACATGTGTGCTGTGGTAAACAAACTTGTTAGCAGGCATTTTATTAACTAATTAAGTGCGGAAGATAAACAATGCAATAAACACTCAAAGTGAACCCAATATATGATCTTGAACACTTGAATTGGCTAGGAGGGATACAACACAAGCATTTTCATTACTTATTGCAGCTAAATTATAAAATTACACGTCAATACAATTGTTTCTAAGCACATAAGCAAGCAATAACTGGTATCTATGGCATTATGTTATATTTCAGGAAAACTTCATTGCAAACACAAACATGATATTGTAATTATGATCTGTTGCCTCATAGAGGTATGATAGATACATGCTATAGATATACTACAACTTTACTCTCATACAAATTAGAGAGAATTTGAAGTTTCTTATTTTGGATTTTGTGTCGGCAAAGAATAGTGCAGTGGTTCCCAATCTTTCTACACTGGGGGACCGGTAAAGATCTTAATAAAATGTTCAGTGAAGTGAATAGAACAGATATTTCTAATCTTTTTGTTAACCAAATTTGTCGTTGCAGAACTTAATGCAATATTTTGGCATAAGCTATGTATTTAAGACGAAAAATGTCAATCTATTTACATACAAAATCAATGTTATTCGGAAATTTGTATTACAGAACTTTTTGAAAGCTAGAACCTAGTTTATGATGAAACAATCATAAATGGCACAAAATCTAATACTTTCGAGGTCATCGGAAGGTCAGCCTTTATTATAAAACAATTTTGCGGCATCAACGACGACCAGATATGCCAGTTTTACTGCTGTGAATCGGCCAAGTGTAAAATGAGTTTTACAGGGAGTAACAACTTTGCAATGCTCATGAGTCCATATTAAAACTAGCTTGGCAGAAAGTAAGATACTTTGCAGACCGGTGGTTGGGAACCAGTGGAATAGAGCACATGATAAGAATGATATAAAATCACAATATGACTGAGCTTATTACATGGAACCGACTTTGTCCCACTTTAAATTATAATTCATATAAAATTCCAGGAATAATGCACTTGTTAAAATTATTGCACAATATTTAGTTTTACTTGAGTAATTTCATAAAGTTGAGGAAGACACCTAAATACAAAATTTGCCTTCAGTTCCGGTACTAGTGATTGCAGATAACATCAAGCGGAAGTTCCAGTGATTCAACAAAGTGCAGCTAAATTTTGAAGACAGACTTCTCCATTCCGTCGTCATTGTTGGTGTAAAAGTCCTTCTCTTGAAAAGCAGTGCACTGATATTTGGGGCTCTGTCTCACATATTCCACATAATCCTGGCACTCATCATCAAAAGTGTTGTCGGCTAAAATAACTGTTCCATCTTTTAAGAAACCTAATTCTTCCAGCATGAATATGTCCGGTTTGTAGCAAGATTTCCAATGGTCAATGAAAAGAAAATCAAGATGAAAAATTTGAAACTTTTTTGACAGCTCTGGGATAACATCACTGCTCTGACCAACAATTATTCTGATTTTACCCTCCAAATTGGCAAACTTGATTATTTTTCTTGCTACATCAGCGTAGGCTGAGTTTGCTTCTACTGTGTACAAGGTGCCGTCTTCACCCAGAAGTCTTGCGATTCTAAGGGCACTGTATCCAAAGTAAGTGCCCAGTTCCAACGCAATCTTTGGATCTGTTCCCATCATACAACTGTCCAAAATTTTTCCTTTCTTATCACCCACCGCGATACAACGTTCCACTGTGTAGCAGTAATTGTCCATGACATTGATAATGTTGTCAACATCACCGCGATTTGCGTTTTCTAAAACGTGTTTAAGAAGTCTCTGAGGAAAGTTTGGGTCAATCATCTTCTATGCCTGGAAGCTCAATACTTTAGCAATGAGTGCAAGTTCTGTGTAGTTAGATGCAACTAAATCACCAAAACAATTTTAATTTAGGAGTCTGCTCAACCGACCAATTTGAAATTTTACGTTTAAGACTTTTCATCCACACAATGTTGTTAATTGTAGTGCCAACTTCACTGTTGTGCAAACCGGGCTTGACACTGGGTGACGAACTGACGATACATGATAATCGCACAACATTATCTGTGCCTGATCCAAATTTGGGCTAGCTCATGTTCATTCATGACGAGTATCTTGTAACATCAAATTAAAATTAGAGACTTATACTTATTGCCACTTATTGAGTCGAACCGTTTTTATCTTTCAAGGTACTATTACAAAGAACTGTAATTTCTTTAAAAAGATCCATTTTTGTTATCAAAAGTTGTGCTTCTTGGGTTGTCATGACGTGCTGCAATCATTTCGGAATTTGACTCAAGACAAATTCTGTTATTTAGGACCTTTGACTGTGGGAGCCATAAAAAACCTGACTTCAGTCATTATAACACTGCAAGATTAGCATTTATTTTTTCGCTCCCCACAGTCAACGGTAAAAAAAAAGTATAATTAATTATAGATTGCGAAACTTTGACTACCCTATATTCCATTATGGAAAGTGTGGCACTTGCACGCACGAGGTTTATCAACGTGAATCCAAACTTTTCATGTCCACGCCTATTTATATAAAATAAATAAAGAAACGCTATTCACGTTTTTATAACTTCTACATCATAAATTTATGGACCAATCAAGGGTCGGACTACAACCGCACCGGTTCTCTTTATTTTTGCGCCAGTTTAAAATATGATACGTTTATTTACAAAGATAGTTGATTCGTATATTTTGTTGTGAAATCTTGCTGACGCCACATGATTGGGATTCAATTCCCATTCCCCAGACACTGTGCAGCTATGAATAGACGTGAGCAGGCGCAGCTGGGCTACGTAAAATTTTGCGTAGTTGTGCAGGCAGAAGGAGAGTTTATTTTCATCGTTTCATTTTATTAAACTAAAAAGTATCATAATGAATTTTAACATAATTAGCCTAATTGGTGTGGGGTGGCGAAAAAACCTCACATTCAGTTGACCCAGATTCTATTACAAATAAATTGAAACGGATAGAAAGCTGAAACTCAATTGATTAAAATAATACTGTAAAATAGGGATGGGCCGATACGAACCCAAACACGAATAGATTCGCCGAATATCGCCTTTATGGAAGATTCGGGCGAACACGAATACCAACAATAGCGAACCCAAATACAATATTACTTATAAATTTACTAACTTTCGTAAAAAATGATAATCTAGTTTCCCGACAATGCAAAACTAGAGTCAGCAGTAGGCTACTTACAACGAAGGTCGTTTTCCTAACGATTTTGCTTTTTCGATCGCTTTTTAAACACTATTTTTCGAAAGAAAGCGATTTGTTTATCGATTACGTCATTTTAAAAGCAAGACATGACAACTTTTGGAGGAAATTTTATTGTTTGGTTCTGATACGAATAGATTCGAGATTCGTTCGTGTCGATCTTCATGATATTCGGGTTCGTACGAACCAGAATAATCTTCCTCGCGGCACATCCCTACTGTAAAATAAAAACAGAAACGCACTAACAGCAGAATAAAATTTTTTTTAACCAAATCAAGAAATAATAATAATATGATGCAAAAGAAATTAATATTAATTGCCTTACACAAGACTACTTTTCAATTGATATGAAAAATATGTTTGAAACTTAATTTTTTTATATTATTTGGTAGTTTATTCCAAAATCTAGGTCCTCGAAATTTTAACCTTTTTACCTTTTACTGTTTTGGTTCAGGGCAAGAATAAGCCGTCCTGTGATAATCTAGTGTTATATTTGTGTACTGTTTGGATTTCGTTGAAAAAGTCAATAAATATTTGCAGACAGTGTTAATGGTGTTGGCCTACAATCTGTGATAATTATATGAATTAATGTAATATAAAATTGTGTACGACATAGAATTCTCATCTATTGAATCAGTGAAGCATAACACCGCGTGACGTAATCGATTGCTTCCCTGTTACTGTGCGTGCATTACGAATTATCACTTATCACTAGGGCAACCAGTTTTTTGACCTAAAAAGTTTAAATTTTGACCTTATTTTGAAAAACGCTATACTGATAGTCTCTACACTGTCTACAGCAACTTTCTAATCTAAAGCTGCATTTAAAAATGACAAAATGCTTTTCTAGTGTTGACTTTTTTTCGTTTCTGCGTATTAAGATTGACAACTTGCAGTTTCAAATGCAATGCCTTCACATCGTGACGTCACCAGACGCGCTGAAAGGCCTTCCCTCTCTTTGTGGCTTTGGTTCTAAGTAAAATTTGCGGCACTGGAATTGTTTGCGGTACAAGAAAAGAGAAAAACGGAAGAATAATATTACAAAATGGTTACAAAATTACAAGTTTACAAGATTTTGACCTAAAAAAAAGATCTAAAGAAACAATTTGACCGTATTTTGACCTAACGTAACATTTTGACTTTATTTGACCTAATAACTTCTATACCACAGGTCGTACAAAGCTGAAATTTGTTTTGTGCTTGTTTGATAACATTCTGGGCAGGTTAAAAAAATTGACCATATTGACTTTTGGTTGCCCTACTTATCACTTATCAGTCATCAGTCGTATGTTCAACGCCGCAACATGTCTTTATGCTGTTGCTGTCACAATGTTCTATCTTGATGTACTCGTTCAGTGAAGCTTCAATATAATCAGATTATACAGTTGTCATTCCCGTGTTATTATTGCTGAAGTCTATCAAAGTTCACTGTTAAGATATACACAAGTAAACAGACTTTGTAGTGAAGTGGGTAAACTTTAAAGGTTAAGGTACCATATACCACTTTTCATTACAAATCCTCATCGCTCGATCCCGAGCTAAACTGTTGTGCAAGTTCCGATTGCCTCACATTTTTTTTTAATCATAATGCCTGAATTTAGAACTGTTCACCATATCCACTGAACAGGAGCAAGTGTAGTTAATAACCTGCCCAAGGGCATTACAAGGATATGGAGCCACTTGGTACCCAACAAGGAACACAAGCCACATAATTGCGAAGCTACTTTACCAAACAGCAGAGTTTGGCACAGGCGCTCTCGTTAGTAAATACTGAATTACTGATTTTCGTGACTAGTGAGTTTCAGTGGCGCACTTTAAGTGCATAATTTTGAAGATAATGACTTGTACAGAACTTCTGGGAGCTTAGTGTTCATTTTATGACGAATGGTTGGTGGTGTTGTTATCACTTGTAGTTGAACAAGTGGAACATACCATCAAGTCTTAAAGTCGCAGCACGTAGTTGATTGTGATTTCTGATTTTTCGATTATGCGTCTCCTAGATCATGCACACTTTTCACAACCAAAAAGTTTGGTTGATGAACTGAAGCTGCTATAAATAAACCTATAGATCGAGACAGTTAGCCAATAAATGAACAAAACGGCAAAACCCATCACGTTCATCGTTTATTTCAAGTAACATGAATTAGTTGTGAGTAAATGAAACTCAAAATATAGCAAGTTATTTAGTATTATGACAAAACTAAGAAAACAAGTTAACTGTGTTACCACTCTACGTCATAGACGTGCATACAGCAAGCACGCAGAAAATATGAGTGCAGAATAGACTAAAGGTAGTTTAATTAAAGTAGTTATGTGATTAAAGGTAGTTATGTGATTTATCTACAATTTTACTTAGTAACTCTGTACAAGAATTCAGTAAGAATTTATTTAGTAACTTTGTAAAAGATAAATAATGCCTAAAAATAGTAAGAAAAGAAAGTATGAGGAAGAAAACAGAAGTTTTAAGATGGAAATGGAGGATGACTGGACATTCATTATGCAGAGAGATAAGCCTTTGTGTTTAATCTGTAAAAAAGCTGCTTAGCCAGAACAAAGGTTGTAACATGAAACGTCATCACCAAACAATCACCAAAACTTTTCCCGTGATTATCCACTTAAGTCTCAATAAAAAAAAAGCAAATTAGCTGAGTTGAAGTCTTCTCCTCAGAATCAATAAAAAGTCACGACAGAGTTCAGTAAGGAAGCTGATGGAGTGACTGAAGCCAGCTTCTTAGTGGCATTGAATATAGCTCGTGCTAAACGACCATACTCAGATGGTGAATTTGAGAAGAAGATTGTAGCTGATGTTGTTGGAGTGTTAGAAGCTTAACTAACGACCACTTAACAGAATTGGTTCGGATTGTTGTAACAATTTACCAACCAGATTCTAAGCAACTTACAGATAGCATGGAAACGCACAAGTCTTCTGTGTGACATTTATTTGCAGCATCTGATTAAATAAACTGTTTGATTTTAAAACTTTTTGCATATTCACAATTTAGCACATTTTGTGGCTCCCGAACATCACTAGTTCGTTGTATACGACTCGTGCTTGAAAAATTTTGGCCCCTCCTGGCTTATACGATCAGTTAGGTGTTGAATCCTATCAATAAGCACAGTTGTTCACTTTGTCTTGATTACATTGATTCTTCATTGGATAAACGCAACGTTGTGTCGAGAAAACCAAAATATTAACGTCCTCTCGACTGGATCATTTCAGAACTATAATGAAACATTTTAAGCATTAACTAATAGTGATATACAACAGCTTTTTCTTGGTTAGCCGGAAAAAATGTCAAACCTATGAGTGAGCAGAGATATGGCTTTCAACAGGAAAGTGTTTATAGTTCGCTGAAGGAGTAGGACTTGAGTTCTGAGAAAATTATGTATTACGTGTAATACAAACATGGTCACTAAATCACAAAAGTTTACTTTCACTTTCACTTTACTTGATATTTGTTTCACTGTTGGTTTGCAATTCTTCATACATCTTTACGTTATAAGTTCATGGAAAGATTGCTTCAGTTTATTCCCGAGGTCTAGGGCATAACCATAGCTGGATGTTTTGTCTGTAGGCCTAATTGCCTAGCTTACTTAAAGTGGCATTTTTGTGCCATGCGTTTGTCATTTTTGATTGTTTGGCGCAAACAAGATTTGCTGAGTTACTGTGCGGTCCGGATCGCTCGGCTATTAATTTGTCCAAAGTGTTAATTTACCTAAAACTATTCCCCTCTGACTCAAACTCTCACTTCTCATGATTAAATTACTTAGTTAAGCTAAGAAATGAACGCTAATTTTCAACTTAAAACGACCACTTTAAAAACTATTTTTGCAAACTCTAAAATAAGTTAAAGGCATTTTCTCCTTCACTGGCTGCCGGTTACAGAATTTGGTCCATGAGGTCTATCGTTAACACCTACACCACTGCATTGCTTTCTTACCCTCGTCTAAAACGACAGTAAGAAATTTGCCAGCCATAGTATTGTGATATTGAAACTTTGGTAAACGGACGCCGGTGAAATAGTCAATTCGTAAAATGCGAGCAAGGCCGACAACGTATCGTGATAATTTCTTACGGCTTGCTTGTGTTGTAAAAAGTACATTTTAAATATTACAATTCAGCATTTTAGCAAGACAAGTCATTCTGTGCGTTACACCCCGGGTGATAGTTCATATGCTTCTTATCTGGCACCTTGACAACATGCTCTGGCAGTATAAGCTGAATCACTTATAATTGCTTTTATTTTCAGCAGTTTTAAGCTGGTCTCACCGCAGCCATGTCTATAAAGTTATACATTGATATGTTGTCCCAACCGTGTCGGGCATTGGTCATATTTATGAAGACCTGCAAGGTTCCATTCGAGGCGGTCCAAGTTGCAATCAGGAAAGGTCATTTTATTTCTATATTTCTGTCGGTTGTCACCACATCACCACACTAACTCCTTGTTTATAGATTTTCAGGTTTTTTCATAAATGTTTCAGATAAAAATAAAACTTTTGATTGGAACCAAAATTTTAGTTGGTCATACGTCACTATTTTGTTTTATAAACTTTTACTGCAATGGCCTTTGAACAACAACTGTTCACTTTGTCTTGGGACCATCACAACATTAGCATCAGCTCCATTCCTAAACTCAGACACATGTGAATCCGACTGTCATTAAGGTCGACACGAACGAGTCCTGAATCAATTCGTATTTGCACCAAATGTTAAAATTTCATCGAAAAATTGTTTATCATGTGATGTAATCTTTAAGCAACTGACCACAAGTAAAATTTTTTAATCTAGTTTAGCTTTGTCAGGAAAATGGATCATTTATTCCCAAAGTCGATAAACTTATAAATAATATTGTATTTGTGTTCACCCGAATCTTCCACACTATATTCGGTGAATCTATTTGGGTCCGACCTGTCCCTTTGCCTGGTTCTCATTTTACAGTGGTTTGAATCCTTCACACTGGACAAGTTACGTGGTCAGCGAAGCTTGCAATGTAAAATACATAAAGAACGAAATCTTGACATTCCAATGCCCAGAACGCCAGTAACTTAAAAAAGAATCAAAGTGGGTCACCAATTTCCATTATTAAGTAATAAGGTGACGGAAAAAATTCTTGCCACCCAGCCAGTAACTCAGAAAAGGTTAAAATTGTTAAAACTTTGCATCATAATGGAATGCTTCTGCAGAGCTGATAATAATTGGAAACATAATATTATTTGCTTCAAGGTGAAAATCGAAAGGAACCTTTCTTGAAATTAAACCCACTTGGGAAGTTGCCGGTCATGATGGATGGGCAATTTGTGCTGACTGAGAGGTGACTTCATTGCTTTTGCCGCAATCAACTTAGATTAACACCTTGCGCATAATTTACACTCTGCGTGATTTATGTCATAAAGTAAATGTTTATCCTGATAATATTGGTCAGCAGCACGGGGTGTTAACCCGTCCCCCATGTTTGTGGCCAGTGTGGCAATTTTTAGATACATCTGTCGAAAATTTTCTGTTCCTGAGAATATTTATCCATCAAGTTTGGAAGGACAAGCTAAGGTTGATGAATACTTGGAATGGCAGCATATGAACACAAGGTTTGAGTGGAAACATCGTAAGCATTGATTGTTGGTTATTTTAGCAAAATAATGCACAGGTACAAGGCAGCCACAGTTTTCATCGGCGAACTTTTTGGTCGAGGAAATGTGGACATGGACAAAGCTGTTTCTGATATGAACCAGATGATGGATGACTTGGAAATGATGTTTTTGAAGAATCAGGAGTTCATCAATGGTTAAATTTTTCAACTAAATTTAGAACTTATGGGTTTGCGTTTTCAGTAAATGCTGAGTTTGGATGGAAGTCTTGTGCCAGTGGTTTTGATCAAGCCCTGAGTAAATTTGCTTCATATTTTTTGCTTCCAGGTGATCAGGTGAGTTTTGCCGACATTCTTGCCGCGTGTGAAATAGTCCAGCCCATGTTCAGCGGCAGAAAAGTGTTCGACGACCGTCCAAGAATAAAAAGTTGGTTCGAACGAGTTCGGCGAGAGACGCAACCTCATTTTGATGAAGCACATTCAATATTTTACCAGGGCCGGGAAAGGTTTCTGAGGAAAAATAAACTGTGATGACATCACATCAGAAATTAATTAATTCGAATCTTAATTCGCAATCAATCCATTACGCTTTGGAGATTGTATAAATTGAACAAGGTAAGTACAAGCCGTCGTTGAAGTTGGCTTGTGGGCAGATTTCTATGGAATCGTCAGTCTGATGATGGGAAGAGCGTTCACAAGAAACCGATCAAGTGATTCCTCAATTTGTAAGAAAAACGACTTCAAATAAAGACCAAAGAATGTTATTTCAAGGTTGTAGCAGTTAAATGAAATATTTTGGAGCCAACATGACGCCAGTATTCATGTTTTATGAGACTTAAAAATTTGCCCTGTACCAAATTGACATGAAGTTCTCATCAAAATAAAATTCCAATTGCTATAGAGAATTAGTCAGTTGTAATAGAGGCATAGATGCCAAAATTGCGTTAGTGGCTTCATGGAGAATTAGCAAAGTTGGAGTTTGGTAAAACACCTGGTTCTGAATGCTTGATGTGATGCATCTTGTCTGGATGTTAATATCAGTTGTTGCGCTGGCTTCTTCCGGAGTTGGCCGTGATCGCTGCAATCATCCACCAAGAGTGAGCATAATGACGCCACAACCTGAGCTCAATGCTTAGGTTCAACGAAACATTTATTTGACATTCTATAATGCTTAGCGCGGTAACCGCTAGACGGCGTTAGGGAGTATATTCTTCAATCATAGCAAAATGTTTTGTGGAAGGCAGCATGGGGATTGGCCTACACAGTCGCTTATCAACCCAGAGACGTCATTGGATGACGTTTTTCCAAACCGATAACTTTCAATTTAAGAGAGTAAAAATGTGCTGCTAATTATTTTTATAGCAAAGTAGAACCAAATGCGCTCTCGCAATTAATGAAAGGATAAATGGCTGAAGCCCCCGAGAAACAATACAATTGTGATGTAACCATGGAAGAAGAGCACGGTTGTCAAAAGCAGATAAGTACACATTTGTTTTAAGTTAATCCCTGAAACTAGCAACAAGTGCTGAAAGCAAAGTAGGAGACGTATAAGAGAACAAATCTGCAGACATTGAAAGGAGATTGACATATTGATCAAAGTCGAGAAATGTTTGGTAAAATAAACCATCCCAGTGATCAAATTCCCGTTTCTGTGACCAGGGAAGGGCGCAATTCTGGGCCGTTATGAGCGGGTACAGTACGATCATGGAAAAACAAGCGTCGTGCTGCTTCAATAGAATTAAACTACCAAGAAATATTCTTCTATGACTGTGTACTTGCAAATAATAACGATAGTTTGACCCTTACGTTAGCGCATCAATAATTGAGTTCCAACTAGTTGTTTGTGTTATATCACTGGTTGTCTTTAATGAATATTAAACAACGGACTTTTTTGCATTGTGTCAAGTAATGCAGCCTACATCGCCATAACCCATACTAGCATAATCTCTTTCATTTGCTATAATCTCTAATCGCGATCAGTTTGGTTGGTGAAGCTAAAATGGTTAAATTTTGACATAAGTAAAAGCATCAGCGTTTTAACACCACCATGATTGTTAATTAAGATAAAAAGCAACAAGTCCGTCAAACTTTTCCCAGTTTCGCTGCAGCCTGACACGACTTTTCTTCCGACTCTAAGTAGCATTAAATAAATAGCTTCCAAATCCACTATGTAGTTAAAGCTGACAAAGTGTTCAATGCTCAACCGCCGTAATTGGCAAACGGAAATGCCTGAGCCGCATCACTGTTACTGCCTTGACCTTCGCAGTCGCAGTTTGCTGGCCTTGAATTTGCTGAAATTAGCATCTGGCAAGAATCGTCACATCCAATTTTATGATTTATCAAACAAGAGTGATAAGTCCCATAACTGTAAAGTCGTCCATCAGATTCCCCTGGAGCTTTTATCCACAAGTTGGCGTCGTGAGCTGTCGTAAATGACTTTTGTGACATGCATCGACGCAAATGTGACTTGAAGCCACGCATGTGTTCTGTGGCTTCTTGCACACTTCGAATTGTCACTTGACTGTTCTCGTTATTCGACTCGCTATTGGAGCTAGCAGGGGTGATGTGGTGTTGGGTCGGCCTGGGGTTCACTTGGTTGTTGTTACTCTGCTGGTTGCCGTTGTTGTTGTTCCCTTGATTGTTGATCCGATTGTTATAACTTTCTACGTCATAATTTTGGTCACTTGGGTTTAGTCGGTTGTTGTTACCATGGTTACGATTTGTGCCTGCCGAAGCTCGATCAGGTGCGTTTGTGTTGCCGCTAGATGATGACGAAGAGTAGGAAGACCCCGGTTGACGGATCCATCTTCGGTACCGGGGTGAAAGAGGTTTGTGGTTGCGGCCCCACGACCAGCCGGGGTCCTGACCCTGTCGAGGAGGAGAATATTTGGTTTAAATTGTACCAACCTCAACGGCACGAGCATTCATGACATCGACCTCTTTCATATTGGGGGGGTCGAAGAGGCAGGTTCTGATCCTGCTGAGAGCTTGCATCGAGAAGTCGCCTCCGTTCCTGCTCGTGTCCACGATGTAATGGAGTCCAGTTCGACAATAAATCCTTCGCGCGTACACTTCGTTGAACGTTCGGTTCACGTAATGCATCGTGTTTATTGAAAAACCTGTGAACAATGCTAAAGTTGAATAACCTATGATGTCACAATAATTTATTAGGTGTGGATTGTTTTGTCATCTGCCGCTCAGCTTTGTCGCCTAAGGCGGGATCTGCATATTTGGCGACCACACAGGCGCTTTTGTGGATTTTACTCGCAAAATTTGGATGAAGTCCAGCGTATTTGGATGTTGGCTCTTGTATTACGTCATAAAGTTACGTTATTTAGTCACAATTGCTACAACCTCTTAAAATACGAGGGGAACGTCCAATACTGTCAACAATTTGCAAATGGTTTGTAATTATCTCGTAACAAAGCGGATTGTTAGGTTTAATGAACATTGCTTGAATACCTTGCTTGGGGCTATAGCAGTGGTTAAGTGGCGACGAAATGAGCCGAGGAACTTCTGGTAATCATCAACATCTGAATATTCTTTTGGTTTTTTGTCAGTTTTTATTTGCGACACATGGGTTTTGTTTATGTCGCCACAATTCAAATTATTTTCCACAATTGTCTAGCTTTCTTGTGACTTGTATTATGCGATCCAGTGAAATTTTGGTTGAACATTGAATTATGAATTCAAAGAGGAAGAAAGCAAAGTTTCGTCACACTTGACATTGTTCACGTACAAATAACATAGTATGCTCGGCTGACGTATGACTCCGTTTTAAATAGCGATCTCTTCCTACCATAGACATCCCTAATTAATTTTTAAAAACTATAGCAGATAAATTTACTTAGATGTGAAACCTCATATCTGGAAATGTTGGCGACATTAACGAAGTCAAACAACCGAAGAACAAACGCGATGTCGGAGTTGCGCCAAACACGATCTTGTTCTTAATATTTCCATGAAGTAGTTTGGAATAAATTTTTAGTTTTTGCGAAATATTTTCTACTGACCTCTGATCCCATTCACACGTAACAAAGCGGTTGAAACAAATTCAAGGTTGTTCATATTCTTGCTGAGAAAATCGGCATTTCCTGCATCGATGTAGACCCAGGATCTCGGCAGCCGACTTTATAGAAAGAAAAAGGAAATTTAGATGATTGAAGAAAAAATCTACGTTGATGTCTGCTCAGTTCACAGCTTAGACCAGGGATGTCCAACCTTTTATTATAGTGGGCCGCATTGTCACTTGAAATAATTGAATGGGCCGCAAAACCTATTAAATTTCAAGAAAAATGGGTACATGAAGTACATACTTTTGGAGTGAAAATGACTAGCGGGCCGCACAAAAATCTCAGGCGGGCCGCACTGTGGCCCGCGGGCCGCAGGTTGGACATCCCTGGCTTAGACCAAGATAGCTCACTTGACTACCCGCTGCGCCCTCTCGAGGAATTCCTCCTCGTACTTGGCGTTCATCCACCGGTACTGCTGGTTGTCGGAGTCGGTCGTGTACATGAGCAGGTCTGGCTCAAGCACGACCAGGCACGGGACAGAGCTCAGCGCGCGCGTGAACCTGCTCAAGCTTTTGTCGTAATCCTGCCAGGTTAGGTGGGGAGGAGTGGGCTTGTAATACTCCCAATTCCGGTCTTGCTCGTTCAAGTTCAAACCTTGACTCGGCCGCATCTTCATCACCACAACAGGGACTTTCCCTTGCCGAGCCTGTTTCTTGATTCCGTTCAAGGAATTTTGATCATTGACGTCGTTCCCGGTCAACCAATAAGCGTTGCGCTTTATTCTCTTTCCGGTCCGACTCGAAATCGTCTCGCGAGTCGCGATGGAGCTCTTTAGCAAGTCGCCAGGATAATCGTCCCCCTTCGCTGGGTTTCGATCCCTGTTCGATGAGGATGGTGACGTCAAAGAGTTGGTGGTATTTGTTTCTTCCAATTCTTCTGCGATATTTTTCTCTTCACTTCTACTGGGGAGATAAATGGCAAGAAAAATTGCGGCTCCCATTATGACGACGATAACGGAAAAAAGAATCCAAAAAGCCTTTTTTGTCATCATCTTTTCAATAGTTTTGGTAAGAAAATTTGTTGCTTAAAATCTTTTCCTAAAATCTATGAAATGAAACAAATCAAAATATCTCCTATTAAAAAGTTTGTCTTGTTTTAACCTGACTTACGCCAACTTGCTTAGCTCATAATAAGCGGCTTTGATACGTCATAATTGCCACAAATCTGAAACGCGCGGTCTCTATAGACTTGATGAAACCTGTTCGCTCTAAAAAAACACAATTTCCTGCAAAACTTGAAAGTCACAGAAGTTGCGACAAAGCTGACCTGGTATAGTTCGTGGAATCTCCTCCGTCTGTTCCAGGTGAAATTAAATCTACTTCCTCCCCTTCAATGAACTCGCTAATTTCTGTTGTAAACTACAAAGGAAACATCGCGATTTAGTGTGACGTCATAATCAAGTCAACTACCAGCGCATAGATGTAATAATCCGTGCTTGCCTCATCGCCGCTCGAATTATTTGATTTATAAACAGCGAAGTTTGCTTCAAGGCCAGAGGCGTTTTGGCCCGAATAGAATTTTAACGAAATTCATCTCAAAGATTTAATTATAACTCTTGCCTTAATTTTTGAAACTTCACCGAAAACCTCTCCAAGCTTTCAGTAACAATATAAACGCGCCGACCTTCACGCGATGCGATTTCCTGCCTGCAACGAACATTCTTAGACTCAGTAATCATGTTGACATAATCGCGGTTTTCTATCACGTGATCAAGTTATAGTAGTAGGTGAAATTTGCGGGCCTGTGTATCTTCTGCAATGATTAGATAAAGATGTTGCATTAAAAATGAAATGAACATCTAAACATCACAAGAAATATACACGCCTTGGCAGATCATCAAAATTCCCCCGCTTCCGATTTTAACCTTTCTACATCGAATTCCCAGCAGAGAGACGAGTGAGGAAATTTTACTTCGATGAATTGCGCCAAGATATATTTTAAGCTTTTCCGTTGTTACGTCGTAATATATATTATTACAACGCAACTTCTAAAATATGAAAGTTTTTCCTTTTTCGTTCTCACGCTTACAAAATGATCCAATGTTCATTTTATGACGCCATAATTACTCTAATGTAGATAGAACTGGGGTTACGAGTTTGTTTATGAGTGACGTAAAGAAGACACGTATGCTCGAGTTGACCTGGGGCGGTGTTTGAGCCAATATTTTGATTTGAGTTTGAAGAAAACCGCAAAACAGAATTTTTGTCGCGATTTTCCAAAAATATAATTCTTTTTTCTGAGCTAGGCTTTACATTACAGGCCAATGACGATATTATTACGTCATTGGCGATATTATTCCGTGATTTGAAGTTAAACCAAAACAAATTACGTCAAATTTTTTTAAGCCAGTGGTATGATCATTTTGCTCTTTAGCGCCTCTATAATATATAGCCTAAAACAATGGCACTTAGTTTGGCGAAAATTGTGATACTTGCTTGAACACACGGACTACTATACCCTTGTTGTAGTCTACTTGCCTATGATAAAAGTAATTTCATCAAATAGCAACATAGACATCATAACGCTACTTCACTCAGTGAAGGCGTAAAAAGTTCTCTTGTCATTTTCCTCCAATCGTTATTTTAAACGTGCGCTTAATCACCTTATTAAATAACAGGAAATCATTGTGATGGAGGAGTTGTCACAAAGACAACCTGCGCATCAAACTATGGAGCTTGATGCAGTAATGCAACGTATGATTATATTTACTAGTTCTCTTGTAACAAGCGGGTCTTATGATGGAGAATCTAAGTGGTCTTGCAAGTCACTGCTTTAATTGGAAGTTATTTGAAGTAAAGTTAATAAGATGGAGGCTCGAATCACAGCTTTTTTCGTCTTTTTCTCTCTTTGTTTGGGTCAAGGTGCGTAAAAGATGCTTTGGTTATTTTTGACGTAAATAGACAATAATGAAACCATTGCAATTCTGCATTCAACGCTTTTTCTTTTCTAGACGCAAAATTTGAGTACAATGGATTGGAATATTTGTTCTATCACCGCGTGCTCAATCAAAAACTTGCCCAGTCATTCTGCCAAGAGATTGGCGGAAACTTGATCGTAGTAAACAACGCAACAACGCAGAGGTTTGTGACGCAACAAATAAAAGAGTTGGTTCAGAACCGGTCTTTCTACATCTTGGGGTTCGATGGTTATTGGACTAGCGGAAAACAGACAGGTTTGAATAGGACCTGGTACTGGCCGGATGGTACCGAGGTACCGGTAAAAGATCCGTCATACCGGTTCATGAATTGGTACAAAGACGAACCGGAAGCCCGGCAGTTGTTCAAAGGCTCAGCAAACTGCTTGTTGATCGGCGCTTGGAGAAGGAGTTCTCCCGACGTTATTGGAAGGTGGTTCAGCAGAAACTGCAACTCGCTCGGGTACCCGCTGTGCGAGACGTGTGAGTGGTTGCCTCCTGTGACGACATAAAAGTCTCTGATGATGTTGCTCGAAAGATGAAGCTTATTCACTGGACTGGATTAAGCTTTGATTTTGTTTCAGCAAGAGAGTTGGGATCTGAATCTGACTTTCCATCCATCTGGACTCGCCGGGAGCTACTACTTGCAATCGCTGGAGGAGTCCTATTATTTCTAGTTCTTCTACTCGTCGTTGTTACCTGTTTCTTCCGTCGGAGGTAATTATGACGTCATACAATACGGTAGTCAAAGATGTAGCGCCGTGGCGTCTCCAAAAGACGAAAACCTTGGTTTAAAATAAGTCCTATAAATACTTTTCTTTTAATCTGTCAAATCTCATCTTATTCGGTTTTATCAGGGCGAAGTTAAGTCGAAGAAGAAACAACATTTTTGCCGAGAATGACGAGAGAGTCGAAGAAAACAATTACATCACACCTCCAATGACGTGCCATGCAATTGGTGAGCTTTCAGACAGAGGTAGCCGGAGTGGGCATTTTATACTCTTGCTCCGATGAAATCCGGTTTCTGTTGTTACTTCAGAAAATATTGACAGTTAACAATCCAACCCTCACTTTAACCCGCAAAATAAAGAATTGCATGAAACCATTCCATCAATAAGAGTTAGAAGGTGGTTTTGCTGTAAAATTACCAAGCGTCCATGCCCAGATTTTCAACTCCGGCGTCACCTCTGTATGCGGTGCGTGAAATGTTTTATGATGTCATAAGGATCCATGTGTTTTGGTAGAAGAGGAACAATACACGTCGATGGATGGCGCAAGTGAGCCGATTTATCTTGAACTTGATGACGTCACAATAACAAAAAGGATAGAAGGTCAAGTTTACGAAAACACCCGAACGTCACAAAACGCTAAAAAATCTCCAGATATTGCGCCAACCGAAGTGAACAAATGAAAGTATGGGGCTAAAAGAAAAATGCGCTGTTATTTGCAAATATGACGTAACTATAAATGAGGAACATCGCTTCGTCATCATGCTGTGGTAGGGCAAAAAGTTGTGCGCGACATGCGTCGGCGGAAACGCGACTTGAGTGCGCCATGACCAGAGGCGAGCAGTACCGCGCTGCTATTGTGGAGCGATCGGGCTCGGCTGCCACAGATAATATCCAAAGAGATGTAACCCCCTGACACCTGGCTAGTTATTAACAATGGCCGAGTATGTACACTAATAAGCTTCACAGACTTTTCCTTTGTGGCGTCTTCCCAAAGTGGCAGCGGCGTGACCATATAATAGTCTAGCACCAAATGTACCGACAACTGTACCAAATTTTTCTCCCCAACTAGGCTGCTTGTTTTTCAATAATTGTCGTCGCTTTCGACACGCGGTACTTTTACAGCAATTATTGCGTAGAATTTGAGAAGTTTATTTTGAAAACTTAATTTTAGTCAAACCTTGATGCCAACTTTTGGCGCTTTATGTCCGCTTAATCAACAAACGTTTAATAAAGTCGCAAAGGGTGAGATCAACTATTTTTGACCTTAGGTAACCGGCAACTGGGCTTTATAATAAAAATGTACATGCAATTGAATCCTTTACACAACACTACCGCCAAAGATTACCGAAATACAGTTTTGAAATAGTACCGGATACCGGGACCGTCGGTTCATTTTTTGCCAAGTACCGGTACCGATGATCTTTTCAAAGTACCCACTGCCCACCTCGGGTTATAACAAAGTTAGGTCAGGGCCAGGCAATGAATTATAGCTAGGTGGGATCAGCTTTGAAACTTTTTCCCAAATTGCGATCAACTGCTGCTAAATCTAAGAAAATTGTGTTTTCTGCGCTCCGTAATGGAGAATCCAATGTAATGTTAAGCTTCTAAACCACAAGTAAAGTTGAACTATCGCTTCGCAGCGTATAATGAAACAAACTTGACTGCTTTTGCGTCAACTAACGTTTATCACTTTAAAGTCAATGAAGTGTCAAACTAGGATTTTATCCGGCGAGAGAGGTGAGAGAGATCAGATGAATTTGTGATTTTCAGTTGTAAACGTTCAGCTTTAAAGCAGAAAAAGTTAAATGTTTTTTATGGTCATAAGACAATTTCAAAAATACCCAAAATCATTGAAAGTGTATAGGTCTGACTGGTTTTATGAAAACCTAAAATGATAATTTAATGAGATTTTTTGTTAACAGACACTTTCCATGTTACGAGTCATCTTGTTTGCGGTTGCAAGATTTTTCGATCGTCTGTCCAGCCTGATTGACAACAGAAATTCGGATCTAGTACACAAGCTCACAACCACAGGGTGCTTCTGTGTTTTAGACCCCAGTTACTAAAACTGTGACGTCATCTGGTTGTGCACTTGTGTACTAGAAATTCTCCGCCCACCTTTTAGTCCAATTTGCAACGATGATTACTGGAAGTTGTCTGAGAGTGAACGGTGGTCGAGCACTGACTGGACAATAAAATAATGATTATCCCGCGCAAACTAACTTATTATATTCAGACTAACACCTCGTTCATTGAAGTAAATGATGAAAGTATTCCCAGAAAGCATAGACTTGTAATTTTTTGACCGTTTGAGAATTGAAGTCCAATTGAAGGCGAATTATGAGCAATGGACCTTATTAGGGACCGGGCCTTATTAGGCACATGTACCTTATTCGGTTTCGTCAGTTATATTTCAAAGTTATTTGCGAAACAACCTTTTGCGTGCTCGGAGGTTGGTCTGTTTTCTCGATGCTCCGCCTACTCCCCTTTTATAGATGTTAATGAGCAGTTGTCTTGCTATCGATGGCAGCTTGGAGCGCTTTTAAGTTTTCTCTGCTCTTGTTATTTTCTGCGGCTTTAGGCAGACAACAACTTGTCCTGTTTTATCGAGCTGAGGATACATAGACATAAAATTGATTGACAGTCAAGATAGGTTCAGACAAACTCAGCCTACAGGCTTGTTAATTTAAGCAGACGTCGGCCACATCAGTGAAAACTGGCAGGATGGGTGTCTAGTTAGCGAAAGATTCTGCTAACCCAAGCAGTTAAGCTAGCGATCAGTCAACTTTTAGATCAACGTCGCTTAAGAGGATGGGTGGGATATGTTTTGTATGGTGACCATCTAGTGGACGGCTAAAATTTTCTATCACTAAATGGCGCCATAAAAAGTTTTACCAAGTTTTTCATTGTTTTACCTGCACGCCAGCTGGCAAATTTTATCCAAATCGGCTATACACCGGGATTTATTTTAGTTTGATTTTCAAATATATATCTTTCAAAAAATATCCAAATACAAAACAATGATGACGGTGCCAGTTGCAACCTCCCCGAGGCAGTAGCCTGGGTTCTACCACCTGTGTGGTGGTTTTAGGCAATGGACCAGCTGTCTACCTTCCTGGATTGCCCTTTTCTACCATGGCCGGGGATCGAACCTGGGACCTCTAGCACCGAGTGCAGTGTCCAAGCACACGAGCTATGAAGTTGCACACGTATATGATGTGGTGTAACAAATATAACAAACGATGATGCATCAGTTGTTAAATTTTGAAAAGGAAAAACACAGGTTATATGGCTGCACAGAGACCTGAACTCGGTAACTTTTGCTCCGAAGTCTTTGATAAACGTCGCAAGCTACAACTCGTCTGGCTCAATCGACAATTATTAGCACAGATATCATCATTACATCAGTTTAAAAAAAATAAGTTGAAATTTGTGAGGAATCAAAGCCGGAACCTTGGCACCGATATCAAAGATGGAAGACGCGATCATTTCTGTGAAGTATGCCTTGCTCCTGCTCTGCGTATAACCCTTTGTTCTTCAGGGTAAGATTCATTTCAACTCACGGTCGATTCAACTCTGGAACTCAACCAACTACGATGAAACCAAGGATTGTTCAATCCACAGATGTTGGTTGGGTCATCCTGAGCTTAATTGTTCTAGAAGTATCTTCCTCGACTGTCCAGAACTCGAATTGACCTGAAACCGTTCGTCAGTTTGACCACACTGAGATAAAATCATAAGTGACTCCGACGTGATTTGAACACGCAATCTCCTGATCTGGAGTCAGACGCGCTACTGCTGAGCCAAGGAGACGTTGACAATCGTTGTAGCAAGATACATGATGACCTTAAAGGTAGAGGCTACATGCAATGATTGCACACATTATGTTTTGTTGTTGGAAAGTTAAGTTTGTACGATCATGTTGAAAATCGATCTGACTGGCGCCTCAGTTGTCAGACAGCTTGAGGCTGTTTACTTGTGGCCGTGGACCAGGCTGCTTACGTTTTATTCACGCAAGAGTGGCTTAAGAGCTTAAGGCCGGGAATCGAACCTGGAACCAACCAAACCGGGTGCAGTGTCGAGTCACACGAGCTAAGAATTAACTCGTGTAAACCATGCGGTGTAGCACATATGACCACCTAAATGCATCTGCTGTTAAATGGTATTTAACATGACGCTCCCCGGCATTCTCTCGTATGGGGCTGGGTTATCAATTGACGGTTCGCTGGTTTGAACTCACAACTTCTCGATTGAATGTGAACATACAGTGAGTGGCGCTTTAACCAATGTTGTTATCGTGGTACTATAACTTACTTCAACTATTCAAACAATTACCTTTGTTAAGTATAAAAACTGCAGCTACTGCTATTGCATATTGCTTTCGTTTGCGGGAAAATGTTGCAAATTCTATTCCATTCCATTCCACCTGACCACTGTACCATAGGAAAAAGCATCCTCAGGCAGGTTCAAATTTTTATATTTTAGTGTGTATATGAGTTTTTGTTTTTCTGAATAAAAGATATGCTACACGGTTCTAAGGACCCCACAACCTGGCCACCTCTCTACTATGGTTTATGCACAAACACGTCTTTAAGTATAAAATTATATTATGCCAGGAAAATACATGAATCAGAAGGAACTTTTTTGAAATAAGCAAAATATAACAAGCAGCTCGTTAGCTTTCATCTAGCACCATTTTGAAGAAAATCGACATCGTCAAAATTTATCGCAAATACCAGTAAATAGGACAATACAAAAATAAGTGCAAATTTACTTGAATAGGAAATGCGATTGAAAAGTTGCTCAAGTGTGGCATTGACCTGATGAATTTAACCCGAATAGGTTAATGAAACGTCGACAGAAAATAGAGTTTTGTTTTTCACCAGTTGATCGTTGTGTTTGATGGTTATTATGCTTGGTGGCAACCATGTGACAAATGGAATAAAAATTAAAGTATATCAGCGCTAGGTGTCGCATACGAGTCAGATTAATTTAGGCGTCCAAACTGCAAAGGTCGACACATGTTATGGTAATATGCAAACTCTCTTGAAACTAAATAAGAATTGCACCAAATGCACAGAGGAGCTTCTGCATAAAAACTCGCACAAAATTCAAAAATCAACGTTTTAAAATAATCGATAAAGCACAACGTCTCAACAGTCATTATTACGTAATAAACTCACAATAAGACACTTTTCAAATTACATAACAATGATGCATATTTTTTTCAATTCGAGTGCAAGGAAATAAATTACCTATAAAAGCAATTATATGTTCTGAAACACGGTGAAATACACAGCATGTGAACATTTAAGTGCAAATTGCTTTTGGTGACTTGGTCAACATTCGGCCAAAAGGCATTTAAACGATTTAATACAACATGATTTGTGAGCAAAGTTAAAAAAACCTTTTAAAAATATTCCTACTGTATTTTCATTCCTGACATACTTATTTCATACTAAGTTGCATATGAAAGTTGCCATAGATTTAATTTGACCTAGTGAGTATATTGGATCGTTTCTAAAGAAATTGTTCTACATGAAGTTGAGTTGGGAAATGAATATGAACGAATTCTTCACTGATGCCTCCCGGTCACAAAAATAGTTGATTCGCAATTCACCATCCAATGTTCGCATCTTGGCTAATTCCACTTTCTTGGTTATGAGATGTAAGAGTTAGTGACTTGAACTTGGGAGTTGGACTTGAGGGAAGTGTCGCTTTACAAGATTGGCGTACGAGTTCCATCCTTCATTCCTTAACAAGGAATCCTCCCATTTTACAGCTAGTCAATTAGCTCCTTTTGCTTTACTATCTTTTAATAGCATTTCTTAGATAAAAAAAACCATCTTTCCACAACAAAGTCCAAACGTAGACTGACCTAACACTCGTTCAGCACTTCCCGGCCTAGCGCAACACCAACACAGATTCCACCGTTGTCACACAATCAGAAAATAAACGCGGGTCGCTAAACACAAATTAGGCTATTATAATAAACGATTGTGAATAAACAGTGTACAATGTGATGGCTCTAAAACGGGTGCATAAAAATAATCCCGTGACACACGTACTGGAATTATTTGTTTGTCGGAATGTAACACAATTTTATATTCAATTTACAGTGAGTTAAGCTCTGTTTTGTTCGATTGGTTCGGTAATAGCCTAATAGGGCAGCAATTAAATCTGTATGTGCGATATCTGTCTTTAACACATTGGATCGAGAACTCGGTGCAGTGACATCTTATGTAAGCTACATTACAGTTTGTGCAATAAAGGGGGTTTGTCAGTCTGGAGTCGTTTCTTCCTTTTCGACAGCACTTCTTCGAAATGTAAGGAATTCACTACATACGCATCGTAGGCTACGTTCACAGTTTCGTCCAACGGAAAATGGGATAAGTCACGTTGGGTCTGAAAGTTTCAGATTTGCAATGGATGACTAACTTATCTTGGACAACCTCTCCACCGAATGATTGGTTCAGAACGACTTCAGGTAAGTGCTCAAAGACGATCTAGAATCTAGATAAATGACGCCCGTCCTTATTTTTCATAGATTAATTGGAGATTAAAGAATTCAATTCCCAGCTTCATCAGCTTTGCAGAGTTTGTTTCCTAAATTCAGTTTCAGGAATCTCAGAACACTGAGATGAAACGAATAAAATATTCGTTTCATGAATAAAAGGTTTTCTGCCTTTCTAAATTTATAGCAGAGCGATCTTCATTTGTTTTCAAACATTTCTGGCAATCGCTTTCCTGGTAACTTCAGTCAAGCAGTCTCAGTATTTGGACTCCGTGGACCAGAAGCGGCCTCTCTTGCGATGCGATAATTTAACCCGGATAATTTATTGAAGAAAATGTCAATGTACACGATCGAGTAACTCAGCAGCGTGATTAAGCGCGTGGAAAAGCACAAAATGAAAATAAGCACCAAGTTTAGCAAAAAACTTGAATATAAATAAGAAGACAAAAGTGCTTTTGAGTGCGATCAGACAACGTGACAGGCACCATTCAGGGCATATTAAAGCAGCAACAGCTACACCTGTGTATAACCGTCGCAGCGACTGTTCACTGGCGCCGGAAAACGCTTGCATATGCAAGAAAATGGTCAAATGTTCACCAAACTGCAATATGAACATACGTGGAATATTATCAATGCAGAGCAAAATGTTATTATTACGTCATAAAGTAGATTGCACGAAGTCATCATAAAAGTGTTTGTGTGGTCAATTCATTCGAGATCCATATTTTCACACCGCTTCATCATCTGTGTAGCAACAACAATTAGTAAACTTTTCGCAATGAGTGAAATTACGTGAGATTATTTCAACTACCGAATGCTTCCTCCAACTGAGACACATCTTCAGAAGTCGTTGTTTCATCCTCTCCAACTACATCATTTTCCTTGGTGGAAGAAACCTTAAAATACGATTGTTTTTAATCATAAAGCAGTGCGATAATTTTGCCATGAAAGCAGATGACGTTTTCATACGTGGCACATATTTCGTCAATGCTGATTATTACCAAACAATACGGCGCGGCAGGAAATATGAAACAAATAGAAGGAAATAGCTCAACAGAACATCCTGAGAAACAATGCACAGCTGACAGCATGTTTGAATGATTTTATTCACACAGATATAGAGGTGTTGGCAAGCTCACAATACTTTACATAATCTGCCACATACTCTTTTCCACTAACCTAATATTGTCATGAATTCGTTATGTTAAAATCATCTCTATATTATAACAATATTACAATTATATTAACTTCTCCACTCACCTTTGTGACTCCCGCTAGTTTGACCACAGAAGCGAGTTGGTTGTATGTTTCAGTCATCTTTATTTGTTCTTGCAATTTAAGCCTCGTCTCTTCCAAGCTCTTTTGTAGGCTCGACATGTTTTCAACCTGATTTGTGCTGAAATTGAAAAAACAAGTTTGACAAGTACTTGGTAATTTTTCTCCCAGATGCCGTTTCAACTCACATGATCTTTGCTTGCTGCTCAACAACTGCATCAGTTTCATTGCACTGCATGAGCTCTGTCTTAAGTTGCTTGATGATGTCATCAAATCTTTCCATCTCTTGTACAGCCACACTCTTTGATTCTCTCTGCAAGCAAATCGTCACATTCAACTTCTACATCAGTGGACCGCCAATAACTTAAACACTGTTTACAAATATAACTTGACGACATGCAAGAAATGCCACGAAGCAACTTATTTTACTTCAAGGGCAAATATATTAGATGTGTGCAGGATTATGGAATTACTTTGAAATGTCACTTCACTTGTAATTAATTATATTATTAAAAGTGTTTTAGTTTCTCTGTAAACTGTTGAAATACTGACCAATTCATTTTGGCATTCATCACGTGATTGGACAATCTCGTTTAATCTTTCCTGCAGTGTGTCACGCTCCAGCGAAACTTCTCCAAGAGCGCTGATCTCATCTAGAGAGAAGTCGTCATTTTGTCAATTATAATTCAGACAGATAGCATTGTTGCACCAACGTAGGATTTGAAAAATGAAATTTATGAATAGAAACCAAACATTCTCCGTGGATAAAACAACATTTCATAGGAAGCCATTAAAGATAAAACGTATTTGTGACTCAAACCTTGGAGTTTCTTCAGCAATATTTCCTTGTCCTTGGCTTGTTGTTTGAAGGACTCTGCTTCCTCTCTAGCGCCCTCCTTTTCCATCAAAATTGCTTCAATCTCTCTTTTCGTTTGGTCCAATTCATCCTTTTTAGCAAATCAGCATGTGGGCTGACATACGACAAAGACACGAGTCCTCACATAAAGAAAATGAACATCACTGACCTGATAACCCCAAGAGGATTTCATGAACACGATGGCAATAACTGTTGTCAGGACAAAACCGGCGACCAAACCAATCAAAACTCTTCCTCTACAAAAGTGGTTGATGCGATCTGTGCGAGACATTTAAGAACAATTTTTATGGATCAAGGCATAGGACAGCACAGCTTGCAAATATCTCTGGTGAAAGCCAAAATATTTTTTTTTTCCAGCAGTTTATTTTTTTTTATGCAAGAATTATCAAGCTTAGGAGGTATCTATTACGCATTATCCTGGTTATTATGTTGTGATATTTGGCGGGAAGTGTGTTGCAACATTGTTACATCACTTTTATACATGACGAAAGTATAATCATAGTATGTTATGATGCGACTTAAATTGCCATCTAAGTTTGACGTATCAAAATTATAGCTTTTAATATTTGTGAGTTGACAATGTTCTTGCGTTATGCGCTTTTGCAATAACAAAATGTATGACATATATAATACATAACTAGACAACGTCGGAATAAAATGACTTCCGAAAAAACAAATGCAGCACATTGCTTGATCTTACACTAAATGAGTTACGGTTTTGAATAAATGTGGGGCTAAAAATTACTGCCAGATTCACACAATTTGTCACCACACAGAGCTAAAATATCAACTTTCTAAAAAGTAAAAACTTTTAATTTGAAATTGCTCTGATAAACAAGTTGCATGATGTGTTGTAAAATGTTAAAAACACAGATTTGGAAAAGAATAACAGTGTCAATAACGCAAAAACAATTTTGCTAGTTTTGGGTTAGAAATCCCAGTGCAATCATGAAACAACAGTGATATATGCACAATTAATTCTATCCCCCGTGTGCTAAGCAAACATTCCGATCTGTGGTATTACAGGGCATAATAGGCTTTACAGTGAAAATAAGCAAGTAGAAATCTTCTCCTTGGTTTTTACCCCAAACCAGAAATAAAGCATCAAGCCACTAATAATTTTAAATTAAATCCTAACGAGTAGAAGCAGTAAGTTTATGAAAATAGTTTATTAATCGAAATTCACGAAAAGCCTTACAATTTTCCATAGTCGAAAAGTTGTAATGATCTTTGGAAATCATCGGTATGAAGACAGTAGCTTTGAACAATAATCAATAGAATTATGCAAAATCAGCAGAAAGACCTACCAGCAACCTACGGTTTATAGAAAACGAAGTATGTAGCAAATATAGACATAAATCAGCAGCCTAAATACTTAAGAGAAAGCCTAGATACTTAAGAAATAGGTTAAGAGCCGCTATGACGTATGAACATTCTCATGCTATAAACACTTAAGCCTCCATGACCTCATGTACCTGAAACATATCGCAGACAATGAACAGCTGTTATGCACTTGTCGACCGCTGAGTAAGCCTGCTTATCAACCAACACACAGCCAACCACGACCTACACCCGTCATATGCAAATGTTACCATCTATGACCAGCAGCAAATCACGTAGCGAAACGAGTCATGCATAGACATCTTGTTATGATTGCATGACATTAGAAACTTCCTTGAAACTAACAATGACATTGCATTGCTCGAACGTCTAGTTGCCAAGTTGCTTGCTTGCCAAGCGCACGTTCTGACAAACACGCATTGTTTAGTTTTTTTCTATGTTCATTCAGTAAGTTTCGGAATATAAACTCTTTACAGCTAGACACTGAACAAAGGCAAGTGTCGTTTATGCCTTGCTCGAGAACATTAAAAAGTAAACCAGCGCTTGTTTTGGCGCCTGCAGTCGGGAAACTCCACATCATCACGAACCCGGCGCTCTAATACCTCTGCTACAATTAGGTACTTTTGCAAGTTTACAGGGGTATTTAATAAGTTGCATCGTAGATATGATTGTATTGCATGGACAATTTTGATTAAATTCTTTCACAAATATAAAACTCGTTCTATTGTGACGATTACGTCACGACTCACGAGTTGTTTGGAATTTAATTTGGGATTTTGTAATTCAGTTGTTTACCAGACTTGAGTTTTCCTTAATGACATCAGATAATTTCCTCGATTGAACTTGTATGCCACATATTTATACCGATGTTTTGTTTACAACCTTCCCTTTTCCCTTTTACTGTCTCATTGGTTACTGAGCGCGATGTAACATTCAGCAAGATTTGCCCGAACGCAAAAGCCTTTGTGTTATAATAAATAAAATGGGAACTTTATAAGTTAGTAATTTGTATAGACAGAATCAAGCAACTAACAGCATAGTCACGCAAAGTTGAGAAATGAGAACTCATCCATCGAAGCAGAAGTAAAACAAGTTATCAACCATCAATCGTCCTCGCTCACATTCTAACATATACCGCCAGCATATGCGGTCTTTATGACAGATATGTTCGTTGTGTAATACCTCACACGAGTAGTGCACAAGCGAATTATAAATTTGTCATACCATAACGACCAGAATTAATTTGATTTGCGACGCGAGTCAAGTCAAGTCAAGTTTATATTTTCCAGCAATCATAAAAATTTTAACGAAGTAAAATCACACATCACTTAGTGGACAAAATCTCAAGTCTAGAACGACCATGATTGCAAAGTATGTCAGCTTTGCCATCAGCGTTTGCATCAAGAAGAATGACCTCATCGCTGGGCCCGGTGCAGAAGTAAGATTGATAAACTGCATCTGCGTTAAAGCGCCCGTTGTGGGACAACCTGATCGATAACAATCTGCCAGAATATAATAAAGAATATAAAAAATCGACAATTTAACGCAAACCGAGCAACCGGGGCCATGGAAAGTTATTGCTGACTGAACAAAGGATAAAATATTTCAAAATCCTAAAATTATGACACTTACCTTTTATCTTTGTCCTGACACAGCAAATCATCCAAGCCATCACCATTAAAATCTGCTGAATATTTCGCCCCTCTACTGCAGTCCTGCATGTAACCAGACCAGACTGGTTGGCCAAAATGTCCAGATACATCTGCATACCCCACATGGCTGTTAACAGAAGATTGTGCATCAAACAGAGCTTTGCAGAGAGCAAGAAAGTGGTCAGTGAAGTAAAACTCACAAAGTGCCGCTGTCCTCACCACACATCACATCTTTTCTCTTGTCGCCGTTAAAATCGCCAAACACCCACCGAAGTGTTTTGGATGCCGGGCAGAGATTATTGGACGGTTTTATCGGCGTTCTTCTGAACATCTTGTTTACTGGAAGAAAGAAATTCATGAAACGAAAGACAAGTTCCAAATGTAGGTTTATTACTGACACAAGTCATCTATGTTACCAGACATCAGGAATTGAAGCGTATGCTTACTAGGCTCAGTGCTGTACACTCTGTAAGTAGCCCTATTGGACGGACACGGCTGGGTGTTGCAGTTTATGACCTCATAGTATGAGCCCAAGTATTGACCATCCTTACACTCGTCGAGGTCCGCAGACTCCACTTTCCCATTCCCCTTCCTTTGACAATAACGAGTTTTGATCGTTCTACCGCCCCCGCAGGTGACTTGACATTGGAATACTTCAATCCAAGGAGACCATTGAGGAGGTCCTGTACGGATATTTTGATCGCAGTTGAAAGAAAAACATCTGAGTTTACCACTTTGTATGAGTTGAGTGGCGTGAAATACCTCCCGTGCATTCCCCCACAGTGCACGCTTGTCCTTCTGAGCTGTGTCCAACGCACTTGTTCTTCCCTCCCTTGCATATTCTTGACCTGAAGAGACAGCGCAGGTATTAGAGAAGCAATAAACCTTATGCAACATTTCCCAGATAACTTGATTAAACTAGGCGACACCTTACATGGCTTCGACAAAGTCATTTGCTCTCATTGTCAGGGTTGTACCCAAGTTATTTTTGACTCGAGTTGAGTCAACGCCTTTAACTTAAAAACTATTCTCACGTCACACCATGCGTTGCATTAAATCGGTAACTATGACGTCATGGCTGTCTGCAATTCATTATGGTTAATTCTTCTTACAGAATTGTAATTTTAAGAAAATCATTCGTGTTTGTTTCCAAAAGCTGTCTTTCTTGCCGTCACAATGTAACTTAAATCAAGTCAAATCAATTAGGCGAACTGGAGTAATTACAACACTGTCACTGCTGAAGTGAAACACCGAAATAAAGTTGGAATAAAACTTATTAGCCTATGGTGAATCTGCACATAATTAAACATCAAGTTCATATCAAATAATACAAATCCAAAGCAAGGTTAGGGCTGTACTTCACTGTTCGACCTGAGTTTGTAGGAGAGTCCACAAGTGCGTGAACATTTTCCATAATTGGACCAGGGTTCCCATTCAGATTGAGGTCCACAATTGCTTGGACGCTCGCTGTCTGTGCACTCCTTGTATTTTAATCTCTCTTCCTTGGGGTATTTCTCGTAGCATTTCTACAGGAACACCGCAATAACAAATTCTCTATTTTTAATAACATAATGTTTTATTATTAACAAAAGTTCGTAGCCAAATTACTTTGAAGTAAAAGGAAATTCTGAAACCAGTGACTTTAAAGCAAAGAAGAGTCGTCAGCAAGTATACCAGAAAAAACTATTCAAAAGTATTTAGTAAATAAACATTTGTTGTCAAAAATTAGTCACAAAATGCTACATTTTTCTCTAAATACATTACATTTTCTACATTTTCTCTTCTTATATATAAACTAACTTTGCATTTGAGGTACTTAGTAGTTCTTGTAATAAAATATATGAAATTGATAAAGTCTCAAAAACATTCAGTGTCAGCCAACATCTTGCTTGTTATTATATTAAGTATGGGATACATTCACAATTACTTACATATGGAATTCCACCGATGCATTGTCGAAAAGACAATTTGTACTCGGTGGTACACGTGCATTTTGTCCATGGTTTATAGCTACCCCAGCGCAGAGCACCTAAACAATAAATATTCAGCCGAAATTCTCGATAATTTACAAACATGTGAGCTACGATAACATACATTGCAAGTAAAAACGTTTCAAAAATACTCTGGCTAAGTAATTTTGTTGTCACAATGATGGAAAATATCGTGTTTGCTTAAAAACAATATAAAAGTTATTTTGACAAATCCAAGGTTTGCTGTTTGTGGCTGCAACGACTGCAGTTGCACTTTTAAGTGACCTCAATTTAATTGTATGGAATCAACTTGATACAAAGTTTAAGATGTGACCACCGAGGTTTACGAAACCATTTTATAAAAGTTTTCCTTGCCCACAAAAAATCATCAAACTGTCAAAGACGATTGATGCTTAGTGATGATTGATGCTTAGTGATGATTGATGCTTAGTGCAACAAAAGCAAACTTCATAATCTTAAAGCATTAATTTTAATCAAGACCTGTTTTAAGTTAGACTGAGCTAAAAGGCAACTCTGCTAATTGTCATTGCTAGTATATGAAGAATGTTGCAGGTGATTTAGATTCCATCATAAATATCAACTTTAAGACATGATTTTTGTTTTTCTCAGATCTTACACTTTGTCTAAACTGATGCACCAAATAGAAAGCTCGAATCCATTAGTCGTTAAGAATGTGTGGGAAAATTTAAAATTGAAATATATTTTAGCATTCTCCAAATGTTGCGTTATAATTGGGATTTACAAAGCAGTAAAATTCATCACGAATAAATGCATGATTACAAACACAACACGCACAAAACCACCTCATTTTCACAAACAAGCGTGTAATGACTTTCAAGGTCGATTTTGGGCCTTCACATGAGTTGAAGGCAGCCTGCTAGACATAAAAATGGATACACTACGCAAAGCTTTGTTACATGGAGACTAGAGCTATCCACGTTGCAGTCACAGAAAAATGTAAAAGGTATTAAAATTAAAAAAAAGCAACTTTAAGCTTATTAGTTCCATCACCTACCAGTACCGGTTCCACCGCCAGTGGAGCCGCCACCAGTCGTTCCCCCGCCAGTGGTGCCGCCACCAGTCGTTCCCCCGCCAGTAGAGCCGCCACCAGTCGTTCCCCCGCCAGTAGAGCCGCCACCAGTCGTTCCCCCGCCAGTGGAGCCGCCACCAGTCGTTCCCCCGCCAGTGGAGCCGCCACCAGTCGTTCCCCCGCCAGTGGAGCCGCCACCAGTCGTTCCCCCGCCAGTAGAGCCGCCACCAGTCGTTCCCCCGCCAGTAGAGCCGCCGCCAGTCGTTTCCCCGCCAGTGGAGCCGCCACCAGTCGTTCCCCCGCCAGTGGAGCCGCCACCAGTCGTTCCCCCGCCAGTAGAGCCGGCACCAGTCGTTCCCCCACCAGTAGAGCCGCCACCAGTCGTTCCCCCGCCAGTAGAGCCGCCACCAGTCGTTCCCCCGCCACCAGTCGTTCCCCCGCCACCAGTCGTTCCCCCGCCAGTGGAGCCGCCACCAGTTGTTCCCCCGCCAGTAGAGCCGCCACCAGTCGTTCCCCCGCCAGTGGAGCCGCCACCAGTCGTTCCTCCGCCAGTGGAGCCGCCGCCAGTAGAGCCGCCACCAGTCGTTCCCCCGCCAGTGGAGCCGCCACCAGTCGTTCCCCCGCCAGTAGAGCCGCCACCAGTCGTTCCCCCGCCAGTGGAGCCGCCACCAGTCGTTCCCCCGCCAGTGGAGCCGCCGCCAGTAGAGCCGCCACCAGTCGTTCCCCCGCCAGTGGAGCCACCACCTGCAAAAGGAAGAATGACCAACTACACCAACTTAAAGCGCTGAACTAAACGTCTTACCTTTTAGTTTATCACAATACAGTTTGTTCAACTCGTCAATATCGTGTTGTGTGGGTTCTTTACCACCAGGTTGACCACGAACCACAGTTCCTAAAATCAAAACATTTTTCAAATGAAAGAAAAAAGTGCCAAAATATTGCTATCAGCTAAACAAATGCAAAAATTGCAATATATTTTTGCCCTACAACTAGTAGTTTACCTGTTGCGGACTAGATTTCATTCTGCTGTTAGAGTAATAATTAAGCATTTTAAAAATCTTTATAATTATGACAACACAAAATGATCAAAATTTTATTTTATAAAAAACACAAGTTCAATACCAACCATATGTTTATTGTTTATAGTTATTTTATAATTTTCACTTGGAGAAGGGATGACGTATAGTTCGAAACATCTTAGTTATTTTTTGTAAACAGTATTAGTCCGCTGTAAACAAAAGTCTATTGTCAATATTTTTCTGAGCTTCTCTCCTGTCTTAATATGTATATGAGGGGCTGTAGAACATTTGCCAACTTGATGTATGTACATACATATAATTCAATTTTCTCCACAGACTCCTTGTGAATTCACACGCATGTGTCAGTTTTTATTTCATCTTGAGCTAGTCTTGTAGTCTGAGGAAACAAACTCAGGTGAATAGAGCAGATGTTCAAGTTGAAGCCACAATCTTGAACAATAACAAGTGGATTTGAGGGATGACGATGAACCAATGGTTTTGCAACCCAATAGGATGAGGCTTGCGTCATTTCGAGGTGGTTGAATAACAATGCATCATGAAGATACACAAATCTGTAGCAATATAATGTCAAATGTTGGAGAGTGACATGTCATAGATTTCGCTGATGATTTCTTGATTGGTGACGGTGATAGATTTTTCTTGATAGGATACTTTTCCGGGCTGTTCCTGCTCCCTTTAAAATCAGGCATTTCTAAACATGTTGTATGAAACAGCACCAACTTGCAAAGTAGTCACTGTGGTCTCGTGGACTTTATTAAAGTTAAGTTGTTGCTGAGGACATACGGAATGAATGACTATCCAATAACCAATTTATACGTTTTCTCTACAAAAATCTTACTAAACCAGTTATTGGTAAAACAAAGCATGAGTAGAGGTGTAGTGGGGGTATAAGCCCAATAACATTTTTGTCTTTGCTACAAGAACAAATGATGTATAATTCGTTGCTGAAGTACCAACAGTATTCATTAAATCGTTTTGAAAGCAATTGCTTGTATGGCAATGTTAACGTGGTAACATTTAACAGTTATCGTCTTGTCAAATTCCACCATACTGCATTTGAAGACTATCAAAATCGCGTATGATTAATTTTATTACCTTTGTTTTGTTTATCGATTCATCTTGGGTTCCGTTATACACTCCTACACCTCCGTTATCAGTGTCCTCAGTGTTATCAGTGTCCTCAGTGGGTAGATAAGAACAAAATGCAAATGAGACCTAACAGCTTCATGGTGATCATGAGTTGGACGCATGGCAAAGGCGTGATTTGCATGAACTTAAGCAATTTTTAAATTTTTTGGGGTATCCAAGTAAACGTGTGAACGCAACGAACGGTGTTTGAACGCAATACATCAGAATATATTTTGGGTGCCCAACCTTTTGTGTCCCAAGATCTACTCTTTAAGCAGCCAACCTCCCGGAATCTACCAATCTAGTGTCAACATCACAAATTCATGTGCATCATTCTCGGTGTTTCTTCACAATCTCAAATGTTTTCAAATTCCCCATTTCAAAACATACATTTCATTGTGATGTCAAAATGAAATTTACCAAGCAAAATAAACTCGGACGTAAAACTTAAACGAGCAAAGATCTGCTCGATCCCCTACACTAAAGAAAAGTTTAAATTTTTTTACAAAACAAAAACACATTTAACGTATTTAAACATGTAATCACAGCTAAATTGCTTTATTTGGTAAAAACAAGCAAAAGCACTAAAACTGAACTTCCTCCCCATCTCCTTTTTTGGAAATTTTCTTTTTTTTTTTTTGATTTTTTTCTAAACTTAAATTTCTTGCTTGCTGAAAGCAGACATCACATCACAAACATATACCTATAGAGAAAAGTTCCTTCATAAGCAGAGCTGAGGCTGGTTATTTGTAAGCGATAGCTATCAATCACGAGCATCTTTTGATAATTGAATTTTATGTAAAATAAATCAAGATTTGCGTTGAGCAACCGATAGATCATTCCATCAACTACTTTTCTATTGAACATGGCATATAATAAAGAGTTGTGTTGATCACAGACTGCACTCAATCAAACTTGAGCATCGTTTCTTGTTACGAAAATAACACATCTTAAAGAAGTAAAGGAAGAGCAACATGCACAGTCTAAACAACTTAAAACAGCAACATTGCTGAAAGAACAACTGGCTACAAAACAGTTAGAAGTATTGTTTATTTACTATGATGACTAGCATGATGTTGAAACTAATGCAACAAGTTCTTAAACTGCTTTGAAGTTGGAAAAACCACTTCATGAATATTGCTTAAACCTTGAAAGATGCTTGAAAAGTTATCAATTTTATTGCTCCAAACATTTGGTTGATTTGAATCAACTAATATACTATTTATAGATCACAGTAATGCACAAAAAGTGGTATAAAGCTGCTTATTCAAAGTTTATTCGATTACTCGGTAGAAGTAATCTCCTTAACTTACAAAACAAAACATATAAAAAACATTATTTTTTTGTAAAGACCTCGCAGTCCACTGGTTGAAAACTTCTGATTTAAATGTAACATTTATTTTCTGCACTTGTTCTACTGATAAAAAAATTGTGTCAAAGTAATCTAAGTTCATTTCTTTCAACAGTACATAGAAATATGAAAAACAAAGATATAAGTTATTATCTGCAATTTGTAAAAACCAAACAATATTTCATGACACTTTAATACTGATATTAATCAAAATAATACGAAGAAAAACAGGTCTCTTACCGTCTAACAGTGTCATTGTAGGGAGACCTTTTTTTACTCTAAAGAAATAAAATCCATAATGCAGGATTGATTTATAATCATATGGAGAACCCAAGTCAATCACTTCTTTAGGGTCACGCTTTTCATAGTTATCTTCGAAACCTTTAAAGATTGCAACAACAACCAATTCTTAAATCAAACAATAGTTGCCGGTAAATATAATAAGGAAAATATCTTTTATGATAAGGCCAGTTTATCACCTAAATTGTGTCGCAAATTTGGCCTCCTATTATGATGATGAGGGTGATCATTATGACGTCACAATGTAAAAATAACATGCTTGATGACCGGCATTTAAATTAGAGTAGCTTTGGTAGATGTGATATAGTTTAACTACCGCATTTCAAATGGAATACGTCTCCAAATTGTAATGATTATGACCTGGTTTGGAAAAGATTTTTTGAAACTAGACTTTACGGGTAAAAAAATTACTCATGCGCTCAGTCAAGCATAAAATAAAACGATCCTAACTTTCCCTATAGCTTATACCTTGCACAATTATATTTTTCAAACAACATGCTCACAAGAAAGAATATTCAAAATATTTAACAGACTTTTGGTCAGAGTAAAGAACTTATAATAGACTGATAATAGTCAAACACAGCAGGTTACTTGTTGTTCTAGTTGTTGATGGTGATAGTTAATCGATAAATATGCGATTTTTGCCACTTATTTATGGCAATAATTGTTTAACCATTACATATTAATACAAATCCTTCCTCCAGTATATTTAACGGCAACTACTCTTTGATTTAAGATCATCTTGGTTTTGGACTTGCCCCTTACTTTAACCATATTATAAATATGTATGATATGTCTTTTACCAATAAAACAGTACGATGCAATTTCTGTAATTTAAATAGAATAATTTTATACAAGTTTTAAAATCTAGCAACAAGCACAAAAATGAGGTGATTGATTTACAATTTTGTGTGGTTCATGTTCACATTGTTGTAAACATGAGTCGTTAACATAATATGTTGCACTTCAGGAATAAATGTTATTACGTCAAACTTCAACACAAGCTCTTGCTGGCATAAGCCTGCTTTATCAGGTGTAATAAGATATTGAAGTCATATTCTTTTGAGTTGGTGTCATCAGTTGGTAAATCTATGTGGTTCATTATTGCTGGTATATGATCCAATTTTTTATTCACAATGTTTGGCTAAGAAAAGATAAATGTTGTGGAAAAGGCCATGGTTTGAAAACCTTTGGCTTTCCAATTCCCACACCTTATGTTTATCTAAGCAGTGGCTTTTGCATATCTGTGTTTTATACTTTGTGCTTTTTAGACATCTGCTGCCAGCAAGTACAGTAATTCTAGAACAAGAAACAATCGTTTTGAAAAAGGCACAAATGAAATATGGCTTATGTGCATGGTTTATTGAATTATTAAATCGTATTATCAATTTTGTTTCTCTTGATACCAATGATTGTTAGCATAAATTTCAAGTGGGAGACGAATATTGAATGCGATGTGTATGTTGTGTTTATGTTTTTCTTGGCTAAAAGTACGGCAATAAAAATGCAAAGTGTGATTAAATCGAAATAAGAAATAACATTTATATGCCTTTGAATCATTTCGTTGCAATTCTAAGAATGCGTAATGTCAAACTCAGTTATTCCTATTGCTAGTCAAAATGCTATTTTGAGATCAACACCAAAGTACATGAGCCCGGCCGCTGATATAAAAGGAAGATTTTTGTTGTGTGACTGGCCTGTAAATCCCATTTACATTGATAATAACGCGGCTTGAGCTGGCATTTATAATCAACTCACCTTCCATAATATTGTCAAATTTAACTATGACGTGATCGTCACGGTCTGGTCTTGATTGCTCGTGGAAGAAACCCAACATGTGTAATACTTCATGGAAGACATTTTTCCATTTTCTGCAGAACCAAGGCATCCCTATCAGCTGAGGCTTTTCAGGATCATCATACGACTTCCCAATGTCAGACCTATAAGTCATTCAAGATGATGCTTCTAACAGTTACAGTTGAAAATAGTAACAAAACTATGATTTTTTTCGTTAAAAATATGAATTGCCCAATTAATTGTTTCAACACAATGCTTTGCTCAATGACGTTGTAAGTCTGGTTGTGAACATTTATTAGGGGCAGTAAATTATTTGTGGCTGAAAATTTGGTCACTTTTGTGCTGTTTCATGGCACCACTTTGCACCAGGTTGTTAAGGCTTGGATAAAATTTAAAAATCCCAGGATCAGGATTTTCTGAGTTTTTTTTTACGTAATCAACAATCTCCAACCATCAGATCAATTTCTAAAATCGTCTGCAAAGATTCAAACGACATGATTTCAAAATTGTCTTCAATGCCATCATATGTGAGCATGACTTGTAGCATCCAGCTGTATTGACACCGATAAAGTCTTGGAACATCTAACGAGAGTTTTACTTAAGATACTCGGTCAAAGATAAGTACAAAGCTAGAAAGTGCCAGTTTGATAGAGTTAGGCCTAACATGTAGTACAGCCCACCCTGCTTCATTACTACAAGCTTGATCTACGTATAAGCAATAAAAGTTCATTTAAAAACAATTTTCGGCTCTTATCTGTTCATTCTATATAGGCTATTATCTATGAATTACTGACAGTTTAACAAAATTAATTATGCAAAAATTCATTGCCGTCAAGTTAAGAGGTACTTTCCATTAAAAATTCTATGATACAGAAATAGCAAAAAGCGTTAAAATCACGAGATCACGAGATTTCCTGGGGTCCAACCCTCCTTGCTGACCATGCTGATTGTTTAAATTCAAAGAATTTGTAACTCAACGCCAATTGATTAACTATTACATCTCGGCGCTTCAACGTGCAATAGTAACTGCTGCAGGCAAAAATGTTAACAAAAAAAAATTTGATGCTTTAACAAAAGGGTTTATGAAGATATCTTAAAAATCATCTGAAATAAAGTCACAAGTAACTAAGCGTTGCACAGAAAAACAGGATTCTACGTCGTTAAACCAGTTAAAACTAAACCTAGTTTGCTTGCGTCAAAATTTGCGTTTTGTCTCAACAATATGTTTAATCAAAAATAAGTTACTTGTTATGTATAGTACATATTACATAACAACAATACAATATATACTGTATTATACATATACAATGAGAAGTCGTTAACCCGAAGAACCGGAATCCCCGTTATCCGACACAAAACTGCTGGAAACGGATTTCTTCCTATGAATTTTACCCCTTTAATCTGGAATTTAATCCCATTTAACCTACTGTCCCGACTCCGACATAAACTTTTTGGAAAAAATGTGCAAATAAATAGCAATAAAATCCGATAAACCGGATTATTAAGAGTGAAGCGAAAATGATTCACGATTGTCCTAGATACAGTAGTTAGTTGACGAAAACAATGGCCGGTTATCTATGCATAATAATGTTGCAGTTTCACTCTTTAAACTCCTACACATACTTTGAATTGGAGTAAGGGCATACTGCTTTTTGAACACCGTGCTACATTTGCAACATTGATTGGTTTTTTGCTTTCCGATAATCCTGATACCTCGCTAAACCGACATTTTATGACGAAACAAAATGGTCTGTATTAACGAGGTCTGACTGCATTAATATATAATAAGTTACACATTGATTAAATCATCATGCTGTTAGTCATTTTGTTGTTTGAAGCTTGCGTACCACCTTTTGGGAGCTGTATAATTTCACAAACTGTTTAATGGTGAAACCTATTGTTTGCATTTTAGATACATGAAGACTTTTAACTTAAAATTTAACTACCTTAAACAAAAATATATGAACACTGATCTCAGCTGGTTCAATAAAAAGTGTGTTAGTTAGCACATACCAACATCCACCATCTGAAATATATTTAACATGGAAAGAATTTGATGATGGTACATAAGGTTTAAATTTGAAGCAGGATTTTTCTTCAAACATTTTATGTGCTTTTTTTATCTCCTTCATTCCAACTGCATCTGTACCTAAAACATCACCAACCCAGAACTTTAGGACCAGAGTGGCAAAAAAGTTTGCAACAATGAGGGAAACTTACTTGCATTGTCATCTGCTGTGAAGTAAATTACATATTTTCCATTTTCAACTTCATCGTCCCAAAGAAAGTTTTTTACCGTTTTGGTGGTAGTTTGTTTTATTGCTGACCCAACAAGGAGTGAGAAATCTTCATTCTCTTTATGATAACCATAAGCCTGAACAGAAGCACAATGTGGTATTAAAATATTTAAAATGACAGAAATCTTCACAGGTCATGGATCAGCCTCTTTCTTACAATGGAATACCAAGCTGTTCCATACATCTAACAGTTTTTGTTGAAGTTCAACAATCATGTTTGTCAAGAATCAGCAAAGGAACCGTCTGCAACTGTAAGATGATTTATGGGTGGCTTTGAGCAAAACTCAACAATGAACAACAAAAAAATGAATCCTCAAAACTTTCACTAAATTAAACCTTGAAACTACACTTAGAATTTACTAACACTTCAATTGCTTGTTGAATGTAGTTGCTAAGAAATAGACGCAATTATGGCTTTCTCAATAACTGTGTTTTGTAAGCCTGTATTACAGTGCAACTACCAACAATCACCCATTTTTGTTAGACAGTTTTTAATGGTCGTGTACCATAAGGTTGTCACCCCCGTCTTAATAAGTCCAAAGAAAGTTTTCGGTGCCCTTCACCAAACCAACAATGAAACATGCCAATAAACAAACAAAAACACACATGTGTGTCATAAGTTAACAAAAATTGGTCACATTTTTGGACTGCAGTGCAGTGTTCCTCACAGCTAGTACAGATATCGAACCCTGAAGATGCCCAACGATGCCTTTGTCAAACCTTGCCGGTTAAATTCAAATAAAAAATGGGATGTAGTTATGTTTTAACACTATAACGGCCAATATGGTCATTTTGAAATTTTAAGGCGCAGAATATCTTGAGTTTTCCGAAGTAATAAGCAGGAATTCTTATGCTGAGCCGAAGACTGCGTTTAGAAATATTTTAGAAGGTGGTTTACCTCCAAAGGCCGTTAACGGTCAATATGACCGCTATACTAAAACTATCGATTCTAAACATTTTGTTATCTTCAGACATTGTCTTTCTATTTTCTGATGAATTGATTTGATTTGTGATGTCATAGAGTCATTTACCGAGAAGAAATGAACACCTCAGGAAGCAGTTATAATAAGTTTTCCCAATTATCCCTTAGCATTGGAAAGAGACCGACTTCAGATAATGGAAGAATTTGTGAAAGGACGAGGTTTCAAGATGAGGTTTCATATTCAAGCTTGCCACAGAACTACGTGAAGATTATATCCTTGAAAGATCATATCCTTGAAAGATCATATCCTTGAAAGATCATATCCTTGAAAGATCATATCCTTGAAAGAACATATCCTTGAAAGATCATATCCTTGAAAGATCAAGCAGAAATGTTACAATTGCTGAACCTCACTCGCTATCGAACAGGCTCATTTTGGGCTTGTTAAGCGGATGGACTTGCAAAACGAGATGTGTGTTTTCGTCAAGCTAGAGCCTATAAATGACTGTACACAATACCCACGCAACAGACCAGTTTGTTGTCGCATGTCGCATGTCGCATGTCGCACAACTTAATTAGCAATTTTGGCTGCACACTTCGCTAAGATTTCACGTTACTGTAGTTCTTAAAATTCTGATTCACACATCGCTACAGTTATAGTACATCAAACTATGATTACATGTACAAATAACGACCAACAATCACGTTTGTGACCCAACAGCTGCTTGGGATACTGTAGATAGTTTGCCGACCAGATTGAGGACTTATTAAACAGACTTTTAGGCTTATAAATTGGGGCATTTTACTACAGAAACAAATGGAGTAAATCGGGACCGTGCTAAATTGGGCTTAACAGGTGGCTGGGCTTACAAAGCGGCGACTACTGTACTTACAACCCTTTACCAAGTTAAATTAACCTGAAAAATAACAACAACACCATTTAAAAGTAGAAGCTAAAGTATAGGATTTGTGGTTTACCTGCATGAATTTTGGCAGTTCATTCTCGCTGATATGGATGTCGCCTTCAAATGTTTTGGTGTCCCCTGCACACAAACAGCTCACTGGGCATCTATTGCTGTCTTTTTCATAACCAAAAGGGCAGGGCGAGGAGCACAGTGACATATCAAATTCACAATCCACTTCTACGAAACAAATATTATTGTATTATTGCAGCTAAGACAGGGTTCTTTAACTTTTTGGGACATGCCCCTTTGACGGTACCTAAGCAATCCCACCCCCCACATCATCGCAAAATAAAAGAGTATTAAAGAAAACAAAAATTTAATTGCAATTAAATTTCATTAATGGGAAGGATGAAGTTGTTTTTGGAAAACCAAACGTTTAATTCGAGGCTTTGTAGAAGATAATGCATATCTTAGGTCGGCTTCACAGTCAAGTTTGTTCCTAGGTTTTGTCTTTATATTGACGAGTGTAGAAAAAGCCACTTTCACACAGGAATGTGGATGAAAATGGAAGAAGTGTACGTATAGCCACACTACCCACACTCTTATATATGTGCCAATGTTTCGCCCAGAAATTAGTTAGTGGCATTGCCTCAAAGTCATCTTTTGTAGTGGAACTGCACTTCATTTCCAAGAATTCCTCCTGCAAATCGTCCGAAAGAATGTCCTCGTTAAGCCGAAAGGGATTCCTTGTCATTTTCCATTCTGGAAGTTCAGTGTCACCCAAGTCTGGGAAATAGCGTTGGAATTCCTGTTTTAAAAGTCGAAGGTGGGTTTCAACTTCAGTCTTAAGCTTGCCCTCCAGTTCAATTCCTTTATTCTTGAGTGCAGTATCTAAGTTGGGAAATGAAGCTGCGTTTCTTTTTTAAACTCGGCGATGCTACAGGACCAGTTTCACCACGAAAGCAAGAACGGCATCGTAGACACTGATACGGTTAGCATTCTTACTTTGTAAGAGCAGATTTAAGCTATCAAGGGCCTGGAAAATGTCTGCGAGGTATGCCAACGCCAACTGAAATCCCTCTGATGAAAATGGCAGAAGGAGATCCTGTTTCCCATTAGCTTCAAGAAATAGCTGTAGTTCATCTCTCATTTCATACACACACGTAGAATGATGACAGAATGTAATGAGATCTGCCAACTGCTGTACTTCAGCGTGATAATAGGTGTATATACCAGAATATATTCTGGCTACAGCAGCATTGTCGGCTTCTATATATGAACAAACTCAAAAATAACAAATGAAGCGAAGAAGCTAAAAATCTTAAAACTATTAAGATCTGATACTACTAACATCAGGGCTTTGGAGCAGGCGTAAATGTTAAATTGCTTCAGCTCCGTAGCTCTCTTTTATCATAAATTAGCTCCAGCTCCAGAGTTCATTATGTCAAAAACTGAGGTTTATGGATGAACGCTCAATTTGGAATATCTAGCTCAATGGGTCGGTCAGTAGTCAGTGCCATCAGTTGCAGCTATGAACATGTGATTGCTCAGCTGTCAAATCTCCATCAATTCTTAATTTTGGAAGGGTTGCTGTTAAATTATGTGAATTCAGCCAATAGTAGTAGGTTAGTAGCATGGCATCTTATGAAATACATCAGTATTTATATATCGGAAATATATCGGTATACACCTCCGTTGAAAATGCACGGCTCCAGGAACAAAGACCTGACTAAAACACAAAGTTTGAACAAAATTTCAACCTGCAATTGGCAAGTAATGACTATAATTAATACAAGTACAGAGTAAACAAATCAGTAAAAACAGCAAAAGCTCAGAACAAACGAAAAAGCTGAGACTGTGCAGGGCTGCAAGCTTAGCCTAAAAAACTTCACCACAAGGTCTGATTTGTCATTAACTAAAAATCCCTTGCTTTCAAATTTTAAAAACCTTGTTTTCCACTGCAAAAATGTGGCAAAAGCACAATTTTTGGGTTCAGGGAAACACAAATCGGAAATATTAACTTCATCAAGATCATCGAAAAATTGTTGCTCCAGGTTCCAGCTTAGAACGGGGCTGCAGGTGTTTAAACTGGCTGTTTGGAGATCGAAACAGGCACTAAAAAGCTCTACTGTAGTTTCTAATGCAACATATGCGTACACCAACAGCAACACGACCAACAACTTTTTCCATGATGAAGCTGATATTGAGGTAAATAAAGCTCAGGTATGTGTCAAGATTGGTCACAATGTTGATCAACAAACCAACAACTTGGCATGTTGCTGCTTCACTCAAGAATAAAACCTTAGGAATGTCAGCAATTAAAGGGTTATTAGTGAGCCTGTAAATCAGGGGTCGGCAACCTTTTGCTAGTCACGGGCCAAATGTCGAGTATACAACTCTTCAGCGGGCCGGAATTTTTACTAATACTATAATTCAGACTCAGTTCAGTATAATACGCTACATTACTGCAAACTCAATCATACCAATCACAAAGAGAGCAAAATATATATATTCACACTTCAACAACACAGCAATAATGTGACACTTGAAGCTGCTTGCTTTGTGAAAGTTTTTCAACATCTGGTGACAAGTCAGATGAAGCAAGAAACAGAACACTTTCTAAATGGGCGTCGGAAATGCGTGATCCTAGCTTGCTCTTCATGAAATTCATTGATGAAAACATTTGCTCACATGTGTACGTGCAACCAAACATCGATGCCATGTTTTTGCATTGTTGGTCAAGCTGGTACTTTTTGTAAAAGTCAAGCAGCGATATGCCCTTTGTATGAAATTCTGCCTTCAATTCGTCACTCTTTGTATCTATAACGACTAGTCTAGTCTACAAACGATCTCGTACTTAGTACGATATACTAGTCTACCGCCTTCGCACCAGTTTTATGGCGTAACAACACTAATACGACGTACTTATGGCGTAACAATACCACAGTTTTTTCAAACAGTGCTAACACTGCAGTATGAAAATCAATAAGAAACGGCGGGCCATATTCTTGTGATAACTAATTAATATGTATCGGGCTGGACAATTGCGCTTGGTGGGCCGTAGGTTGCCGACCCTTGCTGTAAATCAACGATTGTACAGATACAGAGTGTAATGAAAGTGACACCCTTGCAAACCTAGGTGAGCGCATTCTTGTGTTTCAGCCAGGGCTTTAGTTGGCAGCTACCTGGGTATGTTTACGCCCACTTTTTACAACAAGTTTTAAAATTATGGAAGACGTTTATCGAAGCAGTCTGTGTAAAAGGATCAGGCCAATGATGAAGCTGATTGGATTGTTGGTAAACACACAGCAGACGTGGAAGATACCTTGTAGTAAAGTAGATTCAATGCAGGAAACAAAATGTTTGAGAAGCAATGCTGCAAGAGTTCTTCCAGGTGTATGTTTTGGTCAGCAATAAATCATGAAAGTTTGATGTTGTCACAGTGAAAATTTCACAAAAAATTAGCTTTTAAAAAACGACCATTAAATTTTATTTTATAATCTATTCACTTTGTTTAAAAGAGTTTTTTTTACGTTTAGGAAAATTACTGCACATAGCATTACGCATGCCTCCTGCTAAAAAGTGAGAAAAACAGATAAACTGTGGGGTATTACAGCGATCATAGCCACATAGATATGACTCAAACAGAAAAACAATAAAGAAATTATGAGAAGATTGTATTCTTTATAACTGAGCCATTCTCAAATGAAACAAGTATCTGCCCAATTGCTGCGGGAGACAAGACAACCTTAGAATAAATAAATAGCTTTAACAGCTCACCTGGACATGTCATCCGTTCCCAGCTATCTTCATAGCTGCTTCTGACAATCTGGCATGGATCCGACGGCCCTGTTTAAGTGATCAACTTCATTTTACAGTAAATAGAACATGTAAATTTATGAACATTTAAAATTAAAAGCAAATGTATCATAAAATCATTTAAAATAAAACTGTTATCTACCAAGCAATAAAAAACACTCTCCCATTGTAGTTATTGAGTCTGAATCATTTCAATTGTTATTCGGTCGAGTGCTCAGTATATATCGTTATAATGACATCACCTAATTATATTGCGTATACACAGTGGGATTGCATGATGTCAATAATTAGTAAATCCACATCAAATGCTCGTGAAAATATCATACAATGCAGGCAAAAAACACCTGGCAAAACTAGTTAATGCTACAGTTGCGTCACTTTGTTCGATATAACACTTATCCTGGCTTAATAAAAGGTACAACTGTATATTGCAGATATGTGCACTGGACCATGTCCAAGAATGCCAGTACTTGGGTAAGTACTCGTCCCATCCCAAGTTTGATCAAATGAAGCACAGATTGCTGTTCAGTGTAGTAACCACTCGAGTCAATGACTCGACTTGTGTCGACTCACATTTTTAAAGTACTAGTTGTTAATTTATTAGCCAACTTAATTACAGACATTTGATTTCGTTACGAACAATCGGTTAAACGTACAGCCAATGGCATGACTTGATTTGACGACTTGCATTATACTTTAACTTGACTTCATCCAATTAGTAATTTGACTCGAATTGACTTAAGTTAATTTCCAAAATAACTTGACTTGACTCGAGTCTTCAAAAAATGACTTGGTTACTATATTCTACTGTTGCTGTTTGATATCTGCATTGTTATTGAATTGAGGGTTAAAAAAATTGACTAAATTTAATCTAGAATGCATTGGAACCTCACATTTGAAATATTAAGGTATCATGAATTTCCATGCAGAAAACAGCTTTAAAAGAATTTTTAATGTAATTAGCAGTTGCTGCTGATGCTACAAAATGTATGCAGACTGGCAGCCAAAGCTAAGGCAATGCTATTCAAGCTACCTGTAAGTGTAGCAGCCAAAGTGGAAGCAATACCAGCAACGACCAAGAAAACAGCTCCAATTTTTAGATATGTGCCATTTAGGTTTTCCACATCCTTTTTCTTTACACTTGACAATGGTTTTTTTTGTATTGTTGCTAGAAATTAATAAAAACCTCAGAGGTTAGCAAATTTATGAACAATAAATAAAACCCAAGCAAAGATCGTACCATTGGTCTTTCCTCCAGAAGGTGAGATAGCTGAAAAGCCTTCCATAAGTTTGAAACCAAAATTTATTCAAGAACCAGGCTTCATATAATAATTAGTATAAACCTGACTTGCTGCTTAAAAATAGATTGGGTCGGATTTCTTGACCTGAGATCCACTTTAACAAAATCTAATCTTGAATTTTTGCAAATTAATTTATAAATGCAATTTTCTCAGTTGTAATGGTGTCTATCTACTGTAACTTTAAATTGACTACAGAATCAATAGTTTAAGCAATAGTCATTAAAGCATCCAAATGCATATAAACATTATATTTTATATATCCGTTTTCAGTAACGGTCTTGTTTTGCACCTGAAGGTGATTAAGATATGAATTTTCTTCCTAGTTTGTTATAGTTTTGAAGCTTCATTTCATTCACTTATGACATAAAGTTATAGAAACATGCTTATCACATTACGAGAAAATGTGTTTATGTTACAATCACAAGGCCCAGACTTCCTTAGATGTGTTGAGAATAATAAACAGCATATCTATACAATGTCCTGTCTTATGCTATGATGTGCACGATTTTCAAGATGTAAGTATAATCGTTTTGCTTGTATCATCCTTTTTCAGTGTAATTTGGAATTTCATCTGCTGTCGGCTACTAAAGCCTGCATCTCGTGATGTTGTTCTAGTCTGACTGATATCATGATATCAATGAAATTAACATTTACAGTGACAATCTTTGTCGAGTAGAATGCAAGTTCAATCATATCATAATTCTGGCAGCAGAAGATTTCACGACCGATTGATGCAAGACTCATTGAATATAGCCTGAACAACTCAAGCTATAACATACCATGTAAGCATGAACTATAAGCAAAGTCAATACAGGTATGTATTGACTACGCTACAAGTCTAATTCAATACCAACTGAAGAAGCCTAGCTGGTTTTCTAGGAGTTTAAAACATTTTCTTTCAATTTGGACTTGTTAGCTTATCAAACTGTGATAATATTATGAATTAATGTAATATAAGTTTGTGGAAAACATAGAATTCTCGTCTATCGAATCAGTGAAGCATAACACTGCGTGACGTAATCAATCTCTTTGTGCTTGTTGTGAGTTATTCATTCCTTTCTTGCTATTAGGTTCAACACCGCAACATGTCTTTATGCTGTTGCTGTCACAATGTTTTATCTTGATGTATTCGTTCAAAGAAGCTTCAATATAATCAGAATATACAGTTGTCAAGGTGTACAATTAATTCTAAGACTAAGAAAAGCAGAACAACGACCTTGAGGCTCATTTATCATCAAGGATAATAAACATTTCAACCGACAAACGTTGTAGTGATTTGGTCGCCCTTACAGGATAAGGTACGACATACAACCATTTCATTACAAAACCATTATTATAAAGTATACAAAGAATTCCTTCAAAATTAAAAATACATTTTTGAAGTGACTATTTCACCGTAAGTAGGTCACGCAGCCTATTGAGATATGCGGTAATATTAGAAGGACCTGCGGAACGGGTAGGCTATGCAAAAAGTTTATTTTAGGTATTTAAGTTTTTTTGGAGTTAGATTTTGATTAGAAAGTAGCTTTAGGTTAGGCTTAAGTTATTATGTTTTATTGATTAAGTTATGTTAACAAGAAACTGCGAAAAATAGTTTCGAATACACGATTTTTTCAGTAAACTACAGTAGTGACAGCAATACTTTTTGACAACAACTTTTCACTTTGAATACGACGTCAATTGACATTTTTCGCGTGAGTGAGCACCGTAACTAGGAACGTTTTGTGGTTTGCCAATATGGTTTCTTTAAAAATATGGGGGACTTAGCAACTTTTCAATCTGAAACTTTTCGTAGTTGAATTTCGGCTCAAGAAAGTAATTGATAGCTTAATAGATTTTAATAATAAAATATTTAAAACATAAAATTGTACATAGGACATTTCAAATTTCTTGTTTTATTTGTTTAGAACTACAAAGATATAAATACCGTAAACAAACAAACCGCGTAAATTTTGATAATCTTGTTTTTTAAAGAGCTGATAGACCACTTTATTGTTTATTATTTCATTTTGCATTAGTATCTTTATGGTGCTTGTCATCTGTCATTTTTGAATCGGAAACTGTTTGATTATTTTTCAGAAAATATCGGTTGTTTATGCATTCGACTGACGCGTAGTTAACCACCCAACGCCATTCCCTGTTGATATTTTTGATCAAAGGCGTTTTAGAATGGTGGAGAGCGAAGGTTACCAACTTACCATTACCGTAAAGCCAAGATCCTTGTACGAATACAATCCTGGACTGCCGATTGTTTTTGTTACGGTTCTAGTATGAAGAATGTTATTTAGCTTCAAAGGCCGAATATAGTCTAATATTTCAGTTCAGCTTGTTGATTTTTTTGACTTCAAAAGCTAAAGATTTCTATACCGTATCGTAGCCCATTGTGAAGTTAGTCAAGTGAAGCGTGCAAATAGACGCGTGTTTTGTAGGAAGGCTATATAGGATATATGCAACTTACTGCATTTTGTAGCCAGATTTTGGCATAAGCGTACTCAATACTGATTTTTATGAGCTTCGGTGTCGAACTTGAGGTGTGTTATTTTGCACTTAAAGATAACAACTTGGATAGAATTTCTGTTTAATCAGTTTTCATTTGATTTACAGATTGAGTAAATCAAGCTGTGTACATTACTGCGTGAGTGTGCACTTGCATTGCGTCTGTCCATCTTTGCACACCGCACTTGTCATTTTTGGTTTGGAACAACCAAGGTGTTAGGCCTAGTAAAAACGGCCGTAATCGGCCACCTCATGGCCATAGCAATCTGGTAGGCCTAGGCTTCTGAAACAGGCAAGCGGTTCACCCTAGGGTGAATGAAAAAAATTACAGGTGTGAACGAATGGAGAGGGATGAATGAAGTTTTTGTCACTGTTTTTTTAAACACTTTGCAAGCCTGCATCTATTTAATTTTTGACATCAGCAATCATAAGTATTAACCTGTTTAACTGCAGTGAGCTAAACTAGAACTAGTACAGAATAGAACACTTGCTTGTCAGCACCAGTCAGAGGCAATCCACTCTTTTGTGGTGCAACAGTAAATACCTGAATACTCACTGAACTGCAGAGGTCACTGCTTGTCTTAACTTATGCTATTCGGTCTTAATTTACCTGCCGAATTAATAATCTGAATGGAAGGTTGCATGCGGTTAGAATTCTCTAACCTTACGTCTACTAACCGCAAGTTCTTATGATTAACAGATACCGTTTATCAGAAGCAATCCTTTATTGTAGGAACTGTACAGATTCCGATTATAATACGTTCACAAACTTAACATTCATCATTTAAAACAAGTTTAACAAATTATAATTTACGCGAATAATGTAGCACGTTCGTACGATTCTGTATCTCTCTGTCTGAGCGCTTACTCGCACAGAAGTTTGAGCTTATAACAGCGTAGAGCGCTGTGAACGGAAATATTCAACACAAAATACACAAACATTTCAAAACGCGCGAACGATGAACACAAAGCGTTGGCAATGGGAATTACCTTCAGTTAAAACTAGGATGTTATGAAATCACCTGGTAACGTACTAAACGGCGTTTTCACATAAAGTTATTTAGAGCAAGTTTCCAAATATTACATCACGAGTGCAGTTTTCTCAAGTTGCAGCTGCAGCCAAATTGCAGCTTGCAGAAATGCTAGTTGCAGTTTTATCAATGAACAATGTTTCAATAGTTAAATGGCGCATACGTTTCCACAATTGATATAATGGTATTGGTTGTGGCTCCCAAGCCACTACAGAACTATGCGCAGCGATATTTTGTAAGATATTGAAAAACTAATTGCTTAAGTTCAGGAGCATGCCAGTCACTAGCGAACAGCTTTCTGTTGTAAATATGTGAACTAATATTTTGTTTTATAAGGTTTTGTTGATGTGTTTTCAGTAAGGTGAAGGTCGCAACGTAAAACGTAGCCTATGTCTGCTATTATGTTAATTAATTTTTATCTTTGGTGTGAGGAAAATATTTGAACGACCTAAACCCAGTGTTGATTCCTCACCCTAGGCCAGACTGAAAAAGTTGGATGTACGGAAGTTTTCAATGAGAAATCATGAAATCGTGCAAACTCGCAAATTTTGGGTTTTTTCTTCCATTCAGTCGCACAAGGCTATTCCATCCAGACTGTGACCCCAAGCCATAGTATAGCCATGATATCCCATAGCCATGATATCCTGCCAAGTTATCAGCTTAATTTTTGTTTTATATAAATGTGTTTAAATTATGCTTTTGTAATTTGGTTTGACATGGCTTTGCTGACAATGGTAACTTTTTTATTATAGGGGCACAACTTCCACTATCAACCCTATGGGAAAGCTTGTTTTCAGTCCGAATAATAAATATCTGCATGTCATGTTCCCTATCGCTCAAGTCCCGGCTTCTGAGCCTTTGGGCAAGTTTCAATTCTCACGTAGGCCAGTACTCAGTCATCCATCTCCATCCAGTGAAGAAACTAGCTGCGCAATAGAATAATATGGCATTTGCTATTCCAACCTAGTACAGTCTACTAAATAAGTCTGCGTCATGTAGAAATAGCACTCTACCCGATAATTAATATTTGCAGTGGTTTGTTGGATTGGCGCTAACTTTTGCAGCAAATTTATCCAGCTCGCTTAATTAAAGCAAAATTGTCAATAAGTTTGGTATATTGTGTACTTCTATTGCAGTCAGCGTATTTGATGATCTCCTTAAAAATTGCCCATAAAATGCTCAACATATTTCTCCCCGAGCAGTTGCACGGATTACATCAACCTCTATAATTGCAGAAAATTGTAATTTGGTCTCCAGATTTTTGGTGCCCGCAGAGGTTGATATTAATGGCATCTAACTAGCCAGAAACTGTACTGCCTTGAAGTTTTTGCATTGTTAAGTTTATCCATAACCTTAGTTTTCTTAACAATTGTGTGGAGCAAAAAGTACAGTTATAAAAATAAAACTTCACAATAAAACACATCTTGCTGACAGACAATTAAGATAAAAATGTGACAATAACTTGCAGGCGTCATTGCAATAATCTTTCAAGATGAATAAGTAATGAGCTGCAAGTGAGAAAGGTCAAAGGTTGCACAAGGATGGAAGTCAGGTGTGGTGGTCTCCTTTTTACTTCAAAGTTTGACTCTGGAAATCTTGCCCGAGTGGAAAAGGTGGAGCGGCCAGAGAGTGACAGCGATGGGGCAAATGGTGGCTTGTTGTATGGTTGCACAGTTACTCCAGATTATGAGTTTAATGTCTGGACAAGACCTGATTGTGCAGGCACTCCGTATGAAAATGGCAATCGGTCCTGGTTTTACTTTGGCGTGCGTGGATACATTCCGAACAAACTGATCAAAATCAATATTGTCAACTTAAATAGACAGGTAAGCATTTTTATGCCTGGTACACCTTGCACTTGAAGGTCTGATACTCTTTCCTTAGTAGTATATCTGGTTATTTTCCGCTTACTATTGATACAGCAACCATTATTCTGTTGGTGTTCGCTGCATACGACATGTAATTCACAGCTTCCACGTTTTGTGTCGAATCCTCTGCAGAAAAGTAAATTTAAAAAAATTGTGTTTCAGGGCAAGCTGTACAGCCAGGGCATGAGCCCTCTCGTTAAAACTGTTCCGTCAAGGCCAAAGTGGGAGAGAATACGCGACCGTCCTTCCTATCAAATGCTGGATGGCCAGTTCATGCTTTCCTTTAGCCACAGACTTTCTGAGAGTCGAGGAGGAACAACGTATTTCGCTTTTTGCTTTCCGTGGAGCTACACCGAGTGCCAAGATATGCTGAAGGTGAAATTATCAAAATCTCTCAATTCAGAGCAATAATAATTTGTGCTGAGTAAGATTTTGGTCTCAGTTGTCGATAAAACAAGATCATAATGCGGGTAGGATCTGTTAAGACCAAGTCGTTTGTTGAAACAGTGAGAATGACGTGTTGCAAGCTTATTTTTTTGTATTTCCAAACACATGATGAGGATTTGTTTAACTTCATGTGCAGGAATATGATGAATGCTTCAAAGGTTGTGCTGAGTTGAAACCAAATGAATTGAAAGACAGCGCCATCTACTATCACCGTGAGCTTGTATGCCGCACCATAGATGAGAGAAGAGTTGATTTAATCACCGTCAGCTCATGTGAAAATATGACTTGGCAGCGGGAGCCTCGACTTGAAAAGTTGTTTCCCGAGAAAACCATTTCAAGAGCACACCAGTAAGAATTGCCTGTTCCCGGAACAGCTTGCTTGGACTATGTTGAATATTTTGTCACAGATTTTACGGGAAACGAGTTTATTTTCTGAGCAGCCGAGTCCATCCCGGGGAAACCCCTGCCAGCTTTGTCTTCAACGGGTTTCTCAAATTTATTCTCCGTGAAAATGATCCTCGGGCTCAAGCTCTCAGGAAAAGGTTCGTTGCCGGAAAATGGCAGAACAGAAAATGTTTGTTTTGATGAAGACTCAGTATTTTTATTCAGGTTTGTTTTTAAACTGGTGCCCATGCTCAACCCAGACGGGGTTTACCGGGGTCACTACAGAACAGACCAGAAAGGGGTAAATTTGAATCGAGTTTACCTGAACCCTGACCCCGAACAGCACGCCCCGGTATTTGCAGCTCAGACCCTTATTTTGTTCTACCATCATTACTATGCGACTTTCAAGTCAGAAGCTGAGGTCACTGATGATGTCACAACAATCTCGGACAAAGACAATGGGACACCACAAGAAAAGGATGAAACATATGACGTCATGGATGAGTTTGAAAAAGTCAATCTAAAAGTCAGTGCTTAATGTTGCTGTGATCTGAATAAGCAGAAACTTTTGATAATAATTTCACCCAAGGTCGAAGGGATGAAGGCAACGGCGGGGGTGAGCGAGAGAAAGTATTCCCCGTTTCATGGGGATCTCCTCAGTATTCCGCCCAGAAATAGCGGTGTTGCATTCTATGTTGATCTTCACGGACATGCGTCGAAGAGGGGTTGCTTCATATACGGCAACCACATGGACGATGAACAAGACCAGGTATATTTCATATAATCACAAAATCTTTTATGTGAAGCAAACCTCGTGTGCTTCAACCAGGTGGACAACCTCCTATTTCCCAAGCTCGCATCCATCAATTCGGCTCATTTTGATTTCAATGGATGCAACTTCACGGAGAGGAACATGTACCTGAGGGACAAGAGAGACGGGATGTCCAAGGAAGGAAGTGGAAGGGTCGCCGTGTTCAAGGTCATAGCACAAGTGCAACTGCTTTTCATGAAGTAATCTCAACCTAATGTTGCATCCTTCCATCCCAGATTGCTGGGTTGATCCATAGCTACACTGTTGAATGCAATTACAACACCGGTCGAACAGTTAACTGTATACCCCAGGCATCACACGACCATGGGAGAGCCACACCACCACCTGCAGCAGGTACAAGACTATGAGGTCTCCTGCTGACTCAGCACTCTTCAACACAAACTGGTTTAGGTTTTCCACCAAAGTATACGCCGGAGATCTTCGAAGAAGTTGGAAGGGCGCTTGCAATTTCAGCCCTCGATATGCTCCAGGAAAATCCATGGTCACGCATTTTGCATTCAGAGTTCACGACTTTTGAAAATTTGAGGAACTGGATGTTGAGGTTTGTTGGTCTTTGTAAGTTTATCAACACGAAATGAATTGAAACTTTGGCTGATTCAGATATGTCCGAAGTTCCCGTGGCAACCCGATCCTTCCGAGGAGGATGGCTCGAATAAGCACCAGAGTTTCCACGACTACCAACAGCTTGACACAAATGAACAACAACAATCAGCTTGTGAGGAGAAGGTACAAAGAGCACTGAAGTTGTCAATTGTTGCTGCATGTTGTTCGAAATATTTCTCTTTTGGCAGATATTCTAACACCAACATATCAAAGGCATCAAACCCCAACAACAATTTACGCTTTTCCTCAAACACGTCAGTGCGCAATGTTTACAACAACGCACAGATCCCAGACATGAACCCACGCACAGAATCACTGAAACCCTCCGTCACTTCACGACGACGAGTCAATCAATCAAATCCTGACGCTATAAAACGACAGAAGAACTTGATCAAGGCGATGGTGAACAGCAAGGCAACGACAGGAAGTGTTCCCTCCAATCTCTCGTTAAGCAAGATGCAGAGCTTTCATCTTCACGATCATTCTTCACTAAGCAATGATCCTGCATCCAAAAAAAATGTCCTTAACTCGTCTTCCTACTCTAACCCCGAGACGAGCTCGCAGACTCCGGTGTCGTCAAGCTCACTGGCAAACAATTACAACTCTGACAGCGAGTTGGTCGGTATGGGCGCACAGAACCAGCACAGGACTCTGGTCAGCTCCAATCCCATGGATGTGAGCATCGCTAAGCCCTTGGAGTCCTTGTATGGGACAGGTGAGATGGTGCAGCCACCAGAGCTATCTTCTTCTTCCCGGGCCTTTTACTTCCCAGGAAGAGAGACGTCATCTAGCATCCAGAGAAAATCAAGAACTCCACCGTCGAGACTTCCGGTTCGTAAAGATTTCATCGGCCCCCAGATAAGTAAACCTCCATCCTTGTCATACAGAGGCAGGAGCCCAGGGATGCAGCAATTTCCTCGTAACACAACAAAACCATCAATAGTTGGCGCTCTGCCAAGTGCTGGTCAGTTGATTGTTGGCCCTGGTGGTGTGCTCACCATGCCGACAAATCAACAGACTTCTAAGCCATATTCGTTTATGATTCAACAGCCATCATCTAATGACGTCAGACAGGTCCCCTTGACAAGTTCAGTGTACGTGACAAGCAATACATCAATGAGCATGCAACCGCTCAACGTGACTGCGAAGCCACTGCTGCTACCTGCACAAAAGGAAGGACACCCAGTGGACAGGATGCCAATGCAAGCTTACCAAAGCACCCTGCTCACGAGAAGGATCAGCTCGGGTTTGATGGAGGCGGCGAACCAAGATGAAGGTGGGAGTGTGAGGATGGGTGCGAGGAAGTCGGCGAGAGGCAAGCTGGGAAAGAAGAAAGCTGTCTCTCAGATCGCGCAATCTTCATCTGAGCGAAGCAAAACACCGGTTGCCAAGGAAACTTTAGGGAAAAAGAAATTCAAATCTCGAGTTGTGAGGAAGCCAGAGAACCTGAAACCTCACGTAGAAATTCAGAACGAGTTGTCAGGAGAAGCCATCAAACTTTCACCGAGGATTTCAATATCCCCTTTGTTCTTTAGCACCGCTAGTGGTGATGATGAGGGTGTAGGACAGAATGATGAAGAAATCAACCTGAAAGTCGCGAAAGAAATTGATCTAAAATTCTGGAGTTTGGAAAAGCAGATTCATTCAGCGGAACACGAAGCAGGTTTAAAAATATTCCAGGATTAATTCCATGTCTATTGTTACCATGTCACACCACATTGCTGGCTATCATTTTATTATGCACTTCTCCGATTTTCAAAATAACTTTTTACAGGTGCCAAGTACAATAGTAGATATAGTTACATATCGCTACAAATTTTGTGGACGTCTATATTCGTGTGTTTTTGGTTTATTATGTTGGACATTATATTTTAGTAGTTTGCTTCACTGTGATTGATAACACTAATAAAGTGAATTACACTGTGATAAACTGCATACTCGTACAGTGTTGAATATGCATAGCAGCAGTGATGATTTCAAAACCATATGCATGCGTTGCAACCGACTTCAAACATGATCATGTAGAGATAAAGTCCGTCTTAAATCACTTTTTAGGAAGAGACGTCGTCATCTCTTTCCAGGAAATTCTCCATGAATAAACAAACTTCATCTGGCCTCTCATGCACCACCCAGTGACTGGCTTCCTCAAGAAATCCAACGGAGAGCTGGGGAAGATATTTCTGTGGAAACGACGAATCTTTGATTTTGCCAGACAACAACTTTCAAAGCAAACCCCGATTCTATTAACCAGCCAGCGACAGTAAAGATAAGATCAAGCCAAGGACTTTTTACCTGGATGTAGTCGATGCATTTGTGGCTGATGGCCTTGTCCTTCTTCCCCCAAAGCAAGAGGGTGGGTTGGACAATTTGTTTCGTCACTCGTTTCATTTTAAGCCCTTTATACATCGGATTACCTGCATTAAGGACAAGCTGTTGGTTAGGAAGCTTTTGTGGAGAATGTGTTCACTCACATGCCCGGTAGTAGTTGATTCCATAGTTGAGGCAACTGAGTTCTTGTAGATTTCAACTTCTTCGGAGGATAACTTGTTTTCACCCTGGTTCATAAACTCCTCAAAAAACTGATAATCATTCACAGCGAAGACAAACTCAGGCAAGAACGGAATTTGGAAGAAGAATATATACCAGCTGGACAAAACTTGTAGTACGTTGCCCATCAGGTATTCCCTGCATGGCATCACATAAACATCTCTTAATAGTGCTGACAAAACCAGTATTGTGAGGTAGTTGTCTGGGTAGAAAGCTCAAACTCACATAAAAGCTTTCCGACTTGGTGCGCTCATTATAATCAGTTTGTTCACCACTTCTGGGTAGAAAAGGGGGATTTCCCATGCAATGACGCCTCCCCAGTCGTGACCAACTATGACGGCTTTCTCGTACCCGAGCCCAATTATCACTTCTCGGACATCATTGACCAGGTAGTCGATGTGGTATTCGCCAATTGCTGTCAATGAAACTCTGTTTAAAATTTCATAAACTAAATTATAGCAGGCATGGCGTTACGGTAATTAATCAAGCCACAGACGGGCAGCATTCATCTTCTTATAAACAATGAAACAGACACTATGCAATCGCCTTCTCAGCTTATCACAATGACTTCACACTTTACTATTTTTAAACTAACGCCCGTAGATTGTAAAGTTGCAAATCTAAGTGCATTGTAAGTATGTATTTCGTTTTTTTTGGGCAAAAGTTTACAAATAATTCTAATAATGGTCCAATATGCAGAAAGTTGCATTCTCGGACGTGTTTTAAGCTGAGTTTGAGTGAGAACTGAGCCAAAACAAACATTCTGTGTGGATGAGATGCCATCCAAGTATGAAGTCTGAGCTTTTGACCACAATCATTGTCGCATTTCGGTCAAGCCAAGACTTTCTTCAAGAATAAAAACCATGATACCGAGCAAAAATGATCAGGCCAAATTTGTAATCAAAAGATGTTTAACGCAGCCGCAAGTTGTTGAAACTCACAACTTGGTTTGTCTGATTCACCATACCCCCTCATATCCAGTGCCACGACATGAAACTTTCCAGAAAACTTTTCCAAAATGTGTCGCCAGCTGTACCTTAAAATCACATTGGAATTAAACAATCGAGAAATAATTTAGAGATTTACATCAACTTACCAACATTCAGGGAATCCGTGAAGACAAAGCATCAGTGGACTGTCTTCTGAACCAGTGTGAACATAATGAAACCTGGTCCCAGATTTCGTTCTCACGAAGTCATGCTGGAATTTCATTTCTGCAACTGAAATTAATATTTTCAGTATAAGAACAATCCATATTGCAAAGCATGGCAGCTGAACCCCAGAAGTATGTGCAAGGTTTTGCAACGAATTGCATTCCAATAACTAAAAAACTTATTAAAAGCCACCAACGTCCAAGATATTAATTTTACAAACATCCCCATGATATTTTGCTAAAACAAAATCAGTCCGTTAAATTTAATGAACTGGGCTGGACTTAAGTTTATCTAAACAATGAACCTTTAGGAAGCTGATTGTGCAATCTGCGCTGGAAAAGTCCTCGAATTCCTTTGCTTCCACCAAGAATAGCTTTCACAATCACAGCTGGAACAACCAACAGAGAAAGAAAACCTCCTATAAGGAAGTATACCACGCCGACAAGCAAGCCCATCACCCAACTGGTAGTCATTTCTTAACAGGGTAAGTGCACAACCATTAGCTAAGTTGGATTAATAACAAACACTAAACCTCAACTGATGTCAAAGCGTTTTACGCATCATTCTGAAGACGAAAAGAAGAGACACTTCTTCAGAACATTGAAAAAAGCTTTGCTGCACTTCCCCGGCTATCAGTTCAAAATTATTCGAGCATAACCATTTTCTCTTTCGCCTTCTCAATGGTGAGTACGAAGCTCAAGTATAAATATAAGATAAACACATTTGTTATAATTACTGTATTATGCAATTTCTATGGCTTAACCATAGAAATCTAACAACTAGTATTCTATGGCTCAAGCCGACTGATGAGACAACACCGTTACCAGATAGTAAAATTATTTACTTTCAAAGCTAGGGAAATGTTTGAAAAGTTCAGAATACAAACATTGCTAATTTTTGCTTTAAAAAAGCGTGCAATAACTAATCAGAATCGATAATTCATCTGAAGCATCGAATCGAAAGAAAAATGACGATATCGTATATGTTTGACTCAAATATGTTTGACTCATCCGTGGTACCCAAAGTGGTTGGGAGACAGAGATAAATTTTGGAGAAATCATGTATTCGTAATAATTACAAGAACAAAATTATTCACTTAGGCTACAAGTGATTCGATGAAAGGTTTATTGCATTTTCACAGATTTCTTGAAAGCTCGAATGATCTTTAAGGCAGCTGGAAAAGTTGAAAACCATTTCACTACTGTACAGTGATAAGTGTCACACGGTTGGACCTCAGGCGTTATCTTCAAGAAACTTCTTCATCAATTCATGAACTTGCTCGGGCTCATCTTGTGCCACCCAGTGGGTGGCCCCATCAACAATTTGAGTTTTTATTCGGGGAACGCCTTTCTAAAGATAACATTGCGCATTAAACAGCAGATAATTACCGGATTAAAAACTCCATATTTGCTTAAAACTACTTACAGCACAGTAGGGAACCATCCTGGCATCCAGAGCCAAGTCCTTATCACCCCAGATGAATAAAGTGGGTTGGACAATTTGTTTTGCCTTCTTGCGCAAATCCATTCCACAATAAATTGGATTGACTAAAAGCAACGTGTTAAAATAAGAAAGCTGCACCAGATATTAACCAGCATGAAAATGTCTGCGCATTTATATCCACGTCAAGCTGTTCAAAACAAAGTTTCGAAATATGTAAAGTTTAGGCTATTCCGATAATTTGTCAAACAATAAAAACAACAACTTAATTCGAAATTGAAGAGGTGAAAAATTGTGCACGGCAAACTTTGCATAGTGCGCCGTGTCTCGTCACCTGCACGGTAGTAGTTGATGGCGGTTCCAATAGAACGACCAACAACATATGCTTGTAAAGCTCGGTTTAAACGATTGCTTTGTTTTGAATGCCGCCTTCGTCTTTATTTAGCAATTCGAAGGTTTCATAATCATTATGAGCCAGCATCCATTGAGCGAGGCACGGAAGCTGGAAGAAGAAGATGTACCAACTTTTTAACAGCTGAGATGGATGAGACGTAAAGAAATCACTGGGAAAAAGAAAATGGGACAATTTAAACATTAATTTTGTCAGTGAAGGTCAATGTATCAATCAGCAAAGACATCGCTTAAACACTTCTTAATTTAACATTTGTTGTAGTAAGATAGATTTTTATCACACTTTTGCAGAGAAAACTATGAAACCCTGACAACAAGATTTTTGCGTCTCTATGAAAAATGTCGACAAATAACACAAACTACTTAGTCTTTGTCTTAACTGCCATCGCCATCTAGCGATCGTTCCTGCGCTGTTTTCCTTACGAAAGGTTCAAACTGAGACTTACGTCAATACCCGCAACTTTGGGCAGTTCATAACGATGAGCTTGTCAACAACTTCAGGAAAGTAAAGCGGGACTTCCCACGCGATTACTGCCCCCCAATCGTGCCCCACAATAACCGCTTTCTCATATCCGAGCGCTTTTATGATTTCTTGGACATCATTCACCAAGTAATGAAGGTGATATTTACCAATTGCTGCAATAGAACCAGCGACTGGTTAATATTGAATTATGACAAAGTGTGAGGCAGGCGTTTCAAACCATTGTATCCAGGGGAGCATTGTCAATGTTTATAAGTATCGAAGCTCTGTACGTAGGGCCTGTGCCCTTTCTATTTGTCATATCTTCCTACATTTTGGTTTGTCAGAGTCGCCATAACCTCTCATGTCATACGCCACCACGTGGTACTTTGAGCTAAACTTCTCCAGGACGCCTCTCCAGCTGTTCCTGAGCAATTCAGTTGAACAAAGGTGGTATCAAGAAGGAAGTAATCTAAGATTTACATCAACTTACCAACATTCAGGGAATCCGTGAAGATAAAGCATCAGTGGACTGTCTTCTGAACCAGTGTGAACATAATGAAACCTGGTCCCAGATTTTGTTCTCACGAAGTCATGCTGGAAATTTTTCTGCGCAACTAAAACCAAAACAGAAAGCAAAAGTGATGACAACTAAATTTACTCGGGGAAGAAAATCTTGCCTTCTATCAAATATATCTCGGTGATGTGAAATGCAATTAAGGACGGGGCGATGCTTTAATACCACTTACATTCCGGCAGCAAGTTGTGTGATTTTCTTTCAAGCAGTTTCCTCACACCACTCGATCCCTCAAGAACAGATTTAATTAGAATTGATGGAATCACGATCGAAGCCCAGAAGCATCCAATCGCAAAATAAATTGAACCAATCAAACAACTCCATACATAAGACACCATAATTTTCATTGCACTTTGATCCTAAAGCGCTCCACGCTGCGACAAATACGGAGTTTGTCAATGATTGGTCAGCATGACAGGACAATTCCATACTGCGGTGAAACTGCTGACGTCACACTCCATGCTTTCTTGCTGTGAAATCTGAGTATGACGATGATATTACGTCATACTAGTGCGGTCTTTGTCGTCTTCTTAACTGATAACACCCAAAAACTTTTCTCAGACAGATCAAACAAAGCTGCAAATCACGCTCATTTATTGTGAAACAACTGACTTGCAATTGCGGCTGTGGCAACCAGCAGTACGCTTGAGAGATAATTGCACGAAGAGAAAAGTTGAACAAAAATTTCTCTTCTATAAAGGAATCTTCAGCAAAAGACATCAAACCAGGTAGTTAAAACATCATTTTAAAATGGTTCTTTAATGCGAGACCGAATCAATTTTTGCAACAATGCGTTCTAATTTCTATTAATCGTACTTTTCTGCGGTCACAGTCAAATCGTTTCTACAAAAAAAATGCCACGCTAACCCACTCCGACTCAAAACCTTCACTGCAATATCGGCAGAAACATATTGGCACAACCACCAGGTCGACATTCAATTAATTATTAACTGCACATGTTTACACAGGAGTGGCAGAGCGAGCTTAAAATAACAATCTCACAGGTTCAAAGGAAAAAATTGTTCGAAGACATCACTCTCTTAAAAAGAAACAAACCTTGCGTCAACGCCGATGTTTTTCAACATTTCGTGTGATTTTCGGTGAAATCGCTTCCACGCTCGGCCAGGTCATTTAGAGCGCTGGGAACAAAACCACAGCGCGCATATTTGTTGTTATAGCGCAGGGGTGGAATCGGCGCCAACTACGGTCACAGCAAAGGCCAGACAAATCGGTCGCATCGGGCTGTCAGTCGTTTCGATCAAGCCAAGACCTTGTGGCTTGTCGCGTACATTCCGGGCAACTACGTAAAGAATAAAATCTCTCGAAACTGCAGCTCGTTGTTTCAACTTGGTAAGATTTCTATGGGAGCTGCTGGTTTGTTCTATCAGTCAAGTCACGATGTTGCAATTAAAGCAAATTTTATAGATAAACAGTAAATTGGATTTTCTAACTAAAAGAAATGCAACAGCCTCATTGACAACAAACAATTGCATATTTATGTGGCGGCGTGATAAGTAGCGGCCATGCGCCATGAAATGGCGTGGTTTCTCAAACAGAATCTTGATCCTAGACGGTGCTATCTGGAGAGATAAACACCTAGCAGCACAGCGGCTCCTAGCGCAACCAACGAACTTCCAACCACCAGAGATTTACTGGAGCTCTGTAATTAGAAGCGAGAGTTAACACGGGCAACGTAATATAGTACTGGCCACATGCAGGACTTTAAGGGTGACACGCAGATAGAATCAACACAACAAGATTGTGCAACTTGCCCACCCAGAAAGAATGTCCTTTTGGAACTTTCTTTTCTTTGGCGTCATCTATTTTGGCGCCGATCATCCTTTGGTACATTTTCTTCTCTTTCTCATTCTGGCTCGCTAGGCGTCGCTGCTGGCGGGTTAGTTCATTCTGACACATATTACAAGGTTAAGGAGGAAAATGACGAAACCGATATCAATGAAGACAAGTTCAAAATTTCAAAGGGTAGGCATTTGCTGACCAGGATAGCTTTGTCGTTTGGGCTAAGTTCTGCCGCTTTCTTCAGAGCTGCTATGCTCTTACCGGTGTTTCCTAGTTCTGCCAATATCTGCAAATATAATCAAGTTAAAGAAATTAGGTGCTGTAAAAGGTTTATTTTCGAAGGACCATGTTAGTCCAAAAATAGTTGTGTTTTGCAAAAACGCATCAGAAGCCAATCTACACCAGTTGTCAATTTAGGAACTAATTGGGAAGTGATATTAGATAATTAGGGAAGGGCAAATCAAACTTGCTTCAAAAATACATTCCATATTTGGTGGAACTTCTGCACTAACTTCATTGCAACTTGAGTATTGAGCATTTTTGAACAAATTTTTGAACTAAGTGCTTAATAAAAGTTTATAAGCAGCATTCTTACTTTTCCTTTTCGAAATAAAGTTTTGACATTTGTTGGATCAATCCTCTCCGAGACGATGCAAGATTGCAATCCCTCCTTCCACTTGCCGAGCTTCATCTGGGAGGCGGCAAGGTTATTGTGACATTTGACACTGTATGAGTTAATCTGTGACATCACTTTATCAGACTGTTTCTGATTGGATGCTGGGGAGAAATTTTTGGAATGAAACAGCAGCAGAATCACTCTGAGTTGAAGCCGGTTATTTCCTGATTTCATGAAAAGTTTAGGCATTGAGATCTACCTTTTTGTAAGACTCGAGTGCATTTTAAATATGTCATCGCAGCTTCGGGAAATTTTTGCTTCGAGTAAAAATTGTTTCCTTTCGTGCGTTTTGCATCCACCCAGTCTAACCTCTTCTCTACGGCAACATCGCTGTTGTAAGGTCCTTCGGCGATTTCTGCAGAAAACTCTCAAGTTAACTATTAAAAAGTGATCAAGACATATTGGTCAGCGCGACACCCAAAATATTTTCATCAGCTGCCCATAATAACCCATACATACCCAATAATTTGACGTTGTAAGTAAGACTTGCATCTGGGGGTATACTAGGGGGTTTCCCTTCCTTCCCGTAACAATATTTTGAGTCCGACTCAATCTCACATTCTTCGTTCCTCTCCATCAGGTTGACAGTCAGGTCAAGGGCCTGGTTAAAAAAACGCGCAAGAGTTCACTTCATAGGATCTTAATTCATCAAAATTGTGCCATAAGTGACAACCACAACCACTTCTTCCAGAAATACAGTTTTGCAAGAAATGTCAGCCCTGAATGTCACTTTTTTCGGTGGTCGGACGACTCAACTCAGGACCTTTCAACCCACCGTTGATTCAACTGACTGACGAGCAGAGTATTCTCGTGGCAGTGTGGACTTGTAACCAGTGGTATAGGTGTATTGTGTTGCTCTACTGACATTGCATAATCTAGTATGGTTAGGCTATCCAACATGTAATGGGTGGTCATTGTATTCTGTCACAGTAGGCTAGCCTGTATGGGCTAATGAAACCATTTTAAATCTGCTATAGAGTACTATAACAAACGCCAGATGACAAACCGCATAGACGTTTTAGTAAACGGGTTAAATTGTCCGTGGGTTGAAAGGTCCGCGGGTTGAATCGACCTAGAACCCACTTTTTCCAATGAGCACCACATAGTGGAGCCCATGGGTGGGTCACACATAGGAGCTGCAGCAGCTCCTCCTGTAAATGCCCAAGTCAAATGAAACAAAACCCTAAAATGTTTTAATTTTCTATCCGTCTTTCAAAGTGCACAATATTTTGTATTTTTTTTTAATTGGAAATACTTAGGACTTGTGTTTTGTGTTGTTGTTTTTCTTCAACTCACAGAAGGGAAATACCCTACTAGCAAGTCGGGAGCAAAATAGCTGGTGGTTTGAGGAGTAGCGACCCGAAGTTGTACAAAACTGTGCAACATGCCTTGGATTTATGCTGGTTTGTAACAACAAGTTATTACTGTGGTAGGCCAGTGCTACTGCAACAGAACCTTTAACTTGTAGGCTAGGATGATTTTAAATTAAAATCATTTTAAAGGTGGAGTGGGTTAAGGCAGGACACGTTGAAAAGGACTAGGCCTGAAGGCTGTGTCCAAACAGAGTGGGCAGGGTTCATACTTAATTGGGTTAGCAACCTTTAAAGAATCAAGATTATTATCTGTGAATTTACAGTAGCCCATACCAAAGATTTCGTTAGGTTAGCCACGCCCCAAAACCTTGCTGAAATAGAGTTAACCGTAAGTGATAGGCATATAAAGTGATGTACTCTATATGTCAGGGGTGGGCAACCTTTTTGAACCTGAGAGCTGCTTTGGTTGTTAAATCTTTACTGACGAGCCAAGTCATAAGAACTTATGACGTCATAAATAGTTTATGTCATTTAATTGTTCCATATCTGCATTCCTCAATCGAAAAATATCATTAAATTTGGATAATTAACAACTTGTCATCAATGCTGGCCTAAATAAGGAAAAGAAAAAGAGAAAAACGTTCATAAACGGTACTCTTGGTAGCCTTTACAATTTTTTTGAAATTTTACGATTCGACTAGAAGAGCCACAAGAAACATGCGGGCGAGCTGCACGCGGCTCGCGAGCCGCAGTTTGCCCACCACTGCTATATGCCTACGAATGTGACAATGTGAATAATTGTTTGTGATTGCATATTTGCTACAATTATGCTGTACATAGCACTTTTATTGTTTAAGCACAATATAGATTGAAGATAGTGAATAGACCCTTTCTGGGTTACGGTCGCAAGCTTGTTTTTGAAGGCAAGAGTTTTTCAATCACTTATTACTTAACAATGGAAAATTTCGACCCACTTTGATTCTTTTTTTAAATGGCAAGACTTCTTGGCATCGGCTTGTAAAGACTTTGCTGAGGTGGGTAACATATGAATTTCTTTACCCTCTAAAAAAATATCTAATAAAGATTGACTAGTTGATATTTTACAGTGCATTGAATCCCACTACATCTGACATGAAAGTTTGTGCGGTTACTGCGATTTGTTACACATGTAATTTTGCTTCGCATTTCAAGCAAAGTTTAAAACAATAGACTATCAGTAAATAGGAGCTGAATTATTTTTATTACACGAACAGCAGATACCACGCAAACTCCTTCGCATTTCACGTCTCATGCTTCGCTGACCACGCAACATGACCTCAAGTCTTACAAGACCAATGCGTAGGATTCAAAGCACTTTGAAATATGAAACATAGGCAACATATTTTTTCTTTATTGCGTGAAGGAATTCATACGCAACTGACCTGAACAAAGTTCTTCAAAGTGGTCCTAGAAATCCCATTATTAAGTAAGTAAATATCTTGCCATTGAGACAGTAACTCGAAAAGTGTCTATGCCAGTCAATACCTTCAATTTGTTCATTTGAAAATGGAGAAATCATATAAAGTTTAAAAGTGCCTAATTAAGCTGCAGCCAATTATAAAACTCACAAGCCGGCACTGCTTACAGCCCAGCACAAACGCAAGGAGTTATTACAACATCACTTCTACTCACATCTGGCACATCACGGTCGGCCAAAATAAAAATCAATTTCTGATTTTCCTCCGCAATGCTCCCATCAGCAAGTTTGCTCGAGTACTCGATGGTGACTTCCTGGCCATGCTCCGGCCTGGTGTCTCTGCCAGCGCCACCAAAGATCGTTCGTTTTCGAAGCAAACCATTTCCTGGGAAAAACAAAAATTATGCCTGGCAGGTGGGTGGGCATTAAACTATAATTTCATCATAAAATCATACAAGAGTGGAAAATATTTGGGTTGAGAGATAATTCAAGAACTAACCAAGAACATCGACCCATGTCTTCTGCTTGTCCTCTTCAAGAGAACTTCCCTTCAAATCACTCATCAGGTCATTCTTCTTCTCTTTATCAACCTTTTTAGCATCAGTCGTGTTCACAGGAGCATCGTCCAAGAGAGAAAAATCTCCACTGCTTCTTAAGCTGAGAGAAGCAGAATCGATCGCACGATCGACCACGTCAGATGCTTTTCTCTCAATATCATCGTGTCCATCTTCAACTACCTCGAACCCAATCTCTTTATTGTCCTTGGCGCTTTGTCTCTCGTCATCTTCATTTGAAGAAGTCAAGATTGTAAACGACTCTCCAGCGACATCATAAGTACCACTTTCGTCTGCAGATTTGAGTTCTTCTTCGCAATGACTCAGCAAATCATCACCACCTTCCATTATTTAACATATTACCCTAAGACACCTAAAATTTATTTGATTTGAATAAAACAGTTGCAAAGAAAACAAAACACGACATATTATGTTACACAAGTAGATCTTTTGTGTTTTTGCTTCCTCCTCACAAAGTCTTCCATGGCTACCACTGGACACGCTCTATACTTCGACCTTAATCGGTGATTAATCTTCTACTGTGTGGCATCAACTTGCTTTCTTTAGATTTCAGTTTTTTGTCTTTTCTTCCATCAGCTTTTCTCAATGAACCACTTTTTTCAAGTTGTTCATTTTTAATTTTTTTAAGAAGTTCTTTTTTCTCGGAGTTTTTTAAGAAGTACGGTCTCTTAATCCCCAGCTCAACCTACATTTGGTAAAGAAGGATTTAGCAACTTAGCGCACATCACAGCAAACAAACACATTTAGTTATCTATATGATGTCTTTTTTATTAGTAAACTGACCTTTAACCTTTCCTTCTTCTTTAATGACCTTTCCAATGACCTTTTTTCTTCCCTGCTCTTTCTCGCTTCATCCTGCTGCTTCATCCGATCGAGAAGATATTTGATCTTTGTCTTTTGCGATTCGTCACGACTTTTGTGAAGCTGTTTTCGAAGAGTTTGCATTTCGCGCTCTCTTATATTGTTTAAAAATGAGAAGCTTTTATTAAAAATTTCTTCCTGGAATTCTGAGCCGCATAAATTGTCAAATCGTGGGTCTCGAGCATTTGACTGTTTGGTTGGCACCACCTGGGAAAAAATGTTGATTATTTTTGCTTGTTGGCAGCGAGAACTAACTCTTTGTTCTAAGCACGCACCTTTTGCAATTTGTTCGCTCTTATCTTGGACGATATTTCCTGAGGCCGATTTTTATTCTTCCGCTTGAAACCTGATTTTGGTTCATTTTTATTATTTTCCTGCGTGTTCATGCCAGTGGAAGCTTTGATGGCCTTGAACTTCTTCAAACCGACTTGTTCCCGCAACTGAATCATTTGTTCCAAGGTCATGTTCGAGTCAGTGGATGGCCACAACCTTGAGGAAGACTCTTGTTCAAGTTCATCACTGGAAATTGCTTCGTCCTGATCGCTGATGTCACTTTCAGATGAATCTTCTTCCATTAAAACAACCAAAGTGGTCCTAGCACTAGTCAATTGTTCCTAGCAGGTCCTGTACAAAAAAAATTTTATTTTCCTGATGAGTCGAACGTTTTACATCAACAGAATATGACTGCACATGGTGGTCATCAGGGGAAGGTCATAAAGTCAAAATTAGCGACAAATCAAAACCAATCCTTTTTTATATATCGTCCACAAAAGTAAACACATTTTGCAGCTTACACACAGAATAGTGAAAAAGTTGTCAAGTATAGAATAATTATGAGTTAACCATGACTGTGTTCATGAAGTGAAAACAATTGTTTACAGAAAATTGACATTTTGCAACTAGTTGTTCAAAACATGGAGTCAGCTTCAATATCTCCGATGTATTCACAAATATCATCGAAACTCATCCGGAGCGCAACTTCCCGCTTCTCGATGAGCTGAAGATAAACCTCGCAGGACTCTTTGTCTTTCTCCAATATCCGAGCCAACTTGCCATCGTGCTTCGATTTTCCCTTACTTGTGATTTTGACGTAAGCGTCCGAGTTGGACCTGAATGAAACAACACAAGTGCACTTGTACAAGAGGTTATGACACCTTGTTCAATACAGAGTGACAGGGATGAATGAAAGTTTACCTCGGCACGACCGTTTCCAACATGTCTTCGTGGATGTCATCGAGCAGGTTGCCCTTCTCCGACCTGCAGCAGCAGCGCCCTTTGCTGTCCAGCACATCGACCACAATCATCTTCTCCCGATAAAACTTTCCTTTCCTGTAGTTCCGGTCGACCATGCGCACCCTCAAATGGGGTTGGAGCCAGGTTTTCCTTCGCTGGTCATCGTCATCATTCAGTGTATTTCTCTTCTTTTTTGTCTTCTTATGATGCTGCTTTTCCTTGGATTGCTTTTTAGCGGATTTTTCATGAGCATGTTTGTGCTGTTCCGCTTCAGTGAGCTCAAGTTTTCTCTCCTTCTGATGACGACCTGCACTGCCACCTACTGGATGTGATTCATCACAGTGACGCCGTTTTTTCACATGCTTGAAAGATGCTGACTCGTCATGATTTTGATTATCACCATTTTTTGCAAGTTCAGCATGATCCTGCAGTTTTTCTTGGATTTCGAATGCCTTGCTCAGACGACTTAGATCTTTGCCGAACTTCAAATAATCCGATTTTGTGACAATATCCAAGGCGTATTGGGCCACAGTGGCTGAAGAACCACCCAGTGCAAATCTGACAAGACACTGGGCATTATCAGCGTCGATGCCTTCAATCACACCGTACTTGCGCTTGTTGCTTCCCGATATGACTTGAACATAAACACCCTTTTTTAACTCAAGCTGTTCTTCCTTGCTTGATTTTTTCTCTCCCTTTTTAACTAAATTTGGATTTGCAGCAGCGCCAAGTCCAAGGCCTTTCGGCCTGACCACTGTTTCAAGCATTTTTGTGTTTTGCTTAAATGTTTTGCCGATTCCTACATTAGGGTCCCAGCCCATTCCCCGCAGCATGGCCATCCCGAAAGCTTCAATGGGGATTGCGTCGTAGTCCGTGAGCGACGACTGCAACAAAAATCTAAAGTTGATTTTCTATTTAACGCAAAGTATAACAACGCAAAACAACTTCTACTCAAGTGGATATGGATGATGTTATGTCAGATTTTATGGGTGTCTCGGTGCCATTTAAACCAAATTTTGAATTGGGCATCCAACATTGAGCTGAATGGATGCCCACCGGGTACCCATTGTTTTTCTATGGATTGCTCTATAGATTGACATATCATGATAGATTGTATCAGGAGATGTATTTGCAGGAAATGACTCGGGCTTTTGTGACCAGACCATTGGGAAGAAAAAGAGCAAAAATTTTATGAAATTTTAGACTTAAGAAAACTGCATCGTTGATTGTGTCTGTTGGCAGATTAAGCTTAGTTTTCCGGAGTTAGGCAACCAACATTTTTAAGGGGCACCCATTTTTACTGAGCCAGGATGCCCAAGGGCATTAACTAAAACCAGTTATGGGTATTCACTGGGCAACATGGCATGGGAGCTCCCCCTTCTTAAAATTCTGCATATCACATATATATAGTGCCATTTTGGTGCACACAATTTATTCATGGGGGGCATGAGTCTATTTCTCAAATACATTCGCAATTAACAGTAAAACTTATACAGAAGTTACTGAGGTTACAATTATCTGGTTGGGTCCTTGTAATATTAAACCGATAAAGTGTGAGCAGCTCAGAAAACCCAAAAAGGTCAATTTTAAAAAAGTTAGGAAGCGCAAAAATATCAGAAAAAACAAAAAGTTGGTGAAAAGAATTGAAATACCTCCTCGGGACGCAAGGAAACATTCAATTTATCGTCGGTTTCAAAGCCCTCGGGCACTTTATTCTTCATCAGAAGTGGAACTTGCATCATCTCAAACTACAATAAAATTAGTTTTATTAATTGTCTCTCAAAACCTTGCAGTTGCCAGAATATGTCAACCGGATTCACCTCTTTGTCTTCATCTTCGATCGAGCGCTTCTCCAAAAATTTTTCTGATTCCTTCATAATTTCTTGAGCAGCTTTTTCATCGAGATTGTCTTTTGATTGTTTGACATCATTTCTTTCTTCGGCGTCATCTTTGTGTGTAGTGCACCACCTAGTGCCAAAAATGCAAATAAAAATTCGTATCAAATTTTTTTATTCAGAATTTAGTAACATCCATAAACCTAAGGATATGTCGAAGAATTAAGATTTGATAAAATTTAACTCAAAGTTACAAAAGTTAAATCAGTCTTAGTTACTTCCATTCCTCTTGAAAAGTCAAGCATTTTATGTAGAAACTACTTTGACCGATTCCGCAACAGAAAAGAGCTGGGATTTTTGATTAAAAGAACTGAATGATTCTGTTTATGTGTCGCAAAACCTATTTTACTCAGTAGGCTCGCTTATCATTGCACAGAAGGAGAGATTTTGATCAAACGCAGCGTTTAACGCATGGGGTGTGGGTGATTCCTTGCTTTTTCTCCTTTCAACTGCCTTGAAATGAATCATGGCTATTTAAAACTATTTCTGACTACTGCACATGCTGTGGAGCGAATCAAGCGTGGTTTTGTGAAGAACATAACATAATTGCTTTACTTGAAAACAAGCGTGTTATAACGTCAATATTGTTGCTTACCTTATATTAAACCTTAGCATTGCACTAAGATCAAGTGAATTTTCAACATACAACAAACAATGCATTATAGCTCGTGCAAAACCTGTTTTTCTGGATAAGGGGAATCACCAGCTCTTCTCTTTTTTTCTTGATCTCTGCGTCTTCTTCGTGCGGATCAACTTGAGCTTCTGCCTCATTTATCACTTTGCTTATGTCAACTTTGCTTTCAATCTTCTTCTTGAATCCAAACGATAACGAAGTCTTTACGGACATCACGACGAGGTGGTGGTTAGTTTGATGATTCTCTTCAGTTAATCTTCTAATAATAAAGCTGACCAAAATAAAACAAGAAATATGTCTTTTTAAGGAATAAACTTGATGAATAAGGATCGGGGATGAGAGTAAATTAACTTTCTTCACGAATTTTTTTGTATTCGGAAATTTGTTCTGGAAAGATTGTTGTCAATTGGCTCATCAATTCTTTTCGGAACTTTCTATAAACGTCGGTTTTCCCTTTCACAAGCTCATTTTTCATCAACGCCTTCTCAATGCAATCTTTTGTGTAGAGTTGTGGGTTCTTTCCTGCGTCGATATAATCAAAAACTTCCAGAGGAATTTGCACATCTGCAAAGGCCGACTTACAGTTTTCAATTTCCTTTAAAGTTGTTATCATAGAATTGACCTTTTGGTTGAGCACGTTTTGCCCTTGTGGAGGGAAGTCACTGACTATAATGCCGAGTCGACGAACAGTTTCGATAAATTGCTCCAAGTTTTCTTCAAGAACTTCAAACTTATCTGCCATACTCTTTCTTCATAATTTTACAACCTGATAAACCTTAAGCTGGAATAGCCTGTTAAAGTTTGTATAATATATAATATCACGAGGTATCGCGTATTTTTTTTCAAGAGCTTTTACATAATGTCCCATGAATGTACCGACCGATGAACAGAAGAGTTTTCCAATGCAGGGCATCTCTAACAACAACATATTGGTACCTCAATCGAGCTATGTGTCCATTAATTACGATCGGAAAGAAATACACTTAAATTATGAATTGATGTTCAAAGCATATCTCAGCGGACCCTCTAACTCTTAATGACTCGTAGTGGAAATTGTGAATGCAAGATGCTTAACAACCTGCACGCTGAATTTATTGGTCTTCACACTGATTCCTAATAAACAAACAAGGCAATGAAATTAGGTTGTTTGCGTGCCAAATTTGAAAGAAATAAAGAATTCATATTTAAGTGCATGTTCACATGCGGCATTATGAGGAATGACTATTTCACCGCAAGTAGGTCACACATCCCATTGTTAAAGATAGGCGGTTAGGTTATGGCAAAATTTATACCATCACATGCAGAATTTCATCCTGCATGACACACTGTTAAACTGCATCATTTCACTAAAAAATTTTCAAATAATTGTAGCTTTTTTGCAATGAACTCAGTTTTATCCCAAATGGAGCCAGTTAACAAAAATTCCGCTAATGTACGAAAACAAACTTTCACACGTACTCTAGCTGAGTTTGCTGTTTTCTGATTGGTGGGTGTTTTAAACAGCCATCATGTTTTCAGAATTAAATTTTTGGACAATTTTTTTATTGGTAAATTCAGCCTTATTCTGCAAAAATTTTCTTCAAACATCACCAGAAAACGTCAGATACACTTAACAAATTGTTTCTGTCACACAATGGTTCAAAACTTGGTCTAAGATATTTAGCAAATGCAAAACGATAGGTATGACAGGAAGTCGCGAGATACTTAAAATAAGCCAAACAAAATAATAGCATTTAGGTTTAATTCAATTGGAAATATTTAAAGACCAACTGTTCATGCAAGATGACTAGACAAGTATGCTTTCTTTGTCTGTTTCCGTACCGACAATTAAGGTTTAATCTAAATGGAAAAGATCATTGTCGTTAGGCTTGATACTCAGGTTTTTATGAGGTTAATCACTTTAACGCGATGACATTTAAAATGTATTGTATGTAAAGACTTGAAGTTTGGTGTACATCAGTTAAAAGAATCTTGCTTACTACCTGGTAAAACTCCATTAACTTTGACCAAAATATAACAACAAAAAAGCAATTTTTTGGTAAAATTCGTACTTTCGTAGACTGGCTAGCCAAATAATACGACCCAAATATATGTAACTTATCTAAATTATCGGTGAACCAGAAACTGTGACAAATAGCTTTAAACGCCCGATTTGTTCCGGTGAAATATTGGCAGACTATGTTAGCCTATGCCAAGACTCCATAGTGGAAAGTATGGCAGCTGTTCACCCGAGGTTTATAAGCCACCACGCCTATCTTTTTATCTATAAACAAACAAAGAATTGAGGCTTTGGTGCGCACCATCACGCCAAAGTTTAAGTTTTGCGAGTTCTCGTCAAAAACTGTTTCCTTTCCGGTCGGGTTTACAGGTTTATGACCAGCCTATAGGCTAAATTACCTTGCCTTGATATTTTTTCGCCATTAACAGCGCAGAGCGAAAGTTAAGATGTTAACCGTTGCAGTTATTGCGCAATAAAATACTTGCTCACGAACAAATACCAAGCAAGAAAAGTGGCAAAAATTTAAGGCTTAAAACATGAGAGGCAGTTACAACCACGCGCCACATAGTCTACTTATGCGAAGGTGGCGCGTATAGATCGTGACGTAATACACGGTGGCGCTTAGCGTAACGTAATGTAAAAAATGACGTTTGCTCATTTCTTTTTTAAGTCATTCACAACTTCAAGTCTGGGGCTCCCCAGTCCCCACCGTTTTCATTGATTCATTTTATTTTTCGTCTTCAACGTGACGGACAAAAAATTGTGCTGACGCAAGTGGTCGCAAAGTTATTAGCAGTTAATGACAATAATTTCCACAAGCCGGACAGGCAAATGTGACAAGGCCTCGACGGCAAAAACTTGCATTACGGACCAATAAGAGAATGTAAAAAGGTTATTAGCGTCAGCACAGCCACCTAACCCAAATTACAAACACAGAAACACATTCAATATAAAACAAAGTTATGTCCTGCCAAACTATCAGCTTCAAGATTGAATCGACATCTTTTTAGTCGCATCACCCGGTTGCCCAGACTGCAGAATTTGGCACACGCGCAATCAACACTCTTTTCGATGAGCTTCAGTGGCGCACTTTAGCTGCTTCATTTTTCACTTAATGACTAGAACAGAAATTCTGAGCACTTAATTTTTAACTGATCAGTCAAACTATGTAAATGCACACTTCTAGTGCGTCCGACCATTTTTGTTCACCACCATATGTCATATTATGTTGCTTGGCGTACGTAAAATCTAAATCTTACTGAAAACGGCCATACCCTGAGTCTGGCCGATTGCGAAACATTGCACTAAGTGTATGTCAGATCCTGCACCTTACATGCTAAACTTTACCAGGTTGGTATCGAACGTTAAGCTAGAAATGAGCAGAGAAGTTTGCGTCCTCAATTGAAAACCACTGGTTTATACCTAAACGCTGCATCGTTAAATAGGGGTTAGTTAGCTTAAACTTTACTTCAACAGCATCACTGAACTGGACGGTGGAGTGCTTTTTAATCAAACACATTTTGGCAACTACATTCTAGGTACAGGAAAATTACAGTATTTGCTAAAACAAAGCACAATACACATAAGTTGCATGTGAATATTGTGGGTGGTTTACCATACATAAATGTTATCGGTGTAAACTGCTTACAAATCTATAATTGTTTAAGTTGAAATTCACTTCAAAAACAACTTTTTATTTATGTTTATGTAATTATGACAAATAAAAATCAATTATTGACCTATCAATTGCAACTGACTTCGAACAACAACCCAACTGTTTGTTTTTGTCAATACACTGGCGTTTGGCAGCTTTTTCAACACACTTCTCCTCGGCAGGATGTTTCATTGCATTATTTTTAGTCAAAATTTTTTGTTTATTGTTTTTCAAGCAATCACAGATGACAAGATGATTTACAACCTGGCTTCTGGGACATGAAGAATTCTTTACTTTGGAACCAATACGAGGTTTCCTTCTATAAAATGACATGGTTTTCTTTTTGGTCTCATTTAAAGATTGTTCGTGTTTTTCTTCAAAGTTTCTTTCAATTTCTTTGATATATGAGTTTATCAAACTGACCGCCCATCCCTTCCCAATGCAATCATAAGAACTTCTGAACACACCTATGTGATACCTCGCGGGATGGGGACAAACGTTAAACTTACTCACTTTTTTTCGAGAAATAATTCCATCAATTATCATCTGAGTATGGTCCACAACAATGGTTGTTAATTTTTCAACTGTTTCAAGGTAAGGAAAAACATCAACTGTTATCTGTGCATTCCCATCCAGTCTCAGACTTTCCAAATTTTCCAAGCCCTTACCAGCTCTTCGATGATGCTGAGTTAAGTTCTTCATACCTTTTAATGATATGTTATTATTGCACAAAACGAGTTTTTTTAAACATGAGAGGGTCCCAACATAAACCAATGCTTCGTGCTCGTTTCCAATTCTGCAGCTTGAAAGATCTAGTTCTTCTAAATATAGATAAGGAGTAATACAATCAAAAGAAGATGATAGAAACATCCACTTGCCACACAACTGAAGCTTTTCTAACAACTTCTTTTCATAAGCATCAGTAAATATTTGCAATGCTCTTTTCCAATTTTCATTGTTGTTAGGCTCAAAGTGGCCAAATTCAACACAAGAATCAAAAATTTCTTTCCCAATTAATTCTGGAAACCCACAAAGTGACTCCACAAGGTGCAAGTTATTGGCAACATACAAAATACAAATTTTACGGAGTGGAAGAAGAACGTCAAATTCAAAGTCCGACTTTGTTGTAAACTGGGAAGCACTTTTCATGTAATGCTGTGCTTTTGACACAGCGTTCATTGATTTAGAAACTTTGTAACTTACCTCATTGGAATGTTGTTTAATAGAATACACAAATGTACACCATTTGTCTGTCTTCATATTACAATGGTATATTTTCCCGTTACCAAATGGTTCCATTCCAAAGAGCACAAGTTTCTCATAGAACATAAATTTAAACTATGGCAAATAATGAAACTTAGACACTATTGCCTTGGTACATCAGCACTTGCTCTGTGAAAATTTTTACTCTTGAAAGTCACTCTGGCCTAATCACCATCAACCACTCAGAGTGAAAAGTATGGCAGTTTTCAACAAGAAAGTGCATTGGCATGCTTCGGACTATTTGTTAATTACTGTACTTATTTCTCATTGAAATTCACGTATTTCTTAACACACTAAAAATTATCCGGATTTTACTAACCACAGAGTCATTCCATGTATAATCAACCAATTTTTTAAAAATTTGTAACCACTACTCTTGGATTTTGATAATTTCAATATATGTTATAGACCTTGGAAAAAGCCGAAGATTAAAAAAAAAATTTTCAAAATATCTCCAGGCGTTTTCGAGTTATTCAAATTTGAAATTTTCGCCACACGATGGCCTTTGGCTAGTGAGCACTGGTCACGCTTTATGATTTTCTTTAATATCTTTATTTCTGAAGGTAGAATAATGAAACAAATGTTGAATTTACCATTTTTGGGGTCAAGGAATTCATTTAAGCACATAAAAAAACCCATATCACACCTCCTTCATGGAGTAAATTAAGTTTTTTCATTAATCTCAAAGTTCAAGTTTACGATGCAATTACAAAAATAGCAATCGCATTGGAAACATAATTTTTGCACTTTTGTGTAGCATGGTTCATGTATTTTCATGTATCCAAAAATTGGAAACTTGTTTTTTGTTCTTTAGGAATAAAGTTGGTTTTAAAAGCAAGCACGATTTTTAAGATTCCTATAAGATATACAATGCAGATTTGAGCAATATCGTATAACTGGTCATGCATATATGCAAGGTTGCAATTCCAAGGCACCAACTGCTAGTGTTTAAAGATTATTCACCAAAAACATTAATTACTGCCTGCTAAAGGTGCACTCTGAGCGTGACGCGACACCTGATCGAAAGACACTTTATCGAACGACACTTAATCGAACGACAGTTTATCGAAAGACACTTAATCGAACGACAGCTGATCGAAACGACACCTGATCGAAACGACAGTTGATCGAACGACACTTTATCGAACCGACAGTTGATCAAACGACACTTTATCGAACCGACAGCTGATCAAAGCGACAGTTGATCGAATCGACTGTTGCTTCTCCCGCACACAGTCATAGCAAAACGTGGCGTACCGTTGCATTGTTTGCTGTAGAAAATTAAAATTTGGTGACTTTTCATAAAAAATGTTCAGCTATCTGTCCATGTTTGTTTGATAAAGTTGGATTTTGTAATTTTTGAGATATTGTGATATTTATATAATTTTGCTCTCTCTCCGCATTGAAGCGTATTACTCATTTACGCACCAATAACTTGACTAACTATTCTTTTTCGTTCTCTTTTCACAGCGGGGGCGCGGCGTAACAAGAAGAATTTATAGAAATGTGTCACTTTTAGAAATACCTAATTTACACTAAATTCACTTTCTTTAGTTTTACAATTATGATGTATACAGGAAGCCAGATGATGTTTCTACTAACCTGTAATAATCTCATCAGTCTACGACGCATAGGTTTCTAGGTTACTCTCGTACTTAGTAATTCTCGTGCGTATTCTTGTGATATCTTATTAATATGTGGGCGGGCCGGCCGCCATGCGAAATCGTACACTTTATGATACAAATATAAAATATAGATATAAAATATAAATCGTCAACTTTATGATATATACATCACAATTCATTAATGCACACCATTACAAAGACCGCACATCACAATGGCTCATTGTTTCAATGTTTGAGAAACACGCAAAAATCTTGCTTGAACTGTCGGTTCGATAAAATGTCGTTCGATCAACTGTCGTTTTGATCAACTGTCGGTTCGATAGAGTGTCGTTCGATCAGCTGTCGGTTCGATAAAGTGTCGTTCGATCAACTGTCGGCTCGATTAACTGTCGTTCGATAAAGTGTCTTTCGATCATCTGTCGTTTCGATCAGGTGTCGTTCGATAAAGTGTCTTTCGATAAAGTGTCTTTCGATAAGGTGTCATAGTACCCACTCTGAGAGAGGTTACAGTAAATTTGACTTCCTTTTTGAACTTTAATTTTGCCTACTCCTATTTTGATTCTTATTATTTTATTATTGTTATTATTATTTTGATTTCATCTATGTATGAAAATGATGAATTTACCCGTTTAATCCCTGGAATTAAAGATTATGTAAGTGTTTTCAAAAATGTTCATAAGCAAAAGAGGCTCATTTTGTGTAATTTGAAGAAATTATATGCCACATTTTGTGAAAAATATCCCGAGCTGAAGATTGGATTCTCAAAGTTTTGTTCACTCAGTCCCAAATGGTGTGTCCCCGTATCGTCCAAAGGCAGTCATTCTGTCTGTGTGTGCATCCAACATCAAAATTCAATCCTTGTGGTTGAATCTACCAACAACAATGAAACACACAAAACATTGATTGACAAAATAGTGTGCAGCACGGAGAACAAAATGTGCGTGTTGCATCGTTGTGAACAATGTCCTGGGTCTCAAGCACTAAAAGGCTTTTTACTTGCACAGTATGATGAGGAACTTGATGATGAAGTCCAATGCCAGCAATGGAAGTCTACAGACACGATGGATCTTATCACGGTGTTAATGACGAAGTATAAATGGATTCAAGAAATTGTAAGAGTTTTGGATGATCTTACAAAGCATTCATTCATAGCTAAATGCCAATCTAGATACTTAAACTCCAAAAAGAGTTCTGTAACAGATGATACTTGTGTGATTTTGCTGGATTTCGCTGAGAATTACACTTTTACAATCCAAGATGAAGTACAAAGCTATCAGTGGAACCAGCAGCAATGTACAATCCACCCGCTGTTGTGTATTACATGCATGATCACATCTGGTCAGATGTAGGTCTTTGTAAGCTAGCTGTCTTAACCAGTCATTTAACAGTACTTCCAACACCATCACATGGAGATTTCCCGTGACTGCTTGGAAAAAAGGACCAACACGCTTCCAGGTTGAAATCACACTTGTGATTGCACAAATTCAGCATATTTTTATACTGTCCAGCGCAACCGTCCGAGAAATATTCAACTTTAGTAATGGACAATGGTGCTGGACAAGCTTGGAATCAATGCAGTGAGTTTGTACAAAAGCCCATGCACAAAAGCTGTGTCATGTGTTAAGTCATCTGAAACAAAGCAAAATGACTACTGCACAATAGCTGGGTGGATTGTACATTGCTGCTGGTTCCACTGATAGCTTTGTACTTCATCTTGGATTGTAAAAGTGTAATTCTCAGCGAAATCCAGCAAAATCACACAAGTATCATCTGTTACAGAACTCTTTTTGGAGTTTAAGTATCTAGATTGGCATTTAGCTATGAATGAATGCTTTGTAAGATCATCCAAAACTCTTACAATTTCTTGAATCCATTTATACTTCGTCATTAACACCGTGATAAGATCCATCGTGTCTGTAGACTTCCATTGCTGGCATTGGACTTCATCATCAAGTTCCTCATCATACTGTGCAAGTAAAAAGCCTTTTAGTGCTTGAGACCCAGGACATTGTTCACAACGATGCAACACGCACATTTTGTTCTCCGTGCTGCACACTATTTTGTCAATCAATGTTTTGTGTGTTTCATTGTTGTTGGTAGATTCAACCAGAAGGATTGAATTTTGATGTTGGATGCACACACAGACAGAATGACTGCCTTTGGACGATACGGGGACACACCATTTGGGACTGAGTGAACAAAACTTTGAGAATCCAATCTTCAGCTCGGGATATTTTTCACAAAATGTGGCATATAATTTCTTCAAATTACACAGAATGAGCCTCTTTTGCTTATGAACATTTTTGAAAACACTTACATAATCTTTAATTCCAGGGATTAAACGGGTAAATTCATCATTTTCATACATAGATGAAATCAAAATAATAATAACAATAATAAAATAATAAGAATCAAAATAGGAGTAGGCAAAATTAAAGTTCAAAAAGGAAGTCAAATTTACTGTAACCTCTCTCAGAGTGCACCTTTAGCAGGCAGTAATTAATGTTTTTGGTGAATAATCTTTAAACACTAGCAGTTGGTGCCTTGGAATTGCAACCTTGCATATATGCATGACCAGTTATACGATATTGCTCAAATCTGCATTGTATATCTTATAGGAATCTTAAAAATCGTGCTTGCTTTTAAAACCAACTTTATTCCTAAAGAACAAAAAACAAGTTTCCAATTTTTGGATACATGAAAATACATGAACCATGCTACACAAAAGTGCAAAAATTATGTTTCCAATGCGATTGCTATTTTTGTAATTGCATCGTAAACTTGAACTTTGAGATTAATGAAAAAACTTAATTTACTCCATGAAGGAGGTGTGATATGGGTTTTTTATGTGCTTAAATGAATTCCTTGACCCCAAAAATGGTAAATTCAACATTTGTTTCATTATTCTACCTTCAGAAATAAAGATATTAAAGAAAATCATAAAGCGTGACCAGTGCTCACTAGCCAAAGGCCATCGTGTGGCGAAAATTTCAAATTTGAATAACTCGAAAACGCCTGGAGATATTTTGAAAATTTTTTTTTTAATCTTCGGCTTTTTCCAAGGTCTATAACATATATTGAAATTATCATAATCCAAGAGTAGTGGTTACAGGGCCTGGTTGATTACACTGGACAACAGCAAAATTATTCCTCAAATGAAAATAAACTGCCTAGACTAACTTTGGGACGCTGATTCCAAATCTGAAATCAGAATTGGTCTATCACGTCAGGTTTTCAAGATATGAAAATTCACGAAATTCGGATTTTGCATTGATTGGCACTATATTATAAGGTTCTACAGTACAAGGTATTGTGCAATTTTCTTTCCCAGCGAATTGTTGGTCATATTATGTCACAATGCATGTTATGTAAGATTAATATTGACATTATTTTGTAAATGCAATGTTCTATCTTTTCACAATTAATGCATTCTTGAATGTTCTTGGCCATGACTATAGAGGGGAGGGGGTAGGGGTAGGGGGGGAACATATGTGGAGACCTTAAAGTTGTGTCACTTTTGCTCGGATTGCAGTTGGGTTACACCAAGCATATGTGCTTTCTCTGTTTGTGGGACAGTCGAGACGATGCAAACCACTATGACACAACTGAATGGCCAATGAGAACGGACTACTTTGTTGGAAGATATAATGTTAAGTGCCAACCCCTAATTGATCTGAGCAAAGTGTACTTGCCACCACTTCACATTAAACTGGGCCTGATCAAACAATTTGTGAAGGCAATGGATTTCAATGGAGATGGATTCCTGCATATAAAAGAAAAATTTGGTGCAATACCAAGTGATGCTAAACTGAGAGCTGGAATATTTGTTGGCCCCCAAATACGTGATTTGATCCGTGACCCAGTATTTCCATCCAAGCTTAATTCAATTGAATTAAAAGCCTGGAATGCATTTGTACAGATTGTACAAAATTTTCTTGGGAAGTACAGGGCAGAAAATTACTCGGAACTAGTGGACAATTTGCTGGAATCATACCGCGAAATGGGCTGCAGAATGTCGGTTAAACTGCATTTTCTTCATTCACACTTGGAATTTTTCCCGCCAAACCTGGGTGATGTGAGCGACGAGCATGGGGAAAGATTTCACCAAGACATCTCTGTGATGGAATCGCGGTATAGAGGTCGATTTAACCCAAACATGATGGGGGACTACTGCTGGTTTCTTCAGCGTGAAACTGACACTGAACATACTCGAAAGAGCAAGTGTATAAAGCACTTTTGAGGGAATATAATGTTATTTTCGTCTGATTTAATTATCCTGGGTTGTGTTAAATTGTGCAGTATGATAATGCTGTTATTTTCAATAGAAATTACTGGGTTGATTACATGTAATGTTTTGTTCCGCTCAGCCAAAATTAGCCAAAATCACAGTTATGGGTTGTCGTGAGCATATATCATATCTCAAAAACGTGACGTGTTAGAAAAAATCTAAGACCAGATTTGGATTCAGCATTGCAAAATTAGTCTAGGTAAACTTGAAATGAGCGAGGAATAAAAAATAAGTTGTAAATTGTTGTCCAGTGTTATACATGGAATGACTCCACAGTATCATACCTTGTGGTTTCACCTTTTGTGACAAGTCTTTAAATGGGGGAATACCCATATCAATAGACAGAGAAGCAATCGCATACAGACACCTTATATGGCAGACGTGGGCAAACTGCGGCTCGCGAGCCGCATGCGGCTCTCCGGCATGTTTTTTGTGGCTCTTCTAGTCGAATCGTAAAATTCCAAAAAATGTAAAGGCTACCAAGAGTACCGTTTATGAAAGTTTCTGTGTAGTTTTTCTTTATGTAGGCCAGCATTTCGTTTATGACGTAACACTAGACATCGATTCCGACATTGTTTTCAGGTATAGATTCTATACTCTATTGCAAAGGTTGTCAAAATGCACCTCACCAACATGTTTTTATGGGTCTTTTAGTTAAAAAGTAATATCCCAAAATGACTACTAATAGTATAATAACCAAATTGACAATCATTACTGATTTTGCGGCTCGCTGGTGTTTATATTTTTCTGCAAGTGACTCTTTCATTGAACAAATTTGCCCACCCCTGTTATATGGCAACAAGGACACATAAAAATAAACTTTCTTTAGAAAATTCAGGATGACGATTCAAGATAAAGCAATATTTGCTTTGATTTTGTGAACATTTTAACGAATGTCTGGTGGCTGCGCTGATGTTCAAGTTTTATTCTTTCACATTATCCTACCGTAAAGCACGTTTTTGCCCTCGAGGTCTTGCCACATTGCCCGTCTAATCTGTGGAAGCTATCATCATTGTTAATATGTTTGCAACCACCTACATCAGCACAATGTTTCGTCTCTCACATTTAAAGCGAAAAAAAATGATTGAATCTTTCTGTTGTGACAGTTTTCAGCCTTGGCATTTATGACTTATTAACCAAATATTCTAGAGTAATAGCGTAGAACGCAGCTATGTAAGTGCAATAGTTTAGCATTAGCACTGTAGTAAACAATCCACACACTGCATTTCTGTTACATCACAAAAAAAACCTACACAATAGCCTTATTTTTCGTAGGTAGGCTATTTCGTTGTGGCGGTCGTTATAGTAAATTGTAATAATTTATATAATTGGCATTCTAAACAAGCATTGTGTTTGTCCCAGTTAGATGCAATTGAATATTTAAACAAGTTTGTTATTCGTGGTTAAAGCCGTTATTCAAACAATGAGTTCTAAACCGACATACTGGCCGAGAGTTGGAGTGTTTCAATTAGCATTGTATTATATCGTGTGTAAGGTAGATGGTAGCGTACTTGTGATGAACAAGCTTTGGTGACATAGTACGATGCAAAATGACATGTTATTTGCTGATTGGCTGATGTGTTTGGATAAAAGCTTAGGCTTGGTTCAAACCGCCCGTTGTCCCTGAGTCTCTTCTCATATTATCAGTTTACCTTCTGGATTATTCATTATTGAATTCAAGTGATAGCTCTGTTTGAATATGAAATGGTGATGAAATTGTTTCTGATGCTACTACGACTATATTTCGGACAATATAACAATTTAGACTTTATGAATGTGGTGCTGATTTAAAGAAACAATTAGAGAAAGCAGGCGCAACGGAGTCAAAGACACAATTGTCTAGGAGTTCTAAAAGAAAGACTAAAAGCCTTTGGCTTTAGGCCAACCTTAACACAATCAACATCGCCATCCCCACATCGTCTTGCTGATGCATGAGGTAAAATAACATTGTCTCTGATTTTGTATCATCTCAGTGCGCTTACCTTATGAGTGCTCTTACGTGCAATTTGAGCTGAAAGGAACAGACATGTAATGGTGCTATAATTAAAGTGCTCTCATACACAAAGTCACTGCAGAAAAAGTTATTTCTATATTAAACATAGGCTTTGCACTGTTTGCAGCAGGCATCATTCGGCTACACATGATATGTCAACATAACTCCGGCCACTACAAATGATTTTTACTGCCTTTAATAAATTACTAAGTTACAGTATACTTTATAACTAGTCTATAACGATATCATAAACATAAATTTTTTGAAATTTTTTTATTTAATAGCCAGTATTGCAATGACTCGAGTCACATTTTTTTATGACTCGTCTTGACTAGATTGAAAGATCTTAAATGACTCAACTTGACTCAAGTCAAATTCCAAAAAGACTTGAGTGACGTCATGACCATTGTAAGAAAAACACGAAAAATTCAAAGAACAAAAAACAAATTGTTTTCTAAAAAAAGTACACTCTCTGTAAAAAGTATCAACCATAATGAATTGCAGACAGCCATGACGTCATAGTTACCGATTTAATGCAACGCATGGTGTGACGTGAAAATAGTTTTTAAGTTAAAGGCGTTGGCTTGACTCGAGTCACAGATAAAATTGGCTCTACTCGGTTCCAGGCAGAAAAATATAGTTGGGTATAACTCTGCCGATAGAGAAACTGTCTATATACCATTGTGATGTAAATTAAAATGGCGAAATTGGCGTTAAAACTTGAAATGAAATAATTTTAGTTTATTTTTAGCTTGATGGGCCACTTGGAACAGCAAGACATCCGCATGTGCAAGATTTATAACAGATACCAGTCTTAGGCCTATTGCTAATGTGTTGTAATTGTAAATATAAATAATTGTAAATGCAGATTTCTCGCCTTTCAACAAGTAATATAGTCTTGTCATCCACGCATAGATCGCTTGAAAAGTCACTTCGCCCAAGGGTCTCTTATCTTCCGCTTTTACAAACTCTAAGATTATTATGTTGCTTAACAAGTTTCAAGCAAGAATGCGTTATTTTATTGACAAAAGTCGGCTTTATTATTTCAAAAGGAAGCCTGCCAGACAGAATGCGCTGTGTTTATGATTTAATGAGTGTTGGTGGTGTAAATAGCTTGTTGCTTGGTTTTCTGATTTCCTTCGGGCAACTGGAAAGGAAAAACTTACAGACTACGTGATAAGCTTCAATCCTTTTAAGTTTTTAATCGTTCATATGTTCATGAACAAATAAAATAAAATACAGGTTACACGGCAGACAGTAGTTTTGCAATTGCAAAAATAAGTGAAAAGCAGCAAGGTTTTCATGCAATGTGGAGTTATTATCACCTGCTCGAGATAAAAGTAAGATATCGGAGCGTTCATGAACGTGACTTTGACGAGCAGATTGGTTTTATCTCATCGCTCTATCGAATAAACTGCAAGGTTAATCAGACGAGTGTTGTGTCTTCGTTCTTGCTTGGGCTGATTTCTGCGATAAATCTGCAAAGTTATGTTTCTTGATTTATATCTTTTCCAGGAAAGTTCGCAGAAACTTTGCTTTATCTTTTTCCCGTCCGCTGCCACATCCCCGACAAGTCAGTAACCATTCAAACTTCCACATAACTATAGGAGCGCGCGAGGAAGTCTTTAAAAATACTTTTGCATTTTCCAGCTTGCTGAGTGTTGCAGGGACATTAAATCCTAGATTGTATAAATTTTGTAGAAAACGTCAAAATGTTGTTCAAATCGATTTGCCCTCCTTTATTTTCAGTGTTCCAAAAATTGAGTGGTTGTGTTTTTACAAAATTAAATTAAAATTTTGCAAATTTGTTGCAGATATTGTGTAACAGGCTTCTCTTGTTGAACCTGTCGGAGCAATCTCTTTGGTCGGAGTAAAACTACCAGCACGAAATGAGAACATTTTATCTATGTGCAATACTTGCCTGGTTTGTGTTGCATTTAGCGTACTGCGGTGGGTATTTTTAAGGCTTGCGATGTTAAGACTAGCCGGATATTGCATCATAATTGTGTTTATGACCAGATGGAGGTGGTCATGGTGGAATTTCTCATGACAGTCACGAAAATCTTCAGGATTGCTTTGAGGACTGTGAAGGGCCTCACAAATGTGTTAACATGGACGAAATGAAAGCGATGATGTCACCAAATTGTGGGCGTTGCGTCACAATGGCTTGTGGTAAGTTTTAGGGTTTGTTCCCAAATTAAGTTTGGTTTTATGAACTTGTCTATTAGAGATCAGATTCTTAATGCTGTAGTTGACATTTCTGCAGAGGATTCCTCTCATCCGAGAATGGATTGTATTGAAGAAGCAATTGCCGGATGTGACGAATGTCCTTCGCCTACACCGGAAATTCTTTCTAGGCGAATGAGATGTGTCGCTTGCAGGAAAGAATGCCACAAACATCATGGTAATTAGGACGTAATTAGCACTTCATTATGTCAGCTAGGCTAAGCAACATCATCTTTATTGTGAGGATGCTAAAGAAATATTGTACGCTGAATGATTTCACCTCTAGGGGCAGCAAAGCCTAAATGCCAGGAAAAGAATTTAACGAAATATTTCCAAGAGTGCCAGGAATCCGGGGAATGTCCCTTACACGAAACCGAGCATGCCCTTACAGTGGACGAGGAATGCCGAACCTGCGTCAGTGAAGCTTGCCGTGAGTTACCTCTGCATGACGTTACTAATCACTGGCTGCCACGGTCAAACTCTTTTGTAAACCGTTGTTCAAGTCTTTGACATCACAATCGTTTCTCTGTAGAATCACATTATGACGTTGACTGCGCACTAAGGCAAAAGATTCTTTGTGAGTCTTGCAGCTTTCCCACAAACGACCAGTTGAGGGCGATGGCGAGATGCGCAGCATGTATGGCAGGAAGGAGCAGCAATGGGCCCCATGACGGTAACCATGGAAACAAACTTGAAACTGCTCACCATGAAATCTAACGAATCTTTCTTGTACATTGGTTAGATCATGACGTTGATGGCGGTGAAAGACGTCATTAGAGTCATAACTTCCACAACGATTGAGACCTCTCCATGATGTGGATTAAAAGATTTTCTTGGTCTTGAAAAAAATACACACTTGTTAGATTGCTTTGTGATTTCAAAAAAAAAATGCTCCTCGCTTTCAAATGCTATCGAGCAGTGTAGCGTAAAGCTTTATTAAGTGAACATGAACAAAATTGATGAATTAAAACAACAGGGAGAAAATCTTTCGCTTATAGCTCGCTATAAGCTTGTTGAATATGTATTTAGTTAGGTTAGTTATTTAGCAAAATCATTCCGACAGTTGTTGTCGCTTCCAGATTTTTTGCTGTTGAAGCAATGTTGTTGATTAGCTGGGCGCGATGCTGCGTCGTCTTGCATCTATAAAAAAAAGAGTATCTGAGAAAGTTTATTTTATTTAAGCAAATCATCTAGTGTTTGAAATCAATACAAAAATTCAACGCTGTTGGCGGCAGCACTCCGCATTTTGCAAATAGCGCGGTCAGAAATGTCGCTTTTATGTTTAACGGGTTTGACAACTGCAAGCCATCTGTAGAGCTATTTGAACATTTCGTGAAAGATGCTAATAAAATCCGAGATATGTTCAACAAAAAGAAAAGGCAAATTAAGATTTCATCATACTGTAGCAAATGGAGGGTTTACCTGCCCACCATTGTAATTACACATCGCACTCTTTATAAAATAATCACCACTTGTTTGTTTTTCCAATACTGTCATCAGACTCATCACTATTGCTTCACAAATATAGATTTAAAACGAAGTGAAACATTGTAGACTGATCTAAAACTTAAACCAAGTCACGAGGCGCGATTGACAAACACAAGCACCGAGCATGACTATTATGTCATAATTAACATTTAATAGTTATCAAAGTTCGAACTTTTCTGGTTTAGTTAATGCTTTGTCATTGACCCGAGGCGTCCAAGATGTCACGTGACTGTTTTGCGACTCATTTTATAAGCGCGGGAGCAAGTTTAGTTGTTCGTTGACTCGCAGTAAGTTTGATAAAACACTTTACCCTCGCCAAGAGTAACGTCTACACTTTACAGTAAAAAGTTACTTGAACCAACTTTATCGCGCTGTTTAAGTTTTAAGATGAGGTTTCTCCGCTTTCATTTTGGGTTAGTCGTTCTGCTTCAAATGACCTCGACAGGTGAGTAAAATAAGTAGATTTTCTTTCCCAAACTTTTTATGAGTCAAATGATTTTGATTGTTTAAGTTTGTGCCAAGTCAAGTGTGTCCCACACTGAGTATGCGAATATTACTATACTTGATAATAGTTGTAGCTCTGATATAATGAAATATATCGATTAGAAGCAAAACTCCATTTTACCACTTTTACACACACAACCGCTTGAAAGGCATAGTTCTTTTCCATATTAGGATATGGAGAAAATAACGCCGGCAATCTCCGACAATGCCTGAGGTCATGTGAGGGCGCCCAGCGCTGCCCATCGAGAAGCGACATTCCAGTATTTCTGAGGACCCTGCCGGCGAGATGCACACAATGCATCACTGACGCCTGCGGTAAGAGAAAGCGAGTGACATTTATGAAAAGCTTTCGCTGTTAATTGTTATTGCCCGATTTTCGGCCGATTTTTAAATTAGTCGTTTTCAACCAGTTTTCACAAGTTTGCAAGAAATGTTGGAACTTTTTCTTTAATTATTTTGAGCAGGAAGAACACCGGAGGGTTTGTGCCTTGGACCAACTTACAATGCGTGTCCCGCTTGTCCCGGTTTGTCGCTGAACCAGCAGTTGCAGCAGAAGAGGTGTCGAAATTGCGTGAAAACCTGTTATAAACAGTCCGGTAACGGAGCACGTTCATGTAGAGCTGGAAACTTGCGAAACATTATGGTATAATATTTTTGTTTGGTGTTTACGTAGGCGCCAGAGTTCCACGACGCCAAAGAAAGACTTTCCGAGAATATGGATGTTTGCTTGATTGTCGCCTGAACGCGATGTGTCCGGATGAGGAAATAGAGGCGAAGATACGGGAAAATCTCCCGGAAACCTGTGGAAGATGTCTCGGTCATGTTTGCGGTAAAACCATAAAATCTTTGGCGCTATGAGGAAGATTTTTCCTTTTTTAAGGCTAATCTTGAATGAACTGTGGCTGAGATGAAACATCTTCTGCGTTGTGACAAGTTACATTCGATGGTTTTTCCAGAAAGAAACCAATCTTCTGACGTCAGAAACGATTTTTCCTGCATCGAATGTCTATCGATCCAACTTAAAGATCAGGGTCGGTGGGAAACCTGCGGCTCCTGCATTGACAGATGTTTCAGCGGTTTGTGAGGACATTTGTCTAAACGTAAGGAAAATTTCTTCAACAGACGTGTATCTGTCTCAATAGGTCCTATAAAGCATCCCTTTGCGAGGTTCAGCTGCATGAAAAACTGCGAAGGTCTCCGATCGTGTCCATCGAGGAACTGGTACGCGAACAGAGTGCAAGGATTTTCACAGCCATGTCTGCGATGCATTAGGAAGGAATGCGGTGAGATGTTTTCTGTTCATTCCACCGCCGCTCTCGCTATAACCTGAACCTTTTATTCAGGCAAGTTTGATAGCAGCAACCCCGCTGAGATCGCGGAGATTCCAGATTGCATCGAGGAAGCTTTCCTAGAATGTTATAATTGCCCGCCATACTCTTACGAGGAACAATCGCGTTTGAAAAGCTGTAAATTCTGTTTAAACAATTGTTCCCTTGATACAAGGAGTTATAGATAGACGATTCAAAAATATCCAAGTTTTCTGTGCAAGTGATTGTTTTCTCAATAAAAGATGATTACGTCATTTACCCTATTGGTTATACACGAACTAAATCTCACTTTTATAGGTTAACAACGGTATGTCAGCACACTATTGTAGGTAGAGCAACATATTAACAATAAGTTTGTTCAAAACCTTTCTTGTTCTTTGAACAAAAACTTTAAAGTTTTAAAATTGTAAAAACAAAAAGATTTCATTGAAGCCAAGTGACGTCAACGAGAAGTCCCAAAATTAACTTTTTCATACGTCACAATTTATTATTGAAGTAAAAATGATTTGTAGGCAAGGATGGGTTATATGTTATGTTTGCTGTTTTGTTAGTAAATTCAAAGCAGCCCATAATTACACAACCTGTATCAATTATGCCGACGGCATCAATGTATCTTAACATCAACGCACCTGAAAGGTTTTTGATAATATTTTAAAATCTTGCTTGGTGAGTTATAAGTTTGCTGAACTCATATAAACAGCACAGAAGCAAATAAACTCACATATTTCATTCGAATTATGACGTAATACCAGTTCAACCACTGAATTGCTAAAAAGAAAAAAAACTTCCCCGGAAATTGCCCACCCCTCCCTTTTATATGTTTTTTAAAAATTCTTGTCAGTATTTGAAAGACAGAAGATGTCTTTTGACATTTCTCGGATCAAGGCTTGCTGAGGTCATTTGGGCGGCGACCGTTAAGCTCGTTAAGCGTTGGACGTTAAACACAAGTTAGATGCTATTTCAACGATAGAAAGCATACGTGCGAGTGAATTAAATTTATTTAAATTTACAAATGCAACTTTAAAAAAGCGTTTGCTTTAATTTTGAAGATATATGCAAGCCATAGAAGCAAGTGCGAAAATATGCTTAAGATTTCCTCAAATCTCTTACAACTGACGTTAAACTGAAATGGACCATTTAACCTGTTTTCAGCTGCAGCGGGAGATGGGCGAGCTTTATTTAACGTTTAAAAAGTAACACAATTTCAGGAAATGGTCACCTCGTGGTTTCATTGCGAGTTGAAGCTTACACGCAGGATGGTTGACACCTTTCGGAAGGGTTTTGTGTCGTCACTGAAGGGTAGAACTACTAGCTGTAAGTCATAGTGAGAATGTGACTCAAGGGTTCCTATAGCAACGTTCACAACAAGTTTGACTATTTTGCTTTATGTTTCGTAAAAACTCGTTGTCCTGGCTCTTGAGGTCAAAAGTTATATTTATAACCACGTGACCTGAAACGGTTCTTACAGAACTGCATCAGTCGGAATCATTATGACATCATCATCCAGTTCTTTTGGAGGAGAAAAAAAGATGGTGACGAAATGGATTTTTGTGCAACAGAAGATATGGTGATGAGTGATGACCACCAGTGTATTTAGGGGAAGGACCATATTTTAGGGATCATATTTTAGGTATAATATACTGTATATATATATAATACCATATATAAGGACCATATTTTAGGGGAAGGAGCATATCTTACTCTCGGCTTTCAATAACTTTTGCACACCCTTTAACACAATCCTTAAAACGTCACTGGTGATGACGTCAAAGATAAAAATCAAAAACATCCAACACTTTCGATGAAACCAACTTCAAGTTACAAGAGCCCGCAAAAAGCATGGATCAATGACGTAAGAAAGATGTTTCTGAAAATTTGCTCGAAACTTTTCACCAATGTCCAGGTTCGTCCAATGTGCAGTTGGTCGTGTTCTGGAAGTTGAAGATCAGGCTACAAGAAGAAGCTAAGTTTAAGAAGCTACAAGACATTTGTCAGAAATTGCTTCTCCCTAAACATTGAGCACTTTGGTTGAAATAGAAAATCAGAAGCACCCGCAACAATCTTTATCGGTTGAATTGTGTATTATAATAGAGAAGATAGATCAGGTTCTTCCCTATAATGACTTTTATTCGTCTGAAGAGGAAGCGATATCTCGATGAATGCGTCATTCACAAGAAAGAAAAGCAAAAATGTCAAATAAACTCATACGCAAACCGGCACCAACGTTGATATGCGGAAAACACGCGCGACGCACAAAACATGAAAGTTTGTTTAAAGAGTCTCTGCTTTAAACTTACATCGGTATCAAGGTAAGATTAACCGCACGAATGGTAAATCGAGTCCTAAGGCTGGTCAAGTTTTTAAACCTGAACATATTTGCACAGGCCAAGGGATAAAGCTTTTGGTCGTCTCTCTCGAAGGCGTTCAAGGCGTTCAAGTGCACATGACAAGGTCAAAAAAGTTTGTTGTGGTGACGTAAAATTTTTGACGCTCTGATTTAAAATAAGAAACTAATTATGTCTTGTCATTGCAGTTGGTTCTTTCCGTGGCAGTAAAAAACACGAATTCTTGTTTTTGCCAAATCAATTCTATTTTAAGAAACCCGGTCTCCTTCAGGCAAAATAAGAAAACATTCTTTGGTTCAATTGCGAACAAATTTGCAACAAAAACATTTCTTTAACTGAGTTGAAAGCAGATTTTAATTTAAGACTTACGCATACACAGGCTACTAACTGTTTAGTGCGTTCGCTTGTCGATAAACTGTTCTAATTCCCAGCGTATTATTTTTAAAGATCAGAAATACATCAAAAGTCAACTAGAACGTCTGCCCAGGTTCTCAGAAATATCAATAAAATGAAGGTTAAGATTGAACCAGGACAATGCTGCTCAATTACAACGAGCTTTGAATAATTTTGTGTTGCTCTGTTTTGGCTCGAAATAGAAAATGAAACTGTTCATTGCAGCGATCCTACTCGCAGCATGCGGTTGGTTTTGGCTATATAGCAATTTGAATTTATAATAGTTTACTACGACGCTGATCACGATTAATTTCTGCACGAGCTTGCGATTATTAGCTTCAGAGATAGACAAAAACAAAACCTATTTTCTCCTAAGCGCTTATTTTATTACGTAACTACAAAATGTTTTCCTTTTTATCGCGGTTTAGATGCTCAAACAACAGAAGGTTCAGGTTTTGAACCTACACCGACACCTAACGGAGAAGTGGAAGACGCGTCTCAGATAGAGGAAAGGTTTAAAATGGTTAAAAATGCGAGCGATTGCTTCGACACTTGCCAGTCATCAGACGCTTGTATGACGGAAAAGGAACTCCAAGACGAGAATAACAAAGACCTCCCGTCCCGCTGCAAGGAGTGCATCTATTGGATGTGCGGTGAGTCACGTGATATATACATGACGGCTGATTGGTCAACGCTGGGTGAGACGACAGATTTCGTTTGAACGATTTTCAAGCGAGCGACTTTCAAGTGACGTGTTGGAAGGAAACCGAGAGAGGCTTCCAGAATGCGCGGGGAGAGCTCGATCTTTTTGCTTAGGATGTCCACCGATGACGTGGCAGCTCCGTCGAAGAATGGGGAGATGCAAGATGTGCATCTATCAATGCAAAGCCAGAAAAAGTAAAGATACCTCTAAATTCGAGTTAATCATTACTAGAATGAGCGGTAGAGAGAACATCTCGCATCCATGGACTGAAGCCTTTTTAACGCTTTCGTAGGAAGAGTGTCGAGGTTTGGATCGAGATCATTTTGCATGAGGAGATGCGAGACTCCCACCAGGTGTCCGGGTAAGGAGGAGATGACGCAGCAGATGACGAAAATGGATGGGGATTGCAAAGATTGCTTCATTGAACAATGCGGTCGTTTTCATCAAATGTTAATCATTCTGACTCTTAGTTGTGCAAAATAATCAATAAATCTCACGCTTCAGGTCGCTATGATCAAAGCAATAAAACCGATGTGGCGGAATGCACGATGCAAGCGCAATCCGATTGTGACGTGTGTCCCCCGATGAAGGTTGAGGAGAGGATAAGGACGATGAGTTGTAGGAGGTGCGTCATCAGTTGTATGTCAATCCCCCAACCAACTGCTCGTCCGCCCTCGGCTCCTAGGAGATCGTGCCGGGATATTTGCACTTCCCCTGTGTCCCGCCGCCGGTGCCCGACCCGCGACCAGGTTATTTTTACGATCAGGAACCGAACCTCAGCCGAATGTCAAGTATGTGTCAACGAAACTTGCGGTGAGAATTAGATTAGACATAGAAAGTTTTAATGTTTGCAAACGAACACGCTTTGTTGACGTCGCAGAGAGCTTGAGCGGAGACGAGATGGCGGACTGCATGTACGAGGCGAGAGCGAATTGTTCGGTCTGTCCACTGAGCTATCAGTCAATGATGCAACGAAGAGATTGCGCTTCTTGCATTAGAAGATGCAACAGCGGTAAGCCGCCATTACACACAAAAAATCTTAATGACGTCAGCAGTAAGCCTTTGTTTTATTCAATGCAGGATTGCGTGTGCAGAGCGTCACTCGCCCGACCTTTCACTCCGTCTACTTCCGGCCATTCAGGTATTCCTCCAGATCCTTGTTTCAACGATATCATTGGTGATGGCCTCGGCAAAGAGCTGGAGTATACTAACCTTGAGCATCGATTTTGACGTTTTAGCAATCGCTTTATGTAAATATTTCCGTGCAAATAAAAACGGAAGCGAGCAGAAACTTTCCCGGCAAACTGTGCAGATTACTTAAAGTTATTTTTAGAGAGAGCGCGGTCAACGCCCGACAAGCATTGCTATGTTGTTTATCAAAAGTCGAAATTTTCTGCCAATGCTATTATCTCCAAGCAAAATCTGACCAGACGGCTATGTACGGTTTGTGGAACCTTACACTGGTTAAGAACGAAAATCGAGTTTACAGTTGATCGCAAGTCCTTGAATACTTCATCGGAAATCAAAGTCATCGGCACAAATTGTTCGATGATGTCATCACAGTGACAACCTCTATGCCGTAAAACGCCCATTTACGTCGCTCGTAAAGCAAAATAATCAAAGAATTGACGTAGTCGTCAAAATCGTGGTACAAGATGTGCATTGTTACACAACCTAATAGTCTCCAGGAAAGGAAAGCTTGAATACAACGCCAACTGCGACAGCCATTATTACCGCCGTCGATTTGCTCTTTATGAGTTTCCACTTGCCACAGACCGCCAAGACTGGTTTATCAAAGCCTTAAAAGAGGTCATCGCAGTTCACGCTTTATAACACATGCACGATGTTGTGGCGTATAGAAGCGCACGATGTTTAGCCAAACACGATCTTTTGATTATTGCACAATTGTCTCAAAATACACATTGTTGCTTCACAATAAACTTGCTGCTTCATCACTCGCAACCAAGTGTTGTACAGTTTTTCTCACAAAAAACAGGAAGTGACTTAATAAAGGATGATTATTACTTAATGGTGTTTTCCATAATTTTGTAAATTTAATTACTTCTAAAGATTAAAACCGAGAAAGTGAAATCGCGGGTGACAGAAATGCTACTCATTTCGTGACGTCATAGGAATCAGAACTGAAAGGAGAAGGAACAAGTCATGATGTGAAAGTGTTTTTTCCTTTTTTGGGATAGAAGCAAATAAGATCGTTTTGAATTCTTGAAGTATTTCTTTAATCTTTTGATATGAAATATTTTGGGATGCTCATTTGCTGCATTTCGTTCATACAAATATAAGGTTCGTCAAACCAGAGCCAGCTATTTCCTGGCTCTCATTCAAGACAGATATGATGACGCATATTGCAAAAGCTGAGTAGCATACCAACTACATGTAATGCTGACATGCGCCAAAGCATTGTTTCATGTTATGCGCGTCGCTATATCCAAGTTCAGAAGATTTCTTCACCTACTCCGCAGTAAGTTATCATTTGCATTTTGGATTTCTGCCCAATCAAGACATTTGCGGCCATGTTGTTATGCCCAGTACAAACATAATCATGCTGAGGCTCTAAAAACCGATGTGGTTGAAGTTCTTGTGGAAATCATCTGGCGACATTAAACCGGAAACCTGTGTTCATTTTGTGAAACCTGTTCATTTAATGAAATGTGCAGCTTTGGGTAAAATATTTCTCTTTTCATCTGTAGCGAGACTGAGAAATTATAGTTTCAAGACGGCAAGTGACAAAAAATTTCATAAAGGAACAATCTGAATTGGCCGAGCAAATTTTTCCACCAAAATTTCTAATGATTGACAATGACAGATTAATGATTGACATACCAAACCAGGATAACAATTTACCGCAAAACCTGAATCAATGTTCATATTAACTGACGTCATCGCTGCTTCCAGCTGCCAGTCGCTCGAGGCCGTGAAGTTTTTAGGTTGGTCGCGTTGGTAGCCGAAAGAGATTTTTATCTCGAACAAACATAGCTGATGTTAAAAGATTTACTGTTGTTTCGGAGCTTGCGCGGTAAAAGCTTCCTCTATTATTTGGGGAGTGTCTGCTCATTACTTGTTTTATTATTCCTTTTAATTGGCGCAAATAGCGCGGATGACGAGGCAAAAGAAATTTCGATGTGCGTTGGCTCGCAATAAATAGCTCTCGGTGTAAACGTGCCGATATCTGCTGCTTCGTTGCTATATATAATAAGCAGACTGAAGAGAACTCGCATTTTTTGTGATTGTTTGCTCGCAATAACAGAACAAGCAGATGAAAAACTTTCTAGTTTGCATTATGTTAGGACAAGCTTTTAACAAATCGGAGTTTTTTATGAGTGAGATTTTGATATGCGTTTGATATATAGATATTTTTGGAGCACACGAACCATACACGAGATACAGATAAAAGCAAAACTGAATTAAAAAAACAAAGGAAGCAGTTAACTGGCCTTTATTTTTAGACTTGTTCTGAAAAATTTCCCAAAATGCTGAAATCTGTTTTAGAGTTTATCTTACTGACTGGTTTCTTGTTAAGTGAGTATAATTGTTGGAGCATTTGTTTGAAAATTCGTGTAGATTGCTCTTGAAAGCTTCTCAACGCAATTTAGCGATGAAATCATTTTTTTGCAGGTTGCTCTGGACATGACAATCCAACTGGAGAGCTCGTGAAAGACGGCGACTGCAGAGAGATGTGCAAGACGTCGAGTGGATGTCCATCGGATGATGTGATGCGGAGAATGATGATGACGGACAAAGACTGCAGGGAATGCGTCCAGGATCAATGCGGTGGCTATTTCGATCGACATAAGACATATAAAAACATTTGCATCTTTGTCATACTGGAGAATAACTTAACCTTTAGGAAACCTGGCCAGCTCCAACGGGACTTCTTTGATGACGTGCATCGTGGAGGCGAGAGCTGGATGCGAGAAATGTCCGACTCCTGGAAAACCAGGCAGGATGGCAGAGTGCATGTCGTGTTTGAGAAAATGTCCTCGAGCTGGCAAACGCGAAACCGGTTGGTTGTGGCTTATTGCAGTGTTCAAAGATATTGTCGCGGTTGAATGGATAAAAAGAGCAGCGATATTATTAGACTTAATTGATAATTAAGATGTATTTGGCGCCAGGTATGACGACATGTCGCAGACGATGCGTCTTTTCACTCAATTGTCCTTCAACAAATGGAATTATGACGTTTTTTCAAAACACAACCTTGGTCAATTCTCAATGCCGCGAATGTGTGATGGGAATGTGCGGTGCGTCACAAAGCAATGACGTCATGTCTATTGTTACGAAATGTGGTCTAATTCTTTGTTTGTTTTTCGTTAGAAGATACAGACAGTGCAGAGGTGGATGAGAAGGCCATCTGCATGTTCAACGCGCGAGAAGAATGCGAGGACTGTGGCATAAGCTCGGCAGCTCAAAGCACTAGGCAAAGATGCTCGTCATGCATAACCAGATGCAGGCAAGGTAAATAATGAACATTGTGACCTCATAATTGTTTGGGTAAATTGCACATGAATTGAGGTCTGTGACGTGGTTGATTAACATATTGAAAAACACATTTTCCACAGGGGGTAGAACTGGATCTTTAACGCCAACTACCGGACGTAGACCCTCAAGATTTCCAGCACAGGGTGGCGGTAAGCGACCAAGACCGGGAACTCGACCAGAAGTATCATGCAAGCGCAGGTGCGAATTGAGAGGTCAAACTTGTCCAACAACCAACCAGATTCTCGTCACAATCCGGAGCAAGACGTCATCGGAGTGTCAGGAATGCATTAGGGACACTTGTGGTGAATAATTGTCTGCCGATGAACCATTGAACCTTGCATTGAGTTGCTTGTATCGTTTTTGCTTCTTTAACCTTGAGCCTGCATTGGAGTATAAGCAGAGGTCTAATATCTGTTGGACAGCGACGTAATAAAGCGATCTGTGCTTGCCAGGTTCCAGCCAAGGAACGAGTGATGAGATGGCGATGTGCTGGTACAACGCCAGGGCGACATGTAGTGTCTGTACAATGAGCGAAGGAGTGAGATCCCAGCGAGAAAGATGCGATGATTGTATTTCAAAATGTGATCAAGGTAATCTCAACGCTGTTAAAATTGTGAAACGAGAAAAACTTGCGTCATCTACCGGTTGTTAAAATCCTTTTGCTGCTCCGCTTGGTGAAGCTTTGTTGGGAGATGTGCCAAACTGTGGGTCGTTACCCTATTTGCGGTCGCGAAACAAATTTAATTTTTATAAATTGAATTGTTTTTTGTAAATTTTCTATTCGCTTTACTGTTTCCATTACGAGATTCTTTTATTACTTTTGTTACTGGATTGTGTGCACTTGTATGACCTTGCCAGAGACAAAAATATCACTTGAGATTTGTAATTGGACGACGTTTATTGTTTTAACATCAGTAACGCGTAGGCTACCTCTCAAGGGGTAGTATAGAATTTTCTTCTCTAAAATGGGGTCGCAGACCCAAAAAAATTGAGAAGCCCTGGACTAACTCATTCATTCTTTCAAACTTCAAGCAAATCAAAACACGGACTCTCTTGTGCCCCTTGTGTCGGTCCCGGCGGGCACTTCAAATCGACCAATGAGAACCTGTCAACAAAGATGCACGTCACCGAGTCTCTGTCCTTCCCCACGTGAAGTCATTGTTACAATACGTAATCGAACAACCACTGAGTGCCAAGAGTGCGTCATGGAATCATGCGGTGAGTGCGGTGATAATCGAGTTCCTCCCAGAACACCCCGATTAAATTGTGACGTAAATCTTTCAGGCAACCCCGACGATGAGGTGGTCGGTGGGTGCATGTACATGGCGCGCGAGTCTTGCAGCGTTTGTGACATCAGCGAGGGGGCGCGAAGACGAAGGAGGAGATGCTCGAGCTGCCTGGAGGGATGCGAGGATCGATCAGGTGACCAGATCACAATATGACGAAACAAAACCTCGTTTCCTGTTTTCTTATTATGACGTAACTTGTAGGTGTCGGGGAAGCTGTAGGTGCAGTGAAACCGGAAATGATGGAGTCTCCGACAAAAAATGACACCGACGTGGGTATGACGTCATCACCTGGTCCCTTCCAAACCTTTCCGATATTCGGATGATTTGACAATTTTTCAACATGACTCCAAATAAAATCTTTCATGCATTCACGTCATGTCACGTTTGATTTCAGAATTTGCGCCATCAATCTATTTTGGTTTATGACGTAAAGATTTCCGGTTAGTTAAGGCACCATCGTTGAATATATTTATCGTTGCTGAGAGATCTTTTAGATTAATGGCGTTTTATCTTGCCCGCAATATATACAATTGTTTTAACACGCGATTAACACGATCCAGATATACACCGCCATGAAGTTTGAACATATGTTTTGTTTGCTAAAATTCACTCAAATGCGTTTTCTCCACTATAAAAAAGTTTTTACCGTAAAAATCAATGGTTTTAGCCATGTCGTGGGCAAGCATTGATTAGCCGCTTCATACAAATCGTTGACGTTTTTACCAAAAGTTGACCCCTAATTAGTGGAAGCGTAGTTGTTGGAAAGCGATCGTGTAGTGAGACCGCCAGACACTGAGCCATTTAATTGCCTCGTCTATCTATTAATACCGACAACCTATCCCGCTGTGGAAGCCCCGGCCTAAGATGGGCAACAATAAAGCGAAGTTGTTTGCCGATTACAGAAGCAAGGGCTTATCTTTAAAAAGCTCATAAATTTGCATGGGTGAAACTATACAAGGTTGCGAGAACACAAAGAAAGTGTTTCCATGGCACGTGTGAGTTAACAACAAGCGACCTTCAGAGGGTTATAAGCTGTATTTTTGCCAAACTTTTTGTAAAATAGTTAATTGAAAAATCAAGGCTGTGATTAACGTTGCCATACTTTCCACTTCAAGAGGTCAGTGGACGACCACAGCCGCATTATCGTTAAAACTTAGGATTAGAATTTTTATGACGAAAGATAAATCAAGCCTTCTACAAATGGCGGCTTGTTGAGCCGCTTGTTAACAAATTTTTCTTGTAATTATTGTTCTTGAAACGTGCACCGTCATTTCATATATTTCTTGGAAGCAATTTTAACAAACACCAGCTACCGTTGATCTCAGCATGAAGCTGATGACAATCGTTTGTTATTCAGCGCTTTTCGTCACATAACGATCTGAAAATTTAAAACAAACTTTGTTTCAAACACGTTTTTCTGATTGGATGCAACCAATAATTATTTTCACAGACATTTTTCACAATTTGGAGTCGAGGTTGTTGCTGGAGTGATCTAAGTTAAGTGCTGACTTATAACTGATGTTTTTACACAAAAATAAAATACGTCACGTCGTAATTGCTCGCAAAACAGCAACGTCGTGATGATGAAACCGGGAACATGTGACTTCAAAACGTTGATAGCAAACCATGAAGAACAAAACAACTTGACTTTTAAAATTAATTTATCTGAAAACAAATTCAGAGGAAACAGAACTTTGAGTTTGATTGAATTTTCAGGTCAATATTTTCTGCCGTCGTTCTACACAGCGAGTGGCGATGGCTCGCCTTCTTGTAGAGACAACTGCACCTCGGCCACAGAGTGCCCCAGCGTCGATGGAATCCTTGAAGAAATTCTGGAATCTGGGTCGATGGAATGTGCGCGATGGACGAGTGCGGTAATACGTTCCAGAAAATACGATGTATATGTTGACTATATGTTAACAACTATATGTTGAAATAAAAATTAAAAATGTGAAACCAAACTGCAGCTGATTTCAAGTAATCTGCTCAAAAGTAGACATGATGCATAGACATCACATAACTGATGATGCGATTTCATGGTTACCACGATCTCTGGTGATATGATTTAACGATCCTTCCTCCTTTCCCAGGTTCATATGACGCTAATAATAGGAGCCAGGTGGTGATGCAAGGTTCAACTGCTGCCAATGCGACCTGGTTTACGAGGACGAAGTGCACGATCTGTTTCTTCGCCTGCAGCACGACGAGTGAGAAGCACGTTTCGAGCATATTCTAATATTCTTGCTCAACAATGCTCGGTTGCAAACGCGTGAAAGTAAAATAATAAGTCTGTTGCGTCTTTTAAGCTAAAACTGGACCCGCTCCGAGCAAAATCCCAAGTTCAACCCCGAGAACAACAACATCTTAAGTTTAAGCTCAAGTCACAGCGAAATTCCAGAAAAGAATCGTCGAATCTTATCACTGCTATCAGTGTTGCTCAGACGATACTTCTATCATCGTCAGGACGCACCAACTTACGCACAAACATCTCATAACGCAGGTGCTGGCAGTTCTACGCACCAACACAGCAATGCTAGACCTTCCTTCATCAACCGACACACATACAGGGGAACTCCCTATGGCAACATCTACATCTACCTGTATCCTCACGCCAGCCCGTCTTACAACAACCCTAACCCATCTTACAACAATCCTAACCCGTCTTACAACAATCCTAACCCGTCTTACAACAATCCTAACCCATCTTACAACAACCCTAACCCATCTTACAACAATCCTAACCCGTCTTACCACAACTCTAACCCGTCTTACAACAATCCTAACCCGTCTTACAACAATCCTAACCCGTCTTACAACAATCCTAACCCGTCTTACCACAACCCTAACCCATCTTACAACAATCCTAACCCGTCTTACCACAACCCTAACCCATCTTACAACAATCCTAACCCGTCTTACAACAATCCTAACCCGTCTTACCACAACTCTAACCCGTCTTACAACAACCCTAACCCATCTTACAACAATCCTAACCCGACTTGAAACAATCCTAACCCATCTTACCACAACCCTAACCCATCTTACAACAACCCTAACCCGACTTGAAACAATCCTAACCCATCTTACCACAACCCTAACCCATCTTACAACAATCCTAACCCATCTTACAACGACCCCAACCCGTCTTACAACAACCCTAACCCGTCTTACAACAACCCTAACCCAAACTACAATAGAGGAAATCTTTGCAGGCATCCAAACAACCCTTTCGTAAACTATTTACTAAACTTTGTCGGTTGTTTCTTCCATGTACGGGCGCGTGCATAAACATTAGAATGAGTTCGTTGTTGTATCGATCGATTGATGAGTTTATGCTAAAACCGTAGTAAAATTATTGCTGTGTGGTGTCAGAATGTATTCTGGAGTTTTCAAGAAATGTATTGATTTGATGACATGAGCATTATAAAGTTTGGTGATATATAAATAAAAACCGCAAAGATTTAGCTTTGACTTAAAACGACAAAATGCTGTGATGTCACTCTTAACCGGTGCGCACTTGCTTCAAGCGCAGTTAGCTTCAGACAGCAATCATCATTTAATATCGATTTATTCTCATAATCTTGTCAACTACAACTGCTATATGCGGAAAAACCTACGTCAAATATCTTTTATTACGCCAATTTACGTGCAAAGCGCAATTTTTTTGCGTCATTAGAGAAGAGCTGTGACTTAACAACATAGAAATTAAAAAGAAACCGACATCGCGAAGATGGTTCTCGCGAAAGAGCTGACTGATCGCTCGGGGCACTTGGTCGAGAAATAACATGTTTTTCAACTTGAGGGGGAAGCGCGGCGGTAAATTAAGTTAAAGCACGGGAGTCTGCGCGGTTTAGGGTCGGTCCTGTCGATCCTCAGACAACTTGAGCTACTTGGTGTTTAATTTTACCAAGTTACTTGGCGCCAGATTAAACGCAGTCGCACAAGTCAAGCTCAAGCGTTTGTGCTTTGAATCGTGACAAGAGAAGTGGGCTGATGGCTGAAGCAGCACATCAGCTGATATTTGCAGATTTTGGTAAAAAATGACTTTTGCTTTTAGAAGTTTTAATAAGGCCAGATGAAGAATTGCGTGAAATGGAGATTAAAAACAAATATCTTTGTAAAAATTATAGAATTTTTTTTTCCGAATGAATGAATAGTAGCATTTGCGATTTGACAAAATAAATTGTGAACCATTTTGGCGCCGGTGAATTGTTTATTTTTACGTTTTTGATCATCACGATTATCGGCTTTATTCAAAATAATTGATCGCAGATCGTCTAAAAATATCACGACCTGCGTCTCAATCATGCGAGACATTCTTTAAATTTCTTCATTCGGAAGATTTCACGGTTTAATATTGCATAGTCGTGACGCTAAACAAGTAGAAATTTTTATGAAAAAACTTTATTAAAAACTTTAATATCCGTCTGCCTTAGAGCACGATCATTTCGCTGGGTCCAGTCGACCCGGCTTGGCAGGTGCTTCATTGCTATTATGTCAGGCAAAACGTCATTTGTTTTAAACGGCTTTGATTACAGCCACTTCTATATAAACAGCTGCTGTCCTGTGGCCGATTATAGAATTTGAGGTTATTTGTGCGGAGCTGTATCATAGCATTGATTCACTTTCCGTGCAGATCTATTTAGGGGCATCCAGTTCTGTTCTAGCCTACATGTTATCATTGTCGAAATGAAGACTTTACTTTTCTTCTTAGCTTTGGGATCACTCGGCCGAGGTAAAAGGACAATTCCGATGTCATTATCAATCAAGATTTCAGCAACAGCTTGTAGCCGTGGATAATAGAATAAAAACACCTACTGCGTTTGGCGCTACTCGCCTCAAGATTACTTTCTCTTAACTATAAGCATAAGAATGTTTAGGTCATCAGTTTTCATGTATACGACTATTTCAATTAAGTTGCAAGCCAGTATTTTAACTCTTCAAAACCTTGTTTAAAGTTGCTTCGGCGGTTGGTTGGATTCCACAAACGTGCACGGATTTCTGCCTCTCAAGTCACCTTTGCCCGAATGCGCGTGACGTCATGAACAGGTTTCTCAAACATGACAGCATCGGTTGTAAATTGTGCGTAACCAGAAGATGTAGTAAGTCACTTTTGCCATCACAATGATACTGATTGTTGGTTAAAAGTACAGTTTTCGAAAATAACGCAACGAACCCAACGTCATAATCCAATGAATTTCAATGTGTTGGAAATATAAAAAAAAACTATTTGTTGGGATAATGCGCTTGCATCGACAACTGATCGATCGTATCTTCTAAATCTAAAGATCGAGTGCTTTTGTTCTGAATATTTGAGAATAATTGTCGATTTCCTGGCTGCAGTCTTACGAGTAAAATAACTTCAGGTTCCCATCACGTGATGACGCAATACTCAAACTGTGTGTTGGAGTCTCGTCTGAGCTGCAGCAACTGCCACTTGACAAACGAGGAGATATTGGTCGCGATTGAGTGCGAGAGATGCGAGAGAAGATGCGCGAATCAGCAAGGTGGGAGCGATTTGTTTGTTGTAAGTTATTTGTCTTAACTAGCTAGTTTGTGTTTTGTCGCGATTCATTCTCGCTAAAGTGAAGCTCTGTGCACGGTGCGACAGAGTGAAACATCGGCGCTTCACGGATAATGATAATTTACAATGCAACGAAACATACTTTTAGACATTTTGGTGCTTGTCCTGGCCACCTCGACGCTTGAAAGACGACAAAAATGCAAAGCTTAAAATAAACCTGGTTTTTCGAAAAATTATGATCCAGCACTTTTGAGGCAAAATATTTAGAGTTTCCACAGCACGACCCATCAGCGAGATAATAAGGTTTAATAACAAGCACTTTCACTTAATCCCATTGTACTCGAGAATGTAATTACAAGATGGCAGCCGCTGGCCAAAAATGCCTGAAATTGCTAAAAATCTATCAACCAGGTATTTAAATCATTTGACGTCATCGAATCTTTTATGTTTGAAAAATCAAAGCCAACCACATCATAAGCTGCAGCGAATAAAATCGCATGATTGAGTTTATTTTTAAATGCAATCAAATGACAGCTTCTGTGATGAGCTGGTAGCCTACGTGTTGGCACGATTGTGCGCTAAATCACTTTCTCAGCGTATGAGCCTACTTCCGTTCAACATTTACCTGGAAAGATTTTGTCTTTAAATAGCCGTTACTAACACAGCATAATAAGTTTGCAGTTCACCAAACAAAATCAAAGCTCAACAAATACTAATCTAATCCTACTAAGATGTTTATATACAGACAAGGACATTTGCTTTCTTCTAATCTATAAAACAAATAAATGTTCCGTCATAAATTTTTATTGAATTGTTTATAAAGCCAATGTGATCGCAAGATCCTTATGACGTCAATTTAATTTTGCAGACTCGTTATTGAACAACCAAGGTCAACAGTCCACACTCGCGCCACCTAGCAGACAAACAGATCCCTTCGTAGCAGAATCAGCAGAGCCCAGTCCAACATCAAACTCGGGTGAATCTTGCCAACAGCTTTGTCGGTCGGTGAAAATGTGCAGAGATGAAGAAGCTCAGGACGCGATGCCGTCGCAGGAATGCATCCTCTGCACGGCGCTCGCATGCAGTGAGTCAGCATTACTATTCAACCCTTTCAAAAAGTTCGAGAATTTCATATCCACGATCGCAGTCGTTGATCAATAGGCTGGCAATAGTTCGAAGTTAATTTCAAAGCATATTAAAAACTGTCAAACACGTATCTGGAGCGAGCCCGCACGTGATTTAATCAAAGTTAATTAAAACGGTTTAATTAAGTTTTAAACGAAATGAGCGCTTGCACTGTACCAGGAATCTATGGAAATGTGTTCTATTGCCAAGAAAACGGAAATATGATTGTTTCAGGGAACGTAGCGGCAAGAAACGACAGTTCCTTTGCCAACTGCATTCTGGGAGCACGTGATTCCTGTGCGGAATGTCAAAACCAGTTACCGACGATGTCATGTGACTCTTGTGTGGCCGACTGCATGCAGAAGAAATTTTCTACGACTACAAGACCTCCCCAGACGCCCCCTGGCGGGATTTCAGGTGCAAACAACCCAGCCCCACATCGAAACTTTAGAACAAACAATATCCAGCAACCGTCGAACACCAAAGATCAAACGTCAGCTTTTAGGGCCAACACCGTATCCCAGAGACTGCGTTATCTTTTTATTATAAGATTTCTACGCCGCAGAAATTAGCCTTCGTTTTAATTCTGGGAAAACCCCGAGGCCGATTTGAGTCTCTTTTTGTCGTTAATTGGACAAACGTTCCCGTCATTTTCAGGGGTTGTATATTGTTGTAAACTGGCCCGGGCCTCAGCTACAACAGCAATAATTTATCGACCTGTATTGAAGCTGCTAGCATGTGCTGTTGCTCCACTCAATAAACAATGAGTCGTTCGCCGTATGAACGCCATACACTCACAAAAAATTGGAGAGATGTTTTTTTGTAATATTGATACCTCCGCGCAACTGCAATTAAATTCTGTTCGCACGGCAACAGAGAATGAAGGCCCCAGCACTTAGAAGGCACGAAGTGCGACCAATCACATAGACACTGAATGAAATATAAGCAGAAGGCGGAAACAATTATCACGTTGCATGCGTTAAACCTTGGGGCTTTCCCACTTTCGAGTCCATTATTTGCATTTCTTTATTGCGTCAGCGTCAAGTATTTCAAAGAAAATGTTTCTGGGGACAATTTTTATTAAAAATATAAAAATTCTGGAACATGATATTACTTCAATAGCAAACTTCTACACAGCTTTATGGAAATCCCGGGATGGGGGTCAAGCCCCTGAATGGTGGGTTAGCTCTGGTTGCATTCCACGTCCCCATCTTTTGTGCTCTTCATCTTCTTGAATTCCTCGAGGAGAACTTCTTGGTCATCCACGATCGCTTTTGGTTTCTTGTACTAAATCCCAAGCACAAGTTTAAAAGATAAACAACAGGGCTGCTTTAGACGAGTCCCACTTTTGTGGCATTCGAAGCACTCAGGTGTAATTGATTGCTTATAAAATACTTGCTTTGGTATTTGTTTATCAAATGCATATTAATCTTTCTTAAATAGGTTCAATCGGCTCAAGCAAGAGCACAGTATGACCGGTCATCTATTCCAAGTTTTTTTCGCAGTTACCGTTCGATCATTATGTTCGCCTACTATGTTTAAACATGAAGCATTTAAAAATTAATGAGTGATTTTTATATTACAACAAAGAACTCGAGTACGTATGCTGAGTACTTCATCAGCAACACCTGCTGCACCTTGATATGACTTGATGATATTTTGCATCAACTCGCAAGTGCTAATGTATTCGTTCACTCAAGTCCTCAGTAGGTGAAATTTACAGAAGGCGTGTAAAAGAAATCGGGTCAGACAAGGTTGTAATAACAATTTTTTATTAAAAAATGTAATGCTTCTCGCAACAGTTTATCGATCGAACATAAGACTATGTCTGCTCATAAACCCAGCTTTTTCACGTCTTGTTCATCGCAATTTCTTGTAAGCAGTTAGCCAGTTATTTGTTGACTATAACCTAATAAACCATATTTAGCATGTAGCTTCTATGACATATTAAAATGGGTTTATTCGGCATTACAAAATTGTTTTATATAGCGTTATAAAATTGTAAACCATAAATTACCAGCTTAATTACAAATAAATAACAGAATACATTTTATTTGAAGTGATTTTTGAGGCAAAAAACAACAATTTTTGCACCACACAGTTTGGACAAGGTGGCTAAACGTGGGTATTAAGGTAACTGCTTATAACCTGCAGCTTTGGTGTCTGCTTGTCTTAATTATCTTGACATGTGCGGATGCAAAAACTTCTTCTGTTTCCGGGCACTGAAAACCCTCTGCAGGGAACCCAGGTTAAGAAGCTCTGATTTAAAGATGGTGATTGGAAAAGCTATTGCTTGAGCAAATTACTCACACAAACACTTTTAAGTGCCCATGGATCAGGCTTAAGGCCATTTTCTTTCTCGTTTGAGCAGCACGTCACTGCGTTGATTGTTTTACACATTCATTTCCATCATCAGAAATAAAGTTACCTGCACAATTAAAGTGTTGTTGGCGTGAGCGAACGTCAGAGAGTTCGAATCCAGCACGAGTCGAGACCTCTCCATGTCAGGTATGGTCAACTTCTTGAAATATTTCTTGTTTGATGTCCTGATGGTTATGCCGTGCTTGTCATCATCGACGGTCACTTGATATGCAGTCAGGGGATAGGGAAGGTTTCTGATGCGCCACTGAAATGCTCGTCTTGTATCCCGTCGAATGCAAACTGGCTGGAAACATTTAACGCATTGTATGAGCATCAATAATCCTTCCTGATGTGCTTTCTCTTGTTTAGAAAATTTAAAAATGGAAAGCAAGTTTACAAACTTATCATCACATCATCTATCTATCTGGCGGTATCTACTCGACTCATATAAATGATGTGGGTCATAACACTTAACGCAGGTTACTTTTTACTACATCACAGTGCTTCCTTGATTGTCTGGTCACCTAATGAAGTAGCTTTATGAGACTTCACAAAGTTCATGAAGCTGATCATTAAACTTTTTGTTCGTTACTGTCTATTTGACTTTTTGTATGAATCAATTAAATCCGTTTTTGTTGATGTGCTGAAAATTCTAAAAACATTGCCTCAACTAGACCAGACGAAGGAGGAAGCACCGTATCACAATATATTCATCACTTCTGTATGTTTTCTAAAAAGATAATGAAATGCGAACTTCAAGAATAAGCTTAAAGATCAACTAACGACAGTGTCTTCAAAACATTCGAATAGGTTACCATAGCCATCGGGCCTTCCAATTTTTGCACATGTTATTGTTTTAAAGATCACTTTATTGAAAAGAAAGTTCTTAACAATTAGAAATTTTATCAGTTTATTATATTTCAGGCTCAGGTTGCCAGTTCCATGTTGTAGCTGAAGTTTAACACGACTTCAAACTCACCAACTCATGTAAATACTGTGGTTCTCCAAAAATAAGACCTAACCTGAATTTCGAGAATGACTTTGATACAGTATAAGCCCTATTTTGCGCGAAAGTGCAATGAGCTGAAGTTATGCGTTTGAAGTTTGAATAAACATAATTCTTAACTTTGTTTTTAATAAATGAAAATAAAAGACATCCCCTAAAATAAGCCCTAGTGTCATATTTTTAAGCGAAAAATAATATAAGCCTAATAATAATCTTATTTTCGGAGAAACAAGTGACCAAATTTAAGCCGCTTAGACTCGCTCATGCAAAAAGAGCCGACAAACATAACCTTGAATGATTAACAATTCAACAAAAGCATTGAGCGCTTTCTGGAGCTTGTTTGCTACACGATCTTCAACCAAAGTGAACAAATCCGCAATATTTCTAACAGCAACAACATAAATTGCCACTTACATTAGAGTTACTTTCAATAAGTTGCTGAGTTCCGAGTGAAAGTGCAGACATTCCCGACGCTAAATCTGATTCACCGACTTCTAACTCCCACGCTTTCACGCCACCCAGTGTTGATTTTCTCCGCCATTTTCTCACAACAAGGTCATTGGTCTTTATCTCATACTCTTCGCATAGCTCAGTTCCGTCGGACAATGTGAAATGTATTTTACGTCGTCCTGTAAAATTTCATGACAAATGTACAAGATGAGACTGAGTTTGGTTTTAGAAGCCAAGAGCTCGCTCCAGATAACAACAGCTTGTTACCAGGTGATTCTGTTTAGAAATTTCAGACCAAAAGCAAATACTTCTTGCACTTTACCGTCTTGAATGAGGGCAGTTTTTCTTGCACTTTTCAGAGTTTCCACCCAGGGTGACAGCTCACTCATAGTTATATTAAATGTAGGCATAAATATCACAAATGCAATTTAACGTGCCTGCAATAAAACCACAGCTAGATGACTTTATTACAATCACTTTGGAGGATTTAAATTGCAGATTTGAATTAATAAGTTAACACAAATGCACACTGATGGCTCTTTCTGTTTTAAGCTATAAGGTCAGAAAAATTCAATAACGCAACAAATTCTAACTCAAAACAAATCGCAACCACACAAACCCTTGATAATAATAAAGCAGGGAACATTTAACATGAACAAGAACAAAACTGCTGAACAAAAAAGAGTGATTTCTATTAATAGATCACCCAGTTGTGTCAGTCTTTTGCGTCAGCTATGCCACCATTTGTTATAGAAAAAGTTGCTTCTGATTCTGGCATGTCTGGACTGTCGTATACTTTAGCAATTCTCATCTCACCTCGCCCCTTCCTTAACGATATTCGTGTTGTTGAAGCGTGCGCTAGAATGTGCCCACCAATCGGCTTCTTCGGATCAGCCTGGAATGACATGGTGGCACCAGGATCCGATGTCATTTGGTTAGTAAGAAAAACAGCGACGTTGTACTCCTCTGAAATTTTCTGTAATCTCGACAACATCTGGGCCAACTTTTGCTGCCTGTCTGCCAGTTCACCGCGACCACTAAAGTCAACCCGAAAAAGCGCCATCACTGAATCAACTATAAGAAGCTTGAAAATTCCGGCTTCTTCATGGAATTTCGCTGCAACATGGTCTAACAGCTCCATCTGGTGCTCACTAGTGTATGCACGAGCATACATTACATTATCAAGCACAGCTTCCTGGTCGAGATTAAATCTGTCTGCAATCGGACGCAAACGATCAGGTCGAAATGTATTCTCTGTGTCTATATAAACCACTTTTCCACCTGTGTAACCATTAGCACCGGGCAGCTGGGTGGTGATAGAGAGCGTGTGTGAAAGCTGGGTCTTTCCTGTTCTGAACTCACCAAACACCTCAGTTATTGCCATGCTCTCAACCCCACCACCAAGCAGTTTGTCTAACTCACTGCTACCTGTCGTGATTTTGAAAACTTGTTTTCTTTTTCCACTAAAACTCAAAGCTGACATAAAGCCTGGTGTGATCATTTTTGAAGCAGCTTCTTTAATCTTGTCCACTTTGGCTTCAGATATTCCTTTAATATTGGACATGGACTTTCTTGTGGTCATTTGCACTCCCTTCACGGTGCATATTCCTGCCTGTTTCAACTTCTTTAAATCCGCAGCATTTATTCCATGGTCTTGTAAAAGATCGATATCCTGAAAGAACGATTCTTCATCATCTGAATATCTAACAGCAGCATCATCGGTGACAACCTGATCCAACATCGCTAATTGCCTAGAGTGCTGCTTCTTAAACAGTAATTTAGGTTGGGTTTGTTTTAACATATGTTCACACTCAAACTTGTGTTAAATAATCAACTGAGTGGTTTTAAAAATGTAAACAACATGTGATGTTTAAGTGTCTACAACAAAACCAAGCCACACTGCAAACTTCAGATGCATTGGTAACGTTGCACACTGAATGGGGAGTACAAAATTGGGGCAAAGGTCATCAATGTTCCTATTGTAGGGGGGTATTACCGACTAGGGGAATCCTCACTAATGACCAGTCATGACATTAAATTAAACTGTATCATGTTACATGTTTAATAGTTTACTTAATTAATGTTTATGCTTATATGCCCCATTCGGTACATCAGCTATTTCAATGTTAGGACTGTTTAAAACTAATAAACAAATGTGAACTCTCACCAATGATGTAAAGATTTCAACTTGCGAGCATAGGGTTTGTTCATATGTTAAAAACATAAACATTAATTAGGTAAGCCAGCGTGGTCCAACTACTTTTTTCTTACGGACCACTTTACAAAAACGTGACAACTTGCGGGCCACTTTGTTCATTCACATCAATAATGCCCACCATTATGACATAACAGACAAATGGATGATGCTGTCACAATTATTGGATTATGCCAAATTTCTGACTGTTGCGCAATAGCCAGTATTAGGGTTCCAATTTAAAAGATACATAACATGAAAACTGTGGAATATTTAAAGGAAACAAAAACGTCCGGAACACTAGGTACATATCAGCCTTTAAGAATCCCAGTTGTACTGACGAGACCTGATAGGTTGAAACAGTATAGGCCCTGCGGTCTACAACTTTGAATTAAATTTTTGACACTTTTTATCCAAATGCTATACTTGTTCTAATTGAAATAAATTAAATCAATACTGTGAAAGCTCGCGGGCCGCAAAAATTTTATCCGCGGGCCTGTAGTTGGACCACACTGAGGTAAGCTATTAATAGGAACATTGATGACGTAACCCCCCATTCGGTACGTAACAATACCAACCGTACTAGCAAACTTTGCGATGTGCAGCTCATTTATCGACCACTAATTGTAATACCGGTTAAAGAATTTGGACAAAAATTTCACCTTTTCCACTCGTACACTCATAAGTATAATGTATGACACATGCAACCATCTGAGGACCAATTTTTTTGAAGAAAAAGACGATGTTTTTTCAGGAAAAAAAAAATGTTCACGGGCATATTTTAAGCTTTTCCATTGAAAAATGGATGTTGTGGAATTATAATCTTTATTCTGGAACCTCGGACTGACATAGGCCTGCTAAGGAGCTATTGTGTGGCATCTGCATGCACTAGATTCATCAACATACACGCCATACTGTATCTTCACGTCGAATAGAACCTTTCCCACTTACAGCTGCCATTTTTTGGGTGAAAATATTTTTTTGATCGTGTATTCTTAGCAATGGAAATTTTTGACCCACTTTGATTCTGTTTTAAATTACAATCGTTTTGGGCATTGAATTGTAAAGACTTTGCTTGGGTGAGAAGTAGGGTTAGTTCGGATATCAATAATTTTTACTATCCGGATAACGGATATATCCGTATATTTGGAATTTATCTAACCGGTTAACCGGATAATAACTGCTAAGTGAAACAATCGATTTCACGAGGTTTGCATGAAAAATGGATTGTAAAATCATTACACAGTTTTATTGCAGATCTACGCACACGCGCAGTACGAGCGAATACGAGAAAAATCACGCAAATTTAATGTTCACTGCTTCTGCAACGCCCTCCTTATAAAGCACAATGCATCATTCAATCATTCATTATGCTTTCTTTGTGACGTGATACTAAATTTCACTCGTGCATTTTACGAGTACCGTAGTTGAAAGTATAAGACAGGGATGGACAAACTGCGGCTCTCCGGCATGTTATTTGTGGCTCTTCTAGTCGAATCGTAAAATTTCAAAGAAATTGTATAGGCTACCAAGACTACCGTTTATGAACGTTTCTCTCTTTTTCTTTTCCTTATTTAGGCCAGCATTCATGACAAGTTGTTAATTATTCAAATTTAATGATATTTTTCGATTGAGGAATGCAGATATGGAAAAATTAAACGATATAACTATTTATGACGTCATAAGTTCTTATGACTTGGCTAGTCAGTAAAAATTTAACAACCAAAGCGGCTCTCGGGTTCAAAAAGGTTGCCCACCCCTGGTATAAGACAATAGAAGTGTGAAAAAAGGTTTAATTGCGCTCAGCGGGAGTCAGCCTCTACGTAACAAAGAATGTTCAAACTTATTAAAAAGTGTAAAACGCATTAGCAACGATACTCTTTTAACCGGTTAACCGGCAGATTTATATCCGGATATCAGATAGAAAAAAACCCTGCGGTTAACCGCTATCCGGATAATCCAACCCTAGTGAGAAGCAGATGAATTCCTTTATGTGACAAAGAATTTGAAAATATGTTGCATAGTTCTTATTTTACAGCGGTTTGAATTCCATGCATTGGACTTGTTCCGAACAAAGTTACGTTTGTGGTCATCCTAGCATGTGACGTGAAAAGCATAAGAGTGCATGTAGTATCTGCGGCAGTCGATTAAGTTTGGCAACGATTTTTTATCACACGAGTCACGGTTACCGAGCTAGGTCTAGTTTTTGTGCAACTTCCGATCAACACATAGTTAGGCAACTAGTTTATTCCCTAGAATGGCCATATAAGTCCATTGGACCCAACCGGCAACTTTGAATTGTTGTTACGTTTTGCTTGTACAGTTTGGCGGACCAAGGCTCCTCATATTCCCAGAGCTAGGAAAGATGTTGAAACTAGTCTGATTGTTTATCCTGAAATTTTTTCAATTACTTAGAAAAATGAGAATATAGCATGTCATACCATCCCGGTCCAATGGACTCGTGTACCAATTTCCCATTTTAACTCGATCAGTTGCCCATTTAAACATGAAAAAGTTGTGATTGTGTACTAGCCATTGTTTTGGTAAACGGTGAGGGTAAACCTAACATGTGTAACATTGTTCGTGAAAAATCTGGACCAACTAGATATGCTCGGATATGTTCCACTCTATCTGATTGTTTCTTGTTTAATTTTTGAAAGCCTTTACATGAGGAAATTTGTAAATGGACCAAAAAGAAGGTACAGAGAGAAAGAAAGCTGGAATGATCTTACGATTGATGAGCTAAAAAAGGTTATTGTTGTGTTCATATTGATATGCCTTCTTCATACTTTACAAGCCAAACCAAGAAGATGTCAATTTTGACCGATGGAAGGCCAATATTCAACAAGACAATTAGAAGAAACCAGTTCCAAAAGCTGGTAAGAGTTTGTCAGTTTAATGACGATGAAAAATGATGCTTAAGAAGATCACTGGACAAGCTTGAACCGATAAGAAGCGTGTTTGAAATGTGGAACGATTCCCTTCTTGATTCGTTGGTTGCAGGTGTCAAGCATAGACGAACAACTTCTTGCCTTTCGATGACGTTGTCCACATCAACAGTACATTCCATCTAAACCTGGCAAGTATGGAGTCAAGATATGGGCTATTTGTGATGCCACCACAAACTATGTCTTGAAAATGGATATTTACACAGGAAAAAAAAGCAATTGAACTAAGAAATACTAATCTTGGTTGTAAAGTAAAATACTGGAACCTTTTACGAAAAGTGGCAGAAACGTTTCCTGTGATAACGTTGTTACTAGTTTGGATCTGGACAGGAAGCTACTAAAAGAAAGACTTACAATTGTTAGAACAATTCGGAAATATTTTAAAGAACTTCCACCGGAATTAGTTGCTACAAAAGGAAGAGAACCAAAAACAAATCTGTATGGATTCCAGTCTGATGCAACGATCGTATCCTATTGTCCCATGAAAGGTGAAGTTGTGCCTCTTTTGAGCACAATCCATCCTGACAAGGGGGAAGAATGAAGCCAGAAATAATATCATACTACAACTGCACCCAGCGAGGTGTTGATACGATGGATCAAATGGTTTACTATTAATTACTCCACGAAACGAATGACATGGCGTTGGCCAATGGCAATGTTCTATAACATCATTGACATAGGCGCGCTCAACGCACTCACAGACTTTTCTCTACGAAGATGTTTTAAAAAGCCATAAACGAAAGACATCTTGCAGGAACATGATTATTCAGCTACGAAAAGAGCTAGCTGGGTTTGAACAAGTCACAACAAGAGACATAAGCTGATGTCACGTTGAAGAAGTTTCCCATTCCGAACCTTTAAAAAAGATGAGATGCTTTATTTGTCTGACCAAGATGGACAGAAAGACATGAACAGTATGTAAAAGCTGCAGCAAAAATGTATGCACCCATACTGGGTGCCCAGCAGTCCTCTGCCAACAATGTTAAAAAAAGTTGCTGGCATGCTATTGTTGAACATTCGTTGGTATATTTTCATACCAATTTCTTGAAGTTGTGTCAATTACTATTTCAGTGATTTCGTTTAAAAATACAAACAACTTTTGGAAAAATTTCAAATTTGTAAACTAAGCAATATCGCATGTTTAGAAAATATTGTCACACCATGGGTCCATTTTTCACCCGTATGGTAAGAGACGCTACAAAAATTTTCCGGCCATTCTAGGGTTATTGTGTTGCTCGAATCATGTACCAACCAGGGCTGCAGTCCAGTCTGTGTTTTGAGGCAGCTGCACACCACAGGTAAATTGCGAGGAAAATTTTGCATAAACCTTAGTAAAATGAAATTAATAGCCACTTAACACTTGTCTAGGCTAAATTTCTTACTGATAAACGAACTGTTTGATTGTTAAACGCGCTACACGCACCAGTTAAGTCCGGTATTGATGCCAATGAAAAACAACAATGAGTGCGCTCATTCCAAACTCAGCAGTCAGAGTCCATCACAGGAAAAAATAGTGGCTGTTATTAGTCCACAATTTTCATCATTGACTAATAAAATGCCACTTTCGTCCAAAAAACATTCCCCATGCCTTATTTTGGTCCAAGTACCATAAACCGGCCTACATACAGTTCGCAACGCCTTTTTATGGCTAACTAGGCTACATACCACCGACGCATTGGAAACAATGATGGTTAACTAAAACCCATTATACGATGTGATTGGTGTTTACTTCGTTATAAGTGAAAAACTAGTGGCTTAATCTTATTCATGTCACGTAACATATTGAGCAACTTGACACAATCAGATTTACTGGCTTAGTAGTTGCTGTTACCACCATAAATATCACATCAATACCGAGATTGTGAAATTTCGACACTGTTTAAACTTTAAAACCTTCCTTATCCCTGCAACTGCAATGCCAAAATTTTATGATTTTTTTTACTAAATGCAAGGCTGCAAAAGGACGAAAGAACTTAAAAGTATCCCCACATAAGTACAGTAGGCTAAGATTTTTTACAAACTTCATTACCTCAATTATTTTCCCCAAAAGGTAAAGGCGTTTTTTAAATAACCCGGAAATGTCAATACACACAAGTGCTACGAATACTTTATTCACTTTTCACAAAAAAATACGACATTTATGCTAACAATCACAATAAATATGTAATGAAGTGATTGTATGTCGTACCTTATCCTGTAAGGGCGACCAAATCACTACAACGTTTGTCTGTTGAATTGTTAATTATCCTCGAAGGTTAATGAGCCTTAGAATTAATTGTTCACCTCGACAACTGTATATTCTGATTATATTGCAGCTTCTTCAAACGAATACATCTAGATAAAGCATTGGTACAGCAACTACAGTATAAAGACGTCCATGTTGCGGCGCTGTTCGTAATAGCAAGAAAGGAATGATCAACTCAAAAAGCACACACAATAAGCAGGAAGCAATCGATTACGTCACGCAGTGTTATGCTTCGCTGATTCGATAGATGAGAATTCTATGTCTTACACAATGTTATATTACATTAATTCATACTATTATCACAAATATGTTCAAAATAACCTAAAATTAAGCTAGAATAGGTGATTAATAACTTTATAACAGCAAATGTTATGCTCTTCGTTAGAACAAATTCAAACAGATATAAAATCAAATAAACCCACTAAAATCGATTATTTGAGGAATTAAAAGTTTACTGTTGTGGTGTTCGTGATCGCCATCCCCACATTGTTTAGCATGTAACATGGGAAAACTTGTAGACTTACCATACCTGAATATTCAATTTCAAGCAGTTCATTTTTTTGTAACTTCGTAAGCATTAAAGTCTTCGTCCTCTGCAATCACTACATATTTTTAACAAGAAATACGTAGCCTACAAAGTTTCACACAAAATTACCAATTCTAGTCTCTCAAACTCAGGTGACATATGTCGAACATGTTATGTTATGTCGAACATGTTATGTCGAACATATGTCTATTTTTTGCAAATCACTTATGGAAGCATGATTTCAAATCCGCGCGTTGTCGGCAGGATTCGAACATACGCGGGCAGAGCCCAACAGATTTGTAGTCTGTCGCCTTAACCAATCGGCCACGACAACTGTGCTTAATGTTCAATGCAAATGGATCAAATGGCATTTTTCGCGAATCACTTATGGAAACATGATTTCAATTCCGCGTTGTCGGCAGGATTCGAACATACGCGGGCAGAGCCCAACAGATTTGTAGTCTGACGCCTTAACCACTCGGCCACGACAACTGTGCTTAATGTTCAATGCAAATGGATCAAATGGCATTTTTCGCGAATCACTTATGGAAACATGATTTCAATTCCGCGTTGTCGGCAGGATTCGAACATACGCGGGCAGAACACAACAGATTTGTAATCTGTCGCCTTAACCACTCAGCCAAGAAAACTATGCTTAATGATTTATGAATAGACAAAATCATTAAAGTTGCACTTATCTCAATATACTTGTGAATTTGCAAAATTAATATCTCCGTTGTCGGCAGGATTCGAACATACGCTGGCAGAGGCCAACAGATTTCAAGTCTGTCGCCTTAACCACTCGGCCACGACAACTGTGCTTAATGTGCAATGCAAATGGATCAAATCGCACTTTTCTCGAATCACTTATGAAAACATGATTTCAATTCCGCATTGTCGGCAGGATTCGAACCTACGCGGGCAAGGCCCAACAGATTTCAAGTCTGTCGCCTTAACCACTCGGCCACGACAACTGTGCTTAATGTGCAATGCAAATAGATAAAATCTATTGTCTAGTCTAGCGTAGTCTAGCGTAGTCTAGCGTAGTCTAACGTAGTCTTTCGTAGTCTCATCTACTCTAGCGTAGTCTCATCTACTCTAGCGTAGTCTAGCGTAGTCTAGCGTAGTCTAGCGTAGTCTAGCGTAGTCTAGCGTAGTCTAGCGTAGTCTAGCGTAGTCTAGCGCAGTCATGGAGACGAAACAGCACTTTTCGCAAATCACTTATGGAAGCGTGATTCCAATCACGCATTGTCGGCAGGATTCGAACCTACGCGGGCAGAGCCCAGCAGATTTCGAATCTGTCGCCTTAATCAATCGGCCACGACAATTGTGCTTAATGTGCAATGCAATTAGATAAAATCTCACTTTCCGCGAATCACTTATGGAAGCATGATTTCAAATCCACGCGTTGTCGGCAGGATTCGAACATACGCTGGCAGAGGCCAACAGATTTCAAGTCTGTCGCCTTAACCACTCAGCCACGACAACTGTGCTTAATGTGCAATGCAAATAGATAAAATCGCACTTTTCTCGAATCACTTGTGAAAACATGATTTCAATTCCGCATTGTCGGCAAGATTCGAACCTACGTGGGCAAGGCCCAACAGATTTCAAGTCTGTCGCCTTAACCACTCGGCCACGACAACTCTGCTTAATGTGCAATGCAAATAGATAAAATCGCACTTTTCTCGAATCACTTGTGAAAACATGATTTCAATTCCGCATTGTCAGCAAGATTCGAACCTACGCGGGCAACGCCCAACAGATTTCAAGTCTGTCGCCTTAACCACTCGGCCACGACAACTGTGCTTAATGTGCAATGCAAATAGATAAAATCGCACTTTTCTCGAATCACTTATGAAAACATGATTTCAATTCCGCCTTGTCGGCAAGTTTCGAACCTACGCGGGCAGAGCCCAGCAGATTTCGAATCTGTCGCCTTAACCACTCGGCCACGACAACTGTGCTTAATGTGCAATGCAAATGGATCAAATGGCATTTTTCGCGAATCACTTATGGAAACATGATTTCAATTCCGCGTTGTCGGCAGGATTCGAACATACGCGGGCAGAGCACAACAGATTTGTAGTCTGTCGCCTTAACCACTCAGCCAAGAAAACTATGCTTAATGATTTATGAATAGACGAAATCATTAAAGTTGCACTTATCTCAATATACTTGTGAATTTGCAAAATTAATATCTCCGTTGTCGGCAGGATTCGAACATACGCTGGCAGAGGCCAACAGATTTCAAGTCTGTCGCCTTAACCACTCGGCCACGACAACTGTGCTTAATGTGCAATGCAAATAGATAAAATCGCACTTTTCTCGAATCACTTATGAAAACATGATTTCAATTCCGCATTGTCGGCAGGATTCGAACCTACGCGGGCAAGGCCCAACAGATTTCAAGTCTGTCGCCTTAACCACTCGGCCACGACAACTGTGCTTAATGTGCAATGCAAATAGATAAAATCTATTGTCTAGTCTAGCGTAGTCTAGCGTAGTCTAACGTAGTCTTTCGTAGTCTCATCTACTCTAGCGTAGTCTCATCTACTCTAGCGTAGTCTAGCGTAGTCTAGCGTAGTCTTGCGTAGTCTAGCGTAGTCTAGCGCAGTCATGGAGACGAAACAGCACTTTTCGCAAATCACTTATGGAAGCGTGATTCCAATCACGCATTGTCGGCAGGATTCGAACCTACGCGGGCAGAGCCCAGCAGATTTCGAATCTGTCGCCTTAACCAATCGGCCACGACAATTGTGCTTAATGTGCAATGCAATTAGGTAAAATCTCACTTTCCGCGAATCACTTATGGAAGCATGATTTCAAATCCGCGCGTTGTCGGCAGGATTCGAACATACGCGGGCAGAGCCCAACAGATTTGTAGTCTGTCGCCTTAACCACTCGGCCACGACAACTGTGTTTGAAGCATGATTTCAATTCCGCGTTGTCGGAAGGATTCGAACATACGCGGGCAGAGCCCAACAGATTTGTAGTCTGTCGCCTTAACCACTCGGCCACGACAACTGTGTTTAATGTTCAATGCAAATGGATCAAATGGCATTTTTCGCAAATCACTTATGGAAACATGATTTCAATTCCGCGTTGTCGGCAGGATTCAAACATACGCGGGCAGAGCACAACAGATTTGTAGTTTGTCGCCTTAACAACTCAGCCAAGAAAACTATGCTTAATGATTTATGAATAGACGAAATCATTAAAGTTGCACTTATCTCAATATACTTGTGAATTTGCAAAATTAATATCTCCGTTGTCGGCAGGATTCGAACATACGCTGGCAGAGGCCAACAGATTTCAAGTCTGTCGCCTTAACCACTCGGCCACGACAACTCTGCTTAATGTGCAATACAAATAGATAAAATCGCACTTTTCTCGAATCACTTATGGAAACATGATTTCAATTCCGCATTGTCGACAGGATTCGAACCTACGCGGGCAAGGCCCAACAGATTTCAAGTCTGTCGCCTTAACCACTCGGCCACGACAACTGTGCTTAATGTGCAATGCAAATAGATAAAATCTATTGTCTAGTCTAGCGTAGTCTAGCGTAGTCTAACGTAGTCTTTCGTAGTCTTTCGTAGTCTTTCGTAGTCTCATCTACTCTAGCGTAGTCTCATCTACTCTAGCGTAGTCTAGCGTAGTCTAGCGTAGTCTAGCGCAGTCATGGAGACGAAACAGTACTTTTCGCAAATCACTTATGGAAGCGTGATTCCAATCACGCATTGTCGGCAGGATTCGAACCTACGCGGGCAGAGCCCAGCAGATTTCGAATCTGTCGCCTTAACCAATCGGCCACGACAATTGTGCTTAATGTGCAATGCAATTAGATAAAATCGCACTTTCCGCGAATCATTTATGGAAGCATGATTTCAAATCCGCGCGTTGTCGGCAGGATTCGAACATACGCGGGCAGAGCCCAACAGATTTGTAGTCTGTCGCCTTAACCACTCGGCCACGACAACTGTGTTTGAAGCATGATTTCAATTCCGCGTTGTCGGAAGGATTCGAACATACGCGGGCAGAGCCCAACAGATTTGTAGTCTGTCGCCTTAACCACTCGGCCACGACAACTGTGTTTAATGTTCAATGCAAATGGATCAAATGGCATTTTTCGCAAATCACTTATGGAAACATGATTTCAATTCCGCGTTGTCGGCAGGATTCAAACATACGCGGGCAGAGCACAACAGATTTGTAGTTTGTCGCCTTAACAACTCAGCCAAGAAAACTATGCTTAATGATTTATGAATAGACGAAATCATTAAAGTTGCACTTAACTCAATATACGTGTGAATTTGCAAAATTATTATCTCCGTTGTCGGCAGGATTCGAACATACGCTGGCAGAGGCCAACAGATTTCAAGTCTGTCGCCTTAACCACTCAGCCACGACAACTGTGCTTAATGTGCAATGCAAATAGAAAAAATCGCACTTTTCTCGAATCACTTGTGAAAACATGATTTCAATTCCGCATTGTCGGCAAGATTCGAACCTACGTGGGCAAGGCCCAACAGATTTCAAGTCTGTCGCCTTAACCACTCGGCCACGACAACTGTGCTTAATGTGCAATGCAAATGGATCAAATGGCATTTTTCGCGAATCACTTATGGAAACATGATTTCAATTCCGCGTTGTCGGCAGGATTCGAACATACGCGGGCAGAGCACAACAGATTTGTAGTCTGTCGCCTTAACCACTCAGCCAAGAAAACTATGCTTAATGATTTATGAATAGACAAAATCATTAAAGTTGCACTTATCTCAATATACTTGTGAATTTGCAAAATTAATATCTCCGTTTTTGGCAGGATTCGAACATACGCTGGCAGAGGCCAACAGATTTCAAGTCTGTCGCCTTAACCACTCGGCCACGACAACTCTGCTTAATGTGCAATGCAAATAGATAAAATCGCACTTTTCTCGAATCACTTATGAAAACATGATTTCAATTCCGCATTGTCGGCAGGATTCGAACCTACGCGGGCAAGGCCCAACAGATTTCAAGTCTGTCGCCTTAACCACTCGGCCACGACAACTGTGCTTAATGTGCAATGCAAATAGATAAAATCTATTGTCTAGTCTAGCGTAGTCTAGCGTAGTCTAACGTAGTCTTTCGTAGTCTCATCTACTCTAGCGTAGTCTCATCTACTCTAGCGTAGTCTAGCGTAGTCATGGGGACGAAACAGCACTTTTCGCAAATCACTTATGGAAACGTGATTCCAATCATGCATTGTCGGCAGGATTCGAACCTACGCGGGCAGAGCCCAGCAGATTTCGAATCTGTCGCCTTAACCACTCGGCCACGACAACTGTGCTTAATGTTCAATGCAAATGGATCAAGTATCGAACGGGAATCAGAAGAAGAGATGGAATAGTCAGCAGGGCAAGAAGTGTCGGAGAGAAAAGAAGACGAGGTGGTGGTGGATGAAAGGGTTCCTGACGGGTTAGAAGGTGAAGCGGAGCATAGTGGTGCAAAGGAGGTGCCGGGGAAGAAGCGTCACCACAGAAGAAAGGCAAAATAATGCAGGTATGGTTTTTATTTAGCTGCCCTGAAAACATTATTTCCTAGTTTATTTTGTGACTTTTATGTTTTTAAGCATATGCGAAAAAATGGTGATGAATGTTGGTCGTCATTGCAGAGACGTTCATAAAATATCATACAATGAGCTGTCTGGTGAAGGGAAGAAAATGTGCCCCTTATGCGATAAATATGTAAAGTATCTGGTGAAACACCTGAAAGGTGCGAAACATGATAAGGATGAAACACAAGTGAAGGAGCTAGTAATGTCACTTGATAAACGGCGACGTGATAATACAGCAAAGGTAATTGCTTGTCTAGATATGTATGTAGCAATATTTAAAGAGAAGAAGTGCTTCACGAACATGCTGCGCTTTTAGTTGTATGTGTATTGTTTTAACACTTATTGTCTGTTCAGTCGCCTGGACCGAACAGTCCGTTTTTCCTGGACTGCCTGCTTCAGAAATTTCTCGCTTTATTTGCAATCCGTCGACGGAGGGGGAAAACGCTTGGTCGATGCGGAAAAGCAGAAATATATTCTGCAAAGAATAGTTTCTAATTGCAGTTTTGAGGATTTGCACGCTTTCAGCTTGGACACATACACAGAAAAGCACGTTAAAGTAAGTAACTGCGTAGAATTTGCTATATTTGTGATTTGTTGCGTTTAATACAGACTACGTTGGCAGTTGCTTGAGGAAGGCAAATGCAAGCCTTCAACCTTCATTGCGCACAATGCCGCAATAGTTGCATTCGTAAAATTCTTAACTATGAGGCATGCGGCAGAATGCAGCTTTGATTATCAACCAACCATGATACGGATCAAGCAGTGGAACGAGTTTTACCGGAGACGTCACCAGGAGCGGTATGTTATTGGTTTGTTTAAAGTTTTGTTCAAACTTTAATGTTACCGAAAATATTTGTAGACGCCACGAAATCAGGGAGAGCGATAGAAGAAACGCAATTCGGAACGACGATGTTAACAAAGTGCTTCATTCAAGATATGTTATGAGATGCCTTCAAGACATGCGACGTAAGTAGTGTGACGCAAAACCCGTAAAGCGGGTTTACAGTAAAGCGTTTTTCCATTAGGGTTAGCATCGTAGGAAATGGTGTCTGGACAAGTTCTCTATGGTGGAATTGTTCTCTACCAAATAAATTAAATACAATACCGGTTTCCAAATTTTCAGGGTTAGGAATTAATGACCGGTCGCATCTGGCAAAATGACTCCATTTAATTGAGAGGTTAGGGTTAGGGGTGAAATCGTTTTTAAAATTGAGGGTTAGCATCGTAGGAAATGGTGTCTGGACAAGTTCTTTATGGTGGAACTGTTCTCTACCAAATAAATTAAATACAATACCGGATCCTAAATGTTCAGGATTAGGACTTATTGACCAGCGGCATCTGGCAAAATGACTCCATTTCATAGAGCGGTTAGGGTTAGGGGTGAAAGCGCCCTTAAAAGTGAGGGTTAGTATCGTAGGAAATGGTGTCTGGATAAGTTCTCAATCGTAAAACTGTATTTTTGGTTATTAGCAATGCCATATCGACCGAAATGGTACGCGAACCTTTTTAATGGTGCTCGGCTTTTGCTGATAGTCTGAGCTGTCGATTTGCATGACGGAGCTGAAAGCTGACGTCAGAACGATCCACCACGCTAGACTATGCTTAACTTCGCTCCACTACCCTCCACTACGCTCCACAACGCTCCACTACGCTCCACTACGCTCCACTACGCTCCACTACGCTCGACTACGCCCGACTACGCTCGACTACGCTCGACTACGCTCTACTACGCTCTACTACGCTCTACTACGCTAGACTTTGCACTACTACGCTCTACTACGCTCTACTACGCTCTACTACGCTCTACTACGCTCTACTACGCTCTACTACGCTTTACTACGCTCTATTACGCCCTACTACGCTCTACTACGCTCTACTACGCTCTACTACGCTCTACTACGCTCTACTACGCTCTACTACGCTCTACTACGCTCGACTACGCTCGACTACGCTCGACTACGCTCGACTACGCACGACTAGACAATAGATTTTGTCTATTTGCATTGCACATTAATCACAGTTGTCGTGGCCGAGTGGTTAAGGCGACAGATTCGAAATCTGTTTGGCCTCTGCCAGCGTATGTTCGAATCCTTCCGACAACGTGGAATTAAAATCACGCTTCCATAAGTGATTCGAGAAAAGTGCGATTTTATCTATTTGCATTGAACATTATGCACAGTTGTCGTGGCCTATTGGTTAAGACGAGAGACTAGAAATCTGCTGGGCTCTTTTTGTCCCACCTTGGATGACCGTGGTAAACAAAGATGGGACGATAAGTATAAATCTTTAACAGTATAAATTTGCTTTAAATAAAATCGAATCTAAAAAAATTTGCCTTTGAAATAAAAATGAATGATGAAATTAAAATAAAATTTAAATTGATTCGTAGAAGAAACAACGAACGATGATCTTGTAAAAATCTGCGTGGCCATTTTTTATCTTGCGTTTCTATCGCTGCTAAACGTAAAATTGTATTTGTTGTTTTTGGAAAATTATGGTAGGCAAGCAAATTTAAATTTTAAATTTTAAATTTTGCATGGTATGCTGTGTAAATAATTCCCTTTCCAAATCTTAAAGATTTTATAAATTCGCATGTGATCACTCAAGCATGAAATGCAATCAACCCAGTTCACTTCTCAGACTGACCTTCACTTCTCAGCAACGCACGTGGAGTGAGGTACTGTTCAGTTAGTTGCTCTGTTTTAGCATACTGTAGGCCGAGCTTCTGTTTTAAATTATCGGTTGTAGGCTGCAAGATATTAAACAAATCTAATATTGATTGTTTCATTTTTCGTTGGTACAGTAACTCACTATATTCTACAAACATGCAGTCTGGGAAAACGATCCCGGAGCGGAGGTGAGAAGGACCATGGGGAAATCCTCATGGCCTATCAGATAACCAAAAACTCGCAGCGGACAAGTGCGGACCGCAACATGCTCGTGGAAGAACTTAACCATGGCTGCCGGACCAGGAAAGGACGTTGGATTATTCGGGTAAGTCACCACATTCTCCTTTCATGTAGAAAACTATTAAAAAAGGGATGTTTTTAATGCAGGTGCAAGATCACAAAACATTCGCAAAATATGGGGATGCAACAATTGTTATGCTTGGCTGGTTGAAGGAAGGGCTGGACAACCTTGTCCGGTTCAACGGAAAAGAAATTTGAAATAATTTTCCCCATAAATAAGCAAAGTAGTTTGCGGAAAAAAGGATGCAGCGAGGGTTGAAGTTGGCCGGAGGTGGCGAAAAATTTACCGCGACCTCAAACCGAAAGCATTCTGTCACACAGGTCGTCATCTGATGACGACGTGGACACGATCATCAGTCCTTCAAAGTTGCCAAAAAGGGTGCGTAGCTATGCGTTCTGTAAATTCTGTTGATTTACAAGTTATAAATTGTTGTCGTTTTAATTGTAGCTTGATAAATGAAAAAAAAAGAAAATTCCGAAGAACTTTAAGGATGCAGAGCCTGGTTATATTGAAACTCGAAAGAAGAAAATGAGATCGTTAGTACAAGGTTTTGGGTAAGAGTTTTCACTTTTTCTTTCACTCTGTTCTTGACACAAATTCGTAAAGATTTCTTCGTAAAGTGTGTGCCAGTTAGTAGCGGAAAAAAGTGAAAATGTTTCTTTTGCAGCTCAGTTCAAGAGGGCCGCAATTATTCAATTAAAGATAAAGACCTACAGAGGTCTAATTTCGCCTAAAGCACAATCGAAAGTATGGGCGAGGTTGGCCAGGAATTACCTCTTGATTATAAGTAAGCCACTTAATGTTAGCATTCAAATTGTTTTTTTTTTATGTATAGAAACCGAATTTGAGTTGCATTTTTATTTTTTTTAATATTTCTTACATTAATTGGTAAGTTGTTCCATGTCTGCTGTTTTAGGAGCCTCGCCGACTCAACGTCCGAAGTCGTGGCTGCCCAAGAAATAGTGGCATCAGTAATGCTAGAACGCATCGACAGTTAGTCTGTGAGTAACATGGCTTGAACTTATGCGAGATTTTAAAAATTACCATGCTCTATGTAAACTGTGATGACTTAAAATGCTTTGTTTTATGATGAAAGCGAAAAGAAAAGTATCGAACGGGAATCAGAAGAAGAGATGGAAGAGGCAGCAGGGCAAGAAGTGTCGGAGAGAAATGAAGACGAGATGGTGGTGGATGAAAGGGATCCTGACGGGTTAGAAGGTGAAGGGGAGCATAGTGGTGCAAAGGAGGTGCCGGGGAAGAAGCGTCACCACAGAAGAAAGACAAAATACTGCAGGTATGGTTTTTATTTAGCTGCCCTGAAAACATTATTTCCTAGTTTATTTTGTGACTTTTATGTTTTTAAGCATATGCGAAAAAATGGTGATGAATGTTGGTCGTCATTGCAGAGACGTTCATAAAATATCATACAATGAGCTGTCTGGTGAAGGGAAGAAAATGTGCCCCTTATGCGATAAATATGTAAAGTATCTGGTGAAACACCTGAAAGGTGCGAAACATGATAAGGATGACACACAAGTGAAGGAGCTAGTAATGTCACTTGATAAACGGCGACGTGATAATACAGCAAAGGTAATTGCTTGTCTAGATATGTATGTAGCAATATTTAAAGAGAAGAAGTGCTTCACGAACATGCTGCGCTTTTAGTTGTATGTGTATTGTTATAACACTTATTGTCTGTTCAGTCGCCTGGACCGAACAGTCCGTTTTTCCTGGACTGCCTGCTTCAGAAATTTCTCGCTTTATTTGCAATCCGTCGACGGAGGGGGAAAACGCTTGGTCGATGCGGAAAAGCAGAAATCTATTCTGCAAAGAATAGTTTCTAACTGCAGTTTTGAGGATTTGCACGCTTTCAGCTTGGACACATACATAGAAAAGCACGTTAAAGTAAGTACCTGCGTAGAATTTGCTATATTTGTGATTTGTTGCGTTTAATACAGACTACGTTGGCAGTTGCTTGAGGAAGGCAAATGCAAGCCTTCAACCTTCATTGCGCACAATGCCGCAATAGTTGCATTCATAAAATTCTTGACTATGAGGCATGCGGCAGAATGCAGCTTTGATTATCAACCAACCATGATACGGATCAAGCAGTGGAACGAGTTTTACCGGAGACGTCACCAGGAGCGGTATGTTATTGGTTTGTTTAAAGTTTTGTTCAAACTTTAATGTTACCGAAAGTATTTGTAGACGCCACGAAATCAGGGAGAGCGATAGAAGAAACGCAATTCGGAACGACGATGTTAACAAACTGCTTCATTCAAGATATGTTATGAGATGCCTTCAAGACATGCGACGTAAGTAGTGTGACGCAAAACCCGTAAAGCGGGTTTACAGTAAAGCCTTTTTCCATTAGGGTTAGCATCGTAGGAAATGGTGTCTGGACAAGTTCTCTATGGTGGAATTGTTCTCTACCAAATAAATTAAAGACAATACCGCTATCCAAATTTTCAGGGTTAGGAATTAATGACCGGTCGCATCTGGCAAAATGACTCCATTTAATTGAGGGGTTAGGGTTAGGGGTGAAATCGCTTTTAAAATTGAGGGTTAGCATCGTAGGAAATGGTGTCTGGACAAGTGCTTTATGGTGGAATTGTTCTCTACCAAATAAATTAAATACAATACCGGTTCTTAAATGTTCAGGGTTAGGACTTATTGACCAGCGGCATCTGGCAAAATGACTCCATTTCATAGAGCGGTTAGGGTTAGGGGTGAAAGCGCCCTTAAAAGTGAGGGTTAGTATCGTAGGAAATGGTATCTGGATAAGTTCTCAATCGTGAAACTGTATTTTTGGTTATTAGCAATGCCATATCGACCGAAATGGTACGCGAACCTTTTTAATGGTGCTCGGCTTTTTCTGATAGTCTGAGCTGTCGATTTGCATGACGGAGCTAAAAGCTGACGTCAGAACGATCCACCACGCTAGACTATGCTTAACTACGCTCGACTACGCTCGACTACGCTCTACTACGCTCGACTACGCTCTACTACGCTCGACTACGCTCTACTACGCTCTACTACGCTCTACTACGCTCTACTACGCTCTACTACGCTCTACTACGCTCTACTACGCTCTTCTACGCTCTACTACGCTCTACTACGCTCTACTACGCTCTACTACGCTCTACTACGCTCTACTACGCTCGACTACGCTCTACTACGCTCGACTACGCTCGACTACGCTCGACTACGCTCGACTACGCTCGACTACGCTCGACTACGCTCGACTACGCTCGACTACGCTCGACTACGCTCGACTACGCTCGACTACGCTCTACTACGCTCGACTACGCTCGACTACGCTCGACTACGCTCGACTACGCTCGACTACGCTCTACTACGCTCTACTACGCTCTACTACGCTCTACTACGCTCGACTACGCTCGACTACGCTCTACTACGCTCGACTACGCTCGACTACGCTCTACTACGCTCTACTACGCTCTACTACGCTCTACTACGCTCTACTACGCTCTACTACGCTCTACTACGCTCTACTACGCTCTACTACGCTCTACTACGCTCTACTACGCTCTACTACGCTCTACTACGCTCTACTACGCTCTACTACGCTCGACTAGACAATAGATTTTGTCTATTTGCATTGCACATTATTCACAGTTGTCGTGGCCGAGTGGTTAAGGCGACAGACTACAAATCTGTTTGGCTCTTCCCGCGGAATTGAAATCATGCTTCCATAAGTGATTTGCGGAAAGTGCGATTTTATCTAATTGCATTGAACAATAAGCACAGTTGTCGTGGCCGAGTGGTTAAGGCGACAGACTTTAAATCTGTTGAGCCTTGCCGGCGTAAGTTCGAATCCCGCCGACAACGTGGAATTAAAATCACGCTTCCATAAGTGATTCGAGAAAAGTGCGATTTTATCTATTTGCATTGAACATTAAGCACAGTTGTCGTGGCCGATTGGTTAAGACGAGAGACTAGAAATCTGGTGGGCTCTTTTTGTCCCATCTTGGATGACCGTGGTAAACCAAGATGGGACGATAAGTATAAATCTTTAACAGTATAAATTTGCTTTAATTAAAATCGAATCTTAAAAAATTTGCCTTTGAAATAAAAATGAATGATGAAATTAAAACAAAATTAAAATTGATTCGTAGAAGAAACAACGAACGATGATCTTGTAAAAATCTGCGTGGCCATTTCTATCTTGCGTTTCTATCGCTGCTAAACGTAAAATTGTATTTGTTGTTTTTGGAAAATTATGGTAGGCAAGCAAATTTTAATTTTAAATTTTAAATTTTGCATGGTATGCTGTGTAGATAATTCCCTTTCCAAATCTTAAAGATTTTATAAATTCGCATGTGATCACTCAAGCATGAAATGCAATCAACCCAGTTCACTTCTCAGACTGACCTTCACTTCTCAGCAACGCACGTGGAGTGAGGTACTGTTCAGTTAGTTGCTCTGTTTTAGCATACTGTAGGCCGAGCTTCTGTTTTAAATTATCGGTTGTAGGCTGCAAGATATTAAACAAATCTAATATTGATTGTTTCATTTTTCGTTGATACAGTAACTCACTATATTCTACAAACATGCAGTCTGGGAAAACGATCCCGGAGCGGAGGTGAGAAGGACCATGGGGAAATCCTCATGGCCTATCAGATAACCAAAAACTCGCAGCGGACAAGTGCAGTCCGCAACATGCTCGTGGAAGAACTTAACCATGGCTGCCGGACCAGGAAAGGACGTTGGATTATTCGGGTAAGTCACCACATTCTCCTTTCATGTAGAAAACTATTAAAAAAGGGATGTTTTTAATGCAGGTGCAAGATCACAAAACATTCGCAAAATATGGGGATGCAACAATTGTTATGCCTGGCTGGTTGAAGGAAGGGCTGGACAACCTTGTCCGGTTCAACGGAAAAGAAATTTGAAATAATTTTCCCCATAAATGAGCAAAGTAGTTTGCGGAAAAAAGGATGCAGCGAGGGTTGAAGTTGGCCGGAGGTGGCGAATTTATATCTCTGTTCTTGACACAAATTCGTAAAGATTTTTTCGTAAAGTGTGTGCCAGTTAGTAGCGGAAAAAGGAGAAAATGTTTCTTTTGCAGCTCAGTTCAAGAGGGCCGCAATTATTCAATTAAAGATAAAGACCTACAGAGGTCTAATTTCGCCTAAAGCACAATCGAAAGTATGGGCGAGGTTGGCCAGGAATTACCTCTTGATTATAAGTAAGCCACTTAATGTTAGCATTCAAATTGTTTTTTTTATGTATAGAAACCGAATTTGAGTTGCATTTTAATTTTTTTTAATATTTTTTGCATTAATTGGTAAGTTGTTCCATGTCTGCTGTTTTAGGAGCCTCGCCGACTCAACGTCCGAAGTCGTGGCTGCCCAAGAAATAGTGGCGTCAGTAATGCTACAGCGCATCGACAGTTAGTCTGTGAGTAACATGGCTTGAACTTATGCGATATTTTAAAAATTACCATGCTCTATGTAAACTGTGATGACTTAAAATGCTTTGTTTTATGAAGAAAGCGAAAAGAAAAGTATCGAACGGGAATCAGAAGAAGAGATGGAAGAGGCAGCAGGGCAAGAAGTGTCGGAGGGAAAAAAAGACGAGATGGTGGTGGATGAAAGGGTTTCTGACGGGTTAGAAGGTGAAGCGGAGCATAGTGGTGCAGAGGAGGTGCCGGGGAAGAAGCGTCACCACAGAAGAAAGGCAAAATAATGCAGGTATGGTTTTTATTTAGCTGCCCTGAAAACATTATTTCCTAGTTTATTTTGTGACTTTTATGTTTTTAAGCATATGCGAAAAAATGGTGATGAATGTTGGTCGTCATTGCAGAGACGTTCATAAAATATCATACAATGAGCTGTCTGGTGAAGGGAAGAAAAAGTGCCCCTTATGCGATAAATATGTAAAGCATCTGGTGAAACACCTGAAAGGTGCGAAACATGATAAGGATGACACACAAGTGAAGGAGCTAGTAATGTCACTTGATAAACGGCGACGTGATAATACAGTAAAGGTAATTGCTTGTCTAGATATGTATGTAGCAATATTTAAAGAGAAGAAGTGCTTCACGAACATGCTGCGCTTTTAGTTGTAGCCTATGTGTATTGTTATAACACTTATTGTCTGTTCAGTCGCCTGAACTGAACAGTCCGTTTTTCCTGGACTGCCTGCTTCAGAAATTTCTCGCTTTATTTGAAATCCGTCGACGGAGGGGAAAAACACTTGGTCGATGCGGAAAAGCAGAAATCTATTCTGCAAAGAATAGTTTCTAACTGCAGTTTTGAGGATTTGCACGCTTTCAGCTTGGACACATACATAGAAAAGCACGTTAAAGTAAGTACCTGCGTAGAATTTGCTATATTTGTGATTTGTTGCGTTTAATACAGACTACATTGGCAGTTGCTTGAGGAAGGCAAGTGCAAGCCTTCAACCTTCATTGCGCACAATGCCGCTATAGTTGCATTCATAAAATTCTTAAAACCTACATGACAGGATTTCGCTGTCAGCTCCTGTAGAGCTATCAAATTTGGTACTTTCCCATTTCACAGACTGCCTGGCGAGACCGACGAAAATAACATTTTTTTGCCGTTACGCAGCAAGAAAATAACGCAATGCGGAAATAAGTTTCCACAAAAAGCCAAATAGCAAAGCGTTAACCCCCCTCCCCTCCCCTCCCCTCCCCTCCCCTCCCCCCAAAACAAGTCAAATACCCCACCCCAAACCCCCAAGGTCTGCAACTAACTAAGCAATCTCAACAAAAATTGACCTCGAAAGACTAGACACAACCTGTTTCCGTTTGTGCGGGCTTGGCCAAAAGCCAAGTCATACTTCCAATTCTAATTTAGTTCGGGCACTGTCGTGCTTGGCTGTGGTTGTTAAACTTCTAGCTTGCAAGCCAACTGTTGCGTCATAGATAAAATTGAGAGGCAGCTAATCCAAAACATATCTCTTTGTTATGCAAAGCAAAGAGAATAGAAATATACTAGAAAAAGTTTTATAGCATGTTTTTTAAATCACTCCTTTACATTTTGCGCAATATTTAATAAAAGTTGCTGTAAAAAGTTGCATGAAAAATAGAGAAAAGTTGCAAAAAGTTGCAATAAAAAAATTCCTACAAAAAGCTTAAAACATCATACTACATAAATTCTGAGTATTTAGGAAGCTGCCGAAAGCTGTAAAAAAAAGTTGCAAAAGTTGCAAAAACTTGCCCTAATAATGATATATCTAAGTGTCTTGAGGTACCAAAGCAAAAAATTAATTTCATTCGCATTGCGTTCGTAATTTTTGTAAGTTATAATTCGCACGGGTACAAATATGCACGAAGTAACAATTCCAAATGTATCTCGCAACGTATACGGGTATTAAGTTGCACGATGTAAAAATTACCAAATGTATCTCGCAACTTATACGGGTATCAAATTGCACGAAGTAACAATTACCAAATGTATCTCGCAACGTATACGGGTATCAAATTGCACGAAGTAACAATTACCAAATGTATCTCGCAACGTATACGGGTATTAAATTGCACGAAGTAAAAATTACCAAATGTATCTCGCAACGTATACGGGTATCAAATTGCACGAAGTAACAATTACCAAATGTATCTCGCAACGTATACGGGTATCAAATTGCACGAAGTAACAATTACCAAATGTATCTCGCAACTTATACGGGTATCAAATTGCACGAAGTAAAAATTACCAAATGTATCTCGCAACGTATACGGGTATCAAATTGCAACATAAAATCTTCGTCGGACCTACGTTGGCGCGCTAACTACAATCTTACACGTTTCGACGTAGGGCCTACCAACAATCACTAACACACAGCGTTTTTACGCGTTACGAATTTGAAACAGCAAACACAATATTTTACTGCAATAAAACGCTTTCACCACTTGACGCAGATGAATCGAAATTCAAAAATAGACTTGTCTGGCTTCATCTTGCGGTTCTTTACCTAAAACACTTCTTTAATCAAAATTATTGCAATTTGTTTCTTTACTATCCACAAAATTAAAATTGCAAAAGTTAAACGCTGTGCAATACAATACACTGTTATTTTGTTAAACACTTTAATTAAACACGAAAAGTGAGGCCAAAAAGAAACGCCTAAAATGGTTACATGTTTAAATCGCACATGTTTATTCTGTTTTGTGTTTAAATGTTGTAGGTGTTTACTAACTAGGTGTTTATTATCTTTGGTGTTTATGTTTAAATGTTGTACGTGTTTACTAACTAGGTGTTTACTATTTTATGCGTATTGTCACTTGGCAGTCAAAATTTCCAAAATAGCGTTTATTACAGCAGCGCAACAGAAACAAGGCAGGTACAATCACGGGCGCCGGAATTATTTTTGGCAGGGGGCAAAATTCGAAAATAGGACACTTTTTGAATGTCATTTTGGAAAATAAAGAAAGAAAAGGGGGCGATGGCCTCTCTGCCCTTCCTCTTCCGGCACCCGTGAGTAATAACAATATACAATAATAATAATAATAACAACCGATAAGTTGCATTAAATAGCCTAACACCCCCCTCGAATCGTTGTTACATCTGAAGTGGATTGAATCAGCAACAATGAATGTTTTCATGGTTCCGGCTTCGTTATAAGAAACAAGCAAACTTGGCAGTGTTTTCTTTCTGGAGTTTAAACTAATCCGAAATGCCTAAAAAATTAAAACAAAAATGTCAATGTATACAAATTGTTCTGTAAAGCCACCAGTTAAATAAAGCAACTACAACTCACATTAACAGTCTGCATTGCATCAAAAAGAATTGTTTTGCGGGTCGGCCAAAGTTGTTTTTGTGACCTCAAAAAGAGATTAAGTTCTTTCTCTGGTGATGGATCCTATGTCAAAAGTTTTGTTAGGTTTTTACACTATTAATAATGAATCTATTTTCACCTCAATATATATAAAATGTCTCAAGATCTGAACACATTATTCTTCAACAAAGCAATAAGCTAATACACAAACAACCAAATTTGATTTTTGTTAATTGCTGGATGAATGCTCAGATTGCTCACTTCAGTCTCATGGCATTGCCGCTCAACATTGCTGTTACATTTGTTGTCTAGCGTGGTTAGCATGCTTACGCAAGCGTCTTATATCGTATTGTAATCAAATTGATAAACATTTCTGAATTTTTCCTCAATCTGCAAAATTTATCACTATATCAATAACCATGTTGCAGCCTCTAAACATGATCTACAACTGTATTCTCTTACAAAAGTATGAAAATCTAAAACACCTTATAATAAGTTTCTTTCAAACACTAACAAAAGGCATTTGTCCTAATAATGAAAACTTTTCAATGATTCCACTAATGCAGGGGTCGGGAACCTTTTTGGCGAAGGAGCCATGCAATCCACATATTGTTAATTTTTATTTCCGTTAGAGCCATATAATATTTTTCAACACTTAATGCAACTAACGTGTGCATTTTTAAGCAAAACCAACTACTTTAGACAACGGTAAATGTCTGAATTTACTCTTTAATAACATGCTAATTACTGTTAATGCGATTTCTGGTGCTGCATGATACAGAAATTACAAAATTACAAATAACTGAAAAGTTTTATTCGTAACAATTGAGCTAAGAAATGCCAGCTTAGATTTATTTGCGAGCCAGATGCCATCATCAAAAGAGCCATATCTGGCTCGCGAGCCATAGGTTCCCAACCTCTGCACTAATGCATCCATCTTTACATTAAACTAATTGCTTCTTGGTGAAAGACAGACATTGGTCTTAAATACCTGTTTTAGTAGACCGTATTCCCATCCTGATTCTTCCTTTTCTAAATGTTGTCTAATAACTTCAGTAGCCCTTTTTTGTCCATTCTGAATCTACAGTGATTAAAAATATAAAACTAAACAATATAGCTTTTAAAACAGTAGTGAGATGTAATCAAGCTTTTTGATAAGGTGTCAGAATCTTTCTTCTCGAATGTCTTTGGAAGACTCGGACTCGGCAATGATTCCTCCACTCTCTGCAGTTTTCCACAAAAACTCAATTTTCATTTGTTTATTAAATTTTATAACATATTGACCAACCCTGGCACTGCTCACCAGGACCAGAAGAGTAAAGATTAATAATGGCTTACCCAAGAACATTACAAAAGTAGTAACACTGGACATTTGCAATAAGTTCGCATTGTTTGAACCTGGTGCTAAGCCAATCCACCACTGAAGCAACACTTTTTGGCATGCACAGTATATTTTAAAATTAACTTAATATTGTTAATAATAAAAATTTCATGTGGATCAAAAATATATAATTCTGCATCACCTGCCAGTGTAGTTGGAGGAAACCTAATGATGAGGGTTGTTTACTACCATATGTGATGGCACAGGTGGATGGCTTCTCTTCCGACATAAGTTTCTAAGTTTTTCCAATAACTTTCTACAGAAAACGCCTGTAAAGAAACAGCTTAGTATAAACTGTTATAGACTACTGAGTACAAAAATATTTTATATTGTAGGCTAGGAAATTTATCATTATACAGTTATTACAACAATTTTCTTTCTACAGTACTAAATTATCAAAATCAAATGCTTACCGAAGGCCATTGCCTTTCCCAAGAGCATTACAACGGTATGGCACCACCGGGTATCGAAAACATGCTATAAATATTTGTTATTGTCTGTAACTCTGTAAACCTTTATGCCTGGAATATAGCCTAGGCCTTGTAGTAACAAACCTGATCCATACAGCGAAATACGCTACACCAGGCTACCTATATAGGCTACCGAAAACAAACTGTGGCAATAAGCTACAGCCCTACGAAACGTCATAAAACAATTCGCTGTCTATATGTAAGCTGAAAAGAGGGTTCAGATTTTAGAGATAGCTTTTAGCCTAGCTGCCTGAAGGAGGTAAATGCGCGCCCACATTTTTGACCATGGTAGAATTTAACAAGATATTTCATAGAACTTAAAATAATTTTTAAATAGCAAACTTGCTGGATAAAAAGTAAATAAAAACAACAATTACTTGTTCTAATGTAAAACAATAAGTTTAATGTAATGTTATGAAAGTTTTTTTATTTTAATATTTTAGGTTTTGAGTTATTTAAACATGGAATAAATAGTTATAACTTACTATTTTCAGATACACAATCTACATTATATGAACAAACGTTATTCAGACGTTCCACTAACTGATGGTGAACGCTTGTCATTTACCTTTCAATCAAACGACGAGAAAAGAACGCCCACGTTAGGCCATGCCCGAGTAATTTCAAACTTTGATGGGCAAAGTATGGTAATTGGTTTTTCACCCTCCATTCCTGGGTGAATGGCTTTACTTGAAAACCAATCACAGCCAGTGGCGTAGCTGGAAAAAAATTGGGGGGGGGGGGGGGGGATCAAATATTTCATGAGATTACAAAGAGAACTATACGAATTGTTGGTTTTAAGACACCGCCACCCGATGTAGAAACCTATATAGACACAAAATATGGGGTCGGGGTGGCCAAGGCCCCTATCACCCCTTTGAAATATAGCCTACAGTAAGGCCTGAACAATACAATTTAGTGTTCAGCCACTCCATACAGGAAAATTTTTAAAACGACTTCAAGTTGCCAACTTTAAACCTAAGAATTGAGTCCGAGATACAAATTTATACTGAACAATAGCTCGTGTAATTGGGTAATGCGAACAAGTCTAAAGCATATAGTACCAAACTGTTTTTGATAGATTCTTTCTAAAGCAACTTAAAGTATAAGATATAATTCAATAAAACTCATCAAAATAAACACATTCCTCCTAAACACCTTTTTGTTTGACACATTTTGTAATCTTTGTGTTATGTGTTTAACATTTAAACGCCTAAAGCGTGGAAAAAGTGTAGAATAGGCATAAATCATTATTAAACGTGTCATGGATTGTGGTGTTTAACCCATAAAGTGTTTAAATTTTGTCAAATTAACAAAATTTATACACTTAAACACATAATTAAACACTTTAACATGTTTAAAGAAGTAAAATTGTGTTTAAATTTTAAACACATGAATGACAGTGTAGCCTTTTGCGAGTTGCCCAGTTAAATTTTTAATTTGGAGTAGTGATTTGCAAGTTAATCTGGAAATGGCTACAAAATGCGTAGCCATTTTTCAGATACCATACTTTTTGGCAATTTAATACCCGCAACGTTGCGAGATACATTTGGTAATAGTTACTTCGTGCATATTTGTATAATTCGCACGGGTACAAATATGCACGAAGTAACTATTACCAAATGTATCTCGCAACGTATACGGGTATCAAATTGCACGAAGTAAAAATTACCAAATGTATCTCGCAACTTATACGGGTATTAAATTGCACGAAGTAACAATTACCAAATGTATATCGCAACATATACCGGTATCAAATTTCACGTAGTAATAATTACCAAATGTATCTCGCAACGTATACGGTTATCAAATTGCAAAAAAAAATCTTCGTCGGACCTAGTTTGGTGCGCTAACTACAATCTTACACGATTCGACGTTGGGCCTACCAACAATCACTAACATACAGCGTTTTTACGTGTTTGAGAAAAAGATAAATTTTCACAAATTTGAAACAGCAAACACAATATTTTACTGCAATAAAACGCTTTCACCACTTGACGCAGATGAATCGAAATTCAAAAAATAGACTTGTCTGTCTTCATCTTGTGGTTCTTTACCTAAAACACTTTTTTAATCAAAATTATTGCAATATGTTTCTTTACTATCCACAAAATTAAAATTGCAAAGGTTAAACGCTGTGCAATACAATAGCCTTTTGCGAGTTGCCCAGTTAAATTTCTAATTTGGAGTAGTGATTTGCAAGTTAATCTTAAAATACCATACTTTTTAGCAATTTGTACCGGTATACGATGAGAGATACATTTGGTAATTGTTACTTCCTGCAATTTAATACTCGCAACGTTGCGAGATACATTTGGTAATAGTTACTTCGTGCATATTTGCACCCGTGCGAATTATAACTTACAAAACTTACGTTTGTACCCGTGCTAATTATAACTAACGCTAACCTTATTTATAAAATGGTTACACTCAGTAGGCATTTGTTAACCCTATTTAGCAAATGGTTACAATCAGGTCGCATCTGGCAAAATGATTTCAATTAATTGAGGGCTAGGGTTAGAGGTGAAAGCGCCTATAAAATTGAGGGTTAGTATCGTAGGAAATGGTGTCTGGACAAGTTCTGTATGGTGGAATTGTTCTCTACCAAATAAATTAAATACAATACCGGTTTCCAAATTTTCAGGGTTAGGACTTAATGACCGGTCACATCTGGCAAAATGACTCCATTTAATTGAGGGGTTAGGGTTAGGAGTGAAATCGCTTTTAAAATTGATGGTTAGCATCGTAGGAAATGGTGTCTGGACAAGTTCTGTATGGTAGAATTGTTCTCTACCAAATAAATTAAATACAATACCGGTTTCCAAAGTTTCAGGGTTAGGACTTAATGACCGGTCACATCTGGCAAAATGACTCCATTTAAATGAGGAGTTAGGGTTAGGAGTGAAATTGCTTTTAAAATTGAGGGTTAGCATCGTAGGAAATGGTGTCTGGACAAGTTCTGTATGGTGGAATTGTTCTCTACCAAATAAATTAAATACAATACCGGTTTCTAAATCTTCAGGGTTAGGACTTATTGACCAGCGGCATCTGGCAAAATGACTCCATTTAATTGAGTGGTTAAGGTTAGGAGTGAAATCGCTTTTAAAATTGAGGGTTAGCATCGTAGGAAATGGTGTCTGGACAAGTTCTGTATGGTGGAATTGTTCTCTACCAAATAAATTAAATACAATACCAGTTTCCAAAGTTTCAGGGTTAGGACTTAATGACCGGTCACATCTGGCAAAATGACTCCATTTAATTGAGAGGTTAGGGTTAGGAGTGAAATCGGTTTTAAAATTGAGGGTTAGCATCGTAGGAAATGGTGTCTGGACAAGTTCTGTATGGTGGAATTGTTCTCTACCAAATAAATTAAATACAATACCGGTTTTCAAATTTTCAGGGTTAGGACTTAATGACCGGTCGCATCTGGCAAAATGACTCCATTTAATTGAGTGGTTAGGGTTAGGAGTGAAATCGCTTTTAAAATTGAGGGTTAGCATCGTAGGAAATGGTGTCTGGACAAGTTCTGTATGGTGGAATTGTTCTCTACCAAATAAATTAAATACAATACCGGTTTCCAAATTTTCAGGGTTAGGATTTAATGACCGGTCGCATCTGGCAAAATGACTCCATTTAATTGAGGGGTTAGGGTTAGGGGTGAAATCGCTTTTAAAATTGATGGTTAGCATCGTAGGAAATGGTGTCTGGACAAGTTCTGTATGGTGGAATTGTTCTCTACCAAATAAATTAAATACAATACCGTTTTCCAAATTTTCAGGATTAGGACCTAATGACAGGTCGCATCTGGCAAAATGACTCCATTTAATTGAGGGGTTAGGGTTAGGGGTGAAATCGCTTTTAAAATTGAGGGTTAGCATCGTAGGAAATGGTGTCTGGACAAGTTCTGTATGGTAGAATTGTTCTCTACAAAATAGATTAAATACAATACCGGTTTCCAAAGTTTCAAGGTTAGGACTTAATGACCGGTCGCATCTGGCAAAAAGACTCCATTCAATTGAGGGGTTAGGTTTAGGAGTGAAATCGGTTTTAAAATTGAGGGTTAGCATCGTAGGAAATGGTGTCTGGACAAGTTCTGTATGGTAGAATTGTTCTCTACCAAATAAATTAAATACAATACCGGTTTTCAAAGTTTCAGGGTTAGAACTTAATGACCGGTCACATCTGGCAAAATGACTCCATTTAATTGAGGGGTTAGCGTTAGGAGTGAAATTGCTTTTAAAATTGAGGGTTAGCATCGTAGGAAATGGTGTCTGGACAAGTTCTGTATGGTGGAATTGTTCTCTACCAAATAAATTAAATACAATACCGGTTTCTAAATCTTCAGGGTTAGGACTTATTGACCAGCGGCATCTGGCAAAATGACTCCATTTAATTGAGGGGTTAGGGTTAGGAGTGAAATCGCTTTTAAAATTGAGGGTTAGCATCGTAAGAAATGGTGTCTGGACAAGTTCTGTATGGTGGAATTGTTCTCTACCAAATAAATTAAATACAATACCAGTTTCCAAATTTTCAGGGTTAGGACTTAATGACCGGTCACATCTGGCAAAATGACTCCATTTAATTGAGGGGTTAGGGTTAGGAGTGAAATCGGTTTTAAAATTGAGGGTAAGCATCGTAGGAAATGGTGTCTGGACAAGTTCTGTATGGTGGAATTGTTCTCTACCAAATAAATTAAATACAATACCGGTTTTCAAATTTTCAGGGTTAGGACTTAATGACCGGTCGCATCTGGCAAAATGACTCCATTTAATTGAGTGGTTAGGGTTAGGAGTGAAATCGCTTTTAAAATTGAGGGTTAGCATCGTAGGAAATGGTGTCTGGACAAGTTCTGTATGGTGGAATTGTTCTCTACCAAATAAATTAAATACAATCCCGGTTTCCAAATTTTCAGGATTAGGACCTAATGACAGGTCGCATCTGGCAAAATGACTCCATTTAATTGAGGGGTTAGGGTTAGGGGTGAAATCGCTTTTAAAATTGAGGGTTAGCATCGTAGGAAATGGTGTCTGGACAAGTTCTGTATGGTAGAATTGTTCTCTACAAAATAGATTAAATACAATACCGGTTTCCAAAGTTTCAAGGTTAGGACTTAATGACCGGTCGCATCTGGCAAAAAGACTCCATTCAATTGAGGGGTTAGGGTTAGGAGTGAAATCGGTTTTAAAATTGAGGGTTAGCATCGTAGGAAATGGTGTCTGGACAAGTTCTGTATGGTGGAATTGTTCTCTACCAAATAAATTAAATACAATACCGGTTTCTAAATCTTCAGGGTTAGGATTTATTGATCAGCGGCATCTGGCAAAATGACTCCATTTCATAAAGGGGTTAGGGTGAAAGCGCGCATTAAAGTTGAGGTTTTGCATCGTAGGAAAAAGCGTATGGAAAAGTTGTTCATCGTGGGGCTGTTCTTTATGATCTAAAATAAATACAATACCAGTTTCTAAATTTGTAGGGTTAAAACCTAATGTCCGGTCGCATCTGGCAAAATGATTCCAATTAAATGAGGGGCTAGAGTTAGGAGTGAAAGCGCCCTTAACATTGAGGGTTAGCATCGTAGGAAATGGTGTCTGGACAAGTTCTGTATGGTGGAATTGTTCTCTACCAAATAAATTAAATACAATACCGGTTTCCAAATTTTCAGGATTAGGACTTAATGACAGGTCCCATCTGGCAAAATGACTCCATTTAATTGAGGGGTTGGGGTTAGGGGTGAAATCGCTTTTAAAATTGTGGGTTAGCATCGTAGGAAATGGTGTCTGGACAAGTTCTGTATGGTAGAATTGTTCTCTACCAAATAAATTAAATACAATACCGGTTTCCAAAGTTTCAGGGTTAGGACTTAATGACTGGTCGCATCAGGCAAAATGACTCCATTTAATGGAAGGGTTAGGGTTAGGAGTGAAATCGGTTTTATAATTGAGGGTTAGCATCGTAGGAATTGGTGTCTGGACAAGTTCTGTATTGTGGAATTGTTCTCTACCAAACAAATTAAATACAATACCAGTTTCCAAATTTTCAGGGTTAGGATTTAATGACCGGTCGCATCTGGCAAAATGACTCTATTTAATTGAGGGGTTAGGGTTAGGGGTGAAATGGCTTTTAAAATTGAGGGTTAGCATCGTAGGAAATGGTGCCTGGACAAGTTCTGTATGGTAGAATTGTTCTCTACCAAATAAATTAAATACAATACCGGTTTCCAAAGTTTCAGGGTTAGGACTTAATGACTGGTCGCATCAGGCAAAATGACTCCATTTAATTGAGGGGTTAGGGTTAGGATTAGGAGTGAAATTGGTTTTAAAATTGTGGGTTAGCATCGTAGGAAATGGTGTCTGGACAAGTTCTGTATGGTGGAATTGTTCTCTACCAAATAAATTAAATACAATACCGGTTTTCAAATTTTCAGGGTTAGGACTTAATGACCGGTCGCATCTGGCAAAATGACTCCATTTAATTGAGGGTTAGGGTTAGGGGTGAAATCGCTTTTAAAATTGAGGGTTAGCATCGTAGGAAATGGTGTCTGGACAAGTTCTGTATGGTAGAATTGTTCTCTACCAAATAAATTAAATACAATCCCGGTTTCCAAAGTTTCAGGGTTAGGACTTAATGACTGGTCGCATCAGGCAAAAAGACTCCATTTAATTGAGGGGTTAGGGTTAGGAGTGAAATCGGTTTTAAAATTGAGGGTTAGCATCGTAGGAAATGGTGTCTGGACAAGTTCTGTATGGTGGAATTGTTCTCTACCAAATAAATTAAATACAATACCGGTTTCCAAATTTTCAGGGTTAGGATTTAATGACCGGTCGCATCTGGCAAAATGACTCCATTTAATTGAGGGGTTAGAGTTAGGGGTGAAATCGCTTTTAAAATTGAGGGTTAGCATCGTAGGAAATGGTGTCTGGACAAGTTCTGTATGGTAGAATTGTTCTCTACCAAATAAATTAAATACAATACCGGTTTCCAAAGTTTCAGGGTTAGGACTTAATGACTGGTCGCATCAGGCAAAATGACTCTATTTAATGGAGGGGTTAGGGTTAGGAGTGAAATCGGTTTTAAAATTGAGGGTTAGCATCGTAGGAATTGGTGTCTGGACAAGTTCTGTATTGTGGAATTGTTCTCTACCAAACAAATTAAATACAATATCAGTTTCCAAATTTTCAGGGTTAGGACTTAATGACCGGTCGCATCTGGCAAAATGACTCCATTTAATTGTGGGGTTAGGGTTAGGGGTAAAATGGCTTTTAAAATTGAGGGTTAGCATCGTAGGAAATGGTGTCTGGACAAGTTCTGTATGATAGAATTGTTCTCTACCAAATAAATTAAATACAATACCGGTTTTCAAATTTTCAGGGTTAGGACTTAATGACCGGTCGCATCTGGCAAAATGACTCCATTTAATTGAGTGGTTAGGGTTAGGAGTGAAATCGCTTTTAAAATTGAGGGTTAGCATCGTAGGAAATGGTGTCTGGACAAGTTCTGTATGGTGGAATTGTTCTCTACCAAATAAATTAAATACAATACCGGTTTTCAAATTTTCAGGGTTAGGACTTATGACCGGTCACATCTGGCAAAATGACTCCATTTAATTGAGGGGTTAGGGTTAGGAGTGAAATCGCTTTTAAAATTGAGGGTTAGCATCGTAGGAAATGGTGTCTGGACAAGTTCTGTATGGTAGAATTGTTCTCTACAAAATAGATTAAATACAATACCGGTTTCCAAATTTTCAAGGTTAGGACTTAATGACCGGTCGCATCTGGCAAAAAGACTCCATTCAATTGAGGGGTTAGGGTTAGGAGTGAAATCGGTTTTAAAATTGAGTGTTAGCATCGTAGGAAATGGTGTCTGGACAAGTTTTTTATGGTAGAATTGTTCTCTACCAAATAAATTAAATACAATACCGGTTTCCAAAGTTTCAGGGTTAGGACTTAATGACCGGTCACATCTGGCAAAATGACTCCATTTAATTGAGGGGTTAGGGTTAGGAGTGAAATTGCTTTTAAAATTGAGGGTTAGCATCGTAGGAAATGGTGTCTGGACAAGTTCTGTATGGTGGAATTGTTCTCTACCAAATAAATTAAATACAATACCGGTTTCTAAATCTTCAGGGTTAGGACTTATTGACCAGCGGCATCTGGCAAAATGACTCCATTTAATTGAGGGGTTAGGTTTAGGAGTGAAATCGCTTTTAAAATTGAGGGTTAGCATCGTAGGAAATGGTGTCTGGACAAGTTCTGTATGGTGGAATTGTTCTCTACCAAATAAATTAAATACAATACCAGTTTTTAAAGTTTCAGGGTTAGGACTTAATGACCGGTCACATCTGGCAAAATGACTCCATTTAATTGAGGGGTTAGGGTTAGGGGTGAAATCGGTTTTAAAATTGAGGGTTAGCATCGTAGGAAATGGTGTCTGGACAAGTTCTGTATGGTAGAAATGTTCTCTACCAAATAAATTAAATACAATACCGGTTTTCAAATTTTCAGGGTTAGGACTTAATGACCGGTCGCATCTGGCAAAATGACTCCATTTAATTGAGTGGTTAGGGTTAGGAGTGAAATCGCTTTTAAAATTGAGGGTTAGCATCGTAGGAAATGGTGTCTGGACAAGTTCTGTATGGTGGAATTGTTCTCTACCAAACAAATTAAACACAATACCAGTTTCCAAATTTTCAGGGTTAGGATTTAATGACCGGTCGCATCTGGCAAAATGACTCCATTTAATTGAGGAGTTAGGGTTAGGGGTGAAATCGCTTTTAAAATTGAGGGTTAGCATCGTAGGAAATGGTGTCTGGACAAGTTCTGTATGGTAGAATTGTTCTCTACCAAATAAATTAAATACAATACCGGTTTCCAAAGTTTCAGGGTTAGGACTTAATGACTGGTCGCATCAGGCAAAATGGCTCCATTTAATTGAGGGGTTAGGGTTAGGAGTGAAATCGGTTTTAAAATTGAGGGTTAGCATCGTAGGAAATGGTGTCTGGACAAGTTCTGTATGGTGGAATTGTTCTCTACCAAATAAATTAAATACAATACCGTTTTACAAATTTTCAGGATTAGGACCTAATGACCGGTCGCATCTGGCAAAATGACTCCATTTAATGGAGGGGTTAGGGTTAGGAGTGAAATCGGTTTTAAAATTGAGGGTTAGCATCGTAGGAATTGGTGTCTGGACAAGTTCTGTATTGTGGAATTGTTCTCTACCAAACAAATTAAATACAATACCAGTTTCCAAATTTTCAGGGTTAGGATTTAATGACCGGTCGCATCTGGCAAAATGACTCCATTTAATTGAGGGGTTAAGGTTAGGGGTGAAATGGCTTTTAAAATTGAGGGTTAGCATCGTAGGAAATGGTGTCTGGACAAGTTCTGTATGATAGAATTGTTCTCTACCAAATAAATTAAATACAATACCGGTTTTCAAATTTTCAGGGTTAGGACTTAATGACCGGTCGCATCTGGCAAAATGACTCCATTTAATTGAGTGGTTAGGGTTAGGAGTGAAATCGCTTTTAAAATTGAGGGTTAGCATCGTAGGAAATGGTGTCTGGACAAGTTCTGTATGGTGGAATTGTTCTCTACCAAATAAATTAAATACAATACCGGTTTCCAAATTTTCAGGGTTAGGACTTAATGACCGGTCACATCTGGCAAAATGACTCCATTTAATTGAGGGGTTAGGGTTAGGAGTGAAATCGCTTTTAAAATTGAGGGTTAGCATCGTAGGAAATGGTGTCTGGACAAGTTCTGTATGGTAGAATTGTTCTCTACAAAATAGATTAAATACAATACCGGTTTCCAAAGTTTCAAGGTTAGGACTTAATGACCGGTCGCATCTGGCAAAAAGACTCCATTCAATTGAGGGGTTAGGGTTAGGAGTGAAATCGGTTTTAAAATTGAGGGTTAGCATCGTAGGAAATGGTGTCTGGACAAGTTCTTTATGGTAGAATTGTTCTCTACCAAATAAATTAAATACAATACCGGTTTCCAAAGTTTCAGGGTTAGGACTTAATGACCGGTCACATCTGGCAAAATGACTCCATTTAATTGGAGGGTTAGGGTTAGGAGTGAAATTGCTTTTAAAATTGAGGGTTAGCATCGTAGGAAATGGTGTCTGGACAAGTTCTGTATGGTGGAATTGTTCTCTACCAAATAAATTAAATACAATACCGTTTTCTAAATCTTCAGGGTTAGGACTTATTGACCAGCGGCATCTGGCAAAATGACTCCATTTAATTGAGGGGTTAGGTTTAGGAGTGAAATCGCTTTTAAAATTGAGGGTTAGCATCGTAGGAAATGGTGTCTGGACAAGTTCTGTATGGTGGAATTGTTCTCTACCAAATAAATTAAATACAATACCAGTTTTTAAAGTTTCAGGGTTAGGACTTGATGACCGGTCACATCTGGCAAAATGACTCCATTTAATTGAGGGGTTAGGGTTAGGAGTGAAATCGGTTTTAAAATTGAGGGTTAGCATCGTAGGAAATGGTGTCTGGACAAGTTCTGTATGGTGGAATTGTTCTCTACCAAATAAATTAAATACAATACCGGTTTTCAAATTTTCAGGGTTAGGACTTAATGACCGGTCGCATCTGGCAAAATGACTCCATTTAATTGAGTGGTTAGGGTTAGGAGTGAAATCGCTTTTAAAATTGAGGGTTAGCATCGTAGGAAATGGTGTCTGGACAAGTTCTGTATGGTGGAATTGTTCTCTACCAAATAAATTAAATACAATACCGGTTTCCAAATTTTCAGGGTTAGGACTTAATGACCGGTCGCATCTGGCAAAATGACTCCATTTAATTGAGGAGTTAGGGTTAGGGGTGAAATCGCTTTTAAAATTGAGGGTTAGCATCGTAGGAAATGGTGTCTGGACAAGTTCTGTATGGTAGAATTGTTCTCTACCAAATAAATTAAATACAATACCGGTTTCCAAAGTTTCAGGGTTAGGACTTAATGACTGGTCGCATCAGGCAAAATGACTCCATTTAATTGAGGGGTTAGGGTTAGGAGTGAAATCGGTTTTAAAATTGAGGGTTAGCATCGTAGGAAATGGTGTCTGGACAAGTTCTGTATGGTGGAATTGTTCTCTACCAAATAAATTAAATACAATACCGGTTTCCAAATTTTCAGGGTTAGGATTTAATGACCGGTCGCATCTGGCAAAATGACTCCATTTAATTGAGGGGTTAGGGTTAGGGGTGAAATCGCTTTTAAAATTGATGGTTAGCATCGTAGGAAATGGTGTCTGGACAAGTTCTGTATGGTGGAATTGTTCTCTACCAAATAAATTAAATACAATACCGTTTTCCAAATTTTCAGGATTAGGACCTAATGACAGGTCGCATCTGGCAAAATGACTCCATTTAATTGAGAGGTTAGGGTTAGGGGTGAAATCGCTTTTAAAATTGAGGGTTAGCATCGTAGGAAATGGTGTCTGGACAAGTTCTGTATGGTAGAATTGTTCTCTACAAAATAGATTAAATACAATACCGGTTTCCAAAGTTTCAAGGTTAGGACTTAATGACCGGTCGCATCTGGCAAAAAGACTCCATTCAATTGAGGGGTTAGGGTTAGGAGTGAAATCGGTTTTAAAATTGAGAGTTAGCATCGTAGGAAATGGTGTCTGGACAAGTTCTGTATGGTGGAATTGTTCTCTACCAAATAAATTAAATACAATACCGGTTTTTAAATCTTCAGGGTTAGGACTTATTGATCAGCGGCATCTGGCAAAATGACTCCATTTCATAAAGGGGTTAGGGTGAAAGCGCGCATTAAAGTTGAGGTTTTGCATCGTAGGAAGAAGCGTATGGAAAAGTTGTTCATCGTGGGGCTGTTCTTTATGATCTAAAATAAATACAATACCAGTTTCTAAATTTGTAGGGATAAAACCTAATGTCCGGTCGCATCTGGCAAAATGATTCCAATTAAATGAGGGGCTAGAGTTAGGAGTGAAAGCGCCCTTAACATTGAGGGTTAGCATCGTAGGAAATGGTGTCTGGACAAGTTCTGTATGGTGGAATTGTTCTCTACCAAATAAATTAAATACAATACCGGTTTCCAAAGTTTCAGGATTAGGACTTAATGACTGGTCGCATCAGGCAAAATGACTCCATTTAATTGAGGGGTTAGGGTTAGGAGTGAAATCGGTTTTAAAATTGAGGGTTAGCATCGTAGGAATTGGTGTCTGGACAAGTTCTGTATTGTGGAATTGTTCTCTACCAAACAAATTAAATACAATACCAGTTTCCAAATTTTCAGGGTTAGGATTTAATGACCGGTCGCATCTGGCAAAATGACTCCATTTAATTGAGGGGTTAGGGTTAAGGGTGAAATGGCTTTTAAAATTGAGGGTTAGCATCGTAGGAAATGGTGTCTGGACAAGTTCTGTATGGTAGAATTGTTCTCTACCAAATAAATTAAATACAATACCGGTTTCCAAAGTTTCAGGATTAGGACTTAATGACTGGTCGCATCAGGCAAAATGACTCCATTTAATTGAGGGGTTAGGGTTAGGGTTAGGAGTGAAATCGCTTTTAAAATTGAGTGTTAGCATCGTAGGAAATGGTGTCTGGACAAGTTCTGTATGGTGGAATTGTTCTCTACCAAATAAATTAAATACAATACCGTTTTACAAATTTTCAGGATTAGGACCTAATGACAGGTCGCATCTGGCAAAATGACTCCATTTAATGGAGGGGTTAGGGTTAGGAGTGAAATCGGTTTTAAAATTGAGGGTTAGCATCGTAGGAATTGGTGTCTGGACAAGTTCTGTATTGTGGAATTGTTCTCTACCAAACAAATTAAATACAATACCAGTTTCCAAATTTTCAGGGTTAGGATTTAATGACCGGTCGCATCTGGCAAAATGACTCCATTTAATTGAGGGGTTAAGGTTAGGGGTGAAATGGCTTTTAAAATTGAGGGTTAGCATCGTAGGAAATGGTGTCTGGACAAGTTCTGTATGATAGAATTGTTCTCTACCAAATAAATTAAATACAATACCGGTTTTCAAATTTTCAGGGTTAGGACTTAATGACCGGTCGCATCTGGCAAAATGACTCCATTTAATTGAGTGGTTGGGGTTAGGAGTGAAATCGCTTTTAAAATTGAGGGTTAGCATCGTAGGAAATGGTGTCTGGACAAGTTCTGTATGGTGGAATTGTTCTCTACCAAATAAATTAAATACAATACCGGTTTCCAAATTTTCAGGGTTAGGACTTAATGACCGGTCACATCTGGCAAAATGACTCCATTTAATTGAGGGGTTAGGGTTAGGAGTGAAATCGCTTTTAAAATTGAGGGTTAGCATCGTAGGAAATGGTGTCTGGACAAGTTCTGTATGGTAGAATTGTTCTCTACAAAATAGATTAAATACAATACCGGTTTCCAAAGTTTCAAGGTTAGGACTTAATGACCGGTCGCATCTGGCAAAAAGACTCCATTCAATTGAGGGGTTAGGGTTAGGAGTGAAATCGGTTTTAAAATTGAGGGTTAGCATCGTAGGAAATGGTGTCTGGACAAGTTCTTTATGGTAGAATTGTTCTCTACCAAATAAATTAAATACAATACCGGTTTCCAAAGTTTCAGGGTTAGGACTTAATGACCGGTCACATCTGGCAAAATGACTCCATTTAATTGGAGGGTTAGGGTTAGGAGTGAAATTGCTTTTAAAATTGAGGGTTAGCATCGTAGGAAATGGTGTCTGGACAAGTTCTGTATGGTGGAATTGTTCTCTACCAAATAAATTAAATACAATACCGTTTTCTAAATCTTCAGGGTTAGGACTTATTGACCAGCGGCATCTGGCAAAATGACTCCATTTAATTGAGGGGTTAGGTTTAGGAGTGAAATCGCTTTTAAAATTGAGGGTTAGCATCGTAGGAAATGGTGTCTGGACAAGTTCTGTATGGTGGAATTGTTCTCTACCAAATAAATTAAATACAATACCAGTTTTTAAAGTTTCAGGGTTAGGACTTGATGACCGGTCACATCTGGCAAAATGACTCCATTTAATTGAGGGGTTAGGGTTAGGAGTGAAATCGGTTTTAAAATTGAGGGTTAGCATCGTAGGAAATGGTGTCTGGACAAGTTCTGTATGGTGGAATTGTTCTCTACCAAATAAATTAAATTCACATACCTGTTTTCAAATTTTCAGGGTTAGGACTTAATGACCGGTCGCATCTGGCAAAATGACTCCATTTAATTGAGTGGTTAGGGTTAGGAGTGAAATCGCTTTTAAAATTGAGGGTTAGCATCGTAGGAAATGGTGTCTGGACAAGTTCTGTATGGTGGAATTGTTCTCTACCAAATAAATTAAATACAATACCGGTTTCCAAATTTTCAGGGTTAGGACTTAATGACCGGTCGCATCTGGCAAAATGACTCCATTTAATTGAGGAGTTAGGGTTAGGGGTGAAATCGCTTTTAAAATTGAGGGTTAGCATCGTAGGAAATGGTGTCTGGACAAGTTCTGTATGGTAGAATTGTTCTCTACCAAATAAATTAAATACAATACCGGTTTCCAAAGTTTCAGGGTTAGGACTTAATGACTGGTCGCATCAGGCAAAATGACTCCATTTAATTGAGGGGTTAGGGTTAGGAGTGAAATCGGTTTTAAAATTGAGGGTTAGCATCGTAGGAAATGGTGTCTGGACAAGTTCTGTATGGTGGAATTGTTCTCTACCAAATAAATTAAATACAATACCGGTTTCCAAATTTTCAGGGTTAGGATTTAATGACCGGTCGCATCTGGCAAAATGACTCCATTTAATTGAGGGGTTAGGGTTAGGGGTGAAATCGCTTTTAAAATTGATGGTTAGCATCGTAGGAAATGGTGTCTGGACAAGTTCTGTATGGTGGAATTGTTCTCTACCAAATAAATTAAATACAATACCGTTTTCCAAATTTTCAGGATTAGGACCTAATGACAGGTCGCATCTGGCAAAATGACTCCATTTAATTGAGAGGTTAGGGTTAGGGGTGAAATCGCTTTTAAAATTGAGGGTTAGCATCGTAGGAAATGGTGTCTGGACAAGTTCTGTATGGTAGAATTGTTCTCTACAAAATAGATTAAATACAATACCGGTTTCCAAAGTTTCAAGGTTAGGACTTAATGACCGGTCGCATCTGGCAAAAAGACTCCATTCAATTGAGGGGTTAGGGTTAGGAGTGAAATCGGTTTTAAAATTGAGAGTTAGCATCGTAGGAAATGGTGTCTGGACAAGTTCTGTATGGTGGAATTGTTCTCTACCAAATAAATTAAATACAATACCGGTTTTTAAATCTTCAGGGTTAGGACTTATTGATCAGCGGCATCTGGCAAAATGACTCCATTTCATAAAGTAGTTAGGGTGAAAGCGCGCATTAAAGTTGAGGTTTTGCATCGTAGGAAGAAGCGTATGGAAAAGTTGTTCATCGTGGGGCTGTTCTTTATGATCTAAAATAAATACAATACCAGTTTCTAAATTTGTAGGGATAAAACCTAATGTCCGGTCGCATCTGGCAAAATGATTCCAATTAAATGAGGGGCTAGAGTTAGGAGTGAAAGCGCCCTTAACATTGAGGGTTAGCATCGTAGGAAATGGTGTCTGGACAAGTTCTGTATGGTGGAATTGTTCTCTACCAAATAAATTAAATACAATACCGGTTTCCAAAGTTTCAGGATTAGGACTTAATGACTGGTCGCATCAGGCAAAATGACTCCATTTAATTGAGGGGTTAAGGTTAGGAGTGAAATCGGTTTTAAAATTGAGGGTTAGCATCGTAGGAATTGGTGTCTGGACAAGTTCTGTATTGTGGAATTGTTCTCTACCAAACAAATTAAATACAAGACCAGTTTCCAAATTTTCAGGGTTAGGATTTAATGACCGGTCGCATCTGGCAAAATGACTCCATTTAATTGAAGGGTTAGGGTTAAGGGTGAAATGGCTTTTAAAATTGAGGGTTAGCATCGTAGGAAATGGTGTCTGGACAAGTTCTGTATGGTAGAAATGTTCTCTCCCAAATAAATTAAATACAATACCGGTTTCCAAAGTTTCAGGATTAGGACTTAATGACTGGTCGCATCAGGCAAAATGACTCCATTTAATTGAGGGGTTAGGGTTAGGGTTAGGAGTGAAATCGCTTTTAAAATTGAGTGTTAGCATCGTAGGAAATGGTGTCTGGACAAGTTCTGTATGGTGGAATTGTTCTCTACCAAATAAATTAAATACAATACCGGTTTCCAAATTTTCAGGGTTAAGATTTAATGACCGGTCGCATCTGGCAAAATGACTCCATTTAATTGAGGGGTTAGGGTTAGGAGTGAAATCGCTTTTAAAATTGAGGGTTAGCATCGTAGGAAATGGTGTCTGGACAAGTTCTGTATTGTGGAATTGTTCTCTACCAAACAAATTAAATACAATACCAGTTTCCAAATTTTCAGGGTTAGGATTTAATGACCGGTCGCATCTGGCAAAATGACTCCATTTAATTGAGGGGTTAGGGTTAGGGGAGAAATGGCTTTTAAAATTGAGGGTTAGCATCGTAGGAAATGGTGTCTGGACAAGTTCTGTATGATGGAATTGTTCTCTACCAAATAAATTAAATACAAAACCGGTTTTCAAATTTTCAGGGTTAGGACTTAATGACCGGTCGCATCTGGCAAAATGACTCCCTTTAATTGAGGGGATAGGGTTAGGAGTGAAATCGCTTTTAAAATTGAGGGTTAGCATCGTAGGAAATGGTGTCTGGACAAGTTCTGTATGTTGGAATTGTTCTCTACCAAATAAATTAAATACAATACCGGTTTCCAAATTTTCAGGGTTAGGACTTAATGATCGGTCACATCTGGCAAAATGACTCCATTTAATTGAGGGGTTAAGGTTAGGAGTGAAATCGCTTTTAAAATTGAGGGTTAGCATCGTAGGAAATGGTGTCTGGACAAGTTCTGTATGGTAGAATTGTTCTCTACCAAATAAATTAAATACAATACCGGTTTCCAAAGTTTCAGGGTTAGGACTTAATGACTGGTCGCATCAGGCAAAATGACTCCATTTAATTGAGGGGTTAGGGTTAGGAGTGAAATCGGTTTTAAAATTGAGGGTTAGCATCGTAGGAAATGGTGTCTGGACAAGTTCTGTATGGTGGAATTGTTCTCTACCAAATAAATTAAATACAATACCGGTTTCCAAATTTTCAGGGTTAGGATTTAATGACCGGTCGCATCTGGCAAAATGACTCCATTTAATTGAGGGGTTAGGGTTAGGGGTGAAATCGCTTTTAAAATTGATGGTTAGCATCGTAGGAAATGGTGTCTGGACAAGTTCTGTATGGTGGAATTGTTCTCTACCAAATAAATTAAATACAATACCGTTTTCCAAATTTTCAGGATTAGGACCTAATGACAGGTCGCATCTGGCAAAATGACTCCATTTAATTGAGAGGTTAGGGTTAGGGGTGAAATCGCTTTTAAAATTGAGGGTTAGCATCGTAGGAAATGGTGTCTGGACAAGTTCTGTATGGTAGAATTGTTCTCTACAAAATAGATTAAATACAATACCGGTTTCCAAAGTTTCAAGGTTAGGACTTAATGACCGGTCGCATCTGGCAAAAAGACTCCATTCAATTGAGGGGTTAGGGTTAGGAGTGAAATCGGTTTTAAAATTGAGAGTTAGCATCGTAGGAAATGGTGTCTGGACAAGTTCTGTATGGTGGAATTGTTCTCTACCAAATAAATTAAATACAATACCGGTTTTTAAATCTTCAGGGTTAGGACTTATTGATCAGCGGCATCTGGCAAAATGACTCCATTTCATAAAGTAGTTAGGGTGAAAGCGCGCATTAAAGTTGAGGTTTTGCATCGTAGGAGAAGCGTATGGAAAAGTTGTTCATCGTGGGGCTGTTCTTTATGATCTAAAATAAATACAATACCAGTTTCTAAATTTGTAGGGATAAAACCTAATGTCCGGTCGCATCTGGCAAAATGATTCCAATTAAATGAGGGGCTAGAGTTAGGAGTGAAAGCGCCCTTAACATTGAGGGTTAGCATCGTAGGAAATGGTGTCTGGACAAGTTCTGTATGGTGGAATTGTTCTCTACCAAATAAATTAAATACAATACCGGTTTCCAAAGTTTCAGGATTAGGACTTAATGACTGGTCGCATCAGGCAAAATGACTCCATTTAATTGAGGGGTTAAGGTTAGGAGTGAAATCGGTTTTAAAATTGAGGGTTAGCATCGTAGGAATTGGTGTCTGGACAAGTTCTGTATTGTGGAATTGTTCTCTACCAAACAAATTAAATACAAGACCAGTTTCCAAATTTTCAGGGTTAGGATTTAATGACCGGTCGCATCTGGCAAAATGACTCCATTTAATTGAAGGGTTAGGGTTAAGGGTGAAATGGCTTTTAAAATTGAGGGTTAGCATCGTAGGAAATGGTGTCTGGACAAGTTCTGTATGGTAGAAATGTTCTCTCCCAAATAAATTAAATACAATACCGGTTTCCAAAGTTTCAGGATTAGGACTTAATGACTGGTCGCATCAGGCAAAATGACTCCATTTAATTGAGGGGTTAGGGTTAGGGTTAGGAGTGAAATCGCTTTTAAAATTGAGTGTTAGCATCGTAGGAAATGGTGTCTGGACAAGTTCTGTATGGTGGAATTGTTCTCTACCAAATAAATTAAATACAATACCGGTTTCCAAATTTTCAGGGTTAGGATTTAATGACCGGTCGCATCTGGCAAAATGACTCCATTTAATTGAGGGGTTAGGGTTAGGAGTGAAATCGCTTTTAAAATTGAGGGTTAGCATCGTAGGAAATGGTGTCTGGACAAGTTCTGTATTGTGGAATTGTTCTCTACCAAACAAATTAAATACAATACCAGTTTCCAAATTTTCAGGGTTAGGATTTAATGACCGGTCGCATCTGGCAAAATGACTCCATTTAATTGAGGGGTTAGGGTTAGGGGAGAAATGGCTTTTAAAATTGAGGGTTAGCATCGTAGGAAATGGTGTCTGGACAAGTTCTGTATGATGGAATTGTTCTCTACCAAATAAATTAAATACAAAACCGGTTTTCAAATTTTCAGGGTTAGGACTTAATGACCGGTCGCATCTGGCAAAATGACTCCCTTTAATTGAGGGGATAGGGTTAGGAGTGAAATCGCTTTTAAAATTGAGGGTTAGCATCGTAGGAAATGGTGTCTGGACAAGTTCTGTATGTTGGAATTGTTCTCTACCAAATAAATTAAATACAATACCGGTTTCCAAATTTTCAGGGTTAGGACTTAATGACCGGTCACATCTGGCAAAATGACTCCATTTAATTGAGGGGTTAAGGTTAGGAGTGAAATCGCTTTTAAAATTGAGGGTTAGCATCGTAGGAATTGGTGTCTGGACAAGTTCTGTATGGTAGAATTGTTCTCTACCAAATAAATTAAATACAATACCGGTTTCCAAAGTTTCAGGGTTAGGACTTAATGACCGGTCACATCTGGCAAAATGACTCCATTTAATTGAGGGGTTAGGGTTAGGAGTGAAATTGCTTTTAAAATTGAGGGTTAGCATCGTAGGAAATGGTGTCTGGAAAATTTCTGTATGGTGGAATTGTTCTCTACCAAATAAATTAAATACAATACCGGTTTCTAATACTTCAGGGTTAGGAATTATTGACCAGCGGCATCTGGCAAAATGACTCCATTTAATTGAGGGGTTAGGGTTAGGAGTGAAATCGCTTTTAAAATTGAGGGTTAGCATCGTAGGAAATGGTGTCTGGACAAGTTCTGTATTGTGGAATTGTTCTCTACCAAATAAATTAAATACAATACCAGTTTCCAAAGTTTCAGGGTTAGGACTTAATGACCGGTCACATCTGGCAAAATGACTCCATTTAATTGAGGGGTTAGGGTTAGGAGTGAAATGGCTTTTAAAATTAAGGGTTAGCATCGTAGGAAATGGTGTCTGGACAAGTTCTGTATGGTGGAATTGTTCTCTACCAAATAAATTAAATACAATACCGGTTTTCAAATTTTCAGGGTAAGGACTTAATGACCGGTCGCATCTGGCAAAATGAATCCATTTAATTGAGTGGTTAGGGTTAGGAGTGAAATCGCTTTTAAAATTGAGGGTTAGCATCGTAGGAAATGGTGTCTGGACAAGTTCTGTATGGTGGAATTGTTCTCTACCAAATAAATTAAATACAATACCGGTTTCCAAAGTTTCAGGGTTAGGACTTAATGACTGGTCGCATCAGGCAAAATGACTCCATTTAATTGAGGGGTTAGGGTTAGGAGTGAAATCGCTTTTAAAATTGAGGGTTAGCATCGTAGGAAATGGTGTCTGGACAAGTTCTGTATGGTGGAATTGTTCTCTACCAAATAAATTAAATACAATACCGGTTTCCAAAGTTTCAGGGTTAGGACTTAATGACTGGTCGCATCAGGCAAAATGACTCCATTTAATTGAGGGGTTAGGGTTAGGAGTAAAATCGGTTTTAAAATTGAGGGTTAGCATCGTAGGAAATGGTGTCTGGACAAGTTCTGTATGGTGGAATTGTTCTCTACCAAATAAATTAAATACAATACCGGTTTCCAAAGTTTCAGGGTTAGGACTTAATGACCGGTCACATCTGGCAAAATGACTCCATTTAATTGAGTGGTTAGGGTTAGGAGTGAAATTGCTTTTGAAATTGAGGGTTAGCATCGTAGGAAATGGTGTCTGGACAAGTTCTGTATGGTAGAATTGTTCTCTACAAAATAGATTAAATACAATACCGGTTTCCAAAGTTTCAAGGTTAGGACTTAATGACCGGTCGCATCTGGCAAAAAGACTCCATTCAATTGAGGGGTTAGGGTTAGGAGTGAAATCGGTTTTAAAATTGAGAGTTAGCATCGTAGGAAATGGTGTCTGGACAAGTTCTGTATGGTGGAATTGTTCTCTACCAAATAAATTAAATACAATACCGGTTTTTAAATCTTCAGGGTTAGGACTTATTGATCAGCGGCATCTGGCAAAATGACTCCATTTCATAAAGGGGTTAGGGTGAAAGCGCGCATTAAAGTTGAGGTTTTGCATCGTAGGAAGAAGCGTATGGAAAAGTTGTTCATCGTGGGGCTGTTCTTTATGATCTAAAATAAATACAATACCAGTTTCTAAATTTGTAGGGATAAAACCTAATGTCCGGTCGCATCTGGCAAAATGATTCCAATTAAATGAGGGGCTAGAGTTAGGAGTGAAAGCGCCCTTAACATTGAGGGTTAGCATCGTAGGAAATGGTGTCTGGACAAGTTCTGTATGGTGGAATTGTTCTCTACCAAATAAATTAAATACAATACCGGTTTCCAAAGTTTCAGGATTAGGACTTAATGACTGGTCGCATCAGGCAAAATGACTCCATTTAATTGAGGGGTTAGGGTTAGGAGTGAAATCGGTTTTAAAATTGAGGGTTAGCATCGTAGGAATTGGTGTCTGGACAAGTTCTGTATTGTGGAATTGTTCTCTACCAAACAAATTAAATACAATACCAGTTTCCAAATTTTCAGGGTTAGGATTTAATGACCGGTCGCATCTGGCAAAATGACTCCATTTAATTGAGGGGTTAGGGTTAAGGGTGAAATGGCTTTTAAAATTGAGGGTTAGCATCGTAGGAAATGGTGTCTGGACAAGTTCTGTATGGTAGAATTGTTCTCTACCAAATAAATTAAATACAATACCGGTTTCCAAAGTTTCAGGATTAGGACTTAATGACTGGTCGCAATAGGCAAAATGACTCCATTTAATTGAGGGGTTAGGGTTAGGGTTAGGAGTGAAATCGCTTTTAAAATTGAGTGTTAGCATCGTAGGAAATGGTGTCTGGACAAGTTCTGTATGGTGGAATTGTTCTCTACCAAATAAATTAAATACAATACCGGTTTCCAAATTTTCAGGGTTAGGATTTAATGACCGGTCGCATCTGGCAAAATGACTCCATTTAATTGAGGGGTTAGGGTTAGGAGTGAAATCGGTTTTAAAATTGAGGGTTAGCATCGTAGGAAATGGTGTCTGGACAAGTTCTGTATTGTGGAATTGTTCTCTACCAAACAAATTAAATACAATACCAGTTTCCAAATTTTCAGGGTTAGGATTTAATGACCGGTCGCATCTGGCAAAATGACTCCATTTATTTGAGGGGTTAGGGTTAGGGGAGAAATGGCTTTTAAAATTGAGGGTTAGCATCGTAGGAAATGGTGTCTGGACAAGTTCTGTATGATGGAATTGTTCTCTACCAAATAAATTAAATACAATACCGGTTTTCAAATTTTCAGGGTTAGGACTTAATGACCGGTCGCATCTGGCAAAATGACTCCCTTTAATTGAGGGGATAGGGTTAGGAGTGAAATCGCTTTTAAAATTGAGGGTTAGCATCGTAGGAAATGGTGTCTGGACAAGTTCTGTATGTTGGAATTGTTCTCTACCAAATAAATTAAATACAATACCGGTTTCCAAATTTTCAGGGTTAGGACTTAATGACCGGTCACATCTGGCAAAATGACTCCATTTAATTGAGGGGTTAGGGTTAGGAGTGAAATCGCTTTTAAAATTGAGGGTTAGCATCGTAGGAATTGGTGTCTGGACAAGTTCTGTATGGTAGAATTGTTCTCTACCAAATAAATTAAATACAATACCGGTTTCCAAAGTTTCAGGGTTAGGACTTAATGACCGGTCACATCTGGCAAAATGACTCCATTTAATTGAGGGGTTAGGGTTAGGAGTGAAATTGCTTTTAAAATTGAGGGTTAGCATCGTAGGAAATGGTGTCTGGAAAATTTCTGTATGGTGGAATTGTTCTCTACCAAATAAATTAAATACAATACCGGTTTCTAATACTTCAGGGTTAGGAATTATTGACCAGCGGCATCTGGCAAAATGACTCCATTTAATTGAGGGGTTAGGGTTAGGAGTGAAATCGCTTTTAAAATTGAGGGTTAGCATCGTAGGAAATGGTGTCTGGACAAGTTCTGTATTGTGGAATTGTTCTCTACCAAATAAATTAAATACAATACCAGTTTCCAAAGTTTCAGGGTTAGGACTTAATGACCGGTCACATCTGGCAAAATGACTCCATTTAATTGAGGGGTTAGGGTTAGGAGTGAAATGGCTTTTAAAATTAAGGGTTAGCATCGTAGGAAATGGTGTCTGGACAAGTTCTGTATGGTGGAATTGTTCTCTACCAAATAAATTAAATACAATACCGGTTTTCAAATTTTCAGGGTAAGGACTTAATGACCGGTCGCATCTGGCAAAATGAATCCATTTAATTGAGTGGTTAGGGTTAGGAGTGAAATCGCTTTTAAAATTGAGGGTTAGCATCGTAGGAAATGGTGTCTGGACAAGTTCTGTATGGTGGAATTGTTCTCTACCAAATAAATTAAATACAATACCGGTTTCCAAAGTTTCAGGGTTAGGACTTAATGACTGGTCGCATCAGGCAAAATGACTCCATTTAATTGAGGGGTTAGGGTTAGGAGTGAAATCGCTTTTAAAATTGAGGGTTAGCATCGTAGGAAATGGTGTCTGGACAAGTTCTGTATGGTGGAATTGTTCTCTACCAAATAAATTAAATACAATACCGGTTTCCAAAGTTTCAGGGTTAGGACTTAATGACTGGTCGCATCAGGCAAAATGACTCCATTTAATTGAGGGGTTAGGGTTAGGAGTAAAATCGGTTTTAAAATTGAGGGTTAGCATCGTAGGAAATGGTGTCTGGACAAGTTCTGTATGGTGGAATTGTTCTCTACCAAATAAATTAAATACAATACCGGTTTCCAAAGTTTCAGGGTTAGGACTTAATGACCGGTCACATCTGGCAAAATGACTCCATTTAATTGAGTGGTTAGGGTTAGGAGTGAAATTGCTTTTGAAATTGAGGGTTAGCATCGTAGGAAATGGTGTCTGGACAAGTTCTGTATGGTAGAATTGTTCTCTACAAAATAGATTAAATACAATACCGGTTTCCAAAGTTTCAAGGTTAGGACTTAATGACCGGTCGCATCTGGCAAAAAGACTCCATTTAATTGAGGGGTTAGGGTTAGGAGTGAAATCGGTTTTAAAATTGAGGGTTAGCATCGTAGGAAATGGTGTCTGGACAAGTTCTGTATGGTGGAATTGTTCTCTACCAAATAAATTAAATACAATACCGGTTTCTAAATCTTCAGGGTTAGGACTTATTGATCAGCGGCATCTGGCAAAATGACTCCATTTCATAAAGGGGTTAGGGTGAAAGCGCGCATTAAAGTTGAGGTTTTGCATCGTAGGAAGAAGCGTATGGAAAAGTTGTTCATCGTGGGGCTGTTCTTTATGATCTAAAATAAATACAATACCAGTTTCTAAATTTGTAGGGTTAAAACCTAATGTCCGGTCGCATCTGGCAAAATGATTCCAATTAAATGAGGGGCTAGAGTTAGGAGTGAAAGCGCCCTTAACATTGAGGGTTAGCATCGTAGGAAATGGTGTCTGGACAAGTTCTGTATGGTGGAATTGTTCTCTATCAAATAAATTAAATACAATACCGGTTTCCAAATTTTCAGGATTAGGACTTAATGACAGGTCCCATCTGGCAAAATGACTCCATTTAATTGAGGGGTTAGGGTTAGGGGTGAAATTGCTTTTAAAATTGAGGGTTAGCATCGTAGGAATTGGTGTCTGGACAAGTTCTGTATTGTGGAATTGTTCTCTACCAAACAAATTAAATACAATACCAGTTTCCAAATTTTCAGGGTTAGGATTTAATGACCGGTCGCATCTGGCAAAATGACTCCATTTAATTGAGGGGTTAGGGTTAGGGGTAAAATTGCTTTTAAAATTGAGGGTTAGCATCGTAGGAAATGGTGTCTGGACAAGTTCTGTATGGTAGAATTGTTCTCTACCAAATAAATTAAATACAATACCGGTTTCCAAAGTTTCAGGATTAGGACTTAATGACTGGTCGCATCAGGCAAAATGACTCCATTTAATTGAGGGGTTAGGGTTAGGGTTAGGAGTGAAATTGGTTTTAAAATTGAGGGTTAGCATCGTAGGAAATGGTGTCTGGACAAGTTCTGTATGGTGGAATTGTTCTCTACCAAATAAATTAAATACAATACCGGTTTTCAAGTTTTCAGGGTTAGGAGTTAATGACCGGTCGCATCTGGCAAAATGACTCCATTTAATTGAGTGGTTAGGGTTAGGGGTGAAATCGCTTTTAAAATTGAGGGTTAGCATCGTAGGAAATGGTGTCTGGACAAGTTCTGTATGGTGGAATTGTTCTCTACCAAATAAATTAAATACAGTACCGGTTTCCAAATTTTCAGGGTTAGGACTTAATGACCGGTCGCATCTGGCAAAATGACTCCATTTAATTGAGGGGTTAGGGTTAGGGGTGAAATCGCTTTTAAAATTGAGGGTTAGCATCGTAGGAAATGGTGTCTGGACAAGTTCTGTATGGTAGAATTGTTCTCTACCAAATAAATTAAATACAATACCGGTTTCCAAATTTTCAGGATTAGGACCTAATGACAGGTCGCATCAGGCAAGATGACTCCATTTAATTGAGGGGTTAGGGTTAGGGGTGAAATCGGTTTTAAAATTGAGGGTTAGCATCGTAGGAAATGGTGTCTGGACAAGTTCTGTATGGTGGAATTGTTCTCTACCAAACAAATTAAATACAATACCAGTTTCCAAATTTTCAGGGTTAGGATTTAATGACCGGTCGCATCTGGCAAAATGACTCCATTTAATTGAGGGGTTAGGGTTAGGGGAGAAATGGCTTTTAAAATTGAGGGTTAGCATCGTAGGAAATGGTGTCTGGACAAGTTCTGTATGATAGAATTGTTCTCTACCAAATAAATTAAATACAATACCGGTTTCCAAATTTTCAGGGTTAGGACTTAATGACCGGTCACATCTGGCAAAATGACTCCATTTAATTGAGGGGTTAGGGTTAGGAGTGAAATCGCTTTTAAAATTGAGGGTTAGCATCGTAGGAATTGGTGTCTGGACAAGTTCTGTATGGTAGAATTGTTCTCTACCAAATAAATTAAATACAATACCGGTTTCCAAAGTTTCAGGGTTAGGACTTAATGACCGGTCGCATCTGGCAAAATGACTCCATTTAATTGAGGGGTTAGGGTTAGGGGTAAAATTGCTTTTAAAATTGAGGGTTAGCATCGTAGGAAATGGTGTCTGGACAAGTTCTGTATGGTAGAATTGTTCTCTACCAAATAAATTAAATACAATACCGGTTTCCAAAGTTTCAGGATTAGGACTTAATGACTGGTCGCATCAGGCAAAATGACTCCATTTAATTGAGGGGTTAGGGTTAGGGTTAGGAGTGAAATTGGTTTTAAAATTGAGGGTTAGCATCGTAGGAAATGGTGTCTGGACAAGTTCTGTATGGTGGAATTGTTCTCTACCAAATAAATTAAATACAATACCGGTTTTCAAGTTTTCAGGGTTAGGAGTTAATGACCGGTCGCATCTGGCAAAATGACTCCATTTAATTGAGTGGTTAGGGTTAGGGGTGAAATCGCTTTTAAAATTGAGGGTTAGCATCGTAGGAAATGGTGTCTGGACAAGTTCTGTATGGTGGAATTGTTCTCTACCAAATAAATTAAATACAGTACCGGTTTCCAAATTTTCAGGGTTAGGACTTAATGACCGGTCGCATCTGGCAAAATGACTCCATTTAATTGAGGGGTTAGGGTTAGGGGTGAAATCGCTTTTAAAATTGAGGGTTAGCATCGTAGGAAATGGTGTCTGGACAAGTTCTGTATGGTAGAATTGTTCTCTACCAAATAAATTAAATACAATACCGGTTTCCAAATTTTCAGGATTAGGACCTAATGACAGGTCGCATCTGGCAAGATGACTCCATTTAATTGAGGGGTTAGGGTTAGGGGTGAAATCGGTTTTAAAATTGAGGGTTAGCATCGTAGGAAATGGTGTCTGGACAAGTTCTGTATGGTGGAATTGTTCTCTACCAAACAAATTAAATACAATACCAGTTTCCAAATTTTCAGGGTTAGGATTTAATGACCGGTCGCATCTGGCAAAATGACTCCATTTAATTGAGGGGTTAGGGTTAGGGGAGAAATGGCTTTTAAAATTGAGGGTTAGCATCGTAGGAAATGGTGTCTGGACAAGTTCTGTATGATAGAATTGTTCTCTACCAAATAAATTAAATACAATACCGGTTTCCAAATTTTCAGGGTTAGGACTTAATGACCGGTCACATCTGGCAAAATGACTCCATTTAATTGAGGGGTTAGGGTTAGGAGTGAAATCGCTTTTAAAATTGAGGGTTAGCATCGTAGGAATTGGTGTCTGGACAAGTTCTGTATGGTAGAATTGTTCTCTACCAAATAAATTAAATACAATACCGGTTTCCAAAGTTTCAGGGTTAGGACTTAATGACCGGTCGCATCTGGCAAAATGACTCCATTTAATTGAGGGGTTAGGGTTAGGAGTGAAATTGCTTTTAAAATTGAGGGTTAGCATCGTAGGAAATGGTGTCTGGACAATTTCTGTATGGTGGAATTGTTCTCTACCAAATAAATTAAATACAATACCGGTTTCTAAATCTTCAGGGTTAGGACTTATTGACCAGCGGCATCTGGCAAAATGACTCCATTTAATTGAGGGGTTAGGGTTAGGAGTGAAATCGCTTTTAAAATTGGGGGTTAGCATCGTAGGAAATGGTGTCTGGACAAGTTCTGTATGGTGGAATTGTTCTCTACCAAATAAATTAAATACAATACCAGTTTCCAAAGTTTCAGGGTTAGGACTTAATGACCGGTCACATCTGGCAAAATGACTCCATTTAATTGAGGGGTTAGGGTTAGGAGTAAAATGGCTTTTAAAATTGAGCGTTAGCATCGTAGGAAATGGTGTCTGGACAAGTTCTGTATGGTGGAATTGTTCTCTACCAAATAAATTAAATACAATACCGGTTTCCAAATTTTCAGGGTTAGGACTTAATGACCGGTCGCATCTGGCAAAATGACTCCATTTAATTGAGGAGTTAGGGTTAGGGGTGAAATCGCTTTTAAAATTGAGGGTTAGCATCGTAGGAAATGGTGTCTGGACAAGTTCTGTATGGTAGAATTGTTCTCTACCAAATAAATTAAATACAATACCGGTTTCCAAAGTTTCAGGGTTAGGACTTAATGACTGGTCGCTACAGGCAAAATGACTCCGTTTAATTGAGGAGTTAGGGTTAGGAATGAAATCGGTTTTAAAATTGAGGGTTAGCATCGTAGGAAATGGTGTCTGGACAAGTTCTGTATGGTGGAATTGTTCTCTACCAAATAAATTAAATACAATACCGGTTTCCAAAGTTTCAGGGTTAGGACTTAATGACCGGTCACATCTGGCAAAATGACTCCATTTAATTGAGGGGTTAGGGTTAGGAGTGAAATTGCTTTTGAAATTGAGGGTTAGCATCGTAGGAAATGGTGTCTGGACAAGTTCTGTATGGTAGAATTGTTCTTTACAAAATAGATTAAATACAATACCGGTTTCCAAAGTTTCAAGGTTAGGACTTAATGACCGGTCGCATCTGGCAAAAAGACTCCATTCAATTGAGGGGTTAGGGTTAGGAGTGAAATCGGTTTTAAAATTGAGGGTTAGCATCGTAGGAAATGGTGTCTGGACAAGTTCTGTATGGTGGAATTGTTCTCTACCAAATAAATTAAATACAATACCGGTTTCTAAATCTTCAGGGTTAGGACTTATTGATCAGCGGCATCTGGCAAAATGACTCCATTTCATAAAGGGGTTAGGGTGAAAGCGCGCATTAAAGTTGAGGTTTTGCATCGTAGGAAGAAGCGTATGGAAAAGTTGTTCATCGTGGGGCTGTTCTTTATGATCTAAAATAAATACAATACCAGTTTCTAAATTTGTAGGGTTAAAACCTAATGTCCGGTCGCATCTGGCAAAATGCATCTAATTAAATGAGGGGCTAGAGTTAGGAGTAAAAGCGCCCTTAACATTGAGGGTTAGCATCGTAGGAAATGGTGTCTGGACAAGTTCTGTATGGTGGAATTGTTCTCTACCAAATAAATTAAATACAATACCGGTTTCCAAATTTTCAGGATTAGGACTTAATGACAGGTCCCATCTGGCAAAATGACTCTATTTAATTGAAGGGTTAGGGTTAGGGGTGAAATGGCTTTTAAAATTGAGGGTTAGCATCGTAGGAAATGGTGCCTGGACAAGTTCTGTATGGTAGAATTGTTCTCTACCAAATAAATTAAATACAATCCCGGTTTCCAAAGTTTCAGGGTTAGGACTTAATGACTGGTCGCATCAGGCAAAAAGACTCCATATAATTGAGGGGTTAGGGTTAGGAGTGAGATCGGTTTTAAAATTGAGGGTTAGCATCGTAGGAAATGGTGTCTGGACAAGTTCTGTATGGTGGAATTGTTCTCTACCAAACAAATTAAATACAATACCAGTTTCCAAATTTTCAGGGTTAGGATTTAATGACCGGTCGCATCTGGCAAAATGACTCCATTTAATTGAGGGGTTAGGGTTAGGGGAGAAATGGCTTTTAAAATTGAGGGTTAGCATCGTAGGAAATGGTGTCTGGACAAGTTCTGTATGATAGAATTGTTCTCTACCAAATAAATTAAATACAATACCGGTTTCCAAATTTTCAGGGTTAGGACTTAATGACCGGTCACATCTGGCAAAATGACTCCATTTAATTGAGGGGTTAGGGTTAGGAGTGAAATCGCTTTTAAAATTGAGGGTTAGCATCGTAGGAATTGGTGTCTGGACAAGTTCTGTATGGTAGAATTGTTCTCTACCAAATAAATTAAATACAATACCGGTTTCCAAAGTTTCAGGGTTAGGACTTAATGACCGGTCGCATCTGGCAAAATGACTCCATTTAATTGAGGGGTTAGGGTTAGGAGTGAAATTGCTTTTAAAATTGAGGGTTAGCATCGTAGGAAATGGTGTCTGGACAATTTCTGTATGGTGGAATTGTTCTCTACCAAATAAATTAAATACAATACCGGTTTCTAAATCTTCAGGGTTAGGACTTATTGACCAGCGGCATCTGGCAAAATGACTCCATTTAATTGAGGGGTTAGGGTTAGGAGTGAAATCGCTTTTAAAATTGGGGGTTAGCATCGTAGGAAATGGTGTCTGGACAAGTTCTGTATGGTGGAATTGTTCTCTACCAAATAAATTAAATACAATACCAGTTTCCAAAGTTTCAGGGTTAGGACTTAATGACCGGTCACATCTGGCAAAATGACTCCATTTAATTGAGGGGTTAGGGTTAGGAGTAAAATGGCTTTTAAAATTGAGCGTTAGCATCGTAGGAAATGGTGTCTGGACAAGTTCTGTATGGTGGAATTGTTCTCTACCAAATAAATTAAATACAATACCGGTTTCCAAATTTTCAGGGTTAGGACTTAATGACCGGTCGCATCTGGCAAAATGACTCCATTTAATTGAGGAGTTAGGGTTAGGGGTGAAATCGCTTTTAAAATTGAGGGTTAGCATCGTAGGAAATGGTGTCTGGACAAGTTCTGTATGGTAGAATTGTTCTCTACCAAATAAATTAAATACAATACCGGTTTCCAAAGTTTCAGGGTTAGGACTTAATGACTGGTCGCTACAGGCAAAATGACCCCGTTTAATTGAGGAGTTAGGGTTAGGAATGAAATCGGTTTTAAAATTGAGGGTTAGCATCGTAGGAAATGGTGTCTGGACAAGTTCTGTATGGTGGAATTGTTCTCTACCAAATAAATTAAATACAATACCGGTTTCCAAAGTTTCAGGGTTAGGACTTAATGACCGGTCACATCTGGCAAAATGACTCCATTTAATTGAGGGGTTAGGGTTAGGAGTGAAATTGCTTTTGAAATTGAGGGTTAGCATCGTAGGAAATGGTGTCTGGACAAGTTCTGTATGGTAGAATTGTTCTTTACAAAATAGATTAAATACAATACCGGTTTCCAAAGTTTCAAGGTTAGGACTTAATGACCGGTCGCATCTGGCAAAAAGACTCCATTCAATTGAGGGGTTAGGGTTAGGAGTGAAATCGGTTTTAAAATTGAGGGTTAGCATCGTAGGAAATGGTGTCTGGACAAGTTCTGTATGGTGGAATTGTTCTCTACCAAATAAATTAAATACAATACCGGTTTCTAAATCTTCAGGGTTAGGACTTATTGATCAGCGGCATCTGGCAAAATGACTCCATTTCATAAAGGGGTTAGGGTGAAAGCGCGCATTAAAGTTGAGGTTTTGCATCGTAGGAAGAAGCGTATGGAAAAGTTGTTCATCGTGGGGCTGTTCTTTATGATCTAAAATAAATACAATACCAGTTTCTAAATTTGTAGGGTTAAAACCTAATGTCCGGTCGCATCTGGCAAAATGCATCTAATTAAATGAGGGGCTAGAGTTAGGAGTAAAAGCGCCCTTAACATTGAGGGTTAGCATCGTAGGAAATGGTGTCTGGACAAGTTCTGTATGGTGGAATTGTTCTCTACCAAATAAATTAAATACAATACCGGTTTCCAAATTTTCAGGATTAGGACTTAATGACAGGTCCCATCTGGCAAAATGACTCTATTTAATTGAAGGGTTAGGGTTAGGGGTGAAATGGCTTTTAAAATTGAGGGTTAGCATCGTAGGAAATGGTGCCTGGACAAGTTCTGTATGGTAGAATTGTTCTCTACCAAATAAATTAAATACAATCCCGGTTTCCAAAGTTTCAGGGTTAGGACTTAATGACTGGTCGCATCAGGCAAAAAGACTCCATATAATTGAGGGGTTAGGGTTAGGAGTGAGATCGGTTTTAAAATTGAGGGTTAGCATCGTAGGAAATGGTGTCTGGACAAGTTCTGTATGGTGGAATTGTTCTCTACCAAATAAATTAAATACAATACCGGTTTCTAAATCTTCAGGGTTAGGACTTATTGATCAGCGGCATCTGGCAAAATGACTCCATTTCATAAAGGGGTTAGGGTGAAAGCGCGCATTAAAGTTGAGGTTTTGCATCGTAGGAAGAAGCGTATGGAAAAGTTGTTCATCGTGGGGCTGTTCTTTATGATCTAAAATAAATACAATACCAGTTTCTAAATTTGTAGGGTTAAAACCTAATGTCCGGTCGCATCTGGCAAAATGCATCTAATTAAATGAGGGGCTAGAGTTAGGAGTAAAAGCGCCCTTAACATTGAGGGTTAGCATCGTAGGAAATGGTGTCTGGACAAGTTCTGTATGGTGGAATTGTTCTCTACCAAATAAATTAAATACAATACCGGTTTCCAAATTTTCAGGATTAGGACTTAATGACAGGTCCCATCTGGCAAAATGACTCTATTTAATTGAAGGGTTAGGGTTAGGGGTGAAATGGCTTTTAAAATTGAGGGTTAGCATCGTAGGAAATGGTGCCTGGACAAGTTCTGTATGGTAGAATTGTTCTCTACCAAATAAATTAAATACAATACCGGTTTCCAAAGTTTCAGGGTTAGGACTTAATGACTGGTCGCATCAGGCAAAATGACTCCATTTAATTGAGGGGTTAGGGTTAGGATTAGGAGTGAAATTGGTTTTAAAATTGTGGGTTAGCATCGTAGGAAATGGTGTCTGGACAAGTTCTGTATGGTGGAATTGTTCTCTACCAAATAAATTAAATACAATACCGGTTTTCAAATTTTCAGGGTTAGGACTTAATGACCGGTCGCATCTGGCAAAATGACTCCATTTAATTGAGGGGTTAGGGTTAGGGGTGAAATCGCTTTTAAAATTGAGGGTTAGCATCGTAGGAAATGGTGTCTGGACAAGTTCTGTATGGTAGAATTGTTCTCTACCAAATAAATTAAATACAATCCCGGTTTCCAAAGTTTCAGGGTTAGGACTTAATGACTGGTCGCATCAGGCAAAAAGACTCCATATAATTGAGGGGTTAGGGTTAGGAGTGAGATCGGTTTTAAAATTGAGGGTTAGCATCGTAGGAAATGGTGTCTGGACAAGTTCTGTATGGTGGAATTGTTCTCTACCAAATAAATTAAATACAATACCGGTTTCCAAATTTTCAGGGTTAGGACCTAATGACAGGTCGCATCTGGCAAAATGACTCCATTTAATTGAGAGGTTAGGGTTAGGGGTGAAATCGCTTTTAAAATTGAGGGTTAGCATCGTAGGAAATGGTGTCTGGACAAGTTCTGTATGGTAGAATTGTTCTCTACAAAATAGATTAAATACAATACCGGTTTCCAAAGTTTCAAGGTTAGGACTTAATGACCGGTCGCATCTGGCAAAAAGACTCCATTCAATTGAGGGGTTAGGGTTAGGAGTGAAATCGGTTTTAAAATTGAGAGTTAGCATCGTAGGAAATGGTGTCTGGACAAGTTCTGTATGGTGGAATTGTTCTCTACCAAATAAATTAAATACAATACCGGTTTTTAAATCTTCAGGGTTAGGACTTATTGATCAGCGGCATCTGGCAAAATGACTCCATTTCATAAAGGGGTTAGGGTGAAAGCGCGCATTAAAGTTGAGGTTTTGCATCGTAGGAAGAAGCGTATGGAAAAGTTGTTCATCGTGGGGCTGTTCTTTATGATCTAAAATAAATACAATACCAGTTTCTAAATTTGTAGGGATAAAACCTAATGTCCGGTCGCATCTGGCAAAATGATTCCAATTAAATGAGGGGCTAGAGTTAGGAGTGAAAGCGCCCTTAACATTGAGGGTTAGCATCGTAGGAAATGGTGTCTGGACAAGTTCTGTATGGTGGAATTGTTCTCTACCAAATAAATTAAATACAATACCGGTTTCCAAAGTTTCAGGATTAGGACTTAATGACTGGTCGCATCAGGCAAAATGACTCCATTTAATTGAGGGGTTAGGGTTAGGAGTGAAATCGGTTTTAAAATTGAGGGTTAGCATCGTAGGAATTGGTGTCTGGACAAGTTCTGTATTGTGGAATTGTTCTCTACCAAACAAATTAAATACAATACCAGTTTCCAAATTTTCAGGGTTAGGATTTAATGACCGGTCGCATCTGGCAAAATGACTCCATTTAATTGAGGGGTTAGGGTTAAGGGTGAAATGGCTTTTAAAATTGAGGGTTAGCATCGTAGGAAATGGTGTCTGGACAAGTTCTGTATGGTAGAATTGTTCTCTACCAAATAAATTAAATACAATACCGGTTTCCAAAGTTTCAGGATTAGGACTTAATGACTGGTCGCATCAGGCAAAATGACTCCATTTAATTGAGGGGTTAGGGTTAGGGTTAGGAGTGAAATCGCTTTTAAAATTGAGTGTTAGCATCGTAGGAAATGGTGTCTGGACAAGTTCTGTATGGTGGAATTGTTCTCTACCAAATAAATTAAATACAATACCGGTTTCCAAAGTTTCAGGGTTAGGACTTAATGACTGGTCGCATCAGGCAAAATGACTCCATTTAATTGAGGGGTTAGGGTTAGGATTAGGAGTGAAATTGGTTTTAAAATTGTGGGTTAGCATCGTAGGAAATGGTGTCTGGACAAGTTCTGTATGGTGGAATTGTTCTCTACCAAATAAATTAAATACAATACCGGTTTTCAAATTTTCAGGGTTAGGACTTAATGACCGGTCGCATCTGGCAAAATGACTCCATTTAATTGAGGGGTTAGGGTTAGGGGTGAAATCGCTTTTAAAATTGAGGGTTAGCATCGTAGGAAATGGTGTCTGGACAAGTTCTGTATGGTAGAATTGTTCTCTACCAAATAAATTAAATACAATCCCGGTTTCCAAAGTTTCAGGGTTAGGACTTAATGACTGGTCGCATCAGGCAAAAAGACTCCATATAATTGAGGGGTTAGGGTTAGGAGTGAGATCGGTTTTAAAATTGAGGGTTAGCATCGTAGGAAATGGTGTCTGGACAAGTTCTGTATGGTGGAATTGTTCTCTACCAAATAAATTAAATACAATACCGGTTTCCAAATTTTCAGGGTTAGGACCTAATGACAGGTCGCATCTGGCAAAATGACTCCATTTAATTGAGAGGTTAGGGTTAGGGGTGAAATCGCTTTTAAAATTGAGGGTTAGCATCGTAGGAAATGGTGTCTGGACAAGTTCTGTATGGTAGAATTGTTCTCTACAAAATAGATTAAATACAATACCGGTTTCCAAAGTTTCAAGGTTAGGACTTAATGACCGGTCGCATCTGGCAAAAAGACTCCATTCAATTGAGGGGTTAGGGTTAGGAGTGAAATCGGTTTTAAAATTGAGAGTTAGCATCGTAGGAAATGGTGTCTGGACAAGTTCTGTATGGTGGAATTGTTCTCTACCAAATAAATTAAATACAATACCGGTTTTTAAATCTTCAGGGTTAGGACTTATTGATCAGCGGCATCTGGCAAAATGACTCCATTTCATAAAGGGGTTAGGGTGAAAGCGCGCATTAAAGTTGAGGTTTTGCATCGTAGGAAGAAGCGTATGGAAAAGTTGTTCATCGTGGGGCTGTTCTTTATGATCTAAAATAAATACAATACCAGTTTCTAAATTTGTAGGGATAAAACCTAATGTCCGGTCGCATCTGGCAAAATGATTCCAATTAAATGAGGGGCTAGAGTTAGGAGTGAAAGCGCCCTTAACATTGAGGGTTAGCATCGTAGGAAATGGTGTCTGGACAAGTTCTGTATGGTGGAATTGTTCTCTACCAAATAAATTAAATACAATACCGGTTTCCAAAGTTTCAGGATTAGGACTTAATGACTGGTCGCATCAGGCAAAATGACTCCATTTAATTGAGGGGTTAGGGTTAGGAGTGAAATCGGTTTTAAAATTGAGGGTTAGCATCGTAGGAATTGGTGTCTGGACAAGTTCTGTATTGTGGAATTGTTCTCTACCAAACAAATTAAATACAATACCAGTTTCCAAATTTTCAGGGTTAGGATTTAATGACCGGTCGCATCTGGCAAAATGACTCCATTTAATTGAGGGGTTAGGGTTAAGGGTGAAATGGCTTTTAAAATTGAGGGTTAGCATCGTAGGAAATGGTGTCTGGACAAGTTCTGTATGGTAGAATTGTTCTCTACCAAATAAATTAAATACAATACCGGTTTCCAAAGTTTCAGGATTAGGACTTAATGACTGGTCGCATCAGGCAAAATGACTCCATTTAATTGAGGGGTTAGGGTTAGGAGTGAAATCGCTTTTAAAATTGAGTGTTAGCATCGTAGGAAATGGTGTCTGGACAAGTTCTGTATGGTGGAATTGTTCTCTACCAAATAAATTAAATACAATACCGGTTTCCAAATTTTCAGGGTTAGGATTTAATGACCGGTCGCATCTGGCAAAATGACTCTATTTAATTGAGGGGTTAGGGTTAGGAGTGAAATCGCTTTTAAAATTGAGGGTTAGCATCGTAGGAAATGGTGTCTGGACAAGTTCTGTATTGTGGAATTGTTCTCTACCAAACAAATTAAATACAATACCAGTTTCCAAATTTTCAGGGTTAGGATTTAATGACCGGTCGCATCTGGCAAAATGACTCCATTTAATTGAGGGGTTAGGGTTAGGGGAGAAATGGCTTTTAAAATTGAGGGTTAGCATCGTAGGAAATGGTGTCTGGACAAGTTCTGTATGATGGAATTGTTCTCTACCAAATAAATTAAATACAATACCGGTTTTCAAATTTTCAGGGTTAGGACTTAATGACCGGTCGCATCTGGCAAAATGACTCCCTTTAATTGAGTGGATAGGGTTAGGAGTGAAATCGCTTTTAAAATTGAGGGTTAGCATCGTAGGAAATGGTGTCTGGACAAGTTCTGTATGTTGGAATTGTTCTCTACCAAATAAATTAAATACAATACCGGTTTCCAAATTTTCAGGGTTAGGACTTAATGACCGGTCACATCTGGCAAAATGACTCCATTTAATTGAGGGGTTAGGGTTAGGAGTGAAATCGCTTTTAAAATTGAGGGTTAGCATCGTAGGAATTGGTGTCTGGACAAGTTCTGTATGGTAGAATTGTTCTCTACCAAATAAATTAAATACAATACCGGTTTCCAAAGTTTCAGGGTTAGGACTTAATGACCGGTCACATCTGGCAAAATGACTCCATTTAATTGAGGGGTTAGGGTTAGGAGTGAAATTGCTTTTAAAATTGAGGGTTAGCATCGTAGGAAATGGTGTCTGGAAAATTTCTGTATGGTGGAATTGTTCTCTACCAAATAAATTAAATACAATACCGGTTTCTAATACTTCAGGGTTAGGAATTATTGACCAGCGGCATCTGGCAAAATGACTCCATTTAATTGAGGGGTTAGGGTTAGGAGTGAAATCGCTTTTAAAATTGAGGGTTAGCATCGTAGGAAATGGTGTCTGGACAAGTTCTGTATTGTGGAATTGTTCTCTACCAAATAAATTAAATACAATACCAGTTTCCAAAGTTTCAGGGTTAGGACTTAATGACCGGTCACATTTGGCAAAATGACTCCATTTAATTGAGGGGTTAGGGTTAGGAGTGAAATGGCTTTTAAAATTAAGGGTTAGCATCGTAGGAAATGGTGTCTGGACAAGTTCTGTATGGTGGAATTGTTCTCTACCAAATAAATTAAATACAATACCGGTTTTCAAATTTTCAGGGTAAGGACTTAATGACCGGTCGCATCTGGCAAAATGAATCCATTTAATTGAGTGGTTAGGGTTAGGAGTGAAATCGCTTTTAAAATTGAGGGTTAGCATCGTAGGAAATGGTGTCTGGACAAGTTCTGTATGGTGGAATTGTTCTCTACCAAATAAATTAAATACAATACCGGTTTCCAAAGTTTCAGGATTAGGACTTAATGACTGGTCGCATCAGGCAAAATGACTCCATTTAATTGAGGGGTTAGGGTTAGGAGTGAAATCGCTTTTAAAATTGAGGGTTAGCATCGTAGGAAATGGTGTCTGGACAAGTTCTGTATGGTGGAATTGTTCTCTACCAAATAAATTAAATACAATACCGGTTTCCAAAGTTTCAGGGTTAGGACTTAATGACTGGTCGCATCAGGCAAAATGACTCCATTTAATTGAGGGGTTAGGGTTAGGAGTGAAATCGGTTTTAAAATTGAGGGTTAGCATCGTAGGAAATGGTGTCTGGACAAGTTCTGTATGGTGGAATTGTTCTCTACCAAATAAATTAAATACAATACCGGTTTCCAAAGTTTCAGGGTTAGGACTTAATGACCGGTCACATCTGGCAAAATGACTCCATTTAATTGAGTGGTTAAGGTTAGGGGTGAAATTGCTTTTGAAATTGAGGGTTAGCATCGTAGGAAATGGTGTCTGGACAATTTCTGTATGGTGGAATTGTTCTCTACCAAATAAATTAAATACAATACCGGTTTCTAAATCTTCAGGGTTAGGACTTATTGACCAGCAGCATCTGGCAAAATGACTCCATTTAATTGAGGGGTTAGGGTTAGGAGTGAAATCGCTTTTAAAATTGAGGGTTAGCATCGTAGGAAATGGTGTCTGGACAAGTTCTGTATGGTAGAATTGTTCTCTACAAAATAAATTAAATACAATACCGGTTTCCAAAGTTTCAAGGTTAGGACTTAATGACCGGTCGCATCTGGCAAAAAGACTCCATTTAATTGAGGGGTTAGGGTTAGGAGTGAAATCGGTTTTAAAATTGAGGGTTAGCATCGTAGGAAATGGTGTCTGGACAAGTTCTGTATGGTGGAATTGTTCTCTACCAAATAAATTAAATACAATACCGGTTTCTAAATCTTCAGGGTTAGGACTTATTGATCAGCGGCATCTGGCAAAATGACTCCATTTCATAAAGGGGTTAGGGTGAAAGCGCGCATTAAAGTTGAGGTTTTGCATCGTAGGAAGAAGCGTATGGAAAAGTTGTTCATCGTGGGGCTGTTCTTTATGATCTAAAATAAATACAATACCAGTTTCTAAATTTGTAGGGTTAAAACCTAATGTCCGGTCGCATCTGGCAAAATGATTCCAATTAAATGAGGGGCTAGAGTTAGGAGTGAAAGCGCCCTTAACATTGAGGGTTAGCATCGTAGGAAATGGTGTCTGGACAAGTTCTGTATGGTGGAATTGTTCTCTACCAAATAAATTAAATACAATACCGGTTTCCAAAGTTTCAGGATTAGGACTTAATGACTGGTCGCATCAGGCAAAATGACTCCATTTAATTGAGGGGTTAGGGTTAGGAGTGAAATCGGTTTTAAAATTGAGGGTTAGCATCGTAGGAATTGGTGTCTGGACAAGTTCTGTATGGTAGAATTGTTCTCTACCAAATAAATTAAATACAATACCGGTTTCCAAAGTTTCAGGATTAGGACTTAATGACTGGTCGCATCAGGCAAAATGACTCCATTTAATTGAGGGGTTAGGGTTAGGGTTAGGAGTGAAATTGGTTTTAAAATTGAGGGTTAGCATCGTAGGAAATGGTGTCTGGACAAGTTCTGTATGGTGGAATTGTTCTCTACCAAATAAATTAAATACAATACCGGTTTTCAAGTTTTCAGGGTTAGGAGTTAATGACCGGTCGCATCTGGCAAAATGACTCCATTTAATTGAGTGGTTAGGGTTAGGGGTGAAATCGCTTTTAAAATTGAAGGTTAGCATCGTAGGAAATGGTGTCTGGACAAGTTCTGTATGGTGGAATTGTTCTCTACCAAATAAATTAAATACAGTACCGGTTTCCAAATTTTCAGGGTTAGGACTTAATGACCGGTCGCATCTGGCAAAATGACTCCATTTAATTGAGGGGTTAGGGTTAGGGGTGAAATCGCTTTTAAAATTGAGGGTTAGCATCGTAGGAAATGGTGTCTGGACAAGTTCTGTATGGTAGAATTGTTCTCTACCAAATAAATTAAATACAATACCGGTTTCCAAATTTTCAGGATTAGGACCTAATGACAGGTCGCATCTGGCAAGATGACTCCATTTAATTGAGGGGTTAGGGTTAGGGGTGAAATCGGTTTTAAAATTGAGGGTTAGCATCGTAGGAAATGGTGTCTGGACAAGTTCTGTATGGTGGAATTGTTCTCTACCAAATAAATTAAATACAATACCGGTTTCTAAATCTTCAGGGTTAGGACTTATTGATCAGCGGCATCTGGCAAAATGATTCCATTTCATAAAGGGGTTAGGGTGAAAGCGCGCATTAAAGTTGAGGTTTTGCATTGTAGGAAGAAGCGTATGGAAAAGTTGTTCATCGTGGGGCTGTTCTTTATGATCTAAAATAAATACAATACCAGTTTCTAAATTTGTAGGGTTAAAACCTAATGTCCGGTCGCATCTGGCAAAATGATTCCAATTAAATGAGGGGCTAGAGTGAGGAGTGAAAGCGCCCTTAACATTGAGGGTTAGCATCGTAGGAAATGGTGTCTGGACAAGTTCTGTATGGTAGAATTGTTCTCTACCAAATAAATTAAATACAATACCGGTTTCCAAATTTTCAGGGTTAGGACTTAATGACTGGTCGCATCAGGCAAAATGACTCCATTTAATTGAGGGGTTAGGGTTAGGAGTGAAATCGCTTTTAAAATTGATGGTTAGCATCGTAGGAAATGGTGTCTGGACAAGTTCTGTATGGTGGAATTGTTCTCTACCAAATAAATTAAATACAATACCGGTTTCCAAATTTTCAGGATTAAGACTTAATGACAGGTCCCATCTGGCAAAATGACTCCATTTAATTGAGGGGTTAGGGTTAGGGGTGAAATCGCTTTTAAAATTGTGGGTTAGCATCGTAGGAAATGGTGTCTGGACAAGTTCTGTATGGTAGAATTGTTCTCTACCAAATAAATTAAATACAATACCGGTTTCCAAAGTTTCAGGGTTAGGATTTAATGACCGGTCGCATCTGGCAAAATGACTCCATTTAATTGAGGGGTTAGGGTTAGGAGTGAAATCGCTTTTAAAATTGAGGGTTAGCATCGTAGGAAATGGTGTCTGGACAAGTTCTGTATTGTGGAATTGTTCTCTACCAAACAAATTAAATACAATACCAGTTTCCAAATTTTCAGGGTTAGGATTTAATGACCGGTCGCATCTGGCAAAATGACTCCATTTAATTGAGGGGTTAGGGTTAGGGGAGAAATGGCTTTTAAAATTGAGGGTTAGCATCGTAGGAAATGGTGTCTGGACAAGTTCTGTATGATAGAATTGTTCTCTACCAAATAAATTAAATACAATACCGGTTTCCAAATTTTCAGGGTTAGGACTTAATGACCGGTCACATCTGGCAAAATGACTCCATTTAATTGAGGGGTTAGGGTTAGGAGTGAAATCGCTTTTAAAATTGAGGGTTAGCATCGTAGGAATTGGTGTCTGGACAAGTTCTGTATGGTAGAATTGTTCTCTACCAAATAAATTAAATACAATACCGGTTTCCAAAGTTTCAGGGTTAGGACTTAATGACCGGTCGCATCTGGCAAAATGACTCCATTTAATTGAGGGGTTAGGGTTAGGAGTGAAATTGCTTTTAAAATTGAGGGTTAGCATCGTAGGAAATGGTGTCTGGACAATTTCTGTATGGTGGAATTGTTCTCTACCAAATAAATTAAATACAATACCGGTTTCTAAATCTTCAGGGTTAGGACTTATTGACCAGCGGCATCTGGCAAAATGACTCCATTTAATTGAGGGGTTAGGGTTAGGAGTGAAATCGCTTTTAAAATTGGGGGTTAGCATCGTAGGAAATGGTGTCTGGACAAGTTCTGTATGGTGGAATTGTTCTCTACCAAATAAATTAAATACAATACCAGTTTCCAAAGTTTCAGGGTTAGGACTTAATGACCGGTCACATCTGGCAAAATGACTCCATTTAATTGAGGGGTTAGGGTTAGGAGTAAAATGGCTTTTAAAATTGAGCGTTAGCATCGTAGGAAATGGTGTCTGGACAAGTTCTGTATGGTGGAATTGTTCTCTACCAAATAAATTAAATACAATACCGGTTTCCAAATTTTCAGGGTTAGGACTTAATGACCGGTCGCATCTGGCAAAATGACTCCATTTAATTGAGGAGTTAGGGTTAGGGGTGAAATCGCTTTTAAAATTGAGGGTTAGCATCGTAGGAAATGGTGTCTGGACAAGTTCTGTATGGTAGAATTGTTCTCTACCAAATAAATTAAATACAATACCGGTTTCCAAAGTTTCAGGGTTAGGACTTAATGACTGGTCGCATCAGGCAAAATGACTCCATTTAATTGAGGGGTTAGGGTTAGGAATGAAATCGGTTTTAAAATTGAGGGTTAGCATCGTAGGAAATGGTGTCTGGACAAGTTCTGTATGGTGGAATTGTTCTCTACCAAATAAATTAAATACAATACCGGTTTCCAAAGTTTCAGGGTTAGGACTTAATGACCGGTCACATCTGGCAAAATGACTCCATTTAATTGAGGGGTTAGGGTTAGGGGTGAAATTGCTTTTGAAATTGAGGGTTAGCATCGTAGGAAATGGTGTCTGGACAATTTCTGTATGGTGGAATTGTTCTCTACCAAATAAATTAAATACAATACCGGTTTCTAAATCTTCAGGGTTAGGACTTATTGACCAGCAGCATCTGGCAAAATGACTCCATTTAATTGAGGGGTTAGGGTTAGGAGTGAAATCGCTTTTAAAATTGAGGGTTAGCATCGTAGGAAATGGTGTCTGGACAAGTTCTGTATGGTAGAATTGTTCTTTACAAAATAGATTAAATACAATACCGGTTTCCAAAGTTTCAAGGTTAGGACTTAATGACCGGTCGCATCTGGCAAAAAGACTCCATTCAATTGAGGGGTTAGGGTTAGGAGTGAAATCGGTTTTAAAATTGAGGGTTAGCATCGTAGGAAATGGTGTCTGGACAAGTTCTGTATGGTGGAATTGTTCTCTACCAAATAAATTAAATACAATACCGGTTTCTAAATCTTCAGGGTTAGGACTTATTGATCAGCGGCATCTGGCAAAATGACTCCATTTCATAAAGGGGTTAGGGTGAAAGCGCGCATTAAAGTTGAGGTTTTGCATCGTAGGAAGAAGCGTATGGAAAAGTTGTTCATCGTGGTGCTGTTCTTTATGATCTAAAATAAATACAATACCAGTTTCTAAATTTGTAGGGTTAAAACCTAATGTCCGGTCGCATCTGGCAAAATGCATCTAATTAAATGAGGGGCTAGAGTTAGGAGTAAAAGCGCCCTTAACATTGAGTGTTAGCATCGTAGGAAATGGTGTCTGGACAAGTTCTGTATGGTGGAATTGTTCTCTACCAAATAAATTAAATACAATACCGGTTTCCAAATTTTCAGGATTAGGACTTAATGACAGGTCCCATCTGGCAAAATGATTTTATTTAATTGAAGGGTTAGGGTTAGGGGTGAAATGGCTTTTAAAATTGAGGGTTAGCATCGTAGGAAATGGTGCCTGGACAAGTTCTGTATGGTAGAATTGTTCTCTACCAAATAAATTAAATACAATACCGGTTTCCAAAGTTTCAGGGTTAGGACTTAATGACTGGTCGCATCAGGCAAAATGACTCCATTTAATTGAGGGGTTAGGGTTAGGATTAGGAGTGAAATTGGTTTTAAAATTGTGGGTTAGCATCGTAGGAAATGGTGTCTGGACAAGTTCTGTATGGTGGAATTGTTCTCTACCAAATAAATTAAATACAATACCGGTTTTCAAATTTTCAGGGTTAGGACTTAATGACTGGTCGCATCAGGCAAAAAGACTCCATATAATTGAGGGGTTAGGGTTAGGAGTGAGATCGGTTTTAAAATTGAGGGTTAGCATCGTAGGAAATGGTGTCTGGACAAGTTCTGTATGGTGGAATTGTTCTCTACCAAATAAATTAAATACAATACCGGTTTTCAAATTTTCAGGGTTAGGACTTAATGACTGGTCGCATCAGGCAAAATGACTCCATTTAATTGAGGGGTTAGGGTTAGGGTTAGGGTTAGGGTTAGGGTTAGGGTTAGGGTTAGGGTTAGGGTTAGGGTTAGGGTTAGGGTTAGGGTTAGGGTTAGGGTTAGGGTTAGGGTTAGGGTTAGGGTTAGGGTTAGGGTTAGGGTTAGGGTTAGGGTTAGGGTTAGGGTTAGGGTTAGGGTTAGGGTTAGGGTTAGGGTTAGGGTTAGGGTTAGGGGTTAGGGTTAGGGTTAGGGTTAGGGTTAGGGTTAGGGTTAGGGTTAGGGTTAGGGTTAGGGTTAGGGTTAGGGTTAGGGTTAGGGTTAGGGTTAGGGTTAGGGTTAGGGTTAGGGTTAGGGTTAGGGTTAGGGTTAGGGTTAGGGTTAGGGTTAGGGTTAGGGTTAGGGTTAGGGTTAGGGTTAGGGCTATAGTCTATGACAATTGGCTACGGTAACAATTTGTCATTTACGTAGCCATTTGTCAATTGCCCAGCCAATTTTTTACCCTTGGGTAGCCAATTGATAATTAGTCTGACAAATGGTTACTTGTATCTGACAATTGGCTACGAAATTCGTAGCAATTTGTTAGAGACCATACCTTTTGACAAATTGTTACCCGTGCGCATTGTCAAATACATTTGACGATGTGTAACTTCGTAGCCATTTGTTAGTTAAGCCAATTTTTGTCAGTGACAAATAACAAATTGCTACCTATTTGTCAAATGGCTACCGTAAACCACCAGGGATGGCGCGGTGGAGCAGAAAATTTGTTAATCTTTGTTGAAAGGCTGTAGTGACCGTAGTAACATTTTAAAAGGCACTAAAACGGCTTTACATCAACCAAAAAGTCATTCATTAACATGGTGCGCTATGATTTCATCGAAATGTCGGTAAATAAGAAAACATTGTCGAATTAAACTTCCACTTTGCAATAAAATTTGAAAATGTTATATCATTAGCCTAAAACCTGGCACAAAAGACTTTTTGGTTGGTCGATGCAAAGTTTTTGCCTTCCTAACATAAAATCTTTGAAATGAATTATTTCAAATTTTTTCTGACTCTCCCCCTTTCTGTGAGAATTGGACCATGAACGTAGACATTTGTCAAATAGATCTAAGTTAATCATTTATTGACCGCATCTTTAGAGGAGCTTCGCTATAAATTTACAGTAAACAAGAAAAAGCAAGTTTGAACAAAATTTAGTTCAACTAAACCATAGTATGGGTTAATTATCACTATCAAATCTTTCAGTTAAGATGAATAAAAAAACATTCCCTGTACGTTTAAAATTGTTTTTTAGTGTTAATCAAACACAGGTAGACAAAAATCATAAAGATATTTTTAGTGAAACACCGAGGATAGTGCAGAAAAATCGATTAACAAAGATGGGATAAACAAGGAAAAGACGCGAGACACGATACAGAGCGGGACGTTTCTTGCAGGAAATCAGCCGAAACATTTTATTTGATAAACTTTAACGTAAACAATTTATTGCAGTTTATGTTGGCGTTGCTTTAATTTCGATAACCCACAAGTTTTACATAAAGCGGACCTTGAGATGACAAACGAAAAGTTAATTTTTAAAAGTGAATATTTCGGTTCTTCCGTTGCTGCAATGAAATTTTCTTACCATAAAATTTAAACCAATTTCAAAGCTGGACCTACTACAAACAGGAAACGAAAATTTCAAAGAATTAACTTAAATTTCGTGACGTCACACGTAACCATTTGTCAAACGGCGGGTTTTCGAGGAACTTAAATGGTCGCAATCCCAAAGATTATATTTCAATCATTTTGTAAATCTGTTGCACGAGAGAATTAAAAATTGGCATGTAATTGAGGCTGTTTCTTCCTTCCACTCCCCTACAAGATTAAGCCTTGATATTTTTGTATTGAGCAAGAAATCGGGAAACAGTAATTGGAAAATTTTCAAACAAACTAGAGGCTTCCAGCTACCAAACGAGCACAAATACTTTTAACAATCACAAAATTTACCAAGTAAACCATTTTCTTTTGCTCTAGTTTATTTGGTTATGTGGTCAATGGTCGAGATACGAAAATAATTCTAATTGACTTTTCTGGAAAATTTAATTGAAAAATGCACTTCCGATAATATAGAACATTGTAACGCAGCTTGTTGCCAACAAGTATTTTATTATTTATATGAAATTCCAAACCGAATTTAAAATACATTACAATTGACAATTGGCAACGAAAAAGTCCTAACCCAGACCCGGAAAGTTAAACTCGTCACAAAATCTTTTTTTTAACAATAAAGACGGGAAAGTTAACAAAAATTCGTGAATGTTGTCCTGGCAACGTCGGTACCAATTTGTGTTACGATAGACTGTAAAATAAACGGATTATTGCAGTTTATGTTGGCTAAGCTTTTATTTCGAGAAATCCACAAGTTTCTCGTATGGCAGACCTTGAGATGCCAAACGAAAAGTGAATTTTTAAAAGTGATTATTTCGGTTCTTCTGTTGCTGCAATCTAATTGTCTGTGCATAAATATTAAAACCATTTCGAATCTGGACCCTTTTCGGACATAAAACGAAAATTATAAAGGATTAACTAAATTTTCGTGACGTCATAAGTAACCATTTGTCAAAAAGCAAGTATTTAGCAGATTTAAAATGGTCGCAATCCCAACGATTATATTTCAATTATTTCGTAAACCTGTCCCACGAGAGCAATAAAAATTGGCATGCGACTGAGGCTGCTTTATCCTTCCACTCACCAGCAAGATTAAGGCTTAGTCTTTTTGTATTACGCTAAAAAACGCGGAAATTTTGTTGCAAATTTTACAGAAAAATTAGAAACTTCCAGTTACCAAACATGGGATTATGTTTACAACAGGCGCAAAGCTTAGGAACTAAACTTTTCTATTTTGCTCTAGTTTATTTCGTTATCTAGTCATTGGCAGAAATTTGAAAATATTTCTAATTGAATTTTCTGACAAAGTTAATAAAATATTGCTATTCCGAGAATATACAACTTTGCAACGCAGCTTGTAGCGGTCAGGTATTTCATTATTAATAAGAAAATCCGAAGCAAATTAAAAATAAATTGCAATTGACAGTTGGCAACGAAAAAGTCCTAACCCAGACCCGGAAAGTTAAACTTGCCACGAAATCGTTATTGTTAACAGTAAAGACATGAAAGTTAACAAAAATCCTGATTGTTGTCCCGGCAACATCTGTTCCAATTTTTATTACGATAGACTGTGAAATAAACGAATTATTGCAGTTTATGTTGACGATGCTTTTATTTAGAGAAATCCACAAGTTTCTAGTATGGCGGACCTTGAGATGCCAAACGAAAAGTGAATTTTTAAAAGTGACTATTTCGGTTCTTCTGTTGCTGCAATCTAATTTTCTGTGCATAAATATTATAACCATTTCGAATCTGGACCGTTTTCGGACAGAAATCGAAAATTATAAAGGATTAACTAAAATTTCGTGACGTCATAAGTAACCATTTGTCAAAAAGCAAGCATTCAGCAGATTTAAAATGGTCGCAATCCCAACGATTATTATTCAATTATTTCGTAAACCTGTCCCACGAGAGCAATAAAAATTGGCATGCGACTGAGGCTGCTTTATCCTTCCACTCACCTGCAAGATTAAGGCTTAGTCTTTTTGTATTACGCTAAAAAACGCGGAAATTTTGTTGCAAATTTTACAGAAAAATTAGAAACTTCCAGTTACCAAACATGGGATTATGTTTACAACAGGCGCAAAGCTTAGGAACTAAACTTTTCTATTTTGCTCTAGTTTATTTCGTTATCTAGTCATTGGCAGAAATTTGAAAATATTTCTAATTGAATTTTCTGACAAAGTTAATAAAATATTGTTATTCCGAGAATATGCAACTTTGTAACGCAGCTTGTAGCGGATGGGTATTTTATTATTAATAAGAAAATCCGAAGCAAATTAAAAATAAATTGCAATTGACAATTGGCAACGAAAAAGTCCTAACCCAGACCCGGAAAGTTAAACTTGCCACGAAATCGTTATTGTTAACAGTAAAGACATGAAAGTTAACAAAAATCCTGATTGTTGTCCCGGCAACATCTGTTCCAATTTTTATTACGATAGACTGTGAAATAAACGAATTATTGCAGTTTATGTTGACGATGCTTTTATTTAGAGAAATCCACAAGTTTCTAGTATGGCGGACCTTGAGATGCCAAACGAAAAGTGAATTTTTAAAAGTGACTATTTCGGTTCTTCTGTTGCTGCAATCTAATTTTCTGTGCATAAATATTATAACCATTTCGAATCTGGACCGTTTTCGGACAGAAATCGAAAATTATAAAGGATTAACTAAAATTTCGTGACGTCATAAGTAACCATTTGTCAAAAAGCAAGCATTCAGCAGATTTAAAATGGTCGCAATCCCAACGATTATTATTCAATTATTTCGTAAACCTGTCCCACGAGAGCAATAAAAATTGGCATGCGACTGAGGCTGCTTTATCCTTCCACTCACCTGCAAGATTAAGGCTTAGTCTTTTTGTATTACGCTAAAAAACGCGGAAATTTTGTTGCAAATTTTACAGAAAAATTAGAAACTTCCAGTTACCAAACATGGGATTATGTTTACAACAGGCGCAAAGCTTAGGAACTAAACTTTTCTATTTTGCTCTAGTTTATTTCGTTATCTAGTCATTGGCAGAAATTTGAAAATATTTCTGATTGAATTTTCTGACAAAGTAAAAAAACATATTTCGTTTTTACAATTTGCCCTTTTTAGCTTGATATTTTAATAAGCAGTTAACTACCGCTGATTATTCTAACAAATATGAAACTCCTGTCTACACCTATTCAGCAAATGGTTACACTCAGTAGCCATTTGTAAATAGCAAAAGGTTACCATGGGTAACCATTTGTTAACCCTAGTTAACAATTGGTAACTCGAAGTAGCCATTTGTTAACCCTAATTAACAAATGGTTACTCGAAGTAGCCATTTGTTAACCCTATTTAACAATTGGTAACTCGAAGTAACTATTTGTTAAATAGGGTTACCAATTGCTAAATAGTTAAGTTACCAATTGCTAAATAGGGTTAACAAATGGCTACTGAGAGTAGCCATTTGTTAATTAGGGTTAACAAATGGCTACTTTGAGTTACCAATTGTTAACTAGGGTTAACAAATGGTTACCCATGGTAACCTTTTGCTATTTACAAATGGCTACTGAGTGTAACCATTTGCTAAATAGGGTTAAGAAATAGTTACTGAGTGTGACCATTTGCTGAATAGGTTAAAGCAGGAGTTTCATATTTGTTAGATTAATCAGCGGTAGTTAATTGCTTATTAAAATATCAAGCTAAAAAGCGCAAATTGTTAATAACGAAAAATTATTTTTAACTTAAAGACGTCATAATTATCACAAAGCGTGACTGTTGTGTGGCCAACGTCAGTGCAATTTTTTCTATGGATAAACGCTAACATAAACGAAGTAATGCAGTTTATGTTGGTGATGCTTTCAATTAAATAACCCACACGTATTTCGTATATCGAACCTTAACATGTTGTACGCATACGAAATTTCTAAAAATAAATATTTTGATTCTTCTGTTGCTGCAATGAAATTTTCTTACGATGAAAATTAAACCATTTTTAAAGCTGGACTCACTACAAACAGGAAACGAAAATTACAAAGGATTAACTTGAATTTCGTGACGTCACACGTAACCATTTGTCAAACGGCGGGTTTTCGAGGAACTTAAATGGTCGCAATCCCAAAGATTATATTTCAATCATTTTGTAAATCTGTTGCACGAGAGAATTAAAAATTGGCATGTAATTGAGGCTGTTTCTTCCTTCCACTCCCCAACAAGATTAAGCCTTGATATTTTTGTATTGAGCAAGAAATCGGGAAACAGTAATTGGGAAATTTTCAAACAAACTAGAGGCTTCCAGCTACCAAACGAGCACAAATACTTTTAACAATCACAAAATTTACCAAGTAAACCCTTTTGTTTTGCTCTAGTTTGTTTGGTTTTGTAGTCAATGGTCGAGATACGAAAATAATTCTAATTGACTTTTCTGGAAAATTTAATTAAAAAATGCACTTCCGAGAATATAGAACATTGTAACGCAGCTTGTTGCCAACAAGTATTTTATTATTTACATGAAACTCCAAACCGAATTTAAAATACATTACAATTGACAATTGGCAACGAAAAAGTCTTAACCCAGACCCGGAAAGTTAAACTGGTAACAAAATCTTTTTTTTTAACAGTAAAGACGTGAAAGTTAAAAAAATTCGTGAATGTTGTCCCGGCAACGTCGGTACCAATTTTTGTTACGATAGACTTTGACATTAACGAATTATTGCAGTTTATGTTGACGATACTTTTGTTTCGATAAACCACAAGTTTCTCGTATAGCGGACCTTGAGATGCCAAACGAAAAGTGAATTTTTAAAAGTGAATATTTCGGTTGTCCTGTTGCTGCAATCTAATTGTCTGTGCATAAATATTAAAACCATTTCGAAACTGGACCCTTTTCGAAATTAAAACGAAAATTATAAAGGATTAACTAAATTTTCGTGACGTCATAAGTAACCATTTGTCAAAAAGCAAGTATTTAGCAGATTTAAAATGGTCGCAATCCCAAAGATTATATTTGAATTATTTCGCAAACTTGTTTCACGAGAGCAATAAAAATTGGCAAACGACTGAGGCTGCTTTATCCTTCCAGTCACCTGCAAGATTAAGGCTTAGTCTTTTTGTGTTGAGCAAAAAAATGCGAAAATTTAACTGCAAAAATTACGGAAAAATTAGGAACTTCCAGCTACCAAACGTGGGCTTATGTTTGCAGCATTCGCAAAGTTAACGAACTAAACCTTTCTATTTTGCTCTGGTTTATTTCGTTATCTAGTCATTGGAAGATATTTGAAAATATTTCTAATTGAATTTTTTGACAAAGTTAATAAAATATTGTTATTCCGAGAATATACAACTTTGTAACGCAGCTTGTAGCTGATGGGTATTTTATTATTAATAAGAAAATCCGAAGCAAATTAAAAATAAATTGCAATTGACAATTGGCAACGAAAAAGTCCTAACCCAGACCCGGAAAGTTAAACTTGCCACGAAATCGTTATTGTTAACAGTAAAGACATGAAAGTTAACAAAAATCCTGATTGTTGTCCCGGCAACATCTGTTAAAACCATTTCGAAACTGGACCCTTTTCGAAATTAAAACGAAAATTATAAAGGATTAACTAAATTTTCGTGACGTCATAAGTAACCATTTGTCAAAAAGCAAGTATTTAGCAGATTTAAAATGGTCGCAATCCCAAAGATTATATTTGAATTATTTCGCAAACTTGTTTCACGAGAGCAATAAAAATTGGCAAACGACTGAGGCTGCTTTATCCTTCCAGTCACCTGCAAGATTAAGGCTTAGTCTTTTTGTGTTGAGCAAAAAAATGCGAAAATTTAACTGCAAAAATTACGGAAAAATTAGGAACTTCCAGCTACCAAACGTAGGCTTATGTTTGCAGCATTCGCAAAGTTAACGAACTAAACCTTTCTATTTTGCTCTAGTTTATTTCGTTATCTAGTCATTGGAAGATATTTGAAAATATTTCTAATTGAATTTTTTGACAAAGTTAATAAAATATTGTTATTCCGAGAATATACAACTTTGTAACGCAGCTTGTAGCTGATGGGTATTTTATTATTAATAAGAAAATCCGAAGCAATTTAAAAATAAATTGCAATTGACAATTGGCAACGAAAAAGTCCTAACCCAGACCCGGAAAGTTAAACTTGCCACGAAATCGTTATTGTTAACAGTAAAGACATGAAAGTTAACAAAAATCCTGATTGTTGTCCCGGCAACATCTGTGCCAATTTTTATTACGATAGACTGTGAAATAAACGAATTATTGCAGTTTATGTTGACGATGCTTTTATTTAGAGAAATCCACAAGTTTCTAGTATGGCGGACCTTGAGATGCCAAACGAAAAGTGAATTTTTAAAAGTGATTATTTCGGTTCTTCTGTTGCTGCAATCTAATTGTCTGTGCATAAATATTAAAACCATTTCGAATCTGGACCGTTTTCGGACAGAAATCGAAAATTATAAAGGATTAACTAAAATTTCGTGACGTCATAAGTAACCATTTGTCAAAAAGCAAGCATTCAGCAGATGTAAAATGGTCGCAATCCCAACGATTATTATTCAATTATTTCGTAAACCTGTCACACGAGAGCAATAAAAATTGGCATGCGACTGAGGCTGCTTTATCCTTCCACTCACCTGCAAGATTAAGGCTTAGTCTTTTTGTATTACGCTAAAAAACGCGGAAATTTTGTTGCAAATTTTACAGAAAAATTAGAAACTTCCAGTTACCAAACATGGGATTATGTTTACAACAGGCGCAAAGCTTAGGAACTAAATTTTTCTATTTTGCTCTAGTTTATTTCGTTATCTAGTCATTGGCAGAAATTTGAAAATATTTCTAATTGAATTTTCTGACAAAGTTAATAAAATATTGTTATTCCGAGAATATGCAACTTTGTAACGCAGCTTGTAGCGGATGGGTATTTTATTATTAATAAGAAAATCCGAAGCAAATTAAAAATAAATTGCAATTGACAATTGGCAACGAAAAAGTCCTAACCCAGACCCGGAAAGTTAAACTTGCCACGAAATCGTTATTGTTAACAGTAAAGACATGAAAGTTAACAAAAATCGTGATTGTTGTCCCGACAACATCTGTTCCAATTTTAATTACGATAGACTGTGAAATAAACGAATTATTGCAGTTTATGTTGACGATGCTTTTATTTAGAGAAATCCACAAGTTTCTAGTATGGCGGACCTTGAGATGCCAAACGAAAAGTGAATTTTTAAAAGTGACTATTTCGGTTCTTCTGTTGCTGCAATGTAATTTTCTGTGCATAAATATTATAACCATTTCGAATCTGGACCGTTTTCGGACAGAAATCGAAAATTATAAAGGATTAACTAAAATTTCGTGACGTCATAAGTAACCATTTGTCAAAAAGCAAGCATTCAGCAGATTTAAAATGGTCGCAATCCCAACGATTATTATTCAATTATTTCGTAAACCTGTCCCACGAGAGCAATAAAAATTGGCATGCGACTGAGGCTGCTTTATCCTTCCACTCACCTGCAAGATTAAGGCTTAGTCTTTTTGTATTACGCTAAAAAACGCGGAAATTTTGTTGCAAATTTTACAGAAAAATTAGAAACTTCCAGTTACCAAACATGGGATTATGTTTACAACAGGCGCAAAGCTTAGGAACTAAACTTTTCTATTTTGCTCTAGTTTATTTCGTTATCTAGTCATTGGCAGAAATTTGAAAATATTTCTGATTGAATTTTCTGACAAAGTAAAAAAACATATTTCGTTTTTACAATTTGCCCTTTTTAGCTTGATATTTTAATAAGCAGTTAACTACCGCTGATTATTCTAACAAATATGAAACTCCTGTCTACACCTATTCAGCAAATGGTTACACTCAGTAGCCATTTGTAAATAGCAAAAGGTTACCATGGGTAACCATTTGTTAACCCTAGTTAACAATTGGTAACTCGAAGTAGCCATTTGTTAACCCTAATTAACAAATGGTTACTCGAAGTAGCCATTTGTTAACCCTATTTAACAATTGGTAACTCGAAGTAACTATTTGTTAAATAGGGTTACCAATTGCTAAATAGTTAAGTTACCACTTGCTAAATAGGGTTAACAAATGGCTACTGAGAGTAGCCATTTGTTAATTAGGGTTAACAAATGGCTACTTTGAGTTACCAATTGTTAACTAGGGTTAACAAATGGTTACCCATGGTAACCTTTTGCTATTTACAAATGGCTACTGAGTGTAACCATTTGCTAAATAGGGTTAAGAAATAGTTACTGAGTGTGACCATTTGCTGAATAGGTTAAAGCAGGAGTTTCATATTTGTTAGATTAATCAGCGGTAGTTAATTGCTTATTAAAATATCAAGCTAAAAAGCGCAAATTGTTAATAACGATAAATTATTTTTAACTTAAAGACGTCATAATTATCACAAAGCGTGACTGTTGTGTGGCCAACGTCCGTGCAATTTTTTCTATGGATAAACGCTAACATAAACGAAGTAATGCAGTTTATGTTGGTGATGCTTTCAATTAAATAACCCACACGTATTTCGTATATCGGACCTTAACATGTTGTACGCATACGAAATTTCTAAAAGTAAATATTTTGATTCTTCTGTTGCTGCAATGAAATTTTCTTACGATGAAAATTAAACCATTTTTAAAGCTGGACCCACTACAAACAGGAAACGAAAATTACAAAGGATTAACTTGAATTTCGTGACGTCACACGTAACCATTTGTCAAACGGCGGGTTTTCGAGGAACTTAAATAGTCGCAATCCAAAAGATTATATTTCAATCATTTTGTAAATCTGTTGCACGAGAGAATTAAAAATTGGCATGTAATTGAGGCTGTTTCTTCCTTCCACTCCCCAACAAGATTAAGCCTTGATATTTTTGTATTGAGCAAGAAATCGGGAAACAGTAATTGGAAAATTTTCAAACAAACTAGAGGCTTCCAGCTACCAAACGAGCACAAATACTTTTAACAATCACAAAATTTACCAAGTAAACCTTTTTGTTTTGCTCTAGTTTGTTTGGTTTTGTAGTCAATGGTCGAGATACGAAAATAATTCTAATTGACTTTTCTGGAAAATTTAATTAAAAAATGCACTTCCGAGAATATAGAACATTGTAACGCAGCTTGTTGCCAACAAGTATTTTATTATTTACATGAAACTCCAAACCGAATTTAAAATACATTACAATTGACAATTGGCAACGAAAAAGTCTTAACCCAGACCCGGAAAGTTAAACTGGTAACAAAATCTTTTTTTTTAACAGTAAAGACGTGAAAGTTAAAAAAATTCGTGAATGTTGTCCCGGCAACGTCGGTACCAATTTTTGTTACGATAGACTTTGACATTAACGAATTATTGCAGTTTATGTTGACGATACTTTTGTTTCGATAAACCACAAGTTTCTCGTATAGCGGACCTTGAGATGCCAAACGAAAAGTGAATTTTTAAAAGTGAATATATCGGTTGACTTGTTGCTGCAATCTAATTGTCTGTGGTTTCATTTCGATAAACCACAAGTTTCTCGTATAGCGGACCTTGAGATGCCAAACGAAAAGTGAATTTTTAAAAGTGAATATTTCGGTTGACTTGTTGCTGCAATCTAATTGTCTGTGGTTTCATTTCGATAAACCACAAGTTTCTCGTATAGCGGACCTTGAGATGCCAAACGAAAAGTGAATTTTTAAAAGTGAATATTTCGGTTGACTTGTTGCTGCAATCTAATTGTCTGTGGTTTCATTTCGATAAACCACAAGTTTCTCGTATAGCGGACCTTGAGATGCCAAACGAAAAGTGAATTTTTAAAAGTGAATATATCGGTGCTTAAGTTGCTGCATCTAAATGATCTTTGCATAAACATTAAAGCAATTTCAAAACTTGACCCATTACGATCAGGAAACGAAAATTATAAACATTTAACTTATTTTTCGTGACGTCACAGGTAACCATTTGTCAAAAGGGATATAATTGACGGACTTAAAATGGTCGTAATCCCAACAATTACATTTTTTAACATAAAGACGTCATAGTTAATACAAAGCGTGATTTTTGTGCCAGCAACTTTGGGGGCAAATTTTATGCACACAGAAAAATTCCCCACCACCCCTGATTTTGGCGTCGTTGACATCGTTGCCAATTTATTGACACGCGTTCACCTATTTGTCGTTTTTATTGTATTTATTTTTGTATTGTTCGCACCGCAATAAATACTTCTCCAAAAGTCGAAAATGCTTTGGTTCCATGATGGGCAGTTTATCTTTTAAATTAATTGTTTGTCTCATTTAGATAAAACTTTTATGTTGAGTTTATGACGTCATAGACATACTTTGTCCGCGTAAATTTTCCCAATTCAAAATTTTATTGCAGTGAAATGCACATGGCAGTCTTTGTACATAGGTGTAAGTACACAGCGGCGGAAGCCGTAACATTTCTTCATGAAAATTCTAATATTGATGAGCTTGATGACACAGAAAATATGCAAGATGAAGTACTTCAAGCTCATGAAAGTGACACTTCAATTGACGAATATTTGTAGGATGGTCGCAACACCAACGATTATATTGCAAATTATTTCGCAATCTTTTGCACGAAAGCAATAAAAATTGGCAAGTGATCCTGGCTGCTTCATCCTTCCACTCACCTACAAAAATAAACCTCAGTCTTTTTGTAATAAGCCAGAAACCGCGGAAATTTAACTGCAAACTTTACGGACAAACTAGACATTTCCAGTTACAAAACGTGCGACTTATGCTTGCAACAATCTCAAAGTTTACGAATGTTGGCGATGCGTTTATTTCGCAAAAACCACAAGTTTATCATATGGCGGACCTTGAGATGCCAAACGAAAAGTGAATTTTTAAAAGTGAATATTTCGGTTCTTCTGTTGCTGCAATCTAATTGTCTTTGCATAAATATTAAAACCATTTCGAAACTGGACCCTTTTCGGACAGAAAATGAAAACTATAAAGGATTAACTTAATTTTCGTTACGTCATAAGTAACCATTTGTCAAAAAGCAAGTAATCCACGGATTTAAAATGGTCGCAATCCCAACGATTATATTGCAATTATTTCTTAAACCTGTTCCACGAGAGCATTAAAAATTGGCAAGCGACTGAGGCTGCTTTATCCTTCCACTCACCTGCAAGATTAAGGCTTAGTCTTTTTGTGTTAAGCTAAAAAACGCGGAAATTTAATTGCAAAATTTACGGAAAAATTAGACACTTCCAGTTACCAAACGTGCGCTTATGTTTGCAACATTCGCAAAGTTTACGAACTAAACGTTTTTATTTTGCTCTAGTTTATTTCGTTATGTAGTCATTGGCAGATATTTGAAATAATTTCTAATTGACTTTTCTGACAAAGTTAATCGAAAATTGCTCTTCCGAGAATATACAACTTTGTAACGCAGCTTGTAGCCGACAGTTATATTATTATTTATAAGAAATTCCAAAGCAAATTTGAAATACATTGCAATTGACAATTGGCAACGAAAAAGTCTTAATCCTGACCGGGAAAGTTGAACTTGTCACGAAATCGTTATTTTTAACAGTAAAGACATGAAAGTTCACAAAAATCGTGATTGTTGTCCCGGCAACGTTTGTGCCAAGTTGTGTTACGATAGACTGTGAAATAAACGAATTATTGCAGTTTATGTTGGCTAGGCTTTTATTTTGAGAAAATCCACAAGTTTCTCGTATGGCGGACCTTGAGATGCCAAACGAAAAGTTTATTTTTAAAAGTGATTATTTCGGTTCTTCTGTTGCTGCTATCTAAATGTCTGTGCATAAATATTAAAACCATTTCGAAACTGGGACATTTTCGGACAGAAATCGAAAATTATAAAGGATTAACTAAATTTTCGTGACGTCATAAGTAACCATTTGTCAAAAAGCAAGTATTCAGCAGTTTTAAAATGGTCGCAATCCCAACGATTATATTTCAATTATTTAGTGAACCTGTTCCACGAGAGCAATAAAAATTGGCCAGCGACTGAGTCTGGGTTATCCTTCCACTCACCTACAAGATTAAGGCTTAGTCTTTTTGTATTAAGCTAAAAAACGCGGAAATGTTGTTGCAAATTTAACTGAAAAATTAGACACTTCCAGTTACGAAACGTGCGCTTATGTTTGCAACAGTCGCAAAGTTTACGAACTAAACTTTTCTATTTTCCTCTAGTTTATTTCGTTATGTAGTCATTGGCAGATATTTGAAAATATTTCTAATTGAATTTTCTGACAAAGTTAATTGAAAATTGCTATTCCGAGAACATAAAACTTTGTAACGCAGCTTGTAGCGGACAGGTATTTTATTATTTATAAGAAACTCCGAAGCAAATTTAAAATACATTACAATTGACAATTGGCAACGAAATAGTCCTAATCCTGACCCGGAAAGTTAAACTTACCACAAAATCGTTAATTTTAATAGTGAAGGTGTGAAAGTTAACAAAAATGGGGACTGTTGTGCAGGCAACGTTGGTACAAATTTTTGTTACGATAGACTGTGACATAAACGAATTATTGCATTTTATGTTGACGAGGCTTTTATTTCGAGAAAACCACAAGTTTCTCGTATAGCGGACCTTGAGATGCCAAACGAAAAGTGAATTTTTAAAAGTGAATATTTCGGTTCTTCTGTTGCTGCAATGTAATTGTCTTTGCATAAATATTAAAACCATTTCGAAACTGGACCCTTTTCGGACGGAAAATGAAAACTATAAAGGATTAACTAAATTTTCGTTACGTCATAAGTAACCATTTGTCAAAAAGCAAGTAATCCACGGATTTAAAATGGTCGCAATCCCAACGATTATATTGCAATTATTTCTTAAACCTGTTCCACGAGAGCATTAAAAATTGGCAAGCGACTGAGGCTGCTTTATCCTTCCACTCACCTGCAAGATTAAGGCTTAGTCTTTTTGTATTAAGCTAAAAAACGCGGAAATTTTGTTGCAAATTTTACTGAAAAATTAGACACTTCCAGTTACCAAACGTGAGATTATGTTTGCAACATTCGCAAAGTTTACGAACTAAACGTTTTTATTTTGCTCTAGTTTATTTCGTTATGTAGTCATTGGCAGATATTTGAAAATATTTCTAATTGACTTTTCTGACAAAGTTAATTGAAAATTGCTATTCCGAGAATATAAAACTTTGTAACGCAGCTTGTAGCGGACAGGTATTTTATTATTTATAAGAAAATCCAAAGCAAATTTAAAATACATTACAATTGACAATTGGCAACGAAAAAGTCCTAACCCTGACCCGGAAAGTTAAACTTGCCACGAAATCTTTGTTTTTAACAGTAAAGACGTGAAACCTAACAAAAATCGGGACTGTTTTGCCGGTAACATCGATATCAATTTTTGTTACGATAGACTGTGACATAAACGAATTGTTGCAGTTTATGTTGACGATGCTTTTATTTCGATAAAACCACAAGTTTCTCGTATAGCGGACCTTGAGATGCCAAACAAAAGGTGAATTTTTAAATGTGAATATTTCGGTTCTTCTGTTGCTGCAATGTAATTGTCTTTGGGTAAATATTAAAACCATTTTAAAACTGGACCGTTTTCGGACAGAAAACGAAAGTTACAAAAGATTAATTTAATGTTCGTGACGTAATAGGTAGACATTTGTCAAAAATCAACTAATTGACGGATTTAAAATGGTCGTAATCCCGATAATTATATTGCAATTGTTTGGTAAATTTGTTGCACGATAGCATTAAAAATTGGCAACCGATTGAGGCTGCTTCGTTCTTCGACTCACATCTATGATGAATGCTAAATGTTTTTTTTTCTTAGCGATAAATCGCAGAAAATTAACTGCAGATTTTTTGAACAAATTCGACATTTCCAGCTACCAAAGCAGCACCTAAATTTGCAGCAAATGCCAAAGCTACCAGTTGTATATGTTTATTTTGCTTTAAATTAATTGGCTAAGGAATTATGGGCCGAAATATGAAAATATTTTAATTTGTGTTTTCCGGCAAAGTTGATTGAAAATTCCACTTCCGACTACATGGAACTCTGTAATGCGGACTATAGCCAACAGATACAATATTATTTATGAAAAAATACCAAGAAAACATAAAATAAACCACTTATGACAATTTGCAACGAAACAATGCTAACCCTGAACCGGAAGGAAAAACTTGTCACGAAATCGTTATTTTTTAACATAAAGACTTCATAGTTAACACAAAGCGTGATTGTTGTGACTTCGGGGCCAGATTTTGTTACGATAGACTGTAACATAAACGAATTATTGCAGTTTATGTTGGCGAGGCTTTTATTTCGATAAAACCACAAGTTTCTCGTATGGCGGACCTTGAGATGCCAAACGAAAAGTGAATTTTTAAAAGTGAATATATCGGTGCTTAAGTTGCTGCATCTAAATGATCTTTGCATAAACATTAAAGCAATTTCAAAACTTGACCCATTACGATCAGGAAACGAAAATTATAAACATTTAATTTAATTTTTGTGACGTCACAGGTAACCATTTGTCAAAAGGGATATAATCGACGGACTTAAAATGGTCGTAATCCTAACAATTATATTTTTTAACATAAAGACGTCATAATTAATACAAAGCGTGATTTTTGTGCCAGCAACTTTGGGGACAAATTTTATGCACACAGAAAAATTCCCCATCACACCTGATTTTGGCGTCGTTGACATCGTTGCCAATTTATTGACACGCGTTCACCTTTTTGTCGTTTTTATTGTATTTATTTTTGTATTGTTCGCACCGCAATAAACACTTCTCCAAAAGTCGAAGATGCTTTGGTTCCATGATTGGTAGTTTATCTTTTAAATTAATTGTTTGTCTCATTTAGATAAAACTTTTATGTTGAGTTTATGACGTCATAGACATACTTTGTCCGCGTAAATTTTCCCAATTTAAAATTTTATTGCAGTGAAATGCACATGGCAGTCTTTGTACATAGGTGTAAGTACACAGCGGCGGAAGCCGTAACATTTCTTCATGAAAATTCTGACATTGATGAGTCTGATGACACAGTAGATATGCAAGATGAATTTCTTCAAGCTCATGAAAGTGACACTTCAATTGACGAATATTTGTAGGATGGTCGCAACACCAACGATTATATTGCAAATTATTTCGCAATCTTTTGCACGAAAGCAATAAAAATTGGCAAGCGATCCTGGCTGCTTCATCCTTCCACTCACCTACAAAAATAAACCTCAGTCTTTTTGTAATAAGCCAGAAACCGCGGAAAATTAACTGCAAACTTTACGGACAAACTAGACATTTCCAGTTACAAAACGTGCGACTTATGCTTGCAACAATCTCAAAGTTTACGAATGTTGGCGATGCGTTTATTTCGCGAAAACCACAAGTTTATCATATGGCGGACCTTGAGATGCCAAACGAAAAGTGAATTTTTAAAAGTGAATATTTCGGTTCTTCTGTTGCTGCAATCGAATTGTCTTTGCATAAATATTAAAACCATTTCGAAACTGGACCCTTTTCGGACAGAAAATGAAAACTATAAAGGATTAACTAAATTTTCGTTACGTCATAAGTAGCCATTTGTCAAAAAGCAAGTAATCCACGGATTTAAAATGGTCGCAATCCCAACGATTATATTGCAATTATTTCTTAAACCTGTTCCACGAGAGCATTAAAAATTGGCAAGCGACTGAGGCTGCTTTATCCTTCCACTCACCTGCAAGATTAAGGCTTAGTCTTTTTGTGTTAAGCTAAAAAACGCGGAAATTTAATTGCAAAATTTACGGAAAAATTAGAAACTTCCAGTTACCAAACGTGCGCTTATGTTTGCAACATTCGCAAAGTTTACGAACTAAACTTTTTTCTTTTGCTCTAGTTTATTTCGTTATGTAGTCATTGGCAGATATTTGAAAATATTTCTAATTGACTTTTCTGACAAAGTTAATCGAAAATTGCTCTTCCGAGAATATACAACTTTGTAACGCAGCTTGTAGCCGACAGTTATATTATTATTTATAAGAAATTCCAAAGCAAATTTAAAATACATTGCAATTGACAATTGGCAACGAAAAAGTCTTAATCCTGACCCGGAAGGTTGAACTTGTCACGAAATCTTTATTTTTAACAGTAAAGACATGAAAATTAACAAAAATCGTGATTGTTGTCCCGGCAATGTTTGTACCGATTTGTGGTAGAATAGACTGTGAAATAAACGAATTATTGCAGTTTATGTTGGCGAGGCTTTTATTTCGAGAAAACCACAAGTTTCTCGTATAGCGGACTTTGAGATGCCAAACGAAATGTTAATTTTTAAAAGTGAATATTTCGGTTCTTCTGTTGCTGCAATCTAATTGTCTTTGCATAAATATTAAAACCATTTCGAAACTAGACCCTTTTCGGACAGAAATCGAAAATTATAAAGGATTAACTAAATTTTCCTTACGTCATAAGTAACCATTTGTCAAAAAGCAAGTATTCCACGGATTTAAAATGGTCGCAATCCCAACGATTATATTTCAATTATTTCGTAAACCTGTTCCACGAGAGCAATAAAAATTGACAAGCGACTGACGCTGCTTTATCCTTCCAGCCACCTGCAAGATTAAGCCTTAGTCTTTTTGTATTGAGCAAAAATATGCGAAAATTTAAATGCAAATATTACGGAAAAATTAGGCACTTCCAGCTACCAAACGTGGGCTTATGTTTGCAGCATTCGCAAAGTTTACGAACTAAACCTTTCTATTTTGCTCTAGTTTATTTCGTTATGTAGTCATTGACAGAAATTTGAAAATATTTGTAATTGAATTTTTTGACAAAGTTAATAAAATATTGTTATTCCGAGAATATGCAACTTTGTAACGCAGCTTGTAGCGGACAGGTATTTTATTATTTATAAGAAAATCCAAAGCAAATTTAAAATACATTACAATTGACAATTGGCAACGAAAAAGTCCTAACCCTGACCCGGAAAGTTAAACTTGCCACGAAATCTTTGTTTTTAACAGTAAAGACGTGAAACCTAACAAAAATCGGGACTGTTTTGCCGGTAACATCGATATCAATTTTTGTTACGATAGACTGTGACATAAACGAATTGTTGCAGTTTATGTTGACGATGCTTTTATTTCGATAAAACCACAAGTTTCTCGTATAGCGGACCTTGAGATGCCAAACAAAAGGTGAATTTTTAAATGTGAATATTTCGGTTCTTCTGTTGCTGCAATGTAATTGTCTTTGGGTAAATATTAAAACCATTTTAAAACTGGACCGTTTTCGGACAGAAAACGAAAGTTACAAAAGATTAATTTAATGTTCGTGACGTAATAGGTAGACATTTGTCAAAAATCAACTAATTGACGGATTTAAAATGGTCGTAATCCCGATAATTATATTGCAATTGTTTGGTAAATTTGTTGCACGATAGCATTAAAAATTGGCAAGCGATTGAGGCTGCTTCGTTCTTCGACTCACATCTATGATGAATGCTAAATGTTTTTTTTTCTTAGCGATAAATCGCAGAAAATTAACTGCAGATTTTTTGAACAAATTCGACATTTCCAGCTACCAAAGCAGCACCTAAATTTGCAGCAAATGCCAAAGCTACCAGTTGTATATGTTTATTTTGCTTTAAATTAATTGGCTAAGGAATTATGGGCCGAAATATGAAAATATTTTAATTTGTGTTTTCCGGCAAAGTTGATTGAAAATTCCACTTCCGACTACATGGAACTCTGTAATGCGGACTATAGCCAACAGGTACAATATTATTTATGAAAAAATACCAAGAAAACATAAAATAAACCACTTATGACAATTTGCAACGAAACAATGCTAACCCTGAACCGGAAGGAAAAACTTGTCACGAAATCGTTATTTTTTAACATAAAGACTTCATAGTTAACACAAAGCGTGATTGTTGTGACTTCGGGGCCAGATTTTGTTACGATAGACTGTAACATAAACGAATTATTGCAGTTTATGTTGGCGAGGCTTTTATTTCGATAAAACCACAAGTTTCTCGTATAGCGGACCTTGAGATGCCAAACGAAAAGTGAATTTTTAAAAGTGAATATATCGGTGCTTAAGTTGCTGCATCTAAATGATCTTTGCATAAACATTAAAGCAATTTCAAAACTTGACCCATTACGATCAGGAAACGAAAATTATAAACATTTAATTTAATTTTTGTGACGTCACAGGTAACCATTTGTCAAAAGGGATATAATCGACGGACTTAAAATGGTCGTAATCCTAACAATTATATTTTTTAACATAAAGACGTCATAATTAATACAAAGCGTGATTTTTGTGCCAGCAACTTTGGGGACAAATTTTATGCACACAGAAAAATTCCCCACCACACCTGATTTTGGCGTCGTTGACATCGTTGCCAATTTATTGACACGCGTTCACCTTTTTGTCGTTTTTATTGTATTTATTTTTGTATTGTTCGCACCGCAATAAACACTTCTCCAAAAGTCGAAGATGCTTTGGTTCCATGATGGGTAGTTTATCTTTTAAATTAATTGTTTGTCTCATTTAGATAAAACTTTTATGTTGAGTTTATGACGTCATAGACATACTTTGTCCGCGTAAATTTTCCCAATTTAAAATTTTATTGCAGTGAAATGCACATGGCAGTCTTTGTACATAGGTGTAAGTACACAGCGGCGGAAGCCGTAACATTTCTTCATGAAAATTCTGACATTGATGAGTCTGATGACACAGTAGATATGCAAGATGAATTTCTTCAAGCTCATGAAAGTGACACTTCAATTGACGAATATTTGTAGGATGGTCGCAACACCAACGATTATATTGCAAATTATTTCGCAATCTTTTGCACGAAAGCAATAAAAATTGGCAAGCGATCCTGGCTGCTTCATTCTTCCACTCACCTACAAAAATAAACCTCAGTCTTTTTGTAATAAGCCGGAAACCGCGGAAAATTAACTGCAAACTTTACGGACAAACTAGACATTTCCAGTTACAAAACGTGCGACTTATGCTTGCAACAATCTCAAAGTTTACGAATGTTGGCGATGCGTTTATTTCGCGAAAACCACAAGTTTATCATATGGCGGACCTTGAGATGCCAAACGAAAAGTGAATTTTTAAAAGTGAATATTTCGGTTCTTCTGTTGCTGCAATCGAATTGTCTTTGCATAAATATTAAAACCATTTCGAAACTGGACCCTTTTCGGACAGAAAATGAAAACTATAAAGGATTAACTAAATTTTCGTTACGTCATAAGTAGCCATTTGTCAAAAAGCAAGTAATCCACGGATTTAAAATGGTCGCAATCCCAACGATTATATTGCAATTATTTCTTAAACCTGTTCCACGAGAGCATTAAAAATTGGCAAGCGACTGAGGCTGCTTTATCCTTCCACTCACCTGCAAGATTAAGGCTTAGTCTTTTTGTGTTAAGCTAAAAAACGCGGAAATTTAATTGCAAAATTTACGGAAAAATTAGAAACTTCCAGTTACCAAACGTGCGCTTATGTTTGCAACATTCGCAAAGTTTACGAACTAAACTTTTTTCTTTTGCTCTAGTTTATTTCGTTATGTAGTCATTGGCAGATATTTGAAAATATTTCTAATTGACTTTTCTGACAAAGTTAATCGAAAATTGCTCTTCCGAGAATATACAACTTTGTAACGCAGCTTGTAGCCGACAGTTATATTATTATTTATAAGAAATTCCAAAGCAAATTTAAAATACATTGCAATTGACAATTGGCAACGAAAAAGTCTTAATCCTGACCGGGAAAGTTGAACTTGTCACGAAATCTTTATTTTTAACAGTAAAGACATGAAAGTTAACAAAAATCGTGATTGTTGTCCCGGCAATGTTTGTACCGATTTGTGGTAGAATAGACTGTGAAATAAACGAATTATTGCAGTTTATGTTGGCGAGGCTTTTATTTCGAGAAAACCACAAGTTTCTCGTATAGCGGACTTTGAGATGCCAAACGAAATGTTAATTTTTAAAAGTGAATATTTCGGTTCTTCTGTTGCTGCAATCTAATTGTCTTTGCATAAATATTAAAACCATTTCGAAACTAGACCCTTTTCGGACAGAAATCGAAAATTATAAAGGATTAACTAAATTTTCCTTACGTCATAAGTAACCATTTGTCAAAAAGCAAGTATTCCACGGATTTAAAATGGTCGCAATCCCAACGATTATATTTCAATTATTTCGTAAACCTGTTCCACGAGAGCAATAAAAATTGACAAGCGACTGACGCTGCTTTATCCTTCCAGCCACCTGCAAGATTAAGCCTTAGTCTTTTTGTATTGAGCAAAAATATGCGAAAATTTAAATGCAAATATTACGGAAAAATTAGGCACTTCCAGCTACCAAACGTGGGCTTATGTTTGCAGCATTCGCAAAGTTTACGAACTAAACCTTTCTATTTTGCTCTAGTTTATTTCGTTATGTAGTCATTGACAGAAATTTGAAAATATTTGTAATTGAATTTTTTGACAAAGTTAATAAAATATTGTTATTCCGAGAATATACAACTTTGTAACGCAGCTTGTAGCTGATGGGTATTTTATTATTAATAAGAAAATCCGAAGCAAATTAAAAATAAATTGCAATTGACAATTGGCAACGAAAAAGTCCTAACCCAGACCCGGAAAGTTAAACTTGCCACGAAATCGTTATTGTTAACAGTAAAGACGTGAAAGTTAACAAAAATCGTGATTGTTGTCCCAGCAACATCTGTGCCAATTTTTGTTACGATACACTGTGAAATAAACGAATTATTGCAGTTTATGTTGACGATGCTTTTATTTAGAGAAATCCACAAGTTTCTGGTATGGCGGACCTTGAGATGCCAAACGAAAAGTGAATTTTTAAAAGTGATTATTTCGGTTCTTCTGTTGCTGCAATCTAATTGTCTTTGCATAAATTTTAAAACCATTTCAAAATTAGATCCATTTCCGACAGAAATCGAAAATTATAATGGATTAACTTAATTTTCGTGACGTCATATGTAACCATTTGTTAAAAAGAAATTAATCCACGGATTTAAAATGGTCGCAATCCCAACGATTATATTGCAATTATTTAGGAAACATCTTGCCTGTGCGAATTTCAAAATGCAAGCGATTGATGCTGCTTTATCCTTCCACTCACGTACAAGATTAAGGCTAAGTGTTTTTGTATTGAGCAAAAATTCGCTGAAATTTAACTGCAATCTTTTCAAACAATCTTGAAATTTCCAGCTACCAAATGTGCACTAATGCTCGCAACAATATAACAACTTACCAACTAAACCTTTTCATTTTGCTGTAGATTATTTCGTTAAGGCCTTAGCCTACTGAACGAAATATAACAAAACCGTTTATTGTTTTTCCGGCAAAGTTGAGTGGAAAAGAAGTTTGGTTTGTAGCCAACAGGTGTGTTCTTACTTAAGAGAAAATCCTGGAGCTATTTTAAAAGACATTACAATTGACATATGACAATACAAACGTTTGAACTAGTTGCTGATAAATGAACTTTTGAGAAACAAATATTTTTTTCTGTATAGACCTCCTAGATGAATGAAAGCATATTTGTGTCGGTAGCAAAGTCTTTTGAATTCTTAAGAAAGTTTATACTGCTTTTTTATCATTTGCTAAGTGGAGTTAATGAATGGCTACTGAGTGTAACCATTTGCTAAGCAGTGTTAACATTTGGTTACCGATGGTAACCTTTTGCTATTTACAAATGGCTACTTCGAGTTACCATTCGCTAAATAGGTTTAACAAATGGCTACTTCGAGTTACCATTTGCTAAATAGGGTTAACAAATGGCTACTTCGAGTTACCATTTGCTAAATAGGGTGAACAAATGGCTACTTCGAGTTACCAATTGCTAAATAGGGTTAACAAATGGTTACCCATGGTAACCTTTTGCTATTTACAAATGGCTACTGAGTGTAACCATTTGCTAAAAAGATTAACAAATGGTTACTGAGTGTAGCGTATAGCGGACCTGGAGATGTCAAACGAAAAGTGATTTTTTAAAAGTGAATATGTCGGTTCTTCTGTTGTTGGAATCTAATTGTGTTTGCGTAGAAATTAAAACTATTTTTAAACTGGACCTTTATCGGAAAGAAAACGAAAATTACAAAGACTTAACTTCATTTTCGTGACGTCAAATGTAATTCCGCTTCCGTTTCAATAAATTTGCCAATAAAGTTGATATTGTCTTAGTTATTTTATCGATAAATGCAACCAATACGATGCTCCCTCAACGGGATGCCAGAATGCTTTGAGGCTGATGGCATTTAATTGGAATCAGTGGATATATATTTACTACGCTGTTCCTTTAACCTACGTCCTTCTTTTCTATTCGATTCATTTCCTTACCCCTCTCTTCTCCTAGAAATGAATAGCAATTTCTTTAAAATACGTACCTGGCTACATAAGCACGCACTAGTTTACACAATTTAGGTTATGCGTACGTACATACAAATATCAGGCCTTTTAATTGTCCGTATTTCCTATAGTGTAGAAAAGTTTTGTTGGAGTTCGCACCCCAGAGATGACTGTGTTGGACATGGCCAAGATCACAATTGATTTTACCTTGTTCGGCAGTTTAGATAAGACATTCATTTGTACATGTGTTTGTACTATAAGGTAGTAGGTTAGGCCACCATTATTTAGAAACGTTTATCAGGTAAGTCTTAATACATGACTAGCTTGTGCTTTTCGTCCTGATGTACCTACAATTTTACTTTATCTACGAACCTCCTATTACCTCAATTCTGGTCTTACTCGGTTATATGTATGTTTGTCATTGGAATTTATTTGGTTTCTTTTATACGTCAATAAACTTGCCTGAATATGATGACCAACTCATGTTTTGCAAATTGCTACTTTGTGCACACTCTTATTCTTATCTGACAATTGGCGCCTGACTTTTACATGGTCCCTGTTAAATTGTTACCTTCTGTCAATTAACAAAATGCGACGACCAAAATATCTGGGAGTAGGACCAAAGTCGAATTCATATGGGCGCTACTCCTGGGTTTAGGTTCAATGAGGTAACCATTTGTCAAAGACCCTAGTTAGGGTTAGGGTTAGGGTTAGGGTTAGGGTTAGGGTTAGGGTTAGGGTTAGGGTTAGGGTTAGGGTTAGGGTTAGGGTTAGGGTTAGGGTTAGGGTTAGGGTTAGGGTTAGGGTTAGGGTTAGGGTTAGGGTTAGGGTTAGGGTTAGGGTTAGGGTTAGGGTTAGGGTTAGGGTTAGGGTTAGGGTTAGGGTTAGGGTTAGGGTTAGGGTTAGGGTTAGGGTTAGGGTTAGGGTTAGGGTTAGGGTTAGGGTTAGGGTTAGGGTTAGGGTTAGGGTTAGGGTTAGGGTTAGGGTTAGGGTTAGGGTTAGGGTTAGGGTTAGGGTTAGGGTTAGGGTTAGGGTTAGGGTTAGGGTTAGGGTTAGGGTTAGGGTTAGGGTTAGGGTTAGGGTTAGGGTTAGGGTTAGGGTTAGGGTTAGGGTTAGGGTTAGGGTTAGGGTTAGGGTTAGGGTTAGGGTTAGGGTTAGGGTTAGGGTTAGGGTTAGGGTTAGGGTTAGGGTTAGGGTTAGGGTTAGGGTTAGGGTTAGGGTTAGGGTTAGGGTTAGGGTTAGGGTTAGGGTTAGGGTTAGGGTTAGGGTTAGGGTTAGGGTTAGGGTTAGGGTTAGGGTTAGGGTTAGGGTTAGGGTTAGGGTTAGGGTTAGGGTTAGGGTTAGGGTTAGGGTTAGGGTTAGGGTTAGGGTTAGGGTTAGGGTTAGGGTTAGGGTTAGGGTTAGGGTTAGGGTTAGGGTTAGGGTTAGGGTTAGGGTTAGGGTTAGGGTTAGGGTTAGGGTTAGGGTTAGGGTTAGGGTTAGGGTTAGGGTTAGGGTTAGGGTTAGGGTTAGGGTTAGGGTTAGGGTTAGGGTTAGGGTTAGGGTTAGGGTTAGGGTTAGGGTTAGGGTTAGGGTTAGGGTTAGGGTTAGGGTTAGGGTTAGGGTTAGGGTTAGGGTTAGGGTTAGGGTTAGGGTTAGGGTTAGGGTTAGGGTTAGGGTTAGGGTTAGGGTTAGGGTTAGGGTTAGGGTTAGGGTTAGGGTTAGGGTTAGGGTTAGGGTTAGGGTTAGGGTTAGGGTTAGGGTTAGGGTTAGGGTTAGGGTTAGGGTTAGGGTTAGGGTTAGGGTTAGGGTTAGGGTTAGGGTTAGGGTTAGGGTTAGGGTTAGGGTTAGGGTTAGGGTTAGGGTTAGGGTTAGGGTTAGGGTTAGGGTTAGGGTTAGGGTTAGGGTTAGGGTTAGGGTTAGGGTTAGGGTTAGGGTTAGGGTTAGGGTTAGGGTTAGGGTTAGGGTTAGGGTTAGGGTTAGGGTTAGGGTTAGGGTTAGGGTTAGGGTTAGGGTTAGGGTTAGGGTTAGGGTTAGGGTTAGGGTTAGGGTTAGGGTTAGGGTTAGGGTTAGGGTTAGGGTTAGGGTTAGGGTTAGGGTTAGGGTTAGGGTTAGGGTTAGGGTTAGGGTTAGGGTTAGGGTTAGGGTTAGGGTTAGGGTTAGGGTTAGGGTTAGGGTTAGGGTTAGGGTTAGGGTTAGGGTTAGGGTTAGGGTTAGGGTTAGGGTTAGGGTTAGGGTTAGGGTTAGGGTTAGGGTTAGGGTTAGGGTTAGGGTTAGGGTTAGGGTTAGGGTTAGGGTTAGGGTTAGGGTTAGGGTTAGGGTTAGGGTTAGGGTTAGGGTTAGGGTTAGGGTTAGGGTTAGGGTTAGGGTTAGGGTTAGGGTTAGGGTTAGGGTTAGGGTTAGGGTTAGGGTTAGGGTTAGGGTTAGGGTTAGGGTTAGGGTTAGGGTTAGGGTTAGGGTTAGGGTTAGGGTTAGGGTTAGGGTTAGGGTTAGGGTTAGGGTTAGGGTTAGGGTTAGGGTTAGGGTTAGGGTTAGGGTTAGGGTTAGGGTTAGGGTTAGGGTTAGGGTTAGGGTTAGGGTTAGGGTTAGGGTTAGGGTTAGGGTTAGGGTTAGGGTTAGGGTTAGGGTTAGGGTTAGGGTTAGGGTTAGGGTTAGGGTTAGGGTTAGGGTTAGGGTTAGGGTTAGGGTTAGGGTTAGGGTTAGGGTTAGGGTTAGGGTTAGGGTTAGGGTTAGGGTTAGGGTTAGGGTTAGGGTTAGGGTTAGGGTTAGGGTTAGGGTTAGGGTTAGGGTTAGGGTTAGGGTTAGGGTTAGGGTTAGGGTTAGGGTTAGGGTTAGGGTTAGGGTTAGGGTTAGGGTTAGGGTTAGGGTTAGGGTTAGGGTTAGGGTTAGGGTTAGGGTTAGGGTTAGGGTTAGGGTTAGGGTTAGGGTTAGGGTTAGGGTTAGGGTTAGGGTTAGGGTTAGGGTTAGGGTTAGGGTTAGGGTTAGGGTTAGGGTTAGGGTTAGGGTTAGGGTTAGGGTTAGGGTTAGGGTTAGGGTTAGGGTTAGGGTTAGGGTTAGGGTTAGGGTTAGGGTTAGGGTTAGGGTTAGGGTTAGGGTTAGGGTTAGGGTTAGGGTTAGGGTTAGGGTTAGGGTTAGGGTTAGGGTTAGGGTTAGGGTTAGGGTTAGGGTTAGGGTTAGGGTTAGGGTTAGGGTTAGGGTTAGGGTTAGGGTTAGGGTTAGGGTTAGGGTTAGGGTTAGGGTTAGGGTTAGGGTTAGGGTTAGGGTTAGGGTTAGGGTTAGGGTTAGGGTTAGGGTTAGGGTTAGGGTTAGGGTTAGGGTTAGGGTTAGGGTTAGGGTTAGGGTTAGGGTTAGGGTTAGGGTTAGGGTTAGGGTTAGGGTTAGGGTTAGGGTTAGGGTTAGGGTTAGGGTTAGGGTTAGGGTTAGGGTTAGGGTTAGGGTTAGGGTTAGGGTTAGGGTTAGGGTTAGGGTTAGGGTTAGGGTTAGGGTTAGGGTTAGGGTTAGGGTTAGGGTTAGGGTTAGGGTTAGGGTTAGGGTTAGGGTTAGGGTTAGGGTTAGGGTTAGGGTTAGGGTTAGGGTTAGGGTTAGGGTTAGGGTTAGGGTTAGGGTTAGGGTTAGGGTTAGGGTTAGGGTTAGGGTTAGGGTTAGGGTTAGGGTTAGGGTTAGGGTTAGGGTTAGGGTTAGGGTTAGGGTTAGGGTTAGGGTTAGGGTTAGGGTTAGGGTTAGGGTTAGGGTTAGGGTTAGGGTTAGGGTTAGGGTTAGGGTTAGGGTTAGGGTTAGGGTTAGGGTTAGGGTTAGGGTTAGGGTTAGGGTTAGGGTTAGGGTTAGGGTTAGGGTTAGGGTTAGGGTTAGGGTTAGGGTTAGGGTTAGGGTTAGGGTTAGGGTTAGGGTTAGGGTTAGGGTTAGGGTTAGGGTTAGGGTTAGGGTTAGGGTTAGGGTTAGGGTTAGGGTTAGGGTTAGGGTTAGGGTTAGGGTTAGGGTTAGGGTTAGGGTTAGGGTTAGGGTTAGGGTTAGGGTTAGGGTTAGGGTTAGGGTTAGGGTTAGGGTTAGGGTTAGGGTTAGGGTTAGGGTTAGGGTTAGGGTTAGGGTTAGGGTTAGGGTTAGGGTTAGGGTTAGGGTTAGGGTTAGGGTTAGGGTTAGGGTTAGGGTTAGGGTTAGGGTTAGGGTTAGGGTTAGGGTTAGGGTTAGGGTTAGGGTTAGGGTTAGGGTTAGGGTTAGGGTTAGGGTTAGGGTTAGGGTTAGGGTTAGGGTTAGGGTTAGGGTTAGGGTTAGGGTTAGGGTTAGGGTTAGGGTTAGGGTTAGGGTTAGGGTTAGGGTTAGGGTTAGGGTTAGGGTTAGGGTTAGGGTTAGGGTTAGGGTTAGGGTTAGGGTTAGGGTTAGGGTTAGGGTTAGGGTTAGGGTTAGGGTTAGGGTTAGGGTTAGGGTTAGGGTTAGGGTTAGGGTTAGGGTTAGGGTTAGGGTTAGGGTTAGGGTTAGGGTTAGGGTTAGGGTTAGGGTTAGGGTTAGGGTTAGGGTTAGGGTTAGGGTTAGGGTTAGGGTTAGGGTTAGGGTTAGGGTTAGGGTTAGGGTTAGGGTTAGGGTTAGGGTTAGGGTTAGGGTTAGGGTTAGGGTTAGGGTTAGGGTTAGGGTTAGGGTTAGGGTTAGGGTTAGGGTTAGGGTTAGGGTTAGGGTTAGGGTTAGGGTTAGGGTTAGGGTTAGGGTTAGGGTTAGGGTTAGGGTTAGGGTTAGGGTTAGGGTTAGGGTTAGGGTTAGGGTTAGGGTTAGGGTTAGGGTTAGGGTTAGGGTTAGGGTTAGGGTTAGGGTTAGGGTTAGGGTTAGGGTTAGGGTTAGGGTTAGGGTTAGGGTTAGGGTTAGGGTTAGGGTTAGGGTTAGGGTTAGGGTTAGGGTTAGGGTTAGGGTTAGGGTTAGGGTTAGGGTTAGGGTTAGGGTTAGGGTTAGGGTTAGGGTTAGGGTTAGGGTTAGGGTTAGGGTTAGGGTTAGGGTTAGGGTTAGGGTTAGGGTTAGGGTTAGGGTTAGGGTTAGGGTTAGGGTTAGGGTTAGGGTTAGGGTTAGGGTTAGGGTTAGGGTTAGGGTTAGGGTTAGGGTTAGGGTTAGGGTTAGGGTTAGGGTTAGGGTTAGGGTTAGGGTTAGGGTTAGGGTTAGGGTTAGGGTTAGGGTTAGGGTTAGGGTTAGGGTTAGGGTTAGGGTTAGGGTTAGGGTTAGGGTTAGGGTTAGGGTTAGGGTTAGGGTTAGGGTTAGGGTTAGGGTTAGGGTTAGGGTTAGGGTTAGGGTTAGGGTTAGGGTTAGGGTTAGGGTTAGGGTTAGGGTTAGGGTTAGGGTTAGGGTTAGGGTTAGGGTTAGGGTTAGGGTTAGGGTTAGGGTTAGGGTTAGGGTTAGGGTTAGGGTTAGGGTTAGGGTTAGGGTTAGGGTTAGGGTTAGGGTTAGGGTTAGGGTTAGGGTTAGGGTTAGGGTTAGGGTTAGGGTTAGGGTTAGGGTTAGGGTTAGGGTTAGGGTTAGGGTTAGGGTTAGGGTTAGGGTTAGGGTTAGGGTTAGGGTTAGGGTTAGGGTTAGGGTTAGGGTTAGGGTTAGGGTTAGGGTTAGGGTTAGGGTTAGGGTTAGGGTTAGGGTTAGGGTTAGGGTTAGGGTTAGGGTTAGGGTTAGGGTTAGGGTTAGGGTTAGGGTTAGGGTTAGGGTTAGGGTTAGGGTTAGGGTTAGGGTTAGGGTTAGGGTTAGGGTTAGGGTTAGGGTTAGGGTTAGGGTTAGGGTTAGGGTTAGGGTTAGGGTTAGGGTTAGGGTTAGGGTTAGGGTTAGGGTTAGGGTTAGGGTTAGGGTTAGGGTTAGGGTTAGGGTTAGGGTTAGGGTTAGGGTTAGGGTTAGGGTTAGGGTTAGGGTTAGGGTTAGGGTTAGGGTTAGGGTTAGGGTTAGGGTTAGGGTTAGGGTTAGGGTTAGGGTTAGGGTTAGGGTTAGGGTTAGGGTTAGGGTTAGGGTTAGGGTTAGGGTTAGGGTTAGGGTTAGGGTTAGGGTTAGGGTTAGGGTTAGGGTTAGGGTTAGGGTTAGGGTTAGGGTTAGGGTTAGGGTTAGGGTTAGGGTTAGGGTTAGGGTTAGGGTTAGGGTTAGGGTTAGGGTTAGGGTTAGGGTTAGGGTTAGGGTTAGGGTTAGGGTTAGGGTTAGGGTTAGGGTTAGGGTTAGGGTTAGGGTTAGGGTTAGGGTTAGGGTTAGGGTTAGGGTTAGGGTTAGGGTTAGGGTTAGGGTTAGGGTTAGGGTTAGGGTTAGGGTTAGGGTTAGGGTTAGGGTTAGGGTTAGGGTTAGGGTTAGGGTTAGGGTTAGGGTTAGGGTTAGGGTTAGGGTTAGGGTTAGGGTTAGGGTTAGGGTTAGGGTTAGGGTTAGGGTTAGGGTTAGGGTTAGGGTTAGGGTTAGGGTTAGGGTTAGGGTTAGGGTTAGGGTTAGGGTTAGGGTTAGGGTTAGGGTTAGGGTTAGGGTTAGGGTTAGGGTTAGGGTTAGGGTTAGGGTTAGGGTTAGGGTTAGGGTTAGGGTTAGGGTTAGGGTTAGGGTTAGGGTTAGGGTTAGGGTTAGGGTTAGGGTTAGGGTTAGGGTTAGGGTTAGGGTTAGGGTTAGGGTTAGGGTTAGGGTTAGGGTTAGGGTTAGGGTTAGGGTTAGGGTTAGGGTTAGGGTTAGGGTTAGGGTTAGGGTTAGGGTTAGGGTTAGGGTTAGGGTTAGGGTTAGGGTTAGGGTTAGGGTTAGGGTTAGGGTTAGGGTTAGGGTTAGGGTTAGGGTTAGGGTTAGGGTTAGGGTTAGGGTTAGGGTTAGGGTTAGGGTTAGGGTTAGGGTTAGGGTTAGGGTTAGGGTTAGGGTTAGGGTTAGGGTTAGGGTTAGGGTTAGGGTTAGGGTTAGGGTTAGGGTTAGGGTTAGGGTTAGGGTTAGGGTTAGGGTTAGGGTTAGGGTTAGGGTTAGGGTTAGGGTTAGGGTTAGGGTTAGGGTTAGGGTTAGGGTTAGGGTTAGGGTTAGGGTTAGGGTTAGGGTTAGGGTTAGGGTTAGGGTTAGGGTTAGGGTTAGGGTTAGGGTTAGGGTTAGGGTTAGGGTTAGGGTTAGGGTTAGGGTTAGGGTTAGGGTTAGGGTTAGGGTTAGGGTTAGGGTTAGGGTTAGGGTTAGGGTTAGGGTTAGGGTTAGGGTTAGGGTTAGGGTTAGGGTTAGGGTTAGGGTTAGGGTTAGGGTTAGGGTTAGGGTTAGGGTTAGGGTTAGGGTTAGGGTTAGGGTTAGGGTTAGGGTTAGGGTTAGGGTTAGGGTTAGGGTTAGGGTTAGGGTTAGGGTTAGGGTTAGGGTTAGGGTTAGGGTTAGGGTTAGGGTTAGGGTTAGGGTTAGGGTTAGGGTTAGGGTTAGGGTTAGGGTTAGGGTTAGGGTTAGGGTTAGGGTTAGGGTTAGGGTTAGGGTTAGGGTTAGGGTTAGGGTTAGGGTTAGGGTTAGGGTTAGGGTTAGGGTTAGGGTTAGGGTTAGGGTTAGGGTTAGGGTTAGGGTTAGGGTTAGGGTTAGGGTTAGGGTTAGGGTTAGGGTTAGGGTTAGGGTTAGGGTTAGGGTTAGGGTTAGGGTTAGGGTTAGGGTTAGGGTTAGGGTTAGGGTTAGGGTTAGGGTTAGGGTTAGGGTTAGGGTTAGGGTTAGGGTTAGGGTTAGGGTTAGGGTTAGGGTTAGGGTTAGGGTTAGGGTTAGGGTTAGGGTTAGGGTTAGGGTTAGGGTTAGGGTTAGGGTTAGGGTTAGGGTTAGGGTTAGGGTTAGGGTTAGGGTTAGGGTTAGGGTTAGGGTTAGGGTTAGGGTTAGGGTTAGGGTTAGGGTTAGGGTTAGGGTTAGGGTTAGGGTTAGGGTTAGGGTTAGGGTTAGGGTTAGGGTTAGGGTTAGGGTTAGGGTTAGGGTTAGGGTTAGGGTTAGGGTTAGGGTTAGGGTTAGGGTTAGGGTTAGGGTTAGGGTTAGGGTTAGGGTTAGGGTTAGGGTTAGGGTTAGGGTTAGGGTTAGGGTTAGGGTTAGGGTTAGGGTTAGGGTTAGGGTTAGGGTTAGGGTTAGGGTTAGGGTTAGGGTTAGGGTTAGGGTTAGGGTTAGGGTTAGGGTTAGGGTTAGGGTTAGGGTTAGGGTTAGGGTTAGGGTTAGGGTTAGGGTTAGGGTTAGGGTTAGGGTTAGGGTTAGGGTTAGGGTTAGGGTTAGGGTTAGGGTTAGGGTTAGGGTTAGGGTTAGGGTTAGGGTTAGGGTTAGGGTTAGGGTTAGGGTTAGGGTTAGGGTTAGGGTTAGGGTTAGGGTTAGGTTAGGGTTAGGGTTAGGGTTAGGGTTAGGGTTAGGGTTAGGGTTAGGGTTAGGGTTAGGGTTAGGGTTAGGGTTAGGGTTAGGGTTAGGGTTAGGGTTAGGGTTAGGGTTAGGGTTAGGGTTAGGGTTAGGGTTAGGGTTAGGGTTAGGGTTAGGGTTAGGGTTAGGGTTAGGGTTAGGGTTAGGGTTAGGGTTAGGGTTAGGGTTAGGGTTAGGGTTAGGGTTAGGGTTAGGGTTAGGGTTAGGGTTAGGGTTAGGGTTAGGGTTAGGGTTAGGGTTAGGGTTAGGGTTAGGGTTAGGGTTAGGGTTAGGGTTAGGGTTAGGGTTAGGGTTAGGGTTAGGGTTAGGGTTAGGGTTAGGGTTAGGGTTAGGGTTAGGGTTAGGGTTAGGGTTAGGGTTAGGGTTAGGGTTAGGGTTAGGGTTAGGGTTAGGGTTAGGGTTAGGGTTAGGGTTAGGGTTAGGGTTAGGGTTAGGGTTAGGGTTAGGGTTAGGGTTAGGGTTAGGGTTAGGGTTAGGGTTAGGGTTAGGGTTAGGGTTAGGGTTAGGGTTAGGGTTAGGGTTAGGGTTAGGGTTAGGGTTAGGGTTAGGGTTAGGGTTAGGGTTAGGGTTAGGGTTAGGGTTAGGGTTAGGGTTAGGGTTAGGGTTAGGGTTAGGGTTAGGGTTAGGGTTAGGGTTAGGGTTAGGGTTAGGGTTAGGGTTAGGGTTAGGGTTAGGGTTAGGGTTAGGGTTAGGGTTAGGGTTAGGGTTAGGGTTAGGGTTAGGGTTAGGGTTAGGGTTAGGGTTAGGGTTAGGGTTAGGGTTAGGGTTAGGGTTAGGGTTAGGGTTAGGGTTAGGGTTAGGGTTAGGGTTAGGGTTAGGGTTAGGGTTAGGGTTAGGGTTAGGGTTAGGGTTAGGGTTAGGGTTAGGGTTAGGGTTAGGGTTAGGGTTAGGGTTAGGGTTAGGGTTAGGGTTAGGGT